>NC_045608.1:23298582-25698582 GCF_009762305.2 Zalophus californianus | reverse complement strand
TCTTCTCACATCTAATTGGCTTACCTAATAGTTAATTAACTTATATAATTATAACAAGCAGCATAACAGGCTACATAGGTTTGGAGGTAAGCATCTGGATGTTGGCAAGCTGGGGGAAGAGGCAGGGGCTTCAAGGGGCAAGGTTTGCAGAGCCTGGAGCATCAGTGGGTATGCGCCCTGGTGGGTGGATCCCCGAAGTTCAGGGTGGGTCAGTTGTGAGGTTTGGCTGCCCATTCTCATTTTACAGATAATAGGACTGACGTTCACAAGAGTAAAAGGAAGCATCTGGGGGCACAAAAAGCATCGGAGTCCTAGCTAAGGAAGGGGCAGAGCTATGTGATTCCAACATGTGGTTCCTTCCACTCACACACAAGCCACGCTGCTCTCATGGCCTCTAGGGATGCTGTAATAGATTGTCCACCTCTGGCCTTTTTCTTCTCCCTGGAAGCTGGAGGAATGTGGCCTGTGCCAGTTGTGGGTGGGCACCTTCCTCCTTGCTCTTAACTGGATCCTCTCTGGGCATGGTCTTGTGTCTAAATCTGAATTCTTTTCCCCAGAGAGGGCTTTTTAAAGCACGATGTCATCCTTGCCTTGTCCTACCTGCTGAATGACCCTCAGCCAGCCTGTCGAGAGAACTTGCACCTGGCGTTGAAGCACGTGGCCCAGCTCCCCTCAGGTAGGCTCTCCGTGGGCATTCAGGTGGCCCCCCGTCTCCACTCCAGGTCACTCACGTGCCATGCTGCAGATCATGGTCTAGAGCACATTTTTTTTTTTTAAAGTTATACTTTTACTGATGGTACATATCAAAAAGGCACAAATCATACAGGAACGTTTTATTAAATTGTACTCAGTGAACATGCCATGGAACCACTACCCAGATTGAGAAACTTCTAGAGTATCGCCACCACTCTAAATTGAACTTCCCAGATGAGTTACTACCCCTTACCCAAAGGGAAACAGTATCTTCTATTTATGAAACTGTAGATTGTTTTATGCCTTTTCTTAAACTCTACATGAGTGGAAACATACAGTCTGTAATATCTTGTTTCTGGCTTTCTTGTGACTCAACGTTTTGTCTCTGAGATCCATGTATGGTTTTTGCTGATGTGGGCTAGAGTATGGTATTCACATTATATGAGCATACTACAGTTTCTTTATCCCCTTTGTTGCCAACGGACATTTGCATTGTTTCTAGTGTATGGCTACCAAGAATAGTGTCTGTAAACATACTTGTGCGTGTCTTTTGATGGACGTATAGATGATGCATCTCTTTTGAGACATACCTGGGAGGGGAATTGTTGGGGATAGGACAAGTTTATGTTTAGCTTTAGAAGGTACCGCCAATGGTTTTCTAAAATAGTTATACCAGTTTACACTCCCACCAGCAGTGTCTTAGACTTCCACATGCTCTCGATCCTCACCCACACTTGATCTTTCCTGGCTCTTTATTTTAGCTATTTTGGTGGGTGGGTGTGTGGTAGCGTCTCGTTTTGGTTTTAATTTGTGTTTCCCTGATGATTATAGCCCTCATTTGTGAAATGTGCCATAGCACGTTAAAGGAATGAGGAAAGCCTGCCCCCCAGGCTTGAGGTCCCCTTCAGTTGAGCGCCCCTGCTGATTAGAGGCGGAGTCCACGGTGACGGCCACCCACCCACCACAGCTAGAGGGTTGAGATTTGTGTCAGTTTCACGTCTGCCCTGTCACGTGGTACAATGAACATTTTTAAACAGGGGGCTCATTCCAAGAGGCTTGATATCAAGGCCTTAAAGGGAGCACCTTAAGTTAAAGGTGGGCAAAAAGGTGTTGCAACCGAGGACTGAGACAGCCCTGGGTTCCCTCTGCCCTTCCACTGGTTCCGTGCATGCCCCTGGTTGGGTTATTTCCTCATCTCTAAAGTGAGGCTGATACTACCTGCCTCAGAGGCCTGAAGTGAGGGCAAGTGAGAAGATGCTTGCCAAGCGTGTAGCGCATCACCCTGCATGAAAAGCGCCATAAACACTCAACTCCACATGAGAGTGCTCCCTGAGCTGAGGGCCCAGAGAGAGATGACTATGGGATCAGGTACAGAGAGGCAGGCCAAACGGACTGGAGTCCTTGGGGGCCTGGGATTGCTGCCCATCCGGGAGGCGCGCCTTCTACCTGGGCCGGGCTGGGGTGTTGGGGAGCATGCTAGGCCAGACAACAGAACCTCTGGTGGTCTTTTAAAAGGACACACTTATCCCTGGCCCTATCCCAGGCCAACAGGCTCTGTCTCTGGGAGTGAGCACACATATCTTTCTCAAACACACCTTGGCTGATTCTCCTCTGAGGCCATGATTGAGGGCCACTGGGATAGTGGGGTGTTTGTGAAGCACCCGTGCTCAGGGCTGAGCTAAATGAATGCCCCGTGCTCACCACACAGGAATGCTCCTTCTTGGGGTGTGGAGCTCCCCCAGCCAGCTTTCTTAAATTATTGCGACCTGTTGAAGCATTCAGAGAAATACAGAGACAATGATAGTAAACATCAATTGCCATCACAGCTTTGCTAAGTCTTAACATTCTACCACAGTTCCCGTTTGCTTGAGATTTTTGTTTAAAAAAAGTAATAACAGTCCAAGTACCCTGTGAACCTCCCCACCCAGCACCCTTTCTCCTGCCCTCCCTGGAGCCCCCAGTAGTTTCTGACTATATCCCTAGTGCACATCTTTATATGTTACCATGAATGTAGTTATATAGAGATCTTGCCTAGCATGTTTTAAAATCTGATGCCAATGGATCTTGCTGAATGTATCCCCTCGCCACTTAACCTAATTATAATTTTGAGATTTATCCACATTGTGTCACAGGCTCTGTTTGACTATCTGAACCATGGCATACCCTTCTGGCGTTTGAATATAACACTGACATTCAATAGTTACCCCTGCTTGGCTCACAGGGCAGGCTGGTTGTTTCTGATCCCAAGTGTTCTGGCTCAGATTTTCCTGGAGTCCCTCCAAGGCCTCTAATGGGGGAGAGCATCCTTGTGGAGGCGGGAGAATGCATGGCCTTCAGCTTGGCCAGATACTGCAATTGCTTCCCAGACCGCCCTCCTCCAGCCGGGAGAGAGCCCGCTGCACATCCTCACCAGCAACCTGATGGCGTGCCATGCTGTTGCAATCTTGTGTGGCTTTGCCGTCCCGTGCCTGGGAGAGGGGGCGTCTTTCCTCTGCCCGGTGCCTCCCGCATCTCCCCTCCTGCCCAGTGCCTCCCCGGAACCTGAGCGTTCTGTTGAGAGTTGTTTTTCCATTTCTTATTGATCTGAGGGAGTGTTTCATTCATCCTGGATTCCAACCCTTCGTTGGCTACACACATTGCAAATACCATTTCCTGGATTGTTGCATGGCTTTTCACTATTTATTTGTTTATTCATTAGCCCAGCAGTTTTTCATTTGAATGTAGTCAGTTTCATCAGTCTTTCCCTGTGTGTGTATGTGTGTGTGTGTGTGTGTGTGTTTGGTGCTGCTTAAGAGCTCATGAAGATATTCTGCCCTATTTTGTTCTAAACGTGTAGGAGTTTTGCTTTTCACATTTAGCTGGTGAAGGTACCTGGCCTGGATTTTTGTTTGTTTGTTTATTTGTAGGTCTTCTTGTTTAGCCCTTGCCAATCTGACACGGTCTTAGTTACAAAAGCTCTACGGTAATCTGTGTTCTGGTGGGGAGGGTGCTGCTTCTATCTCCTTCCTGCAAAATTGTTCTGGAATTCACAAGCACTGGGTGCATCACAAGGAGTAGTGGGGCCATGGTTCTGACAAGCCTCACCGGGGGCCCCGGGAGTAAGCCGCACCCTCTATTACAGGCTTTCTTGGGTGCTGCTCATTGTGACGTGCCTGGAACACTCTGGTGAGGGATGTGCAGCATTGGGTGGGTGGGTGCGGAATAGCTGGAGGGAGAAGGAGACATGGGGTATGGCAGACACCCCAAGAAGTCCTCCTGGGGGGACTCTGAGCACTGTGGCTTCTGGGGTGGCCAGTGTGGCTGTGTCCCAGGTGGTGTCCTTGCTGGGCCTCGGGGTGGGGTGGGTACATCTCCTTCATGACTCCACTTTTAACCAGCATGTGACCTTGGGCAGTAGCATAGCCTGTCGGAGAGTGTCGGCTTTATCACAGAGCACGGGAGTCTGTGTGCCTGTGGGCCTGGCATAGTCTGGACTCAGCTGGCTCTCCTACTGGTGGTCATTAGTATGGGTTTTCTATCCGCTGCCATGCCAGAAAGCACCCTCTGCCCCTGGCCGAGTGCCTGGCACTCAACAAATATTGGTGTTAGCAGATTTTATGCCATATTTTAAAGGATCACTTGTTATTTATTTGTGGAAATTCACTCCCTCCCTCCTTCATTAATTCAACAACTGTGTTGGGCCCTTGATCTGTTCCAGCCACTGTGCCTCAATTGCTTCGTCTGTAGTGTGCGGTATCTGTAGGGAAACGGAGGCCTTCCCTCTTGAGTCGTTGGGCCTGGCGGGACCAGGCCTGCTGCGTGGTTTCCTGTAGTAACCAGCAGGGGGTGCCACAGGACCGATGACTGCCTGACTGGGCCTGGCTCTCATCTCAGGCCCTGGGGTGCTGCAAGTCAGGCAAAGAGAAACCAGGATTGTAGAGGCAAATGCCACACAGAAGCCTCCAGCCCAGGTTCCCTGTCGGCCGGGCCCTGAGTGACCGCTGGGGATTCTGGGGGAATCTCTGTCTGCTCCCTCGTTTCTGCTAACCCCACACAGAAACAGGTCTTATTTTGTGGCCAGGAGGTACAGGAGAGAACTCTGATGCCAAAACTGAAGATTCTTCTGTAACTGGATTTTGGGAGGCAGCTGAATAGCACTGGGGCCCTGGAAGTGTCTCCCTACCAGCCCCGTTGGCCATGGCCCAGGCCCCTTGGACCCTCTGACGGTGGCCTGGAACAGGGTGACTGGGTGCACCTGTGAGTGTGGACTGAGCTCTGAGCTGCTGGCCCAGCTGCGGCAGCATCACGGTGCCAGGACTGCTCTGTCTCCGACACACTGTGTGCAGCCTGGCTTGGGTGGGGCTGTGGGGCTCAAAACAGGTGCCTCTCCCTGCCCAGAGGTGAGCACCAGCCAGGGAGGGGTGAGGGAGGCGGAGAGGCTTTGCTCAGTCCTCTCCTGTGCAGTCTGGCTCCTCAGCCTCAGACAGGAGCAGCATGGGCCTGGGGAGGGACAGGGCTTACCAGGCTTTATGTCAGATGCAGTTCTGATCCTGCGATTTTTTTTTTTTTAAGATTTTATTTATTTATTCGACAGAGAGAGAGAGACAGTGAGAGAGGGAACACAAGCAGGGGGAGCGGGAGAGGGAGAAGCAGGCTTCCCGCCGAGCTGGGAGCCCAATGTGGGGCTCGATCCCAGGACCGAGCCACCCAGGCACCCCTGATCCTGGGAATTTTGAGGTGCGTGGCGACATCAGAGCTGAAGGGGTGGGAGTAGCAGAAGCCTAGGGAGAGGCTCTGCTGGAGAAGCAAAACAGGGTGTTCTCCCCCTTCTACAGTGTGCCTCAGCCAGGCAGTCTCGGGTAAGCAAGCTGCTGCACCCCTTTCCCTCCTCCTGGGCTGCCTGGGGAGGTGGCCCAGAGCAGCCCCGGCTCCTCCTGGCTCTGACACCGCAGAGTGCAAGGATGGGGCTGGCTGCCTTGGAGGGGTGGGCCTTTCCTTTCTCACCTGCCTTCAGGACAGGGTGCAGCAGGCCCCAGGCATGTCCTCAGCCTGACAGTCTGTGGTGGGCAGCTGCCCCCTTCCCAGACTTAGCAAAGGACAATGCCCACCAACGGTGACCCTGCCCACCTGGTTCCCAGCCTGGTACACCTGCTTGAAGCCTCCTCTCCCCTCACCCTCCCCATCCACTGGCCTTCTCCAGCCGGGAGAGCCTTTCCCTGTCTGGCCCAGTCAAGGCAGGTCACCATCCCAACAGCTATCCTTGTTGGCTCTTGGAGCGGGAGGTCTTTCTGAGCTCTCTCCACAAGGTTTTCATAATATTCCCAGGCGGTTTGGGACAGCGCATTACAGGGTCAAGTCCTTCCAGTGCATGTGCTGGGAAGAAGCAGCTGGCCCCTGGCCTTGGACCTACCTCAGCACTGAAGCCCCTCACCTGGCTCATCTCCTAGTGAGGAGAGCACCCCGTCCAGCCTTGGTGGGGCCCCCTCGTCCTCATGGGGGACTGCGGTCCTCCTCAGCACTTGCCCCTGAGGCAGCAGACCCGCACCCCACCCCATCCCAGATGGCCAGGGCCCTGTGTGGGCTCCAGGGAGGGTGGACAGACAGAGCACTGGCCCTGGGGACCCAGGCCTGGTCGGGTCACTTATTACACTGTGTGATGCTGGGACGTTATCCCTCCCCCGGGTCTCTACTTTCCCCCTCTATAAAGTAGAACCAGTAGTCTTGGTCTCCCAGGAGTTGGGGAGGATGGAATCAGATGAGTGTGTACCAGGTTCAGCCCAGGGCCATGTGGTGAGCAGTCACTGAGGGGAGCTGGGATTATTGTCAGTGACCCATGGCTCCATCTCAGGTGACCACAAGAGCTATAGCGGCGGATGGCAATACCCCAGAGCCCACATGGTGGTGTGCCCTAGGAGAGGGAGTCTTTGGCCACTTCGTGGGACCTGGGCTGTGGTTAGTCACCTGCAGAGGGCGAGGCTGGGCCAGCCCTTCCTGCACAGGGTAGAGCCTCTCCCCTTAGGATCGCCCTCCTGCCAACTCTGGCCTCCTCCCACTGGTCCCTCTGCTGCTGGTCCCAGAGCTCATTCCCCTGTGGCTCATGCCACCATCGGTGGACCTTTCCTGGACCTTTAGCTTAGCAGGTGCCTTCTCCATACCGGGCACTGTTTGGGCACAGTGGAGGAAGAAGGGTCAGACAGGGCCAGGTCTGCTTCCCACCTTGCCCTGGCATGGGTGCTTTATGCAGTGGAGTGTGGGAGGGAGGGGACCTCCAACACCCAGCAGGCTGGGCCCCGAGGGATAGGCCATCTTGGACAGCGAGCACAGGGGAAGGCACGTCAGCATGATGAGCAGAGCAAAAGGGGATTGTAGCAGGCCCACGAGAGGAAGAACCAGCACAGATGGGGCGGGGGGGGGGGCTGACTAGAATTATCATGGGGATCATTTCATAACATATATAAAAGTTCTGAATCACTATGTGGAATACCTGAAACTAACAGGATGGAATGCCAATTATACTTCAATAAAAACAGGCAATGTATGAAATGAAAAATAAAATGCACTGAATGCGCAGTCTCGGAAATGTTGTGGAAGAGGAGAGTATAGGAAACATACTTGTCAGAGGTGTCAGTGAAATGAGGCAGGGAGGGGCAGCTCGTTGTAGCGGATCACAGAGGAAGTTTAAACGGAAAAAAAGCAGTGCAGACAGATTGCGGTGGAGAGCGGGGCCCTGGGAGAGTCGGCTGACGGGGCTCCAGGAACCGGGAGCGCTGGCCCAGGGAAGCCACCTCCCATCCCTGAGCGCATCAGGAGGGAAGGCAGAATCCTCCTATTTTCCTTCTAGCTGTGTATTTTTAGGTGAAGGATGCTCACGGTGAAATTACTGCTCTTTTCACAGTTGGCATTAAAAGCGTGGAATAAGTCTCAAAAATCTCAAGTCACACGCTATTTCTTCTTAAAAGTCCCCTTGGGTTTTTGCTGTTTGGTGATGTGGGAAGGCGTGAAAGGAATCCCCACGAGGGCTCAGGGGTAGGGGAGAGAGAGAGAGAGAGCCCAATCTGTATGTGTGTCTCTGTAATGTGTATCCGCATGTGCGCATGCGTGTGTCTCCAACTGCTGGTCCTCACTCAGAGCTTTGTGTAGGTCCTGGATTTGAGGAGGAGGCTCAGGGTGGCTCTGTGCTCCCTGTGGGATCGTGTCTGGGTGCAAAGCGATCAGGAGCAGAGCCAGGCAAGAACCCCAGGCTTGGGGAAACACTTGCCTCTCTGCTCCCCCAGTCCCTGACCTTGACCTTGAGCACCCTTCCTCATCTGTAAAACGGGTCACAGCTGACAGTCTGCCACTGTAGAGGTGTTAAAATAATCTGTAAGGTGCCTGGTGCAGGGTGAACAAACTTGCCTGACTCCTAATTAGTGCCTTCCACCACATGGAGATACCCCTAACCACACAAGCTAGAGTCAGCGGACAGCGGGACGGTGGGGGACCCCTCCTCCCCATGGCCCTGCAGGGACCCCACCCTGTTAGGCTCTGTCGACACGCTCCAGACTTTCCACCTCTTGCACTCTGGCAGAGGTGTCTTTAGGCTGTGAGGGGTCTGGGTGATGGTGTAGCCTGGGCCAGTGCTGGGCGGGGGTCTTGGAACCATCATTTCCCCCAAACCTCAACCCGTCCAGACACATGGGCCTGGCAGGCCCCTCCCCCAACCCTCGCAGTTTCTTTCCTCGCTTGAGGTGCTTTATTCTTGACGTTCATGTCAAAGTGATTGTGCCTGAATGTGTGGATCAGGGGAGAGAAAAAGGCGAGGTGGGCACGGATGGTGGCTCGGGGCGCCCTCCGGCCAGTCAGCCGCACGCCCTCACAGCATGGCAGGACAAGGCTCAGCTCATTCAGGTTATTTTATTTTCTTAAAGTAGACAATCTTTAACTTTCATACAATCACCAGCTCCTCTTTCCCTCTGTACATCTCTTAAAGTCCTTGGCTGTGATTCCACACACTGACCTTGGACATACAGGTACGGAACAGAGGCTGAGAGGAAAGGAGATTTGGCAAGGGCTCTGGCGGTGCCTTCCCTCTTGACGGCGGGGGTTTCATATTTACATGCGGCCCTGGGCCAAGGTCCTTCCGTGGGGGCGGGTGCCACAGGCCCCGGGCCAGGCAGGGCCAGAGTGCAAGGTCCCAGCGGGGACTCCCTCAGGCTACAACGCCGGCTGAGCCTTCACAGGAGTTGGAGTGGCTCTCAGCCGGTCTCAGGTATAGAACGTGCAGGGGCCGGGGCCCCATCTCTCGCTTCCCCTTCCTCCACTTGCAAAGCCACGAATAATTTACTCTTTAAATACCAAGACATTTAGCTATTGTTCATTCGCTCCTAGGTGAAGAACCTTCTTTAAATACATCACATTTATTTTCTGAAATAAAAACGAAGCAGAAACCGCACCGGTAACAGGAGGACGCTGCACGGGCTTATGTACAACGCGGCCCCGCGAGGCTGCCGTAGGGCGGCCATCCGCCCCAGTGTTGCTCGGGAGCAGAGGGACAGATTCATCCAGATAACAACTTTTACACTCAGCAAGCCAGACACAAAAAGGACCACCTGAAAAAAAAAATATGTTTTGAAAATCTGCATTTTAAAAAAGAATACTCAACTGCATTTGAAAGTTTCCGTATTTCTGCGAAACACCACGAGATTTGGCCAAAAAAAAAAAAAAAGAAAAGAAAAAAAAAGATGTCAGAGAAGAAAAACCAGGGTTTGATTTATAAAACATCAGACTAGTAGAAGAAAAGCTGGAACCCAGCTGGCCTAGTTTGAAACAAATCGTGCCACTCATGTTATTGTGTGGATTTTTGCTGCATATTTTGAAGCTGTTTTAAAAAGAGCTGTGAGTGGCTAGAGGTCTGGTTAGTGCTGTCATCTGGCCTCGCACCCTGGTTCCAGAACAAATGTGGTACAGAGTAGGCCAGCGGTGGGCGTGGCCAGCAGGGAAGGCGCACGGACCCTGCTCTGGTCCTCCCTCCTGGTTACAGCAGCAAGGTCCCCAGTCCGAGGCTTGGGCAGAGCTGACTTCCTCCAGATGACCCAGCCGCCTCTCCTCATAGTCCCACGGGGAACCCCATGCAGAGCGGGGCCAACTCGGGAAGGCAAGGTGAAGGGGCAGGAAGGGCTTGTAGTGAACTTGGTGACAGCTGCTTAAGTCTTCAAGAGGCTCCAACGCTTTGGGGAACTTGGCCATTTCCAGACTTGTGTGTGTGCGCATGTGTGTGTGTCTACCTACCTAGCAATCTATCCGTATATATTTATGTTTGCGGAAACGTGGGGGCCAAGGAGGTGGAGGGGCGGGGGGGACATTCATCAGGCCCCCCGTTTTCTGCCCCTGGGCTGGGTCTCCCTAGCACGAGTGGGGGTGTGACACCCCAGGGGTTTCACCACAGGCAAACCGGCCAGCCCGGCTCCTCAGCAAAGGCCTATGTACTTGAGATTGTTCTGTATGATGACGTCTGTCACCGCATCAAAAACAAACTGGATGTTACTGGTGTCGGTGGCACAGGTGAAGTGGGAGTAGATCTCCTTGGTCTCCTTGTTGCGGTTCAGGTCCTCGAACTGCCGCTGGATGTAGACGGCGGCCTCCTCATAGGTGTTCTGGCCCTTGTACTCAGGGAAGCAGATGGTGAGCGGGATGCGCCGGATCTTCTCCGCCAGCAGGTCCTTCTTGTTCAGGAAGAGGATGAGTGAGGTGTTGATGAACCAGTTGTTGTTACAGATGGAGTCAAAAAGGCGCAGGCTCTCTGCCATTCGACTCTGCAGGCAGGAAAATGCTGGTGTTAATCAGGGGATGCAGCGAGGAAAGGCTCGAGGCCTGCAGCCCTTCTGGGAGGAAGCCACCCCCCCACCCCCACCCCGCGGCAGGGTCTCCCAGCCCGGCACTGGCCCTGGAAATGTCACCCTTCTGTTGGGAAGTCCTTCCCCTGTCAGCCAAGTCTGTCTTCACCTGCCTCCCACGGGCTCTGGGGAGTGGTTGGCACCGCCCTTGGCACCCTGACACTTCTTTGTAAGGGGCTGTCCTACTTCACCGGACCTTCCTCTGTGGCTTGGGCCTGCTGCACAGCCTCCCTCGGCAGCAGGGACCCGGGCAACTAGGTACTCATAGCTGAGGGCCCCATCTCCTATTGTCCTGTGCTAGCTCACGGCCCCCGCGCTGCCATCACATCTCCCTCAAGGTGAGCATGGCTAGCCTCCTGCCCGGCCGGCAGCTCTGGCCCGTCCTCCAAGCCTCGGTCCTGTCACATGGTACCGTCAGTCCTCAGCCAGATCTGTGAGCAGAGAGCCTGTGCTTCCAAAACCAAAGGCTCCAGTCTAGAGAGTTGGGGAAGCCTCCGGGCCCTCTGCCCCGGCCAGGACATTGGGCTCATGTGAGGACAGTGGCCCAGGAGGCTCGGTGACCCCAGTGGCACTGGCCTTTACTTACCCCCTTCTTTCTGAGGACCTTAAATGGGTTGTAGTGACGGAGTTTTTAAGGAACATAAAGCATCTGTCTGACTCCCAAGCCCACTGTTTCCACACACAACTGACAATTCTAGCTTCCAAAAGGACTGCTGGTGAGTTACTATGGCGAAAGCTGCCCCTCATTTTAAAATAAAACGTGCAAGCCAAATGTCCGAACAAAGCCTGCAACTAGTTTAGTTTAGATCTGAGTTGTCGGATTTAAGGACTTTCTGACCAGATTATATCACCAGTCATGTGGTAATAATGATGAAGGAAGTCGCAGCTGGTGCTGATGGTGTGGCGATGGCTTGCGCCTTCCTAGTCCCAATTTACAGATGATGAAACTGAGGCTTGAGGAGGCAGGAGATGTGCTCCAAGTTCCACAGCCAGGAGCTCAGGCTCACTGCAGTGTGGATGCGCAGCACTGTTGGCCTAAGTGAGGTCACCCCAGATGGGGGTGTCCAGGAGGATGCCTCAGTGAAACTCTGCTCTCCCGGGGATCCTGAATTGTCTGAGGTACACAATCTAACAGCATCAGTGCTGAGAAGGAACCAGGTTGAGTGGGGAGAGGATGCTCAGAGGTACTTGTCATTACTCTCCCACCTCAGAGAAGCTGCCCTGAGATTCCATATACACCTTGAAGATTGTGTTTTCCAAAACCAGTCTTGTGCCTTGTTTAGAACGAGCTCAGGAATACCAGAAACTCTGGAAAGTGAGTGGTTTCAGGTTTTGGGAAAAGGGGGGGTGGTGGTGACCTTTCTGCAGAAACAAGATGCAGGATCCCCAGCCCCAGTAGCGCCTGGAAGAGCCACACAATGTTCCCAAATGTGAGATAAGTGGTGGTCTAGGAATGTCACATTCTACTGGGGAGTAATTAGCTCTAATGGATTCCTGGAAGCCACACTGTAAAGCCTAACAGACCTATCAGTTCTCTTAGGAATGATGTCATAATCAGGGGCTGTGCTTCTGACCCCAAATTTCACATCAGATAAATAACAGATGCGGTCATTACCATGCACGCATTAATTCATTGAGCAGATACTTGCTGAGCATGCCCTCAGGGCCAGTGACAGGCCCCAGCTCTCATGCCAGGTGACAGAGCCCAGAGAGGGGCCCAGGACTCAGAGCAGGATGGGCTGGCCAACAGCAGGTTGGACCTAGCAGGCCAGTGCCCAGGGCTGGGCCCTGAGTACGGGAGCTGCGGTTCACAGAGTGGGAGCCAGGCAGAGGAGCCAGGACATGGCCAGGGTCCTAGAATGGGTATCTGCTGTGTCACTTGGGGGGAAAGCCAGGGGAGCTCTTATACCTGGCCCAAGCCCAGCAGCTCTGGGCAGGCTGTGGAGTCTGGGAAGCGGGAGGGGCAGGAGGACATCCCCAATGTGCTGAAACGGTGCATGTGCACGTGTGCTGGCCCGCACTGAGGCCTCTGCTGGTCAGCCCCCTGAGGGCAGGCCCCGTGTGGCACCGGAGCCGTCAACAGGCCACATTTCCCCTCCCACCTCACGGCCAGCTCGGCTGCCCTTCCTGCTCAGCACACATCCCAGGTTCCCGACGTCAGCCCCGACTGACCTTCCTGTCCCATGTGAACCTCCGCCCCACAGACAGTTCTTGGCAGGCTTTTTGGACCCCAGACACCTTTCTGAGCCTTACGTTCCTTACTTGGAAATCTGGGAACTCGGGCACTTTCCTTACAGGGCAGCCATGCCCTTGGCAGTCCCTTGCAAATACTCAAAGGATCGCTACTTCCTAAGACCACAGAACAGGAGTCTCCCTCATCGTGGGGCCCTTGCCCACTCCTGGGGCTCCTCTTGCTTTCCTGGCTTTTGGGGGCTCAGGTTTCCTGCTTCTCTCTCTTCCTTGGGACAAATCATGGGTGACCACATTGGCCATTATTTACACACCTGGGAGATGATGGGCATCAAAGAGTAACCACAAAACCTCTATCTGTGTAGACACTGTGCCTGTGTAGGCGCTACCAGGCAGGATTCAGCACAGCCTGGGGAACGCACCGACCGGGTACCAGCTTAAAGAAACACACACGAGCTTCAGAGCTCGAGAAGCACTGGCCTAGATGCTATACTCCACCTGTCATCCCCTTCTGCTCCCGGGGTGCTCACGGCCCACATGGGGTGCCGCTGTGCCAGGCCCCTCTGCTGAGCAGCCAAACCCAGGAGGTGACGTGTGGGCAGGGTGGGGCCCTGGTGCTACAGGGGGGACTGGGCGCCCATGGTGCTGTCACTGTGGCACGTGCACTTCTGCCTCCCAAGTGGGCAGAGAAGTGTCCTGACACCTCAAAGTACGGATCATTGAAAAAGGAACGTGCTATTTTGGGCGGTAACTCTGGAAACTGTACGAGTGTGAGTATGGGAGGAATGAGTGCCATGGGTCCCCGCCCAGCCTCTAGGGCCTCCCTCCTCCTCTCTCCATGTTCTGGTCACCCTCTGCAGCCTCGCTGAAGGCCCCTTCTTCCTGGAAGCTCCCCTGACTTCTCCCACCCCCATACCCTGTTCACCTTCCTGCAGCATCTGTCTGGCTATGCACCCTGCGCCAGGATAAAGTCCCAGCCCCTCAGTCTGGCCTTTAGGGCCTCCCCTGCCCCCCCACCCTGGTGGGTATACATGGCCTGGACACCAGCTATGGCCCCATTCTTCTCCTCCCTGGCCTGGGTGGGGTCCCCCCTGCCACCCAGTTCCCTTGTGACTCTGCCCACTTGGTGTTATGGGTCAGAGCCGCCACTGAGGGCCCCAAAGGTGGTAAGCCAGGGTTGGGCACCATCCTTGTGCAGTCCAACTGGGCTGCTGGGCCCCTAGGGCGAATGAAGCCAGGGACAGCTTTGGGATCATTGCTAGCACATCACCCCCTTGTCCTGCAAAACTTCCATTAGCCCAATACAAACATCCTCTTGGACCCAGAATCCGAGAAGCCTGCAAGCCATGTCTGGGCTGCAAGCAGGGGTGCTACCCATTTCACACATGGGGAGACAGAGGCTTGGACAGGCCGACTCCCAGGGCTCGACTAAGAGCCCTCTGTCTCCACCAGCCACATGTTCCCTTCCAGCAAGAAGCCCTCCTTGCCTTGACCGCTCTAGCTGCCAACGGAGCAGTGGTCATGGGTGCTTCACCCAGGAGGAGGCACACCCACCAGTAGCCCCCAACAGTGCCAGCCTCGGGCTCTGATGCCCAGCCAGCTCTCTCTGGCGCCTGCTCACCAGCAAGATGCCCTTTCTAGGAGTCTGGGGTTTGTCTGCACATTCATTTATATAAATAACGTGGAACAGACAATTCCCATCAGGAGCGTGGGCAATGGCGGGAATCATGCTGCCCAATGGTGAGAAATCAGTGATTTGTTACAAAGCATTGTCAGACAGCGGGAGGCAGCTGGGTGGCTGGCTGGCTGGATGTAGTCCCCGGGGTGGTAAAGAAGTCATTTCTTGGCCATTTGCCAACAAACAAAAAGCTCCTACTCAGGTCCAAATATACTCAATGCCACCGAGTGGACTTTTCCCCAGGTGGCCTGTGGATGTCACCAGGCTGGACCTAATGTAATGACCTGTTCCTTTTTTTTTAAGGTTTTATTTATTTGAGAGAGAGAGAGAGCAAGCACAGGTGGGGGAGGGGCAGAGGAAGAGGGAGAAATAAACTCCACACTGAGCTTGGAGCCTGACATGGGCTCAATCCCAGGACCCTAGGATCACAACGTGGGCCAAAGGCAGACACTCAGCTGAGCCACCCAGGTGCCCCTAATGACCTATTCCTAAGGAGTTCGCTGGCCTGTGAGTCTGGGGTCTTTGCTCGATGCTGAACTTGGCAGCAGAGGCCTTCACCTGGCACATGGCTACCATGTGTCAGCACCCCTGGTGGCCTGGACAGGAGCAGCTTCATTTTGAGGCCCACAGCCAGGGTGAGCTGGGGTGTGAAGGGGAGCCTGCCTATGGTGAGGGGAATGTTGCCCCTCGGTTCTGATTCTCTATGAAGGCTCTCCTGGTCACAGAAGGGCTGTCCCTGTCCCTGGTTACAAGCACAGGGTCGGTGGCCAGAGGCCTGGCATTCGCTGTCTCCATCAGTTTTCGATGTGCCTTGGACAAGTCATTTCTCCTCTCTGGGCCTCAGTTTCCTCATCTGTAAAATGGGATGGTCAGGGCATTCAATGCCAGGACCACTGCGAGGAGCAATGAAGGTGCTGGTGTGAGGAGAACCTGGGTCTGTTGGGCCTTGTCCTGTGGCTGCTGCTGCCCAGTGGGCACTCTCCCATGCCACTCATTGCCCCTTGCCCTGGGACAGGGGTGTCTGTTGTCTCCTCTCAGCTCTCAGTGGCGGGGCCCCCTCCCTGCACCCCCAGCACAGAGCCGCTCTGGGACGCCACGGTCCCAGGGCAGGAGCAGCTCCATGGGCTGGAGGGAGACAGGCCTGCCTGTAGACCTGGGCTCAGCCAGCCGGCACCTGACAGGTTCCTGGGGCCGGCAGCACCTCTGTGCTGACCACAGGTTCCAGGGCCACTTGGCTCCTCAGGGCACCTCCTGTGACTGCTCAGCCTGGAGATGCAATGGCCACTGGGCCCTGCCCTCACCAGTGTGAGGTTTGCCTCCTCACAGGAGGCACCCTTAGCTTTTCGGGGGCACACAGGACAGCCCCGAGTGCCAGGCGGAGCACCTCATGACCACTGTTTCCCCGATTTGATGGTCAAGCCCGGGAGCTATGGCATGGCAGTGCTGCCTTTGGTTTCCTCGAAGGCTGGCTGGGTGGGAGAGGGCTGGTTCCCAGAGACCCAGCCTTGAACCCAAGCACGGGCACTCAAGGACAGCCCCTGCACTTTGCAAATGAGCAGAATGGGTCCCACAGCAGGCAAAGGGGTCTGTCTGGATGTTTCCTGCATGGCATCTTCTAGCACGTCTGACTCCCACTGATTTGAGGGTTCACTGGCGTGCCTGAGGGAGAGAGGCCAGCAGGTGTCCTCCAGGTTGTGGTTCTTGGGTCCCTCTCTGAGTGAATTCTGGCTCCCCCCCTGCCCTCTGCTCATGCCTGGGGGTTGGGGAATGCTCAGCCCTCCCAAGGCACTGTAGTTTCTAGAGAAAGGTAGGGGAACGGGTAAGGGAGCTGGCTAATGACTACCAGGCTGCTTTGGGTCTTTCTGAACTGTCCATCTTGGGGGCTCATTTCAGTGTCCAGCCCTCCTTCCTCGTGGGCCATCCCACCTCTCTTCCGAAGGCTGCGCCTTCTCGAGGGTCCCGCAGCTTGCTTCCACAACTTTTGAGGGTGGGGTCCTGTATGCAGCATATCTGCAACTTAATAGGCTTTTGGGGCAGCGGCCTGCTTTTGGAGCTGGGGACCCTTCAGCGTCTCTTTACTGCAGCCTAACTAACCCACACAGTAATGTACACATCACTTTCCAGCAGCACCGAACTGTGGGCAGGCGGGCGAGACAAAGACTTCCAGCCATTGCACCCCTCCTGACGGACACCTGTAGCTCAGGGTGCCCAGGGGGCAGGGTCTTTCCTGTTCTCTCCTCACAGGCCACCACAGGTGTTGTTAGGACCCAGGTCCTGTTTGTGGTGACTCACTGACCACCCCTGGACTGACCACCAAGCTACGGGGAAGGGGCATGGGCACGCTCTGAAACCCTCTCCATCCCCAAATTTCTTGACTGAGCTCTTGGGGCAAGTCTGGACGCCCTCAGAGGGGCACACTGGCCCTTCACGATCTGGGTGTTCTCATCCCTCTCCCCAGTCCCCACCTCCATGTGACTCCCTGTTCCTGGCCCTCACCTGCTCCAAGGTGCCTTGCACAGACTGCCTCTAGCCTGTGTCACTCTGGACAAGATTGCTTGCTTCTTGGTGTCCCGGCCCCTTATCTGATGTGAGGCAGGGATACCAGCCTCACAAAGCAGGGTGGCTTTAAATGAAGGAGATGCCTACAAAGACTCATGTTCGCTGTTTTCGTCATTAGTTGCGGGGCCCTGGGTCCTCTACCTACCTCTTGGGTCCTGGGTCCCCATCTGGCTGTAGGGTGGGTGGAGCCACAGGCATGCCACGTGGCACCTGTCCAGGTGTGCCTGGCCCAAAGCAGGTGCTCAGCCAACGTTGCTGCCCTGTTGCCATCACACAGGTCTCCCACTGTCTTGTTCTAGGAAGGGGCAGGCTGTGCGGACGCTGCTCCTTGCTCCCCTTGGGGCCCCCAGGAGGCCCGAGCACACTCCCGGTTGCCTTGGTTTCCATACCAGCTCCCAGCTCTGTAGTCCTCCTAGGACACTGGTCCAGTCCATCCTGTTCCCAACACCCTCTTCTCTTGTGTGGACGGACCCCCAGGGGTGATGGGACCTGTACCTGCCTACCCTCCAAGGTCTTGGGCAGCCATATGCAAATGTCGACTCATGCTGAACACACCATCAACCAGACCCTTGGAACACAGGGGAGGCCAACTGGGGGCCTGCCCTGTACTGACGGGTATATTTCACTGAGTGGGAGATATGCCAGGGGTTGGTACCATGTGATATGCTGCATGGCTGGGGAAGGCTCTGTACTGACCCATCCTGTTTCCCTGTCTGCTCCCTCTCCCCCAGGTTCCCACCCCCCAGGGTCTGGTGCAGGGCTCACTGTGGTCACAGCACACAGCAAGGCTAGCTGGCCCAACCAGGAGTCCACAGGGGTCTCCAGCCTTAGACCTCACCTAAAATGCAGGTGACATCAAGGTTTCAACTCTTCCCAGCACCAGCCTGAACCCTGGGGTCCAGGTGACTTGGAACTCCAGCCTGCCAACACTTCAACACCCCTTCCTTGCTTCCTTAGTTTCCTGGTAGACCCTCTCCAGGGGCCCTTCTGCATAAGATGCTGTTCTAAGCATAAGGGAGATGGAGAGGTGAGCCAACAGCCCTGTTCTCAATGAGCCAGTCCTGGGCAGGATGAAATGAACGTGGTGTGGTGGCTGTGGAGTGGCCAACGAGGGTCAGAACCCTTGATCTGCCAGTCACCAGCTCTTAGCTGTCCCGAGCCCGTTTCCCCACCTGTAAAATGAAGTCTGTTAGTGTGCCTCCTCACAGGGTGGCTGAGGACTAAAGCGTGACATTCAGGGAAAGCTCAGTCCCCAAGCCCAGGCTGCGAGCGGCCATCATGGGTATGACTGAGATAAAAGAGGAGGCTTCCTGGAGGAGGGGGCATCTCTACTGGGCCTTATGGGGGGGTAGGGCAGGGAAAGGGACTGGAGTAAAGATCAGCAAAGGCACAGAGCTGCAGTGTGGGCAAGCTGGTAGGGGTGGTGGAGGGGATGCAGCGGGGGGCCAGGGCCTGGCACTCGTTCAGCTGGGGCTCCAGAGCCCGGGGAGGCTCTGCCCTGTCCTGGGACTCAGTTTCCTCGTCTCTAGGATGAGGTCTCAGTTTTGTTATAACCTGGAAAGCTCAAGTCTATCCATTGTAGAAAAGCCTGGAGTGTTTGTTCATGGGAACTGTGAATTCAGCTTTTCACAGTGGAAGTAGAGCTGGGAGGCTGGGCTGTGCACATGAATGAGTTCCATTCACCATGGATGGAGCTGGCCCCGATGCGGCCCACCCCGTAGCTGAGCCACTGGGCCTGGCCCCGGGCAGCAGAGTGCCAGGTTCCAAGGGCGCTGAGAGCGGGACCAGGGCAATGAGGCTGCCTGGCAGCATCATGGCTGGATGGGCCAAAGGGGAGGTTTCATTTGGGGCTGGACATCAAAACTGGCACCCTTCACCCAACAGCCAAGCGTCCAGCCCCCATGGACTCCCTCTGTGGTGGAAGCTTGGGGGGCACCAAGGTTGGGGGCTGCCCGTCAGCTGGCAGGGTGTGGTCTGAGGGGTTGGGGGAGTGCTGACCCAGTGAATGGCATGTCCCAGTGGGCAGTCTGGTGCCCACCCTCAGTGCAGTGCCCAACTGCCCCTCCCGCCTCCCCCCAGGATCCTGTGCTCTGGGCCTGGTAGGTGGGAGGAGCCTCCAAGACTTCCCTGGCCCATCCTGAGCCCTACTAAGGCGAAGTTGGCTTTGGTGTCCCCAGACTTCTCCAGCGGGAAGAGGGCGAGTGGGCCCCACCCTCAGACCTGTGCCCTGAGTTCGTGGCAGGAAGGAGCGTGGGGTGGGCGGGACCTGTGTTAGACAGGTTTGCAGCTGTGGACTGGTGTAAAGCAGACAGGGTTGTGCCTGCAGAGTAAAATCACTCCGAGGATGGTGTCAGTCACTCAGGCAAACAGCTGATTCTTTGTCTCCAAAGAAGTGGGGGGCGGGGGGCAGGTCTTTGGGGGTGAGAGAGGAGTATGTGTGTGTTTCTCAGAGGAGTATGTGTGTGTTTCTCCTCATGTGCAGCTGCAGAGAAGTCTAGGATGGCTTGGGGGTGCTCAGGTGGCCCTGCCGGGTGGCCACAAAAGACCACTGGAGGCTGGTCGTGGGGTGCCCCAGCCCAAGGCTCTGGGAGCAGGAGGCTAGGCTGGGCCCAGACCGCAGGCTGTGCCCGGTGGCTCAAAGCCCTTTGCTTCCCCAGTCAGTCCACTGAGGGTCCTCATCCTCCCAGGGTTCAGTTCTCTTTTGGGCTCCAGCTTGTCCAAGGGAGCTCAGAGCCACAAGACCCTGGCCTGTGTCCACCCGCAGGTGGAGGAGTGCAGACAGGAGGGCTCCCATGGGAACAGGGTGGTGGTGGCAAGAAGCAGAGCAGGAGCCCCAGACCGGGCGAGAGGCCCCCTCCCACTGTGCCTTGGGGGCTATCCCTAGGGGTAGTGGAGGAGGGACAGGGACTGTGAGGAGCGGGAGACAGGGTGGGATCCTGGCGCCAGAAGGGTGCTAGGACCAGCAGAGCCTCATCTGGGCACAGGCCTGGCGCTACCGTCCCAGAGATGCTCTTGGGTCAACATTAGGCTACTCGGCTCTCCTTTCAGAGGAGCTATGGCCAACAGTGAGGACCTGTGGTCAAGCAGCCTTCTTGGGCTCCAGGACACCCTTCACCATTCACCTCTGCAGAGAAGCATCTCCGGCCAGCCTGCCGCCTGTCCCCACGCCCCACCACAACCCACGCAGACGGCAGACAGTGCCTGGGCTTTCTGGGGTCTCCCTTGGCTGCTGGGCTGAGCTTGCCTTGCCTTGCCTGGCCGGAGCCTAGAGATTTGTGGCTGCGCCCCTGACCCTTGGACAGATGGCTGTGTTCCAGGGCAGGCTCTCCCGGGCTCTGCCACTCCCCTTTTGAGCCGGAGGGGGAGGCCACTGTACACACTCCCCTGCTTGGGACGCATTTGGGAGGAGATGGTAGAAGAAAGGGATGGGCACACAGACAAAAACCACACAGAGAGGCAGCACGGCTGCTCCTTGGCAGAGGCCCAGCGCGGAGCAGGTGGAGGAGGCCGGAGTCCTGTCGGCTCAGGCCTGCACGGGATGGGGACAGCATGCTCGGGGCTCCCCGGGCGGCCCCAGCTCAAGGCTGTTGCCTGCTGGAATTCATGTTTCTCCACCCCCTTCCCCTGCCCCACGGTATGTGTCCCCTCATTGGGAGTGTCTCCTGCAGGGCAGGACCTGTGTGCTTAGCTCACCCAGGCCTGGATGGAAATCACCATGATCCTGTGCAGACGAGAGGGCCGATGTCGTTATGGCCCAACCACCCACAGGGAGACAGCGGGCAAGGAGGGGCTCTGAGTTGCTCTCTGTGCTCACGGGGCTGAGGAGCATGGCAGCCCCTCGGGTCCTCCCAAATGCTGAGCTGCTGAGAGTCTGTCATCACAGCTGCGACCCAGGGTGGCTGCTCCCCTCCCTCTGTTGAGCTGCGTACTCAGATGCTCAGCAGACTCACTGCTGTTGCCATGACAACTGAGGAGAAAGCCCCCACCCTCGGAGCCTCACACAGCAACACAGACCGAGGGCAGGAGGAGGCTGCTGATCTTGAGCTGGGCCAGGTGTCCCTTCACAGGGGCACACAGCCCTGGCCCTGGCTGCCTGGCCTGAGAAACGTTGTCCATAGCTACCTACGTGTTGGGGGGAGGCAGGGGAGGGTCTCTGGGAGTTGAGGGGCCCCACTCTTCCTGCGGGATAGCGTAGTGGGCAGGGAAGAGGGGAGGTCCTTCCAGTGACCCGCTCCTGGCTGAAGCACCCCTGGGTGGAGGGGGCCTCCCGATGGGAGCGGAGGTTAGGTGCCGGCAGTGTTCGCCTGTGGCTGTGTTAGCCCCTACAGCTGCCCCTGGTGGCTCTGCGCCCTTGTTTCTTCCTTCGTGTGGAGGCTACCATGATGCCCGGATGTCCAGCTCCGTTCATCGCAGAAAAGAGGCTGTAAGGGGATCCTCCCAATAGTCCCATTTTACAGATATAGAAACTGGGGCTCAGAGGGTTTGCCTAGCCTGCCTAGGCCTGGCTGCCAGGCCTACCCCACCCCCACAAGGAGAGGCCAGACAACCACAGCCACCCAGGCCTGGTCATCGCCCCCTGCCCCGCTATTGGCCTCAGGAAAGGGGGACACATCTGGGGACAGAGCTGGATGACTGGGGTCACTTCCAGACCATTCTGGTTAGCATTTCCCACTTCTTCCTCCCGCAAACCTAAACGCTGCCTTGTCAGACTGGAGGACTGGATTAATGAGGCTAATGAATCAATGAGCCCCTGACCGTCCCTGGAGCCAATCTGCAGGGACACCACATAGAGGAGAGCCACCAGAGCAACCTGGGTGAGCCAGGAAGCACTGTCGCTCACCCTCCCCTCCTCCCGGGCATTCAGGGCCTCTGGGGCGAGCAGCATTCTCCCTCAGGACAGCCCCTGCTGCCCACTGCTGCCCAGGCCCAGGTCAGCTGCCCATCCCCCAAACCTAGGCCCTCGAGGCCATGGAGCTGAGCTGGCCCTGTAGCTGTGCATAAGCCCTCAGGATGCCCAGGCCGAGACAGATGGACACAGCCTTGTCCACACATAGGGACAGCAGCTCGTGCCCCTCCCTCCCCTCCATCGGTCACGGCCACCAGGGGCTTCCTCTCCTCAGCGCCCCCCCACCCTCCCATTCCATGCTTTCCTATCCCACTCTGTTCTTGTGGCCTCCCCGGTGTAGGCCCTGGCTACCCTTGCTCTCTGACCCTTGGTCAGATGTCCACTCCGATCAGCATCCGACCCCCTTTTCTCTCTGGCTCCTTTCGGCTTTCGGGCTCCCTGGGTGGCATGTGTGGGACAGTCTGGAAGTGTCAGTGGCTGATCCCTTAGCAATGCAGCAAGCAACCCTATAGGGTGGGGGCCTGGGTGAGGAGCCCTCAGACCCCGTCTGCTCCAGCAGGGCTGCCCATCCACTGCGTGGCCAGGCCCATGGAGGCCTGCCTTGGTTCTCCTTGAACTTTACTGGACGGCCTCGGGTCCTGCTAGCCAGGAGACAGCAGTTATTTTCGGCTACCATGCAATGAGTCACAATAGAAATGTGGTCAACAGGCAATAATGTGAGGAAGCTGGAGGCCCAGCATCCCACTCACTGAGCACCACTGGGTGCAGCACTGAGATACAGGCCCAACCTCTGCCCGCTGCTTTGGCTGCCCTTCTAGTCCCTTTTCTCTGGACCCCAGTTGGTCACTTGGCTACACCTTAAGCTCCTACTGAGTGTGGTGCGCACTCCTGCCTCGAGGGACAGACAAAGAAGAGCAAGGAGCAGTCCTGGCTTATGAGAACGGAGTCCCCCTAGGGGAAGGACACATATGCCACTAACTGTCCAAGCTGGAGGGCAGGCGGCATGGAGGGAGGGGCCGCGTCTGGGCTGGGCACTGATGAATGAGCTGACTTCTGCCACCAGAGGAAGAGGCACCCCAGGCTGTGGGCACAACCCTAGCCGAGGCTGCGGGTGGGGGTGGGGTGGCTCTGGCGTGCAGAGGGCCCCGTGTTAGGCTGTGGGCTCTGCCTGCATCCCGTCCCATTGATGGTACCTCCAGATGCACCTGGAACCTCTCCTTCCCAGCGCTCCCCCGTTCATCTCTTGCGAGACCATCTCCCGGCTTTCTGCTCTGGGGCTCTCTCCCCATGACCCTGCCATAACAAAACCTAACCTTTCCAGTCGCTTCTATCACAGAAGATGATACCCCGCTTTCCCCCAGCTCCCCGACTCATCCTTCCCCTCCCTGCTTGAGGACTGCGCACACCGCTGTGCTGTTCCTTCCCTGGGGTTCCCACAGAGAGGGTCAGCTCTCCAATGCCTTCCCTGACCCCCCACCTGAAGCACGACCTCAACCGTCTGTTAATTTGCCACACAGCTTCAAGCACCATCGGACCCTGTTCTTGCCATTGCTCATCATCTGCTGTGAGCACAGTGCCCCGTCTGTCAGGGGCACTGGTCTCTCCAGCACCCAGCCACGGCGGTCTGCCGATCGCGGGGTGACGGCAGCAAGGCCAGATGGCGCACGCTGTGGGCAATCGTTCGGTGTGGCAGCCGTGTGTGTGGGGGGCCACGGTGGGGTGGGAGGAGCCACGGGCGCCCAAGGCCCCTGCCCCGCCCTCCCGCACAGGTCCACTGTCCTGGGCCCGTCCCACAGGTGGCCTGCGAGCCTCACACTGCTCCCAGCAGGGGCCATCGAAGATAGCAGGGCCAGGCCTCCCTCCCTGGTCTTTCACTGACAGTTGGCCTGTGTTCTTTCTCACTTGAGCTCCGTCGCTCAGTGGATCAATCTGGCAAAACGAGCTGAAGAGGCGTTTGATAAGCGGGAGCTCTTCCAGCTTTAAAAACGATCAGGAACTACCTGATCCTGTGTCTTGGTGGATGCAGTCTTGGGTTTTATTTTCCTGTTTCCGTCCCTCGTGGCCAGCCCCCGGGGGGTTTTGTGTAGAGGCCCCAGGCCCCAACTCCATGGGTATGTTCCTGTCCACGCCATGTGGGGTGGGGCTGCCTGGTTCCTGCTTCCACCACCCCCAGCCTCTGGGGCCACCTGCAGACTAACAGCCCTGAGGCCACAGGACTCCCTGCTAGAGTGGAGATTAGCATGTGGCACAGAAAGATTAGCAACTCAGGGCGGCACACCTCATGAGTGCCCTTGGACAGTCCCGGGTTTTCACGGGGCCCTTGACCTTCCCACCACCTTCTCCTCTCCTTTTCTTTCCCCGGTCCCTCCTGCCCCAGGGTCCTGCTTGCTGCACGCCTAGGCAGGGAGGGAAGCGGACGGAGGGGCCAGGAGAGGCCCATGTTAAAGTGCTCAGCCCTGCAGGCCTCAGGCCAGCCACAGAAGGGGCCTCCCTGGGGTGGGGGTGTGCTCCAACCTGCGCAGAAGTCAGAGTCACTGCTTGCCTCTCCCCTTGCCCCCCAATCCAGTGACAACTGCAACGCTCGTAGTAACAGCACCGGCTAGGCCCGCCACTTTAAACAGCAAAGTCTGTTTAAACAAGATAACAGGCTGCTGATAAAGCTGAAACTTGGGTCCTAATAGCCTAAACCCCTCCGAACCTGCCAGAAACAGGGAAGAGCTACTTCCTGCCTCACCCAGCAGTTTAGCTTTGGACCACCTGCCTCTGATGCCTTCCACGCAGCCTGCACGCACCCTCCGTGGGCCATTCTGTTTGCTTGTCCCTGGCTTCCCCATGTGTACATGGAGGGGGACTAAGGGGACCCAAAGTAATAGCAAGGGTGGGAGCATCTCAACCCTCCCCCCCCCCCGGCAGGGGAGAGCCAAGGATCCTCCTTAGAAGGTGACAGAGGGATGAGCTGGGCCACCTGGGGAACCTGTTCTTAGAACCTTAGCTCGCTTGTCTGTGTGGTGGGCGCCTCAGGTTTGCGTGGGCTTAGAGGTGTGCGCGCAGCGCCCCATGACTGCATCTGGGGGTCTAGTCTCTGTCCTCTGTCCTGCCCTTGTCTCCCCACCTGGATGTCAACCCCTGGGGAGGAAGGGCTGAGGCCTGCGTACCACCGACTCTCCCACGGTGCCTGGCACAGGGCTGAGAACCAGGGCACCTCAATACAAGTGTGGTCACTCCAGCTCGCCTCCTCCCTTTGCTCCTGTGGCCAACCACAGCCCACACAGCTATCCGAGCTCTGGGCTAATGCTGTGCCCCAGCCCCGTGGACTGCCCGGACTCCTCAGGAGCTGCACAAGGGACAAGGGGCCTGGACCTGGGCAGCCCAGGTCACACAACACCCCTGGGGCCCCAGCTGACTGAGCTGCCCCCTGGGTTTCTGAGTGGGCCAACCAGGACACCCGCACCCCAAATACACACATCACTTGGTTTGCTTTCTGCTCTCACTGAACCTCAGAATCAATGATGTACAGGATCTTAAAGACAGAAAGGACCATCTCACTCCCACAAGTATCGGCAGAGCCCTGGGGAGGCAGAGCCTGGGGGTTAGTGCGACATGGGTGAGGAGCGTCCTGTCACTTGAGGAGTTAGCTTAGGTATGAGAAACGACTCTTAGCTCAGGGCAGCCAATTCTCAGGACAACGTGGGAAGCATCTGCTCGGAAAGGGCCCGGAGCTCCCATGCTCTGCTCCCCTGCCTCATGCGCAGGCCCAGAGAGGGCAGGGGTCCCTGCGCCACCGAGCAGGCCACTGGCCGGGTTGGCTGGGGTCTAGGCTGTGGCCCTGCCCGCCCCCTCCCCCCACCGCCTCAGGGAGGAAGGCTTCTTTCAATCCATTTTTGCTTTGGCTGAAATGAGAACTGTTTCCTATTTGTTTTTGTGTTAAATCTTGTCAGCTTGATCCAAGTCCCCCTGCTGTCAGTCACTGACGGGAAATTAGCAAACAGCAGGACGCAGGTGCGTGCAGATTGGAAGCTGGCAACACAGATTACAGGCCTGGCCTGGCGCTTGCAGACCATCCCTGTCACCGAGGGAGGAAACTGCAGTGCAAAAAAGTCTCTGTATTTTCAGCTCCGGGGGACCCCCTGGAACCCACTAGCCAAACAGCGTTGCCTGACCCTGTTCAGGAAGGAGCATTCTTCTGTACTCCCGGGCATAGCCGCGGGCCCCACCTCCAGCAGCGAAGGCTGCTGAAAGCACTGGCAGCCAGTTCCTGCAGGGACATGGGAAGCGGGGGACAGGGCAGCGGCGGGGGTGGCGGGGGGCAGGTATCTTTATGGGGGACCTTTGCCTGTGGGCCGTTACTGCCCTCACCCTGGCTTCTCCATCTGCAGGGGGGTGAAGGGAGCTAGGGCTAGTGCAATCTTCTGGGGTGTCAGCCCTGGTGAGAATCTGAGCAGTGGCAGAGCCTCTCCTAAGGAAGGACTGCCCACGTGTGTGCTGGTGCAGCCACACAAGCGGGATGTGATTTAGGGTGTTCTGCAGGCCGTGGGACCCCCATGGATCCCAGGCACTGCCAGGACAGGGATCTCCAAGCCTGGGAATGACTGTTGCTGGCCCAGTGCCTGGCACTGCATTTGCCCAAGGCCGTGGCGGCTGGCTTCATCCTGCCCAGGATGCTGTTACTGTCATCGACACACCCCACACCTTGCTAGGTTCTCAGCAGCAGACAGTGCTCTCCTGGTGCTCGCCCTGGCCAGCTCTGCCCCAGCCTCTGAGCCTGTTCACAGGCAAGGCAGGGAGGTGAGACAAAGTGGGAAGGGCCCCATTTCTGGCCTCAAGCCCTCGTCTTTACTTGGGAGACAGCCTTGGTCCTCAGGATGTGCAGCTCAGGAGTCACTGCCTCCTGCGAGGGCCCCCAAACACCGTGACCGCCTCTACCTGTCCCCACCTGCTTCACTAGGCCCGTGCCAGCGCATCGTCCCAGATAGGCAGTGTTGGGGGAGAGCTTGGGGTGGCTCAGGGTGATGCCCAGGCCAGGCCACAGGTAGGCAGGACAGTCTGGGTTGTGGGGCTACAGAGCCCCAGCAGCTCTGCCTGCAGACAGAGTGCCAGGCAGGAGCAGGGACAAGATCTGGGGGAAGGGCGTGCCAGAGGCTGGACTCGCACAGTGGGACAGCCCTGGGGGGTCATCAGGCCTCTGCCTGCCACAGGCTCCCTGCTGACCAGAAGAGACGACGTCCTGCCCTCCCCGTACCACTGTAGCTGGGGGACTGGGATGCCCCCGGGGGGAACATGTCCTGGCCCGGGCCTGGCAGTGCCCCAGTGCCTTTGCTCTGAGAGCCCTATGCCAGGTCTCCTGGTCAGCCAGGCTACAAAAACCCAGAGTGTCTGAGCGTCAGAGCAGACTGTGAAAGGCCCGTCCAGCACCGCCCTCATCCTGATGCTTCTGTGATGTCATGTCATATCCTGGGGGGCACGTGCAGCCTGGCTCTGGGAGGCATGTGTGGGACTAAGGGGGGTGGGGTGGGCAGGATGGCTATCAGTAGGCTCCCCGTGGCCCAGCCTGCTCTGTGGTGGGCTGACCTTGGCCTTGGGGGACCTCAGCTGTGTGCAGGCTCAGCCCACGTGCTAGTCCAGGGGGAGCTCATAGCTATCTCTTGTAAGAGGAAAATGAAGTGGCAGGAGGGTACCATGTTCCTTATAGGCCTGTGCTGATTCCCCACACCGCCTTCCCTGTCACCCACACCAGGGAGGGTCACAGGTGAGGCCAGGGGGGCTGGGAGAGGTTCACGGTCCTGCTGAGCTGCCCCGGGGCTAAACTCCCAACACCTGTACTCTCCTCCATCAGAGCACGAGTCCCACAGTTCCAGGCCCTGCGGGCGCCAAGCACAGACACAGGTAAACGCAGAGATCATCAAAACTATGTCCTGTCCTTGAGCGGAGGCACTGTCCCACTTTACAGATGAGGAAGCCAAGACTGGATCCGCTCATCCAAGCGGAGGCTGCACAGGACGAGGGGCCACATGTGGCCAGGTACTGCTCCCTCTCGCCTCCTGGGGTCCTGTCCTTGGGCAGACAAGGCTAAGAGAGGAGCCACAGGGGGTGTGCCTGGGAGCCTGACTGAATACTGAATAAAGAGCCACGGAGGAGAAGGCTCCCCTCAGTGCCTTTCCTGCTGGCCCAGGGGTGGGAAGCCATCCAAGAACTAAAGGTTGCTTCAGTCAGCCCAGGGCCTTTGGCTGACTGTGGTTTTATTAATGAAATTAGAGAAAGTGCATGAGCCAGGGAGATGCCAACTGGGGGTGAGGAAGGCAGGACTGGGCGGGGGGGGGGGGCGGGAGGCACTGCAGCCCAGGCTCTCGTGCCAGCCAGAGCTTGTTCTCTGGGTCTGAAGACACGTGCCCAGTCGGGAGCCATGCACAGGGAGTGGGGGTGCCTTTCGCTCCATCCTCAGTGTCCCCCTCAGATGCCCACAGCCCCGTCCCTCCCCTCAGCTGTTACTCCAATCTCCCCAGAAACTCTAGACCGTCAGAGCCAGTGGGCTCTCTGGCGCCCTCCCACCCGCAACCTGTTAGCACAGAAGCATTTCTGGTGTTCAGGGCCGTTGTGGGACTCCCTTGGATGGTAGACCTCCAATGTCCCCATCTATGCCAGTTACCGAGGGTCCCCACGTCAGCTTGGCCCGCACTGCTCTTAGTCTCCTCCTTGCAGTCTGTTCTTGGTAAGTGGACAAGTTGTTTTTCAGTTCCTGGATTATAGAAATCCCTTAAATCAATAATAATCCGTGTCTTAAAACCCAGAGCTGTTCTGATGTGTGCGCAAGGAACAGAACTAATGTGCTGGGGAAATGAATTATCCCACTGGCTGGGTGGCCGAGTGGGATGCAGGCTGGCAAGTTCTACCGTGAAGCTCCTGGTAAGCACAGAATGGAGATGTTCTGAGTCAGCGGAAGGGGCATCCTCTAGAGCAGATCAGATGGCACAGGGGGAAGCACACAGATGGCAGGAGACTCAGCTGCCCCAGCGAACCCCGGTTCCACCACCCCAGGGTGTGCAGGCATCGATGTCCACCTCAGACTGCTGAGGACAGGATGCAGCACCCGGAGCCTTTCCCCTTCTGTAGGGCGGCCAGGGCCCTAGCTCCCCACCCCCCAACCCCCAAGAGCCCCTCGGTCCTGCCTTTGCTGGCTGCTCCCACAGCCCCCACAGCCAGGCTGGATTCTGCAAGGTCCACGTTGAGTACAGATCATTACTCCCACCTTCATCCTAATTCACCCAGGCCCCTGATGCCTGGGCCCCCCTTCTCTCCTGCAAGCTGGTCTCTGGGGCAGAGCACGCCCTCCCGGCTTCTCTAAACCCCAGCAGCTGCTTCACAGGGGTGCCCTGAAGCTGGCCACAGTGAGCACAGGGCCAGTGCAAGTGGGTGCTGGCAGAGCCTCCCCAGCCCTTCAGGGGCTTCGTGATGCCCATCTCATCTGACCGCACGGGAGGAAGGGGCACGATCATTTCTGTGCCTAGACGGTGAGCTCGCTGCACACAGGAGGTGTGTAAGAAATGCTTCCTGAATGAGTATCCCAAGGGCTTGTCCTCTCAGGTGGAGAACAACACAGGATGGGCCTGAGCTTGAGCAGATGGTCTCATGTTAGTCTGCTAACGTGCTGACAAAGAGAGAAAGCAAAACTACCCAGCTCCGAGTCGGCTTCTCTGCGCAGAAAGGCTTCTCGTAAATCTGCCTGGGGAGAGTGGGGGGGGGGGGGAACCGGGACGAGCGTGGAGCCACTCTGGCGAATTACTGTTCTCAAACGGGATGAACGTGAACAGAAGTAACACCTGCGGTCATAGGGCCAGAGCGGGGAATTGCTGAGTCTGAGAAAGAGGGTCGCTGCCCAGCTCTTCAAAAAGATGCAGACAGCGAATCGTGTAATTCACCTCTCAGTGAGCCTGCCCTGGTGCAGGCCCTCCTGGCTAGGGTTTGGGGTCACTGGCTGCAGTAGGTTGCTGAATGTTTAACCGCCAGCTGGGAGGGGGCTGATTTGTAGCATCTGCCAATTTCTGTGGTGTGAATACTCTCGCCTGGATGATTTTAAGCCGCCAACATGAGGTCAAACAGCTCACAAAGTTCCTAAAAATGGAAAAACTGGCACTTGTGAGCTGGTCCCAGCCAGCTGTAGCCCTCCAGCAGGCTGGTGTGCAGAGAGGGAGGCTCACCTGGCTTTGGGCTCCCCCTTAGGCAGGTGGAGGGCCGGCTCTGCCAGCACGGTGCAGAGAGCTCCTGCTTGCTTCCCTCCCTCAAGGCTCATCATTTCTAGGGCAAGAGGCTGACCCCAACTTGTCTCTGAGGAAGGCCCACACCGGAGCCCAAGCTGGTTGACCTCCTGTTTGGGGTAGGGCCACCAGGCTCAGAGATCCGAGGAACACTGTGGACGTCCCCATGCAGATTCTGCCGAAGCGCGTGGCAAAGTCTGTCACAGGGGAAGAGGCAAGCGATGGGGATGGTGTCCCGGCTGGGCTTAGTGACAGCCTGTGCCTTGGGTGGGGGGAAGGGGCCTCTAGTGAAACAGCAGGAGGTGACCATCACGGAAGGGTGGCTGAGGTGCTCAATGCAGCGCTAGGTCCACAAGGATGAGGAGGTGGAGATAAATGAGAAGGCAGAATTAGGATCCCGAAGCTCCACTATGCAGTGTGGAGCTGGGATGGAGGGGCTGGTCATGCTGAGCAGCAGGTGGGCCCGAGCCCAGGGCCCAGCCTCATCCTTCTGTTTGGCAGAAGTCCTCTGACGGAGGACTTACTCAGGGCAAGGAGTCAAGCACAGAGGTAGACAGGAAATGGGAGCCCTTGGAAGCGTCCAGAACAACAGAGAAGGCAGAATCGAGGAAAGCGCTAAGACAATGATCTCAGTGGCTGCATGTCTCCCTGGGAACAGAGGGAAGGAGGTCTCAGCCCAAGGCACTGAACTATCAGTTGGCAAGTGCCAGGGGCCACATACAGGCATCAGGCTGTGCTGCGGGGGAGTGATGGCTGATGGCCGCTGCCTTCTCTACCCTCCCTCCACTCTGCCCTTGCCCCCCTCACCCACTGGAGCAGACACCCCGTGGGGACTCACATGAAGCCCAGGGCCCTGGGGGAGCAAATACCCATCGCCACTGGCCACTCACTGAGTGGTGGCCATGGGCTCACGGCCAGGGTCCATTGAGGTAGGAACCAGGTGGCCTTCGCCCTGTTAGGGCTAGGACAAGGGCTGGGCCGCAGAGCAAGGGACCTTGGAGCCCATATGGAGGTGGCGGCGGCGGGGGGGGGGGACCATTCACCATTACCGACAGCACCTCTGGGCCGACAGCAATCCAGTTGTGAGTGCATGTGTGCCCGTCCCCCTTGCAGCCAACCACAGAGAGAAAGAGCTGGTCTAAGCTGTAAAGGGGACGCCGCTGGGGAGAGTGTGTGGCCAGCTGAGCCCCGTGCCTGCTGTACCTGCTGCAGGAGGGACTGTCATGGCCTGGCCCTCTTAGTGCCTTTGCCTCTACAGAGCAGCTCAGATCTGTGCCTGGGACTGTCCACTCCAAGGAACCCAGGCCCCTCTGCCAGCTGGGCCCTGCCTCCTGGCTCTGGTCCAGGGGGTCTCTGATGTCCCAGGGTCATCCACGATTTGTGGAGGTTGCAACAAATTGGATGTGGCCCTGGCACATCATGAGATTGGAAGGAGAGGCTCAGGGAGACCCGTGCTGGGGTGGGGGTGGGGGGTGGGGAAGGCGGGGACCTCCATGCATGTCGATGGCATGCCTTCCCACACTGTCCCAAGTCCCGATGGCATAATTCCTGCATCTATGTCCTCGTCTGGGTCAGAAGCAGGAGGCAGAGTGGGGCGGTGCTCTGCTCAGGCTGCCTGGGGTCCTGCCACTGATGGGGCGAGGGCCGACAGTGCCAGCCCTGACGGCCTCCCATGTCTCCTGAGCCCCACGGGGGACAGCAGTTCATGCCCCAAGGCTCTCCCTGGAGCACCCCTGTACCTACAGGATGCTCTGGAATCCCTGAGGGAGGATCCCAGCTCCCCATCCCCTGAGAGTCAGACTCAGCCCTGGGACACGTGATACATGATCTCTAGGCTCCAGTGTCCCCATTTGCAAAGCTGGCTGGTTAGGACACTAAAGGACATGTGAGATCCCTTCCAAATCTAAGCTGGGGTATCACCCACATCTGGCAGTTGCCCGTTCTGATCACCTCCTTTGGCCCAGCTCCGTGATCACCAGCTCTGCTAACCATAGGTAAAAGCCTGTCTTACTGAATCCGATGCATCACCTTCAACAGGCCATTTCATGACACCACGCCATTTGTAAAGCACTAAATAACAAGCTCCCTTTAGGGCTGAATGACAAAGCAGTGCTAGGATGTGGGTACACAGTTTGTAGGACACTTTTGAGCAGCCCCCTCCCTCTGGGGCACACTGCACATGCCCCCCCCCTTAGGGCCCGGTACTTTCAGGGGCTCCCCAGAAGGGCTGAGTGTCCCAGCGGCTGCGCACCCAGAAGACAGGGCCCTGACCTCTGGCTCTTCCCCAGCCTGCAGGCTTCCCGCCCAGTCCAGTCAGCTAAGCACCGCTGTGTGCCAGTCCTGTGCCCACGGCACATGCCATAGAGACTGGGTGGATGACGGGGCTTTGGGCCTGGCCTCATGGTGTGGTGGGAGCTGTCCAGAGGTCAGCTCCCCTGGAGGCTGAGGGTCCCAGGATGAGGAGGGGCCACTGGCCAGGGCTGGGCAGAGGTGACAACCAGTCTGGAGTCTGGTTATGTAGCACCCGCCACCTGCAGAACTTGACCCCCTCAAGGGCATGTCCTCATGCCCTACCCATCACCCCAGGGACCCTCCTCAACACATGTCAGCCCGGTAGCTGTTGGATAAGCCGTGGGGACACCAGGCCTCCCCCAGTGAGCCTTGCTGTGGCCCAGACCACACCTTGCTGTGGCCACAGTTGGTCCCTGCATGAAAGCAAAGCCGGGGACACCCCTGGGAACTTCTCCCCGCCAGGTTCTGAAGGAGGGGGCAGGTGTCCCCAGGCAGCATGAGGTTTGTAGAAATGACACCGCAACCATGCTGGGTATGGGCCCTCCCCCCCCCCCCCCCCACCAAACAGCTCCTTGTGTTGGGAAAGTCGGGTTCACCTCAGCATCTGGCCTCCAGTCCAGGCTTTGCATCTGCAGAGCAGGTACATAGCATGTGCACAGCAGGGGCACAACAGGCCCTCTACAGGGCCGGGAACACCAACAGCTCCACCAGAAAACGGGCAACTGGTGAGCTCCCTGTGGGTTTTCTCGTGAGAGGACTCTGACGCTTTATACCTGGGCCTTTTCATCTGTCTTTTCTGAAGAATCCTTCTACACTTAAGCAGCCGCAGAGTCCACTAGCAGATCTGCAGGGGGCAGAGGTTGGGGGGGGCAAATGCCCATCCCCCCTGTGCCTTCCGGGGGTTCCCAGCAGGGTGTTGGGTCCCCCCCTGGTGGGGCACTAAAGGGGAGGGGGCAGAGCCCCCTGTGATGGCGGCTGAGCGAGGAACCCGCGGCGGGGCCTTGGGCATACAGCCTCTCGGGGCTGTCATGGTGGGACGCGTGGCTAGCCAGCACGGCCTCTGTGCCTGAGTGGGGCCATGGCCGAGTCTCTGAGTTTAAAGCCCTATCGTTCTTTACTCCTGGAAGAGGCCACGGGACAGGCCCAGAAGGAAGGCCGAGCTGCCAGGAAGTGGCGTTCCCACAAAAGGCGGGCCAGAGGCAGGGAGCCCTGGCTTGGCCCCAGGCAGCAGGTGTGGCTCAGGGAGGGACTATGACTTGTCCCAAGCCTGGGCACCCCCACCTGTCCCCCCACCCATGACTGGGACAACAGGCACAGCTGCCACCGCCGCCCCACAGGATCGGTCAGGTGACACGTCCCTAAGCTGTGCTCTAGCCTCCTGTGCTCTCTGAGGGGGCCCCATGTGGGGACAGTAGAGGCCCCACCACACTCTGGAGCCCCCAGGTGCCTGCCAGGGCTATACAGGGGGACGGGGGCCCCAGGCAGGCCCGAGGACCCATTAAATCCTTCCAGGATCAGGGCGGGGAATCATTATGAAGGCTGGGCGTGGCTCCTTGCGTCTGCTCGTTGCCATGGCCCACGGACGCCCCGGAATCTGCCTCCCCCTGCCCAGGTGCTGCCCTGCGCTCGCTGCAGCCCTCCACAGCCCTCCACGCCCAGGAGCCTAGAGATCCTGACGTTACCCTTGGCAACGTGCTGACGCAGATGCCAGCGGGCGGGGGGTGGGGGGGAGGTAGTGGTGGTGGCTGTGGCTCGTTTGCCAGGCATGGGGGCGGGGGGGCTCAGCCAGTCACTGTCAGAGAGAAGATGAGGCCTCAAGAGCCAAGTGGGAGAGAAGAGCTCTGAGAAGCCACGTCCAGAGCCTGGCACTGGGCAGGCCCCCAGGCTCCCTTGGCTTCTGCAAAAATGAGCATGGCTGGGTCTTGGCTGCCTTGCCTTTGCTGGGGCCCAGGAGGGCCCTTGAAAAGAAGGCATGGGGGGCAGCCCTGTCCGGCCCGCGACGGATGCATTCACCTTGGCCGGGCAGGAGGAGGGCAGGAGCACAGAAGAGCCAGGCCGGCGGTGGCGGTGGCGGGAGCTGCCTGTGGGCGCCAGCAGAGGCAGGCTCTGCTCTCTGCCTGGCCCGGCTCTGCCTTGGGCGGCCAGCCCACCGCGGCAGCCAGCCGGCTGGAGGAACCACGGGGGCTATTGTCTTTCCTCGGCAGCCTGTTTGTTTTCCAGCCTGAGATATTGCTGGTAGAGCATGAAAGGTCACAACTATTTGGAATCCAGTGAATTTCCAGCCTCGCTTGAGTTTCTCATGAAGAATTTCCTTTTCTGGGGAACAACCACCTCCCCAGGCCTGCTGAGACCAGGGTGGCGGCAGTGGTGGGGTGCAGGCCTGGCTGCTAGCCCCTCCTTTTAGAAAATGCCCTGAGCGGCTCCAGAGACTGGCTGCCTCCAGGGGGGCAAATACAGGCCTTCCAGAAACCACCCCACCCCACCCCAGCCAGGCCAGGGGTTTGCTATCCCTGCCCAGGGCTGCCAGCTGTGTGCCCCCCAAGGACAGGGCTGGGAGTAGGCTAGAGATGTGAGGGCCTGCGTGGGGCTGCCTGTCCAGCCGTCTGTCCACCCAGCCCACCTGGGCAGCCATTCACTAGCACACGAGTGGGGACCCATTTGTACAGACAGGCTGCAATGGAGGGGTGTGCTGGCGCTGGGTCAGGGAAGGCCTTTCAAGGAGGGGACACCTGAGATGAGACCTGAAGGACAGGGACAGGCAGAGACAGGGTGGTCACGCATTTAAGGCCAGAGACAGCAGAGCGTGTGAGTGAAACAAGCCCACAAAGGCCAGAGCAGCGAGGAGAGAGGCAGTGGGGAGGCGGGGGATGGGCCAGGCAGAGCCGGTGGGGCCTCGGGCAGAAGGCCTGGCCTTGGGCCCATCTTTGAGGACACTTGGGCCGCCTCCTAGCTGACAGGTTCAGAGAGCAGAGATGATAGCCAAATCCCTCCATGAGACACGGGACCATCTCAGGGCCCAGGGATCCTGCCTCCCACGTCCTGCCACACCTGTGGGCACGGGCTTGGCCGGCAGAGCCTGCCAACAGATGGTCTGGGAGCCCGGCCCAGGGCTGAAGGAACTTGCCATGCTTGCCCTGGAGATGACAGATGAAGCAGCCCTGAGATCTAGGCCCCAGGAAGACCCCAGAGCCCAGGCTATCACCAGCCTTAGGACAAACAGGCAGAAGCCCGGAGAGCTGAGCACGGAGCACCGTGTGGCTGGTGGATCTGCTCTGGCACTGTCCTGAGGCCTCAACTGGGCACCTGACCCTGGCCTTGCATCATGGACTGGTCAGCCCCAAGCCCCCTGCTCAGAACAATGCCTCTTCCAAGAGCCCGACCTTGCCCGTCGGCTGGGATGTTCCCTCTGCCCAGAACCACACATGGTACTGAAGTGGGTACAGGCAGAAGAATAAGAGGAGCTAGAACCCCTAGAAACCACACAGTGCTGGGAGCTGCAGGCTTGCCCTGCCCTGTGCATGCAGCATCCTCAGCCCAGGCCCAGCTCTGGAGAGACTCCTGGATGCACACAGGGGAGATGAGGGGAGCCCTGCTTCCTGTCTCCATGACCACCTGCAGCTGTTTCTTTCCCCTCCTCCAAGAGGCTGGACTTCCTTGAAAACCTGACGAAAGCCACAGACCCTCTTTCTATCCAGAAAAACGCTCAGGCATCCAGCATGGTGGCCACAGCCTGCAGCCATCCACAGGCTTTCTTGGGGCCACAGGCTCAATTAAGACTCGCAGCTGAACCCAAAGAATAAAGCCACTACCTGCATTAAAAAAGACTGAGTGAAGGACCAAGCCCCTTCCTTGCCATCGCCCTGGTCCCTTGGACCCTGGAGGCTGACCCCCGCCATGGCCATCATCACCCCCTCCCCTGCCAGACCACTGCCTCCCCAAGCCGCTGACACCCACAGTCCCATACCACTTACAGCTACTTATGGATCCCTGTTTGCCCCCACGCCCCCCACTCCTAGGATCAGAGGCCTCTTAAGGGCAGATTCCAGGTCTCTGCTCAGTGCTCCTGCCTGGCACAAAACCTCCTCTGCAGGACAGCCAAGGTGGGGCAGCCCGGGGCAACCCCATCCTGTCTGGCTGCTCAGCCTCCACCACCACTCCTGGGCACCCAAGGACTCTGCGGTGCCTTGAGCACTGGGCCTTTTGCCTTGGCTGAGCCTGCATCGTGTTGCCCACCCCCTCCTTGCCAAGGGTCTGGCTCCCTTTCCTGCCCCAGCAGCTCCCCCTTGAGCCCTCACTGGCTCAGCACCAACCCTGGCTGCCCCTTGGCACCTCCCCGCACTGTATCCACTCTCGGGGGCCTCCACGCACCACCTGCCTTTGAGCCCCCTTCTCCAAACAGTGGGTTCTTAGCCAAGGCTTAGGGCTTGAAAGAATCCCCACACCCACCCAACCCCTGGGGATTAAACCTCAGAAACAGTTCTTAACCCTGTCACCACCAGACTCCCAGGATCCAGATCCCTGGGTTGTGGGGCTCTGGCTGCAGGTTCCAGGACCCAGCACAGTGCCTGGAATTGGTAGACGTTTTGTGTATTTACTGAATTGCTACATGGACCAACAACTGGATGCCTGGCCTGGGCCCTGTCCCCACTCTTGTCCTGCAGAGCTGTCAACCTCCCTCCCAGCCTTCAGGGTTACTCCCCAACGCACGTGACTGCACCCCAACCTCACCTGAAACAAACCCCCTCACAGGGCCCAGCTTCCCCTTCTTCCTCCTCAGTGAGCCTTCCTTGACACCCAGGTGTCCAAGCCCCTCCCCTGGGCTCCAAGCAACATGCTCTTGGGGCTGAGGAGCAGGCCCCACACAGCAGAGGGATGGCCCTCCGTGCCCTGAGTATTTTAGGCACGGGGCGTGGGCTGCTCATGGCACTGAGGCGGGGGCCACCTGGGTACCTTGGGGTCTCAGAGCACCTTGTCAGCAGCTGGGTGAGGGCACCCCTACCTGGTGGAGCCCGAGGGTGTGGTGGTTCCTCAGAGGGTATTCAGAGCCCTGAGGGCCTGTCAGGGCACCGAGGTCAGAGTGGGACCTGTCCATGCTAGGGTGGCCACTGAGAGAGCTGACAGCAGGTGCTACCCCAAGGTCCTAGAGTGCCCACGATACCTAGCACCCTCCGCACTGCGCTCCCAGGACAGCACCTCGCCAGAGCCACCATGGCTCCCCTCCTGACTACAGCCTCTCCTGCCCTGGGCGGCCCATACCCTCAAGCCCACCCACTTCCCAGGAGCCAGCGGGGGCAGGAACAAGCAGAGGAAAAGCCCGGCACACTCACCGTCTGGTTGTCCTCGTAGAGTTTCAGGTCGTAGCCACTAAGCTCCACACAGAAGATGATGGCTGTGACGCCCTCGAAACAGTGGATCCATTTTTTGCGCTCCGACCTCTGCCCGCCCACATCCACCATCTTGAAGGTGAGCTCCTTGAAGGTGAACTTGTTCTCCACGATGCCCGTGGTCATGTCCCGGGAGCGCAGAATGTCCTCGACGGTGGGGATGTAGTCGGGCGCGGCGATACGCTCCAGGTCGTTCAGGTAGTAGGCGGCGTTGTCCTCCAGGTGGTACTCACTGGAGCGGCCGAAGCAGGCCTGCGCCCCGGGGTCAGCCCACAGCCGCCGCATGACGCCCAGCAGCTCGGGTGTGATCTCGCCCTTGCTCTCGGCAGGGCCTGTGAGTGCGAAGAGCTGGACAGCGTCGTAGGCGCGGTCCGGGTTGTGGAAGTCGATCTTGAGGGCGGCCAGGGCGCGGATGATGCGGGTCAGCGAGTCGATGGCGTTATAGATGATGAGGGGCTTGTACTCCTTGCAGGCCTCCAGGTTGAAGCCCCCGCTGTGGATGATCTTCATCTGTTTCACAATGGTGCTCTTGCCTGAGTTGCTGGTGCCCAGCAGGAGCAGCTTGATCTCGCGGCGCTGCCGCTGGCTCTCTGAGCGCAGATGGCGGTCAATTCTCCGGGACCGCCGCGCCGCCTCTTTCTCCTCTGAGCTTTGCCGACATCCCATGGTCCGGCAGCGGCGGGCCCAGATGCAGAGCACGGGACGGGGCGCCTTTCCCTGTTGCCACCGAGCAGGGGACGCTGGGACACGGGCCGGGTGTGCCCGGCAGACAGAGCCCTGCGGCCCTCAAAGCGCTCAGCGCGGGTGCGGGGGCGAGGCCATGCCACGCTGCAGCCCCTACCCCAGCACCTCTTCTCCAGCTGGCATGGCGATCGCCTGTTGCGAGGAGGTGGCCGGGCCCTCCCTCTAGTGACACTCCACCTGCGAAGGCCACTGTGGGGCCCAGTATGCCGCAGTCATCCCCTGTCCTCCCGACGGTAGGCAGTTGCACTCTAGCGTCTGCCTAGGCTGCTGCCGTCTGGCTGCCGGTTGCTGAGGCGGTGCTGCTAAGGGCGCCTGGAAGGCCAGCCCCCGGGGCCGCGGGCGCTCCCTGCGGCCCCCCTGCCTTGGGCATCCGCCCTTCACCTGCCAACACAGAGAAGAGGGTGAGCCTCTTCCCACCGCAGGCCGGGTGGGAAAGGGAGACCTCAGACGTCGTCGGGAAGCAGCCTGGGGAACAGGGAATCAAACCCCCCTCCCTTCCTCGGAACTCTGCGGAGTTGTGCCCAAATCCACGGCAGAACAAATGGGGCTGGGAGCCATGTCCCGCACCCCTCCTGCGAGCCAGTGTGCCTGAAGCCTGGTGCTTGAGGAAAGGGTGCCCAGAGCCACACTAGGACTTCAGAGCGAGGGAGTGAGTCCGGGGCCCTTCCGCCCCTCCCTGCCCACTGGACCCGGCCAACCTCACCCTCCCAGAGCCTCCGTCTCTGGGTCTGATGGTCATTAGGATTCAATATGACGATCCTGCTGTGATGTCCTCCCCCCACCTCCCTCACTCTCTCTTGTAGCTGCCACAGCATCAACGGGACTTGGCTCCTCCTTGGTTTACGGTGGGGTCCCATGCCAGGGTAACTGGGTGATCCCCCCTCACCACCTCTCATGGGCGCTGGGCCACTCCTGCTCTCTCTCAGGGCAGGACATTCACCAGGAGGAGGCTGGCCAGGCCTGGCAGTAAGCAGATAAGCAGGGAGCAGAGCAAGGCAGAGGCCCCAGGCTGGAGCACCACAGGGTGGACAGCAACCTGGCTCCTGGTGGGTGAGGTGGTGGTGATGGTGGTGGTGGGGCTCAGGCTGGGCGGGCTGAGTTGGGGGAGCAGGGGCTGGGGGGGTGCAGGCCAGCAGCCAGGTGTGGGAGGCAAGCCAGGCCAGAGTGTATCTGAGGGCACTGGGAGTCGCTGAGCCCAACGCAAGGCAAGGGGGCAGTCCACAGGCTCCGGGGTCCCAGGCCATGTCTTTCATGCCCCTGCTCCCACCTTGATGGTCAATAAGGAACAGCTGTGCTCACACCCTGAGCAGGGCATCAGCACCTCAGCGCCCAGCTCTCAGCCAGCCACCTGCTGACCCAGGATGCCTGCAAGCTCTTCCCAGGCCTCCCCCAATGACCTATGAGCAGCTGAGCCAGGGCCCTCCCTACCAGGGCAGGCCCAGAGCTCAGGCTCTGCCCCCACCTGGCAGCCTGCCCCGCGCAACTCTTGCCCTCCTTCCTCCAACCTCTGTCCTGGCTGTACCCGGCAGCCTCCTCATTCTGCCACGGCCAGCGTTCACCCCTCTAATGCCCCCACTCCCCTCACGGCAGGCCCTGGATGGGAAGGACCCAAGGCCAACAGACCCTGAGAGCCAGGGGCCTCGTCTCGTCTCCCCACCCAGCCATGCTTCCACCTGGCCTCTGTGCCTGTAGGCCCAGCAGTTCTGCTCTGGAGCAGGCCCTGAGGCCTGTTCTCTCCCTGGACCCACCTGCCTCTGCAGCCGGGGGCCCTGCAAGCTCCTCTCCTGCCACCTCTCCCCCTCAGTTGAACCTTCATGTGCCCCCAGTGCTTCCAGGATGATGAGTCCCATCCCAACCGTGTGGCCTGGGCACTTGACTCCATGTCACAGAGCCTGTCCCTCACCGGTTGCAAGCATCTGTTAGAGGTAGAGCGTTCAGTGCAGGGCCTGGAACCCCGCCAGGGGCAGCTAGTACCCCAGGGTCCTCGTCACCTGTGAGTGTCCCTCAGAACCGAGCACGGCCTGTGTGCTAAGCCCCGGCCCCCCGGGGCCTGGGAGCCGTGCCGTATCCTGCACAGCACGGGCACTCAGTGAGCGCTGGTGGGAGAGAGGAAGGGAGAGACTCGGGCGTGAAGAGGCTGAGGAACTTTGCCGTTTCCCCACAGTCCCGTTGGACCACGGGTCGGGGACACACAGGCCGTGTACCCACCGTGCAAGCAGAGGTCAGGGAAGGAATTCAAGCAGCAGTGAGTTCTAGGTTGTGGGATTAACAAGGTTTTGTTTTGTTTTTTTTCCTTCTTCGCATCTTACCATATTTCCTATACCTTCTTGAATGAACTTTTGTTTTAAGAGAGGTTTGTAAACAAGTGTCAGGGCATTAACAAGGCCCTGTCTCTCATGCCACCCAGGCTTGCCTCTCCCCATCCTGGACTGTGAGCGTGTGGCTGTTCCCTGGGCCCTGCTGATGACCCGGCGGCCCCTCAGGTGTAGAAAGGAGTCCAAGGTCCCCAGCAGCTGCCCAGGGCACCGGGGGCCCTCCCTGCTGGTGCCCTCCCTCCTGAAGCCAAGGCCAGCCACGCCGGTGGTGCCCCATGTTGTCATTATTGTTTTCCTTAACTTGTGTTTGAGAATCTGAGGTATACTCAGGCCCCAAGTGACCAGTTCTCCCTTGGCTGGTCAGTGATAGGGACAAAGATCACCCGAATGGCAGGTTCCCACCACCGTTCACTGCCACCTAGACAGGCAGCAACCAGGCACCAAGTCTCCATGCCTCGAGCACCCTGCAGTGACCCCACTCTTGGGACATGGTCTAGCCCAGAGAGGTGGTGACACGGCCTGGGGTCGTGCAGGCCAGTCCCCTGCCTCCACGCAGAGCTGCATCCAAACAGACCAAGACATCGGCCACGTCCTCTCAGTGCCACACGTGATGGCCCTGCGGCCAGGTCCTTCTCAAACCCAAATCCCTCCCCTTGCAGCTTGGGCCTGGGGAGACTGCCAAGCTGCGCACAGGGCTGTCCTCTGGAGGGCTGGCTCGGTCACCCGGGGCTGCTGCTTGTCGGTGGCCCCTCGCCTTGCTCCTGTACCGGAACTCCGCCTGACCTTCACGGGCCAGCTCATGCGTGGCTGCCTCCCTGCCAGTGGGGCGCCCTGTCCCCACCTGTGGCCTGCGCCTCTCTCCACTGCGTCCTTCCTTTCTCTGGTCTCTCCTGCCAGGCTGGGCCTCTCTTAGAAAAATGGCAATGCCCTTAACAAACACCAAACACAAAAACTAACTTAAAATGGATCAAAGACTTAAATGTAAGACCTAAAACTATAGCACTCTTAGGAGAAAGCATAAGTCAAGGGCTGCATGACACTGGATTTGACGACGATCTCTTGGATATGACACCAAAGGCTACGGGCAACCAAAGAAAAAGAGAGACAAACTGGACTGCATAAAAATTGCAAAATTTTGTGCATAAAAAGGTACTATCAACAGGTAAAAAGGCAACCTACAGGTGGGAAACAAATACTTGCAAAGCACATATTGGATAAGGGGTTAATATCTGCAATACACAGAGAAGTAGACCTCAGCAGCAAAACAAACAACCTGACTGGAAATTGGGTGAAGGACTTGAACGCACATTTCTCCGAAGAAGATAAACACATGGCCAATAAGCACATGAAAATATGCTCGACATCACTGACATCACCGACTGTCAGGGCAATGCAGATCAAAACCACAGGAGGATACCACCTCACACCGAGAAGGATGAGTACTATAGTTTAAAAAAAAAAAAAAAACACACACGAAGAAAAGAATGAGCAGAAATTGGCTCCCTTGTGCACTGTTGGTAGAAATATAAAGTGGTACAGCTGCTATGGAAAATAGTAGGGTGGTTCTTCCTCAAAAAATTAAAAATAGAATTACCAGCAATTCCACTTCGGGTAGACACCCAAAAGAATGGAAATCAGGGTCTTGAAGAGATTTTTGTACACCCGTGTTCATAACAGCACTATGTCCACAATCGCTAAGAGTGAGCAACCCCGGCGTCTGCTGGCAGATGGACGGGTAAGTCAACTACACGCACACAGGAATACTATTCAGCCTTAAAAAGGAAGGACGCGTGCTACAACACGGATGAACCTTGAGAACTTTACACTCAATGGAAGAAGCCAGTCACAAAAGGACAAATACTATGTGATTCCACGTAAATGAGGTCCTTAGAGTCGTCAAATTCATAGACAGATGGTTGCAGCACAGCATTATTAATGTATTTAAAACCACTGAACTGTAAACTTAAAAATGGTTAAAATAGTAAGCTTTATGTCTATTTTAACACCAAAAAAAAAAAATGTCTTGTGGGTGAGGTACCCCAAAAATAAAAATAGCGAGGAGGCCACGTGGTACAAGAGAAAGAGGCAGGCCCCCTGCCCGGTCCTGGCTTCCCCCACCAGTGGAGGGCCACTTGGGGCCCATATCATCCATTCTGTGGACTGGAACGCCTGACTAACGGCCCCCAGCTGGTACCAAGATTCGCCCATTCAGCCTTCAGTCCAAAGCTGCCCTGTCCAAGGAGGTGTGACTTGCGTTCTGGGAAGCAGGTGGTCCACAACCCCAAGGCCGAGGGCTGGGCTTCTGAGAATCAGGAGAGCAGTTTGGGGGCAGTGGGCCGGCAGCCTGGGGCTGGCCATGTGGTCCTTGACCAGTGCAGCCACAAGGCAATGTGGGAGTAAAGGGGAAGGAAACACAGCCAGGAGTCGATGGTGTGCATCGGGCCAAGTCTGGGAGCTTCTGCCATCTGCATGGGGCAGCCACAACCAGTCACATCCGAGGTGGGTCCCTCTCTTAGAGGCACCCTCTTCTTTCAGATCACCAGAACCAAACAAGCAGAAGGCCCACTTAGAATTCTCGCTGCAGCTCTGCAGGGCTCAGCCATGGCCCAGGGCATATCAGTGTTCAGTGCCTTGGAACTGGTGGTGGAGACTGGGCTGTGCATGGACACAGTGAGGGGAGGCCTGTGAACAAGAGTATTTGCCAAGGTCCAAATGGGACCTCAGGACAGTCCCATTCGGAGGCTCGGCTTCTTTGCCTTTATGTGAGGTTCCTGCCAGTCCTCTCTCTCTCTTAGTCTAATCTGGACTTATTGGGCCTCCTGGGACTTCCCCAGTCGGCCCAGAGACAAAGGACCAAGGGTTGGATGACTACATTGTTCCCTGGTTCAGTAACTGCTCACAGGTCCCCAGGCCCTGATACCCACAATCCCCCCCGCCCCCCACCACAACGCTGCTGGGTCTGGCTGGAAATTACTGAGGAATGGGTGAGGGAAAGACTGTACCAGGCAGAGGAAGGGCATGTGCAAAGGCCCTGTGGGCGAGGGGAGAGACGAACCATGGTGCGAATGGGGAGCTGAAGGAAGGTCAGAGGGGCTGGACAGAAAGAGAGGAGAGAGTCACAGGTGAGAGGAGGAGGCAGGGTCGATCAGGGGCGCCCCACTGTGTGGGTGCATAGTTGTGACCATGTGGTTGAGTGTGTGTGTGTGTGTGTGTGTGTGTGTCTGAGGTTGCACACATGCAGATGTGTATGTGTCTCTTTGCAGGCCTGTGTGTGTGTGCATGCACTGGCCCAGGTATGCACCTGCGTGCAGGTCCGTGGACATATGTGGGAATGTGTAAGTGCGTGCACATGCCTGCGTGTGGCTCCCTGTGGCGTGCCGGGAGCAGAGGAGGTACGGCCACGGTGTGGAGTCGGGCTGAGGTGCGTGAGAGGGCCAAGGGCAGGAGTCAGGGGTTCCCTACCACATAGAGGGGCTGGGGCTTTGAGCCTGGCGCCTGGGGTGGGGGGCGGGCACTGCTGAATGAAGCAAAGACTCGCGCCTGAGTTCACACAGGTGGAGGGAGGTGAGGATGTGATCAAAGGCGGCCAATGATCTGTGATGGAGAAGGGTGCCAAGCTGCACATGAGTAGGGTCGGGGGTGCTGCGGTAAAGGCTGCGGGTCCATGAAGTGGGCAGGGCCTGCTTCCTGCCAGGTGACAGAGCAGGTGGTGAGGGGAGTGGAACTGCCAGTGTGCTTGGCCAGTCTGAGGGACAGGAAGGAAGGTAGGTAGATGGTGTCGGATGTGAGGGGCCAGCAGTAGGGGTCACTGTAAGAGCTCCAGCTTTTTCTCTGAGACAGCTGGATGCCGGCCAGGGTTTGAGCAAGGAGTGCCCTGTGTGTGAACAGAACGGGATGGGCTCCTGTGCGCAGCTATCCAGGTGACAGGGCAGCAGCGTGGGCAAGGGCTAGGGGCAGGGGACACATGGGCTGTACGACGGACAGTGCCTGGCGGCGGTAGGGTTCAGGGCACCCCAGGGTCTGCCAGCAGGCTGGGAGAGGGGACGGTGGGAGGAGGTGGCAGGTGTGCCATGGTGGGCTCTGCTCCATCATGGCCCCTCATGGGTCTCCCTGACTCACACACCCTCTTGCCTGGGTACCTAAAGGCTAGCAGGATGCGATCCCCAAACCCAGAGCCTATTCAGGGACTCCTTGGCTAAAAGGTGCTCCACTGTCCGCAGCCTCAAGGTCAGACACTTGAGCACACACACATGTGTTCCCTTGAAGCCCTTCCCTGCCCTGCCCCCAGGCCCCCAACCCCGGTCCCTGCTCACCGTCTGACAGGCCCAGCCCATCCTCACGTCTCGCTGCCCCCTGCCCCCAGACTTGACCCTCTCAAGTCTACATTCATGTCACAGATGCTGGGTGACAGCCCTGAGCCAGGGGGTAGGGAGTACGGTGCTGCCACCTCTCTGGGGCCTTTCCACACTCTGGCGCTCTGTACCCTGGATGCCCACCACGGCAGGCCACAGCTCTCCCCAGGCACGCCCCACATGGCCTGGCACGGAGCTCCAGCGATATAACACTCATGTCCACTCCTGTCCTCGCTCATGGCGGAGCGAAGGGCCAGGGCACAGCAGGGCAGAGCCAGGCTGTGCGACACCAGCCCCTTCTGGGCCCTTCCCCCAGAGGACGAGAGCCCGGAGCCAAGGTCACCAAGGTGTTGCTGCCCAAGCCGGGCTAAGCCAGAGGGTCTCCAGGGAGAGCAGACGGCTTATCAGCTTACAGGGCTGGAGAAGGCCTGGCCTCGGCGGGCGGGGCTCGCTCATCACCAGGCACCCACTTCCTTGGACGGAGGTGGAAAGGAGAAGCCAAGCCCCTCACTCTGTGGACTCCTCCCTCCCCAAGGAAAGCCCACTCCATGCAGAGTCCCAGACCATCAGAAAGGGGTGAGCCAGGGAGGAGAGTCTGGCCCCACAGAGGAGGCAGGCCCCACGGAGGAGGCAGGCCCACACCTAGACTGAACTGATAGAGGAGCATGGGTGTGTTTGGCGCCCAAGCAGAGGCCACGCAGGTGGCCAGCTGTGGGGCGGGAGGGAGGGGGCACGGGGAGAACCCCCGAGGCAGAGGGCAGCCCAGGTTTCAGGGCCAGCAGGCAGGGTGAGACCACATACCCAGGGCACCAGCGGGCCCCGAGTCTTCCTGCACACATACCCCCAGCCTGATGCTCCCTAGAGAGTGCTCAGCCCCCCTCAGTGTGAGGATCACCAGTCTGCGGTCCTGGCCTTTCAACGCCCCCAGAGCTGCCGTCGCCCCCCATGGAGGCCAAGCGTCAGCCTGCCTGGGCAGGGCTATGACTCAGCACTACTGTCCCCTGGCCCCACACCCCGCCCCAGCTTGCGCAGACATCTTCCGCTCTGGCAGCAGCGGCTCTCCCACCTGCCAACTGTACCTTGGCACCCAGCAGCTGCTCTGTGTGACCCGGTGCGGGAGGGGGCTGGAGGCCCAGCCCCAGTGTCTGTGACCTTAGGCCCTGCCTCACGTAGGGGCCTCTGGGCAGAGCAGGGAAGGCCCTGCTCCCAAGTTCCAGGAGGCCCATGTCTCGGGGTCTGCAGGCACGGGCAGGAGGAGAAGCACGTTGGGGTCCACACTCCTCTGCTGCTGGCCTTGGCTGGCAGGTCAGAAGGGGTTCCCATGCCTTCCTGGGGCCAAACCCACCCATGTCATTTCCATCTTCTTCTAGAGAATGGACCCCCCGCCTTGCCCTCCGGAACCGCCGTCCCTGCATCAGCTCCTACCGTGGCTCTATTTTAGAAACATGAGGTCCGGAAAAGCCTCTGCCTGCACGGTCACTGATTATCGGTTTCCCTCCCCTCTTAGTAAGGAAGCGTTTCCCACTGCCCTTTCATGCCCTGAGCCCTGGAATCTGGTGTTCTGCTTGTCGGTCAACATTTGTCCTCCCTCTTTCCTGCCTGAGTGTTGTGCGCCGGGTTCCTTGTCTGCACCCCTCTTTAGGTTTTCTCAGAGCCCAACCTGGACCTGCAGGGGTCTTCCTGGTGGCTCCTCTGTGGTCTCGGAGAAGCCAATGTCCTTCCCTGCCCGGTTCTTCTGCTGCTTTGGACTTCCCTTCCCTTTCAACTCCTTGCCTCTTCCCAGTCTGAACACGGTGAGGCCCGAGCTGGTGCATCTGCCTTTCCAGCACCGCGGTACCCACCCGCCAGCACCCTACAGTGTCACTGGCCCCATCCGTACCTGTCACCCTAATGCTCTGGTCGCCAGCGCCCCACAGAATCTTCATGGCGCCGTTTCCTTGTGTCCTTGGACCACCAGGGACAGCTGCGGGCCGGGGAAGGTCTGTCCCAGGGAAGCTGGGCGTAGTGGGGTCAGGGCCAGGGCTTGGCTTCACTTTCCAAGTCCACACTGTGCTTCCTTGGGCTGCTGGGGCCACCAGGAGAAGGTGCTGCCACAGCCACGGTGGGGGACGCACTGGCACCTCTGTCACGCGTGGGTCGGCCCTGCCTGGATGCCTACCTGTCCTCACACACACGTGTCCTGTTGAGTCGGCCTCACAGCGTACCCGGGAGATGGGCGTGACCATGCAGAGGTAGGAACAGGGTGTGAGGAGAGGGGGAACTGAGCCTGCGGGGCTCAGCTTCCACGGGGCCCTCTGACCCCTGTCCCCACAGCACAGCCTGCTCACCTGCCACGACTTACTCAACATTTCTCTTTAAATTAACTTGCACTTTTTACTTAGATGGATGTACTTTAGAAAGGACTTCACGTTCCTACTTAAGTGGAAAGCTGGAGTCACCACAGGCAGAAGTAACCTAAACTGTGAGCTGGTGTCGCTGCTGCTTGGGGTCCGGGACGCTGCCTGCGGAAGGGCCAGCAGAGGGCTCGCTGTTTGTTAAACAACCGGGATTAGCACACTGGAGGGTGTGACAGTCATGCTGGCACCAAACAGAGATCTTCTCCTTGAAGGAAAGGGATTGAGAGAGAAATGAAAAAGGATTACCCTCCTCACGGGGAGGCTGGGTGCCACTCACTGCTGTGGCCTCAGGCCACCTTGTATATTCTAAGGATGAGGGAAGCTGAGCCCAGAGATCCTCTAGCTGGGACCCGTGGGGCGGGGGTAGTGGGCCTGGCGTGTCAGCACTGCACCCTCTGTCCCAACTCAGAGGCTGTCTCTCGTCTCAGAAAGGGGCACCATCCTGACCTGCCACCCCTCCTTCTGCTCGGTTCCATTTGCCTGTTCATCAGGGCACCCTCTGCTGTTCCTCCTGTGGCTAAATGACCCAGCACGGGGCGCAGTGGGCATCTGCGCCCAGGCCCAAGGCCCTCTATGCTCAGATCTGAACGGGCAGTCAATCAATTAACCACTGGGCCCCAAACGAGCATCACGGTGCCCTCTGGCAATCAAGCCTGGTGTGTGGAGGCTCTGCTCTGGACTTGGGGACATGGGAGGGGGGAGGGGTGGGTGATGCTGAGTCTGCATCGAGGAGCCCGTGTTCTGGCCGGGGAGACTGTGAGCACGTTAAGTCTGCGAGGCCATTTCTGATAAAAGGACAGCACTGTGGAGGAGAGGGTGTGGAGGCATGTGGCAGAAGGTCCAGGGACGTGACACTGGAAAAGACACGATTATAAGAAGCCGCTGTCATGCGAGGGTGGGAGGGGGGCCAGAGCAGGAGGCTGGCAGGATGGGGACACCTGAAGGGACAGTGCCCCAAGTGCTGGGTTGGGCAGACAGAAGACCCTGCCCAGCCTAGGCCCAGCTCAGAGCTGGCCCACCCAAGCAATGTCCTTCCCACGGTTCCCTGGGGAGTGGTTCAGTGACGGCTGCCCATGATAGGGACCAACCCCCCAGGGGCCAGAAGGCAGAAACTGTCCCAGTTGAGACCCTATTTCTCCCACAGAAGTGCCTTTGGTGGGGCGTGGAGGGTGCATCAACTCACACCCAGGACCTGTGGGCAGTCTGCTGCCACCCCCTATGTGGGATGCTGGACGTGTGGGTTCCCCCGAAAGGCTGGCAAAGCAAGGCCAGGGAGTGAGGCTGAATGCACCATGTCTCCCTCACATATCAGAGCTCGTGGGCCTGACCAACATCACATATGGCAGAATCTGGGTCGGCCCATTCCAAATGCTTCGATGGTTTTTGACACAACAGCACATACTTGTGGACTAAAAAGCCGTATCTTCCCGAGGAGATAAAAGCCCCTGCTTGCCTTGATGTCAGTAACACTGGATGCGGGCAGGGATAGGCCACCCTCCTAGGAGCTGCCCCCTAGGGAAAGCCGGCCTCCATGCCCCACCTCTTTCTTCCTGTGACCCTGCCAGAAGCCCGGTTCCCGCCTCCCCGGCTGGGTCTCCCATTCCCCACACCACAGTGCGCTGCCCCAGCCCATCCCACTGCAAACGACCCCCTCTGAGGCCAGGCAGGAGCCTCCCTCCCTGTGAGGGCTCCCTGAGCTGCAGCACCGGGCAGCCCCCTTAGGGCATGAAGGGCTCGGGGTGACTCGCCGCCTGGCCCTGTGAGATCTTGAGCTAAGTGTCGTGTGCCACTGGCTCAGCACTGGACTGGACTTCACCCAGGGAGAGTCCAGCAGGCATGCCCAGGACTGGCCCTTCCTTGGCCTCTGGGCCACTGGCTGCCCCTGCAGGCACCTGCCCTGAGCACACCCACCATGCCCTCGGGTTGGTCTGGCCTCCTGCTTGAGGCCCACCTTACCCTCCCTCTCCGTCTCCATCGCCAGCTCTGTAAAGATGTGTAGAACAGATGGATGGGTAGATGGACGAACACCAAAAATTACTGGTTCACAGCTCCAAAGCTTCCCAGAACTCCCTTCTGAGTGCGTTACCTCATATGACCTCGCCTGGGGGCTTGTGCGGAGGGTCTACCGCTGTCCACACTGGGCCTCTAGGACCCCAGCAGGGGACTTCTTGGGCCCCTCTGCCTGTGCCCACCCTCTCCCAAATGCCCCAGGGCATCTTACCCACCCCTCCACAAGCTGTAGGCAAGATCCTCCTGAGCCCTCCTGCCTCCCCGTCCTAACACCCTTGGCAATTCACCCTGCCCCTTCCTGCCCCAGCCAGCTTGGGCCCCACCCAAAACCCTATCCTGGTCATTTCTCATCCTGCTGAAAATAAGACAGGAGCCAGGGAAGGGAGTGGGGGGAGACAGTGCATCTCTGCACCCCGACCCTCCTGCCCTGTGTACCGGCATCTCCTGGTCCCCCTCAGGCTCAGAAACCCCACACTTCCCTGCAAGTTGCTCCGGGCCTCTCCCCTGGGGTGGTCCTGAGGAAGGGGCTTCCAGGCTGGCCTGTCCAGGAGGGAGCTCTCCTGTGTGGTCAAGCAACCCCTTCCCCACCGCTTGTCTGTCACAGACACAACCTTTCCAAGTAGAGGGACCTATCCCGCCCTGTTCTAATGTAACAACAACAACAAAAACCAACTCTATAGATTCTACCATTATTACAGGTACATTTAAGATCTGTTAGTGACCAGAAGTTGCCACCAAAGGTGGGACTGCTGGCTGGCTGGCATATTGAAACATGATGTAAAGCAGGAAGTCATGAGAAATGATAATATGAACTTTAAACATTTTAACTTAAAACAGATAACCATACACTCCTTCACCAATTTTGGGGGCGGGCCATCTTCTCTCAGAGGACAGGCTCACTTACTGGAGTTGTTGTCACTGTTCCTTCTCAAACCACAGCATACTACGTGTGACATCCAGTTGACTTTCTCCATGCGGCGTGTGATGGCAAAGTCACCGGGACCCGAATCCTAGGTTGTCATGGCTCTGTCCCCAGTCTTACCATCGTCTTGCCCACACCAAACCCAACCACAGCTTTTACTGAGGCTTTCCAAAGCATCCACTGAGTTTCCACAGCGGTCCTCCTTATATTCACATTTCATCAGCTTGTGAGGTACTCAAGGACACAGTCACAATGACAAGTACGGCTGGTACACACAGGTTTGGGCCAGACACCACTGACTCCAAGGGGTGGGCGCCAAAGTGCAGGGCATGCTCTCCTGTGAGAACAGAGCACGCCCATTCATCCAGTGAGTGTTGGTGACAGGGGTAAGAGGGTTTCTGAGCACCAAGCTTTCTATAAGGTTTGTAAATGACACTGCATTTCATTTTTTATCACAACGGTTTCTTTGAAAAAACGGGAGCACATGCACACGCGAGACACCTCGGAGCTGGGGACACACGGCTCTGTGCGGACGGGCTCTCTGCCACCACCCCACAGCCACCAGGGCCCCGGCCACTGGATTAGCTTATCCACGTCCCCCCCAGCCAGCCTGACTAGCCTGGCACCAGCAGACCCACAGCAGGGCTCCCCTTAAAAGCAGCCCCCCTTTCTTGGCCCCTTCCTAGCTCCCTGCTTATTTCAGAGCCAGAGTCCGGGCAGATGGGAGAAGGACCAAGGTTGGGTGCGCAGTGTCCCCAGCTGCAGAGAGGCGCTGACAAATGGCTCTACCCCAGCTAGGCAGCCTCTTGGCTTCAGGGTACTGCCGAAGATGAGCAGCGAGGCCCTCCCCTGCTGCCCCGTATTGTCCTGTGGCTCTGGAGGCCCGCAGCGTGGGTCCAGCCTTCTGGCCTGCAGCATGAAGGCTGACCAGACGAGATGTGATAGCATGGTCTGAGGAACACTGACTCAGGAGGAAATCAGGCCAGAGATTTCTCTGAGCCAGGAGTAAATAAATAAATAAAAACGGAAAGGTTCCACATACAAGGGGGAAGAAGACCCAGATGCGCAGGGCCTTTACTAAAAGCCGAGTGGAAGGGGTTGCTGCCTGGGGCGGAGCCTGGCTCCCCGTTTCCGTAGCGAAGGTAACTGCTGACTTTTAGTCAGGCCCAGAAGTACCTGGGTGGAGACTCTGATTTAACCTCACTGGGTCTCTTGCCCTGCAATTTCCGGCCTCTGAGTGCGGTGGCCCAAGATCCCATCCCCCACCTCGGCTACCCCCAGTCCAGACCAGTTCTCTGAGGACTCCATGGGCCAGGCAAGTGCACGGCTCCTTCCCTGAGCCCCTCCTGCCTCCCTGCAGCTCCATTCTTGTCTTTCCCACCGGGAAGGTGAGTACCACCTCTCATCTATTCCCTTTTTCACCTAGCCCTGTCCCATTGCCTGCTTCCCCAGCCTCCTGAAGTCCTGTGGGCCTGCAGGCTGCGAATCTGGGGCCCCTGCCCTCCTATCTATGCCGGGTCACCCCTAGGAGTCTCCAAGCCAGCAGCAGCCTCTGACCTGTTGATGGGGCTCTCGAGAAGCAGAGGCTGAGATGGGGATTCTTGGGCACATGACTGGATGAGGGAGCGAGTTCAGGAGAGAGGGAGGCAGGACAGGGCCAGGGAGGGAACCAGGCGGAGGTGTGGTTTCAGATGCCTTTTTGCTGTGGCCTGATCCCCGGGCATTCTGGAGCCTGAATGAAATCAAGGCTGTCCCACCTCGAGGGACAGGACAGGGCCTGCGAGGCCCCGAGGCAGTTCTCCAGCAAGGGGTGCAGCTGTGAGCAGGTAACACTGATGTGGCGGGGTACAGTGCGCCGGCAGGAAAGGGGATCTGGGGGCACCTGCGGCGTCTACTGCATGCTTGCCTTCCCTCTGCCCACCACCCCCTTCCTTTCTGACAGAACCCAGTGCCTCAGGTCAGGGCTAGGCCTGGCTGGCCTCAGGGGAGCGCTGTGTCTGCAATCCAGCCACCTACCTCCCAGGGCCCAGCCTCTCAGTGGGGACTGCTACAGTGACCTCTCAGGTACCCTTCCTCTCTCCCGGCCCCTGCACCCTGCTCCCCCCGCAGCCAGGGGGGTCCTTGTCGTACTATAAGGCAGAGCATCTCTCCTGTGCTCAAAACCTTCCCAAGGCTGGCCATCTCAGTTCTGAGCCAGAGTCTGGGGCCCTAGGGTGCTGTGCCCCTGCCCTCCCCTGCTGTGCTCCCTCCACTCTCCACCCCTGCTGCCTCTCAAGTGTCAAACACACTCTCAACTCAGGGCCTCTGCACTGGCTGTTCCCTCCAGCCAGAACACTCTTTGTCCGGAGAGCCAATCCATCCTTTCCTCAAATGGCTCAGAGGTCCCCTCCTTGAGAGGGCACCCTGCCCATCCTATTTATGACTCCCCAAATGTCTCGCTGTGTTTTCTAACATGGTGGGTGTATAACTCCCTTATCGTGTTTACTGCCCCCTCCCCCACGCTTACAGAACACCAGCTTCACAGGGCAGGGGCTGTTGGTCTGTCACTGATGTGTCCCACAGGCCCGAAGTACCTGACAGGAAGCAGGTGCTGATAAATCCATCTCAGCCCTTTGTACTGCATGAGGGAAGAGCCAACTCATCACAGGGAGGGGACAGCGGGGGCTTCTGGGAAGTTTTCTAGAAAGGCCCTTGGCCTTCCCCCAGATGGACACCGCAGATGTGTGGCCGCCTCCCGTCTAGCCTTGGCCAACTCTGATACTGCTCTGCCTCTGAGCCCTCGGCCCAGGACGTCCCTTCATCTGGTGAGCCCATCAGGACTGGGCTTCTGTTGCTGCCACTGAAAGCCTGCCCCCATCCCAACTCTACCCCAGTCTCAAGGCCCTGAGGTTCCCTCACAAGCCCTGGTCCTCAGACTTGGCCTCCCCACCCAGCCGCAGCCTTGCTGTGCCAGTGATGAGACAGAGCCTGGGGCTGCAGCTCACCCTCTGCCCCAGTCCTCAGCAGCCACAGCGGCCATGCCCCCCACGCTCCCTCCACCCACATGGGTCCTCCATTCCTCACTGCCCCAGGAGAGCCCCAGAACAGCCGGCAAGATAAGACTAACACACCCAAGGACCCAGGTCACATAGGGGCTGAGCCCAGTTGAGGAGCTCAAGGGGCTGCGGCAGGGATGATGGGTGCAGTGTGGCTGTGGGGCTTCCTGGAGGAGGCAGGTGGTGTTGGGGCACCAGACAGCCCTGATAGTGCTTCCGCGCCCTCCTCCCTGCCATGAGGTGGGGCAGGGCTGGGGATGTGCATGCGTACGTGCGTGGTGTTATCATAGAGGAAATCGATGCCTGGCACTGGCCCAGTGTTTAAGGGAAATGAATAGATTCTGGCCGAGGACAAAGAGAGTTTGATTAATCAAAAATTGGATAATGGAAGCAACACTCTAATTATTTTTCTTCCCAGCATTTTATCAAGAAATATGTTTGCACAGCATATCAGAGGTAACGGAGTGGGTGAGGGAGGGTGACCACGCTGGAGGGAAGCCCAGCTTGGAGACAGGGCCATTGCACCTCACGTGTGCTGATGGGGGCAGGCTGGTGGGCTGGCCAGCTGGGGTCCTGGTGGTTACTCACGGGGCCACAGGAAGCGAGGGGGGACACGTCGTGCAGGCCAGGGGCCGCACACAGCTGGGGTGGCCTGGGTCACAGAAGATGGGGTGGGTAGGGGTGCCTGCTGCCATGGAGGCCAGTGGGCGTGGGAGTGGGGCATTACTAGCTCAGGTCATCAGGACCTGACCGAGCCAGGGGGAAGGCTGTAGGTGTGAAGTCCTCCAACCCTTGGTCAAAGAGGGTCTTCAGAAGTCCCTCTGGGCCGGTTGGAGCAAATTCGCATGTCTGCTCTGGTGAAGCCTGGTGAGCTGCCCCATGGCCAAGGTCAGACAGGACCACTGGGCCCCACGGGCTGGTCCCAGAGCCCTCCCTTGTCACTCACTCCCTCTCCCTGCACTGTCCTCACTGCTACAACATGGTTTCTGTGGTCACCTGGGCTCCTAATTCCAGGCAGCCTTCTTGGAGCACAGCTTGAGGCTCATTCACTTGCTCATTCCTTCCTTCAGGGTGCAGAAAGAAGCTGCCATGGGAAGCGGTCCACAGTGACCTGAGCTGCCTGTTAGACTCAGAATGTTGGCTGGGGAAGCACCAAAGAGGAGGCGAGTCCTCACCTAATCGGGGGGTCAGAGTCGGTGTCTGGAAGAAGGGGCACATAAAGAGAGATGGAAGATTGAGCTGCAGCTTCTAGGCGAGAGTGAGGGTGTGGTGGGCGGGGTCGGCCAGTCCCTGGTGAGGACGTCTAAGTCTAAATCCTCCCCCGGTACCCATGGTAGACATCACTCATTAACCATGACCACTTGCCCTCCGAGCCGTAACAGCCTTGGGATCCTTCTCAACACTGTGTGCTTTGGGCAGCAACCAGAGTTGGTACAAGAGATGAGAACCATCTGTACCCTTGACCAAGGCCAATGTAAGGTGAGGACACCGAGGCCCAGTGAGTGCAGAGAATTTACCAGCGTCTGCTTTACAGGCAGAGCCAGGCCTAGAACCCAGGCCTCCTGATTTCCCATCCAGTACTTTTTCCTCTGTACCCAGCTGCTCTGCTGGGCTAATCTTGGGGGCACAGGGGTTATCTGGAAAGGCCACCCAGCCATCACATGGTCACTGCCGACACTGTGTTCCTTTCCTACTGCCAGGATCTTGTCTTGCTCTCTTACGACAGTTTCCCGTGTACATGCCTCATGTCACAACCATGTGAAACCCCAAGTCTGACCAAGGCGTCACCCAGGCACACCCCATTGCTGCGGGGCCAGGTGTCAGCCTGAGGCCTCTGATTTCCAGTGGCAGGGACCGGTGCCTGTGATGGCAGTATGAGGAGCTAGGCAGCTACCTGCCTTGGTTTGGGAGTGAACCACAGTCGGGCCTCACGGGTGTCCAGCCAGCGGCGCCCACCCGTAGGTGGTTTGTGTTTGTCCGCCAAACCTAAAGGCCAAAGACACACCTCTGGGGACCCAAAAAGCACAGCCTTCCGGGAGCAGAGGACTGAGCTAGAGCAGTGGTTCAGTGTGAGGGCTATAGCCAGCAGGAGGCCCAGCCCTCTGCATGAAAGTGGCTCAAAAGCTCATGTTAGGCCTATTTGCCAATACTCATTCCCCCCCCCGACAGTGATTTGCTGAGACCTTACTGTGGCCAGGCCAGGTTCTGGGGACTGGATTGTCAGTGGCAAACAGCAGACAAAGGTCTTGACCTTACAGAGCTTACATTCAGATCCAGGAGAGATGGTAAACAAACACAAATAAATAAAACAGGTAGTATGTTATGTCGTAATGAGTGCTAAAGGGAAAAAGAGAGGCAATCGCCCACTTGGGAAAGCCACACCATCTCTCCACGTCTCCGTGTCCTCAACTGTGAGGACAAAACTGAGGTAAAATTCAGCCCCTTCTTGGAGGAGCTGGTAGTGGAAGGATAAAGTGAGCCTCTGCCCCAGAAGGCACCTGCCTGCTGTAATCCAGAGAAGATCCCGCCGCTGTCCCAGTGAATGCCTGTGTCTGGGCTCTCGGGGAAACGTGCACAACTGAGCCCACTGTCCTCTGCTCCGATACCACAACCTTGACCTCCATGACTCACAGGGGCACAGGGCCTTGCTGAGGGTGTCAGGGCCCAGGTCCCGGAACCCTGTCCGCAACACTCCCCATCCCAGGGGTTGGGGAGGGCCGTTCAGTGGGGGCAGGGGCTCTCTCTGAAAGGTTTGCTCTGACCACAGCGCGCACTGCCAGGAGAGGCAGGGCCGGCCCGGACGAGCCCTCAGGGACGGGTGTGTTTCTGGTTAGAGGCTGCTGGAAGGAACGCGGGGCTTGACACTGTTGGAAGGCCTCTCCCTGCACCGTGGTTTTTAACAGTCTCGCTTCTTAGCACTTTTTGTTGGATTCTCCAGGGATGTCTCTAAAAGAGAGTTATACCTTAATTTAGAAGCAAATAACTCAAAACTGTGTGATGTAGCAGGTTCCTTTGGAAAAGAGATGAACTCAAGGAAGCCATTGTTGTGTGAAGCCACCTGCCACGCTTACCCGGGTCCTGCCAACGGACTGCCCAGCCCTCGGCCCTCGAGTTGTGCCTCCTACCTAAGGCCACTGGGGGTCAAGGGACGGGGGGGAGGAAGTGACACTCACAGGAGGCCAGGGTGAGCCTCGAAGGCTGGCTCTGACTGACCCCGGTGGCCCCAAGTGCCAAACACAGCCCGCCTGCCCACGGGACGCAAGTGAAGGGGAGCCTGGGTGGCGGGCCCATGGCACTGCCCTCCCAGTGCCACAGCCGGGCTTCAGGGGCAAGCATGTGGGCAGTCCAACAGGGCCCCAGGCCTGGTTGAATGCTCTGTTGTCTTGAAAGGTTTAAAAACTTAACAAGGGCCCTGCAAATTATGTAGCTGGACCTACCCATTTGCTTAGTCCGCACACACCCCATGCGTACCTCGATATTTGCCTCTGGAGACCTGCCCTCTTGGGAACACCCTCTTCCACAGTGCTCCCCCCGCCCCCCGCCATGTTGCCATCATGATTGTGCTCCCACCTCACTCGCTCATCCATCCTTCTCAATCTCTTCTTTCTGGAAGCTCCTTCTCAGCTCATGCTCTGAAGGGTGAGGGCCCCGAGGCTTGACCCAGCCCCTCTGGACCCACCTACCCTGGATCCTCAAGTGACCATGGCCAGTTCCTGGCTTCCCACACACCTGATGCCAAGGACTCCAGGTTTCTACCTCCAGCCTCGCTCTCCCCTCTGATGGCCACATAACGGCCATGTCTACCAGGGCCTAAGCCAACTCCCAGTTTCCCACCTCTCATGAAGGAGTCTGCATCTTCCTTCTCCACCAATGCCACCGCCGTTTCTCCAGAGCTGTCCTTGCCTCTTCTCCATCAGCAGGTCCTCTTTAAAATAAATCCCCAACCAACCGCTCCTCATGACCCCTACTGCTCCCACTGGCCTCGGTCAGCGGCCTCCTCCCCTGCTGTAACGGCCCCTCACAGCCCTCTGCTCTTGCCCCCATGCCCATCAGCCACACAGGTCTTTTCACAGTGGAATTAGTTCGAGTCTCTCCTCTGCTCCAAACCTTCCCATGGCTCTGCGCCTCACAGGGGCCCACAGAGTCCTACCTGACCCACTCCGTAAACCATCCCACCCTATGGGGCTCTGGCTATCTGGCTTTCTGCTGGGGCCCCCCAGCAGCTTCAGTGCCTTTGCACCTGCCACCCCCTCTCCGGGTGCCTTTCCCCATCAGTCACAACTCACCCATCGCTCTCTGTGGCACTGTGCCAAGGGCCCCTCCACACAGAGCGGCCCCCTGACCCTCCCTCTCTGCGCTCTCTTCTTTAGTTCTCTTCACGGCACCTACCTTACCTGGCAGTCAGTCACACAGGTGTTGTGCCAGCCTCCCTGGGTCTGCTGGGAGCCCCATGAGGACAGACACCGCGTCTGTCCCGCTTCTTGCCATACCCCCGTGTCTGGCACAGCACCCAGCACCCGGCAGGTTCTGGTAAATATTAGCCAAAGGAATGAATAATGCGTGAACCATTTCCATCTCCTCGGGCTCTGTACGGAGGGCTGACATCTCCCATGTCTCCCGTGTGCTCCCGGAGCCATCAGACAGTCCCTGTGGTTAGTTGCTGTCAGTTCACTCCTGCGAAGCGTCTCCCCTGCCAGTGTGGACATGTGTAAAGGGGCCAAATGCACAGGGAGGACCCGTGCAGGGACTGGTGCAGGGACGGGGCAGGGAACGCTTGGCTCTGTTTATGAATGAAGACAAAGAAGCTCAGTCAGGACCGGGCTGGGCTGGGGGTGACAGGGCCAGGACCTGACCCAGGTCTTTGGAGGCCTCGACTGGAGGCCCGCCCCACCCTGCGTGGGGGAGTCTGGGCCTTTCCATGTCAATCCCCGGTCTGCCTAAGCTGTGTCAGGCCACCACTCTGGGGCTGGTCCTCAGCATCTGCCCCGATGCCTCCTATCCATTTCCTTTTGCCCTCTTCCCTGCCAACCACAGCGCCCGCTGGCCTGCGCCTGGAGGCTCAGTGACCCCAGGCTTCCTTCCTGGGGTTGTGGGAGAGCAGTGTGCTAATCTACCTCTTCCAGAGTTCCTGCAAGCCCAGCCATGGCCAACAGCAGTGAGACGCCCTAGAGCCAAACGGCATTTTAGGTCTTCTGAGGGCCAGCAAGGGACGGTACAGGGCTGCCTCATCCTCACGTCCAGGGAACGAAGGCACGTGTACACATGAGAAAACCACACAGCCAGGTTGAGGCTGCTGAGGCCACACCCTGAGTGTCAGGCCAGCCTTCCCACCATGCGGTTCTCCATCCCACTTGCCTCCTACAGGGGCTCTGGGCAGCCTTGCCAAGTCTACCTGGTTACCCAGAAGTTCCTGGAATCACCCTAGAAGCTCCTGAGATTCCAGGAAACAGAAGAGCTGAGAAATTGGGGGCAGAGGGAGGGATTCACTCTGTGTCCCAAATCTAGAGTCCCACAGCAGGCCCCCAGAATGTGGCCTGGCGACAGGCACAAGAGTGAAGCAGCTCCATCCCTCTTGGCACACTCTGTGTCCCCCCGCAGCAACATGGGCCTTGGCCAAAAGCTGAAAGTGGGTGTGTGTTTGGGGGTTGGGGGGGTATGCTACACAGATGAGTAACAAACAGCCCCTTCAGAGGGAGAGTGAAAACATCCCTCGGAGCAAGCAAGCAAGCAGATCTAGGGCAGAAAGTGACACTGGCCTTGCGAGGGGGAGGGACTATGTCTTATTCACCTCCTGTCGCAGAAAATCAACGTCTGTTAGAGGAACACACAGGAGTTTTAAACCAAATGCCAGTGTCTTGTCCCCAGACCATGAGGAATGCTGAAGGCACACCACTTCATCTGAGCATCCCATGCGATCAGCCCCTAAATGGAGGCTCCCAAGCCTCCTTGATTACCGTTCACAAATGTCCACGCCCCAAAGGGGCAGAGTCACCAGCTAAATAGCATTCTCCATCCTGGCTAGGAAGGGGGCTGTCGGTTACCCAGTACCCTGGCCTTGCCCATGAGACAAGGTGCCTGGAAGGGGAGTCCTAGGCTGCAAGGAGCCCCCTGGTGTCTTTTAAGCTCTTCCCCAGGCCCACCCCAGCTCCTAGGTCACAGATGAAGAAACTGTGGCCTCCATCGAACAGTCACAGCTAATAAGCAATGGGGTGTTCCGTTTCCCTGGCTCCATCAGCCCCTGTGCGTCCCCCACCCCCCTTCCCGCCATACCACCTATGCTAGCACATCCTATGCTCCGGCCAGACCCAACTGCCTGAGTACCCTCTCTGTGCTTTGGTCCATTTTCTCCTCTCTGTCCACAATGCCCACCCCGGCTGTGCTCACGTCCTTCAAGCTCAAGTTCAAATGTCACTTTGCCCACAAGCCCGTCTAACCCCAGCCCAAGTCATCTCTGAGGTCCCTCCAGAGGCTCCGGCATGCATACTCAGGGTTGGGTTATTTGAGCAGAGACATTTCGCCCCTGTTGGGTGGTGAGTCAGTCCCAGGAGGGCAGGCCCAGTCCACTCCCACCTCAGCGCCAGGCTCTGGGGGAGCAAATGCTCAGTAAATATTTGTTTAATTGAATTTGGCCAAGGAGCCTCCTCCAGACAGAACCCAAGGCGGCAGGAGTCAGTCCCCAGGGCAGGGAAATCACTTGGGCAGAAGGGAGCCCATCAGGGACTGGGCTCCCTCACCAAAACAGGCCAGACCTCGCCTAGCAGGCGGGTCCTTTCATCCTGAGAAAGGGACTCCAGGGAACCCTGGTCTCGGCACTGCCTTCCCACCCTCTTCTCTCTTGTGACATAGAACCCCAATTCTCGGCCTAGGCGGATTCCTGCCATCACCACCCAGACAGGCTCAGCACCGCCCTGCAGGCAGAGCCCCCTTGGATCTCCCGTAGGATGCGGAGCCCCAGCCCCGAGGCCTTACACCCCTCCCCCCCAACACCCCCCAACACCCCCACCGCCTTTTAAGGGAAAAAAATATTGAGCCAGGAACATATCACAATCGCAGCAGGTCCATACTCATCTCTTGTTCTAAATGCCTCCAAGGAACCTGTTCTCTGCAAGACCGATGACGGAAAACTGCGAGCCACTCGGCCCCGGGCCCAGGCTTCCGGGGCCCTCTCCTCCGTTTCAGCCAAGGCCACGCGTCGGCGCTCCAGCCGCCCGGGGTCGCCTCCTCCCCGCTCCCCTGGGAGGCAGACCCCGCCTCAGCGCCTCTCCTGCAGGTTGGCTGGCCCCGGCTCCGCACCGGCGGCTGTTCTGGGGGCCCCCAGACGCGGCAGCCCCAGCAGCCCCTGCCTACCTCCCGGGCCCGCAGCCGCCCCCTCCCGCCGGCTCCTCTGCCGAGTGGCGCCCCTTCCCAGCACCTGCCGGGCCCGCGGTCGCCCGCTGCCCACCTCGCGGGCATCTCCGCCCCGGTCGCCCACACCCCGGCGGGGCATCCCTTTCGCTGCTCCCCGGCGCCCCCAGCCCGGGCGGATCCCTAGCACAAAGGCCCGGGCGGGGCCCCGGGTGGGGGTGGGGTGGACGCCCCAGCCGCTCCCCCAGCCCCTCGAGGTTCTGCCGCGCGCCCCGGCCGCGGGTCCGCTCACTCACCTCCGGGCCGCCGCACGGTGCATCGGCGAGCTGCTCCGGGTGGGGCGGGGCGGGGCGGCGAGCGCGGGCCGCGGCGCCCTCGTTCCGCACTACGCGGGCGGCGGCACCCGCGCGGGGACGTGACCGGACCGCGGGCGGCGCACACCCTCCGGCCGGCTTGCCTCCCTCCGCCCGCTCTCCCGCGCCGCCCGCCGCCCGCCCGCGGGTCCGCCCGCCCCGCGCCGCGCTGCCGCCGGCAGGGGGCGGAGCCGCGAGCGCAGCGCGTTGCCAGGCCAACCGCGGGCGGGGGTGCCGCGAGCCCGCGGGTGACCACGCGCTGGGCGCCGCCGCCCCGCCACGAGCGCCGGCTCTCTTCTCATTGGGCAGGAGCGGCTGACGGATGTATGTACGGTCCAACGGCAACGGGTAGGGGCGGGGCCGCGGCTCTGCGCGCGCCGCAGTCCCGCACGCGCTGCCCGCACCGGCGTCTCTGGGACCCCGCTGCGCCGAAGCGGGGGAACCGACCCAGTGGACCGCTTCTCGCAGAGCCGGAGACTGATCCTGAGAGTGACGGAAGGCCCATCTCCCCGCGACGAGCCCGGCTCGTCTCCCTCGGTTTGAATTCGAACCCAGCTCGGCACTTTCTGAGCTCCGCGACCTTGGGCAACCAACTGACCTCTCTGAGCCTGTTTTGCAAAGTGGGGCTAGTGGCACCTGCTTCCTTGAATTGTCGCGACAATCCGCTAGAACGTGTGAAAGGCTATGCAAACCCTTAAAGTATACACCCGTGAGGTTGGTGCAGCGATGGGAGGGACATTAATCACCTTTGCTGCACGCTCCCTCAGCGTGTAGGGGCTCTTCAGGGTCCCTGGCAATCCTGGCTACAAAGGTTGCTTGAAAAGGAGGAGAGGGAGAAGGGCCCAGGATCTGTCCCCCAGATCAGAGAGGCGGGAGGCAGCAGCTCAGTTAAAGCCAGGATCCCCCATCGCTGCCTTGGAGAAGCTGGTGGAAGGTAGAAGGCATCCGATGCTCAGCAAAATACACGTGAGCCAGTCTGCCAAATTCTGCTTTCAGTTTCAGGGGGAGCCCATCTGTGGGCCTCAGAGACAGGAGAGCCCCTCACTCCTGTGCTTACAAGACTTTGGCCAGAGAGCCAAGATATTAATGCCTCTGTCTTTTCCATCATTTTAACTTGAATCTTTGTGTATTTCAGAGCATCCCTGGTAGAAATGCAGATTCTCCCAGTTAACACCTTCCTTAGCACTTTACACCCTCATGGTCACATTGTAAGGATCACCCCATCCTGGGCAGAAGCACTGGAATTGGCCATTGACAGCGGTGGATTGGGTGGTCATCCCAGTCCAGGGTTGTGGTCAGAAGGCGGGGGTGGGGGTCTGGTTCTGCCCGCTGGGCACTGTGGCGTTGCAACATTATTCCATAACCTCTCTGGGAATGTTTCCTCTGCTGTAAGATGGAGACTGTTGCACTACATACCCCATGACGTGACGTGAGCACCTGTGAAGAAGTTACCTAAACTGTCAGGGACAGGACAGATGCTGGTGATGGGCATCCTGAGGCGAACCTAGACCTGGCATAGTGCTCGCTGGAGGTGGCCAACACTGGAGAGGCTCCTCTGGGCGCATGCCTTCAAACCCCTGGGCTGGGTCAGGATGGGCCTCTGCCCACAGGACCACTCAGAGGCCAATGGCTGTGATACCAGGAAGATGGAGGGCACAGGTCCTGCCCTGGTGTGGATCAGAGGTGAGAGGGGGTGGGAGGGAAGCCAGACCCAGCTCTGTGCCTATACACTCTTGGGCGAGGGAGGTTATTTCACCCAGATGAACCTCATTGTCCTTCTCTGTCAAGGGGGACACTAGTAGACTGTCCTTGGAGAGTGACTCTGAGGGGAAATGCACATGGACACATGTTTAGAGATGGGTGAGGGCAGTTTCTGTTGTAGGATCGGGGTCAGAATGGAGCTGTTTGCAGGGGCAAACCTAGATGTCAGTGTAGGGTGACCCTCTACCACAGTCCAGGGTGAGATCAGCAGCTAGCCCATGAAGAAGCCCCAAGGGGCTGCCTGCTGCCTCCCCCTCCCGATCCTGGTGGCCACCCTGGGGACATGTGGCAGGGGGAGAACTGCGCACTGGGAGACAGCAGGATGGAGGTGGCCGGTGAACCGGGGCAGAGGAGAGAAGCATGTTTCAAGGTGGGGAACGTGCTGGGCATCAAGGAGCCATGATACCTGCAGGAACCCATGGAAGACTGGCTGTACCTGGAGCCAGCAAGCAGGTGTGGGTGCCAGAAAACAAGGCCGGACTGGGGACAGTTGCACTGGGCTAGTGGCCCTTCTGTGAGATTGGGGACGTCAGCCTAAGAAGCACTGGAGAGTTTTAGAATTAGCTTTTTAAATTTGAGGAGGATTGCAAGTTTTTGTTTCGTATTTGTTTGCAGTACGTGTGGTCCCATTAATGTATGTTGTCCTAATAGGCAGAATCAAATAGCAAAAATGTCAGCTAGTCAGCCCTCAGAAAATAAGAAAGCAGAGATTCTCCATGCAGCTGAGTTCAGCGTGGGGCTGCAGGATCATTGAGCGACAGAGTGTCAGGAGAGGGCCATATGGTGGCTGTAGCCAAGACAGAAGGATAGAGTGGGGGGCAGAGTGGGGAGGGTGGGGGTCAAGGAGGAGGTCCACATGATAGGAGATGCGGAGGAAGGACGGTGCTTGCTAGCAGATTGGAGGACCAGCAGGAGAGGTGGCCGGAGACCAGGGAGTAGAGTATCCTGGCTCCTTGGGAAGAGAGTACCTCGAGAGGTAAGGCGGGGTCAGCCACATCATGTGCTATGAGGGGCCACGTAAGCTAAGGACAGGGATGTGTCCCCACGACAGAGGCAGGTGCAGGGAGGGGGGGGTCAGCGTGCCAGCAGTTCAGGGCATGGGGGCTGCACGAGGTAACACTGGGCAGGTGGGTTCTGATGAGGTGCGGATGCCCCGGGGCCGGGGCTGGCGCTCCTTCCTCAGCCCTTACTAGCCAGGAAAACAGGACCAGGGACAACAGCTGGGGCCCTGTGATGGAAAGAGGAAGGCCCTGGTGGTTGAGCCTCGTACTTCACCAATCCACAGGGACAGATGGCTGAGGAGTGGCCTCTCTAGGTGGTATCAGGCCATCCTCCAGGAAATGACCAAACCTCAACCACAGGGCATTCTGTGCCATGGGCATCATGTCACTTCAATCCCAGAGGGATTGGTGGAGCTTTCTGGCTCATCAACCACTGAATCTGTCCTGGCACACCAGCCGTGCCAGACCCGGGGCCCTCCCCAAGTACACCCATGCCTCATGCCTTTGCCCTGCTGCCCCATGAGGCCCAGCGCCCCCAGGCCTCCCTTCCTGCATGTTCAGAGTCCCTTGGACCCTGGAATTCTACTTGAGTATGAACCTGTGTTGTCATGCCGGCTCCTGGCTGACTGCCATTGTTCTCCCCACTACCCAAGGATGGCTAGTCTCTGGATGCTGGCCATAGCACCATCCTGTCTGGCTCTTCTCCCGGCTTGACCTGCTCTCCCAAGCCCCGCTGGCTGAATCTCTGGCTACGGCGGGGCTGAGTGGGTTTCTCCAGTTTGTTTCCTTGGGGTCTGTGCAACCCCCCCAACCCCAACTTGAACAAGCCATTGCAGATCTGGGTTAGTTATAAATAGCCAGGCCTGCAACTCTCCTTTTAGCTGAAAAGCAAAGTGAACGAGCAGAGAGGCACACCCGGCACGCGTTTTATTTTTAATCTTCTCCCTCTGTCTCAGAATGAACCCAGGTCCTGGCGCTCAGCATTTCTAGGAGTAGAGGCCCAAGACAAATGCCTGAGAAACAAAACCCAAGCAGCCCAGGGCCCTGGCTTTGCCCCTGTCTGCTGTGTGACCTCAGGCACTTGAATTGCCTCTCTGGGTCTTGGTTTCCTCACCTAGGGAGGGAGCAGTGGAGGTGATCACCTCCAGTAGTTTGACTTTGACTCTCTTCCTCTGCTCCCCCCACCCCCGCCTGTGCCCAGCAACACCTTTGGGAGGAGGGGGGCCCTGGAAAGCCCAGACCCAGGTGCAAGTGAGGCCACAATCAAACCCCGATTTTATGATGCTCAAATTCCTCATCCCCAGGCCTTTGCTCAAGTATCCCCCAGCTGGGAACCTTCTCCCTCTATGCAAAATCTTTCCAGTCAGCAAAATCCTTGGAAAATCCAACCGTCACCTCCCCACAGTGAGCTTGGGAGGGGCTGTCTGGGTCAGGTTGTGGCTGAGTTGGATCCATGGCTGCGGCAGGTAGGGAGCCTGTGGGCAGGTGCCTGAGTGGGCGGTGGAGCTAGAGCAGAAGGCTAGGTGTGTGGTCTGGCCGTGGCCTGGTGGGGAGGGTGAGGCTGAAGGGGAGAGAGGGGCTGTGTTCCTGCAGGGCAGGGACTGTGCAGCTTTCGTCTTTGTATCCCACTCCTCGCCTCTCACCGCCCCCCTCCCCCACAGGCCGTTGCTTGTAACTGGGTCTCAGTGTTGGCAAAATTCCTTATGATTCTAGGTCCAGACATTCTGGGCTTATGTGAGAGTCCCTTCCAGAGAGTGTGCTCCCACCCAGCCACTACCCTTTGGCATTGCACAACTCCCTGCCACCTAGGCTGGTTTCCATAATGAGGAAACCGGGCTCAGAAAGGTTAGGTAACTTGTCAAAGATCACACAGCTGGATACGTTTAGGAGTCCAAGTTAGGCATTTTTTGAAATCTGTGTGTATTAAATTTTAGAAAGTGCAGTACTCTTAAAGCAATGGGCAACTGCTCTTCCCGTGTCGTGAGTGCCCCGAGAACAAACGGGGCGGAGCTAGTTGCTTGGCAATGACACCCCAATGAGAAGCTATCCAGGGGCCTAGGGGGCCACTGGACATGCGTCTGTCCCTCTCCACCTCCCTCACCCTGGGGCGCCTGCCATTTGATGTCCTCAGGAAGTGCGGGAGGAAGACTGGGGTGATGTCTTCAAAGAGGAAATCCCTGGTGCTAATTGGCACTTAGAGACCTTTAGGCTAATTAACCTGTTTATTTGTCTCTGGAGTAAATTAGAGGGTTTAGCAGGGGAGGCGGAAGAGAGAGGTGTTGCTGCTGGCCACCTCCAGGGGGGCTATCTATATGGCCTCTCCCTGGGTAGTGTGGGCCACTGGGGAGGCCAGGAAGAGGGTTGGGAGGAGGGCTGGGGGGGGGCTGCCCTCCCCAGCATTGCCCTGCTCACTTCCCAGTGACGGCTGCTCTGGACACAGGGGAGCTGGGCCCCTCAGGAGTGCTGCCTGGGCTGGTTCTGGGTTCCCCCCAGACATCCCTCAGGAGGGAGGAGGAGCCGGAAGGAGGGAAGTGGAACGCATTCTTGGGGAGGCTCACCTCTCCGTCTTCTCCCAGCCCTGGTGCCCCAGCCGCCCTGCCATGTGGAGCCCCCGTTTCTGTGGGTTTTTTAGACCCCCGTGGCCAGAGTCCGTGGATTTCCTGTCACCTTTGTTTGGAGGCACGACTATTTTTTAGATATAAGATGCTGGGCTGCTCACTTCTGCCTCAGACTTGATTCCAAGCTTTTTCCTTTCCCCAACGGCTGGCCAGACTAGTGTGGGGTTTCTAGTGGCTTAGAGATGTTGTGGGTGGGAAGGAGGGGGTTGGCTGGTCCCCCCACCTTCCCTCTGGTGCAGGGTGGGCAAGGGAGGGAAGTTCCTTCTGTGCTGGGCCCTGCCGGGTGGTTGTTGTGCTCTCCAAGGGGCAGGTGCTGCTTCTCAGGCCCCTGGGCACCTGTTGAAGGCTCGTGCCCCCCCGCCCCAGTTACAGGTGACCAAAGGCTGGCCCCTTTGGGAGTCTTCCAGGGCCATGTGGCTCCCACCCTAGCGTGTCATCCCCAGCCTCCTGCTAGCTGCTCAGGGGTCTGGCAGCCAGGGGCATTTGCAAACCTCCCCTTCCCCACCAGCTCTGTAGGACTCGCCTCGCCCCACGTGCTGCCCAGAATGGGTAGGGGTGACTGGCCCGCCCTCAGTGCCCTTTCCTGTCCCGCAGGAGCCCAGGGCATTGTCAACAGTGGCCTGATCCCCTCCCTGGTATGGAAGCTGCAGAGGGAGGAGGAAGAGATCCAAGGGCTCCTCCTGGACACACTGGCGGCCTGCCTGATGGAGGATGCCACTGAGGCGCTGAGTACCCGCATGGTGCCCTTCCTGAAGCAGAAGCTCCTCAGCACCAATGATGACATTCGCAGCAAAGCTGCCCGCGCGCTCATTGCGGTCAGGTGAGCCCGGCCCGCGTGGACAGGGCGGGGAGGGCAGGGGCGGCCAGCCCGGAGGCTTCTGCTGAGGCTCAGAGAAGGCACCGGAGCTGCCCCCGGCCCCGCAGCAAGCCAGCCTACCCCAGAGCTCCAGGGAATCCACCTCAGGGCCTGCTTTCTGCACCCCGCCCCCCCACTGCTTGTGCCCTGGGGGAGGAGGACCCTGTCCCCTGGGGGGGGGCCACTGTCCTAGTGGTCTGAGAGCTCAGCCCTCACAGTCCTGTATCCCAGGAAGCCCCCAGTCCTGGGCAGAACGAGATGGTTGGTCCCCCCTCCCTGTGAGGAAGGCAAGCACACACTGTGGCGGAGCTAGCAGTCACTGAGTACTAAGCGCTCCGTAGGTGCCAGGTATTATCTACAAACGGCACTCCTCCAAGGAAGGTGATTACCTTTTATAGGTAAGGAAACGGAGGGCACATGTGTCCAGTCACTGGTGACCCAGGGTCACACGGAATTCCAGTCTGAATCCTGGCCTGGAACCTGAGGGAGCACAACACCTCAGAGCAGGGAGGGAGGGAAGCAGTGTGTGACCCCAGACAGAGACGCTTCCCAAGGACCAGTGGTCCCTTGTGCCCCCAAGTCCATGCCTTAGATATGGCCACCTGCCTACATGCTGGCACCTCTTGCCTCCCCTGGCCCTGGCTGTCCCTCTAGCTGGGATTCTCTCTAGAGACCTGGGCCAGCATTTCTGTGAGTGTGGCCCCCGATCCAGACCCCGGGGAGCTTGTGAACATGGAGATTCCGGGGCTTATACTTCAGACTGATCACCTTCTGGTCTTTGCTCAGAGGTCCCTTTCTAGTGAAGCCTCTGAGGACCCTACCCGCTCTAGAAAATGGCGGCCTCCACTAGGCCTGCCTGTGCCTTTCACCATGCCCTCCTTTTTTTGTGTCACCCCCAAGGGGAGTTCCTGAGGACAGAGCTTTGTTTGCTCTGCTTGCTGCTTGAGAGCAGGGCTTCAAAACAGGGGGAGCTTTGGTCCCCTGGGAGACAGGCAGCATTGTCTGGAGACATTTCTCGTTGTTCCAACTTGAGGGAGAAGGGCGCTCCTGGCCTCAAGGTGGGGAAGCCCTTGAGGGCCAACGCACGGGACAGCTGCTACCACAAAGAATCATCCAGCCCCACGGTCAGTCATGCTCTTGCCTCAGCGTCCAGACCAGGACCTGCCAAGCTGCTCAGTCAGCCCTGGCCGTGGGAATGAACGAACACACTGAATCCCTGCAGGCGGGGCCCAAGACTCTGCATCTTTGATCAAGTTCCCAAAGGGAGCTTGTGGGGAGTCCATCACATTCCTTTTCACAGCTTCATATAGTGCCAGGATTAGAAGTGACTTACAGTGTCCTCTCCCCTGAGGGTGGCTCTGCACGGGTGTCTCCCTGGCAGCTCGCCAGCTCCCATCGCTTAGCCCATCTCTGGCAACTCTGGCTCCTGCATGGAGTCAAAATGAGTGACCCTGGGTCCTGCTGCTCCCCATTTTGGAGCCTGGGGAACACGTCTGGTTTCTTCTTGGTGTGATACCTTAGGGCCAGGCTCCATCACCCGCTGGCTCCCCGCGGTTTGGCCTTCAGTGGTCCCAGGCTGTGCTCCTAGGTTGTCCCAGCATGGGGGTGAGACCCAAACCTCACACCAGAACTCCCTTGCACCCTGGTACCCCCTGGCCAGGCCCAAACCACCAGGGGGTCCCAACACAAGTCCTTCTGGTGTGCCCTGGGGTGGTCCTAGGCCCCGCCCCTCTCCTCTTTGCCAAGCGAAGCCACACAGCTGTCCCCTCTCTGGCCCAGCATCCCTCTGGAGGGCAAGAACCAGGTGTGGCGGCATGACGTCATCCCCATCCTGGTGCATCTGCTCAAGGACAAGGTGGAGGAGGTGCAGGCCAATGCCGCCGGGGCCCTCATGTATGCTGCGGTCACCACCCAAGGTGAGGCAGCCTGCTGGCCACCTGCATCCCCTGCGCAGGTGGTAGTTTACTGGGCATTGGGGGGGGGGTGGTCACTGCAGCCTCCAGTATGCTGTTTTCCAGAACTTTCATTTTGTGCTCAACATCCCAGCACTGCCCCCTCCCTGTCCTACCAAAATACTTTCCCAGGCCTGTTGTTGGAGTCCTTTCAATTTTGGGCCAAGGCTCCACCCTCCCTTCTCTTCCTGGACACAGTGGGTCACCCTACCTGTGACCCAGGTAGGGTGACCCCCTGGTCACTCCCATTAGGACCTCTGTCCCCTCCTGCCAGGCTATTCCCTGGGCCTGGAATTCCTGTCTCCAACCCAGGCCCCTTGTAAGCCTCGATTCTGGGATGAATTATGTAGTTTGCCATCCTTGATTTGGTTATCCTAATGCTTAAACAAACACTGGAGCCCTTGCTTCCATATTTTTTTTTTAAGATTTTATTTTATTTATTCATGAGAGGCAGAGGGAGAGAGAGAGAGGGAGAGAGAGAGAGAGAGAGAGAGAGAAGCAGAGGGAGAAGCAGGCTCCCAAGGAGCAGGGAGCCTGATGCGGGATTCGATCCCAGGACCCTGGGATCATGACCTGAGCCGAAGGCAGATGCTTAACCATCTGAGCCACCCAGGTGCCCCCTTCCATGTTGTTTTTTGATCGAAATTATTTTTTTTCAGTGGGGGGGTATGGGGAGCAAATAAGAGCATGAGATTACCTCTCCCACCAGGGGACCCCCTCGCCAGTGGGGCTTCCATGCTAAGTCATCCAATCCTGGCCACAGGAGCAACCGGGGTTGGTTTCCCCACCTGGAGGCCGGGGTTGGCCATCCCACGTGACCTCTGAAAGCTCTGTCTTTGCACATGCCCACAATTGCCTGCACCAGCCCCGTGCCCTGTGCTTTCTTGATGTTCCACGGAGGACTGAGTGGGTCTCTGATTCTCAGTCAGAGTTTGGAGGGAGTGGCAGAGGGTTGATGACCTAGAGGAGAAGCATGTCATGCAGGGGGCAGAGGACAGGGGCCAAGCCTCCTCTGGGAGGGACGTGGGTATTGACCCAAGGGACAATGGGAGTCAGCAGGGCCAAGGGTAGCCGCACAGCTTCCAACACAGAGAGAAGAGTTCATTGAGCACGGCAGGAAGCTGGGGGGCGGGGGCAACCACCTGGCCTTTCAGCAGGACAGGACAGCAGGAAGGTGCTGAAGGTTAAGGAGGGGCGTCTCCTTTACAGATTAATGTCTGCGTCCCCCACTAGACTATAAGTACTGGGAGGGAAAGAGCTCTGTGAGTTTTTGTGCCTGGCACAGAGTAGGTGCTCAAGAAATACTTACCACATAAATGAACAACTAGATTTTAATTTTTGTTGCCTTGAGAGAACTGGATTGCAGGACAGGCATCAGGGTGGGTGGGGAGAAGCCAGCTGAGGGGCTGGAGGGGCAGGAATGAGGAGGCCAAGGCTGGAGGCAGAGGAAGGTGCCAGGGCCTGCATGGGAGTGAGGGAAGGCACCTCCCCTGAGGCTGCACAGGCCGGAGGCCAGGGTTGGGCTGGGGTGAGAGGAGGTGGAACAGGATGGCCCCCTGAGGAACACCTGGTGTTGGTGGCCCACAGGGAAGTATGCTGCCCTGGACACAGAAGCCATCCACCCCCTCCTGAACCTGCTGTGCTCATCCTTGACCAAGGCACGCTTGAATGCCACCAAGGCCCTCACCATGCTGGCTGAGGCCCCTGAGGGCCGCAAGTTTCTGCAGTCTCAGATGCCCATCTTCCGCACCCTTGAGAAAGACCCCAGTGAGGCAGTGCGGCGGGCAGCCCAGATTGCCATCAAAGTCATTGAATGGAAACCCTGAGCTGCTTGTTGGGCCAGACCTGATAAGCTGCTTGCCTGAATAAATGGGCTGAATCTCTTTATCTTGGGTCTGAATGGCACTTTATGCTCCTAGAGTGTGGTCACATCTCCCCTCTCTCCTACAAAGGGGAAACACCCGGCCCCGAAGGACTGGGTCATGGTGGCCAGGCGAGGAAGCATGGGCTAAGTCCAAAGCCCAGGGATGGAAGGGTGGCATCCCAGCTCTCTGTTTGGGCCAAGAGTCCCCTCAGAAGGTGGAGAGCAGGGCTGGGCCTTCCAGGTACAAGGAGGGGCCAGGAGTTATATTGTGAGAAGGAACACAGCTGGATCCAGCCCCACCCAAGCTTTAGACACTTGAGTGACCTGGCCCTTGGGTGTGGCTGGGCACTGGCCTTCTTAGCCAGTCCTGCCCCCCTCTCTCAGGAGGGAAGGTCAAAATGCCAGCCCATGTGGGCTCTTTCAGGAGGCGTATGAGTTGTATGAGGCCCCCTAGGGATGCCAAAACCAGCCACATAAAAAAAAAAAATTATACACCATGACCAACTGGAATTTATCCCAGGAATGCAAGGTTAGTTTAACATTTGAAAATGAATCAATGTAACATATATATATGATAAAGGACAGAAATCACATGATCATCTTAATAGATGCAGAAAAAGCATTTGATGAAATCCAATATCCATTTCTTAAAAAAAAAAAATCCAAAGTAGGAATAGAGGGGAACATCTGCAAAAAGTCATAGCTAACATCATTCTCAATGGTGAGAGACTGGATGCATTCCCCTGAAGATCAGGAACAGGACAAGAATGTCTGCTCTCACTACTTCTATTCAACATTGTACTGAAGGTTCTAGCCAAAGCAATTAGGCAAAAAAATGAAATAAAAAGCATCTAGATTGGAAAGAAAAAGGTAAGATATCTCTTTTTTTGCAGACGATGTGATTTTATATATGGAAAATCCCAAAGTATACACTTAAAAACTATTAGAACTAGTCGACAAGTTTAGCAAAGTTGACAAAGAAAACAACTCCATTTACAATAGCACTGAAAAGAATAAAATACCTAGGAATAAATTTAACCAAAGAAGTACAAAATTTGAGCACTGAAAACAAAACATTGTTGAAGGAAGATCTAAATAAATGGAAACGCATACCATGTTCATGGATCGGAAGATGTATAATTGTCAAGATGGCAGTAAGTATCTTCATGCAACTCAAACTCAACATGTCCCAAGTGGTGCTCAACTTTTCTCCCACATCTGTTCCTTTTCCAGGGTGGCCTGTCTTTAGAACTGGTGCACCCTTTGCCCACATGCTTAACCCAGAGAGTCACTCTGGCCTCTCCCTCCACAAGTCTAACCAGTCAAGTTCTATTACTTCTAATCACGGGTTTCTCTTGATGCCTTTCCCTTCTCTTTTCCTCTCTGCCACTAACTTGCCTGGATTGCTCTTGGTGGGTGCTCTTGCCTCCCTTTCATCGTTCCAGCAGCAGCCAGCAAATCTGATCCTGTCACTTCCCCACTGAGGCTCCCAGGGTCTTAGGATCCCAAAGTATATAAGGCAATTCAGGCTCCTGCCCACCTTGCCCTCCCCATCTCCCGCTGTTCTCCTATGCATAAGCCATGTCTTGGCATCCTCAAACATGCTTTGCACTCTTGCATCATGTCTTCCTGCATGTTGTCCCTTCTGTTGTCCAGCTAATTGTCCTCCTTCTTTGGTCATAGGAGGCCTTCCCTGACTCAGACTAGGTGGGCCCCCCTGCTGTATACACACCACGTGGTGGGCCAGTGTGTGGCCTTGGTGTAAGGCAGGGCTGTTCCAGGCCCTATGCCCATTCCCAGTGTACTCAATTTCCTTGCTGAGTCTGTCTCCTTCCCTGTAAAATGTGATTAATTCTAGTACTTCCACAAAGGGTGGTTCTGTGGCTTGAATGTGATAATGCACTTACCCCAGGCAGCAAAACAGCAGGCTGTACTAAATGCTGGCCATCACAGCTAGTGTTTCACTGTCTGCTGCCTATGCTCTGTTAGCAGCTATTTCCTTGCTGTGGCTGACACATAGTGGGCACTCAAAAATGTCAGCTGAAAGGATAAACTAGGGAGGAGAGCCCACATGTGAGTGTGCCTTCAGAGTGTGATTTTTGTGATGCTGGATGGGCCTCTGCCAAATCACTTCAAGGCACCTGGAACTTTTTCTAATGACACAATTTATTTTTGAGAAGAAGAAAGAGGAAGGAGCAGCTTAGGGAGTCCTTGCAGAAACGCAGCCTGGGAGTGGCCTATACATGACAGCTAAGGGAGTCTAGCTCCTGGGCCCAATGCCCAATAACATGCCAGTTGCAGGTAGACTGGGAGGCACTGGTAAGAGCTCAGAAAGGAGGAAGGTTTCCTCTCCACCTGCCCTTCAAGGGTGCAGTGTGACTGTAGCTGGGCAGTGCTGAATTGTTGGGAGGCCTGTTCCACTGAGCAGAGACTGCCTCAGCTCCACCACTGGTCCAGGCAGGAGCTGAAGTCCCACCCATGGGCAGCCTTGGCTCCAGCTGGCCTGTGAGGTCATCAGCAGTGGGCACAGCACCTGGGGGCGGGAACCTCATGTGGGGGTGGGGCTTACACTACATGGCATCTTTGCCAGCAGGGCATACCTTTAAAAAGGAGGAGAGAACAAAGCAAATGGAGGTAGGGTACAGGAAGGAAATGGTTACAGTGAAGTAAACACAAGCAAAAATCCCAAATATATCTAGAAATAAAAAGCCAAAATTAAATTTAAAGTGAAAGTCAGTGTTTATGCAGTAGAGCCATTTGGAGAAAATGACTCATTTCGTAAAGGAACAGATGTTCTCATTTGCATAGTCTCTGGAGTCGCAAATGGACTTCACCCTGTCCCCTCAGCACGCATGCCCTGCAGCTGGTGGCACTTGATTTGTGACATTGAGGGAGTGTTTACATTAGTGTAATCCTTGGTCCTATATCCATGGGTCTCCTGGCAGGAAAGACTTTCTCCACCGGATGATGAGGGAGTCTGGAGAGGCTACGGTTTGCCTGCTCTTCCTAGATGCCCCTGGGCCCCAGCTGCCTTAGTAGTAGTAGATGTGCAACAGGACTATGGTTGATATCAAGAGGAACCCGCTGGCATTGGCAATTTCTCTCCAGAAGCGTATCTCTGACATGTCAGCATACGTTGTCCCTTCCCAGGTGTCACTGCGCTCTGTCCCTTCCAACATGTCATTGCGCTCTGTCCCTTTAGATGTGTCATGGCACTCTGTCTCTTCCAATGCGGCACTGTGCTCTGTCCCTTCAGACATGTCATGACACTTTGTCCCTTCCAACATGCACTCTATCTTTTCATATATGGTAGCATGCCCTATACTCTCCTTGGCTACCTCTTCTGGGGCCAGTTTGGGGCCCGGCTGTGGCTCCAGTCCACAGAACACATCACAGGCCTTCCAGAGGCAGCCCTTTGCCTCCTTGAATACATCTGGAACAGAGGGAACAGGCAAACATCAGGAGGACACAAGAAGGAGGACTTTCTATGGTGTTGCATCTCAGTGGTCAGTCCCACAGAAAGACCAAAAGACTCTCTCCAAAATGAAGATCAGTCCTCAGTCCCTGCTACAGAATACCTACCACCATCCTCAGAGACATGGGAGAGTGAGATAAGGGGCTCAGGGAATGCGGTGGGGGCGGGGGTGGGAACTACCTGGGGTCATGCTTGCCTTCCACTGGCAGAGCCTTCAACCGGGTGCAGATCCTGGAGTGACCACCGTTCTCTGTCTTAGGCACATGGCTGAACACAGCTGGATAGGTCTAGAGCGAGTGACTGCTCCTCTGAATCTGCCTACCCAGTCACTACTCTCCAGAGGATGGAAGAAATCCCCTGATTTCTGGAATCAGACACTGCTCTCCTCGGCAAGCTCTCAGGGAATGTCTTCCTCAGGCAGGTATCAGTCTAGCAGCCTGGCCCAAAATAAGGCACTCTGGGCACTTGAATGGGAAATCACTGATGTTTTCCAGGAGGCAAAGGAGGGAAGTCTGGGAATCATAGGAACGTTTCCATTCAAATTAGTGAAAACGCCTTCTGGGGCTTAAATGTTGCTCTGCGTCCATTGGTACAGCTCCTGTGGGCCGCTCCTTGGGCCTGCTCAGGCGCAGGTCAGCACCATGGCCAGCTCCGGCACACCAAAGTAGGTCTCGCGCCGTCTGAAAACAGTTTCCTCCTTGACAAGATGAGCGCGTTTCGGTCCGAGAGCGGGCATCCCAGCAGTGCTTGCTGTGACCTGTTCTCTGTCTCATTCTGTTGGGCAGCCTCCATGCCAGCTGTGTCCCAAGGCTGAGGTGGCACCAGCGATGACGGAACCCATCAGCCGGGGACAGAGGAGCCTCTGTTACAAGGGGAGGGTGGCTGCAGCCAGAGGACCCCAAAGCCAGGGACACAGATCTCTGCTGCCAGTGCTGAGAAGTCCTGCGTGTCACACTCTGAACACGCATGTTATATCATCACGCAGCTGCCAAACCCAAAGAGGCTGCTGTATGTAAAAGGCAAATGATTATTTGACGACAGCCCACAGGCTGTATAATGGGGAGTGGGATGCCGTTGGCCAAGAGCACACATTTTAGTCAAGACTTGCCTGTGTTCAAGTCCCAGCTCCACCACTACCTGGTTATCTGTGGAGCCTGGGGCAAGTTAGTTAACTGTTCAGTGCCTCAATTTCCCCATCTCTAAATGAGGATGTTAATTGTACCTATCATGCAGGGGTATAATTTTGACACTGCCTGGCACATCCCAGGTGGGCAGTAAATATTAGCCACTGTCGTTATCTTCGTCGTCATCCTCCCCCACGACTGTGGAGGGAGAAGAGGAACTGGGAGGTGCACCCAGAACAAGCCCCTGGCACACTGTGGGCCCCCATTGGGCTCGTTTCCCCCACTCAGAGAAGAGAAATTCCCAGGGAGCCCTGCACCTGTCAGGGGTGTGGGGCTGCCATGCCTGGGAGAGGCTACTCCCCTGCTCTGCACCTGCCCAAGGCCTCCTCTGCAGATGTCAGGAGGGAGCCCAGGGCCTCCTTGGGCTCTAAACTTCCCTTGCAGGAGTGGAGGGGGTCCCTGGATTGTTGCCTCCTCCCCTAAACTCACAGCCTCCCCAGGCACTCTCTGCCTGAGACTCAGGACTAATCTCATTAGGCCTTTATCCCTGTTTGCGTCAGGGCTGCAAGAAGCTCAGGTCACCCTCCCCCCATGGCCCCAACACTCCCTTTCTGACCCCATCTGCCGAAAACCTTCCTCTAGGCCTTCTGGAGCCGCTCCCAGGAACATTCTCCCTCTGCTTGCTGGGACTGAAATCTTACTGTCCTCAGACTTCTTTCCTCAGAGCCCTCTCCCTCTCTTCCCCCAGATTGCTCTTGTTGAGGTACAGCATCATCTCTGTGTGGCTAATCCAATGGCCAGTCCTAAGGCCTCATCTTTCTTTGCCCATCAGTGTTTGTCTTCCCTCTGCTGGGTCCTCCTCATCTCCTGGAGTGCCTTTTACTTTGTGCCCATTCGCAAGCCCCAAGCCAGACCCCTTGTCACCTCCCTCTACCCTGCCCCTCTAAGGGTGTCTCACTGCATCTGCTGCTTCTCCCCAGCCCAGAAGGCTGCACACAGATATCTAGAGACCTCTCAACCTCAACAGACACCCCAGAGGGGGCCTCTGCCTGGAAGAGCATTTCTGGGAGGGGAGACTGTGGGGCAGGGGTGCCAGGGAGGCAGCACAGGTCACACACACCTAGAACACTCTAAGCAGGACCCCCTGCAGGGTTTGGATCTTCCTTCTCACCTGGCTGTTCTTGGGGCGTGTGTTTCTTCACTTGTATTTCTTCATCCAGATCTACCCTTTCCTGCTGGCTGTCTCGTAAACTCCAACAGAGCCGGTGGAGCTGCGGTGAGAGCAGGGGCACGTCACCACCCAGGGCCCTGTCACACAGACCGGACCCAGCCACGGCCAGCAGCTGGGCACCAGGGTCTCCAAGGACTGAGACCAGTCCTGGTGGTTCAATTTCAACAAGAGACAGAAGGAACGTAGAGTGGGGAAAAGCATGGCACTTGGGAACCCTGGATTTCAGTTCTGGCTCTGGTACCATGTGCTTGTGTGGCTTTGGCACAGGGTGATGCAACTTGCCTGGGCCTCAGTGTCCTTCAGCTGTATAGTAAGGGGTGGGAGGCAATATGCTCAGGGCTCCTTCCAGTCCCGAGTGTCCAGGAACCGTGCCCTTCAGGGTGGGAGCGGCTGCCCATCCCCCCTGGTCTGCTTCTTCTGGTGGAGGAGGAGGCCCTCTGACCAGAGGAGTGGACAGGGCAGACTGGGGAGCCACTTTCCTTCCAGAATCCCCTCTTAGCTGTCAGAGTTGAGCACTAACCCAGTCCAGAAGAGGCTTTACCTGGTTTACCCAGACCCCCACTGAGCTGAGTTACTCAAACTCAACAAGGCATTTGCAGATGCAGTAGGGAGCTCCCTTCCCTTCTGCTCTGTAATTTTGTTCCCGTTCTGAAAACACACATGGAAACTTTGGGAAGTAACAAAATCCAGCCAATTGTTGCTTGTTTCTTAAGGGTCAACAAATGAACATTTCCACCAAACCTATCCTGGAATAGATTTTGATCCATTATACTAGCCTCATTATATTTGAATCCCAGCATCCCCACCCCCAACATATGGCTGGGATGTGAATGGGCTGGGCTGGCCCCTCCCTAGTCAGCCCACTTCAAGACCTGCTGGAGCCCCACCTCTCAGACTAAAATGTCAGAACTAAAATTCTGTTGTGCTAATGACAGAGGCTTTAATTGCTTCCTGATGATGCCATATGTATGCATTTGCCTTCCCAACGACACTATCAGTCCCTATGGAAGAGGTGCTGGGTGCGCTGGAAGAGCCCGGCTTAGTGTGCTGTCCCTGCTGTTCTGCCTCCTCAGGTAGGTGGTGAGAGGGCCTGGACCGCTGACACCGATCCAGAAGCTCCAATTTTCCTGTTCATCTCTCCCTCCCCTACTGGCAGCTGCTTTGTGTTCTCCAGGGCGCCTGGCATACTGGGAGGCAGGTGGGAAACACTCAACAAGTACTTGGCTGCCTGAGAAGTGGGCACAACCAAAAAGTTGAGAGGAAGAGAACAGCAGAAAAAGAACGAAGACAAGCTAAACAATTAAGACCCCCAAGCAACAGAAAATCAAGTTCACCGCCCACCACGTTTCTCAAGGTGCTGGGAGCAGGGAAGTCTCCCTGCTGTCACTGATGCGGTGGGCGTGCACATCCCAGACAATCCTGGCTGTCCTCCCTATGTGCTCCATCCATTTTCCAACCGGGCTCTGTGCACAGGAGAGGAATGAATCAAACAGAAACTACGGAGCAGGAAGCGTCGCCAGAGGGAAAGCCCAAGGTTTGGGGCGGTGGCGGGGGGGGGGACCTGGAGGCAGTCTTCCAAGTTTATGGCTTTTACCTAAACCCCAGGAAAAGCTGCAAGACAGGCATGTAGGTCTCACAGACCCATCTCCTTTCTGAGTTTGCCCCTACACTTCAGACGCTATGGGGCTTTCTGGCTTGGCCAAGTCCCTGTAGTGCGAAGCCTGCTGGCCACGCTGATGGAGGTGATGTAGTGGAGCCAGGTTGGGGCCCAGGCCTGACACTTGGTACCTTGGACAAGTGACTTAATTTCTCTGAGCCCAGACTTCCTATATTCCAACTGGGGTGACTGATCCCTGCGTCCTGGGAGGTGGGAATGGCCGCGCCAGGAGAAGGTTTAGAGGAACCCAGCCCTGAGCCGGCCACAGCTGCCAATATTCCTGTCCCCTCCCCCTCCTGCTGGCTTAATTCCCTGAGGGTAGGTGGCAGCTGGGACTGCCCTGATTACATTAATTCATACTGAGGTTAGGGAACTTAACACTTCTAAGGAAAATTTGCATTTTAAAAGCCAAACTTCTCATTCTAAGTGAATACCCAAACAGTGGATTGTTGAAAAGCTTTTCAGTTTAGTTTTGTTTTTGAGGCAGGGCCCTTCCCCTGTTATTTGCCTATTTCTGACCCATCCCCCACTCCCAGCCCCTAGCCCTCCCACTTTCAGAAAGAATGCAGGAATTCAATCACTGTCTCTAAAACAAGCCGAGCCAAGTTACTGCTCCCCCGGATGCTAGGACTGAAGGTTGGTCCCAGAACACCCTCAGGGCAGCACTTACATGTTTATCCGGAATCGGGTCTGTGAATAAGGAGACCCCCAGGATGGTGAAAAGACTGATTATGAAGAGAATTACAGCAAAGTAGAGGTAGTGCGTGCTGCAGATGATCAGGGGGCACTTGCTGTTTGCCTCACAGCTCCAGGGTCCATAGGCAAACTCGGACAACATTCGAGAGAAGCCAATCAGAAGTCCTCCAATCAGCCCCCAGAAGGCACCCTGCCAAAGGAGAAGCCCCAAGGGAGTCACCTGGAGGGAGATGGGCGGTGAGACAAACCTTCAGCCTCACTCCCCACTAGTTGAATTCTGAAGTTAAACTCATCACAACAAAGGCTTTAAATACCTTGTGGAAGGAAGCAGAATGTAAGCAACAGTGAGGAGGCCATACCTTCTTGTGCTGAACAAAGACCTGAGACACCTGCACTCTCTCTTAGGTCAATCGGAGAACTTAAGATGTAACATTAGAAACACTTTTATGTAAGATAATGAGTAGGTATCTCAAATGTCATATGTCCAAAAGGACCCCAGTCTGCCCCGTGGCTGTGGGTGACACCTCTATCTCCCTGATTGCTCAGGTTGAAACCCCAGGAGTCACCCCTCCCCTCCTTCCTTCCATCCTGCCCTTCCACCAACCCATCAGCAAATCCTGTTGGCTCGGCCTCCAACGTGTGTCAGCGTCCCATTACCCTATGGCTACCACCCTAATCCTGAACCACCTCTCACACAGGTGGCCTTCCTACCTGGCCTCCTGCTTGCCCACTGTCTCCACAGAAGCCAGAGTGAGCTCTTCAAAGCATGCATTAGAGAATGCCATGTCTCTGCCTAAACTCTCCAATGGCTTCTCATGGCCCACCATCAGAGTCAAATCTCAATCCTGTCCCTCAGTTGACCTCATCTGGCTCTGCCACTCGCCCCTTGGTCATTCCACTTCAGCCTGTGTGCAGCCTTCCTCCTGCATGTTGAATCTGCCCATTTTTCTCTTGGCTCAGGCCTTCGTACTTGCCCAAGGTGAAGCTGGCTCTGGAGCTCTGTCTGGAGCCTGACTTAGATGCGGATGGATGTCAGAGGAGACAGAAGATACGGTATATGGACAAGCATCTTGGAGAAAGACCTGAAACCAAAAGCCATGTGGATGATCCACAGGAACCATTTATTGAAGGAGATGTGCAGAACAGGAAGATTTAGAAACAGATGGGCAGCAGAAGCCAGATGAGCATGCAGTCTGAAGCAGAGTGGGAGAGAGGGCATAGAGAAACTCTCTAGGTCAAAGAGGGTAACTGCAATGTCCTTGTAACCTTGGACCAGGGGTAGCAGGGGATCACTGACCAGATCCCCAGTTCTCCTTGGCAGTAGGCTACAATACCTTAATGTTGGTGTCATTGATGGGAAGCAGATTCTCATGACAGCCTGCCTCTCTTGTCCCTGCCCTTCCCAGCAGAGCAGAGGGAAGCAGCTTTGGCATCTGCAGAGCCCAGCCACCCTCCTCCCACATTCTTGGTGCTAAATTGAGTCTTGGTGACCTGAGCAGAGCAGGGAGCACTAGCAGGTTGGACTAGAGGACTGGATACCTGAGATGGGCCTATAGGAAGCACCAGCCAGGTGGAAGAGGAAAAAGATATTCTTGGCAAAGTGAACAGACTATGCAAGTGAAGGGAGGCCAGACAAGGCACAGGGAAGTTAGGCAATTAACACTGCAAATGGTTAGGAATGGCTGGGGCCCAGGCTGTGCATGGAGAGGGCAAGGGCCAAGAGTTAGGCAGGGGCCAAATCACACAGCACCTCATACACTGTGCTCAGGAACTTGTACAAGGCCCATTCACTCAGTGCTGTTAGGGGAAACAAGTTAAGATATGATTCAAATAACAAATGAAAATATTCTGGCAAATTATGCTTTTAAAGTCTTATGGATAGGGGCACCTGGGTGGCTCAGTTGGTTAAGTGTCCAACTCTTGATTTCAGCTCAGGTCATGATCTTAGGGTTGCGAGACTGAACCCCATGTAGGGCGCTGCACTGAGAATGGAGCCTGCTTAAGATTCTCTCTCTCAGATGAACCATGAGAGACGATGGACTCTTGAAAAACAAACTGAGGGTTCTAGAGGGGAGGAGGGTAGGGGATGGGTTAGCCTGGTGATGGGTATTAAAGAGGGCACATTCTGCATGGAGCACTGGGTGTTATGTACAAACAATGAATCATGGAACACTACATCAAAAACTAATGATGTAATATATGGTGACTAACATAACAATAAAAAAAGATTCTCTCTCTCCCTCTCTGCGCCCCCTCCCCATACCCCACCCTCTCTCTAAAAAAAAAAGTCTTATGGATAAAATGATTGAATCATTAATTGGGATCTTTAGTTTGTTTTTTAAAAATATTTATTTATTTATTCATTTATATATTTATTTGAGAGACACACAGAGAGGAAATTACGAGTGGGGTGGGAGGGGCAGAGGGAGAGAGAGAATCTCAAGCAGATTCCCCGCTGAGTAGGGAGCCCAACACGGGGCTCCATCCCAGGAAACCGAGATCATGACCCAAGCCAAAGGCAGACGCTTAACTGACTGAGCCACCCAGGTGCTCTGGGATCTTGTTTTAAGTGTGCTTGGAGAGATGGTCTTCACTGCAGGAAAGGCAAAAGAAGTTCATGACTGTACATCTCCCTGTGAGTATGAAATCTCTGAGTATGACACATCCATGTTCAGAGGCAAGAGAATAATATTTTCTTACACCCAGATATGCGTGAGGGAAGAGCATGCACATTGCATCATCTATGGCATAGCTGAGTGGATTACATTTCAAAGGGAGGAAAACAAATCAGAGCTTGCCTTTTCCCTGCATGCATGAGGGAGCTCAGACCAAATCTGCCCAGGAGGTGCAGAAAGCAAATGATACAATGGTGTGAACTCTTGAAGCACAAGAGACCCTTCTAGGGCAGCTCTTGCAAAGAAAACTATGATGTGAAGGCAAGCCCTCACACCATGTCATGCAGTGGGCATGCCAACACCTACTTACCTGTTCAGTGACTCTCTTGCAAAATACGGCAAGCAGGAAGATGGCAGCAATGGGTGGGGTCAGGTAACTCATAACTGCATGTGTGTATTCAAACAGTCGCTCACTGTATTCTGTTTGTATAAAGTGGACCCAGATGATGATGAAAGCAAGTAATATTATAACAAAAAACCTGTAAATTAAACCAATAGTCAATAGCAATTTGATGAGCTCCCCCCCCGCCAATAAAATATTATAAGCCATGCTATTAGCTCAATTATTCCTTAGGTTAAATTCAGATGCCCATTCATAAGTGGGACAGAGGAGACAGCCATATAGGGCTGCAGATAAAAATCCTTTAACTTCTGAACAAATAAACCAAGCGTCCATTTGCATGTTACTGGATCATGGATAGATTTTCACATTTGGAGGGTGTGTTTGGGCAGTCATGCTTAAAATTGCATGGAAAAATATTAATTTCTTGAGGGTAACGCATTTTAAGAAATTTTAGACCGATTAGTACAGCACATGATTTTGAAGATTTCAACAAGTTCAGAAACTTATTTAAATTTTGCTGAAAATTTTACAAAACTGAGTAGAGGCTCCAAATGTTCATTGCTTTTTCTAAGTAAAAGATTTAAAAATATGTGTTCATATGTAAAATTACACTAGATCAAATGTCATCCCAAAGATGAATAAATCTTAGTTCTGTGTCAACAAGGGCTTAAAAATTATTTAGAGTGAATGACTCTAAGCTATAAGGGACTAATTCCTTGATAGTCAAAGAAGACATAGGATGTGAATTCCTACCTGAGTAATGATGGGATATTTTGCCAGGGACTAACCCTCCTACAGATAACAATGATAAATTGTGGGCCAAATATAAAGCAACAGCACTGAAGGGAGCCAAAAGCAGGCAGAAATGGGAGAGGTTTTATCCTTGAAAAGAATAAAATCATACTGAGTGCTATCTACATTACCCGGCTTTTCTTCTGAGGGCCCTCCCTAGTCTGCATGATGTGGGTGACTAGAAGTTAGGCAGAGAGTCTCACTCTTACTAGGCTGAAGTGTCAGAGGATGGAAGTTGGGTATTCAGAGTGGTTGAAAATGTTGGCGGTAACATTCTAGAAAGGAGGGAGCCACAGAGCAAGGAGATCCAATCTGTATATAAACTTCCCTTATGCCCTTGGCTGATCCCTGGACTATGCATGTGTGGGAAAATCTCCAAATCATCTACCAACTAGCAACTGTTGAAGGTAGAAAAAGTTGAGCAAAGACTTCAGTGGCTGCCTACAGTGGGAGAGACAGAAATTGGGAGTTTGAATCTCATTGAGTTAGAGGGTCTATCTAACTACCTTAGACTTTTCACTGAAACCCCTGAAGGGCCATGCCTTAAAAGTAGAGACTAAATCCCAATACTAAGAATTTGCCATAAGACTAAGTGAAACTGAAACTGACCCACCTTAATAAAGTATAAAACCAGGCCTCCACAAGTTTAAGGTGATCAGCTAGTAATTTACCTGCATGCTTATACACTTTAGAAGACCATGATCAGAGTCTCTACAAGGTATTATTCATAATACTCAGTATACATATAATTTACCAGGCACAGGAAGAAATAAGAAAATGTGACCCTTAGTCAAGAAAAAAAGCAATCAATAGAAATGGACCCCAAGGTGTATCAGACATTAAAATCAGCAGACAAGGACTTTGAAGCAGCTATTATAGCTACATTCAAGGACTTAAGGAAATGAAGGTTATGAATGAAAAGATGAAAAACATGATAGAAAACTGGAAACTATAAAAAGTTTAAAAAGGAACCAAAATAAAAATTTTAGAACTGAAATTCCAGTTCAGTATATGACATGAAAAATTCACTGGTTGGCCTTTACAAATTGGAAATGGTGTAAAAAAGGGCCAATAAACCCAAATGCAGACTGAAAGAAATCTAAATTGAAGAACACAGGGAAAAATTAAAAAAAAAATTTCTTTTAATTTAGATTTCTCTTTTATTTTTTAAAAATCTTATTTATTTGAGAGAGCATGTGCATGAGTGGGGGGAGGGGCAGAGGGTGAGAATCTCAAGCAAACTCCACTCTGAGCATGGAGCCTGATTAAGGGTTCCACCCCACGACCCTGTCATGACCTGAGTTGAACCAAGAGTTGGATGCTTAACCAACTGAGCCACTCAGGTGCCCCCAAATTTTAAAAATTTAAAATAAACATACCTCAGTGATCTGTGAGACAATATAGGAAGGACTAATATGTGTGTAAATAAAGTCACAAACAGAGGGGAGATGGAGGGGAAAAATATACAAAGAAACTATGATCAAAAATTTCCCCAATTTGGTGAAAACCATCAATTTACAGATTTAGAAGCTCAGCAAAACCAAATCACGATAAACATAAACACACACACCCTTAAACACATCATAACAAAACTGCTGAAAACCAAATATGAAGAGAAAATCTTGAAGGTCATAGAAAAAAGACATTACATGCAGAGAACAGCACTATAAGTTATGGCTGATTTCTTATCAGAAATAAGAGGACAGAAGAGAGAATGAAAGAGCATCTTTAATGTGGTAGGAAAAAATACTGTTGACCCAGAATTCTATACCCAGCAAAAATATCCTTCAAAAAAAATAAAGGCAAAATAAAAACATTTTCCAATAACCAAAAACTGAGAGAATCTGTCACCAGCAGACCTGCATTATAAGACATGCTGAAGAAAATTCTTCAGAGTGAAGGGAAATGACACATATTGGAAACTCGAACCTAAAAGTTGGAATGATGAGCACCAAAAAGATAAAATATATGGGTATATATAAAATGCTACATATATACATAAATTTTTTTCAAAGATATTATTTATTTATTTGCTAGAGAGAGAGAGCATAGGCGAGAGAGAGTGAGCGAGAGTACAAGCAGGGGGAGCTGCAGGCAGAGGGAGAAGCAGGCTCCCCGCGGAGCAAGGAGCCCAATGAGGGACTCGATCCCAGGACCTGGGGATCATGACCTGAACCGGAGGCAGCTGCTTAACCGGCTGAGCCACGCAGGCATCCCTATATATAAATTTATTTTAAAGGCAATTGACTTCTGGGGCGCCTGGGTGGCTTGGTTGTTAAGCGTCTGCCTTCAGCTCAGGTCGTGATCCCAGGGTCCTGGGATCGAGCCCCACATCAGGCTCCCTGCTCCACGGGAAGCCTGCTTCTCCTCTCCCACTCCCCCTGCTTGTGTTCCCTCTCTCGCTCTGTCTCTCCCTGTCAAATAAATAAAATCTTAAAAAATAAAATAAAATAAAGGCAATTGACTTCTTACAGCAAAAATTATATTGCTATCACTGTATTATGGGGTTTATATGCACACAGGTATAAAATATATGACAGCTATAACACAAAAGATGGAAGGGGAAAATAATACTGTTCTAAGGTATTTATGTTTTACATAAAATGATACAGTATTAACTCTAAGTAGACAAAGATAGGTTAATCATGCCTATTATAATGCCTAGAGCAACCAAAAGAAATTAAAATGGAATATTAAAAACTATTTCCAATCATATTGATGATATTAAATGCAGATGGACTTAACTCACATTAAAAGGCAGAGACTGTCAGATTAGATAAAAAAAATCAAGATCTAATTATATGTGCTCTACAAGGGACTCACTTTAAATATATTTAAAGGTTAAAAGTAAAAAATATTATAAACACTAAGCATAAGAAAGCCAGGATGGGCTATATTAACAACAAAGTAAGCCTCAAGACAAGGAATATTATTAGACAAAAAGGGGCATTTCATGGACAAAGACGATATGGTCTATATATACAATGGAATATTACTCAGCCATAAAAAATGAAATCTTGCCATTTGCAATGACATGGATGGAACTAGAGGGTATTATGCTAAGCGAAATAAGTCAGTCAGAGAAAGACAGTTATCATATGATCTCAGTGATACGCTGAATTTAAGAAACAAAAGAGAGGATCATAGGGGAAGAGAGGGAAAAATAAAACAAGATGAAACCAGAGAAGGAGACAAACCATAAGAGACTCTTAATCATAGGAAACAAGCTGAAGGTTGCTGGAGAGGAGGGAGGTGGGGGGATGGGGGAACTGGGGGATGGACATTAAAGAGGTCATGTGATGTAATGGGCACTGGGTGTTATATAAGACAGATGAATCACTGACCTCTACCTCTGAAACCAATAATGCATTATACATTAATTAATTGAATTGAAATTAAAAAATAAATTAATTTTAAAAAGGGGCAATCATAATGATGAAAGCATTAATTCCTCAGGAAACCATAACAAGCATAAATGTGTAAGCACCTAATATCAGAACTTCAGTATGTATGAATCAAAATACTGCAACAATTGCAGCAAGGGAGAAATACACAACTACACAATCATAACTGAAGAATTTAATATCCCTCTCATATTATAGAGTATGCTGAGTATATATATGTATATATATATAACATATACACACCACATATACAAAGATATATATATATGTATATATATACACAATATATAATAGAAAGACTAGACAAATTTCAAAAGATTAAAATGTCATATAGAGTATATTCTTGGATCAGAGTGGAAGTAACTTAGAAATCAATAACAAAATAGGAAAGTGTCAAATACTTGGAAATCCAACAGCACAATTCTAAATAACCCATGAACAGAGTAAAAACTCACAAGGAAATTAGAAAATATTTTGAACTGAATGAAAATGAAAACACAACACATCAAAATTTGTGGGATGCAGCTAAGGCAGGCCTTTGAGGGAAATTTATAGCTTTCAATGGTAATCATAAAAAATAAGGCTTTAAGGCAATGATCCGAATTTCCACTTTAAGAAGTTGGAAAAAAGAAGAGCAGAGTAAGTTTAAAAAAAGAGAGAAGAGAAGAGAAACGAAAAACAGAAATCAATGGGGGAAAACAGACAAAACCCAAAAGAATCAACAATTCTAAAAGTTGGTTCTTTGGAAAGATTATTTAAAACGGATAACCCCTAGGCAAGTTTGATCAAAAGAAAGATACCTCCCCACACACAAATTACCAATATCAAGAATGCGAGATGGATCATTATTACAGATCCTACAGATACTGAAAGGGTAATGAAATTATGGGAGGTGTGCAGAGCCATCACAGTGAAGATGCTTCTGAACATCCTGCTCACCAGTATACCAGGGGATGCAAAAACCACGCCAGGCAAATAACCTGCACCAAGATCAGGACTGAAATACACTAATTGGGTGATTTAGCTTGACAAATCTGATTACCAGGTGTGCAGTCTGGCAGGATGGCTTCTCCCAAGAGCCTGCCAAAAGATGCACAGATGATGGCACAAATCCTGAAGAGTACTGGGCTTACAGAATATGAGTCAGAAGTTATAAATCTGATTTTGGAGTTTGCATTCTGATATGTGACCACAATTCTAGATGATGCAAAAATTTATTTAAGCCATGTTGAGAAAGGTACGTTTGATGCAAATGATATGTGATTGGCAATCCAGTGTCATGCTGACCACTTTTTTTTCTTATAAAAGCTTTATTGTTTGGGGCATCTGGGTGGCTCAATAGGTTGGTTAAGTGGCTGACTCTTGATTTTGGTTCAGGTCATGATCCTCAGGTCGTGGGATCGAGCCCTACCATCTGGTTCCCTGTTTGGTGGGGAGTCTGCTTGAGGTTCTTTCCCTCTGCCCCTCCCCCACTCACATGTGTTCTCTCTTTCTCAAATAAATAAATCTTTAAAAAAAGCTTTATTGTTTTATCTTTCACAATCCGATATACAACAGAAATAGATTTTGTGTATGCTGTGAGGTAAGAGTCAACATTCTTTTTTCTATGAACAGCTAAATCACCCAGGACCATTTATTGAAAATCCTTCTCCCCATCACTTTCCCTACTACATTATACTGAAATCTTTGCCATAAATCAGGTGACTGTATACCTGTGGGTCTTCTGTATTCTGTACTTTGTTCCATTGATTTGTCTATATTTGTACCAAAACCATGCTAATTAATATCACTTCACAATAGATATTGGTATCTCTTAACAAATCCTCCAGCTTTGTTCATCTTAAAGAATTGGTTTGGCTTTTCTTTTCTTTCTTTCTTTTTTTTTTTTGAATTTGGCTATTCTTTGCTCTTTGCACTTCTCTCTTAATTTTAGAACTGGTTTGTCAATTTTTACACATACACACAAAGCTACTGCAATTCTGACAGGGATTACTCTGAATATATAGAATAACATGGAGAGAACATATTGTCAATATTGAATCTTCTAACTCCTCGATATGGTATATTTTTTATATACTTAGGTCTCATTAAGTTCTCTCAACAGTGCTTTGTAATTTTCAGCAATTTTCTCAATTTTGTGAAGTTTATTCCTAGGTATCTGATATAGTTCAATGACATTATACATGATAATATATAAAATATGATTAATTCTTGTATTTTTACCTTGTATCCGTCTTGTTAAATTCATTTTTAAATTTTAACAGTTTGTCTATAAAGTCTTTTATGATAATTTTATTTCTATCCTCATGCCATTGGTCTCCTTTTCATACCTTTTTGTGCAGAATAGCACCTCCAGCACAATGTTGAATAAAAGTGGTTATAGTGGACATATGTGTCTAGTTCCCAATCTCAGGGGAAAATGTAAACATTAAGTATGACACATGTTATAAGTTTTTAAATATACATATATATTTAAAAGCCAGTGTAAAGAAATTCTTTTAAATTTTCTAAGATTTAAAAAAATAAATAGGTATTAAACATTCTAAATTCTAAATTCATCTATTGTATGACTATATGATTTTCTCCTGTTTTCAGTTAATGTGGTCAAGTACACTGATTGATTTTTGAATAAAAAAATCTATTCTTGCATTCCTAGAATAAGCCCCAGATGGTCAAGGTGTATTTTTCTTTTTCTATGTTGCTGGACCGGCTAATATTTTGTTTAAAATTTCTGCATCTATGTTTCTATTGGCATGGTATGTATTTTACCATGTTTTCTTTAAGCTTTCCTCAATCTTATTTTAAAGATGTCTCTCTTCAATGAAGTTTCAGGATACAAAATCAACATACAGTAGCGAAAAAAATCAGTGGTGTTTCTATACACTAACAGTAAGTTACCTGAAAAAGAAATAAAGAAAATAATCCCATTTACAATAGCATCAAAAACAATAAAATACTTAGGAATTCATTTAAGGAAGAAGGTGAAAGATCTCCACACTGAAAACTGTAAGGCATTGATGAAAGAAATTGAAAAGACACAAATAAACAGAAGGATATCTTGTATTCATGGACTAGACAAATCAATATTGTGAAAATGTCTATACTACCCAAAGCCATTTATGGATTCAATGCACTCCTTCTCAAGATTCCAATGGCATTTTTTACAGACTTAGAAAAAATAATCCTAGGGCACCTGGGTGGCTCAGTTGGTTAAGCGACTGCCTTTGGCTCAGGACATGATCCCAGAGTCCTGGGATCGAGTCCCATGTCAGGCTCCCAGCTCAGTGGGGAGCCTGCTTCTCCCTCTGACCCTCTCCCCTCTCATGTGTTTCTCTCTCTCTCAAATAAATAAATAAATAAATAAATAAAATCTTTTTAAAAAAATCCTAAAATTTGTTTGGAATGACAAAAGACCCTAAGTAGCCAAAGCAATCCTGAGAAAGAAGAACAAAGCTGGAGGTATCATACTTTTTGATTTCAAACTATATCACAAAGCTATAATAATCAAAACAGTTTGGCACTGGCATAAAAACAGATGCCTAAACCAACAGAACAGAATTGAAAGTCCAGAAATAAACCTATGCATATATGGTTAAATATCAGACAAGGGAGCCAAGAATACTCAATGAAGAAAAGACAGTCTTTTTAGTAAACAGTTCTGGGAAAATAGGATATTCACATGCAAAAGAATGAAACTAGACTCCTATCTTACACCACTCACAAAAATTAACTCAAAATGGATTAAAGACTTAAATACGAGACCTGAAACCATAAAACTCTTAGAAGAAAACATAGGGAATAAGTTCTTTGATGTGGGTCTTGGCAATGGGTTTTTGGATATGACTCCAAAGTCTCAAGCAACAAAAGCAAAAATAAACAAGTGGGACTACATCAAACTAAAAATCTTCTGTGCAACAAAAGAAACAACAAAATGAAAAGGCAACCACAGAATGGGAGAAAACATTTGCAAACCATACATCTGATAAGGGGTTAATATCAAAAATATATAAAGAACTAATATACAACTTAAGAGCAAAACCAAACAAAATACCAAATAATCCAATTAAAAACTGGGCAAAGATCTGAATAGATATTTTTCCGGAGAAGTTATTCAAATGGCTCATAGGTACATGAAACAGTGCTCAACCTCACTAATCGTCAGGGAAATGCAAATCAATACCACAGGGGGCTATCATGTCATACTTGATAGCTTTTACCAAAAAGGCAAGAGATAACAAATACTGAGTACTGATGAGAATGTAGAGGAACAGGATATACTCTTGGTGGGAATGTAAATTGTTACAGTCATTCTGCAAAACAGTATGGAGGTTCCTCAAAAAATTACAAATAGAATTACATATAATATAGCAATACTGCATTTGGGTATATATGCAAAGGAAACAAAATCACTGTTATGAAAAGATATCTGTACCCCCAGGCTCATTGCAGCATTATTTACAATAGCCAAACGATGGAAACAATCGAAGTGTCCACTGATGGATGTCTGGATAAATAAACTGTGATATATATATATATACAGTGGAATATTATTCAACCACAAAAAAGAAAGAAACATGGATGGACCTTGAGGGCGTTATGCTAAGTAAAATCAATCAGACAGAGGAAGACAAATGCCATATGATCTCACTTATACATGGAATCAAAAAAAAAAAAAACACTCCTAGAAACAGACAGCAGATTGGATGCTGCAGAGGTGGAGAGGATATGGATAAAGGAGGTTAAGAGGTACAAGCTTCCAATTTTAAGAAAAATAACTTCTGGGGATGTAACATACAGAATGATGATTATAGTTAGCAACAATGTACTGTATATTTGGAAGTTGCTAAGATGGTGGATTTAAAAAATTCTCATCACCAGAAAAAAAGTTTGTAACTGTGTGTGGTGATGCATATTAACTAAACGTATTGTGGTGATCATTTCACAATATATGCATATACCAAAGTATTATGTTATACAGCTTAAACTTAATACAATATTATATGTCAATTACATCTCAATAAAACTGGAGAAAAGGTGTCTCTTCTAAGCAGGATATAGTTTTTTTTTTTAATAGTCTGATAATCTCAACATTTTAACTCAGGTGTTTAGTCTACTTACTTTTCATGAAATTACTGATATAATTGGGTTTATATATGCCATCCTATTATTTGTTTTTTTTTTTATTTGGCCTACCTTTTATGTTCTTTTATTCTTTTAATCATTTTGATTTCTTGGGGGCTAATCAAATATTTTATGAGTTATTTCATATTTTCCTTTAAACAAATTGTCAGTTAAACATTCTTGAACTATTCTTTTATTGCTTAGTCTAGAGATCAGATTACATGCACCCTTGTTATATCATAGTCTGGTACAAGTTTTATTTTTTACCACATCCCAAATAATTCTAGAACCTGAGAATATTTAAGTTCCATTTAGCCTCTGCTCATTTTCTCTGCTATTCTTGTTACTACATTTTGCTTCCATATGTTATAAATTCCATAGACATTTTTTCCTTTTGATGTTTTCAACAGCTAATATGCATTTATATTTCCCACATATTTACTCTTTCTGGTGCTCTTCATTCTTCTCTGAAGTTCAATTCTTTTATCTGGATTATCTTCCTTCAGCTGGAAGAACTCCCTTTGGTATTTCTTACACTGAAAATCTAATGTAATAAATTTTCACAACTTGTGTTTATCTGAAAATATATTACTTCATTTTCATTTTGGAGAATATTTTTGATGGGTATTGGATTCTACATTGGCAGGTTTTTTTTCCCATAGCCCTTGAAGGTGTCATTCCATTGTCTTCTGGCTTTTATAGTTTCTGTTGGGAATTCTGCTATCAGTCTCTTCAGTGCTCTCTTGAAGATAGTGTGATTTCTTTTCCTCTCACTGCTCCACAGATTTTCTCTTTATTTTCAATTTTCAGCAGTTTCACTATAATGTAGTTCAGATATGGTTTCCTTTTTACTTATCCTACTCATAATTTGTGGAACTTGTTGAATCTCTGAATAACTAGCCATCAGTTTTGGAAAATTCTTGGCCATTATCTTTTCAAAATTGCTTCTACCCAAATTGTTCCTCTCTTTCTGTGATTCCGATGTCATATATATTATTATTCTGATTGCATTCCATGTATATCTTCTTTCTGTGTGTGTGTTTCGGTTTTGATATTGTCATTCGATCCAGTGCCAACCCATTAATCATGTCGTCTGCTATATCCAATCAGTTGTTAACCCAACCATTGAGTTAATTTCAGATTATTTACTTTTCAATTCTAGAAAAACCTGTTCATTTTTATAAATTTTAATTATCTGGCAAAATTCTCAAGTTTTTCATCTGTTTTGTATACTTTCCCTTCTATTTTCTTGTATATGTTAGTCATGGTTATTTTATTTATTATTTTTATTTATTTATTTTTTAAAAGATTTTATTTATTTGAGAGAGAGAGAGAGTGAGAGAGAGAGCCCAAGAGGGGGTAGGGTCTGAGAGAGAAGCAGACTCCCTGCTGAGCAGGGAGCCTGACATGGGACTCAATCCCGGGATTCCGGGATCATGACCTGAGCTGAAGGCAGACGCTTAACAACTGAGCTACCCAGGCACCCAGTCATGGTTATTTTAAAGTCCTCGTCAGCTAACTTCACCTGTTGATTTTCTTATATATATTATTAGTATAAACATAGTGGTAAGGGAGGGCATTCTTGCCTTTTCCTTTCTAGTTACTTCATTAGGCATGATGTTGGCTTTTAGGATGATCTAGACATGTTTTATCATGTTGAAAGTTACCTATTTTACCAAATACTTTTTTATCATCTGAGAATAAATACACATGATTTATTCTTGATTATTAATATGTGAATTATATTACTACATTTCCTAATATTGAACAATCTTATATTTCTGGAAGAAAGTCCCAATTGGTAATGCGATATCATTCTTTTAACATTCTTCTAATATATTGTTAGATCTGTGTCTAATATCTTATTTACAATTTTTGCATTGGTATATAAAAGTGAGATTAGTCTTTAGTTGTGATTTTTGGTGCTATTTTTGTTAGGCTTGGCTGCATAAATTTCTTGAGTCTCATAAAATGAATTTAAGTCTTCTTTTTTTCTCCCCATGTTATAAAATTTAAATAAAACTGGTATCTGTTTCTTAAATTTCTCAGAAAAATGATTTTAAACTATGGAGTGCTAATCACATGTAAAAACAAACTCAAATGCAGTGGTTAGACAGATTAAATAAATGAACAATATGCACCTTGATGTGAGATAAAAGAAGTATCTCAGATATAATGTAGGCCAAGTTAAATGTGTGTGTGCCAGATGTGGTCTGTGGGCAGCCAATGTGAAACCCTATGGAATAAAGCCAGGAACCGTGTTTTATACATATACACCCCCCACCCCATGCTAGCATGGTGCCATGTGGCATCATGGTTAACAGCATGGCCCTGACATGGACACGTTCTCCTACTTATACTATGTGATCTCAGGTAGACCAATTTCCTCCTCTGAACAACTTCCCCCACATTGAGAATAAGAACAGTGAAACTTACCTTTAAAGGTTGTGATGAGGACTAAATGAGACAATGAAATAATTATGTAAATTTCCCTGCAAGGACTATTTTGGGGGGTACATTAAACTATGCTAGCATTTTTAAAATCATTGTGATTATTACTTATTTTTTTTCCCAAATGGAAACACATTTCTCTGTGATTATAAAAACAACACATCTTCATTGTAGAACTGTGGGGAAAAAAGTACAACCATACTGTATTTAAACAAGATAATTCTATATACAGTATGATAGCCTAAATTTTTCACATAATCCCTTTGGTGGGCATTGTTTTCACTGACAGCAGTTAACTAGTGCGGTTAGAGGAGTCCTTCACCTTCCTGTTACCATGAGCTCCTTTTCAGTGGCCAGAGGCCGAATCTGGTTATAGATGTCCATTGTGAACAGGGCGCTGGCACAGTTGAAAACAGAAGTCAGGGAGGACATGAGAGAGGCCTATAGTGCGGACAGCATCAAGCCTCGTATGCCTGGAAGAGAAGGGACATTTTCTGGACCTCCAGCTCTCTGGCTATGCCAGGAGATGCCTTAGGCCTCCTAAGGCACTTTTCTATATACTACAAAACATTCAAATTTTATTTGGAGTGGCATTCCATCTAAGACAGATTAAAGCATTACATTTGTCTTTGCTTCTTGATGAGACTTACTAGTTTCCTGCTGTGTCGTCATGTAGTAAGGACAGCTGATATCTCTTGAGTGGTTACTTTGTGCTGGATTATTTCCTTAGGCATTAGCCTGTAGGATCCTCCCTACAGCCCTGTGAGATGGGCACCCCTGCTGTCCCCACTTGTACAGACGAGAAGACAGAAGTTCAGAGAAGGTTTGGAACGGAGGCAAGGGATGTGACTCCTTGTGCCTCAGTGTCCTCATCTGTAAAGTGGGCATAAAGGTACCTCCCACACAGGGCTGTTATTAAGATTAAGATAAATTAAGCAGATGGGTTAACATAATGCTTAACAGAGAGCAAGCACTCATGAAGTGTGAACTATAAACATAACAATCTAGTATTTTCACCTGAAAGGCTGCCATACTGCAGAGACTTTGCTCCACAGAGCGAGTTCTGTGTATTGATGGTTGAGCCTGAGGGTAGAGGGAGACTGGGGCCCGAGCTGGAGGCCCACCGCAGCAAGGCCCACACTGTATTCAGTGGGCTACTTGGCCAGGCAAAGGCTGGTGTCCTTGCATCTACTTCCTTTCAAGTGCCCTGCAGCCTACCTCACTCAAAGCCCTGGGTGCTCGAGGACAGGCTGAGCTGCAGAACATGGACACTTCCTTTCTGAACCGTGGGGATTTCCTTGGGTCAGATTCCCATCTCTACTGGATTTTTATGGAAATGTCTCAACTTTGATCTCTACAGCTCCTATTGATCTTCAGAGTTAATGCGGGATTTAAAAAAAAATGGTACTATTTATTTGGCCTTTTCTCTGGGATTTGGGGAAACAGCTGAGATGAATGCATGGGCTCACTGTCAATCTGCAGTGAAAGCCATCTCCCTGGTGGTGAGCTGCCCATCTCTCTAGCCCCGCACTGGACATGAGCTCTCTGAGAATGGGACTAGGTCTTGCTCATCAATGCATTCTCATGGCTTAGGACCGTGTCTAGCACAGAGTGGAGCCCTCCTGTGGAATGAATGCGCAAAGGCACAAGCTAAGCCAGGGAAGTGAGCAATGCAAATTGTTCTGAAAAAAGTGGGCACAGGCTGTGTGAGAGCATGTGCACCTCGTGTGCGTGTGTGAGCAATGAAGAGGGAGGAGGCCCGGCTCCTTCCCTTAGGGCAAGCGAGACTCCCTTTACATCACTGATATCCCCCCTACTGCACAGCCAACATTTCTACCCAGAAAGATGAGCTGCCTGGTAGATAAGCCACCCTCAGCTCCTTTGCTCCTAACCATCCACTTAAAGACTGAGGGCACAGGCTCCAATGGGGACACAGATCGTGGGAGGTCCATCTCTTACCTTTGGGCAGCAGCTCTAACACTAGCACAGGGTAGGCGATGGAGCTGCACCCAGTTCTGATGCCACAGTACTTCTCACATATTGAAAGTACAACACATGCCACTTTATCTGTAAGAGAGACCACAGTCATACCAATGTCAGGCTTAGAGCTCTAAATTCTGAGTGGAGGGAAAGGGAAGCAAAGTAGGCAATCCTGTGTGGCTGTCAGATTCTGGATCTACTGGTGACTGCTCCAATTCATGGGGCTGGGAATTAGGCGCCTAGGAGCCAGATGAATCAGTGCTTCTACCAATTTACTGCTTGACCCCAAGCACATCAATGTGACCTGGACAAGCCTTTCAGGGACCGCCGCTGGGTATCAGGAAAGCAGACAGATTATTCATCCCCTATTAATGCATGAGCAAACCATAACCTTACTTGCTTAGCCTTCATAGGGGTGTTATTTCAGAGTATTTGGGAAGAAATTCTGGACAAAGTGATGTAAAGGGAGTCAATGTAATATGTCCTTCAGGAGCTTAAATTAGGGATATGAAGTTACCATCTGAGAAAAAAAACCCAAAATGACAAATCAACTTAGATGACGAAGAAGCAGGATATTGCCCTGGTTTATGGGTAGAGCAAGCTATTTGACTGGGGACAGTTCTCCAGCTTAAGCACTGGTTACCAAACATTTTGAGGAAGACTAAAAACTCAGGGGCAGCTGCATCCATTTATATCTGCCCACTCTCCTTGCCTCCTACTTTGGGTAACAGAACCTCTGTGACACTTGGGGTAGTGTAAGAAGGGCCCAGGGACCAGGCCTGGCCACTCTGGAAATTCCTTCTCCTTGGCCACAATGACCGGTCCCTATCCCTCAAGTGAGTTCACTAAGACTCATCTGGGATTTTTGCTGGAACATCTGGGGAAGGAAACACTTGGTGGGAGTTGTTGAGCTTGTGGGATAGAGGCCTGGTGCTGCTGGCAACCACCTTGCCACCAGATGGCCTGAGGGTAACACTAGCTCTGAAGGAAGAGGAGCTAAAAAGGTACACATCATGTTCAACCAAGAACCCCAAATAATACAGTGGCCTACATGGAAAACCAGATTTTGAGAATCACACCTTGGCAGTTGGCAGTGTCTGGCCCCTAGCTCTGGCCAGGGGAGAGACCCAGAATCTAGGGCCAAGAGCATTTGGGTTATTGGAAAAGCATACTCTTCCAGGAACATGGACAGGTGCCAAGCTTCCGTGATAAGTGGCTTTCTGGCTTTATACACCTGGCATGTGCAAATGGATATGTGAGTCTGGCCATTTCTGAGGGTTAGAGACAAGTGGTTCCATGTTCTTCTCACCCTAAGGGCTCCCCACCAGCGCATTCCATCAACTCTGTTCACCCCTTGGTCAGAAGGCTGGAGAGAGTCTGGGTTCTTGAAACCCACTCTAGCTAGAGAGAGAGGCCATTCCCCACTCTTTCCCCCCTCCCTTAGCAGCTTCCTCTCTAGAGTCCAAGATACATGTGATTCTGTTGGGTCTCCTTCCTCAGTGAGTAGGGCGATCCGTGCTGTGGAGTGGGGTAGGGTGGGGTGGGGAGGCAGGTCTGCAAAGCCCAGGGCACTCTGGGGGTCCTAGAGAGCACAATAGCATATTTCCTAACCTATGAGGAGGTACCACCTATGAGACCCTAAAATGCCACCTGGAAGCCAAAGACCAAATCTGGGAATGTTGAAACAAAGCCTTTCTCTCTGTTAAAAGCTGGAAGGGAGTTAGGATTAAAAAAAAGAGGCATGTCTTGAGGCTGACTGAAGGATGAATTAGACTGAGAGATGTCTCCTACACATATTACTTAGCAGTAACCTGTGTTTTACATTTTGTTTGGCCTTGTCAAAGTTCAGCAGCAGAAGACTCCCATGGAAGCCACCTGCTTTGTCCCAGTGGATGCACCTACCAGAAACAGTGCTCCATGTCGGTTTAATGAATCAACAAACCAGATACCCTGAGAGACAGTAGAGCTAGTAAAACTAGGTTGAAATGGGAATGAGATATATCCACAGAGTTATGATAGCTCCTTAAGGGAAACAGATGTTTTGCTAGCATTTCATGGAAAGAACATGGGCCTGAGTCAGACCCACTTTGGGGGTTTACACTGAGCTCCCCCTCTGACATTCCTCATCTGTTCACTGAGGCTACAAAAGCCCACCTCAAGGTCTGAGTGAGCAGTGACAGCATCTGTCAGGTCCCCAGCACAATGCCTAGCACACAGGTGTGTGTGCCGTGCTGGTGCACACAATTCAAGGGGAGCAAGTAAGCCTTCCTGCAGATTGTGCCTCCAAGCCCTGGCAGAGACTGGGCTCTGGCTGCATGGAACATTGGTCGGCTCTTCCCTATCTGAACTTCTCTCATGGAATTTCTCTCTTGCCACATACATCCATGGTCTCTGCCAGACTTCTTTTTGGCTGCACTCTTAATCTAAACCCTTTAGCTCCCTAGAAAGCAATCTGGGGCATCTCAATCCCCATAGTGTGGGAGGCCTGATGACCCCAAATACTCTCTAGGTCTCTCTTAAGAAAAGAGAAGTTGATCAGTGTGAACACATCAGAATTAAGGATTTCCCCGGGAACAAGACACAGCTGATCATTCCCAGCCTCACTATGCTGAACATGGGCAGCAGCTTCAGACACCCACAAAGGACGCAGACGCCTTTCACGTGAGACATGTTCTTCCCTGCCAGGCATCGCTGGACAAAAATCTGCCAAGGAAACACAGATGGGTGAGGGAGGGGGTGATGGCTCTAGCAGAGTGCATCAAGCCTGGGCTACCTCAGCACAGCGACAGGACAGTTGTGACCTGCCGCGGCAGCAGGATGTGCCCTCTGGTGGGTTTTTGCTGAGCTGCTCACCCCAATCATCCAGGCATCTCCAGGGCATCCAGGGCCAGGGGAGGTGCATGTGACCAATGAGCATGTTTTGCTCAGTGCACAGTTGCCTGAGGGGACGGGAATGGCGTGCGTGACCTTGGCCTCATTGTTAGCATTGCACACCAATTACGGAGGCACAGGGCTTACAAGCTGTCCCCTGGCAAGGACAAGACTCCCTCCTAGAGGCCACAGACTGCCCCTGCCCGGCAGAAGGAAGAGGATCCTTGTGACATCAATCAAAGCAAAGGTGGGTCCCTGGCCCATAAAGAGGTTTTAGAACTGGGACTGACTTCATTCATCTAAATTGAAATGAACTAGTATAGACATTTCAAATGCAAAATCTCCTAGGCGATGTTTCACAACCCATTTCATGGTGCTCCTGCCATAAGAAGCAGTGTGCACTCAGGCCGAACAGAAGGTATAGCTGGCAGGTGGACAAGCATTTAAGAAAGTGCATAAAGACATGGTCCAGTGCATCACAACCATGCAGTATTATGTATGTACTAAAAGTATGTTTCTGAAGAAAATTTAGATAATGGGAAAAGGGCTCACAGTGTGACAGTAACTAAGAGGCATACAGGATACAACAGCAGCATATACACCATGACTCTACACCGAGAAAAAAGTGCACAGGAATAAACCGACATAATAGTGATTCATGCTGGCATTGGTGAAATTAACAGGCAGGATTGTCATTTTTCTCTTCAGGTTTTCTTTATTTTTCAAATGCATCATTTTAATACCAGGAGAAAGAACCCCAAAGTGGTTCTCCTCAGGCACTAGCTACATCTCGCTGTGTCTTGAGATGTCCACTGGCATCCTGTTGCTAACGGCTCAGGGTACTTGGGCTTCTGCAGAGCAGGCAGGGGTGGGCAGCCAGGCTGCACTTCCTGGTCTTTGCTTAGTCCCATGCACAGAGAGATTGGTCTCTCAAGGGAGGGGGCGGAGGAGTAGGGCAAGGGCAGAAATGTGACTCTCGTTCTGAGAGAAGGGTGATTATGAAGGCAATGTGGACATTCCATGTAGAAAGCTCTACGCACTGTGGCGTATTGTCATATATTACACAGTGGGGCAAGGAGAGGATTATTGTTTAAAAATGGTAGTGGGCGAAAGTTAACAATTTTCCTTCCATCAGTTTGTCTGCCTCTCTTTTAATTAACAATTTTTCTTAAGTCATTTTCTTTACTAGTTAGAAGTTATATATTCTACTTCTGCATTTTTAAAAAAATATTTATTTATTTATTTAGTTGAGGTAAGGGAGGGCAGAGGGGGGAGGGAGGGAGAGAATCTCAAGCAGACTCCACACTGAGTGTGGAGCTCAACGCGGGCCTCGATCTCATGACCCTGAGATCATGACCTGAGCTGAAATCAAGAGTTGGACGCTTAACCGACTGAGCCCCTCAGGCGCCCGACTACTTCTGTGTTTTTAATAATGACCCTTAAAATTTTCACATAGATACCATTTCGAGTCTGAAGTAAATCAACATCCCCACCCTTCTGAACACTTTAGACTCCACAGACAGATTTAACTCCAAACGGTCGTACAATATTTTAGTTTTGTCTTGTTTTTCACTTCTTGTATTTGTAATTATTATTTTTCAGCCCATTTGCCCATGTACCTGTTAATATCTTTGCTAACTATTCCTTCTTGCTCATGAGTATTTCCTTTTTCTTTATGTACATCTTTCAGTCCTTCTTTAGGGAAGGTTATGTCTTGAATTTGCCCTTGGTCATGAGTAAGACCTCAGCTGGGCATGTACTTTAGAGGTGATATTTTCCTCAATGACTTTGAAAATTTTACTCCTCTACCTTTGGGTTACATTGTTTTGTTTGGTTTAGTTTAAATATTTATTTATTTGACAGAGAGAGACACAGCGAGAGAGGGAACACAAGCAGGGGGAGTGGGAGAGGGAGAAGCAGGCTTCCCGCGGAGCAGGGAGCCCGATGCGGGGCTCGATCCCAGGACCCTGGGATCATGACCTGAGCCGAAGGCAGACGCTTAACGACTGAGCCACCCAGGTGCCCCTGGGTTACATTGTTGAAGCTGAGAAGTTTATTGCTGGCAGAACTGTCTTCTTTTTATCAGTAATCTTTCCTCTCAGGTGCCTTTCAAAGTCTTCTTGTCTTTGATGTTCTGAACTTTCATTATGGTTTCATTCCATTTCTTTGTGTGGATTTGTAAATTATTTCTGCTTGATTCACTGTGATTCTGGAATCTGATGCTTCCTGCTCTTTCAGCAATTGTAACAATTCTCAGCCACTTTCTCTTAAAATATTGTTTCTCTCTCCTTTTCTTCTAGAACTCCAATGAGGTGTATTTTAATCCTGATTCTCTCTTCCGTGTCACTTTGTTTCTCTTTCACACTTTCCAGTTTGGTGCTATTTCTTCAATTCTTGCTTTCAGATGACTATTTTTTCCCTTCAGCTGTGTTTAATCTGTTATTTTTTAAAAGTTTATTTATTTATTTAAGTAATCTCTACACCCAATGTGGGGTTCAGACTCATGATGGAGATCAAGAGTCGTGTGCTCCTCCCACCGAGCCAGTCAGGCGTCCCTTTAATCTGCTATTTTAACAGTTACTAAGTTTCACATTTCAATGAGCATAGTTTTCATTTTTAGAAGTTTGAGTTTTCATATCTGTTTTTGATAGAATGGCGTTAAGGATTTCAGTTCCGTTTTTATTTCTTTATTTTTTAAAAGATTTTATTTATTTATTTTTCAGAGAGATAGAGAGAGAGAGACAGAGAGAGAGAGGGAGAGAGAACAGCAGGCAGAGGGAGAAGGAGGATCCCCGCTGAGCAAGGAGCCCAACATGGGACTTGATCCCAGGACCCTGGGATCATGACCTGAGCCGAAGACAGATGTTTCACCGACTGAGCCACCAAGGTGTTCCTTTTATTTCTTTAAACATGCTTTTTGTTTGTTTGTTTTTGGTATCTAATACCTTGATTTTCTGAAATTTGGGGGTGCTAATTCTGCTGTTTCTTGCTCAAGGTGGTTTGATTCTTCTATATTTTCTAATTTTTGGTTTAGAGACCCATGTTGAGCAGGCATTTATTTATGGGAATCCTGCAAGACCTCGGTTGAGGGTGCATCCCTCCAGGGAAAATCCGCCATTACTCTAGCCAGGTTGGTATGTACAAATTTTGGATGAGTTTATGTTCAGTTCTTCCCATGGGGTTTCCCTGACCATACAGGGAATTAGGTTAAGTTAAAACTTTAAATTAAAACCCCAGATGTATAGGAAGGCCAACCTGACCTTGTGAATCTTCAGGGGAGACTTCTATCCTCCTCCTGGGACTCAGGTTGGGGCATTTTGTTTCTCCTTGCTAGTGGGCAGATATTTTCCTGGTCTATCTTTTCACTGAGGTTACAGCCTTCACTATTCACTACTCATGAACCCAAGGCCTTTCTCCTGTTCTCACCTGGCCAGTGAAATCTAAGCCTTGGAAATCCGGCTTGGTAAATGCTGTCAGGGCACCATCAGTGTCCCTGCCAGCTTAACTCTGTTGAGTTCAGTTCTCTTTGTTTTTTTTCAGTCTCCGGAGATTTTCTTCATTTCTTATAAGCTTTGCTATGACTATAAAAAGATGTTTGTTACATTTTATCCAGTATAACTAGAAAATTTTGTTTTGGGAGGTAGTTCAGGAAATCTAGTTTACCCACTGTCAGATGTGGAAGGCCAGGGGCAACTTTTAAAGCTGTAGAAGAAATTGAAAAGAAAAATATGGAAAGATTTTTCTTATCTTCTAGGTAAAGTAGCATCATTAAACATATAATAAATAGATGGGCAGGAATACAAATTAAAAAAACCCAGAGCTACTGCTCTGGATATCATCTTGTTTCTTGTGCATCCACTCACTACATTTTAAAGACCTATCAGTGTTGCTATGTATCATCTAGTCCATTGCTCCCATGACTGCATAGTATTCCACAGTATTACTGCCCCCCCACCCCGCCATTTTATCTACCCACTTTGGAGTAACAAGCACAATCAACACTGTGATCAGTGCCTCATATATAGTCCATCATGAACTTGCATGAGGATATTTTAGGTAGCTTGCAAGGAACACCACTGCTAGCTCAGAATACAGTATATTTACTTTTATCAAATACTGCTGGATTACCTTCCAGAATAGATTGCACCAGTCTATACTTCCACCAGGAGTACACGACGGTTCTTAAACAACCACAATGTCTCCAAACTTGGCATTATCAATCTTTCTAATTTTTGTTAGTTGTCTTGTGATTTTAAGTTGCACTTCCCTCATAACTGGGTTATATGCTTGTTTTATGTTTGTTTGAATTTCCTTTTTTTATAAATTGCCTGTCATTATCTTTTGTCCACATATCTACTGGAGCTCCTTTTTTTTTTTTGTGGATTTGCTATTAGTCTCTTGTTCATAATAAATATTTCTAATAATCTTCTCTAATCTGTCATCTGTCAATTTTGTCTATAGTACTTTATTAAAAAGTACTTATATGTAATGTGATCAAATCAATATGATTTGTACTCCCCCCACTCTGTCTCAAAAATATTGTTATCCTCCCTTAAATATCTAACTTTACTTTCCACTTTTAAGTCTTTAACCCACCCGAAGTCCAACTTTGTACTAAGTGTTAGGTGGGGGTGAAGTGCTGTTACTCCTAATAGTTGGTTTTCTAACAACATCAAAAGGTATGTATCTCCCCATTGATTTCTAAAGCCTCCTTGGATACATATTAAATTCCTATAAGTACAAGAATCTGCCTGACCTCTTTATTCTGTTCCACTAGTCTGTGTGTCTATTCTTGGGTGTTTCAAACTGTTTTTATTGCTGCTACTTTGTAGATGTTTAAAATCTGGTTTGGCAAGTTCTCCCCCTTTGTTCTTCAGTTTCAAACTTGAGCTAGCGATTTGTGGCATTTTCTTCTTCCATAAAATGTTTAAATCTTTTTTTTAAATCATTATATAACACATGAAAGCATACTGTAGCACATTAAGAGCATATACTATAACAACTATCCAAATTCAGATGGAACATTGCAGGTACCCCAGAAGCCTTTCTGTGGTTCTTTTTTTTTTTTTAAATTGAGGTGAAATTCATGTACTATATAAATAACCATTTTAAAGAATTCAGTAGCCTTCAGTGCATTCCCAATCTTATGCAATCACCACTTCTCTCTAGTTTCAAAACTTTTTCATCACCTCGGAAGAACACCCATATTCATTAAGCTGCCCCCCTCCATTTCTCCTCTCCCAGCCCCTGGCAAGCACTAATTGGATTTCTGTCTCTATGGATTTGCCTACTCTGGACATTTTGTATAAAAGGAATTATACAATAGATGATCATTTGTGTCTGGCTTCTTCCACTCAGAATAATGTTTTGAGATCCATTCAAGCTATAGCATGTGTAGTAGTTCATTCCTTTTTATGGCTGAATAATATTCCAATGAATGGATACACATTCTATTTATTCATTCATTCATGAGTGAACATCTGGGTTGTTTCCCACCTTGTGGTAATTGTAAATAATGCTGCCACATGTGACTTATTTTTTCATCTCAACCCCTTCCCTTGCTCCAGAAATGACTGCTTTCATGACTTTATTTCTTCCTTGCTTTTCGTTATAAATTTTTTTGCTACTTAATGTGTATTCCTAAATGACATAAGTTAGCACTCCCTGTGGTAAACTTTATAAAAATGTAATCATGCAGTGCCTAGGCATCTGTGTCTAGCTTCTTTTATTTGGCATAAAGCTTGAAGATCACCCATATTACTGTGTGGAGCTGTATTTCCTTTTTATTTCTTTATTGCCTTTGCACATATATTGAAGTATGTATTTCACAGTATATTTAATGATCTACCATCGATAGTGAGCCATATTTTTTTTTTAGAACAAGTTTGAGTCCTTAAAAAATCCAACTGAAATACTGATTGGTTGCATTTAATTTATGGACGCAGTTGGGGAGAACTGACATATTTTTCATTCCAAAAAGACTGTGCTTTTTAGATAATGACAGTGAAGAAGAAGAAAAAAATGAAAATAGTTGATGTGTTATAGATGGGACTGTGAAATTCCTTTCAAACGGAATTTATCAAGTTCTTTAGGCAATAAATAAAGATTGGAAGGGACCCCTGATCACTGAGTGCAGACAGGCCAACTGTTGCCTGTTGTTGTAGAGACTGGGAAAGCCTGGAATGCACTGAGGACCACCAGCCTCCAATGCAGTCACTTCAGCTGTACCATGTGTAGTTACCTGATCAGTGCACCGGTAGTATAAGGAGAGGGTGGAGACACCAAAGATGACTCCAGGCCATGGGAGGTCTCCAGTGATGGGATCTCGGAAGATATGGAAAAAATCCAGGCGAGGAATAAAACATTCCGGCTTGGCAGTCCAATTTCCTTCATGGGTTAGGTTTGGCTTACTACTGTCTGGGTATTTATGCAATAGCTCCTGGTATCCTCCCACTTTCTGAAAGGCTTAAAACACCATAAAATTTATCAGTACCTTAAACTATACAGTAATGCATGTTTGAAGACCCAAGATTACCAAGTGAGACCTAGTTTCATTGAATGTACCTAGTATAAAAAGCATAATGGACTGAAAAATAGTCAGGACTATATGTGCCTAAGAAAAGACATCACCTCTTCCAAAGAGAAATGAGTATAGTGGACAATCATGGTTGTGTGCCCACACCCCACCTCCCACTTCTGGTAGCAGAACCCCTCTTCTCAGTTGCATTCCATCCTGTGTGGCTTAGGTGGGCCATCAAACTGTCCACCACTCCAATCTGGCACATGCCCCAGGCCTGGCCAATGCTCTCTGTCCCATGGGCAACAACTGATGTGTCAGGAATAGATATGAGACCCAAACTGGGCTAACTGGAATCTGCCCCAGGAGTCCTCTGCTTAAGGAACCAAAAATGCCTGCTTCTGTTCTTTAGGGTTCTAAGCTAGTTTAACAGTTTGAAGCTCTCTTGTCTACCTGGTTCATTCAGAACCCTGGATCTAGCCATCACTGAAGGTAGTGTGCCCTTGGAATTTTTACTTACATGAGCCAAGAAGGTACTTATTTGCTTATACTAGTTTTGAACTAAAGTTCTATCACAAGCTCTCTTAAGAATCTTGATTAAAACAAATTAATATTCACTTTCCTACAGTGCCAACAAAATATTTCTAAAACGTCATACTTGAAAATTTCTTCATAGTCTATGGCATTTATCTCTCAATATCCTAAGTGTTATACAAGCTTAACATTAAAGAAAAAAAATATTTTTTAAAGATTTACTTGTTTTAGAGAGAGAGAGAAAGAGTGAGTTGGGGAGTCAGAAGGAGAGAGAGAATCCTTAAGCAGACTCCCTGCTGAGTGCCAGAGCCTGACACAGGGCTTGATCCCAGGACCCTGCGATCATGACCTGAGCTGAAATCAAGAGTTGGCCATTCAACCGACTGAGCCACCCAGGGGCCATAAAGAAAAATATGTTTTAAAAGTCACAAAAACACCCATAATTCCACTTACTTAACTAAAAAAAACCCTTTTATTTTGGCATGTTAAACCATGCTCCTTTGATACAGACTTGAGTTTTGAAGTGCGTTCAGAATCATTTGGAATCAAAACTAGTCAATGAAAGAATACTGACTGACCATAAAATCAGTAAGATACCTCATGGCACTTCTACAAGGAATTCCATGTGGATTAAAAAAAGGTAAAATACAAAAGTACAAAGTTATTAGAAAAAAGAGTATCTTTATGAGTTAGGGAGTATCTTATACAAGATACAAAAAAGAAAAGGAAGGTTGATAAATTTGATCTCAAAATTTAAAATTTATATGACTGAAATCAAGTTAAAAATTAGACTAAAAGAAGAAATTTGTGTCATGTATAAAGAACTCCTATACACTGACAGCCAAGGGAAACTACTCAGAAGAAATATGGTAGAGAATACAAACAGGTAATTCACGAAAGAGGAACTACAAATGGCCACTAAGTATATGAAATGATGTTCAACCTCACCAGTATCTGGGAACTTCCAATTAAAACAAGAATGATATATTTTTTCTTCTTCACCTATTTGGCAAATTTTTAAAAAGTCTTAAACATCATGAACAACCATGAAAGGCTAGGGAACACATATTCTCACATATATTGCTGAGAACAAAAGTTAATACAGCCACTTTAGAGAGGAATTTGGGGTATGCCTCAATAAGCTGGGTTTATTCCAAGAAGGCAAGATTAAGTTAACATTCAAAACAATTCACTGTGTTAACAGAATAGGGGAGAAAAATAATATAATATTCTCAGTAGAAGTGGAAAAAACACTTGCTACAATTCAAAACCTGTTCATGATAAACAATTGTAGCAAACTAGGAACAGAAGAGAACTTGTTAGTCTGGCAAAGAGTATCTACAAAAAATTGACAGCAAATAATTTATTTAATGGTAAAATATCCAAAGCTTTCCCTCTAAATTGGGAATGAGACAAGGATGCCTGTTGTCTCTGCTTCTTTTCAACAGTGTGTTGAATACACAGGCCTGTGTAATAAGGCAAGAAAAAGAAACAAAAACTAAGTTTGGAAAGCAAGGAACCAAAAAGTTAATTCTTGACCTGGATGCTGGTTACCAGAGTGTGTTCACTTTGTGATATTTCATCTAGCTACAACTTTGACTTGGGTACTTTTCAATAAAGTTTATTACAAATACAAAACCAAAAAGATGTAGTAGATCTCTATTCACAGACATAGAAATTTGCCCCAGATATAGTACCAGTGGTGGAAAAGCAGGCCACAAAATTTTGTGATTCTACCTATGTATCCATTTCATAGATAAAACAATGATTGTATATATGAAGGCTATCTCTGGAAGGATATGCACAAAACTAGAATACTGGTTGTCTCTGGGGAGCTGAACTGAGAAACTGAGGGCAATGAGTATTTCACCGGGTACCTTTTGTTTTGTTTACCTGTGTGTGTATTAGTTAAAAACTAAAAATTGCAATTGTATATACATGGGGTTTTATGGTGACTAGTTTGAACAACACTCATTTGGATGTATAAATTCTTACATATTTTTAAAAGAAAAACAATTATTCTACTACTTTAAAATTGCTTACTTACCAAAAGAACTAACATGAATGCCCCAATTTTAAAAATCCCATTACATTTCTCAGAAAATGTCAGTCTGTTTGGGCTGCTATAACAAAATGTCATAGATTGGGTGACTTATAAACTACGAATATTTACTTCCCACAGTTCTGGAGGCTAGGACGTCTGAGACCGAGTGCTGGCTGATTGGGTGTCTAGTGAGGATCTCCTTCTTTGCTCACAGATGGCCATCTTCTTAATGTGTCCACAAATGGTGGAAAAAGTGAGGGGGTTCTTTGGGGCCTCTTTTATAAGAGTACTAATGCCATTCATGAGTGCTCTGCCCTCAAGACCTAATCAATTCCCAAAGGTCTCACCTCCCATCACAATTGAGAGTTAGGATATCAACATATGAATTTTTGGCAGGGGGAGACAAGCATTCAGTCTATAACAGTAAAGAATATATAATTATTTAGAGATACAATTGCTAACATCAATAGAATATTCCACCTGCTCTTCAAGTTTAATTGGATGTCATTTTCAACTATTGGGGTGAACTCGGTAGGTTTAAAAAATGGTAATATTTAATAATAGTACACAATTAAACACAATGGCTTAGTGTGTTTTACAGTTTAGAGAGTTTTGTCACTCAAATTAGTCGTTGCTTCCCAGCTTATTAAAAAATTCCTTGGCTCATGCCTGACATGTATTTTGTGTTCCAGCAATAAAGCATTGAGTACCCCTGATGGTACACTAATGCTTACTAAACTGAGGATTGTGAGACTCTGATTCTATCATTTCTCATTGAATGGGGTTCAACAAAATGCTCTACGGAGCCATAGTCCTTCAACTGTATTCACACACCATTTCAATAATACCTGAGCCAAAACTTTTTCCTTCTAGATTTATGTAAGACCAATATCTGACCCATGGAGCAGGGTCTAATACCAACCTCACTAAGGTCATTATCTTAGCTAGTGGAAGGAAACTTCCATTTTAAGGCAAGTGCACCTGCCATTACAGATACTGTAATATATTAGTTGACATACTCGGCTTTGGTGTTTAGAGACCCAGCTATGAGTTCTGCTCTTGGTGTGTCTCATGAGCAAGTTACTTAACTGAATAACTCAGTTTTCTCATCAGTAAAATGGGGATAACGATAGCAGTTATGCATCATGGTGGCTGTGGTGATTAAATGAGGCAATATGGATAAATGGCTATCTAGTAGTACCTGATACTTGACTCATATTAGCTATAATTTTCATTCTTACTACTTAATAAGCACCTACCATGTGCCTCAGACTGCACATTATGTGCAGGATACAATGGTTTTGGTTCTTAAGAAGTTTCGGAGCTAGGAGGTATAATTTCTTATGTGACACAATCAATGAACCAAGATATGTATCACAAAAATATTAAGTGGTATGTGGTAGTGATGTGATTCCACAGGACTTTTTTCTGTCCACAGAAAAAAGACATGTAGATGGAATAATCATAGAATCACACCTTTGGGGGGTAGGTGGATCTTCTGTTGACCTTGATGGGTGGATTTAACCACATGGATGAAGAGGAGAGGGGTTTCTAACTAGAGAGGAAGAGCATGGACAGAGGCACAGAGGTGGGGGTGTCTGGGGTGGGCCACTTGACACTGTCCCAAAGCACTGGACTCTTCTGTCTTCTGAAGTGAGCAGAAGTTCCCCCCCACTGCCCATTCCCAACTTTTTGGGTGATCTGAGACAATGCTCTTGGGTTCTGAGGGCTTCAGTCTCCTCATCTGTGAGATGAAGGTGCTGGAGTGGCCCTCAGCAACAATCAGATTCAAAGATTCCACTCATGGTGCCCAGTCTTCCAAGATTGACTTACCAAAGCCCATTAACAAGAGTGATCCCAGAACCATAACAACAGCATGCAAGGTATCAGTATAAACCACAGCTGCAAAACCACCTGAATAGGTAGGAGAAAAAAGAAACAAAAGCCACATTTGAGACTCTCTGCTGAAAGTCACTTCTGTGTCCCTATTCTACATCCTTGCTTCCTCCCAGATTGCTCCATTCACACCTTTTGTACCTTTAAGTCTGTAGGTCTTACAATACAATGTTTAATCTTTGTACATCCTGTTTTCTCTCTTTAATATCCCTCACGATCTTTTGTTGGATTCTTATCTTGCCCTTCTATGTCCCAATTTCCCTTTACTTCCCCTTTTTTGGATGGATGAAAAGCTGATGGTTTTCCTAAAGAAAAATTACATCTTTAATCACAAAATCTCCGTTTGGAAGCAACGGTTAGTAGCATCCCTGGCTTCTACCTGCTAGATGCCAGTAGAACGCCCCCAGTTGTGAAAACTAAAAATGTCTCCAGACATTACCAAATGTCCCCTGGGAAAAGACCCCCAGCTTCCACTCCCCTGGGCATTGACAGCCACTGACAGAGTGTATTCCATTCCCCACTCTGTTTCTCCCCCCTCAGACAGTGAACTACCAGGGACACTCACCAGCATCCAAGATTTGCATTGTGGCTGGAAAAAACAATTGATGAGAGCTCCCACTCTCAAAACCTAGGCAGAGACTCTGGGACAGAACCTCCTATATAAAAGATCCCATCTGATGGCCTGACCAGGTTACCAGGATGCCTGTAGCTGCTGCCTCTCCCTCATTCCCTTTCCGTTTCTACTCCATTACCTGGCAGCCTATAGTGTCAGGCCATGGCCTGCCCCAAACATGATCACTTCCCTCCTTGCCAGTGCCCATGGAAAGCCCCCACAGGCCTGACCTGATTTCTAGAGGTAGGACACCACTTAGGCACCCCACCACAATTATTTTCACTGTTCCACCCCCTGGGGCCTAGCAATGTGATCTACAGACTTAGAGAAAATGCAAAAGCTGGAGACCCCCTGCCTCAATGTCTACTAGCACTCCACTATAAGAAGGAGAGCTTTTGTGTCAATATAAATATGTGTGTGGTTACAGTAACCTCACCTGTGATGGTATAAATGCCAGTAATTGTCAGCCAGACTATGGTGGCCAGGTAGACATCTAACCCCAAAACCAGTCTCATGAACATGGCACCAGTACAGATCTCCACCTGAAATGAGTACAAAGGCAACAGGCTGCATTTTCATTTTCAGCTCATTCAACAGCAGTATCATAAAGACCCTAGAAGCCATCTGCAGGAGGTGGTCTATGGTTAGCACATCCACTCTGTCACTAATGGACAAGGGCTGAGGTCTCCCCAAGTTCTGTTGGGCAAAAAGGCTTGTACCCCATGAGTTCAGCAAGGTCAGCACCTTTAGGGCTTGGGTTAATCCAATTAATTCAGTTCAGACAAAACTTAGCCTCTTCCTCCCTGGAGATTTGGAGCAGGGAGTATGCCCAGAGAGAGCCGTTCCTACAGTTCTGCCATTGGGAAACAGCAAAGGGGACAGCTCATCCATCAGGGGCTGGCAAGCTTTTTCTCTAAAAGACCAGATGGTAAATACTGTAGGCTTTGCAGGCCACATACTGTCCCTGTTTTTCACAACCATTTAAAACTGTAAAAAACCATTCTTAGCTCAAGGACTGTACAGAGGAGAACACTAGGCTGATTGGCCTACAGGACAGATTTGTGGGTCCTTGGCTTAGCTGGCACTGATTTTAAAGCACATGCACATCATATAACTGGCTCATCTCTTACTTTGTTATTGTGGTCTCCAAACTAGGGATACAATGGGCAGAGATCCTCCCAACATTCATCTATCCATTTATTCACCAAATGTTTACTGAGCACCAACATAGTAGATACTCAACAGGGTTCAGAAGACACAAGAGTTACTAAGACTCAACTGCTGTCCTCAGGGACCTTATATTTAGTGACAGAGACTAAATAGGCAATTTCTATGCAGAGTGTGGTAAGCGACACTCATTCGGTCACTAAACAAAACAAAACAAAACAAAACAAAACTCCAAAACATGTATCTAGTACCTTAAGTGCTAATCATTTTCTCAGCACAGTGGGTAATGTAGTGAACAAGCCAGGCAAGGCCCTGGGCCTCCAGAAGCTTGCACTGAAGTGGAGGAGACAGATAATAAGCAAGGAAATGGATAAATTACTCTCACATGGTAGCAAGTATTACAAAGAAAATAAAAACCCAGTAATGGAGTAGAGATTGACTGGACACACTCATGGAAGGCCTCTCCAAGGAGGTGATATTTGAAAAATCTGGGGGAAGAACATTCCAGACACAATGTAGGGCAAGTGTTAAGGGCTTCAAAAGGGAATAACCTTGCTGGGTTTGAGAAACAATAAGGCAGGCAGTGTGGCCAGAGCCTGGTGAGAACAAGGGAGGAGACTAGGAGACAAGGCCGAGAGCAGGGACAAGAACAGGACATCCTTACAGATCATAACAAGGGGCTTAGGTTTTCTAGTAACGGTGGTGGAAAACTCCTGGACTGTTTTAAGCAGAGGAGTGACATCACCTAATGATATGACACAGGTAAGCCCAAGGTTCTCTAGAAATACAAAGGAGGGACCTATAACCTAGGCTTGGGACAAAATAAGACGCCTCTGCCTTTATTTTTTGCAAGTATTATTAAGCTATTTTTTCTCTCCTCTTGCTTACACAGCAGAGGCCATAAGTAACTTATGGGGCCCCAGAGTGAACTGCTGAGACCAATCTAGTACTGTCCTGGCCACTGAATTTTTGTTTACTTTTGTTTCATTTCTTGGGCTGGCTTTTACACAACTCACCGAGATCTTATTGAAGATATAGAGGAATAAGTACAGAATAGCGAGGAGGCACTGGATCTGAAAGCCACCAAACCTCTTCCTCAAATATTCTGGCATCGTCATCACCTGTACAAGCAACAAGAGAAGTTGCCACCAGGCAGAGTGCCAGAAGAGGCAGACCCACAAGGATGCGCCTTGCTCACAATATGCTGGTCGTCACCGAGACATAGCTGATGGTAGGAGCAGCCCAGGAATATAAGATGCGGCAGGGTCATCCACTCTGGCTTCACACTGCATGGCACTTGTTAGGATGGGGGGAATAAGAAAGGAGAAGCAATAGTACTGTCTTCAAGAAGCCTGGAACCAAGCTTTCTGTGTAATCTCCTGAATGCAGAAGGAAATCCAGCTAACTGAACAGGTCTAATGATGACAAATCACTTTTATGAAATAATCCGCAGAGCAAAATCAAATGCCTCATCACATACTACAAATGTAACAAGTGCTCAGGAGAGACAGAACTTGACTCAACAGCTCTTGGACCTGGTCCTCTGTGCCCCTGCTCTCGTGCACGTGCTGGCTGTCCCCAACAATTCTGTTCACTTTTTAAAAAAATAATTCTTTATTGTTATGTTAATCACCATACATTACATCATTAGTTTTTTTTTTTTTTTAAGATTTTATTTATTTATTTGAGAGAGAGAGAATGAGAGATAGAGAGCACGAGAGGGAAGAGGGTCAGAGGGAGAAGCAGACTCCCTGCCGAGCAGGGAACCCGATGCGGGACTCGATCCCGGGACTCCAGGATCATGACCTGAGCCGAAGGCAGTCGCCCAACCAACTGAGCCACCCAGGCGTCCACATCATTAGTTTTTGATGTAGTGTTCTTTTGTTTGTGCATAACACCCAGTGCTCCATGCAGAACGTGCCCTCTTTAATACCCATCACCAGGCTAACTCATCCCCCCACCCCCCTCGCCTCTGGAACCCTTTGTTTTTCAGAGTCCATCGTCTCTAATGGTTCGTCTCCCCCTCTGACTTACTCCCCTTCATTCTTCCCCTATCTTCTTCTACTTTGTTTTTCTTAACATATATTGCATTATTTGTTTCAGAGGTACAGATCTGTGATTCAACAGTCTTGCACAATTCACAGTGCTCACCATAGCACATACCCTACCCAATGTCTATCACCCAGCCACCCCATCCCTTCCACCCCCCACCACTCAGCAACACTCAGTTTGTTTCCTGAGATTAAGAATTCCTCATATCAGTGAGGTCATATGATACATGTATTTCTCTGATTGACTTATTTCACTCAGCATAACACCCTCCAGTTCCATCCAGTCGTTGCAAATGGCAAGATCTCATTCCTTTTGATGGCTGCATAATATTCCATTGGGTATATACACCACTTCTTCTTTATCCATTCATCTGTCGATGGGCATCTTGGCTCTTTCCACAGTTTAGCTATTGTGGACATTGCTGCTATAAACATTGGGGTGCACGTACCCCTTCGGATCCCTCCATTTGTATCTTTGGGGTAAATACCCTGTAGTGCAATTGCTGGATCATATGGTAGCTCTATTTTCAACTGTTTGAGGAACCTCCATATTGTTTTCCAGAGTGGTTGCACCAACTTGCATTCCCACCAACAGTGTAGGAGGGTTCCCCTTTCTCCACATCCCCGCCAGCATCTGTTGTTTCCTGACTTGTTAATTTTAGCCATTCTGACTGGTGTGAGGTGGTATCTCATTGAGGTTTTGATTTGGATTTCCCTGATGCCGAGCGATGTTGAGCACTTTTTCATGTGTCTGTTGGCCATTTGGATGTCTTCTTTGGAAAAATGTCTGTTCATGTCTTCTGCCCATTTCTTGATTGGATTATTTGTTCTTTGGGTGTTGAGTTTGATAAGTTCTTTATAGATTTTGGATACTAGCCCTTTATCTGATATGTCATTTGCAAATATTTTCTCCCATTCTGTCGGTTGTCTTTTGGTTTTGTGGACTGTTTCTTTTGCTGTGCAAAAGCTTTTTATCTTGATGAAATCCCAATAGTTCATTTTTGCCCTTGCTTCCCTTGCCTTTGGCGATGTTTCTAGGAAGAAGTTGCTGCGGCCGAGGTCGAAGAGGTTGCTGCCTGTGTTCTCCTTTAGGATTTGGATGGACTCCTGTCTCACATTTAGGTCTTTCAACCATTTGGAGTCTATTTTTGTGTGTGGTGTAAGGAAGTGGTCCAGTTTCATTCTTCTGCATGTGGCTGTCCAATTTCCCCAACACCATTTGTTGAAGAGACTGTCTTTTTTCCACTGGACGTTCTTTCCTGCTTTGTCAAAGATGTGTTGACCATAGAGTTGGGGGTCCATGTCTGGGCTCTCGATTCTGTTCCATTGATCTATGTGTCTGTTCTTGTGCCAGTACCATACTGTCTTGATGACGACAGCTTTGTAATAGAGCTGGAAGTCTGGAATTGTGATGCCACCAGCTTTGCTTTTCTTTTTCAATATTCCTCTGGCTATTCAGGGTCTCTTCTGGTTCCATACAAATTTTAGGATTATTTGTTCCATTTCTTTGAAAAAAGTGGATGGTATTTTGATGGGGATTGCATTGAATGTGTAGATTGCTCTAGGTAGCATTGACATCTTCACAATGTTGGTTCTTCCAATCCATGAGCATGGAACGTTTTTCCATTTCTTTGTGTCTTCTTCAATTTCTTTCCTGAGTATTTTAGAGTTTTCTGAGTACAGATCCTTTGCCTCTTTGGTTAAATTTATTCCTAGGTATCTTATGGTTTTGGGTGCAATTGTAAATGGGATCGACTCCTTGATTTGTCTCTCTTCTGTCTTGTTGTTGGTGTATAGGAATGCCACTGATTTCTGTGCATTGATTTTATATCCTGCTACTTTACTGAATTCCTGTATGAGTTCTAGCAGTTTTGGGGTGGAGTCTTTTGGGTTTTCCACATACAGTATCATATCATCTGCAAAGAGTGAGAGTTTGACTTCCTCTTTGCCGATTTGGATGCCTTTGATTTCTTTTTGTTGTCTGATTGCTGTGGCTAGGACTTCTAATACTATGTTGAATAGCAGTGGTGATAGTGGACATCCCTGCCGCGTTCCTGACCTTAGGGGAAAAGCTCTCAGCTTTTCCCCATTGGGAATGATATTGGCTGTAGGTTTTTCATAGATGGCTTTTATGATATTGAGGTATGTACCCTCTATCCCTATACTCTGAAGAGTTTTGATCAAGAAAGGATGCTGTACTTTGTCAAATGCTTTTTCTGCATCTATTGAGAGGATCATATGATTCTTGTTCTTTCTTTTGTTAATGTATTGTATCACGTTGATTGATTTGTGGATGTTGAACCAGCCTTCCAGCCCAGGGATAAATCCCACTTGGTCATGGTGAATAATCCATTTAATGTACTGTTGGATCCTATTGGCTAGTATTTTGGTGAGCATTTTTGCATCCATGTTCATCAAGGATATTGGTCTGTAATTCTGCTTTTGGATGGGGTCTTTGTCTGGTTTTGGGATCAAGGTAATGGTGGCCTCATAAAACGAGTTTGGAAGTTTTCCTTCCATTTCTATTTTTTGGAACAGTTTCAGGAGACTGGGTATTAATTCTTCTTTAAATGTCTGATAGAATTCCCCTGGGAAGCCATCTGGCCCTGGGCTTTTGTTTGTTGGGAGATTTTTGATGACTGCTTCAATTTCCTTAGTGGTTATAGGTCTGTTCAGGTTTTCTATTTCTTCCTGGTTCAATTTTGGTAGTTGATACATCTCTAGCACCCATTTCTTCCAGGTTAGATAATTAGATAATTTGCTGGCATAGAGTTGCTCATAATATGTTCTTATAATTGTTTGTATTGCTTTGGTGTTGGTTGTGATCTCTCCTCTTTCATTCATGATTTTGTTGATTTGGGTCTTTCTCTTTTCTTTTTGATAAGTCTGGCCAGGGGTTTATCAATCTTTTTAATTCTTTCAAAGAACCAGCTCCTAGTTTCGTTGATCTGTTCTACTGTTCTTTTGGTTTCTAGTTCATTGATTTCTGCTCTGATCTTTATGATTTCTCTTCTCCTGCTGGGTTTAGGCTTTCTTTGCTGTTCTTTCTCCAGCTCCTTTAGGTGTAGGGTTAGGTTGTGTATTTGAGACCTTTCTTGTTTCTTGAGAAAGGCTTGTATTGCTATATACTTTCCTCTTAGGACTGCCTTTGCTGTATCCCAAAGATTTTGGACAGTTGTGTTTTCATTTTCATTGGTTTCCATGAATTTTTTTAATTCTTCTTTAATTTCCTGGTTGACCCATTCATTCTTTAGTAGGATGCTCTTTAGCCTCCATGTATTTGAGTTCTTTCCGACGTTCCTCTTGTGATTGAGTTCTAGTTTCAAAGCATTGTGGTCTGAAAATATGCAGGGAATAATCCTAATCTTTTGGTACCGGTTGAGACCTGATTTGTGACCTAGGATGTGATCTATTCTGGAGAATGTTCCATGGGCACTAGAGAAGAATGTGTATTCTGTTGCTTTGGGATGGAATGTTCTGAATATGTCTGTAAAGTCCATTTGGTCCAGTGTTTCATTTAAAGTCTTTATTTCCTTCTTGATCTTTTGCTTAGATGATCTGTCCATTTCAGTTAGGGGGGTGTTAAAGTCCCCCACTATTATTGTATTGTTGTCAATGTGTTTCTTTGCTTTTGTTATTGATTGCCTTATATAATTGGCTGCTCCCACGTTAGGGGCATAGATATTTACAATTGTTAGATCTTCTTGTTGGATAGACCCTTTAAGTAGGATATAGTGTCCTTCTTCATCTATTACAGTCTTTGTTTTAAAATCTAATTCGTCTGATATAAGGATTGCCACCCCAGCTTTCTTTTGGTGTCCATGAGCATGGTAAATGGTTTTCCACCCCCTCACTTTCAATGTGGGGGTGTCTTTGGGTCTAAAATGAGTCTCTTGCAGACAGCATATTGATGGGTCTTGTTTTTTAATCCAATCTGATAGCCTGTGTCTTTTGATTGGGGCATTGAGCCCATTTACATTCAGGGTAACTATTGAAAGGTATGAATTTAGTGCCATTGTATTGCTTGTAAAGTGACTGTTACTGTATATTGTCTGTGTTCCTTTCTGATCTATGCTGCTTTTAGGCTCTCTTTTTGCTTAGAGGACCTCTTTCAATATTTCTTGTAGGGCTGGTTTTGTGTTCACAAATTCCTTTAGTTTTTGTTTGTCCTGGAAGTTTTTTATCTCTCCTTCTATTTTCAATGATAGCCTAGCTGGATATACTATTCTTGGCTGCATATTTTTCTCGTTTAGTGCTCTGAAGATATCATGCCAGTCCTTTCTGGCCTGCCAGGTCTCTGTGGATAGGTCTGTTGCCAATCTAATGTTTCTACCATTGTAGGTTACATATCTCTTCTCCCGAGCTGCTTTCAGGATTTTCTCTTTGTCTCTGAGACTCATAAGTTTTACTACTAGATGTCGAGGTGTTGACCTATTTTTATTGATTCTGAGAGGGGTTCTCTGTGCCTCCTGGATTTTGATGCCTGTTTCCTTCCCCACATTAGGGAGGTTCTCTGCTATTATTTGCTCCAATATACCTTCTGCCCTCTTTCTCTTTCTTCTTCTTCTGGTATCCCAATTATTCTAATGTTGTTTCGTCTTATTGTATCGCTTATCTCTCGAATTCTGCCCTTGTGATCCTGTAGTTGTTTATCTCTCTTTTTCTCAGCCTCTTTATTTTCCATCATTTGGTCTTCTATATCGCTGATTCTTTCTTCTGCCTCATTTATCCTAGCAGTTAGTGCCCCCATTTTTGATTGTACCTTATTAATAGCCTTTTTGATTTCGACTTGGTTAGATTTTAGTTCTTTTATTTCTCCAGAAAGGGTTTCTCTAATAACTTCCACGCTTTTTTCAAGCCCAGCTAGTATCTTTAAAGTCATGATTCTGAACTCTAGGTCCGACATCGTACTAATGTCAGTATTGAGTAGGTCCCTGGCAGATGGTACTACCTGTTGTTCTTTTTGCTGAGGCGATTTTTTTCATCTTGTCATTTTGTGCAGAGGAGAACAGATGAATGAGAGAACAGAATGCTAACAGGTTAACAACGTCTCCAGCAACTATACTCTATACAAATCAGAAAAGACCTGAAACCAGGGGACAAGAAAGGGAAAGAAAGAAGAGAAGAAAAAAAAAGGAAAAAGAAAAAGATAAAAACAAACAAAAACAGAAGAAAACAAAAAAAAAAACAGAATATGATCAAATATGATCAGGCTAGTGCATAGATCAGTGCCACACACTAGCTTTTGGGCATATTTTGGTCTGTTAGAAGAAAGTGCCTGCTCAAATTTTAAAGGAAGAAAGACTTATATATGTACAAAATAAGGGTTGATACAATGAAGGGATGGCAGATGACTGTAAAGATGAAAATTATAAAAGATTTTATAAAAGGAATTGATAAGATAATAAGTTGTTCTTAAAAAGAAAGAAGAAGATTTAAAAAGAAAAAGAAAAAAAAAGGGAGAGAATGTGATCAGGCAGAAGAATAGAACAACGCCATACACTAGTGATTTAGGGTATATTTTGATCTGTTAGAAGAAATTGTATCTCAAAATTTTAAAGAGAGAACAACTTATATATATATGCCAAAAATAAGGGTAACTACTCTGAAGGGATAAAAATATTAGTCTAAAAATGAAAAATAAAAAATGTTTTTTTTAAAAAAGGGATTGATAAGATGTTGTTTGAAAAAGGGAAAAAGAAAAATTAAAAAAGAACAGTTAAAAAATTCACTTTGAAAAACTAATGAATTATGGTAAAAAAGCCATGAATTCTATGTGCAGTATTCCCCTTGGTCTTCGCTTGCTGGCTGTTCGTGCTGATCTTCTGGGGGAGGGGCCTGTTGCTGTGGTTCCCATATGTCTTTGCCGGAGGCGGAATTGCCCCGCCCTTGTCCATCCGGGCTAAGCAAGCTGCTCGGGTTTGCTCTCAGGAGCTTTTGTTTCCTGCAAGCTCTCGGTACAGCTTTGGAGGACAGGGCGAAAATGGTGGCCTCCCAATCTCCGCCCGGAGGAGCTGAGAACTCAGGGCCCCGCTCCTCAGTGCACCCCCAGAGAAAAGCAGTCACTCCCGTCTCCCCGGTCTCCGGCCGCACTCTGTGCTCACCCGGCCTGTGATCGAGCGTTTCTATGCCTGGCACCCGACCCCATGTGGAATCTCCAAACCCAGCAGATCCCTGCGGTGCGCTCCCGTGCCGCTCCTCCCAGGGGAGGAAGGAGAGTCTCCCCAGCTCTGCCGCTTGTTGGGTCCCTGCTGGAGGAGCAGTGGCCCGACTGGGCCGCGGATCACAGTTTATGGCAACCCCGAGCTGAGAGCCTGCGCCTTGGCTCCGTCTCTGCAGCTGGCTTCCCCGCTCCGATACCTGGGAGCTCTGCAGCCCTCAGGCACCCCCGGTCTTTCTGTGACCCCGAGGGTCCTGAGACCACACTGTCCCGTGAGGGTTCCACCCCTCGCTTAGCCACTGGAGCGACGTCCCTCAGCGGAGCCGGCTCCTAAAAGTTCTGATTTTGTGCTCTGCGGCTCTATCACTTGCCAGAAGCTGCCGACAGAGGCCCCCTCCCCTGCCGTCTATCCTCCCGAATATTGCCTCGGATTCACTTTGCACGTCCTACCTTCCAGAAAGTGATCGCTTATCTGTTCAGAGAGTTGTTACTCTTCTTATCTTTGATCTCCTGTTGATTTCGTAGGTGTTCAGAATGGTTTGATCCCTATTCAGCTGAATTCCTGAGACCAGACGAAATCCAGGTCTCCTACTCCTCCACCATCTTGCTCCGCCCAATCCTGTTCACTTTGACTTCCATTGTCTCGGGCTGTGGGCACCCCATGTCAGGGAGTGTGCCTCTTTGTTCATTAGATTCCTGGACCCAGGCACAGTGCCTGGCTCATGGTAGGTGAATGAATAATAGTTAAATGTATACTGTTCCACCGCCTGTCCTGAGTATCCTCATGTTCACCTGCTCACATGTCTATTTTAAGTTCTACCTCAAATTCCATCTGCTTTATGAAAACTTACCTGCGGACTTCACAGGGACCACGTGTCCTCTCCTAAACACCTAGGACTTTAATATATTCACCTTCTGTTTGGTTCTTAATCATACACTGCCAAATATGGCTCTTTCTCAGTGATGTTCTAAGCTGTTTTACACTTGCGGCTTGAATTCGTTTGCCAGAGCTGCTGTCCCAGAGTGTAGCCGACCGAGGCCTTAAGCAGTAGAAATGTTACTGTCTCACAGTTCTGGAGGCTGGAAGTTCAAGGTGTCAGCAGGCTTCGTTCCTTCTGGGGCCTGTGAGGGAGGGGGGCCGTTCCAGGCCTCTGTCCTTGGCTTGTTGGTGGCCGTCATCTCCTTGTGTCTTCCCTTCCTCTTTCCTCTGTATGTCTCTGTCCAAATGTTCTCTTCTTATAAGGTCTTCCTAGATTAGGCCCACCCTAATGATCTGATTTTAACTTAATTACTTCTTTAAAGACCTTATCCCAATATGCAGTCCCAATCTGAGGTAATTTTCCTGGGCTTATGGCTTCACCACTGCAGATGCTAGGCTGTAGGGCAAGTAAGCCTTCCACATTTTTAATGCCTCTCTACAAATATTTAAAAATTTTCAACTTGGGGCGCCTGGGTGGCTCAGTTGGTTAAGCAACTGCCTTCGGCTCAGGTCATGATCCTGGAGTCCCGGGATCGAGTCCCACATCAGGCTCCCTGCTCAGTGGGGATCTGCTTCTCCCTCTGACCCTACCCCTTCTCGTGCACTTTCTCTCCCTCATTCTCTCTCTCTCAAATAAATAAATAAAATCTGTAACAAAAAAATTTTATTTTCAACTTGTTTTAACTTATTTTATTTAAATTAGTTAACTTTTAGTGTATCTTTAGCTTCAGATGTAAGGCTCAGTAATTCATCAGTTACATTTAACACCCAGTCCTCATTACATCACATGCCCTCCTTAATGCCCATCACCCAATTATCCCCGTCCTTCCCCACCTCCCCTCCCACAACCCTCAGTTTGTTTCCTATAGTTAAGAGTCTCCCATGGTTTGTTTCCCTCTCTGATTTCATCTTATTTTATTTTTTCCTCCCTTCCCCTACGATCCTCTGTTTTGTTCCTTAAATTCCACATATGAATGAAACCATATAATTGTCTTTCTCTGATTAACTTATTTCACTCAGCATAATACCCTCCAGTTCCATCCACGTCGATGTAAATGGTAAGATTTCATCCTTTTTGATGGCTGAGGAATATTCCTTTGTGTATACATACCACATCTTCTTTATCCATTCATCTGTTGATGGACATCTGGGCTCTTTCCATAGTTTGGCTATTGTGGACATTGCTGTTATAAACATTGGGATGTAGGTGCCCCTTCAGATCATGTTTGTATCCTTTGGGTAAATACCTGGTAGTGCAATTGCTGGGTCTTCGGATAGCTCTATTCAGTGAAATTCTCCCATTTTAAGCGTAAAGTTTGATGAGTTTGGGAAAATGTACACAGTTATGTAATCACCACCATACTCGAAATATTAAGCATTCTTAACACCCCCCCCCGAGCCCCCTAGGATTTGCAATCAAGGCCTCCACCCCACCCAGTATCAGCTGTCCCCACTGATTTGCTTTTTCTAGAATTTTAAATAAACAAAATCATATACTATGTACTTTTTAATGTCCTGCTTCTTTCCCTGGGCTGATGTTCTTGAGACTCAGCCACATGGTTGCAGAATGCCTTTTTAGTGCTGCTTGGTATATATACCATGTTGCGTGCTATGTGTCCACTCTCCTGCAGCAATCTAGATTATTTCTAGATTTGGCTAGTAGGAACATAACTGCTATGAAGCTTCACATACAGATTTGTGTGTGGACATGTGTTTTCATTTCTCTGGGGTACATAAAGCTCTAGATCTTGGGAAATACTGGCTGGGTGGTCAGGTTTAATTTGTGAGGAAACTGCCAAACTGTCCTCCCAGACGTGGCTGTGCCATTCTGCATTTCCTCGAGAAATGTATGAGTCCCAGCTGCCCCACACCCTTTCCAGCTCTTGTTAGTGTCAGTCTTTCTCCTCTTAGGCATTCTGGTACAGCGGTCTCTTATCCTACGTAGCGTTTTCCTAATGATCACTTGTAGTGAGCATCTTTTCATGTGATTATTTGCCATTTGTCTATTTTCTTTGGTGAAACAGCTATTCAAAAAATTTTTTTACTGAGTTTTAAGTTTTTTTCTTTTTTACAGACAAAATACATATTGTGGATATAAGTCTTTTATTGTAAATATGTTCTAAAAATATTTCCCCCCAATCTCTAGCTTGACTTTTCATTTTCTTAAAAATATCTTTCAAAGAGTCAAAGTTTAAAATTTTATTTTGAAGTCCTACACATCAATTTCTTCCTCTGTGTGTGGTTTATGCTTTTTGTGTCCTAGTTGAGAAATCTTTCCCTACTTAGTCACCCTCTTTTTTTTTGGCACTAAGTTTTTAAAAATTAAGGTGAAATTGACATATAAATATTAGTTTTAGGTGTACAAATAATGATTTGCTATTTATATACATTTCATCTACATTTAAAAAATTTTTTATTGTTATGTTAATCACCATACATTACATCATTAGTTTTTGATGTAGTGTTCCATGATTCATTGTTTGTGTATAACACCCAGTGCTCCATGCAGAGCGTGCCCTCTTTAATACCCACCACCAGGCTAACCCATCCCCCCACACCCCTCCCCTCTAGAACCCTCAGTTTGTTTTTCAGAGTCCATCATCTCTCATGGTTCGTCTCCCCCTCTGATTTACCTCCCTTCATTCTTCCCCTCCTGCTATCTTCTTTTTTTTTTCTTAACATATATTGCATTATTTCAGAGGTACAGATCTGTGATTCAACAGTCTTGCACAATTCACAGCACTCACCATAGCACATACCCTACCCACTGTCTATCACCCAGCCGCCCCATCCCTCCCACCCCCCACCACTCCAGCAACCCTCAGTTTGTTTCCTGAGATTAAGAATTCCTCATATCAGTAAGGTCATATGATACATGTCTTTCTTTGATTGACTTATTTCACTCAGCATAACACCCTCCAGTTCCATCTTCATCTACATTTTTGAAGAGTACTTTTGCTGGATATGGAATTCTTGGTTGACAGATTTTTCTTCCTTTCAGCATTTGAATATGTCATTCAAATATTTCCTGGCTTCCATTATATCTTCCATTTATATCTTATCCATTAACTGTACCATTTCTCCCCTGCACATAATGTGTTCTTTTTCTTTTGCTTCTTTCAAAATTTCTTCTTTTGAAGTCTGACTATGATGTAAACCTAAGTGTAGCTTTTTGTGTGTTTATTGGTGTTTGTTAAGCTTTTTATATCAGTAAATTCCAAACTTAGAATATTTTCAGTTATTATTTCTTCAAAAATTTTTTTTCCTGCCTCTCTCTCTCTCTTTTCTTTCTGGGATACCAAGTACATGCATGTTGGACTGTTTGATATTTTATCATAGGTCTCTGTGGTTTTCTTCCTTTTTCTTCAAATATTTTCCCTTCTGTTCTTTCTCCTGGGTAATTCCTATTTTCCTCAAGTTCACTGATTTCTCTCATTTGCCATCTTGTTTGTGCTGTTGAGGTCCTCTTGTGACTTTTTCATTTCAGCTACTGTGCTTTTCAACTCTAGAATTTCCATTTGGTTCTTTTCTATAGTTTCAATTTCTCTGTTGAGAGGCCCTATTTGCTTATTTATTGATATCACACTTTCTTTTACTTCTTTGAACGTATTTATAATTGTAGGTTTGAAGTCTTTGTTAAATCAACATCTGGGCCTGGTCAGAGTCAGTTTCTATTTATTGCTTTTTCTCTTGAAGTCTGGGTCACATTTATAATTCCATTTCTTTGTATGTCTAATTATTCTTGGTTGCAGACTGGCCATCATCAATCATATGATATTGCATTCTAGAATCTGTTTTGTTCTGAGGATTGCTGTTTCTTGTTTTTGTAGGCAATTAATCTGCCTGGATTCAAACTGCAACATCTTTCATGCCATCCCACCTCCCACCCCCATCCTGCAGTGTGTAGCAGCTGATGTCTCTGCTTGTTTTTTTTTTTTTTTTTTTTTTCTTAAGCTTTTAGCTGCTGCTAATTTAGCCTGGTCTGGAGATTTTCCCTGCACTTGAGTAGTCTGGCAGTCAGTCAGGGTTTTGTGCAGAATTTATATACAGATTTGGAGGTTAATCCTCTCTTTGGTACCTTTGTTTTTAGAGTTCCCACATAAATTTCCTGTTGTTTTGTCAGTCCTCTGTTATGAGCAAGACTTCTGCTATCCACTGCCTACATTGTGTGGGCTGGGGAATGTACTCAATCCTAGGCACTATAAAGTCACAGATCTCACAGGTGCAGCTCTATCTCTGCAGGGTAGAGCTCCCTCAAGTTTCTGTCTTTTTTTGGTTCCCTGGGTTCTCATGCATGCATACATTGGTGGTCAGCCAGAGATTTAAGCTTTTTCCAGCTCACTTTAAAATCTTTCTCTATCTCAAAGACATAAAGACATCCTATACTTCCTTATGAAGTTTAAAATCTTTTACCTTTCCTGTTTAAGTCTTTAATCAATCTAAAATTATTTTTGTGTAGAATAGGCATCCAGTTTGATTTTTTTCATATGATAGTCAATCGACCCTCCTTTCCTCAGTGATCTGCAGCACCACTGATGTCATAAATCAAATGTCCATATATATGAGTCTTCCTGGGTTATTTTCCTCTTTCACTTGTTAATGTTTTTATCCTTTTATCAATATCATACTGTCTTAATTACTATAGCTTTATAGTAAGTCTTGATATTTGGTAAGGCAATCCTTATTTTTCTTTGATAGGAGTATCTGCTATTCTTATGCGTCTGCATTTTTGCATACATTTTATTTCTTTTTTCCAGCTTTATGGATATATAATGACATATAACACTGTGTAAATTTAAGGTGTACAACACGATTTGATATACATATACTCGTGAAATGATTATCACAGTAAGGTTAGTTAATATATCCAACACCTCATGTCATTATCTTTTTTTTTAATACTGAGAACTTTCAAGATTTACTCTCTTAGCAATTTTTAAGTATATAATATGGTATTGTCAATGATAGTCACCATGTTAATTTTCAATTCCATTTAGCCACTCTATGCCTTTTGATTGAAGAATTTAATTCATTTATATTTAAAGTAATTATTGACACATAAGGGCTTACTAATGCCATCTTATTGTTTTCTGGTAGTTTTGTAATTCCCTTACTTTCTTCCTCTCTTGCTGTCTTCCTTTGTGAACTGATGATTTTCCTTAGCAGTATGCCTTCATTTCCTATTTATCTTTTGTAACTTTTTGCTTTTTGGTTACCATGGGGTTTACATAAAACTTCTCATAGATGTAACAGTCTATTTTAAGGTGTTAACTTTGATCACATACAAAAACTGTACCCTTTTACTCCCCGCCCCAAACAGGTTATGTTTTTGATGTCACAATTTACTTTTTATATTATGTATCTATCAACAAGTAATTGTAGCTATAGTTATTTTTAATACTTTTGTATTTTAACCTTTAAGCTGGAGTTAAGTGATTAACATACCATCATTTTACAATATTTACTACTCTGAAATTGACTATATACTTACCTTTATCAGGGTATTGTTTATTTTCATATTTTCATGTTACTAATTAGCACCCTTCCATTTCAGCTTGAAGAACTCCTTTCAGCATTTTTTGTAAGACAGCTTTGGTGGTGATGAACTCCATCAGCTATTGTTTGTTTGGGAAGGTCTTTATTTCTCCTTCATTTCTGAAGGACAACTTTATCACATAAGGTATACCTGGTTGGTAGTTTTTTTTTTTTATCACTTTGAATATATCATACCACTCTCTCCTGGCCTGCAAGGCTCCTGCTAAGAAATCTGCTAATAGCATTATGGGGGGTTCCCTTGTATGTGAGGATTTTTTCTCTTGTTGTTTTTAATTTTTTCTCTTTGATTTTAGACAATTTTATTAAAATGTGTTTTGGGAGAATATAGTTTTGGGTTGAAATTGGGGGGACTTATGATCTTCATGATCTTGGATATCTAAATCTCTCCCCTGATAACTTCTAAAATGAAGTTATTTCTTTAAATAAGCTTTCTGTTCCTTTCTCCTCTCTTCTTCTGGGAGCCCTATAATGTGTGGGTTGTTTCTCTTAATGGTATCCCATAGTCTCATAGGCTTTCCTAACTCTTTTTCATTGTCCCCTTGACTGAATAATTTCAAATGACCTGTCTTCTACTTCATAGATTCTTCTGCTTGATCCAGTCTGCTCCTTATGCTCTGTATTGCACTTTTCATTTTATCCATTGTATTCTCCCACCCCAGAATTTGTTTATTTTCATGATTTCTATCTCTCTGTTAAACTTCTCATTTCCGTCTCATATTGTTTTCCTTATTTTATTGTCTTTCTGTGTTTTCTTGTAGTCACCAAGCTTCCTTCAAACAACTATTTTGCATTATTTGTTAAACAGATTTCAGATCTCTGTTCCTTTAGAGTTGGTTACTGGAAAACTGTATTCCTCTGGTGGTGCCATGTTTCCTTGATTTTTCATGTTCCTCAAATTTTGTAGTACTGTCTTTGCATTTGAGGAAGCAGTCACCTCCTCGTCTTTACTGACTGGTTTTGGAGAGAAATACCTTCTGTAAGCCTTGCTAGAAATTCTGAAGCTTTCTCAGACCTTTTCTGTGGATATACCTGTTCCACACTTCTTGCTTCTTTTGGGGGGGGCAATTTTAAGTTTATATATCTTCTCTTGATCCTGCAAAGCCAGCCCAAGTTCTGACAGCCTCTCCTTTGCTTGCTTTCCCCAGGGCAATGCCGAATGCTCAAGTTTGTGTGCTTTCTCCCACTTCCACACAGTCCGGTTTTCTGTGAATGCTAACTTTCTGCAAAAAAAGACTTGTTCTTTCCACCATCAGGGATGCACAAAAGGAGCTGGCCACAGGATGGAGGTGTAGGTGGGTGACGTGTGTGGCATGTCAGGGTGCCCTTGGGCCAACTGGGGGGATCTGTAGGTGAGGAGACCCCAGTAGCTCACTGGCAGCCTTCCTGATAAGTCTGCAAAGTGGTCAGTAGGATCTGTGTTCCTCTGATGCCATCTGAGAGCCCTGGCTGCTGTTCTCTCAGCCACTCCCTACCCTACTCCCCCAGATGTGTAGCACACTTCTATATTCTGGATGGGGTGAGAAAGAAGTGGGTCTTCTTTGCAGACTCCTGCACACCTGGATACATGGACATTTACTCCCATGCTCTCAATTTCCCCTGTGGGAGAAATCTCAGGCTGAGAAGGTCTCTCTTGGCAGTAAGCTGTGTCACCTTGGGGGAGGGGTGACATAGGTACACTGAAATTGTTCCTCTCATTTTCTTTAATACGTCTAATCTTGGATTTTCTTTTTCTCCAGCAGTGTGCTAGAACTTCTCCAGTGGATTTCTGGACTTCTACAAAGGCCCTCTTATCTATGGGTGATTGTCTAAATTGGTGTTCTTTGAGGGAAGACAGTAGAAAGCTCTTATTCCACCATGTTGATGATGTCAGTCCACATGTCTTCACAGATATGCAGCCTAGAGGGTCTCTGTCTCTCTCAGCTGGACACTGACATGTCTTTATCCCCTTATCTCCTACATACCTTTTAGAATCATGTCAAGTTCCTAAAAAATTCTGTTTGGATTTTGTTTGGAGTTTCATTCCAAGTACAGACCAATTTGGAAAGAACTAACATTTTTAGGATATTGTCTTCCAGTCATTAACATATTTGTTCTCTTCATTTATTTGGGTCTTATTTTTAGATAAAGTTTTAAAACGTTTTCTATAAAAGCCCTAAAAAGTGGACCCTTGAATAAGGCCTGGAGTGTAGCAGTGAGCAATTACTGGTATCTGTGTACCCAAGGCAGAATGATGTTATTTCAGGCATTTCTCAGGATTTAGGGAAGTCAGTACAAGGATCAAAAGACTGAGAAATTTAACTTGTCCTCCAGGATGTTTTTATGTACACATGCAGTATTTGTAAGAAAAAATATTATAGAGAACAGATTAACTGATAATGGACACTTACCCCAGCTTTAATGTAAATAGGAGAAAATACCCAACCAAGAACACAGAGCAGAAATGGAGCCTGAAAGCAAGAAGAAGAATTACATCAGGGTCTCATCTAGGCCAAGCTCTTAAATGAGATGCAATCTTGGTGACTATCTGTTTTGAGACTAACAAATGTATCAGTACTGGGGAAACTTACAAACAAAAGCCCAAGTGGACACCTTCCAGTATAACAAACTACTTAAGGCACTTGATCTTTGCCTATGAAAGAGTCATTCTTAATTTTGGGGGGTTAACTGAACCAGTTTTCAGGGGATTTATTTTTAATTTATTGCTTGCCTACTTCCAAATAGGACTAAAGGTGGCTTATCTATATAAAGATAGTTAAAAAAAAAAAAAAGAAAAAAATCAGAAACCATTCAGAGAAATGGGGGAGAAGCTCTACCAAAATTTCATACAAGTTACTGAAATTAAGTAATTAATTTGGCTCTGGCTTTCTTACAAAGAAGGGGTAAGGTAAGCTGAATATATAAAGCAGATGCTAGTAAATTCTGAGAGGTAAATTGTGGTAAAAATCAGGGCTTCCTGCTAGGTTTGACATCGACTCTGCTAGAATTATCCTTTATTTTTGTAGAAAGACGAGACTCAGAAAGTAGGGAAATTTCTGATTTATCCAGAAAAGTCACATGACTTATACAGAGATAAATTAATAAGCCCAAGACTTATAAATTCACTTATATTGAACTTATATAGTGAACAAATTCTATGTCCTACAACAAACATATCCCACAGATTAAATAACTAATCCATTCATAAGTTTTATAGTTGAAACCTGGTATTCTTAATAGGTCAATTAGGAGTTTTGCCATAATTAGCTGAATATCTTGAAGAGCTCAGTTAAGCCAATTCTCAATACATACTGCATATACATACATATATGTACACATGTATATACATATATATCTGTAAGTATATCTAAACACAAATGTATATGTACACATATACTTAAATGTTAATATGATCTTTTCTCTTTTCCATACTTGATTAGTCTCCTAATAGCTCTTTGTTCACTGTGTTGCTATGACCCTTGGAATGTAAACATTCTCTGTCCCTTCATTAACTTTAATAACTAAGAAGAACAAAAACTGACACAGGCTTTTTGAGAAATCAAAGACTTGCTTCCTTTCTTCCATGTCTTCTCCAGAAGTCTTCAATATTTACTGGAGGTTGAAAGCAAGTTTTTATGTCTGTGAGTTTTATTTGGACAACGGTAAAGAGGGAGGTTAGTGGTTGTACAAGGTATTACTCACGTTCCACTCAAAGGCCCCAACAGCAATCCCTGAAGTTGCTCCTATTCCAGCCAGGTCCATAAAGTGGCTACTGCCAATATTCGAGGCAAAAAGAGAAGCACCTATCTGAAAATCAAAAGGCAATCACCTATCAGAACTCTGAGTCCAACTCCAAGAAATGATTTTCACAAATGTAAACTCAAACTGAATTTTCCACTTTCTCAAAAGGGACATTCTCTGGGCAGAATTCCCCTTTGTGTTTCTTCTACCCAAACCCTAACCATAAATTAGAAGCCCAGTGAGGAGGGAGAAAGGGAAAAGAGAAGGATGGCTATCCTTATGGAATCACCCTTCACCTGCCCCAACGGCTTCCTGGCGGTTCCCTACTGCAGAAATATTAGCAGAGTGTGATTTCATCATTGTTTCAAATAATTTAAAAATATCAACAATTTAACTAATTAGCTGTAAGAGACTGGTTAGAATACTAAGGTACATTAATATGATGAAATACAATGTAGCGGGATGCCTGGGTGGCTCAGTCGGTGTGGTGAAGCGTCTGCCTTCGGCTCAGGTCATGATGATCCTAGGGTCCTGGGATCGAGTACCGCATCGGGCTCCCTGCTCAGTGTGGAGCCTGCTTCTCCCTCTGCCTGCCACCCCCCCTGCTTGTGCTCTCTCTCTGACAAATACATAAATAAAATCTTAAAAAAAAAGAAATACAATGTAGCATACAGAAAGAATAAAGGAACTTTTCATTAAACAATAAGGTAAGCAGTATGTATAACATAATTTCATTAAAATTTTATGTGTGCATCTTACACTTGTGGAAAATATGCATGGGAGTGATTCTGGCTATATATATGTATATATATAGACATATAACAAAATATTTCTGGAATTGTGGTTATAGAGATGGAATGAGAAGAAAATTTCAAGTTCTATACTTAGACTGTAACTTTTGGGTTTTTTACAATCAACATCTGTTACTTTCAAAAGAAAAAATCCTAGAGGTATTTAAATGAGCAGAATCTCTCCTTACCAATAATGCTTTTTGGTTGAGTAGAGATAGCCACTCCGTTCAAAACCAAAATCCAAATATTATGCTCTTGACATGAGATAGATTTAAAACCAAATTATCAAGAGAGGCTGCAAATAACAAAACCTTTTAGGTAAAAACAAACAGACACCCCAGCATTGACAATATTGACATAAGAAAAAGTAACATTCAAGACCAAAAGCATTAAACAGACAGAGGGTTTTTTTTTAATAAGTAAAAGGTAAAATGCACTAATAAGACATAGTTGAGAACATACAGACACCAAATACCTTAACAGCGACAATTGTAAGGCAAAAAAAAAAAAAATAAGTCTTAGAAGTGGCACATATAAGTACTCAAGTAATACTAGTTATTTTGTTATTAAGAATGTTCACTACAGGGGCGCCTAGATGGCTCAGTTGGTTAAGCTGCCATTAAGCATCTGCCTTTGGCTTGGGTCATGATCCTGGGGTCCTGGGATTGAAGCCCCATGCCGGGCTCTCTGCTCAGTAGGGAGCCTGCTTCTCCCTCTTCCCCCTGTTTGTGCTCTCTCTTGCTACCTCTCTCTTTCTCTCAAATAAATAAATAGAAAATCTAAAAAAAAAAAAATGTTCACTACATTTACCATAACAGTGAAAAGTTATATACAATCTAAATTGCCCAATAAGATGGTGTATAAATGATGGAATGTTCATATGATGTAACACTATGCAACTGCATATAAGTATAAAATAAATCCACCTATCTATGTTTTATAGATGTCGGAAGATACTAGCACATGATTAAATTAAAAGGTAGGTTTAAAAGGCACCATTCATTAATTCAATAACTACTAATAAATGTTCATTGCCAACTATGTCCAGGCACTTTTCTAGATATTAGGGATACACTAGTGAGTAAAGTAGACAAAAATCCCTGCCCTCAGGGCGCCTGGGTGGCTCAGTTGGTTGGGCGACTGCCTTCGGCTCAGGTCATGATCCTGGAGTCCCAGGACCGAGTCCCGCATCGGGCTCCCTGCTCAGCGGGGAGTCTGCTTCTCCCTCTGACCCTCACTCCTCGCATTCTCTCTCTCTGTCATTCTCTCTCTCTCAAAAATAAATAAAATTAAAAAAAAAACCCTGCCCTCATGAAGCCAACATTCTTTTGGGAAAAAGAGAATAAACAAAATAAATTAGAGGATTATTTTAAAGCTATTTATTTATTTATTTATTTATTTGAGAGAGAGAGCATGCACATGCACCTGAGTGGGGGGAGGAGCAGAGGGGGATGGAGATAGTGGAGGGAGAAAGAAGAGGAGAGAGAGGAAGGAAACGAATCTCAAGCTGAGTGCGGAGCCCAACTTAGGGCTCAATCCCAGAACACTGAGATCATGCATGACCTGAGCTGAAACCAAGAATTGGACACTTAACCGAATGAACCACCCAAGCACTCCAAGGATTATCTTATAGCATGATAGACAGCGATAAGTCCTACAGAGTTAAAAAAAAAAAAAAAGGTGGGGAAGTGGATAGGAAGTACTGGGAAATTGGGTGGTCAGGGTAGACTGTCTGAGAGAAGAGCTGAGGAAGATCAGAAGAGGTGGGGAGCAAGCCATGGGGATTCTGGGGAGAGTGCTCCCGCTGAATAGAGCAGCAGGGGCAAAGGCCCTGAGGGAGAAGCACAGCTGGGTTGTTCAAGGACACTGGATAGAGCTGGGGACAGGCATCTGAGAGGCAAGCTCAGAGAGGTAACGAGGTGCAGATCATCTTTGCCCTACTATATGCCATTGTAAGCAGTGGGGCTTTCTTTCTGGGTGACATGGGAGCCCCAAGAGGGTTTTAAGCAGAGAAGTGACATGGTTTGGCTTGACTTTTAATAGGCTCCTTTTAGCTGCTCTGCTGTGATTGGGTATACAAGGGCCAAGGTAGAAAGAGGAGGTCCAAGAGGCTGTTACAATGAATCCAGGTGAGAGACAGCAGCAGCACAGACCTGGAGGTAGAGTTGATGGGAAGCGGTCAGATTTGAAATTTATCTTTTAGATCGAGTCATAGGATTTCCTGATGGATGGGATATTGGGTATAAGAGAGACTAAAGCGTCTAACAAGACTCCATGTTTGTCAACCCGAGCAACCAGAAGGATGGACTTGCTATTCGGGAGACAGGGAAGATGGTGGCAGGAGCAGATTTGTGGAGGAAGGTCCAAAGCTCCCTTTGGGACTTCTTCAGTTTGGGATACCTGACAGACTCCTTGAGTGCAGGTACTGAATAGTGCAGGAGTCACAAGCAAGTCGAGTTCATGGGAGGGACCTGGGATTTGTTAGCATGTAACTGGTATTCAATGCCATGAGCTAGAGGAGTTGCCGAGTGTGTGAGTGTAATTGGAGAGAAGTGGTCAGGCGTGAGCCCTGGGGACCTCCAGCATTCAGAAGCAAGAGAGATGGGGGAGAGCCAGCCAGGGAGACTGACCATTAGCAGTTGGGGAGGCAGCTGGAAAAGAGGAGAGAAAGGCGACAAAACAGGGAGGGAGGGAGGACGGAGAGTCTCAGAGTTTCACCACTGCCAAACCAGCTGAGATGAGGACTGGGAACTGGCCACAAGAGTAAGCCATGTACAGTTAAAAAAAAAAAAAAAAAGGAAAGAAAGAAAAAGAAAGAAAAGATAAGTCATGTGGCGAGCCTTGACAAGAGCAATTGATACCCATCAGATATCTGCTAATTGAAGAAGAATATAAAACAAAAAAGAAAGCCAGAGTGGCAAAAATCATTCTTCTAATTCAATTTCCCTTAATAACACCATAGTATATTTTGCTCATTAAGCAATAATCCTAACAACGAAAAGAGAAGCCACAGCAAAGAAATTAATAAATCATAAGATATATAAACATCGGGAGGCCAAAGCATGTTAGTGTCTCCTGGAAAACCATTACAAGCGTCAGTTACACAAGATAATGTGGGAAGCACACTGCCGTTTCTCTGGGTACAGAAAACATGATTTCAGGTCTAAGGGAGGCTGAGGCAAAAGACTGGGGGCCATACAGCCCAGGAAGAGACTGTGTTGCTAGAATCCTCCACAGAAAAATAAACTAAGGGAGGAGGCCCATTGCAAATATTTCTTTGCTGCATTCAATCTCTTTCTAAACCAGGTTTATAAATAAAAAAAGAAGATTCAAGTATAATTCAGAGAGTTGACACCAGGAAACCACTTTTCCCCAAATCTCCCAGCTAAGAGGCAAAGCTATTTCTGCCAGGTTGTTGGATCCATCAGAGTTAATAAGTGTACTTTCCTCGTCCCTTTGAATAAAGGCACCTTCTCCTCCCGAGACAAGACTTCTCTCTTTGAAGCGTTACCCCAGTGTGAAAAACCAAATCTTTGCCATAAGACTGGTTAACATTTGGGGGCAAAGAATATTAGTGAGTAAGGGCCCACTTCTTACACAATGCTCTAAATGTAGCTTACACTCCTGTGTAGGAAATGCAGGCACATTTTTTTTACATAATAAGCTATAAAACAGCCCTGGCTCAGGCTTGACTAGGGTCCTCAACTCTGGGCCCTGCTAGTTACCCACATCCTCCTTCTCCCTGGGGTACCCCTACCCACTCCATCATGGGCACGGGGTCATGGACAGGCAGCTGCCTCTGCTGCTGGGGGATTTTTGAGGCACTCCTCTTGGATGGAATCACTCAGAAAAATGAATAAATTATTTAATACATAAAAGACAAAAAATGTTTCTACTCCACCTCCCTCCATCCAGCATCATGCAGTTCCACACCTCCAAGCTTTGGCATATGCTGTTCCCTCTGCCTGGAATACCCTCACACTCTACCAGCCAAACACCCACTCCACCTCCACATCCTGCTCGAACAACCCAACCTCTGTAAGGCCTTTCCTGTGTTGCACCATCGCCACCTAGCAAGCCTGAGTTTACCTTTCATCCGTACCTGCCCTGCGCACCTCCCACCAGACTCACTGTACTGCACTGAAACGTGCTATGATTTGCTGGATACACATCCAACTCCCATTCCAGAGTGTTTGTTTCCAGAGGGCAAGACTGTCTATTTCCAACCTGTATCCTGGAACCTAGAACAATGCTTTGTACATACGAGGTACCTCATAAATGGTTAGTGAATTAAACTGAATCACATGGAAACCTTCAGAGTTATGCAAACTCTAATGGAATGACTCTCCCAAATGAGCAACTTCAAATTATTTTGGGTATGAGACATCTACATTAAAGTAACAGAGAAATTCACGTGTGGCCCCCCAACGTGGATTGCCACACTCGAGGCATTGCCACCATGCTAGATTGTGGCCAGCCAGGAAGATGTCTTCTACTGTCCCGCGAATGCCTGACAGGATAGCCTTAAAAACAAAGAAATACAAGAAACAAACTGCTCCAAAGACACCAATCTCTCAAACCATCACCTTCACTTTTTAGCAGAGATCGCCAAATCCATTCTCCCCTTCTTCCTTTTTAGGAATAGAAGCCCCTACCCACTGAGTTACAACAAAGGCTCATGGCTGCCTAGCTGGAGGCTACAGTCTCTTTCAGGTCTGACTGCATGGACGTTTCCATTTCTCTACACTCTTGGGAAAATAATATTGCTTTAGTCTTTCCCAACTAGTTAACCAGTGCCATAGTCTCCGGCAGAGTCTGGGAGATAAGTGGTTAGCGAATGTCTGGATCAGTCAGGAATGGCAAATCTGAACATGTGCCTAGCTTCTCCCAGGACAGGAGTCACTCTGCCATCACTATGGTGTCCTTCCAACACATCCACGTCCTCTTACTCAGGCTCCCAGCTCTGATTCCCAGACTCCGATGTGGTGAAAAGACAATCCTGCGGATTTCCTGGATTGGGTAGAACCAGCACAACCTAAGGATGACAGCTAGTTGACAGTGTTTCCGTGGGAAGAGTGAACTTAAAAACTGCCATCTGAGGTATCTGCGTTATAGTGGGGTCCCCTTGCATCATAAAGCCTTAAGCCACAGAAACAACTCTCCAAATCAGACGCTTTAAGTTAGTCTCACTTCATCTATTCACTAAATATTTTAAAGGGCTTGCTATGTGCAGAGTTGAACTTTTCTAAGGAAGGTATCAGCTGTAAAACTTTTAAAAGGAGTTTCCATGAATAAAAGCATCCTCTCTTTATGGAAAGAGAGGACCAGACAGTAAGAAGAGGAGATCCTGGGAAGAAGGTGGCGTAGGTGTCTGTCCCTGCCTCTTCCTTCCTCCGTGCTCTATTTCTGGAATAATAACACAACCACAGGGGCATCTGGGTGGCTCGGTCGATTAAGCGGCTGCCTCTGGCTCAGGTCATGATCCCAGGGTCCTCGGATCGAGCCCCATGTCTGGCTCCCTCCTCGGCGGAGAGCCTGCTTCTCCCTCTCCCTCTGCCTGCCATTCTGCCTACTTGTGCTCTCTCTCTATCCCTCTGTCAAATAAATAAATAAAAATCTTAAAAAAAAATAACATAACCACAGCAGCCAGGTTGGTGGGGAAGAAGATACAGCCAACACTTTCTCAAAGATCTTTGGGCTGACATTGATAAAAGAGAAAACAAACCAAAAAAAGTGTAAGTTTTCCCCCCTTGACCATCCTGTAAGAGCCAAGGCACCAGCAGCAAAGACTAAGATTTCCCAGTTCCCTGGGGCCTCAGCAGACAGGAATTGATGAATGCTTGCAGAAAGGAGTCCCATCTGTGCGAATGTGGGCAATCAGTTCAGTGAGAAAAGGGTGGTTTAATAACTGGAAGAAAAGAAAGCTAGACTCATGCATCACATCATATATAAAAATAAATTTCAGATGTCCTAGAGATTTAAATATGACAAAAAACTATAAAATATTAGAAGAAAATTTAGGATAATATTTGTATGACCTTGGAATGGGAGAAAAATTTCCTAAGCAAGGCAGGAAATCTACAAGATACAAAGGAAAAGAGAGATAGTTGGCTTCCTCAAAGTTAACAAAAGCTCAAATGACAGAAAGACACCATTAACAGTTCAGACCACTGTTCTCAACCAGAGGTGGTTTTTGCCCCATCCACCCAGGGAATGTTTGGCAATGTTTGGAGACATTTTTGGTTGTGAATGGGTAGGGGTCGGGGATACTTCCAAGCATCCTGTAACATATAGGACAGGCGCCCACAATGAATTATCTGGTCCCAAATATCAGCAGTTGACACTGGTCTGGACAAATGATAGCTTGGGGAAAACATATGAGCAAGTCAAATGACGGAGAAGTTGATAAAAGCAAAGTCAAGCAACCCAAATACAAAATGACAAATAAACTGGCTACTCACAGGAGAAGAAAATCCATGGACAATAAACTCATAAAAAGATGCTCAACCTCACTAGGAGTCTAGGAAGTGCAAATCAAAACTACAACAACAAACCACTATTCACCCATCAGGCTGGCAACACACATACACACACACACAAGCAGTAACAAGCAAATCTTGGGGGAAAAGAGCATGATCATACCCTGCCTGTGAGAGAAGTAAAGTAAATCTCAATAAGCTTTGGGGGTTGGCATTTAGTAACATCTACTAAATTTCAGGTAAACGTATACTTCTGACCCAGCAGTTCTAATTTCGGGAATCCACGCTACACAGATTAAAAGCATCAATACATCAAAAACCACACCTGGCAACAATCTAAGTCTCAGTATGGAAGAGGTGAAGAGTACACATGTTTGTAGGACTACTAGGCAGCTAATAAAAACATAAGCTGAATCTCTATCTATTGACCTATAGGACTCTCTCCATATATAGTAAGTGGGGAAAAAAATGAGCTGCAGCGTAACGTGTATGATATGATCACATCTCTGTAAAGACAAAAGACAAAAACTCCACATATGTATCCGCATGCTTGCGTACGCACCGAGAAAGGGGAGGAAGGGTACACGACCCATGGTTACCTCAGAAGGATGGGCATGGATGGGGGAAGAGTAGTAATATGCCTTATGTATGCATCTTTTTACTTCTTACAATGAGCATGTAATACTTTCCTAACTAAAAACAATATATGATTTTCAAAAAGAACAAATGGAAAGATACTAATATAAAGAAGGAAAAAGACTGAAGCATTCTGGGTAACTGTGCATGTTTTATGGCTCCCAGAAGAACAGAAGGAACAGCAGGTTTCTTTTGGAAATGACCAGATGGCTCACTAGTCCTCTGACCTTGACCAGACTTAGGCCCCAACCAGGCCTGGAAGAAAGCTGGGTGGGGGCTTCCTCATTCAATACGAGCACTAGGGGAAGGATCCCAAAACAAGTACTTGTTACTCAGAGCCCCTGTGTCCATAGGTCACTTAGAAGTATGTTTCTCATAATTGAGGCCAATTTTTAAAAAATCTTTTGTTTGAATGAGCTGGATAAATACCCCGGATTTCTCCTTTATGTTTGGAATAAAGGGCCTATATTTTCTCTTTTGGTATAAAATTCTCTTAATAGGATGGAGACCTTGACTTCAGTACTCTATCTGCTTACTAACAGCATAATGACTTACTGTAAGCCCTCAAACGGAGGGGCCAATGATGGCACTTTGAAAGGCCAGACTCCGCACAGTAAGATCCTGTTTGTGATCTGGTGAAATGTCTCAAAGTAAAGGTCACATGGGCATGAAAAGCTTCAGCTGGGTGGGGGCCACCCAGAATGAGGACTTTCCCACTGGTTAGTGAATGGTGGCAGTCACCAGACACTCCTGCTTGGTGAAGCAGGCCAGGCAGAAGCTTCTGACCATTAACAGCTTACCCGAGGGGTGACACCATGACACCAGCCAAACCTTTCATATCCATCCGATCTTTAACTGGAACACAGGCAGGCTCCTCCTAGGCAGGGCCTGTCTTTGGGTAGTATGGTTAAAAGACCTGAGTGCTTATATGCTAAGCTCTAGTGGGCATACGGCAGTAAAGGAGACATGGTCTCCGGCCTCTTAAGAGACCCTGGAGGAAGAAACAACAACAACAACTTTTCATTCAAATTTAGAGGGAATGCTTAGAGCCCTAAGTTACATGTGACCTTTGAGATTTTGCTAGCAAGGCAAAGGGGTTAAGCTCATGGGTCAGATCAGGCAAATCTAGGGTTGAACCTGAACACAATCATTCCTTGGTTGCTACTGAACCTCTTTGAACCTCAGATTCTTCAACCGTGAAACTGGAGGGAATGACAGTATATTATTCACAGTGCGGTTGTGAGGATGCGGTGAACTTAAAGCACTCAGGACAGACCTGGCACACCCAAGGTCCTAATCAGCATTAGCTGTCATTATTACCACCACCATCATGATGATCATAACACTGACTGCTTGCCAAACACCTCTTAGGTTCCAGGCAGCAGGCACAGGGGGATTTGGGCCTGCTTGTTTATTCGGGAGGTGGGGAGGAAACGTGGGGTTAGTAGAGGATGGCTCCGTTACTGAGGACCTGCCTTTATTTACTCTTGGCTGGAAGGGAGGGGAGGAGCTGGGCAGAGGGAGAAGGGAGAGGTCTCCTCGGAGGGCTATGCACAGGCCAGGACAGGGATGGGAGGGTACTGGGGTGGGGTGGGACGCGAGGTGGGGACCAGGTGACTGGCATGGAGCGGGTCAAACCCAGCCTGGTGTCCAGGGCCCTGCCCTCCCCTCCGAGCCCCGACGTACCCACAGCCTGATGCCCAGGACCAAGAGGAAGTACAAAACCATCACCAGGATGTCTAGGTCGCTACTGACACTGGAGCCCAAAGTACTCCAGCTTGAGATGTTGTCATTCCATGAAAAGCCCATGGTGGCGCTTCCGCCAGGCGAGCACTGCGGGCTGTCAGAGGAGGTGGCAACGGCCTTGGCTTTGGCTGTGACTCCGCCGCCGCCGCCGCCTGCAGAGCATCCCGGGAAGGGCCGCAGGGCAGCCTGGGAGTTCCCGGCAGGCCCCGGCGCCCAGCACGCCCGGATCCCCCCAGGCTGCGGATGCTTCCTTAGTGGTTGGTCTATTGAGTGAGAAAACGAAAAGCCCTTCGTCACTGCTGTTCCAGGCACAACGGCCCCCGCTGTGTGGACTGCACTCCCTTTATGGGGAGACTGTGAGTTGGGCTGAGGGTGGGGCCAAGCGTGAGGCTACAGAGGCAGGATCGGTTCACAGTGTATCTTTCTGAGCCACTATGAAGCCTGGGGCAAAGTGAGAAGCCCGTGATCCTGCCTCTGTCTTTATTTACGATTTTCACATTTGGTTCATTGTGGACTTGTGTTAATTTGGATTTAGTAAAACAAGTACCTTGGAATACTATTTCTCCTGAGTCCTGAGTTTTTCAGTGCCCCCTTAAAGTTTGCACCACGGGAAATGCCTCACTCGCCTCACCCTAGTCAGGGTCCTGCTTGGACTAACTGATTACAGAGGGCCCCCGCTTTTTGCAATTTGATCTTTTACTGGTGCTGTGAGCATTTTTTAATCTGGGCCAAGCATTAGTCTACTTGATTTCTCTGCGAAAGGTGTTTTTCTGCTAAACTGTCTTTTTAGAAATTTTGGTTAATAATACTAATAACACCAAAAAATGCTTATAACAATAATAATAGCTAACATAATAGTTCTTGCTAGGTACCAACCATATCCCCTTCTATGCACTTTGCACATGTTAACCCATTTGATTCTTGCAATTAGCAAATTGAATTTATGAACACAAGGAGGGGGAGGCTTGTACCTACCGGTAGCCCGTCACAGGTCTGTGATCACAGCGTATATAGTGTATAGTTCTAGTTTAAGTTCAAGGGTATCCAAAAGAAATGTACTATGAATCACAGATGTTATTTTATTTTATTCCAGCTTTATTGAGGTATAATTGACAAAAATTGTACATATTTAAGATGTAAGTGATATTTAAGGTGTAGATGATTTTGATAAATGTATATATTTGAAGTAATTACCATGATCTAATTAACATATTAATCACCATTACCACTTTGTGTGTGTGCATGTTAAGAACACTTGAGATCTACTCTGTTAGCAAATTTCAAGTATGCAGTACATTATGATGACCATGCTGTACGCTAGGTCTCTAGAATTTATTCATCTTATGACTGAAAGTTTGTACCTTTTGATCAATATCTCTCCTCCCCCCCCCCCTCCGCCATGCCTGCCCTAGCTTCTGGTAATCTGGTAATCACCATTCTATTCTACTTTCTGTTACTATGAGTTTGACTTTTTTTCTTTCTCTCTCTCTCTCTCTCTCTCTCTCTTTAGATTTCACATATAAGTGAGATCATATAATGTCTCTCTGTGCCCGGTTTTTTTCACTTAGCATAATGCCCTCCAGGTTTATCCATGTTGTTGCAAATAGCAGGGTTTCCTTCTGTTGTAAGACTAAATAATCTTCTATTGTGTACATATATACCACATTTTCTTTATCCATGCATCTGTCCATGGACACTTAGGTTGCTTCCATATCTTGGCTACTGTATAATGCTGCAATGAACATGGGAGTGCAGATTTCTCTTTGAGATAGTGACTTTATTTCCTTTGGATATATACCCAGAAGTGGAATTGCTAGATCGGGTAATTGTTCTATTTTTAATGTTTTGAAAAATTTTTATGCTGTTTTCCACAGAGGCTGTGCCAGTTTACATTCTCACCAGTAGTGTTTTCCCTTTTCTCTACATCCTAGCCAATACTTGTCATCTCCTGTATTTTTGATAATAGCCATCCTACCAAGTTTGAAGTAATATCTCATTGTGGTTTTGATTTATATTTCCTTTTTTAAAAGACATTTTATTTTTTCACTTTTATTCTATATTTTTAATGATATTTTCTCATATTTTCCAATTCCTTTTATCTTTTATTATTTTTAATTTTTATTTTACATATATACTTTATGTATTTTTGTTTACATTAATTTTATTTTATTTTTTTATTTTGGGATCTGTATTCTTTTTTTAAGCTTCTAACATGTTATTTGTTTTATTTATTTATTTATTTATTTATTTTAAAATATTTTATTTATTTATTTATTTGAGAGAGAGAATGAGAGAGAGAGCATGAGAGGGGGGAGGGTCAGAGGGAGAAGCAGACTCCCTGCTCAGCAGGGAGCCCGATGTGGGACTCGATCCCGGGACTCCAGGATCATGACCTGAGCGGAAGGCAGTCGCTTAACCAACTGAGCCACCCAGGAGCCTGTTTTATTTATTTTATTATTGTTATTTTTTATTATGTTCAGTTAGCCACCATATAGTACATCATTAGTTTTTGATGTAGTGTTCAATAATTCATTAGTTGCATATAACACCCAGTGCTCACACACGTGCCCTCCTTAATACCCATCACCCAGCTACCCCATCTCCCCACCCCCTCCCTTCTGGAAGCCTCAGTTTGTTTCTTGGAGCCCATAGTCTCTCATGGTTTGTCTTCCTCACTGATTCCCCCCCTTCAGTTTTCTCTCCCTTCGCCTATGGTCTTCTGTGCTATTCCTTATGTTCCATAGATGAATGAAACCATATGATAATTGTCTTTCTCTGATTTACTTATTTCACTTAGCATGATCCCCTCCGGTTCCATCCATGTCGGTGAGAATGGTGGGTATTCATCCTTTCTGATGCTGAGTAATATTCCATTGTATATATGGACCACATCTTCTTTATCCATTTGTCTGTTGAAGGGCATCTAGGCTCCTTCCACAGTTTGGCTATTGCGGACATTGCTGCTATGAACATTGGGGTGCATGTGCCCCTTCTTTTCACTACATCTGTATCTTCGGGGTAAATACCCAGTAGTGCAATTCCTGGGTCATAGGGTAGCTCTATTTTTAACTTTTTGAGGAACCTCCACACTGTTTTCCAGAGTGGCTGCATCAGCTTGTATTCCCACCAACAGTGTAAGAGGGTTCCCCTTTCTCCACATCCCTGCCAACATCTGTTGTTTCCTGCCTTGTTAATTTTTGCCATTCTAACTGGTGTAAGGTGGTATCTCATTGTGGTTTTGATTGGAATATCCCTGATGGCTAGTGATGTTGAACATTTTTCATGTGTCTGTTAGCCATTTCTATGTCTTCTTTGGAGAAGTGTCTGTTCATGTTTTCTGCCCATTTTTTGACTGGATTATTTGATTTTTGGGTGTTGAGTTTGAGAAGTTCTTTATAGATCTTGGATACCAGCCCTTTATCTGTAATGTCATTTGCAAATATCTCCTCCCATTCCGTGGGTTGCCTCTTAGTTTTGTTGACTGTTTCCTTTGCTGTGCAGAAGATTTTTATCTTGATGAAGTCCCAAAAGTTCATTTTTGCTTTTGTTTCCCTTGCCTTTGGAGACTTTTTTTTTTTTTTTTAAAGATTTTATTTATTTATTTGAGAGAGAGAGAATGAGAGACAGAGAGCACAAGAGGGAAGAGGGTCAGAGGGAGAAGCAGACTCCCCACTGAGCAGGGAGCCAGAGATGGGACTCGATCCTGGGACTCCAGGATCATGACCTGAGCCACTCAGGCGCCCTGGAGACGTGTCTTGAAAGAAGTTGCTGTGGCCGATATCAAAGAGGTTACTGCCTATGTTCTCCTCTAGGATTTTGATGGATTCTTGTCTGACACTGAGGTCTTTCATCCATTTAAAGCTTATCTTTGTGTATGGTGTAAGAGAATGGTCTAGTTTCATTCTTCTGTGTGTAGCTGTCCAATTTTCCCGGCACCATTTATTGAAGAGACTGTCTTTTTTTCCAATACTTTTTTCTGATTTGTCAAAGATTAGTTGACCATAGAGTTGAAGGTCCACTTCTGGAGTCTCTATTCTGTTCCACTGATCTATGTGTCTGTTTTTGTGCCAATACCATGCTGTCTTGGTGATCACAGCTTTGTAATATAGCATGAAGTCAGGAAACATGATGCCCCCAGCTTTGTAAGGAACCAGAAAAGACCCCACATCGCCAAGGGAATATTGAAGAAGATTTATATTTCCTTGATTAATGATGATTAGTGATGTTGAGCATCTTTTCATGTGCCTGTTGGCATGTCTTCTTTGGAAAAATCTCTATTCAGGGCCTTTGCCCAATATTTAATTGGGTTATTTGTTTTTGTGATATTGAGCTGGATGAATTCCTTATATATTTTGGATATTAACCCCTTATCAGATATAGGCATACCTTTGGAGGTATTGAGGGTTTAGACCCTCAGAACACTGCAATAAAGTGAAAATTGCAGTGAAGCAAATCAAATGAATTGTTTGGTTCCCCAGTGCATATGAAAGTTATGTTTGCAACATACCATAGTCTATTAAATGTGCAATAGCATTATATCTAAAAAAGATGCAAATGATCTAATCAAAAAATATTTCATTGCTAAATAATGCTAACCATCATCTGAGTTTTCAGATTCAAAAATGTAATTACTAATCACACATCACCATAACAAATATAATAATAATGAAAAATTTGAAATACTGTGAGAATTACCAAAATGTGGCAGAGAGATATGAAGTGCACAAATACTGTTGGAAAAATGGTGTTGATAGACCTGCTCAACTCAGGATTGCCAAAAACCTTCAATCTGCAAAAAATGCAGGGTCTATGAAGTGCAATAAAGTGGAGTGCAATAAAATGAGGTCGGCCTGTATAAGATTTGCAAATATATTCTGCCATTCTGTAGGTTGCTTTTTCATTTTGTTGTTTCCTTTGCTGTGTATCCCAGGTATAATTTTAAATATTCCATTTGCCACATTAAAAGTAAACAGATGAAATTAACTAAAATAATATATTTTGTTTAATCCATTATGTCTAAAATATTACCATTTCAATATGTAATCAATGTCAAAATTGTTGAGATATTATATATTCTTTTTTTCCACATTAAGTCTTTAACATCTGGTATATATTTTACACTTATAGCACATCTCAGTTCACACATTAACTTTTCACCAGAAGTACTTGATCTGTATTTAGATTTAATAAAATTTACAGTTGAAAAAGTAGATTCATATAACAAGTTGTTCTAAACCTACTTAAAATTTTTACAGTAACTGAATTAAAGTACAAAATTTCATTTTCCTTTAAATTAATGACAAAAGTGTTCATCTTTTTAGAAGAATTATTTGACTTGGAAGCAAAAGCATATCATTTTCAAAATTGTATCTGTCCAAGTTAAGTAATTCACTAACTCTGTTGTCAACTCAGTATTATTAACATTGAATTCAGAGGCAATTACATAGTTTGATAAGCATTTCTAAATTGATGAATAGCACAAAGCATTCTTCAAATTTTTTGTAGATTTGCCTGCCAATTACATAACATAGCCAGTTTACAATTAAAATCTTTGACATATTGACTCATGTTAGGAGAATGCATAAGATCATCATCATCATTATTATTTTTAAAGATTTATTTATTTTAGAGGGGGGAGGGCAGAGGGAGAGGGAGAGAGAGAATCTCAAGCAAACTCCCCGCTGAGCATGGAGCCCCCACTACAGGGATTGATCTCACAACCCCAAGATCATGACCTGAGCCAAAACCAAGAGTTGGATGCTCAACTGACTTAGCCACCCAGGCACCCCAAGATCATTATTACTGATTTGTATCATAAAGTTCCAATTTCAACATAAATTCTAATATTTGGCTAGCTAGGTTACAAATAAGCTTTTCCTTTCTTTGAGTATTCAAATTTAGCTAATTCATGCATAGTACATATTAGTGAAAAGTGTAAGTTCAGATTGCCATTTTTTTGGTCTTCGATTACTGAATATTGACTATAAGCATTCCTTTTGTTTCAAGAAAATCTTGAATTATAGTTGACATTACAGTAATTCTTGTAAAATTTCCGAGACTCAACCAACGGGCATTGGCAAAAGCATATCATTAAATTCATTGCTTTCTGTTTCTTCCAACAGTTCTATAAAATGATTATTCATATTTGCACGTATAAATTGAATGATTTTAACAACTGTATCCAACCACAATACTTTCCTCAGAGTCTGCTGTAAAAACTAAGCACAAGTATTTTTAATATGTATCATAGAGTGAAATAAAGCAATAAGGGAAATATCAATCTCTTGTTTAAAAATCCCATTAAATCTGGAGTTTTGACCTAACTAACATAGCTGGAGCACTGTCTGTTAGAATAACAACTTTTTTTTTTCATATTTAGCTGAAATTCTTCTTTGATAAATGTAAAAAGTTAAAAATATCTGTCTCAAGTTTGATCTTTTGGGTCATGAACCAGCAACATTTCTTATAGGTTTGGATATCCTTTGAGACAAAAGGTATTCAAAATATTAATTGAGGGGTGCCTTGGTGGATCATTCAGTTAGGAGTCTGACTCTTGATTTCAGCTCAGGTCTTGATCTTGGAGTCACGAATTCAAGAACTGCATTGGGCTCCATGCTGGGTGTGGAGCCTACTTAAAAAACAAAACAAAACAAAACAAAACACCCCAAAATGCAAAAAATTAATTGAGCATGGTCTCATATCACATGGGTCAACTAGACTTAAGGAAAGGTACTTGCAAATTTTCAGAATTTGAATCTATTCATTTTTGGCATCAGGGCTTAATTGAAAAATCTTTCACTTTTGTAATGTATATTTTTAAAACATTTTTTCATAATTTTCTAACAAATTACCACAGCTAAAGTAATAATTCCTTTTGTCATCTTTCCATCTAAAATGTTTTTCTGGGGCGCCTGGGTGGCTCAGTCGTTAAGCGTCTGCCTTCGGCTCAGGTCATGGTCCCAGGGTCCTGGGATCGAGCCCCACATTGGGCTCTCTGCTCAACAGGAAGCCTGCTTCTCCCTCTCCCACTCCCCCTGCTTGTGTTCCCTCTCTCTGTCAAATAAATAAATAAAGTTAAAAAAAAGAAAAATCTTTCACTTTTTGTAATATATATTTTTAAAACATTTTTTTCATAATTTTCTAACAAATTACCACAGCTAAAGTAATAATTCCTTTTGTCATCTTTCCATCTAAAATATTTTTCTTTCTAGGGCAAGAATCTAAGCTGTTTCAAAGTTGGCAAAAATTGCAAACTCAAATTTTGTTAAAAACCATTACAGTTATTTGGGACATTTGTTTCTGATTTCAGATAACTAATGTTATAACTTTTGTTTTAACCATTGAAAGCAAACTTTAAAAAAAATCAAATTCACTGTGTAGTTATTGAAAATCCTCTTAATATTGTTTACTCTATTAAAATTTTTTACATACCCAACAAATAGCCCTGTCATAGCATGATGCATAAACATTATGTCCTTGAGGTGAACTGATCCCTTTGTTGTTATGCAATGACCCCTTTTGTGCCAGGTAATATTATTTGCCCTGAAATCTACTTTTATGTTAATATAACCACTTCAAGTTTCTTTTGATTAGTGTTAGCATGGTATATCTTTTTCTATCATTTTTACTTTTAGTATATTTGTGTCTATATTTAAAGTGGATTTCTTTTCTTTTTTTAAAAAAAATATTTTATTTATTTATTTGACAGAGAGGTATAGCGAGAGAGGGAACACAAGCAGGGGGAGTGGGAGAGGGAGAAGCAGGCTTCCCACTGAGCAGGGAGCCCGATGCGGTGCTTGATCCCAGGACCCTGGGATCATGACCTGAGTTGAAGGCAGATGCTTAATGGCTGAGCCACCCAGCCACCCCAAAGTGGATTTCTTATAGCCAGTATATATTGGGTCTTGGTTTTTTATTTAATCAGATAATTTCTACTTTAATTAGCATGTTTAAGCCACTTACATTTAATGTGAGCATTGATGTGGTTGTGTTTAAATATACCATCATGCTATTTGTTTTCTATTTATCTCATATATTCTTTTTTTTTTAATTTGAGAGAGAGAGATTGAGAGAACAGTTGGGGGAGGGGCACAGGGAGAAGCAGACTCCCTGCGGAGCAGGGAGCCTGATGTGGGACTCCATCCCAGGACCTGGGATCATGACCTGAGCCAAAGGCAGACACTTAACTGACTGAGCCACCCAGGCGCCTGGATCTCATATGTTCTTTTTTCTTTTCTTTTGGATTAATATGTGTGTGTGTGTGTGTGTGTGTGTGCGTGCGTGTGCGTGTGCGTGCGCACTTATCTCCTTTGTTGGTTTATTGGCTATAACTCCTAGTTGTGTTATTTCAGTGGTTGCTTCAGAGCTTATAATATACATTTTTAACTCAACCCAGTTTAGCTTCAAGTGATATTATTTCACTTCATATATGGTATAAGAACTTTATAATTGTATACTTCTATTTCTCCTCCCCAGTCTTTGTGATGTTGTCATATATTGTACTTTATATTTCTTATAAATTTTAAAATTTGATTTATACATCTTATTTCATTTAAAAACAGTTTATTATCATTGAAAGAGATTTAAATAATAATTAAAAAATCTTTACTCTCAAAGTTACCATTTCTGGCACTCTTCATTCCTTTGTGTAGATCCAGACTTCCAGCTTGTGTCATTTTTCTTCTGCTTGAGTGACTTCCTGTAACATTTCTTGTGTGCAGTCTGCTGCTGATACATTCTTTAAGATTTCATATGTCTGAAATTTTTTACTAGGTGAATTCCAGGAAGACACTTTTGTCTTTCAATATGTTTAAGATCTTGCCCCACTGTTTTCTAGATATATTAATTCTGATGAGAAATTTGCTGTCATCCTTATCTTTGTTTCTCTGTACATAATATGTATTTTTTCCTCTGGTCACTTTTAAGATTTTCTCTTAAATGAGTTGGTTTGAGAAATGTGATGATTATGATGTACCTTGATAGGGTTTTCTTCGTGTTTTTGTGAATATGTTTGTTGAATTTCTTACATGTGTTAGTATATAGTTTTTATCAAATTGAGAAAATTTTCTGCCCTTTTTTTTTTAAATGCTTCCCCTCCCCTCTTTCAGAGATACCAAATACGTGCATATTAGATCACTTGAAGTTATCCCCAGGTTACTGATGTTTTGTTTATTTATTTTTCAATCTAAATTCAATTCAATTACAAATTTCAGTTCTTTTCTTCTGCAATTTCTAATCTGTAATCAATCTCATCTAGTATATTTTTCATCACAGATGTTGTAGTTCTTGAAGTTTGATTAAAAAAAAAGTTCCATGTATTTGCCTAACATTTGATCTTTCCTCAAGCTTCTTGCACATATGAAATAACATTATAACAACTGCTGTAATGTCCTTGTCTATTCATTTATTTTCAGTGTCAATCTGGGTCAGTTTTGATTAGTTGACTTGCTCCTTATTACAGATCATGTTTTCCTACTTCTTTGCATGCCTGGTCATTTGTGGTTGAATGTTAGACATTGTGAATTTTATCTTGTTGGGTGCTAGGTATTTTTGTATTCCTACAAACATTCTTGAGTTTTGTTCTGGTATGTGGTTAAATTACTTGGAAATAGCTTAATCAATTCCAGACTTGCTCTTGAATATTTTTTTTTAGGTGAGACCACAGGGGCATTAAAGTTAAGGTTAATTTCCCCTACTACTCAGGCAAATCTTCTGAGTACTCCATCCAAGCTTTTTAATTATGAGATTTTTCCTGCTCACTGGTGAGAACAGGCATTATTTTCAGCCTGCATTTTCTCTAGATATTGGTCTCTGTAATTGTTTTGGGTAGGTTTTCCGTGGCCTCAGATAATTTCCTCAAATGCTTGCACTGATCACTATTTAGTTGAATACTTGAGGGTGACCCATTGAAGATTTGCCACATTTTCTTTCTGTTCAGCTCTCTTTTCTGACACTATGCCCTATGAACTCCAGCTCTTTTGGATCCCTGAGCACCTTTATCTCTTTAATTCAGAAGGCCACTGGGCTCTGCCTGTATTCTCCCCACTCTGAGCCTCAGCCTGGAAACTCTCTCCATAGAGTAATCTCAGGCAATTGTAGGGCTCACCTTATTTGTTTCTCATTCTTCATGGACTATCTTCTTTCATTGCCTGATGTCCAGTGACTCAACAGCCATTTTTTTCCATATATTTTGTGTTGTTTTTTCCCTTGTTTCATGCAGGAGAGTAAATCTGGTTCCTACTACTGTATATTGGCCAGAATGTCCTTTTCTTTAGGAAAAAAAACTAGCTTTATTGAGATATAATTCACATATCATACATTCCAAATATTTAAAGTATGCAATTCAGTGGTTTTTAGTACATTCACAGAGTTGTGCAAATATTACCACAATCATTTTTATCACCCCCAAAAGAAACCCCATACCCTTTAGCAGTTACCCCACCTCCCCTAATCCACTCATACCATCCCAGACCTAGATTTGTAGATTCTGGACATTTCATATAAATAGGACCATACAATATGTAGCCTTTTGTGTCTGGATTTTTTTCACTTAATATAATGTTTTCAAGTTTGTGAAAATGTTCTAAAATTGATAAAATGTTCTAAAATTCACAACTTTGGGGGATGCCTGGGTGGCTCAGTCAGTTAAGCATCTGCCTTCTGCTCAGGTCATGATCTCAGGGTCTTGGGATTGAGTTCTGCATTGGGCCCTCTGCTCACTGGGGAGTCTGCTTCTCCCTCTCCCTCTGCCTCTCCTCCTGCTTGTGCTCTCTCTCTGTCAAATAAATAAATAAATAAATAAATAAATCTTAAAAAAATAAAAAAAGGACACCTGGGTGGCTCATTTGGTTAAGTGTCTGCCTTCTGCTCAGGTCATGATCCCAGGGTGCTGGGATCGAGCCCCGCATCAGGCTCCCTGCTCAGTGGGGAGCCTGCTTCTCCCTCTGCCTGCAGCTCCCTCTGCTTGTGCTCTGCTCTGTGTCTCTCTCAAATAAATAAAATCTTTAAAAAAAATAAAATTCACCACTTTGGGCTATTATAACTAATACTATTTTTTTTTAAAGATTTTATTTATTTATTCATGAGAGAGAGAGAGAGGCAAAGGGAGAAACAGGTTCCCCGCTGAGCAGGGAGCCCGATGCAGGACTTGATCCCAGGACCCCGGGATCATGACCTGAGCCAAAGGCAGATGCTTAACCATCTGAGCCACCCAGGCGCCCCACTAATACTATTTTGAACATTCATGTATATGTTTCTGTGTGGACACATGGTTTCCTTTCTCTTCAGTATATGCCTATGAGTGGGATTGCTGAATCATATGGTAACTCTATGTTTTCCTTTTTGAGGGAATTCCAGACTCTTTTCCAATGTTGCTGCACCAGGGTTGTTCCCATCAGTGGTGTATGAGAGTTCTGATTACTCCATATCCTTACCAACACTTTTTGTTATTTGTCTTTTTGATTATAACCATCCTAATGTGTTTGAAGTAGTATCTCGTTATAGTTTTCATCTAATATAAATTAAATGACTAATTATGTTGAACATATTTTCATTTGCTTATTGGCTGTTTGTATATCTTTCGTGGAGAGATGTCTTTGGGTCCATTGCACAAGTTTTTTAGTTGGGATGTCCTTTTATTATTCAGTTGTACAAGTTCTCTATATATTCTGGACCCAAGTTTCTTATTAAATATATTATTTGTGAATATTTTCCCTATTCTGTGAGTAGTCTTTCATTTTCTTAATTGTATCTTTGAAGCACAAAAGTTTTTAATTTTGATGAAGTCCAATTTATGTATTGTTTTCATTTGTTGTTCATGCTTTTGGTGTTATATCTAAGAAATCGTTGCCTAATCCAAGATCATAAAGATTTACCCATATGTTTTCTTTTAAGAGTGTTATAGTTTTAGCTCCTATATCTAGACTTTTGACCTATTTTGAATTAATTTTTGTATATGGGGTGAGGTAGGGGTCCAGTGTAATTCATTTACATGTGAATACAGTTTTCCCATCACCATTTGTTGAGAAGACTATTCTTTCCCCATTGAGTGCTCTTGGCAACCTTATCAAGTATCAACTGACCATAGAAATATGGGTTTATTTCTAGACTCTTGCATCTGTTATGCTGATCTATATATCTATCCCTCTGTCACTACCACATTGTCTTGATTATTGGTTGCTCTGTAGTAAGTTTTAAAATAGGGAATTGTGAGTTCTTCATCCTTGTTTTTTTCAAGTTGTTTGGCTATTTTGGGTCCTTTGAGTTTCCATATTATTTTTAGGATCAGCTTTCTAATTTCTACAAAGAAACCAGGATGGGGTTCTTATAAGAATCTGTAGACTTCGGAGAGCATTTCATCTTATCAATATTAAGTCTTCTGATCCATGCACATAGGATATATCTCCATTTATTCGGGTCTTCTTTAATTTTTTCCCACAATGTTTAGTGGTTTTCAGAATATACATTTTCTACTACATTTGTTAAATATATTCCTAAGTATATACTCTTTTTGATCTTACTGTAAATATAATTATTTTTTTACTTTAATTTTTGGATTATTCATTGCTAGTGAATAGAAATACAATTGAGTTTTCCCAGCTTTAGTGTGATAATTGACAAATAAAAATTGTATATAATTGGGGCATCTGGGTGGGTCACTTGGTTAAGTGTTGAATCTTGGTTTTGGCTCAGGTCATGATCTCAGGGTTGTGAGATGCTTTGGGATTCTTTCCCTCTTCCTCTCCCTCCCCATTTGCACCTCCCCCGCTGCTTGCACTCTCTGTCTAAAATAAATAAAATAAAATCTTTAAAAAGTTGTATATATTTGTGGTGTGTAATGTGATGTTTTAATACATGTATACACTGTGAAATGATAACCACAATCAAGCCAATTAACATATCCATCACCTCACATAGCTGTAATTTTTTTGGGTGTGGTGAGAACATTTAAGATATGTTTTCTAAGCAAATTTTAAGTACATGATATAGTATACTATAGCTATCATGCTGTATATTAGATCTCCAGAATTTATTCATCCTGAATAACTGAAACTCTGTACCCTTTGATCAACATCTCACAACTGATTTTTGCATATTGATCTTATATCCTGCAACTTTGCCAAACTTGTTGGCTTTAGTAGTGTTTTTGTGGATTCCTTAGGATTTTCTATATACAAGGTCACGTCATCTGTGAATAGAGGTAGGTTTACTTTTCTTTTTTAATCTGGATGCCTTCCCGCCCCCGCCCCCCCCCACTTTTTCTTGCCTAATTGCCCTGGCTAGAACCTCTTTCCCTGACCATTGCCATTTCAAAATGGTTTTTGAAACTTTCCTCTCCCCCAGTGGTTTTTGAAACTCTGGAAATGGATGCTCAGCTGGATGCTTACACAGCTTCCATTGCAGAAGAGACTTGAGGATAGATGCCCCAGTAAGTCAAACCTCCCACCTTTCTTAATTAAAATTTTTTTGCTAGGCACACATTAATTTGTAGAGTAAAACTCTTGTTATCTTGAATTTGAATTTTCCTAGCTCTTTTGGTGTAAAAGGGCACTCATAATCTAGCTAGCTCCTAAGGTAGTCTTCTTTTAGGGTTGGATTCATTATCTCCACCTTGGCAGGGGATTGGGGCACGTGAGAAACAAGCCTGTTCAGGGTGCCAGCCCTCTTCCAGCATGCTCGCCACCTAGTGGGCAAATTTTGTATGGACTGCCTTGAGCCTGGATTAGATTTGGTGGTCTCTGGCGCCCTCCAGCGATAAAACGTGGTAGCGCAGTGATTTCTGCTCATTTGATCATATTTAATCGGCGGTGAAGTGATTCTTGACCCAGTGAGTATGATCACCCTTGGCAAGGAAGCAAATTTGGAGTTAGCTGAGGGGCCAAAGTAAGCAACCTGTATGCATGTCCACAGGCTGCTGGCTGTCATTTCCCGTGGGCCTGAGTCGGGTTTGGGCTCATTGTGAAGACATTTAAGACATGTGCTTCCCTAAGTCTCTAGTCCAATATTCCTGCCAGATCAGTGTCCAGAGTTACCCTGTGGTTTTGGACTCGTGCAGCGAGCTCAGCAGACTTTTGCAGTAACTACGAAGGATAATGGCAGTGTCCCAGTATGGTCGTCTTCCCAGTTGTGCTGGCCAGTGGTGAAAAGCCGAAAAAGAGAGGCTGCTCTGGGGCTTATTGTTTTACACCTAGACTTTCAAAGGACAAAACACATCCACGTCCCTCCTTTGTTGGGGTTCCTACGATTCCAGATCTTTTTCCCCCCCATTCCACGGAACAGTAGAGGATCACCTTAATGGCTGAGAACCACTTATTCCCATCCATTTTATTATTATTATTTATGCAGAGCGCCTGCATCCATTGGGACTGATCTGACTGCAGGTGTCCTACCACCCCAGCCCGCTCTCTATTGGTAGTCAGGCCAAACTGCCTGAATCTGTGACCCCAAGGCTGAGGAGCCTGTTGTCCTTGTGGTCAGTCCAAAGCTACGATCTTGTACTCCTGAGCTGCAACCTGTGCTGTGTTTAGCTTAATTGGGCAACCAGTCCAGGGACTCCGGTTCCTTATTTTATTCCTTCATATCATTTAGAAAAAACAAAATCCAACCTCTTTGGTAGCAGTTTGTTCTGGAATGTTGGTTTTAATTGTCACGGGCCAACCCTCTTCTGCCTCTCACCTTCCATGAGATTTCCCACATGAAAAGCCCTACAACTGATTGAGGAATAATCATTTTTGAAAAACATGACACTGGGGGCCATCCTGTGTGAGGCCATCCCTGCAGTCAGAAATTCTACACTCTGAGACATCATTAAGGGTATGGAGAGATGACTGAATAATTTCCTCCATCCATGAGACTTGGAAACAGGGAAATGTTTGAAGGGAGAGAAAGCTGAACATCTAGCCTTGGTCTCATTGTATGAAGCCTCTGGGAGGGGCAAGGGTAAAAGAAAATCGGTTCCCTCTTTTTTGATATGTGACACAGCTTGTATGTGCTTTTGGACACATGCCCGGCCCATCGTCCTTAACTAGAGCTAGGCCTCAGGCATTTGCAAGAGTGTTTATATTTGGTCCCAAGCTGTCACAGAATCTGAGTCCATCAGAAATTTCTGACTTATACACCCCTGGACAGGCTGCTCTAACTTAGCTGTCCTGGGATTAAATCTCACAAGTCCTAGGAGACCTTGCACTTGACGTTGCTCATTGGCGAGGGCAAGAACACCTGCCTCCATTCTTGGTTCCCTCCCCGCAATGGCAGTCCCAAAAAAAGCTGCTTGTGTTCTCACTGGCTGATCTGTCCTGTCTGGTTTAACCCCAGTTTGGATTGGGCTGATCAGCAGTTGGGTTCTTCGGTCACCACATTTGCCTTTTGTTGTTCCCTGTGGCGGTTGGCTGTTTGCATTCTGCAGGACCCGGTGCCTGAAGGCTGCACCAGTTAGAACTCAGAGGACATAGAATGGAGTGGAGGGATGAGCCCAGAAGTTTTGGAAAGCCAGATGCAAAATATTGGACTGTATCCTGCAGGAAGGCAGTTTTCTCAGGAAGTCTTTGATAAAGATAGCACCCAAACGATCAGCCTTATCTCCTACAAAGTGGATTTCTTTTTTTTAGCTGATGGTAATTGATTTCTACCTGTACTGGGGGGGTTACATTTGAATTCATAATCTTTCCCACTCCCCCATGCCCAGGCCCCTTTAGGTTTTATCTGATTACATGGGGTTACAGGTGAGTGAGGGGTCTCTACATACCCTGGTCCAGTTCCCTCGTGGTACCTCCCCTTTCCCATCTCCCACTTCCCTCTGGAAGAAGGTGTTTTTTATTTTGTTTTTGGCTTTTAGATCAACAATAACAACGGTTGTGAGATGACTCTGTTTTCAGGCCATCTTTTGATGTTCTGTTGTTAGGTCAATTAGAGCAGAGCCAGGAGACAAACCGCACCAGTAATTTGATCAGGAAATGTTTACTATAAAGAGTTAACTCATCAAAAGGGTAAAAGAAGGTGCTGAGAGGTGCCCTCACGTACTTACTACCCACTACCCCTAGATGAAGCGAGGCTGGACAATAAATAAACTAAGAGCTTAGGAGAAGGACTCCATACAGGGCTGAGATCCAGACCTTTCCCAAGAGGGCATGACTTTGCAGAGATACACAGCCTGCCAGAGGGAAAGAAATGTGTCACAGGGTGTGGGCCAGAGCTGGTTCCTAGAAGTGGTTCACCATTGCAAAGGGTGTGTGTGTGTGTGTGTGTGTGTGTGTGTGTGGCGGGGCAGTGGTGCAGGCTGGACAGGTCTGCAGGAGTAGCTTCTGGGGTAGGGAGACAGCTGCCTGAGGATGCAGCCAGAGCAGGTCTGTAGAAATAGCAGCCAGGGATTTATGTTTGAATTAATAATCCCCCCCCAATGGCCCTCCAGGGATCTGGAAAAAAATGGAGTCCTGGACTAAGCAGAAGCTTTCTAGAATATGCTATTGAAAAAAAAAAGAGTACACTACTGAAGGGATTCAAATATAAACCTTCAGGAGTCAGCAATCTGTTGGGGATCGGGATGGTCAAGAGGTAAGCGTAATGGTTTTCCTATTCCAGAGGCTACCCTCATTTCTCCACCTATCCTTACCACAGGTGAGGATATAAGGCTCTGAGATCTGGGAGCCAAGGGTGACGCATGAAATCAGGGAAGTCTTGGACCAAAGAAAAGACTTGGGTTTCGGGGCCAGATTCTAGGTCCCAGGAGGGAAGACTCATCATGAACAAATGCTTCCAGGTATGCTAACTGGGTGACTCTGGTTTAGGGATGCTGTGGTGACTGCTTTGGGTGGATACACTATTCTGGTACTTCTCCATCGGGGGTAGGTTGCTGGTCTGCAGTGGTGATCTGCTGGCATGACGTGGGAATTTACTGCCCTATAAGGTCACTTCTTACTCCAACCCTTGGAGCCACTTCCACCCAAGAGGGAGGAAGACCTGCAGGGGTCCCCATCATGGTTCCTCCCAGGCATTGAGTCTTTTCTGGAGATGGTCGACCCCTGGGCCGAACAAGACAAAGGGGAGAAACCTTTGGGATGCAGTTTCCTATTTCTTTCTGCACACTCTAGACCCTTCTCTCTGTGGTTTGGGACTTGCTTGTCTCTACCAGTAGATGTCGCTGTCCACTTGTACAGAAGCAAAGGGAGCCCGACTATTGGCAGCCCAGACCGGAGAGCGAAGCACCAGGCATCTGCAGAGTCAGTCAGTGGTGTGTCGGAGACTGCTTGCACCAGCTCGTGAGAATTACTGATTGAACATATTTCTTCTGTGATGCACCTTAGTAGCTCAAAATCAACCATGGTGGGAGTAGTTACACCATGGAAATGGGAAATGCTACAAACTGGGGCTCCACCCTCCCCACTGCCAACATGCACACTCTGCGTTGGTTGTCAACATTCACCAGCACACCACTGGGTGTAGTGACCGCTTAGAGATACGGACTGGGAAATTGAGGCTCGGGGAATTTATTAGTGGCAGAACTGGAAAAGAACCCTACTGTGTGTGAAGCACCACGTTAGGTGTTTTTGGAGAAAACAAGAGTCCGTGAGTCCCTCACCTTTGCCCAGTCTGAAGAGGGAGACTTGACACGTTCTTGGAGTAGAGGTCTTACCTGGCATCTCGCACACAAGTGGCATTTTGCCTGCGTGATTTCAGAGCCGTAAGGGAGGGTTGTTGTAAGAGCACAGGAGTAAAAACGAGAAAGCCTGGCAATATCTTGTGCTGCAAAGACTTAGGGAAGTAGGACCCCCACTCTGCTGGTGGGGGTGTAAATTAGTGTGGCCACAGGGGGAGCAGTAAACCTGACAAGTATGCATTCTTTTTTTACTCAGTGGCTTCACCTCTGGGTATACTTGGAATAGCATTATTTGCTAACTGCTCCATTCTTCATAGCAGCAAAAAGCTGGAAACCTAAATGCCTAGTGTATACCATATATACAGTATAGTATATATACCTATGTGTATATATGTGTATAGTGATATATATGTGTGTATAGTGGTATATATGTATATAGAGATATGTATATGGGGATATGTATATGTATATAGTGATATGTATATGTATATAGTGATATGTATATGTATATATATATATATATATCAGGTGATGCTTGTGACAATTTTTCTAGCCTCCAGTCATGCAACCTGGAGAATTATGCCTCATGTTGCTCTAGTTTGTGTGATAATAAATATTATTTAGCACACCCCAAACATATATGCATTTGTAATATATATATATGTATATATGACAGATATATATATATAGGTATTTTAATATGATGTATAAACTAGATGTATTTATATTGCTATCATGGCTAGATCTCAAGAACATAATGTTGAGTAAAAAAAAAATGTAGCTCAATAACATGCACAGGGGCACCCGGGTGGCTCAGTCAGTTAAGTGTCCAACTCTTGGTTTCAGCTTAGGTTGTGATCTCAGGCTTGTGGAATTGAGCCCCTCCATGGGGCTCTGTGCTAAGCAGGGAGCCTGCATTCCCTCCCCCTTTCCCTCTGCCCCTCTCCCTGCTTGTGCGCGCTCTCTCTCTCTTTAAAATAAATAAATAAATCCTTAAAAAATAAATAATATGTATGGTATAAATCCATTCGTTTAAATTTTAAAATTTGGAAAAAAATTCAAATTTCTTGTCACAGCTTAACATGACCTGTTGTTATTTATGTGTATAAGTTTATTTGTGTATGATCTCTCTCCCTCTTTTAAATGTAAGGCAAGCACTTTGTTGTGTTCATTTCTGTGTCCACCTCTGTTGTCACACTGTGGAAACGTAGAGTTGTACATCTACTTTGGAGAACAGTTTGGTGGTTGCTTAAAAAGTTAAGCAACTGGGGCACCTGGGTAGCTCAGTTGGTTAAGTGTACGACTTTTTTTTTAAAAGATTTTATTTATTTATTTGACAGAGACATAGCGAGAGAGGGAACACAAGCAGGGGGAGAGGGAGAGGGAGAAGCAGGCCTCCCGCTGAGCAGGGAGCCTGATGTGGGGCTTGATCCCAGGACCCTGGGATCATGACCTGAGCCGAAGGCAGACTCTTAACGACTGAGCCACCCAGGCGCCCCAAGTGTACAACTCTTGATTTTGGCTTAGGTCTGATCTCAGGGTTGTGAGATTGAGCCCCGCATCGGGCTATGGGCTGGGTGTGGAGCCTGCTTGGGATTCTCTCTCTCTCCCTCTGCCCCTCCCCACCCTAAAAAGAAGGTTAAGCAACTAGCTACATCCACTGTATTACCCAGTCATTCCATCCCTAGGGATATACCCAAGAGAAAAGACAACCTATGTTTATACAAAGACTCATACACAAATGTTTATTAGAACACTGCCTGGAATAGTAAATAATCATTAAATACTTTAATGAATGAATGAATGAATGAATATTTCAGGGAAAGGAAAAGATGTAGTCTGAGAGGGGAGGCTGTGAACATCAGCTGGTCTCAGGCAATGCAAGCCAAAATCTTGTCAGATCAAGACAAGGTGTATGGCCCACCCTGGCCAGAAAGTGTGAGGCCGGAGCTGGTCATTCAGGGCTGCTGAGGTGAAACTGGGCCATCTACGCATCCACCCACTGACATCTGTACTCAATAAAAAGGAAGGAAAGCTGGAAAATGAGTGAGGTGCCCTTTTGTTGCGATGGCCTTGAAGCCTTCCTCTAGCGCCCTCTATTGGCAATGTTTAGCATTGCACCAGCTGGCAAAACAACTTTCCATCCGATTAAGATGCAGCTACCTTTACACTCTCTCTCCCAGATGTGGAGACATACGCTCCCAAGAGCCACTGTATCTACAGCTAATTATATTAATTTCTCCTCAAAATCAATCACAGTATATAAAATGTTAATTAGAAGCAGAAAAAATGGTTAATACAAATACATACATATAACAAGCAATAAAACACCAAAAAACAAAAACAGTGCAAGTTTTTTCCATTGGTCATGAATAGGGTTGCCAGATAAAATACAGGATGCCCAAATATTGAATAATTTTTAGTATAAGTATGCCCCAAATATTGCACAGGATATACTTATACTAAAAGGCTTATTTGTTGTTTACTTGAAATTCAAATTTAACCAGGCATTGACATTATTTGCTAAGTCTGGTGACCCTAGTCATGAGGCCATAGTTGATATCTATGACTTTTTTTCCCTCTACCAATTTGATATTCCTCTTGTCTGTAGCTAGAACCTCAGCTGGTGATGAATATTCACCTGGTGGTTGAGGGGAAGATCTAAACCCTCATTCTTAAAGGCTCTGAGTACTAAGAAGTACTAAGATGCTTAGTACTTTGGGTTCTAGAGAAAGCCCTCCCTGCCCCCACTGTGTAGCACCAACCTGATCTCTCCTTAGAAATCCAGACCAATCCACGGCGCCTGGGTGGCTCAGTTGGTTAAGCGGCTGCCTTCGGCTCAGGTCATGATCCTGGAGTCCCAGGATTGAGTCCCGCATTGGGCTCCCTGCTCAGCAGGGAGTCTGCTTCTCCCTCTGACCCTCCCTCCTCTCATGTGCTCTCTCTCAAATAAATAAATAAAATCTTAAAAAAAAAGAAATCCAGACCAATCTGTTCAACTAGTAGAGTAGCCCCCTTTTCTGCCTGTTGGGTTTTAATTTAATGGGAGCATTGTATTATGCCCTGGTGGAAGCATTGTCTTCTTGGGAAATCAATTTTCCAAAGCAGGAGAGCTCAAAGCTGCCAGCACAGGAAGAAAACATTCTTTGAGTAGATTATTAGGATTAATTGTGGGAGAAGCCACTCTCACTTCTACCCCTTGATTCCCAGACTCATGTATTCTGGCTCTGGGGAGAGACTGCATCATATAAGGGTCTTTGATTCAAAGCATAAGCTGAATCCTATAAGACAGAAACCCATATTTCATGGTGTTATCTCTCAACTTGTGCCATAACTGAGTCTTTAGTAAGCCACTCCACTTTTTTTTTTAGGCTCCATGCCCAGCATGGGGCCTGAACTCATGACCCTGAGATGGAGACCTGAGCCGAAATTGAGTTGGACACCTAACCGACTGAGCACCCCCAGCCCAGGCATCCAGGCACCCCCAAGCCACTCCCCTTTTAAATAGGCCAGCCACTTCTGGGTGATGGGGTATGAGTTAAGACCAGTTATTTCCATGCTACACTTCTTTTGCCGTGGAGTAATTTCCTTGATTAGACACTGCTTTGGGGGAATGCCATGACGGTAGTTAAGGCATCCCAAGAGTCCAGGGATGGTGTTACTGGAAGAAGGATTACAGGCAGGGAAGGCAAATCCATATCCAAAATTTGTGCCCCTTCCGTGAGGGAAGTGCAATGGAATCAACCTGCCACCAGGTGGCTGGTTGCTTCCCCAAGGAAAGGTGCATCATGGGGGCTCTGTGTTGGTCTTTGCTCTTGGCAAAGTAGCCACTAGGTGGCAGCAGTAGCCAGGTCAGCCTTGATAGACCGTATATCTGAAGAGCTCATGCCCAGCCTCCAAGCCTGTCACCATGACCCTTTTGTTCATAAGCCCATTGGGCAAACACTGAGATGGCTGGGAATGAAGCTGACTGACATTGTGAAGTGTGCCATTTTGTCCACATGATTATTGAGCTCTCCTCTGCAGAGAGCGTTCACATGTCACTTGGTGATATGGGATGGGACCGGCTTCACATTCTATTCACTCCAAGAGACCTATTCCTATACCTCTTCTTACTCATTCCTTTTCATTAACTTTCAAATAGTGACCCTTGATCCTTCTGAGTCCCTGACTGTCTCAGTCTGCTGGGTTGCTATAACATAATACCATAGACTGGGTGGCTTAAACAACAGGCATTTATGTCTTACTGGATGCTGGAAAGCCTGAGATCAAGGCACTGGCAGATTCCGGTCCTGCTGAGGCAGCAAAAGAAGGATTACAGTTCCCTCTCACTCGGGAATATAGATACAAACATTCTAAATAGAAAATTAGCACATTGAATTCCAGCTATAGTGTGGGATACTACATAAAGGACAAGTCTGGTTCATGCATTCCAGAAGGCAAGATTGGTTTGACACTAGAAAAATCTATGCAGATTTCCAACATTAAAAGAAGCCCATATAATAAAATGCAGAAAAAGCATTTTTCTTTTGCATAAAATCCAACAAATGACTTTAAAAGGCCCCTCATACAAAGAATATAACAGAACTTTGTTCTAAGATTTATTTATTCATTTTAGAGAGAGACAGAGAGTGAGTGAATGCATGAGTGGGGGGAGGGTCAGAGGGAAAGAGAATCTCCAGTAGACTCCCCGCTGAGCTGAGTGCAGAGTCCAATGTGGGGCTCGATCTCCCGACAGAAATCAAGAGTTTGATGCTCAACCGACCAAGCCATCCAGGCACCCCTAGAAATTTCTTGATCTATGAGAGAATCTTTAAAATTATACCAGGCATCGTGTTCCATAACGAAATGTTTAAAAACATCCCTTTGTGACAAGGATGCTCATTATTCTCCCTGCTGTTGCACCTGTGTTACTGTACCAGCAGAGGGAGTAAGCAAGGCAAAGAAATGAAATGTGTAAGAATTGAGAAAACAGTAACAAAATTGTTGTTATTCACAGATGGTATGTTTAGGTATGTAGCAAGTCCCACAGAATGTACAGATAAATTAATAGAACCTATAAAAAAGTGTAGCAAATTTACCAGATCCAATTTCAAATATAGAAATGTATTATATCTCCATATATCAGCCAATGAATAGAAAATGACATTTAAGAAGGTTACAATTTACAACTGCATTAAAAATATCAGCTAACTAGGGATTAATCTAAAGAGATGTCCATGCCATTTGTCTATGGGGAAGTCTACATACAACTTCATTGAGAATTATTAAAACCTATTAATGGAAGAGGGAGAGGATATTGATGGATTGAGAGATTCAATGTGGTAAGCTGTCAGTTTTTCCCAAATTGATTGGTTAATTCCCCTGAGAAGTGGTTCAAAGTGCAAAATACCTGTACCTTTTTTAGGGGGGGCAGAAGTCAGGGAAGCTGATTCTAATTAAGAGAAGCTCAGATCCTCTTGCCTGAGATGAATGCTTTTCTTCCCAGTCATCTGGGCAACTTCAAGTTTACAATCAAGAAGGACCTGGTTCCCTCCATTGCCCACTCAGAATTGTCCCTCTTTGTCCTGGAGGACCTATAACCCGTGTCTTCCTTTCCCCAACCCCGGACCTGGTGGGGTCCCTGCTATGGACACACCGCTGGCCCAGCGTGTGGGTCCCCCCCCAACTCCGGGGCTCCCTGTGCTCTCCCGGGGCCGCCTCGCCCCATCTGGCTCTAGCCTCCAGCAGTCTCGCTGGGGCTCCCGGACCCGCCTCACCTCATCTGCCACCAGGGGTCTCTGTCCCCTCTATAGAAGCTCAGGGAGGGGCTCCCGCGCGCGGACCTAAACAAGCGGAGGAGAACAGAACAGTGGGGTGGGCTCAGGGACCTTCGAGTGACGCCACGGGAAACTGAGGCTCAAGAGTCCAGAGTCACACTAGGCGGGGCAGAATGGAGACCAGGATGGCGGGGCATAGTGACCGCCGATTGACGCCTGGGGGCTTTACCGGGGGTTCTCAATGCTGCGGGGGGGATGCGCACCGCGGGGGCAGCAAGCTGCGAGCGTCAACAATCCAAGGAAGGGTGTGAACATGGGGAACGGGGGCCGCGACCTGTCTCCGGGCCGCAAATGAGTCTGGCTGCTCCGGAGAGCCGGCTGATGCTCAGAATAAAAGTGACCATAGACGCCCCGTGTCCCCGCAGTTGCAGGAATACAGACGCCCTGGGTTCCTGCGGTTCCAGGTCTGGTGTGTGCCCCCCAGAAGCGCTGGTGTGTGCACCGGGGACGCGGGGTTCCCTGGCCCAGTGTTTGTGAAGGAGGAACCGGAACTGCCCCAATGTTCATCCATCTACCAGGATGGCCAGTACCGTGCTGTCTATTCACACACAGAGGCATCCAGCTCAGTGGTTAGATCCCAGTCGTTATCTGTGTAGCAAGTTAGAAGGAAAACAGTATGTTGACATGATGTTCGGGTACATTTGAAAACCTGGAACAAAATGCAAGGTGCTCAGCATTTGCTGCAAGGCCTCAGGGACATGCTGGCTCCTTCTCCTGCCTCCTGCCCTTCCTTGGCCTCCTTGCTGTTCCTGCAAGTTGTCAGGCACACCCCACCCCAGGGCATTTGCACTTACTGTACCTTCTGCATGGAGCGCTCTTCTCTAATCACCTACCTGGGCTGTTCCTCTCACTTCCTTCACGAGTGGCCTCTCCTGATCATCCATCTAAACCCACAGTTGTCACTTCTCTCCCACTTAACCCCTTCCTTTCCCTAAGGAACTCATCACACCACATATTACAGCAGAACGTATTGTTTGTTCTGGCCTCTGTCACCCACTGGAACTTTGCTCCAGGACTTGGTCTCTGAGGCCACAGTCCTGTCCCCAGGGCATAAAGCAATGCCAGGCTTTGGAGCAGATCAGTTTCTACCTGGGGAATGAATAGTGCTCGTTTCTTTCCAGGAAGTAGGGAAAGCACGGGATTTGGGGGGTGGGGGTGGAAACAAGGGGAGTCCAGCATGATCAGTTGGTTTTCTTCTCTCAATAAAAGATATGAGCTAGTTGACCAGAGGTTAGCACGTGTTGCTTCTGTGTGCCAGGTCTATTTCAGTGTTCTTGGTATTTTTGTGTTTCTGGAAAGTGCAGCCTCCTCCCCTCCCAACTCCCCCCCATCTAGCACAGAGGAGACCACTCCTCAGGACCCTCTGGTCTGGAAATTCCTCTTCCCCAAGGCACCTTCTTCCCTCATGGTGGGTCATGCACCTTGCATGTGAGGGAAGTGCGGGTATGAGACCCTCAACTCCTTTGCCCAATCCCTCCCCTGGGAGAAGACCCAGTCTCTGGGCTCTGGCAGGACCCTGGGAACTGGAATGAACTGGAATCTGAGCACCTAGGCCTCATGGAAAAGGGGAGAGAACACTGGCCTGGGAGTCAGGGGTCAGGGCTCCCTGTTACCTGCAGGCAGGCACGGGGTTTGCATGAGCTAAGCCAGGCGGGGGCCTATTGACCAGAGAGGAGCCCGAGTCTGGGAGGCCTGGAATGGGGAATGCTGACTTTCTGAATTTGACTGCAGACCTTGAGGGATCTTCAGCCCAGAGTAGTTACTGCTGAGTCTCAGGGTACAGGTCACAGAGCTGGAGGCCAGTGGAGAGGGGGCCCCCTCAGGGCCGAGGGCATGTGAGTGCCATGTGGGAGAGAGCACTGATCTTGAGTTTGGTGGCCAGGCTTACAGTGTGACCCAGGCAAGTCCTTTGCCCTCTTCAGGCCTCAGTTTCTCCTGTGAAAGCTGAGTGGGTGGAACCCAGTCTCTAAGGTCCCTGCTCTTCCCCAGCAACCCCTCTCAAGCTCCCTCTGGTTCCTGGAGCAACTGGATTGGGCAGCCGGGACCCCTGATGGGCCTGACAGCCCAGGCTCTGAGACCCTCCCCACCAGGGTGGAGGCACGAGGCCCTGCTGCTGGAGGTCTCCCCTCCAACCTCCACATCAAGGGCAACTGCCCCAAGAAGGCCAGATGGGTCTCTGGCCTCAGAAACGGAGGGGCCATGTGTTATCTGGGGCAGAGGGGACCAAATCCCCTCCCGGGGCCCTGACTGTGGGAACCACCAGCAGGGCCTCTGGTGCCTTCCCAGAGCCCCACACATGTAGGTTCACAGCCCCTGGCCCACAGCCCCCCATTCCAGCACTCACGCCCTCCCAGCCCCCTCAGAGCTGCCAGAGGCCGAGCTCACAACCCTGAGCCTTCTCCTTCCACCCGGGGCTGGGGGCTGCCAAGGAGACACAGAATAGGGGTCTGAGACCTCCTGAGGAGGGGCCACCCTGTGGCAGGTGCTCCAAGGAGCTGGGAAGAGGCCTCGGAGCCCCCCTCTGCCCCCTGCCTCAGAGTAGAGCTGAGGTCCGAGTGGGACTGGTGGGGGGACCGTGTCCTCGGTGCCGCTCTGGCCACGCCCCAGCTGTTAGGACCCGGGGGGGACTTCTGGGCTCTGGGGGATGTGCTGCGTTTCTGGAAGTCGGTCTGTAACATGCTTCCAAAGCCTTAGACAGGCACGACCTTCGATCCCTGCGGCGAAGGTCAACCCACAAGTCTGTGGTGGGACTTGCGCACAGGGATAGAGGCCGGGGCGGTGGCTGCGTCTTGTATGGAACGGTGGCGCTGGCGGGACCCGGGACGGGCTGCCTGGCATTCGAACCTTGGGCTCCCAAGTGCGACGCACGCCCAGGCTTCCCCACCCCTGTGAGGCTGTGCTGTTCGGTGACAAAAGAAGCTCTCCGTCTATCTCTTGGCTCTCGCCTGTCATCCCTTGTCCATCGTCTACGGTCCATCATCTATGTGTTGTCCGTGTGAAACGCAAGGTCAAGCCTGGAAGGACATACACCAGATACCACCAGCATGCTCTCCAAGCTGCGCTGGCAACTTCTTTATACTTTTTTCTGTTTTCTCTGAAAAGAATTTTTGAATTTCTTTTTGTAATCAGGAAAAAACCCAAGCTGTCTCCATTTTTAAAAAGAGAACAAACGGAAACAACACGCGGCACGGTGCCAGGGCCCCGGAGAAAGCCTCGCTCCGGGCTGCAGTGGTGTCGGCGGCCGGCCCCGGGGGCCGGGGGTGGGGGGGGCAGACCCGCCCAGTGTCACCCAGGACCGGGAGCGACCAGGTGGTGGCTCATCGGCGCCAGGCGAGCAAAGGAGCCTGGTCAGGTCCGCAGGGCCGGACAGCACAGACGCTGCGTCGGAACAGAAAATACACGCGGTCTCACTGGCTCTACGGGAAGTTCAAAACCAGGCGAAGCTGAGAAGTAGTTGGTTCAAGGTCACACAGAGCCCTGAAACTACGGGAAAGAGTAAAGGGGCGGTTAAGCCGGGGGCGCTGAGGTCCTGGGCACGTTCAGAGCCCGTGAGGCTGACTAATGAACAGTCTACATCATAAAGAGGTCACCATTTAAAATGAACAATTGGGTCGCCTAGTACATTCACCATGCTGTGCTGTTATCACCACGGTTGTTGTTACTTATCAAACTTACAGATGCACTTTATTTATTTTGTGGTTGGTACAGTTTACAGTGAAAATAGGATTAAAATAGAAGGACATCCATCAAAATATCAGCAGTGGCTCTTCTGGGTGCAGTACGAGGGCTGGTTTTTTGTCCTCTGGTTTGTTTTTCTGTACTTCTCATGTTGTTGACAGTGAGCACTTATTATTTGAAAACTAAAGACCAAGACCAATAAACTCTATTTTCAGAGGAACTCCGAAAACAAACAAGGTGATTCTTCTTTAGGTGGAGCTGACACCTGTGTCCCTGTTGCTCGTCTACATCCTGTTGCCTCCATCTGGGCCTGGAGTTTGGACCGCCCCCCTGCCCCCCCCCCCCCCACCGCAGGTGCCCAAATCTGTCTGCTAGGATGACCCTGAAGAAGGAGAGAAATCTCTTCCAGGCTCAGCAATCCCCTCCCTGGATTCTCCGCTCCACGTCCTCTGGCCGACTCCCCGGCATGCTTGTGTTTAAGAAATTCTTTTTGTTTCAGACTCTGGTTTTGTTGGTTTTTGTCAACATGAGCTCATGAACTAGAACTGCAGGTCCCCTGGGAAGCCGGTCGAGTTGTTTTTCCACAAGCCACTACCTCTTTCTCCCTCAACTTTACTTTGTTGTTCAAGTCCTCTTACAACAACCTTGAGAGACAAATTTAAAGAGGAAGTTGAAATTCCATCCAAATGGTGGTCCCTGCTGTTTCTATCCCGACTTCCCCTAGATCTGGAAGCCTCTGCCTGGTGGACGTTGCTTCCAGGTGACGGTAATACTATCTCAGGGCTGTGTTTTAAGGCAGGGCCCTGTTCCTGGGCAGGAAAGTTCTCACAGTGGACTGAATTCCTGTGTGCTTTGCTGTCCCTTGACCCACAAAGAGCTATTGGGCATGTCTCTGGTCTCAGTTTCCTAAATGAAGGTTGTAGATTAGATCAGTGTGGTTAACTCTCAATGGGTCATGGCCTCTTTCTGCAAAAAGCCCCAAACCTCTCCCCACAATGCATGTTTATACAGATACATTTCAGGGTTTTGTGAACTCCTGAGTTAGATATCCTAGAATACCTCGGGCCTCCAGGGCATCCTACTATGGGGAGGGGGTAGTTGAGCCTCTATTTTGTGACTCCAGACAGCAGACCTTAGATCCATTATTTTATCCCTGCCAGGTGCTGTGCTGAGCACTTTCCAGAATTATCCCCCTGAATCCTTACACAGCCCTGAGGGATGGCTGTCACTATCATCACCTGCACATCACACAGGACAATGTGGAGAAGACAGTCCACACTCAAGGTCATGCACCTGGGGAATGATGTAGTCAGGACTAGAACCGAGGTCTGTCTGGACTCCAAGCTCAGGCTCTTCCCACAAGCTGTGATCCAACTCCGGGGGGAGTCAGCTCGATGACCTGCAAGGTCCTTCCACACCAAGAGCGCACCTGGGAAGCCCTCTAGAGTTCCTAAAGCACCTTCATGCCTGTCTATCCTTTCAGCTGACTTCCCAGCAGCTGAGCTGGTGAGGTGGGCAGGGCAGGTACTGACCCACATCTTTGTTGCCTGTGAGGGGACAAGGCTTAGAGACACTGAGGTAAGGACAGCCCCAAGGTCATACTCGAGTCAGCATCAACATCAGAACCCAAGTTTTGGGTTCACTTGCTGCTTTGCACAGAGCTGCCAGGCACCAAGGATCTGTGTTTCTCATGGTTAGGATCTACCCACCCACCCAACTATCTGTCCATCCATTCACCCATCTAATTACCAACCTATCCATGACCCACCACTTCACCTACTCATCTACCCATCCATCAATTATCCATCCACCCATCCACCCATTCATCAATCATTCACCCCGTACACACTCCATCTCTTCTTTCCTTCTTCCTTCATTCAAATTGTGTGTTGAGAGCCTTGCAGTTCCCAGGCACTGAGCTGGGGATAAAACGAACAGCCAGCAGACCCAGGAGGAAGCCACATCTCTTGGGGGCAGCATCTTTCCCTTTGTCAATGAGGGTCCTGGAAGGGGCAGCTGAGGCAGGAGGCAGGCAAACTGGAGTGGTGGCTGTTGAATTCCTGCTCTTTTGAGCCCTAGGTCACAGCACCTGACTAAAACATGGGCTAAAAACTTGTATTTTTCTAGGGAAAAAGTGAGGAGTGAACAGCCAAGGCATGGTGGCTGTTCTCATTGTTACTTATAGAACAGATGGGTGGCAGTGACCTTAAGTGGAGAGGTTTTTAAAAAAAGATTATTATTTATTTATTTATTTATTTATTTATTTATTTATTTATTTATTTATTTGAGAGAATAAGCAGGAGGGGCAGAGGGAGAGGGAGAGAGAATTTCAGATAGACTCCAAGCTGAGCGACAAGCCTGATGTGGGGGTTGATCTCACGACCCTGAGATCATGACCCCATGATCATGACCTGAGCTGAAACTAAGAGTCAGATGCTTAACAGACTGAGCCACGCAGGTGCCCCTTAAGTAGAGAGTTTCTTTCGAGATTTTGAGAATGTAAGAAGAGAAATGACATCTATACAACTTACTATATTACTAAATATAAACAAGATCAGATTTAACCAACTATGGGTACTGTAGAGTGAGGCTCCAGTAACAATTTCTAACCTGTTTCCATGATTCATTGAAGCAGACTTTCTGGGAAGGGATTTTGTGCACATTTTCTTGTGCATTCCTCACAATGGAAATAGGATCAAATAGCAACTAATATGATCAATATGGACTAGGTCAGAATATGGGGAGAGGGAGTAATTGTCATCTCTGTGGCAGAGAAGTTTGTCAACCTAGGTCTTCCCACCTGTGCATACCAAGCTCTGACCTTCCTGTCTAAGGAACTGATGAAAACTTTCGAAATTTATTCTGGCCTGCTTCAGAGAGTGCTTCTTTCCTTCACATCTGCCAATTCTGGACTAACCTTGTCCCACGCTAATCTGCTTTATTTGTAGGAAGCTTTTTATTACTATTTTATTACTATTTGCAGAAATTGCTTAAACTGTTGGTTTGCGATTGCTCATTCTTCTGTTTTCAACTGCCTTTATTTATTGATTTTTTTAAAGATTTTATTTATTTATTTGACAGAGAGACACAGCAAGAGAGGGAACCCAAGCAGGGGGAGTGGGAGAGGGAGAAGCAGGCTTCCCGCCGAGCAGGGAGCCCGATGCAGGGCTCAATCCCAGGACTCTGGGATCATGACCTGAGCTGAAGGCAGACGCCCAACAACTGAGCCACCCACGTGCCCCTTCAACTGCTTTTAAAATACATTGCTTTCCTCCAATCTTCCTTGCCAAATACCTGCTGCTAATTCTTCTCCACCCCCGGAATACTTTCTTTTCTTAATGGTCCAGCAACTTCCCTTCTGCTTCCTGTCTCTGTGTGGAGCGGGAGCTAGGACAGTTTCATGACTGTGGACAGGGCCTGAGATTTAGGGATAAGAATCCATGTTGGTATTGAAATGACCTCTCTCCATATACATTCTGCCCATTGTACCACTGCCCAGGAGGGACAGCCCTCTGTCTCTCCATTAATGTCATCCCAAACTCTGCACCTGGCATATCATGAGTGCAGCAGGTAAGCAGGACATATTTGCTGGATGTGAAGTGATTGGAATAAATATGCTTATTCAAGTGAGAAAAACTATTTTGTCAAAATTACACAATAAATGCATGAGCTTTGTAGAAAAATCAGAAAAGTCAAATGTGCAAAATGGAAACAAAGCTTACCTGTATTTCCAGCCACAGGTAGCTCCAGCTCAGGGCTACAGATATGGGTGCTTTAACAGGCTCACATGCTCACATATGTCACATCTTGTCTTGCAACCTCTTTGTGATGCCTCTTTCAGATGCCAATCAGGTCTTCCAAGGCACCATTTTTAGAAGATCATTGATCTTGGATCAGTTTATTGTTTTGTTTTCTGATTATGAAAGTAACACATATTCTTTGAGGAATCAGAAAATACAGAAAAGAATAAAGAGGAGAATAAAGCAAACATCTGATCTCACTACCAGAGAGGACTCCTGTTGGTATGTTGGTGTGTATGCTTCCAGATTTCCTCCGCATACAGTCATGTCCTTTTCACAAGCTCGGGCTCAGACGAGACCTTACCTTATCATCTGCCCGTGTCCCACAGTCCCCCACTGTGGAAGTGGCCCACGGCACTTATCTGAGGCTGTTTGGAGCTGTGAACATTAGACTGTCTGAACATATGGCTGTTAGAAACCCACCACGGGGTGCACCGTCCTGCTGATGAATTTCTACCAGCAGGACTCTGGGATCAAAGGGAAGTGCTTTAACAGGCCATGGACACCGGGGATGAATTTCCTCTGGAAAGGCTGGACTGTGTCTCCCTGAGTCCCCTGGGAATCATGGGGTCTTGGGAAGTCAGAGTGCTTGTGCTCACCCTCTGCTCCCCTCATCTGTTCATTCTGCTGCTGGGAGGGACAGAGCCCAGGCCCTCCCTCCTGCGCTGATTCCCTCTGTGACCCTGGTCATCCCTTCCTCGGGACTCTACGGGCAGTGGGGGACACCACTGGCTGGTTCTGAGACCCCCTAAGGCCTGGCCCTCCAGGATTCCGGGACTCAAGGTGGAGCTCGGGGAGGCAGCCAGGGGGCAGCACCATGACGGGGTCAGGGCTCCAAGAGGGGCCGGACTGGGGAGGGCTCTGCTACCCCCACCTGTGAGCTGCACAAACATCCGGTTATAGCCCTGAAACTGCCCCTACCCTAGTCCCCAGCCACACCTGGCCCTGTTTGTCACACGTCCCACGCCCTGCTGGCTGCAGGCTGGGTTTCTCTTCCCCTTACTTCTCTCTTTTGGTTACCCTGAGTTCTGGTTTCAGCCAACGCGGGGTTAACTTTAGCTTGGGGGTTCCCAGGGGTGGCCAGCTGTAGGCAGGACCGCTACTCTGCCTCCCTTGCCTGAATCCCCTCCCCCACCCAGCTCCCACCCCGGGGCCTCCGCGCCCCTGCCGATCCGGGGCCTCCCAGAGCAAACCCTTCATCCAGGAATCCTAGTTTTCTCACAGTTTCTGGCCCTCGGGGCTCCTCGCCCAGCTCTCCTTGAGCAGACAGGAAGGTTGGGGCCCGGAGAGGGGAAGGGAAATGCCCAGGGTCACAGAGCATGTCAGAGGTGTCCCCTGGGCAAGAGCCCAGGAGATGACAGCAATAGCTGGTGGTTGCTGAGGGTCACCATGGGTCAGGCACGTCACAGGCTTGAATCTCCACACCCACCCTGTGGGGGGGAGATGAGTGAGCTCCCCCTTGTACAGACGAGGAAACTGAGGCCCCCAGAGGGGACGCAAATCACCCAAGGTCAAGGGCGGAGAAGGGTTGTGTGTGGGCGGGGACCCTGGGGTCTGGGCTCCCACCGTGAAGTCTCCCTGAGGCCCTTCGCCTGCTGGCCCTGTCTCCTCTCAGGGGCCTGCAGTCCTGGCTCCACCTGATGTCCACTCCTGGGCCTCCTTTCTGCACCCCTGAAAGGGAGTTGGGGCCGCAGAATGATAGAGGGAGGTCACCCCCCGGGAGCATGTCTGGGCCCCGGCAGAGGGCAGCTCTCCCCGTGCTCTGCTGGCCTCAGTCTCCCGCCCCGTCAGATGGGAGGCCCCAGGCTGGGAGTCGGGACATGCAGACGCTGCTCCAGCTCACTCTGGGAGGTTAACCATTTTGAGCCTCAGTTTCCCTACTGGTGAAATGGGATGATGATCCTGGTTGTCAGCCTCACAGAATCCCTGAGTGGCTCAGCTGAATACCACATGTCCCCATGTTTTGTAAGTGCTACAGGGACGATAGGCCACTCACTAGGGTCTCAGGGATCAGTTGATTTTGGAATCAAGGACCTAGTCAGTGCTGAGGCCTTCAGGGCCCTGCCCCTGCCCCTCTGCTAGGCTCCAGGGCTCTGCACACTCCGGTCTGCTGACTGGGCTCAGCATGCGCGTTCAGGCCCCCGCCCTGCTGTCCCCTACCTGCGGCACTGACCACTCGTCCACCCTGGAGAACTCCTGCATGCCCCTGCGACCCCGCCCTGGCCGGCTTCCCAGCATCCCCTGCCCTGTGGTCACTGTCTGGGTCTGATTCTCCTTCCTCCCCAGGGCAGGACCCAGCCCCGTGGCACAGAATCCAAGGGCTTTCTGGGTGGTGAGCAGGATGGCGGGCCAGGCGGCATGGAAGACAGGAGTCTGGGGTCTTCGAGGTGGAGGGGTCAGGGGGCTTCAGTGGGGCTGGAGAGCACCAGCTGAGGGGTGCTACGGTCCCCCTCTGCGCCTTTGCTCATGCTGCCCCCCCCGCCCCCAAGATGTCCTCCCCACCTCGGTCCTTCCAGCCCTGGGGGTTCGGCTCCCAGGCCCTGTTTTGGGGTTACCGAAGTCACTGCTCCTGCCAGACCACCCTTGCCTACTGTGCAGGACCCCCAAAACCCCCCATTCCCTGTCTTCTCCACTAATGTTTGTTGGGGAGGAGAGTCTCATCTGCACTGTGAGCTCCAGGTTGGGCAGGGATGAGCATCCACTGTCCTAGCTTCACTCCCAGGCCTGGGCCAGGCATGTATGTGTCTATTGTGGGGCAGGTGAGGGGTGGTATGAGTGAGCAGTGGTTGATGAGTTGATTGGCCGTGGCTGGGGTGAGGGCCACCCTTCCCTGGGCTCATCAGCAGGGGCACTTGCCCCAGGCCTGCCCATGGGACACTTCACATCTCATGTGTCAGGTGACATGGTGTTATAGTTGAGGCTAGTAGACCTGACTCCTGGCTTCCCCAGGTTGGGGGAGTTACTGGTGGTATCCCCCAAGAATGAGCTGGTGGAAGGGATTTACCATCTTTGGGGGTAACTATGCTGGGTACTGGGTTCCCATCCTCCACTCCTACCAAAGACCTCAGAGCCCTGGAATGTCCTGGGAGCCTCTCTGATTGGAGAAGGATGGGGGCGGGGGTGGTGGTGGAGAGGAGAGTAGGGGAGGTCAGCCTGGAGGGTGGATCAAGAAGGCCTATAACGGGGGGTGGGAGGAAGCTTGGGGAGTTTGGTTACCCACAGGTGGGGTGCATTGGACCTCACCATGCTGGCCACCTTTGCCCCTAGCATCTAGACCTAGCTCCCAGTAGAGGGCCAGACTCGGCAGTGAATGGTACCTGAAGACCCTCTTCCAAAGGTGAAGCAAGTACATTCCTGGTCTCACTTTGACCTTGGCTAGACCAGTCCCACCTCTCCTGGGACATGGGCACCCGAGAGCCCTTCACAGGCCAGGCCCCCAGAAAGCCTTTGTGGATGGATGGGCGGATAGATGATGAATGGATGGACAGACAGTTGAGTGACTGACCGATCTGAGGTCCTGACTACTGAGGAAGGACCCCATGAGGCCTCTTGAGGGATAGCTGTGCTTCCAGGCTACCCAGACCCTGGACTCCCAGGGCAACAATTGGGAGGGTCTACATCCCCACCCCTCCGCCCCTGCCTCTGGCCCAATTCCCAGAGTTTCAGGTCTGGAAGCAGCAGGTGAGGTGTGACCGAGTGTCCCACATCCAGCCCTGACCAGCCATACCCACTCAGGGCCCCTCTGAGCAACAAGTGTCCAGCTGTCTCCCATAGTAATCTGTAGCTGCCTGCATGGCACTTAGGAAGGTTCATGGGGAATCCCAAGGAGGGGACAGGATTGACATGAACACAGTATTCTGGAACAGAATACTGCTCCTGGTGTTGATCATGATCTCGAACCCTGCCCACCTTAGGCCTGGGCACAGGGGCTTGGGTGGCCTCGATGCTGGGATGCAGGCCCCTTTTCCAGCGGGGCTTGTGGAATCTTCTGGAGCTGGAACCCCTGCCCCTCTGAGAGGTAGAGGCACCTGCTACTGGGGCTGGGGCCGGTCTGGGTTTCCCCAGCTATTTTGGGCATCAGGGACTTTTGGTTTCACCAGGCCAGCTGCATTGGGGTGAGGGTGCCAGGCCTGCGGGGAGCCCAGCCGCGGGCCGGGGTGCTGGCCTGAGGCTGGCTGGGGTTGGAAGAGCCCAACGATAATGACGACAACAACCACAGAGACAAACAAAACATCCATTTTCCATCTGATTATCACTCCCCTCCTTCCGAGGGTGAGGTTGCCTTATTGTCAACCAGGCTGCACAGAAGAGAAAATGAGGCCCCAAGCAGCCAATCCCAGCTACGGGGACCCGGCCCCCAGTCAAGGCTCCTCCTGGCCCCTGGCCTCCTCCAGCTGCTTGGGTGGGAGACCCCGGCTGGACGTCGCCTGGTTCCTTCACCCCACTTTATTTTCTCCAAGGTGCAAACCCCCATCTCCTGCGCCATACCGTCCATGTAAGTGCTAGGCCTGTTTCCATTCCCCCCAAACACGAGTGCTCTGAGCAGGGCTGTGCCTGCCTTGCCCTTGCCGTGGGCCCACACATAGTAGGTGCCCAGGGGAGAGATGCTGAGCAGGTGACTTTGTTCTGGGTCCTGTCTACACCGGAGGCCACATCCATGCTGGGCCTCGGTCCACCCTAGAACTGAGTTGGAGCCCCTGTCTGACTAGGGACCCCTGAGGATGGGGCTCCCCTGGCTGGTCTGGGGTCCCACCTTCTCCAGCCCTGCGGCCCCGGGCCCAGTACCCCTTCCCTCAGAGAGCTGCGCTCCACCGCCTGGCCCACGGCAGCCTTTCTGTCCTCTGCTGGGAGTCAGGCCGGGTCTGGCCTCAGCTTCCTCTCTCCTCCCAGGGTGGTCGGGAGACCCCACATCTCCCCACGAAGGATGGGCACCTGGTGAGGACACATGGCTGGTCCAGGCTCCGGACCACAAAGCACCGGGCACAGTGGATGCTCAGTGGCCCCTCAGTGGCCGTCAGCCCTGACATCAGATGTCCCTGGGCTGGACGCTGAAGAGCAGGAGGGACCTGGGGCCAAGTCAAGGGCGTTCATGTGGCCACAGGAAGAGGGTGTGATGACAAAGGTGTGCCCTGGTGGGTCATGCTGACCATCAGCTACTCTGTCTCCAGAGTGGACACAGGGGCATCGGATGACCCCAGCTCTGTGATGCTGGCCACAGAAGTCACCCAGCCCTGTCCCTGGGCCCTGTTCTGGTTCCTCAAGACATTCTCTCTGATTCCTGCTGGATTCCTGGGGACAGGGCTGCCAGAGGACCCCGCCCCTTGTTGGTCCCCACACACGCCGTACTGTCACTGGGTGGGAAATAGAGTCTGGGTCACACCCGGGTCTCTCAGGGCCTGGGCTGGTGTGAGCTCACACCCGGGGGCTCTGGGTTGGGGCCCACGGAGACCAGGAACCCCATGGTGACCACCGGGTGTGGCCCCTGGTGAGGTCAGCCGGGGGACTGCGGGTCCCATCGTGGTGCCTCTGCCAAGGCACGGGGCTGTGCTGTGGGTGTGTGGCACGGCTGACCGTGGGGCCTGGGGCTGACCTTGGCCCCCCCATTATAACTCCTTATAAGGAGCATCATTCAGTCTTCCAGCAAACACTTATAAGCTCAGATGACCAAAATTTACCATCCAAACTGGGACATTTCTGGGATTGGAAGGAGTGCTATTAATAATTACACTGGGACACGGCCCGAACTGGGAATGTCCAGGAAAATCCAGAACGCAGGTCCCCCGCAGCCCCCCCGCCATCCTGCGCTAGGCACAGGTGTTCTGTTCTTGGGGTGACTGTCACTTATGGGGTTCCTGGCCAAATGAGGTTTGCTGTAGTCCCAAGTGATCAACTGGCTTTTTAGAAAAACTGGCCCTGCCCCAACCCCATTGCCCTCTGTGACATCTGTGGCCATCTGCAAATGCTCAAGGTGTCTGAATGGGAGCAGAGGTTCTCCCAGATCACCCTAGAGGGAACGAGTCCTTACAAAGGGGTCCTGTGTGAGGTGCCCCTGGGGACGTTGGACAGCAGTGTGTTTGGGAAAGACCCGGCCAACTCCGTGGATGCTGGTTTGAGACGCTCCTGGGCATGCGGCCAGGGCCACCTTTCCTCCCGCATGTCCTGCTCAGGAGCCACACGTGGGAGGTTAGATGTGGGATCACACGGGAAGATGCGGAAACTGACGGGGGCCACAGAAGCCCTGGAGAGGACGCTGCTGTGTGGGGAGGGAGGAGGGTGAAGGGGAGCCCGCTCTGAGATATGGACTGGTCACTGTGCTATGTCCTGCGTCACTAAAGCCGATGGGCATTCCAGGGGGCAGCTGACTGTTGGACGCCCCTGGAAGCTGTATTTTCCAGGTGCCTGGAAACCTAGGTTTGGGATCTCTGTGTTGGGAAATGAGCGTTTCTTGGTGAGGGTCTATATTGCCATAGGACACAGGCTGGGGTCTGACCCCATTCCCACCGCTGCTGGGCTCAGTGAATACTGGCGGATGAAGGAATAGGGTGTCCTCCTGCCCAGGCTGGGCTGGGAAGCAGTGTCTTGGTGCCTGTGCAGGCTCAGATGGGGGCTGGGCAGATGGGAGAGTCACTTAGCTCCGCTCAGAAGGACTAGGCTTCCCCCATACTCTTGAGCTGTCACCTCTCCTTCCCCTCCCTCCCCTCCCCCAGGACCCTTAGCAGTCACCTCCCTCTCCTGCCCTCCCCCAGGGCCCTGAGCTGACACCTCTCTTCCTCTCCCTTCGGCCCTCCCCTGCCTGAGGCTATTCTGGGCTCCGTCTTTTGGGTTGAGAAGGAAGTCACAGCCTCCCGCCCCCATCTGACTCAGTCCCGGCCCAGTCCTTCAGCCCAGGCCTCCAGCAGAAAGGAGGTCCCCTGAAAGGGAAGGGGCCGCCCTGGGTCCTACAGCTAGGCAGGGCGGGGCCAGGTCAAGCCCCATTCCCCAGACCTGTCACTCTTCTCCATCCTGCGTGGACCTGCCTGCCTGGTGCCCTGGGGCCATCACTCCTTCCCTGCTCTGAGCTGGGCAAGGCAGCCCCAGTGCGATCCTCATGGTCAGTGACCTTCAGTGAAATGGGCTATGACAGCCCTAACGGACTCCAAAGGTCCATGAGGGACTGTGACGGCATCCTGCTGATGTTTCTGTTGGTCCAATCTTAAGTGAGCAGAATCTGCTGCATCAGACGCTCCCTGGGCTGGGAGCTGATGTGGGGGGCTCAGGGATGAGGGTGGGGTCAGTGGCAGTCTCCACAGCTGTTTCTTCGCAGCATATGAGCTCTTCCTGGGCACGTGGTCCTTGTCCCTTGCACCAAGCCCTGGCCCACAGCGGCGCTCGCTTGAGGGCTTATTGAATGAAGGATTGTGTGAATGAATGAACGAATGAATGACATGTCATGTTGGGCTGAGCTGCTGTGGAAAGAGTCTGGGGAGCAAGTCAGCAGCAACCAGCCGTGTGACCCTGGCAGTACCCCTGCTCATCTCACCGGCAGAGCCTCAATTCTCTCATCTGTGAAATGGGTACACAACACCAGTCCCTGCCTTGCTTTGTGGATTCAGAGAGTCCTCCCATGACTCCCCTCCTGCCTGCCTCCTGCCCACCTTGAGTCAATATAGAATGAGGAACTCAGGTCCTACAGAGCCTTCAGGATGCCTCTGATTTCTGGAGGTTGTGGGGTTCTATATGTTTAGCACCTTTTCCTGGTCTGACACAGGCATGGCCTCCTCACAAGGGACAGTGGCTTCAGGTTGGGGATCCTTGAACACCAGCAGGACCCACACAAGCACAGCTTCCTGTCTGGCGTGGGGGTGGGGGAGGTGTGGTGACCTTGGGTCAGGAGGCCTGGGTATCTCCCATCTGTGTGACCCTGATCAGCTCTGGGAACTTCTGTCTCCTCATCCTTAAGGTGTGTGTGAAGGGGGGTATTAGCCCTGCCCACTGGGGTGGTCTGGGAATCACACAGGTCAAGAGTATCAGGCATGAGTGCCAAGCTTGGGTCACTGTCCCTATGGCCAGTGGGATAACACCTCAGCGGAGTGGAGGACAGTCCCACCACGGGGCGGTAGTCGTGGAGGGGCTCGGCACCCAGTCAAGCATCTGTGGGACGTAGCCCGGCACCCAGTCAAGCATCTGTGGGACGAAGGGAGGTGCGGACCAAGGGAGGGACGAAGGGCGGGCGTCCCGCATCGAGCTGACTCAGGTTGGTGGGCTCTGCTAGAGCAGGGCACCACCATCCGGAGTGAGGTCAGCAGCCTGGTTGGGTTGTTGAGCCCAAGGCCAGGCTGGGAGATTGGGTTGGTAAAAAAACAAACCTTTTTAGATCCGGTTTATGACTTACAAAGAGAAAGAAAGAGTAGCTGAAGGGGCCAGCTCCCCATGGCCCTGACGGGTGACACCAGAACAAAGCGGGTGGAGGAGAGTAGAGGACAGAAAAGAAGACTCAGGGGATGGGCCTTGGGAGACTGAGAAGTTCAAGATGGGGGAATGGTGTGCGGCGCTCCCGTCTGCCCAGAGGTCAGCAGAGAGGGGCCCGGGGAGGACACCGTTGGCTCAGGGCCCCTGAGGGCCATTGGTGCCCTGGCAAATGCAGGGGACAGCTGGGGTGACAGGAGACCACCTGGTCTGAGACAGGGTAAAGGGGGACAATGGAGCCCTGGAGTAGGGTGCAGGGGAGAGGTAGGTGGCAACAGGAGAGAAGGTAGCATCCACGATGAGTTCTGGGGGTGGGAGAAAGAGTAGGTTTACGGCCAGAAGGGCAGGTAAAGGTGACTGGCAGGTGGATTGGCCTGGATGTGCCATCCTGGAGGGTCAGAGCATGCATGGGGCAGGGGCGCCTGGAGGGGCAGACTGGGGCTCCAGATGGTCTACTCTGGGGTGACCAAGTGCCTTGGAAGCCACTGGGGATGCCCAATAACTGAGGGAGGTCAGAGGTCAGAGGTCCTGATGGAGTGCCCAGCGACCCAGCTTTAGGGGGGCTTTCCCACACAATCTGTTAGGGGATGGGTCCACACCCAGATGCCCCATTATTTTCTGATTGGGAAATAGAATCCTCAAGAGTCTGTTGGGTCATAGATGGGCTATGCCTGAGTCCAGGCATTTCCTTACTTCTGGGTTACTTCTTCCCCCGGGATCATGTCTGTGGTCCTGTCGTGGCCATTGGCAAGGACAGTGGCCCCTCACGTGGAGATGTGGAGGCCTGAAAGCTGGTGCTGGGCCTAAGAGACTGCCCTGTGATGGAGATGGAGGGGGGGCCCCGAGGCAGCCCTGACTTACTGCTGCAGCCGGACCAGGCAGGGCCAGGGGGAGGGGACTGGAGTGGCATGCAATAGTAGTGACCTCAGGGAAATGGGTGTCCCTGGCATTTCACTGGGGGGATGCGTGGGGGAGTTTTCGGGAGGTGGGTCCCAGAGGGCAAAGCAGAGTGCAGACTCCGCTCCCTGCCCCTCCACCCCCCCAGGCCCCATACTTCCTCACAGGGTGTCTCCATCCTGGGGCCTGAGGGTTCCAGAAGTCCCGTCTCCTCTGCTGGGTGCCCTTCTGCACCTTCCCTTGGAGCTTTGGTGACATCTCAGGGCAGCAGACCAATCCTGGAGGAAATGGAAACCCCGGAAGGTCCTCGGCAGGATAGGGCAGGGGTGGAAGTGGATGGGGGTGGGGTGGGGGTTGAGAACAGAGTAGAAAGCGGCTCGGTGTCCTCACCTGTCGGGGTCTGTGCTGTCCTGGCCTGCTACCTGGAGAATGCCGCTTGAGTCAGTGGCACCATTTGACAGCTGCTGTGCTTGGCACTGGACTCCCTCCCCCCGGACCCCCATGCCAAAAGTTTGGTGTGTCTTTCCCTCAGGAGATCATCCCCCTGACTGAAGATGTTACAGAGAATCCCTGGATCCTGAGGGGGAGTAGCTGGGACGAGGGAGTTGGGGGGTTGAGCTGGAGGAGTCAACTGCCAGGGACTGACTCTCTTGGTGCTGGGGCAACCAAGGGTGAGCCCTGCTGTGACCCTCACCTTCCAGAACTGAGGCTGAGGTGGGGTCTCCAGGAGGAGACCTCTCTTGGCTCCTCTCTTGGCCTCTTTTGGCCCCTCCCCTGATTTTTGACCCAGAGGAAGGTGAAGGGGCATGAGGAATCCAGACACTCTGACGCGAGGCTCTGTCCTCCTTAGTGCCTCGTTGGCTCCCACACCTCTATCCCCTTAGGCTGTGGGTCCTGGGACAGGGACCTGAGTTCATGGGGGCTCAGAGTTCTCTAGGGAGGTAGCTGCACAAATCAGGAGGACCTGGCTGGGGTGGGCAGGGTGCTGATGGTGGTCTGGGGCCCGGGGTCAGGAGCTGAGATCTGGAGTAGCTGGTGATGGGGTGTCCAGGTTCACTCCCTGCTGTGACCTTGGGTAGGTCACTCACTTTAGGCAAGTCACTTGGGCAAGTCACTCTGGGCCTTGGTGTTTCCATACAGGACAAGGATCATAATAGGATCTTCCTCCAAGGGCAGAAGATGGTGATAGGTAAGGCCTAGAGAGCATTTAGCTGGGGACCACCTGGAAAGAATGCCCCAAAGCCGTAGCTAAAATTAAAGTCCCTTTTCTGTGACCCCAGGAAGAGAAGGGGATGAAGGAGGCCAGGGAAAAAGGGGGGGTGAGCCTGGGCTGAGGAGGCCCCCGGAGTGGCCAGGATGCAGAGGAACGTGGGAGAAAGTTCCTAGCCACCCCCCGCGCCCCCGGGAATGGGGTAATGGAGTTGTGGTCAGCTGAATAAGGCCCCCAAAGGTGTCCACGTCTTAACCCCCAGAACCTGTTTTTTTACCTGGCAAGAGAGATTTTGCAGATGTGATGGAATTAAGGACTTTGAGGTGGGGAGGTGATCCTGGATTATGTGGGTGGACCCAGGTACAGTTTTTCTAAGAGAAGAGGGATGCGGTGGTGGGGCGGGGGGATCAGAGAGAGATAGGAGATGTGGCATGGAAGCAGAGGTCAGAGAGAAAGGGAGAGACTTGGACATGCCACTACAGCTTTGACAAGAGGGAAGGAGGTGTCACAAGCCCAGGAATGGAAACCCCAGAAGGAGTGGCCCTGCGATACCTTGATTTCTGCCTTCGGGACCCATTTCAGACTTCTGATCTCCAGATCTATAAGAGAATAAGTGTGTTGTTTTCAGGAGCTAAGTTTGTGGTGATTTGTGACAGCAGACACAGGGAACGAACGCAAGGAGCCAAGGGAGCGACTTACCCAGGACATTTGGTGTGGCCGCCACTGAGTGGTGACACGTCTGGCCCACCGCCATGTAGCCCCCCAGAGTGCAGGGGGTAGTGGGAGCCCAGGGGCCCAGCACAAAGAGCTGAGGGTTCTGGGGCTGGATCCACTCGCCACCCCTCATGTCCAAGAGCAGCCGGAACCCCAGATCCCCAGAGCCCCACAGCGCCACCCAGAAAGTCCCCAGATTGACCCTGCTTTTCCCAGTGACTTCCAGGGTTGGGTGGAGAGGATTCAGAATAAACGATGCCTTCCCCTCCACCAGAAGATGGCAGGTGACTTTCTGAGCCACACACCTGAGACAGTTCCCCATCTTTCTTTGGCAGAGCTGGGGCACGAGCGGGACAGTGGCTCACAGGCCCCGGAATACCCAAGGGGCCATCAGGCAGAGGGGGCGTGGCCTGGACGTGCAGTGGGTACAGGGCGCTGTGACGTGGCGCCAAGGGTCCATTCTGGATCCAGGGGCAGGAGCTTGCCCGGCTGGGCTGCACTGGGCCAAATCAGGGGACTGTAAGTAGGTAGGCATCCCCGCCCCACGGGGCCATGGTGACCTGGTGGTAACGGAGACAGGAACACGGGGCGGGGGGGGGTCCCCGTGCAGAAGCAGTGGTAGCGTCCTCATGGTCATTGCCATATCCTGAGGCTGCCAGGTGGTTATCTGTGTGCATGTCAGAGCCCAAGTCCCATCAAAGGGGAGGCCTCAGGTGAAACAGTTTCCCACTTTTTGTTATGGTACAAGACGCCTGGCCTCAGCATTGAGACACCAGTTTCCCTCCAGCAGGTATCCCTTTCCAGAGAACTTATAGGGCACCTATTTCCCTCCTTGCACTGGTTCCTGGGGAGCTCAGAGTTTATTTTGCTGGTGCCCGACTCCCCCGGCAGGCCCTGTGTGCTACAGTTTCCTTCCTGGCTTCCTCCTATTCCTCACATCTCTGAACCTGCCATCTGGTGAGGAATCGAAGTGGCCCCCAGATTCAAGAGCCTGTGAAGCCGAGCTACTGGGGTGTCCTGGACCCCATGGGTGGTCCAGTCTGAGGGAGCGACGGGGAGGGGGTAAAGGTGGGCAGAAGCTGAGCTGGGCAGTGTGGGGGGAGGAGGGCATACGGGGGGCGAGGGCCAGGAGCGGAGGGGTTCCAGGCCAGAGCAGGGTTTCCAGGCTGAGGAAAGAGAGGACACCAGGGTGTGGAGGGTCCCCACAAGGTCAGGGAGGGAGGGCTGATCTGGAGGTCACCAGCCATGGCCGCTCCGACCAGAGAGATAGCAGGGAGTGGGCATGGCTCTGTGCCGGAGGAGGAATGGTGGAGGGCCAGGACAGAGGGACTGAGGTTCTAGTGGCCAGACTCCTCATGCCCCAGCCAGTTTTCCGGGAGATGCCCCAGGGAGACTGTGAGCCTCTCCTCTTGGGCTACTTTCCTACCGGGCGCCTAGGATCCCATGCATCTCACCCTGAAAATCCTGGAAAGGCTGCAAATTAAATCTGAGACCAAAAAATAATTAGCAGAGAGCATGATTTCTGATTGACAAAAGGACATTTTATTGAGAGCTGATTGGGTGCTGGGAGCAGGGCTGGGGATGACAGGTGTGACCCCAGGTCTGTTGGGAACATCCCAGTGCCCAAATCAGGGGAGCCCTGGCACCCTCTCTTTGGTCTCAGTCCCTCTGCAGGTTCACCTGTCCTCAAAACTCGCCATCCCACCCCTGAGCTGCCCTGTTCCTGGCTGGCATCAGCCTTGAGACCTTAGAGCTTCTGGAGAAATCCATCTGTCCTCCAGCATCGGTCTGTCTGAGTTCCCCCCCAGGTTACTCTCCCTCGTACCTTCATATGGGGCTTCTGTCTGGCTGGCTGGGTCTGTCTGTCTTTAACACGGTATCCACCTTTCAGGCTCTCCTCCCTTCCGAGGAGAGGCTTCTTGCCTCACAGTCCCAGCCTGTGAGAACCCAGGATTCAGGGAGGAGCTTAACCTTTAACCGGGAGGCCATGGGGAGCCATGGGCAATGGGCCCCAAGACTGCTCGGGGTGGACATGGTCCACACAAGGAGGATGAATATAGGGAGGGAGCAGAGGATGGGCTGTCCTGCTGGCTTACCTTCTATTCTGGAACATTCTCTGGGCTATTCTGGGTAAGAATGAAACTACCCCAGAAGGAAAACTGAGGATTCCTACTAACCCAGAGGCCAGAGGAGATGGTCAACTGGAGAAGCAGCTCTGAGTCACAGCGAGGAGGGGCGTGTGTGGGGGGGTCACTGGAACCGGTGCATCCTGTCTCCACCAGGTGCTTCAGAGCAGGAGCAGGCTACAGGGGGTGAGATGGCCAGACAAGAAGCTGAAGCTTCCAGAATGCCAGAGCGATTCAGAACCCAGGCACAGTCAGGACAGTAAGGAGAGAAAAATGCCCCCAAATATCACTCTGGTCCCCAAAGAGAGAGAAGGGGGGAGACTCACCAAGGACGGTCACTTGGGTCCCTGCGCCAAACACATAACACCGTGATACAGTCTTGAACACAAACCCTCTGTCAACCCTGGCAGCACACCCCTTCCCCGCCAAACCCAGGCCCACCTGCAGCTGCTTGGGAGGCTCAAAGTCCAGCCTCCTCTTTGTGGGGGCTGGTCTGGCCCATGGGAGCTTGAGAGGGGGCCCCCTCCCCCCTGCATCTTCAGTTCCTTGTGGGGTGAGCTTCCCCGCATCCCCAGCCATGGAGGGGTCAGAGGGAATGTCTGAGTGACGTATCACATCCCAGGTAACTTCCTGGAAGGAGCTCGGTCTGTGGCTCTGCTTGCTTGGGGAATGTCACCTGGAAGAACTGACAGTCCTCTTTCCAACACAGACATGATGGGGCCTGTGCCCTCTGCTGAGCTGGGGCCCATGGAGGGTTCTGGATGCTACCACACGTCCTAGGCACAGACCCCACGGTTCTGGATGCTACCACACGTCCTAGGCACAGGCCCCACATGGCCGTGTGTGCAATAGCACGCATGCGTGTGTACTAGCGTGTGCATGCAACTTGATCGTGCGTGTGTACGTGTCCAGTCTGACTGTGGGACGCGGAGCCTGGACCTGCCATCCTGAGCTAGCTCCCAGCACAGCAGTCTTCCTGGTTCTCAGGGCCGATTCCCAACTCCTAAGAAGGTGAACCAGTTCACAGTCCACAGTTGTCCAGGGTGCAGTCCGGAATGTAAACTTGACATTGACAGTGACTACCCATGGACATTTTGGGTTAGTGCTTGTGGTGGGTCAGTGATGGATTGGACTCTACAGGGTCCCTGCCTCCCAAGGACCTTGAATACAGCTGGAACCCCCATGACACATGTGGGAGGAGGAGCCCTCAGTGGGAGTGTGAGATTGAGCGACTAGGGTCCAGGGACTGAGGGTCCTGTAGTGAGTGTGACAGAGATGCCGGTTGGAGGGGTACAGGACAGTGTCACTGGGGAAGCAGGAGCAGGGGATGCCCTATGCTCTACATTGTGATGATAGGGAATGCCCATATGGGGTAGGAAACCGGGGAAACATGGCAATGAGTGGGGGCATAAAGGATAGGAGAATGAGCATCTCTGAGGGAGCTTGTACCAGATGGTGAGGCTCCAGGTCCAGGGAGGAGCTCAGATATTATCCATGAGTCCATGGGGAACCAAGAGCCGTGGGCTTTGGTACTGCTGGTGAGTGATGTGGTCCTCATAAGAAGGGCAAGCGAAGAGACATTCGGGAGGATGGTCTATCTTGGTTCTGCTGTTCAGATCTCCTATTCTGGAATATTCTATGGCCTTCATGGTTGAGAGTAAAACTAGCCCTCCCAAAACTATGAGGATACCTTTTGCAGACTCCTTTCCCCCAAAGGCAAAAGATTGATGATCACCCCCAAAGACGGTTGGGTTTAGGCCGCAAAGTGTTAGAAGCGCAATGAGCAGAGAGCACGATTTCTGATTGAATAAAGGACATTTTATTGAGTGTCGAGCGGGTGCAGCGAGAAGGGCCGGGGTGACCCTGGGGGGAGGGCAGGTCCTCCTGGAGGTCCTGTGGTTCCAGGCCCCCTTGGGTGGGGGAGGGTGTCGGGGACCTAAGAGCACTCTGCGGGGACCACCTTCTTCTCCACGGTGCTCCCCTCGTGCGTGACCAGGCAGCTGACGCTGCTGTATGATTTCCACTTGTCAGGCGACAGGCTCAGGTAGCTGCTGGCCGCGTACTTGTTGTTGCTCTGTTTGGAGGGCTTGGTGGTCTCCACGCCGTCGGTGACGGGGCTGCCGTTTGCCTTCCAGGCCACCGTCACGCCGCTGGGGTAGAAGTCACTGATGAGGCACACCAGGGTGGCCTTGTTGGCGCGGAGTTCCTCAGAGGAGGGCGGGAAGAGCGCCACCGAGGGCGCGGACTTGGGCTGACCTGTGGGGAGGGAGGGGCGGCAGGTCAAGGTCAGAGGATTACTCTGTCAGCTCCTACCTCAGTCCTGATGGAGGGGCATGGCTGTGCCAAGTCCCTGGCTTGGGCCTCAGGTGGCCCTTGCTGCCCTGAGGTCAGGTCAGCCATGGGTTGGGTCACTTCCCTTGTGTGGGGAGAATCTGAGTGCCAGAGCCTCCAGTTTCTGGGCCCCTCCACGGATTCAATCTCTCCTCAGGTCACATAACCTTCGAAATCACTCAGTCCACGCCCCGATCTAGCTCTACGGGCCCTGAGACCCTGCTTGCCTGATGAATCTGCCCGTCCTTGGACCTCATTCTCAGGGTGACGTCCCCCAGTTGGATTACCCGGGATTTCCTAGATCTGGTCCGTCCCTGGTTTCAGGGCTCTCTTGCCGTGTGAAAAGTAGTGGTCCTGCCCCCAGACCGCCTCACTCCTTCCAGCAGCCTGCCCACATCGCCAGGGATCCCCACCCCGACCAGGGATGCTGGGTGGGGCGGGGCTCCGAGCCCCTGGGGCCGGGTTCCAGGGAGTGCAGCAGATGAGGGGTCCCGTGCAAGGTGAATGTCCAGGTCTGAGGCTGGTGCTGTGTCTGCCCTAAGGGGTCTCCCTGTTCTGTGAAGTTATGCCAGGGGGTCTGTGTGTCCCAGCATCTGAGTGCCGGGTAGGCACCTTCCCTGTCGCCTGTCCCTCTCAGGGAGCGAGAAGCCCAGTACGTGCTCAAGGGAATTTCCAGCCGTGGTGGGAGGGGAAGGGGTGGACCTCTGCTGCCCGAGTGTCCGGGGACCTGTCCCATTCTTGGTGCCTGACCGTCCTCGTGGAGGTGGGTGTTCCCAGCACCCTGGGCCCCCTTCTCCTCCGAAGCCCTCGCTTCGTCCTTGACCCCTTGTCTTGTTGCTCCGTCCTTGCCTCCTGGTCCCCAGACCAAGGCTCACCTCACTGTGTTCCAGGCAGCCCTCTGGCTGTGATCCCAGGGCCAGGAGCCAGCGCCTGAGCGGCCCCCAGCATCCTCCCCTCCTGCTATGGCCCTGCTGGCAGGCTGAGCCTCCCTTGGCCTTGTCCGTCACCTGTCAGTTCCCCCCAGACTCTTGAAGCCAATAGACCCTGAGGGGGGAGCCCAGGATCCCCGAGTCCAGAGGACAAGGTTCCCATGGGGAGAGAGGTGGACCCACAACGAGGCCCGAGTGTCGATCGGGGAGGGTTTGGGGGCCGGTCCCCAGCAGCTCGGAACAGGCATCTGACAAGATGGGACCAGTGGAGGCACGAGGGACGGACAAGGAAGGCAAAACGTACAGACCCCGCTGACCTTCAGACCGAGCCCTAGTCCGCACTGAAAGGAGAGAAGCTTTCCCCAAACTGTACCCTGGATCCCAAAGAGGAGGGCAAGGGGGAGACTCACCGAGGACGGTCAGCTGGGTCCCGCTGCCGAACACAGCACACTGTGACACAGCCTCGAACACAAACCCTCTGTGAGCCCCTCCAGCCTTGACCCAGGCCCACCTGCAGCTGCTCGAGAGGCCACCAGTGCAGCCTCCTTGTCACGGGTGCTGGCCTGGCAGATGGGCGGCGGGTGGGGGGGGGGTGGTGGTGGCTGCTGGCACCTGGGGACCTGGGATTTCATGTCCATGGAGAATTCAGAGTCCATCTGTCCTCAGTCATGGCGAGGGGCTGGAGGACGGTCTGGCTATGGCATTGGTTCCCAGCTACCTCCATCCTTAGGGAGGAGCTATGTGTCAGGGTGTCTTTGTGGAAGGGGGGAGCAGGCCTGTTTCACTCAGAGTTGATGGAGCCGGCACCCCTCTGCAGACTGGGAGTCGTGGAGAGGGTCCTGGGTGCCACCACATCCTCAGCACAAGACGCCATGCAGATTTGGGGTCAGCGATGGGAAGTGGGTGGGTGGAGAAGCATGTTCCCCCCCGCCCGAGCACTCAGATCCCTCCAGAGGGCCCTGAGCACCCGAATTCCTGCCTTTGGCTGGATCTTCCAGAAGCTATAGTGGATGGTCAGTGTTTAGTCCCCGACCTGAGCTGGGGGAGGTCAGACGTCACCCTGTAGGGGTGTGTGGGCTAAATGTCAGCTGGATAGACCTGGCGGGCCCCTGGTGGGTGGGGAGGCGGTCAGGGCCTCTAGCAATTTGACCCGGAACTCCAGTGTGGGAGTCTGTGCTGGCCACCGGAACTGACTCAGGATCACACAGGCCCATGTTCAGCAATCACGCCTAGCACGCAGGACACATACTGAACCCCGGCACTGGACCTTCTTGTGGAGAGGGGGCCCTGGCCCCCAGGAACTCGGCCTGCATTCTGGCCTGGGCACGTCACCCGCAGTGCTCAGGCAGGGGACATGCAGGCCTGGCCACCTTCTTTCTGTGACACGGCGGCACGCTTGGTCGGCACTGCTGCTGTCCTCCCCTGTCTGCCTGCCTCTTCGGGTCCAGATCCTTCCCCCCGCCTTCCCAACCCAGGAGCTCATCATGTCTCTTGTCTCTCTCCATCCTTGACTGCAATCTCCCTGCCCTTCTCTCTGCCACTGGCTGGGTCTGGTGGGCACTGTGGCGACTGGGTGTTCTTTGCCCAGGTCCCACATGGGGTTCCTGAGTCGTCCCTGTACTCTGGCTTTTCCTGATCTTTCCCCAGACATGCCCACCATTGCAGTGTTTGGAAAGATGCCAGTGCCTTTGCGGTGATCATGAGTGTGCATGGGTGTTGGTGTGCATTCGTCCCCGTGTATGTGCATTGGTGTTCTAGCTCAGCTACCATACTTGGCTCCTAAATCGTGGAGTCATTGGAGAGACCTGGTGGCAGCCCATTTCCACAATCTGACCCTGGATTTTTAACCTAGAGGTCCTAGGTGGGTCACCCAAGTAGGAGTGTTGGGCTCACAGTTTGGCTTGGCCTTGGAGGAGTCCTAGAGAGCATAGCTGATGTCTGTCTCCCAGAAAACATGAATACAAGTGGGAGCCGAGAGACAATGTGGGAGGAGGGGCCGCGAGTGTGATTGGGAGTGGGAGTGCCCCGTGTCCTGGCTGAAGGCCCTGTCGTGAGTGTACCCGGGAGAGTCTGTGAGGGGAATACAGCAGTGTCCCCGGGGAAACAGGGGAGGGGGTTCTCCTAAGGAAGGGAGGGTGTTCTAGGGTGTGATGGTGGGGCAGGTCCACATGGGATAGGAATTCAGGGAAATCATGGCACTGAGACGGGAGCCTCTAGCGATAGGGGAGTGAACATTTCATGAGAGGGGCTATTTCCAGATTCTGAGAGGCACTCCGAAGTTATCTGCACACCATGGGGAGCCAAGGTCAGCGAGGGCAGCTGCGCATGGCAATGGGCATGGTGCAAAGAAAGAAAAGAGCATAGAGGGCGCCTGGGTGGTGCAGTCGTTAAGTGTCTGCCTTTGGCTCAGCTCATAATCCCAGGGTCCTGGGATCGAGCCCCGCATCGGGTTCCCTCCTCGGCGGGAGGCCTGCTTCTCTCCCTCTCCCTCTGTCCCTGCTTGTGTTCCTGCTCTCGCTGTCTCTGTCTCTGTCAAATAAATAAAGAAATCTTTAAAAAAAAAAAAATGGAAGAGCATAGAGTCATTGTGAAGGATGGTCTTTAATCTCTTTTCTCCCGTTGGGATTTTGTGTTTTGGAATACCATCTGGCCATCGTGGGTGAGAACCTGGGAGGTCTACCCCTCCCAAAATCATGAGGATGCCTTCTTCAGACTGATTCCCCCCGGAAGCAAAAGATTGATGATCACCCCCAAAGACGGTTGGGTTTAGGCCGCAAAGTGTTAGAAGCGCAATGAGCAGAGAGCACGATTTCTGATTGAATAAAGGACATTTTATTGAGTGTCGAGCGGGTGCAGCGAGAAGGGCCGGGGTGACCCTGGTGGGAGGGCAGATCCTCCTGGAGGTCCTGTGGCTCCAGGCCCCCTTGGGTGGGGGAGGGTGTCGGGGACCTAAGAGCACTCTGCGGGGACCACCTTCTTCTCCACGGTGCTCCCCTCGTGCGTGACCAGGCAGCTGACGCTGCTGTATGATTTCCACTTGTCAGGCGACAGGCTCAGGTAGCTGCTGGCCGCGTACTTGTTGTTGCTCTGTTTGGAGGGCTTGGTGGTCTCCACGCCGTCGGTGACGGGGCTGCCGTTTGCCTTCCAGGCCACCGTCACGCCGCTGGGGTAGAAGTCACTGATGAGGCACACCAGGGTGGCCTTGTTGGCGCGGAGTTCCTCAGAGGAGGGCGGGAAGAGCGCCACGAGGGCGCGGACTTGGGCTGACCTGTGGGGAGGGAGGGGCGGCAGGTCAAGGTCAGAGGATTACTCTGTCAGCTCCTACCTCAGTCCTGATGGAGGGGCATGGCTGTGCCAAGTCCCTGGCTTGGGCCTCAGGTGGCCCTTGCTGCCCTGAGGTCAGGTCAGCCATGGGTTGGGTCACTTCCCTTGTGTGGGGAGAATCTGAGTGCCAGAGCCTCCAGTTTCTGGGCCCCTCCACGGATTCAATCTCTCCTCAGGTCACATAACCTTCGAAATCACTCAGTCCACGCCCCGATCTAGCTCTACGGGCCCTGAGACCCTGCTTGCCTGATGAATCTGCCCGTCCTTGGACCTCATTCTCAGGGTGACGTCCCCCAGTTGGATTACCCGGGATTTCCTAGATCTGGTCCGTCCCTGGTTTCAGGGCTCTCTTGCCGTGTGAAAAGTAGTGGTCCTGCCCCCAGACCGCCTCACTCCTTCCAGCAGCCTGCCCACATCGCCAGGGATCCCCACCCCGACCAGGGATGCTGGGTGGGGCGGGGCTCCGAGCCCCTGGGGCCGGGTTCCAGGGAGTGCAGCAGATGAGGGGTCCCGTGCAAGGTGAATGTCCAGGTCTGAGGCTGGTGCTGTGTCTGCCCTAAGGGGTCTCCCTGTTCTGTGAAGTTATGCCAGGGGGTCTGTGTGTCCCAGCATCTGAGTGCCGGGTAGGCACCTTCCCTGTCGCCTGTCCCTCTCAGGGAGCGAGAAGCCCAGTACGTGCTCAAGGGAATTTCCAGCCGTGGTGGGAGGGGAAGGGGTGGACCTCTGCTGCCCGAGTGTCCGGGGACCTGTCCCATTCTTGGTGCCTGACCGTCCTCGTGGAGGTGGGTGTTCCCAGCACCCTGGGCCCCCTTCTCCTCCGAAGCCCTCGCTTCGTCCTTGACCCCTTGTCTTGTTGCTCCGTCCTTGCCTCCTGGTCCCCAGACCAAGGCTCACCTCACTGTGTTCCAGGCAGCCCTCTGGCTGTGATCCCAGGGCCAGGAGCCAGCGCCTGAGCGGCCCCCAGCATCCTCCCCTCCTGCTATGGCCCTGCTGGCAGGCTGAGCCTCCCTTGGCCTTGTCCGTCACCTGTCAGTTCCCCCCAGACTCTTGAAGCCAATAGACCCTGAGGGGGGAGCCCAGGATCCCCGAGTCCAGAGGACAAGGTTCCCATGGGGAGAGAGGTGGACCCACAACGAGGCCCGAGTGTCGATCGGGGAGGGTTTGGGGGCCGGTCCCCAGCAGCTCGGAACAGGCATCTGACAAGATGGGACCAGTGGAGGCACGAGGGACGGACAAGGAAGGCAAAACGTACAGACCCCGCTGACCTTCAGACCGAGCCCTAGTCCGCACTGAAAGGAGAGAAGCTTTCCCCAAACTGTACCCTGGATCCCAAAGAGGAGGGCAAGGGGGAGACTCACCGAGGACGGTCAGCTGGGTCCCGCTGCCGAACACAGCACACTGTGACACAGCCTCGAACACAAACCCTCTGTGAGCCCCTCCAGCCTTGACCCAGGCCCACCTGCAGCTGCTCGAGAGGCCACCAGTGCAGCCTCCTTGTCACGGGTGCTGGCCTGGCAGATGGGCGGCGGGTGGGGGGGTGGTGGTGGTGGCTGCTGGCACCTGGGGACCTGGGATTTCATGTCCATGGAGAATTCAGAGTCCATCTGTCCTCAGTCATGGCGAGGGGCTGGAGGACGGTCTGGCTATGGCATTGGTTCCCAGCTACCTCCATCCTTAGGGAGGAGCTATGTGTCAGGGTGTCTTTGTGGAAGGGGGGAGCAGGCCTGTTTCACTCAGAGTTGATGGAGCCGGCACCCCTCTGCAGACTGGGAGTCGTGGAGAGGGTCCTGGGTGCCACCACATCCTCAGCACAAGACGCCATGCAGATTTGGGGTCAGCGATGGGAAGTGGGTGGGTGGAGAAGCATGTTCCCCCCCGCCCGAGCACTCAGATCCCTCCAGAGGGCCCTGAGCACCCGAATTCCTGCCTTTGGCTGGATCTTCCAGAAGCTATAGTGGATGGTCAGTGTTTAGTCCCCGACCTGAGCTGGGGGAGGTCAGACGTCACCCTGTAGGGGTGTGTGGGCTAAATGTCAGCTGGATAGACCTGGCGGGCCCCTGGTGGGTGGGGAGGCGGTCAGGGCCTCTAGCAATTTGACCCGGAACTCCAGTGTGGGAGTCTGTGCTGGCCACCGGAACTGACTCAGGATCACACAGGCCCATGTTCAGCAATCACGCCTAGCACGCAGGACACATACTGAACCCCGGCACTGGACCTTCTTGTGGAGAGGGGGCCCTGGCCCCCAGGAACTCGGCCTGCATTCTGGCCTGGGCACGTCACCCGCAGTGCTCAGGCAGGGGACATGCAGGCCTGGCCACCTTCTTTCTGTGACACGGCGGCACGCTTGGTCGGCACTGCTGCTGTCCTCCCCTGTCTGCCTGCCTCTTCGGGTCCAGATCCTTCCCCCCGCCTTCCCAACCCAGGAGCTCATCATGTCTCTTGTCTCTCTCCATCCTTGACTGCAATCTCCCTGCCCTTCTCTCTGCCACTGGCTGGGTCTGGTGGGCACTGTGGCGACTGGGTGTTCTTTGCCCAGGTCCCACATGGGGTTCCTGAGTCGTCCCTGTACTCTGGCTTTTCCTGATCTTTCCCCAGACATGCCCACCATTGCAGTGTTTGGAAAGATGCCAGTGCCTTTGCGGTGATCATGAGTGTGCATGGGTGTTGGTGTGCATTCGTCCCCGTGTATGTGCATTGGTGTTCTAGCTCAGCTACCATACTTGGCTCCTAAATCGTGGAGTCATTGGAGAGACCTGGTGGCAGCCCATTTCCACAATCTGACCCTGGATTTTTAACCTAGAGGTCCTAGGTGGGTCACCCAAGTAGGAGTGTTGGGCTCACAGTTTGGCTTGGCCTTGGAGGAGTCCTAGAGAGCATAGCTGATGTCTGTCTCCCAGAAAACATGAATACAAGTGGGAGCCGAGAGACAATGTGGGAGGAGGGGCCGCGAGTGTGATTGGGAGTGGGAGTGCCCCGTGTCCTGGCTGAAGGCCCTGTCGTGAGTGTACCCGGGAGAGTCTGTGAGGGGAATACAGCAGTGTCCCCGGGGAAACAGGGGAGGGGGTTCTCCTAAGGAAGGGAGGGTGTTCTAGGGTGTGATGGTGGGGCAGGTCCACATGGGATAGGAATTCAGGGAAATCATGGCACTGAGACGGGAGCCTCTAGCGATAGGGGAGTGAACATTTCATGAGAGGGGCTATTTCCAGATTCTGAGAGGCACTCCGAAGTTATCTGCACACCATGGGGAGCCAAGGTCAGCGAGGGCAGCTGCGCATGGCAATGGGCATGGTGCAAAGAAAGAAAAGAGCATAGAGGGCGCCTGGGTGGTGCAGTCGTTAAGTGTCTGCCTTTGGCTCAGCTCATAATCCCAGGGTCCTGGGATCGAGCCCCGCATCGGGTTCCCTCCTCGGCGGGAGGCCTGCTTCTCTCCCTCTCCCTCTGTCCCTGCTTGTGTTCCTGCTCTCGCTGTCTCTGTCTCTGTCAAATAAATAAAGAAATCTTTAAAAAAAAAAAAATGGAAGAGCATAGAGCCATTGTGAAGGATGGTCTTTAATCTCTTTTCTCCCGTTGGGATTTTGTGTTTTGGAATACCATCTGGCCATCGTGGGTGAGAATCTGGGAGGTCTACCCTCCCAAAATCATGAGGATGCCTTCTTCAGACTGATTCCCCCGAAAGGAAAAGCTTGATGATCACCCCCAAAGACGGTTGGGTTTAGGCCGCAAAGTGTTAGAAGCGCAATGAGCAGAGAGCACGATTTCTGATTGAATAAAGGACATTTATTGAGTGTCGAGCGGGTGCAGCGAGAAGGGCCGGGGTGACCCTGGTGGGAGGGCAGATCCTCCTGGAGGTCCTGTGGCTCCAGGCCCCCTTGGGTGGGGGAGGGTGTCGGGGACCTAAGAGCACTCTGCGGGGACCACCTTCTTCTCCACGGTGCTCCCCTCGTGCGTGACCAGGCAGCTGACGCTGCTGTATGATTTCCACTTGTCAGGCGACAGGCTCAGGTAGCTGCTGGCCGCGTACTTGTTGTTGCTCTGTTTGGAGGGTTTGGTGGTCTCCACGCCCTCGGTGACGGGGCTGCCGTTTGCCTTCCAGGCCACCGTCACGCCGCTGGGGTAGAAGTCACTGATGAGGCACACCAGGGTGGCCTTGTTGGCGCGGAGTTTCTCAGAGGAGGGCGGGAAGAGTGTGACTGAATGAGGAGACTTCTGCCCACCTGTGAGGCGGAGGAGGGAAGCAGGTCAGAGCGAACGTAGGTAATCCATCTTGGGGTTCCTTGATATCAGCCTTTGTGTGGGTATAGGTTCCTGAGCATCCAATCAGTGCCCCCGTTTCTAACTCTGTGTTGCAGGTACATGCCAGGGAGCGTGGGATCAATTATTCCTCAACTTCCCATCCTTGATTGGGAACTTTGAGTTGGACACCTGCTACCACCCATCCTGAGACTCTCTTGGAACCTTTGCCCTACACAGATCTCCAACTCTCACTCATGTTCCTACATTCTCTGTCTTTCCCACAGTGTCTGCATGGGGCTCTATGTCTGTCTCTCTGTCCCCCAGGAGATGATGTGAGCTCTCTGACTTCCTGTTGTGTAATCCTGAGGACATTTCTGGCCCAACACTTCTGTGCTCAGGGTGTTAGGGTCTTTGCCCTAAGGGGTCTGTTTTTACTCAGATCTGTCTCTCCTGGGCTATCCTGGATGGGGTGGGAGCTTTGCTGACCATACAGAGCCTGTCTGCCTGTCCTACTGCCTCTGTATTTCAAAGTCTTTTGGCAGCCTTGCCCTCCATCTTCTCCAAATTGGTCTCATCATTAGAGCCTTCGTGTCATATATTCTGCCTTTCTTGGTGGCAGGATGTATGTCTTGTAGAGACTCAGGAGTTTACCTTGTTACATCCCATCTTTGCGTGATACTTTCTCTAGCACCTTCTCTTCTCTGCACTGTCCTCCCTCTTGCGGGCTTCCTTGAGTCCCCAGGCCAGTTCAGGGCTCTGTATTGTAGCCCCTGGAGGCCCAGGTGAGGCCCTGAACACCTGTAACATTCCTGGCCATGGATCCCGTGTCTCACAGCTCTGCGGAACTTATCAGAACCTCTGACCTGTGTGTCCCCAGCCTTGGACCTGAGGGTTCTGGGTCCCTCTAAAGGTGCCAAATGGTCATCCCCCCAATGGTCCTTATTCTCTCTTCCCTTTTTGATGGGGGACCCAAGTGCCTCCCAGACACAAGGATGGAAGAACAGGAGGCCACAGAGGAGAGGACAGAGCAGAGCACATCTAGGACCCAGCACGACCCTGGCAGAGAGATAGAGGAGTTTCTAGGTCATTCCAACGATTGTTTGCCTCTCAAGTTGTAGGTGAGGGGGTGGTGATGACCAAAGAAGTAAGCAGGAAAGTCTTACAGGGAGGGGAGGAGGTCAGGGTCCCAGAGGCTGGGATCCCGGGTGAAAGCATGACAAAGGCTGAGACAGGACACGAAAAGAAAAAAAAAAATAGCGGAAAATTGCCCAAACCTCTGGGAGAGCAGGGAAGGAGGGAGAAGATGGGACTCACCCTGGACGGTCAGCTGGGTCCCTCCGCCGAATACCAAACACTGTGATACAGGCTCATACAAAAATTCTCCCTGGGAGGCCCTGCCCCACCCACGAGCCCCCCACCTGCAGCTGCGATGGAGGAAGTGGGGGCAATGCTCCAGGCTGGTGTGTGCTCAGCAGTGGTGGGGGGGCGGGACACATCCCCCACCCCTAGCAGATGACAGGACCAATGACCCCATGTGTTCTGCAACAGGATCCTTGGAAGCAATTCTTCCAAAGGAAGTTGGTATCTGATCTGCTGTTGGTACTGCTATCTCCCAGGATTTAAAATAGTTTGTGGAAGGCCTGTGTGTAATTTGAGTTAGGTTCCATGGAATTGAATAGGACATCCCTTCTCTGCATGTTCAAACAATCCCAGTTCCTTGTTGACACCATGAGGTGAGGGCAGAGGATGTCCCCTCCCTCCCAAACCCTCTTTTGCAGGGAAAAGCAGGTTGATCTGGGTTTATGTGCCATTGGAAACTTCCTATGTCCCCAACCATCACTCCAGAGGGCTCAGCTTTATCTTCCTGGGAATGTCCTACTTTGGGACTGTCCTAAGTAAAATCTGGGCTGGTCCTGTAGGACATGCTAGCCTGTGTCCCGGTGACCTTGGGAGCAGCCCCAGGCAATCCCCTGTCTGGTCTCATGTTGGGGAGGGTCTGGTGTGTGACTGCTGCTCTGCTTCTTTCAGAGAGTCTCAATCCCACCTCCCACTAACCAGAACTGGCATCAGTGACTGATTTTGGTCCCGGGGTGGGTAGGCACAGATGAGCTAGAGTATGTTGTCAATCAGAAAGCAGGAGCTTACAGATCTCCTGGGGTCATGTGCGTGTACCCGGGAGCCACCTGAAGAGGCTCTCACTGGACTGATGTCCATATGTGCAGCCACATTGCCATCGTGCACAGAGGACAACCCTGGTGTGATCCGTTTGATCCCAGAGTTTACCAGGTCACCACACAGTGATTATTCAGCAGGAGAGGATGGAGGGAGCAGACAATCTTCTATAAAGTGGGGAACAACAGGGAACAGTTTACATTTCTTCTTTTCCCTAGATATGAAAGGCACCATGGAGAGAATAAAGAGCAGAGCAGATGAAGGCCCTCCCCTCATGGGCATGTGCTTCCCCGCCCTCCCAGGAGAAGGAAGACAGAGAGGAAATACTGCCATGATGCACCCTTCCCATCAGATGGATGGAGTCATTGAACATCCAGGTAGTTAATGCTACCTAGAAGGGTCCACTTGACCTGGGTCCTTTGATGCATAGTAGCCAACTGTTCTGGGTGGTGGTTTTGCCAAGTCCAAGCTGGACCTTCTGACGCCAGAAGTCCTTTGTAGGAACAGGAAGCAGATTGAAGGTTTCGGGGAGGCTGTGGTGGGAGAGTCCCAGGACCAGCAGCTCAGACCCACAGCCACTACCTTTGAAGGGAAAGTAGAATGATTTGGGAGATCTTACTGACCTAAGGAACCTGAAGACACATCCATCAATGACACTGTCAAATCTTATTCCATAGTCATAAAAGGAAAAGGAAATACCACCAAATAATATTTACAACATATACACTTAACCAGGGATTGATATCCAAATATATGAGGAGTTTCTATAGATCCATAAGAAAATACAAGGAACCGAATGGAAAAATAGACAAAATTATGACTGGTAAATTCACAGTAGAAATAAAATCAGTAAAAAAAAAAAAAAAAAAAAAAAAAAGAAAGGAAAAACCACTCACCAATGATCAAATAAACGATTAAACAACAAACATATCCTCATTAATGCTCATCAGGGATGAGCAAATTAAAAAAAACTTCAACAGTATCACAGTATTGGCAAGGATGTAGAGGAAAGGGCACCGTCATTCACTGCAGTGAATATAAGCTGGGACAGCCTTTCAGAAGGACATTTGGGTACCATATAAGAACATTTTGAAAGCACATTCTCTCTGGTCCAGAAATTCCAGTTTTAGCCATTAATCCAAAGTAGGTATTTAAGTGCGCTTCAAGTACACACATAACACATGCACACATATGTGGGTATTTCCATGACAGCATCACTTGTAATTTATATTTTTAAATGGAAACAACCTAAATGTCCATTAATGGGGGAATAATTACATACAGTCTGGTTCAACCAAATGTTGAAGTCTTACAAAGCCATTATAAGAACATGGGAGATCCATACAGATTGAGATAGAAAATGTCAGTAACAGACTGTTCAAAAAGCTAGTTGCAGGACAATATGCAGAGTATGATTCCATTATTTGAAAAATAAATCCCTCCAAATCGAGTAGATATGCGCGCGCGCGTGTGTGTGTGTGTGTGTGTGTTTTCAAGGACATACACACATGGGAGAAGGATTGGAAGTATATCGACCAACCTGACAGTGGTCATCGCTGGAGAATGGGTTTTAGGGTAAGATGTAGATTTTTTTCTTTAATATACTTCTTTACTTAATCTTTTTTTTTTTACAACAAGTACATGTTACTCATATTAAAAATTATTTTAGAAAATAAAAACAAAATATATCTTCCTGTGAACATTTTCAAAAGTATAGAAAATCAGAAAGCAGAAATTTAAATCAGGTGAAATCCCATCAGCCAGAGACACACCACTGACATTTTTCTATATTTTCGGACAGGCTTTTGAAAATGCACACATACTTTAAAAACGCAATTTCAGAAACAGAGTTTTGGAGGCTTGTGCAAGATTCCTTATGATAGATGTTCCATACTGTATTTGGTCACACCCTTTCTGCTGGATAGATTATTTCGTTTTCTCGCACCATTAATAATGTTGAGCTAGCCATTCTTGTTTGTAAATCTTTGGTTACATCTTTGATTATTGCCCCCGCCCCCGCCCCCCACCACCCCATGAATTCCTAGAAGTGGAATTACACAATTTAAATAAATAAATAAGTATACTTTAAAAAAATGACTTGCTGCATATTGTTAAAATGGTTATACATTTTAGACTTCTATAGACAGTCCATGAGAGTGCCCATTCCTCCCTGGTCAAACTCTGGTACTTGCTAATTTTAGAAGAGATCTTGGTTCTTGGTACTTGGTCCTTCCTCCCCATCCCCAAGGTGCAAGCTTTGGCCGTTATCCATCCTTGGTCCTCTAATCTGGCCTCATACCAGTCTCCTATCGGAAAACCGTTTTCCAAACACGAATCCGACCCTGACAGTCTGCTTTTAAATCCCTCAACAACTCCTCTGGACCCCAAGATCAAGGACGCAGCGCCTAACACACAACGGCGCAGCGTGGCGCGCATGCTCTCTCCCCTGGCTCCGGTCCGGGAGCGCTCTGCCGCGCCTGCGCACTTCTCTCCTCTCAGCCCAGGCGGCTCCCAGTGCCTCGATTGCCCGCCTCACGCCTCAGTGCCCTTGCATCCGTCAGATCAGTTTGATCTGTCGCGGCGCCTGAACATGACCCCCTTGGTTCAGGCCCACCCTCTTTGGGTCCCCAGGCTGGCCCCTGCAACTATTTATGACTAAGTTGCAGAGTGGACATCCTTGGGGGAGACTCAGCCAAGACCTTGCTTCCCTCTCTAACTGCCTTGCAGACCACCTCTTCTGTTGCACCATTTTGTTTCAACACAGGACACGCTGATGGGTTCACAGTGTTCAGGCCTCGGACTTCTTACAGTTCTGAGACTGTGCCTGTGTGACCTTGGGGAGGTCAACTTACCTCTCTGAACCTCTGTCTTCCTCTGCAAGATGGGGATAACAGCAGGATCTGACTTGGGCTACAGAGAGAGATGTTCTGCCCCTAAAACAGTTAGTGCCTGTGGGCACAACCTGCTCCTGCCTCCCTGTTTCTGTCCTACCCAGAGGACAAGGGTGAGACAAGGGTGGTACTAGTGCAAAATTTAAGGGGTGCTAATAATTCAGTCATCAAGATAAATCATATTTCATACAATATTAAAAGCTAAAAATCAATGCAAAAAAAATCCACGCAGGACAAATATCAACACTTTAAATACAGCCAGGGTCTGCCCCGGCCCCTTCTCTCTGGCTGATTCTTCCTTCACCCTCTTCCCATCACTGCTGCTCTTCTCCTCAGATGCCCACTCCTGGCTCCCACCTCAGGGAGCTCCACATATTCCCACCATGACTCTTTTGGCTCCTTACCTGTCTCATGGGCTTCGAAAGCTGGATAGGCTCCTTCCTGCTGGGGCTCTGCTCAGTGGTGCTGCGCTGGGGACAGTGGGCCATGGGCACCCATGGCCAGGCTTAGTAGCAGTAGGAGCTGGCACTGCCTCGGTCAGGGCTCTGTCCTCCTGGGGGGCCTCACAGCGCACTTGGCCAGTCTTGGGCCTCATCTGCCCTCAGGGTGGAAGCTCCGCTTGAACTTCCTGGAGAGGGGCCCCCAGTCCCTCTTGCTGACAGCAGCTGTCCCAGTATGCCTGGCCCACCTGGCCCTGTCTTCTGCCTGGACCTTCTCTGGTCCCTGCACCCAGTGCCCAGCCCTCTCCAGGGCCCATGGCTGTTACCCCTGGGGGTCTCCCTCAGAGTGACATCTGCTAACTGCCCTGCTGTGGTCCGATCCTGGGCTCCACCTCCTCCCACTGAAGTCCGCCCACAGTCCCTGCCTCTGGGGCCCTGGGTGGGGCATACCTGACCTGCCTTATTTCCCTCTTCCCCAAGGGTGTCCCAGATCTGTCGAGCATCTCCCTGGGGCTTGAAGGGGCCACAGGGAGCAGCTGACTGCCTAGTGGATCAGGAATCACAAAGGCCTGATTCCTTGGGGTGGGGCTGGAGCTAGGGCTTCTCTTCTGACCAGTCCCCCAGGCTGGTCCCTGCACACTCCACTTCCTTGGCGGCTTTGGTCAAGCCTGGCTGTTTCCCCTGTGATCATTTCAGCTTCGCAGCCAGGCAAGGGCCCTGCAGAGAGTGATTCTATATCCTTCACTCAAAGAGTAACAGCAGGCTCAAGAATGTTGAAACCTTCCAGATCTAGGTCACTTCTGTGCCTCAGTTTCCTCATCTGTAAAATGGACACAGTTCCTCAGCAGCAGGGCAGTCATGAAGATGAATGAGAGCATGTGAATGCCAAGCCCCGGATGTAGCAGGTATCCACTGCTAGCCCCTCGGACTTTGGGCTTTAGAGCAACTGTTGGCATGTCCTGGGGGCAGGTGTGCTTGCTTTACAGGTGAACACAGTAAAGTCCAGAGAAAATAAATGCAGGGGCCAAGGTCCCTCTGGGAGTGGGCTGCAGGGTGAGCGAGAATCTAGGAGTGAGCTTGTCCCCTGCATTGCAGCTCTCTGTCCACCTGGAAGGCTCATGCCTTGCTTGCAAGGGAGCCAAAGTTTGGGTTCTGTTGGGCAGGGGGGCAGGGGGGATGGGCCGCACAGGTGCTTTGGGTTGGGGTCCGTTGGAAAGCCCAGCAATATAGTATGTAACTCAATCAGACTGACCGCAGGCGACGGGGCTGACTGCCACCTGGGCTGAGATCGTCTTGCTTGTTTGAGGATGAGGAAATCGATGTTCAAGCATTCTGTGCAGAGGCCTGGCTCTGGCATGGCTCCAGAACATGCTTTGTTGATGACGCCTTTTTTTGCACACGAGGTGGGGCCAGCCTGGAACTGAGGGGTGGGGGTGCTTTGGAACATTTCAGTGCTTTAACCTTTAAGGCTTCCAATCCGGCCGCCTGGAGTGCAGCCCCAAGAGGACAGTTCAATAGGGGGCAGCAGAGACCAGCAGTAGAAGGAGGCTAAACCCCAGAAAAGGCTGGAGCTCTGGAGGGGTTGGCGGGAGGCCAGGGAAAGGCTCCAGCAGTGGGGGCACGTGGGAGGATGCAGAGGCTGGACTCTGGTTCTGCATCTTCCCTGGCGCCCACCTCACCCCTGGAACCACCACCTGGTGGGGGGAGGCGAGTGAATTGAATCACCCCGGTGTAGGGTAGGATCCTGACCTGACTTATAGTTTTGATGTTGTATTCATCATGGAATTCTGCATTCATTGCGATTTCAAAAAATATTGCATTAGATATTATTTATCTTGATTACTGAGTTTTGGGCTCCTCCCTTAAATTTTACACGCCACGACAGTGTCTTACTCTGCTCCCACTAGTCCTGGCTGTGTCTGGAACTCCGGGAAACCTGTTGGGGGCGGGGAGGTTAGGCGGGGGGCGGGGTTCTGGAGTGGGAGTGGCCAGCTCCCTGAGGTTCCAGCCTCAACTGACCAAGTGGGTTGACATTTGCATAGCGGAGCTCTGTTTTTATAGCGACCTATCTTGTTTATAAAAAGTTATTATAAAATAGATAATCACATAATATCGACATCATTTTATTGCTGGACCTTCTCTCCAGACACATCCTTTGATTTTCACTGATTTTATAATATTCTCCCAAATACCCACCCGGATGTTTACTTTTGTTGACAAATAGAGCCGACGGTTACTAACAGAAGCACATCTGAATAGTATCTTTGACAATGAGGACTGGCTTTGCCAATTAGATTACACAGTGGCGCTTCTCCCTGGATTGAATGGTTCAAATCGGCAACACCAAGTTTTGGAGGAAAAATATACCTGAAGCACATGAGAAGATGAAAGCATGTTTCTCAAAAAAAAATATTGTATTTGCGAAGATGCACGATGATTACAGATATTTTAATTTTTTCCCAATCTTTTAAACTCTATCATGCACAAGGGGTCTCTTAGTAACTTCCAGTCAAGTTCCTTGGCGCATATCCCTGATATGAATCTGAGAAAGTGGATGACAAATGGCTGGGTGACACTCCCACCCCCCCCACCCCCCGCGCAGCTGATTCTGGGATGGAGCCAGACTGCAGGAGCTTTACAGGGAGAGTGTTTGGGACCAACCCATGTGCAAGCGATGGGGAGGGGTGGAGCAGGGTGGGCAGAGGGAGGAATCAGCTATAGTGGAGCTTTGCTGTTGGGATGGTCCTTCTCAGCTTCCCAAAGTGGGCCGAGAGGCTGGGTCTTCAGACTCTCACGCTGATCAGCTTTCAGAGGCCAGCTGCCTAGGGGAGGACCATGGCTCGGCTCCGGGTGGCTATCTTCATCAAGGGAGCTGACAGATGAGGGCAGGGCTGTCTGTGTGTGCCTTTCCCAGCAGATGGGGCAATAAGCCCTTCATTCCAGAAAGGGTCTGGTGGTGCATCAAACTGTCTACCAGTTCAAATCCTCTCAAAGGCAGGAGGTTTCCAATTCTTTGCTTTCAGCAAAATTAAAAGTATATGAGGTAGAGCTGCCAGCTGATAGGTCATTGAAAAAAGTAATTTTTGAGCATCAACCACTAATGATTTTTGGCACATAATTAGGAAGAAGCTCAGATTTGTGAGCGAAAGTCTATTATAAAACTTCTGTTTATGAGGTCAAGGTTTCTTTGAGTTTCATATAAAAATGAAAGCCAGAACAGAATAGATGCAAGACCTTGCTTCATTCTGGCAGGACATCATATTCATCAATGGATCCACAAATCAACACCATTTAATGATTATCTATGTAAATTTTAATATGTTTATGTAGTTTTGATCACATACTGCTATGAATAATTAAGATGCCAACTCAGTGTGGCAGAAAATAATTTAACGCTCAAGGTCACAGGCTATGAAACTAAATTTTAGAATGTAAACAATGTATATTTTTAGGACAGAGATGTATGGCAGGATAATGAATAAAAGACTCAGGTGTAAAAGTGTATGAGCAGATCAAATTCAATGAGGGGTGTGGAGTGAAAACAAAGTTCAAGATGAGAGAAGAAATGGAAAATTTCCAAATGTTAGAGGAGAATTTTAAAAAAGAGTGGGTTGGTAAAGATACAAATGTAGGGATCCGAAGGGGCACGTGCACCCCAATGTTTGTAGCAGCAACGTCCACAATAGCCAAACTGTGGAAAGAGCCAAGATGTCCATCGACAGATGAATGGATAAAGAAGATGTGGTATATATATATACAATGGAATATTATGCAGCCATCAAAAGGAATGAGATCTTGCCATTTGCAACGATGTGGTTGGAACTGGAGGGTGTTATGCTAAGTGAAATAAGTCAGTCAGAGAAAGACATATATCATATGACCTCACGGATGTGAGGAATTCTTAATCTCAGGAAACAAACTGAGGGTTGCTGGAGTGGTGGGGGGTGGGAGGGATGGGGTGGCTGCGTGATAGACATTGGGGAGGGTATGTGCTCTGGTGAGCGCTGTGAATTGTGCAAGACTGTTGAATCACAGATCTGTACTTCTGAAACAAATAATGCAATATATGTTAAGAAAAAAAAAGAAGAAGAAGATAGCAGGAGGGGAAGATGGAAGGGGAGTAAATTGGAGGGGGAGACGAACCATGAGAGACGATGGACTCTGAAAAACATATCGAGGGTTCTAAAGGGGAGGGGGTGGGGGGATGGGTTAGCCTGGTGATGGGTATTAAGGAGGGCACGTTCTGCGTGGAGCACTGGGTGTTATGCACAAACAATGAATCATGGAACACTGCATCAAAAACTAATGATGTAATGTATGGTGATTAACATAACAATAAAAAATTTAAAGATAAAAAACAGTGGGTTGGGGTGTCTCGGTGGCTCAGTTGTTAAGTGTCTGCCTTCAGCTCAGGTCATGATCCCAGAGTCCTGGGATTGAGCCCCGCGTCGGGCTCCCTGCTCGGCGGGAAGCCTGCTTCTCCCTCTCCCACTCCCTCTGCTTGTGTTCCTTCTCTCACTTTGTCTCTCTCTATCAAATAAATAAATAAAATCTTAAAAAAATAAAAAAATAAAAGAGTGGGCATCCAATCATGATGATACTCACTTTCATTCTATATATATAGAGGAACGTTGAGACCGTTTTACAAACTTCGGGAGAAAACTTTACATGTCTACTTACAAAGCAGCAGGGAGTGTGAACCTCAATTCTTTTGGAGGGCTCTGCTGCAGGCCCTGTCCCCCTCCCCCAAGGAGGCTCTTCTCTAATGCATAAAAGTCCTGGGTCTCAGCACAGGGTGATCACATAAACTAATAAGCAGGACCACCATGAGTTGGGGGGCAGCTAGGAGCTGTGCCCTTTCCTTCCAGTATCTTGACTCTTCTGATCACTCCTGAGAGAATTGAGTGAGGCGCTAAGCCTGGAGAGGGGCAAGGCAGTCCCAAGGCTCAGCTAGTAGGGGGACCTCTGCACCCACAGGGCACTGACAACAGCCTCTGTGACTCAAAACAGACCCCCACCTGCCATTTCTCAGCAGGGTAAAGAGAGGCCCCGAGAGGGCAAAGAACCTGCTGGAGTGTCCTAACCCTGGAGGGTTGGAGCTGGGACCAGAGAGGATGCCTGGCCCTCAGGCCTACAGCTGCTCAGACAGCTGGTGAGAGTGTCAGGCCAGGGTAGGAGGGTTTGTGTCTCACTTCCCCATCTGCCTGTGTCACCGTGAGCATCAGCACTGCTGTACCCCGCCTGACAGTAATAGTCAGCCTCGTCCTCGGCCCGGGCCCCGCTGATGGTCAGGGTGGCCGTGCTCCCCGAGTTGGAGCCTGAGAATCGGTCAGGGATCCCTGAGGGCCGCTCAGTGTCCTTATAAATGACCGTCACGGGGGCTTGGCCTGGCTTCTGCTGGTGCCAGGAAGCATATTTACTTCCAATGTTGTCTCCCTGACAGGTGATGCTGGCCGTCTGTCCCAGGTTCACCGACATCGAGGAGGGCTGAGTCAGCACATAGGAGGCCATGGACCCTGCAAGAGAGAAGATGAGAGTTGCCTTCCAGCCCGGGTGTCATCCCCCGGACACTCCCACCCCTGGCTTAAGTTCCAGTGATTCTCTAGGCATGATCCCACCCTGCTGCCGTCTTTGTTCCTGGGCCGCCTGGGACTGCCTGGTGGATGGAGCCTTTGAACAAATGAGAAACATCCCCCCCCCCTTCTCCGGGCAGGCACAGCCCTTCAAGGATCACACGGAGCCGGTGAGCTAGGTGGGGGGGTATCACCTCAACAACCCCTCATCCCACAGCAGGGTCTTGAGCATCCTCCACCCCCCACCCCCTATAGTCCACTGTTGAACTCAGAGTCGGGGCAGGATTGTCCCAGAACCCGGGACTGGGGTGGTTGTGAGCCTGGGCTCAGCACCTGTGCAGTGAGCCAAGAATCCCAGGAGGAGAGGGGTCCACGCCATGGTGCAGGTGCCTCGATTTTGCTCCCTGAGGCTCAAAGCTGGGCAGATTTCCTCCCAGGCCTCTCTTATCCCTTGCTGGAGACACCTGCTGGTTATGCAAATCAGCCAGATTGCAGGGGCAGCTGCTGTGGACCCTTGTGGTTTTAGAAATGGGCTCAGCTCCAAGGGACTTAGATATGGGAGGGGCAGCCCCTACAAACCGTTCCTCCTGCCCAGGCAATTCACATTCACCCTGTGTTCCCACAGTCTCGGGTCCAAACTCTATCCCTCTCCCTGTCCTGACCTGGCTCCCGGGCACGTGTGGTCACAGCAGAGCTGTGAGGTGGAGTCTGTCTGCATTTTCTGAACCCATCATAGAATGTTTACTCTCTAGGTACGAGAGGATCATAGGTCAGTGTGTGTCCTACCCTTGGTCTGTGTTGCTGAACATCAGAATATGAACAAAATTCCTCCCTTGCCAGGTGCACATGGAGTTTTAGGGAATCATTGAGGTGCTGTAGGATTCTTTGCCGAGGAAAAGCTCCATGGACAGTTCGTGGATGCTGTGCCTCAGTATCCCCAGGGTGCACTCCATGCCAGGGACAGACCCAGTGCTTGAACAAGGATTGACAGTGACTCAGTGTGGCAGGAATGGGGTGGGGTGGAGCGTCATGAAGCAATGGACAGGTGCTAGAGACAGAGACAAATTCCACAGGAGAGAGATAAGAGACCCCGAGTCAGAATTTTACACGAGAGTAAAGGTGATGGTGTAGAAAACCTACACCTTTCGCTTCTGGTCTCAGGTCCTGGTACCCAACCCTCCCTGTTAGTACCCCTGAGGCTTTGCCTGGTGATCTCTGCTGCCCCCCAGTGGCCGCTGCGCACTGGCGACTGGAGGTGCAAGGAAATCCTCTGTCCAGGTGGAGATTCAGAACCCACTGCTCACATCCTGATTGCCCCTGATCCATGCCCTGCTGGCCCCAGGGGAGGATTTCCTCTTCTCTGAGGAGCCCCTGCCGACCTCAGCACCAGGCAGGAGGAGTCAGATTATCCCCGAAAATAAGAAGAGGCTCCTGTGAAGAGAAGGCAGGGCCCATCTGAGGTATCAGGGCTCACGTCTCTGGGGTGGTGGGTGGTCGTGGGTTTGGTTTTGGGGCTGGGCACCTGGAGACACAGGCCTGAGAGCCAGCCTCTCACTTATTCTGGCTGCTGGAGCACCACCTAGTGTGATGATGACTCATGTCAAGGACAGAGACAGGAGGACACCCAAGCAACAAAAACTTGTCCAGACCCAGCTTGGTCTTCCATAGCTTCCATCCTGGGAAGTCAGTGTGAACAAGACACAAGTCTTTCCTGGCTTCCTGCCTGGGCGGAGCAGCATAGGGGACACAGTTTCTTTGGTGAGACAGCACACAGTCCCCAACTCCGTCTGCCTGCATCTGGTCTTCTAGGATCATTGAGAAGCCACACTATTGCTCTTCTCAGGTCTGTCTGGGTCAGCATTGACCCTGTGGCCCAGAGCTAGGCCATCGACATGTCATTCAGCTGGGGATCTTTTTGGGGAGCTTTGTCTGTGAATGAAAGAAACAGACTAGATTTATGCAGTGCTCTTTCTGTTGTACTTGGGTGTGATGCCTGGAGGTGCGGCGGCCATCCTGAAGTCTGTTGTCAAAAACAAGGCAAAACCAAGCCTCCATAGTAGTGATGATGGTAGAGATAGTGAGAGGATTTGGGACCTCAGGGAATTGGTAGTACCTGGAGAACTGCCAACTGACTTCAGACTTGCTGCTGTCCGGGAAAAAGAGCTGCTTGAATGTTCATGCTTCCGATTGAGATGGGCATGCATTGCATTAAACACTTCCTGCCCAGCTGGGATTTTAACTAATACAATTAATTAAATAATGTTAGAAGAACCTGTGCAGCATTGGGTGATGTGCAGAGAAATGAAGTGACATCAGACAAAATGACAGGCAGGGAGTGTGTGGGGAGAGGCTGGAGGAGGCCCCTCTGCAGAGGGGACTGTGCGACTTCTGTCAGGATGGGGAGCAGGGACAAAACTGAAGTGTGTTTGGAGTCAGTCCCTGCGGGGAAGAGTCTGGTTGGTGTGAGGATGCAGGGACGGTGAGGACCTTAGATGTTTGTGATTCAAAACTAGTGGAGCTCCAAGGTGACATTTACTCTTCCGTTAAAAACTCAGTGGCAGGAATGATGTGTTAGAATCAGCATGCTGTATGTTTCCAGGGAAGGTGAATCACGAGAGGAGCCCTGTGTGACGTGGCCAGCACAGAAGGCTCAGCTCCCCGGGACCTCAAGTGGAGAGACAGGGCCTGGAATTTCCCAGGTGAGCTCCTCACAGTGTCAGGACTCCTCTCAATGTCCTGGGTAAGAGTGTGTGAGTCTGACCCTCAGAACAAGGTCCCTGGAGTTGAGGAGGTAAGGATGGATCAGCCCTTCTTCCTTCTGAGGACTGAACCCTGGACCTCTGCTCACCCCCCGCCCTGGTTCCCTGTGAGGCTCCCCTTGGGCAGCCCCAGCCTCTGTACTGTGACTCCTGCTGCAGCCCTGCTGCCCCCTGCTGGTGGAGGAGGCTCAAACCAGGAGCCTCCCTCCTGCAGGTGCCCCCACAGCACATGTCACCTGAGCAAGAGTATGGACCAGGGTTTCCAGGGTCCCTCAGGCAGCTTCCACCCCCTGCCCAGCCCAGCCCAGCCCAGCCCAGAAGGTCACATACCTGGTGCAGGACAGAGGGCAGGTGAGATTCCTGGACTTGTCCAAGCATTGAAATGCCCTGGGCTGGCCACTTTTTTTCATACCACAGGGAAAGTACAGGGTAAATTGTAGAGCATTTCTAGGTTTCAGGCTAGGGAAGAAACCTTTGTGAGATCCTGTCAGCACCCCTTTCTCTCCATTTAGGAGTCGAGTCTGTTAGTGTCTGCATGTCAGTGAGTGTCGCTGCGTCACAGTAGAACAGGGAATGCTTCTAGGACACATGCACCAAAATCTTCATTAGCATTATTCCTGTCATCTCTGCTTCTGCTGTTTCTATTACAACCCATAGCACTAACAGTCTGGGGGAAGATGGTTTCTACACGTGCCTCTCAGGTGATTTGGATGAAACAGCGGAGTTGGGAATTCAGACCTGGATGTGCAATTTCACTTCACAGATGTCACACTTGGCTGAGCCCCTTTCCTTGGATTTCTGCAGAGGACGGACAAGAGACTCCCAGCCCAGCGCCGGCTCACTGAGACCCTGTAGTCTCTGTTTCATTCATAAAGCTGTGTCAGTGTGTTTATATCATTGAATTTGGAGGGAGGGAGGGTGAGGCCAGGCCGGGCAGCAGGGCTTCTGTCCCTCAGCTCACTGCCATCCCCATCCTGGCCTGTCCTATGAAGGAGCCTCTTCAACCTGCAGGCGGGGAGGGTCAGTGGGGTCGGGTCGCAGGTTAGAGCTGGAGGATCTGTAGGGACAGTGGAGACTGGCTGTGCAGGGGCCTGGCCTGGGTCCTTCTGGCTCTGCTCTGTACTATTGCTTGGTCCTCTCCGTCCTCCAAGTTGGAGGGAATGACAGAGGTCTCCTGGACACACTACTGGGGTCAGATGAGTCTTGCAGTGGACCCAGGGCCTGCAGGTTCTGGACACCGTGGGGCTCATTCTCTGGGTCCCACCCCCTCAGCACCCTCTGGGCTGAGCTCGGTGTCAGGGTCATGCTCAGGGTCCTGTGGGGGCTGAGCCTGTGGGCAGGGCCTGGGGCAGCTCCTGGGTAGAGATTGCGGAGGGGGAGCAGGAGAGGGTCCAGGCGTGGTGGGCACCCCAGATTTCTGTCTCTTGAGCCCACAGCTGAGGCTGGCCTTACGAAGCCTCCTTTATGCCCTCACTGGTTCTTGTGGAAATGCTCCTTCTCAGGCTGGTGTGGAGAATCTCTGGGTTTCTGGGCAGGCTTCCTGGATCCGGTTCATGTGGTGCTGAGCTCACCTCTGGGCTGCACAGGGGAGCTCTGGTCACTCTGTGTTTTAACATCTTAAGGCCCGCGGGTGAGCAGGCAGAGGTGAGGGCATTTATGTCGCTGTTCTCATGAAATGTGCCCTGTGATCCTTTGCTTCCATTTTTGTGAGTGTTTCAAATATACATGACGTCAAATATTCCATCCTAAGTATTTTACAAATTCATCTTCCTAGATTCTCTATCTGTCCTGTGACTTTTTTTTATTTTCTGCATTGTGGAACAGAATTGAGTGGGAATAATATCCTGAAATTCTCTCGCTTAATGTCATTTTATTTACTGTAGGTTTCTAATACTGGTGTGCCGCTGTTAAACTCAATTTGACAACATTACCTTTTAATTGTGGTGTTTCCACATTCCCTGACCGTGAGTAGTAACGTAGTTTATTAGATCACTTCTTGCTGCTCATTTTCTATATATTCCTTCATTCCTTAGTTCTCTTTTTCCATTTATATCTTCTTGAGTAATGGAGCATTTTCTACGATCCATTGTATTCCTCTGTTTGGCTCATTGGCTGTAACTCCTTGCTGTCCTGTCATCTGTGACTCATCACAGGCTACATTCCGCTGACGCCACACCACGTGACACAGAGCATCAGACATTAGAGCTCACTTCTCAGAGCTTTGGTAGGAAGGGCATACCCATCACTGGTAGCTACATGATAAATTCCACCACATGCAGTGATTCGATTGGCTGTAGACAGTGATTTACTTTTCAAAGAGAGGGAAATCATCAAAGATATTATTCATATTTATCCCTGTAGTTACCATTTCTGACTCTTACATTCATTTTGTACATTCGGGTTCTTTCTGGAATCATTTCCTCCTGCCTGAGAAAGTCCAGTATTATTTCCTGTGTTATGGGTCTGCTGATGATCAGTTCTGTCAGTTTGGTAGGGCTGAAAAATTGTTTTATTTAACCTTCAGTATTGAGGGATATTTGCCCTGGATAAAGAATTAAGAGGCTTTTTGTTTGTTGGTTTTTTTAGTACTTTGAAGATGTTAATCCTCTGCCCTCTGTGTGCATTTCTGCTCAGGAGAAATCAGTCTGAATCTCTATCACTGTCCCCTGAATCAAGTGTCTTTCCCCTGTGGGTGCTTTTTCACACTGTGTCTTCTTTTCTGCCTTAAACAATGTGCTGCTAGATGGGGGTTGGTGTATTGTTTTTCCCCCTATATTTCTTGTACTTGGGGTTTCTCAAGAAGTTTGAATCTGTAGGTTTTGAATTTTCATGAAATTTCGAACATTTTTGGCCAATGCTTCCTCATATTCTTTCCCACCTCTCCCCCTCACTCCCTGGGTCACGGTCACACGTGCACGACGTTGCGAACGTTGTCCTACACTCAGGCCTGCGCGGCTCACTTTTAAAGTCTTTCTGTGCCTTTCACTCTGCAGTGTCTGCTGTGTCCTCAGGCCCCTCCCCAGTTCTTCATCTTGCCATGTCTGCTGCTAATCTCAGCCCTGGTATTCGAGCCCTGAGACGTTACAGTTTTCATCTCTAGCAGTTTGATCGGGATGCTCTAATTTTCTTCTCTGTCTCCTCTTAGCATTTCAATCCTTCAGACTAGATTTGGATGAAAGTCTGCAACATCGTCCTGCTTTCCGTGCACAGCCCTCCCTCCTGCCCTGCAGCTTCCAGACCTGCCGCCCCAGGACTGCTGGGCCCCTTCTCGACGTGAGTGCCTCTCCCACTGTCTCTGTCTCTCTGCGCGTCCCAGATAAATACACACATGCATGAACATGACATCCATGTCCTATTGGATCTGTACCCTCTAGACATTCCTAAGTCATGCACCTTTCGAGCTCTCACTCTTTTTAAAAATGGTTTTATTTTAATGCTTTCTTTAGAGTTTACAGTTCTCACTTCCTACCTTAAGAAAGTTCCTCCCAGTGATATGACATCATTCACATGCAGGATGAGGACCTCATAACATGGTCTCATCTTCCTTACCATTTGTGCATTCATTGTCCTGTGTATTATTTGTAATTCATTATGAATCAAACACATTGTTATATTTTTTTGCTTTAAGCAGTTGACTTTTATAGACATTAACCTTTAACATTGTTTTTATATTTATCCTTTTAGTTATGACACCAGATGCTTTTTATTTCTTTGTGTAGGCTCACATTTCCCTCTGCTACACTTTCCCTCTGTCCAAGGGGTGTCCATTACTGTTGCTTGTGCTGAGGGTCTGGGGGTGATCAGTTCTGGGAGGTTTGCAGTCTGAGAAAGGCTTAGCTGTCTTCAATTTTCAATGCCATTTGCCCTGGGTAAGGAACAAAGTTAACAGTGCTTTCTACTAGGATTTTGAAACCATTGCTCCCCTGTATTCTTGCTCACATGGCTTGTTAACGAGAAAGGTGCTCCCAGCTCAACGCTGGTTCTCTGTAGGGAACACGACTCTCCTCTCTGGCTGTGAGCGTATCTGCATCGCTGGTTTGTAGCGATTTCATACGACGTGTGCTGGACTGTCTCTCATGTTCCCTGCACCTGAGCTTCACTGAGCTTCTTCCATATCTTGGTTCCTGGGGTTCTCCAAATTTGAAGACTCTTTGTAGATTATATCTTCACAGATTTTTTTGATTCACCTTCAGTTCCTTATCTTCCCTCCCACAGTCCCTACACGTGCGCACCGTCTGGGTGGCGTGAAGGTGTCCTCCAGACACTGAGCCTTTATAACTTCTTTAGGGTTTTTGCTCTGTATCTCATTTTGAATAGTTTCCATCACTTAGACATCAAATTCTATAATCTCTTCTTTGGCAGCCTCATATCCGTTCTCAGTCTGTCCTGTGTATTTCTTAATTTTGGACCATTCAATTTAGCGAAGATTTAGAAGATTTGGGCTTTGAAAAATGTCTTCCGTATCTGCTCCTAATCATTCAGAGGAGATGGAGATCTGATGACTGTTTACCAATCCCCTGCCGATCCACCCTGGAGGGTTGGGAGGAAGGGACAGATTGGGGACCTCAGACTTGGGGACCTGGATCAGACCTGCTCGTTGCTCTGTGCACAGGCCTCCTGGGGTTGGGGGAGAGTGTGACACAGATGAGGAAGGGGTTTGTGTCTCACTCCTTGGCTGGCCTGGCCACTGAGACCTGAGAGGTAGAGTAGTTGTTTTCTGATCCCATTCTACAACTGGCACTATGGGGCTTGCACAGGTTCAGGGTCCAACCTATATCACAGCTTGCGGGCCACAGAGACCAAATATAATTCATCTTCCCTCAAGAGCACATGGCATTTCCAAAGCCATCATGGTGCTGTAAGTGCCTGCTGTCAGCTGTGAGTCCCTGCAGGAGGTCATAGGGGTTGTGCCTCAGTATCCCTATTTTGCAGTCAGGGTCAGGAACAGATCAGGTGCAAAAAGAAATATTGTCCTATAAGAGAATGAGAGAGGACCTCAAAGTTTAGTAACTCTTAGAGGAAAGGGTTGTCGTAGGTAACTTGTCTTCACATTTGGGGAAAAATATATAATAAACATCTTAATCTATAAGTTAAGTCAAGAAAAGCTTACCGAGAAAATAACTGTGTTGCAGAAACTGAGAAAGGGAAGAAAAGAATTTTTCAGTCCCCTGTAGGAGGACCTTCTCAGAAGGAGGAAGAGCTGTGTCTGGCAGGACAGGGGACTGTCAGCACAGGGAAAGGGGGGGGGAAGGAAACATTTGATCACAGGAAGGGTGAATGTTTATGGACAGTGGCAGCATTTTGTTTCATTAGGGTGGGCTAGGGCTTGGGTTGGTAGGGGACTTTTTGGCTGCACCCGTATTGGAGAAATAGGCAATGTCTCCATGGGCAGGACCGTAACACAGGTACCCTGAGGAATTTGTACTTGAGAGTGAGGAATGACACTGTAGATAAATGGCCAAAGCCAAATGACCTGAAAGTCTCAGGTACTGGTTACTAGCCCGGGCTGCATATCAGAAGCCCTGATGCCCAAGCCCTCTGCATCTGCAGGTGGCTTTGCCAGGTGATCCCTGTTGCCCCCTGGTGGCCAATCCACACTGAAGCTGGAGGGGCAGGCATAAAGGTGTGGATTGATAAACCACAGCTCAGTTTCTGAGTCCTGATCCAGTGAGGAATGACTTTTCTGTGCATGGCTTCTGCCTGCCTCATATTCTGACATGAGGGGCCCAGATTACTCATGAAAACATGAACAGGCTCATTTGGAGGAAAGAGGACTGGTTTCACTGAGGCTTCCCTGCACATGTGGTAGCATTGGGGAACACAGGACTTAGGGGATGGCTCTTTCTGGTGCCAACTGTGGATGCAGGGCTGATGTATGTGTGTGTGTGTGTGTGTGTGTGTGTGTGTGTGTGTGTGTGTGTGTGAGAGAGAGAGAGAGAGAGAGAGAGAGAGAGACCAGGGACTAGTGTCCCGAAGACAGAGAGAGGAGAGCATCCACCCAGCACACATTTATTCAGACCCACATTGGTCTGGCTCCCATGCCATCCTGGGCATTCTGCATGAACAAGACACAGTCCCTACTGAAGAGGGAACTCTGGCGCTGGTCAGGTCAGGAAGAGAAACAAACAGTGAGACATGTGAAGAAAGAGCCCAGTCCCGACTTCAGGTAGGTGCTGAGGTTGGGAGGGATAGTCGTGTGGAAGAACAGAACAAATCTGAGAGATCTGAGATTCAAATCCAGTTCCAAGCCTGTGTGGAGATTTCTCTTAGGTTAGTGCTCAGGCCACAGAAGGGTGTGTCAGGTGTGTGAGGGGCAATTTCCAGGTAATAAGTCAGGTCCTCTGCGCAGCTGCTGGGAACATTGAAGGGCCTCCAGGAGGAAGCTGCTGAGGTAGGAACAGGTTTGGCACAAGTGTGCTCAGTGGCTGGGATCTCCCTAGGTCACCTGGGGGCTGAGGTTGCTCAGGGCAGTGGTTATCAACCCTCCCCTCCCCCCAATACACACCTAAGCCACAGGAAGACTAGGGTGCTCCATGTGCTCTGATATTGTCTCCCCGTCTTGTCCCCTGTCGATGACCTGCACTGCTTTCCCCAGCATCCACAGACCGGCAGAGCTAAACTGGAACATGAGGGGGGTGGTGCACCTGACAGGGAAGGGAGCCGGGAGAGGAGTGCAGGTCCCCGGAGAGGGAGAGAGAAGAGCAGAAGCCAGCAGGTGCAAGGCAGCAGCCGTCCCCTGCCCCAGGCCGAGAGGGGAGGTGGGCCAACCTCAGCCAGAACGTTCCAGGTCCTGAAGGAGACAGCGCCTTCCTCTCAGTTCTGCCCGCTGCCTGTGGGGGGCGCTGCTGCACTTGGCCACAGTGACCCCTGCTGACCAGGGAGGTGCCCGCCCATTCATGGTCATGATGATGAGAAAGCCTCTGGTGGGAATCTCCAGATTATAATTCCCTAGAGGGACATTGTCGTGATCCTTTAACCTGCAAAATCCCTTGAAATCTTCTTTTGGTCATAGGGATTCCCATAAAAAATCATCTTTCTTTTTCTTTCTTTCTTTCTTTCTTTCTTTCTTTCTTTCTTTCTTTCTTTCTTTCTTTCTTTCTTTCTTTCTTTCTTTCATTCTTTTTTTTTGTTTCATTAGGTCAATAAGTAAATTCTAGATGAAAGATTCCAATGGCACATGACATACTTTTGTGAGGAGAAAATGGTTTTCTTCTCACAACTCCTTTGAAGATATCCCTCTGACACAAGCCAGGGTGGAAATAGGGGAAGCTTCTGCTTTTCCTTCCTACTAAATTCCTCCTCTGTCATTTGGACCTCATGCTATTGCTCTACAAATCAAATTCAAAACTGCAAGTGAAAGATTCATGAAGAGAAATTCAACTTATGATACAATTTTATTCACATCTTGGAAAAGGTCTCTCCCCTTAGAACTATATGTGAGGCCCGAATGCAGCCGTGGCCACCACATGGGGTCACATGGGGTTGGGTGTGAGTCCATGTGGGTCGGACCTGAGCTAAGGGTCAGACCTGCCTGGGGCAGGTGACCTGGGGCAGTGGGAGGACGGTGGTGCCAGGAGAAAGTCCCCTGTGGACCCCAAGGTGGTGTCCGCACTTCCTCCACAGTTTCATAAAATCTGAGGGAAGGGCCTGAGGCCGCAGGGGCCTGGTCCCCTCTTCAGGAAGCCTCAGGCAACCCTTCTGCATGTGGGGACAACTCATCCGGGAACCAGAGGAGACACAGCCCCTGGGGCCCACCTAGGCTGCCTGTACCCAAGGAGAAGAGGAATTCCCACAGGACTGTGCTGTCTGAGGCAGCTGTCTCCCCTCCCGAGTGATGCATGATTACATCTGGGGTCCAAGTGACCTCCTAAATCTTTACTCTCAACCATGAAACTCAACAACAGTCCCCATAGTCAGAACAGCCCCCCACTGTGCCACTGTTCAGTAGGATAAACACAGACCAGAGGATAGAGAACCTGCTAGAGTCTCCCACCCCGCAGGGGCCAGGCCAGGATCAGGGAGGACACCTTATCTGAAGGCCTGAGTAGCCATTGCTCAGAGGGCAGGTGAGAGAGAGAGCCAGGCCATGGAGGAGGGTTTGTGTCCCAATGCACATCCGTCTCTGTCACCGTGAGTCACTGCCAGACACTCTCACTGTGACGATAGGTGACAATAGGCCTTGTACTGGCCCTTGTGGTCCTGGTCATGCTCTGGTGAGGCATGTCCTTAAGTTGTATCCTCAGAATCAGCCCCAGATGGTCACTCACATCGGTATATATAACCAGCTCGGGGACCTGGCGTGGCTTCTGCTGGTATCAAGATTCAAGTTCACTCCTGAGCTCATCTTCAGAGCAGGGGATCCTGGGCCTGCCCAGGGCCACTGACATGGATGGAGGCGGCCTCAGGTCAGGGGAGGCTCGCAGCTTATGAGAGGAGCAGAGAGGGGCCTGGAGGAAGACAAGGAGGCTGAGTCAGAAGTGACTGGCTCAGCCCTGAGGGGAGAGAACAATGTGAACACAGTAAGTGCAGGGCCCTGACCCCATGGACCCTGAGTGGTAGGGAGCAGGGCACCTGTGCCTCACACTGTGCCTCTCTGTGGGCCTCTCACCTGTGCTCGGCGCAGCAGGGAAGCAGGATGAAACTACTCAGAGTGTGGTCCTCGGAGGACCGGCACCACAGGCTCATGCACATGCAGATGCCCCGGGCCAACCCAGAGCTGCATCTGCATCTTGTGGAGCAAACCCTCCCCAGGGGACTGTGTGCTCACCGAGTTTCACAGGCTGTGGGTTCAGGCCACCGTGGAAAGTCTCACTTCCTCTCCTTGTCTTCACAGATCCTAGGAGGAACTAGGAGGCTTAGGTCAGTGCATTGCCTAAGCCATATCTGTGTTGGGGAGCATTAGAACCCGATCAAGAGTTCTCCCTTGCCATGTGCACGTAGAGTTTTAAGGAGCCATTGAAGTGCTGTAGGTGTCTGTCCTGAAGGGCTGGTCACAGATATTGTGCCTCAGTATCCCCAGGGTGCAATGCATGCCGCGGCAGACCCAGCTTCAGCAAAGATCGACAGTGACTGAGTGCAGCAGGAATGGGCTGGGTGGGGAGGCATGAAATCCTGGACCTGTGCTAGAGACAGAGACAAATTCACAAGGACACAAATATGGAGAGCCCCTGAGTCAGAATTTTACCTCAGAGTCAAAGGTGATAGTGTAGAAAACCTGCACCTTTTCTTTCTGGTCTCAGGTCCAGGTGAACAACCCTCCCTGTTAGAACTGCTGATGCCAGACCCTCCCCAGGGCCAGGTGGCTTGGCCAGGTGATCTCTGCTGCACCCTGGTGGCCGTTCCCCCGGGAGGCACAGGGAAGCCCTTTGTCCAGGTGCAGATTCAGAACCCACTGCTCACATCCTGATTCCCTGATCCTTGGACTGCTGGCCCCAGGGAGGAATTACTCCTCTCTGTGTGGCCCCTGCCACTTTCAAGGCCAGACTGCAGGAGATCTGAGTACCCATGAAAATCGGAACAGGCCCATGTAAGGAGGAGAAGGCAAAGCCCATCTGAGGTATCACTGCTCCTATCACTGGGGTGGTGGGTCATCAGGTGTGTGGTTCTGGGCTGGACACCAGGGGACACAGGACTCAGGCACTGCTTCTTACTGGCCCTGGTGGCTGGTGCACCCAAATAGGGTGGTGGTGGCTACAGCTCCAAGGACAGAGACAGAAGAACACTCACCTGACTAACCTTTATTCAGACCCACTTTGGTTTGGCAGACTTTCCATCCTGGGAAATCTTTGTGAAGAAGACAGTTTCTCTCTCAGAGTTTCCATGTTGTGGGTGGGGTGCAATAGTGGACGCACTTGTTTTGGTGAGACAGTAGACAGTCTCTACTACCTTTTACCTAAGTCTTATCTTCTATGTTCATTTGAAAGCCAAACCATTGCTATTCCCACGTCTCTTGGCCAGCATTGACCTTGTGGTTCAGCACTGGCCAATGGATATGTCCTTCATCTGGTGATCTTTCTGGGGACTTTCACTCTCATGAAGAAAGGAGACAGACCAGATATACGGAGTGCCTTTCCTCTTGAGCATGGGCGTGATAGCTGGAGCTGCAACAGCCATGTGAGGTGTGTTGTCAGCAAGAATGAAAAGCAAACCTCCATAGGTGAGATATTGGGGGGGGGGAAGGGAGTAGATTTGGGACCTCATGGAATTGGTGAGTCTCTGGAAAGTAGCCATCTACCTCCAGACTTTGTTGGGAGGGAATTTGTCTGTTCCTGCCTCTGATTATCATGGGTATGTTTTGCATTAACGTTTTTTTTGAATGTTAGAGTAGGGAAATAACGACCACAAATCAATGAACATGATAGGGGAAAACTGTTCTGTAGTAGGTAATATGCAGACAATTAAGATGGCTAACAGGCAAATACTGTGTGGGGAGAAGCTGCAGGAGGCCTCTCTGGGGAGGCGACCCTAGAGCTGCTGTCAGTCAAGATGGGAAGAAGGAAGGGGCACGAGGACGTGTGTTTGGGGACAGCAGGGTCAGTCCCTGCAGGGAAGATTCCTGTTTGAGCCTGAAGGAACAGTGAGCACGTAAGGTGTCTGTGATTTCAAACTTGTCAGTTTCAAGGTAATATGTTCTTATAAGTTAAAAATTGGGGGGCTGGAGTGATGTGTTGTCAGAATTCATTTTGCTGTTTGTTTCTGGTTTTGATGAATCCCAGGAGTGGTTCCTGTGTGAATTTGGAGCAAACTGAAGGGGAGACAGCAGTCTTTTGGTAGCTGACGGTCATTGTGGCTCATCTGCTGGGTGTTAAGTCTTTTTCTAATGAAAGGATGTTGCATTTGTCAAATGCTATTTCTGCTTCAATTGAGAAAAGCATGTGAGTTTTGTATATTATTCCATTGATATGATGTATCGCACTAATGGTTTTGTATGTTGAAACACCTCGTATTGTTGCAATAAATCCCTTTTGTTCCTGATGTCTAATTCTTTCTTTTTTAAAATTTTTTTAAATTGTTATGTTAATCATCATACATTATATCATTAGTTTTGGATGTAGAGTTCCATGATTCATTGTTTGTGCATAACACCCAGTGCTCCACGCAGAACGTGCCCTCTTTAATACCCATCACCAGGCTAACCCATCCCCCACCCCCCTCCCCTCTAGAACCCTCAGTTTGTTGTTCAGAGTCCATCGTCTCTCATGGTTCATCTCCCCCTCCAATTTCCCCCCCTTCATTCTTCCCCTCCTGCTATCTTCTTCTTCTTTTTTTTCTTAACATATATTGCATTATTTGTTTCAGAGGTACAGATCTGTGATTCAACAGTGTTGCACGATTGACAGCGCTCACCAGAGCACATACCCTCCCCAATGTCTATCACCCAGACACACTCTCCCTCCCACCCCCCACCACTCCAGCAACCCTCAGTTTGTTTCCTGAGATTAAGAATTCCTCATATCAGTGAGGTCATATGATACATGCCTTTCTCTGATTGACTTATTTCACTCAGCATAACACCCTCCAGTTCCATCCACGTCGCTGCAAATGGCAAGATCTCATTTGATGACTGCATAATACTCCATTGTGTATAAATACCACTTCTTCTTATCCATTCACCTGTCGATGGACATCTTGGCTCTTTCCACAGTTTGGCTATTGTGGACATTGCTGCTATAAACATTGGGGTGCACGTACCCCTTCGGATCCCTCCATTTGTATCTTTGGGGTAAATACCCAGTAGTGCAATTGCTGGATCATATGGTAGCTCTATTTTCAACTGTTTGAGGAACCTCCATGCTGTTTTCCAGAGTGGTTGCACCAACTTGCATTCCCACCAACTGTGTAGGAGGGTTCCCCTTTGTCCGCATCCCCGCCAGCATCTGTCGTTTCCTGACTTGTTAATTTTAGCCATTCTGACGGGTGTGAGGTGGTATCTCATTGAGGTTTTGATTTGGATTTCCCTGATGCCGAGCGATGCTGAGCACTTTTTCATGTGTCTGTTGGCCATTTGGATGTCTTCTTTGGAAAAAGGTCTGTTCATGTCTTCTGCCCATTTCTTAATTGGATTTTTTGTTCTTTGGGTGTTGAGTTTGATAAGTTCTTTATAGATTTTGGATACGAGCCCTTTATCTGATATGTCATTTGCAAATATTTTCTCCCATTCTGTTGGTTGTCTTTTGGTTTTATGGACTGATTCTTTTGCTGTGCAAAAGCTTTTTATCTTGATGAAATCCCAATTCATTTTTGCCCTTGCTTCCCTTGCCTTTGACGATGTTTCTAGGAAGAAGTTGCTGCGGCTGAGGTCGAAGAGGTTGCTGCCTGTGTTCTCCTTTAGGATTTGGATGTACTCCTGTCTCACGTTTAGGTCTTTCAACCATTTGGAGTCTATTTTTGTGTGTGGTGTAAGGAAATGGTCCAGTTTCACTCTTCTGCATGTGGCTGTCCAATTTTCCCAACACCATTTGTTGAAGAGACTGTCTTTTTTCCATTGGACATTCTTTTCTGCTTGGCCAAAGACTAGTTGCCCATAGAGTTGAGGGTCCATTTCTGGGCTCTCTATTCTGTTCCATTGATCTATGTGTCTGTTTTTGTGCCAGTACCATACTGTCTTGATGATGACAGCTTTGTAATAGAGCTGGAAGTCCGGAATTGTGATGCCGCCAGCTTTGCTTTTCTTTTTCAATATTCCTCTGGCTATTCGGGGTCTCTTCTTGTTCCATACAAATTTTAGGATTATTTGTTCCATTTCTTTGAAAAAAGTGGATGGTATTTTGATGGGGATTGCATTGAATGTGTAGATTGCTCTAGGTAGCATTGACATCTTCACAATGTTGATTCTCCCAATCCATGAGCATGGAACGTTTTTTCCATTTCTTTGTGTCTTCTTCAATTTCTTTCATGAATATTTTAGAGTTTTCTGAGTACAGATCCTTTGCCTCTTTGGTTAAATTCATTCCTAGGTATCTTATGGTTTTGGGTGCAACTGTAAATGGGATCGACTCCTTGATTTGTCTCTCTTCTGTCTTGTTGTTGGTGTATAGGAATGCCACTGATTTCTGTGCATTGATTTTATATCCTGCTACTTTACTGAATTCCTGTATGAGTTCTAGCCGTTTTGGGGTGGAGTCTTTTGGATTTTCCACATACAGTATCATATCATCTGCAAAGAGGGAGAGTTTGACTTCCTCCTTGCCGATTTGGATGCCTTTGATTTCTTTTTGTTATCTGATTGCTGTGGCTAGGACTTCTAATACTATGTCAAATAGCAGTGGTGATAGTGGACATCCCTGCCATGTTCCTGACCTTAGGGGGAAAGCTCTCAGCTTTTCCTCATTGGGAATGATATTTGCTGTAGCTTTTTCATAGATGGCTTTTATGATATTGAGGTAGGTACCCTCTATCCCTATACACTGAAGAGTTTTGATCAAGAAAGGATGCTGTTCTTTGTCAAATGCTTTTTCTGCATCTATTGAGAGGATCATATGATTCTTGCTCTCTCTTTTGTTAATGTATTGTTTCACGTTGATTGATTTGCAGATGTTGAACCAGCCTTGCAGCCCAGGGATCAATCCCACTTGGTCATGGTGAATAATCCTTTTAATGTACTGTTGGATCCTATTGGCTAGTATTTTGGTGAGAATTTTTGCATCCATGTTCATCAAGGATATTGGTCTGTAATTCTCCTTTTGGATGGGGTCTTTGTCTGGTTTGGGGATCAAGGCAATGGTGGCCTCATAAAATGAGTTTGGAAGTTTTCCATCCATTTCTAATTTTGGAACAGTTTCAGGAGAATAGGTATTAATTCTTCTTTAAATGTCTGATAGAATTCCCCTGGGAAACCATCTGGCCTTGGGCTTTTGTTTGTTGGCAGATTTTTGATGACTGCTTCAATTTCCTTAGTGGTTATAGGTCTGTTCAGGTTTTCTATTTCTTCCTGGTTCAATTTTGGTAGTTGATGCATCTCTAGGAATGCATCCATTTCCTCCAGGTTATGTAATTTGCTGGCATAGACTTGCTCATAATATGTTCTTATAATTGTATGTCTTTGGTGTTGCTTGTGATCTCTCCTCTTTCATTCATGATTTTGTTGATTTGGGTCCTTTCTCTTTTCTTTTTGATAAGTCTGGCCAGGGGTTTATCAATCTTGTTAATTCTTTCAAAGAACCAGCTCCTAGTTTCATTGATCTGTTCTACTGTTCTTTTGGTTTCTAGTTCATTGATCTCTGCTCTGATCTTTATTATTTCTCTTCTCCTGCTGGGTTTAGGCTTTATTTGCTGTTTTTTCTCCAACTCCTTTAGGTGTAGGGTTAGGTTGTGTATTTGAGTACTTTCTTGTTTCTTGAGAAAGGCTTGTATTGCTATATACTTTCCTCTCAGGACTGCCTTTGCTGTATCCCAAAGATTTTGAACAGTTGTGTTTTCATTTTCATTGGTTTCCATGAATTTTTTTAATTCTTCTTTAATTTCCTAGTTGACCTATTCATTCTTTAGTAGGACGCTGTTTAGCCTCCATGTATTTGAGTTCTCTCCGACTTTCCTCTTGTGATTGAGTTCTAGTTTCAAAGCACTGTGGTCTGAAAATATGCAGAGAATAATTCCAATCTTTTGGTACCGGTTGAGACCTGATTTGTGACCTAAGATGTGATCACTTCTGGAGAATGTTCCATGGGCACTAGAGAAGAACGTGTACTCTGTTGCTTTGGGATGGAATGTTCTGAATATGTCTGTGAAGTCATTTTGGTCCAGTGTGTCGTTTAAAGTCTTTATTTCCTTGTTGATCTTTTGCTTAGATGATCTGTCCATTTCAGTCAGGGGGTGCTAAAGTCCCCCACTATTATTGTGTTGTTGTCAATGTGTTTCTTCACTTTTGTTATTAATTGCCTTATATAATTGGCTGCTCCCATGTTAGGGGCATAGATATTTACAATTGTTAGATCTTCTTGTTGGATAGACCCTTTAAGTAGGATATAGTGTCCTTCCTCATCTCTTATTACAGTCTTTGTTTTAAAATCTAATTCGTCTGATATAAGGATTGCCACCCAGCTTTCTTTTGGTGTCCATTAGCATGGTAAATAGTTTTCCACCCCCTCACTTTCAACGTGGGGGTGTCTTTGGGTCTAAAATGAGTCTCTTGCAGACAGCATATCGATGGGTCTTGTTTTTTAATCCAATCTGTTAGCCTGTGTCTTTTGATTGGGGCATTTAGCCATTTACATTCAGGGTAACTATTGAAAGATATGAATTTAGTGCCATTGTGTTGCCTGTCAGGTGATTGTTCCTGTATATTGTCTGTATTCCTTTCTGGTCTATGCTGTTTTTAAGCTCTCTCTTTGCTTAGAGGACCCCTTTCAAGATATCTTGTAGGGCTGGTTTCGTGTTTGCAAATTCCTTTAGTTTTTGTTTGTCCTGGAAGATTTTGATCTCTCCTTCTATTTTCAATGACAGCCTAGCTGGATATAATATTCTTGTCTGCATATTTTTCTCGTTTAGTGCTGTGAAGATATCATGCCAGTCCTTTCTGGCCTGCCAGGTCTCTGTGGAGAGGTCTGTTGCCAATCGAATGTTTCTACCATTGTAGGTTACATATCTCTTCTCCCGAGGTGCTTTCAAGATTTTCTCTTTGTCTCTGAGACTCGTAAGTTTTACTATTAGATGTCGGGGTGTTGACCTATTTTTATTGATTTTGAGAGGGGTTCTCTGTGCCTCCTGGATTTTGATGCCTGTTTCCTTCCCCACATGAGGGAAGTTCTCTGCTATAATTTGCTCCAATATACCTTCTGCCCCTCTCTCTCTTTCTTCCTCTTCTGGGATCCCTTTATTCTAATGTTGTTTTGTCTTATGGTATCGCTTATCTCTCGAATTCTGCCCTCGTGATCTTGTAGTTGTTTATCTCTCTTTTTCTCAGCTTCTTTATTTTCCATCATTTGATCTTCTATATCGCTGATTCTCTCTTCTGCCTCATTTATCCTAGCAGTTAGTGCCCCCATTTTTGATTACACTTCATTTATAGCCTTTTTGATTTCGCCTTGGTTAGATTTTAGTTCTTTTATTTCTGCAGGAAGGGTTTCTCTAACAACTTCCACGCTTTTTTCAAGCCCAGCTAGTATCTTTAAAATCATGATTCTGAACTCTAGGTCTGACATCGTACTAATGTCCATATTGAGTAGGTCCCTGGCAGACGGTACTACCTCTTGTTTTTTTTGCTGAGGTGATTTTTTTCGTCTTGTCATTTTGTCCAGAGGAGAATAAATGAATGAGAGAACAAAATGCTAACAGGCTAACAACGTCCCCAGCAAATATACTCTATACAAATCAGAAAAGACCTGAAACCAGGGGAAAAGAAAGGGAAAGAAAGAAAAAAGAAAGAGAAAAAAAAAGAAAAAGAAAAAGATAAAAACAAACAAAAACAGAACAAAACAAAAAAAACAATATGATCAAATATGATCAGGCTAGTGTATAGATCAGTACCACACACTAGATTTTGGGTATATTTTGGTCTGTTAGAAGAAAGTGCCTCCTAAAATTTTAAAGAAAGAAAGACTTATATATGTACAAAATAAGGGTTGATACAATGAAGGCATGGAAGATGACTGTAAAGATGAAAATTATAAAAGATTTTATAAAAGGAATTGATACGATAAGAAGTTGTTTGAAAAAATAAAGAAGAAGATTTAAAAAAAAAAAAAGGGAGAGAATGTGCTCAGGCAGGAGACTAGAACAAAGACATACACCAGTGATTTAGGGTATATTTGGATCTGTTAGAAGAAACTGTATCTCAAAATTTTAAAGAGAGAACAACTTATATATATATGCCAAAAATAAGGGTAACTACTATGAAGGGATAGAATATGACTCTAAAAATGAAAAATAAATTTTTTTTTTTCAAAAAGTGATTGAGAAGATTTTGGTTGAACAAGGGAAAAAGAAATATTAAAAAAAAAACAGTTAAAAAATTAACTTTGAAAAACTAATGAATTATGGTAAGAAAAGCCATGAATTCTATGTGCAGTATTCCCCCAGCGCTGGAGTTCTCCTGTTCTCCTTGATCCGTAAACTTGGTCTTGGCTGGCTGTTCTTGCTGACCTTCTGGGGGAGGGGCCTGTTGCCGTGGTTCCCAAATGTCTTTGCCGGAGGCGGAATTGCCCCGCCCTTGCGGGTCGGGCTAAGCAATCTGCTCGGGTTTGCTCTGGGGAGCTTTTGTTCCCTGCAAGCTCTCGGTACAGCTTTGGAGGATGAGAGTGAAAATGGTGGCCTCCCAGTCTCCACCCGGAGGAGTCAAGAACTCGGAGCCCTGCTCCTCAGTGCGCCCCCAGAGAAAAGCAGTCAGTCACTCCCGTGTCCCCGGTCTCCGGCCGCACTCCGTGCTCACCCGGCCTGTGACCGAGCGTTGCTATGTCTGGCACCCAACCCCGTGTGGAGTCTCCCAACCCAGCAGATCCCTGCGGTGCGCTCCCGCGCCGCTCCTCCCGGGGAAGGAAGGGGAGTTTCCCTGGATCTGCCGCCTGTTGGGTCCCTGCTGGAGGAGCAGTGGCCCGACTGTGTCACCGATCACAGTTTATGGCAACCCCGAGCTGAGAGCCCGCACCTCGGCTCCGTCTCTGCAGCCCGCTTCCCTGCTCTGATCCCTGGGAGCTCTGCCGCACTCAGGCACCCCCGGTCTTTCTGTGACCCCAAGGGTCCTGAGACCACACTGTCCCGCGAGGGTTCCACCCCCGGCTTGGCGACGTCCCTCCGCGGAGTCGACTTTTAAAAGTTCCAGTTTTGTGCTCCGCGGCTCTAGCACTTGCTTGAAGCGGCCGACGGAGGCCCCCTCCCCCACCGTCTATCCTCCCGAATATCGCCTCGGATTTACTTCTCCGCATGTCCTACCTTCCAGTAAGTGGTCGCTTTTCTGTTCAGAGAGTTATTGCTATTCTTCTCTTCGATCTCCTGTTGAGTTCGTAGGTGTTCAGAATGGTTTGATCCCTATTCAGCTGAATTCCTGAGACCCGACGAAATCCAGGTCTCCTACCTCTAATTCTTTCTATATGCTGCTGGATTAAGTTTGATAGTGTTTTGTTGAGGATTTCCGTGCCTGTATTTGTAGGAGACAGCGGTCTATAGTTTTCTAGTGATGTGTACCTTTGGTATCAGTGTAACAATGGCTACATGAAATGAATGGGGGAAGTCTACCACATTCATCTATTTTTTGGAACCCGTTGTGAAAAATTCATATTGCAGTTGAGTTTTGAACAAAGCAGGTGTTAGGGGTGCTGACACAGGTGCAGTCTAAAATCTGCATATAACTTTTGATTCTCCCAAATGTTAAGTACTAATTGCCTCCTATTGACCAGAAATCTTACTGACAACATACACAGTGGATTAACACATATTTTCGATGTTATATGAATTATACATTGTATTCTCACAAAAAAAGTGAGTCCAAAAAGAAAATGTTGTGCAGAAGAAAATTAGGAAATTAGGATAGCTGGTGCTGGTGTGTGGGGCCCAGGAAGCCCCTGCCCGGCCAGCACCATGTGAGTCTCTAGCATGGACGGGCACTGTGCTCACTCCATGCGCCAGTTCTCAGCAAAAGACATCGATGAGAATATGTTCAATCTGCACAATCTGTACCTGTGCATCATCACCAACATGCCCTAACAATGTGGCAAACAGACATGAACTGCACTAAGCTCCTCGACCCGCAAGCCCTCTATGCTGAGTGGGGTTCATGGAACCCGGCCTTCCCTTGTGACCAGCCGGAGAGGCAGCAACCAGGGAGTGATGTGCAGATGGGACAGTCCGCCGATGGCTCTAAGGTCAAATTCCATAAGCACAGCAAGATCTGAGTGACTAGGGAGGTCACCCACCCACTGTGGAAGGGGATGGAAGCTCAGCCCAAGGGGTGGAGTATGCAGGGGAATGCTATCAAATGGACCTTCACCAAGTTCCATATTGTCCAGAAAGCTGTGTGGTGACATGGTATGTCCCACAGAAGGGCCCCTGGTAATAAAGAAGGAGCTTCCCTGCCACCCATAGCTCTGCAGATGTGCAGCCCCCACACAAGCCCACTGTCTCTTGGAGCGGTCCACACAGTACCCTTACTGTTTCCCTGAAAACCAGGCTTCTGCTCTGGTGTAGACCCCAGACCAGGCAGGCACCCTCTACCAGAGGAATGTCCCTCCACCTTGCTAGCTGCTCAGCACTCCCCACCCCTGGCTGTCTTGTGGGAATAAAACATACAAATTTGGGGGGAAAAGCATGAACAAGAGAAAATACATTCACATTACTGTCGTGTAAACCCTTGTGAGTAACTGGACTGGAGCAATGCAACCCGAGTTGATTGAAGGTCAACTGTGTGCCTTTCCTGTTGGTTCTTTCTGGAGAACCTAACGAATACACCTCGTTATATATAACTCTTTGTTATTGAAAGGTTTTAGTTTATTGTTGCTTTAGGGTTTACAGGACCAATCCACCTTTCCAAAATCTACCTTCCAGTGATTTTATATCACTTCACACAGAACATAAGACTATTTTAATATGTTCTTCTCACCCCACCCCCCAATTTGTGCTATGGGGGTCCTGTGTTTTATTTTGAGGTTCATCATGAACCAGGGCATATTGTTATTATGTTTGTCTTCACACAGTTATCATTCAGAGACATTAATGTAAGACAGATGTTTAGGTTTGTCCATGTAGACCCCATAGCTGATTATCTTCATCCCTTTGTGTGGATTCACATTGTTATCTGATAGACTATTCCTCTCTGCGAGGAGTGTCTGTCACTTGCCGTGGTAGTGAGTGTCTGTGGGTGGTCAATTATGTGACATTGTGCAGTCTGAAAGCTTTATCTTGCTTCATTTTTGAGAGATATTTTCACTGGATAATGAATTTCAGGTGGATAGATTTTTCTTTTTTACAGATACATTTTTTAAGGTTTTATTTATTTGAGAGAGAGAGAGAGTGTACAAGTGGGGCAGAAGGAGAGGTAGAAGCAGACTCCCCGCTGAGCAGGCAGCAGGACAAATGGCTTGATCCCAGGATTCCAGGATCATGACCTGAGCCAAAGGCAGACGCTTAACCAAATGAGCCACCCAGGTCCCCTACAGATACATAGTTTAATACCTTTCTTTTAAAAGATATTTCTCCACCGTCTTCTTGCTAGCATTGCTCATAATAAAATCTGCTTTCACCATATTTACCCTCTGCATACCACCTGCATGTTCTCTCTGGCTGCTTCGCAGATGACTCTTCCACACTGGTGTTCAGCAATGTGACTGTGATGTGGATGACACTGTGGGTACTTCGTGGTTCCCAAGCATGAGCTTTGTTGAACTTCTTGAATATGTTGGTTATTGTTTTCACCAAATTTGTAATATTTCTGTCCAATATTTCTTTAAGCATCTTTTCTATTCCCTCCTGTCTGTCTTCTCTGCTCGGGGGCTCCAGTTACAAGTATAGTGGGCTGCATGAGGTGGTCCCGCAACCAAACGAGGCTCTGTTCATTTCTTACAGTCTTTTTTGGGGGGTCTTATTTCATTTTGAATGGTTACTACTTTGATGTTGTGGAGTTCGCGAATCTCTTCTTTCGCAGAAACTAATCGGTTGTCATCCAGTGCATTTTTACTCTCAGACACTGACTGCACTTTTCACCTCCAAAGTGAGATGTGGCCCTGTTCAAAGGTCATCCACGTCTGCACTGAACATGTTCAGTCATGTTCTGCCTCTTCAAACAAATGGAGTCTCATTGCAATGGTAATTTTTGTGTTGTCCCTCATACATCTTCTGTAGAGCCTGCCTTCGGGGCAGGGAGGAGGGAGAAGCCTGTGGACCTCAGACCTGGGGACCTGGGTCAGACCTGCTCAGTGGTTTGTGTACAGGTCTCCTGGGGCTGGAGGAGAGGGTGACACAGGTGGGGAAGGGGTTTGTGTCTCACTTCCCCATCTGCCTGTGTCACCGTGAGAAGTACCACTACTCTCATAGGACTGACAGTAATAGTCAGCCTTGTCCTCAGCCCGGGCCCCGCTGACGGTCAGGGTGGCTGGGTTCCCCAAATTGGTGCTTGAGAATCAGTCAGGGATCCCTGAGGGCCGGCTGCTATCACCATAGATAATCGTCATGGGTGCCTGGCCTGGCTTCTGCTGGTGCCAGGAAACATATGTATTTCCCACGTTGTCTCCCCAACAGGTGATGCTGGCTGTCTGTCCCAGGCTCACTGACATTGAGGGGGGCTGAGTCAGCACATAGGCAGCTATGGAAACTGCAAGAGAGAAAAGGAGTGGTGGGCTTTCAAACTCAGGTCTCGTCTTTAGGAAGCCCCCACCCACGTGACCTAGATTGGAGTTTAGGGATACTCTGGACTTACAGGGCACACCTCCCATCAGTCTCAGCCCCTAGGACCCCTGGGCATGGCTGGTGGATGGAGCCTTTGAACAAATAAGAACCCTGACCCTCTTTCCCTGGGCAAGTGCAGCCCCTCAGGGCTCACACAGAGCCCTCCAGCCCCTCATCCTGCAGCAGGGTTATGAGGATCCTGCCCCCCCACAGGCAGTGCCCTGCTGAGCTCCATGTCGGGGCCAGGCTTGTGACAGTTCTGTGGGTCTGGGTGGCTGTGAGCCTGGGCTCAGCACCTGTGCAGTGAGCCAGGAATCCGAGGAGGAAAGGGGTCCACGTCATGGTGGTGGTGCCCCGATTTTCTCCCTGAGGCACTAGGCTGGGCACATTCCTTCCCAGGCCTCTCTTATCCCCTTGCTGGAAACACCTGAAGGTTATGCAAATCATTTGGGGCTCAGAGGCTGCTGCTGAGGACCTTCGCGGTTTCAGAGAAGGCTTGGCCCCAAGAGGCAGAGAGAGCGAGGGGTGGGCCCTGCAGACCTCCCGTCAGCCCAGGGGATTCTGCTTTACCCAGTTGTCCCATAATTGGTTCTGAAATGTCCTTCCCAGATTTTCTCCTTTCCTTGCTCCTAGGTGACCATAAGAGGCTTAGGTCAGTGCAGTGTCTACCCAGATACCCCTGTTTGTGAGCATCAAACATGAAGAAAATTCTTCACTTGCTAAGCACACATGGAGTTTTGCAAGAACCATTGAGGTGCTGTAGGTGATGTCCTCAGGGAGAACTCCTAGGGCAGGTCATAGATTCTGTGGCTCAGTATCCCCAGTGTGCACTCAGTTCCTGGGATAGATGCAGTGCTTGAGCGAGGATTGACAGTGACTGGTTTTTAGCATAAATGGGCTGGGCTGGAGAGGCATGAAGTACTGGACCTTGTGCAGGAGACAGAGGCAAATTCTTAAAGAGACAGATCTGAGGAACACCGAGTTAGAATTTTTTGTTAGCGGTAAAGGTGAAACTATAGAAAGCCTATGACTTTTCCTTTAGGTCTCAGGTGGTAGTGACAAACCCTCCCTGGCTGTTAGAACCCCTGATGCCCATACACACCCCATGTCCAGGTGAGCTCTGCTGCCCCCTAGAGGCGACTCCACATTGACGGCTGCAGGTGCAGGGAAGACCTTCCTCCCCGTGGAGATTCTGAATCTATTGCTTAGAACTTGAGTCCCTGATCCATGAACTTTTCGCTCCATGTGAGACATTGCTTTTCTCTAAGTAGTCCCTGCCAGCCTCAAGATCATGCAGGTGCTGATCAAATTACCCGTGAAAATATGAGCAGGCTCATTTAGAGGAGGAGAATGCAGGGCTCATCTGAAGTATGGGTGGTGGGTGGTCATGCATGTGGTTTTGGAGCTTGGCACTAGGGGACACAGGACTCAGGGATGGTCTCTTACTGGTGCCAGTGGCTGGTGCAGGAACAACCTGGTGCAGAGGTGACTACTGCTTCCAAGTCAGAGACAGGAGAGCAGTCACTTAACAAACATAATCAGACCCACTTTTGTCTGGCAGACATTCTATCCTGGAAATTAGTGTGAACAAGACGCAGTCACTTTATCAGTTTCCATCTCGGGTCTGGGGCTGCAGAGTGGATATATGTGTTTTGCTGATACAGCATACAGACTCCAACCCCTTCTACCTGCATCTTGTCTTCTATATTCTTTTAGAAGCCACGCTATGGCTATTCTCAGGTGCCACTTGGTCAGCATTGACTCCATCCATGGCCCAGAGCTGACCAATGAATGTGTCATGTGCCTGGGGATCTTTTGGGGGACTTTTGCTCTTGTGAAGAAAAGAAACAGTATAAATGCATGTTGTGCTCTTTCCCTTGTACTTGGGTGTGATAGCTGGAGCTGCGGCAGCCATCCCTAGGTCCGCTCAACAATAAGGCAAAGCGAAGCCTCCGTAGTAGTGATGGTGGGAGAAAGAGTGAGTAGCTGGAGAACCACCATCTGAACTCAGACTTATTTCTGTGGGAGAAAAATAAGCATCTGAACGTTCATGCCTCTTGTTGAGATGTGCATGTATTGCCTTAATCTTCCTGACCAGTTAGGATGACAATAAACACAAAATGATCAATTAATAAAATAATTATAGAAGAACGTGTGCAGTGTTGGGTGATGTGCAGAGAATGAAGTGACATCAGACAAAATGACAGGCCGGGAGTGTGTGGGGAGAGGTTGGAGGAGGCCCCTCTGCAGAGGGGACTGTGGGGCTTCTGTCAGGATGGGGAGCAGGGACAAAACTGAAGTGTGTTTGGAGTCAGTCCTTGCGGGGAAGAGTCTGGTTTGTGTGGGATGCAGGGACAATGAGGACCTTAGATTTCTGTGATTCAAAACTAGTGGAGCTCCAAGGTGACATTTTCTCATCAGTTAAAAACTCAGTGGCAGGAGTGATGTGTTAGAATCCGCATGCTGTATGTTTCCAGGGAAGGTGAATCACGAGAGGAGCCCTGTGTGAACCTCCCTGCGAACTGAGTGGGAAGCAGGAACCCGTTTGTAGCTGACAGTCAGAGTGGCTTCTCTGAGGCTCACCTGTGTGTGTGTGTGTCTGCATCACATCAAATTCCTGCCACACACTCCTTTATATTTATACACATACACATATATGAGTATACTTGTATGTGTGCACATATACTAATTGTGTCTGCTGTGTGTATGTTTGTAGATGTATGTGTGTGTACGTATATATACATCTATTTGCAGTGTATATACATATATTTTCTAGAGATTCTGAAGTCTGCATGGGTACTGAAGTTGCAGTTGATGTGATTTTGGTTTTTTTAGGAGGCATGTGGTTACGTTTTATCAGTAATGATAAGGTGGGTGTGGTTGCCACAAGAAATAGTGGGATCAAATACTAATTAGACTCATTTGACAGAGGACACTGGTATCATTTAGTTAATGATGCTATTCCTAGGCCTGAAATAGATGGACAGCTCACCAACTTTTTTCGTCTGTATAATAGAAAGCTCCATTTTGGGAAATACTTTGGCTTGCTACTGAACCTTAACAGAGAATGTATGCTCCTTATTAGCCACTAAATTATTCTGTGACCTGAACAACCTGCCTGGACTGACAGTCTACTGACCAACAATGCCATGGAAATGGGCATTCAGAGCAGCTGTCCAACATCAAACAGAAGAGGTTAATTTGATATCAGGCTTCACCAGGGCCTGAAGGAACAGATGAGTTGTATGAGGAAGAAGCCCAATGCTCATGACCCTAACCCCTGCTGCATTGTCTTTTCTCTGTCTCCCTAACTATGACCTGAAGGGGATGATCCTAAGACCAGCTGATATAGAGAAAATACACACAGCTTGTTTACAGAGGTTCCTGTATGATATGCAGCCAACTCTGATGGTTAACAATATTAATACTGCAGCCCTCCTCTGGGACACCCTGCATAACATGGGTGGAGGAAAACTCTCCAATAAGGTAATATTTGAGTGGAGTACTTGGTTCATTTCACCTGAACAGAGAGAAGGACAGAGCCTCTACTGACCTATAGGCTCTACTCAGAGTTCAGTGGATGGCCAGAGATGTCAAGAAACACAGTAAGAAAACTGGTGAAAGATGTTTGTGGAAGAGATGTGAGTAGAACTCCCCAAATGAATACAGGGCAGGATGCTATGTGTGTTCCATGAAAATGTCTACCATAGTGTGTCCTCAAAAAGAAATGGTGTTAATAATCAGGTGGATAATGTGACATGACTGGGGACAGTGGTCAGCCTTCTTGTCCATCCACTTTTGAACTTGTCCAGGGGGCTCCATTACACAGTGCCCATGTTGCAAGGTGTGTGGTTATTCATGGGGTAATCACTGTCAATTTCCACTCACTAAAGTTCACCTGGCTATGGCCACTTCTGAGGACCACTCTACCAACAGCGGAGACCAACCCTGAATTCCCAGCATGAGACCATTCTCTTGGGAAACAGCCTGGAGCCTGGTTGCAGACTAATTACATTAGACCTCTTCCATCATGGTAGGGATAGCTCTGTACTTTTTGGAATAGATCTTTACCTACATAGGCTTACTTTGACTGCAATGCTTCTTCCCAAACAATTACCCTTGTACTACAGGTTGCCTCACCCACTGTTCTAGTATTTCAGGGAGACTTCTGTCCAAGGTACATATTTCACATCAAATGAAGGGCTGTAATGTGCCCATGTCCATGGAATTCACTGGTTCTACCTTCTTCCCCACTGTTCTGAAACAGCTGGTTTGGATGAATGGACTAATGTCTTCTTGAAGACTCAGTTTCTGTCCCAGGCATGGGACAACACCTTGTGGGGCTGGAGCAACATTTTCCAGAGTTGATATTTGCATTATATCTGTGTCCAATATATGGAGATGTTTCTGGCATAGCTAACATTCATGGGTCCAGGGATCTAGAGGTGGAATTGGGAACATCCCCTCTCACTGATATTCCCAGTCACCTCCTGCAAATTTTTTTTAAATTTTTTTATTGTTATGTTAATCACCATATATTACATCATTAGTTTTTGGTGCAGTGTTCCATGATTCATTGTTTGTTCATAACACCCAGTGCTCCATGCAGAACGTGCCCTCCTCAATACCCATCACCAGGCTAACCTATCCCCCTACCCCCCTCCCCTCTAGAACCCTCAGTTTGTTTTTCAGAGTCCATCATCTCTCATGGTTCGTCTCCCCCTCTGACATACTCCCCTTTTCTTCCTCTCCTGTTATCTTCTTCTTTTTCTTTTTTCTTAAAATATGTTGCGTTATTTGTTTCAGAAGTACAGAACTGTGATTCAACAGTCTTGCACAATTCACAGCGCTCACCGTAGCACATACCCTCCCCAATGTCTATCACCCAGCCACCCCATCCCTCCCACCCCCAACCACTCCAGTAACACTCAGTTTGTTTCCTGAGATTAAGAATTCTTCATATCAGTGAGGTCATGTGATACATGTCTTTCTCTGATTGACTTATTTCACTCAGCATAACACCCTCCAGTTCCATCCACATCGTTGCAAATGGCAAGATCTCATTCCTTTTGATGGCTGCATAATATTCCATTGTGTATATATACCACATCTTCTTTATCCATTCATCTGTCGATGGGCATCTTGGCTCTTTCCACAGTTTGGCTATGGTGGACATTTCCTGCAAAATTTTGACTGTCACCATGACCCTACACTCTGGTGACCTAGAGGTCTTAATTCTAAAGGAGAACTGCTTCCACCCAGTGACACCACAATGATTCTATTCAACTGAAAGCTGAGACTTCCCCTTGTCACTTTGAGTGTCTTGTGTCTCCATGGATGTCTCTGTCTGTCCTTCCAGGCTGATTGTTCATCCCCAACAAGTATCCTAGCCAAGAAAATGTGACAGCCTCATCCTGCCTCCTGCACATGCACTCCTGATCCACAAGGTGCAGAGGTTGCCTGGAGGACTAGGTTGGAGATAGGTCTGGGAATCTCAGATCTGGGGCCCGGGGCCAGACCTACTGTGCTTTGTCCACAGTCCTCCTGGGGCTGAAGGAGTGTGTCATACAGATAGGGAATCATTTGTGTCTCACATCCTTGTGTGTCTCTGTCACTGTGAGCATTAGTACCATTGTCTCACACCTCACAGTAGTAGCGAGCTTATTCCTTGGTCTTGGTCCTGCTGATATTTAGGGTGGCCGGGTATTGCAATTTGAAGTCAGAAAATTGGTCAGGAATCCTTGAGGGACGCTTACTATTGTCTATTATGACCAGCACTGGGTCCTGTCTTGGCTTCTACTGGTACCAGTATACACCACATTTCTATATTGTCTCCCTGACAGGTGATCACGGCCATCTATCCCAGAGTCACTGAGCGCAGGGCAGCTGAGTCAGCACCAGGGAGGTGTTTCAGGAGCCCGGTCATGGGCTGAGCTGGGCCCTTCCAGAGCATAGACAACACCTGATTCAGGGAAAGGTGGTCCTGTGGCCTCAGCATCTACCCCTCCTGCTTTATTCCCCTCTGCATCCCCCAGCTGCACTCTGGTCCCATCCTTGGCATCAGAATAGGAAACTCATTCTGACACTTGTTCATCATGGTGCATGTGGGAATTTACTTGTTATATGATCACCTGCTGTTGAAGATTCATCACAACCTCTAGTCTATTTCCGTGTGGTGCTTCTGTCTCCTGACACCCCCCATCCCACTGCAGACCAGCGACTGGCATTGTCAACCCTTGATTCCTTTAATTTTTTTTCATTCATCTTTCATGTAAATATATGAATTGGGCCATAAACCAGCCCTGACTGAGGGACTCACTTCAAGCTCCGTGTCTCTGTGAGGGTTCCCAGGGTCATGTCTTTGCACATGGAGGGAGCTCTGGGGACTGGATTGTCAGTAGTCCCTCCTGGGAACTGGGTTCTGTCCCTGAAGCAAGGACAGCACAGGGACCAGAGATGTGACCTGAGGCCATGGGAATCATGTCACCCTGGAGACAGTCTCACAAGGAGGCTGTGAATGCTCCTTCCAGGGACCAGGGGCTCCGAGTGCCCCACCTCCCGTCCCCTGAGACACTCGTGAGCAAGGAAGCTGCAGCCCTGGGTCAGAGTCTACCTGGAGGTGGGGAAGGAGAGGCAGAGGGTGAGGGGTTAGGGCATCTCTGGACGTGGCCAGCACAGAAGGCTCAGCTCCCCGGGACCTCAAGTGGAGAGACAGGGACTGGAATTTCCAGGTGAGGTACTCACTGTGTCAGGACTCCTCTCAAAGTCCTGGGTAACAGTGTGTGAGTCTGACCCTCAGATCATGGTCCCTGCAGCCTGAGGAGATAAGGACGGATCATCACTACTTCCTTCTGAGGACTGAACCCTGGACCCCTGCTGACCCCCGGGCCTGATGTCCCTGTGAGGCTCCCCCTGCGCAGCCCCAACCTCTGTCCTGGGGCTCCTGATGCAGCCTTGCTGCCCCCTGCTGGTGGAGGAGGCTCAGATCAGGAGCTTACCTCCTGCAGGTCCCTCCATAGCCTCTGTCACCGAGGAGGGGTGTGGACCTGGGTTTCCAGCCTCCCACAGGCAGCTGCCCCCCTGCCCAGCCCAGCACAGAAAGTCACATACTCAGTGCAGGCAGGCAGGGCAGGTAAAATTCCTGCCCCTTGTCCAGGGATACAAACGCCCTCGCCTGTCCCACTGGCTGTTGCAACAGGGTTGGTGCAGGGTAATGTGGAGTGTATTTTGAAAGGGTCACAGCCCAGGAAACTTTTGTGCGATCCTATTGGCACCCCTTTCTCTCCATTTAGGAGTGGAGTCTGATGCTGCCTGCATCCCAGTGAGTGTCGCTGGGTCACAGTGGAACAGGGGATGCTTCCAGCACTAATGTTACACGTGGACCTAATCTTTATCAGTGTTATTCCTATCATCTCCAACATACTGTTTCTTCTTTCTTTCTTTCTTTCTTTCTTTCTTTCTTTCTTTCTTTCTTTCTTTCTTTCTTTCTTTCTTTCTTTCTTTCTTTCTTTCTTTCTTTCTTTTTCTTCCTTCCTTCTTTCTTCTTTCTTTCTTTCTTTCTTTCTTTCTTTCTTTCTTTCTTTCTTTCTTTCTTTCTTTCTTTCTTTCTTTCTTTCTTTCTTTCTTTCTTTTCTGTTTCTGTTTCTATTACAACCTATAGCACTAACAGTCTGGGGTGGGAGGACTTCTACATGAGCCTCTAGGGTGATTTGGATGAAACAGGGAATTTGGGAATTCACATCTGAAAATGCAATTTCAATTCTTACACATCATACTTTTCTGAGCCCTTTTCCTTGATTTTTACAGAAGATAGACAAAGACTCCCAGCCCACCACCCCCTCACTACCACCCTGCAGTCTGTTTCATTTATAAAGCTCTGTCAATGTTTTTATGTCATTGAATTTGAAAACAAGGGTTCTTTTTTTAAGATTTTATTTATTTATTTGTGAGAGAGAGAGTGAGCACACAAGCAGTGGATGCTGCAGGCAGAGGGAGAAGCAGGATCCCCGCTGAGCAAAGAGCCTGGTGCGGGACTCAATCCCAGGACCCTGGGATCATGACCTGAGCCAAAGGCAGACACTTAACCAAGTGAGCCACCCAGGTGTCCCAAAACAAAGTGTTCTAACATCAGTATAAGCGTCCCCATTTCACAGCACATAAAGTTGAGGTCCAGGGAGACTATGTTCCGAGGAAGGGAGACGAAAGTGGAGCGAGTCCAGAATGGAGCCCAGATGTGCTGAGTTCAGGCCCTAGGCTCCTCAAGGCAGAGCTTGACCAGCGGGAGGGAGGGATAGATGGGGAAGCAGGGTGAGGCCAGGCTGGGCAGCAGACCTTCTGTCCCTGATTCACTGCCGTCTCCATCCTGGCTGGTCTATGAAGGAGCCCCTCAGGCTGCACATGGAGAGAGTCAGAGGGGTTGTGTCCCAGGTTTGAGCTGGAGAATCTGTGGGGACAGTGGAAACTGGTTGTGTGGGGTCTGGCCTGGGTCCTGCTGGCTCTGCTCTGCATTATTGCTTGGTCCTCTCTGTCTTCCAGGTTTGAAGGAGCGACAGGCTTCTCATGGCCAATCTACAGTAGGTACCTGAGTCTTGCAGTGGATACAAGGCCTGCAAGTTCAGGAGACTGAGGGGTTCATTCTCTGAATCCCACCTCCTGCAGCACCTTCTGGGCTGAGCTCAGGTTCAGGGTCATATTCAGGGTCTTGTGGGGACTGAGCCTATGGGCAGGGCCTGGGGCAGCTCCTGGGGAGGGAGTGAAGTGGGGGAGCTAGAGGGTCAAGACCGTGGTAGTGGTTCCAGAGTTCTGTCTCTTGACTCCACAGCTGAACCTGGCTGTGCCAGACCTCCCTCATGCCCTCAGTGGTCCCCATAAAAATGCTTATTCTCACGTTGGTGGAAAGAATCTCTCTGCTTCTTGGCAGACATCATGGATTCAGTTCACGTGGAGCTGTGCTCCCCTATTGGCTCCATGGGGGAACTCTTGTGTTTAATTATTATAAAAACTGAGGAGAAAAGGAGAGGTGAGGTCATTTCTGTAGCTGTTCTCATTAATCTACCCTCCCTTCATTTGTTTCCATTTCTCTGTGAGTGTTTCAAATACACATGACATCAATTATTCCATCCTAACCATTTGTAGGAGTTCAATTCATCTTCCTAGATTCTTCATCTGTAATGTTAGTTTTTTATATCCCAAACTGTGGAAGGGAATTGAGTGGAAACTGAACTTGTTCTCAGGATAAGTTTATTTCCTTGTAGGTTTCTTATACTCTGGCGCTGTTGTTAAACTCAATTTGACACAATTATCTTTTTTTAAAAATTTTTTATTGTTACGTTAATCACCATACATCATTAGTTTTTGATGTAGTGTTCCATGATTCATTGTTTGTGCATAACACCCAGTGCTCCACGCAGAACGTGCCCTCTTTAATACCCATCACCAGGCTAACCCATCCCCCCAACCCCCTCCCCTCTAGAACCCTCAGTTTGTTTTTTGGAGTCCATCGTCTCTCATGGTTCGTCTCCCTGACACAATTATCTTTTAATTGTGCTGCTAACAACATTTTCTGACTGTGGGTAGGGACGTAGGTTATTAGATCCCATCTTGCTGTTTATTTTCCATATGTTCCATGTGTTCTCTGTTCTCCTTTTCCATTTATTTCTTCTTCTTGAGTAATGGAGCATTCTCTATGATCCATTGTATTTCTCTGCTTGGCTCATTAGCTGTAACTCCTTGCTGTCCTGTCATCTATGACTCGTCACAGGCTACATTCAGGTGATGTCACACCACTTGACAGAGAGCATGACATTAGAACCCACTTTCCACTCTTTTCTCAGCGCTGTGGTAGTGTTACAGGATTGCACGTTCTTGTCTGATGGAGTCAAATATTGTGGGATTTCAATAAGATGGAAACCTTTTGCACAGCAAAGGAAACAGTCAACAAAACTAAGAGGCAACCCATGGAATAAGGTAAGATATTTGCAAACTTATTAATTCTTTCAAAGAACCAGCTTCTAGCTTCATTGATGTGCTCTACTGTATTTCTGGTTTCTAATTCATTGATCTTCACTCTAACCTTACTTATTTCTCTTCTCTAGCGTGGCTTAGGCATCATTTGTTGTTTTTTCTCCAGTTCTTTAAAGTGTAAAGTTAGTTGGCGAATTCGGGATTTTTCTATTTTTTTGAGTGAGGCTTGGATGGCTATGTATTTCCCCCTTAGGACTGCCTTGGCAGTATCCCATACGTTTTGGACAGATATGATTTCATTCTTATTGGTTTCATGAATTGCTTGAGTTCTTCTTTGATTTCCCAGTTGACCCAAACATTCTTAAACAGGATGGTCTTTAGCTTCCAAATGTTTGAATTCCTTCCAATTTTTTTCTTGTGATTGAGTTCCAGTTTCAAAGCATTGTGGTCTGAGAATATGCAGGGAATAATCTCAACATTTTGGTATCGGCTGAAACCTGATTTGTGACCCAGTAGGTGGTCTATTCTGGAGAAAGTTCTATATGCACTTAAGAAGAATTTGTATTCTGTTGTTTTAGGGTGGAATGTTCTGCACATATCTACGAAGTCTATCCAGTCCAGTGTGTCATTCAAAGCTCTTGTTTCTTTGTTGATTTTCTGCTTAGATGATCTGTCTATTGCTGAGAGTGGAGTGTTGAGGTTTCCTACTGTTAATATGTTATTAACAATATGTCTCTTTATTTTGTTTACCAGTTGGCTTATGTAGTTGGCTGCTCCCATGTTGGGGTCATAGATATTTACAATTATTAGATCCTCTTTTTGGATAGACACTTTAAGAATGATATAGTGTCCTTATGTATCTCTAACTACAGTCTTTAGCTTAAAATCTAATTTGTCTGATATGAGAATTGCTACCCCAGCTTTCTTTGGAGGTCCCATTCGTATGAAAGATGTATCTCCATCCCTTCACTTTCAGTCTGGATGTATCTTTAGGTTCAAAATGAGTCACTTGTAGACAGCATATGGATGGATCCTGTCTTTTTATCCAATCTGCAACCCTGTGCCATTTCATGGGAGCATTTTATCCAATCTGCAACTCTGTGCCATTTCATGGGAGCATTTAGGCTGTTCATGTTGAGAGTGATTATTGAAAGATATGATTTTATTGTCATCATGTTGCCTGTGAAGTCCCTGTTTCTATTTATTGTCTCTGTAAATCTCTGTTCTATAATATTCTTGGGGTGTTTCTTCTTTTATAGAACCCCCCTTAATATTTCTTGCAGGGCCAGCTTAGTGTTCACATATTCTTTCAGTTTCTGCTTGTCCTGGAAGGTCTTTATCTCTCCATCCATTCTGAATGACAGCCTTGCTGGATAAAGTATCCTTGGCTGCATGTTCTTCTCATTTAGTACCCTGAATATGTCTTCCCAGCCCTTTCTGGCTTGCTAGATCTCTGTGGACAGGTCTGACATTATTCTGATGTTCCTTCCTCTGTATGTAAGGAATCTCTTCCCCCTAACTGCCCTTAAGATGGTTTCCTTGGTTCTGAGATTAGCGAGTTTTACTATTACATGCTGGGGCATTGGTCTGTTCTCCTTGATCTTGGTAGGGGTCTTCTCTGCCTCTTGGACATGAATGTTTGTTTCATTCCCCATTCATTCATTAGAGAAGTTCTCAGCTACAATTTACTCAAATATATCTTCTAGTCCTCTCTCTCCACCCCTTCAGGGATCCCAATAATTCCGACACTGGAACATTTCATGGCATCACTTATTTCTCTAATTCTGTTTTCATGGATTCTAAGCTATTTGTTCCAAGGCTCCTCCTGTTCCTTTCTACCAGTTTGTCCTCTAGATCACTAATTCATTCTTCTGCCTCGTTTACCCCAGCTGTTAGAGAATCTAGCTTGCACTGCATCTCATTTATAGCATTTTTAAGTTCTGCCTGATTAGTTCTCATTTCTGTCCTTAGAGAATCTATGTTGCCATTAATTGTTTTCTCCAGCCTAACTATTGTCTTCATAATGCTACCCTGAAGTCTATTTCTGACATCTTGCTTATATCCATATCCATTAGGTCTGCAGGAGAGGCCATTGTCTCTGAGTCTTTTCTTTGTTGGGAGTTCCTCCTTCTAGTCATTCTGTTGAGTTGTGGTTGAAGGGATGTACAGTCAAAAATATCAACCACAATCCAGGCAAGGTTCACCCTGGGAAAGTTCAGAGCAATCAGAAGCCACTACCAAAAATACCCCTGCCAAGATGAAACCCAAGAATAAGATTTATAAAGTACAAAAACAAAAGCAAACAAACAAAACCCACAAAAAAACCCTCCAAAAAAGAAACAAAAACAAAACAAAAGGGGGGGTGAAGGGAAAGTGGTTATAATCCCTCTATGTGTATGAGGTAGGGTGTTTCAGCTCTTCTTGGGTGTATTTTGTTCTCTGTGTTAGAGAACACTACTTTCCAGATATACAGGGAAATTAAAACTGGTATATATGTAAAGGTAGTACTGAGTCAGGAAAAATGGACTACATTGAAGCTTATATCTCTCTCTATATATAAAAAGAAAAAGAAAAAAAGTATATGTGTGAAAAAGTTCAAGTTAAAAAGTTAGTATGGAATATGATGTATTATACATCTTGTTGAAATGATAAGCAGGTAAAAAAAATCCAGAAGAAACATGAGAAAGAATTAAAAAAAAAAAAGAGAAAAGTTGTACCTAAGAAATACACAGGTTTTGAGGCAACACCAGAAGCTTAATATACTAATTTTCCCCTGGTGTTGGGGTTTTACAGTTTTATGGGGACCCTGGGGTTGTTGTCCTCTTGTTCTTCCAGCTTGTCTTCTGGGGGAAAGGCCTGCCACATTATTTTTCAGTCAATCCTACATGGGTGGAGTTGCCCTGCCCCTTATCAAGGGGCTGGGCTCCATGGAAACCCGTTTTTTTTTTTTGGCTTTTGTTCTCTGGTGGCTTTTGGCACCTTTTTGGAGGGGGCACCTGGGTGGCCCAGTTGGTTAAGCGACTGCCTTCGGCTCAGGTCATGATCCTGGAGTCCCGGGATCGAGTCCCACATCGGGCTCCCTGCTCAGCAGGGAGTCTGCTTCTCACTCTGACCCTCTTCCCTCTCGTGCTCTCTATCTCTCATTCTCTCTTTCTCTCAAATAAATAAATAAAATCTTTAAAAAAATAAAAAAGAAATAATACCTATTCTACTGAAGCTGTTTCAAAAATTAGAAACAGAAGGAAAACTTCCAAATTCGTTCTGAGTCCAGCATTACCCTGATCCCAAAACCAGGCAAAGATCTGTTCATCAAAAAGGAGAATTTCAGACCAATATCCCTGATGAATGTGGATGCCAAAATACTCACCAAGATCCTAGCCAATTGGATCCAACAGTACATTAAAAGGATAATTCACCACGACAAGGTGGGATTTGTTCCTGGGATGCAAGGGTGGTTCAACATTTGCAAATAAATCAACATGATAGAGAACATTAATAAAAGAAAAGACAAGAACCACATGCTCCTCTCAATTGACGCAGAGAAAGCATTCAACAAAATACAGCATCCTTTCCTGATTAAAACTCTTCAGAGTATAGGGATAGAGAGACCATTCCTCAATATCGTAAAAGTCATCTACGAAAAGCCCACAGCAAGTATCATTCTCAATGGGGAATAACTGAGAGTTTTTCCTTTAAGGTCAGGAAGATGATAGGGATGCCCACTATCACCACTATTGTTCAACATAGTACTAGAAGTCTTAGCCTCAGTAATCAGACAACAAAAATAAAGTGAAAGGCATTCAAATTGGCAAAGAAGAAGTCAAACTCTTTCTCTTTGCAGATGACATGATTTTTGTGGAAAACCCAAAAGATTTCACCCCCAAATTACTAGAACTCATACAGCAATTCAGCAACGTGGCAGGATACAAAATTAATGCACAGAAATCAGTTGCTTTTCTATACACGAACAATGTGACTGAAGAAAGAGAAATTAAGGAATCGATTCCATTTATAATACCACCAAAAACCATAGGATACCTAGGAATAAAGCTAACCAAAGAGTAAAGGATCTATACTCTAGAAACTACAGAACACTTATGAAATAATTGAGGAAGACACAAAAAGATGGAAACACATTCCATGCTCATGGATTGGAAGAATAAACATTGTTAAAATGTCTGTGCTACCCAGAGCAATCTACACTTTCAAAGCAATCCCTATCAAAGTACCATCAACATTTTTCACAGAGCTGGAACAAACAATCCTAAAATTTGTATAGAACCAGAAAAGACCTTGAATTGCCAAGGGATTGTTGAAAAAGAAAACCAAACCTGGGGGCATCACAATGCCTGATGTCAAGCTATATTACAAAGCTGGGATCATCAAGACAGAATGGTATTGGCACAAAACAGACACACTGATCAGTGGAGCAGAATAGAGACCCTCAACTCTATGGTCAACTAATCTTTAACAAATAAGGAAAGAATATCCCCCATTGGAAAAAAGACAGTCTCTTCAACAAATGGTGCTGGGAAAATTGGACAGCCACATTGCAGAAGAATGAAACTGGACCATTCTCTTATACGGTACACAAAGATAAACTCTAAAGGGATGAAAGACCTCAGTGTGAGAGAGGAATCCATCAAAATCCTAGAGGAGAACAATAGGCAGTAACCTTTTCAATATTGACCACAGCAAATTCTTACAGGACACATCTCCAAAGGCAAGGGAAACCAAAGCAAAAATGAACTTCTGGGACTTCATCAAGATAAAAAGCAAAGGAAACAGTCAACAAAACAAAGAGGCAACCCACAGAATGGCAGAAGATATTTGCAAATGATATTACAGATAAAGGGCTGATATCCAAGGTCTATAAAGAACTTCTCGAACTCAACACCCAAAAACCAAATAATCCAGTCAAAATATGGGCAGAAGACATGAACAGACACTTCTCCAGAGAAGACATAGAAATGGCTAACAGACACATGAAAAAATGTTCAACACACTAGCCATCAGGGAAATTCAAGTCAAAACCACAATGAGATACCACCTTACACCAGTTAGAATGACAAAAATTAACAAGACAGGAGACAACAATGTTGGTGGGGATGTGGAAAAGGGGAACCCTCTTACACTGTTGGTGGGAATGCGAGCAGGTACAGCCACTCTGGAAAACAGTTTGGAGTTTCCTCAAGATGTTAAAAATAGAGCTACCCTATGACCCAGCAATTGCACTACTGGGTATTTACCCCAGAGATACAGATGTAGTGAAAAGAAAGAGCACATGTACCCCAGTGTTCAGAGCAGCAATGTCCACAATAGCCAAACTGTGGAAGGAGCTGAGATGCCCTTCAACAGATGAATGGATGAGGAAGACATGGTACATATATACAAGGAAATACTACTCAGCCATCAGACAGGATGAATACCCACCATTGGCTTCGACATGGATGGAACTGGAGGGGATTATGCTAAGTGAAATAAGTCAAGCAGAGAAAGACAATTATCATATGGTTTCACTCACATGTGCAACATAAGGAATAGCACTTTGGCCATTAGGGGAAGGGAGGGAAAACTGAATGGGAAGAAATCAGAGAGGGAGACAAACCATGAGAGACTCTGGACTCTGGGAAACAAACTGAGATTTACAGAGCAGAGGGGGCTGGGGGGATGGGGTAACTGGGTGATGGGTATTAAGGAGGCCACGTGTTCTGACGAGCACTGTGTGTTAGACACAACCATTGAACACTACATCAAAAACTAATGTACTATATGCTGCTAATTGAACATAATAATAATAACAAATAAAAGGATGTTGGGTGGGTAGGCTTAAATGACAAATCTCCTCCTAATGCTTTCTTAATCAGTGTCTCCATGTTAACCATAATACCCTAAGGAAGCAAGGCTGGGAGTTCAACTTGTGTTGTAGCTAATCAAAGGACAATGTTCTGTCTTTGATTTTCAGCAGTTCCAGCTCAACTGCTACATGAAATAAGGCTTTCCTTCAGGGCACACTTAGAAGAACTTAGCTCAGTTATGAGGTCCTTGAGCTGGGAATTCAAATCCCTTAGCTTATCTTTTTTTCCTGTTTTAGCCAGTAACATTAGAGCAGGCAACCAATGTCATTATAGTCCTTAGTTTTCCAAACATGTTCAAAAGTAACATTAACAGAAACACTTAGTTTCTTGCTTCTTATAAATGGTTGACTAGAAGTATCCAATGTACATATCTCGTTTATCTCCATAAACATTTCATGACATGCACTATCAGTGCTCTCATTAGTAATGGAAATAGAGTCATGAGTAGAATTGTTAAATCTAATCAGATTAGACAGAGAATTTCAGAAACCTCAGAATCAATTCAGGAAATTCATCATTAAAATTCTGTTCCTTTGACCCACTCTGGGTACCAAAATATCTGTGTTAGTTTGCTCCAGAGAAACAGAAATATATATTTGTTTATTATGAGATTAATATATTATTAATCACATATACATGAGATTAATATACTAAATCATATATATGATGTATATATCTCATGTATATATAATCTCATGTATATATAATTTATTATAAGAATTAGTTTATATAATTATGGAGGCTGAGAAGTCCCACAAGCACAGTTGACTATCTGTAAGCTGGAGAACCAGGAAAGTCAGGGACATAATTCAATTTCAGTCCAAAGGTCTGAGAATTGGGGGTTCATGGTCAAAATCCTGGTCTGAGTTCTGACGTGGAAGACCCAGCAGTGCCAGTGTCCAAGCAGAGAGAACAAATTCCCTATTCTCCACCTTTTTGTCCCAGTCAGGCCCTCCACTGCTAGATATGCCCTCTAACATAGGCAAAGATGATCTTCCTTACACAATCTGCCGATTCACATCTTAATCTTTTCCAGAGATATCCGCATAGACACATTCAGAAGTAATGCTGAACCAACTATCTGAGCATTCCTTATCCCACTCCAGCTGACACATAAAATTAACCATCACATGGCTGTGGGCAAACTAGAAAAAGTGTCACCTATGGGAAGCACAGGACACAGGCAAAGAGGAAACTCTCACTATCTTAAGACAACTAACCAAACAGTATATTGCCTATTGAACATCACTAGTGGGGGAGGGAGACATCACTAAGAAAGAACTGAATTTTCAAGGCCTTGCCACTGAAAGCCCCCTCTGCACAGAGTAGGGAAGCATCTTCAGAGCAAGAAGGGAGTCTGTGAGTACAGGACAAGTTTTGGTCTCAGTTCCCCATGAACATGGACCACTGTGGAAAGTGCTACTGGTTGTATATAAGCAACAGTAGTACTCAGCCTCATCCTGAGCCAGAAGCCCAGATATGGTCAGGGAGGCCATGTTTCCAGACTTGGAGCCAGAGAAATGATCAGGGATCCCTGACAGCCGAGTATTTAAATTATGAATCAGGACGTTGGGGGACACGCCTGGGAGCAGTTGATACCAGGAAACATAATTATAATTCCCAATGTCATTGCTGGTTCCAGTACAAGAGATGGTGATGGTACTTCCCAGAGTCCCTGACACTGAGGGAGGCTGAGTCAGGGCAGATTGGGCCCAAGAACCTGAAAAGAGAAAGAACACACTCTGCTGAGTTCAAAGCTGGTGCCCCAGGTAAGTCTGAGAAGGAGACAAGCATTCAGCCCAGATGTCCCTGTGCTCCCTTCAATGAAGGCCTCACCTGTGACCCGAGTGAGGAGGGTGAGGAGAATAAGAGCCCAGGCCATGGTGGAGATGCCCCAAGAACACTGCTTTCGGAGATGCCCCAAGGCCCAGCAACCCTGGGCCTGGCTCCCCCGTAACTCTCTTATCCACTCCCCCTGCCTCAGAAGAGGGAGGGACCTCCATGCAAATGTGCTTCCTGACCTGCCTCCCCTCAACCACTCTGACCTGTCCCTCTATTCTAGATACTTCTGCAACCCTGGAGGGCAGAGCTTAGCTGTCCAGAGGTGAAAATGCTTTGACAAGGATTTTCTGAATCATGACAGACTGAGCCTCATAATTCAAACCAGCCTTTGAATATCCTTACCTGCCACTGGGGAAGTCTTGGTGTGGATGTCGGAGGAATCCCAGGACCACACTGCTATGTGGGAGGAGGGTAAGGAGAGCTCTCCAGGTTGCCTAAGATTAGGGGCGATTCAATTACTCCTGTTCCCAGGAACGCAGGTAGAGCTGGGCATCTCTTTGTCCCTCAACTCCATTTTGGTGCCCCTCAGTTACCTGGTCCTCAAGCATTACTGTGTGCCCTGCTCTGCAGTGGTTTGCGGTTAGGAGATGTTTACTGGCACATTGAGAAATGAATTATTGGAACACAACAGGTATTACGTCCCCCTTCCCTTGTGTCCCACTTAGAGTGGCTCCAGAAGGAGGTATTGGAAAAGTTTCAAGGACAGGAGAACAACAAAAATTGCTTTTCCCAAATTCAAGCCTTCGCTGCCCCCTAGTGGACTCAGAGCATAAATGCCAAGCACCCAGGAAGGCTGCTGAGAGAGAGCTGGAAACCCATGCTCTGCTCCTCCTCCTGCCCTCCTTCCAAACCCTCCCCGCTCAGTCTCAAGCCCCCAGATTCCTTCTGATGCAATTCAAGATCCTTTCTACGTGTTCTTTACTTCCTGCAAAACGAATTATGGCACCTGCAAAATTGAGTGGCCCAGATGCTCCCTCCCACAGTCACCTTGCTCATACCAGGAAGGCCATGTCACAGGGATAGAGTATGTGCGGTGGATATGGCTCAGGGTGAGGAAACATCACACATTAAATTAATACAACCCCAGTCAGTACAAGGATGAGAAAAGAGGGACCATGAGAAAACGACTGAATTCTTAAAATGATTAGAAAACAAGATTAACGCAAGAAAGATAGCTGGGGCAGGGTGGAGAAATACCTCATTGAAATCAAGAGAAAGGATTCCAGGGTCCGAGCCTCTGGGAGAAGCGGAGAGGAGATAAGATTGGCCTCAGGGGCCCAGCTCCAGGGACTTCTCACAGGGCAAGTCTGTGTGTCACAGGGGACACAGGATGCTTTCTGTCTGTCTCTGGAGCACGCTTTGTTTTTTTGTTTTTGTTTTTGTTTTTGTTTTATGTTCAGTTATCCAGCATGTAGTACTTCATTAGTTTATGATGTAGTGTTCGATGATTCATTAGTTGAGTATAACACTCAGTGCTCATCACAACATGTGCCGCCTTAATACTCATCACCCGGTTACCCCTTCCCCCACCCTCTTCCCCTCTGTAACCCTCAGTTTGTTTCCTGGAGTCCAGAATCTCTCATGGTTTTTCTCCCTCTCTGATCTCTTCCATTCAGTTTTCCCTCCCTTCCCCTATGGTCCTCGGCACTATTCCTTATGTTCCACATATGAGTAAAACCATATGATAATTGTCTTTCTCTTCTCGCCTTATTTCACTTAGCATAATCCCCTCCAGTTCCATCCATGTCGAAGCAAATGGTGGGTATTCATCCTTTCTGATGGCTGAGTAATATTCCATCATATATATGTACCACATCTTCTTTATCTACTCACCTGTTGAAGGGCATGTCGGCTCTTTCCACAGTTTGGCTATGCGGACATTGCTGCTCTGAACATTGGGGCACATGTGCCCTTTCTTTTCACTACATCTGTATCTCTGGGGTAAATACCTAGTAGTGCAATTGCTGGGTTGTAGGGTAGCTCTATTTTTAATGTCTTGAGGAAACTCCAAACTGTTTTCCAGAATGGCGGTACCAGCTTGCATTCCCACCAATAGTGTAAGTGGGTTCCCCTTTCTCCACATCCTCGCCAACACTTGTTTCCTGTCTTTTTAATTTTTCCATTTTAACTGGTGTAAGGTGGTATCTCATTGTGCTTTTGATTTGAATTTCCCTGATGGCTAGTGATGTTGAACATTTTTTATGTGTCTGTTAACCATTTGTATGTCTTCTTTGGAGAAGTGTCTGTTCATGTCTTCTGCTCATTTCTTGAGTGGATTATTCATTTTTTGGGTGTTGAGTTTGATAAGTTCTTTATAGATTTTGGATACCAACCATTTATCTGATAACACATTTGCAAATATCCTTTCCAGTTCTCTAGGTCGTCTTTTAGTTTTGTCAACTGTCCCCTTTGCTGGGCAAAAGCTTTTTATCTTGATGAAATCTCAAGAGTTCATTTTTGTTTTTGTTTCCCTTACATTTGGAGACGTGTCTCGTAAGATGTTACTGCAGCCCTGGTCAAAGAGTTTGCTGCCTGTGTTCAAAGATGGTGATCTTGATTACAGCATGATAGAGAAGAAAATAAGTCGATGGGGCGGAGCAAGATGGCGGAGGAGTAGGAGACCTAGATTTTGTCTGGTCTCAGGAATTCAGCTGAATAGGGATCAAACCATTCTGAACACCTACGAACTCAACAGGAGATCGAACAGGAGAGTAGCAACAACTCTCTGAACAGAGAAGCGACCACTTACTGGAAGGTAGGACGTGCGGAGAAGTGAATCCGAGGCGATATTCGGGAGGATAGACGGCGGGGGAGGGGCCTCTGCCGGCCGCTTCTGGCAAGTGCTAGAGCCGCGGAGCACAAAATCGGACCTTTTAAAAGTTGGCTCGGCGGAGGGACGTCGCTGCAGTGGCTAAGCGGGGGGTGGAATCCTCCCGGGACAGTGTGGTCTCAGGACCCTTGGGGTCACAGAGAGACCGGGGGTGCCTGAGTGTGCCAGAGCTCCCAGGTGTCGGGGCGGGGAAGCCGGCTGCAGATACGGAGCAGAGTCGCGGGCTCTCAGCTCGGGGTTGCCATAAACTGTGATCTGCAGCCCAGTCGGGGCACGGCTCCCCCAGCAAGGACCCAACAAGCAGCAGATCCGGGGAGACTCCCCTTCCTTCCCGGGGAGGAGCGGTGCGGGAACGCACTGCAGGGATCTGCTGGGTTTGGAGACTCCGAGCGGGGTCGGGTGCCAGAGATAGCAACGCTCAATCACAGGCCGGGTGAGCACGGAGTGCGGCCAGAGACCGGGGACACGGGAGTGACTGCTTTTCTCTGGGGGCGCACTGAGGAGTGGGGCCCCGAGTTCTCGGCTCCTCCGGGCGGAGACTGGGAGGCCGCCATTTTCGCCCTGGTCCTCCAAAGCTGTACCGAGAGCTTGCAGGGAACAAAAGCTCCTGAGAGCAAACTGGAGCAGCTTCCTTAGCCCGGACCGACAAGGGCGGGGCAATTCCGCCTCCGGCAAAGACATTTGGAAACCACAGCAACAGGCCCCTCCCCCAGAAGATCAACACAAACAGCCAGCAAGCCAAGACCAAGTTGATCGATCAAGGAGAATAGGAGAACTCCAGCGCTAGGGGAATACTGCACATAGATTCATGGCTTCTTTTTTTTTTTTTTTTTTTTTAACCATGATTCATTATTTCATCAAAGTTAATTTTTGTTGACTTTTTTTTATTTTTCTTTTTCCCTTTTTCAACCAACATCTTATAAATCCCTTTTTTTAAAAAAAAAAACATTTTTTATTTTTTTTTCATTTTTAGAGTCATATTTTATCCCTTCATAGTAGTTATCCTTGTTTTTGGCATATATATATAAGTTGTTCTCTCTTTAAAATTTTGAGGTACAGTTTCTTCTAACAGATCAAAATATACCCTAAACCACTAGTGTATGGCTTTGTTCTAGTCTCCTGCCTGATCACATTCTCTCCCTTTTTCCTTTTTTTTTTTTTCCTTAAATCTTCCTTCTTTTTTCAAACAACTTATCTTACCAAGTCCTTTTATAAAATCTTTTATAATTTTCATCTTTACAGTCATCTGCCATCCCTTCATTGTATCAACCCTTATTTTGTACATATATGTCTTTCTTCCTTTAAAATTTTAGGAGGCACTTTTTTCTAACAGACCAAAATACGCCCAAAATCTAGTGTGTGGCACTGATCTATGCACTAGCCTGATCATATTTGATCATATTCTGCCTTTTTTGAATTGTTTTGTTTTTGTTTTTATCCTTTTTTTCTTTTTTTTTTTTTTCTTTTTCTCTTTCTTTTTTCTTTCTTTCCCTTTCTTTTCCCCTGGTTTCAGGTCTTTTCTGATTTGTATACAGTATATTTGCTGGGGACGTTGTAAACCTGTTAGCCTCTTGTTCTCTCATTCATCTATTCTCCTCTGGACAAAATGACAAGACGAAAGAAATCACCTCAGCAAAAAGAACAAGAGGTAGTACCGTCAGCCAGGGACCTACTCAATACGGACATTAATACGATGTCGGACCTAGAGTTCAGAATCATGACTTTAAAGATACTAGCTGGGCTTGAAAAAAGCGTGGAAGTTATTAGAGAAACCCTTTCTGGAGAAATAGAAGAACTAAAATCTAACCAAATCGAAATCAAAAAGGCTATTGATGAGGTGCAATCAAAAATGGGGGCACTAAATGCTAGGATAAATGAGGCAGAAGAGAGAATCAGCGATATAGAAGACCAAATGATAGAAAATAAAGAGGCTGAGAAAAAGAGAGAGAAACAACTACAGGATCACGAGGGCAGAATTCGAGAGATAAGTGATACGATAAGACGAAACAACATTAGAATAATTGGGATCCCAGAAGAAGAAGAGAGAGAGAGAGGGGCAGAAGGTATATTGGAGCAAATTATAGCAGAGAACTTCCCTAATGTGAGGAAGGAAACAGGCATTAAAATCCAGGAGGCACAGAGAACCCCTCTCAAAATCAATAAAAATAGGTCAACACCCCGACATCTAATAGTAAAACTTACGAGTCTCAGAGACAAAGAGAAAATCCTGAAAGCAGCTCGGGAGAAGAGATATGTAACCTACAATGGTAGAAACATTAGATTGGCAACAGACCTATCCACAGAGACCTGGCAGGCCAGAAAGGACTGGCAAGATATCTTCAGAGCACTAAACGAGAAAAATATGCAGCCAAGAATACTATATCCAGCTAGGCTATCATTGAAAATAGAAGGAGAGATCAAAAGCTTCCAGAACAAACAAAAACCAAAGGAATTTGCAAACACAAAACCAGCCCTCCAAGAAATATTGAGAGGGGTCCTCTAAGCAAAGAGAGAACCTAAAAGCAGCAAAGAGCAGAAACGAACACAGACAACAGACAGTTAACAGTCACCTTACAGGTAATACAATGGCACTAAATTCATACCTTTCAATAGTTACCCTGAATGTAAATGGGCTAAATGCCCCAATCAAAAGACACAGGCTATCAGATTGGATTAAAAAACAAGACCCATCAATATGCTGTCTGCAAGAGACTCATTTTACACCCAAAGACACCCCCAGATTGAAAGTGAGGGGGTGGAAAACCATTTACCATGCTAATGGACACCAAAAGAAAGCTGGGGTGGCAATCCTTATATCAGACAAACTAGATTTTAAAACAAAGACTGTAATAAGAGATGAGGAAGGACACTATATCCTACTAAAAGGGTCTATCCAACAAGAAGATCTAACAATTGTAAATATCTATGCCCCGAACATGGGAGCAGCCAATTATATAAGGCAATTAATAACAAAAGCAAAGAAACACATTGACAACAATACAATAATAGTGGGGGACTTTAACACCCCCCTGACTGAAATGGACAGATCATCTAAGCAAAAGATCAACAAGGAAATAAAGACTTTAAATGACACACTGGAACAAATGGACTTCACAGACATATTCTGAACATGCCATCCCAAAGCAACGGAATACACATTCTTCTCTAGCGCCCATGGAACATTCTCCAGAATTGATCACATCCTAGGTCACAAATCAGGTCTCAATCGGTACCAAAAGATTGGGATCATTCCCTGCATATTTTCAGACCACAATGCTTTGAAACTAGAACTCAACCACAAGAGGAAAGTTGGAAAGAACTCAAATACATGGAGGCTAAAGAGCATCCTACTAAAGAATGAATGGGTCAACCAAGAAATTAAAGAAGAATTAAAAAAATTCATGGAAACCAATGAAAATGAAAACACAACTGTTCAAAATCTTTGGGATACAGCAAAGGCAGTCCTGAGAGGAAAGTATATAGCAATACAAGCCTTTCTCAAGAAACAAGAAAGGTCTCAAATACACAACCTAACCCTACACCTAAAGGAGCTGGAGAAAGAACAGCAAAGAAAGCCTAAACCCAGCAGGAGAAGAGAAATCATAAAGATCAGAGCAGAAATCAATGAACTAGAAACCAAAAGAACAGTAGAACAGATCAACGAAACTAGGAGCTGGTTCTTTGAAAGAATTAACAAGATTGATAAACCCCTGGCCAGACTGATCAAAAAGAAAAGAGAAATGACCCAAATCAACAAAATCATGAATGAAAGAGGAGAGATCACAAGCAACACCAAAGAAATACAAACAATTATAAGAACATATTATGAGCAACTCTATGCCAGCAAATTAGATAACCTGGAAGAAATGGGTGCATTCCTAGAGATGTATCAACTACCAAAATTGAACCAGGAAGAAATAGAAAACCTGAACAGACCTATAACCACTAAGGAAATTGAAACAGTCATCAAAAATCTCCCAAGAAACAAAAGCCCAGGGCCAGATGGCTTCCCAGGGGAATTCTATCAGACATTTCAAGAAGAATTAATACCTATTCTCCTGAAACTGTTCCAAAAAATAGAAATGGAAGGGAAACTTCCAAACTCATTTTATGAGGCCAGCATTACCTTGATCCCAAAACCAGACAAAGACCCCATCAAAAAAGAGAATTACAGACCAATATCCTTGATGAACATGGATGCAAAAATTCTCACCAAAATACTAGCCAATAGGATCCAACAGTACATTAAAAGGATTATTCACCACGACCAAGTGGGATTTATCCCTGGGCTGCAAGGCTGGTTCAACATCCGCAAATCAATCAACGTGATACAATACATTAACAAAAGAAAGAACAAGAATCATATGATCCTCTCAATAGATGCAGAAAAAGCATTTGACAAAGTACAACATCCTTTCTTGATCAAAACTCTTCAGAGTATAGGGATAGAGGGTACATACCTCAATATCATAAAAGCCATCTACGAAAAACCTACAGCGAATATCATTCTCAATGGGGAAAGGCTGAGAGCTTTTCCCCTAAGGTCAGGCACGCGGCAGGGATGTCCACTCTCACCACTGCTATTCAACATAGTATTAGAAGTCCTAGCCACAGCAATCAGACAACAAAAAGAAATCAAAGGCATCCAAATCGGCAAAGAGGAAGTCAAACTCTCACTCTTTGCAGATGATATGATACTGTATGTGGAAAACCCAAAAGACTCCACCCCAAAACTGCTAGAACTCATACAGGAATTCAGTAAAGTAGCAGGATATAAAATCAATGCACAGAAATCAGTGGCATTCCTATACACCAACAACAAGACAGAAGAGAGACAAATCAAGGAGTCTATCCCATTTACAATTGCACCCAAAACCATTAGATACCTAGGAATAAATCTAACCAAAGAGGCAAAGGATCTGTACTCAGAAAACTATAAAATACTCAGGAAAGAAATTGAAGAAGACACAAAGAAATGGAAAAACGTTCCATGCTCATGGATTGGGAGAATCAACATTGTGAAGATGTCAATGCTACCTAGAGCAATCTACACATTCAATGCAATCCCCATCAAAATACCATCCACTTTTTTCAAAGAAATGGAACAAATAATCCTAAAATTTGTATGGAACCAGAAGAGACCCCGAATAGCCAGAGGAATACTGAAAAAGAAAAGCAAAGCTGGCGGCATCACAATTCCGGACTTCCAGCTCTATTACAAAGCTGTCATCATCAAGACAGTATGGTACTGGCACAAAAACAGACACATAGATCAATGGAACAGAATTGAGAGCCCAGAAATGGACCCTCAACTCTATGGTCAACTTATTTTTGACAAAGCAGGAAAGAATGTCCAATGGCAAAAAGACAGTCTCTTCAACAAATGGTGTTGGGAAAATTGGACAGCCACATGCAGAAGAATGAAACTGGACCATTTCCTTACACCACACACAAAAATAGACTCCAAATGGTTGAAAGACCTAAACGTGAGACAGGAGTCCATCCAAATCCTAAAGGAGAACACAGGTAGCAACCTTTTCGACCTTAGCCGCAGCAACTTCTTCCTAGAAACATCGCCAAAGGCACGGGAAGCCAGGGCAAAAATGAACTATTGGGATTTCATCAAGATAAAAAGCTTCTGCACAGCAAAAGAAACAGTCCACAAAACCAAAAGACAACCGACAGAATGGGAGAAAATATTTGCAAATGACATATCAGATAAAGGGCTAGTATCCAAAATCTATAAAGAACTTATCAAACTCAACACCCAAAGAACAAATAATCCAATCAAGAAATGGGCAGAAGACATGAACAGACATTTCTCCAAAGAAGACATCCAAATGGCCAACAGGCACATGAAAAAGTGCTCAACATCGCTTGGCATCAGGGAAATCCAAATCAAAACCTCAATGAGATACCACCTCACACCCGTCAGAATGGCTAAAATTAACAAGTCAGGGAACGACAGATGTTGGCGGGGATGTGGAGAAAGGGGAACCCTCCTACACTGTTGGTGGGAATGCAAGCTGGTGCAACCCCTCTGGAAAACAGTATGGAGGTTCCTCAAACAGTTGAAATTAGAGCTACCGTTCGATCCAGCAATTGCACTACTGGGTGTTTACCACAAAGATACAAATGTAGGGACCCGAAGGGGTACGTGTACCCCAATGTTTATAGCAGCAATGTCCACCATAGCCAAACTGTGGAAAGAGCCAAGATGCCCATCGACAGATGAATGGATAAAGAAGATGTGGTATATATACACAATGGAATATTATGCAGCCATCAAAAGGAATGAGATCTTGCCATTTGCAACGATGTGGATGGAACTGGAGGGTGTTATGCTGAGTGAAATAAGTCAATCAGAGAAAGACATGTATCACATGACCTCACTGACATGAGGAATTCTTAATCTCAGGAAAGAAACTGAGTGTTACTGGAGTGGTTGGGGGTGGGAGGGATGGGGTGGCTGGGTGATAGACACTGGGGAGGGTATGTGCTACGGTGAGCGCTGTGAATTGTGAAGACTGTTGAATCACAGATCTGTACTTCTGAAACAAATAATGCAACATATTTTAAGAAAAAAGAAAAAGAAGAAGATAACAGGAGAGGAAGAAAAGGGGAGTATGTCAGAGGGGGAGACGAACCATGAGAGATGATGGACTCTGAAAAACAAACTGAGGGTTCTAGAGGGGAGGGGGGTAGGGGGATGGGTTAGCCTGGTGATGGGCATTGAGGAGGGCACGTTCTGCATGGAGCACTGGGTGTTATGAACAAACAATGAATCATGGAACACTGCGCCAAAAACTAATGATGTAATATATGGTGATTAACATAACAATAAAAAATTTAAAAAAAAATAAAAAAAAAATAAAAAACTGAAAAAAAAAAAAAAGAAAAGAAGTCAATGACAATTCAGGTGTGCTGAATCTAAACTGATCTGCACTGGTGTGGGAGTGGAGGCATGTAAAGTGAGGATTTTCCTGAGAGCTATGGACATTGCACGGAGCGGGCATTGCTTTGTGCCTCTGTTCGTCTGTTGAGGAGTTGGAAAGGCTTACCCTCTGGGGCCATTTCACACAGGCAGAGAGAAAGCTGTGACTCTCCCCAGACATTTCAGCAGAGAGTGTGTCTATCCATCACAGAGGCTTGGACATTCTTCATATTGCCACCTAGTGCATATTGAAAAGAATTCCCACTCAGAGCTCTGTGTCTTCCTGAAATAAAGTCTCTTCATCCAGAAAGAGTTTTTTGACCTAGTGTGTTTTCGAAAAGAGATGGGTTTGGGACAAAGACTCAAATCAGGGCTGATTGATCCTTGCCAGAATGGAAATGGAAAGTCCACACAGAAAATGGGCATATTTCTATAGAGTGTGAATGTTCTGATAAAACTATTTTAGTGTCCTTGTTAATACCCCATGATAGACATTTAAAGAGCACAAGAGAATTGATGTCCTAGTCAAAGGTAGGAGGAAGTAATTGGTGGACATGCCGTTGAGGGAAAGAAAAGCTGTAGTAGGGGGAAGTGATAGCGGTTTTTTTTTTTTAAGATTTTTTTATTTATTCATTTGTCAGAGAGAGAGAGCACAAGCAGAGGGAGAAGCAGGCTCTCTGCTGAGCAAGGAACCCGATGCGGGACTCGATCCCAGGACCCCGGGATCATGACCTGAGCTGAAGGCAGACGCTTAACCGACTGAGCCACCCAGGCGTCCCAGTGATAGTGTTTTTATTTGAAGCGATTGTTCATGTGTGTTTTGAACTTACATGTACTATATTACCTCAGAATTAATGATGTCTATTACTGAGATAATAAGAAAATGGCGACCTGTTAGTGACCCTCTCATAAATCCATCAGTTAAGTCTGAGGTTCAGTGACTATTCTTATAGATTGGATCCTTGCCTCCTGAGATCACTGTAGAGTGGTTCCTGGGGAACAGTCCAAGTGTCCAGGTTCTTCCTGCGTGGGACTTGGTGGGAACCGCCTTTTCTTCTGCTCCATGCTCTGTTAGTACAAAGAGCAAACTCAAGTTGCCATGGTGCAAGGAATATTACCTTTTTAAATCTTCTGGATTCTTGTGACCTCAAATTAAAGCATGTTATTCAAATGAGAAGCAGGACTGCTGCCAAGGGGAGCAAAATGATCATTTGCACATAGTATGATTAATAATCAACAAAGCTAAAGTAAATAAACTAAAAATACACAATACACAAAAATCAACCCCTAGATCCTTATCATTCAGGTTGAATGAAATAAGATGGTTCTATAACTATAGAAAGTGAGATAAAAAAGAAAGATAAAATATCCTGAAGAGATGCAAATGGAAAAGGAGTGGCACTTAACTCAAAGATTCTATGGACAGGCGGAGCAACATGGCGGAGGAGTAGGAGACCTGCATTTCGTCTGGTCTCAGGAAGTCAGCTGAATAGGGATCAAACCATTCTGAACACCTACGAACTCAACAGGAGATCGAAGAGAAGAATAGCAATAACTCTCTGAACAGAAAAGCGACCACTTTCTGGAAGGTAGGACATGCGGAGAAGTGAATCCGAGGCGATATTTGGGAGGATAGACGGCGGGGGAGGGGGCCTCCGTTGGCCGCTTCTGGCAAGTGATAGAGCCGCGGAGCACAAAATCGGAACTTTTAGGAGCCGGCTCCGCTGAGGGACGTCGCTCCAGTGGCTAAGCAGGGGGTGGAACCCTCACGGGACAGTGTGGTCTCAGGACCCTCGGGGTCACAGAAAGACCGGGGGTGCCTGAGTGCGGCAGAGCTCCCAGGGATCAGAGTGGGGAAGCGGGCTGCAGAGACGAAGCTGAGGCGCGGGCTCTCACCTCGGGGTGGCCATAAACTGTGATCCGCGGCCCAGTCGGGCCACTGCTCCTCCAGCAGGGACCCAACAGGCGGCAGATCCAGGGAGACTCCCCTTCCTCCCCTGGGAGGAGCAGCGCGGGAGCGCACCGCAGGGATCTGCTGGGTTTGGAGACTCCACACGGGGTCGGGTGCCAGAGATAGAAATGATCGGTCACAGGCCGGGTGAGCACGGAGTGCGGCCGGAGACCGGGGACACGGGAGTGACTGGCTGCTTTTCTCTGGGGGCGCACTGAGGAGCGGAGCCCCGAGTTCTTGCCTCCTCTGGGGCGGAGATTGGGAGGCCGCCATTTTCACTGTCGTCCTGCAAAGCCGTAAGGAAAGCTTAGAGGGAACAAAAGCTCCTGAGAGCAAACCCGAGCAGATTACTTAGCTGGGACCGACAAGGGCGGGGCAATTCCGCCTCCGGCAAAGACATTTGGGAACCACGGCAACAGGCCCCTCCCCCAGAAGATCAGCACGATCAGCCAGCAAGCCAAGACCAAGTTTACCAATCAAGGAGAACGGGAGAACTCCAGCGCTAGGGAAATACTGCACATAGAATTCATGGCTTTTTAACCATGATTCATTAGTTTTTCAAAGTTAATTTTTTAACTGTTTTTTTAATTACTCTTTTTCCCTTTTTCAACCAACATCTTATCAATCCCTTTTTTTAAAAAAGCATTTTTTATTTTTCATTTTTAGAGTCATATTTTATCCCTTCATAGTAGTTACCCTTATTTTTGGCATATGTATATGTTGTTCTCTCTTTAAAATTTTGAGATACAGTTTCTCCTAACAGATCAAAATATACCCTAAATCACTAGTGTGTGGCTTTGTTCTAGTCTCCTGCCTGATCACATTCTCTCCCTTTTTTTTAAAAATCTTCTTTCTTTTTTCAAACAACTTCTTATCGTATCAATTCCTTTTATAAAATCTTTTATAATTTTCATCTTTACAGTCATATTCCATCCCTTCATTGTACCAACCCTTATTTTGTACATATATAAGTCTTTCTTCCTTTAAAATTTTAGGAGGCACTTTTTTCTAACAGACCAAAATACACCCAAAATCTAGTGTGTGGAACTGATCTATGCACTAGCCTGATCATATTTGATCATATTCGTTTTTCTTTGTATTGTTCTGTTTTTGTTTTTAATCTTTTTCTTTTTTTCTTTCTTTCTTTCTTTTCTCTTTCTTTTTTCTTTCTTTCCCTTTCTTTTCCCCTGGTTTCAGGTCTTTTTTGATTTGTATAGAGTATATTTGCTGGGGACGTTGTTAACCTGTTAGCATTTTGTTCTCTCATTCATCTGTTCTCCTCTGGACAAAATGACAAGACGAAAAAAATCACCTCAGCAAAAAGAAAAAGAGATAGTATCCTCAGCCAGGGACCTACTCAATACGGACATTAGTGCGATGTCGGACCTAGAGTTCAGAATCATGACTTTAAAGATACTAGCTGGGCTTGAAAAAAGCACGGAAGTTATTAGAGAAACCCTTTCTGGAGAAATAAAAGAACTAAAATCTAACCAAGTTGAAATAAAAAAGGCTATTGATGAGGTGCAATCAAAAATGGGGGCACTAACTGCTAGGATAAATGAGGCAGAAGAGAGAATCAGCAATATAAAAGAGCAAATGATGGAAAATAAAGAGGCTGGGAAAAAGAGAGAGAAACAACTACAGGATCACAAGGGCAGAATTCGAGAGATAAGCGATACGATGAGATGAAACAACATTAGAATAATTGGGATCCCAGAAGAAGAAGAAGAGAGAGAGAGGGGCAGAAGGTATATTGGAGCAAATAATAGCAGAGAACTTCCCTAATGTGAAGAAGGAAACAGGCACCAAAATCATCAAAATTTGAGAGAACCCCTCTCAAAATCAATAAAAATAGGTCAACACCCCGACATCTACTAGTAAAACTTACGAGTCTCAGAGACAAAGAGAAAATCCTGAAGGCAGCTCGGGAGAAGAGATCTGTAACCTACAATGGTAGAAACACTAGATTGGCAACAGACCTATCCACAGAGACCTGGCAGGCCAGAAAGGACTGGCATGATATCTTCACAGCACTAAATGAAAAAAATATGCAGCCAAGAATACTATATCCAGCTAGGCTCTCATTGAAAATTGAAGGAGAAATCAAAAGCTTCCAGGACAAACAAAAACTAAAGGAATTTGCAAACATGAAACCAGCCCTCCAAGAAATATTGAAAGGGGTCCTCTAAGCAAAGAGAGAGACAAAAAGCAGCACAGGTCAGAAAGGAACAGAGACAATATACTGTAACAGTCACCTTACAGGCTATACAATGGCACTAAATTCATACCTTTCAATAGTTACCCTGAATGTAAAAGGGCTAAATGCCCCAATCAAAAGACACAGGCTCTCAGATTGGATTAAAAAACAAGACCCATCAATATGCTGTCTGCAAGAGACTCATTTTACACCCAAAGACACCCCCAGATTGAAAGTGAGGGGGTGGAAAACCATTTACCATGCTAATGAACACCAAAAGAAAGCTGGGTGGCAATCCTTATATCAGACAAATTAGATTTTAAACCAAAGACTGTAATAAGAGATGAGGAGGGACACTATATCCTACTTAAAGGGTCTATCCAACAAGAAGATCTAACAATTATAAATATCTATGCCCCGAACGTGGGAGCAGCCAATTATATAAGGCAATTAATAACAAAAGCGAAGAAACACATTGACAGCAACACAATAATAGTGGGGGACTTTAGCACCCCCCTGACTGAAATGGACAGATCATCTAAGCAAAAGATCAACAAGGAAATAAAGACTTTAAATGACACACTGGACCCAATGGACTTCAGAGACATATTCAGAACATTCCATCCCAAAGCAACGGAATACACGTTCTTCTCTAGTGCCCATGGAACATTCTCCAGAATTGATCACATCCTAGGTCACAAATCAGGTCTCAACCGGTACCAAAAGATTGGGATCATTCCCTGCATATTTTCAGACCACAATGCTTTGAAACTAGAACTCAATCACAAGAGGAAAGTCGGAAAGAACTCAAATACATGGAGGCTAAAGAGCATCCTGCTAAAGAATGAATGGGTCAACTAGGAAATTAAAGAAGAATTAAAAAAATTCATGGAAACCAATGAAAATGAAAACACAACTGTCCAAAATCTTTGGGATACAGCAAAGGCAGTCCTGAGAGGAAAGTATATAGCAATACAAGCCTTTCTCAAGAAACAAGAAAGGTCTCAAATACACAACCTACCCTACACCTAAAGGAGCTGGAGAAAGAACAGCAAAGAAAGCCTAAACCCAGCAGGAGAAGAGAAATCATAAAGATCAGAGCAGAAATCAATGAACTAGAAACCAAAAGAACAGTAGAACAGATCAACGAAACTAGGAGCTGGTTCTTTGAAAGAATTAATAAGATTGATAAACTCCTGGCGAGACTTATCAAAAAGAAAAGAGAAATGACCCAAATCAACAAAATCATGAATGAAAGAGGAGAGATCACAACCAACACCAAAGACATACAATTATAAGAACATATTATGAGCAACTCTATGCCAGCAAATTAGATAACCTGGAAGAAATGGGTTCATTCCTAGAGATGTATCAACTAACAAAATTGAACCAGGAAGAAACAGAAAACCTGAACAGACCTATAACCACTAAGGAAATTGAAGCAGTCATCAGAAATCTCCCAACAAACAAAAGCCCAGGTCCAGATGGTTTCCCAGGGGAATTCTATCAGACATTTAAAGAAGAATTAATACCTATTCTCCTGAAACTGTTCCAAAATTAGAAATGGAAGGAAAACGTCCAACATTTTATGAGGCCACCATTACCTTGATCCCAAAACCAGACAAAGACCCCATCTAAAAGGAGAACTACAGACCAATATCCTTGATGAACATGGATGCAAAAATTCTCACCAAAATACTAGCCGATAGGATCCAACAGTACATTAAAAGGATTATTCACCATGACCAAGTGGGATTTATTCCTGGGCTGCAAGGCTGGTTTAACATCCGCAAATCAATCAACGTGATACAATACATTGACAAAAGAAAGAACAAGAATCATATGATCCTCTCAATAGATGCAGAAAAAGCATTTGACAAAGAACAGCATCCTTTCTTGATCAAAACTCCTCAGAGTATAGGGATAGAGGGTACATACCTCAATATCATAAAAGCCATCTACGAAAAACCTACAGCGAATATCATTCTCAATGGGGAAAAGCTGAGAGCTTTTCCCCTAAGGTCAGGATCATGGCAGGGATGTCCACTATCACCACTGCTATTCAACATAGTATTAGAAGTCCTAGCCACAGCAATCAGACAACAAAAAGAAATCAAATTTATCCAAATCGGCAAGAAGGAAGTTAAACTCTCACTCTTTGCAGATGATATGATACTGTATGTGGAAAATCCAAAAGACTCCACCCCAAAACTGCTAGAACTCATACAGGAATTCAGTCAAGTAGCAGGCTATAAAATCGATGCACAGAAATCAGTGGCATTCCTACACACCAGCAACAAGACAGAAGAGAGACAAATCAAGGAGTCGATCCCATTTACAATTGCACCCAAAACCATAAGATACCTAGGAATGAGTCTAACCAAAGAGGCAAAGGATCTGTGCTGAGAAAACTATAAAATACTCATGAAAGTAATTGAAGAAGACACAAAGAAATGGAAAAACGTTCCATGCTCATGGATTGGAAGAACAAACATTGTGAAGATGTCAATGCTACCTAGAGCAATCTACACATTCAATGCAATCCCCATCAAAATACCATCCACTTTTTTCAAAGAAATGGAACAAATAATCCTAAAATTTGTATGGAACCAGAAGAGACCCCGAATAGCCAGAGGAATATTGAAAAAGAAAAGCAAAGCTGGCGGCATCACAATTCTGGACTTCCAGTTCTATTACAAAGCTGTCATCATCAAGACAGTATGGTGCTGGCACAAAAACAGACACATAGATCAATGGAACAGAATAGAGAGCCCAGAAATGGACCCTCAACTCTATGGTCAACTCATCTTTGACAAAGCAGGAAAGAACGTCCAATGGAAAAAAGACAGTCTCTTCAACAAACGGTGTTGGGAAAATTGGACAGCCACATGCAGAAGAATGAAACTGGACCATTTCCTTACACCACACACAAAAATAGACTCCAAATGGTTGAAAGACCTAAACGTGAGACAGGAGTCCATCCAAATCCTAAAGGAGAACACAGGCAGCAACCTCTTCGACCTCAGCCGCAGCAACTTCTTCCAAGAAACATCGCCAAAGGCAAGGGAAGCCGGGGCAAAAATGAACTATTGGGATTTCATCAAGATAAAAAGCTTTTGCACAGCAAAAGAAACAGTCCACAAAGCCAAAAGACAACCGACAGAATGGGAGAAAATATTTGCAAATGACACATCAGATAAAGGGCTAGTATCCAAAATCTATAAAGAACTTATCAAACTCAACACGTGAAGAACAAATAATCTAATCAAGAAATGGGCAGAAGACACGAAGAGACATTTTTCCAAAGAAGACATCCAAATGGCCAACAGACACATGAAAAAGTGCTCAACATCGCTCGGCATCAGGGAAATCCAAATCAAAACCTCAATGAGATACCACCTCACACCAGTCAGAATGGCTAAAATTAACAAGTCAGGAAACGACAGATGTTGGCGGGGATATGGAGAAAGGGGAACCCTCCTACACCCTTGGTGGGAATGCAAGCTGGTGCAGCCACTCTGGAAAACAGTATGGAGGTTCCTCAAACAGTTGAAAATAGAGCTACCATATGATCCGGCAATTGCACTACTGGGTATTTACCACAAAGATACAAATGTAGGGATCCGAAGTGGTATGTGCACCTCAATGTTTATAGCAGCAATGTCCACAATCGCCAAACTGTCGAGAGAGCCAAGACATCTATCGACAGATGAATGGATAAAGAAGAAGTGGTATATATACATAATGAAATATTATGCAGCCATCAAAAGGAATGAGATCTTGCCATTTGCAATGACGTGGATGGAACTGGAGGGTGTTATGCTGAGTGAAATAAGTCAATCAGAGAAAGACATGTATCATATGACATCACTGATATGAGGAATTCTTAATCTCAGGAAACAAACTGAGTGTTGCTGAGTGGTGGGGGGTAGGAGGGATGGGGTGGCTGTGTGATAGACATTGGGTAGGGTGTGTGCTATGGTGAGCGCTGTGACTTGTGCAAGACTGTTGAATCACAGATCTGTACTTCTGAAACAAATAATGCAAGATATGTTAAGAAAAAAGAAAAAGAAGAAGATAGCAGGAGGGGAAGAATGAAGGGGAGTAATCGGAGAGGGAGAGGTACCATGAGAGACGATGGACTTTGAAAAACAAACTGAGGGTTCTAGAGGGGAGGGGGGTGGGGGGATGGGTTAGCCTTTTGATGGGTATTAAGGAGGGCACGTTCTGCGTGGAGCACTGGGTGTTATGCACAAACAATGAATCATGGAACACTACATCAAGAACAAATGATGTAATGTATGGTGATTAACATAACAATAAAAAATTAAAAAAAAATTCTATGGACAAATGAATGTACCTCCCTTGAGGTGTTGATTCCGTGATTGCATTGATCAGAAAAACACTGACGGATATTTTGACTATAGGGACATCTGTAATGTTTCATATTGCCTCTATCAAAAATAACAATTTTCTCGTCTCTTATAAAAATATTGAAATGTATATAGTTTCATTACTTGAGACAACCCAGGAGGGTTTTCCTACACCTTGAGACTCATATGCACCAGACACAAAGGGCTTCATAGCTCTAGAAACATCATATTGAAAAGAATCCTGATCACTCAACGTCTAGCTTCTGTATTTCTTAGTAATGCTTTCTACTATAAATATAATAATTACTTTCTCTGAAGAAAATTGTTGTTCCATCTTAAAAAGAGGCACACTAGTCAAGGTAATATGATACCTGCCTTCCTATGCATTTGGTAGGTAAAAGATATAAAGGATCTTGTTGATGGTATTAGAGTCAGGAAGAAAGTCTCAATAGATGCTTTAGGAAATCACAGGATGACGGCCCCTTCATGTCGACAGGATTTCCCCAGGAGGGCACATACCCTCCAGGCAGGTGCAGACTCTGATCTTCCTTAACAAGCAGGATGCTGTGATTCAAGATGTTATTCTGTAACCCTATTAACACAAGCCACATTGCACTGTAGTTTGACCCACTGCTAGGAGTCAAGATGTGTCCCTCTTCCAGTGTAGAGCCTAAAGCAAGTAGGTACTGAGCATTTCTCAGGAAAGAAAGAAGGTATGGATAAAGAATTTGAAAAGAATTCATAGAAGAACATTATGGGAGAGACTAAGAGCTATGCTAAACTGAATATCCATCCCGATTTGCCAGCTAATGAGATCATTGCCAGGATATTGTACTTCCAGTGTCAACATGGAATAGTTCTGCTGAACTTAGAAGAGACCTGGTCCTGCCCTAAATTCTGTGGACCATGCTCAGGATAAATCAACGCCCAAAGAATTCTTGGCCATTACTTATGTATATGTGTTGTTAGTGATTTGCCATCACTGGCATTTCACCAGAAATTGGGTTTACTCACCATGGAAATCAGATATCTTGGGGATCCCTGTGGAATGGGGACATGCCCAGCAGATAGCTCTTCCTTGTGGAACAACGCTTTTTGGAAAGAGCCCAGTCTACTGAGCAGACAGTCCACATGCAAGGCTGCTTTCAGGACAGGGGTCCATTGATCTCAGGGTAGGGAAGAATTTACTTATCACAGATTCTTATATCATATCTTTCCCTGTTCAAGTTCCTTTGAAAAGGGATCAGTGATGATAGAACACTGGAAAAAATAACTTCCCTTTATCCTCATTCTCTTAACTATGTCAGCAGATCTTTTCAGGTAGTATTGCTTCAGGTACTGACATGCAGGAGAATGGCTTACCAAGGAGGGTCATGTTGACTAGGGAAGGGTGGAAACGACTGAAAAAAAAAATCACTTCTAAAATGTGATTTATCCATACAATGAGATATATGTGGCAGTAGAAGTAACTAAATACTAGTATATGCTACAACCAGAATGAATCTTAAATCTATTATTCAAGTGAAAGAAGTCATCCCCAAAGATCTCATATTGTGGACACCATTTATATGAAATGTCCAGAGTAGGCAAAGCCAGAGGACAGAAAGTAGATCAGTGATTACCAGGGGTTGGTGAATTTGTGGGAAATGGGAAATGAATGCCAATAGGTATAGGGTTTCTTTTGAGGACAATAGCAATGTGATGGTGGGTATGTTTTCATAATTTGGAGAACATACTAAAAGCCACTGGTTTAAATGGGTCAGTTGTATGATATGTAAATATAACTCAATAAAACCATTCAAAAAATAAAAACAGAAGGAAGTCAAATAGGAAATTGTGTTAAATAAGAATATCAATTCTGGAAAACTGATTCTGAGGCAGGCTACACCCCTGTGTGAAATTCAGTCATTTAAAGTGAGGATTCCCTGCAAAATGTAGGAAGTGCACAAAGGTCTCTAAGGCCCCAGTATCTGTCATTGCAGAGTTGGAAAGAGTCATTATCTAGGACCATGTCCCAGAAACAAATAAGCTCTGTCATTTCCCACTTTGTTTCCTTTCACCTTAACTTGAAGAGAGAGAGAGCAGTGATACCTGAATTCTCAACACCATGCTACATGAACCCCTTTTGCACATGGTTTGGGAGCATCTTCAGAGCAAGGGGGAAGCCTGTGAGCACAGGGCAGGTTTTGGTCTCACTTCCAAATGAACATGGACCACTGTGGAAAGTGTCACTAGGAGCATATGAGCAGCAGTGATAACGAGCCTTGTACTCAGCTTGGAGTTCAGAGATGGTCAGGGAGTCTCTGTTCCCAGACTTGGAGCCAGAGAAGTGAGCAGGGAGTCCTGAGGGCTGAGTATGAGTATAATAAATGAGGAGTATGGAGGCTTTGCCTGGGTGCTGTTGGTACCAAAGGACAGCATTATAATGCCCAATGAAACTGCTTCTTCAAAACAGAAAGTGGTGACTGTCCATCCCACAGTCCTGGGTGGCCATTCATGGTAAACTGGTCCTAAGACCTTGAAAAAAGGAAGAAGTCACTCTGCTGAGATCAGTACTGGGGCCTTAAAGAAACAAAGGAAAAGACAAATGATCAGGGTAGATGTCCCTGTAGTTCCTTCTATGGAAGCCTCACCATGACCTGAGTGAGTAAGATGAGGAGGACCCAAGTCTAGCCCATGTTGGAGATGCCCCAAGAGCACTACTTTCTGAGACTCCCACCCCTCTTCCTGGCTCCCCCAGACCTCTCTTATCCCCATCACCTGCTTCAGAGGGGGGAAGTGCCTCCATGCAAATGTGTTTCCTGCACTTTCCACTCCTCACCCTTTTGATCTGACCCTTCAACCTAGATACTTCTTCATCCCCGGTCAGAGAAACCTAACTGAAGGATTAAAACGCCTTGACATGGATTTTCTAGGACAGAGCACATCTTAGTGCCCAGGAAATGGAGCCAGACTTGGAATGTTCCTTAGTTTCTACTGTGGGAGTCCCCATATTATAGTTGATGAATAGTCCCAGTACTTTCCCTCTGTGCTGTTTGGATTGCAGGTGGGGACAGGATGCAGAGGGGTTGGAATTAGGAGAGCTTCACTCTTTCCTTTGTAGGCACCAAAAACAGAGCAGGGAGTGGTTCACATCAATTATCTCCTTCCTCTCCTCCTCAGTAGGGTGGGTCTTCCTCCTTCTCAGTCCCCTTCCTTGTTAGGACTCTGAGGCTCAGGACTTAGGGTGTTTGTTGGCCTTTCACACAAAGGACTATTGGGGCGCAACAGATTTGGATCACCCCCGGCAAAAGGTCCTCCTTTGCATGACTCAGGAGTAATGAGCTCTTGAGACTTCATACAGGTCAAGATAAATCACAGCCATGACCTTCTCCAAATCCAGGAACTTGCTGCCCTCTGGTGGCCACAGATGGTGCAACCCAAGCACCAAGGAAGTCAGCTGAGTGAGAGCAACAGTTCCTGCTCTGGTACTTCTCCTCCTTCCTTCTTCTCCTCCCAGTCAGTACCAGGTCCATAGATCACCCTTAAATCCATCCAAGCACATGTGTTTTTATCTCCATTTTCAAGAATGGGAGGGATCCCTTGCCAACCAGGTGACTCAGACCCTCACTTGAGGACCAGGTAGCTTGACTCTGCACAGCTTTGTCACAGAGTCTATGTTAGTGTGACATTTCTTGGCTCAGACCTGAGGAAATGTTAGAGGTCAAATAAAACCACACTCTGAGGGAAGTCTGGATGAGAACAATGGCAGGGGGAGAAAAAAACAATTGGTTTCTTAAAATGTTGATACACAAAAAATATTGATGGAGAGAGAGCGAGAGAGAGCGCACGCTCTATCACCATTGAGAACAACTTAAAACAAAACAAAACAAAACAAAACAAAACAAAACAACAGGAGTAGAGTTTTCCAGGGTTTGTGGGTCTGGTATAAGGGAACTAGGATCAGGATTGCTCTAAGGAGCCCAACTCTGGGACTTCTCATCAGAGTGCATTTCTCTGTCTATTACATGAGACAGAGGACATTCTTGTCTTAATCTTCTGAGTACAGAAACTAACTACCACAGAGCTGTAGCACCTTCCAGAGGTAAATTCCTCTCGTCCATAGAGAGGTGCCTGACCTACTGTGCTTTCTAAATGAGATGGTTTAAAGGGGGAAATTCCAATTAAGCCTGAATGGTCCATGCCAGGAGAGACAGAACACTCAGGAAACAGACTAGGAATACTATGAAGTGTGAATGTTCTGAAGAAACTACTCCACCTGCCCCAGAGGACAAGGGGCCTCTATAGAAATGAGCTTCCGGATGTCCTTGTGTTTCAGAAGTGTCATCAAAGCAAGGTGGTAGCCTTTGAGCAGAGGACAGGTTTTGGTCTCACTTCTTCATGAACTTGCATCACTGTGGAAAGTATCTCTACCAACTTATGAGAAGCAGTGATAATCAACTTCATCTTCCAACTGGAGCCCAGAGATGGCCAGGAAGGCCGTCTTGCCAGACTTGGAGACAGAGAAGCAATCAAGGATCCCTGACTACAGAGAAAGTACACAATAAATCAGGAATTTGGAGGACATGCTTGGGAGCTATTGATACCAGCAGACAGTGTCATAGCCTCCAACGTTACTGCTGCTTCCAGCACGGGAGATGGTGATGGTCTGTCCCAGAGCCCCGGATACTGAGGGAGGCTGAGTCAGGGCAGACAGGGCCCAGGACCCTGAAAACAGAAAGAACACAATCTAGTGAGATAAGTGCTGGGGACCCAGGTGAGGTTGAAGAGGAGACAAAGGATCAGCCCAGATGTCCCTGGGCTCCCTTCCCTGGAGGCCTCACCTCTGTCCTGCGTGAGGAGGATGAGGAAGACAAAAGCCCAGGCCATGGTAGAGACACCCCAAGAGCACTGCCTTCTGAGACCACAACCCTAGAATTTGCTCCCCATAACTCCCTTATCCACCACCCCCCCGCCTCAGAGGAGGGAGGGGCCTCCTTGCAAATGTGCTTCCTAAACTGCCTCTCTTTACTCACTCTGACTTGTCCCTCTATTCTAGGTACTTCTGCATCCCTGGAGGGCAGAGTTTAGCTGTTCAGACATTAAAATGCTTTCCTATGGATTTTCTGAATCATGACAGACTGAGTCCATAACGGACCCTAGGAATTCAAAGCAGCCCTGGAATATTTTTACCTTCCACAGGGGAAGACTTGCTGTGTATGGGGGAGGAATCACAGGACCACATTGCTGTGTGGGAAGAGGGTAAGGGGAGCTCTCCAGGCTGGCTGAGATTAGGGGAGATTCAATTACTCCCCTTCCCTAGAGCAGAGGCAGAGGTGGGGTCTTATTCTTCCTCAACTCTGTCTTGGTGCTGCTCAGTTACCTGGTCCTCAAGCATCAGTCTGGACCCTGCTCCACAGTGGTTTAAGGTTAGGAGATGTTTACTGGCACTTTGAGAAAAGAAATTATTGGAACCCAATGGGTATCAAGCCCCCCTTCCCTCGTGTCCCACTTAAAGTGGTATTGGACCAGCATACAGTATAGGAGAAAAACAAAAATTGCTTTTCCCAAATTCTGGCACTGGCTGACCCCTAGTGGCCTCAGTGGATAAATGCCAAGCACCAGGGAAGGGAGCTGAGAGAGAGCTGGAAACCCAAACTCTTCTCCTCCTCCTGCCCTCCCTCCAAATGCTCCAAGCTTAGTCGCAGGCCCACTGATCCCTTCTGATGCAAGTCAAGATCCTTTCCACTTGTTCTTTACTTACTCCACAATTAAATATGGCACCAGAAAAAAATGAGTGGCCCACATGTTCCCTCTCAGAGTCACCTTGTTCATACTAGGAAGGCCATGTCACAGGGATAGAGTATTGAGGTGCATGTAGCTCAGGCCTGAGGAAACATCACACATTAAATTAATATAACCCTAGTCAGTACGAGGATGAGAAAAGAGGGACCATGAGAAAATGATTGAATTCTCAAAATGATTAGAAAACAAGAATAATGCACAAAAGAGAGAGCTGGGTAGGGTGGAGAAATACCTCATTGAAATCAAAAGAAAGGATTCCAGGGTCCGAGCCTCTGGGAGAAGGGGACTGGAGTCAAGATTGGCCTCAGAGGCCCAGCTCCAGGGACTTCTCACCAGGGCAAGTCTGTGTGCCACAGGGGATGCAGGATGTTCCTGTCTACCCCTTTGTGCACACTTTGTGACCTGATCTCACAGCTGTGTGCTTCCTAGGGCAAAGTTTCAACATCCACAGATGCTTGACCTAGTGTGTTTTTCTAGAAGGAGGTTGGTTTAGAGAAAATCTGATCTGGACTAACAGATCCTTTCCAGGAGTTCTATGGAATAGAGATGCTCTGATGACACACTTTTCATGTCACTGTTCATACCACATGGCAGGTGATTCTAAGAGGTTCTGAACAATGTGTCCTTGGCCAAGAGCATGGGATGAACAGAGTGATGGTCACTTGGATGGGGGAAAGGAAAAGTGTTTTTGGAAATAGAATAATTTGGGACTTGAGATTAGTGGTCAGGTGTTTTAAACATTTAACTACTTAACTATTTAGACATTTGTTTAGGGAATGATGTTTATTTTGTGGATATTAATAACACAGTAACTAGATAATGACCTTGTCATAATCAGCAAAGTAGTGAAACTAGATTCCTGGCCCATTAGTTTGAATCTCTGTTTCTTGGGGTTCTTTAAGGTGGAGAGGCCTCCTGTGAGCATTCCAGGTATTCAGATGCAAGCACTGATCTTCATGAGGAGCTTCTTTGCATCTGTTACATCTTCTGTGAGTACTAGAAGCACCCTCAGGGCCCCTCCGTAACAGAGGAGTAAGCATTCCATGTAAATTGTTTCAGAGTATTTTGCCCACATAATTAGACATGACATAGAAATAATATCATGACTACCACAAAAGGAAGCAAATTTAACATTTGCACATAAGATGATGAATGAACAATAAAGCTAAAACATGTAAAAATCTTAAAATCACAAAAATCCCTACCTGGATACTTATTTTTTAAGATATGATAAGCATAGAGATTCCTTAAACAATAGCAAGTTAAAAGAGAGAGAAGGAAAGAGAGAGAAAATATCCAGAAAATACGAATGGCATCTGACCTAGAGAATCAATGTGCATATGTGTATATATATATGTGTGTGTGTATTTATTTATAATTTAAATATATGATATACTTATATGTATTTACATAGTATATTTTGTACATAACTATATAATATCTTGTGTACATAATTACAATATATATAAATTATATGAAATCCACATTATACATAAATATACAAAAATGGTAAATATAAATTAAAAAATATACTTTTAGGGAAAAAGATGGTGGAGGAGTAGGGGACCCTCTTCCAACTGGTCCCTGGAATTGAGCTGGATATCTACCAGACCACTCTGAACACCCACGAAATCAGCTTGAGATGTAAGAAGATATATCTGAATCTCAACAAACAGAATATCGCAGGAGGTTGGTTTTGAGGTATGAAGAGGGGAGCCATGATTCTGCGGGCACATATCTGAAGAATGTGAATGGAAGGGGGAGGGAGCCATGGGGATCCTACACCGCAGGTGAGCGATAGCCTCCCGTGCTGGGGACAGGGCACAGACTCAAAGACCTGTAGCGGCGGGGAAAGGACTTTAGGGCAGACACCCAGACTGAAACGTGGAGCAGCGGGCTGCACATGCAAACTGAGGGCAGTTTTAGAAGCACAAAGGGCAGAGACATGCCCCTACCTGGAGGCGAGGACTGGGAGCCCTGCTGAGGGGCCCACAACCCAGGATGCTGCAGTTTAGCGCAGCACAGACAGAAACAGAGATAGTGTGCCCTGGAGAGCTCACTGAAGAAGACCGTGATCTCTGTTCTGAGGCAGAGGGTTGGAAACAATTTCTTCTGCTCTGACTCTCAGAAGAGATGCGGAAAGCTGCCAGGAAAAGCCACCAGAGAACAAAAGCCCCCCAAAACCGGTTCTCACTGAGCCCATCCTCCCCCACAGGGGGCAGGGCAACTCTGCCCAAACAGGGTTGCCTGAGTAACAGCGCAGCAGGCTCCTCCCCCAGAAGACAGGCTGGGAGAAAAAGAGGCCAACAACAACCCTAAGGTCCCTATAAAACAGGTGCATCTTGCTTGGGTTGTGGTCAATAATTTGGACGCTGTACATTCCCTCAACCACCCCTCAACAGAATGAATAGGAGGAGGAAACCCCAAAATAGGAAAGACTCAGAGACTGTGACTTCTGCCACAGATTTACAAATGGTTAAAGACAGATATAACCAAGATGTTGGAAATGGACTTCAGGGTAACAGTTATGAAGATGATAGCTAGAATGGAGAAATCGATTAATGGCAACATAGAGTCCCTAAGGGCAGAAATGAAAGCTGAACTGGAAGAACTCAAAAATGCTACCAATGAGATCCAATCTAATCTCGATAATCTAACAGCTAGGGTAAGGCAGAAAAACGAATTAGTGATCTAGAAGACCAATCAATAGAAAAGAAGGAAAAAGAGGAGGCCAGGGAGAAACAACTCAAAATCCATGAAAACAGAATCAGAGAAATAAGTGACAACATGAAATGTTCCAATGTCAGAATTATTGGGATCCCTGAGGGGGTGGAGAGAGAGAGAGGACTAGAAGATATATTTGAGCAAATTGTAGCTGAGAACTTCCCTAATCTGGGTATTGAAACAAACATTCCTGTCCCAGAGGAACAAAGGACCCCTACCAAGATCAAGGAAAACAGACCAACACCCCAGCATGTAATAGTAAAACTCGGAAATCTTAGAACCAAGGATACCATCTTAAGGGCAGTTAGGGGGAAGAGGTCCCTTATGTACAGAGGGAGGAACATCAGAATAACACCAGACCTATCCACAGAGACCTAGCAAGCCAGAAAGACCTGGAAGACATATTCAGGGCACTAAAGGAGAAGAACATACAGCCAAGAATACTTTATCCAGCAAGGCTGTCATTTAGAATGGATGGAGAGATGCAGAGCTTCCAACACCAGCAGGAAATGAAAGCATATGTGACCACTAAGCCAAGCCTGCAAGAAATATTAAGGGGGATTCTATAAAAGGAGAAAGACCCCAAGAGTGATATACAACAGAAATTTACAGAGTCAATCTATAGAAACAAGGTCTTCACAGGCGACATGATGACAATAAATTCATATCTTTCGATAATCACTCTCAACGTGAACGGACTAAATGCTCCCATAAAACGGCACAGGGTTGAAGATTGAATAAAAAGACAGGACCCATCCATATGCTGTCTACAAGAGACTCATTTTGAACCTAAAGATACATCCAGACTGAAAGTGAAGGGATGGAGATCCATCTTCCATGCCAGCAGACCTCAAAAGCAATTCTTATTTCAGACAAATTAGATTTTAAACTAAAGACTGTAGTTAGAGACACAGAAGGACACTATATCATTCTTAAAGGGTCTATCCAACAAGAAGATCTAACAATTGTAAATGTCTATACCCCCAACATGGGAGCAGCCATCTACATAAGCCAATGGTTAACCAAAATAAAGAGTCACATTGATAACAATACCTTAATTGTAGGCGACCTCAATACTCCACTCTCAGCAATAGACAGATCATCTAAGCAGAAAATCAACAAAGAAACAAGAGCTTTGAATGACACACTGGACTAGATGGACTTCGTAGATATGTACAGAACATTCCATCTTAAAACAACAGAATACTCATTCTTCTCGAGAGCACATATGGAACTTTCTCTAGAATAGACCACACACTGGGTCATAAATCAGGTCTCAACCAATACCAAAAGACTGAGATTATTCCCTGCATATTCTCAGACCATAATGCTTTACAACTGGAACTCAAACACAAGAAAAAATTTGGCAGAAATTCAAACACTTGGAAGTTAAAGAGCATCCTGCTCAATAATGTTTGGGTCAACCAAGAAATCAAAGAAGAACTTAAACAACTCATGGAAACCAATGAGAACGAATACACATCTGTCCAAAACCTATGGGATACTGCAAGAGTGGTCCTAAGGGCGAAATATATAGCCATCCAAACCTCACTCAAAAAAATAGAAAAATTCCGAATTCACCAACTAACTTTACACCCTAAAGAACTAGAGAAAAAGCAACAAACGATGTCTAAGCCACAGATCAGAAGAGAAATAATTAAGATTAGAGCAGAGATCAATGAATTAGAATCCAGAAATAAAGTAGAGCAGATCAATGAAGCTGGAAGCTGGTTCTTTGAAAGAATTAATAAGATCGATAAACCACTGGCCAGACTTATCCGAAAGAAAAGAGAAAGGACCCAAATTAATAAAATTTTGAAAGGGGAGAGGTCGCTACTAACACCAAGGAAATAGAAACAATTATTAGAAATTATTATCAACAACTATATCCCAATAAACTGAGCAATCTGGATGAAACGGAGGCCTTCCTGGAAACCTATAAGCTGCCAAGACTGAAACAGGAAGAAATTGACAACCTGAATAGGCCAATAACTGGTAACGAGATTGAAGCAGTGATCAAAAACCTCCCAAAAAGCAAGAGTCCAGGGCCTGATAGATTCCCTGGGGAATTCTACCAAAGATTCAAAGAAGAAATAATACCTATTCTCCTGATATCATTTCAAAAAATAGAAACAGAAGGGAAACTTCCAAACTCATTCTATGAGACCAGCATTACCTGAATCCCCAAACCAGGCAAAGACCCCATCAAAAAGGAGAATTTCAGACCGATATCCCTGATGAATATGGATTCCAAAATCCTCAACAAAATCCTAGCTAATAGGATCCAACAATACATTAAAAGGATCATCCACCACGACCAAGGGTGGTTCAACATTCACAAATCAATCAAGGTGATAGAACACGTTAATAAGAGGAGGGAGAAGAACCATATGGTCCTCTCAATTGATGCAGAAAAAGCATTTGACAAAATACAACGTCCTTTCCTGATTAAAACTCTTCAGAGTATAGGGATAGAGGGAACAATTCCTCAAGTTCATAAAATCCATCTATGAAAAACCCACAGCAAATATCATCCTCAATGGGGAAAAGCTGAGAGCCTTTCCTTTAAGATCAGGAACACGGCAAGGATGCCCACTGTCGCCACTATTGTTCAACAGAGTACTAGAAGTCCTAGCAACAGCAATCAGACAACAAAAAGAAATAAAAGGTATTCAAATTGGTAAAGAAGAAGTCAAACTCTCTCTTTTCGCAGACGACATGATACTTTATGTGCAAAACCCAAAAGACTCCACCCCCAAATTACTAGAACTCATACAGCAATTCAGTAATGTGGCAGGATACAAAATCAATGCACAGAAATCAGTTGCTTTCTTATACACCAACAACGCAACTGTAGAAAGAGAAATTAGAGAAACGATTCCATTTACAATAGCACCAAAACCCATAAGATACCTCGGAATAAACCTAACCAAAGAGGAAAAGGATCTATACTCTAGGAACTACAGAACACTCATGAAAGAAATTGAAGAAGACACAAAAAGATGGAAAAATATTCCATGCTCGTGGATCGGAAGAGTAAACATTGTTTAAATGTCTATGCTACCCAGAGCAATCTATACCTTCAATGCCATCCCGATCAAAATTCCAATGACATTTTTTCAAAGTGCTGGAATAAACAATCCTAAAATTGGTATGGAATCAGAAAAGACCCTGAATCGCCAAGGAAATGTTGAAAAGGAAAAACAAAGCTGGGGGCATCACGTTGCCCGATTTCAAGCTATATTACGAAGCTGTGATCACCAAGACAACATGGTACTGGCACAAAAACAGACATACAGACCAATGGAACAGAATAGAGAACCCAGATATGGACCCTCAACTCTATGGCCAAATAATCTTTGACAAAGCAGGAAAAAACAATGCAATGGAAAAAAGTCTCTTCAATAAATGGTGCTGGGAAAATTGGACAGCCACATGCAGAAGAAGGAAACTCGACCATTCTCTAACACCATTCACAAAGATAAACTCAAAGTGGATGAAAGACCTCAATGTGAGACAGGAATCCATCAAAATCCTAGAGGAGAACATAGGCAGTAACCTCTTTGACATGGCCCACAGCAACTTCTTTCAAGATACATCTCCAAAAGCTAGTGAAACAAAAACAAAAATGAACCTTTGGGACTTCATCAAGATAAAAAGCTTCTGCGCAGCAAAGGAAACAGTCAACAAAACAAAGAGGCAACCCACAGAATGGGAGAAGATATTTGCAAATGACACTACAGATAAAGGGCTGGTATCCAAGATCTATAAAGAACTTCTCAAACTCAACATCCAAAATACAAATAATCAAGTCAAAGAGTGGGCAGAAGATATGAAAAGACACTTCTCTGAAGAAGACACACAAATGGCTAAAAGACACATGAAAAAATGTTCATCATCATTAGCCATCAGGGAAATTCAAATCAAAACCACACTGAGATACCACCTTACACCAGTTAGAATGGCAAAAATGGACAGGGAAAGAAACAACAAATGTTGGAGAGGTTGTGGAGAAAGGGGAACCCTCTTACACTGTTGGTAGAAATGCAAGTTGGTACAGCCACTTTGGAAAACAGTGTGGAAGTGCCTCAAAAATTTAAAAATAGAGCTACCCTATGACCCAGCAATTGCACTCCTGGATATTTACCCCAAAGACACAGATGTAGTGAAAGGAAGGGCCATATGCACCCAATGTTCATAGCAGCAAAGTCCGCAATAGCCAAACTGTGGAAAGAGCCGAGATGCCCCTCAACAGATGAATGGATAAAGAAGATGGGGTCCATATACACAATGGAATATTACTCAGCCATCAGAAAGGATGAATGCCCAACTTTTACATCCACATGGATGGGACTGGAGGAGATGATGCTAAGTGAAGTAAGTCAAGCAGAGAAAGTCAATTATCATGTGGTTTCACTTATTTTTAGAACATAAGGAATAGCATGGAGGACATTAGGAGAAGGAAGGGAAAAGTGGGGGGGCGGTAATCGGAGGGAGAGATGAACCATGAGAGACTACGTACTCTGAGAAACAAACAGGGTTCTAGAGGGGAGGGGGGTGGGGGGATGGGTTAGCCCGGTGATGGGTATTAAGGAGGACACGTATTGCATGGAGCGCTGGGTGTTATACGAGAACAATGGATTGTGGATCACCACATCAAAAACTAATGATGTACTGTATGGTGACTAACATAACATAATAAAATTTAAAAAAAACACAAACCCTTCTGATTTTTGTGTCCACACAATAAGACATGACATTCAAACAATAAATCTGACAGTCATCCAAAAGTGACAAAATGACCACATGCACACAATATCTTTATATTCCAGTACGAAACAAAGCAAATGTGATTAAAAATACACAGAAATCAATGCCCAGCATCTTATTTTGCAAGACCAATTAAAGATGATGATTCCTTATACACTTGCAATTTTAAAATAGGAAAAAATGCAGAAATGATGCCAAGGAAAATGACTGGCACTTAATGAGAAAGGCTATGAACCCATGAATGAGAATTTCCCTGAAGTGTTATTCTCTGATCACACTGTAGAGAAAAATACTGGTCGATATTAAATCACTGGGACACCTAAAAGATTTCAAATCATCTCTACCAAAATAACCTCCTTAGGGGTGCATGGCTGGCTCAGTCGGTAGAGTGTATGACTCTTGATCAGGTTCATAAGCTTAAGCACCATGTTGGGTGTGGAGACTACTTTTTAAAAAAGTTAAAAACCATTTTTTAAGGGGCACCTGGGTGGCTCAGTTGGTTAAGTGTCTGCCTTTGGCTCAGTTCATGACTCCAGGGTCCTGGGATCAAGCCCTGCATCAGGCTCACTGCTCAGTGGGAGTACGCTTCTCCCTCTTCCAAATCTTGCTTTCTCTCTCATTCTCTCTCTCTCTCAAATAAGTAAATAAATTAATTAAAAAAAATTTTAAAAGCGACTTCCCTTCACCTAAAACTAACATAATATCATACACCAATCTTACCTAAATATTTAAAGTAGCAACCACTCTCTCATCTTTTCATAAAAATATTTAAATGTATATTGCTTCACTATTTCAGAATACCCAAGAGGGCTGCCCTTACCTACAGCTTGAGACTACATACCCAAGACAAAAAGGGCTACCCCAACCCCATTATGTCATATTGGAACCATCCTGTTCCCACAATATCTATGCTCAGAATTACTCTGTAAGTTTCCGTGTTATTAACATACTAGCTACTTTCTCATAAGTATATTGTGGCCCCATCTTAAAAAGAGACTCACTAGAATAGACAATGGTGCCTCCTGCCCTCCTATGTACATGTGCATACTTGTTAAATATCCTATTGATGTCATTCCAGTCTGAAAACACTTATACTAGATACCACAGAGAATATCCAGACAGTGGCCCTTCTACCTCCTTCCAGTTTTCTCCACAAGGACACACATCCCAACATGCAGATATAGTTTTTGTACAGCCTTCCAAAAACCTGAGGGACTAACTCAGGCCTTTATTCTGTGTCTTCAAAAGCAGATGCACCTTCTCACTGTGATGTGACCCAGTTGCTTAGGGGTCAATGTGTGGCACATTTCTAACCTTCTGACTAAAGCATGAAGGTATTGACCATTTATTGGGGAAAGAAAGTAGGCAACTGAAAAGAGATCTGGAAAATTAACTAAAGGAGAGAACATAATGAGAGAGACTGAGTTCTCAGGAAAGCTGACCATGCATCCTGATTTGCCCCAGAGTGAGGGCATTGCCAAGATATGGCAGTTTCATTGCTAAAACGGGGAAAATTCTGGCAGACTGAGAATAATTGGTTATTGAAACAGGTTTTCTCTGGTCTACACCAGGTTTAAAAACGGAGAGAGACTCCTTGGACATATATGATGTGTATGTGTATTTAGAGATTTGTCATAACTGGGATTCCAGGTAGAACTTGGGCTGGCTCCTTATGAAAATCAGGTATAAAGGGATTCCCTGAAGAATGGAGACAAGCCTTCTCTTCCCAGGCGGAAAACGGAACCATGTTGGAAAGAGCCCACCCTGTCAGGAAGACAGGGCTGAATCCTGATAGGGATTCACTGGTCTGAGGGGTGGGGAGCTTCCACATACCATAGTCTCAACTCCAAATCCCCCTGCTCGGTTTCCTTGGATATGGGGTCAAAGATGAAGGAGCACTGGAAAAACAACATCTTCCTTTTCTATCATTCCTTCATCTAGATCTTCAGCTTTTTACTGAGTTGCTTTTTTCTCAAACACTGACATGCAGAACAATATCCCACCAAGGTGGATCATGTTGACTAGACTATGGCAGACACTGAGTTGAATAAGACAAGGTATATAGCATATGTGTGTGTGTGTGTGTGTGTGTGTATTCCAATCTGGACTAACGGGAGTGAGAGGTTTTCATTTAAAGCAAGGATGTGCCTGAGAATTGTGAACATCATACAGAGCACATGTCTTTTGTCCCTCTCTTCCTCCCATTAAAGAATGGAAAGATCATCTTCTGGGAACATGGCAAGGAACAAAGAGATTGTCAATTCCCCCAGACAATTCACCAGGAAGCCTGTTTTGTTTTACTACATTGAAGGAGCGAGAGGACCTGAGAGAGAACTGAATTCTCAAGGCCATATTGCACGAAGCCCCCTCCGCACATAGTTAGGATTGAGGAAACATCTTCAGAGCAAGGAGGGAGCCTGTGAGCATAGAACAGGTTTTGGTCTTACTTTCCCATGCACTTGGACCACTGTGATAAGTGCTACCACTTCTATATGAGGAACAGTAATACTCAGCCTCATCCTCAGGCTGGAGCCTAGAGATGGTCAGGGAGGCCGTGTTGCCAGACTTGGAGCCAGAGAAGCGATCAGGGATCCCTGATGGCCGATTATTTACATTATAAATCAGAGTTTTGGGGGCCATGCCAGGATACTGTTGGTGCCAGGAGACACCATTATACCCCCCAATGTCATTGCTGGTTCCAGTGCAAGAGATGGTAACTGTCTGTCCCAGAGCCCCAGACACTGAGGATGGCTGAGTCAGGGCAGACTGGGCCCAGGACCCTGAAAAGAGGAAAAAATACAATCATTAGTTCAGTGCTGGGGCCTCAGATGAATCTGAGGAGGAGAGAAAGGATCAGCCCAGATGTCCCCATAGACCCTTCCCTGGAGGCCTCACCTGTGCCCTGAGTGAGGAGGGTAAGAAAGACTAGAGACCAGGCCATGGTGGAGACTCCTCAACAGCACTGCCTTCTGAGACCCCAATCCCAGGCATGTCTCCCCAGATCTCTATTATCTCCTCCCCTGCCTCAGAAGAGGGAGGGCCCTCCATGCAAATGTGCTTCCTGAACCTTGCTCTCCTCACCCCCTCTGATCTGACCCTTCATTCTAGATACTTCTGCATCCTTGGGCAGCAGACCTTAGCTGAATAGACTCAAACACTTTGACAGGTATTTTCTGAACGTCAAGAATTTGAATTGTTATGCCTGATTTGTCCAGAAGAGAAAGATCTCCTGAAGCCCTCACGTTGAAGATTCCTGGACCCTCTGAGTTTTTGCAATACCATGACTACGTCTCTGTGATCATCCCAGGCTTGGGGCCCTTTCTTCTGTGCCCTCCACTAGGCACCATCTTCTGAGGATCTCTCTACTCTTAGGAAAGTGTCACTACCAGCCCCAGTGGAAACATCTGCTGTGAGTTGGTGTGTGGTGGTGGGCTCTCCTCCAGCTGCAGGCTTGTCACTCTCTCCACCCACACTTGTTTGTGCTGATGCATGTGCAACATTGAAACCCACTAGCTTGTCCGTCACCCCAGCTGCTTACCAACATGCCACATGGAGGGTCAGGTACACAGGCGTAAGCGAACCCCATGAGGGGAAAAGGAGTACCTGCCAGGACATTCTGTACATTCCACTCACGAACAAGCCGCTTGCCCTTCTTCAGCCTGAAATCTCAACCCGAGAAATGAAGAAGAAAGTTACACTGTCCCTGGTACATGATCTATGGAGAGATGAATCAGAATAGGGATGTGCAGGTTTGATAATGGGACATTTCTCGGTGCCCAGGGGGTTATTTGTTATACACTTTATATTATCCAGCGCTCATTCCATTTTATCTTTGATCCATTTGTCTGGCAATAGACACATGTTTTTTTCTACTCAGTTTTTCACCACCAGTCCACCCCCTGGTCACCATAAAACTATATCTCTGTGACCTCCGAACACTGAAGGAAAAGAAGCACTGTGGAATATCTCTTCCTATTTCTTTTCTGTGAAAGTTTTAAAATTGCTTTTCAATTTTCCCTCTTCTCTAATGCCTGGTTCAACAGGAAACATTGCCCAAATTGGAAGTACTATTATCCAGCTCAGGTTCCCTTTAAGACATAGTAAGCAGACACCAGCATTCCATCAATGAATGCTGCCGTAAACCTGGACATAATGCACGTGGGAACTGTTTGAATCCCTAAAACAAACTCCTACAAGGCAGATTGGGAATGACATTGACATTGCAAGGAACTTATAAACAATGCTGACTTTCCTATTTTTGTTTAAGAGTCTTGCAAACTGCCCTCAAGGCAACTGGCAGCCATGACCAGGCACCAGCTTGAGACAGAAAGAGATCCGGAAATACCCTATTGTCCTAGCTTGACATGTGAGAAAGATGACTTCTAATACTCAGAGCAAGATTGGATATGCACTTTTTCTTTTCTTTTATACTTTATTCTTCTCCTTCTCTATGCCCCTTCCCAAAGGGAATACTTCTACATTGAGAGAAATAACGGTAGTGGATTTGGGAACTTGCTTTTCTCACTTTAGGATTTTGGCCCAAAACACAATCCTCTCTGTCTTCGTGCAACATGGCCCAGACATCAGCACTGTCAGGAGAATTGCACAGCAGTGGAGAGAAGCCAAAGATCCAGGTTTCTGTCCACAAAACCAAAAGGAAGTTCTAGGGAACTGGAAATACTGGGGAGATGGTAGAGAGAGAGTAGCCTGGAAAAGCAATGCTGTAAATTGTTTATGAGTTCTTGGTTCATCTCTAAGTTGCACTTATGCAGTGTCTGACGCTAAGGAGGATGAAAGATGTGGGGAACAGATCTGAGGAAGGGACTTCCATTGACATCCCAGATGTGACCTGTGGAGCTCACTGTGTAGCTTCCACTTAGGACAGATGCAAATAGCAGAACAAGGGTTTTGCAAACTTTCTGACACAGAAATCACATTCCACGGAAGGCTTTTGGAAACTAGGAGCCTGGAACTGATTGGGTCAAGTATCTGCTAAAACAAAACCTTCACTTGGGATTTACACAGGAATCATGGTTTCATAACACTGGATAGATTCAGGACAGGTGCCAAAATTACTCAATATATGAAAAAAGGAAAATCTCAAATGGCATGAAAAAGAAATTTAGAGATACTTAGCCCAATATGACAGTTAATTTGGATTTTCTCACAAAGACTTTAAACCAGCTGCTTAAAAGTTGACAAAAAGAGAAGAATTTCTCTGATAATTACTGGAGAGATAAAACATCTCAGCCAAGAAATAGGAGACATAATGAAGCACATGTAAAAAGTACACTATATGGAACTGACTACAGACTGGAAAATAAAACACTAGTGACCTCAGGGTCATAGCAAGGAAAAGTATGCAATCTAAAATACGGAGGGAAAAAATTTTTAGAGATCAAAAATTGTCAAGGAACTGTGGAACTTCCTCAAGTGCCCCCAAAATAATAGTAGGATCCTAAAAGAGGAGACAAAGAGAAATAGAAGGAAACATGTGCTTCCAGATGCTGAGCAAAGCCGAAGGACAAGAAACATGAAGAAAACCACGTCAAGGCACATTTTATCTGATTCTTGGTTGTGTGGACCCTTTTCCGGACAAGCGTTTGACTTGAGCAACTATTCATTTCTTAGTAAAACATCAACCAAGGAATTTTGTTCCCTCATGATTCTCAACTGGTCACGAGTATGGAAATGATGGTGGTGATGAATGCAAAAATTAGAATGAGTGCAAGTTATTACATAAGAAGATAAGTCTCCACATCCCTTCTCCCTACTGTAGTAAGCCTAATAGTCCATGTTCTACCCGCCCCTCCCCAAACAGATTTGTCTCAGCAGAGCATAAAACACACCTGTCTGGATCAGGGGGATCCAAGTAGAGTTGGATTAGGGGAATCCAAGTAGAGTTGGTGGTATGCTATTAGGATGAGAACATGGGGCTTATATAGATGTTGAAATCTGGGACGACCTCCCTCAGGCAATCATCCCCTTTTCAGACTCTTCCTCATGAAACCAAAAAGCTCATCCATGAGGAAACTGACATCACTAAGGGGCTGGCAACACTGAAAGCAACTTGAAATGCTTGTGTGTCTCTAGCCTGGTTTCCTTTTTGGTACTTTCCAGTCTGATCTAGGTTTGTCTTGACATGACAAGGCACCAATGTCATGGTCAGTCAAGAGGACTCCCTCTCTCTCCCTCCCAGAGAAGGGTTCAGGGACTCCTCTGGGAGAAAATGCTGAGCCAGATAGCAGAGAACTCGGGAGTCCTTACCTCTGACAGTATTTCTGCCAGATATTTAATAACTGGCTCACGTAGAACAAGACCAGATGCCCAGTTCTAGAGGTCCCTCATCTTTTCCCAGGGCCTCTTCAGTAGGTGATGTGCTAAACTCCCAGGAAGCTCAACCAACACTGACCTTGAGGCTCTCTTAAGCTTAATGTCTCCTGGGTTCTCCACTAATGGACACATTGTCCTTTCCTTTCTCAGCTAGTTTGTTGCTTTTGACTCACTGTTTCAAATTCCCAAAAGTTTGGGGATGCATACCTTGGTGCCAACAATGGATAGAAGATGAAAGGGATGATTAACGCCAAAGTCAGTATACTAGCTAATTCTAGATTGGGTAGGTGGCTGTGTTTGTTTTTTTGTTTTTTAAGATGGCTATGCTTTGAGTGAGTAGATGGGTTTTCCATTTATTATTCTTTCTAAAACTGTAAATATTTTATGCACTCTTGTTTAGCTATGATAAGCTTCATAATAAAAGAATTTGGAGGGGCGCCTGGGTGGCTCAGATGGTTAAGCGTCTGCCTTCGGCTCAGGTCATGATCCCAGGGTCCTGGGATTGAGCCCCACATCAGGCTCCCTGCTAAGCAGGGAGCCTGCTTCTCCCTCTCCCTCTGTCTCTGCCTGCCGCTCCCCCTGTTTGTACTCTCTCTTTCTCTTTGTCAAATAAAAAAAAAATTTTGGAAAACAAACTCTAATATACCTGAGCACTTTTCCTCTCCTTTACATAGAGCAGACTGTGAACAAATATAAAAGAGAAAGTTGCCATGAGTAACTGGAGGAAAAAGGGGAAAGAACTGCCCTCCTGGGGATTTTGCTCTTCATGGAAATAAATACACACAGATTCCATGAGAAAACTACTGGAAAAGAAAAAGAGCCAATGGCTGGACAAAACTGCTCTCCAGTGGTTCTGATGAAGCTGAGGTCTGTGACCTCCCTCCCAGCTCACCCCAGCATGTTCAGGGAAGATCCAGAAGGCGGGGGAAAAGGAAGAAAAGATGAGCCTGAATGTGGAATGGTTTGGAGGCACAAAGACAAGGCAGGAATATGCCAGGCTGCCTCCTGAGTAATTCCCTAGAAATGTGCCTTGACTGTGTAATAGTAAAGACAATCTAAGAATGGGGGCGGGGGAGGGGAAGGAATTGTCTCTGATCACAAAGAAAGGAAGGCCGCCCCCTCCTTTCCTTTTACCTTAGAAAACATGAGTTGTAAATTCTTTCTCTGCCTCCCTTAAATTATATACACGTCTGGTTCATAGGTAAATAAGACTCTTGTCAGGTTTACAACCAAGGAATCTTTTTCTCAAAGACCTGAGGCTCTTTGCTTTGAAAAGAAAACATCGAGGAAGACAGTGTCCCCATTTACAGTTTCTTTGGGAAGAAGAGCAGGGGCCTAACATCACTGGGAACCCGGCTCCAAGTTGGAAACCTACCTCCTGGCATGAAGTTGTAAGCAATTTATTTTCCCTAGAAATTTTGGATAATGACCCCTTATGGGATGTATATGTTATAAATATTCTCTTCCACTCCATAGGTTGTCTTCACTTTGTAAAATCCCCAGACGTCCTACTTCACTGGTGAAGTTTTGTTGGATCACAGGCCACAAGGAAACCCACCCTCTCTCCTACCAGTGTGAGCACTGGAAGAATTTAGAGTAAGACTTTCTCCAAGAACAGCGGGAGTACACTTAGCTGGGGTCTCCACTACTCTGCTCCCATCACTGACGTTTTAAAAGGAATTGCCTCCTAGGAACAAATCACACAAAGAAGTTGACTCTGTCCCTTGAAAATTCAATAACGGAATGTCTTATTTTGCATGTCATTGGAGGAGGCTAGAGAGGCTTAAAGAACTGAATTCTCAAGGCCACATTGCAGGAAGCTCCCTCTGCACGGGGTGGGAAGCATCTTCAGAGCAAGGAGCGAGCCTGTGTGCACCGGGCTCTCATTTCCCCCATGAACTTGGATCACTGTGGTAAACGCCATTGGCTCTATGTGAGCAACAGTAATCAGCCTCATCCTCAGCCTGGAGGCCAGAGATGAGCCAGAGAATGGATTAGGGATCCCTGAGGGCTAAGAATTTACATAAAAATCAGGAATTTGGGAGAAGTGCCTGGGTGATGTTGGTACCAGGCAACTTCATTATAATGCCCAATGTCACTGCTACTTGCAGCACCGGAGATGGTGACTGTCTGTCCCAGAGCCCTGGATATTGAGGGAGGCTGAGTCAGGGGAAACTGGGCCCAGGACCCTGAAAAAAGGAAGAACACATTCTGGTGAGTTCAGTGCTAGGGTCCCAGGTGAGGGCTCAGAGGAGACAAAGGATCCATCCAGATGTTTCCGGGTCCCTTTCATGAAGGCGTCACCTGTATCCTGAGTGAGGAAGACCAGAACCCAGACCATGGTGGAGATGCCCCAAGAGCACTGCCTTCTGAGACCCCAACCCTGGTCTGGCTCCCCCAGACCTCTCTTATCTCCTCCCCCTGCCTCAGAAGATGGAGGGGCCTCCATGCAAATGTGCTTCCTGACCTGCCTCTCCTCATCCCCTCTGGCCTGACCCTTTATTCTAGAAACTTGAGCATCCCTGGGCAGCAGAGGTTAGTCAAAACTTAAAACTCTTAAACATGTTGTCAGTCGGGTCATACTGAGCCCATGACAGTGCCCTGGAAATAGATCCAACCCACAGATATCCTTACATTTCCTGTGGTGAGAATCCAGTGGTTCCTGCGTGAGAAATCCCAGGCTTCTCCTCCACAGTGTGTGACACAAAGATGGGGACAGGGTACCAAGCTGACTAACTGAGATCCAGTTGCCCCATTTCCTGGCCTAAAAGCAGAGCTGGAGGCCATGATTCCCCCCTCAACTCTTCTTATGCCCTCAGGATATCATACATCACTCCGTCCTCTGTCTCTGTGGTGGTTTGAGACTGAGGTCTGTGACTGAGCCCTGGGTTATTCTTTAGCCCTCTGAGAAGATGATTTGGGGGGGCACAACACTTTGGGACCTCAGAGGGGCTCAGTGAGAAGCAACTGTGGACAGCTTAAGCCATAGAAAATCCCTTCTCTAAATCCAGGCCCTTGCTGCTCCCTGGTGGCCTCAGAAGGTGCATCCCAGGCACCAGGGAAGGCAGCTGAGTAGGAGGGAGGGATTTCCAAATCCCTTCTCGGCTCCCACTCCAGTCTTTCCTCCTTCCCCATCCAGCTCAGTGCCAGGCCCTCTGATGTCTTCTATCCCCTGGAAGCGCATTTCCTTTGTTCCAGTGACTTCCTCCAGAATGGACTGTGCCACTACCACACCAGGTGGCCAAGCGCTCACCTCACAATTATTCAGCATGTCCCACCCAAAGCCTTGGCGCGAGGGTATTGCTTGTGAGGCATCTCTGGGCTCAGAGCTGAGGAAACATTAGCTGTTAAATAAACCAACCCCAGTAGGAAGGCTGGGTGAGAAAAATGAGAACAGGTAAAGATAGATTGGCTTCTCAAAACGTAGAAAGAAAAAAAATATTGCCTGAGGAAGAGAAAGCTCTGTAGGATTGAGAAACACCTAGCGGAAAGCAGGAGGTGAATTCTAGTGTTTGAGGAACTGGGAGAAGGGCATGGGGCCAGGTTTAGCCTGAGCACCCAGCTCCAGGGACCTCTCCTCAGGGCATGTTTTGGTGTCACAGGGAACGTGGGACTTTCTTCTTAATGTCGTCTTTGTGCACATTGAGAAAGCCTCACTTCCAAGCTATGCACATTCCTGAAGTAAAGTTTCTTTCATAGACAGAGAGTTGCTTAACTTAGTTGTGCTTTCTAGAAAAGAATCTGTTTGAGGTAAAAACTTTAAGTAGGACTGACTGGAAAACTCATGTATAAATTATGGAAAATCCTCAAATCAATTCTCTTTTCACTTACAAAATACCCTCTTCACTAGGCTTTCAGTCATGATGTGATCTATCTGCTGCCCACAGATCCCCATGAGTCTCCCTCCTCTGAGTCCCCAGTGGACCATTCCCCAGCCCATTAAATTTCTTTCTATTCCTTCATTAGTCATATTCCCTCTACCTCAGTGCCTTTGCACAGGCTACTCCTCTGTCTGAAATGTCCATATTCTCATACCTCACATGTCTGGTTCTTTCTGAGAACAGAAATGTGCCCCAACAGCTGGGTCAGTAATTCTGTTTTCAGAATGAATCAAGGAAAAAGTTGAGGTAGGGAAGCTGAGCAAAGGAATTTGCCCAAAGAATCTCCAGGCTGTATTCAGGTATGTTAGAAAAAAATATTCCTAGCTGGGTTTGAAACTACAAATAGAAATGCAGTTTTGTCATATGTCACCCCGTCAAACACCACACTCAGTGCTCTGCTGTTACTGTCTTGGTCTCTCTCTGCAGTCACCCGTGGCTTGGAGGAGGGAAGGGGCAGAGGACCTGCTCTTTCCCACTTTCCCCCTTCCTGGAAAACACAATTCTGGCTGCAGAGCAGGCTGAGGATTTATTCATCCCTGCTCCGAATGAAGAGGGTGAGCAGAGGTTTCCAGCAGAACCGAGGAAACCCTCCAGTAGCCCCTTTGCCAGAAACCAAAGCCTGGCTGGGAACGCAGCATTCCTTCTGCACCTTTCCTTAGGGTGGATGTTCACACATCTCTCTGTCCCTAGCCTCTGCAGTGGCCTCAGATTTGGTCCGGGACTGAGTCCTAGGGGTGTTGAATGTCCTGTGTGGAGAAGGTACAGAGTGGGGACAAGGGACTTAGAAGTTTTTCCCCTTAGGAGTGACTGGGGAGAAAGAAGCCCTTGAAATCTCCCATGGACCTGAAGAAGAGACCTGTTGAGACAGGACTTTGGGGGCTGGGGGGGAGAGCTCATTGCAGTCCCCAAATCTAGGCTCTTGCTGCCCCCTGGTGGCTTAGCTGGGACAGCCCAACAGCAAAGATAAGGAGGAAGAGTAGGGAATCTGCTCAGCTTCCCTTCCACCCTTCGTCCCTCTCCTTCCCAAATAAAATAGAATTTGCTCTCCACCCTCCACCCCTAATGTTCCATGTAATCCACTCCATGCTCCATGGGTCAGTTCCTGAAGCTCCACCTAGAGTGGAATTTGTTACCTACCACACTCCCCCCCTCAGGACCACCAGCTTGCCTGGGGACCCTTGTCAATGAATCACTGCCTGGGAGCCTCAGTTCAGAGCAAGAGGAATGTTGGATAAATACTGAAGCCAATCCTGGTATTAAACATGCAGGAGACAAATGGGACAAAGAGAAACATTTTGGAGTTTTAAATGTCTGACATAAAACTCAAGAGGGGGGAAACTGAGGAGGTTCCAGGAACCCTGGCAAAGATTTTGTCTTCTCAGCAGGTGAGAAGAAGCTGGACAGTGCTCAAAGGAGCCTCAGCCTGAGGGTCCAGCTTCAAGGACCCCTTGTCAGAGGGGAGCCCTGTCTGGACAATCTCAGACTCTGGTTCCAACCATGAAGAGATACGTGATTTTTTTATTTAACACAAAGTTTTACATGGGGAGTCAAGAGCTGACTGGTGGCCCCAAAGCTATTAGGTATAATCATTTACAAGTCCTGTAATTGTTATCACATTTGGAGAGAGAGCCTATGCAGATATGATTAAATTAAGGATCTTTAGACAGGAAGAGTTCCTAGGTTATTTGGGTGGGCCATAAACTACATCACAAATGTTCTTATGAGACAGACACACAGGGACATCACACACACACGCGCGCGTGTGCGCACACACACGTGCACACGAGCACACACACACGAGATGGCCATATGAAGGAGGAAGCCGATATTAGAGTGATGGAGCCACAAGTCAAGGAATAGTGGCTGCCAACAGCAATTGGAAAAGGCAAGGAATGGATCCATTCTTCGAGCCTCTGGAGGGAGTGTGGCCTCCACCTACAGCTTGATTTCCATCCAGTGTTGGTAATTTCAGACCTGGCCTCCAGAACTGTGAGGGGATAACTTTCTCTTGATAACTTCTATCTAGTGTGTGATTCGTCACAGCTGCCACAGGAAACTCATACAGGAAGTCAGTACTCTACTCCAGAATTATGACATTGCAGATCTGGCTTTCTAGGAAACTTATTATTGGGGTTGGCTCTCAGGCTCCTGGCCCCCTTCCCTACTTGTTCTGATCACAGGGTGAGTAGTACCTTTCTTGGTGGCCCATCTGTCTTGTCCCGAGGGCTCTTTACCATTTCCAACACCTCCCAAGGTCAGGCGCGCTTGCTGGTACCTCCCCCTTTGCCATTCACTTGACTTCTACGGTTAAGCTTCACCAACATGTTTATGTCCCTTCCGGGTCCTGCCATTCCCTATTGCTATCTCTGAGGCTCTTCCTTCCCTGCCTCCCCCACCTGGCCCTGACCTAGAGGAGAGCCACCCCCTGAACTTCTCAAAGAGGTGCTTCTCTGGCAGCATATTCCTCATTGCTCAAGGAAATGTTGTGTCTTCCAGGCCCTCCTGAGGATCACCTCCCCTTACCTGGTAGAGCCACTCCTGCTAGATGTTTCTGAAGCCATCGTTTTCTCAGTCTTTCTAAGGGTTGTCATCCGGGCAGAGAGCTTGCGGACTGTCTCAAAATCCTTGCCAGTTGAGAGTGCTTCTAGTGGGTAAACTTCCCTCATCCAATATGAGCTTTTGCCCACTGATCCTACACCTTCACAATCCAGCCCCATGCATGCTCTTCCAGGTCTGACCACATGTGTTGGCTGGTTCTGCAGCTCCTAATCCTCTCCCAGCAGGCCCTGCACACTCCTGTCCAGGTGTTGTGGTGACATATCTTACTTAGTGGCCCACAGGCCTACATGGCAGGAAGGGATGGATCCTGGGGTGCTGGGGGTGATGAGTATTATTTCACAGGACCCAAGCTTCTGCCCCAGCTTCAAGCAAAGTTCAGAAGGTAAGGATGGGCCCTAATGATTAAGAGGGGCCGCTTCTGTCAGCTTGGATATATCAGGGGAATATATCAGGCGCTTGGATCCACGTAGCCTGTTCTTATGACTCAGGACCCTGTAGTAATCCATTCAGGGCCCTGACTGGGGCATAGCAAAGCTGCCCAGTAGAGAGGTCGTTGTTTTCTGGAGGTCTGCTCCTGTTAGGACTAAGTTCTGGGCCTCAGCTTTCCCTGACTTCTGTCTGCGCAGATTAAGAGTCTTTTTCAACCAACCAGGAGGATTTCTGGCTTTCACTCTTACCTTGTCCTTGACGATTTTTACTCCCAGGCTTTTCACTTTTGCAAATTATTAGTTGCACTTAGCAACACTCACTACAATGAAAGCAGTAGTGTTGTCCCCACATTCCTTAAAAGTACTCTTCTCTTTAGATTTCTCGAACGCCCGGCACACAGCCCTGCTTTTGCATTTCTTCCTACAGGTAAATCATCCCTGTTTGGCTCCAGTAAAAATTTGAACTGCTTTGCTCTGTGTACTCCCGTCCCTGCTCCCCCCAGTTGGAATCCCACTTCTGTGTCTCCTTTTCCAGATGGTTCTACACGTAGAATAGCCCAAGCCTGTCCCCGTTTTAGCCCTGATTGCTCCCTGTCCCGAGACACCCCTCAGTCTCAGGCCAAGCAGGCTACTTGGGCACCCTCCTGATGCCACCGCTTGCGGGCTCGTTCTCCTTGGACGCTGATGCTGAGGTGGAAGTGAGCACATAAAGGCATTGGGGGGTGCTGTTGGCATCACCCCTGCCCCATGCAGGGGTGAGAAGGAGCGGGATCAGGGAATGAGACCCAGTGGTGTGACACGTCAGCCTCTTCCAGGGGCACTCACCAAGTCAGAGAGAGATGAAAGGAAGACAGTGCCTGAGAAGAACAAAGGGGAGAGAGCAGGAGGCAGCAGGGGGAGCCTACAGACAGCAGTGCAGGTGTGTCCTCTGAGAAGGGAGAAGCGTCACGAAGGAGGATTGGAGAGCTGGAGTCTCTGAACTCAGAGTAGCAGTTGAGAAGAAGATCTCAGCCTTCCACATGGGGAGCTCCAGAGCAGAGGTAAGCACAGAGGAATCCCAGCTTTGCAAAACCGGCAAGCCCTTGCACGCTGACATGCTCAGTCACTGCCAGACAGCTGCCCCGGAAGCACACAGCCTCAACTAGAAAGCTAAGGCAGATGCTGGAGACACCTGTGCCTGGAGGCTGCCAGGTGCTGGCATCCTGGAGGCAGGTTTCCTTAGGCAGGCAGATCTGAGAAGCTCATCCTGGGTTGCCCTGGTTGGAGCTGTGGTGCAGTCTTAGCCAACTTGGGGCGGGGAGGGGCCTGGAACTGGAACAGTCTTTCAGGGGCTCCCACATTGCAGCCGGACAGCCTGGGCTATCTATTGGTGCATTCACCAATCGCTGCATACGGGCTGCCCTGGGAAGGGGCTTGACTTTGAGAGGGCAAATCCCCTCTGGGAAGTCAGTTTCAAGAGAGCACTGACAAGGGGAAGACTGTCTGTACCTCCAGCGTCAGGGGTGACATGACTTTCACGGAATCTGGGCCACTCATTATAGCGCCCACCTCTTTGGTCCATGAGCAAATGGTAACTTCCACTTCTCCCAGTCAATAGGTTCCTATAAAGGCTCAGAATGAGAGGTGCTATGGAGCAGGAAATAAACAGAACATTTCCACTATAAGATACAACATATTTAGAAACTACAAGCATGTGAACCCCTGGTCAATTGGGGAAAAGCCTCAGGTATTGGGGGGAAGAGATTTTAAAAATGATGTATCTGTTGTTATAAGCATGTTTTGAAATCAGCATATCCTCAGAAGCTGAATGATAACAATAAAATGCCTACAGGTGAAAAACAGGGTAGGAGGCCTCCCACCAGACAGGGATTTGTGTTAGATGGGGAGCCAATCCCCATTGTTTGGGGTCCACAAGGGAGAGGACCCATGGAAATCAATGGAAGGTGCTGGGTGCTTCCTCCAAGACGTAAACAGAGGGTTTCTCTTTAGTGATCTATTACTGAGGGATTTTTAGGCATTCCTAGGTATAGGAATCACTATCCTATTTAATTTGTTCTACAATAATTTGCCCACACAATCAGTCGTGATACATACATAAAAATACAATTGTTTCAGATTAAGAAATGATCATTTGAATTAGACATAATTTGCAACCTATAAAACCAAAGTGAATTTACTGGAGAATATTAAAGGCTAATTCCCTGTACACCTGAGGTTTATCAGTGGGAGGGCATGAACACAAAGGAAGCTTGTACAGTACAAATTAAAAGGGCATGATACTTGGAGAAGATCTCAAAATGGTACCCAGCTGTATCACATTCCTACTGTCACTGTAACCACTTATCATAAAATTAGGGGCTTAAAATAATAGAAAATTATTTTCTTACAGTTCTGGGAGCCCAGATTCCAAAATGAGGTTTACAGGGCTGAAATCAAGGAGGTCGGTGGGCTGGCTCCTTCTGGAGGTTCCAGGGGAGAATCAGATTCCTTGCTCTTCCAGCTGCTAAAGGCCACAAGCATTCCTTGGCTGGTAGCTACATGATGCCAATCGCTGCGCTGTGGTCACATCTCTTTCTCCTTTTCTGTCCACACGTCTGCCTCCACCTTCCTCTTAAAAGGACACTCATCAATACATTTGTGGAGCATCAGATGATCCAGGATAATGTCCCTTTGTATTAGTCAGGGTTCTCTGGAAGAGCCAACAGGAGATATATAGATCCACATAAATATGTGATTATGAGGAATTGGCTCATGCGATTCTGGAGATTAGGAAGTTGCACAGTCTGCAAGTTGGAGACCCAGGAAAGCTGATGTGATTCAGTCTGAGGCTGAAGACCCAAGAACCAGGGGAACTGATATTGCAAATCCCAGTCTGAGAACAGAAGGAGATGACATGAGATGTCCCAGCTCAACAGTGAGACAGGAAAAAATAAAGGGCAAATTCCTCCTTCCTCAGCCTTTTGTTCTCTTTGGGCCCTCAGTGGATTGGAAGGTGCGCACCCACATGGGGGAGGGCAGCCACACTACTGAGTCCATGGGTTCAAATACTAATCCCTGGAATTCATCTGGAAACACTCTCACAGAAACACCAGGAAATCACATTGAATCTGGGCTCCCCGTGGCCAGTGAAGTCAGCACATAAAATTAAACGACAGAGTCCCCACCTCAAGATCCTTAATCACATCCGCAAAGTCCCTTTTGCCATATAAGGTAACAGTCACAACTTCCAATGATTAAAACTGGATATCTTTGGGGACCAGTACTCAGCGCACCACACCAGCCTCCAAACCCTACTGAGGCGCACGTGCAGGAAACGCTCTGAGGGGCTGTTCATAGTCTGTTTTGCACAGACACGCCCTGATAGGTTCCAGAAACAAGAGCCTTCACGACGAATTTTGAAGTCACTATTAAAGAGCCTGTCATTTTCTTTAAACACTTTCAATATTGAGGGAAACCTGGGAAGCTATTTGTACTGCTTAAGCCTCTCCATAAAGGGAGAAATCTAAGAAAAGGAAAGTTCCAGAAATACGCACTGGTGCAATCCTGTCCTGCTCACAGTCTAGCCCCTGGGGCTCTAGCTATTGTGCCGCATTCGAATACGGGGCACCATAAACTCAAGAGGACATTTTCCTTCCACGATTAAAGATATTTTAGGAAGTCACCTATGCATTCTCATACTTGTCCCCACTGCGTTTCTTTTTTAAGGGATTCCATCCCTCCCATTATAGGCATGGAGGGGTTGCCGGTGGGAGTCCCCAGGACATCCTGGGTGGCACCTCTCAATCTCCTGCTCTTTCCTCCCTCAAGGGCTGCGAAGATGTCAGGCCCAGCGCCTGGCCAGAGTTACAGAAACAAAGGGCAAATAATCGGGGATCAGGATGTGATGCCAGCGGGGAGAGGAGACATCTGTCCCATCTGTCCCTGTGAAGTAGCTGCTGCTCCAGGAGAAGAAAATGAGAAGTGTGACGCATCCACTGAAGGCCCAGACCTATTCAGAATTTCCACAGTGGACTGAGCAAACATTCATGATATACGGGAATGGGGCAATTTCTTTCACCTCGTGGGATAACTGGCATCCCAGCCAGGAGGAGGATGGCACACCAGACAAACCTACCAGCTAACTTTTCGCTGATGGGGCCAAGGAACCAACTGGGAAAGATTTCACTGAAATGAAGAGGCCAATGAATGTGCAAAACTTGGTAGAAGGACAGAGGGGTTGGGGTCTGCAGGAAAGCAACTCTGTACAGAATGCAGGGTCTGTCTCTCCAATTGTCTCCCATCACCACCCTAGGGAATACCGTCTTAGTGTCAGGTCAAAGGAAAGAGATCCTAAACGGAGGGTCTCATCTGCCCCCCTCTTCTCTTTATTCCCTCTACAAACTTGTCACCAGGGCTTCACCAATGAACTTGCAGAAGAATGACCCCAGGAAAGGGCCATCTTGAACAGAACGTGAAAGCAAGGTTGCATACCTGGGTATCACCTGTGATCTGGTCCACGTGGTGGAGGAAGCACTTAGTTGTGAATTTGTGCTGGCAGCATCTTGAATGCACCAGACAAGCCTCTTTGGGTCCCCTGCTCCTGCCTTCTATGCATCGGATGGCATCCATATCCTGGGCCCTTTGACCCAGCAGTGATGAGCTTGTTTTCCCAGAGACCTGTGACCCAGAGAGGATTCCTCATGTCCTTCATTATGAGCGGGGAGGAGAATTCAGAGAGAAATCCAGCCACAGAGGCATAAATATCCCCATACACAGGGGAGCAGGGATAAGAGTAGGGAAGAATCTCACGAGCTCAGAGCAGAGTTTGCTCTCATTTCCCTGGTAGGCTTGGAGTACTGTGCTAAGTACAAGTGATCAAATATGACACATGTTCATAAGCTGCCTCGACCTCAGGTTGGAGTCCAGAGATTGTCAGGGAGGTGGGTTGCTAGACCTGGAGCCAGAGATATGGTCTGAGATGCCAGAAGGCTAAGAACCAACAGCATCGATCAGGAATTTAGAGACAGTGTATGGGCTTCATTGGTGCCAGAACACTTCATGATATCCCCAGTGTCGCTGCTGCTTCCAGAGCTTCTATCCCAGAATGCTGGATGCTGAGGGACATTGAGTCAGGGCAGACTGAGCCCCAAGCTTGAAAATGAGAACAAAGACAGGTTAGTAAGTTTAGGACCAAGGCCCTACATAAGCCAGAATAAAAGAAGAGGTCACCCATGAATCAAGAATGGAGTATTTCGAAGATGGCGGAGCAGTAGGAGACCTGCATTTCGTCCGGTCTCAGGAATTCAGCTGGATAGGGATCAAACCATTCTGAACACCTACAAACTTAACAGGAGATTGAAGAAAAGAATAGCAACAACTCTCTGAACAGAAAAGCGACCACTTTCTGGAAGGTAGGACGTGCGGAGAAGTGAATCCAAGGCGATATTCGGGAGGATAGACGGTGGGGGAGGGGGCCTCCGTCTGCCGCTTCTGGCAAGTGATAGAGCTGCGGAGCACAAAATCGGAACTTTTAGGAGTCGGCTCCGCTGAGTGACGTCGCTCCAGTGGCTAAGCGGGGGGTGGAACCCTCACGGGACAGTGTGGTCTCAGGACCCTCGGGGTCACAGAAAGACCGGGGGGTGCCTGAGTGCGCCAGAGCTCCCAGGGATCGGAGCGGGGAAGCCGGCTGCAGAGACGGAGCCGAGGCGCGGGCTCTCAGCTCGGGGTTGCCATAAAGTGTGACTGGCGACACAGTCGGGCCACTGCTCCTCCAGCAGGGACCCAACAAGCGGCAGAGCCGGGGAGACTCCCCTTCCTCGCCCGGGAGGAGCGGCGCGGGAGCGCACTGCAGGGATCTGCTGGGTTTGGAGACTCCACACAGGGTCGGGTGCCAGACATAGAAACACTCGGTCACAGGCCGGGTGAGCACGGAGTGCGGCTGGAAACTGGGACACGGGAGTGACTGACTGCTTTCCTCTGGGGGCGCACTGAGGAGCGGGGCCCCGAGTTCTGGGCTCCTCCAGGCGGAGATTGGGAGGCCGCCATTTTCGCTCTCGTCCTCCAAAGCTGTACCGAGAGCTTGCAGGGAACAAAAGCTCCCCAGAGCAAACCCGAGCAGCTTGCTTAGCCCAGACCGACAAGGGCGGGGCAATTCCGCCTCTGGCAAAGACATTTGGGAACCACGGCAACAGGCCCCTCCCCCAGAAGATCAGCACGAACAGCCCACCAAGACCAAGTTTACGGATCAAGGAGAATGGAAGAACTCCAGCGCTAGGGGAATACTGCACATAGAATTCATGGCTTTTTAACCATAATTCATCAGACTTTCAGAGTTAATTTTTTAACTGTTTTTTTTTAATATTTCTTTTTCCCTTTTTCAACCAACATCTTATCAATCCCTTTTAAAAAAATTTTTTTTATTTTTCATTTTTAGAGTCATATTCTATCCCTTCATAGTAGTTACCCTTATTTTTGGCATATCTATATATAAGTTGTTCTCTCTTTAAAATTTTGAGATACAGTTTCTTCTAACAGATCAAAATATACCTTAAATCTCTAGTGTATGGTTTTGTTCTAGTCTCCTGCCTGATCACATTCTCTCCCCTTTTTTTCTTTCTTTCTTTTTTTTTTTACTCCTCTTCTTTCTTTTTTCAAGCACCTTATCAATTCCTCTCAAAATTTTTTATAATTTTCATCTTTACAGTCATATCCCATCCCTTCATTGTATCAACCCTTATTTTGTGCATATATAAATCATTCTTTCTTTAAAATTTTAGGAGGCACTTTCTTCTAACAGACCAAAATACACCCAAAATCTATTGTGTGGCACTGATCTATGCACTAGCCTGATCATATTTGATCATATTCTGGTTTTTTTGTTGTTGTTGTTCTGGTTTTTTTGGTTTGTGTTTTTCTTTTTCTTTTTCTTTTTTTTTCTCTTTCTTTTTTCTTTGTTTCCCTTTCTTTTCCCCTGGTTTCAGGTCTTTTTTGATTTGTTTAGAGTATATTTGCTGGGGACGTTGTTAACCTGTGAGCATTTTGTTCTCTCATTCATCTATTCTCCGCTGGACAAAAGGACAAGATGAAAAAAATCACCTCAACAAAAAGAACAAGAGGTAGTACCATCTGCCAGGGACCTACTCAATACGGACATCAGTACGATGTCAGACCTAGAGTTCAGAATCATGATTTTAAAGATACTAGCTGGGCTTGAAAAAAGCATGGAAGTTATTAGAGAAACCCTTCCTGGAGAAATAAAAGAACTAAAATCTAACCAAGTCGAAATCAAAAAGGCTATTAATGAGGTGCAATAAAAAATGGGGGCACTAACTGCTGGATAAATTAGGCAGAAGAGAGAATCAGTGATATAGAAGACCAACTGATGGAAAATAAAGAAGTTGAGAAAAGAGAGATAAACAACTACTTGATCACGAGGGCAGAATTCGAGAGATAAGTGATACGATAAGACGAAACAACATTAGAATAATTGGGATCCCAAAAAAGAAAGAGAGGGGCAGAAGGTATATTGGAGCAAATTATAGCAGAGAACTTCCCTCATGTGGGGAAGGAAACAGGCATCAAAATCCAGGAGGCACAGAGAACCCCTCTCAAAATCAATAAAAATAGGTCAACACCCTGACATCTAATAGTAAAACTTACGAGTCTCAGAGACAAAGAGAAAATCTTGAAAGCGGCTTGGGAAAAGAGATCTGTAACCTACAATGGTAGAAACATTCGATTGGCAACAGACCTATCCACAGAGACCTGGCAGGCCAGAAAGGACTGGCATGACATCTTCAGAGCACTAAACGATAAAAATATGCAGCCAAGAATACTATATCCAGCTAGGCTGTCATTGAAAATAGAAGGAGAGATCAAAAGCTTCCGGGACAAGCAAAAACTAAAGGAATTTGCAAACACGAAACCAGCCCTACAAGAAATCTTGAAAGGGATCCTCTAAGCAAAGAGAGAGCCTAAAAGCAGCATAGACCAGAAAGGAACACAGACAATATACAGGAACAGTCACCTTGCAGGCAATACAATGGCACTAAATCCATATCTTTCAATAGTTACCCTGAATGTAAATGGGCTCAATGCCCCAATCAAAAGACACAGGCTACCAGATTGGATTAAAAAACAAGACCCATCGATATGCTGTCTGCAAGAGACTCATTTTAGACCCAAAGGCTCCCCCAGATTGAAAGTGAGGGGGTGGAAAACTATTTACCATGCTAATGGACACCAAAAGAAAGCTGGGGTGGCAATCCTTATATCAGACAAATTAGATTTTAAACCAAAGACTGTAATAAGAGATGAGGAAGGACACTATATCCTACTTAAAGGGTCTATCCACCAAGAAGATCTAACAATTGTAAATATCTATGCCCCGAATGTGGGAGCAGCCAATTACACAAGGCAATTAATAACAAAAACAAAGAAACACATTGACAACAATACAGTAATTGTGGGTGACTTTAACACCCCCCTGACTGAAATGGACAGATCATCTAAGCAAAAGATCAACAAGGAAATAAAGACTTTAAATGACACACTGGACCCAATGGACTTCACAGACATACTCAGAACATTCCATCCCAAAGCAACGGAATACACATTCTTCTCTAGTGCCCATGGAACATTCTCCAGAATTGATCACATCCTAGGTCACAAATCAGGTCTCAACCGCTACCAAAAGATTGGGATTATTCCCTGCATATTTTCAGACCACAATGCTTTGAAACTAGAGCTCCATCACAAGAGGAAAGTCGGAAAGAACTCAAATACATGGAGGCTAAAGAGCATCCTACTAAAGAATGAATGGGTCAACCAGGAAATTTAAAGAAGAATTTTAAAAAGTCATGGAAACCAAAGAAAATGAAAACACAACTGTTTAAAATCTTTGGGATACAGCAAAGGCAGTCTTCAGAGGAAAGTATATAGCAATACAAATCTTTCTCAAGAAACAAGAAAGGTCTCAAATACACAACCTAACCCTACACCTAAAGGAGCTAGAGAAAACACAGGTAATAAAGCCTAAACCCAGCAGGAGAAGAGCAATTATAAAGATCAGAGCAGAAATCAATGAACTAGAAACCAAAAGAACAGTAGAACAGATCAACGAAACTAGGAGCTGGTTCTTTGAAAGAATTAACAAGATGGGTAAACCCCTGGCCAGATTTATCAAAAAGAGAAGAGAAATGACCCAAATCAACAAAATCATGAATGAAAGAGGAGAGATCACAACAAACACCAACGAAATACAAACAATTATAAGAACATATTATGAGCAACTATATGCTAACAAATTAGATAACCTGGAAGAAATGGATGCATTCCTAGAGAAGTATGAACTACCAAAATTGAACCAGGAAGAAATAGAAAACCTGAACAGACCTATAACCACTAAGGAAATTAAAGCAGTCATCAAAAATCTCCCAACAAACAAAAGCCCAGGGCCAGATGGCTTCCCAGGGGAATTCTATCAGACATTTAAAGAAGAATTAATACCTATTCTCCTGAAACTGTTCCAAAAAATAGAAATGGAACGAAAACTTCCAAACCATTTTATGAGGCCACCATTACCTTGATCCCAAAACCAGACAAAGACCCCATCAAAAAGGAGAATTACAGACCAATATCCTTGATGAACACGGATGCAAAAATTCTCACCAAAATACTAACCAATAGGATCCAACAGTACACTAAAAGGATTATTCACCACGACCAAGTGGGATTTATCCCTGGGCTGCAAGGTTGGTTCAACATCCGCAACTCAATCAACGTGATACAATACATTAACAAAAGAAAGAACAAGAATCATATGATCCTCTAAATAGATGCCGAAATAGCATTTGACAAAATACAGCATCCTTTCTTGATCAAAACTCTTCAGAGTATAGGGATAGAGGGTACATACCTCAATATCATAAAAGCCATCTATGAAAAACCTACAGCCAATATCATTCTCAATGGGGAAAAGCTGAGAGCTTTTCCCCTAAGGTCAGGAACGCGGCAGGGATGTCCACTCTCACCACTGCTATTCAACATAGTATTAGAAGTCCTAGCCACAGCAATCAGACAACAAAAAGAAATCAAAGGCATCCAAATCGGCAAGGAGGAAGTCAAACTCTCACTCTTTGCAGATGATATCATACTGTATGTGGAAAACCCAAAAGACTCCACCCCAAAACGGCTAGAACTCATACAGGAGTTCAGGAAAGTGGCAGGATATCAAATCAATGCACAGAAATCAGTGGCATTCCTATACACCAACAACAAGACAGAAGAGAGACAAATTAAGGAGTCGATTCCATTTACAATTGCACTCAAAACCATAAGATACCTAGGAATGAATCTAACCAAAGAGGCAAAGGATCTGTGCTGAGAAAACTATAAGATACTCATGAAAGAAATTGAAGAAGACACAAAGAAATGGAAAAACGTTCCATGCTCATGGATTGGAAGAACAAACATTGTGAAGATGTCAATGCTACCTAGGGCAATCTACACATTCAATGCAATCCCTATCAAAATACCGTCCACTTTATTCAAAGAAATGGAACAAGTAATCCTAAAATTTGTATGGAACCAGAAGAGATCCCGAATAGCCAGAGGAATGTTGAAAAAGAAAAGCAAAGCTGGCAGCATCACAATTCCGGACTTCCAGCTCAATTACAAAGCTGTCATCTTCAAGACAGTATGGTACTGGCCCAAAAACAGACACATAGATCAATGGAACAGAATAGAGAGCCCAGACATGGACCCTCAACTCTATGGCCAACTAATCTTTGACAAAGCACGAAAGAATGTCCAATGGAAAAAAGACAGTCTCTTCAACAAACGGTGTTGGGAAAATTGGACAGCCACATGCAGAAGAATGAAACTGGACCATTTCCTTACACCACACACAAAAATAGACTCCAAATGGTTGAAAGACCTAAACGTGAGACAGGAGTACATCAAAATCCTAAAGGAGAACACAGGCAGCAACCTCTTCGACCTCAGCCGCAGCAACTTCTTCCTAGAAACATCGCCAAAGGCAAGGGAAGCAAGGGCAAAAATGAACTATTGGGACTTCATCAAGATAAAAAACTTTTGCACAGCAAAAGAAACAGTCCACGACACCAAAAGACAACGGACAGAATGGGAGAAAATATTTGCAAGTGACATATCAGATAAAGGGCTCGTATCCAAAATCTATAAAGAACTTATCAAACTCAACACCCAAAGAACAAATGATCCAATCGAGAAATGGGCAGAAGACATGAACAGACCTTTTTCCAAAGAAGACATCCAAATGGCCAAGAGACACATGAAAAAGTGCTCAACATCGCTCGGCATCAGGGAAATCCAAATCAAAACCTCCATGAGATACCACCTCACACCAGTCAGAATAGCTAAAATTAACAAGTCAGGAAACGACAGATGTTGGCAGGGAGGCGGAGAAAGGGGAACCCTCCTACACTGTTGGTGGGAATGCAAGCTGGTGCAACCACTCTGGAAAACAGTATGGAGGTTCCTCAAAAAGTTGAAAATAGAGCTACCATACGATCCAGCAATTGCACTCCTGGGTATTTACCACAAAGATACAAAAGTAGGGATCCAAAGGGGTACGTGCTCCCCTATGTTTATAGTAGCAATGTCCACAATTGCCAAACTGTGGAAAGAGCCAAGATGTCCATCGACAGATGAATGGATAAAGAAGAAGTGGTATATATACACAATGGAATATTATGCAGCCATCAAAAGGAATGAGATCTTGCCATTTGCAATGACGTGGATGGATCTGGAGGGTGTTATGCTGAGTGAAATAAGTCAATCAGAGAAAGACATGTATCATATGACCTCACTGATATGAGGAATTCTTAATCTCAGGAAACAAACTGAGGGTTGCTGGAATGGTGGGGGGTGGGAGGGATGGGGTGGCTGGGTGATAGACAGTTTGGAGGGTATGTGCTATGGTGAGCGCTGTGAATTGTGCAATACTGTCGAATCACAGATCTGTACCTCTGAAACAAATAATGCAATATATCTAAAGAAAAAAAAAGAAGAAGATAGCAGGAGGGGAAGAACGAAGGGGAGTAAATCGGAGGGGGAGACGAACCATGAGAGACGATGGACTCTGAAAAAGAAACTGAGGGTTCCGGAGGGGAGGGGGGTGGGTTAGCCTGGTGATGGGTATTATAGAGGGCACGTTCTGCGTGGAGCACTGGGTGTTATGCACAAACAATGAATCATGGAACACTACATCAAAAACTAATGATGTAATGTATGGTGATTAACATAACAATAAAAACTTTAAGGAAAAAAAAAAGAATGGAGTATTTCACCCAGAAGCTGTCTCCTGGACCCACAGCTGGGCAGGACAACCCTGGGCGTCCCACCAGACTCCCCTGTTATGGAGAGGGGACTGGGGACGGGGGTGTCATGCCTATCTGTTCACTGAGCTTTGACCATTTTCACTGCCCTATCTGGATCCAGACCCTGAGTCTGGGGTCCTCCACAGTGTCCTACTTCCTGGGGCCCTGGCCAGGTGGGTGTGGCTGAAAGATCTGTTTCAAAATAGATCCGAGGCAGGGTCCCCAGGGAGACAGAGGTGCTGAGCAGAGGTTACTCAAGGGAGAAGAGCTGAAACCACAGGACTCCAGAAGTAAGTCCAAGTTCATTCAGGAGTTCCACTATAGTCTGAAACGTTCATGGTATATATGCATATTGTAAAGCATTCCTTCATCTCTCAGTGTCATTGGAATCCAGGAGCACTTGAGCACGTCTGTGAGCCTAACCCTCCTCCTTCTTGGAGACCGGGCAGAGTCCACAGACCTCTGCTCGGCACAGACCTTAGTGAGCCCCTGGACAGTGGTGAGGGACCCTGGTGCCCAAACAAGGGCTCCTTACTGTGCTCTGATTGTGGCTGCATCTGCCACACAGAGGTAAACACACTATTTACCATGGCTTCTCCGGGGCCACAATCCTACCGACACTAACACCCTCTCCCCCACCCTTGGAAACGGGTTGTGTATGACTCATCACTCATCCCTGTCTTATCTGCTGTGATGTACATAATAGATGCTCAGGGGCTCAATGTCCAATATGGTAGCCACTAGCTGCCCATGGTTATTAAGCACTTGAAATATATCTAGTGAACCTGAGGAATCGAATTTTTAATTTAACTCAATCTAAATTTAAAATATGATCATTCAGTTATTATTTGGAGCAACTTGAGTATGTGAATGAATCTACTTTTTCAACCAAATTTTATGAACTCTAAATACAGATCACGCAATCCTGATAAAAGTTTAGGGTCTGAATTGCAATGAACTGTGAAAGATTTAGAAGACTTAGTACCAGATAACTGAAGGTAAAATATCTCATTAATGACCTTTAAAATACTGACTATGTGTTGAAATGATAATATTTTGAATACAACACAACCCAATGTGTGTTCTACATTTAATAATAAAATATATTATTAAAATTAAAAAAAGGAATTCTTGCCAGAGTCTTCCTTTTAGAGACCGTGTTCCAAATACATCATTATGCATTCAAAAGAGTGTTTGCCAGCATAAATTAGACATAATCCATTAAGTCCCAGATTTTTAATGCTCTGTTCATGATTCTATGCCCAGCACCCCCTAAATATTACAAAGTCCATGGAAAGCATCAGTAGCTAGTTCTTGAATGAATAGAAGAAAATGAATAAATATTACTACATATATTTATGATTTTAGTGAAGAGGATTATATTGTATGTGCTTAGCTGCACTTGATATTTTTTTTTTCCCACCAGCAGTAGAGACATTGCAAATCTAACATGGCGCCAAAAGACTTCTTAGATATGTTTTCATATTTGCTTCTTTCTCATTCTTCCCAATGTCAGGGGGTCAAGCTGAAGTTCCAGGCGATACCTTTGGCCCTTTACTTACCCTTATGACTTGAATCCTCTCCAAAAGCAAGTCCTGCTGATTCTACCTCCAAAATGTCTATAAAGCCATTCAGATGCAAGCCAGGATCTCCCACAAGGATCATACAGCAACCACAGGGACCTTGACATGTACCCGAGGTTATGTCATGACCCTACTCACAAACTCTGTTAGGCTGGCTTGCATGAGTTTCATTAACAATACAACTATATATAGAGAAAAGAATCATCACTAAACATCTCACCACTTGGGAAAAGCCATACTTTTATTGTTTTGTAAACAACTGTCAGAAGTCAGCAGTTCTCAAATTTTTGTTTCCAGCACCTTTTTTTCTTTAAATTTTTTTTATTGTTATGTTAATCACCATACATTACATCATTAGTTTTTGATGTAGTGTTCCATGACTCATTGTTTGTGCATAACACCCAGTGCTCCACGCAGAACATGCCCTCTTTAATACCCATCACCAGGTTAACCCATCCCCCCACCCCCTCCCCTCTAGAACCCTCAGTTTGTTTTTCAGAGTCCATCGTCTCTCATGGTTCGTCCCCCCCTCTGATTTACTCCCCTTCATTCTTCCCCTCCTGCTATCTTCTTCTTCTTCTTTTTTTCTTAAGATATATTGCATTATTTGTTTCAGAAGTACAGATCTGTGATTCAGCAGTCTTGCACAATTCACAGGGCTCACCATAGCACACACCCTCCCCAATGTCTATCACCCAGCCACCCCATCCCTCTCACCCCCCACCACTCCAGCAACCCTCAGTTTGTTTCCTGAGATTAAAAAATCCTCATATCAGTGAGGTCATATGATACATGTCTTTCTCTGATTGACTTATTTCACTCAGCATAACACCCTCCAGTTCCATCCACGTCGTTGCAAATGCCAAGATCTCATTCCTTTTGATGGCTGCATAATATTCCATTGTGTATATATACCACTTCTTCTTTATCCATTCATCTGTCGATGGACATCTTGGCTCTTTCCACAGTTTGGCGATTGTGGACATTTCCAGCACCTTCTTATATTCTTAAAAATTACTAAGGATCCCCCAAAGCTTTTGTTCACGTGGATAACATCTTTGAACCTTGACCAGATTAATTAAAATTGAGAAACATTTTATAAATATTTATTAATTTAATTATACATGACTGAGCCAAGTACATGTAAATAAATAGAAGTGAGATATAGTTTGTTATGTACAAGCGTATCTGGGATATGTGTGGGTTTTGTTCCAGAGCACTGCAAGAAAGTGAGTATCACTAAATCAACATCGCAAATATCAATAAAGTCAGTCAAATGAATTTTTTGGTCTCCCAGTGCATATAAAAGTTATGTTTATACCATACTGCAGTCTATTAAGTGTGCAATAGCATTATGTCTAAAAAAGTCCACACCTTAATTAAAAATACTTTATTGCTAAAAACTGCTAACCATCATGTGAGCTTTCAGTGAGTCACAATTACTGATCACAGTTCACCACAACAAATATAATAATAGTGAAAACGTTTTCAATATTGTGAGGATTACCAAAATGTGACTCAGAGACACAAAGTGAACAAACGCTATTGGAAAAATGGCACAGATAGACTTGCTCGATGCAGGATTGCCACAAACCTTCAATTTGTAAAACAAAGTCATCTGCAAAGTGCAATAAAATGAGATGGGACTATATTCAAAAACTAGAAAAACATTCATGAGGCATTACATTGTTTTTATGTTTCTGCAAATCTTTTTAATGTCTCCCTTAACGCAAAATATTTGGATGTGCACATCGACTTCTGCATTCAGCCTGCTGCAATATGTTGCTTTGGTTGAAATGTCTAAAGAAAAACTGTCTAAAGAGATATAAAGTTGGAGGCATACAGGAGCCCTGTGTACTAAAGAGATCCGCCCAAAAAAGTGCTTGACGGTGTGAGAGCTGGTTTCAGGACAGTGCTCAGAGAGCAGAGGGGAGCGGCTAGTATGGGGCAGCACAGTGGTCAGTCACATAAATGTTCCCCTGGTTGAAGACCATGAACTAAAAGGTGTGACTGCAGGGACACTGAAAGCTTAAGATCAAAGTCTCCTATTTCTTGCTGTTCCTTCAGCAAAACTTGCAGAACTTTCTCACACTTTAAAAATGGACTTGAACTTAAAAATGGATGGTCAGTCTCCTTGTTTGAGGACTGTGGAGGATGCACCCTGTAGTGACTTTTGCATAATCCTTTCCCCTAGAATTTAGGAAGGACCTGTGATTTGCTTCTAATCAATACATATGGCAAAGGTGATGGGATGTCTCTCCTTGATTAGGTTACATTAAATGGAAAACGTGGCCAGATGTGACTCCCGTCATTACATTACGTGATATAAGTTTCCCTCTTGATGACATCTTGCCATTTACAATGTAGAAGGCATTATGCTAAGTGAAATAAGTCAGAGAAAGACAAACACCATATGATTTCACGTATATGTGGAATCTAAAACAAAAACAAAAACAATACAAATGAAAAAAACAAGAAAAAAGCAGAAACAGACCCATAAATACAGAGACCAAACTGATGGTTGCTGGGGGGTGGGGTTGCGGGTGGGAAAGGGAAGCGGGAGGTATAGGCTTTGAGTTATGGAATGAATAAGTGGGATGAAATGTACGGCACAGGGAACAGGATCTTGTAAAAGCCTTGTATGGTGCCAGATGGCAGTTCACTTGTGGTGAGCACAGCATAATGTCTAGAGTTGTCAGATCACTACGTTGTACACCTGAAACTAGTATAACATTATGTGTAAACTCTACTTCAATTAAAAAAAAATTTTTTTCTCTTTTTTGAAGACTCCCTCTTAGGCAACTGAAAAAAGAGGTCCCCCTGCTGGTCAGGAAGAAGCAAACAGCAAACAGGATGCTTCGGGCCACTGCTAGAACTAGGAGTGCTGACCACCAAAGGCCCTCAAAAGGCTAAGGCTTTAGTCATACACCAGCAAGGCAATGAATTTTGCCAATTAACTTGGAAGCAGATTCTCAGTTGAGCTGGTGGAATAGAACTCAGCCACCATACTTTGATGTCAGGTTGGGGAGACCCTGAGCAGAAGACCCAGCTAAGCTGATTCAGGGAAAGTGGAGTGATAAATGGGTGTTGTTTCAAGCCACTAGATTTGTGGTAATTTCTTACACAGCAATAGAAAACCTGAATAATAATACCTGGATCGTCTGGGTCACTTTGGTCCGATCCACATAGAGACAGGTCAGATGGAGGAAGACCTGTGTCGCTGAGTGCCGGAGTGCCTGAATCCACGCTGAGGTACAGAGAGATGTCTCCAGGCGATGCGGCCCCTGAACTGTCTCAGCCCAGTGGGAAGCCCTTGTTCTTCCCCTGGTCTTGCCACTGAAGAGGGAGACAGAGTCTGTATCCCAAGGCCCCAGAGGAAGAAGAGAGCTTTTATTTTCATTTTTGCAAAGCTATGTCCCCTGGGAGACTGTTTCTCTTTCCTACGTCATCATAAAGAGCAACAGGAGTTGTATGGGGTCCCATTCCCGAAGCACCCATGCCCCTGGGTTGATGAGCAGAAAGGACGGGAGAAACCACAGCCTGACTGTCCATTTGCTGTGAAGCCTTGAAACACTGAGTGCTTAATGCAGGTTTTAATCTCAGTTCCAATGGGCTTGGAGCCCTGCAGATAAATGCTCTGGCTGTCCCTGGACAATCAGTGATAACCAGCCTCGCCCTCAGGCTGCAGTCCAGAGATGGTCAAGGAGGCTGTGTTGCCAGCCCCGGAGCCTGAGAATAGAGCTGGAAGCCCCGAAGGCAGAGAACTCACAGCATCTCTCTGCAGTGTGGGCGCTGCTCCGGACACTGTTGGTGCCAGAAGGCAGGGTTGTAAGTCCCAGTGTGGCGGCTGTTTCCACTGCAAGAGATGCAACAATTTGTCTCGAAGTCCCAGACAATGGAGGGAGGCTGGGTCAGGGCAGACTGGGCCCAGGACCCAGAAGGAAGGAGAACTGCAGAGAGGGTGACCCAGGTGAGCCTGGGGAGAGGGACAGAAGAGTCAGTCCAGGCACCCACATGGCCTCTTCTTGGGGACACTCACCTGTGCCTTAAGTAAGGAGGGGAAGAGAAGTGGAGCCAAGGTCGTGGTGAAGATACCCCAGAGCTCTGCCTCCTGAGACCCCAATACTTGGACAGGACGCTCAAGACTCTCTTATCCCCTCTGCATGTTTTGAAATGCAAGACGGGTCTCCATGCAAATTTGCTCCTGGGCTCTGATGTTTCTTAATCCCTCCTTTGCCCCTAGTCCTGACACTTAGCACCCAGGGGAGCATGCAGATGCCTTGCCCCAGGCAGGAAAGGTGGAGGGGGGTACCTAAGTCCTCTTCCCAAGAAGTTACTTTAAGGCTGGATCTATGGGACCTGGAAATGCAGAAGTACCACCGTCAGTTGTCAGTGAGCCCCACACAAATTCTTCTCCCCACACAACTAGTCTCTCACCACTCTGGGGGAGGCTTCTCCTGCCCTGCGCAAGCCCAGTCTCTGCCAGAAGCCTGAGTCTGGGGTGAAAGGGTGCTGCCCACTTTCTGAAGGCTCCAACCCTTCCCTCTGAGTTCATTCATAGCTACCCCAAAAGAATTTTCAAAAGTGGTGGTTCCCCCAAATCAGGACACACAGCCTAGGGAATGCACACCAGCCATCTGGAATTCTCCCCAAGACCTTCCCTATCAGCTTAATCTTGCAGGGATGTGTTACTAAATCAGGAGCCTATTGTGCACTGGGTGTCATGGGAGCACAATGTAGAGAAGTCCCCCACTGGGGGCAAGGAGCCCCACCCTACAATTTCACAGCCCTAAATTCCTTCCTTGTTCATCCAGCTCTGTCTTGGACCAGTGGCTTGTCCATTCTAGCCCCAGTGTCTTCGTCTGAAAAAAACTAAGAAAGCATTAATATTCACAGCATCCTTGCATGAATCTGGCTATAAAATCAAAAAGCCAATGTTTCCATTAGTTGGGCTCTATGACTTTTATCCCCAGCACAGTTAGGTGGAGAGTCCAGGTTCTTTCCTCTTCAGGTTTACTTTACGTGATCATCGAAGAAAATATTTTCCTCTGTCTCATTTCCCACGGGTCAGCCTAGACCCAGCCTCCCTCAGCTTCAGACACATGGCAGAATAGCCTCCTTCAAACGCATTCCCCTCCCTGTCTTCCCTCAGTGAAGGTTTTTGTTTGTTTGTTTTTGTTTTTAAAGATTTTATTTATTTATTTGTCAGAGAGAGAGAACATGCGAGAAAGCACAAGCGGGGGGGTGGCAGGCAGAGGGAGAATCAGGCTCCCCACTGAGCAGGGAGCCCCATGTGGGGCTCGATCCCAGGACTCTGGGATCATGACCTGAGCCGAAGGCAGACCCTTAACCGACCAAGCCACCCAGGCGTCCCCTCAGTGAAGGTATTAAAAGTCTCCTTTGTGATCATTATAATTGAGTGTGGGTTGACTATTTTTTTCGTATTCCTAAAAAATGAAAATAACTCTGTTTTTTCATCACTGGCCAAGGAAAAAAATTATGATAGAAAAAGTTTGAATAAATACAGAAATGTATTTTAATATAACCAATGCTATTTTAGTGACCATCTCCTGGACATCTTGGCATGCTTATTACGTATATCCCAGAAGGTAGAGCCCATATAATTTTCATTCTCTCCCAGGAATACGGTAAACATTTGTAAGGATTACTTGAAGCAATGAATGAACGGTATATTCATGTTTAATTTTGTATGAATGGAATTGCATTATAAAATCAATCATGTGACCGGCATTTTGCTTTAAAATATTATAGACATCATCCTTTTAGTGTATCAATTGCAGTCAGTCTGAAAACAGCAATCAGATTATGGAAATAAGCATGGGCAATCTTCAAAGGGATCACCTTTTCATTTCAAGTCTGACCGAAGCATCCACTGCCCCCCTCTGCTGCTGTCATCACCCACCCCTCTGAGACAGTCTTTTTCTTTCTGTTCTCAAGTTGGCCAAGCACTTTACTCTATTAGGATTTGCTCAGTCCTTCCCTATGCTCAGAACCCTTTGTCCAGGATCCTCTTAAGCTCCCAAGGTTGCTTCCTGCTCAGGCCTCAGACAAGGATCCTGAGCAACCAGGGGGAGCCTGCCAGCCTTTCTAACTTTCCTTATCAGCCCCTTTGTTTTCTTCAGAGTTAGTTACAACTTGCCACTTTAAAACAATAGCTTCTTGTTTTGGGTTGTTATTTGTTTGTTTTTTAGTTTTCACCCTAAACTCTATGAGCCAAAGACTGAGTATATCTGCTTGAGGGTTGCATCAGCACCACTCAAGGACAAATGTTCCTTGAATGAATCCAGAAGACCAGAGGGAAGGAGAGGCTGAGTGTCTCCAGATCCGAGCAGAAAAAAATTGAGTTTTTTAGCTAGCTCTGTTCTAGGTGATGATCATAGGTCAACTGGGGATCAACGCAGTGGCCTCATTGGTATGTACCTATGTATTCATACATTCATTTGTCTGTGTGGCCGAAATAGCTCCCAGGCTTGGGGATATTGGGGGAATGGCAAAGTAGATCCAGGAAAACTACCCAGGCTTTACTGCCCTGTTACTCTCAGCCCCCACGACCTTCCTATGGCCTGTGGTAACAGATTTAGGACCACTTGCACAACAAGGACACAATGCCAGACCCAGTCCCCACCTCCCCCTCCAGAAAAACACAGTCTCAGAGTTTGAGGAGGCAGAATATAGTCCCTCAGGCCAGCTTGAAGGAGGCATGGGCCCCCCCCCTTGAATTTTTTTTTTTTTTAATTGAAGTACAGTCGACCTCTGCTTTGCTCGTAACCCCTCTCTCTTCTCTTCACCAGGAAAGAATCCTCATCCATCTGGGTCTTGCCATCTCTCCAGAAGCCTTACTTTTCTCCCCGCAAACGTACTGGCAGGAAGCAGATGTCCAAACCTGACACAGGCCTTGCAAACATTCGGGCTTCCAGATCCCCAGTGCCCCCTGGTGGCCAGGGACACAAAATCGCAAGGGTGCAGGCACAGCTCTGGGAGAAGCTGAACACCAGGCTGTGGTGAGTGCCTCTCCATCTCTCCTCAGCATCCTTGACCTGCTGCCTCCTCACGACAGTCCGCCCACATTTTCAGCCTTCGGTCTAGTCCTGACTTTGTCAAAAGGTATTTGTTGGTGAAAGGGGGGAAGCCCCGCATTTAGGACTTGTGAAAGCTGAAGTTATCTGAGCGTTGGGGGAGGGGAGTAGAGCGAACGCAGGAATCTGGCTTCTGAAAAAGCTCTGGAAAGCCAAATCCAAGGGGGCAACTGAGGAAAGCACGCTCTGGAAAGAGGACAATCTAATCAAATCCTGACAGGGGTCTTCTCTCCCCCAGAGGTTACCTAAGTGGTAAAGTCCAGGGAGTAGGGAGCATTGTACAGCCCAAGGGCAAGGACATCTTTTCTAGACAAGGGAGGTGGGAGTGGGGCTAGAAGCCTCACTCAGGGTTCCGGCACCCCACACCCCACAGAGAAATAGGTCCCCAAGCATAGGCCCGGAGGGGAGGGTGGTAGGGGGGCTCGTCCCTCTCCTTCTCCATCGCTCCCTCATTCCACCCCACCCCATCCCCCATTCCCCACCTCCCTTACCCCATCCCACCCTCCATACCCCCATTAACCCCACCCTTATCCTCCCCATCCCTGACCCCCACTCTCATGCCCCCCACTCCGGCACCTGGCACAGTCAGGTGGGCGTGGCCAACAGGCACCGCCCCTCCCCATCGCCGAGTCCCCGCCCAGCCTATTAAAACATACCCCTTCTGGATTCTCTGGACAACCCCGCTCGTGATCCTAGGATCTCGTGAGATTTCGCCCTGAAGGAAAGAGAAACCAGGATTGGTCACATAAGGCTGTTTCCGGGGGGGCGAGTGCAGGGCGGCTTGCTGAGTCAGCGGGCTTCCTTTCCCTCCAGGCTCGGTGCCGCGGAGACCACGTGGCGGGTGCGCGGTCTGGAGAAAGCGTAAGTTCAAACCGTGGATCCTCCTCTTTCTTGCGGGGTGACCTTGGACTAATCACTGGTAAACCGCCCTCCCCCCAACTCCCACTTCTGTTTGCCTTCTGAAAAGTGAGTTATCACAACAGAGGGTCGGAGTGAAGACCAAACGGTGTGCTCTGGCTTAGGGCAGCCCAGGCCACCTGCTCCGTAAGAGCGGCCGCGCTTATGAATGTCGGACGTAACAATTCATCGAACTCGGGCGTCTGCGTTTTTTGTTTGATCTCACTGGTTGGACGGGTGTGCACTTGAAATGGGGTGGCTGCTCTAGGAATCTGGCCCCTCAGGAGGTGCCGGGGTATGGGGTGGGGGGCAGAGGCAGGGGCGGGAACGTGGGCCGTGTCCTCGAAGGAAGGGTCGCTTTTGACGGAGCACAGGGTCTGTCACTCCAGTTGTTCTCTGGTTCAGCCCATGGGAAATTCTTGGTCAGATTTGGAGATCAGAGGAGATTCCCGGTGAACGGGCAGGGCCAGGTCTCCGGTTTTCCATTTTTCTCAGCAGTGTTCGCAGAGATTTTCATAGGAGCCCCTGGCTTGCTAAATACACGTGCTAACACACAGCCTCTTTGCTTCTGTGGAGCATTTTGGTTCTTGCTCTCAGACTTGGGTAGACGCAGGTGACTGAGAGGATAGGAGACCGGGGAAACCAAGTATTTGGACGACCTGAGGCCAGTCTGAGCTGGACCAGAGTGGACGGAAGACATCTTCAGGTAAGCTGGTCCCCTGAACTGGCTCAGGTGTGTCAAGAAACCCTGTTGTTCTGGTTGTTCTTGTCATCAAGGTGCTGGATGGAATTTGCATCCTGAGGATGCTCAGGAGGGGAGGAAGATGCAGGAGCAATCTTTATGCTTTCTAGTCATTTCCCCAATGGAGCATTTGTCCTGTTGATTTTTTTTTTGAAGATCTTATTTATTAGAGAGAGAAAGCACAAGGGGGGAGGGGAAGGACGGAGGGAGAGGGAGAAGCAGACTCCCCGCTGAGCAGGGAGCCCAGTGGGGGATCGAACCCAGGACGCTGAGATCACGACCTGAGCCAAAGGCAGACGCTTAACGGACTGAGCCACCCAGGTGCCCCTGTCCTGTTGCTTTTTATAAGCTCTAGTGTGTTGGGGACCCTATTTCCCAAAGCCATAGTTGTGTTTAGAACCTCTGCTTGGAGTGGAGGAGTAAGGCTGGCTACAGACCCCAGACACTTGACTCCTGTTTGGTGTCAAGCAGGGGCAGAGTGAGTGAGCCTAGGAAGGTTTTTGTCACTTCCCTGTGGGCTCAGACCCCTGAGGGTAAGGGATACTCCTTGAAAGAGAACAAGAATAGTGCCCAGCTAGTCCTCCGGCTAAAGCCCAAAGAGGTCAGTGAGGCCATGTGGCCTGACTTGGAGCCGGAGAATGGATGGAGGCCCCAGGACAGCCTTGTGCATTGGGAGCGTCAGGCAGCACATGAGTGTTCTTGATACTGGGGCACCTAACTATAACCTCCAGAATCACTGCTGCCTCCAGAGCAGGAAATGATGACCTTCTGTCCCATAGCCACAGACCCCAAGGGTGTCTGTGTCAGGACAGACTGGGCCCAGGACTTTGAAGGAAGAGGACATGCAAAGAGGAGAGGTCAAGGTGAAAGCCATGACTTCAGAGGAGTTTGGAGCAGAGGGAGGAAAGGGTCAGCCCTGGGCTGCCAGAAGTTCCCGTCCTTAGTGTCCCTCACCTGTGCAGAGAGCAAGGAGGATGACCAGAGCGTGACCAGGCCATGGTGGAGATGTCCCAGAGCTCAGCCTCCTGTGGCCCCTGTGCTGCCCTGGGCTCCCCTTCTTATCCACTGCCCCACATGTGGGATGGGCCTGCATGTGCACCTGTGCTCCTCAGGTCCTATGAGTGATACCCCATCAGCAAATTTTCTTACTTGATACAGCCAAAGTTACGCAGGGTGGGGAGATATGTCCTCCCAGGAATTGTCCTGAGCCTGCTTCACTGGGGAGACAGAGCTGTTGAGCTGAGGTGCCTCAAGACCTCAGGCCTTTCTGATTTCTTCCTGGGAATATTGTACCCCTCCCCAACCCATCCTTCTGGATACCTGGCAGGGCCCACAGACCTCAGCAGAGTAAAGACCTGCTGACCCTCTGGACTGTCATGGGTGATGCCTAAGTGGAGACTCCTGTTCTCTGACCTTGTCCACTGCTGACTCACATAGAGAGTGGAATGTTTCCATTTTCAGATGACTTCCTCTAGGCACATTCCCATCAGGCTGGCACAAGTGACAGCCATAGAAAGCCCTGGACCAGCAGCCAGGTGCCTCATTCCTGTGCCCCCTCCCATGGCCTGCTCTGTGACATGGGTGCAAGTGACTCACCCTCTTGAGCCTCCGCTAGTGTACGTGGAAAGGAAATATCAATCTTAGCCCCCTGCTAATGACATTTCATGTTTTAAGAGAGAAACTAGAGGCTAGAAAAGTGAACTGCTTTGGTAACTTATGTTCTACCAAACACGAGGAATTCTTTTTATTCATCATTGTGATTCTGAATTCAGCTTCACGTTTGCATTCCCCATCTCCCCGAGAAGTGTGAAGGGAGTGTGAAAAAAAGGATGAAGATGTCTCAGAGGAAGTGATTCTGGCAGAAGTCTTCACACTAAAGGAACTCTCTTGAAAATATGTCATGACATTGAAAACATGGAGGGTAAAATGTTGGAAGTCTGTCCAAACTTAGAAAGCAGCATGACAGTTCGCCAGGGCATAGAAAAGATGCTCACTCTCTACCAAAAGTTATATGAGAAGTATATGAGAAGGACTGTAAGCAAGGTTAAAACTACTCTTGATACATTTTTTGCAGAGAAATGGTTTAATTTTCAGTGTTTAAAATCAACATACTAATAAATAGTAGTTTTACTATTTTATTCATTTCTCAACATGTTTATCACCAATAGGAAGAGAATTCTTAATGGTTGGCAAAAAACAGTTTTGAATGGCCGCAGAAAAACCATAACTTTACCTATGGATTCTTAAGATGGCTTCGCATAGTTTCATCTTGCAGGGTCATTTTTATGGCTCGGCTCTACCATGCAAAGCAAAGTCAACCTCTGATTATTTTTCAGCTTGCTGCTTTTTCATTTGCTTACTCAATAGAATGCAAGGTCTGTGGCACTCAGTAAATGTTTCTGAGTAAATCAAGGATTAAGAATAGAAAGTGTACCTGGATGTGGGGGGGAAGGGGTCAGGTGGTCTGGAGACATTCCTGTGAACATTCCACCTCCTGTCAGCCCTCATCTTAGGGCATAGGGGGTTTTTCCCACCGAGTGTGAGGTCAGTGTTCCTGGAACCCTGAGGATCATTGCTCCCGCTCCAGTGGAACAAACCCTGGTGGAAAGTACCTGATAACCTGATACATCTGGTTTTGCTCTGAGCCACCATGGCATTATGGCTTAGAGTTAAAGATTTGAAGGTCGTTTGGATGACAGGGACACAGTACCAGACCCCATTCTCTCTCTCTTCAAGAGCACAGTTCTTAGTCTGATGAGGCTGTGAAAAGGAAGGAGGCCAAAGAGCAAAATCCCAAGGAGCATCCCTCTCCAGGGCTGAATGCCAAGGCTGGAGCCCTCTCCTCTCTAAATCTCTTTGTCACCTTTGTGTCCAGGATTCGTCCTTGCCACTTTCTCTCCCCCAGGCTCTCCATTGGTCTGATTCTGTGCCCTTGGGCTAGAGGGAAACGTGCACACACATACACAGATACACACACACACACACACACACACACGCACACACACACGCACAGCCACTGGCACCTCACACAGGCCCACAGTGCCCTCAGTGCCCCCAGGTGGTCTCAGACACAAGTCTCCACCTTTAAGGGACACAGCTCGGTGGGAGCCAGAAGACCTGGTCGCCTGCTGTGCTGTCATTTCCTCCTTCATTCTGGGCCCCACATTGGATGCTCTGGGCCATTCCCGGTTCAGTTCCTCCACCTGCCACCAGCTTGGAGTGAGTCCTCAGCCTTCTCTTCCCCCACCAAGCCTCCAGAAGCACTGCCCCAGGAATAACGGGCTGGATCTAGAGTGACCTGGACATCAGGCAGGTCCTCATTGGTGAGGAAGAAAGAGGGACAATCTCTTGTTTAGGTCTAGATGTTACTGGATCTGAAGTGAAACCAGATCTTGTTGAGTACAGGAAGGGGCAGGGAGATCCAAGAGAGACCTTCAATTTTTAAAAAAGGCACAGAGGGCAAAATATTTCAGGGTAAGAAGAGATGTGACACCAGAGGGAAATTTCAGAGACGTAATGGATACCACGTGGCATCTCGCGTGTCCAGGGGCTGCCTCGGGAGAGCCCGAGGTGGGGCTGCTGCATCAGGACTGGGCTCCCAGCTTCTCATGAGCCTGCTGCTCCTCAAGACCAGCAGAATTGGGGTCTTTTCTCTGGAACTCAGGGAGGGTCTTCCTCTGGCATTCCTGGAGCCCCTTAGAGCTAGAAAAACAGACGGGCTTATTTTCTTTCTGCACCTTGTGGCTTGTCATGTTCTCCAATATAATGCTCAGTAGAATTGGAGAGAATTCCTTGATTTCTGTTGATCCAATGGAAAGGTGTTCCCCAGCATCGTGGCCACACCCCAGGCTCCAAGAGAGGTGGGCTGACATTCCAGGGACACAGAGTGCTGCCCACTTGGCACAGGGCAGAAGCACAGAAACATTCTAAAGGCCCCAATAAGGCAGATGTTCTGGGATCCTAGTTGGAATTCTGTGAATGGAAAAGGTGGGGGCAGGACACCCACTCTAATGAGCTCAGGGGCTGCTCTGGCCTATGTAGCAAATGAAGACCATGAGAAAAGGTGACCAGGGTGCAACAGAAACATGCTTCAAATTCATGCCTTGGCCCTGGGACTTGTCCTAAGCCAGTCCTGATCCTGGGCAGGAAGGATAGCCCCTTATACAGATGTGTTCCTGGTGCTCCTGCTTCCAGCCCTGCAGTGTGTTCCCTGATCCAAAGGCTCTGCATGGAGGTGGACAGAGGAGTGTGCCTTGCCTCACAAGGGAAGAGTGTTTGGCTCATACTACACATTATTTAGATCTGAAGACCTCCTTGGATGTCCTAGACACTTGGATCCCTTAAACCCTTGCCAAGCTTGGACTTAGGCAGCTTTCCTGTTTCCCCGAGGTCCAGGGAAAGTCTGTCAGTCAGATGTCTTTAACATTGAGATTGTCCCACCACTTGGTGGGGCAGATCCATCCAAGCCCCTTGCCTGAAGGTGTCTACCAATTACTCCCTGCGGGGAGTAGGGTCTGGATTCACCGGGCTAAAAATAAAATTAACAGGGACCTTTAACTTTCCTCCAAAGGTTATTGGACGCACTGGATGAAAAGTTCCAGAGCACCATTTCCGGGCCCAGTGACTGCTCAGTAATCAGGGACGTTTATGATTATCTTTGTTACTAATCTCAGTCTCCTATAGCTGATTGATAATGGGGATTGCCTGGGGGCTAAAATGCCCATAGAGCACATTCCAATTTAACCCTGTTTGACAGAAAGCCTGCTAATATGGGTGGCAGAAATTTGGAGAAAGCAGTCTCCATGAAGTTACTAAAGTGGAGAACATCCTTCAGAGAATCCCAATCTCCTCGCCAGTGGTATAGAATTGTTTGGGCATCACAATGCAAGGGGTAAAGAATAGCCTGGAGAATTCTTTGTGTGGAGAGGTTCTCTCTCTGTGCGTTCCAAAATGTCAGAACCACACATGTGTGATCCAGCCCAGCATGGGAATCGTCCCTAAATTTGGCAGATCCTTAAATGTCAAATATAGCTTCAAATTTTGTGAGGGCAAAGGGTTGGTATTTGCGTACCGAGCTTAATATGGAGAGAGGGAAAAAGTTTTATTCCTGTTCCTAATGGCCCAGAAGAATGGGAGTAATTAAAAAGTGTACAGATAGGGCCAGAAGGGGCTTTTTGGAGCTGTATTTATATTAGTTGTTTCCTAGGAATGAGGAAACAGCAGTTGTCAGTATACTTCGGAAGGGGCCTTTGGAGAGCACATTTGGGGCCAAGGCCTCTGGGAAATGCCTAGACCTGATCGGCCTTTGAAAGGTCAGGATGTGGAAGGGGGTACTTGAGGCTAAAGAGGAGGTCCTCTGATGGCAGCTCCTTGATGACAAGGATATATAAATTTAGTTCATGCTTATTTTTCTTGCTGCCTCTAAGACCGCAAAGAGCTCATGGCTCTCACCCCTCAGTGGCTGTCAGAATTGGACTAGTCACGTCCTGGGTTTGGTTGCCAATACGGTTCTGACCTCTCCGCAGCCCAGATTCCTACTTTGAATCTTCTCCAGCCATTTTGCTGAGCTGATCCCAGCCTTCTAGGAGGAAATCCCTTTTACCTCCTGGGAAGAAGAGGAGATCTCTTCCCTGCCCTTGGGTTCAAAGGATCCATAAAAGCCTTTGAAGTCCTCAGACAAGGTGTATTTTTCCTAGTCTTGGGTATTTCCTGTGGTCCCATTACAAACACCCCACCCCTCCCTTTTCTTGGCCAATTCCTGGTTGTAATTTTGACCTAACTTCCTTCAGGGAAGCCTTGACCCTCAAAATCTGGAAGACCAGCCATCCCTCAGTTGTACATCTGTTCTTCTGTGAATGCACACACGCTTTGCAGTTTTAGGTAACATAAAGTATAAGTGACTATTTGATATTCTGGAATTTTATTTTGTTTATTTCTTTCCCTTTTGGGATAACACCACTGTCTGCATAAAGCTGTCTTAACTCGAACGTTTGAGTTATACTGATGTGGCCAAAACTCCCTCAAGTATACCTCCAGGTTGGTTTTCTTTTCTTTTTCTTTCATGAATGGGGCATATGATTCAGTCAGTTGTCTGGCGAAAGTCAAAAACCCAATCTGGATTAACTGGATGGCGATCCAGTGATAATAACATTGGGCTTTCAGTTGGAAATTTGAGCTAGGATCTGAAAAAGGGAGGTGTAGCCAGAAAGGATAATATTGCTTCTGAGGAGCGAGAGGAGAGACCCTGAGGTCTGAGCAGATTGCTCCCTGCACCATGTCCCCCTTCTGGTGAGGCAGGAGCCCTGAGCTTGGGACGCTGCCATCATACTGCCCTCAGCCATGCAGTATGAATGAGCAGGCTTTGCTTTTGCCTCAAAATGCAGTTTTGCCTTAATCTCAAACATTTTGATTTCTGCTTTGGTGTATGCCATTTTATAGACGTTTACGATATTTCTTAACCAGATAGATTTTTTTTTTTGGAAATGAAAGACCTCTAATTAGTTGGAATTTTTTATGACATTTCAAATATTTAGTTTGTGTTCAGTAATTATAGTTCATATAACTTATTTTGTGATTTTACTAAAGCTTTTTTAGAAAAATAATAAACTAAAAGCTTAAAAAAATATTCCATAGGAAAAAAAATATGGAATATTTTTAAAAGTGGAGGTCTTGTTCTGAATGTGAGCTCTGTGTTCCCCTAAATAAAATAGTAATTCTCATATTCGTAGGAGAGACATGTAATAAAATCGTCTTGAAATAGTTTATATTTTTTTCATCCCCAGCTTCCACAGGCTGTAGAATACCGTTCTGCTACTTTTACAGTTGAAAAATTTTTAAATGATGTAATGTTACTCATTGTTCAGGTGTTCCTTAATCTTTCACATCTGGGTTTATTTGTTAGATCTGGGAAGGAGCTCATTCTGGGCCACGTGACATTCCTTATTCCTCTATATGTTCAATATTCAGGGGACAATCAGCAACTTCTCCCTGAAATGGATGGGGTCGGTGTTCAGGCTCCTGGGTACTAACTCTGCGGTGGGGCTAGAATTAAATGTGGCACTCGCTGGATATGGGATGGGAGCAGTGGTGATCTTACTCCCCCATCGGGGCCTGGTAAGATGCACATTCTGGTGCCAGCAGGGGCAAAGCTGTGGCTTTATGGCCACCCAGCAGAGAACGGAATTGGCGTAAACGGAGGGCTCCCCAACTATTGCCAGAACGGTGACTTTGGCCTTGAGTTGGTTCCTCTCAAGGGTGGAGGGATAATGGGGTTGCTAGCACTGAGCCTTGTTCCCTGAATATTTCGCCAGGATTCTTTTCGGAGCAGATTCATCAGGATGAGCATGCCGGCTCCACCCAGACTCCTGGACCTGGCAGGTCAGAGCCTGCTGAGGGACCAGGCCTTGGCCATCGCCACTCTGGAGATGCTGCCCATGGAGCTCTTCCCACCGCTGTTCATGGCGGCCTTCGCTGGGAGGCACAGCGAGACCCTGAAGGCGATGGTGCAGGCCTGGCCCTTCGCCTGCCTCCCTCTGGGGGCCCTGATGAAGGAGCAGCAGCCTCACCAGGCGACCTTCCAGGCTGCGCTCGATGGACTTGATGTCCTGCTTTCCCAGGAGGTTCGCCCCAGGTGAGGGTGATCCTGTAGCCTGGGAGGGCCCTGGGGAATCCAAGCAAGATACAGCTGGGGTCAGGGAAACTGCAGGGCCACAGGGCGGGCCAGAGGCCTCTGTGAGGAAGCTCAGAGCAGCCTTGGGGCCATCTCTGGGGTCACTCTGGGAACAGGCTGTGGACATGTCGGGCTGATTGAGATGCAGAGGGTGACTAAAAGGAACATGTTGCCCGCTTCCTCCTGGTAGCACCTAAAGGTACTGCAAGTGGGACCAAGAAGGATCCCAGTAGCCCAAGGAGCGAGCCACTGACATCCAGGGTGTGGAGTAAAAGTGCAGGTCAGGCGTCTGGGCCTTGCCTAGATTCTGTCTTACTCCCCACTGAGCTGAAAGCATCTCAGTCTGTCTCCCATCTTCCCTTCAGGAGGTGGAAACTGCAGGTGCTAGATTTACGGAAGAATGCTCATCAGGACTTCTGGACCGTGTGGTCTGGGACCAGGGCCAGTATATACTCCCTGTTGGAGCCAGAGGTGGCCCCACCCATGAGGAAGAGGCGAAAAGTGGAGGGTTGCAAGCCAGGGCCCAAGCCACCCTTGGCTCCTGTGGAGGTGCTGATAGACCTTTGCCTCAAGGAAGGTACCCTTGACGAGTCCCTCGCCTACCTCATCCAGAAAGTCCAGCAGAGGAAGGGTCTGCTGCACCTGTGCTGTAAGAAGCTGAAGATTTTCGCAGTGTCCATGCAGAACATCAAGAAGATCCTGAAAATCATACAGCTGGACTCTATCCAGGATTTGGAAGTGAATTGCACCTGGAAACTGTCCATCCTGGGGAAGTTTGCTCCTCACCTGGGTCAGATGGGCAATCTGCGCAGGCTCCTCCTCTCGCACATCCACATGTCTTCCCACAGCACCCCGGCGAAGGAGGAGCAGTGCGTCAGCCAGTTCACTGCTCAGTTCCTCAGGCTGCACCACCTTGAGGAGCTCTATTTGGACTCGATCTCCTTCCTCAAAGACCGCCTGGACCAGGTGCTCAGGTGAGGGATGGTGAGGTTTCTCGGCGGACGAGCATAAGCCCTTTTTTCTTTCAGTGAACAATAATGGGCATCTGCCAGGTGCCCGCCGTCGACAGCGCCAGAGTGTATCATGAGTCACTAGAAGGTCCACACACTGTCCCTGCTCTGTCTCCACGCATGTTGTCACGTAGTCTCCCAAATAAAGGTTGGAGGTATGAACTAGGATAGATGCTATTCGAAGGGGATTCTGGTTAGGAATCTGTATAAGGGGGGCATTGGGGCAGGCCAGGGTGGCTTTGGGAATTCTCCCTGAGAAAACGATGCCTACATTATGATGATCAAAAATAACTAAACTTGAGGGCATTGATGAAGGGAAAGTGTATCCGCTGTGAGGTTTCAGATCACAAGTTCTGTGCTTGGCAGCTTTGTCAACCGGAGCCTCTCTCTCCAAACCTGCCTCCAAATCCCTGTCTGTAAAGGGTTACTCTGGGTTCCACATAAGGCAATAGAGAGGGAATGTCTGGGGGTGGGGGTGCGCATGAAAGGGAGGGAGCAGGAGTGAAGACTTGTGGAAAGTGATAGCTGGTACATGGATGATACAGTGATCCAAGTTAGGCCCTGCAGGCTACATGTTGCCAGGCCTTGCCCAGATGAGCTCTTTGTGCACATCTCCCATTAGCCTCATCGGAAACAGGTACCGTTGACTGGGGTGGTAGAAGCAGCCCGAAGGAAGCCCGAGTTGAAAGCATTTCTAGTCCTGTCTCCCAGTACTAAACCTCACTGATTCCTTTCCTTTTTTGGAGACGTGGGGCCAGGCTGCCCTCTGAGTGCATCACATTGTTGGATGGATTCATGCTCACAGCACCTCCGAGGGGCATGCTGTGCTGCGTTTGACAGCAAAGGGGGCATTTGAGATTTCATTGACTTGACCGAGTCATCCAGCAAATGAGTAATGCAGAAAGGACTCCCCTGAAACTTGGATGGATTTGAGTCCTTTTTTTTTTTCCCAGGCAGCATCCTGGGGCTTGACCTTCATCTGTAATGCCCTGGGTCTGGGTGGAATGGGCTTCTCTTTCCTCAAGGCCCAGGTCATCCCCATGTCCCTCTGCCTGTCACATCCGTTCCCCCCCGAACTTAGTGCTTTGTCTCTCCCCAGGTGCCTGAAGACCCCCTTGGAGACCCTGTCAATAACTAATTGCCTGCTTTCGGAATCTGACTTGACACATCTGTCCCAGCACCTGAACGTCAGTCAGCTGAAGGACCTGGGTCTCAGCGGGGTCAACCTGACCAATATGAGTCCTGGGCCTCTCCGAGTTCTGATAGAGAGAGCCTCCGCCACCCTCCAGGACCTGGACTTGGATGAGTGTGGGATCATGGACTCGCAGTTCACTGTCATCCTGCCTGCCCTGGGCCGCTGCTCCCAGCTCACAACCTTCAGCTTCTGTGGAAACCCCATCTCCATGGCCGTCCTGGAGAACCTGCTGCGCCACACCATTGGGCTGAGCAAGCTGAGTCACGTGCTGTATCCGGCCCCCCTGGAGAGTTACGAGGATGTCCATGGCACCCTCCACCTGGGCAGACTTGCCCATCTGCACGCCAGGCTGAAGCAGATGCTGCAGGAGTTGGGGCGGCCAGGCATGGTCTGGTTCAGTGCCAACCCCTGCCCTCACTGCGGCGACAGGACCTTCTATGACCCAGAGCCCATTCTGTGCCCCTGTTACATGCCTGCCTAGCTGGAGACACATACTGGACGCTGAAGCCCAGGTGTAAGTGTATCTTAAAGGAGCACAGAAGCCACAGTTTGAGAAAATCTGCCCGATGTGAGCAGGAAAAGGAAAGGTGATTGTTGGGAGGAGAGGATGTTGACTTGGGAGTTAATAGGATCTCTGGGGAGATGCATCTTAGAGCGTTAGAAATATGAATCTGAATTTCTAGAGGGAGATTTGGGTTTGGGCGGTAGATGTGGGCGTTATCCCTGCATGGATGGTTGTAAAGACATGGTCAGAAATAAAGACAACCTCAGTGTCAACCATCTGATGTCCTCTGTGCTACATGAAGCTTATTCTCAAGTTTAAACCTCAGGAATCTGCAGTTCCTGATTAAATAAGAAGGTATAGCTCCCATGATGCTGAGACACTAAGCTGGGTGAGGTTCAGCCCCAGCAGTTCCTGGCACCATTTATCATTCCTCCATTTGGCTCTTATCTCTGGTTCATCTGTTACCTCCTCACTTAATTTCTGTGGTTGTTTAAGCGGTCCACACACACAAAGTACATATCCTCAGGGCCTAGAACATACTAGGGGGCCAATAGTACCACTGGAGGAAAGGCGCTTTGGAGGGATCCTCGCTAACTCTGCCAAGACTCTGGACTTGAGCACTTCTCCCCAGGGGATCCAAAGTCTCCATCCCTACCTTTGGCTGTACCGAGGTAGGGTTTTACTGTGTACAAGTCAGCTCCCTAATACTGGAGGGGATGTACACCCTGCAGATGAGCTGGAGCCTCTGGGCCTTACCAGCCCATTCCTGTCTTCCCACCAAGTCCAGTCCTTTCTTGAATTCAATTAGTTGTGGTCAGTAAAAATATCGAAATTCCTTTTAGCAAAATACTAAGGTCATATTTGTTTCCCACATTAAAATTATGACCTCTTTTTTTGGGGGCTAGGTCACGTCAATGTGAGTTTGACTTTCTCCAGAAAATCCACCTTCCTCCTTATCAAAGGTAGAGTAAGCCAGCTCTGAGCAAGGAAGATGCTGTGGATTTGGGTCCTAAGAATGAATAAGCAAACCCTTACCATGTCCTGGGGAATGCTTGGGTGGAAGCAGGTAAATGTCAGACTTGGGAATTGGGGGTGTGGAGGGGCCACCCGGTGAGACCAATCATCCAAATGAAGATATCACACTGTGGGGTTGGACTCCATGGTCAGTGGGTAGTTAGCTGTCCGGTGAGCATGAGGGATCCCTGTCTTCACACCCTTGCATCCTGTGCCTAGGCTGCCTCACCTCCCTCACTGCATGGCCTCCCAGAGAAATACCTGGAGAGAAGACCACACAACAAGGCCCAGGGCAGGGCTCCATCTGCACATTTCCCTGAGTATAAGCAAGTCAGCCCTGCTTGTTCTTCCACTGCCTCTCATTCAGTGCTAGCCACGTGTGTGTGTGCTAGCCACGTGTGTGTGTGCGCTAGCCACGCGTGTGTGTGTGTGTGTGTGTGTGCTAGCCACATGTGTGTGTGCGCGTGCGCGCATGTGTACCACTGTCCTTGCTGGGTGTCAGCACCTTCTTTTGCCACACACAACTGGCCCGTTGATCTCTTCCTATAGTGGTTACCCTCTTCTGCCTCCTAGCCTCCTATCCTACACCCAAAGAACCAGAAACGGGCCCATCAGTTTGTGGCACACACTGTGCCATTTCTGCAGAAGAGAAAACAGAAATCTGTGTAACTGATGGAATGCCCCGAAAAAGGGGGTCAGGAAAATATCTCATTTTGTCCTGATGTGCACCTTGTCCTACATTCCTTACCTAGACCCAAGTTACAGGGACTAATTTCCAGAATGGGAACCAGCAGCTCTAGGATTTGAGGAAAAGTTTACAAAATGGTTAGGTTCTCTGGGAGGAAGAGCAAAAAACAAAGCATCACATGATCTCAGCACTGGGTTCCTCAATCACAAAATTGAGACAATACTCCATAATGACACACTGAGATTTACCCATGGGACTCACATGAAAAGCATGCCTCGGAGTGCCCTGTTCATGGATGGCCCCGTGCAGGAGAGTGATGATTAGAGCTGCCCAACACAAGTAAAGGAAGAACAAAAGTCAACAGTGCATCTTGTTTTTAAAGCCAGGTGTCCTACAGTCAGGACTCTCTTTGGCCTGGAGACCTCATTTGAGAGAGAAATCTGGCAAGATTCTTTACTCGGAATTTAGACTTTGCCATCAGAATGTTCAAAGAGGCATGGTATCAAGGCAATGAGGCTTTAAAAGCTGGGTTTGGTTGGGGAGAGTCCTCATCAGTAAGGATGATCATACAAGGGGACCTGGGGAGGTAGTGCTTGCTGATGGCAGAGGGACCACATAGAGGAAGGCCCTATTGAGGAAGATAGGAGTCTCCAGGTCATCAGAAAGCAGGCAGGAGGGTACGGCACACACAGTAGGTTGTTCAGTAGTAATTCACCTTGGAGCCACCTGATCTGCACAGGAGACAGGCAGGTTGATTGGATTTAGGGCAGCTGGGGGATAAGGACGTGAGAGGGAAGAATATGGATAGAAAAGAATCAGAGTGCAATCCCACGTAACAAGCCTGGAGAATCATCCAGAGGCTGAAAAGACACCGAAAGGAGACCCGAGGACTGGGCAGAACGAAAATGTCAAATAATTCTGGGAAAGGCAGTTGGGGAGAACTGAACTATTTCCTAATGCCAGCAAGAACTGCTGACTTGACCCCAAATCCAGATCAGTAGTAGTTTTGTTGTTGTTGTTGTTTTGTTTGTTTGTTTAAGTAGGTTCCACCCAGCATAGAGCCCAACACAGGGCTTGAACTCAAGACCCTGGGATCAAGACCTGAGCTGAGAACAAGAGTCAGATGCTCAGCCGACAGAGCCACCCAGGCGCCCCCTGGATTAGTATTAGGAAGCCGGATTACTGCTAGTACTACTAATAAGGGCAGGGGTGGTGGCTGTACAAACAGAAAGAGAGAGAAATAGGCCAGACTCTGCCACTGACATGAAATCATTGTGAGAAGCATATTTACATCGCCTGACCAATCTCGTATCTTACCCGTGATCTTGGGCTGTGAAACTTAAAAAGACAGATCAGCTGAGCAACGGGAGACCCCTTGGGCTGAGCTGAGTTCTGGTTGGGATTCATTTGCTGCTCCAGAGAGAGAACTTCAGCATCAAGAGGAGACAAACCTGGGGTTCTCACAGGAGGCTGTTGGTCCAGACACCAAAGAGTTGTCAAGATGAATTTAGAAAGAGCAGAAGAACAAGAGGGAGAGGCGACTCAGCATTTGGACAAGCAGAGTTTAATATAATATGATGAGGCAGCACCTCAGAGGGCTGGAGCACAAAGCCGCTGTCCACAGGACTTTTCTCCAATGTTTTCTTCAATAAAGCTTCCGGTCTTGAGAAAGAGCAGGGACACAGGTCCCTGTGTCTATGTCATGGGCAGACTGTGGAAATGCAGGCCATCAACGCTGTGTGGGTCCTGAACACATCAGTGTGGATTTCACATGAAATGCGCAAGTGCCTGGTGGATCCTGGGGTCTGTCAGACCTCTGCAGGTGCCACTCACTCATGGTCATGGTGAGTACCTGCACAACCTTATTCTAGTCCACAGGCTATTCGATATTTTGAAAATTAATAAAGAGAAACCTCACTAGAATGGAGTCTGGAGACCAGAAAGGGGACCTCTCCTGCCTACCACTTCTTGGAGTCCTGTGCAGACCCAACAGGAAGAGACCTACCTTCTGTTCCCAGCAGGAAGAAGGGGATGCTTCGCTACCGCAACAGGAGGAAGGAAGATGCTCTCCTCCCTCGCCAACAGCCCAGCCAGCAAGTGACAGTCCCACCTCAGCTAACGAAAAGCCACTATGCTAGTTTACTCTGATGGGCTTTTTGTTTCTAATAACCATTTCCAGCCCCCAGCCCACCTTTCCTCTGTAAAAGAGCGGTCCTCTGCTTTGTTCTCCAGACTTGCCACATCTTCTTTTGTGAATTACAATTCTCTGCTATTCCTGAATAAACCCATTTCACTAGTTAAATAACTGAGTTTTTTTCTTTCTTTTTAATATTTTTATACTTTTTATTTATTTTTTATTGAAGGACAGTTGATGACCAGTGTTATATTAGTTTCAAGGGTAAAACATAGTGATTCAAAAACTCTGTTTGTTATGCTGTGCTCATCGCACGATCTGGCACCGTACGCCACTATTACAATACCATTGACTATATTCCCTATGTTGTAACTTTCATCCCTGTGACTTATTTCTTCCATAACCAGAGGCCTGTACTTCCCACTCTCCTTTACCCATTTTCCCCATTCCCTCATCCCCCAAATAACTGACAGTTTTATTTCAAGGTTAACAATATCCGATCTTGCTTTGACGAGGTGGATCCATATTTTCTTCATTTTACTCCTAGGTAAAGAATCATACGCTATGCTTGCTTCTTCCTTCCTCCTAGCTCAATTTGGCCAGTGCTTTAGCTGAGGGGTAGAGAAGTGCTTCTATATAATCCTTTAAAAAGGCCAAAATGGAACAGGACAGAGATGAAATCTGATTGACATATAACTGCTATTGCTTAACAAACCTTCAAGCTCACTGAGCAAGGAGCCCATGCTCCACAGTAGGGTGCCTGTTCTAGCTGGTGGGTGTCAAACCATAGGATGTGGAAAGAGTGAATATGAAATGTGATAAAATGTGTGCTGGTTTGCTCGTTTATACAATAACAAATACTAAAATGTTTATCAACCATTAGCCAAATAAACAAAAGTTCATTAACCATTTCTAATATACCAGATCCTGTGCTAGGTACCAGGGGTACCTAGGATGTAAGGTAATACGGTTGCCTCCTTGGCAGTACTTGGAAGGTCACAATGGCCTCAGGATTGGATTAGTGAGGCTGAAACATGGGTGTGATTATGAGCCACCATAAGCTGGCCCCCAACCTAAGGTTACCCTCAAGGCTTTCCTTTTCCTAAGACTGCACTATGGCAACTTCTAGAAACACAACCTATACAGCAGGGACCAGGGGATGAAAAGAGAGTCTGAGATACTCTCGCCCCTATTCCAGAACTTTTAATGTGGAGCAAGAGCTACCATTTATTGAGCACAACCTCGCTCAATCCCAAGATCATTCCTCTTGAGTGTATATGATGTTGTGATTTATAATAAGAAATATAAATCCTTGTTCCTCTTTCTGGCACAGAGCTCTTGAAACCTTTGGTATTTTCCAAGTTGTGAAAGCAATAAAGGTGTCTTGTGTTATGTTAATGGGGTGACTTTTGGAAAGCACCTAAGGATGGGGGCTGTTTGCCTGTGAAGCCAATCATGTTGTTAGAGGGTTGAAATTTTCAGTCTCACCCCTGCCTTCTGGGGAGGGGAAGGGTGGGAGATTGAGTTCACTCACCAATAGGCAATGATTTAATCAATCATGCTTCTGTATTGAAGCCTCTATAAAAACCCAAAAAGATGGAATTCAGAGAGCTTCCAGGTTGGTGAACATGTGGAGATTTGGGGACTGGTGTGCTCCTCGAGGACTTGGAAGCTCCGTGTCCTTCCCCCATGCCTCACCTGATACATTTCTTCCATCTGGCTGTTCCTAAGTTATATATCCTTTTATAATAAACCTGCAATCTAGTGAGTAAACTGGCTTCCTGAATTCTCTGGGCCTCTAGCAAATGAATCAAACCCAAAGAGGGGGTCATGGGAACCTCTGATTTAGAGCCAGTCAGTCAGAAGCACAGGTGACAACCTGGACTTGAGGCATCTGAAGGGGCAGTCTTGGGGGACCAAGAGTCTGTGGGATCTGATTCTATTTCCAGGTAGATAACATCAGAATTGAGTTGAATTGCAGGACACCCTGCTGGTTTCACAGAAATGTTTGGTGGGAGGAAAAAAACCCAAATCTATGCCTTGTAATTGATGTCCAGATTCTGAATATTATTTCTACTTCACTGATGAGGAAGGAGACTCCAAGGACAAGTATATGGAAGCTGCATCAAGTGATTTTGCTATTCATGTTCAATATGCCCCCCTCTAGTGATCGTCATATTAAGTGCTCTCTCAGATACAAAGTCAATGAGTGTAGTGTCTCTCAGAGGCTCAAACACTGAGTTTTCAGCTTGGATGACAGTGATCTCGACTGGAAGATAAGTTTCCATTCACTCTTCAGCTGCATTCAGCCCTAGAAAGTATTTTTTCCTTATTCAGTGCTGCATGGAGATTAGGTAGGTATAGAATATACTCCCTAATTCACCATTGATTTCATTCTCTGAGGATGAGAAAAATCAAGTATTGGAAGCAGCTGAATTCTGTTAACCAAGCTGGCTGCACAACACTTCAGGCTTCTCTTCTTTTTTTTTTTTTTTTAAGATTTTTATCTTATTTATTTGAGAGAGGGAGTGAGAGAGAGAGCACAAGAGGGAGTAGGGTCAGAGGGAGAAGCAGACTCCCCGCCGAGCAGGGAGCCCGTTGAGGGACTCGATCCCGGGACTCCAGGATCATGACCTGAGCCGAAGGCAGTCGCTTAACCAACTGAGCCACCCAGGCGCCCCAACACTTCAGGCTTCTTGAGAGAACTTGGTTTTTCATGATAAAAAAAAGTGGTTAGCCACTTAAGTGAAAAATCAGGCCAGTCTATAATATAAATTACATTGCTGACTTTTTCAAGTTGAATATTCTAATGGGCTGAATTCTGTCCCCTCAAAATTTGTATGTTGGGGTCCTAATCCCTAGTCCTTCCAAATGCAACTATGTTTGAAGATAGGGCCTTTAAAGAGGAAATTAAAGTAAAATGATGTCATATGGACAGGACTTAATCCACCAGAACTCGTGTCTTTATGAGAGGAAGAGTTAGGACACAGACCCCCCCCCCCTTAGAGGAAAGACCACAAGAGGACACGGTAAGAAGGCAGTCATCCGCAAGCCAAGGACACGGGCCTCAGGGGAAACCGACTCTGCTGACACCTTGACCTTGGACTTCTCGCCTCCAGAACTGTGCAAAAATAATTTTCTATTGTTTAATTGATCCATTCTGTGATATTTTGTTACAGCAGCCCTGGCAAACTAATACATGGTATTTGCCGAAATGATTCCAGTCATTTCAAAAACTCCAGTGGGCACTTTCCCCCTTGACCGCCAGCTTAATTCAGCAGGGGCAGAAAACAGTTCAATGGATAGAATTTGTTTTCTATAACAAGGCACTGATGTGGTGGTGAATAATAATAGTAGCGATGTGGTAGTGATAATAATAATTGAGAACCAAACGTGACAAGCGTGACAAGCACAGCTGAATTAGTTATTATTGCTATAAAACAAAGTATCCCGGAACTTACTAGCTTAAAATAACTATAAATATTTCTTATTTCATAATTGCTGTAGCTTAGCTAGGTGTTTCGGTCCTAGAGTCTCCACTGAGGGTGCACTCAAAATATTGGCTTATTCATCTGAAGATTTGATAGGGCTGGAAATTCTTCTTCCAGGATGGCTCTGTCCCTTGGCTGTTGGCAGGAGGCTTCAGTTCCTCGCCATGTGGACCTCTCCAAAGGGCCGCTCATGTCCTCATGACATGACAGCTGGGTGGCTTCCATGGGAGCGGGTGATTCAAGAAAGCAAGGCACAATGTCTTTTATTACCTAGTCTTGGAAATCACACACCACCATTCTACAATATCCTGCTGGTGCCCTGCTCATAATGAGAAGTCACTCTACAAGGGTTGAATATCAGGGGATAGGGATCCTTGGGGGCCGTCTTGAAAGCTGGCTCTCACAATAGCACAAAAGCTTCTACTGAGGTGATGAATGTTTATCTAAACTTATTGTGATAATCATTTCTCAAAATGGACAGGTATCAAATCATTACATTGTGCACCTGAAATTTATACAATGTTATTTGTAAGTTATGTCTCAATGAAACCGGAAAAAAATTAAAATTACAAAAAAAGAAAATTACAAAAAAAACCCAATCCTTTTGCATTCATTGTTCCTTTTCATAGCCACAACAATCTGGAGGGCAGTTACTATTTACCTCTGTGCCCCAAAACTTGGCATCATGTCTGGCAGATCATAGGCACTTGAGAATGTGTTAAAAGAAAGATATACCAGAGGAATTAAGAGTTTAGGATCTAGTCTCACTGCCTAGCTTTAAAGCTTGGATGCTATTTATTGTGTGATCTTGATCATTTCCATTTTAAAAAGTCTCTCTCTGGCTATGATAATAATACTCACTTTCTTGGGATTTGGATTAAATGAAATAAAACACATAGAGCTCCAATAACAGTGCCCAGCTCATAGTCAGTGCTAAATAAACATTAATTGCTATTATTGATACTATTATCTCCAACAATGTCTCCTGCTCCTGATGAGGTTTTTAGTAACGCAGTCATTCTTGAGGGTATATGTGGGACCTTATGGCACTATAAGCCACTTTTGGAAAAGCCTTGGAATTGAAACTTCTTTTCTTTTTTTTTTTTTAGATTTTATTTATTTATTTGACAGAGAGAGACACAGCGAGGGAGGGAACACAAGCAGGGGGAGTGGGAGAGGGAGAAGCAGGCTTCCCGCCGAGCAGGGAGCCCGATGTGGGGCTCGATCCCAGGACCTTGGGATCATGACCAGAGCCGAAGGCAGACGCTTAACGACTAAGCCACCCTGGTGCCCTAGAAACCGTTCTAATAGAAATATACAACCAGCAAATACAGGTAAGTCCAAACAGCATCCTCTGATATTTACACATAAGTTGCTTTGACTTTTGAGTTTGGGACACCCAAGCCTTTGTGTTAACGAAGGATCTCGTGCCTCCTTTTGTAATATTTCCCCACAAACTCCTCAGAAGAGAAGGTGCATTCCTGTTTGCCTCTGAGTATTTGAAATCAAATGACAGTAATCATCAAGCTCCCTGATGGATTTATCCTCATCCAACTTGAAATCATTCAGTATAATTAGGTTAATAAGACACCATTTTGAGGCAGGGTATGCAAACTTATTTGCATAAAACATCAGGGGAAGAAGGGAAGTATGTCTCCAGATGCAGAGAATATGCTTTGACACAGGAGAAATTCCTAACAGTAGTTTATTTTGGAAATGGTGTCAGGTAACTGTGGTCTTGGGCAGGAGGGAGACTTTACAATTGATGAGTGATCTTTTGTGTTGTTTGATTTTATCTTTAACCATATGTAAGTATGACTTTTAATTGAAAAGTGGTTCTTAAGGCACACTGCATTATCCCTGAAGACATTGTTGTAAACTTGTTTTTATGCCACCAGTATCTCCGCCACATGTTTTATTTTGTTTTGTATTTAAATTAATAAAAACATGTACAAGATAAAGTATTTATTCAAAGCCTGACTGAAATCTATTCCCAATCACCAAAGAAAGAGTCACATCCAATTTCAGGTGTTCAGTGTTTGATTTAACTTGGAGTTTTTCTCCTTGGCACGATTCATCTGTAAGTTGGAGTTTTTTAATTAACCCACCTGGTAAAGACAGCATTTCCCTAGGGGCGCCCGGAGGGCTCAGTTGTTAAGCATCTGCCTTTGGCTTGGGTCATGGTCCTGGAATCCCGAGATCGATCCCCTCATCGGGCTCCCTGCTCCGCGGGAAGTCTGCTTCTCCCTCTCCCACTCCCCCTGCTTGTGTTCCCTCTCTCGCTGTGTCTCTCTCTGTCAAATAAATAAATAAAATCTAAAAAAAAAAAAAAAAGACAGCATTTCCCTAAAGCCTGCTTCTCTGCCAACCTTGCAGCGCTAAGACTTAACTAATTCAACCTGCTCGTCACAGCACTTTGCTGGGACCAGTTCTCGGGTTCTCTTCCTTGGGGGTACCCATTAGAGTTGGGAGCTCCCTCTATCTCCCCCTTTCTTGCAACTGAAGGAGCTGGGGCTAACAGGGGCCGCAGTAATTTATCATCTAGGAATGCCCTGGAAATTAATATCTCCCTACTGTTTTGTTAGCAGGTGATATAAGTCATCATTTATTAAATTTTTTAGTGTGTCTCTTTTCTGTGCATTTTGATGCCTCTGTGCCCTACCCATGCATTTAAGCTGGGAAACCATCTCTCTGTGACTTCTTACTCCAAGAACAAGACAAAACAGAACTGAGAACAAAAGTATCAGGAAGCCAAAGGCACTGCCGTTGATTACAAAAGCCAAGTGTCTCCAGGGAGAGGGTAGGAGGAAAAAAATTTGTGAGAACATTGGAGAGCAATGACCTCCTCTGGAGATGGAGAAAGGCAAAAAAGGCTGACCACCCTGTTTAGTGCCCTCATGAACAGTGGTGCCTCCCTGGGCCGTGTCCTAGAGACCACTTTTCACATAGCTTTTGTCTGCATATAAGGAAGCCCCTCAGTCCTGTGGACCTCACCTCCTGGGTACAAAGTTCACAGACGGTCTGAGACGCCCAGCCCTACCTGGTGGTGGATAATCAAAATGACCATATATCACCCTCACTATCATGACCTTGGGTCCCAGAGACAATGTTAAGGCAAAAGAGCTGCCTCCTTTGATCATGAGCTGGGTTGCTTTGGCTATGGGACCACTTATGGAAGGAAAGGTGGGAGGAGGCAATTTCCTGAGCCCAGCATGCTGCCCAGAAGTATCCTGATGTTGACTGGTGACAGGCAGCCCCTATGGTGACAGGCTTTGATGAAATCAAAACCAGACATTCCTTTCCCTGACTCCAGGGAATCGTTGTGCCCAAGGCTCATTTTTTGGAGGCTCCTGCAGGTGGAGAGAACTAAAGAATAGCACACTCCCTCTTTCTGGCCCTCTCCCTACTCACATTCCTTTATTGGCTACAGGCCCAAATTCCTTCTGATAAGTCAGTCTTCTGTCAACCCAGTGTGCAGAAGGCGTCCCGTCTTTCTCCATGGAAACCACTTCGGATAAATAGTCACTTCCCTCAGTGGACTCTCCTAGTGTACACAGAGCAAATTGAACTTAAGCTCTCTTGCTTATTCATAACTTAACATTTTAAGTTCCTTCTGTATGTCACGTGATTAGATTTCAGACCATTCTGCTATATGGCTTACAGTTTGTTTTTCTTCCTTTTCTTAACTCCAGTAGATGGCTAGAACACAGGTATTTCCCCTCACATTTTTGAGTAGGATCAACAGAACCAACCAGGGCATCAGTACTTTTAAAAGTTCCCTAGTCCGTCCTGTTCAATATTTGGTATGCAGCCAAGAGGCATGGGCATCATCTCGGAGCTTGTTAGAAATTCACACTCTCAGGCTCCACCCAGAACTACTGAACAAGAATCTACACTTTCACAAGACCTGAGGTGATTCCTCAGATTCATTGACACTTAAGAAGCACAGCCCAGGTTATTCAAAAGTGCTTCTCAAATTGAGAAGTTTGGATCCAGATCCCTGGGCTTTGCTTACATATCCCAGCCTTCCTGAACCTTGGTGGACATCCAGAAGCGGCTGAAAAGGAGATGAAGGTCCTTCCTGGAGACTCTGAGAGGGAGAGGAGAAGCTCCCAGCTCAAGCTCCAGCTTCAAATTATCTATTGGGTCACCCAACAATATGTTTGTCCTGAAATAGGTGCTCAGTGTGTCAGATCAATGAGAGAAAAAGGAATTCTTGACCCTCGACACACCCTTGGGCTTCCCTTGAAGAGGTGGGTGTATGAATATTTTAATCATGCTGGAGAGATCAAAGCTGCCCAAAGTATTCTCTCTTAAGAATCAAAAGAGGCAAAAATTGAACATGCAGACTCCCAGACCCCTCCCCGGGCCATCTGAGTCTCCCTGGTGTGAGATGCAGCCTTGGAATCTGTCTGTTTGACCGTGTCGCAGGTGATTCTGAGGTTTGAGAAATCTCTTAGAGGCATGGAACTAAACCTGTAAGTACTCATTTCTTTTTCTTTTCCCCTAAACTATTTTTGCAAATCTATATTCATCACCAAACATTTTAAAGTAGACATCTAAATTTTTTTCATCCTAAGTTTAAACCCTGTAAAGGATGTAATTTCTGGCCTAAAATAAAAATGGACACTTTAAGTAAATAAAACTGTTAATATCACTTTTTTACATGTATCCAAAAGAATGTAAATAACATAGGGTTCTGATATTCGCCATCATCCATTTAAAAAATATGAAAATGAGCGCTTAGTAATGGACAGAACATTTACACTAGTTTTTTTTCTCATTTAATCTTCCTTTCTAGTCCACTTCCCCCATAGAATTTTATAGAACATGATCTATTTTATGCTTGAAAATCTTTTATTGTTTACCCTCTCTGAACGCTCTCTTATTCCTCATATTTATAAGTTGATAATGAAATTTAAAAAATAATTTCCTGGAAGCATAAGGCCCAAATTTTTTTTATTGATTTATCATATAATTATTAATAATATGGAATTGATAAAACCAGATAAATATAAGTTTTTACAGGTAATTTTTAGACGTAATAAAATCTTATTGGAAAAAATAGCTTTTATTTCTGTTAAAAGAAAAGAAAATCTCAAGATGATTTAGTTGCAAGCACTTACATTTTATTACAGTCTTGCTGCAAAGTGAAAGATTGCAAGCAAGCCAAATCAAAGATTCACTCTTGTTAGGAACATTTTGTAGGAAAATAGAATAGTTAGTCATCACCATTGTTAACACCAAATCTAAAAGGAAAAGATTAAATGTCAATAACTTCACTGGCAGTCATCTCAGGGAAAGGATGACTAATTTTCAAAAATACATTTTGGTCCTATTAAAGTTTATCAGATAACTGTCTTAGCACTTGGTCAGGAAAGCTGACTCCTTGCTATAAAGAGGTTGCCAAGGACATCATGCAGAGAAGGAGTGGGGCAGTTTCTTTTGCTCTGGACCAGGGATTCTCAACCCAGGCACTATTGACATTTTGAGCTGGATAATTCATTGTGGTGGTGGTGGTGGGTCGTGGCAGGGAGGGCATTCTGAGTATTGTAGGATGTTTTAACAATATCCTTGATCTTTACTCACTAGATGCTAATAGTGATGATCAAAATACCATGACAGTCAAAAAATATCTCCAGGGGCGCCTGGGTGCCTCAGCTGGTCAAGCATCTGACTCTTGATTTCAGCTCAGGTCATGATCTCAGGGTCATGAGATAGAGCCTCGAATCCGCTTGAGATTCTCTCTCTCCTTTCCCTCTGCCCCTCCCCACACTTGCATGCTCTCTTTCTCTAAATAAATAAATAAAATCTTAAAAACAAAACAAAACATCTCCAGACATGATCAAATGCCCCTTAAGGAGCAAAATTGCCCCTTGCTGAGAATCACCACTCTGGTTTTTCTGGATGGAAATGTTGGAAAATATATAATAAATAGTCCATGAGGATAGAAGGGGTTTTCTTATAGCAGCTTCACTTACTCCCTTGAATGTCTTCTGGGCTATATGCCCCAAATCAAAAGGATTATCATGCAGTCATTAGAGGTGGCATTCCTGTTCTTACCTCTATTTCAAATTGTCACATTGGTTGTTGCCCACGGAGGATTTGACACCCTGGGCTATGCACGCTAAAATGAATCTGAAAACGTGCAGGGAAAGCCCTTCTCCTGTTAGGTGGAAGTGGGAAAAGGAACTCCCAAAGCCACTGGGTGTTTTCTCAGGTGGAGGGCACATGGCTGTTGAGGGTTTGTAAAGGGACTCCCTTAAATTTTAATCTAATTGGCCAGCATCTGGTTTGGGCAAGTGTGTTTCTAAGAGTTCCCTGGGCAAGTCTAATGTGCAACAGGATAAAAACCACAGGCTTAATCCTCATAGATTAAATGGCTTTACAAAAGTGATAACCTAAAATATCAATGGGAGGTGGGATTTGGGCTGATTCTGAGACTGAGCTACTACTAAAATCACCAGAAGGATTTCTATGGAGAGTTTTGGACCCTATTGTTGCACATCATCCCACCTTACATGGTACCACTGACTACATTATAAACTAGTGAATTATAAAATTAACATGTCTTGGGACATGAAGCTGGTTCAGTCCGGGGAACAAGTAACTCTTGCTTATAGGTTTGAACCGCACCTTGGCTGTAGAGGTTACTTAAAAATAAAATATTAAAAAAAATTAATTTAAATTAACATACCTTTTTTTCTTTAAAGATTATTTATTTATTTATTTATTTATTTATTTGAAAAAGAGAAAGTGAGAGACAGCACGAGAGGAGTGGGAGGGAGAAGCAAGCTTCCCACCAAGCAGGGAGCCAGATGCAGGGCTTGATCCCTGGACTCAGGGATCATGATCTGAGCCAAAGGCAGATGCTTAAGAACTGAATCACCCAGGTGCCCAAATTAACATATCTTTAAGTTTGAAGTGCCTAACTGATAATTCACAGGCCAAATAACCACACAGATGTGATTTATTTGGCCTCATCATATTTTACAACTTTAAACATTACTTTCAAACATTTTAGAAATTTAAAATTTCAATGCTGTGCTTGGAAAACAGTTTGGCAACCGCCAGCATTGCCACCAGGCAGAAATCATATAAAACTGAGCACCATCTAATCCGTTAGAATGGCTGAATCTATTTCTAAATACATCCATGTACATTTATTCAACAAATATTCTTGAATGTCTGCTGTGGTCCAGGTCTTTGATATAGGTCAGTGAATGAAACAGACAAAAGTCGTTGTGTTCATGGGACTCAGATTCCAGCAAGTGAGGCAGGCAATAAGCATAACAAATTAGTAATCACATAGTCTATTAGAAGGGGATGAGAGCCATGGAAAGATGCACAGGGCATAGAGCAGGGCAATGGGGCATTCTAGGTGGGGGAGAGTGGGCATTTTAAATAGGGTGGTCAAGGTGGGCTCCATTGAGAAGCAGCTCTGCCACAAAGACTTGGATATAGGACAAGAACCAAGAGAGTGTCTGTCTGAAAAATATTCCAGAAATAAGGAACAAGTGCAAAGGTCCTAATGCAAAAAGGGCAGTGTGGCTGGAACAGAGTGGGACAGGGCAAAGTACTAGGAACCTATGGGGGTCCAGGAGGAATTTCTTACCATTGAGACTTTTCTACTGTGGAAACCTGTCACTTCACTTAACCCTGCTTTCCTACTGGAGATGCCCAGGGCTACTTGAAAAGCCCAAAAGGCAGTTCTTTCCATAGCTCCCAGGCAAGATTAAGGACCCTCTGTTCCGACGCCACTTTGAGTTTCATTTGTCACATTTACACATAATGACATTTTATTTATTTACCAACCTTTATTGACATATAATATTGGGTAAATTTAAGGTATACAATATGTTGGTTTGGTAAGAAAGGTATTTTTGAAATCATATCAGGTTATGGCACTTTAGAACATTTTAATTAGCAAACTGGATTTCTGTTCTAATTCTGTGACTTGGATGCACTGGAAGGAGTGGGAATACAAGTATTTTCTGGCTGTCAGGGAAGCTTGAAGCCCTCCCTTCCCCGAAGAGGTCGGTAGTCAAAGAGGGCTCTAAGGGCATCGGGAAGGATAGCCTGAGATTCAACTTAGAAGATGTTAAGGGAAGGGAGCGTGAAGAGGCGAGAGATGACCAGAGCAAACCAGCATATGACCTTTGAGCCTTGGAAACGGATTCCGAAAGGAGTGGGCTGAGGTCTAGAAAAAGCTCTTGGGATTAAAGTGGGGACTCCTGGGCATCCCCTGGGAGCTGATTCTTCCAGTTCAGACCACCTGGGCAATTGTGGAGTGAGACCAGCTCCCCGTGCTGTCTGTGGGGACAGGGACAGAGAGAACGGGTTTTTGTTCTCCGTAGCTGGAGTGATCTGTGAGAACTTCTAGCGCCTGGAAGAAGACATGTGCCTTTTTCGGTTCCTTTAGCTTGAGCTCTGTTGGAAAAGCTGCGTGGACCCCCTTCCCTTGCCCCTGCTGACCCCTGATAGCTCAAGACCCAGCTGAACTGGAGATAAGTGGTGGGGCTTGGGAGGACAGAGAGAGGAGGGGGCACTCCCACCACCCACCTCCAACCTGGCAGGCAGCCCCTGGACCTGGCCTTGAAGCCCCCACCCACATTCTTTCCTTGGTGGGGGCGATTTGCATCGAAGGTTTTGGCAATCACTCTGGTCAACAGCCGAAAATCCAAACAGGATCTCAGTGATCCCACTTTCTGAGTGATCAGACCTCACTCAGAAAGGCATTTGGAGAGCAAGGTCAGAGCTCCACTGGAGCACGACTTGGTGCAGCTGAATGCGAGGGAAATTTCTCAGGAAAGCAGAAACAAGGATGCTCCAGCTTTTGCCTCCCTTGCGGCCCAGAGTGGGAAATATGGAGGCCACCGAATCATCTGGAACACTCCTGGGACTGGTGAACTAATAAGTTTGGTATCTTCCGCTTTGCTTCTTTTAAACCATGGGTGGACAAACTTTTTCTGTAACATAGTAAATATTATAGGCATTAGGAGACATGCAGGCTCTGTTGCAGGGCTGGACTCTGCCATAGTAATGCCGAAGCAGCCACCGACAGTAGCCTTAAACCAGTGATCACTGATGTGTTCCAATAAAATTTTATTTGTGGACACTGAAATTTGAATGTCATAATTTTCACATGTCACAAAATATTTCTTTGGGTCTTCCCAACCCAAGTTTTTTTTTTTTAAATGTAGTATGTACATAATAAGTGTAATATACATATATAATATATATATATGACATGATATATATATAACATATAATATATATAAAGTAAAAAAATATATATACACACATATGTGTGTGTGTGTGTGTGTGTGTGTATGTGTGTGTGTATAAAACCCTTAAAAATGTAAAAGCCATTTTAGCTCACTGTCTATGCAAAAGCAGGAGGTGGGCCAATCCCTGGCTTAAACCATTTGCAAAAATGCAGCTAGCATCCTATTAGTGAATTGCAAAATAAATTTAATGGTCCACAATGAGCTTATGGAAAAAAATTAGAATTTTTCATTGAATCTAAGATGCCATCAACTGTAAGACACAACATTATTTCTCCTATCACCCTATAATACAAAGAACACATGCTGCCAAACAAACTATTAAATGTCACTGATGAGATGCAGTCTTATTTCAGAAATGGGAAAAGGGAAACACTAACTGTTCTTTAGCATTGATAAAATTTGTTAATAGCATAGAAGGTTGCATATCCACTACAGGGGAGGTATTGTTTCAGAAAACTTTTGTTACAGCTACACATACCCAGCCCTACATACTGGCTGGAATGTTTCCCTTGCCTGATAATGTTAAATCATTTCGATGTGGATTTCACTAAATGCTTGGAAAGCTTGGAATTAGTGGGTTTGGGCCTATTGCACACGTAAGTGATTATATTGATAACAGCTACTAATTATTTGTGTAGCAAAGATTTAGCATTGACAGTATGCTAGACATCTAGGATGTCTGGAACTTAGGATACAGCAGTAAAGGAAACACAAGTCCCTTTCCTCCCTCCACCTAGTGGGTGGAGATAGAAAACAAAAGCAAGGTACATTTATATAGAGTTGACCCTTGACCAGCATGGAAGGGGTTAGGAGCACCAACTCCCTGCGCAGTAGAAAATCTGTGTAAACTTTTGACTCCCCCCAAATCTAACTACTATTAGCCTACTGTTGACTGGATGCCTTACTGATAGTATAAACAGTCAACTCATACATATTTTGTATTTTCATGTATGGTATATTGTATTCTCATAACATAGTAAGCTAGAAAAAAGAAAACGTTATTAAGAAAATCATAAGGAGGGGCACCTGGCTGAGTCAGTAGAGCATGAGACTCTTGAACTTGGGGTTGTGAGTTTAAGCCCTACGTTGGGTGTGTAGATTACTTAAAAACAAAATCTTAAAAAAAAAAAAAAGAAAATCGCAAGAGAAAATACATTTATAGCACTCTGCCGTATTTATTGAAAAAAATGTGCATATAAGTGGACCTGTGCAGTTCCAACCTATGTTGTTCAGGGTCAACTGTATTGGGTCTTAGGCAGGTGATAAGTACTAAGTTGAGAAATAGCACTGGGGTGAGTAGGGCGTGTGAATTGGGGGAGGTGGTGATTTTTGATAGCATGGTTAAGGAAGCCTTACTGAGAAGCTGTGGACCTGAAGAAGGCCAGGAACCAGGATGGGGGTATCTGAACACTCAAGGCAGGGCAAGCCACAAAAGTCCTGAGGAAGTACAGGGTGTGGTGCCTTCCAGACTCACGGAGTAGGTGCAGTGGAGGGAAGGAGAGGCAGAAAAGTTAAGGACTGGTGGGTATGGGCCAAAGGCCTAGGGCTCTTTTTGACATTTTGTGTTCATTGGCCTTTCTTCTGAGTGAGTTGGGAAGCCATTGGAGTTCTATAAGCAAAAGACTGCCTGCAAGCTCTTTTACATATTTTAATAGGAGCACTGGGGACGTTATGAGGAGATATGACAAAAGAGGTATGGGGTTGGAAACTTCTGCAATGATCCAGGGACAGAACATGGTATCTTCAAACATGATCCAGGGAGAGAATAAGATGCCTGTAGTCATGCTCCAGGGAGAGAATGTGGTGTCTTGGATCAGGGAGGGGGCAGTAGGGGTAGAAGAGTGTGGTCAGGTCCTGGATATCTTTGGAAAACAGAGCAGGCAGGGTTTGCTAATTGATTGGCTGTGGGGTATGGGGGAAAGATTGACAAAGGATGTCTCCAAAGTTTGTGAACTGAGGGACTAGGAGTGCTTACTCAGAAAAGGAATACAGCAGGAGGAGCAAGACTTTTTTTAGGGTCTAAGTTTTGGTAAGATTGGCTAGAGATCTTAAATATCCCAGAAGGTACACCTGGGAGTAGGGGGAGGCTAGCGTGATGCCTAGGGTGCTAAAATGCAGGAGGCAGGTGCTCTGAGATGCTGAACCTGTGCCTCTTTAACTCTTGCCCTTAAATATTGTGCCCCAATCCCTCACCTGCCTCACCCCAGTCATGGCCCTGCAAGAGGGCATGTTGAGCTTGCAATTGCTGGAGACCTGGGGGCTGGAGAGGTAACTCTAGGACTATCTTGTCACCTAAATAGTCGGAGCCTGTTTTCTCAGGTGTAAAATAAGGATGCTAATAGTTATCTCAGCATTTCAGGAGAGGATTAAATAGGCAATGATTTTGGTTTTTGGAGTAAATACTATTAGTTTTATCCAGATAGTAATTTACAAAAAGAAAGCACTGGAAGTTGAAGGGACCTCTTCAGGCAAAAAGCAGTTGTAAAATGGCAGGTCTTTCCTTGTCATGTGAGGACAAACAAGTGCCAAAACCAACCAGAGAAGAACATAGAATCCAAACACAGGAACAGAGAAAATGAAGATGTCGAGCTGATTTTAGTAGGAGTGGAACATGTAAATGAAGATGCAGAAATTCTCTTTATCAGAGCGATTTCAAATTCAAAACCAGTCATTTCAAACATTTTGAACAGAGTGACCCTGGAATGTTATTCCAAAAGAAAGAAAGGCTACTGGAGTCAAGATCCTGCTTGTGCATTGCAGCCTGCAAACCACATGACCCATGGGCCCTCATAGTGGCCACCCCAATCTGCGTGGAGAGTAATAGATCATCCTATTATTTTTGAGCCTTCGTCTAAACCTGATTCTAAAATGAGCTCACCACAAGTCATGCCTCACTGTCCCTCAGATTTGCTCTCTCTCTATCTCACTGTCTACTTGGAGTTATACTTTTTGTAGGAGGCAAGAAGTCCTTGCAATTCAAAGCAACTTCCCGCTTCCAATATAAACAGTGGAAATCCCAAAAGACCTAAACTCAGTGATTGAATCCCAGGAGGACATTCCTCAGCTGTGGCCATTTCTCTCCTACAGTGAGCATGAGCACAACCTCAAAATGTGTTCCATCTTCATTAAGCCATGTTCAGAATGGAGCATTATTTTCTTGGACTTCTGTAAATGATAGGACATATTTCAATCTTATGGATCTAGACACACAAAAAATAGCTTGAAAAGCCTGGAAAAACCAGACGTTTTGAGTCTAGCAAGTCAAAATTAGACTGTTGATCCTAAGAAAGAAAATCTGATCATGTTACTTCATGACTTTTACTATGTGTGGCATAAAGGAGACAGGCAGCCAAAACAGAAGACTCACACAACCTTTAAATGCCTCAGCTGTTTGGAAGTTCTAAAGAATGTCAAGTTTATGAGCCATGTGAGGAGCCATTTGGAACTTGAGAAGCAGAAGGGTGACAGCTGGGAAAGCCACACCACCTGCCAGCATCACCACCCCCGGTTTCCCACTCCCTTTCAGCTGCAGTGTCACATTGAAAGTGTACACACCACCCAGAAGTCCTCCGCTGTCTGTAAAGTTTGCGGATTGTCATTCAAAACAGATCAGGTTCTCTTACAGCACATGAAGGACAATCATAAGCCTGGTGAAATGCCCTATGTGTGCCAGATTTGCAATTACAGATCGTCAGCCTTTGCTAATGTGGAAACATGTTCCAGAACATGCCATGAAAACACTAAGAATTTGCTTTGTCCATTCTGTCTCAACATTTTCAGAGCTTTCATTCATACTCTACATGAATCACACTCTACTCTACATAAATCATTACTGGAGGCACCAGAACAAGAATCTTTCAGTGTTTCAAATGCCGACTGCGGTTTTTGACTTCAAAGGAGAAAACAGCGCATCAAACCAAGAAGCATCAAGCTTTTAAAATGCCAAAACAATTGGAAGGGTTGCCTCCTGAAACAAACTTCAGTTCAACCAAGTTCAAGAGGTGCAGCATCCATTATTGTGAGCAACACTCACTTCTAGCTGTCAACTGTAAAATCTAAAAAGAGGACTGCCATGAACTCTAGCTATTCCAGATGTTACCACAGCAAGCATTATATCTCAAATTATGTTCTGCCCACCTCCAGAGATACTGAAAGGCAGAATTGAGGCTAGGCCATCTGTACATCATGTCTATGGATGATAATAGTCAGTAATAGTCAGATTTTATGGTGACAATTCTTCAGGTCCCTATTGTCAAGAAGTAGCATAGAGGGGGGCAGAGCAAGATGGCGGAGGAGTAGGAGACCTGGATTTCATCTGGTCTCCGGAATTCAGCTGGATAGGGATCAAACCATTCTGAACACCTACGAACTCAACAGGAGATCAAAGAGAAGAATAGCAACAACTCTCTGAACAGAAAAGCGACCACTTTCTGGAAGGTAGGACGTGCGGAGAAGTGAATCCGAGGTGATATTCGGGAGGATAGACGGTGGGGGAGAAGGCCTCCGTCGGCCGCTTCTGGCAAGTGATAGAGCCGCAGAGCACAAAATCGGAACTTTTAGAAGTCGGCTCCGCTGAGGGACGTCGCTCCAGTGGCTAAGCGGGGGGTGGAACCCTCGCGGGACAGTGTGGTCTCAGGACCCTCGGGGTCACAGAAAGACCGGGGGTGCCTGAGTGCGGCAGAGCTCCCAGGTATCGGAGCGGGGAAGCTGGCTGCAGAGACGGAGCAGAGGCGCGGGCTCTCAGCTCGGGGTTGCCATAAACTGTGATCCGCGGCCCAGTCGGGCCACTGCTCCTCCAGCAGGGACCCAACAAGCGGCAGATCCGGGGAGACTCCCCTCCCTCCCCCGGGAGGAGCGGCGCGGGAGCGCACCGCAGGGATCTGCTGGGTTTGGAGACTCCACATGGGGTTGGGTGCCTGACATAGAAACGCTCGGTCACAGGCCGGGTGAGCACGGAGTGCGGACGGAGACTGGGGACACGGGAATGACTGACTGCTTTTCTCTGGGGGCGCACTGAGGAGCGGGGCCCCGAGTTCTCGGCTCCTCCGGCGGAGATTGGGAGGCCACCATTTTCGCTGTCGTCCTCCAAAGCTGTACGAAAAGCTTGCAGGGAACAAAAGCGCCCAAGAGCAAACCCGAGCAGATTACTTAGCCAAGACCGGCAAGGGCGGGGCAATTCCGCCTCCGGCAAAGACATTTGGGAACCACGGCAACAGGCCCCTCCACCAGAAGATCAGCATGAACAGCCAGCCAAGACCAAGTTTACTGATCAATGAGAATGGCAGAACTCCGGCGCTAGGGGAATACTGCACATAGAATTCATGGCTTTTTTACCGTGATTCATTAGTCTTTCAAAGTTAATTTTTTAAACTGTTTTTTTTTTTTTCAATTTTTCTTTTTCCCTTTTCCAACCAACATCTCATAAATCCCTTTTTTAAAAAAAAAATTTTTATTTTTCATTTTTAGAGTCATATTCTATCCCTTCACAGTAGTTACCTTTATTTTTGGCATATATATATAAGTTGTATCTCTTTAAAATTTTGAGATACAGTTTCTTCTAATATATCAAAATATACCCTAAATCTCTAGTGTGTGGCTTTTTTCCAGCCTGATCACGTTCTCTCCCCTTTATTTTCTTTCTTTCTTTCCATTTTTTTAATCCTCTTCTTTATTTTTTCAAACACCTTCTGATCAATTCCTTTTTTAAAATTTTTTATACTTTTCATTTTTACAGTCATATTCCATCCCTTCATTGTATCAACCCTTACTTTGTACATATATAAGTCCTTCTTTCTTTAAAGTTTTAGGAGGCAGTTTCTTCTAACAGACCAAAATATACCCAAAATCTAGTGTGTGGCACTGATCTATGCACCAGCCTGATCATAATTGATCATATTCTGTTTGTTTTGTTTTGTTCTGTTTTTGTTTGTTTTTATCTTTTTCTTTTTTTTTTTCTCTTTCTTCTTTCTTTCCCTTTCTTTTCCCCTGGTTTCAGGTCTTTTCTGATTTGTTTAGAGTATATTTTCTGGGGACGTTGTAAACCTGTTAGCATTTTGTTCTCTCATTCATCTATTCTCCTCTGGACAAAATGACAAGATGAAAAAAATCACCTCAACAAAAAGAACAAGAGGTAGTACCATCGGCCAGGGACCTACTCAATATGGACACTAGGGCGATGTCGGACCTAGAGTTCAGAATCATGACTTGAAAGATACTAGCTGGGCTTGAAAAAAGCATGGATGTTATTAGAGAAACCCTTCCTGGAGAAATAAAAGAACTAAAATCTAACCAAGTCGAAATCAAAAAGGCTATTAATGAGGTGCAATCAAAAATGGGGGCACTAACTGCTAGGATAAATGAGGCAGAAGAGAGAATCAGTGATATAGAAGACCAAATGATGGAAAATAGAGAAGCTGAGAAAAGAGAGATAAACAACTACTGGATAATGAGGGCAGAATTCGAGAGATAAGTGATAACATAAGATGAAACAATAGAATAATTGGGATCCCAAAAAAGAAAGAGAGAGAGGGGCAGAAGGTATATTGGAGCAAATTATAGCAGAGAACTTCCCTCATGTGGGAAGGAAATGGGCATCAAAATCCAGGAGGCACAGAGAACCCCTCTCAAAATCAATAAAAATAGGTCAACACCCCGGCATCTAATAGTAAAACTTACGAGTCTCAGAGACAAAAAGAAAATCCTGAAAGCAGCTCAGGAGAAGAGATATGTAACCTACAAAGGTAGAAACATTAGATTGGCAACAGACCTATCCACAGAGACCTGGCAGGCCAGAAAGGACTGGCATGATATCTTCAAAGCACTAAATGAGAAAAATATGCAGCCAAGAATACTATATCCAGCTAGGCTCTCATTGAAAATTGAAGGAGAGATCAAAAGCTTCCAGGACAAACGAACACTAAAGGAATTTGCAAACACGAAACCAGCCCTCCAAGAAATATTGAAAGGAGTCCTCTAAGCAAAGAGAGAGCCTAAAAGAAGCATAGACGAGAAAGGAACACAGACAATATGCAGTAACAGTCACCTTGCAGGCAATACAATGGCACTAAATTCATATCTTTCAACAGTTACCCTGAATGTAAATGGGCTAAATGCCCCAATCAAAAGACACAGGCTATCAGATTGGACTAAAAAACAAGACTCATCGATATGCTGTCTGCAAGAGACTCATTTTAGACCCAAAGACACCCCCACGTTGAAAGTGAGGGGGTGGAAAACCATTTACCATGCTAATGGACACCAAGAGAAAGCTGGGGTGGCAATCCTTATATCAGACAAATAAGACTTTAATACAAAGACTGTAATAAGAGAGGAGGAAGGACACTATAACCTACTTAAAGGGTCTATCCAACAAGAAGATCTAACAATTGTAAATATCTATGCCCCGAACATGGGAGCAGCCAATTATATAAGGCAATTAATAACAAAAGCAAAGAAACACATTGACAACAATACAATAATAGTGGGGGACTTTAACACCCCCCTGACTGAAATGGACCGATCATCTAAGCAAAAGATCAACAAGGAAATAAAGACTTTAAATGACACACTGGACCAAATGGACTTCACAGACATATTCAGAACATTCCATCCCAAAGCAACGGAATACACATTCTTCTCTAGTGCTCATGGAACATTCTCCAGAATTGATCACATCCTAGGTCACAAATCAGGTCTCAACCGGTACCAAAAGATTGGGATCATTCCCTGCATATTTTCAGACCACAGGGCTTTGAACAAGAACTCAATCACAAGAGGAAAGTCGGAAAGAACTCAAATACATGGAGGCTAAAGAGCATCCTACTAAAGAATGAATGGGTCAACCAGGAATTAAAGAAGAATTTTAAAAAGGCATGGAAACCAATGAAAATGAAAACACAACTGTTCAAAATCTTTGGGATACAGCAAAGGCAGTCCTGAGAGGAAAATATATAGCAATACAAGCCTTCCTCAAGGAACAAGAAAGGTCTCAGATACACAACCTAATCCTACACCTAAAGGAGCTAGAGAAAGAACAGCAAAGAAAGCCTAAACCCAGCAGGAGAAGAGAAATCATAAAGATCAGAGCAGAAATCAATGAACTAGAAACCAAAAGAACAGTAGAACAGATCAATGAAAGTAGGAGCTGGTTCTTTGAAAGAATTAACAAGATTGATAAACCCCTGGCCAGATTTATCAAAAAGAGAAGAGAAATGACCCAAATCAACAAAATCATGAATGAAAGAGGAGAGATCACAACCAACACCAAAGAAATACAAACAATTATAAGAACATATTATGAGCAACCCTATGCCAGCAAATTAGATAACCTGGAAGAAATGGATGCATTCCTAGAGATGTACCAACTACCAAAATTGAACCAGGAGGAAATAGAAAACCTGAACAGACCTATAACCACTAAGAAATTGAAGCAGTCATCAAAAATCTCCCAACAAACAAAAGCCCAGGGCCAGAAGGCTTCCCAGGGGAATTCTGCCAAACATTTCAAGCAGAATTAATACCTATTCTCCTGAAACTGTTCCAAAAAATAGAAATGGAAGGAAAACTTCCAAACTCATTTTATGAGGCCACCATTACCTTGATCCCAAAACCGGACAAAGACCCCATCCAAACGGAGAATTACAGACCACTATCCTTGATGAACATGGATGCAAAAATTCTCACCAAAATACTAGCCAATAGGATCCAACAGTACATTAAAAGGATTATTCACCATGACCAAGTGGGATTTATCCCTGGGCTGCAAAGTTAGTTCAACATCTGCAAATCAATCAACGTGATACAATACATTAACAAAAGAAAGAACAGGAATCATATGATCCTCTCAATAGATGCAGAAAAAGCATTTGACAAGGTACAGCATCCTTTTTTGATCAAACTCTTCAGAGAATAGGGATAGAGGGTACATACCTCAATATCATAAAAGCCATCTATGAAAAACATACAGCAAATATCATTCTCAATGGGGAAAAGCTGAGAGCTTTCCCCCTAAGGTCAGGAACGCGGCAGGGATGTCCACTATCACCACTGCTATTCAATATAGTATTAGAAGTCCTAGCCACAGCAATCAGACAACAAAAAGAAATCAAAGGTATCCAAATCGGCAAGGAGGAAGTCAAACTCTCACTCTTTGCAGAAGATATGATACTGTATGTGGAAAACCCAAAAGACTCCACCCCAAAACGGCTAGAACTCATACAGGAGTTCAGTAAAGTGGCAGGATATAAAATCAATGCACAGAAATCAGTGGCATTCCTATACACCAACAACAAGACAGAAGAGAGACAAATCAAGGAGTCGATCCAATTTACAATTGCACCCAAAACCATAAGATACCTAGGAATCAATCTAACCAAAGAGAAAAAGGATCTGTGCTGAGAAAACTATAAAATACTCATGAAAGAAATTGAGGAAGACACAAAGAAATGGAAAAATATTCCATGCTCATGGATTGGAAGAACAAACATTGTGAAGATGTCAATGGTACCTAGAGCAATCTACACATTCAGTGCAATCCCCATCAAAATAGCATCCACTTTTTTCAATGAAATGAAACAAATAATCCTAAAATTTGTATGGAACCAGAAGAGACCCCGAATAGCCAGAGGAATGTTGAAAAAGAAAAGCAAAGCTGGCAGCATCACAATTCCGGACTTCCAGCTCTATTACAAAGCTGTCATCATCAAGACAGTATGGTACTGGTCCAAAAACAGACACATATTTCAATGGAATAGAATAGCAAGCCGAGAAATGGACCCTCAACTCTATGGTCAACTAATCTTGTACAAAGCAGGAAAGAATGCCCAATGGAAAAAAGACAGTCTCTTTAACAAATGGTGTTGGGAAAATTGGACAGCCACATGCAGAAGAATGAAACTGGACCATTTCCTTACACCACACACAAAAATATACTCCATATGGTTGAAAGACCTAAATGTGAGACAGGAGTCCATCAAAATCTTAAAGGAGCACACAGGCAACAACCTCTTCGACCTCAGCCGCAGCAACTTCTTCCTAGAAACATCGCCAAAGGGAAGAGAATGAAGGACAAAAATGAACTCTTGTGACTTCATCAAGATTAAAGCTTTTGCACAGCAAAAGAAACAGTCCACAAAACCAAAAGACAACCGACAGAATGGGAGAAAATATTTGCAAATGACACATCAGATAAAGGGCTAGTATCCAAAATCTATAAAGAACTTATCAAACTCAACACCCAAAGAGCAAATAATCCAATCAAGAAATGGGCAGAAGACATGAGCAGACATTTTTCCAAAGAAGACATGCAAATGGCCAACAGACACCTGAAAAAGTGCTCCACATCACTCGGCTTCAGGGAAATCCAATCAAAACCTCCATGAGATACCACCTGACCCCCGTCAGAATGGCTAAAATTAACAAGTCAGGAAACGACAGATGTTGGTGGGGATGTGGAGAAAGGGGAACCCTCCTACACTGTTGGTGGGAATGCGAGCTGGTGCAACCACTCAGGAAAACAGTATGGAGGTTCCTCAAACAGTTGAAAATAGAGCTACCATATGATCCAGCAATTGCACTACTGGGTATTTGCCCCAGAGATACAAATGTAGGGACCCGAAGGGGTACGTGCACCCCAATGTTTATAGCGGCAATGTCCACAATAGCCAAACTGTGGAAAGAGCCAAGATGTCCACCGACAGATGAATGGATAAAGAAGAGTGGTATATTTATACAATGGAATATTATGCAGCCATCAAAAGGAATGAGATCTTGACATTTGCAAGGACGTGGATGGAACTGGAGGGTGTTATGCTGAGTGAAATAAGTCAATCAGAGAAAGACATGTATCATATGACCTCACTGATAAGAGGATTTTTTAATCTCAGGAAACAAACTGAGGGTTGCTGGAGTAGGGGTGGGGTGGGAGGGATGGGGTGGCTGGGTGACAGACATTGGGGAGGGTATGTGGTATGGTGAACGCTGTGAATTGTGCAAGACTGTCAAATCACAGATGTGTACCTCTGAAACAAATAATGCAATATATGTTAAGAAAAAAGAGAAGAAGATAGCAGGAGGGGAAGAATGAAGTGGGGTAAGTCGGAGGGGGAGACAAACCATGAGAGATGATGGACTCTGAAAAACAAACTGAGGGTTTCAGAGGGGCGGGGGGTGGCGGGATAGGTTAGCCTGGTGAGGGGTATTAAAGAGGGTACATTCTGCGTGGAGCACTGGGTGTTATGCACAAACAATGAATCATGGAACACTGTATCAAAAACTAATGATATAATGTATGGTGATTAACATAACAATAAATAAATAAATAAAAGAAGTAGCATAGAAGGCTTCATTATGCTCCTTCCCAGGCAACCTCTCCCTGCAAAGTAACCACTATTTTGACCTCTACTACCAAGGATTCATTTTTTTTCCCCTGTTTTGAAGCTTTAAGTAAATGGGAATCACACAATAGATTTTTGTCTTTGTTTTTCTTTAAATAAGTGGGATGCATGCATTCTTGCTGTATGTAAGCATAGGATGTTCTTTTTCAGTGCTGGGTAGAATTCCATTGAATGAATATGGTAGAGTCATATATGTCCATTTTACTCCTGATGGACTTTGAGGCTGATTCTTTTGCTATTTGGAATAAAGCTGCCATGAGTTGGTGCATGTCTTTTGGTAGACATATGTAGTCATTTTTCTACAATATATGTATGCTAATGAGAAATTCTAGAACTACACTGAGTTAGCTTTTTAGTGCAGATTTTGCCAAACACTTTGTCAGAGTGATTGACATAATTTATATTTCCACCAACAGTATTGAGAATTCCATTGTTGCAGATACAATACTTGGTACTGTCAGTCCTTTCCATTAGTGCCATTTTCTTGAAGTTTTGTAGTGGTACGACATTGTTGTTTTCATCTACATTTCCCTGATGAGTAATGACCTGGAGAATATTTTTTTTTTATGATCATTGGCCACTTGAATACCATCCTGTTTTATTAATTGCCCCCTCTCATTTATTTATTTATTTATTATTTTAGAGAGAGAAAAAGAGAAAGAGCAGGAATGGGGGGGGCAGAGAGAGAGAGAGGGAGAATCTCAAGCCGACTCTGCAGTGAGTGCAGAGCCCAACTCGGGGCTCGATCCCAGGATCCTGTGATCATGAGCTGAGCTGAAACCAAGAGTCAGATGCCCAAACGATTGTGCCACCCCAGTGCCCCATCTTTCTTTTCTCTTTTTCTTTTTTTTTTAAATAGACTGTCAATTGGGAAGGACATGAGGGAACTGCTGGGGCACTGGAAATGTCCCACATCTTGACCTGGATGGTGGTTTCATGGGTGTATATATGTGCATTAGGGTTGGTGCTTCATGGTGCATTATATTTAAGAAATTATTGTCTACTAAGAATGTAAATATATTCCTCCTAAGTTTTCTTCTAGAAGCTTTACAGTTTAGCCTTTTGCATTTAGAGATTAGCATTTGAATCAGCAGATTGAGTAAGCAAGACAAACCCTCAGGGACATGGGTGAGCATTATCCAATCCAATCCATTGAGAGCCCTAAGAGAACAAAAGTGAAAGAAAAGAAATTTTCCCCTCTCCTTTCTTGAGATGGGACATCCATCTCTCCCGCGTTTGGACATCAGAGCTCCTGGTTCTTGAGCCTTCAGACTGAGACTGAATTACGCCACTAGCATTCCTGGTTCTCTAGCTTGCAGACAGCATCTAGTGGGACTTTTGGTCTCCATAATTGCATAAACCCCATCTCTCTCTCTTTTTATCCTATTGGCTCTGTCTTTCTGGAGAACGCTGACTAATACAAATATCTGGGAGTTTAAATTCTCCAGCATTGTTGTTCAAAGTTGTCTTGGCTATTCAGGTGCTTTGTTAAATTGAAGTGGTTATAATGGCCATCCTTGTCTTGTTCTTAGACTCATATATAATAGTTCATCATTAATCATGGTGTTAGCTGTAGGGCTGTTTGTAGCTACCCACTGACTTTGGGAGAATTGAGCTAGAAATCAATAACAGAAAGACAATTGAGAAAAAAAAAACCCAAAGTTCAGAAATTAAGCAATATAATTAAAAACAGGGCTGGGACTAGGGTATAGGAAGCCAGGGGCCTAAAGTGCAAAGGACCATTTTTGCACTTACACAAATCTCTTAAATACTGTTCTCTTTGCTCATTATAAAATGGAGCTAAAGCAGTTAAAAGGAATTCATATTTAAACTGCATATATTTGAAAAGAAGAAGGGTTGGGGTGGGCAAAATGGGTGAAGGGGATCCAGAGGTTCGAACTTCCAGTTATAAAATAAGTCATGGGGAGGTAATGTATAGCCTGGTGACTATAGTTAATAATACGATATTGCTTAATCCCATTGAATGAATATGGTAGAGTTGTATATGTCCATTTTACTCCTGATGGACTTTGAGGCTGATTCTTTTGCTATCTGGAATAAAGCTGCCATGAGTTGGTACATGTCTTTTGGTAGACACATGTAGTCATTTCTCTAGAATATATGTATACTAATGAGAAGAGATTTACTAAGAGAGTAAATCTTAAACGTTCTCATCACAAGAAAAAGAATTTGTAGGTATGTTTGGTGATGGACAGATGTTCACTAGACTTATTGTGATCATTTCACAATATATACAGATATTCAAATATTGGATCGTTATGTTGTACACCTGAAACTAATATAATATTTATGTCAATTGTCCCTCGATGAAGAAGAGGAGGGAAGAGAAGGAGAAGAAAGTTCGGAAAAATAATGATCTAAATCAGTGCTGTTGAGGGTGCCTGTGTTGGTTAAGTGTCTGTCTTCAGCTCAGGTCATGATCCTGGGGTCCTGCGATCAAGTCCTGCTCAGTGGGGAGTCTGCTTCTCCCTCTCCCTCTGCTGCTCTCTCTCTGTCAAATAAATAAATAAAATCTTAAAAAAAAAAAAACAGTTCTGTCAATAGAAGTTTCTGCAGTGATGGAAATGTTCTATATCTGCTGTGGCCAATATGCTACATGTGACTGCTGAGCCATTGAAATGTAGCTATAGTATGACTGAGGTACCGGATTTTTAATTTATTTAATTTTGATTAATTTAAAATTAAATTTAAAGGTAAGGTAAACAAATCTTCCTTATAAATGAAGTCCAGATAATTTTTGTACTCTCAATAATTTGTGTATCTCATAGACACTCTCCCCTCAATGAGACTATATGTCCTTTCTGGAGGGTGGGCTAGATTTAGTGACTTGCCTCCAAAGAGTGGAATATGGAAAGGAGAAAAAAGTAACTTTACAGTGGAGAAATTAGTGGTAAGTCACAGTGATACCATGTATCCCTGATGGTAAGTGATAAGGACATAACACCTCCGTAGTATCATTCTAAAAACCTATATCCCCAGTGTAACCATGAGGAAAACATCAAACGCATATTGAGACATTCTGCAAAATATCTGATCCTTAAAGACTCCTTAAAATTGTCAAGGTCATGAAAAACAAGGAAAGTTTAACAAACTGTCATAGACCTGAGTAGGCTAAGGAGACACTATGACTAAGTGCAGTGCAGTATCCTGTATGGGAATCTGGAACAGAAAAAGGACGTTAGTAGAAAAACTAGTGATGTTTGGATAAAGCCTGGAGCATAGTTATAGCAACCTAATGAAGGATATTGAAGTAATTTTGAGGCCTAAAGGAGGTAATTTCCCAAATACACATTTTAGACACTGAAAATGCTTTCTCTGTATCTATAACCTCTTCATTTTGCCCACGGTATACTTCACTGAACAGAAATCCTCAAATGCAAAGGATCAATAATATTTAGGCTGTGTGATCTGACCATAATACAAGATGAGAAATTTACAGAGGAATTGCTTTTTAAAATCCCACACATTTGGAAAATAAATACCATATTACTATATAACCCTTGCGTTAAAAAGAGAATTACTAGGGAAATTAAGACATACTTAGAATTGAATGATAATGAACATATTATGAAGCAAACATTATAGGACAGTTAAATTGGTACTTAAGTAAATAAGGTAAATTTATAGCATTACATACAAGAGAAATAATTGGGATTTTACAAATAAACCACCTATGCATTTATCTCAAAAAATTGTAAAGAGGATAACTTTGTATGGTGACAGATGGTAACCACACTTACGGTGATTACTGTGTAATGGATAGAATGTCATATCGCTACATTGTACACCTGAAACTAATATGACATCATATATCAACTACACTACAATTTAAAAAAACTTAAAAATATTGTAAAGAGGAACCACAGAACCTATAGAGATTAAAGTAAAGAGTGGAAAATATAAATGAGCTAGAGATGAAAATCGCATTATAGTTTAACAAACCCAAAAGCTGTCTTTTTTTTTTCTTTTCGAAACATGACTAAACTAGACAGACCTCTGGCAGAAATGGCAATTTAAAAAAATCTGTAAAGGACCAGATAGTACATATTTTAGGCTTTTGAATATGATTTCTGGCAATTAATCAACTGCCGTTTTAAGAGGAAAGCAGCCATAGACAATACCTAAAGGAATGGATATGTCTGTGTTCCAATAAAACTTTATTTACGGACACTGAAATTTAAATTTTACGTAATTTTCACGTTGCAAAATAACATTCTCTTTGTGGGTTTTTCCCAGACATTAACGAACATAAAGTTTATTCTTAGGTCGCTGCAAGCTATACAAAAATAGGTGCCAGTCTATTTTTGTATAGCTTGACTAGATGCAACATCAAGAGTATGGGCGTCAAGACTCAGTTGCGTGGTCAAGTTCTCTTAAACATGGGGCGGGCAGCTAGTGTTTTACGAAAAAGGGACCACACCTGAGGATTATGAGAACTAACCTCCAGGTGGGCAAAGGTATCCCCTGATGGGCTGGGAGCCTGCCCTTATCCTTGAACCCTGGTCGGCTCTGCAACCTTGACTTCCCAAGACTCCTCCGGGGACTGAAGGTCATCGCTGACGCCCTAAACCATCTCAGCCTGACCCCGCGCCCAGGGATCGCCACCAGGGGCGCCAGAGCGCGCGCAGGCGCTGGACCGGCCTCTCCGCCAATCAGATCGCAGCGCCCAGAGCCGCGCCGGCCTGGGGCCCGCACCTGGCAGCCAATCACAGATCGCAGCGGGCGCGCGTGCGGAGGCGGCGGCGTCGGCGGCGCCTGGGGCCTGAGGAGGCGTCGTCCCCTCGGGCTTCGCCTGGGGAGCGCCTCGGGGCGGTGCGCCTCAGGCAGCTCAGGGACTGCTGCGGACCGGGGCCGGTAAGGACGGGGGCGTGGCGCGGCCCCAGTGTTCCCAGAGGGGAGATGGGAGGGATTGCGCGGCCGCAGCCCCGCGGGCCACACCGCTCCTGGTCTCGTTCTGCCTGAGCGGCCTGTGCCTGTTGCTGCGGCCTCCGAAGGGAGTGTCGGGTAAGCGGCCTCTGGCGGGTCCTGAGACCCCCTTCACGCACACCCCTTTCCCCGATCTCTGCGGGCGCCTTTCAGGCAGCATCCCCTCCCCCACCCTGGCGGGCCGCCCCCATCCCCCAAGCCTGGGCCCAGCCTGGGCCTCCTGGAGAAGGGGCCTGCTCTGGCTCCTAATACCTTCCCCTCCCCCGGCCCGCTGGGGTCTCTTGTGGAACTTAAGACATTTAAACGTCCCCAGCCAGCCTCCTCCCCGTTCTGGGCATCTGTCGGCCCAGACCCTTTAAGGCGATTCAAGCATTTGTAAATTCATTTATTGCTTCCTCGCCCCTGCCTCAGCGCCTTGTTAATTTTTCTGGTTTACTGCATCTCTGCCTGGACTCTATTTCAGACTCTTTCACCCTAATGAAGTCCTCCTGACAGCCAGGGCCCAGGGTGGTTTCCAGGCTTTGGATCTGGGCAGTTGGCAGGCATAGTGTTTTCTTTCCTGAGAGGGGGTAGTGGGGAGGAACAGGTGTGGGGGAAACGACACCAATTCTCTTCTGGTTAAGTGTGAGATGCTTGATGAACATCCAGATGGCAACATCAGGTAGGCAGTGGGATATGAAATATTCCTGTAACGTGTAAGTAGCCCTAATCCTCCTCTATGGTTGCCTCAAGGATGTGACCTTCTCCTGCCTGGAATATGTCAAGTTCTTAGAAGTTTCAGTGCACACCTGAGGTAAGATGAGAGGTCTTTATAAGGACCAAGATTGTACCACTTTTCTTCAGTTTTCTCTTATTTTCTTCTGTGTTAAAATACTACTATTTAGACAGTGTTTCCTGAGTGTGTATGACCTGAATATGTCTGATAAATTCAAGCCAATCACTGATTTAGGTAATTCTGGAGTTCTCTATATTGCTTCCTTAAAAACAGGAAGGGTGGCATTCTTTCACCTGCTCTCTTGAAAGGAAAAAGAAAGTAAGAGGATCATACATTTTAAGCTATGTAAAACTGACTTCTTTTACAGTGGTAGTAGGAGGCTAAAATGGGCTGTTATGCATACCTAAGATTTCAGCTAATGTATTAAAGTATTAAAATGGTTCATTCAGGGTAAATGTGTATTGGTTAAAAATGATTACATAGGTTTAGTTTGTTCATTTCTACAACCTTTTCCTAAGGGCTTTATTTCATGAAGTAATTGAATGTGACTGGGTAGGGGAGGCCATATGAATTCATTTCATACCAGTAGGCAAAACAATAAGTAAGTTGTATGCCCAGTAACTTGTGTATATAAGCGCAGTGAGACCCATTATATAGTTAGTTATCTATTGCTGTGTAACACATTGTCTCAAACTTAATGACCTAAGAAATGTTTATTTCACTGGTATACTCTAGAATCTAGGACTGGCTTAGCTGGGTGATTCTGGCTCAGGGTATCTTATGAGGTTGTAGTGAAGCTTTTGGCAGGATTGGCCGTCTCTGAAGACTTGAGTTTTGTTGGATGATCAGTGTCTGAGCTTGCTCACTTGACTGTAGTTCTTCACTCTGTGGGCCTCTCTATGGGGCTGCTCCTGTCGTGGCAGCTGTAGCTTCCCTCAGAGTGAGTGATTCAAGAGAGAGCTTGCTCCCAAGATGAAGTGTAGAGTCTTTTTCAGAAGTTGCATACCATTACTTCTGTATTTGCTTAGTCACATAGGCTAACCCTGTGGTAGTGTGGGAGAGGACTACATAAGAGTGTGAATACCAGGAGGCAAGATCATTTGGGGCCATCTTGGAGACTGGCTACCACACCCATTTATCCACCATTTCAACTCTTCTCCATATTGTTCTATTGTTATGAGTGAATTATTTGGCTCCAGGCTAAGGGCAAAACCTCCCCTTGTGTACTAAATCCAAGCAGTTTTTGTTTATTCAGGAATATTGTTCCAGCAAGTCTCCTCTTTGTCCTGGATTAAGTTTTCAGGTTCTCTGGATCATTCTCATCAGCGAACAGACTGATTGTAATGTCACCTCTCATTAAAAATCCATCTTTTAATTGCACATCTCCCTTTTGCTTATTTTATTTCATATTTGCTTTTCATTAGAGGAAAATTTCTCCAGAGTTGTCCATATTTGCTTCCTCTGGTTCTCCCATTCTCCTTTAAATCCACTCTTGTTAGGATCTCCAGTGAATTCCACAGTGCTTAACCCAATGGTCAGTTGTTATTTTTTTTTAAGATTTTATTTATTTATTTGAGAGAGAGAGAGAGAAAGAGAGAGCACCAAGGGAGAGTGAGAGAGAGAAGCAGACTCCCCGCAGAGCAGGGAGCCTGTTGCGGAACCTGATCTCAGGACCCCAAGATCATGACCTGAGCCGAAGGCAGATGCTCAACTGACTGAGCCACCCAGGCGTTCTGAACTGTTAGTTATTAATTTATGTGATCTGTTGTGGCATTTATCAGAGTCATTCATTTCCTCTTCCCTGAAAATAATTTTTCATTTGGATTACAACATGCTTTTTTCCATTCTCCTTTTATCACTCCCCACCACCCCACCCCTAGTTGGCTCTAAGTAACTCTTCCTTCGTATCCTTTTCTGGTTTCTTCTCATGTTCCTGACCTCTAACCAATGGAATGCCCCAGGACTTGGATATCAGACCTCTTTCCCTAGATGACCTCATCCAGTCTTGTGTTTTAAATAACATTACATGCCAAAGACTCCAAAATTTGTGTACTTAGCCCAGGTCTTTGCCTGAGCTTTGGTCTCATATTTACTTGCTCAGCATCACCCCTTATATGTGTCATCCTTTTCTTCACATCCCAAATCCAATCTTTCAGCAAATCTTGTGGACCTGCAGGTTTTGATCTAGAATTTGACCCCTTCTCAGTATCCCTGGCTTGTATTATAATAATCTTTTGTCTGTATTATTTCAGTAGCCTCTTAACTTGCCTTCCTGCTTCCAGTTATTACTTTCTAAAGTCTTATTTCTTCACACAGCAGCCAGAGTAATCCTTTTGAAATGAAAGATCATATCACTCCTCACTCAAAATTCCCAGTGACCTATTATACTCAGAGTAAAAACCAAAGAACTTAGAATGGACTACATTAACATACTACAACAAACTCATTCTTTGATCTCCTCTCCAGTTTCTCTCCCTTTCCATTGGCTTGCCTGTGTTAGCCTCTTGACCAGTCCTTAACTTTGGTAAGCATGCTCCAGTCTCAGAGCCTTTGTATTTGTTCTTCCTTCTGCTGGACCTCCATAACCATGCCATACAAATATCAGCCTGCCTTCATACTACCTGGCTCATTTCCGCCTTTATTTTCTCTATAGCATTTATAACCATTCGAAATTTTATATCTATGTATACACACATATAATAATATAAAATATTTTATATTTTATATTTATGTATTAAAATATGTGATATGTGATACTATAACATTGCACGCAATAACATTATGTGTGTATATTTTCTTAAATGTATTTTCCAGTTACCTCTATTGCAGTGTCAGCTCCTTGAAGAAAGGGTCTTTGTTTCAATCACTACTATATTCCCAGTACCTAGACAAGTACCTGGCATATGGTAGGATCACCAAATACTTCCTAATACTCAAATTCCTCACAAACACTATCTTGATGCTTCTCCCTCCCCTTTTCTCTGTTAGGGGTTAGGGTTAGGAGATTGTCAAAACTGTATGATTCTTTACGATTATGCTCTTGTGTCATTTCTTTGTTTCTCAGTCTTTTGTGGACAGGAATATGTTCTAATTCTACTAATTTAATATGTTTTATAGTTGTAGTTCATCCAAAATAGTGAACATCAGAATGTTACCAACCTTGTATGTATGACCACTCATAGAACTTATGATGATCTTTCCATAGAGTAACACTTTTCTTCCTAATTTCTTAAAGAAAAAGAAAGAGAGAGAAGAAAGAAAGAAAAGAAAGAAAAAGAAAGAAAGAAAGAAAAAGAAAGATAAGAAAAGAAAAGAAAGAAAGAAAAAGAAATTACCCCTTCCTCCTTTTTTTGCACCCAGAAGTTCTAACACAGCATTATTATGTTAGGGTCAATTTGATATGAAAAAAATAATAGTGACTATCATATTTTGGTTTCATAACACTTAAAAAATTTGGGTATAAGTTATTTTAAGCCATCCTTTGTAAGTTCTGTACACTTATCAACCACAAGTATTCTTAGGTGCATTCCTTATTCTTTCCTTTAAATGTATAAATTAGTCATTTGAGTAACACTGAATAGTAGAGTTCTGAGAGTTCAGCTTAAGCATTAGAATTGTATACATTTGAAAACAAAGTATGGATGCTTTGTGGAAGTCTTACCAGGATTTTTCCTTTGGGAGCTTTCCAATAGCAGGGAGATACATGTTACATAGAGATTCATGTCAGGGCACATCTAGGGTGCATAGAATATGCTGTCACCACTTTCACAACTTCCAGATTCCTTACAAGTAGGTTGATTAATTTATCACTGAAATTGTTTTATTAATGGGGGAGGAAGAGAGAGAAAATAAGCACACTTCCCTCTGAGCGCAGAGCCCAACATGGGGCTTGATCTTACAACCCTGAGATCAGGACCTGAGCTGAAATCAAGATTCGGATGCTTAACTGAGCCACCCAGACTCCCTGAGATCGGGGTATTTTTAAGAGTGAAAAGTGGCACTATTAAAAAAATACATAGCGGGGGCGCCTGGGTGGCTCAGTCATTAAGCGTCTGCCTTTGGCTCAGGTCATGATCCCAGGGTTCTGGGATCGAGCCCCGCATTGGGCTCCCTGCTCAGCGGGGAGCCCGCTTCTCCCTCTCCCACTCCCCTTGCTTGTGTTCCCTCTCTCGCTGTGTCTCTCTCTGTCAAATAAATAAATAAAATCTTAAAAAAAAAATACATAGGGGCAGCAGGTCAAACTCGATTGTCCTGGTCAAATCAGGATATTTAGCAGTCCTAATGATAATTGATGTTTCAAGACCTTAGTATCAGAATGGTGTCCACTCTACAAGAAGATATCCGTCCATCCCTAGGAATGTATACTTCCCACTACAAATTTGTAAATTGACCACTTGATACTAGTTTAACTCTCTTTGTGGGCTAGACTAGTTTGCCTTGTTACCATAATCCTAACTACCTAATTCTTGTTACATGAATGGAGTCTGTTTAGGGGCTTTGAAAATTTAGTGTCAGTTGTTGGGATGTGGGGGGTCACACCAGCCTATTGCTAGGCATTTTTTTGTTTGAGATATAATTCACATACTATACAGTTCACTCAGTAGAATGCAAAATTGAATGATTTTTAGTTTATTCACAAAATAGTGCAGTCTTTACCACTATCTAATTCCTGAACATTTCATCAACCCTAAAACCCTGTATTAGTTTCCTGTGGCTACTATAACAAATTACCACAATCTTGGTGGATTAAAACAACAAAAATTTATTCCCTCTCAGTTCTGGAGCCCAGAAGTTAGAAATCAGTTTCACCTGACCTAAATCAGGGTGTTGGCAGGGCCACCCTACCCCAGAGACTCTAGGGGAGAATCCATTGCTTGCCTCTTCCAACTGGCATTCTTTGGCTGTGGCCATGTCATTCCAGTCTTGTTACAAAGCTTCTCCTATTGTATATGTGATATCTTCTGCCTCTTACTGAGGATACTTATGATGGTATTTTGGGCTCATTTGTATAATCCAGGATAATCTTCCCATCTCAAGATTCTTAATTACATCTGCAAAGACCCTTTTCCCCAGATAACATATATATGTTTCAGGGATTAGGATCCAATATTTTTTGAGGTCATTATTCAACCAACTACATTTCCTCATTCTCCCCCCACCCCTTCCCATGGCAACCACTAATTTATTTCTGTTTCTGTGGATTTGCCTATTGTAGACATTTTTTTGTAAGAGGAATCATACAATATGTGGCCTTTTTGTGTCTGGCTTTATTCACTTAGCATCTTTTCAAGGTTCATCCATGTCATACATGTTCAGCAGTACTTTATTTGTTTTCATGGCTGAATAACATTCCATTGTATGGCTGGCTATACCACAGTTTGTCCATTCATCAGTTAATGGACATTTGGATTGTTTGCACTTTGTGGCAATTATGAATAATACTGCTGTGAACATTGTTGAGCAAATTTTTGTATGGACTTAACGTTTTCAACTCTTTGGGGTATATACCTAGGAGTAAAATTGCTGGAGCATATACCTCTATATTTAATTTTTGAGATGCTGCCAAACTGTTTTCCGAAGTGGCTGACCATTTTACAGCAGTTGTACTAATGATATATGAGGATTCTGATTTCTCCACATTCTCTGTGACACTCTTGACTGTTTCTCTTTTTGATTATAGTCAACCCAGTGGATATGAAGTGGTATCTCATTGTGATTTTGATTTACATTTCCCTAATAACTAATTGTGTTGAGCAGCATCTTATTGTATTATATTATTTGTATATCTTCTTTGGAGAAATGTCTATTCAAATTTTTTGCTCATTTTTTTATTGTGGTAAGAAACAGGTAACATAAATTTTACCATCTTAGCCATTTAAGTGTTAAATATATTAACATTGTTTTAAAACAGATCTCTAGAACTTCTCATTTTGCAAAATTGAAACTCTGTATCCATCCCGTTAAACAACAAAGTTCCTTTTTCCCTCTCTCCCTAGATCCTGGTATCCACCATTCTACTTTTTGTTTCTTTTCTGTTGCTTTGACTACTTTATTTTATTTTTTTTAAGATTTTATTTATTTATTTGACAGAGAGAGACACAGTGAGAGAGGGAACACAAGCAGGGGGAGTAGGAGAGGGAGAAGCAGGCTCCCACTGAGCAGGCAGCCTAATGTGGGGCTCGATCCCAGGACCCTGGGATTATGACCTGAACCGAAGGCAGACGCTTAACGACTGAGCCACCCAGGCGCCCCTGCTTTGACTACTTTAGATACTTCACATAAGTGGAATTAATATAGTATTTGTCTTTTTTGTGACTGGCTTTTTTAATTTAGCATAATGTGTCCTCAAGATTCATGGGTGTTGTAGTATGTGACAGGCCTTCCTTCTTATAGTGGGATAATATACCATTGTATGTATATACACATTTTTAAAATTTATTCATCAGTTGATGAACATTTGGGCTGCTTCCACCTTTTAGTTATCAGAACAGTTCTGCTGTGAACATGGGTGTGTAAATATCTCTTTGAAATCCTGTTTTCATTTCTTTTGGATATATATCCAGAAGTGGGATTGCTGGATCATATGGTAGTTCGATTTTTAATGTTTTGGGGAACCTCTTTTGCTTTGCATAGCAGTTGCACCATTTTACATTCCAACCACAGCACATAAGGATTCTAATTTCTTCATATCCTTACCAGTAGTTGTTATTTTCTGGTGTATTTATTTATTTTTATATATTTTAATAGTAGCCATCCTAAGGGGTGTGAGTGATGTATCATTGTGGTTTTGATTCACAATTCTCTGATTACTGTCATGTTGAACATCTTTTCATATAGTCGGCCATTTGTATATCATTTTTGGAGAAATTTCTATTTAATTCCCTTGCCCATTTTTTTAGTTTTTATTTAATCTTACCCCCCACCCCAGCGTGGGGCTCAGACTCACAACCATGAGGTCAAGAGTCACATGCTCTTGGGCGCCTGGGTGGCTCAGTTGGTTAGGCGACTGCCTTCAGCTCAGGTCATGATCCTGGAGTCCCGGGATCGAGTCCCACATCGGGCTCCCTGCTCAGCGGGGAGTCTGCTTCTCCCTCTGACCCTCTTCCCTCTCGTGCTCTCTATCTCTCATTCTCTCTCTCTCTCTCTCTCTCTCTCAAATAAATAAATAAAATCTTTAAAAAAATAAAAAATAAAAGAGTCACATGCTCTTTAGACTGAGCCAGTCAGGCAACCGCCTTGCCCATTTTTAAATAGAGTTGTCTTTTTATTCTTATGTAAGAGGTCTTTATGTATTGTGCATACAACTCCCTTATCACATATATGATTTACAAATATTTTCTCCCATTCTGTGGGTTGTCCTTTTACTTTCATGATGGTATCTTTTGAAGGACAGAAGTTTTTAATTTGATGAAATCCTCTTTTATTAAATTTATTTAAATTTGATTAATTAACATAGTGTATTATTAGTTTCAGAGATAGAGTTCAGTGATTCATCAGTCTTATATAGCACCCAGTGCTCATTACATCCTGTGCCCTCCTTAATGCCCATCACCCAGTTACCCCATCCCCCCACTCCCCTCCAGCAACCCTCAGTTTGTTTCCTATGATTAAGAGTCTCTTATGGTTTGTCTCCCTGTCTGATTTAGTCTTGTTTTATTTTTCCCACCCTCCCCCATGCTCCTCTGTTTTGTTTCTTAAATTCCACATAATAGTGAAGTCATATGATAATTGTCTTTGAATGACTTATTTTGATTAGCATAAATACCCTCTAGTTCCATCCATGTCATTGCAAATGGCAAGATTTCTTTTTTTTTTTTGCTGGCTGCATAATATTCCATTGTATATATATACCACATCTTCTTTATCCATTCATCTGTTGATGGACATCTGGGCTCTTTCCATAGTTTGGCTGTTGTGGACATTGCTGCTATAAACATTGGGGTGCAGGTGCCCCTTCAGATCACTACATTTGTATCTTTGGGGTAAATCCCTAGTAGTGCATCAAAAGCTAATGATGTAATGTATGGTGATTAACATAACAATAAAAAAATAAAAAAAAAATCCCTAGTATTGCAATTGCTGAGTCATAGGGTAGCTCTATTTTCAACTTTTTGAGAAACCTCCATACTTTTTTCCAGACTTGCTGTACCAGCTTGCATTCCACCAACAGTGTGAGAGCTTTCCCTTTGATGAAATCCTGTTTGTTTTTCTTTTGTCATTATTCTTTTGGTACCTTGTCTAAAAAACCATTTTCTTCTATTTTTTTAAAAAAGACTTACAGTTAGCTCTTACATTTAGTTCTACAGTCTATTTTGAGTTTTTTGTTTTTTTTTTTTTTAATATGCTGTGAGTAGGGGTCCAACTTCATTCTTTTGATGTGGATGTTCACTTGTTCCAACATTTTTTGAAAGGACTTATCTGTTCCCAACTTAATTTTTTGCTGTTCTTGCTGAAAATCAATCGACGATTAGTGTATGGGTTTATTTTTGGACTCTGAATTGTATTCTATTGATCTGTGTTTCTTTCTTTTTGCTAGTACCACACTCTTGATTACTGTAGCTTTGCAGTAAGTTTTGAAATCATTGTGAGATTTTCATTTCTTCTTTTTCAAGATTGTTTTGGCTATTCTGAGTCTTTTGCATTTCCATCTGAATTTTAATTTCTGTGAAGAAGCCAGGTGGGATTTTGACAGATCACTATTGGGAATCTTGCCATTTTAACAATATTAAATCTTATGAATGAACATGGGATGTATGCATTTACTTAGATCTTTTTTAATTGCCTTAGCAATGTATTCAGTATAATTCAGTGTTTTCAGTATGAAAGTCTAGCATTTTTTTCTGGAAACTTACTCCTAAGTATTTTACCCTTTTTAATGCTAGTGTACATAGAATTGCTTGTTTAATTTCATTTTCATAGTGTTTATTGCTAGTGTATAGAAATATAATTGATGTTTTATATTGATCTTATATTGTTTATTAGTTCTAATACTAATTCCTCAGGATTTTCTATATACAAAATCATGTCCTCTTCAGTATAGTTTTATTTCTTTTTTCCAGTCTGAATGCTTTTTTATTTTTATTTTCTTGTCTGATTGTCCTGGTTAAAACTTCCAGTATAATGTTGAATCAGAATGGTAGAAGTGGACATCCTTGTCTTGTTCCTGATCTTAGAGGAGAAGCTTTCAGTCTTTTTGCTATGAAGTGTAACGCTAGCTGTGGGTCTTTTACAGATGCCCTTTGTCTGAGAAAGTTCCCTTCTCCTGGTTGTTGAGTGTGTTTTTATTCTCTCCTTGCAGAAGGGTGCTAGATTTTGTCCAGTGCTTTTTTAGCGGGCAGATATGGGTTTTTTTGGTCCTTTATTCTGTTGAAATGGTATAATTTTTTTTAAACATTTTATTTATTTATTTGACACAGAGAGAGGGAGATAGTGAGAGAGAGCGAGCACAAGCAGGGGAGCGGCAGGCAGGCAGAGGGAGAGGGAGAAGCAGGCTCCCTGCTGAGCAAGGAGCCCGACGTGGGACTTGATCCCAGGACCCTGGGATCACGACCTGAGCCGAAGGCAGCCGCTTAACTGACTGAGCCACCCAGGCGCCCCTGAAATGGTATAATGTTGATTGATTTTCATATAATGAACCAACTTTGCATCTCTTACATAAATCTCAGTTGGTCATGGTGTATAGCCCTTTTTATATGTTATTAAATTGTGTTTGCTAGTATTTTGTTAAGGATTTTTGCCTCTATTCATAAGGGATATTGGTGTCTAGGTTTTGTTTGTTTGTTTTTTGGTGTGTGATACCTTTGTTTAATTTTGGTATAAATAGTACTGACCTCAGAATGAGCTGGAAAGTTTTTTCTCCTCTTCTAATTTTTGGAGAGTTGATTCTTCTTGATTGTTTTGATGGAATTTGCCAGGATAGTCATCTGATCTTGGATTTCTCTTTTGGGAATTTTTTTTATTACTAACTTAATCTCTTTACTTGTTTTGGATCTATTCATATTTTCTAGGTTTTTTTCAGTCAGTTTGGTAGTTTGTGTCTTTCTAGGAATTTGTTCATTTCATCAAGGTTATCGTATTTGTTGAAATAGAATTGTTCATAGTGTTCCCTTAATTTTTTTTAAAATTAATTTCAGGGGCCTAGGTGGCTCAGTTGGTTAAGTGTCTGCCTTTGGCTCAGGTCATGATCTTGGGGTCCTGGGATCCATCCTGGGGGGCTCCCTGTTCTGTGCTTCTTCCTCTCCCTCTGCCCCTTCCCCTGCTTGTTCACGTGCTCTCTTTCTCTCTCTCTCAAATAAATAAAATCTTAAAAAACGTTAAAAAAATTTCTATGTGGTTGGTAGTAATTTCTGTGTGGTTGGTAGTAATATCCCCTCTTTATTTAAAAAAATAATATATTGAGGGTGAAATTTGCATAACATGAAATCAGTCACTTTAAAGTGAAAGAGTCGGTGGCATTTAGAGCATTGTATATCTGCTGCTTCTATCTAGTTCCAAAACATCTCAAACATTCCAAAGTGAAATTCTTTACCATTAAGCAGTTTCTCTCCATTTCTCCTCTCTCATCCCCTGGCAACTACCAATCTGTGTTTAGATTCTATGCCTTTATCTATTCTGGATATTTCCTGTAGATGAAATCATACAATATGTGAACTTTTCTGTCTGACTTCTTTCACTTTGCATGTTTTTAGGGTTTATTCAGGTTGTAGCATGTATCAGTACTTCATTCCACTTTTTAAAAATTAAGTTAATTATTTTTATTGAGGTATAATTGACCTATAACATTATATTAGTTTCAGGTATACAGCATGATTTGGTATTTATATAAATTGTGAAATGCCCACAATAAGTATAGTTAACATCTGTCACCATACATATTTTTTTTTTGTCTTGTGATGAGAACTTTTAAGATCTACTCTCCTAGCAACTTTCAAATATGCAATACAGTATTATTAACTATAGTTACCATGTTGTGCATTGCATCTCCATGACTTATTTATTTTATAACTGGAAGTTTGTACCTTTTGATCCCCTTCATCCATTTTACCCCTCTCCCTTGCCTCTGCAATCACCAGTCTGTTCTTCTTATCTATGAGCTTATTGTTGTTTACGATTCCACATATCAGTGAGATCATACAATATTTGTCTCTCTCTGTTTGACTTATCTCACTTAGCATAATGCCCTCAGGTCCATCATGTTGCAAATGGCAAGATTTCATATTTTTTACAGCTGAATAGTATTCCATTGTTTGTACATACCACATTTTCTTTATCCACCAATCTGTGGACACTTAGGTTGTTTCTGTATCTTGGCTATTATAAATGATGCAGCAATGAACATGGAGGAGCCTTTATTCCCTTTATGGTTGAATAATATTCCAGTGTTTGTATATACTACAATTTGTTTACTCATCCACTGATGGATATTTGTATTATTTTCACCATAAAGTTCTTGTGAGTCATGTTACTATAAACAAGCATGTACTTTACATGTACTTGTCTGAGTACCTACCTGCTTTCAGTTCTAATCAGGCAATACCTAGAAGTGGACTTGTGGGGTCATGTGATAATTCAATGTTTAACTTTTTGAGGAACTGCCATAATGTTTTCCACAGAAATCCTCTGGTTTTTGCAAACCTTTGGTTAATTTCTGGGATGAAAAAGCTTGATTTTGACAATTTTTGCTGTTGTTCTCTTTGCTTTTATGAAGGAAGGAATGTTTGTAGTTTCATATTTCACCATTCCCTATGACCTTACCTTTTGCTGGCATTTAACAAATTAACATTGTCTTTTTATTTTTTAAGTCATCTTTTTTGTGGTTCTCTGCAGCCCCTCTTTAAATCATTCACCAGTCACCTGATACTTCCAAACCCTCTCTAAACACTTGGTCTTAGAGAAAGAACTTGCTTCTGAACTAATAGGCCACTTTTAGGTTGAACTGCCACCCTGCTCATCTCTAGTTTGTGGATTCTGCTAAGATCCTGCTCTTGGGAGGAAAGGAAGGACAAGGGAAAATGGCTGAAAGTGACTGTGGTCATTCTCCTGAGTCCCAGGGTTGCAGGGTTCTCACATTTGCTGTAATAGTACACTTCAGTGGCTCCCAGACTTGAAAAAATTGCCTGTTCCTCAGGTTTGAACATTTCCTACTTCTTCCCTCAGCCCACTTTCCTTTGTTGAATTTATTTCTAACTCCTAGGTAATCGTTTTCCTTTCACATATATTTAAGATTTATGTGCCAGGACTGCTCTAGGAATTTGGGAGAAATCAATGAACAAAACAGACAAAAACAAGCTAAAAAACGAAACAGAATTTTTCCAATGGAAAGAACTGACAGTCCAGTGGAGAAGAAAGGTATATAATATAATATAACATTATACACACACACACATATATATACACACACATATATTTATATATACATATAACACAAGCTTTGGTGATATAGAAGGTGATGTTATGAAATTAGGAAGAATATAATAGAGCAGGGTCATAGGATCGAATGTTGGGTAGGTAGAAGTGTTGTAATTGTAGATCGGGTGATCAGAGCAAGTCTTGTTAGCCATGGAGATATCTGGGAGACAAGAATTTCAGGCAGAGCCTAAAGGGAACAACAGGGAAGCCACTGTGGCTGGATTGCAGGGAATGAGTGTTAGAATAATGGAAAAAGAAGTCAGAGAGGTAGCAAGAGTGAAAATAGGTAGTGAGGGTCTATAAATTGTTAATTTTTCTTAGTCCAATCTACAGAAATAATCCTGTCTTTGGCAAAGAAAAACCTTGGTTTAATAGTTGTTCCCTTTTTAGACTCCCATGCTAGATTAAACCCCATTTTTTTTTAAAGATTTTTATTTATTTATTGAGAGAGAGAATGGTAGAGAGAGAGCATGAGAGGGAAGAGGGTCAGAGGGAGAAGCAGACTCCCCGCTGAGCAGGGAGCCCGATGCGGGACTCGATCTTGGGACTCCAGGATCATGACCTGAGCCGAAGGCAGTTGCTCAACCAACTGAGCCACCCAGGCGCCCCTAAACCCCATTTTTATACTCCTCTACCATTCTGAGCTTATTTATGAACAAATATTTATTAAAAAATATTCATGAGAACATTATTTTTGTTTTTTCTTAGTTGTCCTAAAGGGGAATATACATGTTTAATGTAGTTTTAAGGACCCTGTGAGGCTCTCATTTCCCCAAGGATATGTTTAATGGGCATTAAATTCTAAGGTAGCAGATGTAAGAAGAGTAGTGGGAGAGAGACATGAGTGCTATGGATGGGGAAAGAGTGAAGGGGTAGGGATGGGAATTTGAAGGAGTGGTAGCAGGGTGAAGAATGAGGATAGGTATCAAAGGAGTCCTGTTAGCCTAATCTCAGGAAGCTACTCAAGAAAGACTGATGCCTGAAATAAAGGTGGTGTGTAGCTATAACAAAGACCCATGAAGAGGGACATTGTTTAAATGCATAGGAATAACCTGGGAGATGAATTATCACCCACTGCCATCTCAGCTATCTTTGGCATGAAATCTTCTCATTAACTCCTTCCACAGCCCTTGGCAGCTTTGTTGATGGGGGATATGAAGTGGTTTTGAGGATTAACTCCTTAGATCTAGTAGGTCTTTGGCATGTCCAACTTCATGACCCCAAGTATCTTAAGATTCTGGTAAATTGTAGAAAATAAAGGTACCAGAAGAGAAGTGTTAAGAAAATTCCCATGGCCTGATGTTACTATTTTTCTAAATGAACTCATTCATTATTTATTCACTTTAGGTTTGATTTTTTTCTCTTTTTTTCACCTTGAATAATTGGTTGGATGGAAAGTTAATCCATGTGGTCAACAGCTATAAAATCCTACCAAGATCATTTGGGTGAAAAATCTGACAATGTTCTTGGAACCCAGTTTATTTTTTATTTTTTTAAACAACAGAATTTGTTCTCATGATTTTAGAGCCTGGAAAATTCAAGATCAAGGTGCTGGCTGATTTGCTTGCTTCCTCCTGGCTTGCAGACCTTCTCACTGTGTCTTCACATAGTGGGTGGGAGACAGAGAAGAAGCAAGCTCTCAGATATCTCTTCTTGGTACTAATCCCATCATGAGGACCCCACCCTCATGAACTTATCTAAACCTAATTAGATGGGAACCCAAAGTTCCAGCTCCAAATACTATCACTTTGGGGGTTAGGGCTTCAACATATGAAGTTTGGAAGGACACAGTTTGGTTCATAGCATACTATAATATGTATTCTCTAAAATTGGAGGAGTCATTTAACATGTAGGGATAGTGGAGTGATATAATAACAGAGTTGTTTTAAGATTCACCTAGTGGTGGTATGCAGTTGGCGATAATTTGAAGGACAGAGAGATGACAATTTGGAGCCTAGTGCAGATGTACAAACATGAAGTAACTGGTGGACTCAAACTTAGAAATTGGGGGAGGAGCTTTAATAGGAATGGAAATGAAAGGTAGAATGACTAATGCTCTAAAAAGTTATTTAGAACCACTTATAAGTTTCTTTGAATAATTTGATGGAGGTTGGGGGAGATTTGAACAGTTTTTATAAAATACAAGGAGATTAAAATTGAATCCAGTGAGACTCTGATCCTTAGAGACTAAGCAATTAATAGCACCATCACCAGAATTTAGACATGCATTAAGTTAGAGTTCTAGCGGAAAGAACACAGAACTAGATTTCAGGAATCATGAACTTTAGTCCTAACTCTGTCTCCAGACTTTACATGTAAATTTAGGTGAATCATAAATTTTTCTAGGCTTGAAAAGTTTATCCTCAGATAATTCTTATGGTCATATTGGTTGTCAAATTAGATTTTATTCTATTTTTTATTTAAAATTTTTATTTTTTAAGTTCAAGTTTTAAATTTTATTTTGATTTTTATGATATCAGGGAGAATATTAATAATTTCTACTTAGAATTATTTCTTGGGAGAGGATATTAGAGCATCATGTAGAATTACCTAGAAGATAGTCACTAGAAATGTGGACGGTGATACTCAGGAGGTTAGATTAAGGATGGAAGTTCTCCCATAGAACATTTTTGATGCACGTGTAGGGCATTTCTACTAGCATCTCATAAGTAGAGGTCAGGGATACTGCTACACATCCTAAATGCACCCAACAGCCCCCCCACAACAAAGAATTATCTGGTCCAGACATGTTAGTGGTACTTATGTTGGGAAACAGTGGACTAGGTGGCATCATCCTGGAGTTAGATGATTGAAATTGTATAGAGTCAGACCAAACCAATTTCAGTGACTCTAAAGAGCAGTGTTTTCAGGTGTGCCTTATATGCTTTCTTGCATTACATATTTCCTAATTATGTACTTGATATTAATTTTAAGGTTGTAAATCACTATTCATGACACACTAGACTGTAAGCTTCACGCATTCACCACTTTCTACTTAGTACTTGTGTTTAGTGTCATACCACTGTTGGGCAAGCAAAATATAGTTGTGGAACAAGTGATGAAAATAATAAATAATTTTTCTGCTTCATATTCTATTTTTTGACTTCTAAGTTGGTACACACATCTCAGGATTAAATATCTATTTGTTCCAAAATTATATGCTGTTGTGCTAATTAAATTGGTGGGAGGTACATGGCACATATTAGATGCCAGTTTAATTTTTATAGTTGGGGTTTGAAGGGTCTACATTGGACTACAGTGAATTCTGACATCAGGTTTTCAGAAACTGGTGAGTTATGATCCAGAGTTTAAAGTACCTATGTCTTGCTAGCCTAAAACCAATGTTTTTCAAACCACTAGTAGTGAGCCATTGATGAGTCATAATTAATTTTGTAGGTCATGGTCAATTTAAGAAAAATGAAATAGAAAATATTAGAATAAGCATCCCATGTAGTAAAGCAATTGCTATTTATATGTTTGTGTAGTGAGACTCCATATACATTGTTTTCATTATGGGTTGTGATAAAAAATGTTTGTAAAAAGCTAGCAGCTTTCAGTCCTTCACAGGCCTACAGAGTATCTGACATGGACAAGGTTCTAAGAGTAAAAATAGAAAATGTGGAATTAATGGAGTACAGTCTATTCTACAAATAAAGGTTCTGATTAATGAAAGTTACTGTTAATTCATTTAACAAATCCTCCCATATTGTGCCAGGCACTGTTCTTTGTGCTGAGGATACAACAGTCAACAAAAGATAATCTCTGTCTTTTGGAGTTTACATTTTACTGGATGGACAGTAGAAAATAATCAAGATAGATAAAGTTTATGTGTTAGGTGGTGATAAGGACTTGAAGGTGAGGAGAAGAGAAGAGAGATTGGGAATGTGAATTAGCAGTTGGTTGGAGTATTTGAGAACCTCTTGGAGAAGACTTGCAACAGACGTCTGAAGATGGTGAGGATTCAGCCATGCAGGTATCTGGATGATGAGCATTCATATTAGAAGGACAGCAAATACAGGGCCCTAAACAAGGTAAAGTGTTTAATGTGTTCAAGAAATACCAAGGTGGTTAGTGTGGTTAGAGTGAGATGGATAGGGGAGAGGAGTAGGACATAATTGCAGGGCAGTACGTAGGCTTGGAAGCATGGTCTTACAGGCATTGGAGCTATTAGAAGCACTTGGCCTTTTACTGAGTAAACTAGAAAGCCGTTGGAGGGTTTTGAGCTGAGCAGTGATAGAATGTGACTTGACAGAATTACTTTGCCTGCTATGTGGAAAAGAGACTGAGGTGGGCTGAGGGAGGAAGTCCTGTTGGATATAAGTTCAGTGGGGAAGTTAGGATTAGAGGGCGAAATTTAGGAGACATCAGTGAATGGACTATAATTAAGGTCTTGAGTTGAGATGAGATTATCAAGAGAGTTTGTTCCCAATTTGCTAGGCATGTGTTAAGCACTTGACATTGAATTATGCTGTTTGTTGACAGTGGGTAAGCACTCTTACTCTTACTCTGTTCTTTGAATTTGACACTTCTTTTTTTCTACATTAATATTACAAAATTAGTATGTATGAATCAATTGGGATATATACATTTACTATAAAATTTTCTTTAATTCAGCTACAAAATAAGGTACCATTGAATTGTTGGTGCTTTTTAAAAAGAGCTGTTACCTTAAGTCTAAGAAATAAGAACTTTTGCCTTTAAGATAAAACACATTTAAAAGTTTTAAACTTGCCAAAGAAGATGCAGCTGGTTTGTGGCTGACTTAGAATTCCAGCTTAATCTTCTCTGACTCCAAAACCCATGTTTCTAAACACTGCACAATGATGCCTTTGTAAAATAACGTATCCTTTACATATGATTTCACCTAGTGATTAGTTATTAGTTTTTTCCTCTTTTTTTAGTAGAAGAAATCATAATCAGCTTAAGGCAAAGCTATGATTCTAGAGTTGCACAGACTTATAATAATAGCAGGCTTTAAAGCTGTCATTTATCCTCTATGAGTTTTAGTGTCCTTATCTTATAAAATAAGGGTGTTTATAACTACCGTAGAGTTTTGGAGAGAATTAAATAAGATAATGCATTTTTCCGTACTTACTGATGTTTAGTGTGTTTGTACTTAGGTGGCAATTTATATAAAGAAAGCACTGGGACTGTGGCCACACCTTCAAGAATAAAAAAAAAAATTAGAAAATGGAACAGCCCTCTATATTATGTGAGGAAGAACAAGAGCCTGAACCACAGCAGAACATAGAAGAAACCAAAAAAGTAGATGATGAAGATGCTGAGCTGATCTTTGTTGGGGTGGAACGTGTAAATGACGATGCTGAGCTGATCTTTGTTGGGGTGACTTCAAATTCAAAACCAGTTGTTTCAAATATTTTGAACAGAGTCACCCCAGGTTCATGTTCAAGGAGAAAAAAGTATGGTCACCTCAGAAAAGGTACTACTCACAAATTTCAGCCTATAAGTCATGTGACCCCTATATCAGAAGCAGTGACTGCCTTGCCAGTTTCTGAATCTGAATCAAGATCAACAGATAGTCCCATTATTATTGAGCCTTTGTCTAAACCCGATTATAAAAATAATTCACCACAAGTCGTGCCTAATAGCTCTTCAGAGTTATGTTCTCCTTTGATTACATTCACAAGTTCATTACAGCATCCAGTAGGAACAGCACTTTCTGTAGGAGGTATGAATAAAAGTCCTTGCATATCAAAGCAACTCTCCCCTGCTGAAGTAAATGACATAAATCCCAAAAGGCCTAAACTCAGTGATGGAATCATAGAGGGACATGCTTCAGCTTTGTCCCCTTCAGGTATCTTTCATACAATGACTTCGCAGCAAAGCACATTCTCAGACAGTGTTCATACCTCATTAAGCCATGTTCAGAATGGAGCACCTTTTCCAACAGCTTTTCCAAAGGACAGTGTCCATTTCAAGCCTATAAATCCTGTTAAGGAAAATAGACCGGCAAAAACAGACTTTTTGAGTCTAGCAAGTCAAAACCAGATTGTTGATCCCAAGAAAGGAAGTCTGGTCATATTACTTAGTGACTTTTATTATGGGCAACATAAAGGAGACGGTCAGCCAGAAGAGAAGACTCATACAACCTTTAAATGCCTCAGCTGCTTGAAAGTTCTAAAAAATGTCAAGTTTATGAATCACATGAAGCACCATTTGGAACTTGAGAAGCAGAGGGGTGACAGCTGGGAAAGCCACACCACCTGCCAGCACTGCCACCGACAGTTTCCCACTCCCTTCCAGCTGCAGTGTCACATTGAAAGTGTACACACCATCCAGGAGCCTTCTGCTGTCTGTAAAATTTGTGAATTGTCATTCAAAACAGATCAGGTTCTCTTACAGCACATGAAGGACAATCATAAGCCTGGCGAAATGCCCTATGTGTGCCAGGTTTGCAATTACAGATCGTCAGCCTTTGCTGATGTGGAAACACATTTCAGAAAATGCCATGAAAACACTAAAAATTTGCTCTGTCCATTCTGTCTCAAAATCTTTAAAACTGCAACACCGTACATGTGTCATTATAGGGGACACTGGGAAAAGAGTGTTCACCAGTGTTCCAAATGCCGGCTACAGTTTTTAACTTTTAAGGAGAAAATGGAGCACAAGACTCAGTGTCATCAAATGTTTAAGAAGCCTAAGCAACTAGAGGGATTGCCCCCTGAAACAAAGGTTGTTATTCAAGTGTCACTGGGACCTCTTCAACCAGGATCAGTGGAAGTAGCATCCATTACTGTGAGCACATCTGATTCTGAACCATCACCCCCCAGATCTAAAAGTAGAATTTCAAAAAAACCTCGTTAATTCTAGTTTCAGTAAATCTAAAGCAGGTATTTCAATCAAAATAAAAAAAACCCATTAAAAAAAAAACCATACAGTATTCAGTAGCATCAAAAATAGTGAAACCAATGAGTCATTTATGAGTTTCTTTTTAAATTCATGAAATGCAGTATTGTCTGATCTGAATTTTGAAATGTTATTTAAAAATTTGCTACCTGGTTTTCATGTACTGTATCTGGCTTAACACATAAAAGATGTTTTGTGTATGTATGTGTGTGAGAGAAAAGAGTGGAAAGCTATTTATTATTTTGATATTTCATGTTTTAAGTTTGAAAGCTCTAATTTCTATATATAGAATCTATAGAGTTTTTTTAAGTACTTAATTTTATCTTCAACTTTTTCCATGCCTTGAAGATTTCAATATTAACTCTAGTCAGACTTGAATGGCTTTGTTACATCATGGTCCCATTTGCTGCTGAGCTCCCAGAAGTGTCTGTCTTGTGCTTGTCTAACGTAATCTGACTCTGAGATCCTGAGTGTGGAGAAGTTGAGGGACAAGGTGTGGCATGAATGGGAACCAGAAACTGGGAGGTTAGTCAGTGGAAGGCAGTGGCTTCTTATTCTGGTTGAGGACACACACACACACACACACACACACACACACACTCTATCACACTCACTCACTCTACTCTTGGAGCCAAGGCAGAAGGACCACTGTCTCAGAGTATCTTTTCCTAGCACAAGAACATCCAAGGAAGCAAAACCATTAAAATAAAATGCTTGGTATTTTGGCAAGGGACTCTTGCAGATAGGAAACAATCACTGTACCATTGGTTTCAGATGGAAAAGCAGGGGTAATGAATAGAATGGGGCCTGGTGCCAGTGGACCTCCTGTTGAGTGATCCAAAGAAGAATTCAGTTTGTTCCCTTCCCTCTCCCTTTTGGCTGGCCTTTGGTCAGAACGAATTAGCTGTATACCTCTAAGTCACATCAGTAAAGCAAGTAAAATTTCTCAAGGGAAAGAAGCCCTGACATCCATAGTTTGAACTGCACTGGACCCACAGTTTGAACTGAAAAGCGCCAAACAAATGGTATCTATCCAGTTCAAGGACTAGGCTAAATTTAGTTCTCTTACTATTAAGCTGGAATGGGGGTTGTCCAAGAATAGTAGGTACAGTGGATAAAAGCAGCCCATGGTGACTGAGTAGAATTAAACCCTTTATAGGACTTTTCCTTATATTTTTCCACGTACATATATCTTAGCCCAGTTGAACATGTGAAATTTGCAATTTTGTTTCTTGCCTTAGACATGAATGTATTACAGTTAACAGTTACTCTGTATAGTTTCCCTTATCAAACTAGTTGAGTTTAAAGTCGTCCTTGACACCCTCCGATGTGTTAAGAAATGTCCCGTTTATTTCACTAGGTATTAGGTCTTAGAGTTATTGTCCTTCAACTAATCTATCCAACTGTCTAATCCTTGACTGTACTGTTGGGGGGAACCTTTTCCCCTTGCCATTTCCAAGGACTTTCACATAACAGGAGTGCTCTCTGAGTATTGGTTCTTGAACATCACCCGTGACTGTTTCTGTGGGTTCCCAGGATTGAGTCTCCTGGGTAGTTTCTAGTGCCATCCCTTTTTTTTCCACCTTGACTCAAGTACCTAGAAGCCTCTGTACATGACTTAAGGAAACTAGGATGCTGTCCATAGACCTGAGCAAGGAGAAATGTCTCCTATTTTCCCTTGCTTTCTCCTCTTCTTTAACGGTACCTTATCTCTCCCCACTGCTTTCTTCCCTCCTCAATCTCGTTAAATTCCCTACGCTTTCACAGAAAGCTGGGAAGTGATAGTCATCAGGGGCTTTAGTACCCCTTATAGAATTGGGAAGGAGGACAGATAACATAGGTAGTTGTGAGTTTATTGTCTATGGTTTAAAGCATTTCCTGAGTGTAGATTCTATTATATTTATTTGCTCAATGCTTGATTGATTGATTTGCACTTTAAACACTTTACTAGGCCTTTTTATTAGTTTGCTTGGGCCAAGGCACTTTGTTAATATTTTAGCCTGAGCCTATTTTTTTAGGTGGAGAGAGAGAGAGAGAGAGAGAGAGAGAGAGTGTGTGTGTGTATGCGCACACTTGTTTTAGTCTCAGGTAGAAACTTGTATATAAATAGATATGCAGACTTTTGCATACTTATCTCCCTTATTCTGTTCCTATAACAGAAATTCTGTTTTGAAAACAGTGAAAATATGAAATATTTTAGTTCTGTCTTTTTGTGGTTGCTTGGTATTATCAACACTGTTAACTGTTGTTTGCTGTTTAACTGAAGTATGACCCTAAGGAGTACAAATTGTTATTTATTGCCAACTACAGGTTCTGGTGATATGGCCCCTGTCTACCTCCTCTCGCCTTTCCATTCTCTGCCATGCTACTCAGCCATTTTCCCCACTGGTGCACTATTTTTGACACACTGGCCTTGCTTTTCTTTAAGCAAATCACATTTCTTCCTGTTCCAAAGACTTTGCAACTGCTCTTCTCTTAGAATGCTTTTCTCTTAGGCCTGCATGGCTTGCTACCTCGCTTAATTGTTTGATACTTCCTTTAGTTTGTTGAGCTTCACCAATGTTCTTAAAAGATACAATGAAATCTCCATCCTCCTTACTACTCACCCTTTTAAAGGCACTTTAAGCCTCCCCACTCCCTGTTTCCTCTCCAACCTGGTTAAATTTCCTAGATTTTCACAAAAAGCTGGGAAGATAATCATCAAAAGCTTTGCTTTTCTTAGAATTGAGCTAGCTTGAGTCAATTTCCGTGCCTATAACCAAAAGAAACTGAATATAGTGAGTTCAGTTCTTTCAGGAGCTTTCTCTGTTTTTCTACTGATACCTCTATATTTTTTTAATGCAATGTCACTTTGTTTTGTTTACAAATATATTGAATATCTGTCAAGATTACTATTTTGTTATTGCCCTTTGTGAATTTCCATGTCTATTTTGCTTGCTTGTTCTTTAAGATGAAATTTATTATTTTGTTAATGTTGCCAAAAATTGTAAGTAAAATAGCAATTGTAGTAATAAAATGTTTTGAAAAAAAAAACTTTTTGTTTTATTATCTTTTCACCAGTAAAGTTTAAGTTAAATTTTATTTGGTACCACTATGTGGATTCTTTGCCTTCCTGCCAGTTGTGTTTATTTTTAATCATATTGCATTGGCCAAAACTTCGAAACAGTGAGATGTAAATGAGCTTTTCTGTTCTTGGTTTTAGTGAGAAATGCTTTACCATTAAAGGTAATGCTCATATTGCTTAATGAATTTCTGCCTTTAGAATTTTTAAAGAAAATTGCTTAGTTTTATTGGATAATTTACAATGTCTGTTGAGACAGTCATTTACATTTTCTTTACTATCCTGAAGTTATGCTCAGCCTGATTCACAACTTTTCTATTAGAAACCTTCCTCTCCTTTTTTTTTTAAATATTTATTTGAGAGAGAGAGTGAGCAAGAGCAAGAGCCCAAGTGGTAGGGGGAGAGGCGGAGAGACAAGCAGACTCCCCACTGTGCAGGGAACCAGGCACAGGGCTTGATCCCAGAACCCTGAGATCATGACCTGAGCCAAAGGCAAGATGCTTCTGATCCCAGAACCCTGAGATCATGACCTTAGCCAAAGGAGCCATCCAGGCATCCTGAAACCTTCCTCTCCTGAATATTTCCACTTCTACTCAGAATCTCATTCCTTTTCTCATTTCTAATTTTGAAATGGATTTCCTTTTCCCTTCATTAGATTTGCCACAGTTTTATCAATGTTTCTGATTTCCTTTTTCCAAGGAGCAACCCTTGATTTATTATCTCAACTAATTTTGTTTTCTCTATTTTTGTCTTAATTCATTCTATACTCTACTTTCTTTAGGATTGTTCTTTTTTTATAAAGACCTTTTATTTTAAAAGTTTTATTTTTGGGGGCTCCTGGGTGGCTCAGTCGTTAAGCGTCTGCCTTCGGCTCAGGTCATGATCCTGGGGTCGTGTGATTGAGGCCCGCATCGGGCTCCTCACGTGGGGAGCCTGCTTCTCCCTCTCCCACTCCCCCGCTTGTGTTCCCTCTCTCACTGTGTCTCTCTCTGTCAAAATCTATTTTTTCTTTAATAAAGTATTTAAACTTTGCCTACCTTTGTTTACAGCTTTGAATCCCCAATATTTTGATGGCATGTTTTCATTTTTATTAAAGTTTTCATTCAGCATACTTTTTTGAGTAAGTTAATCCCAAAGGTATGCAGGCTGAATGTTTTAGTCTGAATTTACAGTTTACTGTGAATTAAATTTTCCTTGGAGCTTTGAGGTTATACACTGTGTGTGGGTATACACTAAATGTCTTTATATACACACATCCTTTTCAAATTACTACATGGGTTATTAAAAAATATTTGATAAAAATATAAACTGTTTTAATTCTAGAAATCTGTCCCCCCAAAATGAATACAGTATAAAAGGTAAAAGTATGAAAATACTCATTTGAAGGAAATTCCTAATAACAAAGCTTGGAAATGTTAAAAGAAAAATTATTCATGACATCTAGGGTGTGGAATAAGGGGTTTGAACAGATATCAAGTGTGGTCAGGTATCAATGGTGGGGAGTTTTCCCTAAACTGACCCAATAGGATTCTTGCTAAAACGACTAAAGGCAGAGCCCAAGGTGGGAGTATTGCTTTATAACAAATTACCACAAAACTAACAGCTTAAAAAAAATTATCTCCCACTCTTTCTGAGACTTGGGAATCCAGGAGCAACTTAGTTGGGTTGTTGTGGCTCAGAGTTCCATGAGGTACAGTCACCTGAAGGCCTGACTGAACCTGGAGGATTTGCTTCCAAGATGGCTCACTCACATGGCTATTGACAGGAAACTCCAGTTCCTTGCTCACTGTTGGGAGAAAGCCTCAGTTCCTCCATATGAGCCTTTCTACTGGATTACCTATGTGTTCTTAGGACATGCCTAGCTGGCTTATAGAACAAGTATTCCCAGGGAGTGAGCAAGGAGGCTGCACTGTCTTTTATGACCTAGTCTCAGACATTTTACTCATTTCTACAATATTCTATTCACTAGAAGTGAGCCACAAGTCCAGCCCACACACCAAGGGGAAGGTAATTAGGCTCAACCTTTGAAGGGGGAAAAAAATACGGGCATTTTTAAATTTTAAACTACCATGTTTCATACTTGGGCCACATTATTTATTACATACCTCCTAATGTGCAAAATACATTCACCTCCTGAATCTCATCATCTAAATCAGGTCTAGATGTGGATCAGGCTCTAGGGTGGTATTCCTCATGTGCAGTATCTCAAGAACAGTTCCTCTAGATCTTAAGACCTGTGAACGAAAGAGATGAGTTATCTGCCCACCTACATCTCCATCCAACACAAAGGTGGGACAGGCATGAGACAACCTTTATAGACATGCCTGTTCATAAAGGGGAAGGGGAGATGGCAGTCATTTGTCAGCAATTCTGAAATCCCACTAAGTACATGCTGGTGTTCATTGATTAGGAGTCAAGGCCTGGAAATTCTCTTGGCTTTGATCTCAGGACTCTTGATCCTTCCCTACGACATACTTCCTTTTATATGAAAGGCAGTACATGGTTATAGCTGAATCGTTTGCTCAGCCTGCTTCCTGCTCATAGCAGGTAGAAGTCCAAAGTTCTCTTTTATTTTGTACTCTCTGGCCCTTTCAGTGTAAGCTAGAGACATTTCTTCAAGTATATTCTCTTAGAAACTTTGTCTCCTGTTAATCTTACTGGTGTTCATGCTAAAGAAGTCCACTCCAAAGCCACAACCACACATCTCAAGATACAACCTTTTCCATCTTGGTTTTGTGCTGAGACAGCTGAGGGACAACACCCTTAAACTTAGTAGAAGCCCTATTGTGTGATTGAGGTGATCTTTAGAGGGCCTTGGCCTGACTGGATGGTGCTCTGGTGCATCACCTTTCATCCTTCTGAGCCTTAAAGAATTTTATAGTCATATTTCCAGGAATCTTTAGACCACATTATTTCAGTGCCCTGGGTATGCTCTTTGCTTGGTAGCCATTAATTTCAGCATCTTTTGCCATCTGAAGAGACTGGAAATTTTCAAAACCTGCAAGTTCTGGCTCTTGTTTTATTTAATAGTCCTACCCTATTTTTTTTTATTTATTTTTATACCCTACCTACATTTTTATTATTATGTTATGTTAATCACCATACATTACATCACCTTCATATTGTACTATAATCAACAATAAGAAGAAGCCAGGTGGTACTTTCCAGCTCTCCGGCTGGAAATCTCCTTAGAGAGATGACTCAATTAGTTAGGTACATTTTCTCCTTCTCATATAACGGAAGGTGTTAATGTTACCAAACTTTCTACCACTACATAACCCCTTTCTCAATTTTCTAATAGCTTGTTCCTCCTTTTTAAGCCATACTGGAGTGTTCTCAAAGTTCAGTTTTTTTGTTTGTTTGTTTTTTTACTCAGTCTTGAACTAATACTCTCCTCAAAGTCCTTCCAGCTTTTGCCCACTGCCCAGTTCCAAAGCCATATTTTAGATATTGGTTATAGCAGCATTCCCCTTCCAGGTGCCAAAATCTGTATTAGCTATCTATGACTGTGTAAAATATCAGGGCAAACTTGCCAGTTTAAAACAGTTTTCAAGAGTCAAAAATTTGGAATCTGCTTAGCTGAGTAGCTCTGGCTCAGCTTCTTTTCTGAGGTTGCAGTTAAGGTGTTGGCTACAGCTCTGGCATCTGAAGGCTTGACTGGGGCTGGAGGATCAGTACTATGGTCTGAATGTTTTTGTTCCCCCCAAGTTCATGTTGAAATCCTAAGCCCCAAAAGTGATGGTATTAGTAGTTGGGGCCTCTGGGAAGTGATTAGGTCATGAGGGTACAGTCCTCTTGAGTGGGATTAGTGTTTTTATAAAAGATTGCACAGAGCTCCCTAGCCCTTTCCACCATGCGAAGATACGAGAAGCCTCACCTCACTTGACCATGTTGACACCCTGCTCTTGGACTTACAGCCTCCAGAACTGTGAGCAGCAAATTTCTCTCATTTATAAGCTACCCAGTCTATGTATTTTATTACAGTAACTTGAATGGACTAAGGCAATCAACCTCTAAACTTACATGGCTGTTGGCAGGAGGCCTCTGTTACTTGTCACATGTTCCTTGTGTCCTGTCAGCTGGCTTCTAGCATAGTTGAGTGCAAGGAAGAGCAAGGAGAGCAAGGAGGAGCTGCAACCTAGCTGGGAGATGAATAACATCACTTCTGTTATATACTATTGGTCACACAGACCAATCTTGGTGTAATATGGAAGTTGACCACATGTGGGCAGGAATACCAGGGGGTGGGGAATCCTTGGGGGCAATCTTGGAGCTACTTTGGGGAGAAGGGAACGTTAGAAATTTTTGTGACATTCCACAGGGAATGCAGATAAAATCAAGTTAATGATCATGGTTTTACCTTCCCACTCTCCAGTTTGCTGTTTTGGCTGACACTGACCAGCTTGAGATGAGATTCTTTTAGGAGTAAGTACATTAGTTTAAAAACTTTGAATATGTAATACATTCACATTCTTCAAACATCAAAAAGTGTAACAATTTTCAGATTCTTTTTTAGCTTTCTAGATAATTTATTTTTTCTACTTTTTTAAGTTTTTCTCACCTTGCTTTTTTGTTTTTGAAAATGTAACAATTTCACAATGTCTTATGGCATATAAATTGGCAAAATCATTACCTAAAAATATGAAAGAACTAATTAAAAGCTTTTTTCTGAAATATCTTTTTTAAAGATATTTATTTATTAGAGAGAGAGAAAAAGTGTGTGAGTGGGGGAGGAGCAGAGGGAGAGGGACAAACAGACTCCACACTGAGTGCAGAGGCTGACACAAGGCTTGACACGGGGCTTGATGTGGGGCTTGATCTCAGGACCCTGAGATCATGACCTGAGCCAAAATCAAGAGTTGGACGTTCAACCCACTGAGTGACCCAGGTGTCCCTTTTTTGAAGTGTCTCTAAAGATTACTTAGAGCAATCTCTAATGCACTGATAGGAAATTATTGTAAAGAAAAAAAAACACCTGGCTATTTCACAAGGAAGAAATATAACTACTTAATAAATAAATGCAAAATACTCAATCTCAATGGTAAACATAGAAGTGGAAATTAAACAATGGTATCTTATTGATGGATATTCTAGAAAATATAATGTCTATTGCCAATGAGAATATGATGAAAAGTGCCAATGGGTATAAATCATTCTGGAAGTTATTTTAAAATGTGAATTAAAAAGCAATAATGTCATATTCTTTCATAGATATATTTTACAAATTCAGTAAAAATTCACAGAATGTTTATATATCAGAAATGTAGCATACAAGAAAATCCAAGATTGTAGTTTGTACTTATAGGAAGTGGGAATAATTGCCCAAAAATTGAATGCTTTGGTACTCCTGTTTAATAGCTATATATACACACACATATACACATATTTATTAAAGATAGATTGCAGTAGTATGAAGTAAAACTAGCAGGATACAAAGTTCTGTATACATTGTGATTTGAACTATGGAGAAAATACATGAAGGAAAAAAGACTAAAAGAGTAACTTCTATACTCATCCAACTTCTGAATTATTTCGTCTTTATAGGATAGGAACAAGCACTCCTTAAAAATATTTCCAGATTTTATGCAGTGAGCTTGCATTGTTTTGAAAATTTTATTCATATAAAATGAGGAGCTTACTTTCTTTGCTCCAACTAGCAGTTGGAAATATATCTTACATGCTTTTGGGGGGACAGGGTGGGAGGGCAGGAATTGATTATAAACTCTTCAACTACTACAGCTTCCATTGTGCCCTATGGGTTGACAAAATAGTTAGGTTCTGTTTTTCCTATATCCACCTTCTCCCAAAATATTCACTGAATCATTTTAGCCCCCTTCCCTTGACTTTTGTCCCAAATAAGTAACCAACATTTAAATTTCCTGGTGAGTTAAAATGTCTATCCATTTGATAATCAAGTCAGATTGATAATATGTAGACCCAGGCTCAGCCAGGTGGCAGGTTCATGCCACCATTCTTCATCTGGGTTTTTCATTGTGCCAGGCACCAGGATAGACCAGCATACAGTAGTACTCAGCTTCCTTCTTGGGCTGGGACCCCAAAAAGGTGAGGGCAGCTTTGACCCCAGGAGGGAGCATGAGAACTGGGTGGGAGTCCATGAGTGTTTGTTGTGTTTGTCATAAATCAGTGTTGCGGGAGTTTGTCCAGACTTCTGCTGGAATCGGTGAGGATAGTTACTATTAGTGACTATTCCAGTGCTGGAGTCACAGGTAAGAGTGACTGTCCCTCCTGGGGATGGTCAGAAGGGCTCTTGAGTCACCATAGCCTGACGACTGGTCTCTGAAACTGAAAACAGACTCAGGAATGAAGAACAGGAGCAGAAGGATCACTCCAAAGACCAGCCTCTGAAATCTCCATGAACCTGGACAATGAACGAGTAGAGGGAGGACAAGGGGAGGGACCTAGGCCATGGTGCAAACATCCCAAGGATCTACTGGCTTCTCAGCTGATGCTGAGCTCTCTATTGGCTCTTTTATTCCCTCCTCAATACCCTGGGTGAAGGATATCTGTGTGGTGCATTATGCCAATCTGTTCCATTTACTAGTCTCTCAACTGTGTCCTCAGCTCGAAAAGCAGCTCCCTTGCCAAGAGACAAGTTTACCTGATGAAGCAACCTTTTATGTGGGCCATTGAGTCCAGAACCCTTGTAATTTGGAGCTCTGAGTTTGTTTCAGACTGTGCTTACTTCTGAGGGAATGCATAGTGCCACATGAGGGCTTCATGAGGGCTTTCTTCAAGAGAAGGTGAATGCTGAGGTGATGGGAAATAGGGAGAATGAAGGATCATCTGTTCATTCATTCAACTAACAAATATTGTTTTAATTCCTTTGATTTTTTTCCCCCTACAACTTGTAGCTTGCCTTTCACTTTCTTCCTGGTATATTTGGATGAGCAGAAGCTTTTACTTTTTTTTTTTTTTAAGTAAGCTTTACGCCCAATGTGGGGCTCGAACTCATGACCCTGAGATCAAGAGTCGCATCTACTGACTGAGCCAGCCAGGTACCGGAGAAGCTTTACTTTTTATGAAGTTCAATTTATCATATTTTTTTTCTTGTATCCTTGGTATCTTTGTGCCTTGTCCATGGCAAGCTTATAAAAATATTCTCTCTCTCTCTTTTTTTCCTAAATCTTTATTGTTTTGGCTTTCACATTTGGGTCCATAATCCATATTGAATTAATTTTGTGTTTGGTGTGAGGTAGGGAGTCAAATTTCCTTTTTTCCTTTTCTAATACAAATATCCAGTTGTTCTAGTATCATTTATTAAAAGCACTTTTTTCCTTTGACTTTCATTGGTAGCTTTGTTGAAAAATCAAGTAGTCACACTTGTAACTTGTAACACTTGTTTAAATGTCTTGGTTTATTTGTTTATTTCTCCAGCTTTATTGAGGTATAATTGACAAATAAAATTGTATATATTTAAAGTGTACAGTGTGATGATCTGGTATATGTATACATTGTGAAGAGATGTCCACAATTGAGTTCATTAGCGCATCTATCATCTCACATAATTACCTTTTTGTGTGTATGTGAAGAGAACACTTAAGATATATTGTCTTAGCAAATTTAAAGTATACAATACAGTATAAAGCGTTGGTTTATTTTTGAAACACCCATACCACACAGTCTTTTTTTTATTATTATGTTAATCACCATACATTACATCATTAGTTTTTGATGTAGTGCTCCACGATTCAGTGTTTGCGTATAACACCCAGTGCTCCATGCAGAATGTGTCCTCTTTAATACCCATCACCAGGCCAACCCATCCCCCATCCCTCTCCCCTCTAGAACCCTCAGTTTGTTTTTCAGAGTCCATCATCTCTCATGGTTCGTCTCCCCCTCCGATTTCCCCCCCTTCATTCTTCCCCTCCTGCTATCTTCTTCTTCTTTTTTTAACATACAATGTATTATTTGTTTCAGAGGTACAAGTCTGTGATTCAACAGTGTTACACAATTCACAGCGCTCACCATAGCACATACCTTCCCCAATGTCTATCACCGAGCCACCCCATCCCTTCCACCTCCCACCACTCCAGCAACACTTAGTTTGTTTCCTGAGATTAAGAATTCCTCATATCAGTGAGGTCATATGATACATGTCTTTCTCTGATTGACTTATTTCACTCAGCATAGTACCCTCCAGTTCCATCCATGTCATTGCAAATGACAAGATTTCATTCCTTTTGATGGCTACATAATATTCCATTGTATATATATACCACATCTTCTTTATCCATTCATCTGTTGATGGACATCTTGGCTCTTTCCACAATTCAGCTATTGTGGACATTGCTGCTATAAACATTGGGGTACACATACCCCTTTGGATCCCTACATTTGTATCTTTGGTGTAAATACCCAGTAGTGCAATTGCTGGATCATATGGGAGCTCTATTTTCAACTTTTTGAGGAACCTCCATGCTGTTTTCCAGAGTGGCTGCACCACCTTGCATTCCCACCAACTGTGTAGGAGGGTTCCCTTTTCTCTGCATCCCCGCCAACATCTGTCGTTTCCCATACCACGCAGTCTTGATTACTATAGTTTTATAGAAGTTTTCAAGATTACTAGAGCTAGTCTAGGTCCTTTAGATTTCCAGGTAACTTTAAAATCATTTAATAATTTTTGCCAACCCATTGGAATTTTGGGATTGGTTTGAATGTCTATTACAATTTGGAGATATGTAATATCTTAAAAATATTGAGACAATTTTTCACTTCTTCCTTTCCAATTTTTATGTCTTCCTCACTTTTTTTGAATCAAAATGAAATCTCTGATTTAATTCAGGTTTCACCTCGATGAGGAACATTAGGTAAGCTTGGTCCCTTCCATAAAATGTTTCACAAACTTTCATTGGTAACATTTTAATGGCTTTTTAAGAAGGAAGTTTCCAGTAACATATATTTTACTTTTTATGTAATAATAAGTCATTAAAATATGACAACACAAGTTGACACTTTCTGGGAGAGGATGCATATATTTCTGTATGAAGAGTAGACATGTGTTAGGTCATCAGGCTTTGGCGTGTCCAAGCAATGAAAATGAATACTATTTTCTATGTATCAATTAAAACTTCATGAATCATGAAGTTCAGGGAAACATAAAGGATCTTGAAAGCATGCTTGTCATGTTGTTCTTTGACATAGGGCCTACCCCAGGGATTTTTCATGAGGTAATCACATTTTGGTGGTACATTCAAGTACTGTGAAATATAATTTTCATATTACTGAAAACATAGTTATCATATAAACAGTGAGTACATGCCTAATTTAAGTATCCCATTAATGAAGGAGCAACCAGAATGGCAAAGCTGATTCAATAAGGATATACAGAGCAACATACATTTATTTATTTATTTATTTGTATTTATTTATTTATTTTCAGAGTAGCATTTGTATAGTCAGTGGGGAAAATGTTGAAATAAGATAGCTAAAGTAGGTCTGCTAAATTAAATACAAAGCTGGTTGAAAATCCTAAAAAAATAACCCTTGGGATTATCTTTTTTATTTTACTTCAATCTATTTTTATATGCTAATGTAAACATACCAGTTATAAAATATCTGGACCCTAATCAATTCTTAGACAAATAAATTAAACAATTTTTTAAGGTCAGATGGGACCATTAAAAAATCTCTAGTGTGACATTCTAGAGTCATATGATTACCTTTTTGTTGTATTTCCAAATTTTGGATTATATTTTCTTGAACACTAATTTTAAAAAACCTTTCTATAAAAATTATTTTAAAATAATCATATCATCACAGGAAGTTGCAAAAATAGTACATGGAGTCCCAAGTACCCTTCATTCAGCTTCCCACATTGGTGACATCTTACATACATGAAACAATATCAAAACCAGAACTTAATATTGGTATAGTACTGTTAACTAGACTACAGACCTTGTCTACTTTTCACCATATTTTACATGCATACATTTTTGTGTGTGTTGTATGTGTGTGTAGTTAGTTCTACAGAATTTTATCTTAAGTTTACATCTGTGTAACCATCACCACAGTCAAGATACAGAATTGTTCCAGCATGACAAAGGCATCACCTCATGCTACCCCTTTGTATTTGCACACCTCTCCCATCTTTGTTACCTGGCAACCCTAATGTAGTCTCTCCATCTCTATAGTTTTGTCAAAAATTTTTCATCATGGATGGAACACATGTTAATTGCTGACAGTGATGGACATACATAAAGATTAAAGGAATGAAATAAACACTTGGAACCACTGATAGGCCCTGACTACTGTCAATTTTTGATGAGGCCTTTTTAAGACTTGGGTGTTAAGATATTTTGAGGATGGCACAAAAGAAATGTGTTTTTTTTTTCCCCTAGGCTCACACAGCTAGTCCTGGACACTTTTTTCACCCTTGTATGCAGAGTTTCCTACTAAAACAACTGATGGGTATATCTTGAGGAGGAACCTTCATTCAAGAATACATTCATGCCTGAGTTCACTCATTGGATGAAAACTCATCAGCTCCTGTACTGGAGACATTTTTCTAGGTACCAGGAGGAATATATCAGAGAGCAGAATGGCAACAGATCCTGTCATGAAAAGGTTTACAGTCTTGCAGCACAACCACTTCTGGACCATATCTGAAATGAGAGGTTATGATTGTTTGGATTTTCCTGGGGTACATCAAGATGATTCCAGTCATGGAGGTGCTGATGTGATAGAGCCTTTGGAAACTAAAGGATTTAGATATTCATTCATCCATGCATTCAACTTCATAAAATTTTTATTACAAACAGAAAATGATTTGAAAACAAATTCCATCCTCTTGGATTTAGAGTCTATTTGAGAAGAGACTGGGAAAAATATATAGCTGAGAAAATATGTTATCACACATGAATAAGTGGGGCAAATCTGTCTGGAGAAGTCAAGGGACACTTTTCAGAGGAGGTAAAAATCTGAATGAAATTCAACCTTTGAGAAAGACCAGCATGGAGACAGACATAAAGGGGATGCTGGGCAGAGGGGTGGGGGTTGGTCAGATGGTGCATTCTGAATGAGAGATCATCCTACATAAAGTATTAGGGGCAAGAAAGAAATGTGTTATCCAAATAATTGAAAGTAACTTGACTGGACTGGACTGAAGGATGGGGCTGAGAATTTGGGTCACAAATGCTGAAAAGGGCTGAGAATATCTCAGTTAGGCTTTTGGACTTGAAGTCTTAGATTGTGTATGTGACTTTTGAAGGGAGAAGTGTCAGGAGCATACTTGTAATTTAGGAAAACAATAAAGGAAAAGATGTTTTCAAGAAGGAAGATGTCAGTACTTTTTTTAAAGATTATTTTTTTAAGATTTTATTTATTTGACAGAGGGACCGTGAGAGAGGGAACACAAGCAGGGGCAGTAGGAGAGGGAGAAGCAGGCTTCCCGCGGAGCAGGGAGCCCGATGCGGGGCTACGATCCCAGGACCCTGGGATCATGACCTGAGCCGAAGGCAGACACTTAATGACTGAGCCACCCAGGCACCCTAGTACTTTTAACAGATAGTAAGGGGGCAAGTTAGATGAAAAGTAAAATGTACCCGTGAAGTTGTCAGTTAGAAGCTCCTTCCTGACATCATTAATCAGAGCACTTGAGGAGGTAACAGACAGGGAAATCCTTCTGCAGAGGTCTGAAAAATGAATGGGGCATGTGTGTGTGGGGTGTGTGTGTGTGTGTGTGTGTATGTGTGTGTGTGTGTGTGTGTAGAATAACAAGCTGCAACCCCCACTCCTCCATGGAAAGAGCTCAGAAGAGAGAAGCAAGCACCAATCTGTGGAAATAATTTTTTTTTAAAGGAAAGAGGGACTGGGAATCAGGACATAGAGACCTTGTTTACATCTAGAAAGCATCATCTTGGGGCATAGGACTTAGAAGATCAGGCTTCTTTGTGAGACAAAGAGTTGGCAAAATAATTTTAGGCTCTTTTCTCTCCCCCCTTGCTGTCCTGGCTGGATTGCTGCTTGTACTTCACCACTGAGAGATAAGAAACAAAATACCCAGCTCAGGCCAAACTGAATTTGCAGCCTAACAATGGGGCAGCAGGGATGAGCTGCACAGCAGGTAATGTTTAAGTATTTCTTCCTTCACTCGTCCTCCTCTAGGCCCTAAATTTACAAGAAAAAAAAAATGAACAGGTTGTAAAAAGCAATCTTAGGAGGAGAGAAACAGAGATAGGGAGTGGTGGGGTCTACAGTCACCTTGATGGGGCAAAACCAACAGAAGAGAGTGGATTCTACTATACTCTAAGCCCTGGGCTCTGTTCCTGAGCAGATCACTCCTCCTTACTTAAATTGACAGAGGTAACACTTCAGTGCCTTCTCCTGACACCTTTCTAATCTAAATAGCTGATATCCTTGTAGAATGATCACAAAAATAAAAAGACACGTAGAAATGTATACACTAAATAAAAAGGATCACTATATAAAAAGAGGCATCAACTCAACATTTTAACAACATGAGCTAGAACTAATGAAATAGAGCATCAAGATTTTTTTCAATTTTTTTTTTTAAATTTTAAGTAGGCTCCATGCCCCACATGAGGTTTGACCTCAAGGGCCTGAGACCAAGAGTTGCATGCTCTACCACCTGAGCCAGCTAGGTGCCCCTAGAACATCAATATTTAAATGTTCTCAAAGATATAATAAGGAAAAATAATGGAAACAAAGATTGAGAGGATTTGTTACACCGAAAGACTTACAAGTGTCCTCCATGCCCTGCATAGCTTCCTCCCCAACCTCCTCAAATTTTTGCACAAATATCATTTTAGTGTGGCCTATTGATCAGATTATTTTAAAATTATATACTCATGTCCTTCTTCATTCCCATTCTCTGCTTTATGTTTATTTACAGCACTTAGCACTTTCTAACATACTACACAATTTATCTTTCTGCTCTCTCTGAAAACATATTCTCCATAAGGTCATTGATCTGTATCCTTAGTGCCTAGAACATGGCCTAACTCATAGTGCGTACTCAAAAATACTTGTTGAACTAGATCAGTAAGTAAAGAAGTGCAAGAGGTATTGGCATAAAGCATAAGGTATTAACTTACAGATCTACTTTCTCTTTTTTTTAAATTTTTTATTGTTATGTTAATCACCATACATTACATCATTAGCTTTTGATGTAGTGTTCCATGATTCATTGTTTGTGCATAACACCCAGTGCTCCACGCAGAACGTGCCCTCTTTAATACCCATCACCAGGCTAACCCATCCCCCACCCCCCGCCCCTCTAGAACCCTCAGTTTGTTTTTCAGAGTCCATCGTCTCTCATGGTTCATCTCCCCCTCTGACTTACTCCTCTTCATTCTTCCCCTCCTGCTATCTTCTTCTTTTTTTTTTTCTTTCTTTAACATATATTGCATTATTTGTTTCAGAGGTACAGATCTGTGATTCAACAGTCTTGCACAATTCACAGTGCTCACCATAGCACATACCCTCCCCAATGTCTGTCACCCAGCCACCCCCTCCCTCCCACTCCCCACCACTCCAGCAACACTCAGTTTGTTTCCTGAGATTAAGGAATCCTCATATCAGTGAGGTCATATGATACATGTATTTCTCTGATTGACTTATTTCACTCAGCATAACACCCTCCAGTTCCACCCACGTCGTTGCAAATGGCAAGATCTCATTCCTTTTGATGGCTGCATAATATTCCATTATTATGGAATATTCCATATACCACTTCTTCTTTATCCATTCATCTGTCGATGGACATCCTGACTCTTTCCACAGTTTGGCTATTGTGGACATTGCTGCTATAAACACTGGGGTGCACGTACCCCTTCGGATCCTTACATTTGTATCTTTGGGGTAAATACCCAGTAGTGCAATTGCTGGATCATATGGTAGCTCTATTTTCAACTGTTTGAGGAACCTCCATACCATTTTCCAGAGTGGCTGCACCAGCATGCATTCCCACCAACAGTGTAGGAGGGTTCCCCTTTCTCCACATCCCTGCCAACATCTGTCGTTTCCTGACTTGTTAATTTTAGCCATTCTGACTGGTGTGAGGTGGTATCTCATGGAGGTTTTGATTTGGATTTCCCTGATGCCGAGCGATGTTGAGCACTTTTTCATGTGTCTGTTGGCCATGTGGATGTCTTCTTTGGAAAAATGTCTGTTCATGTCTTCTGCCCATTTCTTGATTGGATTATTTGTTCTTCGGGTGTTGAGTTTGATAAGTTCTTTATAGATTTTGGATACTAGCCCTTTATCTGATATGTCATTTGCAAATATTTTCTCCCATTTTGTCGGTTGTCTTTTGGTTTTGTGGACTGTTTCTTTTGCTGTGCAAAAGCTTTTTATCTTGATGAAATCCCAATAGTTCATTTTTGCCCTTGCTTCCCTTGCCTTTGGCGATGTTTCTAGGAAGAAGTTGCTGCAGTTGAGGTCAAAGAGGTTGCTGCCTGTGTTCTCCTCTAGGATTTTGATGGACTCCTGTCTCACGTTTAGGTCTTTTAACCATTTGCAGTCTATTTTTGTGTGTGGTGTAAGGATATGGCCAGTTTCATTCTTCTGTGTGTGGCTGTCCAATTTTTCCAACACCATTTGTTGAAGAGACTGTCTTTTTGCCATTGGACATTCTTTCCTGCTTTGTCAAAGATGAGTTGACCATAGAGTTGAGGGTCCATTTCTGGGCTCTCTATTCTGTTCCATTGATCTATGTGTCTGTTTTTGTGCCAGTACCATACTGTCTTGATGATGACAGCTTTGTTATACAGCTGGAAGTCCAGAATTGTGATGCCACCAGCTTTGCTTTTCTTTTTCAATATTTCTCTGGCTATTCGGGATCTCTTCTGGTTCCATACAAATTTTAGGATTATTTGATCCATTTCTTTGAAAAAAGTGAATGGTATTTTGATGGGGATTGCACTGAATATGTAGGTTGCTCTAGGTAGCATTGACATCTTCACAATGTTTGTTCTTCCAATCCATGAGCATGGAATGTTTTTCCATTTCTTTGTGTCTTCTTCAATTTCTTTCATGAGTATTTTATAGTTTTCCGAGAACAGATCCTTTGCCTATTTGGTTAAATTTATTCCTAGGAAATTATTAAATGCAAAAAAAAATTATTCCTAGGTATCTTATGGTTTTGGGTGCAATTGTAAATGGGATCGACTCCTTGATTTGTCTCTCTTCTGTCTTGTTGGTGTATAGCAATGCCACTGATTTCTGTGCATTGATTTTATATCCTGCTACTTGACTGAATTCCTGTATGAGTTCTAGCCGTTTTGGGGTGGAGTCTTTTGGGTTTTCCACATACAGTATCATATCTTCTGCAAAGAGTGAGAGTTTGACTTCCTCCTTGCCGATTTGGATGCCTTTGATTTCTTTTTGTTGTCTGATTGCTGTGGCTAGGACTTCTAATACTATGTTGAATAGCAGTGGTGATAATGGACATCCCTGCCGTGTTCCTGACCTTAGGGGAAAAGCTCTCAGCTTTTCCCCATTGAGAATGATATTGGCTGTAGGTTTTTTATAGATGGCTTTTATGATATTGAGGTATGTACCCTCTATCCCTGTACTCTGAAGAGTTTTGATCAAGAAAGGATGCTGTACTTTGTCAAATGCTTTTTCTACATCTATTGAGAGGATCATATGATTCTTGTTTTTCTTTTGTTAATGTATTGTATCACGTTGATTGATTTGCGGATGTTGAACCAGCCCCGCAGCCCAGGGATAAACCCACTTGGTCATGGTGAATAATCCTTTTAATGTACTGTTGGACCCTATTGGCTAGTATTTTGGTGAGAATTTTTGCATCCATGTTCATCAAGGATATTGGTCTGTAGTTCTCCTTTTTGATGGGGTCTTTTTCTGGTTTTGGGATCAAGGTAATGCTGGCCTCATAAAATGAGTTTGGAAGTTTTCCTTCCATTTCTATTTTTTGGAACATTTTCAGGAGAATAGGTATTAATTCTTCTTTAAATGTCTGATAGAATTCCCCTGGGAAACCATTTGGTCCTGGGCTTTTGTTTGTTGGGAGATTTTTGATGACTGCTTCAATTTCCTTAGTGGTTATAGGTCTGTTCAGGTTTTCTATTTCTTCCTGGTTCAGTTTTGGTAGTTGATACATCTCTAGGAATGCACCCATTTCTTCCAGGTTATCTAATTTGCTGGCATAGAGTTGCTCATAATATGTTCTTATAATTGTTTGTATTTCTTTGGTGTTGGTTGTGATCTCTCCTCTTTCATTCATGATTTTGTGGATTTGGGTCATTTCTCTTCTCTTTTTGATAAGTCTGGCCAGGGGTTTATCAATCTTGTTAATTCTTTCAAAGAACCAGCTCCTACTTTCATTGATCTGTTCTACTGTTCTTTTGGTTTCTATGTCATTGATTTCTGCTCTGATCTTTATTATTTCTCTTCTCCTGCTGGGTTTAGGCTTTATTTGCTGTTCTTTCTCTAGCTCCTTTAGGTGTAGGGTTAGGTTGTGTATTTGAGACCTTTCTTGTTTCTTGAGGAAGGCTTGTATTGCTATATATTTTCCTCTCAGGACTGCCTTTGCTGTATCCCAAAGATTTTGAACAGTTGTGTTTTCATTTTCATTGGTTTCCATGAATTTTTTTAATTCTTCTTTAATTTCCTGGTTGACCCATTCATTCTTTAGCAGGATGCTCTTTAGCCTCCATGTATTTGAGTTCTTTCCAACTTTCTTCTTGTGATTGAGTTCTAGTTTCAAAGCATTGTGATCTGAAAATATGCAGGGAATAATCCCAATCTTTGCGTAGCAGTTGAGACCTGATTTGTGACCTAGGATGTGATCAATTCTGGAGAATGTTCCATGGGCACTAGAGAAGAATGTGTATTCCGTTGATTTGGGATGGAATGTTCTGAGTATGTCTGTGAAGTCCATTTGGTCCAGTGTGACGTTTAAAGTGTGTATTTCCTTGTTGATCTTTTGCTTTGATGATCTGTCCATTTCAGTCAGCGGGGTGTTAAAGTCCCCCACTATTATTGTATTGCTGTCAATGTGTTTCTTTGCTTTTGTTATTAATTTCCTTATAAAATTGGCTGCTCCCATGTTGGGGGCATAGATATTTACAATTGTTAGATCTTCTTGTTGGATAGACCCTTTAAGTGGGATATAGTGTCCTTCTTCATCTCTTATTACAGTCTTTGGTTTAAAATCTAATTTATCTGATATAAGGATTGCCACCCCAGCTTTCTTTTGGTGTCCATTAGCATGGTAAATGGTTTTCCACCCCCTCACTTTCAATGTGGTGGTGTCTTTGGGTGTAAAATGAGTCTCTTGCAGACAGCATATTGATGGGTCTTGTTTTTTAATCCAATCTGATAGCCTGTGTCTTTTGATTGGGGCATTTAGCCCATTTACATGCCAGGTAACTATTGAAAGATATGAATTTACTGCCATTGTATTGCCTGCAAGGTGACTGTTCCTGTATATTGTCTGTGTTCCTTTCTGGTCTATGCTGCTTTTAGGCTCTCTCTTTGCTTAGAGGACCCCTTTCAAGATTTCTTGTAGGGCTGGTTTCGTGTTTGCAAATTCCTTTAGTTTTTGCTTGTCCCAGAAGCTTTTGTTCTCTCCTTCTATTTTCAATGACAGCCTAGCTGGATATAGTATTCTTGGCTGCATATTTTTCTCGTTTAGTGCTCTGAAGATATCATGCCTGTCCTTTCTGGCCTGCCAGGTCTCTGTGGATAGGTCTGTTGCCAATCTAATGTTTCTACCATTGTAGGTTACATATCTCTTCTCCCGAGTTGCTTTCAGGATTTTCTCTTTGTCTCTGAGACTCGTAAGTTTTACTATTAGATGTCAGGGTGTTGACCTATTTTTATTGATTTTGAGAGGGGTTCTCTGTGCCTCCTGGATTTTGATGCCTGTTTCCTTCCCCACATTAGGGAAGTTCTCTGCTATTATTTGCTCCAATATACCTTCTGCCCCTCTCTCTCTTCTTTTTCTGGGATCCCAATTATTCTAATGTTGTTTCATCTTATCGTATCGCTTATCTCTCGAATTCTATCCTCGTGATCCTGTAGTTGTTTATCTCTCTTTTTCTCAGCCTCTTTATATTCCATCATTTGGTCTTCTATATCGCTGATTCTCTCTTCTGCCTCATTTATTCTAGCAGTTAGTGCCCCCATTTTTGATTGCACCTCATCAATAGCCTTTTTGATTTCAACTTGGTTAGATTTTAGTTCTTTTATTTCTCCAGAAAGGGTTTCTCTAATAACTTCCACGCTTTTTTCAAGCCCAGCTAGTATCTTTAAAGTCATGATTCTGAACTCTAGGTCCGACATCGCCCTAGTGTCCATATTGAGTAGGTCCCTGGCAGACGGTACTACCTCTTGTTCTTTTTGCTGAGGTGATTTTTTTTGTCTTGTCATTTTGTCCAGAGGAGAATAGATGAACGAGAGAACAAAATGCTAACAGGTTAACAACGTCCCCAGCAAATATACTCTATACAAATCAGAAAAGACCTGAAACCAGGGGAAAAGAAAGGGAAACAAAGAAAAAAGAAAGAGAAAAAAAAAAAAGAAAAAGAAAAAGATTAAAAACAAAAAAAACAGAACAAAACAAAAAAAACAGAATATGATCAATTATGATCAGGCTAGTGCATAGATCAGTGCCACACACTAGATTTTGGGGGTATTTTGGTCTTTGAGAAGAACGTGCCTCCTAAAATTTTAAAGGAAGAAAGACTTATATATGTACAAAATAAGGGTTGATACAATGAAGGGATGGAAGATGAGTGTAAAGATGAAAATTATAAAAGATTTTATAAAAGGAATTGATAAGATAAGAAGTTTGAAAAAAGAAAGATTAAAAAAAAAACAAAAAAGAGAGAGAATGTGATCAGGCAGGAGACTAGAACAAAGCCATACACTAGTGATTTAAGGTATATTTTGATCTGTTAGAAGAAACTGTATCTCAAAATTTTAAAGAGAGAACAACTTATATATATATGCCAAAAATAAGGGTAACTACTATGAAGGGATAAAATATGACTCTAAAAATTAAAAATAAAAAATGTTTTTTTTAAAAAAGGGGTTGATAAGATGTTGGTTGAAAAAGGGAAAAAGAAAAATTAAAAAAACAACCGGTTAAAAACCTTAACTTTGAAAAACTAATGAATCATGGAAAAAAAGCCATTAATTCTATGTTAAGTATTCCCCTAGCGCTGGAGTTCTCCCGTTCTCCTTGATCAGTAAACTTGGTCTTGGCTTGCTGGCTGTACGTGCTGATCTTCTGGGGGAGGGGCCTGTTGCCATGGTTCCCGAATGTCTTTGCCTGAGGCAGAATTGCCCCACCCTTGTCGGTCTGGGCTGAGCAATCTGCTCGGGTTTGCTCTCGGGAGCTTTTGTTCCCTGCAAACTCTCGGTACAGCTTTGGAGGACCAGAGTGAAAATGGTGGCCTCCCAATCTCCGCCTGGATGAGCCGAGACCTCGGGGCTCCGCTCCTCAGTGCACCCCCAGAGTAAAGCAGTCAGTCACTCCCATCTCCCCGGTCTCCGGCTGCACTCCGTGCTCACCCGGCCTGTGACCGAGTGTTTCTATCTCTGGCTCCCGACCCTGTGTGGAGTCTCCAAACCCAGCAGATCCCTGCGGTGCATTCCTGTGCTGCTCCTCCTGGGGGAGGTAGGGGAGTGTCCCTGGATCTGCCGCTTGTTGGGTCCCTGCTGGAGGGGCAGTGGCCCGGCTGGGCCGTGGATCACAGTTTATGGCAACCCCGAGCTGAGAGCCCGCGCCTTGGCTCTGTCTCTGTAGCCGGCTTCCCCGCTCCAATACCTGGGAGCTTTGCTGCACTCAGGCACCCCCGGTCTTTCTTGACCCCGAGGGTCCTGAGACCACACTGTCCCGCGAGGGTTCCACCCCCCGCTTAGCCACTGGAGCGACGTCCCTTAGCGGAGCCGACTTCTAAAAGTTCCGATTTTGTGCTCCGCGGCTCTCTCACTTGCCAGAAGCGGCCGACGGAGGCCCCTCCCCCGCCATCTATCCTTCCGAATATCGCCTCGGATTCACTTCTCTGCACGTCCTACCTTCCAGTAAGTGGTCGCTTCTCTGTTCAGAGAGTTGTTGCTACTCTCTTCTTCGGTCTCCTGTTGATTTTGTAGGTGTTCAGAATGGTTTGATACCTATTCAGCTGAATTCCTGAGACCAGACGAAATCCAGGTCTCCTACTCCTCTGCCATCTTGCTCTGTCCCCCCTCACGGATCTACTTTCTAATAAAGCCAGGGCAAAAGGTAAAAAGGAAGGAAGGAATATAGAAAGGGGGAGAGAGAGGAAGGGAAGAAGGAAGGGAGGGAAGAAAGGAAGAATAAAAGAACATATACCAACCTGGACTAAAATAATAAATGATATCTATGATGTGAGGATGTTGTGGGTTGGGCACTGGGAGTGGAACCAAAAAGAATTGAGAGGTTGCTAAAGCATTGAGTGTTTAGTTGTAGGTGAGCTGTCAGTAGGGGCCACAGACAACTGAAGGCATGGCTGGAGCACTAGTATCTTTTCTCTTGCGGCTATTGGCAGGCCTTGGTAGCTTCCCATGTGGGCTTCTCCATGAGGTTGTGTTGGGCAGGGTATCTTGCTTCCCACAGGACAAGTGATCCAAGAGAAAGCAAGAGAGAGCAACCAAGACAGGCCACTAGCGTTTTATAACCTAGTATCCGTGTTCACATCTCATCACTTTTGTGTTCTACTTGTTAAAATCCAATTTTATACAAATAGGTTAAAGATGGGCTCAGTGTATTGGCCCCTGTGTTTTTTTCTTCTTCAGTGCAGACTGTGGCCATTACCCAGCCTGCACCGAAATCCATTTTTTACGCATCCAATTGCTTTAAATATGGACCGAATGAGCATGTATCTCGCCATTTAGAGCCTGCATGCTTTGCATGCCCCATGAAACTGCACTTGACATCTGCTAGCCTTGATGAGACAAATCCTTGCCCTCTAAAAGACCCCAAACTGCTTTATAGCTGGCTGTCTGACCTGGAGGCTGTACTGCTGAATGGCCTCTCCTAGACTCGTAAGCCTTTCTCTGATTCTCGTTCTACCTGGGAATCTTTGCCTTCTTTTTCTGGGTGTTGGCCCTATGCCACTCTTTCTGGAAGGTTTACAGCTGTGAGGGACTTCCCTGCTTACCTGACCTTTCTCAGTGCCACCCAAAGCTCTCTGTGTGTTACTGTCCTCTCCTCATGGCACTTTGTGCCCTTTTCCTCCATCAGCCTTAGATCCTCAGACTCCCTAACCATGTTTCTTTGAGGCTGGATAATTTGAGATTGTATTTGGAACTTTATGAATGTTAGATTGCATTGATGTCAGATCCATTATAGTCCTCTAAATAATTTTTATTTTTTTTAAAGATTTTGTTTATTTGTCCGATGTATATAGAGAGAGCACAAGCAGGGGGAAGGGCAGGCAGAGGGAGAAGCAGGCTCCCTGCTGAGCAAGAAGCCCGATGCGGGACTGGATCCCAGGACCAGTGTCAGACCCTTATGCCCAGGCTCCACCCACAGGGGCAGTGAGTAAGGTTAAGAACAAAAGGTTCCAAGCCACTGTGGAGATGCCCCAGAACTCTGTTTCTCAAGTCACACAGCAGGGCAAACAGCCCCCAGTCTCTCTTATTCCCTCCCCAACCACTAGGGAGGGAGAGGATTCTGTAAATATATTCTACTACCCCTGGTTGTGTCTCCTCACATGGGGCATGGAGCTCAGCTATTCATCTTGAGGTGGAGCTGGTTGGAGGTGGGGAGGGCATGGTCAGTGACTCCCTAGTGACTCTAGGAGGACACAGCTGCTGGGTCCCTAAGCACAAAACAGAGGCAGGGCTCCAGGTGTCTGGTTTCCCAGCTGAGAGTTCAACCATCAGACCATCTTCCCAGGCTGCTCATATCCAAGTTTCTCTTCCTACTTGATTCCTCATAGATCAGCACCTAGGGCGGAGTGGTGAGTATTTGGGAGGATAAATTAACATGTTTGTGTGGTTCACTGCATTCACTAGGAAATGAGGGGACCCTGGGGAAGTAGAAGGAGAAGGTACTGGCTAAGGTGAAAAAAAGAGAATAAGCACACTTAGGGGTCTTCAGAACTAAGGGAATAGAGATGTTCTAGAAGGAGGAAGGAATGTAAGTGTCCACTTCCAAGTAGTAAAGATCTGGACAAATGGCAGTGGCTGTCCTGATATAAGGGCCTTGGTAATTAACCATGGAGGGAAAGGTGAGCAGGGTGGCAGGAAAGGGAGAGAGAGCCATGAACTGAGAAGAGAAATCTGAATCAGAGATAGGGAAGAGTCTGCACTTCAAAATGGGACTGGAGGAGAAGCAAATAGGGAGATTGGACAGGAGCCCCAGGGACTTCAGGTTTTTTTGTTTGTTTTTGTTTTCTGTTCTTAAAGAAAGAGGTGCCTCTGTTCTCCTGGCAAGATCCAAGCATGGAGGGCTGGGGTGGGGGGGGGGGATAGTGCTTCTATAATGCAAACTCAGTTCTTTTTTTTTTTTTTTAAGATTTTATTTATTTATTTGACAGAGAGGGAACACAAGCAGGGGGAATGGGAGAGGGAGAAGCAGGCCTCCCGCGGAGCAGGGAGCCCGATGTGGGGCTCGATCCCAGGACCCCAGGATCATGACCTGAGCTGAAGGCAGACGCTTAATGACTGAGCCACCCAGGCACCCCACAAACTCAGTTCTTTATGTCAGAGATTTCTCTTAGGTTCTTGTCTGCCAGTGATTCTCCTTATTTATACTATTCATACGGATTTCCTATTATTAAAACATATATGTGGATTTGTGGGGCAGGAAGCTTTTAGAAATGTGGAGCCTCTGCCCTCACTCCTGGCCCACTGAACCAGAATCCACATTTTACAAGATCCTTGGGTGACTTGCTTACACATTAACGTTTGAGAGACACTGGTCTAATGCAGGCTCAGAGACAACAGTGTGGTTTTGGCTATGCATTGTCCCACATGTCTCAAACTATTCTGCTTCCAACAAACATGTGCGGCAACTAACTTCCTGTTTTCCTATTTGGTGCATTGTATAGTCAGGAGTAATGACTTGAGGCTTCCCATTGACAATGGCAGGCATCTCCCTCTGATCTCACAAACTCCACAGAAATGACCAGGAATGTTTTATTAATAATAAAATTATGTAACATCACTCCTTTATTTGGCTAGTAAACATGTGGAATTACCTAAATGCTATAATATTGCATCAGTACTCAAATCAAAATAATATTAGGCAGTCTTTCAAATATTTATATATATGTTTTAAAGATTTATTTATTTTAGAGGGGGGAGGGGCAAGGGGGAGAGGGAGAGAGAGAATCTCTAGCAGACTCCCTGCTGAGTGAGGAGCCTAACCCAGGGCTCCGTCGCAGGACCCTGAGCTCATGACCCGAGCTGAAATCAAAAGTCAGACGCTTCATCTACTGACAAAGCCACTCAGGTGCCCCTTGTATATTTTTTAATAAATGGGAAATTACTACATTAATCTGATATGGCAGGAGCTGTATATAAAATGCAGAAATATGAGTGCAAGTTTTGATAACAATTGTGGAAACATTGAGATCAAAAATTAAAGAAAGCATTCAAATTCAGAAATATAGTTTATATTGATTGTAGTTATATTGTTATTAGTAAAGTTTTGGCATAAAGGACCTTTTTGGAAAACTTGGTAATTTTTAATACTTTGATTTTATACAATACATGAATGCTGCATTAAATGCAACCCAATTAAATAAATGTTAATATATAGAGAGTGTTTCTTCTCTTTGCACTTAACCAGCAAACTACCTCATGGAGGATTCTCCTTTTAGGAAGAAATGTGTTTGATCTCAGCCCTTAGATCTGATCCAGTTGTTACTATTCCTTTTGGGTTATGAAATAATTGGATTTTGCTTTTCCTGAATTAGTTCCTTCCAAATCATCCATTTGGACTAAGGTAGTTAGAAGAGTCAATCCAGACCCTTCCCTTTACCTTCAAAATATGGTTCACATTTAGGCTGCTTCAGAGTTGGTATGTCTGATCATGTGATCTCTTTATCACAAGGGCTGGGGCATGTTTTTGTCCTGGTTTCTCATCTGAATCCAACACTGTGCCTAACACCATCATATACCAGCCAGCAGTGGTATTTGGCCTCGTCCTCGGGCTGGGCCCCTGTGAGTGTCAGGGCAGCTTTGCCCCCAAGAAGGGAACCTGAGAACCGGGCAGGGGTCCAGGAGTGTTTGCTGTTCATGTTGAAAATCAATGTCCTAGGGGATTGGCCAGGCTTCTGCTGGAACCAGTATGGATAGTGAGCATTGGTGACTGCTCTGGTGCTGGAGGCACAGGTGAGAGTGACTGTTCCTCCTGGGGACATTGAAGTCATTGAAGTCTCCTGGGTCACCACGGCCCGAGAACTGGTCCCTGAAATGAAAATAGACCCATGTTAGGAATGAAGAATAAAGGCAGAGGGATCCCTCCAAAGGCTGGCCTCTGAAATCTCCATGAACCTGGGCAGTGGGTGAGGAGAGGGAGGAGGAGGAGAGGAGTCCAGGCCATGGTTTAGACGTTGGAAGGGCCCCTTGCCCCAGAGCTGAGGCTAGACTCTCTGATGGCTCTTTATCTCCTACTGAGCTTCTGTGGGAATGGGGTATATTTGAATGTTGCATTATGCAAATCTGAGCCCTCTACCACCCTGTCCAATGCATAGGTCCTCAACCCTGACAGTAGCTACACTGTCAGGGCAGGGGGGTGGGGGGCAGGCCAGGGGTGGCTGTGTGCTGTGGATTTAGTCCTTTGTAGGAAACAGCTGCTCTGAGATTTTACGCAGGCCAGGGAAAAGCTGTTCAGGGTCCCTTAAGTGGGAACCACTTGAGTTCCTGCCAGTCCTCTGAGAAGATCCACGGTATCCACTGCTGGCTTCCTTGTGCTAGGGTGTGCAGTCTCATTCATTTAACAAGTGACTATTGATTTACCTTTTTGACATTGCAACTGTATTTGCCAGGCCATTCTACATGCCCTGCTTGTCTCTTCTTGGCTCATTCCTGTTTGTACTTCTTTATCCAGTTGTTGAGATGCCATCACAGTGTCAATTGTAGTGTCACATAGTCTTAATTTCTTATCTGAGTGTTTTGAGTGATTAAAGGAATTGTTTCATGACCAGGTGACTCTACCGAAGTTATGAATTTGAACCTTACATTGAATAACAGCTGGGTGAGGTCAGGTTTTAGTAATTTACTTTGGAGAACTTTAAGAAAACCACCAAAGACTGAAGGTTAAAGTTTTTACTGTGAATTTGGGGGAGACTAAGGTCAGCAGAATGAATTGTCAAGCAAGTCTATAGGACTAAGCATACTGTCCCACTCTCCGCACTATGGATACCCAGGTTGGGTGAGCTTTCTTGGTTGGCAGTGCTCCCCACATAGTATCACACATTGGTGCCAGGAGAAGTTAGCATTGTCTATGACTCCACTGGGAGAAGACAACTGGAAGCTTTTGCTTGGAATCCTCCTGGCCCCAGCCCATGTTGCCTCTTCCTTTGGTTGACTTTAAAGATGTTTGTTTGTTTGACAGAGAGAGTGAGCACAAGCAGGGGGAACAGCAGGCAGAGGTAGAGGGAGAAGCAGGCTTCCCGCTGAGCAGGGAGCCCGGTGTGGGACTCGATCCCAGGACCCTGGGATTGTGACCCAAGCTGAAGGCAGATGCTTAATGATTGAGCCACCCAGGTGCCCCCCTTTGGCTGATTTTAATCTGCATCTCTTTGTTGTAATAAGCCATATCTATGGATGCAACAGGTTTCAGTGAGTTATCTAGGGAATTATCAAAACCGAGGTGGTCTCAGGGACAGTGGAACTTGCAATTAGTGTCAGAATCAAGGGTGTTTTGGGATTCCCTTGGATTTTTCAGGGTCCAGGCTCACATAAGTTTGTTTTGTGACATCAGTGACATCATTCTGAGTCATAAGGCAAGTCCAAATCTCTTCATTACAAACACTTTGTTGCTAAAAAGTGCTAACCATCATGTGAGCTTTCAGTGAGTCATCATCTTTTTGCTGGTGGAGGGTCTTGCCTCAGTGTTGATGGCTGGTGACTGACAAGGGTGGTGGGTGCTAAAGGTTGGGGTGTGGCAATTTCTTAAAATAATACAATAATGAAGTTTGCCCTGTCGATTGACTTTTTTTCATGAACGATTTCTCTGTGGCATACAATGCTGTTTATTAGCATTTTACCCTCAATGGAACTTCTTTCACAGTTGGAGTCAATCCTCTCAAAGCCTGCTGCTGCTTTATAAATAAGTTTGTGTAATATTCTCAATCCTTTGTTGTCATCTCAACAAGCCACATGGCATCTTCACCAGGAGTAGTTTCCCTCTCAAGAAACCAATTTCTTTGCTCATCCGTAAGAAGGAACTCATCATCCATTCAAGTCTATCACAAGATTGTAGCAATTCAGTCACATATTCATGCTCCACTTGTAATTCTAGTTCTATTGCTATTTCTACCATATCTGCAATTACTTCCTCCACTGAAGTCTTGAACACTTCATAATCATGTGTGAAGGTGGGAATCTACTTCTTCCAAACTCCTGTTTGTGTTGCTCTTTTGACATCTTCCCTTGAATCATAAATGTTTTTGGTGGCATCTAGAATGATGAATCCTTTCTTAAAGTTGTCCATTTACTTTGCCCAGATCCATCAGAGGAATCACTCTCTATAGCAGCTAATAGCCTTACAAAACATATTTCTTCAATAATGAGACTTGAAAGTCAAAATTACTCCTTGATCCATGGGCTACAGAATGGATGTTGTGCTAACAGGCATGAAACAACATTAATCTCATTATACACCTCCATTGGAGCTCTTGGGAGACCAGGCTGATTGTCATAGAGCAGTAGCAGTAGTATTTTGAAAGGGATCTGTTTTTCTGCACAGTAGGTCTCAACAGTGGGTTTAAAATATTCAGTAAGCCATATTGTAAACAGATATGCTGTCATCCAGGCTTTTGTTGTTCCATTTATAGAGCACAGGTAGAATAGATTTAGCATAACTCTTAAGGGCCATAGGATTTTTGGAATAGTTAATGCACATTGGCTCCAATTTAAAGTCACCAGTTGCATTAGCCCTGATGAGAGAGTCAGCCTGGTCTTTGAAGCTTTGAAGCTTGGCATTCACTTCACCTCTCTAGCTACAGAAGTACTGGATGGAATCTTCTTCCAATTGAAGACTGTTTCATCTACTTTGAAAATCATTGTTGGGGTGCCTGGGTGGCTCAGCCATTAAGCGTCTGCCTTTGGCTCAGGTCATGATCCCAGGATCCTGGGATTGAGCCCCACATTGGGCTCCCTGCTCTGTGGAAAGCCTGCTTCTCCCTCTCCCACTGCCCCTGCTTGTGTTCCCTCTCTCACTGTGTCTCTCTCTATCAAACAAATAAATAAAATATTTTTTAAAAAAGAAAATTATTGTTTTCTAAAAATTATTTCATGTTTTATTTATTTAAAAATTTTATTTATTTGATGGATAGAGACATAGCGAGAGAGGGAACACAAGCAGGGGGACTGGGAAAGGGAGAAACAGGCTTCCCACCAAGCAGGGAGCCCGATGCGGGACTCAATGCGGGGCTCAATCCCAGGACCCTGGGACCATGACCTGAGCCTAAGGCAGACACTTAATGACTGAGCCAGTCAGGCACCCTAAGAAAATCATTGTTTAGTGTAGCCACCTTCATGAATTATCTTAGCTAGATCTTCTGGATAGCTTGCTGAAACTTCCACATCAACACTTGGTGCTTCACCTTGTGCTTTTATATTATAGAGATGGCTTCGTTCCTTATAGCTTATGAACCGACCTCTGCTAGCTTTAAACTTTTATTCTACAGCTTCCTCACCTCTCTTAGCCTTCATAGAATAGAAGAGAGTTAGGGCCTTGCTTTGGATTAAGTTTTAGCTTAAGGGAATGTTGTGGCTGGTTCAATCTCACTCTCACTTTCTCCAGATCAGTGATAAGGCTGTTTTGCTTTCTTATCATTTGTGTATCACTGGAATAGCACTTTTAAGTTCCTTCAAGACTTATTTTTCCCCCTCACAACTTTGCTGTTTGGCACAAGAGACCTAGTTTTCGGTCTTTCTTGGCTTTTGACATGTCTTCCTCATGAAGTTTAATCATTTCTAGTTTTTTCTTTAAAGTGAGAGATGTGTAATTCTTAATTTCACTTGAGCATCATGAAGCCATTGTAGATTTATTAAGTGACCTTTTTTTAGTATTGTTCTGAATTAGGAAATGGGGAGGCCCGAGGGGAGTGAGAGAGTTGGAGGAATAGCTAGTTGGTGGAACAGTCAAAACACATTTTTCAATTAAGTTTGCCATCTTATATGGGCGGGGTTTGTGGTGCACCAGGACAGTTATAATAGCAGTATGAGACTCCACTGATCACAGATCACCAGAACAAACATAATAATAATGAACAAGTTTGACATATTCTGAGAATTAGCAAAATGTGACACAGAGACATGAAGTGAGCAAATGCTAGAAAAAATGGTGCCAATAAAGTTGCTCAATGCAGGGTTGCCATAAAACTTCAGTTTGTAAAAAGGTAATATTTGTGAAGTGCAATAAAGCAAAGTGCAGTAAAACAAGATATGCCTGTACCACTATCCTTTATTAGCTGCAGATATGTTTCATAGTCATTCATGACCCTTCCATAAATAAGCTGAGTGTTTACTATCCACAGGAGCATGGATGGCACATGCCATTCTCTCTATCCATCAAGACTCTCATCTCCACCTCCCCTCAGCTGGAGAGTTGATGGAGGAGCCATTCTCTGGCCTAAATTTTCTGAGATATCAGACTTTGTCACAGTCATTTCCTGACTTTGAGATGGTAAGTTTGTCCACAAAGATTATGGGGAACTCTCCCGGAGCAACCAGATACGGAGGAGTGAAAGAGGCATGATTGGTCAGAGGCAGAAGGTGATGCAGTTGCAACAAAGTGGACACTCCCATCATGGGCTCTAAAGCTGACAAGACCTTCAGGGTCCTGAAGTGGGATGAGAGGGGTAGAACCTGGTAACTACGCATCATTCAGTCTTTGAATGCAAATTGTACCTAGAAGAGTTGGTGGGCTTGGATGAACCCATAACCCATAACCCATAACCCATAACCAAGGGTTAGTCTCATAGCATGATTCAGGGGAGACCTGTTGGCTGGTTACACTAATTTGCTGGAGAAGGCATGGTTTAGTCCTAGATCAGGGCATTATGGGAGGGCACCACTACATCCATTACAGTCCACTTCATGCCCATGCTCAGATCCCCAAGCTTCATACAGTGAGTCTTGGGAGCAATTCTTCCTTGCTCTGGTTTAGTCTCTTTTCCAGATGGAAACTTGAAAGAGGTCATTCACTGGGATGAAATGCAGATCCTGCTGCTGAAGTTGGGCTCAAGAATGTAACCAGTGCTAATTGTCCTCTGTCTCCACCACCCATTTTAGATTTGCCTCAACTGTGATGAGCACCTGGGCAAGTTGAGGTGCCTTCCCTGGTGAGGTTACCCAGATTCTCATACTTGAGTGTGAACCCAGTCACCATGTCTTTCTCAGAACTATACTGTTAGATCTATCCATGTGGGCCCAGGGAGTTTGATCTCCATGGTCCCAAATTAGACAAAGAAGGCATATCAATAGATACCATTCATGTCAGCCACAAAATTTTCTCTACTCTATCCTGATGATCAGGCTCAACTCTTCCTGCCAATTTGGTGGTTTCTCTCTTTGTCTGTTGTTCTGTTATCATGAAGGGTGCCAAGTCACCCAATGGAGCCGAAATTAAAGTTTATTGGAACCCTTGCTGTGTCTTCTCATGTATGCATTCATGTATAGAAATCTTGACATCCAAACCCATACCTTCAGAGTTGTAGGGAATGAACACACAAATTCCCCAAATGGATCACCAGTTGTGATGAATAGAGGGACTTCTCCTATATGTACCCTGTAGTACCAGGAGCCATATGATTTTTTCAATGCAGGACATAGCACCATCAATTAATTATGCCTTAGGGTGAATATGCATTCTCAAATATGGCTCCCTAAGCAGAAGGTGTGTCTTGGGTTGGTATCTCTGTTGCAATTTCAACTGACTTGGTATTTATACCTTCAAGTCTGTCATTGAATGTGGGATTCCTTGGGATCAGCATGTCACTCTCTGCAGATGAGTTTAACCCTTAAATTGCTGACAGCTTGAAGCTGACCATTGAGCCTTCACAATAGCAGGGGCGAAAAGCATTTCTTTGAAGGGGGATCTGAGTTTACGTATGCTGACATACCTGTGTCTACTAACTGGGGTGGGTGAGACACAATCATTATAATACATTAATTGAAGCAAGGAACTAAAAGTCCAACTGATCCTTATTAAAACTCTTGGCCTGTTTTCTTCATGATTTCTACACAGCCCCTGAGAACCTAACCCTGTGTTCTTTTGGGATGCTATAGTGAAAACTGGCTCATAACTCATGAGATTTCGCCTTGACAGGCTACCAGATTTCAGAATTTCCATTCTGTCAGATCAGTTTGTAAAGAGGGCCTGCTTATCTACATCCATTGTGTAAAATTATTTGATATCTCCACTCCATATTATTCTCCTGTGCAAAATTTCTTGATAGCTCATTCTTTTATAATTTTAAACATTACCTTGCAAGTCTTTTACAAGATGTTTTTAGGGAAAGGAATAAGGATCAACCATGGGGGAAGGAAACTTGATTTAGAGGGAAATGACACTTGCCCCTCTAATGTACAATCCCCAACCTCCCCATCATCCTGCCTAACCATCACAGCCTTGCAGGAAACACTGCGGAGTTCTTCAGTCTGTGTAGGGAACACACACAGAGGGCAGAGGGGCAAATGCTGGTCTGCTTTTCTTTTCTGAAGTTCTTTTCTGCCTTCAAGACACAGGGAAGATCAGTTTTGTAAATTGGATTAAGATGCAGGGAAAGAAACTGCATTCCTAGAGTATAAATCATCTTATACTTACATGAAAATTTTGCATTTATTACCATATTTTGGAATTAATCCTATTCTTTTTGGATTGTTTTCATTCTATTTTATTTTAGACTTTTCTGCAAGTCAGTGAGAGGGAAATGTGATTATTTCCCTGGTTCCCCTTAAGTGTCACCTTATATATTCTGCTGCTAAATTTATCATTACACATAGAATATCAAAGCTATATAGTATGAAACTTTTCTCTTGGCAATTAAATGCTGGCTGACCCGAATCTGGAGTTGGGTATGGTAAGTGTGCGTGTGTGTGTGTGTGTGTGTGTGTGTATTTTGCCACTTCTGTTAATAACCAGCCAACTGATGATATATATCTTTGTATTGGCTTTTATGCATGTGTTGTTATCAAAAAATAGTGAATTAAAAACAAAACATTTTGAAACCTACAACATGGACTTGACTGCTTCCTCTGGGACCATGGAGATCAAACTCCCTGGGCCCACAGTAGATAGATGCAGCCTCTGTGATCAGAAGATGGGTGATATTGGGAGCAGAGGGTGAGACTGAGCCTGGTGGTTTGTGTCTCACTTCTCCATCTGCCTCTGTCTCTGTGTCATAGTTGCTGTACAGAGCACAGTAATATTGGGCCTCATCCTCTGTCTGGGCCCCAGTGATGGTGAGGGCAGCCTTCTGTCCCACCAGGGAGCTGGAGAATCGGGCCGGTACCCCTGGGTTTAGGTTGCTAGTGCTACTTATCAGACCCTTGGGTACCTGGTAGGGCTTCTATTGGACCCAGCTCACATGATTACTGGTGGTAACAGCCCTAGTACTGGAACCACAGGTGATTGTGACTGTTCCTCTAGGGCTCATGGACAGTGAAGTTTCCTGAGTCACCATGGCCTGGGAAGTGGCTCCTGAAAACAGGGGAGAGACCAAAGGTCTGGAGGAAGGACAGGTTCATGAGGGTGCAGTGTGGCCTTTCCCACCCCCCAACCCCCAAAGTCCCCCTGACCTGTGCAGTGAGCCAGAGTGTGAGCAGGAGAAGAGCCCAGACCATGGTGGAGATGCCCCAGTGCTGAGCTTCTCAACACCCTTCAGCAGAGTCAGCCTGCACAGTTCCCATTATAACTACTACCACCTGCGGGGGCAGGGCTTTCATGCAAATGTGCTCCCCTCCCAGGAGTTCTCAGCAACAACAACATGGCCAGGTCATAGCTACTGAGCTGTTGCATGTCAGTGGGACCCTGGACCTGGAAGACTCACGATCAGCCCTCCTCTTCCATGTCTGCCTCCCAATCCCCCCCGCCCCCCGCAGTATCCTTTGTTGATGGAAAGATGCACTCCTGCTGGCTTTCCCTTCTTCTCTCCTCTAATTCTCAGGTCTGCCCTTTGTATTTCTCTGAGAAGGTGACTTTCAGGGCCTGGGGTTCTCCATACAGGAACCTGGTGAAGGAATCTGAGGACATGGTGGCTTAAATGCCCCACTGACTTTCTTTCTTCTTCAGGCCAATTCACACAGCAGCCATGTCTGATGAGTGGGAGAACCAGGATCTTGGGTGCTGCTGATGTCGCAGCTTAGGTCCCCCTTAAACCCAGCTACTCTTGTGTATATCTAGGCACATTAATGTGTCAACTATCCCATAGAAGTCTCTTCCAGAGCTCAGGAACATTCCAGAAATTACATTTGAATATTTTATAGTTTCCTATTGCTCCAGGTCTATAACAGATGACATGGCAATGATCTTATTAGTGCTTGCCAAATATTCTACCTGATTTCTTATTATTCTCTTTTTCTCATGACAGACAGCTGTACTAATGCAAGGTCATATGGCTCCAATGGCTGAAGTGTTTGCCTCATACAGAGTATGCAAGACACTCATTTGTCTCTGATTTTTCAAACCTAGTCTCTTTCTTGGTCTGCTGAAAATGGGTCACAGCAATTTCTCCAATTGTAGGGTATGTCCTTCCAGAACCAGAATAAGCCTCGTAAAGTGTTGTGATTCCTTTTTGAGGATGAAAATTGTGAGATATAATGCTTTATTTTATATTTAGAAGTATCTAAAAATGTTCTAGACTAGGGAATCCCTAGGGGACTGGTGGACTCACTGGTGTGATGGGCACCTGATTCTTTATAGGGTCGGTCCCCCATCCTCAGGAACTTTGGTGTCTTACCAAAGACTTTGATGTACTTCCACCTCTTGCTCATCTTGTTCAGTTAAATCAATGTCAGCAATATAAGGCATCATTGTGAAGTTCTGTACAACATGCGGATGGTCCAGTTTTCTTGGAGATACGTTGTCTATGAGGAAAAGTAAAAACAGTTTTTGGGCAACACTTTAAATGTACTATTGTCCACTCTATGTGAGTGTGAAGAGCATCTGATACTCCATATGCCAACTGATAAGTATGGAAAAGTGTGCATTCACCAGATTTATGGCTCTATACCATTTAACTGATTTAGTGTTAATTAATGTACTCTAGAAAATATACCACATCAAGCAGAGCAGCTTCGGTTGGGATACTACTTGTCTGAGTTCATAATAGTCCACCTTCATCTGGCAGGATCAATGTGCTTTGATTGTTGTTGGCAGTTTTTGTTTAGAAGCCAGATTGATGAATTGATTGCAGGCATGTTGGGGACTCATACCAATGCATCATTAAGGGTAACCCTAATCTCTGCTATTTTCCCACAATAATAATATTTTGTAAATTTCTATCTTGAAGAAAATGGAACAAGACATGGTTCCAGAGGCTTTGTTTGGCCTTCTCAAATACCCATAGTCTTCTTGGCCTACTTCACCAGGCCAATAAACAAGTATGGAGATTCTGCTGACAGTTATGAATATGTCCCCTGGGTGATTCTATGGACCCAATAGATTTGCTGTAAGCTGTACCTCTAGTAGATGGGATATGCAGTTATCCCCACTGTAACGGAGGGCATGGTGATGCTTTTGGTTCCTGACTAGGAATGTCATTTGAAATGTGTTCAACAATACTCAAAATATCTGGATAGTTTCTCTTCTGCAAGCTATGGTCCATTAAATGACCCAGAGATCACTTTGGGGCAGCAGTGTGAGAATCATTAGCATGTCTGTTGGCCAAGTGGTGAATTCCTCACAGAGTTCCAGCCTAAATTTCAGTTAAAAGCTTCAAGTTGGGCACTTGGGTGACTCAGCTGATTAAACGTTTGCCTTTGGCTCATGTCATGATCCCAGGGTCCTAGGATGGAGCCCAGCCTTGGGCTCCCAGCTCAGCAGGGAGTCTGCCTCTCCCTCTCCCTCTGCCTGCCACTCCTCCTGCATGTGCTCTCTCTCTCATAAAAAATTAATAAATAAAATCATTTTTTAAAAAAAAGCTTCCAGGCACCTGAGTGGCTCAGTTGATTAAGCATCTGCCTTCGGCTCAGGTCATAATCCTGGAGTCCCCAGATCAAGTTCTGCGTCAGGTTCCCTGCTCAGTGGGGTGCCTGCTTCTCCCTCTGCCCCTCACCTGGCTTGTGTTTTCTCTCTCTCTCAAATATAAGTAAGTAAATAAATAAATAAATCTAAAAAAACTAAAAAAAAAAAAAACCTTCAAGGCATGAAAAATGGCTTGAATCAATAACCTGGGCAATAAGATATATTATTTTATTAGGGTGGCTATACCTAGTCCCTTGTACATCCATTCTTTATCTTTTGGTTGTATAGACTGACAGCATCCTCAGTGGCTACTATCTGCCCTGGGGCCTGGAACGCTGGGCCCTCATAGCCATGCCCACTGCATTCTGTGTGTTAGTCTTCTCTGACTGCTGCTCTTTGCCATAATTTTATCCACCCTTTTTTAATTAAGACGTTTTTCTGCCCTCTGATTTTTAGGGATCATATGATTCTTGTTGCCATCAGACAGAACAATTCAGTAATGGATTCCTACTATGAGACCTGGCCAACCAAGAACTACATGAGTGAGCAATGAGGTTAATGGGGACAGAGGAGCCGAGGATGCTGTATGTACTATGAGCGCACCTGTGAAAGGCTCAACATCCTCAAAACTAAAAACCCATCAGGGAGCAGGTGAGTGGCAACAAGGATACCTGTCAACGTATTCACTCTCATGATTCCAGAAGTGCCTGAGAAAATATTTTGCAAAGCAAAGCAACATTTGCTGTGGACTGAGACCAGATAGGGCATGCAGAGACAGGACTGTCACAGACAGGTGCTGATTCCCAAAATATCTCAGAAGGTGAACACTCTCAAAGCAGGGTGAGGAAGTGAACAGTGAGTCAGCCAAGGGGAGGAACATGGGTCCCAGGGCAGATCAGCCATGAGGTTTGGTCTCACTCGCCCTGCTGTCACACTGTGGGGAGGGAAACTGCTCCACTACCATGGTTTGTTGAACAGTTGGAATCATTATCATCTTCTTCCTGGATATTCTGAATGTTCAGGTCCCAGACTAGGTCAGAGCTGGATGTGAGAAGCACTGATTATGGAGGGAAACTCCCAGAAATGATACAGTGGAGGAGAAGAGGGGAGGGAAGGGCAGGAGGGCTTCTGTCGGAACAGGGGGCATCTATCCCTGGGATATGTGGACTGAGGGTTCTTCTGTAATCCAAAGACTTTAGTTCTTTCTGTCAGAGACTTCTCTTCAGTTCTTCTCTGCAGATCACTTCCCTCTTGTGCCATTCTCCATGATTTAGAAATGCAGAATCTCAGGCCCCTCTCCAGACTCAAAGGAATCCGAATCCAAATTTTACAAGATTCCAGATGATTCATACGCACACTGAAGTGTGAGACTAACGGATCTAACACATGTAAGAAGGCCACACTTTGTTTTTGGTGACTCATTGCTTTTCACGTTTTAATCAATTCTGTTTCCCAATCAGCCTCTCCAGGACATGAACTCTCTGTTTTACCATTTTGTGCATTTTATGTCCAGAGTATTGTACACAGGGTTTCCCACTGAAGGTGGTAGGCATCTCACTCTTCTCCGACTAGATCCAGATGCATTTTAATAAAATCAAGATAATCTTCACAACTTCACAATTTCAGAGTCTTTAGCCCTGGTAATCAATTGGAACCACCTGATGGCTACCTATATTTCTAATGCAAGTTTTAAGGTACTATTAAGCAGTAATTGTATATTTATAGACTTTTAAGCTCAGGATAAATTACTTGTAGTAACCTTCCATGACACTAGCAGTGCTCAAAACATGAGCAAAAATATGAAATATCAGCAAAACTATGATCACAATTGTGTAACAATTAAAAACCCATTGGGAAGAAAGTGTTTAAATTCAGAAAGATATTGACTGTTTGATATATTAGGTTCCTAGGGCTGCCGTAACAAAGTAGCACAAATGGGGTGCTTCAGTTAAAAGTTACCGTCTCACAGTTCTGGAGGCTAAAAGCTCCAGATCCATAGGGTGGGGCCATGTACCCTCTGAAACCTGTAGGGGAATCTTTCCCTGCCTCCCCCTGACTTCTAGTGGTCTGAGGGCAATTTTTGGCATTTCCTGGGTGCATCTGCAAACTGCAAACTCTGCCTCCAGCTTCCCATGGTGTGCTCCTTGTCTCCATGTGGCTGTCCTATTATAAGCACACCCCTCATACTGGACTAGGAGGCCACCTTCCACCAGTATAGCCTCATCTTAACTAATCGCATCTATGACAAACTCTATTTTCAAATCAGGTCACATTCTTAGGTCTTGAGGGCTACAACTGCAACATATGTTCTTTAGGAGGATGCAATTTATCCCAGAATATTAGGGAAAAAGAATCCTTCCAAAATGTTTATAATTTTTAATATTTAAAAGAAGTATAGAATATATTTGCGTTGCATTAAAATGCAACCTAATTTAAAATAAACTTTATGTCAATTATTTTAAAAATTTGGGGAGGTTTATTTATTTATTTAAATAATCTCTGCACCTAACGTGGGGCTTAAACTCAGACCTTGAAATCAAGCATCCCACACTCTTCTGACTGAGCCAGCCAGGCTCATGAAACTTTAGAAATATACTCAGTGAGGGTTTCCTCTGTTCTTGGCTGTCAAGGAATATTGGAATTGTTCCTTTTTTCTGGAGGAAATGTGTTTTAGCTCAGGTTTTAGTTCTGATCCAGGCACATAAAAATCCTTGCCTAATACAAAAGAACTGAAATCTGTTTTTTTGTGGACCAGTTCCTCCCAAGACATTCATATATTTACTGCACTTTAGGACTCAAACAGGAATGGGAAGCAGTTCAAACCCTGCCTCTCTGTGACTCTAAGGATGGTCAACATTTAGGCTGCCCTGAGAGCTCAGGTGTCTGGTCATGGGATGCCAGCCTCACGTGATCTTATTTGTACCCACACACTGTGAAACAAAAGTTTATGTCTTCCTTCCTCATCTGGGTCTCTCACTGTGCTTACCATCACCATATTGTAGGAAGCAGTAGTACTCAGCCTCGTCCTCGGGCTGGGCCCCTGTGAGGGTCAGGACAGCTTTGCCCCCAAGGAGGGAGCCTGAGAATCGGGCAGCGGTCCAGGAAGGCTTATTGTCTGCATTATAAATCAATGTCCTAGGGGATTGGCCAGGCTTCTGCTGGAACCAAGCTGGATTGTGTAAATTGCTGACCGCTCCATAGCTGGAGGCACAGGCGAGAGAGACTGTCTCTCCTGGAGACACGGTGAGTGAGGGCTCCTGAGTCACCACAGCCTCAGAACTGGTCCCTGAAATGAAAACAGACCCATGTTAGGAATGAAGAATAAAGGCAGAGGGATCCCTCCAAAGGCTGGCCTCTGAAATCTCCATGAACCTGGGCAGTGGGTGAGGAGGGGGAGGAGGAGGAGGAGTGGAGTCCAGGCCATGGTGTGGACTTTCCAGAGGTCCCCTGGCCTTACAGCTGGTGCTGGTCTCTGGGATGTGTCCTTTATCTCCTCCTGAGCTCCAGGGGGTAAAGGGTGTGTTTGGTGGGGCATTATGCAAATATGAGCCCACAGTGCCATTTGATTCTGGCTCCTAGGCCCATCTTGTAGCTTAAATCCAAAGAGAAGGGCTGGGGAAGTTAAGAGCTCTGAGTTTGTCCCCTGGGAGGAAGCAGCTGCGGTCGCCTTTCACTCAGGCAGTGAGCAAGGGTGCAAGGCTCAGTCAGGTGCAATCATTTCAGTTGGTTTCAGGCCTTGCCAGCTCTGAGCAGGTGCACAGCGCCCCCTGGTGACATCCTCAGGAGACTACTCATGGGGGTGGGAATTAGGCCGCCATGCAGCCCATTTGTGCTTTCAACAAATACATAATAAATAGGTGTTACCTACTCTTGAGTCTCTCCAGAGAGTTTTCTTTTTCAGTGTCATCTGTGGTATTTTAAGTTCTATAATTTCAGTTTGGTGTGTTTTGATGACTTGCATTTCAACTGCATATTTCTGTCTTTTCCATTTATTCCAAGACTGTTTGTAGTTGCTCCTCAGATGGATTTTCTGCTTGTTGCCTGAAAATATCTGTCCCATAAGGTCGGCATGTGAGTGATCCCAGTGTTGGTGGTAGTTGATTCTCCTTTCTCACTCAAGGTTTGATTTTCCTGGTTCTTGACAAGACAAGTGATCATTTTTACTGGATCCTGGATATTTTTGGATATTTATCAAGTAATGCTGGGTACCCAATTACCTTCCTTCAATCATCAGGTGATCCTCCCCTTGAGGATCAGCAGGAGGTCAGGGGTTGTATGTCAGTTTCCCAGTGGCCCCAGGGAAAGTGGAGCGCTCACTCCCACAATTTTGCTGCTGACTCCTTGCTGGAGAAAGTGTAGCAAGAGAGTCACCTCCCAGAGCCCAATGTGGGGGTGGGTGGTGTTGTGGGATAAGCTCTGAGCTGGGCCCTGCTGACCCCAGAGAGGGATACCCAGGCCTGAATGGAGGTGCAGAGGATGGGCTCTGTGCCCTCACTGACACCAGGGAGGGGAGGGGTCAAATGCTGGGCCAGCTCCCCTACTTTTCAGCCCCTTTTTCAGTGTGTTCATGCCAGGTAGGAGTCCAGGGTCTGTTCTTTACTGGCCCCACAGTCACCAGCAGGGGTATAGGAGTCCAGACCAGCTCTGCCTGATAGCACCCCATTCAGTCTTCCTGCTGAGGGATGGGCTTCAGATGAGCTTACTGGGACCTGCCAAAATCATGGGTGGGAAGAACTGGAATGCTAAAGTAGCCCACTGGCCCCGCGTTGCCCAGGCTTGTTGATGCTCCCATGGGATGGAGGCTCAGCTTTCCACTGAGACCAATGACACTGCACAAGGTGGGCAATGGGACACTGCCCTTTTCTGCCAGGAGGGGAGGGATCCTAGGTGTCTGCTCAGCACTGCTGTGAGCCTTGCATGAGGGCACAGTTTGGGGATTCATTAGTGTGTGCAGATGGGTGATGGGCAGGTTTGTGGAAATATTTTCTCTGCTCAGGCCAACTTATATCCAGATCCTCTGGCCATGGGAGTTGGCATTTTTGGAGTTTTGGAGGATTTTATTTTCTTTTTCCCATTCTGGCCCTCTGGGTGATTCTCGGTTGGAGGCTCCTGCAGCATCTTGTCTTACATGTTGGGGAGGTGATAGAAGAGAAGAAATCCAGGGAACTCACTGCTGTGTTTTCCTCAACTGTTGAGGTCTGTAGGAAGTCTTCCTTCTTCCTTCTACCTTCTGGAGTTTTCCTATACTTGTTTGTATTTTGTCCAGAAACTTCTAGTTTTAAATGAGAGAACCTGGTTGATTGGGAGCACTTCCTCTTGGTCAGAACTGGGAATCCTGGTGGTGCCTGCTCTGAATGGTTTCCTCCAGTGGTAGGATGGTGGAGTTCCTGCTTAGCTCGTGCTGTGGAGGCGATTTATCATGATTCCTAAGCTATAGAAATAAAAGGTAATTTGAATATTATTTTTACATTGTTCTTTACAGAAGAATAAAAAGAAAATACATTACATGACCAAGTATTGGGTGTGAAAAGTTTTATAGGCAGTGCTGGGACCCAGTACAGCATAAATGTTGGGCTTTGGTCTCTTAAACACGGAGGAGAAAACGGGATATATTTTTATTCTTTTTTTCCCCCATGTGTTTGTGTGTTGAACTTTTTATTTTGTAATAATTTTACAGTGACAGAAAAAATGCAAAGGTAGTACAGAGATCTCTCATATACCTTTCACCCAGATTATTCTAATGAAAACATCATGCATGACCATGACATATTTATGAAAACAAGAACTGAATAGTGGTCCAATGATATTAAGGAGATCGCAGACTTTATCCAGATCTCACAAGTTTTTCCCTCTGATGTCATTCTTTGTTGCTGGATCCGGTCCAAGTAACCACACTGCATTTATTCATCATGACATATGGAAATCCTCCAATGTGTAAGGTTTTCAATCTTTTTTGTTTTCTTGACTTTGGGAATTTTGCCTAACCGCCCATCCCCAACATCACATCTGAAGGCTCAGGTACCCAGCAAGGGATCCAGGCGAGCGCTGTGCCTGAAATTCTTCTTTGACCTGCATCTTCACACAGCATCTCACATCCTAGTGCTTTGTCCCTGGACACAGTGAACCTCAGCCAGCCCTGAGCACAGGAGCCTGGGAGGGAAAGGAGGGTCTCTGCTCTGACCCCTGGAATGGAAGAGGCCGTGCTGTGGAGGACTGTCCCCCTGCTGGGATGGTCCTCAGGCTCTGACCAAGAAACGTAAAAACGTTGGTTAGCTGTTTAAACAAACAGACAAACAAACAAACAAACAAAAATGCCAGCTCAACAGGCTCTGATTATTACAACTTGGACCACCAGGCAAAGTTTCTGTATTATCATGGGTTTTATGTTTGTTTTCCTTTCTCCTGAGTTCACACAGGTTGCATAAGAAACTGGGAGGAAAGATATTGTGATCCAGAAGTTACTTCCAAGTACAGTCAGTATGAATTCAAGTTATTTTAAATTGCAAGAGAATCAGCGTCCACGGCCCTGAGCAGGCTGAGTTATTTGTCCCACTTCCCCATCTGTGTGTGTCCCTGTGACCAGCACTGCTGTGCCAGATCTGACAGTAATAATCGGTCTCCTTCTCAGGCTGCAGCCCCAAGATGAGCAGAAGCCCTGCATTGGCTGGGGCATCTTTGGATCCAGAGAAGTGGCTGGGGACCCCGGAGCCCTGGTGCTTATCTGAGTCTGAGGAGTACTACAAGGGATACCGAGGAAGGGCTCCCTGGCTGCTGCTGGTATCAGTTTTGTATCAGGTATCCCAACACTGATGTCCTTGCTCAGGGTACAGGCGAATCTGGCTGTTGTTCCAGGAGGAACAGAGAGGGAGGGCGGCTGGGTCAGCACAGGCTAGGACAGGGAACCTGCAAACATAGACACTCATGGGTGACAGAGTAGAGACCAGGGTAAAGCTTCTCAGGGTCTGAGCCACAGGGCCAGATACCAGCTGGAGGGCTTCCCTGTCTCCCTGAGATCTGTCCCTACCTTTGCTGTGAGTGAGGAGCATGAGGAAGACAGGAGTCCAGGCCATGGTGACACAGACACTGGTCCCCACAGTGGGCTGGGCTGCCCCAGGCCTCCTTCTCTCCCCCACCCTCTGCCATTGGAGGGGCTGTCCATGCAAATGGGGTCCACCCAGTGACTGCCCAGCCCCTCCCTGAGCCCTGGTGCTGGGGCTCAGCTCACAGACACACTGAGGAAGATGGGGGTTGGCTTCAGCCCAGGGGAGAGCCCTGGGAGGAAGCACCTGCTGAGACCACCCACAGGTCCCTGCTCAGGGGACTCTGCCAGGCCAGAGAGGACACAGCTGCTGAGTCCCCATCAGGGAGCACAGGGTGCAACCTCCAAGCCCAGGCTTCTTTGCTTGAATGGTTCTCATTGAGCAGCTGTGGAGGGACCACAGGGCAGTTCCACAGCACCCCCCTGCTGGTCACAGGTTACACACTCACCAAGGCCCTAAGCCCTGAAAGTCCAGCTGGTTTCTGCAGCTCACCAGGTCTGGATCTATATTCACGTCAGTGATTCTTAGAAAGTGAGGCCCATAGTGCTGCCCATGAATACTGTTGCATGTTCCACTCTCAGAAGGAGTCCTGGCTTATGGGAGATGCAAACATTTACCTAAATTAAAACTTAAGTTGCTGGCAACCCAGAGAAGATAACTGCACCCATCATCTTCCCCCATCGGTCTGGGATTTAAAATACACGTTTTCAGTAATTTAACACTCCTGTGCATTAAAGCAATGGGTTCCAACTACTCCCTCATAAATTGAGTTTTGTTTTAATCATCTATTTGTCAACTAATTTCATCATCTTACTAATTTACAAAGTAAAGGAAAAACAATGAATTTATTTTGATGGAGTACAATATCATTTTTTATTTTATAGATTGTGCTGTTGGTGTCTTGTCTAACCATGTTTATACAAACTCTAGATCTTGAAGATTTTCTCCTATACATATATAGCTTTATGTTCTACAGTTATGTCTATGATCCTTTTACTGCATTTTTTCATAAGGTGAGAATTTGAGGTGAGATTCATTCCCCCCTATGGATACCCACTAGTTCTGTGGCCATTTCCCCAGGAGGCTATCCTCCCTCCTCTGCAAGACTTTTGCAACTTTGTCAAAAGTACTTGTCCATACTTTCTTAGGTCGGTTTCTGGGTTTTCTGTTTGGTTCCATTGACCAATGTGTCTACCCTCCATCCATAACACTCTGTCTTGTTGTGATAAGGGTTGAATTAGACTTTTATACAATTTGGGAAGAGATGACATCTTTACTATAGTGAGTCTTCTCATCCATGAACAGAACATGCCTCTCCATTGTTTTAATCCACTTTGGTTACATGTATCAGGATTTCAGCAACCATGGCTTGTACACATTTTGTTAAATATGCACCTAAAAATTTCGTTGTTGAATGGTTTTAATGGTATTTTAATTCAGTTTTCACATGTTTATTGCTAGTCTATACACACTTAAATGATCTTTCTAGGGGTGCCTGGGTGGCTCAGTTGGTTAAGCGTCTGCCTTCAGCTCAGGTCATGATTTCCGGGTCCCGGGATCGGGCCCTGCGTTGGGCTCCCTGCTTAGTGGAGGGTCTGCTTCTCCCTCTCCCTCTGCCTTTCCCCTCCGCTTGTGCTCTCTCTCTCTCAAATGAATAATGAATAGATAAAATCTTTAAAAAATGATCTTTCTATGTTGATCTTATATCATATGACTACACCTTCCTGAAATTACTAATTATTCCTCAAGTTCATATTTATATACCTATTTGTGGTTTTCCTTGTATTTTTCTGGTGGACCATTCTCACCCCTGAAAATAGGGACAATGTCTCTTGCTCTTTAGTCTCATGCTTCTCATTAATTTTCTTGCCTCATGGTTCTGTCTGGAGCATCCTGTCCTGTGTAGAACAGTAGTGTGGAGATTGAACATGAATGCCTTGGTCCCGACCTGAGGACAGAGCTCTCAGTGATTCATCTTCATGTGTATTAGCTATCAGGACTTGATAGTTTTCTTTATCACACTGAGGGTGTGCTCCTTTAGTTTTCATTCTCTGAGAATTTTTATCCTATTCATTCAATCATTCACATTTATTATCATGAATAGGTTTTGAATTGTGTCATATGCTTTTTCCATATTGATTGATAAGATCATGGGACTTTTCTCCTTTAGCCTGTTAATACAGGAGATTCCATTGATTGCTGTTTGAATATAAAACTGTCTGAATATAAAACTTTGCATCCCCACAATAAACCCCATTTGGTCATGGTATATACTCTTGTTATACTAAACATAACTCAATTCTGTTTTCTAATATTTTCTTTAGAATTTTTGGGCCTCTATTTGTGAGGGATATTCCATTTGTTTCTTTGTTTTGTGGCGAGAAGCTGTTGGTAACAGCTAGCAACTGAAAAATTTAAAATCATTGTCTTAGCCAAATTCAGCATTTTGATCCACAAATGAGGAAGACCTAGTCATTTATTCAAGTTTTCTTTATTCCTTTTACAATGTTTTGTAGTTTTCCGTGTATAAGACTTTCAGTTTTTCTAAAATATATCCTTAAGAATTTCATTATTATGGAATTATAAATGGCATTGTTTTATTTTTAAATGTTGATGGCTTATTGCTTCTGTATAGAATACCATTCATCTCTGCATGTTGGTTTTGTAAGTGGAAGCCCAGATTGAAGCCCTTAGACTGGAAACATCTGTGAGCTGCCACCAGAACCAGAACTGGAATCAACACCGTTTGGCCTCTCACACCTCCTTTGAGTAATTTTTATTTCTGAGCAGGGAAATTTTTTGCCTTTGAAAACACGAACATGATGAGAATGTGTCATCATCTGTTTCCAGGAAAACAAAGGATCTGTTGAAGATCTGACAAGTGAAGTCAACCCCTGAGCCACCTGACAGGTAATGTCACCAGACCCAGAGAGTGGAGGGGGATTTTGTCTCACTTCCCTGTGGGTCCAGAGCATTGCATTGTCTTGGCATATGTGACAGCAATAGTGTCCTTGCCCTCATGCTGGAGTCCAGAAATGTCAGAATACCTGAACTGGTCGAAACATCTTTGGATCCAAAAAATGACAGGGAACCTGGCATCCCTGATGTGTATCTGACTCTGAGTTGAATCTAGAAGATACTGGGGAGGGCTCCCTGGCTTCTCCTTGTGCCAGTATGCATGCATACAGGCATACAGATATATCTATTTACCATTAATAATGTGACTTCTCAGAGTGTATGTGAGTCTGGCAGATTCTTCCAGGGATGCAAAGGAGGGTGTCTGAGTCAGCTCAGGCTGGGAGAAGGAACCTGCAAACACAGACACTCACAGGTGATGGGGCAGGGGTAGAGTTGAAGTTGTTTGGGTATCTTATCCAAAGAGGTTGACACAGGCCTGGGGGCTGCCCCAGGTCACTGAATATGGTCCTCACCTGTGCAGTGAGAGGGGCACACAAGAAGGAGAAGCATCCACAGCATGGCACATACACACCTGCTGACAGCCCACAGCAAGGTCTGGGCTGCCTCAGGCATATGTCATCCCTCCGGTGGCCTCTGGGAGAAGGGGTTGTTCCTCTACATTTGTTTCCCCTACTGGTGATCTGGTGATCTCTGCTCCACTCTGAAAGGAGTTAAGGTATGCACTCAGGTTTTAGACAGAGAGGGCTGGTGGGTGAGTCTCAGAGTTTGTCCCCTGGAGTGACTAGGGAATAAGCGGCTGCTGGTTCCTTCCACAGACCTGTGAGCAGCCAGAGATGACACACCTTCTGAGTTCCCAACAGCATCCACAGGTACCTATAACCCAGCCCTGGGGAGTTTGGGTGATTTAAGGGAGATTACATAGAGGTCACCCCCATGCAGACACTGGGGAAAGACCCACAGTGCCCCTTGCTGCCCACTGGCCAAACTTCAACCTCTCAGTGGATATAATAATAGGGGCACAGGCCTGAGAGCCTGGTCACTGTGAGTCTTCCAATACCCATGGGCCATAGTCCCTGCTCTGCCCTCAGGTAACTGATATTAATAAACAGCTCTTCCCATTGTGGGAATTCCTAGAGTAGCAGAAGGGAGACATATGGAAATATGACCCTGTACAGGGTGAGTGGGAATGCAGGGAGGTGGGAATGCAGAGGGCTGGGAGCAATGGTCTGACCCCTCCTTCAACAGGGCCATGTGAGGGGCCACTGGTGACCTGGTCTGAATGCAGGCAGCATTTCCTGCAACAGGGCAATGAAAGCAACACCACTCCTGGAAAGGGGCAGGGTTCCAGATTAAGTAGCAGAGTGTGTGCGGATACTCAGTAACATAGTAGAAGACATTAATGATGGGAAAACAATTGCTACAAAGTGGCCCCTGTGTGGAAACAGCTGGACAATGAGGGTATTTGTGGATGGGTAGTAAGAACGATGTTTCTGTACTGAAGAGATTGGAAGGTATTTATGACAATTTTATTGAGTGACCTACCATCAACGGCACATATTTAAAGTTTTCAACTTGATACATTTCGAGAGGTATAGAAACACATGAAGCCATCACCACAGTCAAGTTGATGACGTAGGGCTAAGGTCAGGCTACCAGAGGATGGGCATCTTTGGCATGAACATTGTTTTGTGTTAAAAGCAATCACAACTCAATCAATCCAGGAAAAGCTCTTTATTGCCCCCCCACCAACTGCACATCTGTCAAGAACAAGCTATTAACAGAGATATTGCTTTACCTAAGAAGCATATCTGCAACAGGGCAACTTTTGTTTTCCAAACATCTCCTTTCATCTTCCTGCTGAGGGTCACCCTCTCCTTCGTATACCCAGACCCTACCCACCCTTAACTCAGGATGTCAGATAAGCCTCATATTGCCTAACTTCGCAAATTTGTGTGTGTTTGTGTGTATTCCCCATCAGTATGAAACTAAATTTGATTTTTTTCTTGTCCATCTGTCCCATGTCAATCTGATTCTTGCCAGCTAGAAGGATCTTTAATGGTAGAGAAAATACTTCGTCCCTGACAGTTGGTGTATGGGCAGGACATGTCAACTGCTGGACACATTTCACCCTGTATGCTACAGCTGAAATCCTGGGACATCTGGCATAGAGCCAGTAGAATGTAAGTCTTCTTACCGTGTCAGCCTCCCGGAATCTCTGTCTGTGGAATCTGATGGAGCGGGAGTGGTGAGAGGACTTTTCTCTTTTTCTCAATTTAGATTTCCGGGAGGAAATATTGTGGAATTTGTTCCCTGGGCTTAGTGACAGTTTGGTTGAATTTGCTAGATAACTCTCTGGTTATTGATCCATCTCCTCCCAGAGTTGGTCCTTGTTTTCCTCTGCCTGTGTCTGTATGTCTTCTGTCCTGAAAAGGCATTACTATAGGATAGAAGGGAGACTTAGGCCTTAAAAGCTTTCATTTGGGGTTGGTCCCACAGACTGTTGAGTTCCATGTTCTCATCAGACTGGCATCTGTTTAGACACACTCTGCTGTGGCTCACAGGCTGTTGCTAAGCGACTCCTTGGAAGCCAAAGCCGCAAAAGTGGTGGCAGAGGTCAAGCACTTACAAGCTGTTTGAATGCTTGCCATCTGAAGAAGTCCCCAGTGTTAGTATCAATTGGTCCAGGAACAGGTTAGATTGGCACTAGGTCATCTGTCAACCTCAAGAAAACTTCCATGCAACAAGGAACACTGTAAAGCACCACACAGTCCCCAACCACAGGGCACATCTCTCCTAAGTATTAGAGTGGCTCTGAGACCAAGGCTTAGCCAGAAGAAAAACAGGATGGTGATTTTTCTTTGTTCTTGTTCTATGTCCTCAAGGGGTTAGTTTGTGACCAGTAGAACATTCTCTCTGGTGTCCATCCTCCAGAGGGTGCTCTTACTGGGGTGCACTTGGTGGTCAGTCAAACCGACTGGGCACCACCCCCCTGCCCCATCTCTGTCTGTATGTCTGTCTGTCTCTCTCTGTATCTCTGCCATGCCAGCTCTCAGGGGTTTTGCCATAAGATCTTTTTTTTTTTATTGTTATATTAATCATCATATATTACATCATTAGTTTTTGATGTAGTGTTCCATGATTCATTGTTTGTGCATAACACCCAGTGCTCCACGCAGAATGTGCCCTCTTTAATACCCATCACCAGGCTAACCCATCCCCCTACCCTCCTCCCCTCTAGAACCCTCAGGTTGTTTTTCAGAGTCCATCGTCTCTCATGGTTCATCTCCCCCTCTGACTTACTCCCCTTCATTCTTCCCCTCCTGCTATCTTCTTCTTTTTCTTTCTTCTTAACATATGTTGCATTATTTGTTTCAGAGGTACAGATCTGTGATTCAACAGTCTTGCACAATTCACAGCGCTCACCATAGCACATACCCTACCCACTGTCTATCACCCAGCCACCCCATCCCTCCCACCCCCCACCACTCCAGCAACCCTCAGTTTGTTTCCTGAGATTAAGAATTCCTCATATCAGTGAGGTCATATGATACATGTCTTTCTCTGATTGACTTATTTCACTCAGCATAACACCCTCCAGTTCCATCCACGTCATTGCAAATGGCAAGATCTCATTCCTTTTGATTTGCCATAAGATCTTGCAGCCCATGGGAACCTTATCCATCTCAATATTCATTGCTTATTCATACTGGAAAGTTCCATTCTGTATTGCCTGCCTGGTGTCACAGATTAGTGGGTCTGTGACTGGAGGTCTATGAAGATTTTTTTGGAGACTGGAGATAGCATTATCACTACATTATCTTTACTGTGCAATGAAGACCTTTGCTTTCTTAGATTAACTTGGGAATAAACTTTTAGCTCCTGGGGGCTGCATACCCTCTCTGGATGCCTCTTTTGTCTTTGGTTAAGATATTAAAAGTAGGGCGCCTGGGTGGCTCAGTTGGTTAAGCGACTGCCTTCGGCTCAGGTCATGATCCTGGAGTCCCGGGATCGAGTCCCACATCGGGCTCCCTGCTCAGCGGGGAGTCTGCTTCTCCCTCTGACCCTCTTCCCTCTCATGCTATCTCTCATTCTCTCTCTCTCAAATAAATAAATAAAATCTTTAAAAAAAAAGATATTAAAAGTATACTGGTTTGAGTTGCTATTAATAGATCCTACTTGTCAATGTGATGCTGGCAGGCTGGGTCCAAGGATCCAGAGTGTGTCCCATACGACCAGCCAAGTGGGTCTTTGCCTTTGAGAAGGATGGAAATCAAACATGAGCCAGGAGGATATGGAAGGAAAGTTTATTGAAGATATAGAGAGAGCAGATAACAGACAGAGTGAGTGTTTGGGAGACTCAGAAAGGAAAGGAGGAAGTCTTGTCTTTGTTCGGGGTCTGGGGTTTTTTATGGAAGTTGGTGGTCTTGTGCATGTGTCCTCTCATCCAGGAACTGGTTAGATCAAGGACAAGAACCTAGGTGTTATTCCTTGGAGCCAGGGGTCTTGGCATGGAGAGGCCTAGCACCTAGGTGGTCTGGAATGAACATAGGATAGCTTCCTCTCATTTTTTCTCAACTGGTCCTTCCACAGATGTTACCTATTCTAGAAAAATAATTAACCCCTTGTCCCTGACAAAGAGGACATATGGTATTTGCATTACAAGACATGTGAACAGTGGGGTACAGGTGCAGGGCCTACAGTAATAGAAGCCTGAATAGAAGCAAAGGAAATAACCAACTTTATCTCTCATGATGTCCCTTTGATTTCTTTGTCTCAAATGGCCAGGTAATGGATCTTTAATTTGGCTACATTTAAAAGCAAAATTTTCTTTACAGAGATCTCTCAGTTGTCTTACTAGTAAAATGCTAAACTTAGGGACTTCCTTGACCAGAAAAAAAAAAAGAAAGAAAGAAAGAAAGGAAGGAAGGAAGGAAGGAAGGAAAAAAGAAAGGAAGAAAGAAAGAAAGGCCAGAAATTAGACTTAAGACTGGAGTAAATGTTCACATCCAGTGTAAATTCCCCTTCTTAAGATCCAGCTTCTTGTGCCTGTTTTAATTCCTTTTCCCTACAAGATTTATGGGGAGCACTCAGTTCTAATCTCTATATTCCAAGTATACAAATTGCTCATATAAATGCTAAAAGCCAGGAAATAAATTTAACAAAAGCTTCAGAGACTGGGAATAAGACTCTTCGCTCCTACCTTTCAGGGCTCTGTAGTCAGGCTCTGCCAGCCTCGGACAATGCTATGCTAAGTCCTTTGATGGTGTATCAGAGTCTCCTTACCACAAAAGACTCCCCCCCGACCCTGTAAACAGCTGATCTTTTTAATTATAAAGTTTTTTTATATATACTTTCAAAAGATCCTCCAAATTTAGAGAGTAATTAAAAAGATTATTTGACTATTCACAGCTACCCCTTCATAGAGAAAACAGAGGACCCAAACTTCTCCCAGGCCCTCCTCCAAATGATCTGTGAAAGGCCAATATTTAGGGGCTAATACAAGCCAAGGTTAAATTGTGTACTCAGAAAAAAGGCTTTTTTAAAAAAAGATTTTATTTATCTGACAGGGAGAGACACAGCAAGAGAGGGAACACAAGCAGGGGGAGTGGGAGAGGGAGAAGCAGGCTTCCCGCGGAGCAGGGAGCCCGATACGGGGCTCCATCCCAGGACCCTGGGATCATGACCTGAGCCGAAGGCAGACGCTTAATGACTGAGCCACCCAGGCGCCCCAGAAAAAAAGGCTTTTGTTAATGTACTTTATGCAGACATTTCAAAAGCATAAATCTTGTTTTTAAAATTTTTAGTTGAATTCCCCCAGTTAATCAACATATAATGTATTATTGGTTCAAACGTATAGGCCTGTGATTCATCAGTCTTAAATAATACCCAGTGCTCATTATATCACATGCCCTTCATAGTGTCCATCACCTAGTTACCTACTCCCCCCACCTCCCTCCACTCCAGTAACCCTCAGTTTGTTTCCTCTGATTAAGAATCTCTTATGGTTTGTTTCCCTTTCTGGTTTTGTCTTGTTTTATTTTTTCCTTTCTTCCCCTACGATCCTCTGTTTTGTTTCTTAAATTCCTCCTATCAGTGTGATCAGATGATAATTGTCTTTCTCTGATTGACTTATTTTGCTTAGCATGATACCCTCTATCTAGTTCCATCCACATCATTGCAAATGGCAAAATTCCATTTTTTTGATGGCTGTGTAAAATTCCATATTCCATTAACATATCTCACATATTCCCTATCCATTCATCTGTTGAAGGACATCTGGGCTCTTCCCATAGTTTGGCTATTGTGGACATTGCTCCTCTAAACACTGGGGTGAAGGTACCCCTTCAGATCACTACATTTGTATCTTGGGGGTAAATATCCAGTAGTGCAATTGCTGGGTTGTAGGGTAGCTCTATTTTCAACTTTTTGAGGAACCTCCATACTGTTTTCCAGAGTGGCTGCACCAGCTTGCATTCCCACCAACAGTGTAGGAGGGTTCCCCTTTCTCTGCATCCACCCCAACATCTGTTGTTTTCTGACTTGTTGATTTTAGCCATTCTGGCTGGTGTAGGGTGGTATCTTGTTGAGGTTTTGATTTGTATTTCCCTGATGCTGAGTGATGTTGAACATTTTTTCATGTGTCTGTTGGCCATTTGTATGTCTTCTTTGGAGAAATATCTGTTCATGTCTTCTGCCCGTTTCTTGATTGGATTATTTGTTCTTTAGGTGCTGAGTTTGATAAGTTCTTTATAGATCTTCAATATTAGCCCTTTATGTGATATGTCATTTGCAAATATCTTCTCCCATTCTTTCGGTTGTCTTTTGGTTTTGTCGACTATTTCCTTTTCCGTGCAAAAGATTTTTATCTTGATGAAGTCCCAATAGTTCATTTTTGCCTTTGTTTGCCTTGCCTTTGAAGACATGTCTAGCAAGAAGTTGCTGCGGCTGAGGTCTAAGAGGTTGCTGCCTGTGTTCTCCTCTAGGATTTTGATGGATTCCTGTCTCACATTTAGGTTGTTCAATCATTTTGGTTCTATTTTTGTGTATGGTGTAAGGAAATGGTGTCTTTTTTTCCCACTGGATATTCTTCCCTGCTTTGTTGAAGATTAGTTGACCATAGAGTTGAGGGTCCACTTCTGGGTATTCTATTCTGTTCCATTGATCTATGTGTTTTTTGTGCCAGTACCATATTGTCTTGATGATTACAGCTTTGTAATAGAGCTGGAAGTCCAGAATTGTGATGTCACCAGTTTTGGTTTTCTTTTTCAATCTTCCTTTGGCTATTCAGGGTCTTTTCTGGTTCCATACAAATTTTAGAATTGTTTGTTCCAGCTCTGTGAAAAAAGTTGATAGTATTTTGATAGGGATTGCCTTGAATGTGTGGATTGCTCTAGGTAGCATAGATATTTTAACAATATTTGTTCTTCCAATCCATGAGCATGGAATGTTTTTCCATTTCTTTGTGTCTTCCTCAATGTCTTTTATGAGTGTTCTATATTTTTCTGAGTACAGATCTTTTGCCTCTTTGGTTAGGTTTATTCCTAGGTATCTTATAGTTTGGGGTACAATTGTAAATGAAATCAACTCCTTAATTTCTCTTCTGTCTCATTATTAATGTATAGGAATGCAATTGATTGCTGTGCATTGATTTTGTATCCTAGCACTTTGCTGAATTCCTATATGAGTTCTAGCAATTATGGGGTGGAGTCTTTTGGGTTATCTGGATAGAGTATCATGTCATCTGCAAAGAGTGAGAGTTTGCCTTTTATTTCTTTTTGATGTATGATTGCTGAGGCTAGGACTTCTAGTACTATGTTGAACAGCAGTGGTGGTAGTGGACATCCCTGCTGTGTTCCTTACCTTAGGGGAAAAGTTGTCAGTTTTTCCCATTGAGGATGATATTTGCTGTGGGCTTTTCATATGTGGCTTTTGCAATATTGAGGTACGTTCCCTGTATCCCTACATTGTGAAGGGTTTTAATCTCTTAAATGGTGCTGTACTTTGTCAAATGCTTTCTCAGCATCAATTGAGAGGATCATATGGCTCTTTTCCTTTATTTTGTTTATGTATTGTATCACATTGATTGATTTACAGATATTGAACCAAACTTGAAGCCCAGGAATACATTCCACGTGGTCGTGGTGAATAATCTTTTTAATGTACTGTTGGATCCTAATGGCTAATATTTTGTTGAGAATTTTTGCATCCATGTTCATCAGGGATATTGGTCTGTAATTCTCCTTTTTGGTGGTCTTTGTCTGGTTTTGAGATCAAGGTAATGTTGGCCTCATGAAAGAGTTTGGAAGTTTTCCTTCTATTTCTGTTTTTTGAAATAGTTTCAGAAGAACAGGTATCAGTTCTTTAAATGTTTGAATTCCCCAGGGAAGCATCTGGCACTGGGCTCTTGTTTTGGGGGAGATTTTTGATTACTGCTTCAATTGCCTTGCTGGTTATGGTTGTGTTCAGGTTTTCTATTTCTTCCTGTTTCAATTTAGGTCATTTATATGGCTCTAGGAATTCATGCATTTCTTCCTGATTGCCTAATTTCTTGGCAAATAATTCCTCATAATATGTTATTATAATTGTTTGTATTTCTTCACTGTTGGTTGTGATCTCTCCTCTTTCATTCATGATTTTATTTATTTGGGTCATTTCTCTTTTCTTTTTGATAAGTCTGGCCAGGGGTTTATCAATGTTATTTATTCTTTCAAAGAACCAGCTCCTAGGTTCCTTGATCTGTTCTACCTTTCTTTTGGTTTCTATTTCATTGATTTCTGCTCTGATCTTTATTATTTCTCTTCTCCTGCTGGGTTTAGGCTTTATTTGCTGTTCTTTCTCCAGCTCCTTAGGTGTAGGGTTAGGTTGTGTATATGAGACCTTTCTTGTTTCTTGAGAAAAGCTTGCATTGCTATATACTTTCCTCTTAGGACTGCCTTTGCTGCATCCCAAAGATTTTGAACAGTTGTGTTTTCCTTTTCATTGGTTTCCATGAATTTTTTTAATTCTTCTTTAATTTCCTGGTTGACCCATTCATTCTTAGTAGGATGCTCTTTAGCCTCCATGTATTTGAGTTCTTTCCAACTTGACTCTTGTGATTGAGTTCTAGTTTCAAAACATTGTGGTCTGAAAATATGCAGGGAATGATCCCAATCTTTTGGTATCAGTGAGACCTGATTTGTGACCCAGGATGTGATCTGTTCTGAAGAATGTTCCATGTACACTAGAGAAGAATGTGTACTCTGTTGCTTTGGGATGGAATGTTCTGAATATGTCTGTGAAGTCCATCTGCTCCAGTGTGTAATTTAAAGCCTTTATTTCCTTGTTGATCTTTTGCTTAGATGATCTGTCCATTTTAGTGAGGGGAGTGTTAAAGTCCCCTACTATTATTGTATTATTGTCAATGTGTTTCTTTGATTTTGTTATTAATTGGCTTATATTATTGTCTGCTCACATGTTAGGGGCATAGATATTTACAACTGTTAGATCTTCTTGTTGGGTAGACCCTTTACGTATGATGTAGTGTCCTTCTGCATCTCTTAGTATAGTCTTTGGTTTAAAATCTAATTTGTCTGATATAAGGATTGCCACCCCAGATTTCTTTTGATGTCCATTAGCATGGTAAATGGTTTTCCACCCCCTCACTAAATCTGGAGGTGTCTTTGGGTCTAAAATGAGTCTCTTGCAGGCAGCATATTGATGGGTCTTGTTTTTTTTTTATCTAATCTGATACCCTGTGTCTTTTGATTGGGGCATTTAGCTCATTTACATTCAGGGTAAGTATTGAAAGATATTAATTTAGTGCCATTGTATTGCCTATAAGGTGACTGTTACTGTATAGTGTCTCTGTTCCTTTTGGTCTATGTTACTTTTAAGCTCTTTTTGCTTGGGGGACCCCTTTCAATATTTCTTGTAGGGATGGTTTGGTGTTGCAGATTCTTTTAGTTTTTGTTTGTCCTGGAAGCTTTTTATCTCCCTTCTATTTTCAGTGACAGCCTAGCTGGATATAGTATTCTTGGTGGCATATTTTTCCTGTTTAGTGCTCTGAATATATCATGCTGGTCCTTTCTGACCTGCCAGGTCTCTGTGGATAGGTCTGCTACCAATCTAATCTTTCTACTGTTGTAGGTTACAGACCTTTTGTCTCGAGCTGCTTTCAGGATTTTCTCTTTGTCTCTGAGACTTGTATGTTTTACTATTAGATGTTGGGGTGTTGACCTATTTTTGTTGATTTAGATAGGGTGTTCTCTGTACCTCCCGGAGTTTGATGCCTGTTTCCTTCCCTAAATTAGGGAAGTTATCTGCTATAATTTGCTCCAATATACCTTCTGCCCCTCTCTCTCTTTCTTCTTCTTCTGGGATCCCAATTATTCTAATGTTGTTTTGCTTTATGGTATCACTTATCTCTTGAATTCTCCCCTCATGATCCAGTAGTTGTTTCTCTCTCTTTTTCTCAACTTCTTTATTCTCCATCATTTGGTATTCTATATCACTCATTCTCTCTTCCACCTCATTTATCCTAGCAGTTAGAGCCTCCATTTTTTATTGCACCTCATTAATAGCCTTTTTTATTTTGACTTGGTTAGATTTTAGTTCTTTTATTTCTCCAGAAAGGGATTCTTTAGTGTCTTCTATGCTTTTTTTCAAGCCCAGCTAATATCTTTATAATCGTCATTCTGAACTCTAGTTCCGACATCTTACTAATGTCTGTATTGATTAGGTCCCTGGCAGTCAGTGCTGCCTCTTGTTCTCTTTTTTGAGGTGAGTTTTTCTGTCTTGTCATTCTGTTCAGAGAAGAATAGATGAACGAGAGAACAAAATACTAAAATGACAACAACTACCCTAGAGAAACATACACTAAAAAATCAGATGAGACCCAAAACTGGGGGAAAAAAAGAGAGAGATAGAATATAATCAGACAGGTGAGCAGAATAGAGCAATACATTGGCTTCTGTGTGTATTTTGATCTGCTTTTAGAAAACTAGATCCTAAAATTGTAAAGAAAGAAAACCTTATATATATACAAACATTAAATACAAGGAAAAGATAGCATGTAACTGTAAAAATGGAAATTAAAAGTGAAGAAAAAAGAGGGGCACCTGGGTGGTTCAGTCGTTAAGTGTCTGCCTTTGGCTCAGTTCATGATCCCAGGGTCCTGGTGTTGAGCCCTACATTGGACTCCCTGCTCTGTGGGAAGCCTGCTTCTCCCTCTCCCACTCCCCCTGCTTGTGTTCCCTCTCCCACTGTCTCTTTCTCTGTCAAAAAAAAAATTAAATCCTTAAAAAAAATAAGTGAAGAAAAAAGAATAAAAAAAGAAAAACCAACAACAACAAAAAAAGGAAAGGATAAACAGACAGGTGAACAGAACAGAGCAATACACTATCTCCTGAGTGTATTGTGGGCAGTTTGCTAGAAGAAACTACATCTCAAAATTGTAAAGAAAGGAAAACTTATATATACAAAAATAAAATTAAGTACATTGAAAGGATAGAATGTAACTGTAAAGATGAAAATTAAAAAAATACTTTAACAAAACAAAACAAAAAAACAAAAGCATAAAAAGAAAGGAAGAAGAAAAAAAAAAAGGAAAAATGACAACAAAAAAAGAGAATATGATCAGACAGGTAAGTACAACAGAGCCATACAGTAGATTTTGTTTGTATTTTGGTCTGTTAGAAGAAACTGCACCCCAAAATTGTAAAGAAAGCAAAACGTGTGTGTGTGTGTGTGTGTGTGTGTATGATTAAATATATTGAAGGGATAGAGTGTAACTGTAAAAATGAAAATTAAAAAAGATTTAAAAAAGGAGTTGATAAAATAAGAACTTGGTTGAAAAAGGGAATGAAAAAAAAGAATCATGGGGGAAAAGTTGTGATTTCTATGTGCTCTATTCCCCTAGCACTGGAGTTTTGCAGTTTTGTCTTGGCTGGATGTTCTTTCTGACTTTCTGGGGGAGGGGCCTGTTGCATTGATTCCCAAGTGTATTTGCCCTGGGTGGAATTGTACTGCCCTTGTCAGGGGCCAAGCTAAATAATCTGCTCCAGTTTGTTCTATGTTATTTTGTTCCCTGGGGGCATTCCCAGAAGCTTTAGAGGATGAGAATGAAAATGGTGGCCTCCCAATCTCTGGCCCCAGATTTGAAAGCTTGGGGCCCCACTCCTCAGTGTGCCTTCAGAGAAAAGTAGTCAATCACTCCTGTCTCCCTGGTCTCTGGGTGCACTCCGTGCTCACCCGGCCTGTGATGGACCGTTTCTATCTCAGGCATGCAACCCAGTTTTGAGTCTCCAAACCTTTCAGATTCCTGTAACACATTCCTGTACTGCTCCTCCTGGGGGAGGAAGGGGGGGTCTCATTGGTTCTGTTGCTTGTTAGGCCTGTGCTTGGAGAGCAGTCACCCAACGGTGCTGTGGTTTGTGGTTTTTGTTAACCCTGAGCTGAGAACCCATTCCTGGGCTCAATCTTTGCATCCAGCTTCCTTGTTCCGGTGCCTGGGAACTCTGCAGCACTGAGGTACACCTGGTCTTCCTGTGACCCTGGGAATCCTGGGACCACACTGTCCCAGGGAGGGTTCCACCCCCGCTTAGCAGGCTGAGCAATGTCCCCCACAGGGGCAGACTTCCAAAAGTTCTGATTTTGTGCTCCGCTGCTCTATTACTTGCTGGTAGCTGGCTAACAGAGGCTCCTTCCCACCATGGTCCATCTTCCCATATATCGCCTCGGATTCACTTCTCCACACTTCCTACCTTGCTGAAAGTGGTCACTTTTATAGTCATAGTGTTGAAGCTATTCTTTTCTTAGATCTCTGGTTGAGTTTGCAGGTGTTCAGAATGATTTGATAGTTATCTAGCTGAATTCCTGGGACCACAAGGAGATATCACCCCATACCTGTCAGAATGGCTCATATCAAAAATACAAGAATCAATAATTGTTGGTAAGGATTGAAAAAGGACCCATCATACACCATTGTTGAGAATTCAAACTGGTGCAGCCACTGTGGAAAACAGTATGGAGGTTCCTCAAAAAATTAAAAATAAATTTGTGAGGGGCACCTGGCTGGCTCATCAGTGCAGCATGAGACTCTTGACCTTGGGGTTGTAAGTTCGAGGCAGAACTGGTTGGGTGTAGAGATTACTGAAAAATAAAATCTCAAGAAATAAAATAAAATTATGATATCATCCAGTAATTCCACTACTGGCTATTTACCCAAAGAATATGAAAACAGTAATTCAAAAAGATATATTCACCCCTATGTTTACCACAGCATTATTTACAATAACCAAATTATGGAAGGAACCCAAGTGTCTATTGAGAGATGAATGGATAAAGGATAAGTGGTATATATATAAAATGGAATATTACTCAGCCATAAAAGAATGAAATCTTGCCATCTGCAACAACATGGATGGATCCAAAGGTATATTGCTAAGGGAAATAACTCAGTCAGAGAAAGACAGATACCATATGATTTCATTCATAAGTGGATATTAAGAAACAAAACAAATGAGCAAAGAAAAAAGGGAGCAAACAAAAAACCAGACTCTTAAATATAGAGAACAAACTGGTGGTTACCAGAGGGGAGGTGGGTAGGGGGATGAATGAAATAGGTGAAGGGGATTAAGAGTACACTTATCATGATGAGCACTGAGGGATATATAGAATTGTTGAATCACTATATTGTACACCTGTAACAAATATAACACTGTATGTTAACTATTGTGGAATTCAAATTAAAAAAATAATAACAAGGGACTGAATAAAGTAAGGAAGATAATGATAATTTTTATGACTTTTTGTTTAAATCATTACAGGCTCAAAAAACCTTTGTTTTTCCAAATTTAAGAAATTTTTATCTGAAACTAACTGACTTACAGCAATTTGACAAATAAACCTTTGTGAATACATTTAAACATTTATCTTTTCTCCCTACCTGATCCTCCAAGCTTCAGAAACTGTCAGTAAATATGCTTATATTTTTTATGGCAATATATTTCCTATTTCAAAAAAGAACATGTTCTCCTTGTAACAGGACACAGTTTCCTGGAATGTCACGTTTGAGAGAGACACACATAGACTCAGATATGACCAGATAGCTTTAAGAAATAAGGCTGACCTTATGAAGCCAATAAAGCCCTTGGAAATATTAGCCTCATACCTTGTTTACAGGGATCCCAGCAGCCTCACCAGGGAGTAAAGAAGGTCACTCCTGGCAGGTGCAGGAACCTCAAGATATTTTGAGAACCTCAGGAAGGGAGGAATTCACCCAAATATATGGGTATCAAAGAGGAAGTCTGATGGCAAGTATTTGGCCTTAAGAGGCTATGAAAAATTTAATCTAGATATTCCTTATAAAAGTTCTAGCAAAGCAGGTTTTAAGGAACAAACATGGTCAACCACTATTCTTGTTGGAGTTATGTAAATCATCAGCCTGTTTTTTTTTTTTTAATTAGACTTATTTTACAAACACTTGGGTATTAATTTGGCTATCTTTGGTAAAAATAAGGGCAATTATAGAGAAAAATATGCTTCAGTAACACACCTTTGTAAATATTATATTTTAATATTGATCATTATAAACTGGACTACATCCTGCATTCTCCTAGTGTCCCCAAATGCCTGGCTACAACACTTCAAGATAACATTTTTAAAATTATTCTTTCCCTTTCTGACAATTGGAATCATTTGATACACCAAAAGTCCCTTTTTTCCTGAAGCCCTGCAAAATGAATAGAAATGACTTGATGTAAACTTCAGAGAAATCCCCACAAAAGTTCATGTATAGACAATTTTCCTGCTTGTTGCTCTCTGGGCCCCTCGAAAAGATCCACTAGACCACTACTGGCTAGAGACAACTGAACTGAAACCAGGGAAATCCATCACATTGCCACCGCATGCCCTATGCCATCTGAAGATGCCTCCAGCCCAACCTCAAGAAATCTCACTGGCAGCACTCAGGACTTAGACACTGGATTAACTCCAACCATTCACCTACACTTTTCCTTAGTTTCCATAAGAAATGCTGCTTCTCAATTACCATAGGGCTTAACTTTGAGAACCCACCTGCATCACTGCCTCCTGAAATAAGTTTAACCGAATGACCCATTGTCAGATTAAGGGACAGGTTCCCCAAGACGGAACAATCTACCTGCTCAACTTGGAACGTGCGAGACTTCGGGGATGCTTCCGAGGAGGGAACCGTAGCGGTTGAGGGCAGGCTGCCCCAAGAAAGTCCATTTTGTCATGTGCATTACTTAGAGCCGAAGGCAATCTGAGACCCTTTGGGCCCAAGAAAAACTTCGGCCCTTCGTTTATCTCCATAGAAGAATCTAAACTGGATGGCTGTTCTAGGATAAGGGTTATTACCAGAAATAAATATATCTGAGTGACCCACCTATATGGCAGGGCAAACATTTGTTTACCAAACACTTAGTCTTTTTCATCTTCCTGTGTACCGCATTCCTTCCCTTTGAAGCCCCAGACCCTTATCCCCTTCTCATTAGTTCAGAATGACATATATACCTCATTTTGCCTGACAGTCTTTGGAATTTCCATGTATGTGTGGATTCCCTGTATGGACGCTAATAAATTCGATTTTCTCCTCTTTATCTGTCTCCTATCAATTTAGTTCCTAGTCCAGCTAGAAGGATCTTTGAGGGGACAGGACGTTCTTTTTTTTTTTTTTTAAGCTTTTTTATTGTTATGTTAATCACCATACATTACATCATTAGTTTTTGATGTAGTGTTCCGTGATTCATTGTTTGTGCATAACACCCAGTGCTCCACGCAGACTGTGCCCTCTTTAATACCCATCACCAGGCTAACCCATCCCCCCACCCCCTCCCCTCTAGAACCCTCCGTTTGTTTTTCAGAGTCCATCGTCTCTCTCCTGGTTGGGACAGGACATTCTTGCTCCGAACAGTAGTAAAGGAGATATGACAGTATACAGTACATACGAAAAAAAAAAAAAAAAACCTCAGGCTTTTCCTTTAAAAGTATTTATTCGTATTGATGTTCTCCAGACCCTGGGGGATGAGCATTCGGGCTCCATTCCCTCACCGGGTGTGCTCTCGGGAGCCCCGTGCTGGCTCGAGAAACAGTCTGATCTGTGTGTCACTCCTCCCTCCTCAAGGACACGTCTCCCCACAGAGGAGTCTCCCCTACAGGAGCTTCCACAGAAGCTTCTCAGTAAAAGAGGCTCAGAGACAAGGTCTGGGGACCCACAGGTTTTTGTCTCACTTCCTCGTTATTTGAGACACTATGAGTAATGATAGTCGTTCCCAATATAATGATATAGAGCACAGTGATGGTCCGCCTCGGCCTCAGCCTGCAGCCCCGAGATGCGCAGAAGCCCTGCATTGGCCGAGGCGTCTTTGGAGCCCGAGAAGCGGCTGGGGACCCCGGAGCCCTGGTGCTTCTCGGAGTCTGAAGAGTAATATAGAAGATCCCGGGGAGGGCTCCCAGGTTGCTGCTGGTACCAGAATATGCTATAGTCACCCACACTGAAGCCACTGCTCAGGTGCGGGTGAGTCTGGCCGTCGTTCCCGGAGATGCGGAGAAGGGAGGGCGGCTGGGTCAGCACGGGCTGGGACGGGGAACCTGCAAACACACACACCAAGGGTGATGGGGCATTTTTGCTGGGAGTTTCTCAGTCTCAGGGGCTGATAATAGCTTGGAGGCTCCCCCCTCCGCAGTCAGATGATGTTCCTACCTGAGCAGAGAGAGAGGAACAGGAGGAAGAGAGGAGTCCAGGCCATGCTGACACAGCCCCTGGTCCCCACAGGGCAACTGGGCTGTCCCAGGCTTGTCTTATCCTCCCTACTGTCCCCATACAAACGAGGGTGCTCTTTATGCAAATTTGCACCCCCTTCTATACTCTCTCATATTCCAACTGATCAGTGATTCAGGAGACCTGAGGACAAAGAGTCTGAGGGCAGGTACTGCTGTGAGTGGGACCCAGGAGGGAGCAGCCATGGGGACACCCAAAGGACCCTGCCCAAGAGCCTCTGCCAGGCCCTGAGGGCACCAGGCTCCTGGGTCTCATCAGGGAGCATAGGGGACAGCTTAGCCTTTGCCCAGCCCTGAGGGCAAGGGGCTCCCCTAGCTGTGAGTGGACCCCTACAGGGCTCAGGGAGATGCACGGTGCCCCCTACTGGTTACATGTTTGCCTGCAGCAGCTTCAGTGTCCTGAGGTTAATGTCCACCCCTATGCCACCAAGCATTCAACAGTGACATGAATGACTGTGTGAAGCACCCTGTGGGGTCTGATTTAAAGAACATGAGTTCAGTGTATGTGATTTCAGAGGCTTCCAACATGGAGGGAATAGTCATCCAGAAGTAAACACTCCTGCAAGTATGAGAATGTGTACAAAACATAAATCATACGAAAGAGTGAGCTCATCCGACCCCCTAGGATATTTAGGGAGCTCCTCAGAGGAGGGGCCTCTGAAGTATGTCTCAAGAGAGGAATGACCATTTTCTGCACATGGAGGAATAGAAGAAAAAATCAAAATAGTGTGTGAAGATGCTCAAACCATGAATGGATGTGGTGATTTCATAGAGTGGGGAAACCATCTGGTGACAGTGTGCACAGGAGAACAGAGGAGTGAACACAGCCGGGCAGAACTGAAGAAACTATGTGGTCAGGGAAGAAGAACTGAGGCAGGAAAACAGAAAGTGGGGATGCAGGCAGCTGTGCTCACAGAAGATGCTCAGGACTGTGGAACAGAAGGAACTCAGGGTGAGAAGGAGGAAGAGTATAGTGTGAACTGGGGTTTTCTGCTTTGACTGACCCATCAGATGGCAGTGCTGTTTACTGCAGCGAGGCATTAGATAATGAGTTGCTTTTCTGTTCATAAAAGAGTTAAACATCTGGGAAACAAGTAGAAATACTGAATTCCAAGCTCAGAAATGGTGGACCCTGACCCTGAGTGGCAGCAAGCTGTGACCATGGCCTGAGGCTGTTGTCCAGGCATGGTGAGCAGTCCCTGGTGCAGGTGTGGACACATAGGAGGGACAAGAGCCTGGGACAAAAGCCTGGGCACCATCCCCGTGTCCAGAATGGGTAAGAGGAGTCCCGCAAGCAGAATCGCTCAGTCCAGGCTGGCTCCCATGTTCAGTCCCAACATCATTCCTGCAGCGTGTGTGTTAGTGACATTCTACCTTCTGCTCAGGCTCCCAAGAGGTGAGCTGGGTGTCAGTTTAGGTGAGACTAGCCCCTCTTTTTCTTTCCGGTGTAAATGTTCCAGGGAGGGCTGAAGATAGTGAAGTGTTTGTTGGTGATATTTGCAGACCTTAACACCCTAGGGGGAGCTCAGGAGGAGTTATGAGTGTGGAGCTTCCAAAGTCAGGCTGAAGTTCCTGGGACAGTGGGTATCACGAAGAAGTAGGGCTGGAGAACAACCCGGACCTCTGATCCCACCTGCACATCCCCAGGACCTCCAGCCACAGGGAGGCAGAACTGCAGGCTCTCTCTCATCCCTTTCAGCCTCTGGAAGGAGGAACACTGCATTCTTTTTTTTTTATTATGTTATGTGACTCACCATACACTACATCATTAGTTTTTGATGTAGTGTTCCATGATTCGTTGTTTGTGCATAACACCCAGTGCTCCATGCAGAACGTGCCCTCCTTAATACCCATCACCGGGCTAACCCATCCCCCCACCCCCTCCCCTCTAGAACCCTCAGTTTGTTTTTCAGAGTCCATCGTCTCTCATGGTTCCTCTCCCCCTCCAATTTCCCCCCCTTCATTCTTCCCCTCCTGCTATCTTCTTCTTCTTCTTCTTCTTCTTCTTCTTCTTCTTCTTCTTCTTCTTCTTCTTCTTCTTCTTCTTTTTTAACATATAACGTATTATTTGCTTCAGATGTACAGATCTGTGATTCACCAGTCTTACACAATTCACAACACTCACCATAGCACATACTCTCCCCAGTGTCTATCACCCAGCCACCCCATCCCTCCCACCCCCCACCACTCCAACAACCCTCAGTTTGTTTCCTGAGATTAAGAATTCCTCATATCAGTGAGGTCATATGATACATGTCTTTCTCTGATTGACTTATTTCACTCAGCATAACACCCTCCAATTCTATCCATGTCGTTGCAAATGGCAAGATCTCATCCCTTTTGATGGCTGCATAATATTCCATTGTGTATATATACCACATCTTCTTTATCCATTCATCTGTCGATGGACATCTTGGCTCTTTCCACAGTTCGGCTATTGTGGACATTGCTGCTATAAACATCAGGGTGCATGTACCTCTTGGGATCCCTACATTTTTATCTTTGGGGTAAATACCCAGTAGGAGCACAGCATTCTGTTCACTGTCCCCAACACATTTCCTCTTCCTGGTGTCTGCCGTAAGGTTTGGACTGAGATGACCCAGGTGAGCTCTGTGGCCCAGGAGTCAAGACAGCTGGGCCCTGGGCCCCGACTCAGGCAGGGGCTGCCTGGTGCCCCCTGACTGAGGTGAGGGAACAGGAGCCCATAGAAGAGCCCTCCCTGCCTCCAGTGCTGTGAGTTGCCTGCCAGCTCCCCACAGAGGATGCGCCACACTCAGGTCTTCCTTAGTCTGGAGGCTCATGGCCTCAGATGGCTCAGAATCCCCTGCTGTGCCTCTCACTGAAGACTGTCTCTTACTGTCTCCACTGCTCAAGGGCTGTCTTCCCTACAGGAGTGAAGTGGGGTGTCAGCAGCATCCCCAAAGCATGGAGCAAAAGGTCAAAGGCCCCAGTGCACCTGCGCCCGTGGACTCTCAGTGTGGGACCTGAGAAAGTGGTCTCTCTCTCTCTGTGTGTATCTCTGTCTCTGACTCTCATCCCCACCTCCTTCCTCTGTCAGTTGAGCCTATGACCACACTCCTGGTGGGGGAGGGCACAGGCTCACTCTTTCTCTACCCATGACTTTGGTCTGTAGCTCAGGTGTGCTGTGTAATTACTAGGTCTTATAAGTAGTAAACCTTTATTTTTCAAAGTTTCCTGTGTTGTTCCTGCAAGGTGTCTTGCAGTCATAATAAGAACCACAAGGGTGGGTCTAACATTGATTGTGGAGCGGCTGAGACCTGCACAAAACATGAACTTCTGTTCCTGAAGGGAGAATGCTGGTTCCCGCCATCTGTGATCATTGACTTCATTGTTCAATTGCAGTGCATGGCCCAGAAACATCACATTACTGACCACTCACCCCATGGGACATAGATCAATCAACTGGAGTATAGGGCTCATGCGTGGTTTTCTTTGTCTTTGGACTTACAGGGTCCCATCCTTTTCAAAATCCCTGGGGTCAGCACCTTTCTGCCCCACCCCTTCAGTGAGGCGGGTCCAAACCTCTGTAGAGCAGCAGATGGGATAATGTCACACTGTGGAATCCATCATGGACCCCAGACTTCCTAGATGACTTTATAGGCATGCAGTAATGTGCTATCCCTTTGCTGTAGAGTTTACTGAGCTGTGACAACACAGCAGTGTGGTGTGAATGCCTTCACAGTGTCCTGTACAAGAGTGACACCACCATAAATATAATCACTATGCTTCATGCAGTCGCCCTCTTCCTCTTTCCTCCACCTCCTGTCAGTCACTGAACTCATTACCACCTCTCGATTCCGGCCTCTTCCAAAATGTAATACAATTGCAATTTTATGGAATGCAGCATTTTAGAGCTTCTTCTTTCCTAAGTAATATGCATTAAAAATTTATTTATATTACTGTGACTTCAGAGGTCCTTACTATTAAATTCTGACTAATATCCTAGTGTACAGATGCACAATGTATTAGAGGACACCTGTTGTCAAGGCAACCTTTGGGGATTATGTAAAAAGCTGTTATAAACATCGTGTGCAGAATTTTGATTGCTGTTGGGTTTGGTGATTCAAAATAAAGCTGCTATAAGCACTCACATGCAGGATTTTCTCTGGAGAGAAATGTTTTCATTTATCTTTTATAATTTTTAGTCTGAAATCTTTTTATGTATTCCCTACAAATATCAGAAAATAAATAAAACCAGTCCTCTGGTTAAAGTTAAGCAAATAATGGGGAGGCAGAGCAAGATGGCAGAGGAGTAGGACCTGATTTCGTCTGGCCTCAGGAATTCAGCTGACTAGGGATCAAACCATTCTGAACACCTATGAACTCAACAGGAGATCGAAGAGGAGAGTAGCAACAACTCTCTGAACAGAAAAGCGACCACTTTCTGGAAGGTAGGACGTGCGGAGAAGTGAATCCGAGGCGATATTCGGGAGGATAGACGGCAGGGGAGGGGCTTCCGTCAGCCGCTTCTGGCAAGTGCTAGAGCCGCAGAGCACAAAATCGGAACTTCTAGAAGTCGGCTCCGCTGAGGGACGTCGCTCCAGTGGCTAAGCGGGGGGTGGAACCCTCGCGGGACAGTGTGGTCTCAGGACCCTCGGGGTCACAGAAAGACCGGGGGTGCCTGAGTGCGGCAGAGCTGCCAGGTATCAGAGCAGGGAAGCCGCCTGCAGAGACAGAGCAGAGGCGCGGGCTCTCAGCTCGGGGTTGCCATAAACTGTGATCCGCGGCCCAGTCGGGCCACTGCTCCTCCAGCAGGGACCCAACAAGCAGCAGATCCGGGGAGACTCCCCTTCCTCCACCGGGAGGAGCGGCGCAGGAGCGCACCGCAGGGATCTGCTGGGTTTGGAGGCTCCACACAGGGTCGGGTGCCAGAGATAGAAACGCTCGGTCACAGGCCGGGTGAGCACGGAGTGCGGCCGGAGACCGGGGACACGGGAGTGACTGCTTTTCTCTGGGGGCGCACTGAGGAGCGGAGCCCCAAGTTCTTGCCTCCTCTGGGGCGGAGATTGGGAGGCCACCATTTTCACCCTGGTCCTCCAAAGCTGTACGGACAGCTTGCAGGGAACAAAAGCTCCTGAGAGCAAACTGGAGCAGCTTGCTTAGCCTGGACCGACAAGGGCGGGGCAATTCTGCCTCCGGCAGAGACATTTGGGACCCACGGCAACAGGCCCCTCCCCCAGAAGATAAGCACGAACAGCCAGCAAGCCAAGACCAAGTTTACCAATCAAGGAGAATGGGAGAACTCCAGCGCTAGGGGAATTCTGCACATAGAATTCATGGCTTTTTATACCATGATTCATTAGTTTTTCAAAGTTAATTTTTTTAACTGTTTTTTAATTTCTCTTTTTCCCTTTTTCAACCAACTTCTTATCAATCCCTTTTTTAAAAAAACCATTTTTTATTTTTCATTTTTAGAGTCATATTTTATCCCTTCATAGTAGTTACCCTTATTTTTGGCATATATATATAAGTTGTTCTCTCTTTAAAATTTTGAGATACAGTTTCTTCTAACAGATCAAAATATACCCTAAATCCCTAGTGTATGGCTTTGTTCTAGTCTCCAGCCTGATCACATTCTCTCCCTTTTTTTTTTAATTCTTCTTTCTTTTTTCAAACAACTTCTTATCGTATCAATTCCTTTTATAAAATCTTTTATAATTTTCATCTTTACAGTCATCTTCCATCCCTTCATTATATCAACCCTTATTTTGTACATATATAAGTCTTTCTTCCTTTAAAATTTTAGGAGGCATTTTTTTCTAACAGACCAAAATATGCCCAAAATCTAGTGTGTGGCACTGATCTATGCACTAGCCTGATCATATTTGATCATATTCGGTTTTTTTTATATTGTTCTGTTTTTGTTTTTAATCCTTTCCTTTTTGTTTTTCTTTCTTTCTTTCTTTTCTCTTTCTTTTCCCCTGGTTTCAGGTCTTTTCTGATTTGTATCCAGTATATTTGCTGGGGACGTTGTAAACCTGTTAGCATTTTGTTCTCTCATTCATCTATTCTCCTCTGGACAAAATGACAAGACGAAAAAAATCACCTCAGCAAAAAGAACAAGAGGTAGTACCGTCTGCCAGGGACCTACTCAATATGGACATTAGTACGATGTCGGACCTAGAGTTCAGAATCATGACTTTAAAGATACTAGCTGGGCTTGAAAAAAGCATGGAAGTTATTACAGAAACCCTTTCTGGAGAAATAAAAGAACTAAAATCTAACCAAGTTGAAATCAAAAAGGCTACTAATCAGGTGCAATAAAAAATGGGGGCACTAATTGCTAGGATAAATGAGGCATAAGAGAGAATCAGCGATGTGGAAGACCAAATGATGGAAAATAAAGAGGCTGAGAAAAAGAGAAACAACTACAGGATCACGAGGGCAGAATTCGAGAGATAAGCGATACGATAAGATGAAACAACATTAGAATAATTGGGATCCCAGAAAAAGAAGAAAGAGAGAGAAGGGCAGAAGGTATATTGGAGCAAATAATAGCAGAGAACTTCCCTAATGTGGGGAAGGAAACAGGCATCAAAATCCAGGAAGCACAGAGAACCCCTCTCAAAATCAATAAAAATGGGTCAACACCGAACATCTAATAGTAAAACTTACGAGTCTCACAGACAAAGAGAAAATCCTGAAAGCAACTCGGGAGAAGAGATATGTAACCTAAAATGGTAGAAATATCAGATTGGCAACAGACCTATGCACAGAGACCTGGCAGGCCAGAAAGGACTGGCATATCTTCAGAGCACTAAACGAGAAAAATATGCAGCCAAGAATACTATATCCAGCTAGGCTGTCATTGAAAATAGAAGGAGAGATCAAAAGCTTCCAGGACAAACAAAAACTAAAGGAATTTGCAAACACGAAACGAGCCCTCCAAGAAATATTGAAAGGGGTCCTCTAAGCAAAGAGAGAGCCTAAAAGCAGCATAGAAGAGAAAGGAACAGAGACAATATACAGTAACAGTCACCTTACAGGCAACACAATGGCAGTAAATCCATACCTTTCAACAGTTACCCTGAATGTAAATGGGCTAAATGCCCCAATCAAAAGACACAGGCTCTCAGATTGGAATAAAAAACAAGACCCATCAATATGCTGTCTGCAAGAGACTCATTTTAGACCCAAAGACACCCACACATTGAAAGTGAGGGGGTGGAAAACCATGTACCATGCTAATGGACACCAAAAGAAAGCTGGGGTGGCAATCCTTATATCAGACAAATTAGATTTTAAAACAAAGACTGTAATAAGAGATGAGGAAGGACACTATATACTACTTAAAGGGTCTATCCAACAAGAAGATCTAACAATTGTAAATATCTATGCCCCGAATGTGGGAGCAGCCAATTTTATAAGGAAATTAATAACAAAAGCAAAGAAACACATTGACAGCAATACAATAATAGTGGGGGACTTTAACACCCCCCTGACTGAAATGGACAGATCATCAAAGCAAAAGATCAACAAGGAAATAAAGACTTTAAATGACACACTGGACCAAATGGACTTCACAGACATATTCAGAACATTCCATCCCAAAGCAACGGAATACACATTCTTCTCTAGTGCCCATGGAACATTCTCCAGAACTGATCACATCCAGGTCACAAATCAGGTCTCAACTGCTACCAAAAGATTGGGATTATTCCCTGCATATTTTCAGACCACAATGCTTTGAAACTAGAACTCAATCACAAGAGGAAGTTGGAAAGAACTCAAATACATGGAGGCTAAAGAGCATCCTGCTAAAGAATGAATGGGTCAACCAGGAAATTAAAGAAGAATTAAAAAAAGTCATGGAAACCAATGAAAATGAAAACACAACTGTTCAAAATCTTTGGGATACAGCAAAGGCGGTCCTGAGAGGAAAGTATATAGCAATACAAGCCTTTCTCAAGAAACAAGAAAGGTCTCAAATACACAACCTAACCCTACACCTAAAGGAGCTGGAGAAAGAACAGCAAATAAAGCCTAAACCCAGCAGGAGAAGAGAAATAATAAAGATCAGAGCAGAAATCAATGAAATAGAAACCAAAAGAACAGTAGAACAGATCAATGAAACTGGGAGCTTCTTTGAAAGAATTAACAAGATTGATAAACCCCTGGCCAGACTTATCAAAAAGAGAAGAGAAATGACCCAAATCCACAAAATCATGAATGAAAGAGGAGAGATCACAACCAACACCAAAGAAATACAAACAATTATAAGAACATATTATGAGCAACCCTATGCCAGCATATTAGATAACCTGGAAGAAATGGGTGCATTCCTAGAGATGTATCAACTACCAAAATTGAACCAGGAAGAAATAGAAAACCTGAACAGAACTATAACCACTAAGGAAATTGAAGCAGTCATCAAAAATCTCCCAACAAACAAAAGCCCAAGGCCAGATGGCTTCCCAGGGGAATTCTATCAGACATTTAAAGAAGAATTAATACCCAGTCTCCTGAAACTGTTCCAAAAAATAGAAATGGAAGGAAAACTTCCAAACTCATTTTATGAGGCCAGCATTACCTTGATCCCAAAACCAGACAAAGACCCCATCAAAAAGGAGAACTACAGACCAATATCCTTGATGAACATGGATGCAAAAATCCTCACCGAAATTCTAGCCAATACGGTCCAACAGTACATTAAAAGGATTATTCACCATGACCAAGTGGAATTTATCCCTGGGCTGCAAGGCTGGTTCAACATCTGCAAATCAATCAACGTGATACAATACATTAACAAAAGAAAGAACAAGAATCATATGATCCTCTCCATAGATGCAGAAAAAGCATTTGACAAAGTACAGCATCCTTTCTTGATCAAAACTCTTCAGAGTATAGGGATAGAGGGTACATACCTCAATATCATAAAAGCCATCTATGAAAAACCTACAGCCAATATCATTCTCAATGGGGAAAAGCTGAGAGCTTTCCCCCTAAGGTCAGGAACACGACAGGGATGTCCTCTATCACCACTGCTATTCAACATAGTATTAGAAGTCCTAGCCACAGCAATCAGACAACAAAAAGAAATCAAAGGCATCCAAATCGGCAAAGAGGAAGTCAAACTCTCACTCTTTGCAGATGATATGATACTGTATGTGGAAAACCCAAAAGACTTCACCCCAAAACTGCTAGAACTCATACAGGAATTCAGTGAAGTGGCAGGATATAAAATCAATGCACAGAAATCAGTGGCATTCCTATACATCAACAACAAGACAGAAGAGAGACAAATCAAGGAGTCAATCCCATTTACAATTGCACCCAAAACCATAAGATACCTAGGAATAAATTTAACCAAAGAGGCAAAGGATCTGTACTCAGAAAACTCTAAAATACTCATGAAAGAAATTGAAGAAGACACAAAGAAATGGAAAAACGTTCCATGCTCATGGATTGGAAGAACAAACATTGTGAAGATGTCAATGCTACCTAGAGCAATCTACACATTCAATGCAATCCCCATCAAAATACCATCCACTTTTTTCAAAGAAATGGAACAAATAATCCTAAAATTTGTATGGAACCAGAAGAGACCCAGAATAGCCAGAGGAATATTGAAAAAGAAAAGCAAAGCTGGCGGCATCACACTTCCGGACTTCCAGCTCTATTACAAAGCTGTCATCATCAAGACAGTATGGTACTGGCACAAAAACAGACACATAGATCAATGGAACAGAATTGAGAGCCCAGAAATGGACCCCCAACTCTATGGTCAACACATCTTTGACAAAGCAGGAAAGAACGTCCAGTGGAAAAAAGACAGTCTCTTCAACAAATGGTGTTGGGGAAATTGGACAGCCACATGCAGAAGAATAAAACTGGACCATTTCCTTACACCACACACAAAAATAGACTCCAAATGGTTGAAAGACCTAAACGTGAGACAGGAGTCCATCCAAATCCTAAAGGAGAACACAGGCAGCAACCTCTTCGACCTCAGCCGCAGCAACTTCTTCCTAGAAACATCACCAAAGGCAAGGGAAGCCAGGGCAAAAATGAACTATTGGGATTTCATCAAGATAAAAAGCTTTTGCACAGCAAAAGAAACAGTCCACAAAACCAAAAGACAACCAACAGAATGGGAGAAAATATTTGCAAATGACATATCAGATAAAGGGCTAGTATCCAAAATCTATAAAGAACTTATCAAACTCAACACCCAAAGAACAAATAATCCAATCAAGAAATGGGCAGAAGACATGAACAGACATTTTTCCAAAGAAGACATCCAAATGGCCAACAGACACATGAAAAAGTGCTCAACATTGCTCGGCATCAGGGAAATCCAAATCAAAACCTCCATGAGATACCACCTCACACCAGTCAGAATGGCTAAAATTAACAAGTCAGGAAACGACAGATGCTGGCGGGGATGTGGAGAAAGGGGAACCCTCGTACACTGTTGGTGGGAATGCAAGTTGGTGCAACCACTCTGGAAAACAATATGGACGTTCCTCAAACAGTTGAAAATAGAGCTACCATACGATCCAGCAATTGCACTACTGGGTATTTACCACAAAGATACAAATGTAGGGATCCGAAGGGGTAAGTGCACCCCAGTGTTTATAGCAGCAATGTCCACAATCGCCAAACTGTGGAAAGAGCCAAGATGTCCATCGACAGATGAACGGATAAAGAAGAAGTGGTATATATACCCAATGGAATATTATGCAGCCATCAAAAGGAATGAGATCTTGCCATTTGCAACGACGTGGGTGGAACTGGAGGGTGTTATGCTGAGTGAAATAAGTCAATCAGAGAAATACATGTATCATGTGACCTCACTGATATGAGGAATTCTTAATCTCAGGAAACAAACTGAGTGTTGCTGAGTGGTGGGGTGTGGAAGGGATGGGGTGGCTGGGTGATAGATATTGGGGAGGGTATGTGCTATGGTGAGCGCTGTGAATTGTGCAAGACTGTTGAAACACAGATCTGTACTTCTGAAACAAATAATGCAAGATATGTTAAGAAAAAAGTAAAAGAAGAAGATAGCAGGAGGGGAAGAATGAAGGGGAGTAAGTCGGAGGGGGAGAGGAACCATGAGAGACGATGGACTCTGAAAAACAAACTGAGGGTTCTAGAGGGGAGGAGGTGGGGGGATGGGTTAGCCTGGTGATGGGTATTAAAGAGGGCACGTTCTGCGTGGAGCACTGGGTGTTATGCACAAACAATGAATCATGGAACACTACATCAAGAACTAATGATGTAATGTATGGTGATTAACCTAACAATAAAAAATTTAAAAAAATTTAAGCAAATAATGATGTAAAACGCAAAGAGAACTGATGAATCCATCAAGCACAAGTTTTGGTCCCTGGGAGACTGCACCACACCTCCCCTGACCCAGCCCCTCTCTGCCAGCTGACCAGTTCCCATTCCCTCCTCCAGCCTCCAGCATCTCCACAACCTCCTCACTAGAGCCTGATTCCTCCTTCTTTGAGAAGTTCAATGACATCAAAAGAGAATCCCTCAAGCTTTGACACCCACCTTGGGCTATTAGATTATTTGAAGTTGGATAAAAAACAATGTACTCTACTCCATTTATTTATGCCATCTTTTTTATTTATACCTGAATTGTGCAGATATTAACCTCTAAGTTTCTGACTGTAAATTCCTTCTCAATATTTGTTTTTATTTTGTGGATTCATATGCTCTATTACTGAATTATTTTCAATTACATTTTTACAAATTATAGAACTTATTGGGTATTTATTCTCCCTATTAAGAGCCAGAGATTCATAAAATGTATCATTTTCCATTGCAGGAAGGTGCTGCAAACTTTTGTTGCTATCTGAAAGGGCACATGTTAAAGGAATCAGTAGGATGTGAGGAGTGCACTGACCAAAGTCAGGGATATTGACCAGAGGATAATTCTTGTTGAGTGGTTAGGGGGCGATCTAAGTGAATCCTTAGGGAAGAAGCTTCCAAAGACCGTCAGTCTTCCCCCAGATGTGTGGGTCTACACCACCTCTGAGCTCCCTGTGTGAACACGGAAGGAACTCAATGAGGATGCTTGGGAAGACACATGGACCTTTAACAGGACATCTGTTTTCTTGGGATGAAGCATCTTGTCTATATGAGGGGGTTATTTCCATACATCTACTCCACATATGTGTCCCCTCTCTGCTCCTGGTCTTGGACAAAGGCAGGTATGAGGAGAAGGAGAGGACAGAAATAAGGAACAGATTCTCAGGAAGGACTTAGAGGAATGTGGTCCAGGAAAGGGCTCTACATGGGGCAGGTAATTTAAAGGGAAGGGTTCCCTTGCAGAATCCAAAATAAAGGGTGGGATTTCCTCCCTCTCTTCTGAGAATGACAAGTGTAATAGAGTGGGGAGAAATAGATCAATTACCGTGATGTGCAGGAGCTCAAGGTTTTGGGGACGCCCTGGAGAGGAGAGAAGGTGAAGCAAAGAATGGCAGGGGGAGGGGGGAGAATCAGTCAGAAAGAAAGGACCCCATCTGCCGGTTTTACCATGGATTCCCCATACAGAATCCCTGCCCTCTACAGAGGAACTGTCTGAGGAAGCTAATAAATGTGGTGGAATGAATGGCTGAGGGTTTGAAGAAGCTGAATGGGCACAGAGAACCTGTGGGAAGATTAGTCCAGTTTTAGCTCAGGCCACTCTCAGCTCAGAGAAGGTCTTGTGAGCTCAAGCACCTGTTGACTGTCACCCACACCATGAGTTCCAGTTTGGGGGAGATCCACCTCCTCACTCCTCTCAGGATACCCCACAGACCTTCTTCTCATCAGAAGAGCCCTTCCCCTCCGGGGTCCCTGACATTTGGTCACCTGGACAGGAGCCTTCCGTGGTGCTGACCTTTCTGCTACTGCTCCTCCTGCCTCCAGAGTGGGAACAGGTGACAGTTCTGGAATCCCACATGGAGTGGGGCTGGGTGGGTGGCAACTCTTGCAGGTGGGTGCAGGGACTCCTCTCTGAGCTGCACATGGGTAGCAGGCGGAGTTCTCACATGGATTGTATGTTGCAAATTAACATGGAACCATGTTTGAAACCAGGACAACATAGCCTCCGGAGGGCTTCTATGGAGCCTGGGGATACTGAGTCTTGCTCATTCTTCCCTTTCATTCTTGAGAATAGAATCAATCATGCAAACATGATGCTGCCATTCCCCATATCCATTCCCCACCTATCTCTGGGTGGGTGATGGTTCTATTCACCGGGTGAAGGAACACACGACCAGCAGTTCCCTGCTGACTGAGAGAGGACATGAATCCATCCAGGTTCTCCATATGGTCAAAAGCGTCATAGTGCAAGAGAATCACACCTGGCTGGGTAGGTCATTGCTCCTTGTCCCACTGGAGCCGGCTCTGGGCCCTGGAGGGGGTGGGCATCAGTGTCCACACTCTTGTTAGGCACACGGCGCGCCCTTGTGGCCAAAGCATCACAACCTGTATTTACATTACACAGCTGGCACTAGAAGGAGGTAACCTTCTTCTTCTTTTTTTTTTTTCTCAGAAGTTTTCCTCTTTTTTAAAATTTTTTATTGTTATGTTAATCACCATACATTACATCATTAGTTTTTGATGTAGTGTTCCATGATTCGTTGTTTGCGTATAACATCCAGTGCTCCGTTCAATACATGCCCTCTTTAATACCCATCACCAGGCTAACCCATCCTCCCACCCCCCTCGCCTCTAGAACCCTCAGTTTGTTTTTCAGAGTCCATCATCTCTCATGGTTCGTCTCCCCCTCCGATTTACACCCCTTCATTCTTCCCTTCCTGCTTTCTTCTTCTTCTTCTTCTTCTTCTTCTTCTTCTTCTTCTTCTTCTTCTTCTTCTTCTTCTTCTTCTTTTAACATATAATGTATTATTTGCTTCAGAGGTACAGATCTGTGATTCAACAGTCTTGCACAATTCACAGCACTCACCGTAGCACATACCCTCCCCAATGTCTATCACCCAGCCACCCCATCCCTCCCACCCCCACCACTCCAGCAACCCTCAGTTTGTTTCCTGAGATTAAGAATTCCTCATATCAGTGAGGTCATATGATACATGTCTTTCTCTGATTGACTTATTTCACTCAGCATAACAACCTCCAGTTCCATCCATGTCGTTGCAAATGGCAAGATCTCATTCCTTTTGATGGCTGCATAATATTCCATTATATATATATATATATATATATATACACACACACACACACACACACACACCACATCTTCTTTATCCATTCATCTGTCGATGGACATCTTGGCTCTTTCCACAATTTGGCTATTGTGGACATTGCTGCTGTAAACATCGGGGTGCACGTACCCCTTTGGATCCCTACATTTGTATCTTTGGGGTAAATACCCAGTAGTGCAATTGCTGGATCATATGGTAGCTCTATTTTCAACTGTTTGAGGAACCTCCATACTGTTTTCCAGAGTGGTAACCTGCCTCTGACACCTTCTCTTACACCTGCAGAGGGAACACTGGGTGTTGGGACCAGGGATTCCCCAGATCTCCTTCCTCCTGTCCTGCTTCATCCACACCAGACCTGCCACTCCCAGTGCATGAACTTCAGAGCAAAAACACTCTGTGTCCCAACCTGATGGGGGATGTCCTTTCTGTGTGTTTTTAGACACATTGTCTAGGGAAGGGCTGCTGTGAGTGACTTTGAGGACAGAAGGGAAGGAGGAGCTCTGACTCCCAGGTGGTGCCCTGGATGGCCCTGGCCCAATAATGGCAGCAGCAGGAGAATCAGAAGCAGAAGCCACAGGCCAAACTCCTCCTCCCAGAAGATGAGAAAGGGGTTCTGCTTCCAATAATCACAGGTCTGGGGTTTTGTGTGAGCCCTGAGACTGTTGTCATAGGAGAGGCTGTGATGAGCAGCCCCATCCTCAGACCACAGCCCAATGATGATCAGGAAGCCAGAGTCACCAGACATGGAGGCAGAGAATGGATCAGGATCTCCAAAGGGTCTAACCATTATAATAGGTGAGGATTTGGGGTTTCATTCATGGGAGCTGTTGGTACCAGGACACATATTTTACACCCCTGATGTGTCATGTCTCAGACAAGCCTCGATTCTGCATGCCTGTCTCAGTCTTGACCTGTCATGAACTCTTCACCCCGTGGTAGCCTGACCCTGGCACAAAGGGATGTCTGCTTAACTTAAGAAAATCATATAATATATTCATGTCAAGGACAGACATTGGAAGCTGAATTTAAGAGAATGGGGACAGATTTTGTAGACAGAGGCCCTAGAATGTGTTTCAGACTCCAGCTTATACCAGCAAACAAAGGAACCAGCTGAGAGCCAAGGTGTAGGGGCTTCACAGGAAACCCTATTGCCAAGGGGACACCAGGTTTTTGTCTCACTTCCCCACAGGCCTGGAGCACTGTGTGAGTATTGAGATTGCTATCATAGGACTGGCAGTAATAATCAGCTTCGTCCTCAGCCTGAAGGCCAGTGATGGTCAGGGTGGCTGAGCTTTCTGACTTGGAACCAGAGAATCGATCAGGGACCCCAGAGTTTCTGCTATCATCATTATAGATGAGGAGAATGGGTGACTTTCCTAGGAGCTGTTGGTACCAGTTCACAGTATATTGGTATTCCTCTCCATAATATTCTGTGTCGGTGGGGATTCCAGTGCAGGAGATGGTGACCCTCTGGCCCAGGGCCCCAGACACGGAGGGCGGCTGAGTCAGCACAGACTGGGCCCAGGATCCTGAAAGAGGGAGAGACACAGAGAGGGTGATGCTTAGGTCTGGATACAAGAGGAGGAAGCAGGACCCCATGTGTCTTCCCAGGGCCCCTTCCCCTGTCCCCACATCCAGTCACCTGTACAGTAAACGAAGAGGCTGAGGAAGAGAGGAGACCAGGCCATGGTGGAGGTCATCACCAATCCTACCTTCTGTGGCCCCACAGCTGAGCAGAGCCTCCCCTCATCTCTCCCTTCCTCTTTTCATCCTCTGAGAGAGGAAGGGCTTGTCTATGCAAATGAGATCCCCAGCTCTCTGACACCTCATTGGTCCTGGGTCAGGTTCCTCTCGCTGAAGATGTCGGGGGGTAGGCAGAGGAAGGACTCTGTGGGGCCAGGGTGTAAGGAGGTCACAGTTCTGAGGCCTGAGCAGAGGGCACAGAAGTGTCAGGTGGTAAGTCTCAGCTCTGATCACCCCTGACCCCACAGAAACTGGCTTTGATCACCCCCTGGTGTCAGATCCAGACATACCTTTGCGTGAAATGGTGACCAGAGCCCATCAGACATGATTCCTGCCTCCCCACTGTTCTGATCACTGTCCCCTGCATTAGAGCCATGTTAGATGTCCCCTTATGTGTCCTCACGTCATATCAGGGCAGTCTTTATGCTCTACTCAGACTCCTCAGGGTGAGTGTGTCCACAGCTCCTTGTCTGTTCTTGGGTCAGGACTGAGACGGTGTCTCTACAGAAATTCCTCCAGATCAGGATCAAGTCCAATGCAATGACAGGACCCCAGGGACACATGGTCCCTTCTGTGCAGGATGCTGGGTCTTTCTTATAATGTGACTCCTCCCTTGTTTCTGGAGCTCTCCCTCCTGAAGGTTCCCACAGTACTGAGGAGACAGGGATTCTTGGGGGTTCTCCATGAAATATTTCTCTCTCTATTTAGACCTATGGCTGGGCTCCAGCTGAGCAAAACAGTGTAGGAATGGAGAGTACTTCTTCCAGGGATGATGCAGGAGCACCAGCCAGAGGCAGGGAGACAGGAGCTCCCAGCTGAGGACTGGATTGCACCAGTTCCCTCCAATGGATACAGGAGACATGTTAACACTGGGCTACAGATGGTTCCCAGGGCTCCTGTACTCCCATCCCACTGCTCATTGTTCCATCGTCTTCAGGTTGGCTTCTTTTATTTAGAAATACCTGTGGAAGTTTCCTTCATATGTTTCTGTGACTTGATAACTCAGTCTTTTCATCATTGAATTATATTCAGAGTATGGATGTATTAGAGTTTATTTACCCATTCACCTATGAAGGACCTGTTAGTTTCTTTCAAGTTTTGACAATCAAATAAATGAGCAATAAACATTTATGTGTATATTCTTGTTTGGACAAAGTAACTAATTTTGGGAAATACGTGGGAGTGTGAATTCTGTATTGTATCATACATAAGTTCATCGTTTTAAGGAACTGCCAAGGCATCCTCCAAAATTCTGGGGCATTTGGCATTCCCACCAGCAATGAATGAGAGTTCCTCTTGCCACATGTCCTTAGCAGCATCTGATGCTGCCGTTGTATCAAATTTTATCTATCTTAATAAGAATCTGGTGGTATTTCATAGACGGATTTTATGAATTTGAGGAATGTTCGCTCTATCCCCATACTCTGAAGAGTTTTAATCAGGAAAGTATGTTGTATTTTGTTAAATGCTTTTTCTGCATCAGTTGAGAGGACCATATGGTTCTTCTCTCTCCTCTTATTAATGTGTTCTATCACATTCATTGATTTGCGAATGTTGAACCACCCTTGCATCCTGAGGATAAATCCCACTTGGTCATGGTGGATGATCCTTTTAATGTATTGTTGGATCCTATTAGCTAGGATTTTTTTGAGGATTTTGGAATCCATATTCATCAGGGATATCAGTCTGAAATTCTCCTTTTTGATGGGGTCTTTGCCTGGCTTGGGGATTAAGGTAATGCTGGCCTCATGGAATGAGTCTGGAAGCTTTCCTTCTGTTTCTATTGTTTGAAACAGCTTCAGGAGAATAAGTATTATTTCTTCTTTGAATGTTTGGTAGAATTCCCCAGGGAATCTATCAGGCCCTGGACTCTTGTTTTTTGGGAAGTTTTTGATCACTGCTTCAATCTCGTTACCGTTATTGGCCTATTCAGGTTGTCAATTTCTTCCTGTTTCAGTCTTGGCAGCTTATAGGTTTCCAGGAAGGCCTTCATTTCATCCAGGTTGCTCAACTTATTGGCATATAGTTGTTGATAATAATTTCTAATAATTGTTTCTATTTCCTTGGTGTTAGTCGTGATCTCTCCCCTTTCATTCATAATTTTATTAATTTGGGTCCTTTCTCTTTTCTTTTGGATAAGTCTGGCCCGTGGTTTATCGATCTTATTAATTCTTTCAAAGAACCAACTTCTAGTTTCGTTGATCTGATCTACTGTGTTTCTGGTTTCTAATTCATCGATCTCTGCTTTAATGTTGATTATTTCTCTTCTAATGCGTGGCTTAGGCATCATTTGTTGCTTTTTTTCTAGTTCTTTAAGGTGTAAAGTTAGTTGGTGAATTCGGGATTTTTCTATTTTTTTGAGTGAGGCTTGAATGGCTATGTATTTCCCCCTTAGGACCGCCTTTGCAGTATCCCATAGGTTTTGGACCAATGTGTTTTCGTTCTCATTGGTTTCCAAGACTTGTTTAAGTTCTTCTTTGATTTCCTGGTTGGCCCAAACATTCTTGAGCAGAGTGATCTCTAGCTTCCAAGTGTTTGGATTTCTTCCAATTTTTTTCTTGTGATTGAGTTCCAGTTTTAAAGCAGTATGGTCTGAAATAGGCAGGGAATAATCTCAATCTTTTGGTATCAGTTGAGAACTGATTTATGTGGTAAATAGTATGTGGTCTATTCTGGAGAAAGTTCCATGTGTGCTCGAGAAGAATGAGTATTCTGTTGTTTTAGGGTGGAACATTCTATGTATATCTATGAGGTCCATCTGGTCCAGTGTGTCATTCAAGGCTCTTGTTTCTTTGTTGATTTTCTGCTTAGATGATCTGTCTATTGCTGAGAGTGGAGTATTGAAGTCTCCTACAATTAATGTATTGTTATCAATATGACTTTTTATTTTGGTTAACAGTTGGCTTATGTAGATGGCTGCTCCCATGTTGGGGACATAGATATTTACAATTGTTAGATATTCTTGTTGGATAGACCCTTTAAAGAACTTCTCAAACTCAACACCCAAAAAACAAATAATCAAGTAAAAAAATGGGCAGAAGACATGAACAGACACTTCTCCAAAGAAGACAAACAAATGGCTAATAGACACATGAAAAATTGTTCAACATCGTTAGCCATCAGGGAAATTCAAATCAAAACCACATTGAGATACCACCTTACACCAGTTAGAATGGCAAAAATGGACAAGACAAGAAACAACGAATGTTGGAGAGGTTGTGGAGAAAGGGGAACCCTCTTACACTGTTGGTGGGAATCCAAGTTGGTACAGTCACTTGGGAAAATGGTGTGGATGTTCCTCAAAAAATTAAAAAATAGAGCTACCCTATGACCCAGCAATTGTACTCCCGGGTATTTACCCCAAAGACACAGATGTAGTGAAAAGAAGGGCCATATGCACCCCAATGTTCATAGCAGCAATGTCCGCGATAGCCAAACTGTGAAAAGAGCCAAGATGCCCTTCAACAGATGAATGGATAAAGAAGATGGGGTCCAATATATACAATGGAATATTACTCAGCCACCAGAAAGGATGAATATCCAACTTTTACATCAACATGGATGGGACTGGAGGAGATTATGCTAAGTGAAATAAGTCAAGCAGAGAAAGTCAATTATCATATGGTTTCACTTATTTGTGGAACATAAGGAACAGCATGGAGGACACTAAGGGGACAGGAGGACACAGTCAGTATCTGTGGGCTCAGGAAACCACTCATGGGAGTCCCCATAGACCCTGGTATCAGCTACAGAAGAGACTCATCCATGGACCAATATTTAACCCAAATTACCTGGGACAGGCCAGCATTTCACCAGCAACTGTGGGGCATTCCCTACTTTCTCAAGGCCATTAAAGGGGTTCTTGGCCTCAAGCCTCAAATTTCCCCTTTAAATAACCCCCATCTCTTTGACTTCACTGCTGAAGGGTCAGGTGCCAGAGTAGGATCCAGGCCAGCTCTGGGGCTAGTTTTGTCCTGGGGACTATACCCTCACACAGATTCTCACATCCTTAGTGCCTCCTCCCTGGACAAAGTGAGCTTCAGACAGCCCTGAGCACAGGAGAACTGCGTGGACAGGAAAGGTCTCTGCTCTGACCCCTGGAAGGGCAGAGGCCATGCTGTGGACTGTCCACCCGCTGGGATGGTCCATTACCGCTGAGGTGGATGAAATCAAAGAAGGATCATTTCCCTCATTTCAGGAGAAAAAGGGAAACTACACAGGCCTGGCTATGTCTCAGGTGAATAAACGAGCAACATCAGCATTATCATGACACTGAATTATTCATTTTTCATTTTTGTTTTGTTTTTCCTGAAAGCCACAGAAAAATTGAATGGGTAGTTGATGGTAAATATATTATCAACCAAGAAATACTTACTGGTACAGTTGTGTATATACAACTTATTTTATAAGTTTTAAATTGCCATGAAACAAGACTCCAAACAGATGGAGGTTTCTGTACCACGTCCCATCTGCCTGTGTCGCCATGAGAAGCATTATTGTGTCCAATCAAACTGTAATAGTCAGCCTCATACTCAAGCTGCAGCCCAAAGATGAGCAGAAGCCCTGCATTGGCTGAAGTATCTTTGGATCGAGAGAAGTGGCTGGGGCCCCCGGAACCCTGGTGCTTATCGGAGTCTGAGTAATAGTACAGGAGAAACCATGGAGACCTCCCTGGCTTTTGTTGTTGCCAATGTATGTAGTAGCAGCCAACACTGAACCCACTGCTCAGGGTGCAGGTGAGTCTGGCTGATGATTCCAGAGATGCAGAGAGGGAGGGAGGCTGGGTCAGCACGGGCTGAGACAGGGAACCTGCAAACACAGACACTTATGGGTGATGGGTTCAGGACCAGGATAAAATTTCTCAGGCTCTGATCCAGATGGGCTAATTTGGGATGGGAGTCTTCCCCGTGTCTCCGAGGACTCTCCCTACCTGTGTTGTGAGAGAGGAGGATGAGGAACACAGGAGTCCAGGTCAAGGTAACAAAGACTCTTGAACCCACAGTGGGCCGGGCTGCCCCAGGCCTCCTTTCCTCCTCCACCCTCTGCCATTGGAGGGGCTGTCCATGCAAATGGGATCCACCCAGTGACTGCCCAGCTTCCCCCTGAATCTTGGTGCTGGAACTTAGTTCATGCCTCAGACTGTGGAGGATGGAGGTTGGCTTCATCCTTGGGGAGAGCCCTGGGAGGAAGCACCTGCTGAGACCACACACAAGCACCCTGAGCAGAGGGCACCGGCAAAACAGCCTGGTTCTTGGTCCACAGGTCTTGTCTCCTGCTTGTGGCTCAGATACATGCCCATACCACCCCCTGCTGGCCCGGCCCCAGTGCATGCTACAGGGTGCCTGAATGGCAACGTTGGCATCCTGCCTGGGAGAGAGGCAGGGCCTCTTTGACCATTGCCATTTCCACCACCCGCTCTTCACAAATGGGAGGGATCCCTCATGCCAGGGCTCCTCAGTAGGCTGCAAAGCTTCACCACCAAACACCTCTCAGTTCCTTATTTTGGCCTTCTCAGGTGCTAACCCACTGACCCTCTCTTATGCATTTATGTTAATGAAGGGTGGGATCATGGAACTCCTCCTGTGGGAGGAAATGGCCTCTAAGGGAGGACATGCCCTGCTGTCAGCACAGCAGAAGGCCCCCTCAAGCTCTAGATGCCCCTCTAGGTATGATCTACCTGCTGCCCTGGTCTCTACCTGCCCTTTCAGCTCCCCAAGATCACCTCCAGGGGCTCCTCCTGGAACTCTTCCCCACTTGTCATACAGGTATAGGACACCTGCAATTTCCCATTTATTCAATGACCAATGTTCCAGTGTTAAACTCTGCTCTCCCTAAAGCATTCAGTTCCATGTGCCTCCATCTCTCCCATTCCTACTTCTGCAAATTCCAAATTAGACTCCACTCACACTGATGAGGTGTCTTGGGCCCTACTCCCCACCCTCAGCCCCAACCCCATACAGACACCTGTCCCCAGGCCTGCACCTGCTCCATCCTTTTTCCCTTCTCACAGCACCTCTTCAGGGGCTGGAACAACAAGCACACATGGAGCTGAAATAAGAAGTGGAAAGACTTGGAGGGGAGCAAGATGGCAGAGGAGTAGGAGACCTGGATTTTATCTGGTCTCAGGAATTCAGCTGAATAGGGATCAAACCATTCTGAACACCTACGAACTCAACAGGAGACCGAAGAGGAGAGTAGCAACAACTCTCTGAACAGAGAAGCGACCACTTACTGGAAGGTGGGACATGCGGAGAAGTAAATCTGAGGCGATATTCAGGAGGATAGATGGCGGCGGAGGGGGGTCTCCATCAGCGGCTTCTGGCAAGTGATAGAGCCGCGGAGCACAAAATCGGAACTTTTAGAAGTCGGCTCCACGGAGGGATGTCGCTCCAGTGGCTAAGCGGGGGGGTGGAACCCTCGCGGGACAGTGTGGTCTCAGGACCCTTGGGGTCACAGAAAGACCGGGAGTGCCTGAGTGCGGCAGAGCCCCCAGGTATCGGAGCGGGGAAGCCGGCCGCAGAGACGGAGCCGAGGCGCGGGCTCTCAGCTCGGGGTTGCCATAAACTGTGATCGGTGACACAGTCGGGCCACTGCTCCTCCAGCAGGGACCCAACAAGCGGCAGAGCCGGGGAGACTCTCTTTCCTCCCCCGGGAGGAGCGGCGCGGGAGTGCACCGCAGGGATCTGCTGGGTTTGGGGACTCCACACGGGGTCGGGTGCCAGACATAGAAACACTTGGTCACAGGCCGGGTGAGCACGGAGTGCGGCCGGAGACTGGGGAGACGGGAATGACTGCTTTTCTCTGGGGGCGCACTTGGGAGTGGGGCCCCAAGTTCTCAGCTCCTCCGGGGTGGAGATTGGGAGGCCACCATTTTCACTCTCATCCTCCAAAGCTGTACAGAAAGCTTGCAGGGAACAAAAGCACCCGAGAGCAAACCCGAGCAGATTACTTAGCCTGGACCGACAAGGGCGGGGCAATTCCGCCTCCGGCAAAGACATTTGGGACCCACGGCAACAGGCCCCTCCCCCAGAAGATCAGCACGAACAGCCAGCCAAGACCAAGTTTACCGATCAATGAGAACGGGAGAACTCCGGCGCTAGGGGAATACTGCACATAGAATTGATGGCTTTTTTTTTTACCATGATTCATTAGTCTTTCAAAGTTAATTTTTTAAACTGTTTTTTTTTCTTTTTCCCTTTTTCAACCAACATCTTACCAATCCTTTAAAAAAAAAACATTTTTATTTTTCATTTATAGAGTCATATTCTGTCCCTTCATAGTAGTTACCCTTATTTTTGGCATATATATATAAGTTGTTCTCTCTTTAAATTTTTGAGATACTGTTTCTTCTAACAGATCAAAATATACCCTAAATCTCTAGTGTATGGCTTTGTTCTAGTTTCCTGTCTGATCACATTCTCTTCCCCCCTTTTTTTTACTTTCTTTCTTTTTAATCCTCTTCTTTCTTTTTTCAAGCACCTTAACAATTCCCTTTTTAAAATTTTTTTATAGTTTTCATCTTTACAGTCATATTCCATCCCTTCATCGTATCAACCCTTATTTTGTACATATATAAGTCTTTCTTTCTTTAAAAATTTAGGAGGCATTTTCTTCTAACAGACCAAAATACACCCAAAATCTAGTGTGTGGCACTGATCTATGCACTAGCCTGATCATATTTGATCATATTCTGTTTTGTTTTTGTTTTGTTCTGTTTTTCTTTGTTTTTATCTTTTTTTCTTTTTTTTCTCTTTCTTTCCCTTTCTTTTCCCCTGGTTTCAGGTCTTTTCTGATTTGTTTAGAGTATATTTTCTGGGGACATTGTTAACCTGTTAGCATTTTGTTTTCTCATTCATCTATTCTCCTCTGGACAAAATGACAAGATGAGAAAAATCACCTTAACATAAAGAACAAGAGGTAGTACTGTCTGCCAGGGACCTACTCAATATGGACATTAGTACGATGTCAGACCTAGAGTTCAGAATCATGATTTTAAAGACACTAGCTGGGCTTGAAAAATGCATGGAAGTTATTAGAGAAACCCTTCCTGGAGAAATAAAAGAACTGAAATCTAACCAAGTCGAAATCAAAAAGGCTATTAATGAGGTGCAATAAAAAATGGGGGCACTACATGCAGAAGAATGAAACTGGACCATTTCCTTACACCACACACAAAAATAGACTCCAAATGGTTGAAAGACCTAAACGTGAGACAGGAGTCCATCAAAATCCTAAAGGAGAACACAGGCAGTAACCGCTTCAACCTCAGCCGCGGCAACTTCTTCCTAGAAACATTGCCAAAGGCAAGGGAAGCAAGGGCAAAAATGAACTATTGGGACCTCATCAAGATAAAAAGCTTTGCACAGCAAAAGAAACAGTCCACAAAACCAAAAGACGACTGACAGAATGGGAGAAAATATTTGCAAATGACATATCAGATGAAGGGCTAGTATCCAAAATCCATAAAGAACTTATCAAACTCAACACCCAAAGAACAAATAATCCAATCAAGACATGGGCAGAAGACATGAACAGACACTTTTCCAAAGAAGACATCCAAATGGCCAACAGACACATGAAAAAGTGCTCAACATCGCTCAGCATCAGGGAAATCCAAATCAAAACCTCAATGAGATACCACCTCACACCCGTCAGAATGGCTAGAATTAAGAGGTCAGGAAATGACAGATGTTGGCAGGGATGTGGAGAGAGGGGAACCCTCCTACACTGTTGGTGGGAATGCAAGCTGGTGCAACCACTCTGGAAAACAGTATGGAGGTTCCTCAAACAGTTGAAAATAGAGCTACCATATGATCCAGCAATTGCACTACTGGGTATTTACTGCAAAGATACAAATGTAGGGATCCAAAGGGGTACGTGCACCCCAATGTTTCTAGCAGCAATGTCCACAATCGCCAAACTGTGGAAAGAGCCAAGATGTCCATCGACAGATGAATGGATAAAGAAGAAGCGGTATATATACCCAATGGAATATTATGCAGCCATCAAAAGGAATGAGATCTTGCCATTTGCAACGACGTGGGTGGAACTGGAGGGTGTTATGCTGAATGAAATAAGTCAATCAGAGAAAGACATGTATCATATGACCTCACTGATATGAGGAATTCTTAATCTCAGGAAACAAACTGAGTGTTGCTGAGTGGTGGGGGGTGGGAGGGATGGGGTGGTTGGGTGATAGACATTGGGTAGGGTGTGTGCTATGGTGAGCGCTGTGAATTGTGCAAGACTGTTGAATCACAGATCTGTACTTCTGAAATAAATAATGCAAGATATGTTAAGAAAAAAGAAAAAGAAGAAGATAGCAGGAGGGGAAGAATGAAGGGGAGTAAATCGGAGGGGGAGACGAACCATGAGAGACGATGTACTGTGAAAAACAAACTGAGGGTTCTAGAGGGGAGGAGGGTGGGGGATGGGTTAGCCTGGTGATGGGTATTAAAGAGGGCACATTCTGCGTGGAGCCCTGGGTGTTACGCACAAACAATGAATCATGGAACACTACATCAAAAACTAATGATGTATGGTGATTAACCTACCAATAAAACATTAAAAAAAAACCACAATGTGGTACTAATTTATTCAGTAGCATGGCCATAGTAAAAAAGACATATAACAACAATTGTGGCTGGAAAGTGGGACAACTGGACCCTCATACAGCCTTGATAAATATGTCACCTTGCAGCCATTTTGGTAAACAATCTGACAGTTGCTCAAAAGGTATGTCATCAAATCACCATATGATCCAGAAGTTCTAAATATTTTTACATCCAAGAAAAATGAACACATATGCACACTTAGAAATATGTATAAGGTTGTTTATGGCAACAGTATGGTTAATGGCTAAAATATGTAAATAACCCAAATGTCCACCAACTGATGGATGGATAGACAAACTGTGGAATGTCATGGAAATGATGATATGGATGATATGGATGAGTTTCCGAATCAGTGTGTGAAATCATTATGTGAAAAAAATCAAATGAAATAAGCTATTCCCAAAGGGCTCCGTGTTACATAATTTCATTATGTAAAATATGTGTACAGTAAATCAATCTGTAGGGACTGAAAGCAGATCAGTGGTTACTAGTCACTGGGTAGAGACAGGATGAGGGTGACTGTTAATGTCTGGGGGGCACCCCTGCTCCCTGAAATGACTCAGAGCATCCACAGTCCCAAAAATCCATACTGAGGAGGCGTGATCTTCCTCACTTGGCAACACGTGTAGACACAACAACAGAATGTCCTGTTGTGTCCCAACCTCTCAGGCTTTATTGGGGAAATTACAGGGATGGGCTCAGCAAGGCCCCAACTCTGCCCCCTCTCATGAGCCTCAGGAGAAACTGAAGAGGAAAGGCAGGGGCAGCGGGATGGATGCGGGGCTGTGGTCAGGGAAAGTGTCCCCTCCTAAGATGCTCTAATTTTAATAAATTAAGTGACGGAGAGGCCTAGAAGGGAGGTGTGATGGAAGGAGGGTCAGCAGTTGCCCTGGGGGGAGATGTGGCCAGGACTCTATCCATGTTCATGGATGGGCCCTGGAGACCCAGGGGGAGTGAGGTCACTCGGGGAAGCATAGACAGAGTCCAGGCTAGCTCAGGGCAGGCCACCCTGACAGACTTTGTGGTCACCACAGCCTCTCTTGCTCATATCTAAGTGGTATTTGAAGCCAGAACAAAGTACTGACACTGGACTAAGGGATGGAAATGAGGAACAGGGAAGGTGCCACTGATGAATCATTTCCAAATATCCTCACCCCTCACCTGTGCAAACAGAAGGGTAAGGAGGGAAGGACCCCAGGCCAGGGATGGAGGGGCCCCAGAGTTGTCTTCCTGACACCCAAATGAGGGGACAAGCTCGCCTACAACTCTATGAACTCCTTCAGTGCCTTTGTGAGAAGGATCTTCTTCATCTGAGTGTCCCCAAAAGCTGAGTATCCACAGCCTCATCAGCATCCTGGTGGGAGCCGCAGATCACCTTGGGATGAAGAAGAGACTTGGCTCCTACAGAACCTGCCTCAGTGGGGAGGGAGCATGATGCCAGGTGTCCCAGTGGGGAGGTCACACACACAGTCACATCTAACACTGAAGGAGCAGGACTTAGTTAGGCAGTGAGCACTCATGTGAGAACAGACCCATTAACAACTCACTGAACCTTGTTGAGTCACAGAAATCTATCCATTCCTATCTCTGCAGACCCAAGAGCCACAGCTGCAGGGTGTCCAGGTGTCAGGGATCACAGGGCAGGGATGAGCACACAGCCCCCTCCTTCCTGCCCCCTCACCCCGCTGTTCTCCACAGTCCTCTGTGTCTCCAGCTTCCACCTGGGGTGCCCAGAGGATAGTGGTGACTTTAAGGGGGAAAAAGTCTAAAGCATGGGACTCAGGGACCAGAAGAATGTTTCTGGAATGAATGTACTGTCTGGAGAGTCCTTAGGAAACACAGATTTGGGGCAGAAGAAAAAGAATGACATATTTTGAAATATGCAACGCATCTTATCTCTGTGGATTTGCTCAAGCTCAACGTGGGTGCAGCATCAGTTAATTCTGAAGGAGAAAAAAGAATCTATAGATTACATGTGCAAATACCTGAAGTTTGGGTAAAAATATCCTTTTTAGAGAAAAAAAATGTAAGCAGTTTATTTTTAAAGTAAAAGGACTGACTGGGAGTGTTGGGGGACAGAAAACCAGAGCAGGGAGTGGGGGTGCGAGCAGGAAGGAGAATATGAGGGGTTTCACGCAGCTCTGTTTCCTGGTCTCTCTCCTGCCTAGAGATAGACTTTGGAGACTGGAAACCACAGCAAGATCATTTCCAGTTTCCTCAGAAATCCTATATGAGACAGAGTTCAGTTCTGAAGAGCCAGAGGAAAAGACTGAAGCCTAAGGGACATGGTAGCAGACGAGAGAAGAGAAGGGAGCGTGTGGGCGTTGTCGTCAGGGAGAGTCTATAGGATCTGGTCCAGGTTCATGTGTAGCTGGTTTAGAGAGAGAAGACTGTGTCTGTGACCAGAGTTATTGTCAGGGTATCAGCTGTGGATACATCAGTAGTGACACAAGGTCACACTTGAAGGAACAAGATGATACAACGGATTGTGGAGGAATGTTCGCTGGGCAGCAGGTTCAGGTGCAGACACAATGTTTATTCCTGTTCATCCTCTCCAGACCCCGTGGGGATGTGCAGTTGGACTCTGATGCCTCGTCTGTCCATGTCTTCCTGGGATGCCCTAGGATGGCTCAATTCACAGGCATAATGTGTGAGTCTGTGTGTGTGTGTGTTTATTTCTCCTGTTCAAGGAGAGATCTTCCTGCAGAAGATTCCTCCCTGCAGGTGTCCCCTGGTAAGTTTCTCAATGAAATAAGCACACACACAAGGTCCTGGGACCCAGGGATTTTTGTCTCACTTCCTCCTTCTCTGAGAGGCTGTGAGGAGCGGTAGCTGCGCCCACTGCCTTGAGCTGTAGCCCAGTGAGAGTCCGCCTCGGCCTCAGCCTGCAGCCCCGAGATGCGCAGAAGCCCCTCATTGGCCGAGGCGTCTTTGGAGCCCGAGAAGCGGCTGGGGACCCCGGAGCCCTGGTGCTTCTCGGAGTCTGAGGAGAACCTCGGCAGACACCGGGGAGGGCTCCCTGGCTGCTGCTGGATCCAGTCGATGTTAGAGCCGCCCACACCGATGTCCCTGCTCAGGGTGCAGGTGAGTCTGGCCGTCGTTCCCGGAGATGCCGAGAGGGAGGGCGGCCGTGTCAGCAGGGGCTGGGACAGGGAGCCTGCAGACACACACATCAGAAGGAAGAGAAGGGATTGGGTGCGTGTGCATGAGGAGCTGAGCCAGGGGATAGGACTCAGGCTGGGGGGCCGCCCTCGGGCACTGGGGCCTGTCCCCACTGTGCAGTGAGGAGCTCAAGGAGGACAGGGCTCCGGACCACGGTGACACAGCCCCTTCTTAGGCCACAGAGCTGGGGCTGGGCTGCCCCGGGCCTGTCCTATCCCCTGTCCAAGGGCCTCACAGAGCAGCTGCTCATGCAAATGTGACACCCCCCCCCCCCCCCCGCTTCTCCCTGCTGTGCACTCCCAGGTGTGTGACCCTTGGACACAGAGAATTCCTGATGCACGAGTTTTCTTCCTGGTGGGCCTGGAGGATGCACCTGCTGGGACCACACACAGGGCCAGGGCCAGGGATTTATCCAGGCTCAAAGAGGTTACACATGTCCAGTTCCCACTGAAAGTTAGGGACCTGGCTTTGGGGCCTCCTGTCACTGGAGGACTGTCCTGCTGGGAGACCCTCGCCTGAAGAAACCCCCAGGTACAGTCTCACAGCACTCCTCTTGGACTCTGGAAGAATCTCTCCTTCTTTCCAACTGCTGGCAACCCTCTCCTTCACCTGCTTCCCTAATGCCTGTGTTCCCACCATGGGAGAGTGACTCTCCAGGAAGGACAGAGGTCCTGGTGTGCTGTCCCTGCTCAGGCTTCCTCCGTGCAGTGGGGTCCAGCAGGAGGTACCTGTGCAGTCCTGACCCAGGAGAGCCTGCGAACTTCTGTGCAGCTGAGGACCAGACACGGGGACCAGAGAGCAGAGGGAATCTGTCCCCACGGTGGGGGGGGGGGGGGGGGCGGTGCTCAGAGGAGGCAGGCTGGCTCTGGGTGCTGAGTGTGAACAGCAGCTTGCAGTGGAGACACACAACTTCACAGAGAAGGCCACCGAGTGTGAGAACGCCGCGCCTTCCTGAGCAGGGCTGACGGGACCCACAGCGGCTGTGGGGACAGAGCAGGGCCTGGATAAGTCTCTGCACTCGGAGGAGCCCTGGCCCCATTCACAGAGCTGAGGATGCCTGTATCGGCCTGTGCGCTCAGGACTCCTGACCCCCCTTACCCCCACCTTGACAAGGGATGACAAAGCTCCCTTTCTGAATATTCATCCCAAATACGAAATCAAAATAACCACTCACTCCTGTTCTCGGAATCAAGGCTTTGCAAATTATTCCCTGTGATCTCCTTATTTGCTGCAAATACAGATTCCTTTGTGTGACTCCACATCTGGCTCGTTTCTAAATGTAACTCATGGTGGAGCAAACTCAGAGTAGTTCCCAGACACAATACCTTCATTTTCCTCTCCTCCCCTCTATATGTAACGTACAGTACTTAATGTATAACTATAATATATGATATGTGTAGGCAGAATGCAACTTTTAACATTCATTTGATAAAATATTTATATATAATCTATACTATTTATATGGTACATATTTATATTTATTAGAGTATATATAAAATAATTATAAGTAATAATTCAATATAATACATTGTTCATATATAATAAGTGTTTATATATTGGTTATAGATTAAAAACAATTTTATAACATGTTATTTATAATAAATATCATATATACTTATATATTTTTTCCTTTGCCCCCTAACAAGGACCCCGATGCCCTGGACGGCAGAGTACCACCTTCTGGCCCTGGAAGGAAAGCTGGAGGCTCTAAGGTGGCAGAAAGAATGGGGCTTGTTTGGGAACAGAGCAGTGGAAATGCCTCCCCCCGACCCTAGCAGCTTTTCTCTTCAGCCCTAAAGGGAACTCCTTGTCTATGAGGGAGGAGGCCAGAGAGGAATCAGGACAGGACAGAGACGCCCCAGAGTTCTCTGGCTGAGGCCATGTTGTTGACTTTCCCCTCCTCCCTCCCCAGGGGTCTCTTGCCCTGGGCCTGGTAGCATGGCACGTGATTATTTTTCATGATGCGAACCGATCCAGGTGGGGACGTGACTGTCCCTGTCTGAACACCAGCCTGGGCAAGGCCTCCACCAGGTGGCGGATGGAGCAGGAAGGAGGGAGGGAGTCAGAGCTGAGCCCCCACGCAGCTGCGGGCGCACAGGTGCTGCAGCCACACTTCAGTGAAGCCACCCCCTGCCAAGTGTGCAGCAGTGAGTAGAGCAGTTCCCTAGTTGGTCTGGACCAGAAGCCCATCCTCACAGGCCCAGTCCCACAGCGCCACCTGCTGGGCCGAGACACCAAGTCGTCCCTCCCATCGGACACCTCCCAGGGCTCCTGGAATGAGCTCCAGACTTTTGCAATTGGATCTAGAATGATGTCACTCACTGCCCCGGGCAGTAGAATGAAGAGGAGCCCTCTGTGGTGTTCAGGCTGACAAGTTGTTTCCAGGTCAGAATGACCTCCGGATGGTTAAATACATGGCGTATTGCACACTGCTTACATTAACAGGTATTTCAGGATTACCTGACATTGGAGTTTGCCTCTTCCAGGAGCTTGGGGTCTTAAGCAGTCTACCATCATTTTGAACCAAATAAAAGGCTTAAAGTTCTCCGAGTACCAAGGTGCTTCACACCTCATAGTAATTCTACATAGACCTACCTTCCAGTTTGACCGTTGTTGTTGGTGTGGGTTTAGATTCTCCTGTGAGGTTCCCTCAGCCTGCACTGCCGGGACGTTTGAGGCTTGTCTCTGCCATGGGAACAGAACACTGTCAGGGACATGCGTCTTCTGCTCCTGCACAGTTTCCAAGTTCAAAGGCTCCTTGAAATTTAGACTGACAAATGCTTACATAGTTGACTCTCTTATATACTTTATATATTTTACTTATTTATTTATTTATTTATTTATTTATTTATTTATTCTATTTTTTTTGAAGATTTTATTCATTTATTTAACAGAGACACACAGCGAGATAGGGAACACAAGTAGGGAGAGAGGGAGAGGGAGAAGCAGGCTTCCCATGGAGCAGAGAACCTGACGCGGGTCTCCATCCCAGGACCCTGGGATCATGACCTGAGTCGAAGGCAGACGCTTAACGACTGAGCTACCCAGGCGCCTCTACTTAATCTATTTTAAATCAGCTTTAAAATTTCAATTAGTGTAAAGATTGTTATACACAGGACATTGCTATAAATGGATGAGTCCTCTGTTGAGGGGTTCTTCCATCTCTCCTGCCCTGACAACCCTCGTGGCCTCATGTGGAATTTGTGGGGGATGAGTGTCTAAAATCTGGGTCCAAAGAACAGACATTTATCCAAAGCCCTCCAACAAGCAGGGGGGTGAGCAGTAGACATCGTGGGATTAAACAGGGAGCAACAAGCTCATGACCGGACAGAACCGAATGTGGAGATGGATTTGTTTGGTGTTGTTTGTACCTTCACAATATTAAGTCATCCAAGCCATGGATGGGCGACCCTCTCACTTATTTAAATCTTTTTAGTATTTTCAGCAATCCTTTTTACTTTTCAGTTTGCAAGTCTTCTGTCTACTTGGTTAAGTTGACTCCAAAGTGTGTTCTATTCTTTTCGATGCTATCTCCAATGGATTTGTTTTTTAATATCCTCTTGGGCTTCTTCATTGTTGATGTAGGGACAATCACCTGGTTGTTGTAGGGAAATTACGACATGAACTCCTGTAGGAGATGCTAGACAGATAGAGCTGAGGGGGATAATAGAATGTGTTCCCTATGTTGGAACAGTAGGACAAGTAATGAAGCAGGAGGGAATCTGAGAGGGAAGCTCTGCATCGATGACCCTCAAATGAGCGATCTCACAGGGTAGACTCTGAGCACAGGAGGAATTTAAGAACTGAATTGACCCTGTGCTGCCCCAATACTTACGGGTAAAACAGAAAAGCATAAAGTTTTCTTGTAATGTTTTTTAGTTTGAGAAAACTCATTTATGTAGTTAATGTAAACCACATACTTGAGAAGCACCAACTATTTTCTGATTGGTGCAGGTAAGGAAGTAACAGGAAGAGTCGGGAAAGAGCCCCCTCTGTGCTCCTGACGCAGTGGTTCTGTCAGGACTGAGAGGAGAGCCCTGCTTCCAGCTCTCTGCCTCCTCAGGGTGTGATCCCTGGGAGAGGACGCTGCCCTCCCCGCATCCAGCCCCTCACTGCTGCTTGATCAGCTCCCCCTCCGTCCTCCAGCCTCCAGCATCTCCCACCACCTTCCCCCTGGAGCCAGATTCCTCTATCTCTGAGAAGGTCAATGTCATCAAAAGATATCGTCTCAAGCATTGAAACCCTTCTTGGACTGTGGATTGTTTGAGGATGAAGGAAATAAAAATGTGTTCCACACCACTAATTCCACTTGAAATTCACACTGGAACTGTGCAGTTAGAAAACTATAAGATTCTCGGGGCACCTGAGTGGCTCAGTTGGTGAAGCATCTGCCTTCGGCTCAGGTCATGATCTCAGGGTCCTGGGATTGATTCCAGCATCAGGCTTCCGGCTCAGCGGGGAACCTGCTTCTCCCTCTCCCTCTGCCTACCACTCTGTCGACTTGTGCTCTCTCTCTGTGAAATAAATAAAGAAAATTTTTGAAAAAGAAACATATCAGATTCTAATTATAAAATATTCACCTATAATTATACTTATATTTTATATATTCATATGCTTCAATACTGAGACATTTTCAGTTCTGTTGATACAATTTATACCAATTATTGTGTATTTATTCTCTACAGTAAGAACCAGATATTCACCAATTGCATCATTTTCACATATAATATCAATATTTTGGCCAATGTCAAAAATAAAAAGATATCAGCAGGATATGACATGTGCATGACAAAAGATCAGGGATGCTTGCCAAAAGGTAATTCATGTTGATAGGTTGGGAACTATTGAACTGAATCCCTAGGTGACGGGGTTGCCAAAGTCCATCACTCCTCCCCAAGAGGTGTGGGTCTGGCCCACCTCTCAGCTCCTCACGTGAGGAAGGACCTGAATAAGGACACTCAGGAAGACACGTGGATCCTCAACTAGAACAACGGTTCCCTTGGGATGATGCATCATCTCCATATGGGGTAGTTGTTTATGACCACACATCTATTCCACATACATGTCCCATCTCTGTTTCTGGTCAAGGACAAGGTGGGTATGAGAAGGGGAAGGTGGAAACAGAAATAAGGAACAGAGTCTCAGAAGGGATATAGGGGAATGTGGTCCAGTGAAGGGCTGGGCCTCGTGCAGTTGACAAATGGGGAGAGAGGTCCCTCAAGGAATTCCAGGTGAAGGTTGGATGGTCCCACACTCCTCTGGGAAGGACAGGTGTAGTAGAGTGGGGGAGGGAACTGGCCAATTACCCTTTGGGGCAGGGTATTGGAGTTAGGGATGCCTTGGAGCAGGGAGAAGGGAAAACAAAGAAGAGTAGGAGAAGCAAAGAGCATCTAAGGCAGAGAGAAAGGACCGCCTCTGTCTAATTTATTGCCGGTTCCCAGCACAGAGCCCCTGCCCCTCCAGAGGGGAGCTGTCTGAGGAAATTGCAGAATGTTTTGGAATGACTGACTGAGGGCATGAGGAAGCTGGACAGGCACAGAGAACCTGCAAGACTGATCCAGTCACTAGGACCCTGGGTGGCTCAGTCGGTAAAGCGACTGTTTTCTCTTCAGGTCAGGATCCCAGGGTCCTGGGATCAAGCCCTTCTGCCCCTGCTCCTGCTCACGCTGGCTCTCTCTCTCACACTCTTTCTCTCTATCTTTCAAACAAATGAATAAAATCTCTTTTAGAAAAAGAAAAAATAGAGAATATTATTAGGAACTATTCCACAAAAAGACGTGAGATGAGATTACCTTCACAAGAAAAAAACAACAAACTTTCAGAGAGCAGAAAATCTTATTTGTTTGCTTCATATATATGTTTTTGAAAAGCACTGAAAAACAACGGAAAATTTAAATTCTTTTTTTTTAAACTTTTAAGTAGTATCCATGGTCAATGTGGGGCTTGAACTCACGACTGTGAGATCTAGAGTTGCATGCTCAACTGACCTAGACAGCCAGGTGTCCCCAGAAAATTTAAATTCTTATCGAAAGAAAAAGTAATACTCATACAGACACCTGAAAAATATTATACAGGAAAAGGAAATCCGCAGGACAGTATTAAGACATATTTTACCTATAATTTAAATACAATATGAACAGTGTGACTCCAAGCTCACATCCATATGTTCATACACCATGACCATATGTGATTTACTGCAAGCATACTAGTTGAATTCCATAGTAAAATTATTTTATATAAGATATTCTATTAATAAAACAATAGATGAAAATCACATTATCTCACTAGATCTTGACAGACTCTTTGAGCAACTGGAAAGCAAAGTCCTAACAAAACTACATAAAATAGAAACAGACAGACAGGGGGGTGGAGCAAGATGGCGGAGGAGTAGGAGACCTAGATTTCGTCTGGTCTCAGGAATTCAGCTGAATAGGGATCAAACCATTCTAAACACCTACGAACTCAACAGGAGATCGAACAGGAGAGTAGCAACAACTCTCTGAACAGAGAAGCGACCACTTACTGGAAGGTAGGGCGTGCGGAGAAGTGAATCCGAGGCGATATTCCGGAGGATAGACGGCGGGGGAGGGGCCTCCGCCGGCCGCTTCTGGCAAGTGCTAGAGCCGCGGAGCACAAAAATCAGACCTTTTAGACGTTGGCTCGGCGGAGGGACGTCGCTGCAGTGGCTAAGCGGGGGGTGGAATCCTCCTGGGACAGTGTGGTCTCAGGACCCTTGGGGTCACAGAGAGGCCGGGGGTGCCTGAGTGCGCCAGAGCTCCCAGGTATCAGAGCGGGGAAGCCGGCTGCAGAGACGGAGCAGAGTCGCGGGCTCTCAGCTCGGGGTTGCCATAAACTGTGATCTGCGGCCCAGTCGGGGCACGGCTCCCCCAGCAGGGACCCAACAAGCAGCAGATCCGGGGAGACTCCCCTTCCTTCCCGGGGAGGAGCGGTGCGGGAAGGAACTGCAGGGATCTGCTGGGTTTGGAGACTCCGTGCGGGGTCGGGTGCCAGAGATAGCAACGCTCGATCACAGGCCGGGTGAGCACGGAGTGCGGCCAGAGACCGGGGACACGGGAGTGACTGCTTTTCTCTGGGGGCGCACTGAGGAGCGGGGCCCCGAGTTCTCAGCTCCTCCGGGTGGAGATTGGGAGGCCACCATTTCTGCCGCGGTCCTCCAAGGCTGTACGGAGAGCTTGCAGGGAAAAAAAGCTCCTGAGAGCAAACCGGAGCAGCTTGCTTAGCCCGGACCGACAAGGGCGGGGCAATTCCGCCTCCGGCAAAGACATTTGGAAACCACAGCAACAGGCCCCTCCCCCAGAAGATCAGCACAAACAGCCAGCAAGCCAAGACCAAGTTGATCGATCAAGGAGAATGGGAGAACTCCAGCGCTAGGGGAATACTGCACATAGATTCATGGCTTTTTTTTTTTTTTTTTTACCATGATTCATTATTTCATCAAAGTTAATTTTTGTTGACTGTTTTTTTTTATTTTTCTTTTTCCCTTTTTCAACCAACATCTTATCAATCCCTTTTTAAAAAAAAAAATTTTTTTTATTTTTCATTTTTAGAGTCCTATTTTATCCCTTCATAGTAGTTACCCTTATTTTTGGCATATATATATAAGTTGTTCTCTCTTTAAAATTTTGAGGTACAGTTTCTTCTAACAGATCAAAATACACCCTAAATCACTACTGTATGGCTTTGTTCTAGTCTCCTGCCTGATCACATTCTCTCCCTTTTTCCTTTTTTTTTTTTCCTTAAATCTTCTTTCTTTTTTCAAACAACTTATCTTACCAAGTCCTTTTATAAAATCTTTTATAATTTTCATCTTTACAGTCATCTTCCATCCCTTCATTGTATCAACCCTTATTTTGTACATATATGTCTTTTTCCTTTAAAATTTTAGGAGGCACTTTTTTCTAACAGACCATAATACGCCCAAAATCTAGTGTGTGGCACTGATCTATGCACTAGCCTGATCATATTTGATCGTATTCTGCTTTTTTTGTATTGTTTTCTTTTTGTTTTTATCTTTTTTTTTTTCTTTTTCTCTTTCTTTTTTCTTTCTTTCCCTTTCTTTTCCCCTGGTTTCAGGTCTTTTCTGATTTGTATACAGTATATTTGCTGGGGACGTTGTAAACCTGTTAGCATTTTGTTCTCTCATTCATCTATTCTCCTCTGGACAAAATGACAAGACGAAAGAAATCACCTCAGCAAAAAGAACAAGAGGTAGTACCGTCAGCCAGGGACCTACTCAATACGGACATTAGTACGATGTCGGACCTAGAGTTCAGAATCATGACTTGAAAGATACTAGCTGGGCTTGAAAAAAGCGTGGAAGTTATTAGAGAAACCCTTTCTGGAGAAATAAAAGAACTAAAATCTAACCAAGTTGAAATCAAAAAGGCTATTGATGAGGTGCAATCAAAAATGGGGGCACTAAATGCTAGGATAAATGAGGCGGAAGAGAGAATCAGCGATATAGAAGACCAAATGATGGAAAATAAAGAGGCTGAGAAAAGGGAGAGAAACAACTACAGGATCACGAGGGCAGAATTCGAGAGATAAGTGATACGATAAGACGAAACAACATTAGAATAATTGGGATCCCAGAAGAAGAAGAAGAGAGAGAGAGAGGCAGAAGGTATATTGGAGCAAATTATAGCAGAGAACTTCCCTAATGTGAGGAAGGAAACAGGCATTAAAATCCAGGAGGCACAGAGAACCCCTATCAAAATCAATAATAATAGGTCAACACCCCGACATCTAATAGTAAAACTTACGAGTCTCAGAGACAAAGAGAAAATCCTGAAAGCAGCTCGGGAGAAGAGATATGTAACCTACAATGGTAGAAACATTAGATTGGCAACAGACCTATCCACAGAGACCTGGCAGGCCAGAAAGGACTGGCAACATATCTTCAGAGCACTAAACGAGAAAAATATGCAGCCAAGAATACTATATCCAGCTAGGCTGTCACTGAAAATAGAAGGAGAGATAAAAAGCTTCCAGAACAAACAAAAACTAAAGGAATTTGCAAACACGAAACCAGCCCTCCAAGAAATATTGAGAGGGGTCCTCTAAGCAAAGATAGAACCTAAAAGCAGCAAAGAGCAGAAATGAAACAGACAACAGACAGTTAACAGTCACCTTACAGGTAATACAATGGCACTAAATTCATACCTTTCAATAGTTACCCTGAATGTAAATGGGCTAAATGCCCCAATCAAAAGACACAGGCTCTCAGATTGGATTAAAAAACAAGACCCATCAATATGCTGTCTGCAAGAGACTCATTTTAGACCCAAAGACACCCACACATTGAAAGTGAGAGGGTGGAAAACCATTTACCATGCTAATGGACACCAAAAGAAAGCTGGGGTGGCCATCCTTATATCAGACAAACTAGATTTTAAAACAAAGACTGTAATAAGAGATGAGGAAGGACACTATATCCTACTTAAAGGGTCTATCCAACAAGAAGATCTAACAATTGTAAATATCTATGCCCCGAACGTGGGAGCAGCCAATTATATAAGGCAATTAATAAAAAAAGCAAAGAAACACACTGACAACAATACAATAATAGTGGGGGACTTTAACACCCCCCTGACTGAAATGGACAGATTATCTAAGCAAAAGATCAACAAGGAAATAAAGACTTTAAATGACACACTGGACCAAATGGACTTCACAGACATATTCTGAACATGCCATCCCAAATCAACGGAATACACATTCTTCTCTAGTGCCCATGGAACATTCTCCAGAATAGATCACATCCTAGATCACAAATCAGGTCTCAACCGGTACCAAAAGATTGGGATCATTCCCTGCATATTTTCAGACCACAATGCTTTGAAACTAGAACTCAACCACAAGAGGAAAGTTGGAAAGAACTCAAATACATGGAGGCTAAAGAGCATCCTACTAAAGAATGAATGGGTCAACCAAGAAATTAAAGAAGAATTAAAAAAAGTCATGGAAACCAATGAAAATGAAAACACAACTGTTCAAAATCTTTGGGATACAGCAAAGGCGGTCCTGAGAGGAAAGTATATAGCAATACAAGCCTTTCTCAAGAAACAAGAAAGGTCTCAAATACACAACCTAACCCTACACCTAAAGGAGCTGGAGAAAGAACAGCAAATAAAGCCTAAACCCAGCAGGAGAAGAGAAATCATAAAGATCAGAGCAGAAATCAATGAACTAGAAACCAAAAGAACAGTAGAACAGATCAACGAAACTAGGAGCTGGTTCTTTGAAAGAATTAACAAGATTGAAAAACCCCTGGCCAGACTGATCAAAAAGAAAAGAGAAATGACCCAAATCAACAAAATCATGAATGAAAGAGGAGAGATCACAACCAACACCAAAGAAATACAAACAATTATAAGAACATATTATGAGCAACTCTATGCCAGCAAATTAGATAACCTGGAAGAAATGGGTGCATTCCTAGAGATGTATCAACTACCAAAATTGAACCAGGAAGAAATAGAAAACCTGAACAGACCTATAACCACTAAGGAAATTGAAACAGTCATCAAAAATCTCCCAAGAAACAAAAGCCCAGGGCCAGATGACTTCCCAGGGGAATTCTATCAGACATTTCAAGAAGAATTAATACCTATTCTTCTGAAACTGTTCCAAAAAATAGAAATGGAAGGGAAACTTCCAAACTCATTTTATGAGGCCAGCATTACCTTGATCCCAAAACCAGACAAAGACCCCATCAAAAAGGAGAACTACAGACCAATATCCTTGATGAACATGGATGCAAAAATGCTCACCAAAATACTAGCCAATAGGATCCAACAGTACATTAAAAGGATTATTCACCATGACCAAGTGGGATTTATTCCTGGGCTGCAAGGCTGGTTCAACATCCGCAAATCAATCAACGTGATACAATACATTAACAAAAGAAAGAGCAAGAATCATATGATCCTCTCAATAGATGCAGAAAAAGCATTTGACAAAGTACAACATCCTTTCTTGATCAAAACTCTTCAGAGTATAGGGATAGAGGGTACATACCTCAATATCATAAAAGCCATCTACGAAAAACCTACAGCGAATATCATTCTCAATGGGGAAAGGCTGAGAGCTTTTCCCCTAAGGTCAGGCACGCGGCAGGGATGTCCACTCTCACCACTGCTATTCAACATAGTATTAGAAGTCCTAGCCACAGCAATCAGACAACAAAAAGAAATCAAAGGCATCCAAATCGGCAAAGAGGAAGTCAAACTCTCACTCTTTGCAGATGATATGATACTGTATGTGGAAAACCCAAAAGACTCCACCCCAAAACTGCTGGAACTCATACAGGAATTCAGTAAAGTAGCAGGATATAAAATCAATGCACAGAAATCAGTGGCATTCTTATACACCAACAACAAGACAGAAGAGAGACAAATTAAGGAGTCGATCCCATTTACAATTGCACCCAAAACCATTAGATACCTAGGAATAAATTTAACCAAAGAGGCAAAGGATCTGTACTCAGAAAACTATAAAATACTCATGAAAGAAATTGAAGAAGACACAAAGAAATGGAAAAACGTTCCATGCTCATGGATTGGGAGAATCAACATTGTGAAGATGTCAATGCTACCTAGAGCAATCTACACATTCAATGCAATCCCCATCAAAATACCATCCACTTTTTTCAAAGAAATGGAACAAATAATCCTAAAATTTGTATGGAACCAGAAGAGACCCAGAATAGCCAGAGGAATACTGAAAAAGAAAAGCAAAGCTGGCGGCATCACAATTCCGGACTTCCAGCTCTATTACAAAGCTGTCATCATCAAGACAGTATGGTACTGGCACAAAAACAGACACATAGATCAATGGAACAGAATCGAGAGCCCAGAAATGGACCCTCAACTCTATGGTCAACTTATTTTTGACAAAGCAGGAAAGAATGTCCAATGGCAAAAAGACAGTCTCTTCAACAAATGGTGTTGGGAAAATTGGACAGCCACATGCAGAAGAATGAAACTGGACCATTTCCTTACACCACACACAAAAATAGACTCCAAATGGTTGAAAGACCTAAACGTGAGACAGGAGTCCATCCAAATCCTAAAGGAGAACACAGGTAGCAACCTTTTCGACCTTAGCCGCAGCAACTTCTTCCTAGAAACATCGCCAAAGGCACGGGAAGCCAGGGCAAAAATGAACTATTGGGATTTCATCAATATAAAAAGCTTTTGCACAGCAAAAGAAACAGTACACAAAACCAAAAGACAACCGACAGAATGGGAGAAAATATTTGCAAATGACATATCAGATAAAGGGCTAGTATCCAAAATCTATAAAGAACTTATCAAACTCACCACCCAAAGAACAAATAATCCAATCAAGAAATGGGCAGAAGACATGAACAGACATTTCTCCAGAGAAGACATCCAAATGGCCAACAGGCACATGAAAAAGTGCTCAACATCGCTCGGCATCAGGGAAATCCAAATCAAAACCTCAATGAGATACCACCTCACACCCGTCAGAATGGCTAAAATTAACAAGTCAGGGAACGACAGATGTTGGCGGGGATGTGGAGAAAGGGGAACCCTCCTACACTGTTGGTGGGAATGCAAGCTGGTGCAACCACTCTGGAAAACAGTATGGAGGTTTCTCAAATATTTGAAATTAGAGCTACCGTTCGATCCAGCAATTGCACTACTGGGTATTTACCACAAAGATACAAATGTAGGGACCCGAAGGGGTACGTGTACCCCAATGTTTATAGCAGCAATGTCCACAATAGCCAAACTGTGGAAAGAGCCAAGATGTCCATCGACAGATGAATGGATAAAGAAGATGTGGTATATAAACACAATGGAATATTATGCAGCCATCAAAAGGAATGAGATCTTGCAATTTGCAATGACGTGGATGGAACTGGAGGGTGTTATGCTGAGTGAAATAAGTCAATCAGAGAAAGACATGTATCACATGACCTCACTGATATGAGGAATTCTTAATCTCAGGAAACAAACTGAGTATTACTGGAGTGGTTGGGGGTGGGAGGGATGGGGTGGCTGGGTGATAGACATTGGGGAGGCTATGTGCTATGGTGAGCGCTGTGAATTGTGCAAGACTGTTGAATCACAGATCTGTACTTCTGAAACAAATCACGCAACATATTTTAAGAAAAAAGAAAAAGAAGAAGATAACAGGAGAGGAAGAAAAGGGGAGTATGTCAGAGGGGGAGACGAACCATGAGAGATGATGGACTCTGAAAAACAACCTGAGGGTTCTAGAGGGGAGGGGGTAGGGGGATGGGTTAGCCTGGTGATGGGTATTGAGGAGGGCACGTTCTGCATGGAGCACTGGGTGTTATGAACAAACAATGAATCATGGAACACTGCACCAAAAACTAATGATGTAATATATGGTGATTAACATAACAATAAAAAAATTAAAAAAAAAAAAAAGAGACAGACACATTTGTCACATGGTAACACACTCTGTCTGGCACACCTCGAACTCAATCCCCCAGACAGGAAGTTAGCTACGGTGGTGAGGGGGGAGGACATTTCTACCAGACCAGGAACAGGCACAAGTGGCCTGAACTCCATTATTGTTCAACGTCTTTCTACAAGTAATAGACAATGAAAGTGAACAAGAAAAATCACTGGTCCGCTCTCAGCACTGATGCGAATAAAAAGGGAGTCATCCTAAAAGACCCAAATATCTGACTCCTCAATACTCCCCTGTTTATGCAGCAGGGACAGAAGAAATCAGCCCAATGAGCACACAGAACAGACATTCGTATGGAAGACTAATAGGATTACATGGGTCTGGCCACTTGCAGAAATAGGTAAATGATCAAGAATGCAGACCCCAGATACCTCACAGTTCAGGGAGGAGATGAGCACCCTGAACCTGCCACCGCATGTCCATGACCTCAGTGTAGAGACCCTGTGGGGGAGATGACCTTTCTGTGTCCTTGGGAGACCCTTTGTCTAATGAGAGGCAGCTGTGAGTGAAGGTGGGGAAAGGAGGCAAGGAGGAGCCCTCACCCCCAGGAGATGCCCTTGCATGGACTTGGCCCCATGACGGCCACAGCAGGAGCACCAGAAGCAGAAGCCACGGGAGGAGCCTGAGCAGCCGCTGGGCCTCCCCCTCCTTGCCGATGAGAAAGGGGCTCTGGTCCCAATTTCCACAGGCCTGGAGTCTGTGTGAGCCCTGAGATGCGGTCCCAGGAGAGGCAGTGAGGAGCACAATGTGCTCAGAACTCAGCCCAGTGATGGTCAGGGAGCCAGAGCTGTAAGACATGGAAGACCGTGTAAGAGCTGTAAGACCTTGATCGCCAGAGGGACTCACATCATAACACTTCCGGATTTGAGACCCCATACGTGGGAGCTGCTGGTACAGGACACGTATAGGACACTCCCGACGTGTCAGGACTCGCACGCAGCTAGACTGTGTTTTGCTGGTTCTTCCCCAACTCATGATGGACTCTGTCCACCAGCCTTCCTGCCATGGTACCCAGAAATTTTTGCTCAATTTGAGAAAATGACAGAATCTGTGGATGTCAGGACAGGGTTCAGGGACAAATTTTAAAGAATGTGAAATGAATTCGTGGACAAATTCCCTCAGATGGATCTCAGGCCCCAGGTTGTACCAAAGAAAGCAAGCAAGCAGTTGGCGTGGCTAGGAAATAGGGCTGCACGGGGAGCCCCGTTGTTGTGGGGACAGCACGTCTGTGTTGCTTCTGCACAGCCCGGGAGCACGGTGTGAGCATGGAGTCCACTGTCATAGGGCGGGCAGGAGTAATCAGCCTCGTCCTCAGCCTGAAGCCCAGTGATGGTCAGAGAGCCTGAGTTGCCAGACACAGAAGGAGAGAATCAATCTGCCATGTCTGAGGGTCGGTTGCTATTAGCATAGATGATGGCACTGGGGGCGGACCTTGGAAGTTGTTGATGCCAGCCCACGTAATATCAACCTATATTGGAGCTGCTTCGAGTGCAGGAGACGGTGAACTTCTGGCCCAGGGCCTAGACACGGAGGGTGGCTGACTCAGCACAGACAGGGCCCAGTCCCTACAAAGGGGAGAGACACAGAGAGGGTGATGCTGGGGTCTAGAGACAATAGGAGAAAGTTGTAGTAGGGTTTTGGGAAAGGAACCTAGAGAGGAATTCTATGTGTGGTCAATAATTGTTAAAATTAAGATAAATTTAAGTAAGAAAGTGAGCTTTAATATCAAACTATGTGGATGGAAAATTAGAATTCTGTTTTAACTTGGTTAAAAAGTCAAATTTTTCTTGAATTATTGGTCTCCTCTACCAAAAACATGGTAAACAAAAGTACTTATTCAACTTTAAAATTATCTGCTTGGAAAATGTGCACTCTGTTTTACCAAAATATTTCCTATGTTTATCAGGACTTTGATGCGTTGAAAAACATATATTTTTTTATTTTAAAAAATCCTACATTTTGCTTACAACTCTGTAACTTTCCGTATTCGTGCTTGATAGATGTTTGTGTTCCGTGTCACGGGAATAACACATTTCCTTGTCAGTTGCATCGTAATGACCTCTAAGCCATCCGTAGCCACGGCCACTGTCATGTTTGCTACGTACAGTTCCCATCTTATTCCGATGCTACCGCAAATGTGTTACAACTTCAAGGATATTCATGGGCAGAACTTTGAAAATATGTAGGTTTCTGATACCTTTACGAGAATAAAACTAAAGTAAAAATTGCTAGAACTAATAAAACTGGATTCAAACAGAACAAAAAATGAATAACATGAAAGTGAATATCCAGAGGAAAATAATTATAATTTTTATAACTGTTTGTTTGAAATATTGTTGACTTTTTAAAATGTTTTCTTTCTTCAGATTTAAGGAAACTTCTCTTAAGCTAACTGATCTATAAGAACTTAACGAAATATACCTTGGTGAAGAAATGAAACTATTTATTTTTTCTCCACACCTGATCCCTTCAAAACACAGAAACCCTCAGTGAGCATTCTTATACATGGATGGCAACATATTTATTAGCATAAGTTTCATAAGGTTCTGTTTTCCTTGTAACAAGATATAATTGGAAACATTGTTTAGATTACTAAGACTCGGAGACAAGGTCATATTGGAACGAGATATGTATCTGTATATACTCAGATATGACCAGCCACCTCTAAGTAACTAACATTGACTTTATGGAGACAATAAAGCCACTTGGAAGTATCTGCTGACCACCTGCTCACAAAGATTCCAGCAGCTTTCCCAGGTGACTCAGGAAGGTCATGTGTTAGCAGGTGCAGGAACCGTGGGATATTTGGGTCCCTGAAAAACAGAGAACTTCCCCAAGTCTATAGGTGTTGCAGGTTAAGTCTGATGACAAGTACCTGGCATAAGTTTTGGCTTAGCTTCTGACCTGGACGGGCTGTTAAATGTTTAATCTAGAGGTTTCTTATAAAAGTTCAGCAATGTAGGTTTTAAAGAGGCTATATGGTTGATTGCCATTCTTGGTGCCCTTATATAAATAATCCTACCAAATTCTTTGAGAAACTACAGTTACTTGGTGAGCAAATTAATGTTAATTTAGCTATACTTAGTAGAAATGAGGGTGATTGGAGAGAAAAAATGTTTCAGTAACACACCAGAGTGAATACTTGGTTCCAATCATGTCGAAGAAAACATGGACTAGATCCTGATGTTCTCTAGCTAATATGTCTGGCTACAAGTCTCAAAACTAACATTACGATTTTTCTCCCACCTTTCTCAGTTGTACTCAAACTGCCTTCTTCCCTGAGGTCGTGAAGAGTAAAAACAAACAACACGATGTAAACTTCAGAAAAATCACCAGAACCGCTCACAGAGAGATGGTCTTCGTCCCTGTTGCTCTGTGGACCACTCAGGGATCACCAGACACATTTGAACTACAAACCAGGAAAATCTGTCAGATTGTCACAGCCTGCTGTCACTCTACCTGAAGTTATTTGAGCTTGACATCTAGACGTCTTCTCCCCTGCTACCCTCAGAACTTGGGAACTGCTTTATACTTTGATACAATCATTAACCCTCATTTTGTTTGTTTCCAAGAAATGCCTCTTGTTTAATACCTGATTTCTAGAACCGCAGGCCTTACTTTGAGAACACACCTGCTTCAACCCCTCCTGAAATATGTTTAACTGTTGTCAGGAGAGTGTCCACCAAACTGAACAATCGTTTAGCCCCACTTTGGACATGTGTAATTTTGGGAAGTTTCAGAGGAGGGAAGGGACCTGACCAAGAATAGGCTGCCGCAAGATGAGCCGCTTGGCTGTGACCATTATTTTCTCAAAAGGAAATGAAACTCCCAGATTTAAGAAAACCTCTGTACCTCCCCAAAAACTGCCTGCTTGTACCAGGAAGAGAGCTATTAGCAGGGGGTCCTCTGTACCTAAGACATGTATCTACAGAGCAGGACAACCTTTGTTGGCAAACATGTCCTCTCACCATCCTGCTAATGCTCTTTCTCCTCTTTGATCCTCAGACCCCTACCCCCAGCTTCACTCATGTAAGCGTCATGTTGCCTGACTGTCTTTGGAATTCTCCATGTCTGTGTGGATTCACGTAGGCTATTAATATTGATTTTGAACTGCTAATCTGCCAAATTCATTTTGATTCTGATTCAGCCAAATGGACCTTGAAGAGCACAGGAAATACTTCCTCCCCAACAACAGGCACAGGTGAAGTTGCATCAAGGGTCCGATAAGAGTAAGTAGGTATGTGCGTCTCTAGGACTCCTGACGAACAGTCCCCTGGGTCAGGGGCTGATCCTAACTCCTGGAAACATGAGATATAAGTCATCCTGCATCAGAGATGGGTTCTCATACTGCCCCAGCTGCTGGAACCCCTCCACCCACTGTTCCCAAGCCCCCCCACCTCTAACCTCTCCTTCCCACTCCCATTCTCAGTCCCTGCTTCCCCCAGGTCATGAGGACTCTTACATTCCTCCCCATCAACCCCTTGTCCAGAGCTCCCAGTCTGACTGGGACAGAGTCCACAGCCCCTGCCGCATCCCACCTACATGCTCCCTCCTGTTCCTTCATTGTCTGTGCAGAACAGGGATGCCATGATGACGCATCAGATTGTGGAGTTCCCTGTGCACCCCTCCAATGCTCCGGCTCCACCCCACCAACCCCACCCCTCCTCATTATCCTGAGACACAGCTTTCCCTGACAACATGTTTAGCTTGTCTCCTCTCTCTTCCCCCACACACTGTCAGCTCCCTGAGCCTGCACACCCTTCCTGTCATGTCCACATATGTCCCACATCCTAGACTAACATGGTAGGTGTTCCGTAAGTGCAGTGAATGCAAACTCTCTGGACAGAGCTCTACCCTCAGTCAGACACGGGTGGACGCCCTGTCTCTGGTTCTATCCTGACCTGTCACAGTGATATGGGATTGCCAAGCCCAATGGTCAAGAAAGAATTCTTGAGACATTGAATGTTGAAAAAAGATGATTTTACGATAGCCTGGGAACAGGACCCATGGGCAGCAAGCTCACTGGGATTGTGAGGAGTGACTGATTATGTACTTTATAATTACTGGAGGTGAGGGATATTATAATCTCTAAGGAATATGGAAGCCAGGCTTTCAGGAATGAAGGGGCTAGCTGCTGTGAAGACGAGCTTACTTCAGTCTTTAATAAAACACACACATGGGGACACTAAGGCAACCATGAGGTCCTTGAGGAAGCTCACACTCCGCATGGGTCACATGTCTCTCAGGGGCTGCAGCGGGAGGAGATTGACTTTAAGCGACATTTCTCCTGCCCTTGTTTCCCTCATCAACTGACTCTCTAACCGGCATTCTGCCCCTGGCACCCAGGAGTTTCTCCTCGATGTGAGAAAACCAGACAATGTCTTCCTGCTAAGGAGACGCTGGAGGGGCTAAATTTAAGAGAATTTGGACTATTTTGTAGCCAAAGTTCCTTGAGATTAGTTCCGACTACAGTTTAGACCAAACAAAGGAAGGAGCTGACTTGGCCAAGGTGGGGGAGCTGCACAGGGAGACCCGTTGCTGAGGGACAGCAGTTTTTGTCTCACTTCCCCACAGGCCGGGAACACTGTGTGACCTTTGAAACTGCTGTCATAGGACTGGCAGTAATACTCAGCCTCGTCCTCAGCCTGGAGCCCAGTGATGGTCAGGGTGCCTGTGCTGCCAGACTTGGAGCCAGAGAATCGATCCGGGACCCCTGAGGGTCGGTTGTTATTACTATAGATGATGGTTCTGGGGGCTTTTCCTGGGAGCTGTTGGAACCAGCTCACATAACTACCACGCCCGATGTTGGAGCTGCTTCCAGTGCAGGAGATGGTGACCCTCTGGCCCAGGCTCCCAGACACGGAGGGCGGCTGAGTCAGCACAGACTGGGCCCAGGACCCTGCAAGGGGGAGAGACGCACAGAGGGTGATGCTGGGGTCTAGAGACAAGAGGAGGAAGCAGGGCCCCACACGTCCTCCCAGGGCCCCTTCCCCTGCCCTGCATCCAGTCACCTGTGCAGTGAGCGAGGAGGCTGAGGAGGAGAGGGGACCAGGCCATGGTGGAGGTCATCACCGATCCTGCCTGCTGTGGCCCCACAGCTGTGCAGAGCCTCCCCTCATCTCTCTCTTCCCCTCTTCATCCTCTGAGAGAGGGAGGGCCTGGCCATGCAAATGAGACCCCAGCTCTCTGACCCCTCCCTGGTCCTGGGTCAGGTCCTCTGCTTCAGCACGTCAGGGGGTTGGGCAGGGGAGGGGCCGTGTGTGGACAGGAGTGGTGAGGTCCCAGCTGTGAGCCCTGAGCAGAGGTCACAGGCAGGGCCAGGTGGCAGGGCCCTGCTCTGATAGCCCTGACCCCTCAGAAATGGAACCAGGGTGCCCCCTGGTGTCCAGATGGAGACACAACATTGTGTTTCATGCTGGCCAGAGCCCATCAGACACAAGCCCACACCCCCCAAATTGTTTTGACACTGTTCCCTGCATTTGGGCCTGACCAGATGTCCCTATATGTCACCTCCCACTAAGTCAAGACTCACTCTAGGCCCTGCTAAGAGTCTTCAGAATGAGTCTCTCCATTGCTCCCTTCTCTGCTCCTGCGTCCTGCCCGAGGTGGTGTCTCTACACAAACTCTTCTAGATGAGGATACAGTCCAGAGTAGTGATGGGTCCCCATGGGCAAAGGCTCACTTCTGTGCAGGATGCTGGGACTTTCCTCTTATGTGCCTTCTCCCTGATTTCCAGAGCTGTCCTTCCTCTCAGCACCCCACAGCACTGAGGATATGGGGAGCTCTTCACTCCAGGTTGTGGGTAGAGGCCGTCACGTGCATTCTTAGAGGGTTCCACATGGAGCATCTTTGTCCCTGTCATTCTTTCTCCCTGCTTGAAGCAACAGTTGCCCACACACAGGACATAGATTCCCTCCTCGGCTCTGTCCTCCCAGCACAGACACGAGTCTGCAGGAGCCTTGCCACGTGAATGTGTGTGGCCCTGACCTCAGAACACAAAGGGCAAATCTGCTGGAAATTCTGGGAAGAAAGGAGTGACAGCTGTAGATGCTCTGACAGGGACCTAGTGACAGAGTTTTTGTGTCAGTCACCACGGAGCCAACCTCGTACTTAGGATGAACGTGTGTTATTTTATATGTAATTCTATTCAGTAAGATTGATTTAAACTCAACGACAATGTCAGTGTGAAGATACAGGTACAATCAGGAGTGTACTTTCCCCAAATCTGTGCTTAGTGCAGAGAGAATCTGGGTGGAAACAGTGGTACAGAAATGCCTTCTGTTCTCAGGAGATTACGGGTTTTTAGTGTTTGTCTGAAATCACTTATTTGTACCATGTGTCTGGGCTCCCAGGTAGGAAAGGTCAACGTGGTGCCCAGTGAAACCCCTTAGGGGCCTGCTCTTATGAACTCAGAACCATCCTGCTGACCAAATTACCAAACACAGACAGAGCATCCAGGATGGAGGGATTTGGGGTCAGACCACTCTCCGGGGTGAGAACAGCTCTAGTCCCTACACTGTGTCCTGCACGTTCAGGATGGAACCTTGATTCATTCAGCCACCCATGACTACTACCCAAAGCCAACTGGACCCAGCTGTTTCTGTCAAAGGTCCCACATGTGAGTGGTGGCAAGGTGGAGATAAGGGGGAAGGTGTCTCTGAGTTCACAGGCCCCGTGGCCCTGGGTTGGGACACAAGAGTTTCCATCAGAGTGCAGCCTGGCTGGAGGTGTCAATGGCGGTGACTGAGGGACGGACAGCCCGGGACTGAGAGCACAGGGAGGGTGGGTCTCATGTCCCCCATGGTCCTTGAGCTCCAATCAGCAGCACTGAGGCTGGGGTCCCAGAATCAAGGTACCGATGAACCTCAGGCACTGACTGGAACCCAAAGGTGATGGGGGCTGAGATGCCCTGGGGACAGAGACTCCCCCTGGGATTCCTGAGCATCGGCCTCAGCCCAGGACCAAAAATGAAACTATGGGACCCCTGTCCCTCACCACCGAGGGATGTTTCTCCATGGTGATCCTCTGTATAAACCCCCAGGGTCCTGATCCTGCCTTTAGAGATAAGGATCTCAAAGATTTTTACTGGGAAAGAATTTATTTTGGCCAGAAAGACTCATGTGAGAGCAAAACTGTTAACACTTTCCTGACTCGGTCGTCCAGGTCTGTTTCAGTAACAAGAAATCTGTTGGGGCGCCTGGGGGGCTCAGTCGTTGAGCGTCTGCCTTCGGCTCAGGTCATGGTCCCCGGGTCCTTCGATTGAGCCCCTCATCGGGCTCCCTGCTCCGCGGGAAGGCTGCTTCTCCCTCTCCCACTCCCCCTGCCTCTGTTTCTTCTCTCACTGTGTCTCTCTCTCTCAAAAAAATAAAATCTAAAAAATAAAAATCTCTCAATTTCTTTTCTCTCTGCAGACACAAGACCCATACCTATGGGGATTTCAGGTGCCTGGAAGCACAGGGTGGGGGGGACCATGCAGCCCCCTCCTTCCCGCCCCGCATCCCATCCGGACCCAAAGACCCCAGGTCCCCAGGGGACTACCAGGGACTGAGAAAAAGATATTGCTGATCGTTTTGTGTGTGTGAGAAAACACTACAGCCTGGTACTTTAGGAATTATAAATAATATTTCTGTGGTGGAATTCCTGTCGAGAATATTCTTAGGAATGAGCATCTGGAGCATAAGAAAAATAACGACATTTCTTAAGATACGCAGGTGACCCTTTGTCTGTGGATTCTTCCAAGACTCCCCGTGGATGGGGTCCTCAGTTAATTCTGAAGTGGGTAAAAATCAGCAGATTCCATGCGCAAATAAATAAATATAGATGAATACATCCTTTTCACGAAATGTAATAACTTTACTTTCATATTAACGAGACTGACTGAGGGGTGCCTGAGGAGCACAGTAGGTTTACGTTCCGTCTCTAGGTTTGTCCCAGTTCGTGATGCCAGTGTCCTGAGCTCCAGCCCTGCAAAGGGTTCCGCACTGGGAGCACAGTCCGCTTGAGACGCTCTCTCCCTCTCCCTCTGCCTTTCCCAATGGTGCTCTCTCTAAAATAAGGAAATAAATCTAAAAAAATAAAGAGCCTGACTGGGAGTTTTGGGCACACAAAACGGAGCCTGGGGTGAGAGCAGGAAGGAGAATGTGGGGGTTGCATGCAGCTGTATTTTCTGGTCTCTCTCCTGCCTAGATATGGACATTGGAGACTGGACACTGCAGCAAGATCATTTCCAGTTTCCTCTGAAACCCTGACGTGGAGACAGAGCTCAGACTGAAGAGCCAGAGGGAGAGTCTGAAGCCCGAGGGACGCGGGAGCAGAGAGAACAGGAGGGGGGTGTGGGGGGTGTTGTCAGGGAGAGTCTGTAGGATCTGGTCCAAGTTCACATGTAGCTGGTTCAGAGAGAGGAGACTGTGTCTGTGACTAGGGTTTTTGTCCATGGATCAGCTGTGGGTACATCAGTAGTGACACAAGGTCACACTTGATGGACTAAGATGATAGAACGGATTGTGGAGGAATGTTCGTTGGGCAGTATGTTCGGTTGTAGACACAGAATTCCTTCCTGTCCATCTTCTCCAGATTGAGTGGGGATGTGCGGTGGGGCTCGGTCATCTCATGTGTCCGTGTCTTCCTCGGATGCCCCCATTTGATCTCACTTTCCGTGCATTACATGACTCTTCCTCTTTCCCTGTTGAAGGATAGATCGTCGTGCAGAAGAGACCACCCCGCTATGTCACTCCAGGTAAGTTTCTTACTGAAAAGCAGCTCAGAAACAAAATCCGTGGGTCCAGAGGTTTTAGACCCACTTCCTCCTTCTCTGAGACGCTGTGAGGAGCGGTAGCTGCTCCCATTGCCGTGAGCTGTCGCCCACTGAGAGTCCGCCTCGGCCTCAGCCTGCAGCCCCGAGATGCGCAGAAGCCCTGCGTTGGCCGAGGCGTCTTTGGAGCCCGAGAAGCGGCTGGGGACCCCGGAGCCCTGGTGCTTCTCGGGGCTTGAGGAGTACTACAGCAGATCCGGGGGAGGGCTCCCTGGCTGCTGCTGGATCCAGTCGATGTTAGAGCTGCCAACACTGATGTCCCTGCTCAGGGTGCAGTGAGTCTGGCCGTTGTTCCCGGAGATGCAGAGAGGGAGGGCGGCTGGGTCAGCACGGGCTGGGACACGGAGCCTGCAGACACACACACTCAGAGGATATTGGATAGGTTCAAAGTAAATTTTCTCTAGACTCTGAAGCAGAGGGGTGATGCAGCCTGTTCCCCTAGGCCTGTCCCTACCTGTGCAGTAAAAGAGCATCCCCAGGAAGACGAGAGTCCAGCCCATGGTGACACATTTCCACTCTCCTCATTGGGCTGGGCTGCCCTAGGGCTCCTTTACTGCTCCAGCGTCTGCCACATGAGCGTCTCTATATGCAAATAGGGTCCATCCAGTGAGTCCCTGCCCCTCACTTTCCCTGAGAACTGGTGCTGGATCTCAGTACACATCACACACTGAGGAGGATGGAGGTTGGCTTCAGCCCTGGGGCCATCCCTGGGAGGAAACACCTGCTGAGAACACACACAGGTCCCCTCGGGACACTCTACCAGAGCAGCGGGGACACAGCTGCTGAGTCCCATCAGGGAGCACAGGGCCCAGTCCTCAGGCCCAGACTTCTGTGAATGGTTCTCACGAAGGAGCCGCTTTTTAGGTACAAGGCCGTCCCACAGCGCCACCTGCTGGTCCAGGGCACACATGTCACCACGGTCCAAAGCCCTGAGAGTCCAGCTGGGGTCTGCATCTCACTGGGTCTGATTTCGAAATAGGATGGTCCTTCAGGCCTCCGGATGATATTGTTGAGTCTCACTCTCAGGAGTCCTGGTCTAAGGGAATGTAAATACATACATATATTATGTGATATTTAATTAAAGGACATCTCTTTGAATGGAGTTCAGGGACCAGCAGGGGGAGCTCTGGTGCCCACCACTCCTCAATTGCAGACCCAGCAGGAGGAGAGACTTAGCAAGTCTGCACTCCTGGAGCTAGTCCCTTACTACCTCAGGAACAGGAAGACCTCTTCCTACCCTGGCAACAGCCCAGCCAATGAGAAATTGTCACAACGCAACCAAGGACAAGCCATGTAATTAGAATTCCCTTTTCCTCCCAGGGACTTTTTGTCCCTCACACACTCACCCTTTGCTCCATAAAAGAGCTTCCCTATCCTTTGTTCTCTGCGCTTGCCTGTGGTTTTGCCATACATCAGCTGTCCTGGGTTTCAAGATTTTGCTTTTCTTCAATAAACACATTATCACTGGGTAAATTAAATGGCACATTTGTATTTAACATACAGAAAGCAACTGAAGTGGCCAGTGACATCCACATGAGATTCTAGAAAAAGCTGAAGGACCCATATGTGCAATGCCTGATGTCCCACACCAGGGAACAGTGGATCTGGTTTTGCTTGTTTGCTTGTTTGATTGTCCTGCAAGAGTTCTTTAGGGCATCAGTATAGAATGGACATACTCTAGGATATAAAAATGCTCAGTGATATGTGAGAAAGATTACAGTTTGGTAAAATTCACTAGATATGTAATTGTCATAACATCTGTAGATTCGGTTGATTTCCTAATATAAGAAAATTAATAAATTTTATAGACTTAACGCTAGTGAATAACATGAGATTTTTCTCCAAAAATTAGGTATATCTAAGTAAAGTGGGTGTTTTGTGCATATCTGTGTCATGTATATCTTTTTGGGATGTTCCCCCCAGGTTTTACCAATTGCCAAGAAGCAAATAATATAATAACATCATAAATATGATCAACTTAAATATGATAAAATAATAAAATAAAATAAGATCCTTTTCCCACCCTAATTCTTGTTGATTATGTCCTGCTTCCTAGCAAGATCAGTATTTGAAAGTCCTACTGCAGATATTTTGACTGCCTCTTTAGACCAGAGTAGAAACTCACATTTGCTCAAACTTCCCTTCATATACACTTGAATCAATTCAGCAAATATCCCCAGACTTGTTGCTGGAGATACACTCCAGCAACAAGTGATGATGTAAAATACTTTTATAATGATGTAAATTTTTATTATATTATAAAATTATTACAAAAATTATAATTTTTATTATATTATAAATTTACATTATAAATGTAAATTTTTATTATATTATAAAAAATTTTATTATATTATAAAATTATTATAAAAATTATAATTTTTATTATATTATAAATTTACATTATAAATGTAAATTTTTTATATTATAAATTTATTATATTTATAATATATTATATATTATATATATAAAATAATATAAATTTTATATTATAAATTTATTATATTATAAATTTACATTATAAATGTAAATTTTTATTATATTATAAAATTATTATAAAAATTATAATTTTTATAATGATGTAAAAAATTTTTACATCATTATAAAATGATGTAAAAATACATCATTTTATAAATGATCCAGGATCTTCAGTATATCATGCAAGGTCTTTAGTAAATAATGCAGTAAATAAGCCCCTGTTGCCCTCAGGTCCTCTCTCCTCATAGCATTCACGCAGAAATTTCCCAGAGTCAACCAATGGCTTAAGTCCTTCACTTGTTCCTAACTTCTTTTGCATATGCTATATAACATTGGCCCCACTGAAATGCCCTTTTGTGTGGTGGTCACGCCTACCTGCACACTCACGTGTGGCCCCTGTGCTGGTCCTCAGTGCCCTGGCTTCGTCACTCTTCTGTCCTTGGACCCCCCTGAGCTCCTGCCCCTCCCATGGCCTCCACACCTGCTTCTCTGTCTGTTGGGAGTAGCTGGGCTTCATCCCCTGGACAGAGTGAGGGCATGCATGTTGGCACATTGGACTATCACTTAATAGCAGGACTCACATACATCATGCCTGGTAGGAATAGACAAAAATGTGTTGTGGACGTATCTGATGTTGCACAAAAACGTACAGAATGGACACTGCACTCATCCCCCTACCATAGCCATCATCAATACAAGTGAGATATTGGATGAGAACAATTCCTAAGCAGCACATCAGTAATCATTTGTATATTGCCTTCCTACATCTACTTCTCCCTGGCAGAACCATCTCTCCTGTGAACACAGAGCCCACACACCCGTCATTCCTGCATCATGAGTTTTTTTGCCAGGACCTTTGGGGGATTTGGGGCTGAGGAGTTGATACTGGACTTCCACGGACCACAGAGTTGATTCTGAGCTCTGTATTTAACACATTTGGACAACCGATCATCTCACAGTCCCTCAGTCAAGTGAGCTATTAGCAGGAATTTATCCAACTAAATCATATTCTTCAGTTTCTTTGAAATTTCATGTGTTTCCTCTCCTTAGCATTTACTGCACTATCTACCTGCTCCCTCTGATTTCTTTACCCAAGACTACAGGCCATCATGTCCTTATTCTCTGCATATATATACAATTATTCATCCTTAAAAAAAAGGAGGAAGTCAAATATTGAAAGCGATCCTCTAAGCAAAGAGAGAGCCTAAAAGTAGCATAGACCAGAAAGGGACACAGACAATATAGAGTAACAGTCACCTTATAGGCAATACAATGGCGCTAAATTCATATCTTTCTCTAGTTACCTTGAATGTAAATGGGCTCAATGCCCCAATCAAAAGACACAGGCTATCAGATTGGATTAAAAAACAAGACCCATCCATATGCTGTCTGCAAGAGACTCATTTTAGACCCAAAGACACCCCCACGTTGAAAGTGAGGGGGTGGAAAACAATTTACCATGCTAACGGACACGAAAAGAAAGCTGGGGTGGCAATCCTTATATCAGACAAATTAGATTTTAAAACAAAGACTGTAATAAGAGATGAGGAAGGACACTATATCCTACTTAAAGGGTCTATCCAACAAGAAGATCTAACAATTATAAATATCTATGCCCCGAACATGGGAGCAGCCAATTATATAAGGCAATTAATAACAAAAGCAAAGAAACACATTGACAACAGTACAATAATAGTGGGGAACTTTAACAACCCCCTCACTGAAATGGACAGATCATCTAAACAAAAGATCAACAAGGAAATACTTTAAACGACACACTGGACCAAATGGACGTCACAAACATATTCAGAACATGCCATCCCAAAGCAATGGAGTACACATTCTTCTCTAGTGCCCAAGGAACATTCTCCAGAATAGATCACATCCTACGTCACAAATCAGGTCTCAACTGGTAGCAAAAGATTGGGATTATTCCCTGCATATTTTCAGACCACAGTGCTTTGAAACTAGAACTCAATCACAAGAGGAAAGTCGGAAAGAACTCAAATACATGGAGGCTAAAGAGCATCCTACTAAAGAATGAATGGGTCAACCAGGAAATTTAAAGAAGAATTAAAAAAACTCATGGAAACCAATGAAAATGAAAACACAACTGTTCAAAATCTTTGGGATACAACAAAGGCAGTCCTGAAAGGAAAGTATACACCAATACAAGCCTTTCTCAAGAAACAAAAAACGTCTCAAATGCACAACCTAACCCTACACCAAAAGGAGCTAGAGAAAAAAACAGCAAATAAAGCCTAAACCCAGCAGGAGAAGAGAAATCATAAAGATCAGAGCAGAAATCAATGAACTAGAAACCAAAAGAACAGTAGAACAGTTCAACGAAACTAGGAGCTGGTTCTTTGAGGGAATTCACAAGATTGATAAACCCCTGGCCAGACTGATCAAAAAGAAAAGAGAAATGACCCAAATCAACAAAATCATGAATGAAAGAGGAGAGATCACAACCAACACCAAAGAAATACAAACAATTATAAGAACATATCATGAGCAACTCTATACCAGCAAATTAGATAACCTGGAAGAAATGGATGCATTCCTAGAGATGTATCAACTACCAAAATTGAACGAGGAAGAAATAGAAAAACTGAACAGACCTATAACCACTAAAGAAATGGAAGCAGTCATCAAAAATCTCCCAACAAACAAAAGCCCAGGGCCAGATGGCTTCCCAGGGGAATTCTACCAAACATTTCAAGAATTAATACCTCTTCTCCTGAAACTGTTCCAAAAAATAGAAATGGAAGGAAAACTTCCAAACTCATTTTATGAGACTACCATTACCTTGGTCCCAAAATGAGACAAAGACCCCTTCAAAAAGGAGAATTACAGACCAATATCCTTGATGAACATGGATGCAAAATTCTCACCAAAATACTAGCCAATAGGATCCAAGAGTACATTAAAAGGATTATTCACCATGACCAAGTGGGTTTTATCCCTGGGCTGCAAGGTTGGTTCAACATCCGCAAATCAATCAACGAGATACAGTACATTAACAAAAGGAAGAACAAGAATCATATGATCCTCTCAATAGATGCAGAAAAAGCGTTTGACAAAGTACAGCAACCTTTTCTGATTAAAACTACTTAGAGTATAGGGATAGAGGTTACATACCTCAATATCATAAAAGCCATCTATGAAAAACCTACAGCCAATATCATTCTCAATGGGGAAAAGCTGAGAACTTTCCCCCTAAGGTCCGGAACGCGGCAGGGATGTCCACTTTCACCACTGCTATTCCACATAGTATTAGAAGTCCTAACCACAGCAATCAGACAACAAAAAGAAATCAAAGGCATCCAAATCGGCAAAGAGGAAGTCAAACGCTCACTCTTTGCAGATGATATGATACTGTATGTGGAAAACCCAAAAGACTCCAGCCCAAAACTGTTAGAACTCAGACAGGATTTCAGTAAAGTGGCCCGATATAAAATCAATGCACAGAAATCAGTGGCATTCCTATACACCAACAACAAGACAGAAGAGAAACAAATGAAGGAGTTGATCCAATTTACAATTGCACCCAAAACCATAAGATACCGAGGAATCAATCTAACCAAAGAGGCAAAGGATCTGTACTCAGAAAACTATAAAATACTCATAAAAGAAATTGAGGAAGACACAAAGAAATGGAAAAACGTTCCATGCTCATGGATTGGAAGAACAAACATTCTGGAGATGTCAGTACTACCTAGAGCAATCTACACATTCAATGCAATCCCTCTCAAAATACCATGCACTTTTTTCAAAGAAATAGAACAAATAATCCCAAAATTTGTATGGGACCAGAAGAGACTCCGAATAGCCAGAGGAATGTTGAAAAAGAAAACCAAAGCTGGCGGCATGACAATTCCGAACTTCCAGCTCTATTACAAAGCTGTCATCATCAAGACAGTATGGTACTGGCACAAAAACAGACACATAGATCAATGGAACAGAATCAAGAGCCTGGAAATGGACCCTCAAATATGGTCAACTCATCCTTGACAAAGCAGGAAAGAATGTCCAGTGGAAAAAAGACAGTCTCCTCAACAAACGGTGTTGGGAAAATTGGACAGCCACATGCAGAAGAATGAAACTGGATCATTTCCTTACACCACACACAAAAATAGACTCCAAATGGTTGAAAGACCTAAACGTGAGACAGGAGTCCATCCAAATCATAAAGGAGAACACAGGCAGCAACTTCTTCGACCTCAGCTGCAGCAACTTCTTCCTAAAAACATCACGAAAGGCAAGGGAAGCAAGGGCAAAAATGAACTATTGGGATTTCAACAAGATAAAAAGCTTTTGCACAGCAAAAGAAACAGTCCACAAAACCAAAAGACACCGACAGAATGGGAGAATATATTTGCAAATGACATATCAGATAAAGGGCTAGTATCCAAAATCCATAAAGAACTTATCAAACTCAACACCCAAAGAACAAATAATCCAATCAAGAAATGGGCAGCGTCATGAACAGACGTTTTTCCAAAGAAGACACCCAAATGGCCAACAGACACATGAAAAAGTGCTCAACATCGCACGGCATCAGGGAAATCCAAATCAAAACCTCCATGAGATACCACCTCACACCCGTCAGAATGGCTAAAATTAACAAGTCAGGAAACGACAGATGTTGGTGGGAACGTGGAGAAAGGGGAACCCTCCTACACTGTTGGTGAGAATGCAAGCTGGTGCAACCACTCTGGAAAACAGTACGGAGGTTCCTCAAAAAGTTGAAAATAGAGCTACCATACGATTCAGCAATTGCACTACTGGGTATTTACCCCAAAGATACAAATGTAGGGATCCAAAGGGGTACGTGCACCCCAATGTTTCTAGCAGCAATGTCCACAATAGCCAAACTGTGGAAAGAGCCAAGATGTCCATCGACAGGTGAATGGATAAAGAAGAAGTGGTATATATACACAATGGAATATTATGCAGCCATCAAAAGGAATGAGATCTTCCCATTTGCAACGACCTGGATGGAACTGGAGAGTGTTATGCTGAGTGAAATAAGTCAATCAGAGAAAGACATGTATCATATGACCTCGCTGATATGAGGAATTCTTAATCTCAGGAAACAAACTGAGTGTTGCTGGAGTTGTGGGGGTGTGGGAGGGATGGGGTGGCTGGGTGATAGACATTGGGGAGGGTATGTGCTATGGTGAGCGCTGTGAATTGTGCAAGACTGTTGAATCACAGAACTGTACCTCTGAACCAAATAATGCAATATATGTTAGGATTAAAAAAGAAGAAGAAGAAGAAGATAGCAGGAGGGGAAGAATGAAGGGGAGTAATTCGGAGGGACAGACGAACCATGAGAGATGATGGACTCTGAAAAACAAACTGAGGGTTCTAGAGGGGAGGGGGGTGGGGGGATGGGTTAGCCTGGGGATGGGTATTAAAGAGGGCACATTCTGCGTGGAGCACTGGGTGTTATGCACAAACAATGAATCATGGAACACTACATCAAAAACTAATGATGTAATGTATGGTGATTAACATAACAATAAAAAAATTAAAAAAATACGAGGAAGTCAAATCTAGAGGACATTATGCAAAGTGGGATAAGCCAGTCCTTGAGGGCAAATCCTACCTGATGTCCCTCACAGTGAAACTCACAGAAGCAAAGAAGAGAAGGGTGGTTGCCAGAACTAGGGTAGGGGAAATGGGAAATATTTGTTCAGTGACTATAAAATTTTAGTTTTGAAGGATCAATAAGCCTCAGAGAATTGTGATACAACATAGCCTATCTAGCTTATACTACAATATTGTGTGCTTTAAAATACGTTAAGGAAATAGATCCCATGTCATGTGGTGAGGGAGAGAGGAGCCTAGTCATGAAGCAGGGAGTCTATTTTGAGTGCTGTGGTGAATACAATTGTTGCTTTCATAACAAATTAGATAATTGATTTGACTCTTTTCAAAAAGTGTCAGGCATATACAGAATTTTTTGGAGATAGAAAACTTTGGGTCACTACTTGGCAAAAGAAGGTGAGGGCCATCCATGAGTCCTTGTGGCCAATCAACAAATGGGGCGTATGGGGCGTCAAGAGGGAGGCAGAGTCACTGGGGTAGAACGTGTGGAGTGAGTAGACCTGGGGAAGCCACATCACTGAGGGGCACGGGGAAGAGACTCCAACCGAGCTGAGAGGGTGAAAGAGCCCCACTGTTATCTGTCGCTGTAATTGTTCACCTATTATCACAAGTGATTTCTTTCTACTTTTGCCCAGACTGACAATGGTGAGGTCAAGTGGGAGAGGTCAATGTGGGGGGCTGCAGTTGGGTCTGTTGTCCCTCTGTCACATGGCAACCATGGTGGGACCTGTGGAGAGGTGTGGACGCACGGATGAGCGGGGCTGAGAGACCCCTTCCCTCCCTCATCGGAGAGAAGCAGGTAATACAGTAACCGCCTGGGTGAGGGCTTAGTCTGAAGCATTCATTCGTTCATTCATTCTCCCCCACATATTTTATTTTTTTAAAGACTTTATTTATTTATTAGAGAGAGAATGCACTTCTAAGCTGAGGTGGGGGGGTGCAGAAGCAGAGGGAGAAGCAGACTCCCCACGAAGCCAGACCCAGGGCTTGATCCCAGGACCCTGAGGTCATGATCTGAGCCTAAGGCAGATGCTTCTCTGACTGACCTACCCAGGCCCACCTCCCCTACATTCTTTAAACACACATTTAAGTGTCAGATCAGTGTTCATCACGATGAATAAAATATGATTTTATGTTCATTTCAGAATTGCTAGCACATTGTCTGTTTCATACAATGGGATGGTTGCTGTTCGCCCTCCTCAGTGTCTGTGTTTGTGAGCCCAACTTACGTCACACAGCGGTGCCTAGTCAATCACTTTGTGTCTATTTATCAAAGGATCCTTTGATACACTGGAGAAAAGTATGCAATTTTACGTGCACCAAATTGGAAGATAAGGAGTGTTGCGAAAAAATAAAAATCAGACCGGAGAGAGACCAAGTGACCCTCAGAGAAGTAGGAGAACTCCGATTTATTTTATGCCAGCATTCCAAGATGAGCTCGCGCTCCAAGTTCTGGGCCCCAGGCAATGGGGTTATAGGGCTTTTATAGGGGATACAGGCAGTCAGGTTCCAAGGGCTATCCAGACTGCTGGTAGCTGGGTTTAAACAGGGGGAATGGGGACTGCTTTAGGCGTGGACAATAGTGCGGGCAGCCTGTGGTGGGAAACCTGTTTACAGAAGCAGAAATGGCTGGTTATCTCTTGATCCCAGGAGGACTTCTGGTTATCTCCAGCTTATTGTTAGTAACTTTCCATCTTCTGGGGCCTCCTTGCCTGGGCCTGCTCTGCATACCTTACCTCTTCAGGAGGACCCAAACTTAAGAGAAAAAGGAAGAATTAGAAAGAATAATTGACATATCTGAAAAACACAGTGTCAGCTTCTGTAAGTCACTATAAAATACAGAAATAAATGACCAATATCATATTCCTTAGAAATAGCAACTAAAATCATGAGTTTCAGAACTAATGAAATCTATTTCATCCTGAATAAATTGGGGAGTCACAGTAATCAGCCAGGCTCCCTGACCTTGAAGGAAGCCCTGAGAAACCGTCACGGACAGTCTCAAGGCATCACAGGTCAGAAGAATCTTTTCTCACTGGGAAGGTCTGGACAGCGGTGAGCACAAGAATTGGAAAACGGGGTGTTGAAGGAGAACCTGGGCCCAGGAGCCCCTCACAGAGTTGGAAAGAGCAGACAGACCCCCCCAACCCCTGATGGCTCTAGGGTGATGCTCGATGTCCTAGGTGAGAGGTGTCTTTGGGCTGTGCTTTTCATCTCTGAAGGACCCTGCTGATGCACAGTGTCCACCGGGGGCTACAATACCAAGAAGTCCCATCAATGGGTCCACGTGAGCAGAAAAAGCTAGGGGTCCCCAAGAGAAAACAAACAAACAAACAAACAAAAAACAGAGGGGCTACAAGTTTCTTGACACAAGAGTAGTCATTTTAGGCCCCCAGCTATTTACTGTGATCTCTGCCCTTGTGGCTCTACTTTCCCAGCACACATCTTGCAGAACTTCCTAAGAGGTGTCAGAATTAAGAAGAAATGAAAACAAACAAAACAGAACAGAACAGAACTAAAAAACTCCGGTAGTTAAAGATTTGAGAGAATAAAGGGAATGCAAACTGCCCCTCTCTGCTGGTTGCCCCTCTCTGCTGGTGGACCAGCTCCCACTCCAGCCTCCAGCTTCCAGCATCTCCCACCACCTTCCCCCTGGAGCCAGATTCCTCTATCACTGAGAAGGTCAGTGTCATCAAATGATAATGTCCCCATCTTTGAAACCCTTCTTGGACTGTTGGATTATTTGAAGATGGGGGAAAAAAAATGTGTTCCACACCACTAATTCCACTTGATATTTACACTGGAACTGTGCAGTTAGAAACCTATAAGATTCTTGGGGCACCTGGGTGGCTCAGTTGGTTAAGCATCTGTCTTCGGCTCAGGTCATGATCTCAGGTTCCTGGGATTGATTCCAGCATCAGGCTTCCTGCTCAGTGGGGAGCCTGCTTCTTCCTCTCCCCTTGCCTACCGCTCTGTCTCCCTGCTCTCTCTCTCTGTCAAATAAATAAAGAAACTCTTTAAAAAAAGAAACATCTAAGATTCTAATTTTAAAATATTCACAGATAATTATTCTTTTATTTTATTGATTCATATGCTCCAATACTGAGACATTTTTAGTTCTGTTTATACAATATAAAAATTATTGTGTATTTATCATCTACAGTAAGAATCAGATATTCAGCAACAGCACCATTTTCACATATAATATCAATATTTTGGCCAATGTCAAAAATAAATAGATATCAGCAGGATATGACATGTGCATGACAAAAGTTCGGGGATGCTTGCCAGAAGGTAATTCATGTTGATGGGATGGGGACTATTGAAGTGAATCCCTAGGTGAGGGGGTTGCCAAAGTCCATCACTCTTCCCCCAGAGGTGTGGGTCTGGCCCACCTCTCAGCTCCCCACGTGAGGAAGGACCTAAATGAGGACACTCAGGAAGACACGTGGATCTTCAACTAGAACAACGGTTCCCTTGGGATGGTGCATCGTCTCCATATGGGGTAGTTGTTTATGACCATACATCTATTCCACATATATGTCCCACCTCTGCTTCTGGTCAAGGACAAGGTGGGTATGAAGGAGGAAGGTGGAAACAGAAATAAGGAATAGACTCTCAGAAGGGATATAGAGGAATGTGGTCCAGTGAAGGGCTGGGCCTCGTGCAGTAGACAAACGAGGAGAGAGGTCCCTCAAGGAATTCCAGGTGAAGGTTGGATTTCCCCCCTCCCCACCCCGGGAAGGACAGGTATAATCGAGTGCGGGATGGAACTGGTCAATTATTCCTTGGGGCAGGATATCGGAGTCTCAGGGATGCCTTGGAGCGGAGAGAAAGTGAAACAAGGAAGAGTAGGAGAAGCGAGGAGCATCTAAGGCAGAGAGAAAGGACCCCTCTGTCTAATTCACTGCCGGTTCCCAGCACAGAGCCCCTGCCCCTCCAGAGGGGAGCTGTCTGAGGAAACCGCAGAATGTGGTGGAATGACAGACTGAGGCCATGAGGAAGCTGGACAGGCACAGAGAACCTGCAAGACTGACCCAGTCCCCGGGGCACCTGGGTGCCTCAGTTGGTTAAGCGTCTGCTTTCTCTACAGGACATGATCCCAGAGTCCTGGGATCAAGCCCCTCTGCCCCTGCCGCTGCTCATGCTTGCTCTCTCTCTCACACTCTTTCTTTCTCCCTTTCAAATAAATAAATAAAATCTTTTTTAGAAAATAAAATAGAGAATATTATTAGGAACTAATCCACGGAAAGGCGTGAGATGAGATTAGCTTCACGAGAAAAGGTAACAAACTTCCAGAGAGCAGAAAATTTCATTTGTTTGTTTCCTATATATGTTATTGAAAAGCACTGAAAAACAATGGAAAATTTAAATTCTTTTTTTTTTTTACACTTTTAAGTAGGATCCATGCAGAATGTGGGGCTTGAACTCACGATTCTGAGATCTAGAGTTGCATGCTCAACTGAGTAAGCAAGCCAGGTGCCCCCAGAAAATTTAAATTTTTATAGAAAGAAAATGTAATACTGATACAGAAGCCTAAAAAATATTATACAGGAAAAGGAAATTTGGAGATCAGAATTAAGACATATTTTACGAATGATCTAAATACAATATGAACAGTGTGATTCCAAGCTCACATCTATATGTTCATACACCATGACCACATGTGATTTACTGCAGGCATAGAAGTTGAATTCCACAGTAAAAAAAATTTTTATATAAAATACCCTATTAATAAAGCAGTAGATGAAAATCACATTATCTCAATAGATCTTGAAAGACTCTTCGAGCAAATGGAAAGCAAAGTCCTAACAAAAACTACATAAAATAGAAACAGACAGACACATTTGACCGGTGGTAACACACTCTGTCCGGCACACCTCGAACTCAGTCCCCCAGACAGGAAGTTAGCTACTGTGGTGAGGGGGGAAGGACCTTTCTACAAGATCAGTAACAGGCATAAGTGGCCTTAACTCCATTATTATTCAACGTGTGTCTACAAGTAATAAACAATGAAAGTGAACAAGAAAAATCAATGCTTAGCTCTCAGCATTGATGGGAATAAAAAGGGAGTCATCCTAAAAGATTCAAAAATACGATTCCTCAATATTCCTCTGTTGGTGCAGCAGGGACAGAAGAAATCAGCCCAATGAGCACAAAGAACAGACATTCCTATGGAAGACTAATAGGATTACATGGGTCTGGAAACTTCTAGAAATAGGTAAATGATCAAGAATGGAGAACCCATATTCCTCACAGTTCAGGGGGGAGATGAGCACCCTGGACCTGCCACCCCCAGTCCATGAACCTCAGTGTAGAGACCCTGTGTCCCAACCTGATGGGGGAGATGACCTTTCTGTGTCCTTGGGAGACCCTTTGTCTAGGGAGAGGCTGCTGTGAGTGAAGGTGGGGTCAGGAGGAAAGGAGGAGCCCTCACCCCCAGGAGATGCCCTTGCATGGACTTGGCCCCATGATGGCCGCAGCAGGAGCACCAGAAGCAGAAGCCACGGGAAGAGCCTGAGCAGCCGCTGGGCCTCCCCCTCCTGGCTGATGAGAAAGGGGCTCTGGTCCCAATTTCCACAGGCCTGGAGTCTGTGTGAGCCTGAGACGCGGTCCCAGGAGGGGCAGTGAGGAGCAGAATGTGCTCAGACCTCAGCCCAGTGATGGTCAGGGAAACAGAGCTGTAAGACATGGAAGCAAAGAAAGGATCAGAGCCCCCAGAGGGACTCACATCATAATAGCTGCGGATTTGGGACCCCATTTTGAGAGCTGTTGGTACAGGACACATATAGGACACTCCCGATGAGTCGGGACTCGCACGTAGCTAGATTGTGTTTTGCTGGTTCTTCCCCAACTCATGATGGACTCTGTCCACCGGCCATCCTGCCATGGTACCCAGAAATTTTTGTTCAATTTCAGAAAATGATAAAATCTGTGGATGCCAAGGACAGGGTTCAGGGTCAAATTTAAAAGAATGTGAAATGAATTCGTGGACAAATTCCCTCAGAGGGATCTCAGGCCCCAGGCTGTACCAAAGAAAGAAAGCAAGCAGTTGGCTTGGCCAGGGAATAGGGCTGCATGGGGAGCCCCGTTGCTGTGGGGACAGCACGTCTGTGTTGCTTCTGCACAGCCCGGGAGCACGGTGTGAGTATGGAGTCCACTGTCATAGGGCGGGCACGAGTAATCAGCCTCGTCCTCAGCTTGAAGCCCAGCGATGGTCAGGAGCCTGAGTTGCCAGACTTGGAGCCAGAGAATTGATCGGGGACCCCCAAAGATTCATTATTATGAGCATAGATGAGGAGTTGGAGGGGCTGCTCCTCAGAGCTCTTGGCACTAAAGTGGTACTAAAGAACATAACCCCTGGGGTTGGAGCTGCTTCCATCGCAGGAGGCGGTGACCCTCTGGCCAAGGGACCCAGACTCAGAGGGCGGCTGACTCAGCACAGACTGGGCCCAGGACCCTGCAAGGGGGAGAGACACAGAGAGGGTGATGCTGGGGTCTAGACACAATAGGAGAATGTTATAGTAGGTTTTTGCGAAAGGAACCTAGAAAGAAATTTTATGTGTGGTCAACACTTGCTAAAATTAAGATAAATTTAAGTAAGTAAGTGAGCTTTAACATGAAACTATGTGGATGCAAGATTAAAATTCTGTTTTAACTTGGTTAAAAAGTCAAATTTTTCTTGACTACTGGTTCACTTTTACAAAAAAAGATGGTAAACAAAAGTTTTTGTTCACTTTTAAAATTATCTGCTTGGAAAATATGCACTCTCTTTTACCAAAATATTTCCTATGTTTATCAGAACTTTGATGAGTTGAAAAACATATATTTTTGATAATTTAAAAAGTCCTACATTTCGCTTACAACTATGTTACTTTCCGTATTTATGTTTGATAGATGTTTGTGTTCCGTGTCACAGGAATAACACATTTCCTTGTCAATTACATCGTAATGGCCTCTAAGCCATCCGTAGCCATGGCCACTGTCATGTCTTGTCACATACAGTTCTCATCTTACGCTGATGCTACTGCAAATGTGTTACATCTTCAAGGATATTCATGGGCAGAACTTTGAGAAAATATAGGTTTCTGATATCTTTAAGAGAGTAAAACTAAAGTAAAAAGTGCCACAACTAGTAGAAGAACTGGATTCAAACAGAACAAAAAATGAATAACATGAAACTGAATGTCCGGAGGAAAATAATTATAATTTTATGACTTTTTGTTTGAAACATTGTTGACTTTTAAAAATGTTTTGTTCCTTCAGATTTAAGGAAACTTCTCTTAAGCTAACTGGTCTATAAGAACTTCACCAAATATACCTTGGTGAACAAATGAAACTATTTTTTTTTTCTCCATACCAGATCCCTTCAAAACTCAGAAACCATCAGAGAGCATTCTATACATTAATGGCAAATTATTTATTAGCATAAGTTTCATAAGATTCTGTTTTCCTTGTAACAAGATATAATTGGAAACATTGGTTAGATTACTAAGACTCTGACTACAGGTCATTTTTGAATGAGATCTGTATTTGGATAAACTCAGATATGACCAGGCAGCTCTAAGGAACTAACATTGACTTAATGTAGACAATAAAGCCACTTGAAGTATCAGCCGGGCACCTGCTCACAGAGTTTCCAGCAGCTCTACCAGGTGACTCAGGAAGGTCATGTTTTAGCAGGTGGAGGAACCGTGGGATATTTGGGTCCCTGAAAACAGAGAACTTCCCCAAGTCTATAGGTATTGCAGGCTAAGTCTGATGACAGGTACCTGGCACAAGTTTTGGCTTAGCTTCTGGCCTGGAAGGGCTGGTCAATGTTCAATCTAGAGGTTTCTTATAAAAGTTCCAGCAAAGCAGGTTTTAAAGAGCCTATATGGTTGATTGCCATTCTTGCTGCATTTATATAAATAATCAGACCAAGTTCTTTTTGAAACTACAATTACTTGGTGAGCAAATTAATGTTAATTTGGCTATACTTAGTAGAGATTAGGGTGATTGTAGAGAAAAAATGTTTCGGTAACACACCAGAGTGAATAATTGGTTCAAATCCTGTCAATTAAAGCATGGACTAGATCCTGAGGTTCTCTAGCTTCCTACAATGTCTGGCTACAAGTCTCAAAACTAACATTATGATTTTTCTCCCACCTTTCTGAGTTGGACTCAAACTGCCTTTTCCCTGAAGTCCTGAAAAGTAAATACAAACAACACAATGTAAACTTCAGAAAAACTACCAGAGCCACTCACATAGAGACGGTCTTCGTCCCTGTTGCTCTGTGGACGACTCAGGGTTCACCAGACACATTTGAACTACAAACCAGGAAAATCTGTCAGATTGTCACTGCCTGCTGTCACTCTATCTGAAGATATTTGAGCTTGACATCTAGAAGTCTTCTCCCCTGCTACCCTCAGAACTTGGGAACTGTATTATAATTTGAATCAATCATTAACCATCATTTTGCTTATTTCCAAGAAATGTCTCTTGTTCAATACCTGATTTCTAGAACCCCAGGCCTTACTTTCAGAACACACCTGCATCACCCCCTCCTATAATAAATTTAACTAAACCGGCCTATTGTCAGGAGTGTCAACCAAACTGAACAATCGAATAGCCCCATTTTGAACATGTGTAACTTTGGGGAGTTTCAGAGGAGGGAGGCACCTGGCCAAGACTAGACTGCCCCAAGATGGGCCACTTTGGTGTGAGCATTATTTACTCAAAAGGAAATGAAACTCATCAGATCTAAGAAAAGCTCCGTACCTCCCCCAAAACTGCCTGCTTGTACCAGGAAGAGAGCTATTAGCAGGGGGTCCTCTGTACCTAAGACATGTATCTACAGAGCAGGACAACCTTTGTTGGCAAACATGTCCTCTCACCGTCCTGCTAATGCTCTTTCTCCTCTTTGATCCTCAGACCCCTACCCCCTGCTTCACTCATGTAAGCGTCATGTTGCCTGACTGTCTTTGGAATTCTCCATGTCTGTGTGGATTCACGTTATGTAGGCTATTAATATTGATTTTGAACTGCTAATCTGCCAAATTCATTTTGATTCTGATTCAGCCAAATGGACCTTGAAGAGCACAGGAAATACTTCCTCCCCAACAACAGGCACAGGTGAAGATGCATCAAGGGTCCGATAAGAGTAAGTAGGTATGTGCGTCTCTAGGACTCCTGACGAACAGTCCCCTGGGTCAGGGGCTGATCCTAACTCCTGGAAACATGAGATATAAGTCATCCTGCATCAGAGATGGGTTCTCATACTGCCCCAGCTGCTGGAACCCCCTCCACCCACTGTTCCCAAGCCCCTCCGCCTCTAACCTCTCCTTCCCACTCCCATTCTCAGTCCCTGCTGCCCCCAGGTCATGAGGACTCTTACTTTCCTCCCCATCAACCCCTTGTCCAGAACTCCCAGTCTGACTGGGACAGAGTCCACAGGCCCTGCCACATCCCACCTACATGCTCCCTCCTGTTCCTTCACTGTCTGTGCAGAACAGGGATGCCATGATGACGCATCAGATTGTGGAGTTCCGTGTGCACCCCTCCAATGCTCCGGCTCCACCCCACCAACCCCACCCCTCCTCATTATCCTGAGACACAGCTTTCCCTGACAACATGTTTAGCTTGTGTCCTCTCTCTTCCCCCACACACTGTCAGCTCTCTGAGCCTGCACACCTTTCCTGTCATGTCCACATATGTCCCACATCCTAGACTAACATGGTAGGTGTTCCGTAAGTGCAGTGAATGCAAACTATCTGGACAGTGCTCTACCCTCAGTCAGACACGGGTGGACGCCCTGTCTCTGGTTCTATCCTGACCTGTCATAGTGATACGGGATTGTCAAGACCAATGGTTAAGAAAGAATTCTTGAGACATTTAATGTTGAAAAAGATGATTTTACTAGAGCCCGGAGACAGGACCCATGGGCAGAAAGCTCACTGGGATTGTGAGGAGTGACTGATTATATACTTTTTAATTAGTGGAGGTGAGGGATAGGGTAAGTCTTAAGGAATTTGGAAGCCAGGCTTTCAGGAATCGAGGGACTAGCTGCTGTGAAGATGAGCTTACTTCAGTCTTTAATAAAACGCCCATATGAGGACACTAAGGCACCCATGAGGTCGTTGAGGAAACTCACACTCCGCATGGGTCAGGTGTCTGTCAGGGGCTGCAGCTGGAGGAGATTGACTTTAAGCAACATTTCTCTTGCCTTTGTTTCCCTCGTCAACTGACTCTGTTACCCGGGCAGCCTGCCCTTGGCACCCAGGAGTTTCTCCTCAACATGAGAAAACCATACAGTGTGTTCCTGCTTAGGAGAGCCTGGAGAGACTGAATTTAAGAGAATTTGGACTATTTTGTAGCCAATGTTCCTTAAGATTAGTTCAGACTACAGTTTAGACCAAACAAAGGAAGCAGCTGACTTGGCCAAGGTGGGGGAGCTGCACAGGGAGACCCGTTGCTGAGGGACAGCAGGTTTTTGTCTCACTTCCCCACAGGCCTGAGCACTGTGTGAGCACTGATACTGCTGACCAACGCTGAGCAGTAATACTCAGCCTCGTCCTCAGCCTGGAGCCCAGTGATGGTCAGGGTGCCTGTGCTGCCAGACTTGGAGCCAGAGAATCGATCCGGGACCCCTGAGGGTCGTTTGTTATTATAATAGATGATGGTTCTGGGGGCTTTTCCTGGGAGTTGTTGGTACCAGCTAAAACCATAACTCCCAATGTTGGAGCTGCTTCCAGTGCAGGAGATGGTGACCCTCTGTCCCAGGGCTCCAGACACGGAGGGCGGCTGAGTCAGCACAGACTGGGCCCAGGACCCTGCAAGGGGGAGAGACGCACAGAGGGTGATGCTGGGGTCTTGAGACAAGAGGAGGAAGCAGGGCCCCACAAGTCCTCCCAGGGCCCCTTCCCCTGCCCTGCATCCAGTCACCTGTGCAGTGAGCGAGGAGGCTGAGGAGGAGAGGGGACCAGGCCATGGTGGAGGTCATCACCGATCCTGCCTGCTGTGGCCCCACAGCTGTGCAGAGCCTCCCCTTGTCTCTCCCTTCCCCTCTTCATCCTCTGAGAGAGGGAGGGCCTGGCCATGCAAATGAGACCCCAGCTCTCTGACCCCACCCTGGTCCTGGGTCAGGTCCTCTGCTTCAGCATGTCAGGGGGGTTGGGCAGGGGAGGGGCCGTGTCGGGCCAGGGGTGGTGAGGTCCCAGCTGTGAGCCCTGAGCAGAGGGCACGACGGGCAGGGCCAGGAGGCAGGTCCCAGCTCTGATCACCCCTGACTCCTCAGAAATGGAACCAGCGTGCCCCCTGGTGTCCAGACCCAGACACATCATAGTGTGACATGGTGACCAGCCCATCAGACACATGTCCACACCCCCCTCATCTGTTTTGACCACTGTTCCCTGCATTAGGTCCTGACCAGGTGTCCCTATATGTCACCTCCCACTATGTCAAGAATCACTATATATCATGCTAAGAGTCTTCAGAATGAATCTGTCCATTGCTCCCTTCTCTGTTCCTGGGTCAGGACTGAGGTGGTCTCTCTACACAAACTCTTCTAGATCAGGACCCAGGCAAGAGTAGTGACAGGTCCCCATGGACAAAGGATCACTTCTGTGCAGGATGCTGGGAATTTCCTCTTATGTGCCTTCTCCCTGATTTCCAGAGCTCTACTTCTTCTGAGGCCCCCACAGCACTGAGGACATGGGGAGCTCTTCTCCCCAGATTGTGGGTAGAAGCTGCCACGTGCATTCCTAGACGGTTACACACAGAGCATCTTTGTCACCTGTCACTGTTTCCCACTGTTTGAAGCAACACTTGTCCACACATTGGGCAGGGATTCCCTCCTCGGCTCTGTCCTCCCGGCACAGACACGAGTCTGCAGGAGCCCTGCCACGTGAGTGTGTGTGGCCCTGACCTCAGAGCACAAAGGACAAATGTGCTGGAAGTTCCAGAAAGAAATGAGTGACAGCTGTAGATGCTCTGACAGGGACCTAGTGACAGAGTTTATGTGTCAGTCACCATGGAACCAACCTCATACTTAAGATGAGCGTGTGTTATTTTATATGTAATTCTATTCAGTAAGATTGATTTAAACTCGATGATAATATCAGTATGAAGATACAGGTACAATCAGAAGTATACTTTCCCCAAATCTTTGCTTAGTGCAGAGAGAATCTGGGTGGAAAGAGTGGTTAAGCACATGGATGGAAAAGAGTGGAACAGGAATGCCTTCTGTTCTCAGGAGACTAGAGGTTTATTTTCTTTTTCTAAAATCACTTTTTTGTACCATGTTTCTGGTCTCCCACATAGGAAAGGTCAATGTGGTGCCCAGTGAAACCCCTTGAGGGGCCTGTTCCCAGGAACTCAGAACCATCCTGCTGACAAAATTACCAAACACAGACAGAGCTTCCAGGACGGAGGGATTTGGCGTCAGACCACTGTCTGGGGTGAGAACAGCTCTAGTCCCTGCAACTGTGTCCAGCATGTTCAGGATGGAACCTTTATTCATTCAGTCACCCATGACTGCTGCCCAAGGTCAAGTGGACCCAGAAGTTTCTGTCAAAGGTCCCACATGTGAGTGGTGGCAAGGTGGAGATAAGGGGGAAGGTGTCCCTGAAGTCACAAGCCCCGTGGCCCTGGGTTGGGACAGAAGATTTTCCATCAGAGTGCAGCCTGGTTGGAGATGACTGGGGTGACTGAGGGAGGAACAGCCCAGCCCTGAGAGCAGGTGGAGCATGTGTTCCTTGTCCCCAAGGGATTTGGCTTCTGTGGGAGCAGCACTGAGGCTGGGGTTCCAGAATCAAAGTACCGATCAGCCTCAGCCACTAACTAGGGCCCAGAGATGTACAGGGGCTAAGCTGCCCATGGGAACAGAGATGTCCCCTGAGATCCCTGAGCATCAGCCTTATCCCAGGAGAGCAGGTGTTCAGAGCCCATCCTGGCTGCCCTGGGGACAGGACCCAAGCTGCACGCAATGGGTCCAGGGTTTCCTGTCGAGGAGGATTCTGCTTCTCGAGATTTTGACCCTGAGAATGGCTGGGTGAGCACAGGTCGACCTTGACTCTTGAGGGTCAGAGAGGCCTGGAAACTGCAGAGTCCCAGACGAACTATTCACTGACAGGGAGGAGAGGGGTGTGTGTGTGTGTGTGTGTGTGGCCAAAAATGACGTTGTGTGACCCTGGGACCTCTTATGACTTTGAAACACCCTGAGGGATAGTTCTCCATGATGATTCTCTTTATAAAACTCCAGGGTCCTGGGGCGCCTGGCTGGCTCAGTCATTAAGCGTCTGCCTTCGGCTCAGGTCATGGTCCCAGGGTCCAGGGATCGAGCCCCGCATCGGGCTCCCTGCTCAGTGGGAAACCTACTTCTCCGTATCTGACTCCCCCTGCTTGTGTTCCCTCTCTCGCTGGGTCTCTCTCTGTCAAATAAATGAATAAAATCTTAAAAAAAAAATAAAATCAATCAATCAATCAGTCAATCAATCAATCTCCAGAGTCCTGATACTGCATTTAGAGATAAGGGTCTCAGAGATTTTTACTGGAAAAGGATTTATTTAGGCCAGGAGGCCTCATGTGGGAGCACATCTATTAATTATTCACTGAACTGGGAGTCCAGGTCTTGTTGAGTGACAAGAAATCTGTCAATTTTTTATCTCTGCAGACACAAGACCTACAGCTCTGAGGTTTTCAGGGGTTAGAAGCACAGGGCAGGGGGGAGCACACAACCCCCTCCTTCCTGCCCCACATCCCAGCCAGACCCAAAGGCCCCCATGTCCCCACATGTCTACCAGGCAGTGAGAACAATATATTGCTGATAGTTTTGTGTGTGTGTGAAAATACACTACCACATAGGGCGCCTGGGTGGCTCAGTTGGTTAAAATACACTACCACTTAGGACTTTAGGAATCGTGGAAAAATATTTTTGTTGTGGAATTACTATTCAGAGAATTCTTAGGAATGAGAATCGGGAGCATAAGATACATAATGACATATCTTAAAATATGCAGGCAATCCTGTGTCTGTGGATTCCTCCAAGACTCCCCGTGGTTGGTGGCATCATTTAATTCTGAAGTGGGTAAATACCGGGAGATTCCATGCGCAAGTACGTAAAGGTGGATGAATACATCCTTTGCAGGAACTATAATGACTTTATTTTCAAATTAAAGAGACTTAGGGGGGCTCCAGAGAGGCACAGTAGTTGGAGCTTCCGACTCTAGGTCGTGATCCCAGGGTCCTGAGCTCCAGCCCCTCAAAGGGCTCTGCACCGAGCATGGATCTGCCTAAGACATTCTCTCCCTCTCCCTCTGCCTCTCCCATTGTGCGCTCTCTCTAAAACAAATAAATAAATCTCTAAAAAAAATACATTGACTGGGAATGTTGGGGACACAAAATGAAGCCTGGGTGAGAGCAGGAAGGAGAATGTGGGGGGGGTCGCAAGCATCTGTATATTCTGGTCATTCTCCTCTCTAGAGATGGACTCTGGAGACTGGAAAATACATCAAGATCATTTCCAGTTTTCTCTCAAACCCTGACATGGAGACATAGGTTAGACCGAGGAGCCAGAGGAGAGACTGAAGCCTGAGGGATGCAGGAGCAAAGAGGAGTAGAGGAAGATATGGGGGGTGTTGTCAGGGAGAGTCTGTAGGATCTGGTCCAAGTTCACGTGTAGCTGGTTCAGAGAGAGGAGACTGGGTCTGTGACCGGGGTTATTGTCCATGGATCAGCTGTGGGTACATCAGTAGTGACACAAGGTCACACTTGATGGACTAAGATGATAGAACGGATTGTGGAGGAATGTTCGCTGGGCAGTATGTTCGGTTGTAGACACAGAATTCCTTAATGTCCATCTTCTCCAGATTGAGTGGGGATGTGCGGTGAGGCTCGGTTATCTCATGTGTCCGTGTCTTCCTCGGATGCCCCCATTTTATGTCACTTGCCGTGCATTACATGACTCTTCCTCTTTCCCTGTTGAAGGATAGATCGTCGTGCAGAAGAGACCACCCCGCTATGTCTCTCCAGGTAAGTTTCTTACTGAAAAGCGGCTCAGAAACAAGATCCGTGGGTCCAGAGGTTTTAGACCCACTTCCTCCTTCTCTGAGACGCTGTGAGGAGCGGCAGCTGCTCCCACTGCCGTGATCTGTCGCCCACTGAGAGTCCGCCTCGGCCTCAGCCTGCAGCCCCGAGATGCGCAGAAGCCCTGCATTGGCCGAGGCATCTTTGGAGCCCTAGAAGCGGCTGGGGACCCCGGCGCCCTGGTGCTTCTCGGAGTCTGAGTAGTACTACAGCAGATCCGGGGGAGGGCTCCCTGGATGGTGCTGGATCCAGTCGATGTTAGAGCTGCCAACACTGATGTCCCTGCTCAGGGTGCAGGTGCGTCTGGCCGTTGTTCCCGGAGATGCAGAGAGGGAGGGCGGCTGGGTCAGCACGGGCTGGGACAGGGAGCCTGCAGACACACACACTCAGAGGATATTGGATAGGTTCAAAGTAAATTTTCTCTAGACTCGGAAGCAGAGGGGCAATGCTGGCTGTTCCCGAGGCCTGTCCCTACCTGAGCATAAAAGAGCATCCCCAGGAAGACGAGAGTCCAGGCCATGGTGACATATTCCCACTCTCCTCAGTGGGCTGGACTGCCCTAGGGCTCCTTTACTGTTCCAGCGTCTGCCACGTGAGCGGCTCTAGATGCAAATAGGGTCCATCCAGTGAGTCCCTGCCCCTCACTTTCCCTGAGAACTGGTGCTGGAGCTCAGTTCACATCACACCCTGAGGAGGATGGAGGTTGGCTTCAGCCTTGGGAGGAAGCACCTGCTGAGAACACACACAGGTCCCCTCGGGACCCTCTGCCAGACCAGAGGGGACACAGCTGCTCAGTCCCATCAGGGAGCACAGGACCCAGCCCTCAGGCCCAGACTTCTTTGAATGATTCTCAGGATGGAGCCCCTTTTTAGGTACAAGGCCGTCCCACAGCGCCACCTGCTGGTCTAGGGCACACATGTCACCACGGTCCAAAGCCCTGAGAATCCAGCTGGGGTCTGCATCTCACTGGGTCTCATTTCTAAATAGGATGGTCCTTCAGGCCTCCGGATGATACTGTTGAGTCTCACTCTCAGAAGAAGTCCTGGTCTATAGGAATGTAAACACATACATATATTATGTGATATTTAATCAAAGGGACATCTCTTCTGAATGGAGTTCAGAGACTGGGCATGAGAGCCCACCACTCCTCAATTGCAGACCCAGCAGGAGGACAGACTTAGCAAGTCTGCACTCCTGTAGCTAGTCCCTTACTACCTCAGGAACAGGAAGACCTCTTCCTACCCTGGCAACAGCCCAGCTAATGAGAAATTGTCACAACGCAACCAAGGACATGCCTTGTAATTAGAATTCCCTTTTCCTCCCAGGGACATTTTGTCCCTCCCACACTCACCTTTTGCTCCATAAAAGAGCTTCCCTATCCTTTGTTCTCTGCACTTGCCTGTGGTTTTGCCATACCTTAGCTGTCCTGGATTTCAACTTTTCCCTGTTCTTCAATAAACCCATTATCACTGGGGAAAATAAATGGCACATTAGTACTTAACGTACAGAAAACAACTGAAGTGGCCAGTGACCCCCTCAGGAGATTCTAGAAAAACCTGAAGGACCCATATGTGCAATGCCTGATGTCCCACACCAGGGAACAGTGGATCTGGTTTTGCTTGTTTGCTTGTTTAATTGTCCTGCAAGTGCTCTTCAGGGCATCAGTATAGAATGGACATACTATAGGATACGAAAATGCTCACTGATATGTGCAAAAGATTACACTTTGGTAAAATTCACTAGATATGTAATTGTCATAACATCTGTAAATTCAGTTGATTTGGTAATATAGGAAAATTAATAAGTTTTATAGACTTAACTCTTACTAGTGGAAAACATGAGATTTTTCTCTAAAAATGTTGGTATATCTAAGGAAAGCGTGTGTTTTGTGCATATCTGTGCCATAGAGTTCTTGTTGGGATTTCCCCCCAGGTTTTACCAATCACAAATTAGGAAATAATATAAAAATATCATAAATATGATCAACTTAAATATGAGAAAATAATAAAATAAAATAAGATCATTTTCCCACTGTAAATTCTTGTTGATTATGTCCTGATTCCTAGCAAGATCAGTATTTGAAAGTCCTACTGCAGATATTTTGACTGCCTCTTTAGACCAGAGTAGAAACTTACATTTGCCCGAACTCCCCTTCATATACATTTGTAGCACCTCAGCAAATGTCCACAGACTTGTGGCTGGATCTTTTGTAAATGATCCAGGATCTTCAGTAAAGCATGCAAGGTCTTTAGTAAATAATGCAGTACATAAACCCCTGTTGCCCTCAGGTCCTCTCTCCTCATAGCATTCACACAGAACTTTCACAAATTCAATCAATGGCTTAAGTCCCTCAGTTGTTCCTAACTATTCTTTTGCATATGCTATATCACATTAGCCCCACTGAGATGCCCTTCCGTGGGGTGCTCACGCCTACCTGCACATCCACGTGTGGCCCCTGTCCTGGTCCTCAGTGCCCTGGCTTCGTCACTCTTCTGTCCTTGGACCCCCCTGAGCTCCTGCCCCTCCCATGGCCTCCACACCTGCTTCTCTGTCTGTTGGGAGTAGCTGGGCTTCATCCCCTGGTCAGAGTGAGGCACACATGTTGGCACATTGGACTATCACCTAATAGCAGGACTCACAGACATCATGCCTGGTAGAACAGACATATATGTACTGTACTGTGCTCATATCTGAGGTTGCACAAACTCATACAGAATGGACACTGCACCCATCCCCCTACCACAGCCATCATCAATACGAGTGAGATATTTGATTAGAACAATTCCTGAGCAGCACATAAGTAATCCGTTGTATATTGCCTTCCTTCACCTACTTCTCCCTGACAGAACCATCTCTCCTGTGAACACAGAGCCACACACCCATCATTCCTGATCCATGATTTTTTCTGCGAGGAGACCTTTGTGGGATTTACGGCTGAGGAGTTGATACCGGACTTCCACGGACCACAGAGTTGATTTTGGGCTCTGTATTTAACACATTTGGACAACCGATCATCTCACAGTCCCTTAGTCAAGTGAGCTCTTAGCAGGAATTCATCCAACTGAATCATATTCTTCAGTTTCTTTGAAATTTCATGTGTTGCCTCTCCTTAGCATTTACTGCACTATCTACCTGCTCCCTGTGATTTCTTTACCCAAGACTAGAGGCCATCACGTCCTTATTCTCTGTATATACATACAATTATTCACCCTTATAAAAGGAGGAAGTCAAATCTAGAGGACATAATGGGAAGTGGTATAAGCCAGTCCCTGAGGGCAAATCCTACCTGATGACCCTCACACTGAAACTCACAGGAGCACAGAAGGGAAGGGTGGTTCCCAGGACTAGGGTAGGGGAAATGGGAAATATTTGTTCAGTGACTCTAAAATTTTAGTTTTGGAGGATTAATAAGCCTCAGAGAATTGTGATACAACATAGCCTCTCTAGCTTATAATACCATATTGTGTGCTTTAAAATATGATAAGGAAATAGATCCCATGTCATGTGGTGAGGGAGAGAGGAGCCCTAGTCTTCATGCAGGGAGTCTATTCACAACCCCAAAATAGACTGTGAATACAATTGTTGCTTTCATAACAAATTAAATAATTGATTTGACTCTTTTCAAACTGTGTCAAGCATATACAGAATTGTTTGGAGATGGAAAAGTTGGGGTCACTACTTGGCAAAAGAAGGTGACGGCCATCCATGAATCCTTGTGGCCAATCAACAAGGGTGGATGGGGTGTCAAGAGGGAGGCAGAGTCACTGGGGGAGAACGTGTGGACTGAGAAGACCCGGGGAAGCCACATCACTGAGAGGCATGTGGAAGAGACTCCAACCGAGCTGAGAGGGTGCGAGAGCCCCACTGTTATCTGTCGCTTTATCGGTTCACCTATTATCACAAGTGATTTCTTTCTACTTCTGCTTTGGTGTTAAGGTGACAAGGCAGGAGGCTGGGTGGGAGGAATAGCACCTCCTCTATTCAAGTGAGGACGGGCAGGAGAATATTGGGGAACATGAAAGAAAGTACATTTTTCTCTCTCCCTTTCCCTGCTGATTTCTTTAAATCCCTGTTTCTCCTCACTTATTACAATCATGGATCCCATTATCATCATTGTAATCCAACCTTTATAACTGCACCATGGTTAGTCCCACTCACCTCACTAACCCCCTCACCCATCCAATCCGCCATGTTGCTTTCTCTCCACTCGAGCCTCCAGCCGATTGTGGCTGCAGGTGCCCGTGGCCATGCTGACGGCTCCCCTGTTTATGTGTGAGACCCCCTCCAGGGTGTCCCTAGTTCAGACACTGTGTGAGCTTTCATTTCTCACAACCTTCTCTGTAAAGCATGGTTATATCCTTTCTTTTCTGCAATATGTGGCCAAGCTTCCCTCACTTTCCTTGAAGTTAGGAAGTATCTTCTATCCAGACTCCAAATAGGAAAATAGAAGCTAGAAGATGAGCTGCATGAAATCACATACTACGTGTTGACATATTTCCAGTTTGTTTCCTTATTCAAGACAAAAATCAGATGTTCAGCATGTTTTCAAATATGCTTTCATGGGACACCTGGGTGGCTCAGAGAGTTAAGCATCTGCCTTTGGCTCAGGTCATGATCTCAGGGTCCTGGGTTGGAGCCCCACGTCAGGCTGCCAACTTGGCAGAGAGTCTGCTTCTCCTTCTCCCTCTGCCTCTCCACCAGCTTGTGCTCTCCCTCTCTGTCAAGTGAATACATAAAATCTTTAATAAAAACAAAACAAAAAAAATTAAAGTGCTTTCATAATCTTCAGGGAACATTAGGATACCCTATAACATACAGATTGCACACATCTCAGGATGCTTCCTCGCACTGTGACAGCACTCCCATCGGTCTTAGCGGTGAGCTTGTTTCAAGCTTATGCACTCCGTGATTACTGACCCTAAGTCCCTTGGTCCGTAGCAGAACTACACGAATTTCCTTGAGATTTGGAGACCACTTCCTTTGAAGGGGTTAATGCCTGACCACATTTGAAGCCACTGTCAAGGATGCCAGCAAGTCTGTTCAGGGTCATGTCCACATAGGAGTGACAGCCTGGGTACCTGTTTCTCCTGCACAGAGCCCCCATCCTCGCCTGCACCTCCCCCTGTAACACCCTCGGGTAGCACCTGGACGGGGAAGGTGGTCTTTGAGGTGTTTGTCCACCAACTTCGCAGGCTGCTGGCTTCCTGAATAAAACACTTTCTTTTGCCCACCATTTGACTCTTGAGTATTGATTTTCCAGTGGTGAGCAGACCAACATGAGTTCAGAACTGGTTCTCTGTCCAGAAACATGAGCATTTTTATGTGTTGGTAATATTACTAGTGTCATTTTCATTAATTCTAACTTATGAAAATAATTATTATTGTAATTATTACTGAAGTAATGGAAAGTTTCTTTTAGATACTTCTAAAGATTTTACTGTTTATCTTATTGCAATATTTTTTTTAAAGATTTTTTAAATTTATTTGACAGAGAGAGGGACGGTGAGAGAGGGAACAGAAGCAGGGGCCGTCGGAGAGGGAGACGCAGACTCTCCGGTGAGCAGAAAGCCCGATGCGGGCCTAGATCCCAGGACACTGGGATCATAATCTGAGCCTAAGCCAGAGGCTTAAAGACTGAGCCACCCAGGTGCCCCATCATTGCAATGTTTTAAACTAAATGCCCTGACCTTTCTGTAAGCAGAAAAATTAGGGATTCCTGTAAAAAAAAAAAAAAAGGGAGAGAGATCTTTCCTGACCCAAAAGTAGTCATCTCACCCCCAGGTTTTTTCCATTCTCTGTGCCCTGCAGGATCTACTTGCCCAACACACATCTTCAGAACCTCTTCGGAAATGTTTGAACAAGGAAATGCAACAACCACAGTAGGTCGGGATTTTAAGGGAATAAAGGGAATGCACAATCTAGCAGTCTCTACCAGACCAGGACATAGTGTAACCACAGGAGAGACAATAACTCAGTGGTAAAACTCCCAGTGCTGTGTCAAAAGTGAAGACTAACCGAACCCATATTTGTGAGTCCTTTTTGCAGGATAAAACCATGCCCCACAGGGTTAATGAGGTTAAAACTCTTGCCAGGAAGACCCCCATGGACACCTTCTTCTTCATAGGAATGTTAACCTTACGTTCCAGAGGCAAACAGCATGAATGGTCCCAAAGCCTAGATGGGTTTGAGCTCCTGCACCAACTCGTCCTGCACAGAAGGACCATGGCTTGTCCCCGGTGACTCTGGCTCCTCATGTCAAATCTCCGCCCTGGGAGGAGCAGAAGCTTCAGGGACCCACCACAGGACACAGCACAGCTGGTGTTCTCAGATACCCTGCACGACCTTGGGCCCAACTTTACCTGGGATGACAGAACGCCCCTTTGTGAACAGTCATCCTCACCCTGAATAATGGCACCCGCTCACCCCCACTCAGGGAGCCACAGCTTTGGAAATTCTTCCCCTGATCCCCTTGTTTGCTGCAGATCCAGTTTCTTCTGCGTGATGTCACCTGGTGTAGCCTCTCCCTGTACCTCACCAAGCAGACACCTCAGCGTAGTTCCGGGACACTTGCACGTAATGTATTTCATCCCTTCACTAGAAAACCTGGCTCCTTCTCCCTACTGTCTTCCTGTGGTTTTAGCCACATTGATTGAATGTATTTGTAAGACATTGCAGAGAAATATTAATTGATAACTGTCATAGCAATTATCTATGTCCAATCATTTTCCCATTTATATCTATATTAGATGGAAGTGAAAAAGGAAATAAAGTAATTAATTTTAAAAGTATCTATATTTAACAGTGGTGTTTATTATGATTTTTTTTTTACTTAAATTTTTCTTCAAAAATTCTGGGGAGCTGAGGTGATATTCACCGAGAAAATTTGAAAAACCCTTTCTGTCTCTTAAAAACACCTGCACAATGAAGAAGACAGAGGAAACTATGCAAGACTCACACCCTATCAACACATGAGACAGGTTATGTACCAACTTCACGCGACCCGTGTGAAAGAAAATTAATAAAGAAATAGAACACTAATGAGGGAATCCGGACACCCTGGCTCCCACGCTCAGTCCACAAATCATGAGCTTCAGTGGAAAAAAAAGTCAGTTCCAGAGAAGTCTGTGGGAGACAGTAGGGGAAGCAAACAGCGGCCTGAACCACCATCAGAGGAGAGAGTCCCTGAGCGTGAAGCCACCGGACAGCCCGGGGGAGACCCGAGCCCTGACCACAGGACGGGCATCCAGGGCGAGCAGGAGGGATACAGGAGGACTCGGAGGCTGTGCTGTGGGCAGATGGGGTGAGAACGTGAGGAGGGGAGCCCTGGGAACACCTCAGCGAAGGGAAAAGAGAGGGAAGGAGACATTGAGCGTCTGCCAGGCACAGGGGAATAGGAAAAGGGAAAGGAAGCACAGCCGACCTCCCACCACAAGGAAAGCAAAAATGCATGAGACAAACACTTGAAAAATGGTCCGATTGACACATAATATTATTTTCATAACACCATAAACAACCACTGGCTAATGTACTGAACAAAATGGGAGCACGCACAAATGTACAGATTAAAAAGTGTTGAGAAGACCAATATGGCAAAATAAATTATGCTCATTTCAACATCCTATGCGCTAAAATTAGAACCTTATGGATAGGTTAGCAAGGCCTCCGCACAAGGGTGACGTGTCCATCCCTGAAGCGATCCGCATATTTACCGATGGCGGAGCTGACGGCCCCACAGCAACGCACATGCTCCTCAGGCCGATGAATGGAGGGCACCTGTCCTGGGGTTCAGTCCCTGTGAAATGCGCACAGTAGGGAACTCACTGCACACAGGAGGGAATTGGGGGCCACAGAGGGCTGAGTGCAAGGGGACCCTGGCCTGACTGCTGGTGGGAGGGAAGGAGGTTTTCCCTGCAGGCGATGGAAATGTTTTCATTTCGATCATGGGGATGGTGGCCGAACCCCCTACGCATATTAACAGTTACTGGGTATTTATTTTTTTTAATTTACCCCAGACCCAGGAACATGTGCAGGTGGACTCTTTCCATCACCCAGGTGTTCTACTGGGACACCTGTGCCGCCTCAGGCCACAGCATAGTCTGTGTGTCTGTCCTTCCTCCTCAAGGACAGGTCTCCCCATAGACGACACTCCCCTACAGAAGCCTACACAGAAGTTTCTCAATAAAAGAGACTCAGAGACAAGGCCTGTGGGCAAAGGGCTTTTGTCTCACTTCTTCCTTCTCTGAGACGCTGTGAGGGGCAGTAGCTGCTCCCACTGCCATGAGCTGTAGCCCAGTGAGAGTCTGCAGCGGCCTCAGCCTGCAGCCCTGAGATGCGCAGAAGCCCCGCCTTGGCCGAGGCATCTTTGGAGCCTGAGAAGCAGCTGGGGACCCCGGAGCCCTGGTGCTTATTAGAGTCTGAGGAGCAGTATAGCAGATCCGGGGGAGGGCTCCCTGGCTGCTACTGGATCCAGTCGATGTTAGAGCCGCCAACACTGATGTCCCTGCTCAGGGTGCAGGTGAGTCTGGCTGGTGATCCCGGAGGTGCGGGGCGGGGGAGGGGCTAGGTCAGCAGGGGCTGGGACTGGGAGCCTGCAGACACACACATCAGAAGGAAGAGAAGGGATTGGGTGCCTGTAGTTGAGGAGCTGAGCCAGGGGATCTGACTCAGGCTGGGGGCCGCCCTCAGGCACTGGGGCCTGTCCCCACCTGTGCAGTGACAGAGGCATGCAAGGAGGACCGGGCTCCAGGCCATGGTGACACAGCCCCTTCTTAGGCCACAGAGCTGGGCCTGGGCTGCCCTGGGCCTGTCTTATCCCCTGTCCAAGGACCTCCCAGAGGAGGGGCTGCTCAGGCAAATGAGACCCCCCCTCCTGCTTCTCCCTGCTGTGCACTCCCAGGTGTGTGGCCCTTGGAAGCAGAGAATTCCTGATGCACTAGTTTCTTCCTGGTGGGCCTGGAGGAAGCACCTGCTGGGATCACACACAGGCCCAGGTCCAGGGACTTATCCAGGCCCAAAGAGGATACACCCGCCGTGTTCCCACGAAAAGTTAGGGACCTGGCCTTGGGGCCTCCTGTCACTGGAGGACTGTCCTGCTGGGAGACCCTCGCCTGAAGAAACCCCCAGATCCAGTCCCACAGCACTCCTCTTGGACTCTGGAAGAATCTCTCCTTCTTTCCAACTGCTGGCAACCCTCTCCTTCACCTGCTTCCCTAATGCCTGTGTTCCCACCATGGGAGAGTGACTCTCCAGGAAGGACAGAGGTCCTGGTGTGCTGTCCCTGCTCAGGCTTCCTCCGTGCAGTGGGGTCCAGCAGGAGGTACCTGTGCAGTCCTGACCCAGGAGAGCCTGTGAACCTCTGTGCAGCTGAGGACAAGACACGGGGACCAGAGAGCAGAGGGAATCTGTCCCCACGGCGGGGGGGGGGGTCGGTGCTCAGAGGAGGCAGGCTGGCTCTGGGTGCTGAGTGTGAACAGCAGCTTGCAGTGGAGACACACAACTTCACAGAGAAGGCCACCGAGTGTGAGAACGCCGCGCCTTCCTGAGCAGGGCCGACGGGACCCACAGCGGCTGTGGGGACAGAGCAGGGCCTGGATAAGTCTCTGCACTCGGAGGAGAACTGGCCCCATTCACAGAGCTGAGGATGCCTGTATCGGCCTGTGCGCTCAGGACTCCTGACCCCCCTTACCCCCACCTTGACAAGGGATGACAAAGCTCCCTTTCTGAATATTCATCCCAAATACGAAATCAAAATAACCACTCACTCCTGTTCTCAGAATCAAGGCTTTGCAAGTTATTCCCTGTGATCTCCTTATTTGCTGCAAATACAGATTCCTTTGTGTGACTCCACATCTGGCTCGTTTCTAAATGTAACTCATGATGGAGCAAACTCACAGTACTTCCCAGACACAATACCTTCATTTTCCTCTCCTCCCCTCTATATGTAACATACAGTACTCAATGTATAACTATAATATATGATATGTGTAGGCAGAATGCAACTTTTAACATTCATTTGATAAAATATTTATATATAATCTATACTATTTATCTGGTACATATTTATATTTATTAGAGTATGTATAAAATAATTATAAGTAATAATTCAATATAATACATTGTTCATATTTAATAAGTGTTTATATATTGGTTATAGATTAAATACAATTTTATAACATGTTATTTATAATAAATATCATATATACTTATATATTTTTTCCTTGGAGGAGGCCAGAGAGGAATCAGGACAGGACAGAGACGCCCCAGAGTTCTCTGGCTGAGGCCATATTGCTGGCTTTCCCCTCCTCCCTCCCCAGGGGTCTCTTGCCCTGGGCCCTGGTAGCATGGCACCTGATTATTTTTCATGATGCGAACCGATCCAGGTGGGGACGTGACTGTCCCTGTCTGAACACCAGCCTGGGCAAGGCCTCTATGGGGTGGCGGATGGAGCAGGAAGGAGGGAGGGAGTCAGAGTTGAGCCCCCACGCAGCTGCGGGCGCACAGGTGCTGCAGTCACACTTCAGTGAAGACACCCCCTGCCAAGTGTGCAAGAATGAGTAGAGCAGTTCCCTAGTTGGTCTGGACCAGAAGCCCGTCCTCACAGGCCCAGTCCCACAGCGCCACCTGCTGGGCCGAGACACCAAGTCGTCCCTCCCATCTGACACCTCCCAGGGCTCCTGGAATGAGCTCCAGACTTTTGCAATTGGATCTAGAATGATGTCACTCACTGCCCCGGGCAGTAGAATGAAGAGGAACCCTCTGTGGTGTTCAGGCTGACAAGTTGTTTCCAGGTCAGAATGACCTCTGGATGGTTAAATACATGGCGTATTGCACACTGCTTACATTAACAGGTATTTCGGGATTACCTGACATTGGAGTTTGCCTCTTCCAGGAGCTTGGGGTCTTAAGCAGTCTACCATCATTTTGAACCAAAGAAAAGGCTTAAAGTTCTCCGAGTACCAAGGTGCTTCACACCTCATAGTAATTCTACATAGACCTACCTTCCAGTTTGACCATTGTTGTTGGTGTGGGTTTAGATTCTCCTGTGAGGTTCCCTCAGCGTGCACTGCAGGGACGTTTGAGGCTTGTCTCTGCCATGGGAACAGAACACTGTCAGGGACATGCGTCTTCTGCTCCTGCACAGTTTCCAAGTTCAAAGGCTCCTTGAAATTTAGACTGACAAATTCTTACATCATTGACTCTCTTATATACTTTATATATTTTACTTATTTATGTATTTATTCATTTATTTATTTATTTATTTATTTTTTCTATTTTTTTGAAGATTTTATTCATTTATTTAACAGAGACACACAGCGAGATAGGGAACACAAGTAGGGAGAGAGGGAGAGGGAGAAGCAGGCTTCCCATGGAGCAGAGAACCTGACGCGGGTCTCCATCCCAGGACCCTGGGATCATGACCTGAGTCGAAGGCAGACGCTTAACGACTGAGCTACCCAGGCGCCTCTACTTAATCTATTTTAAATCAGCTTTAAAACTTCAATTAGTGTAAAGATTGTTATACACAGGACATTGCTATAAATGGATGAGTCCTCTGTTGAGGGGTTCTTCCATCTCTCCTGCCCTGACAACCCTCGTGGCCTCATGTGGAATTTGTGGGGGATGAGTGTCTAAAATCTGGGTCCAAAGAACAGACATTTATCCAAAGCCCTCCAACAAGCAGGGGGGTGAGCAGTAGACATCGTGGGATTAAACAGGGAGCAAAAAGCTCATGACCGGACAGAACCGAATGTGGAGATGGATTTGTTTGGTGTTGTTTGTACCTTCACAATATTAAGTCATCCAAGCCATGGATGGGCGACCCTCTCACTTATTTAAATCTTTTTAGTATTTTCAGCAATCCTTTTTACTTTTCAGTTTGCAAGTCTTCTGTCTACTTGGTTAAGTTGACTCCAAAGTGTGTTCTATTCTTTTCGATGCTATCTTCAATGGATTTGTTTTTTAATATCCTCTTGGGCTTCTTCATTGTTGATGCAGGGACAATCAACTGGTTGTTGTAGGGAAATTACGACATGAACTCCTGTAGGAGATGCTAGACAGATAGAGCTGAGGGGGATAATAGAATGTGTTCCCTATGTTGGAACAGTAGGGCATGTAATGAAGCAGGAGGGAATCTGAGAGGGAAGCTCTGCATCGATGACCCTCAAATGAGCGATCTCACAGGGTAGACTCTGAGCACAGGAGGAATTTAAGAACTAAATTGACCCTGTGCTGCCCCAATACTTACGGGTAAAACAGAAAAGCATATAGTTTTCTTGTAATGTTTTTTAGTTTGAGAAAACTCATTTATGTAGTTAATGTAAACCACATACTTGAGAAGCACCAACTATTTTCTGATTGGTGCAGGTAAGGAAGTAACAGGAAGAGTCGGGAAAGAGCCCCCTCTGTGCTCCTGACGCAGTGGTTCTGTCAGGACTGAGAGGAGAGCCCTGCTTCCAGCTCTCTGCCTCCTCAGGGTGTGATCCCTGGGAGAGGACGCTGCCCTCCCCGCATCCAGCCCCTCACTGCTGCTTGATCAGCTCCCCCTCCGTCCTCCAGCCTCCAGCATCTCCCACCACCTTCCCCCTGGAGCCAGATTCCTCTATCTCTGAGAAGGTCAATGTCATCAAAAGATATCGTCTCAAGCATTGAAACCCTTCTTGGACTGTGGATTGTTTGAGGATGAAGGAAATAAAAATGTGTTCCACACCACTAATTCCACTTGAAATTCACACTGGAACTGTGCAGTTAGAAAACTATAAGATTCTCGGGGCACCTGAGTGGCTCAGTTGGTGAAGCATCTGCTTCGGCTCAGGTCATGATCTCAGGGTCCTGGGATTGATTCCAGCATCAGGCTTCCGGCTCAGCGGGGAACCTGCTTCTCCCTCTCCCTCTGCCTACCACTCTGTCAACTTGTGCTCTCTCTCTGTGAAATAAATAAAGAAAATTTTTGAAAAAGAAACATATCAGATTCTAATTATAAAATATTCACCTATAATTATACTTATATTTTATATATTCATATGCTTCAATACTGAGACATTTTCAGTTCTGTTGATACAATTTATACCAATTATTGTGTATTTATTCTCTACAGTAAGAACCAGATATTCACCAATTGCATCATTTTCACATATAATATCAATATTTTGGCCAATGTCAAAAATAAAAAGATATCAGCAGGATATGACATGTGCATGACAAAAGATCAGGGATGCTTGCCAAAAGGTAATTCATGTTGATAGGTTGGGAACTATTGAACTGAATCCCTAGGTGAGGGGGTTGCCAAAGTCCATCACTCCTCCCCCAGAGGTGTGGGTCTGGCCCACCTCTCAGCTCCCCACGTGAGGAAGGACCTGAATAAGGACACTCAGGAAGACACGTGGATCCTCAACTAGAACAACGGTTCCCTTGGGATGATGCATCATCTCCATATGGGGTAGTTGTTTATGAGCACACATCTATTCCACATACATCTCCCGTCTCTGTTTCTGGTCAAGGACAAGGTGGGTATGAGAAGGGGAAGGTGGAAACAGAAATAAGGAACAGAGTCTCAGAAGGGATATAGGGGAATGTGGTCCAGTGAAGGGCTGGGCCTCGTGCAGTTGACAAATGGGGAGAGAGGTCCCTCAAGGAATTCCAGGTGAAGGTTGGATGGTCCCACACTCCTCTGGGAAGGACAGGTGTAGTAGAGTGGGGGAGGGAACTGGCCAATTACCCTTTGGGGCAGGGTATTGGAGTTAGGGATGCCTTGGAGCAGGGAGAAGGGAAAACAAAGAAGAGTAGGAGAAGCAAAGAGCATCTAAGGCAGAGAGAAAGGACCGCCTCTGTCTAATTTATTGCCGGTTCCCAGCACAGAGCCCCTGCCCCTCCAGAGGGGAGCTGTCTGAGGAAATTGCAGAATGTGGTGGAATGACTGACTGAGGGCATGAGGAAGCTGGACAGGCACAGAGAACCTGCAAGACTGATCCAGTCACTAGGACTCTGGGTGGCTCAGTAGGTAAAGCGACTGTTTTCTCTTCAGGTCAGGATCCCAGGGTCCTGGGATCAAGCCCTTCTGCCCTTGCTCCTGCTCACGCTGGCTCTCTCTCTCACACTCTTTCTCTCTATCTTTCAAACAAATGAATAAAATCTCTTTTAGAAAAAGAAAAAATAGAGAATATTATTAGGAACTATTCCACAAAAAGACGTGAGATGAGATTACCTTCACAAGAAAAAAACAACAAACTTTCAGAGAGCAGAAAATCTTATTTGTTTGCTTCATATATATGTTTTTGAAAAGCACTGAAAAACAATGGAAAATTTAAATTCTTTTTTTTTAAACTTTTAAGTAGTATCCATGGTCAATGTGGGGCTTGAGCTCACGACTGTGAGATCTAGAGTTGCATGCTCAACTGACCTAGACAGCCAGGTGTCCCCAGAAAATTTAAATTCTTATCGAAAGAAAAAGTAATACTCATACAGACACCTGAAAAATATTATACAGGAAAAGGAAATCCGCAGGACAGTATTAAGACATATTTTACCTATAATTTAAATACAATATGAACAGTGTGACTCCAAGCTCACATCCATATGTTCATACACCATGACCATATGTGATTTACTGCAAGCATACTAGTTGAATTCCATAGTAAAATTATTTTATATAAGATATTCTATTAATAAAACAATAGATGAAAATCACATTATCTCACTAGATCTTGACAGACTCTTTGAGCAACTGGAAAGCAAAGTCCTAACAAAACTACATAAAATAGAAACAGACAGACAGGGGGGTGGAGCAAGATGGCGGAGGAGTAGGAGACCTAGATTTCGTCTGGTCTCAGGAATTCAGCTGAATAGGGATCAAACCATTCTGAACACCTACGAACTCAACAGGAGATCGAACAGGAGAGTAGCAACAACTCTCTGAACAGAGAAGCAACCACTTACTGGAAGGTAGGACGTGCGGAGAAGTGAATCCGAGGCGATATTCCGGAGGATAGACGGCGGGGGAGGGGCCTCCGCCGGCCGCTTCTGGCAAGTGATAGAGCCGCGGAGCACAAAAATCAGACCTTTTAGACGTTGGCTCGGCGGAGGGACGTCGCTGCAGTGGCTAAGCGGGGGGTGGAATCCTCCCGGGACAGTGTGGTCTCAGGACCCTCGGGGTCACAGAGAGACCGGGGGAGCCTGAGTGCGCCAGAGCTCCCAGGTATCAGAGCGGGGAAGCCGGCTGCAGAGACAGAGCAGAGTCGCGGGCTCTCAGCTCGGGGTTGCCATAAACTGTGATCTGCGGCCCAGTCGGGGCACGGCCCCCCCCAGCAGGGACCCAACAAGCAGCAGATCCGGGGAGACTCCCCTTCCTTCCCGGGGAGGAGCGGTGCGGGAAGGAACTGCAGGGATCTGCTGGGTTTGGAGACTCCGTGCGGGGTCGGGTGCCAGAGATAGCAACGCTCGATCACAGGCCGGGTGAGCGCGGAGTGCGGCCGGAGAACAGGGACACGGAAGTGACTGCTTTTCTCTGGGGGCACACTGAGGAGCGGGGCCCCGAGTTCTCAGCTCCTCCGGGTGGAGATTGGGAGGCCACCATTTCTGCCGCGGTCCTCCAAGGCTGTACGGAGAGCTTGCAGGGAAAAAAAGCTCCTGAGAGCAAACCGGAGCAGCTTGCTTAGCCCGGACCGACAAGGGCGGGGCAATTCCGCCTCCGGCAAAGACATTTGGAAACCATAGCAACAGGCCCCTCCCCCAGAAGATCAGCACAAACAGCCAGCAAGCCAAGACCAAGTTGATCGATCAAGGAGAATGGGAGAACTCCAGCGCTAGGGGAATACTGCACATAGATTCATGGCTTTTTTTTTTTTTTTACCATGATTCATTATTTCATCAAAGTTAATTTTTGTTGACTGTTTTTTTTATTTTTCTTTTTCCCTTTTTCAACCAACATCTTATCAATCCCTTTTTTAAAAAAAAAATTTTTTTTATTTTTCATTTTTAGAGTCATATTTTATCCCTTCATAGTAGTTACCCTTATTTTTGGCATATATATATAAGTTGTTCTCTCTTTAAAATTTTGAGGTACAGTTTCTTCTAACAGATCAAAATATACCCTAAATCACTAGTGTATGGCTTTGTTCTAGTCTCCTGCCTGATCACATTCTCTCCCTTTTTCCTTTTTTTTTTTCCTTAAATCTTCTTTCTTTTTTCAAACAACTTATCTTACCAAGTCCTTTTATAAAATCTTTCATAATTTTCATCTTTACAGTCATCTTCTATCCCTTCATTGTATCAACCCTTATTTTGTACATATATGTCTTTTTCCTTTAAAATTTTAGGAGGCACTTTTTTCTAACAGACCATAATGCGCCCAAAATCTAGTGTGTGGCACTGATCTATGCACTAGCCTGATTATATTTGATCATATTCTGCTTTTTTTGTATTGTTTTGTTTTTGTTTTTATCTTTTTTTTTTCTTTTTTTTTTCTTTTTCTCTTTCTTTTTTCTTTCTTTCCCTTTCTTTTCCCCTGGTGTCAGGTCTTTTCTGATTTGTATCCAGTATATTTGCTGGGGACGTTGTAAACCTGTTAGCATTTTGTTCTCTCATTCATCTATTCTCCTCTGGACAAAATGACAAGACGAAAGAAATCACCTCAGCAAAAAGAACACGAGGTAGTACCGTCAGCCAGGGACCTACTCAATACGGACATTAGTACGATGTCGGACCTAGAGTTCAGAATCATGACTTTAAAGATACTAGCTGGGCTTGAAAAAAGCGTGGAAGTTATTAGAGAAACCCTTTCTGGAGAAATAAAGGAACTAAAATCTAACCAAATCGAAATCAAAAAGGCTATTGATGAGGTGCAATCAAAAATGGGGGCACTAAATGCTAGGATAAATGAGGCGGAAGAGAGAATCAGCGATATAGAAGACCAAATGATGGAAAATAAAGAGGCTGAGAAAAGGGAGAGAAACAACTACAGGATCACGAGGGCAGAATTCGAGAGATAAGTGATACGATAAGACGAAACAACATTAGAATAATTGGGATCCCAGAAGAAAAAGAGAGAGAGAGAGGAGCAGAAGGTATATTGGAGCAAATTATAGCAGAGAACTTCCCTAATGTGAGGAAGAAAACAGGCATTAAAATCCAGGAGGCACAGAGAACCCCTCTCAAAATCAATAATAATAGGTCAACACCCCGACATCTAATAGTAAAACTTACGAGTCGCAGAGACAAAGAGAAAATCCTGAAAGCAGCTCGGGAGAAGAGATATGTAACCTACAATGGTAGAAACATTAGATTGGCAACAGACCTATCCACAGAGACCTGGCAGGCCAGAAAGAACTGGCAACATATCTTCAGAGCACTAAACGAGAAAAATATGCAGCCAAGAATACTATATCCAGCTAGGCTGTCACTGAAAATAGAAGGAGAGATAAAAAGCTTCCAGAACAAACAAAAACTAAAGGAATTTGCAAACACGAAACCAGCCCTCCAAGAAATATTGAGAGGGGTCCTCTAAGCAAAGATAGAACCTAAAAGCAGCAAAGAGCAGAAACGAAACAGACAACAGACAGTTAACAGTCACCTTACAGGTAATACAATGGCACTAAATTCATACCTTTCAATAGTTACCCTGAATGTAAATGGGCTCAATGCCCCAATCAAAAGACACAGGCTATCAGATTGGATTAAAAACAAGACCCATCAATATGCTGTCTGCAAGAGACTCATTTTAGACCCAAAGACACCCCCACATTGAAAGTGAGGGGGTGGAAAACCATTTACCTTGCTAATGGACACCAAAAGAAAGCTGGGGTGGCCATCCTTATATCAGACAAACTAGATTTTAAAACAAAGACTGTAATAAGAGATGAGGAAGGACACTATATCCTACTTAAAGGGTCTATCCAACAAGAAGATCTAACAATTGTAAATATCTATGCCCCGAACGTGGGAGCAGCCAATTATATAAGGCAATTAATAAAAAAAGCAAAGAAACACATTGACAACAATACAATAATAGTGGGGGACTTTAACACCCCCCTGACTGAAATGGACAGATCATCTAAGCAAAAGATCAACAAGGAAATAAAGACTTTAAATGACACACTGGAACAAATGGACTTCACAGACATATTCTGAACATGCCATCCCAAAGCAACGGAATACACATTCTTCTCTAGTGCCCATGGAACATTCTCCAGAATAGATCACATCCTAGGTCACAAATCAGGTCTCAACCGGTACCAAAAGATTGGGATCATTCCCTGCATATTTTCAGACCACAATGCTTTGAAACTAGAACTCAACCACAAGAGGAAAGTCGGAAAGAACTCAAATACATGGAGGCTAAAGAGCATCCTACTAAAGAATGAATGGGTCAACCAAGAAATTAAAGAAGAATTAAAAAAATTCATGGAAACCAATGAAAATGAAAACACAACTGTTCAAAATCTTTGGGATACAGCAAAGGCGGTCCTGAGAGGAAAGTATATAGCAATACAAGCCTTTCTCAAGAAACAAGAAAGGTCTCAAATACAAAATCTAACCCTACACCTAAAGGAGCTGGAGAAAGAACAGCAAATAAAGCCTAAACCCAGCAGGAGAAGAGAAATCATAAAGATCAGAGCAGAAATCAATGAACTAGAAACCAAAAGAACAGTAGAACAGATCAACGAAACTAGGAGCTGGTTCTTTGAAAGAATTTACAAGATTGATAAACCCCTGGCCAGACTGATCAAAAAGAAAAGAGAAATGACCCAAATCAACAAAATCATGAATGAAAGAGGAGAGATCACAACCAACACCAAAGAAATACAAACAATTATAAGAAGATATTATGAGCAACTCTATGCCAGCAAATTAGATAACCTGGAAGAAATGGGTGCATTCCTAGAGATGTATCAACTACCAAAATTGAACCAGGAAGAAATAGAAAACCTGGACAGACCTATAACCACTAAGGAAATTGAAACAGTCATCAAAAATCTCCCAAGAAACAAAAGCCCAGGGCCAGATGGCTTCCCAGGGGAATTCTATCAGACATTTCAAGAAGAATTAATACCTATTCTCCTGAAACTGTTCCAAAAAATAGAAATGGAAGGGAAACTTCCAAACTCATTTTATGAGGCCAGCATTACCTTGATCCCAAAACCAGACAAAGACCCCAGCAAAAAAGAGAATTACAGACCAATATCCTTGATGAACATGGATGCAAAAATTCTCACCAAAATACTAGCCAATAGGATCCAACAGTACATTAAAAGGATTATTCACCATGACCAAGTGGGATTTATTCCTGGGCTGCAAGGCTGGTTCAACATCCGCAAATCAATCAACGTGATACAATACATTAACAAAAGAAAGAGCAAGAATCATATGATCCTCTCAATAGATGCAGAAAAAGCATTTGACAAAGTACAACATCCTTTCTTGATCAAAACTCTTCAGAGTATAGGGATAGAGGGTACATACCTCAATATCATAAAAGCCATCTATGAAAAACCTACAGCGAATATCATTCTCAATGGGGAAAGGCTGAGAGCTTTTCCCCTAAGGTCAGGAACGCGGCAGGGATGTCCACTCTCACCACTGCTATTCAACATAGTATTAGAAGTCCTAGCCACAGCAATCAGACAACAAAAAGAAATCAAAGGCATCCAAATCGGCAAAGAGGAAGTCAAACTCTCACTCTTTGCAGATGATATGATACTGTATGTGGAAAACCCAAAAGACTCCACCCCAAAACTGCTGGAACTCATACAGGAATTCAGTAAAGTAGCAGGATATAAAATCAATGCACAGAAATCAGTGGCATTCTTATAAACCAACAACAAGACAGAAGAGAGACAAATTAAGGAGTCGATCCCATTTACAATTGCACCCAAAACCATTAGATACCTAGGAATAAATTTAACCAAAGAGGCAAAGGATCTGTACTCAGAAAACTATAAAATACTCATGAAAGAAATTGAAGAAGACACAAAGAAATGGAAAAACGTTCCATGCTCATGGATTGGGAGAATCAACATTGTGAAGATGTCAATGCTACCTAGAGCAATCTACACATACAATGCAATCCCCATCAATATACCATCCACTTTTTTCAAAGAAATGGAACAAATAATCCTAAAATTTGTATGGAACCAGAAGAGACCCAGAATAGCCAGAGGAATACTGAAAAAGAAAAGCAAAGCTGGCGGCATCACAATTCCGGACTTCCAGCTCTATTACAAAGCTGTCATCATCAAGACAGTATGGTACTGGCACAAAAACAGACACATAGATCAATGGAACAGAATCGAGAGCCCAGAAATGGACCCTCAACTCTATGGTCAACTTATTTTTGACAAAGCAGGAAAGAATGTCCAATGGCAAAAAGACAGTCTCTTCAACAAATGGTGTTGGGAAAATTGGACAGCCACATGCAGAAGAATGAAACTGGACCATTTCCTTACACCACACACAAAAATAGACTCCAAATGGTTGAAAGACCTAAACGTGAGACAGGAGTCCATCCAAATCCTAAAGGAGAACACAGGTAGCAACCTTTTCTACCTTAGCCACAGCAACTTCTTCCTAGAAACATCGCCAAAGGCACGGCAAGCCAGGGCAAAAATGAACTATTGGGATTTCATCAAGATAAAAAGCTTTTGCACAGCAAAAGAAACAGTCCACAACACCAAAAGACAACCGACAGAATGGGAGAAAATATTTGCAAATGACATATCAGATAAAGGGCTAGTATCCAAAATCTATAAAGAACTTATCAAACTCAACACCCAAAGAACAAATAATCCAATCAAGAAATGGGCAGAAGACATGAACAGACATTTCTCCAGAGAAGACATCCAAATGGCCAACAGGCACATGAAAAAGTGCTCAACATCGCTCGGCATCAGGGAAATCCAAATCAAAACCTCAATGAGATACCACCTCACACCAGTCAGAATGGCTAAAATTAACGAGTCAGGGAACGACAGATGTTGGCGGGGATGTGGAGAAAGGGGAACCCTCCTACACTGTTGGTGGGAATGCAAGTTGGTGCAACCACTCTGGAAAACAGTATGGAGGTTCCTCAAATATTTGAAATTAGAGCTACCGTTCGATCTAGCAATTGCACTACTGGGTATTTACCACAAAGATACAAATGTAGGGACCCGAAGGGGTACGTGTACCCCAATGTTTATAGCAGCAATGTCCACAATAGCCAAACTGTGGAAAGAGCCAAGATGCCCATCGACAGATGAATGGATAAAGATGATGTGGTATATATACACAATGGAATATTATGCAGCCATCAAAAGGAATGAGATCTTGCAATTTGCAACGACGTGGATGGAACTGGAGGGTGTTATGCTGAGTGAAATAAGTCAATCAGAGAAAGACATGTATCACATGACCTCACTGATATGAGGAATTCTTAATCTCAGGAAACAAACTGAGTGTTACTGGAGTGGTTGGGGGTGGGAGGGATGGGGTGGCTGGGTGATAGACATTGGGGAGGCTATGTGCTATGGTGAGCGCTGTGAATTGTGCAAGACTGTTGAATCACAGATCTGTACTTCTGAAACAAATGACGCAACATATTTTAAGACAAAAGAAAAAGAAGAAGATAACAGGAGAGGAAGAAAAGGGGAGTATGTCAGAGGGGGAGACGAACCATGAGAGATGATGGACTCTGAAAAACAACCTGAGGGTTCTAGAGGGGAGGGGGTAGGGGGATGGGTTAGCCTGGTGATGGGTATTGAGGAGGGCACGTTCTGCATGGAGCACTGGGTGTTATGAACAAACAATGAATCATGGAACACTGCACCAAAAACTAATGATGTAATATATGGTGATTAACATAACAATAAAAAAATTAAAAAAAAAAAAAAGAGACAGACACATTTGTCACATGGTAACACACTCTGTCTGGCACACCTCGAACTCAATCCCCCAGACAGGAAGTTAGCTACGGTGGTGAGGGGGGAGGACATTTCTACCAGACCAGGAACAGGCACAAGTGGCCTGAACTCCATTATTGTTCAACGTCTTTCTACAAGTAATAGACAATGAAAGTGAACAAGAAAAATCACTGGTCCGCTCTCAGCACTGATGCGAATAAAAAGGGAGTCATCCTAAAAGACCCAAATATCTGACTCCTCAATACTCCCCTGTTTATGCAGCAGGGACAGAAGAAATCAGCCCAATGAGCACACAGAACAGACATTCTTATGGAAGACTAATAGGATTACATGGGTCTGGCCACTTGCAGAAATAGGTAAATGATCAAGAATGCAGACCCCAGATACCTCACAGTTCAGGGAGGAGATGAGCACCCTGAACCTGCCACCGCATGTCCATGACCTCAGTGTAGAGACCCTGTGGGGGAGATGACCTTTCTGTGTCCTTGGGAGACCCTTTGTCTAATGAGAGGCTGCTGTGAGTGAAGGTGGGGAAAGGAGGCAAGGAGGAGCCCTCACCCCCAGGAGATGCCCTTGCATGGACTTGGCCCCATGATGGCCGCAACAGGAGCACCAGAAGCAGAAGCCCCAGGAGGAGCCTGAGCAGCCGCTAGGCCTCCCCCTCCTGGCCGATGAGAAAGGGGCTCTGGTCCCAATTTCCACAGGCCTGGAGTCTGTGTGAGCCCTGAGATGCGGTCCCAGGAGAGGCAGTGAGGAGCACAATGTGCTCAGAACTCAGCCCAGTGATGGTCAGGGAGCCAGAGCTGTAAGACATGGAAGACCGTGTAAGAGCTGTAAGACCTTGATCGCCAGAGGGACTCACATCATAACACTTCCGGATTTGAGACCCCATACGTGGGAGCTGCTGGTACAGGACACGTATAGGACACTCCCGACGTGTCAGGACTCGCACGCAGCTAGACTGTGTTTTGCTGGTTCTTCCCCAACTCAGGATGGACTCTGTCCACCAGCCTTCCTGGCATGGTACCCAGAAATTTTTGCTCAATATGAGAAAATGACAGAATCTGTGGATGTCAGGACAGGGTTCAGGGACAAATTTTAAAGAATGTGAAATGAATTCGTGGACAAATTCCCTCAGATGGATCTCAGGCCCCAGGTTGTACCAAAGAAAGCAAGCAAGCAGTTGGCGTGGCCAGGAAATAGGGGTGCACAGGGAGCCCCGTTGTTGTGGGGACAGCACGTCTGTGTTGCTTCTGCACAGCCCGGGAGCACGGTGTGAGCATGGAGTCCACTGTCATAGGGCGGGCAGGAGTAATCAGCCTCGTCCTCAGCCTGAAGCCCAGTGATGGTCAGAGAGCCTGAGTTGCCAGACACAGAAGGAGAGAATCAATCTGCCATGTCTGAGGGTCGGTTGCTATTAGCATAGATGATGGCACTGGGGGCGGACCCTGGGAGTTGTTGATGCCAGCCCACGTAATATCAACTTATATTGGAGCTGCTTCGAGTGCAGGAGACGGTGACCTTCTGGCCCAGGGCCTAGACACGGAGGGTGGCTGACTCAGCACAGACAGGGCCCAGTCCCTACAAGGGGGAGAGACACAGAGAGGGTGATGCTGGGGTCTAGAGACAATAGGAGAAAGTTGTAGTAGGGTTTTGGGAAAGGAACCTAGAGAGGAATTCTATGTGTGGTCAATAATTGTTAAAATTAAGATAAATTTAAGTAAGAAAGTGAGCTTTAGTATCAAACTATGTGGATGGAAAATTAGAATCCTGTTTTAACTTGGTTAAAAAGTCAAATTTTTCTTGAATTATTGGTCTCCTCTACCAAAAACATGGTAAACAAAAGTATTTATTTAACTTTAAAATTATCTGCTTGGAAAATGTGCACTCTGTTTTACCAAAGTATTTCCTATGTTTATCAGGACTTTGATGCATTGAAAAACATATATTTTTTTATTTTAAAAAATCCTACATTTTGCTTACAACTCTGTAACTTTCCGTATTCGTGCTTGATAGATGTTTGTGTTCCGTGTCATGGGAATAACACATTTCCTTGTCAGTGGCATCGTAATGACCTCTAAGCCATCCGTAGCCACGGCCACTGTCATGTTTGCTACATACAGTTCCCATCTTATTCCGATGCTACCGCAAATGTGTTACAACTTCAAGGATATTCATGGGCAGAACTTTGAAAATATGTAGGTTTCTGATACCTTTACGAGAATAAAACTAAAGTAAAAATTGCTAGAACTAATTCAAACAGAACAAAAAATGAATAACATAAAAGTGAATATCCAGAGGAAAATAATTATAATTTTTATAACTGTTTGTTTGAAATATTGTTGACTTTTTAAAATGTTTTCTTTCTTCAGATTTAAGGAAACTTCTCTTAAGCTAACTGATCTATAAGAACTTAACGAAATATACCTTGGTGAAGAAATGAAACTATTTATTTTTTCTCCACATCTGATCCCTTCAAAACTCAGAAACCCTCAGGGAACATTCTTATACATGGATGGCAACATATTTATTAGCATAAGTTTCATAAGATTCTGTTTTCCTTGTAACAAGATATAATTGGAAACATTGTTTAGATTACTAAGACTCGGAGACAAGGTCATATTGGAACGAGATATGTATCTGTATATACTCAGATACGACCAGCCAACTCTAAGGAACTAACATTGAGTTTATCGAGACAATAAAGCCACTTGGAAGTATCTGCTGACCACCTGCTCACAAAGTTTCCAGCAGCTTTCCCAGGTGACTCAGGAAGGTCATGTCTTAGCAGGTGCAGGAACCGTGGGATATTTGGGTCCCTGAAAAACAGAGAAGTTCCCCAAGTCTATAGGTGTTGCAGGTTAAGTCTGATGACAAGTACCTGGCACAAGTTTTGGCTTAGCTTCTGGCCTGGACGGGCTGTTAAATGTTCAATCTAGATGTTTCTTATAAAAGTTCAGCAATGTAGGTTTTAAAGAGGCTATATGGTTGATTGCCATTCTTGGTGCCCTTATATAAATAATCCTAGCAAGTTCTTTGAGAAACTACAGTTACTTGGTGAGCAAATTAATGTTAATTTAGCTATACTTAGTAGAAATGAGGGTGATTGGAGAGAAAAAATATTTCAGTAACACACCAGAGTGAGTACTTGGTTCCAATCATGTCGATTAAAACATGGACTAGATCCTGATGTTCTCTAGCTAAGATGTCTGGCTACAAGTCTCAAAACTAACATTACGATTTTTCTCCCAACTTTCTCAGTTGGACTCAAACTGCCTTCTTCCCTGAGGTCCTGAAGAGTAAATACAAACAACACAATGTAAACTTCAGAAAAATCACCAGAACCGCTCACAGAGAGATGGTCTTCGTCCCTGTTGCTCTGTGGACCACTCAGGGATCACCAGACACATTTGAACTACAAACCAGGAAAATCTGTCAGATTGTCACAGCCTGCTGTCACTCTCCCTGAAGTTATTTGAGCTTGACATCTAGAAGTCTTCTCCCCTGCTACCCTCAGAACTTGGGAACTGCTTTATACTTTGATACAATCATTAACAGTCATTTTGTTTCTTTCCAAGAAATGCCTCTTGTTTAATACCTGATTTCTAGAACCGCAGGCCTTACTTTGAGAACACACCTGCTTCACCCCCTCCTGAAATATGTTTAACTATTGTCAGGAGAGTGTCCACCAAACTGAACAATCGTCTAGCCCCACTTTGGACATGTGTAATTTTGGGAAGTTTCAGAGGAGGGAAGGGACCTGACCAAGAATAGGCTGCCCCAAGATGAGCCGCTTGGCTGTGACCATTATTTTCTCAAAAGGAAATGAAACTCACCAGATTTAAGAAAAGCTCTGTACCTCCCCCAAAACTGCCTGCTTGTACCAGGAAGAGAGCTATTAGCAGGGGGTCCTCTGTACCTAAGACATGTATCTACAGAGCAGGACAACCTTTGTTGGCAAACATGTCCTCTCACCATCCTGCTAACGCTCTTTCTCCTCTTTGATCCTAAGACCCCTACCCCCTGCTTCACTCATGTAAGTGCATGTTGCCTGACTGTCTTTGGAATTCTCCATATCTTTGTGGATTCACGTAGGCTATTAATATTGATTTTGAACTGCTAATCCACCAAAGTCATTTGATTCTGATTCAGCCAAATGGACCTTGAAGAGCACAGGAAATACTTCCTCCCCAACAACAGGCACAGGTGAAGTTGCATCAAGGGTCCGATAAGAGTAAGTAGGTATGTGCGTCTCTAGGACTCCTGACGAACAGTCCCCTGGGTCAGGGGCTGATCCTAACTCCTGGAAACATGAGACATAAGTCATCCTGCATCAGAGATGGGTTCTCATACTGCCCCAGCTGCTGGAACCCCTCCACCCACTGTTCCCAAGCCCCCCCACCTCTAACCTCTCCTTCCCACTCCCATTCTCAGTCCCTGCTTCCCCCAGGTCATGAGGACTCTTACATTCCTCCCTATCAACCCCTTGTCCAGAACTCCCAGTCTGACTGGGACAGAGTCCACAGCCCCTGCCGCATCCCACCTACATGCTCCCTCCTGTTCCTTCACTGTCTGTGCAGAACAGGATGCCATGATGACACATCAGATTGTGGAGTTCCCTGTGCACCCCTCCAATGCTCCGGCTCCACCCCACCAACCCCACCCCTCCTCATTATCCTGAGACACAGCTTTCCCTGACACCATGTTTAGCTTGTATCCTCTCTCTTCCCCCACACAATGTCAGCTCCCTGAGCCTGCACACCCTTCCTGTCATGTCCACATATGTCCCACATCCTAGACTAACATGGTAGGTGTTCCGTAAGTGCAGTGAATGCAAAGTCTCTGGACAGGGCTCTACCCTCAGTCAGACACGGGTGGACGCCCTGTCTCTGGTTCTATCCTGACCTGTCACAGTGATATGGGATTGCCAAGCCCAATGGTCAAGAAAGAATTCTTGAGACATTGAATGTTGAAAAAAGATGATTTTACTAGAGCCCGGAGACAGGACCCATGGGCAGAAAGCTCACTGGGATTGTGAGGAGTGACTGATTATGTACTTTATCATTACTGGAGGTGAGGGATACTATAAATCTCTAAGGAATATGGAAGCCAGGCTTTCAGGAATGAAGGGGCTAGCTGCTGTGAAGACGAGCTTACTTCAGTCTTTAATAAAACACACACATGGGGACACTAAGGCAACCATGAGGTCCTTGAGGAAGCTCACACTCCGCATGGGTCACATGTCTCTCAGGGGCTGCAGCGGGAGGAGATTGACTTTAAGCGACATTTCTCCTGCCCTTGTTTCCCTCATCAACTGACTCTCTATCCGGCATTCTGCCCCTGGCACCCAGGAGTTTCTCCTCGATGTGAGAAAACCAAACAATGTCTTCCTGCTAAGGAGACGCTGGAGGAGCGAAATTTAAGAGAATTTGGACTATTTTGTAGCCAAAGTTCCTTGAGATTAGTTCCGACTACAGTTTAGACCAAACAAAGGAAGGAGCTGACTTGGCCAAGGAGGGGGAGCTGCACAGGGAGACCCGTTGCTGAAGGACAGCAGTTTTTGTCTCACTTCCCCACAGGCCTGAGCACTGTGTGACCATTGAGACTGCTGTCATAGGACTGGCAGTAATACTCAGCCTCGTCCTCAGCCTGGAGCCCAGTGATGGTCAGGGTGGCTGAGCTGCCAGACTTGGAGCCAGAGAATCGATCCGGGACCCCTGAGGGTCTGTTACTATTACCATAGATGATGGTTCTGGGGGCTTTTCCTGGGAGCTGTTGGAACCAGCTCACATAACTACCACCCCCGATGTTGGAGCTGCTTCCAGTGCAGGAGATGGTGACCCTCTGGCCCAGGCTCCCAGACACGGAGGGCGGCTGAGTCAGCACAGACTGGGCCCAGGACCCTGCAAGGGGGAGAGACGCACAGAGGGTGATGCTGGGGTCTAGAGACAAGAGGAGGAAGCAGGGCCCCACACGTCCTCCCAGGGCCCCTTCCCCTGCCCTGCATCCAGTCACCTGTGCAGTGAGCGAGGAGGCTGAGGAGGAGAGGGGACCAGGCCATGGTGGAGGTCATCACCGATCCTGCCTGCTGTGGCCCCACAGCTGTGCAGAGCCTCCCCTCATCTCTCCCTTCCCCTCTTCATCCTCTGAGAGAGGGAGGGCCTGGCCATGCAAATGAGACCCCAGCTCTCTGACCCCTCCCTGGTCCGGGGTCAGGTCCTCTGCTTCAGCACGTCAGGGGGTTGGGCAGGGGAGGGGCCGTGTGTGGACAGGAGTGGTGAGGTCCCAGCTGTGAGCCCTGAGCAGAGGGCACAGGCAGGGCCAGGTGGCAGGGCCCTGCTCTGATAGCCCTGACCCCTCAGAAATGGAACCAGGGTGCCCCCTGGTGTCCAGATGGAGACACAACATTGTGTTTCATGGTGGCCAGAGCCCATCAGACACAAGCCCACACCCCCCAAATTGTTTTGACACTGTTCCCTGCATTTGGGCCTGACCAGATGTCCCTATATGTCACCTCCCACTAAGTCAAGACTCACTCTAGGCCCTGCTAAGAGTCTTCAGAATGAGTCTCTCCATTGCTCCCTTCTCTGCTCCTGCGTCAGGACGGAGGTGGTGTCTCTACACAAACTCTTCTAGATGAGGATACAGTCCAGAGTAGTGATGGGTCCCCATGGGCAAAGGCTCACTTCTGTGCAGGATGCTGGGACTTTCCTCTTATGTGCCTTCTCCCTGATTTCCAGAGCTGTCCTTCCTCTCAGCACCCCACAGCACTGAGGATATGGGGAGCTCTTCACTCCAGGTTGTGGGTAGAGGCCGTCACGTCCATTCTTAGAGGGTTCCACATGGAGCATCTTTGTCCCTGTCATTCTTTCTCCCTGCTTGAAGCAACAGTTGTCCACACACAGGACATAGATTCCCTCCTCGGCTCTGTCCTCCCAGCACAGACACGAGTCTGCAGGAGCCTTGCCACGTGAGTGTGTGTGGCCCTGACCTCAGAACACAAAGGGCAAATCTGCTGGAAATTCTGGGAAGAAAGGAGTGACAGCTGTAGATGCTCTGACAGGGACCTAGTGACAGAGTTTTTGTGTCAGTCACCACGGAGCCAACCTCGTACTTAGGATGAACGTGTGTTATTTTATATGTAATTCTATTCAGTAAGATTGATTTAAACTCAACGACAATGTCAGTGTGAAGATACAGGTACAATCAGGAGTGTACTTTCCCCAAATCTGTGCTTAGTGCAGAGAGAATCTGGGTGGAAACAGTGGTACAGAAATGCCTTCCGTTCTCAGGAGATTACGGGTTTTTAGTGTTTGTCTGAAATCACTTATTTGTACCATGTGTCTGGGCTCCCAGGTAGGAAAGGTCAACGTGGTGCCCAGTGAAACCCCTTAGGGGCCTGCTCTTATGAACTCAGAACCATCCTGCTGACCAAATTACCAAACACAGACAGAGCATCCAGGATGGAGGGATTTGGGGTCAGACCACTCTCCGGGGTGAGAACAGCTCTAGTCCCTACACTGTGTCCTGCATGTTCAGGATGGAACCTTGATTCATTCAGCCACCCATGACTACTACCCAAAGCCAACTGGACCCAGCTGTTTCTGTCAAAGGTCCCACATGTGAGTGGTGGCAAGGTGGAGATAAGGGGGAAGGTGTCTCTGAGTTCACAGGCCCCGTGGCCCTGGGTTGGGACACAAGAGTTTCCATCAGAGTGCAGCCTGGCTGGAGGTGTCAATGGCGGTGACTGAGGGACGGACAGCCCGGGACTGAGAGCACAGGGAGGGTGGGTCTCATGTCCCCCATGGTCCTTGAGCTCCAATCAGCAGCACTGAGGCTGGGGTCCCAGAATCAAGGTACCGATGAACCTCAGGCACTGACTGGAACCCAAAGGTGATGGGGGCTGAGATGCCCTGGGGATAGAGACTCCCCCTGGGATTCCTGAGCATCGGCCTCAGCCCAGGACCAAAAATGAAACTATGGGACCCCTGTCCCTCAACACCGAGGGATGTTTCTCCATGGTGATCCTCTGTATAAACCCCCAGGGTCCTGATCCTGCCTTTAGAGATAAGGATCTCAAAGATTTTTACTGGGAAAGAATTTATTTTGGCCAGAAAGACTCATGTGAGAGCAAAACTGTTAACACTTTCCTGACTCGGTCGTCCAGGTCTGTTTGAGTAACAAGAAATCTGTCGGGGCGCCTGGGGGGCTCAGTCGTTGAGCGTCTACCTTCGGCTCAGGTCATGGTCCCCGGGTCCTTCGATTGAGCCCCTCATCGGGCTCCCTGCTCCGCGGGAAGGCTGCTTCTCCCTCTCCCACTCCCCCTGCCTCTGTTTCTTCTCTCACTGTGTCTCTCTCTCTCAAATAAATAAAATCTAAAAAATAAAAATCTCTCAATTTCTTTTCTCTCTGCAGACACAAGACCCATACCTATGGGGATTTCAGGTGCCTGGAAGCACAGGGTGGGGGGGACCATGCAGCCCCCTCCTTCCCGCCCCGCATCCCATCCGGACCCAAAGACCCCAGGTCCCCAGGGGACTACCAGGGACTGAGAAAAAGATATTGCTGATCGTTTTGTGTGTGTGAGAAAACACTACAGCCTGGTACTTTAGGAATTATAAATAATATTTCTGTGGTGGAATTCCTGTCGAGAATATTCTTAGGAATGAGCATCTGGAGCATAAGAAAAATAACGACATTTCTTAAGATATGCAGGTGACCCTTTGTCTGTGGATTCTTCCAAGACTCCCCGTGGATGGGGTCCTCAGTTAATTCTGAAGTGGGTAAAAATCAGCAGATTCCATGCGCAAATAAATAAATATAGATGAATACATCCTTTTCACGAAATGTAATAACTTTACTTTCATATTAACGAGACTGACTGAGGGGTGCCTGAGGAGCACAGTAGGTTTACGTTCCGTCTCTAGGTTTGTCCCAGTTCGTGATGCCAGTGTCCTGAGCTCCAGCCCTGCAAAGGGGTCCGCACTGGGAGCAGAGTCCGCTTGAGACGCTCTCTCCCTCTCCCTCTGCCTTTCCCAATGGTGCTCTCTCTAAAATAAGGAAATAAATCTAAAAAAATAAAGAGCCTGACTGGGAGTTTTGGGCACACAAAACGGAGCCTGGGGTGAGAGCAGGAAGGAGAATGTGGGGGTTGCATGCAGCTGTATTTTCTGGTCTCTCTCCTGCCTAGACATGGACATTGGAGACTGGACACTGCAGCAAGACCATTTCCAGTTTCCTCTGAAACCTTCATGTGGAGACAGAGCTCAGACTGAAGAGCCAGAGGGAGAGTCTGAAGCCCGAGGGACGCGGGAGCAGAGAGAACAGGAGGGGGATGTGGGGGGTGTTGTCAGGGAGAGTCTGTAGGATCTGGTCCAAGTTCACATGTAGCTGGTTCAGAGAGAGGAGACTGTGTCTGTGACCGGGGTTATTGTCCATGGATCAGCTGTGGGTACATCAGTAGTGACACAAGGTCACACTTGATGGACTAAGATGATAGAATGGATTGTGGAGGAATGTTCGCTGGACAGTATGTTCGGTTGTAGACACAGAATTCCTTCCTGTCCATCTTCTCCAGATTGAGTGGGGATGTGCGGTGGGGCTCGGATATCTCATGTGTCCGTGTCTTCCTCAGATGCCCCCATTTGATCTCACTTTCTGTGCATTACATGACTCTTCCTCTTTCCCTGTTGAAGGATAGATCGTCGTGCAGAAGAGACCACCCCGCTATGTCACTCCAGGTAAGTTTCTTACTGAAAAGCAGCTCAGAAACAAAATCCGTGGGTCCAGAGGTTTTAGACCCACTTCCTCCTTCTCTGAGACGCTGTGAGGAGCGGTAGCTGCTCCCATTGCCGTGAGCTGTCGCCCACTGAGAGTCCGCCTCGGCCTCAGCCTGCAGCCCCGAGATGCGCAGAAGCCCTGCGTTGGCCGAGGCGTCTTTGGAGCCCGAGAAGCGGCTGGGGATCCCGGCGCCCTGGTGCTTCTCGGGGCTTGAGGAGTACTACAGCAGATCCGGGGGAGGGCTCCCTGGATGGTGCTGGATCCAGTCGATGTTAGAGCTGCCAACACTGATGTCCCTGCTCAGGGTGCAGGTGCGTCTGGCCGTTGTTCCCGGAGATGCAGAGAGGGAGGGCGGCTGGGTCAGCACGGGCTGGGACACGGAGCCTGCAGACACACACACTCAGAGGATATTGGATAGGTTCAAAGTAAATTTTCTCTAGACTCTGAAGCAGAGGGGTGATGCAGCCTGTTCCCCTAGGCCTGTCCCTACCTGTGCAGTAAAAGAGCATCCCCAGGAAGACGAGAGTCCAGCCCATGGTGACACATTTCCACTCTCCTCATTGGGCTGGGCTGCCCTAGGGCTCCTTTACTGCTCCAGCATCTGCCACATGAGCGTCTCTATATGCAAATAGGGTCCATCCAGTGAGTCCCTGCCCCTCACTTTTCCTGAGAACTGGTGCTGGATCTCAGTACACATCACACACTGAGGAAGATGGAGGTTGGCTTCAGCCCTGGGGCCATCCCTGGGAAGAAACACCTGCTGAGAACACACACAGGTCCCCTTGGGACACTCTACCAGACCAGCGGGGACACAGCTGCTGAGTCCCATCAGGGAGCACAGGGCCCAGTCCTCAGGCCCAGACTTCTGTGAATGGTTCTCACGAAGGAGCCGCTTTTTAGGTACAAGGCCGTCCCACAGCGCCACCTGCTGGTCCAGGGCACACATGTCACCACGGTCCAAAGCCCTGAGAGTCCAGCTGGGGTCTGCATCTCACTGGGTCTGATTTCGAAATAGGATGGTCCTTCAGGCCTCCGGATGATATTGTTGAGTCTCACTCTCAGGAGTCCTGGTCTAAGGGAATGTAAATACATACATATATTATGTGATATTTAAATAAAGGACATCTCTTTGAATGGAGTTCAGGGACCAGCAGGGGGAGCTCTGGTGCCCACCACTCCTCAATTGCAGACCCAGCAGGAGGAGAGACTTAGCAAGTCTGCACTCCTGGAGCTAGTCCCTTACTACCTCAGGAACAGGAAGACCTCTTCCTACCCTGGCAACAGCCCAGCCAATGAGAAATTGTCACAACGCAACCAAGGACAAGCCATGTAATTAGAATTCCCTTTTCCTCCCAGGGACTTTTTGTCCCTCACACACTCACCCTTTGCTCCATAAAAGAGCTTCCCTATCCTTTGTTCTCTGCACTTGCCTGTGGTTTTGCCATATATCAGCTGTCCTGGGTTTCAAGATTTTGCTTTTCTTCAATAAACACATTATCACTGGGTAAATTAAATGGCACATTTGTATTTAACATACAGAAAGCAACTGAAGTGGCCAGTGACATCCACATGAGATTCTAGAAAAAGCTGAAGGACCCATATGTGCAATGCCTGATGTCCCACACCAGGGAACAGTGGATCTGGTTTTGCTTGTTTGCTTGTTTGATTGTCCTGCAAGAGTTCTTTAGGGCATCAGTATAGAATGGACATACTCTAGGATATAAAAATGCTCAGTGATATGTGAGAAAGATTACAGTTTGGTAAAATTCACTAGATATGTAATTGTCATAACATCTGTAGATTCGGTTGATTTCCTAATATAAGAAAATTAATAAATTTTATAGACTTAACGCTAGTGAATAACATGAGATTTTTCTCCAAAAATTAGGTATATCTAAGTAAAGTGGGTGTTTTGTGCATATCTGTGTCATGTATATCTTTTTGGGATGTTCCCCCCAGGTTTTACCAATTGCCAAGAAGCAAATAATATAATAACATCATAAATATGATCAACTTAAATATGATAAAATAATAAAATAAAATAAGATCCTTTTCCCACCCTAATTCTTGTTGATTATGTCCTGCTTCCTAGCAAGATCAGTATTTGAAAGTCCTACTGCAGATATTTTGACTGCCTCTTTAGACCAGAGTAGAAACTCACATTTGCTCAAACTTCCCTTCATATACACTTGAATCAATTCAGCAAATATCCCCAGACTTGTTGCTGGAGATACACTCCAGCAACAAGTGATGATGTAAAATACTTTTATAATGATGTAAATTTTTATTATATTATAAAATTATTACAAAAATTATAATTTTTATTATATTATAAAATTATTATAAAATTATAATTTTTATTATATTATAAATTTACATTATAAATGTAAATTTTTATTATATTATAAAAAATTTTATTATATTATAAAATTATTATAAAAATTATAATTTTTATTATATTATAAATTTACATTATAAATGTAAATTTTTTATATTATAAATTTATTATATTTATAATATATTATATATTATATATATAAAATAATATAAATTTTATATTATAAATTTATTATATTATAAATTTACATTATAAATGTAAATTTTTATTATATTATAAAATTATTATAAAAATTATAATTTTTATAATGATGTAAAAAATTTTTACATCATTATAAAATGATGTAAAAATACATCATTTTATAAATGATCCAGGATCTTCAGTATATCATGCAAGGTCTTTAGTAAATAATGCAGTAAATAAGCCCCTGTTGCCCTCAGGTCCTCTCTCCTCATAGCATTCACGCAGAAATTTCCCAGAGTCAACCAATGGCTTAAGTCCTTCACTTGTTCCTAACTTCTTTTGCATATGCTATATAACATTGGCCCCACTGAAATGCCCTTTTGTGTGGTGGTCACGCCTACCTGCACACTCACGTGTGGCCCCTGTGCTGGTCCTCAGTGCCCTGGCTTCGTCACTCTTCTGTCCTTGGACCCCCCTGAGCTCCTGCCCCTCCCATGGCCTCCACACCTGCTTCTCTGTCTGTTGGGAGTAGCTGGGCTTCATCCCCTGGACAGAGTGAGGGCATGCATGTTGGCACATTGGACTATCACTTAATAGCAGGACTCACATACATCATGCCTGGTAGGAATAGACAAAAATGTGTTGTGGACGTATCTGATGTTGCACAAAAACGTACAGAATGGACACTGCACTCATCCCCCTACCACAGCCATCATCAATACAAGTGAGATATTGGATGAGAACAATTCCTAAGCAGCACATCAGTAATCATTTGTATATTGCCTTCCTACATCTACTTCTCCCTGGCAGAACCATCTCTCCTGTGAACACAGAGCCCACACACCCGTCATTCCTGCATCATGAGTTTTTTTGCCAGGACCTTTGGGGGATTTGGGGCTGAGGAGTTGATACTGGACTTCCACGGACCACAGAGTTGATTCTGAGCTCTGTATTTAACACATTTGGACAACCGATCATCTCACAGTCCCTCAGTCAAGTGAGCTATTAGCAGGAATTCATCCAACTAAATCATATTCTTCAGTTTCTTTGAAATTTCATGTGTTTCCTCTCCTTAGCATTTACTGCACTATCTACCTGCTCCCTGTGATTTCTTTACCCAAGACTACAGGCCATCATGTCCTTATTCTCTGCATATATATACAATTATTCATCCTTAAAAAAAAGGAGGAAGTCAAATATTGAAAGCGATCCTCTAAGCAAAGAGAGAGCCTAAAAGTAGCATAGACCAGAAAGGGACACAGACAATATAGAGTAACAGTCACCTTATAGGCAATACAATGGCGCTAAATTCATATCTTTCTCTAGTTACCTTGAATGTAAATGGGCTCAATGCCCCAATCAAAAGACACAGGCTATCAGATTGGATTAAAAAACAAGACCCATCCATATGCTGTCTGCAAGAGACTCATTTTAGACCCAAAGACACCCCCACGTTGAAAGTGAGGGGGTGGAAAACAATTTACCATGCTAACGGACACGAAAAGAAAGCTGGGGTGGCAATCCTTATATCAGACAAATTAGATTTTAAAACAAAGACTGTAATAAGAGATGAGGAAGGACACTATATCCTACTTAAAGGGTCTATCCAACAAGAAGATCTAACAATTATAAATATCTATGCCCCGAACATGGGAGCAGCCAATTATATAAGGCAATTAATAACAAAAGCAAAGAAACACATTGACAACAGTACAATAATAGTGGGGAACTTTAACAACCCCCTCACTGAAATGGACAGATCATCTAAGCAAAAGATCAACAAGGAAATACTTTAAACGACACACTGGACCAAATGGACGTCACAAACATATTCAGAACATGCCATCCCAAAGCAATGGAGTACACATTCTTCTCTAGCGCCCAAGGAACATTCTCCAGAATAGATCACATCCTAGGTCACAAATCAGGTCTCAACTGGTAGCAAAAGATTGGGATTATTCCCTGCATATTTTCAGACCACAGTGCTTTGAAACTAAAACTCAATCACAAGAGGAAAGTCGGAAAGAACGCAAATACATGGAGGCTAAAGAGCATCCTACTAAAGAATGAATGGGTCAACCAGGAAATTTAAAGAAGAATTTAAAAAACTCATGGAAACCAATGAAAATGAAAACACAACTGTTCAAAATCTTTGGGATACAACAAAGGCAGTCCTGAGAGGATAGTATATAGCAATACAAGCCTTTCTCAAGAAACAAAAAAGGTCTCAAATGCACAACCTAACCCTACACCAAAAGGAGCTAGAGAAAAAAACAGCAAATAAAGCCTAAACCCAGCAGGAGAAGAGAAATCATAAAGATCAGAGCAGAAATCAATGAACTAGAAACCAAAAGAACAGTAGAACAGTTCAATGAAACTAGGAGCTGGTTCTTTGAGGGAATTCACAAGATTGATAAACCCCTGGCCAGACTGATCAAAAAGAAAAGAGAAATGACCCAAATCAACAAAATCATGAATGAAAGAGGAGAGATCACAACCAACACCAAAGAAATACAAACAATTATAAGAACATATCATGAGCAACTCTATACCAGCAAATTAGATAACCTGGAAGAAATGGATGCATTCCTAGAGATGTATCAACTACCAAAATTGAACCAGGAAGAAATAGAAAAACTGAACAGACCTATAACCACTAAAGAAATGGAAGCAGTCATCAAAAATCTCCCAACAAACAAAAGCCCAGGGCCAGATGGCTTCCCAGGGGAATTCTACCAAACATTTCAAGAATTAATACCTCTTCTCCTGAAACTGTTCCAAAAAATAGAAATGGAAGGAAAACTTCCAAACTCATTTTATGAGACTACCATTACCTTGGTCCCAAAATGAGACAAAGACCCCTTCAAAAAGGAGAATTACAGACCAATATCCTTGATGAACATGGATGCAAAATTCTCACCAAAATACTAGCCAATAGGATCCAAGAGTACATTAAAAGGATTATTCACCATGACCAAGTGGGTTTTATCCCTGGGCTGCAAGGCTGGTTCAACATCCGCAAATCAATCAACGAGATACAGTACATTAACAAAAGGAAGAACAAGAATCATATGATCCTCTCAATAGATGCAGAAAAAGCGTTTGACAAAGTACAGCAACCTTTTCTGATTAAAACTACTTAGAGTATAGGGATAGAGGTTACATACCTCAATATCATAAAAGCCATCTATGAAAAACCTACAGCCAATATCATTCTCAATGGGGAAAAGCTGAGAACTTTCCCCCTAAGGTCCGGAACGCGGCAGGGATGTCCACTTTCACCACTGCTATTCCACATAGTATTAGAAGTCCTAACCACAGCAATCAGACAACAAAAAGAAATCAAAGGCATCCAAATCGGCAAAGAGGAAGTCAAACGCTCACTCTTTGCAGATGATATGATACTGTATGTGGAAAACCCAAAAGACTCCAGCCCAAAACTGTTAGAACTCAGACAGGATTTCAGTAAAGTGGCCCGATATAAAATCAATGCACAGAAATCAGTGGCATTCCTATACACCAACAACAAGACAGAAGAGAAACAAATGAAGGAGTTGATCCAATTTACAATTGCACCCAAAACCATAAGATACCGAGGAATCAATCTAACCAAAGAGGCAAAGGATCTGTACTCAGAAAACTATAAAATACTCATAAAAGAAATTGAGGAAGACACAAAGAAATGGAAAAACGTTCCATGCTCATGGATTGGAAGAACAAACATTCTGGAGATGTCAGTACTACCTAGAGCAATCTACACATTCAATGCAATCCCTCTCAAAATACCATGCACTTTTTTCAAAGAAATAGAACAAATAATCCCAAAATTTGTATGGGACCAGAAGAGACTCCGAATAGCCAGAGGAATGTTGAAAAAGAAAACCAAAGCTGGCGGCATGACAATTCCGAACTTCCAGCTCTATTACAAAGCTGTCATCATCAAGACAGTATGGTACTGGCACAAAAACAGACACATAGATCAATGGAACAGAATCAAGAGCCTGGAAATGGACCCTCAAATATGGTCAACTCATCCTTGACAAAGCAGGAAAGAATGTCCAGTGGAAAAAAGACAGTCTCCTCAACAAACGGTGTTGGGAAAATTGGACAGCCACATGCAGAAGAATGAAACTGGATCATTTCCTTACACCACACACAAAAATAGACTCCAAATGGTTGAAAGACCTAAACGTGAGACAGGAGTCCATCCAAATCATAAAGGAGAACACAGGCAGCAACTTCTTCGACCTCAGCTGCAGCAACTTCTTCCTAAAAACATCACGAAAGGCAAGGGAAGCAAGGGCAAAAATGAACTATTGGGATTTCAACAAGATAAAAAGCTTTTGCACAGCAAAAGAAACAGTCCACAAAACCAAAAGACACCGACAGAATGGGAGAATATATTTGCAAATGACATATCAGATAAAGGGCTAGTATCCAAAATCCATAAAGAACTTATCAAACTCAACACCCAAAGAACAAATAATCCAATCAAGAAATGGGCAGCGTCATGAACAGACGTTTTTCCAAAGAAGACACCCAAATGGCCAACAGACACATGAAAAAGTGCTCAACATCGCACGGCATCAGGGAAATCCAAATCAAAACCTCCATGAGATACCACCTCACACCCGTCAGAATGGCTAAAATTAACAAGTCAGGAAACGACAGATGTTGGTGGGAACGTGGAGAAAGGGGAACCCTCCTACACTGTTGGTGAGAATGCAAGCTGGTGCAACCACTCTGGAAAACAGTACGGAGGTTCCTCAAAAAGTTGAAAATAGAGCTACCATACGATTCAGCAATTGCACTACTGGGTATTTACCCCAAAGATACAAATGTAGGGATCCAAAGGGGTACGTGCACCCCAATGTTTCTAGCAGCAATGTCCACAATAGCCAAACTGTGGAAAGAGCCAAGATGTCCATCGACAGGTGAATGGATAAAGAAGAAGTGGTATATATACACAATGGAATATTATGCAGCCATCAAAAGGAATGAGATCTTCCCATTTGCAACGACCTGGATGGAACTGGAGAGTGTTATGCTGAGTGAAATAAGTCAATCAGAGAAAGACATGTATCATATGACCTCGCTGATATGAGGAATTCTTAATCTCAGGAAACAAACTGAGTGTTGCTGGAGTTGTGGGGGTGTGGGAGGGATGGGGTGGCTGGGTGATAGACATTGGGGAGGGTATGTGCTATGGTGAGCGCTGTGAATTGTGCAAGACTGTTGAATCACAGAACTGTACCTCTGAACCAAATAATGCAATATATGTTAGGATTAAAAAAGAAGAAGAAGAAGAAGATAGCAGGAGGGGAAGAATGAAGGGGAGTAATTCGGAGGGACAGACGAACCATGAGAGATGATGGACTCTGAAAAACAAACTGAGGGTTCTAGAGGGGAGGGGGGTGGGGGGATGGGTTAGCCTGGGGATGGGTATTAAAGAGGGCACATTCTGCGTGGAGCACTGGGTGTTATGCACAAACAATGAATCATGGAACACTACATCAAAAACTAATGATGTAATGTATGGTGATTAACATAACAATAAAAAAATTAAAAAAATACAAGGAAGTCAAATCTAGAGGACATTATGCAAAGTGGGATAAGCCAGTCCTTGAGGGCAAATCCTACCTGATGTCCCTCACAGTGAAACTCACAGAAGCAAAGAAGAGAAGGGTGGTTGCCAGAACTAGGGTAGGGGAAATGGGAAATATTTGTTCAGTGACTATAAAATTTTAGTTTTGAAGGATCAATAAGCCTCAGAGAATTGTGATACAACATAGCCTATCTAGCTTATACTACAATATTGTGTGCTTTAAAATACGTTAAGGAAATAGATCCCATGTCATGTGGTGAGGGAGAGAGGAGCCTAGTCATGAAGCAGGGAGTCTATTTTGAGTGCTGTGGTGAATACAATTGTTGCTTTCATAACAAATTAGATAATTGATTTGACTCTTTTCAAAAAGTGTCAGGCATATACAGAATTTTTTGGAGATAGAAAACTTTGGGTCACTACTTGGCAAAAGAAGGTGAGGGCCATCCATGAGTCCTTGTGGCCAATCAACAAATGGGGCGTATGGGGCGTCAAGAGGGAGGCAGAGTCACTGGGGTAGAACGTGTGGAGTGAGTAGACCTGGGGAAGCCACATCACTGAGGGGCACGGGGAAGAGACTCCAACCGAGCTGAGAGGGTGAAAGAGCCCCACTGTTATCTGTCGCTGTAATTGTTCACCTATTATCACAAGTGATTTCTTTCTACTTTTGCCCAGACTGACAATGGTGAGGTCAAGTGGGAGAGGTCAATGTGGGGGGCTGCAGTTGGGTCTGTTGTCCCTCTGTCACATGGCAACCATGGTGGGACCTGTGGAGAGGTGTGGACGCACGGATGAGCGGGGCTGAGAGACCCCTTCCCTCCCTCATCGGAGAGAAGCAGGTAATACAGTAACCGCCTGGGTGAGGGCTTAGTCTGAAGCATTCATTCGTTCATTCATTCTCCCCCACATATTTTATTTTTTTAAAGACTTTATTTATTTATTAGAGAGAGAATGCACTTCTAAGCTGAGGTGGGGGGGGCGGAGAAGGAGAGGGAGAAGCAGACTCCCCACGAAGCCAGACCCAGGGCTTGATCCCAGGACCCTGAGGTCATGATCTGAGCCTAAGGCAGATGCTTCTCTGACTGACCTACCCAGGCCCACCTCCCCTACATTCTTTAAACACACATTTAAGTGTCAGATCAGTGTTCATCACGATGAATAAAATATGATTTTATGTTCATTTCAGAATTGCTAGCACATTGTCTGTTTCATACAATGGGATGGTTGCTGTTCGCCCTCCTCAGTGTCTGTGTTTGTGAGCCCAACTTACGTCACACAGCGGTGCCTAGTCAATCACTTTGTGTCTATTTATCAAAGGATCCTTTGATACACTGGAGAAAAGTATGCAATTTTACGTGCACCAAATTGGAAGATAAGGAGTGTTGCGAAAAAATAAAAATCAGACCGGAGAGAGACCAAGTGACCCTCAGAGAAGTAGGAGAACTCCGATTTATTTTACGCCAGCATTCCAAGATGAGCTCGCGCTCCAAGTTCTGGGCCCCGGGCAATGGGGTTATAGGGCTTTTATAGGGGATACAGGCAGTCAGGTTCCAAGGGCTATCCAGACTGCTGGTAGGTGGGTTTAAACAGGGGGAATGGGGACTGCTTTAGGCGTGGACAATAGTGCGGGCAGCCTGTGGTGGGAAACCTGTTTACAGAAGCAGAAATGGCTGGTTATCTCTTGATCCCAGGAGGACTTCTGGTTATCTCCAGCTTATTGTTAGTAACTTTCCATCTTCTGGGGCCTCCTTGCCTGGGCCTGCTCTGCATACCTTACCTCTTCAGGAGGACCCAAACTTAAGAGAAAAAGGAAGAATTAGAAAGAATAATTGACATATCTGAAAAACACAGTGTCAGCTTCTGTAAGTCACTATAAAATACAGAAATAAATGACCAATATCATATTCCTTAGAAATAGCAACTAAAATCATGAGTTTCAGAACTAATGAAATCTATTTCATCCTGAATAAATTGGGGAGTCACAGTAATCAGCCAGGCTCCCTGACCTTGAAGGAAGCCCTGAGAAACCGTCACGGACAGTCTCAAGGCATCACAGGTCAGAAGAATCTTTTCTCACTGGGAAGGTCTGGACAGCGGTGAGCACAAGAATTGGAAAACGGGGTGTTGAAGGAGAACCTGGGCCCAGGAGCCAGTCACAGAGTTGGAAAGAGCAGACAGACCCCCCCCAACCCCTGATGGCTCTAGGGTGATGCTCGATGTCCTAGGTGAGAGGTGTCTTTGGGCTGTGCTTTTCATCTCTGAAGGACCCTGCTGATGCACAGTGTCCACCGGGGGCTACAATACCAAGAAGTCCCATCAATGGGTCCACGTGAGCAGAAAAAGCTAGGGGTCCCCAAGAGAAAACAAACAAACAAACAAACAAAAAACAGAGGGGCTACAAGTTTCTTGACACAAGAGTAGTCATTTTAGGCCCCCAGCTATTTACTGTGATCTCTGCCCTTGTGGCTCTACTTTCCCAGCACACATCTTGCAGAACTTCCTAAGAGGTGTCAGAATTAAGAAGAAATGAAAACAAACAAAACAGAACAGAACAGAACTAAAAAACTCCGGTAGTTAAAGATTTCAGAGAATAAAGGGAATGCAAACTGCCCCTCTCTGCCGGTTGCCCCTCTCTGCTGGTGGACCAGCTCCCACTCCAGCCTCCAGCTTCCAGCATCTCCCACCACCTTCCCCCTGGAGCCAGATTCCTCTATCACTGAGAAGGTCAGTGTCATCAAATGATAATGTCCCCATCTTTGAAACCCTTCTTGGACTGTTGGATTATTTGAAGATGGGGGAAAAAAAATGTGTTCCACACCACTAATTCCACTTGATATTTACACTGGAACTGTGCAGTTAGAAACCTATAAGATTCTTGGGGCACCTGGGTGGCTCAGTTGGTTAAGCATCTGTCTTCGGCTCAGGTCATGATCTCAGGTTCCTGGGATTGATTCCAGCATCAGGCTTCCTGCTCAGTGGGGAGCCTGCTTCTTCCTCTCCCCTTGCCTACTGCTCTGTCTCCCTGCTCTCTCTCTCTGTCAAATAAATAAAGAAACTCTTTAAAAAAAGAAACATCTAAGATTCTAATTTTAAAATATTCACAGATAATTATTCTTTTATTTTATTGATTCATATGCTCCAATACTGAGACATTTTTAGTTCTGTTTATACAATATAAAAATTATTGTGTATTTATCATCTACAGTAAGAATCAGATATTCAGCAACAGCACCATTTTCACATATAATATCAATATTTTGGCTAATGTCAAAAATAAATAGATATCAGCAGGATATGACATGTGCATGACAAAAGTTCGGGGATGCTTGCCAGAAGGTAATTCATGTTGATGGGATGGGGACTATTGAAGTGAATCCCTAGGTGAGGGGGTTGCCAAAGTCCATCACTCTTCCCCCAGAGGTGTGGGTCTGGCCCACCTCTCAGCTCCCCACATGAGGAAAGACCTAAATGAGGACACTCAGGAAGACACGTGGATCTTCAACTAGAACAACGGTTCCCTTGGGATGGTGCATCGTCTCCATATGGGGTAGTTGTTTATGACCATACATCTATTCCACATATATGTCCCACCTCTGCTTCTGGTCAAGGACAAGGTGGGTATGAAGGAGGAAGGTGGAAACAGAAATAAGGAATAGACTCTCAGAAGGGATATAGAGGAATGTGGTCCAGGGAAGGGCTGGGCCTCGTGCAGTAGACAAACGGGGAGAGAGGTCCCTCAAGGAATTCCAGGTGAAGGTTGGATTTCCCCCCTCCCCACCCCGGGAAGGACAGGTATAATCGAGTGCGGGATGGAACTGGTCAATTATTCCTTGGGGCAGGATATCGGAGTCTCAGGGATGCCTTGGAGCGGAGAGAAAGTGAAACAAGGAAGAGTAGGAGAAGCGAGGAGCATCTAAGGCAGAGAGAAAGGACCCCTCTGTCTAATTCACTGCCGGTTCCCAGCACAGAGCCCCTGCCCCTCCAGAGGGGAGCTGTCTGAGGAAACCGCAGAATGTGGTGGAATGACTGACTGAGGGCATGAGGAAGCTGGACAGGCACAGAGAACCTGCAAGACTGATCCAGTCCCCGGGGCACCTGGGTGCCTCAGTCGGTTAAGCGTCTGCTTTCTCTACAGGACATGATCCCAGAGTCCTGGGATCAAGCCCCTCTGCCCCTGCCGCTGCTCATGCTTGCTCTCTCTCTCACACTCTTTCTTTCTCCCTTTCAAATAAATAAATACAATCTTTTTTAGAAAATAAAATAGAGAATATTATTAGGAACTAATCCACGGAAAGGCGTGAGATGAGATTAGCTTCACGAGAAAAGGTAACAAACTTCCAGAGAGCAGAAAATTTCATTTGTTTGTTTCCTATATATGTTATTGAAAAGCACTGAAAAACAATGGAAAATTTAAATTCTTTTTTTTTTTTACACTTTTAAGTAGGATCCATGCAGAATGTGGGGCTTGAACTCACGATTCTGAGATCTAGAGTTGCATGCTCAACTGAGTAAGCAAGCCAGGTGCCCCCAGAAAATTTAAATTTTTATAGAAAGAAAATGTAATACTGATACAGAAGCCTAAAAAATATTATACAGGAAAAGGAAATTTGGAGATCAGAATTAAGACATATTTTACGAATGATCTAAATACAATATGAACAGTGTGATTCCAAGCTCACATCTATATGTTCATACACCATGACCACATGTGATTTACTGCAGGCATAGAAGTTGAATTCCACAGTAAAAAAAATTTTTATATAAAATACCCTATTAATAAAGCAGTAGATGAAAATCACATTATCTCAATAGATCTTGAAAGACTCTTCGAGCAAATGGAAAGCAAAGTCCTAACAAAAACTACATAAAATAGAAACAGACAGACACATTTGACCGGTGGTAACACACTCTGTCCGGCACACCTCGAACTCAGTCCCCCAGACAGGAAGTTAGCTACTGTGGTGAGGGGGGAAGGACCTTTCTACAAGATCAGTAACAGGCATAAGTGGCCTTAACTCCATTATTATTCAACGTGTGTCTACAAGTAATAAACAATGAAAGTGAACAAGAAAAATCAATGCTTAGCTCTCAGCATTGATGGGAATAAAAAGGGAGTCATCCTAAAAGATTCAAAAATACGATTCCTCAATATTCCTCTGTTGGTGCAGCAGGGACAGAAGAAATCAGCCCAATGAGCGCAAAGAACAGACATTCCTATGGAAGACTAATAGGATTACATGGGTCTGGAAACTTCTAGAAATAGGTAAATGATCAAGAATGGAGAACCCATATTCCTCACAGTTCAGGGGGGAGATGAGCACCCTGGACCTGCCACCCCCAGTCCATGAACCTCAGTGTAGAGACCCTGTGTCCCAACCTGATGGGGGAGATGACCTTTCTGTGTCCTTGGGAGACCCTTTGTCTAGGGAGAGGCTGCTGTGAGTGAAGGTGGGGTCAGGAGGAAAGGAGGAGCCCTCACCCCCAGGAGATGCCCTTGCATGGACTTGGCCCCATGATGGCCGCAGCAGGAGCACCAGAAGCAGAAGCCACGGGAAGAGCCTGAGCAGCCGCTGGGCCTCCCCCTCCTGGCTGATGAGAAAGGGGCTCTGGTCCCAATTTCCACAGGCCTGGAGTCTGTGTGAGCCTGAGATGCGGTCCCAGGAGGGGCAGTGAGGAGCAGAATGTGCTCAGACCTCAGCCCAGTGATGGTCAGGGAAACAGAGCTGTAAGACATGGAAGCAAAGAAAGGATCAGAGCCCCCAGAGGGACTCACATCATAATAGCTGCGGATTTGGGACCCCATTTTGAGAGCTGTTGGTACAGGACACATATAGGACACTCCCGATGAGTCGGGACTCGCACGTAGCTAGATTGTGTTTTGCTGGTTCTTCCCCAACTCATGATGGACTCTGTCCACCGGCCATCCTGCCATGGTACCCAGAAATTTTTGCTCAATTTCAGAAAATGATAAAATCTGTGGATGCCAAGGACAGGGTTCAGGGTCAAATTTAAAAGAATGTGAAATGAATTCGTGGACAAATTCCCTCAGAGGGATCTCAGGCCCCAGGCTGTACCAAAGAAAGAAAGCAAGCAGTTGGCTTGGCCAGGGAATAGGGCTGCATGGGGAGCCCCGTTGCTGTGGGGACAGCACGTCTGTGTTGCTTCTGCACAGCCCGGGAGCACGGTGTGAGTATGGAGTCCACTGTCATAGGGCGGGCACGAGTAATCAGCCTCGTCCTCAGCTTGAAGCCCAGCGATGGTCAGGAGCCTGAGTTGCCAGACTTGGAGCCAGAGAATTGATCGGGGACCCCCAAAGATTCATTATTATGAGCATAGATGAGGAGTTGGAGGGGCTGCTCCTCAGAGCTCTTGGCACTAAAGTGGTACTAAAGAACATAACCCCTGGGGTTGGAGCTGCTTCCATCGCAGGAGGCGGTGACCCTCTGGCCAAGGGACCCAGACTCAGAGGGCGGCTGACTCAGCACAGACTGGGCCCAGGACCCTGCAAGGGGGAGAGACACAGAGAGGGTGATGCTGGGGTCTAGACACAATAGGAGAATGTTATAGTAGGTTTTTGCGAAAGGAACCTAGAAAGAAATTTTATGTGTGGTCAACACTTGCTAAAATTAAGATAAATTTAAGTAAGTAAGTGAGCTTTAACATGAAACTATGTGGATGCAAGATTAAAATTCTGTTTTAACTTGGTTAAAAAGCCAAATTTTTCTTGACTACTGGTTCACTTTTACAAAAAAAGATGGTAAACAAAAGTTTTTGTTCACTTTTAAAATTATCTGCTTGGAAAATATGCACTCTCTTTTACCAAAATATTTCCTATGTTTATCAGAACTTTGATGAGTTGAAAAACATATATTTTTGATAATTTAAAAAGTCCTACATTTCGCTTACAACTATGTTACTTTCCGTATTTATGTTTGATAGATGTTTGTGTTCCGTGTCACAGGAATAACACATTTCCTTGTCAATTACATCGTAATGGCCTCTAAGCCATCCGTAGCCATGGCCACTGTCATGTCTTGTCACATACAGTTCTCATCTTACGCTGATGCTACTGCAAATGTGTTACATCTTCAAGGATATTCATGGGCAGAACTTTGAGAAAATATAGGTTTCTGATATCTTTAAGAGAGTAAAACTAAAGTAAAAAGTGCCACAACTAGTAGAAGAACTGGATTCAAACAGAACAAAAAATGAATAACATGAAACTGAATGTCCGGAGGAAAATAATTATAATTTTATGACTTTTTGTTTGAAACATTGTTGACTTTTAAAAATGTTTTGTTCCTTCAGATTTAAGGAAACTTCTCTTAAGCTAACTGGTCTATAAGAACTTCACCAAATATACCTTGGTGAACAAATGAAACTATTTTTTTTTTCTCCATACCAGATCCCTTCAAAACTCAGAAACCATCAGAGAGCATTCTATACATTAATGGCAAATTATTTATTAGCATAAGTTTCATAAGATTCTGTTTTCCTTGTAACAAGATATAATTGGAAACATTGGTTAGATTACTAAGACTCTGACTACAGGTCATTTTTGAATGAGATCTGTATTTGGATAAACTCAGATATGACCAGGCAGCTCTAAGGAACTAACATTGACTTAATGTAGACAATAAAGCCACTTGAAGTATCAGCCGGGCACCTGCTCACAGAGTTTCCAGCAGCTCTACCAGGTGACTCAGGAAGGTCATGTTTTAGCAGGTGGAGGAACCGTGGGATATTTGGGTCCCTGAAAACAGAGAACTTCCCCAAGTCTATAGGTATTGCAGGCTAAGTCTGATGACAGGTACCTGGCACAAGTTTTGGCTTAGCTTCTGGCCTGGAAGGGCTGGTCAATGTTCAATCTAGAGGTTTCTTATAAAAGTTCCAGCAAAGCAGGTTTTAAAGAGCCTATATGGTTGATTGCCATTCTTGCTGCATTTATATAAATAATCAGACCAAGTTCTTTTTGAAACTACAATTACTTGGTGAGCAAATTAATGTTAATTTGGCTATACTTAGTAGAGATTAGGGTGATTGTAGAGAAAAAATGTTTCGGTAACACACCAGAGTGAATAATTGGTTCAAATCCTGTCAATTAAAGCATGGACTAGATCCTGAGGTTCTCTAGCTTCCTACAATGTCTGGCTACAAGTCTCAAAACTAACATTATGATTTTTCTCCCACCTTTCTGAGTTGGACTCAAACTGCCTTTTCCCTGAAGTCCTGAAAAGTAAATACAAACAACACAATGTAAACTTCAGAAAAACTACCAGAGCCACTCACATAGAGACGGTCTTCGTCCCTGTTGCTCTGTGGACGACTCAGGGTTCACCAGACACATTTGAACTACAAACCAGGAAAATCTGTCAGATTGTCACTGCCTGCTGTCACTCTATCTGAAGATATTTGAGCTTGACATCTAGAAGTCTTCTCCCCTGCTACCCTCAGAACTTGGGAACTGTATTATAATTTGAATCAATCATTAACCATCATTTTGCTTATTTCCAAGAAATGTCTCTTGTTCAATACCTGATTTCTAGAACCCCAGGCCTTACTTTCAGAACACACCTGCATCACCCCCTCCTATAATAAATTTAACTAAACCGGCCTATTGTCAGGAGTGTCAACCAAACTGAACAATCGAATAGCCCCATTTTGAACATGTGTAACTTTGGGGAGTTTCAGAGGAGGGAGGCACCTGGCCAAGACTAGACTGCCCCAAGATGGGCCACTTTGGTGTGAGCATTATTTACTCAAAAGGAAATGAAACTCATCAGATCTAAGAAAAGCTCCGTACCTCCCCCAAAACTGCCTGCTTGTACCAGGAAGAGAGCTATTAGCAGGGGGTCCTCTGTACCTAAGACATGTATCTACAGAGCAGGACAACCTTTGTTGGCAAACATGTCCTCTCACCGTCCTGCTAATGCTCTTTCTCCTCTTTGATCCTCAGACCCCTACCCCCTGCTTCACTCATGTAAGCGTCATGTTGCCTGACTGTCTTTGGAATTCTCCATGTCTGTGTGGATTCACGTTATGTAGGCTATTAATATTGATTTTGAACTGCTAATCTGCCAAATTCATTTTGATTCTGATTCAGCCAAATGGACCTTGAAGAGCACAGGAAATACTTCCTCCCCAACAACAGGCACAGGTGAAGATGCATCAAGGGTCCGATAAGAGTAAGTAGGTATGTGCGTCTCTAGGACTCCTGACGAACAGTCCCCTGGGTCAGGGGCTGATCCTAACTCCTGGAAACATGAGATATAAGTCATCCTGCATCAGAGATGGGTTCTCATACTGCCCCAGCTGCTGGAACCCCCTCCACCCACTGTTCCCAAGCCCCTCCGCCTCTAACCTCTCCTTCCCACTCCCATTCTCAGTCCCTGCTGCCCCCAGGTCATGAGGACTCTTACTTTCCTCCCCATCAACCCCTTGTCCAGAACTCCCAGTCTGACTGGGACAGAGTCCACAGGCCCTGCCACATCCCACCTACATGCTCCCTCCTGTTCCTTCACTGTCTGTGCAGAACAGGGATGCCATGATGACGCATCAGATTGTGGAGTTCCGTGTGCACCCCTCCAATGCTCCGGCTCCACCCCACCAACCCCACCCCTCCTCATTATCCTGAGACACAGCTTTCCCTGACAACATGTTTAGCTTGTGTCCTCTCTCTTCCCCCACACACTGTCAGCTCTCTGAGCCTGCACACCTTTCCTGTCATGTCCACATATGTCCCACATCCTAGACTAACATGGTAGGTGTTCCGTAAGTGCAGTGAATGCAAACTATCTGGACAGTGCTCTACCCTCAGTCAGACACGGGTGGACGCCCTGTCTCTGGTTCTATCCTGACCTGTCATAGTGATACGGGATTGTCAAGACCAATGGTTAAGAAAGAATTCTTGAGACATTTAATGTTGAAAAAGATGATTTTACTAGAGCCCGGAGACAGGACCCATGGGCAGAAAGCTCACTGGGATTGTGAGGAGTGACTGATTATATACTTTTTAATTAGTGGAGGTGAGGGATAGGGTAAGTCTTAAGGAATTTGGAAGCCAGGCTTTCAGGAATCGAGGGACTAGCTGCTGTGAAGATGAGCTTACTTCAGTCTTTAATAAAACGCCCATATGAGGACACTAAGGCACCCATGAGGTCGTTGAGGAAACTCACACTCCGCATGGGTCAGGTGTCTGTCAGGGGCTGCAGCTGGAGGAGATTGACTTTAAGCAACATTTCTCTTGCCTTTGTTTCCCTCGTCAACTGACTCTGTTACCCGGGCAGCCTGCCCTTGGCACCCAGGAGTTTCTCCTCAACATGAGAAAACCATACAGTGTGTTCCTGCTTAGGAGAGCCTGGAGAGACTGAATTTAAGAGAATTTGGACTATTTTGTAGCCAATGTTCCTTAAGATTAGTTCAGACTACAGTTTAGACCAAACAAAGGAAGCAGCTGACTTGGCCAAGGTGGGGGAGCTGCACAGGGAGACCCGTTGCTGAGGGACAGCAGGTTTTTGTCTCACTTCCCCACAGGCCTGAGCACTGTGTGAGCACTGATACTGCTGACCAACGCTGAGCAGTAATACTCAGCCTCGTCCTCAGCCTGGAGCCCAGTGATGGTCAGGGTGCCTGTGCTGCCAGACTTGGAGCCAGAGAATCGATCCGGGACCCCTGAGGGTCGTTTGTTATTATAATAGATGATGGTTCTGGGGGCTTTTCCTGGGAGTTGTTGGTACCAGCTAAAACCATAACTCCCAATGTTGGAGCTGCTTCCAGTGCAGGAGATGGTGACCCTCTGTCCCAGGGCTCCAGACACGGAGGGCGGCTGAGTCAGCACAGACTGGGCCCAGGACCCTGCAAGGGGGAGAGACGCACAGAGGGTGATGCTGGGGTCTTGAGACAAGAGGAGGAAGCAGGGCCCCACAAGTCCTCCCAGGGCCCCTTCCCCTGCCCTGCATCCAGTCACCTGTGCAGTGAGCGAGGAGGCTGAGGAGGAGAGGGGACCAGGCCATGGTGGAGGTCATCACCGATCCTGCCTGCTGTGGCCCCACAGCTGTGCAGAGCCTCCCCTTGTCTCTCCCTTCCCCTCTTCATCCTCTGAGAGAGGGAGGGCCTGGCCATGCAAATGAGACCCCAGCTCTCTGACCCCACCCTGGTCCTGGGTCAGGTCCTCTGCTTCAGCATGTCAGGGGGGTTGGGCAGGGGAGGGGCCGTGTCGGGCCAGGGGTGGTGAGGTCCCAGCTGTGAGCCCTGAGCAGAGGGCACGACGGGCAGGGCCAGGAGGCAGGTCCCAGCTCTGATCACCCCTGACTCCTCAGAAATGGAACCAGCGTGCCCCCTGGTGTCCAGACCCAGACACATCATAGTGTGACATGGTGACCAGCCCATCAGACACATGTCCACACCCCCCTCATCTGTTTTGACCACTGTTCCCTGCATTAGGTCCTGACCAGGTGTCCCTATATGTCACCTCCCACTATGTCAAGAATCACTATATATCATGCTAAGAGTCTTCAGAATGAATCTGTCCATTGCTCCCTTCTCTGTTCCTGGGTCAGGACTGAGGTGGTCTCTCTACACAAACTCTTCTAGATCAGGACCCAGGCAAGAGTAGTGACAGGTCCCCATGGACAAAGGATCACTTCTGTGCAGGATGCTGGGAATTTCCTCTTATGTGCCTTCTCCCTGATTTCCAGAGCTCTACTTCTTCTGAGGCCCCCACAGCACTGAGGACATGGGGAGCTCTTCTCCCCAGATTGTGGGTAGAAGCTGCCACGTGCATTCCTAGACGGTTACACACAGAGCATCTTTGTCACCTGTCACTGTTTCCCACTGTTTGAAGCAACACTTGTCCACACATTGGGCAGGGATTCCCTCCTCGGCTCTGTCCTCCCGGCACAGACACGAGTCTGCAGGAGCCCTGCCACGTGAGTGTGTGTGGCCCTGACCTCAGAGCACAAAGGACAAATGTGCTGGAAGTTCCAGAAAGAAATGAGTGACAGCTGTAGATGCTCTGACAGGGACCTAGTGACAGAGTTTATGTGTCAGTCACCATGGAACCAACCTCATACTTAAGATGAGCGTGTGTTATTTTATATGTAATTCTATTCAGTAAGATTGATTTAAACTCGATGATAATGTCAGTATGAAGATACAGGTACAATCAGAAGTATACTTTCCCCAAATCTTTGCTTAGTGCAGAGAGAATCTGGGTGGAAAGAGTGGTTAAGCACATGGATGGAAAAGAGTGGAACAGGAATGCCTTCTGTTCTCAGGAGACTAGAGGTTTATTTTCTTTTTCTAAAATCACTTTTTTGTACCATGTTTCTGGTCTCCCACATAGGAAAGGTCAATGTGGTGCCCAGTGAAACCCCTTGAGGGGCCTGTTCCCAGGAACTCAGAACCATCCTGCTGACAAAATTACCAAACACAGACAGAGCTTCCAGGACGGAGGGATTTGGCGTCAGACCACTGTCTGGGGTGAGAACAGCTCTAGTCCCTGCAACTGTGTCCAGCATGTTCAGGATGGAACCTTTATTCATTCAGTCACCCATGACTGCTGCCCAAGGTCAAGTGGACCCAGAAGTTTCTGTCAAAGGTCCCACATGTGAGTGGTGGCAAGGTGGAGATAAGGGGGAAGGTGTCCCTGAAGTCACAAGCCCCGTGGCCCTGGGTTGGGACAGAAGATTTTCCATCAGAGTGCAGCCTGGTTGGAGATGACTGGGGTGACTGAGGGAGGAACAGCCCAGCCCTGAGAGCAGGTGGAGCATGTGTTCCTTGTCCCCAAGGGATTTGGCTTCTGTGGGAGCAGCACTGAGGCTGGGGTTCCAGAATCAAAGTACCGATCAGCCTCAGCCACTAACTAGGGCCCAGAGATGTACAGGGGCTAAGCTGCCCATGGGAACAGAGATGTCCCCTGAGATCCCTGAGCATCAGCCTTATCCCAGGAGAGCAGGTGTTCAGAGCCCATCCTGGCTGCCCTGGGGACAGGACCCAAGCTGCACGCAATGGGTCCAGGGTTTCCTGTCGAGGAGGATTCTGCTTCTCGAGATTTTGACCCTGAGAATGGCTGGGTGAGCACAGGTCGACCTTGACTCTTGAGGGTCAGAGAGGCCTGGAAACTGCAGAGTCCCAGACGAACTATTCACTGACAGGGAGGAGAGGGGTGTGTGTGTGTGTGTGTGTGTGGCCAAAAATGACGTTGTGTGACCCTGGGACCTCTTATGACTTTGAAACACCCTGAGGGATAGTTCTCCATGATGATTCTCTTTATAAAACTCCAGGGTCCTGGGGCGCCTGGCTGGCTCAGTCATTAAGCGTCTGCCTTCGGCTCAGGTCATGGTCCCAGGGTCCAGGGATCGAGCCCCGCATCGGGCTCCCTGCTCAGTGGGAAACCTACTTCTCCGTATCTGACTCCCCCTGCTTGTGTTCCCTCTCTCGCTGGGTCTCTCTCTGTCAAATAAATGAATAAAATCTTAAAAAAAAAATAAAATCAATCAATCAATCAGTCAATCAATCAATCTCCAGAGTCCTGATACTGCATTTAGAGATAAGGGTCTCAGAGATTTTTACTGGAAAAGGATTTATTTAGGCCAGGAGGCCTCATGTGGGAGCACATCTATTAATTATTCACTGAACTGGGAGTCCAGGTCTTGTTGAGTGACAAGAAATCTGTCAATTTTTTATCTCTGCAGACACAAGACCTACAGCTCTGAGGTTTTCAGGGGTTAGAAGCACAGGGCAGGGGGGAGCACACAACCCCCTCCTTCCTGCCCCACATCCCAGCCAGACCCAAAGGCCCCCATGTCCCCACATGTCTACCAGGCAGTGAGAACAATATATTGCTGATAGTTTTGTGTGTGTGTGAAAATACACTACCACATAGGGCGCCTGGGTGGCTCAGTTGGTTAAAATACACTACCACTTAGGACTTTAGGAATCGTGGAAAAATATTTTTGTTGTGGAATTACTATTCAGAGAATTCTTAGGAATGAGAATCGGGAGCATAAGATACATAATGACATATCTTAAAATATGCAGGCAATCCTGTGTCTGTGGATTCCTCCAAGACTCCCCGTGGTTGGTGGCATCATTTAATTCTGAAGTGGGTAAATACCGGGAGATTCCATGCGCAAGTACGTAAAGGTGGATGAATACATCCTTTGCAGGAACTATAATGACTTTATTTTCAAATTAAAGAGACTTAGGGGGGCTCCAGAGAGGCACAGTAGTTGGAGCTTCCGACTCTAGGTCGTGATCCCAGGGTCCTGAGCTCCAGCCCCTCAAAGGGCTCTGCACCGAGCATGGATCTGCCTAAGACATTCTCTCCCTCTCCCTCTGCCTCTCCCATTGTGCGCTCTCTCTAAAACAAATAAATAAATCTCTAAAAAAAATACATTGACTGGGAATGTTGGGGACACAAAATGAAGCCTGGGTGAGAGCAGGAAGGAGAATGTGGGGGGGGTCGCAAGCATCTGTATATTCTGGTCATTCTCCTCTCTAGAGATGGACTCTGGAGACTGGAAAATACATCAAGATCATTTCCAGTTTTCTCTCAAACCCTGACATGGAGACATAGGTTAGACCGAGGAGCCAGAGGAGAGACTGAAGCCTGAGGGATGCAGGAGCAAAGAGGAGTAGAGGAAGATATGGGGGGTGTTGTCAGGGAGAGTCTGTAGGATCTGGTCCAAGTTCACGTGTAGCTGGTTCAGAGAGAGGAGACTGGGTCTGTGACCGGGGTTATTGTCCATGGATCAGCTGTGGGTACATCAGTAGTGACACAAGGTCACACTTGATGGACTAAGATGATAGAACGGATTGTGGAGGAATGTTCGCTGGGCAGTATGTTCGGTTGTAGACACAGAATTCCTTAATGTCCATCTTCTCCAGATTGAGTGGGGATGTGCGGTGAGGCTCGGTTATCTCATGTGTCCGTGTCTTCCTCGGATGCCCCCATTTTATGTCACTTGCCGTGCATTACATGACTCTTCCTCTTTCCCTGTTGAAGGATAGATCGTCGTGCAGAAGAGACCACCCCGCTATGTCTCTCCAGGTAAGTTTCTTACTGAAAAGCGGCTCAGAAACAAGATCCGTGGGTCCAGAGGTTTTAGACCCACTTCCTCCTTCTCTGAGACGCTGTGAGGAGCGGCAGCTGCTCCCACTGCCGTGATCTGTCGCCCACTGAGAGTCCGCCTCGGCCTCAGCCTGCAGCCCCGAGATGCGCAGAAGCCCTGCATTGGCCGAGGCATCTTTGGAGCCCTAGAAGCGGCTGGGGACCCCGGCGCCCTGGTGCTTCTCGGAGTCTGAGTAGTACTACAGCAGATCCGGGGGAGGGCTCCCTGGATGGTGCTGGATCCAGTCGATGTTAGAGCTGCCAACACTGATGTCCCTGCTCAGGGTGCAGGTGCGTCTGGCCGTTGTTCCCGGAGATGCAGAGAGGGAGGGCGGCTGGGTCAGCACGGGCTGGGACAGGGAGCCTGCAGACACACACACTCAGAGGATATTGGATAGGTTCAAAGTAAATTTTCTCTAGACTCGGAAGCAGAGGGGCAATGCTGGCTGTTCCCGAGGCCTGTCCCTACCTGAGCATAAAAGAGCATCCCCAGGAAGACGAGAGTCCAGGCCATGGTGACATATTCCCACTCTCCTCAGTGGGCTGGACTGCCCTAGGGCTCCTTTACTGTTCCAGCGTCTGCCACGTGAGCGGCTCTAGATGCAAATAGGGTCCATCCAGTGAGTCCCTGCCCCTCACTTTCCCTGAGAACTGGTGCTGGAGCTCAGTTCACATCACACCCTGAGGAGGATGGAGGTTGGCTTCAGCCTTGGGAGGAAGCACCTGCTGAGAACACACACAGGTCCCCTCGGGACCCTCTGCCAGACCAGAGGGGACACAGCTGCTCAGTCCCATCAGGGAGCACAGGACCCAGCCCTCAGGCCCAGACTTCTTTGAATGATTCTCAGGATGGAGCCCCTTTTTAGGTACAAGGCCGTCCCACAGCGCCACCTGCTGGTCTAGGGCACACATGTCACCACGGTCCAAAGCCCTGAGAATCCAGCTGGGGTCTGCATCTCACTGGGTCTCATTTCTAAATAGGATGGTCCTTCAGGCCTCCGGATGATACTGTTGAGTCTCACTCTCAGAAGAAGTCCTGGTCTATAGGAATGTAAACACATACATATATTATGTGATATTTAATCAAAGGGACATCTCTTCTGAATGGAGTTCAGAGACTGGGCATGAGAGCCCACCACTCCTCAATTGCAGACCCAGCAGGAGGACAGACTTAGCAAGTCTGCACTCCTGTAGCTAGTCCCTTACTACCTCAGGAACAGGAAGACCTCTTCCTACCCTGGCAACAGCCCAGCTAATGAGAAATTGTCACAACGCAACCAAGGACATGCCTTGTAATTAGAATTCCCTTTTCCTCCCAGGGACATTTTGTCCCTCCCACACTCACCTTTTGCTCCATAAAAGAGCTTCCCTATCCTTTGTTCTCTGCACTTGCCTGTGGTTTTGCCATACCTTAGCTGTCCTGGATTTCAACTTTTCCCTGTTCTTCAATAAACCCATTATCACTGGGGAAAATAAATGGCACATTAGTACTTAACGTACAGAAAACAACTGAAGTGGCCAGTGACCCCCTCAGGAGATTCTAGAAAAACCTGAAGGACCCATATGTGCAATGCCTGATGTCCCACACCAGGGAACAGTGGATCTGGTTTTGCTTGTTTGCTTGTTTAATTGTCCTGCAAGTGCTCTTCAGGGCATCAGTATAGAATGGACATACTATAGGATACGAAAATGCTCACTGATATGTGCAAAAGATTACACTTTGGTAAAATTCACTAGATATGTAATTGTCATAACATCTGTAAATTCAGTTGATTTGGTAATATAGGAAAATTAATAAGTTTTATAGACTTAACTCTTACTAGTGGAAAACATGAGATTTTTCTCTAAAAATGTTGGTATATCTAAGGAAAGCGTGTGTTTTGTGCATATCTGTGCCATAGAGTTCTTGTTGGGATTTCCCCCCAGGTTTTACCAATCACAAATTAGGAAATAATATAAAAATATCATAAATATGATCAACTTAAATATGAGAAAATAATAAAATAAAATAAGATCATTTTCCCACTGTAAATTCTTGTTGATTATGTCCTGATTCCTAGCAAGATCAGTATTTGAAAGTCCTACTGCAGATATTTTGACTGCCTCTTTAGACCAGAGTAGAAACTTACATTTGCCCGAACTCCCCTTCATATACATTTGTAGCACCTCAGCAAATGTCCACAGACTTGTGGCTGGATCTTTTGTAAATGATCCAGGATCTTCAGTAAAGCATGCAAGGTCTTTAGTAAATAATGCAGTACATAAACCCCTGTTGCCCTCAGGTCCTCTCTCCTCATAGCATTCACACAGAACTTTCACAAATTCAATCAATGGCTTAAGTCCCTCAGTTGTTCCTAACTATTCTTTTGCATATGCTATATCACATTAGCCCCACTGAGATGCCCTTCCGTGGGGTGCTCACGCCTACCTGCACATCCACGTGTGGCCCCTGTCCTGGTCCTCAGTGCCCTGGCTTCGTCACTCTTCTGTCCTTGGACCCCCCTGAGCTCCTGCCCCTCCCATGGCCTCCACACCTGCTTCTCTGTCTGTTGGGAGTAGCTGGGCTTCATCCCCTGGTCAGAGTGAGGCACACATGTTGGCACATTGGACTATCACCTAATAGCAGGACTCACAGACATCATGCCTGGTAGAACAGACATATATGTACTGTACTGTGCTCATATCTGAGGTTGCACAAACTCATACAGAATGGACACTGCACCCATCCCCCTACCACAGCCATCATCAATACGAGTGAGATATTTGATTAGAACAATTCCTGAGCAGCACATAAGTAATCCGTTGTATATTGCCTTCCTTCACCTACTTCTCCCTGACAGAACCATCTCTCCTGTGAACACAGAGCCACACACCCATCATTCCTGATCCATGATTTTTTCTGCGAGGAGACCTTTGTGGGATTTACGGCTGAGGAGTTGATACCGGACTTCCACGGACCACAGAGTTGATTTTGGGCTCTGTATTTAACACATTTGGACAACCGATCATCTCACAGTCCCTTAGTCAAGTGAGCTCTTAGCAGGATTTCATCCAACTGAATCATATTCTTCAGTTTCTTTGAAATTTCATGTGTTGCCTCTCCTTAGCATTTACTGCACTATCTACCTGCTCCCTGTGATTTCTTTACCCAAGACTAGAGGCCATCACGTCCTTATTCTCTGTATATACATACAATTATTCACCCTTATAAAAGGAGGAAGTCAAATCTAGAGGACATAATGGGAAGTGGTATAAGCCAGTCCCTGAGGGCAAATCCTACCTGATGACCCTCACACTGAAACTCACAGGAGCACAGAAGGGAAGGGTGGTTCCCAGGACTAGGGTAGGGGAAATGGGAAATATTTGTTCAGTGACTCTAAAATTTTAGTTTTGGAGGATTAATAAGCCTCAGAGAATTGTGATACAACATAGCCTCTCTAGCTTATAATACCATATTGTGTGCTTTAAAATATGATAAGGAAATAGATCCCATGTCATGTGGTGAGGGAGAGAGGAGCCCTAGTCTTCATGCAGGGAGTCTATTCACAACCCCAAAATAGACTGTGAATACAATTGTTGCTTTCATAACAAATTAAATAATTGATTTGACTCTTTTCAAACTGTGTCAAGCATATACAGAATTGTTTGGAGATGGAAAAGTTGGGGTCACTACTTGGCAAAAGAAGGTGACGGCCATCCATGAATCCTTGTGGCCAATCAACAAGGGTGGATGGGGTGTCAAGAGGGAGGCAGAGTCACTGGGGGAGAACGTGTGGACTGAGAAGACCCGGGGAAGCCACATCACTGAGAGGCATGTGGAAGAGACTCCAACCGAGCTGAGAGGGTGCGAGAGCCCCACTGTTATCTGTCGCTTTATCGGTTCACCTATTATCACAAGTGATTTCTTTCTACTTCTGCTTTGGTGTTAAGGTGACAAGGCAGGAGGCTGGGTGGGAGGAATAGCACCTCCTCTATTCAAGTGAGGACGGGCAGGAGAATATTGGGGAACATGAAAGAAAGTACATTTTTCTCTCTCCCTTTCCCTGCTGATTTCTTTAAATCCCTGTTTCTCCTCACTTATTACAATCATGGATCCCATTATCATCATTGTAATCCAACCTTTATAACTGCACCATGGTTAGTCCCACTCACCTCACTAACCCCCTCACCCATCCAATCCGCCATGTTGCTTTCTCTCCACTCGAGCCTCCAGCCGATTGTGGCTGCAGGTGCCCGTGGCCATGCTGACGGCTCCCCTGTTTATGTGTGAGACCCCCTCCAGGGTGTCCCTAGTTCAGACACTGTGTGAGCTTTCATTTCTCACAACCTTCTCTGTAAAGCATGGTTATATCCTTTCTTTTCTGCAATATGTGGCCAAGCTTCCCTCACTTTCCTTGAAGTTAGGAAGTATCTTCTATCCAGACTCCAAATAGGAAAATAGAAGCTAGAAGATGAGCTGCATGAAATCACATACTACGTGTTGACATATTTCCAGTTTGTTTCCTTATTCAAGACAAAAATCAGATGTTCAGCATGTTTTCAAATATGCTTTCATGGGACACCTGGGTGGCTCAGAGAGTTAAGCATCTGCCTTTGGCTCAGGTCATGATCTCAGGGTCCTGGGTTGGAGCCCCACGTCAGGCTGCCAACTTGGCAGAGAGTCTGCTTCTCCTTCTCCCTCTGCCTCTCCACCAGCTTGTGCTCTCCCTCTCTGTCAAGTGAATACATAAAATCTTTAATAAAAACAAAACAAAAAAAATTAAAGTGCTTTCATAATCTTCAGGGAACATTAGGATACCCTATAACATACAGATTGCACACATCTCAGGATGCTTCCTCGCACTGTGACAGCACTCCCATCGGTCTTAGCGGTGAGCTTGTTTCAAGCTTATGCACTCCGTGATTACTGACCCTAAGTCCCTTGGTCCGTAGCAGAACTACACGAATTTCCTTGAGATTTGGAGACCACTTCCTTTGAAGGGGTTAATGCCTGACCACATTTGAAGCCACTGTCAAGGATGCCAGCAAGTCTGTTCAGGGTCATGTCCACATAGGAGTGACAGCCTGGGTACCTGTTTCTCCTGCACAGAGCCCCCATCCTCGCCTGCACCTCCCCCTGTAACACCCTCGGGTAGCACCTGGACGGGGAAGGTGGTCTTTGAGGTGTTTGTCCACCAACTTCGCAGGCTGCTGGCTTCCTGAATAAAACACTTTCTTTTGCCCACCATTTGACTCTTGAGTATTGATTTTCCAGTGGTGAGCAGACCAACATGAGTTCAGAACTGGTTCTCTGTCCAGAAACATGAGCATTTTTATGTGTTGGTAATATTACTAGTGTCATTTTCATTAATTCTAACTTATGAAAATAATTATTATTGTAATTATTACTGAAGTAATGGAAAGTTTCTTTTAGATACTTCTAAAGATTTTACTGTTTATCTTATTGCAATATTTTTTTTAAAGATTTTTTAAATTTATTTGACAGAGAGAGGGACGGTGAGAGAGGGAACAGAAGCAGGGGCCGTCGGAGAGGGAGACGCAGACTCTCCGGTGAGCAGAAAGCCCGATGCGGGCCTAGATCCCAGGACACTGGGATCATAATCTGAGCCTAAGCCAGAGGCTTAAAGACTGAGCCACCCAGGTGCCCCATCATTGCAATGTTTTAAACTAAATGCCCTGACCTTTCTGTAAGCAGAAAAATTAGGGATTCCTGTAAAAAAAAAAAAAAAGGGAGAGAGATCTTTCCTGACCCAAAAGTAGTCATCTCACCCCCAGGTTTTTTCCATTCTCTGTGCCCTGCAGGATCTACTTGCCCAACACACATCTTCAGAACCTCTTCGGAAATGTTTGAACAAGGAAATGCAACAACCACAGTAGGTCGGGATTTTAAGGGAATAAAGGGAATGCACAATCTAGCAGTCTCTACCAGACCAGGACATAGTGTAACCACAGGAGAGACAATAACTCAGTGGTAAAACTCCCAGTGCTGTGTCAAAAGTGAAGACTAACCGAACCCATATTTGTGAGTCCTTTTTGCAGGATAAAACCATGCCCCACAGGGTTAATGAGGTTAAAACTCTTGCCAGGAAGACCCCCATGGACACCTTCTTCTTCATAGGAATGTTAACCTTACGTTCCAGAGGCAAACAGCATGAATGGTCCCAAAGCCTAGATGGGTTTGAGCTCCTGCACCAACTCGTCCTGCACAGAAGGACCATGGCTTGTCCCCGGTGACTCTGGCTCCTCATGTCAAATCTCCGCCCTGGGAGGAGCAGAAGCTTCAGGGACCCACCACAGGACACAGCACAGCTGGTGTTCTCAGATACCCTGCACGACCTTGGGCCCAACTTTACCTGGGATGACAGAACGCCCCTTTGTGAACAGTCATCCTCACCCTGAATAATGGCACCCGCTCACCCCCACTCAGGGAGCCACAGCTTTGGAAATTCTTCCCCTGATCCCCTTGTTTGCTGCAGATCCAGTTTCTTCTGCGTGATGTCACCTGGTGTAGCCTCTCCCTGTACCTCACCAAGCAGACACCTCAGCGTAGTTCCGGGACACTTGCACGTAATGTATTTCATCCCTTCACTAGAAAACCTGGCTCCTTCTCCCTACTGTCTTCCTGTGGTTTTAGCCACATTGATTGAATGTATTTGTAAGACATTGCAGAGAAATATTAATTGATAACTGTCATAGCAATTATCTATGTCCAATCATTTTCCCATTTATATCTATATTAGATGGAAGTGAAAAAGGAAATAAAGTAATTAATTTTAAAAGTATCTATATTTAACAGTGGTGTTTATTATGATTTTTTTTTTACTTAAATTTTTCTTGAAAAATTCTGGGGAGCTGAGGTGATATTCACCGAGAAAATTTGAAAAACCCTTTCTGTCTCTTAAAAACACCTGCACAATGAAGAAGACAGAGGAAACTATGCAAGACTCACACCCTATCAACACATGAGACAGGTTATGTACCAACTTCACGCGACCCGTGTGAAAGAAAATTAATAAAGAAATAGAACACTAATGAGGGAATCCGGACACCCTGGCTCCCACGCTCAGTCCACAAATCATGAGCTTCAGTGGAAAAAAAAGTCAGTTCCAGAGAAGTCTGTGGGAGACAGTAGGGGAAGCAAACAGCGGCCTGAACCACCATCAGAGGAGAGAGTCCCTGAGCGTGAAGCCACCGGACAGCCCGGGGGAGACCCGAGCCCTGACCACAGGACGGGCATCCAGGGCGAGCAGGAGGGATACAGGAGGACTCGGAGGCTGTGCTGTGGGCAGATGGGGTGAGAACGTGAGGAGGGGAGCCCTGGGAACACCTCAGCGAAGGGAAAAGAGAGGGAAGGAGACATTGAGCGTCTGCCAGGCACAGGGGAATAGGAAAAGGGAAAGGAAGCACAGCCGACCTCCCACCACAAGGAAAGCAAAAATGCATGAGACAAACACTTGAAAAATGGTCCGATTGACACATAATATTATTTTCATAACACCATAAACAACCACTGGCTAATGTACTGAACAAAATGGGAGCACGCACAAATGTACAGATTAAAAAGTGTTGAGAAGACCAATATGGCAAAATAAATTATGCTCATTTCAACATCCTATGCGCTAAAATTAGAACCTTATGGATAGGTTAGCAAGGCCTCCGCACAAGGGTGACGTGTCCATCCCTGAAGCGATCCGCATATTTACCGATGGCGGAGCTGACGGCCCCACAGCAACGCACATGCTCCTCAGGCCGATGAATGGAGGGCACCTGTCCTGGGGTTCAGTCCCTGTGAAATGCGCACAGTAGGGAACTCACTGCACACAGGAGGGAATTGGGGGCCACAGAGGGCTGAGTGCAAGGGGACCCTGGCCTGACTGCTGGTGGGAGGGAAGGAGGTTTTCCCTGCAGGCGATGGAAATGTTTTCATTTCGATCATGGGGATGGTGGCCGAACCCCCTACGCATATTAACAGTTACTGGGTATTTATTTTTTTTAATTTACCCCAGACCCAGGAACATGTGCAGGTGGACTCTTTCCATCACCCAGGTGTTCTACTGGGACACCTGTGCCGCCTCAGGCCACAGCATAGTCTGTGTGTCTGTCCTTCCTCCTCAAGGACAGGTCTCCCCATAGACGACACTCCCCTACAGAAGCCTACACAGAAGTTTCTCAATAAAAGAGACTCAGAGACAAGGCCTGTGGGCAAAGGGCTTTTGTCTCACTTCTTCCTTCTCTGAGACGCTGTGAGGGGCAGTAGCTGCTCCCACTGCCATGAGCTGTAGCCCAGTGAGAGTCTGCAGCGGCCTCAGCCTGCAGCCCTGAGATGCGCAGAAGCCCCGCCTTGGCCGAGGCATCTTTGGAGCCTGAGAAGCAGCTGGGGACCCCGGAGCCCTGGTGCTTATTAGAGTCTGAGGAGCAGTATAGCAGATCCGGGGGAGGGCTCCCTGGCTGCTACTGGATCCAGTCGATGTTAGAGCCGCCAACACTGATGTCCCTGCTCAGGGTGCAGGTGAGTCTGGCTGGTGATCCCGGAGGTGCGGGGCGGGGGAGGGGCTAGGTCAGCAGGGGCTGGGACTGGGAGCCTGCAGACACACACATCAGAAGGAAGAGAAGGGATTGGGTGCCTGTAGTTGAGGAGCTGAGCCAGGGGATCTGACTCAGGCTGGGGGCCGCCCTCAGGCACTGGGGCCTGTCCCCACCTGTGCAGTGACAGAGGCATGCAAGGAGGACCGGGCTCCAGGCCATGGTGACACAGCCCCTTCTTAGGCCACAGAGCTGGGCCTGGGCTGCCCTGGGCCTGTCTTATCCCCTGTCCAAGGACCTCCCAGAGGAGGGGCTGCTCAGGCAAATGAGACCCCCCCTCCTGCTTCTCCCTGCTGTGCACTCCCAGGTGTGTGGCCCTTGGAAGCAGAGAATTCCTGATGCACTAGTTTCTTCCTGGTGGGCCTGGAGGAAGCACCTGCTGGGATCACACACAGGCCCAGGTCCAGGGACTTATCCAGGCCCAAAGAGGATACACCCGCCGTGTCCCCACGAAAAGTTAGGGACCTGGCCTTGGGGCCTCCTGTCACTGGAGGACTGTCCTGCTGGGAGACCCTCGCCTGAAGAAACCCCCAGATCCAGTCCCACAGCACTCCTCTTGGACTCTGGAAGAATCTCTCCTTCTTTCCAACTGCTGGCAACCCTCTCCTTCACCTGCTTCCCTAATGCCTGTGTTCCCACCATGGGAGAGTGACTCTCCAGGAAGGACAGAGGTCCTGGTGTGCTGTCCCTGCTCAGGCTTCCTCCGTGCAGTGGGGTCCAGCAGGAGGTACCTGTGCAGTCCTGACCCAGGAGAGCCTGTGAACCTCTGTGCAGCTGAGGACAAGACACGGGGACCAGAGAGCAGAGGGAATCTGTCCCCACGGCGGGGGGGGGGGTCGGTGCTCAGAGGAGGCAGGCTGGCTCTGGGTGCTGAGTGTGAACAGCAGCTTGCAGTGGAGACACACAACTTCACAGAGAAGGCCACCGAGTGTGAGAACGCCGCGCCTTCCTGAGCAGGGCCGACGGGACCCACAGCGGCTGTGGGGACAGAGCAGGGCCTGGATAAGTCTCTGCACTCGGAGGAGAACTGGCCCCATTCACAGAGCTGAGGATGCCTGTATCGGCCTGTGCGCTCAGGACTCCTGACCCCCCTTACCCCCACCTTGACAAGGGATGACAAAGCTCCCTTTCTGAATATTCATCCCAAATACGAAATCAAAATAACCACTCACTCCTGTTCTCAGAATCAAGGCTTTGCAAGTTATTCCCTGTGATCTCCTTATTTGCTGCAAATACAGATTCCTTTGTGTGACTCCACATCTGGCTCGTTTCTAAATGTAACTCATGATGGAGCAAACTCACAGTACTTCCCAGACACAATACCTTCATTTTCCTCTCCTCCCCTCTATATGTAACATACAGTACTCAATGTATAACTATAATATATGATATGTGTAGGCAGAATGCAACTTTTAACATTCATTTGATAAAATATTTATATATAATCTATACTATTTATCTGGTACATATTTATATTTATTAGAGTATGTATAAAATAATTATAAGTAATAATTCAATATAATACATTGTTCATATTTAATAAGTGTTTATATATTGGTTATAGATTAAATACAATTTTATAACATGTTATTTATAATAAATATCATATATACTTATATATTTTTTCCTTGGAGGAGGCCAGAGAGGAATCAGGACAGGACAGAGACGCCCCAGAGTTCTCTGGCTGAGGCCATATTGCTGGCTTTCCCCTCCTCCCTCCCCAGGGGTCTCTTGCCCTGGGCCCTGGTAGCATGGCACCTGATTATTTTTCATGATGCGAACCGATCCAGGTGGGGACGTGACTGTCCCTGTCTGAACACCAGCCTGGGCAAGGCCTCTATGGGGTGGCGGATGGAGCAGGAAGGAGGGAGGGAGTCAGAGTTGAGCCCCCACGCAGCTGCGGGCGCACAGGTGCTGCAGTCACACTTCAGTGAAGACACCCCCTGCCAAGTGTGCAAGAATGAGTAGAGCAGTTCCCTAGTTGGTCTGGACCAGAAGCCCGTCCTCACAGGCCCAGTCCCACAGCGCCACCTGCTGGGCCGAGACACCAAGTCGTCCCTCCCATCTGACACCTCCCAGGGCTCCTGGAATGAGCTCCAGACTTTTGCAATTGGATCTAGAATGATGTCACTCACTGCCCCGGGCAGTAGAATGAAGAGGAACCCTCTGTGGTGTTCAGGCTGACAAGTTGTTTCCAGGTCAGAATGACCTCTGGATGGTTAAATACATGGCGTATTGCACACTGCTTACATTAACAGGTATTTCGGGATTACCTGACATTGGAGTTTGCCTCTTCCAGGAGCTTGGGGTCTTAAGCAGTCTACCATCATTTTGAACCAAAGAAAAGGCTTAAAGTTCTCCGAGTACCAAGGTGCTTCACACCTCATAGTAATTCTACATAGACCTACCTTCCAGTTTGACCATTGTTGTTGGTGTGGGTTTAGATTCTCCTGTGAGGTTCCCTCAGCGTGCACTGCAGGGACGTTTGAGGCTTGTCTCTGCCATGGGAACAGAACACTGTCAGGGACATGCGTCTTCTGCTCCTGCACAGTTTCCAAGTTCAAAGGCTCCTTGAAATTTAGACTGACAAATTCTTACATCATTGACTCTCTTATATACTTTATATATTTTACTTATTTATGTATTTATTCATTTATTTATTTATTTATTTATTTTTTCTATTTTTTTGAAGATTTTATTCATTTATTTAACAGAGACACACAGCGAGATAGGGAACACAAGTAGGGAGAGAGGGAGAGGGAGAAGCAGGCTTCCCATGGAGCAGAGAACCTGACGCGGGTCTCCATCCCAGGACCCTGGGATCATGACCTGAGTCGAAGGCAGACGCTTAACGACTGAGCTACCCAGGCGCCTCTACTTAATCTATTTTAAATCAGCTTTAAAACTTCAATTAGTGTAAAGATTGTTATACACAGGACATTGCTATAAATGGATGAGTCCTCTGTTGAGGGGTTCTTCCATCTCTCCTGCCCTGACAACCCTCGTGGCCTCATGTGGAATTTGTGGGGGATGAGTGTCTAAAATCTGGGTCCAAAGAACAGACATTTATCCAAAGCCCTCCAACAAGCAGGGGGGTGAGCAGTAGACATCGTGGGATTAAACAGGGAGCAAAAAGCTCATGACCGGACAGAACCGAATGTGGAGATGGATTTGTTTGGTGTTGTTTGTACCTTCACAATATTAAGTCATCCAAGCCATGGATGGGCGACCCTCTCACTTATTTAAATCTTTTTAGTATTTTCAGCAATCCTTTTTACTTTTCAGTTTGCAAGTCTTCTGTCTACTTGGTTAAGTTGACTCCAAAGTGTGTTCTATTCTTTTCGATGCTATCTTCAATGGATTTGTTTTTTAATATCCTCTTGGGCTTCTTCATTGTTGATGTAGGGACAATCAACTGGTTGTTGTAGGGAAATTACGACATGAACTCCTGTAGGAGATGCTAGACAGATAGAGCTGAGGGGGATAATAGAATGTGTTCCCTATGTTGGAACAGTAGGGCATGTAATGAAGCAGGAGGGAATCTGAGAGGGAAGCTCTGCATCGATGACCCTCAAATGAGCGATCTCACAGGGTAGACTCTGAGCACAGGAGGAATTTAAGAACTAAATTGACCCTGTGCTGCCCCAATACTTACGGGTAAAACAGAAAAGCATATAGTTTTCTTGTAATGTTTTTTAGTTTGAGAAAACTCATTTATGTAGTTAATGTAAACCACATACTTGAGAAGCACCAACTATTTTCTGATTGGTGCAGGTAAGGAAGTAACAGGAAGAGTCGGGAAAGAGCCCCCTCTGTGCTCCTGACGCAGTGGTTCTGTCAGGACTGAGAGGAGAGCCCTGCTTCCAGCTCTCTGCCTCCTCAGGGTGTGATCCCTGGGAGAGGACGCTGCCCTCCCCGCATCCAGCCCCTCACTGCTGCTTGATCAGCTCCCCCTCCGTCCTCCAGCCTCCAGCATCTCCCACCACCTTCCCCCTGGAGCCAGATTCCTCTATCTCTGAGAAGGTCAATGTCATCAAAAGATATCGTCTCAAGCATTGAAACCCTTCTTGGACTGTGGATTGTTTGAGGATGAAGGAAATAAAAATGTGTTCCACACCACTAATTCCACTTGAAATTCACACTGGAACTGTGCAGTTAGAAAACTATAAGATTCTCGGGGCACCTGAGTGGCTCAGTTGGTGAAGCATCTGCTTCGGCTCAGGTCATGATCTCAGGTTCCTGGGATTGATTCCAGCATCAGGCTTCCTGCTCAGTGGGGAGCCTGCTTCTTCCTCTCCCCTTGCCTACCGCTCTGTCTCCCTGCACTCTCTCTCTGTCAAATAAATAAAGAAACTCTTTAAAAAAAGAAACATCTAAGATTCTAATTTTAAAATATTCACAGATAATTATTCTTTTATTTTATTGATTCATATGCTCTAATACTGAGACATTTTTAGTTCTGTTTATATGATAAAAAATTGTGTATTTATCATCTACAGTAAGAATCAGATATTCAGCAACTGCACCATTTTCACATATAATATCAATCTTTTGGCCAATGTCAAAAATAAATAGATATCAGCAGGATATGACATGTGCATGACAAAAGTTCGGGGATGCTTGCCAGAAGGTAATTCATGTTGATGGGATGGGGACTATTGAAGTGAATCCCTAGGTGAGGAGGTTGCCAAAGTCCATCACTCCTCCCCAAGAGGTGTGGGTCTGGCCCACCTCTCAGCTCCCCACGTAAGGAAGGACCTGAATGAGGACACTCAGGAAGACACATGGATCTTCAACTAGAACAACGGTTCCCTTGGGATGATGCATCGTCTCCATATGGGGTAGCTGTCTATGACCATACATCTATTCCATTTATATGTCCCATCTCTGCTTCTGGTCAAGGACAAGGTGGGTATGAGAGGAGGAAGGTGGAAACAGAAATAAGGAACAGACTCTCAGAATGGATATAGAGGAATGTGGTCCAGTGAAGGGCTGTGCCTCATGCAGTAGACAAACGGGGAGAGAGGTCCCTCAAGGAATTCCAGGTGAAGGTTGGATTTCCCCCATCCCCACCCGGGGAAGGACAGGGTAATCGAGTGCGGGATGGAACTGGTCAATTATTCCTTGGGGCAGGATATCGGAGTCTCAGGGATGCCTTGGAGCGGAGAGAAAGTGAAACAAGGAAGAGTAGGAGAAGCGAGGAGCATCTAAGGCAGAGAGAAAGGACCCCTCTGTCTAATTCACTGCCGGTTCCCAGCACAGAGCCCCTGCCCCTCTAGAGGGGAGCTGTCTGCGGAAACCGCAGAATGTGGTGGAATGACTGACTGAGGGCATGAGGAAGCTGGACAGGCACAGAGAACCTGCAAGACTGATCCAGTCACTGGGACACCTGGCTGCCTCAGTCGGTTAAGCGTCTGCTTTCTCTTCAGGTCATGATCCCAGAGTCCTGGGATCAAGCCCCTCTGCCCCTGCCGCTGCTCATGTTTGCTCTCTCTCTCACACTCTTTCTTTCTCCCTTTCAAATAAATAAATAAAATCTTTTTTAGAAAAAAAAATAGAGAATATTATTAGGAACTAATCAACGGAAAGGCGTGAGATGAGATTGGCTTCACAAGAAAAGGTAACAAACTTCCAGAGAGCAGAAAATTTCATTTGTTTGTTTCATATATATGTTATTGAAAAGCACTGAAAAACAATGGAAAATTTAAATTCTTTTTTTTTTTTACAGTTTTGAGTAGGATTGAAAACCAGTGAAAAATAATGGAAAATTTAAATTCTTTTTTTTTTTTACACTTTAAAGTAGGATCCATACAGAATGTGGGGCTTGAACTCACGATTCTGAGATCTAGAGTTGCATGCTCAACTGAGTAAGCCAGCCAGGTGCCCCCAGAAAATTTAAATTTTTATAGAAAGAAAATGTAACACTGATACAGACACCTGAAAAATATTATACAGGAAAAGGAAATTTGGAGATCAGTATTAAGACATATTTTACGAATGATCTAAATACAATATGAACAGTGTGACTCCAAGCTCACATCTATATGTTCATACACCATGACCACATGTGATTTACTGCAGGCATACAAGTTGAATTCCACAGTAAAAAAAATTTTTATATAAAATACCCTATTAATAAAGCAGTAGATGAAAATCACATTATCTCAATAGATCTTGAAAGACTCTTCGAGCAAATGGAAAGCAAAGTCCTAACAAAAACTACATAAAATAGAAACAGACAGACACATTGGACCCATGGTAACACACTCTGTCCGGCACACCTCGAACTCAGTCCCTCAGACAGGAAGTTAGCTACGGTGGTGAGGGGGGAAGGACATTTCTACAAGTCCAGGAACAGGCATAAGTGGCCTTAACTCCATTATTATTCAACGTCTTTCTGCAAGTAATAGACAATGTAAGTAAACAAGAAAAATCAATGCTTAGCCCTCAGCATTGATAGGAATAAAAAGGGAGTCATCCTAAAAGATTCAAATATACGATTCCTCAATATTCCTCTGTTGGTGCAGCAGGGACAGAAGAAATCAGCCCAATGAGCACAAAGAACAGACATTCCTATGGAAGACTAATAGGATTACATGGGTCTGGAAACTTCTAGAAATAGGTAAATGATCAAGAATGGAGAACCCATATTCCTCAGAGTTCAGGGGGGAGATGAGCACTCTGGACCTGCCACCCCCAGTCCATGAACCTCAGTGTAGAGACCCTGTGTCCCAACCGGATGGGGGAGATGACCTTTCTGTGTCCTTGGGAGACCCTTTGTCTAGGGAGAGGCTGCTGTGAGTGAAGGTGGGGTCAGGAGGAAAGGAGGAGCCCTCACCCCCAGGAGATGCCCTTGCATGGACTTGGCCCCATGATGGCCGCAGCAGGAGCACCAGAAGCAGAAGCCACGGGAAGAGCCTGAGCAGCCGCTGGGCCTCCCCGTCCTGGCCGATGAGAAAGGGGCTCTGGTCCCAATTTCCACAGGCCTGGAGTCTGTGTGAGCCTGAGACGCGGTCCCAGGAGGGGCAGTGAGGAGCAGAATGTGCTCAGACCTCAGCCCAGTGATGGTCAGGGAGCCAGAGCTTTAAGACATGGAAGGAAAGAAAGGATCAGAGCCCCCAGAGGGACTCACATCATAATAGCTACGGATTTGGGACCCCATTTTGAGAGCTGTTGGTACAGGACACATATAGGACACTCCCGATGAGTCGGGACTCGCACGTAGCTAGACTGTGTTTTGCTGGTTCTTCCCCAACTCATGATGGACTCTGTCCACCGGCCATCCTGCCATGGTACCCAGAAATTTTTGCTCAATTTCAGAAAATGTTAAAATCTGTGGATGCCAAGGAGAGGGTTCAGGGACAAATTTAAAAGAATGTGAAATGAATTCGTGGACAAATTCCCTCAGAGGGATCTCAGGCCCCAGGCTGTACCAAAGAAAGAAAGCAAGCAGTTGGCTTGGCCAGGAAATAGGGCTGCATGGGGAGCCCCGTTGCTGTGGGGACAGCACGTCTGTGTTGCTTCTGGACAGCCCGGGAGCACGGTGTGAGTATGGAGTCCACTGTCACAGGGCGGGCAGGAGTAATCAGTCTCGTCCTCAGCTTGAAGCCCAGCGATGGTCAGGAGCCTGAGTTGCCAGACTTGGAGCCAGAGAATTGATCGGGGATCCCCAAAGATTCATTATTATGAGCATAGATGAGGAGTTGGAGGGGCTGCTCCTCAGAGCTCTTGGCACTAAAGTGGTACTAAAGAACATAACCCCTGGGGTTGGAGCTGCTTCCATTGCAGGAGGTGGTGACCCTCTGGCCAAGGGACCCAGACTCAGAGGGCGGCTCACTCAGCACAGATTGGGCCCAGGACCCTGCAAGGGGGAGAGACACAGAGAGGGTGATGCTGGGGTCTAGACACAATAGGAGAATGTTATAGTAGGTTTTTGCAAAAGGAACCTAGAAAGAAATTTTATGTGTGGTCAACACTTGCTAAAATTAAGATAAATTTAAGTAAGTAAGTGAGCTTTAACATGAAACTATGTGGATGCAAGATTAAAATTCTGTTTTAACTTGGTTAAAAAGTCAAATTTTTCTTGACTACTGGTTCACTTTTACAAAAAAAAATGGTAAACAAAAGTTTTTGTTCACTTTTAAAATTATCTGCTTGGAAAATATGCACTCTCTTTTACCAAAATATTTCCTATGTTTATCAGAATTTTGATGAGTTGAAAAACATATATTTTTGATAATTTAAAAAGTCCTACATTTGGCTTACAACTATATTACTTTCCGTATTTATGTTTGATAGATGTTTGTGTTCCGTGTCACAGGAATACCATATTTCCTTGTCAATTACATCGTAATGGCCTCTAAGCCATCCGTAGTCATGGCCACTGTCATGTCTTGTCACATACAGTTCTCATCTTACGCTGATGCTACTGCAAATGTGTTACATCTTCAAGGATACTCATGGGCAGAACTTTGAGAAAATATAGGTTTCTGATATCTTTAAGAGAGTAAAACTAAAGTAAAAAGTGCCACAACTAGTAGAAGAACTGGATTCAAACAGAACAAAAAATGAATAACATGAAACTGAATGTCCAGAGGAAAATAATTATAATTTTATGACTTTTTGTTTGAAACATTGTTGACTTTTAAAAATGTTTTGTTCCTTCAGATTTAAGGAAACTTCTCTTAAGCTAACTGGTCTATAAGAACTTCACCAAATATACCTTGGTGAACAAATGAAACTATTTATTTTTTCTCCATACCAGATCCCTTCAAAACTCAGAAACCATCAGAGAGCATTCTATACATTAATGGCAAATTATTTATTAGCATAAGTTTCATAAGATTCTGTTTTCCTTGTAACAAGATATAATTGGAAACATTGGTTAGATTACTAAGACTCTGACTACAGGTCATTTTTGAAAGAGATATGTATTTGGATAAACTCAGATATGACCAGGCAGCTCTAAGGAACTAACATTGACTTAATGTAGACAATAAAGCCGCTTCAAGTATCAGCCGGACACCTGCTCACAGAGTTTCCAGGAGCTCTACCAGGTGACTCAGGAAGGTCATGTTTTAGCAGGTGGAGGAACCGTGGGATATTTGGGTCCCTGAAAACAGAGAACTTCCCCAAGTCTATAGGTATTGCAGGCTAAGTCTGATGACAGGTACCTGGCACAAGTTTTGGCTTAGCTTCTGGCCTGGAAGGGCTGGTCAATGTTCAATCTAGAGGTTTCTTATAAAAGTTCCAGCAAAGCAGGTTTTAAAGAGCCTATATGGTTGATTGCCATTCTTGCTGCATTTATATAAATAATCAGACCAAGTTCTTTTTGAAACTACAATTACTTGGTGAGCAAATTAATGTTAATTTGGCTATACTTAGTAGAGATTAGGGTGATTGTAGAGAAAAAATGCTTCAGTAACACACCAGAGTGAATAATTGGTTCAAATCCTGTCAATTAAAGCATGGACTAGATCCTGATGTTCTCTAGCTTCCTACAATGTCTGGCTACAAGTCTCAAAACTAACATTATGATTTTTCTCCCACCTTTCTGAGTTGGACTCAAACTGCCTTTTCCCTGAAGTCCTGAAAAGTAAATACAAACAACACAATGTAAACTTCAGAAAAACTACCAGAGCCACTCACACAGAGACGGTGTTCGTCCCTGTTGCTCTGTGGACGACTCAGGGTTCACCAGACACATTTGAACTACAAACCAGGAAAATCTGTCAGATTGTCACTGCCTGCTGTCACTCTATCTGAAGATATTTGAGCTTGACATCTAGAAGTCTTCTCCCCTGCTACCCTCAGAACTTGGGAACTGTATTATAATTTGAATCAATCATTAACCATCATTTTGCTTATTTCCAAGAAATGTCTCTTGTTCAATACCTGATTTCTAGAACCCCAGGCCTTACTTTCAGAACACACCTGCATCACCCCCTCCTATAATAAATTTAACTAAACCGGCCTATTGTCAGGAGTGTCAACCAAACTGAACAATCGTCTAGCCCCACTTTGGACATGTGTAACTTTGGGGAGTTTCAGAGGAGGGAGGGACCTGGCCAAGGATAGGCTGACCCAAGATGGGCCACTTTGGTGTGAGCATTATTTACTCAAAAGGAAATGAAACTCATCAGATCTAAGAAAAGCTCTGTACCTCCCCCAAAACTGCCTGCTTGTACCAGGAAGAGAGCTATTAGCAGGGGGTCCTCTGTACCTAAGACATGTATCTACAGAGCAGGACAACTTTGTTGGCAAACATGTCCTCTCACCGTCCTGCTAATGCTCTTTCTCCTCTTTGATCCTCAGACCCCTACCCCCTGCTTCACTCATATAAGTGTCATGTTGCCTGACTGTCTTTGGAATTCTCCATGTCTGTGTGGATTCACGTTATGTAGGCTATTAATATTGATTTTGAACTGCTAATCTGCCAAATTCATTTTGATTCTGATTCAGCCAAATGGACCTTGAAGAGCACAGGAAATACTTCCTCCCCAACAACAGGCACAGGTGAAGTTGCATCAAGGGTCCGATAAGAGTAAGTAGGTATGTGCGTCTCTAGGACTCCTGACGAACAGTCCCCTGGGTCAGGGGCTGATCCTAACTCCTGGAAACATGAGATATAAGTCATCCTGCCTCAGAGATGGGTTCTCATACTGCCCCAGCTGGTGGAACCCCTCTACCCACTGTTCCCAAGCCCCCCACCTCTAACCTCTCCTTCCCACTCTCATTCTCAGGCCCTGTTTCCCCCAGGTCATGAGGACTCTTACTTTCCTCCCCATCAACCCCTTGTCCAGAACTCCCAGTCGGACTGGGACAGAGTCCACAGCCCCTGCCGCATCCCACCTACATGCTCCCTCCAGTTCCTTCATTGTCTGTGTAGAACAGGGATGCCATGATGACGCATCAGATTGTGGAGTTCCGTGTGCACCCCTCCAATGCTCCGGCTCCACCCCACCAACCCCACCCCTCCTCATTATCCTGAGACACAGCTTTCCCTGACAACATGTTTAGCTTGTGTCCTCTCTCTTCCCCCACACACTGTCAGCTCCCTGAGCCTGCACACCCTTCCTGTCATGTCCACATATGTCCCACATCCCTAGACTAACATGGTAGGTGTTCAGTAAGTGCAGTGAATGCAAACTCTCTGGACAGTGCTCTACCCTCAGTCAGACACGGGTGGACGCCCTGTCTCTGGTTCTATCCTGACCTGTCATAGTGATACGGGATTGTCAAGACCAATGGTTAAGAAAGAATTCTTGAGACATTTAATGTTGAAAAAGATGATTTTACTAGAGCCCGGAGACAGGACCCATGGGCAGAAAGCTCACTGGGATTGTGAGGAGTGACTGATTATATACTTTTTAATTAGTGGAGGTGAGGGATAGGGTAAGTCTTAAGGAATTTGGAAGCCAGGCTTTCAGGGATCAAGGGACTAGCTGCTGTGAAGATGAGCTTACTTCAGTCTTTAATAAAACGCCCACATGAGGACACTAAGGCACCCATGAGGTCGTTGAGGAAACTCACACTCCGCATGGGTCAGGTGTCTGTCAGGGGCTGCAGCTGGAGGAGATTGACTTTAAGCGATATTTCTCTTGCCTTTGTTTCCCTCGTCAACTGACTCTGTTACCCGGGCAGCCTGCCCTTGGCACCCAGGAGTTTCTCCTCAACATGAGAAAACCATACAGTGTGTTCCTGCTTAGGAGAGCCTGGAGAGACTGAATTTAAGAGAATTTGGACTATTTTGTAGCCAATGTTCCTTAAGATTAGTTCAGACTACAGTTTAGACCAAACAAAGGAAGCAGCTGACTTGGCCAAGGTGGGGGAGCTGCACAGGGAGACCCGTTGCTGAGGGACAGCAGGTTTTTGTCTCACTTCCCCACAGGCCTGAGCACTGTGTGAGCAGTGACACTGCTGTCCCACGCTGAGCAGTAATATTCAGCCTCATCCTCAGCCTGGAGCCCAGTGATGGTCAGGGTGCCTGTGCTGCCAGACTTGGAGCCAGAGAATCGATCCGGGACCCCTGAGGGTCGGTTGCTATTACTATAGATGATGGTTCTGGGGGCTTTTCCTGGGAGTTGTTGGTACCAGCTAAAACCATAACTCCCAAAGTTGGAGCTGCTTCCAGTGCAGGAGATGGTGACCCTCTGGCCCAGGGCTCCAGACACGGAGGGCGGCTGAGTCAGCACAGACTGGGCCCAGGACCCTGCAAGGGGGAGAGACGCACAGAGGGTGATGCTGGGGTCTAGAGACAAGAGGAGGAAGCAGGGCCCCACAAGTCCTCCCAGGGCCCCTTCCCCTGCCCTGCATCCGGTCACCTGTGCAGTGAGCGAGGAGGCTGAGGAGGAGAGGGGACCAGGCCATGGTGGAGGTCATCACCGATCCTGCCTGCTGTGGCCCCACAGCTGTGCAGAGCCTCCTCTCGTCTCTCCCTTCCCCTCTTCATCCTCTGAGAGAGGGAGGGCCTGGCCATGCAAATGAGCCCCAGCTCTCTGACCCCTCCCTGGTCCTGGGTCAGGTCCTCTGCTTCAGCATGTCAGGGGGGTTGGGCAGGGGAGGGGCCGTGTGGGGCCAGGGGTGGTGAGGTCCCAGCTGTGAGCCCTGAGCAGAGGGCACGGGCAGGGCCAGGAGGCAGGTCCCAGCTCTGATCACCCCTGACTCCTCAGAAATGGAACCAGCGTGCCCCCTGGTGTCCAGACCCAGACACATCATAGTGTGACATGGTGACCAGCCCATCAGACACATGTCCACACCCCCCTCATCTGTTTTGACCACTGTTCCCTGCATTAGGTCCTGACCAGGTGTCCCTATATGTCACCTCCCACTATGTCAAGAATCACTATATATCATGCTAAGAGTCTTCAGAATGAATCTGTCCACTGCTCCCATCTCTGTTCCTGGGTCAGGACTGAGGTGGTCTCTCTACACAAACTCTTCTAGATCAGGACCCAGGCAAGAGTAGTGACAGGTCCCCATGGACAAAGGATCACTTCTGTGCAGGATGCTGGGAATTTCCTCTTATGTGCCTTCTCCCTGATTTCCAGAGCTCTACTTCTTCTGAGGCCCCCACAGCACTGAGGACATGGGGAGCTCTTCTCCCCAGATTGTGGGTAGAAGCTGCCACGTGCATTCCTAGACGGTTACACACAGAGCATCTTTGTCACCTGTCACTGTTTCCCACTGTTTGAAGCAACACTTGTCCACACATTGGGCAGGGATTCCCTCCTCGGCTCTGTCTTCCCGGCACAGACACGAGTCTGCAGGAGCCCTGCCACGTGAGTGTGTGTGGCCCTGACCTCAGAGCACAAAGGACAAATGTGCTGGAAGTTCCAGGAAGAAATGAGTGACAGCTGTAGATGCTCTGACAGGGACCTAGTGACAGAGTTTAGGTGTCAGTCACCACGGAACCAACCTCATATTTAAGATGAGCGTGTGTTATTTTATATGTAATTCTATTCACTAAGATTGATTTAAACTCGATGATAATGTCAGTATGAAGATACAGGTACACTCAGAAGTATACTTTCCCCAAATCTTTGCTTAGTGCAGAGAGAATCTGGGTGGAAAGAGTGGTTAAGCACATGGATGGAAAAGAGTGGAACAGGAATGCCTTCTGTTCTCAGGAGAATAGAGTTTTATATTCTTTTTCTAAAATCACTTTTTTGTACCATGTTTCTGGTCTCCCACATAGGAAAGGTCAATGTGGTGCCCAGTGAAACCCCTTGAGGGGCCTGTTCCCAGGAACTCAGAACCATCCTGCTGACAAAATTACCAAACACAGACAGAGCTTCCAGGACGGAGGGATTTGGCGTCAGACCACTGTCTGGGGTGAGAACAGCTCTAGTCCCTGCAACTGTGTCCAGCATGTTCAGGATGGAACCTTTATTCATTCAGTCACCCATGACTACTGCCCAAGGTCAAGTGGACCCAGAAGTTTCTGTCAAAGGTCCCACATGTGAGTGGTGGCAAGGTGGAGATAAGGGGGAAGGTGTCCCTGAAGTCACAAGCCCCGTGGCCCTGGGTTGGGACAGAAGATTTTCCATCAGAGTGCAGCCTGGTTGGAGATGACTGGGGTGACTGAGGGAGGAAGAGCCCAGCCCTGAGAGCAGGTGGAGCATGTGTTCCTTGTCCCCAAGGGTTTTGGCTTCTGTGGGAGCAGCACTGAGGCTGGGGTTCCAGAATCAAAGTACCGATCAGCCTCAGCCACTAACTAGGGCCCAGAGATGTACAGGGGCTAAGCTGCCCATGGGAACAGAGATGTCCCCTGAGATCCCTGAGCATCAGCCTTATCCCAGGAGAGCAGGTGTTCAGAGCCCATCCTGGCTGCCCTGGGGACAGGACCCAAGCTGCACGCAATGGGTCCAGGGTTTCCTGTCGAGGAGGATTCTGCTTCTCGAGATTTTGACCCTGAGAATGGCTGGGTGAGCACAGGTCAACCTTGACTCTTGAGGGACAGAGAGGCCTGGAAACTGCAGAGTCCCAGACGAACTATTCACTGACAGGGAGGAGAGGGGTGTGTGTGTGTGTGTGTGGCCAAAAATGACGTTGTGTGACCCTGGGATCTCTTATGACTTTGAAACACCCTGACGGATAGTTCTCCATGATGATTCTCTTTATAAAACTCCAGGGTCCTGGGGCGCCTGGGTGGCTCAGTCATTAAGCGTCTGCCTTCGGCTCAGGTCATGGTCCCAGGGTCCTGGGATCGAGCCCCGCATCGGGCTCCCTGCTCAGTGGGAAACCTACTTCTCCGTATCTGACTCCCCCTGCTTGTGTTCCCTCTCTCGCTGGGTCTCTCTCTGTCAAATAAATAAATAAAATCTTAAAAAAAATAATAAAATCAATCAATCAATCAATCAATCAATCTCCAGGGTCCTGATACTGCATTTAGAGATAAGGGTCTCAGAGATTTTTACTGGAAAAGGATTTATTTAGGCCAGGAGGCCTCATGTGGGAGCAAATCTATTAATTATTCACTGAACTGGGAGTCCAGGTCTTGTTGAGTGACAAGAAATCTGTCAATTTTTTATCTCTGCAGACACAAGACCTACAGCTGTGAGGTTTTCAGGGGTTAGAAGCACAAGGCAGGGGGGAGCACACAACCCCCTCCTTCCTGCCCCACATCCCAGCCAGACCCAAAGGCCCCCATGTCCCCACATGTCTACCAGGCAGTGAGAACAATATATTGCTGATAGTTTTGTGTGTGTGTGAAAATACACTACCACTTAGGACTTTAGGAATCAAGCAAAAATATTTTTGTTGTGGAATTCCTATTCAGAGAATTCTTAGGAATGAGAATCGGGAGCATAAGATACATAATGACATATCTTAAAATATGCAGGCGATCCTGTGTCTGTGGATCCCTCCAAGACTCCCCGTGGTTGGTGGCATCATTTAATTCTGAAGTGGGTAAAAACCGGCAGATTCCATGCGCAAGTACGTAAAGGTGGATGAATACATCCTTTGCAGGAACTATAATAACTTTATTTTCAAATTAAAGAGACTTAGGGGGGCTGCAGAGAGGCACAGTAGTTGGAGCTTCCGACTCTAGGTCGTGATCCCAGGGTCCTGAGCTCCAGCCCCTCAAAGGGCTCTGCACTGAGCATGGATCTGCCTAAGACATTCTCTCCCTCTCCCTCTGCCTCTCCCATTGCGCGCTCTCTCTAAAACAAATAAATAAATCTCTAAAAAAAATACATTGACTGGGAATGTTGGGAACACAAAATGAAGCCTGGGTGAGAGCAGGAAGGAGAATGTGGGGGGGTCGCAAGCATCTGTATATTCTGGTCATTCTCCTCTCTAGAGATGGACTCTGGAGACTGGAAAATACATCAAGATCATTTCCAGTTTTCTCTCAAACCCTGACATGGAGACATAGGTTAGACCGAGGAGCCAGAGGAGAGACTGAAGCCTGAGGGATGCAGGAGCAAAGAGGAGTAGAGGAAGATATGGGGGGTGTTGTCAGGGAGAGTGTGTAGGATCTGGTCCAAGTTCATGTGAAACTGGTTCAGAGAGAGGAGACTGTGTCTGTGACCAGGGTTATTGTCAATGTATCAGCTGTGGATACATCAGGAGTGACACAAGGTCACACTTGATGGAATAAGATGATAGAACAGCCTGTAGAGGAATGTTCGCTGGGCAGTGTGTTCGGTTGTAGACACGGAATTCCTTCCTGTCCATCTTCTCCAGATTCAGTGGGGATGTGCGGTGGGGCTCGGATATCTCATGTGTCTGTATCTTCCTTGGAGGCCCCATTTTATGTCACTTTCTGTGCATTACATGACTCTTCCTCTTTCCCTGTTATGTCTCACCAGGTAAATTTCTTACTAAAAAGAGGCTCAGAAACAAGATCCGTGGCTCAAGAGCTTTTAGACCCACTTCTTCCTTCTCTGAGACGCTGTGAGGAGCGGTAGCTGCGCCCACTGCCGTGAGCCCTGTACCCCAGTGAGAGTCCGCCTCGGCCTCAGTCTGCAGCCCCGAGATGCGCAGAAGCCCCTCATTGGCCGAGGCATCTTTGGAGCCCGAGAAGCGGCCGGGGACCCCGGGACCCTGGTGCTTATTTGAGTCTGAGGAGCAGTATAGCAGATCTGGGGGAGGGCTCCCTGGCTGCTGCTGGATCCAGTCGATGTTAGAGCCGCCCACACCGATGTCCCTGTTCAGGGTGCAGGTGAGTCTGGCCGTCGTTCCCGGAGATGCCCAGAGGGAGGGCGGCCGGGTCAGCACGGGCTGGGACTGGTTGCCTGCAGACACACACATAGGAATGAAGAGAAGGGATTGGGTGCCTGTGGTTGAGGAGCTGAGCCAGGGGATCTGACTCAGGCTAGGGGGCCGCCCTCAGGCACTGGGGCCTGTCCCCACCTGTGCAGTGACAGAGGCGTGCAAGGAGGACCGGGCTCCAGGCCATGGTGTCACAGCCCCTTCTTAGGCCACAGAGCTGGGCCTGGGCTGCCCTGGGCCTGTCTTATCCCCTGTCCAAGGACCTCCTAGAGGAGGGGCTGCTCAGGCAAATGTGACCCACCCCTGCTTCTCCCTGCTGTGCACTCCCAGGTGTGTGGCCCTTGGAAGCAGAGAATTCCTGATGCACTAGTTTCTTCCTGGTGGGCCTGGAGGATGCACCTGCTGGGATCACACACAGGCCCAGGTCCGGGGACTTATCCAGCCCCAAAGAGGAAACACCCGCCGTGTCCACACTGAAAGTTAGGGACCTGGCCTTGGGGCCTCCTGTCAGTGGAGGACCGACCTGCTGGGAGACCTTCGCCTGAAGAAACCCCCAAATACAGTCCCACAGCACTCCTCTTGGACTCTGGAAGAATCTCTCCTTCTTTCCCACTGCTGGCAAGCCTCTCCTGCACCTGCTTCCCTCATGCCTGTGCTCCCACCATGGGAGAGTGACTCTCCAGGAAGGACAGAGGTCCTGGTGTGCTGTCCCTGCTCAGGCTTCCTCCGTGCAGTGGGGTCCAGCAGGAGGTACCTGTGCAGTCCTGACCCAGGAGAGCCTGTGAACCTCTGTGCAGCTGAGGACCAGACACGGGGACCAGTGAGCAGAGGGAATCTGTCCCACGGCAGGGGGGGTCGGTGCTCAGAGGAGGCAGGCTGGCTCTGGGTGCTGAGTGTGAATAGCAGCTTGCAGTGGAGACACACACCTTCACAGAGAAGGCCAGCGAGTGTGAGAACGCCGCGCCTTCCTGAGCAGGGCCGACGGGACCCGCAGCGGCTGTGGGGACAGAGCAGGGCCTGGGGATCCTGCAGGAACAACAGACGGGCCTCCTGTGACCTCCCCTCTATTTTCTCTTCTGGTCAGTGCTGCTCACTAGGGATTTAGCTCTGGGAAGTTCTACGACAGAACCTGGGACAGGGAGCCCTGGAAGGGGACACCGGGTGGGGGTGGGGGCCGGAAGGAGAGGACAGCGGGGGAAACTATGAAGGGAGAAAGGCCACGTGTCCCCAGGTGGGACCCAGAGAGGTGACTGAGCCGACCCTGGGTGTGGGAGGAAGGGATGGTCCAGAGTGTCGGGTGGACGGACGGCGATGCCCGCAGAGATGGGGATGCGCAGACTGACACAGGGGAGGTCGGGTGGGAGAGCCCGTGGGGGGCTGCAGATGGGTCTGTTGTCCCTCTGACACGTGGCGACCATGGTGGGACCTGCGGAGAGGTGTGGACGCACGGATGAGCGGGGCTGAGAGACCCCGTCCCCCCCCATCGGAGGGAAGCAGGTAACACAGTAACCGCCTGGGTGAGGGCTTAGTCTGCAGCATTCGTTCGTTCATTCATTCTCCCCCACATTTTTTATTTTTAAAGACTTTATTTATTTATTAGAGAGAGAATGCACTTATAAGCTGAGGTGGGGGGGTGCAGAAGCAGAGGGAGAAGCAGACTCCCCACTGAGCCAGACCCAGGGCTTGATCCCAGGACCCCGAGGTCATGATCTGAGCCTAAGGCAGATGCTTCTCTGACTGACCCACCCAGGCCCACCTCCCCTACATTCTTTAAACACACATTTAAGTGTCAGAGCAGTGTTCATCACGATGAATGAAATATGATTTTTATATTCATTTCAGAATTGCTAGCACATTGTCTGTTTCCTATAATGTGGTGGTTGCTGTTTGCCCTCCTCGGTGTCTGTGTTTGCGAGCCCAACTTACATCACACAGCGGTGCCTAGTCAATCACTTTGTGTCTATTTATCAAAGGATCCTCTGATACACTGGAGAAAAGTATGCAATTTTATGTGCACCAAATTGGATGATAAGGAGTGTTGCGAAAAAATAAAAATCACACCGGAGGGAGGCCAAGTGACCCTCGGAGAAGTAGGAGAACTCCGATTTATTTTACGCCAGTGGACCCACATGAGCTCGTGCTCCATGTTCTGGGCCCCAGGCAATGCGGTTATAGGGCTTTTAAAGGGAAGGAAGGCAGTCAGGTTCCAAGGGCTCTGCTGACTGCTGGTAGGTGGGTTTAAACTGGGGGAGCGGGGGCTGCTTTAGGCGTGGACAATAGTGCGGGCAGCCTGTGGTGGGAAGCCTGTTTACAGAAGCAAAATGGCCGGTTATCTCTTGCTCCCACGAGGGCTTCTGGTTATCTCCAGCTTATTGTTAGTAACTTTCCATGTTCTCGGGCCTCCTGGCCTGGGCCTGCTCTGCATACTTTTCCTCTTCAGGAGGATCCAAACTTAAGAGAACAAGGAAGAATTAGAAAGAATAATGAACATATCTGAAAAACACAGTGTCAGCTTCTGAAAGTCACCATAAAATATAGAAATAAATGACCGATATCATATCTCTTAGAAATAGCAACTAAAATCATGAGTTTCAGAACTAATGAAATCTATTTCATCCTGAATAAATTGGGGAGTCACAGTAATCAGCCAGGCTCCCTGACCTTGAAGGAAGCCCTGAGAAACTCTCATGGACGTCTCAAGGCTTCACAGATCAGAGGAATCCTTTCTCAATGGGAAGGTCTGGAGACAGTGGGGAGAACAAAGATGCAAAACGGGGTGCTGGAGAAGAACCTTGGGCCCAGGAACCCTCACAGAGTTAGAAAGAGCAGACGGATCCCCCCAACCCCTGATGGCTCTAGGGTGATGCTCAATGTCCTACGCGAGAGGTGGCTTTGGGCTGTGCTTTTCCTCTCTGAAGGACCCTGCTGATGCACACTGTCCACCGGGGGCTACGATACCATGGAGTCCCATCACTGCGTCCACGTGTGAGCAGAAAAACTAGGGGTTCCCAGGAGAAAAAAACAAACAAACGAACAGAGGGGATACAGCTTACCTGACACAAGAGAAGTCATTTGAGGCCCCCACCTATTTCCTGTGATCTCTGCCCTTGTGGCTCCACTTTCCCAGCACACACCTTGCAGATCTTCCTAAGAGGTGTCAGAATTAAGAAGAAAGGAAAACACACAAAACAAAACAAAACAGAACAAAAAAACTCCAGTAGTTAAAGCTTTAAGGGAACAAAGGGAATGCAAAAATGGACAGGCTCTACCAGGCCAGGAAACAGTCTCACCACATCAGAGACAATGAATCAATCAGTGGTGAACCCCCCAGTGCTGCTTCCAAGAAAACCAGGCCCTGTGTTCCTTGCCCCAGATAAGGAGCTCAAACCCTTTCCAGTGTACCCTGGCTCTGGGAGCAGGTCCCTAGCCCCTTCCCCTTGTGGGGCAGCCACCTCGGCTTCACTATACTGTTCGAGCCTCTGCCCTGGGAGGAGCCCTGGCCGCACTCACAGAGCAGAGGATGCCTGTATAGGCCTGTGCTCTCAGGACTCCTGACCGACCTTACCCCCACCTTGACAAGGGATGACAAAGCTCCCCTCTGAATATTCATCCCAAATACGAAATAAAAAGAACCCACTCACTCCACTTTTCGGAGTCAAGGCTTTGCAACTTATTCCCTGTGATCTCCTTATTACTTCATTTTCCTCTCCCTCCCTCTGCTGTGGTTTTGGAATATAGGTGAGGTGCGGTGGGGTGAAGTTCAGAGCCCAGGACTAAGAAAGAAGCCTTGGGATGTCTTTGGTGCAAAGTGGTGGTTCCTTAAAGCATGGGGACTGGCCCGGTGGGCAGAAAGAGCTGCTGTCCCCGGGTCATGAGGGGCTGCTGATTCTATACTATGGGGTTGGGGGAGGTAAGGATAAAGGGAAGTTTTGAAAGAACTTTCCTGTATTAAAGAAGACACACAAGATACCGGGGGCTTTGCAATTTGTCAAGTTAAGGTTTTTTTTCCTTCAGGAAAGTATTAATGGTAAGATAGTTGGGAGCTTCCTGGAGGAATGTTATCAGGGGGCTGTAGGTTTAAAAGAAATTCAATGTTATGGACATTTCCTTCTGCCTCAGCCGCCCTCAATTTTATGGAAGGGAGGGTGATGTTAGAGCTTCAGGAAACTGAGTTATGGGTCTCTGGAAGTTAGCCTGTTGATAAGAAAGCTTCTTCCTTATAAATCACTAGGACATTTGTAAACTGAGGGAGACTCAGGTCTTGCAGGATTGTGATCTCTACAAGTTAACTATTTCTTTTCCATTTAGGGCAGCCGGGAGTGCCTGAGGAATGTCACACAGATCCCATAGGGGAGGTTGGGGGTGTCAGCTTCTGCTTTGCCCTCAACTGGCCTTCCGTTCCCTCATCACCTCTATATATAACTTATAGTACTTAAATGTACAACTTATGGTATATGATATGTATATGCAACATGTAAGATGATACAATATATATAATCTATAGTATTATTTATCATACCTGATATCTATATTTAGTAGATTAGATATACTAAAATGATACATGTCATAATTCAATAGAATATATGACACATTTAATATATTTCATATGCTTATATAGTATATATACAATATTATAATATGTAATATTTCTAATTATTTATAATAAATATCACATATACTTAAATTTTTTTTCCTTTTCCCCCTAACAAAGACCCCGATAACCTGGACAGCAGAGTACCCCAGTGTGACAGGCCCTGGAAGGAAAACTGGATGCTCTGAGGTGACAGAAAGAATGAGTCTTCGTTTGGGAACAGAGCAGTGCAAATGCCTCCCCCCCACCCCCAGCAGCCTTTCTCTTCAGGCTTAAAGGGAACTCCTTGTCTATGAGGGAGGAGGCCATAGAGGAATCAGGAAAGGACAGAGACGCCCCAGAGGTCTCTGGCTGAGTCCACATTGTTGGCTTTCCCCTCCTCCCCTCCCCAGGGGTCTCTTGCCCTGGGCTCTGGTAGCATGGCACGTGATTATTTTTCAGGACGTGAACCACTCCACGTGGGCGCGTGACTGTCCCTGTCTGAACACCAGCCTGGGCAAGGCCTCCACCAGGTGGCGGATGGAGCGGGAAGGAGGGAGGGAGTCAGAGCTGAGCCCCCACGCAGCTGCGGGGACACAGGTGCTGCAGGCACACTTCAGTGAAGACACCTCCTGCCAAGTGTGCAAGAATGAGTAGAGCAGTTCCCTAGTTGGTCTGGACCAAAAGCCCGTCCTCACAGGCCCAGTCCCACAGCGCCATCTGCTGGACAGAGGCACCAAGTCGTCCAGCCCATCTGACACCTCCCATCGCTCCTGAAATGAGCTCCAGACTTTTGCAATTGGATCCAGAATGATGTCACTGCCCCGGGCAGTAGAATGAAGAGGAGCCCTCTGTGGTGTTCAGGCTGACAAGTTGTTTCCAGATCAGAATGACCTCCGGATGATTAAATACATGGCGTATTGCACACTGCTTACAATAGGAAGGTATTTCAGGATTACCTGACACTGGAATTTACCCCTTCCAGGAGCTTGGGGTCCTAACCAGCCTACCTTCATCTTGAACCAAATAAAAGGCTTAAAGTTCTCCGAGTACCAAGGTGGTTCACACCTCATAGTAATTCTACATGGACCTGGCTTCCAGTTTGACCGTTGTTGTTGATGTGGGTTTGGATTCTCCTGTGAGGTCCCCTCAGCCTGCACTGCAAGGATGTTAGATGCCTGTCTCTGCCATGGGAACAGAACACTGTCAGGGACATGTGTCTTCTGCTCCTGTTCACTTTTTCAACTTCAGATGTTCCTTGAAACTTAGCCTTGACAAATGCTTCCATATTTGACTCTCATATATTTTATATATTTTATTTTATTTATTTATTTTATTTTTTATTTTTTTGAAGATTTTATTTATTTATTTGACAGATAGAGACACACAGCGAGAGAGGGGAACACAAGCAGGGGGAGTGGGAGAGGGAGAAGCAGGCTTCCCATGGAGCAGAGAGCCTGCTGCGTGTCTCCATCCCAGGACCCGGGATCATGACCTAAGCCGAATGCAGATGCCTAACGACTGAGCCACCAAAGCGCCCCTACTTAATATGTTTAAAATCAACTTTATGATTTCAATTAGTGTAAAGATTGTTACACACAGAACATTGCTATAAATGGATCAGTCCTCTGTTGAGGGGTTCTTCCATCTCTCCTACACTGACAACCCTCATACCCTCATGTAGAACTCGAGGGCATGAGTGTCGAAAATCAGGGTCCAAAGAACACACATTTATCCAAAACCCTCCAACCATCAGGGCAGTGAGCGGTAGACATCGTGGGGTTAAACTGGGAACAACAAGCACATGGCAGGACAGCACTGAATGTGGAGATGGATTTGTTTGGTGTTGTTTGTACCTTCACAATATTGAGTCATCCAAGCCATGGATGGGCGACCTTCTCACTTCTTTAAATCTTTTTAGTATTTTCAGCAATCCTTTTTACTTTTCAGTTTGCAAGTCTTCTGTCTACTTGGTTAAGTTGACTCCTAAAAGTTCTATTCTTTTCGATGCTATCTTAAATGTATTTGTTTTTTAATATCCTCTTGGGCTTGTTCATTGTTGATGTAGCGACAATCACCTGGTTGTTGTAGGGAAATTACGACATGAACTCCTGTAGGAGATGCTAGACAGATAGAGCTTAGGGGGATAATAGAATGTGTTCCCTGTGTTGGAACAGTAGGACATGTAATGAAGCAGGAGGGAATCTGAGAGGGAAGCTCTGCATCTATGACCCTGAAATGAGCAATCTCACAGGGTAGACTCAGAGCACAGGAGGAATTTAAGAACTGAATTGACCCTGTGCTGCCCCAGTACTTATGGGTAAAACACAAAAGCATAAAGTTTTTTTTTTAATTTTCTTAGTTTGAGAAATAACTCATTTATGTGTTCTAGAATTTACGTAGTTATTTGTAAAGCACATATTTTAGAAGCACCAAGTATTTTCTGATTGGTGCAGATAAGGAATTAACAGGAAGGGTCGGGAAAGAGCCCCCTCTGTGCTCCTGACGCAGTGGTTCTGTCAGGACTGAGAGGAGAGCCCTGCTTCCAGCTCTCTGCCTCCTCAGGGTGTGGTCCCTGCGAGAGGACGCTGCCCTCCCCGCACCCAGCCCCTCTCTGCCGGTTCACCAGCTTCCACTCCAGCCTCCAGCATCTCCCACCACCTTCCCCCTGGAGCCAGATTCCTCAATCTCTGAGGAGGTCAGTGTCATCAAATGATAACCTCTCAAGCTTTGAAACCCTTCTTGGACTGTTGGATTATTTGAAGATGGAGGAAAAAAATGTGTTCCAAACCACTAATTCCACTTGATATTTACACTGGAACTCTGCAGTTAGAAACCTATACGATTCTCGGGGCACCTGGGTGGCTCAGTTGGTGAAGCATCTGCCGTCGGCTCAGGTCATGATCTCAGGGTCCTGGGATTGATTCCAGCATCAGGCTTCCTGCTCAGCGGGGAGCTTGCTTCTCCGTCTCCCTCGGCCTACCACTCTGTCTACCTGTGCTCTCTCTCTCTGCCAAGTAAATAAAGAAAATCTTTTAGAAAAGAAACAGATAAGATTCTAATTATAAAATATTTACAGATAATTATTCTTTTATTTTATTGATTCATATGCTCCAATACTGAGACACTTTTAGTTCTCTTTATACAATATACAAATTATTGTGTATTTATCCTCTACAGTAAGAACCAGATATTCACCAATTGCATCATTTTCACATATAATATCAATATTTTGGCCAATGTCAAAAATAAATAGATATCAGCAGGTTATGACATGTGTATGACAAAAGTTCAGGGATGCTTGCGATAAGGTAATTCATGTTGACAGGTTGGGAACTATTGAAGTGAATCCCTAGGTGAGGAGGTTGCCAAAGTCCATGTCTCCTCCCCCAGAGGTGTGGGTCTGGCCCACCTCTCACCTCCCCATGTGAGGAAGGACCTGAACGAGGACACTCAGGAGGACACATGGATCTTCAACTAGAACAACGGTTCCCTTGGGATGATGCATCGTCTCCATATGGGGTAGCTGTCTATGACCACACATCTATGCCACATATATGTCCCATCTCTGCTTCTGGTCAAGGACAAAGGTAGGTATGAGAAGAGGAAGGTGGAAACAGAAATAAGGAACAGACTCTCAGAAGGGATTTAGAGGAATGTGGTCCAGGGAAGGGCTGTGCCTTGTGCAGTAGACAAACTGGGAGAGAGGTCCCTCAAGGAATTCCAGGTGAAGGTCAGATTTACCCCTCCTCCCAGGAAAGACAGGTATAATCGAGTGTGGGATGGAACTGGTCAATTATTCTTTGGGGGAGGATATCGGAATTTCAGGGATGCCTTGGAGCGGGGAGAAGTGAAACAAGGAACAGTAGCAGAAGCGAGGAGCATCTAAGGCAGAGAGAAAGGACCCCTCTGTCTAATTCACTGCCGGGTCCCAGCACAGAGCCCCTGCCCCTCCAGAGGGGAGCTGTCTGAGGAAACCGCAGAATGTGGTGGAATGACTGACTGAGGGCATGAGGAAGCTGGACAGGCACAGAGAACCTGCAAGACTGATCCAGTCCCTGGGACATGGGTGGCTCAGTCGGTTAAGCGTCTGCTTTCTCTACAGGACATGATCCCGGGGTCCTGGGATCAAGCCCCTCTGCCCCTGCCGCTGCTCATGCTTGCTCTCTCTCTCACAAACTCTCTCTCTCTCTTTCAAATAAATAAATAAAATCTCTTTTAGAAAAAGAAAATATAGTGAATATTATTAGGAACTATTCCACAGAAAGACATGAGATGAGATTAGCTTCACAAGAAAATATAACAAAGTTCCAGATCACAAAATTTTATTTGTTTGCTTCATATATATGTTTTTGAAAAGCATTGAAAAACAATGGAAAATTTAAATTCTTTTTTTTTTACACTTTTAAGTAGGATCCATGCCGAATGTGGAGCTTGAACTCACGACTCTGAGATCTAGAGTTGCGTGCTCAACTGACTAAGCCAGCCAGATGTCCCCAGAAAATTTAAATTTTTATAGAAAGAATAAGTAATACTTATACAGACACCCGAAAAATATCATACAGGAAAAGGAAATTTGCAGGTCAGGATTAAGACATAGTTTACCTATGATCTAAATACAATATGAACAGTGTGACTCCAAGCTCACATTCATATGTTCATACACCATGACCATATGTGAATTACTGCAAGCATACATGTTGAATTCCACAGTAAAAATTTATTTTATATAAGATATCCTATTAATAAACCAATAAATGAAAATCACATTATCTCACTGGATCTTGACAGACTCTTTGAGCAAATGGAAAGCAAAGTCCTAACAAAAAGTACATAAAATAGAAACAGACAGACACATTTGACCCATGGTAACACACTCTGTCCGGCACACCTAGAACTCAGTCCCTCAGACAGGAAGTTAGCTACTGTGGTGAGGGGGAAGGACATTTCTACAAGTCCAGGAACAGGCACAAGTGGCCTTAACTCCATTATTATTCAACGTCTTTCTGCAAGTAATAGACAATGTAAGTAAACAAGAAAAATCACTGGTTCGCTCTCAGCATTAATGACAATAAAAAGGGAGTCATCCTAAAAGACCCAATTATATGATACAAATGGAGGGATCCAAAGGGGTACGTGCACCCCAATGGTTCCAGCAGCAACGTCCACAATAGCCAAACTGTGGAAAGAGCCAAGATGTCCATCGACAGATGAATGGATAAAGAAGAGGTGGTATGTATACACAATGGAATATTATGCAGCCATCAAAAGGAATGAGATCTTGCCATTTGCAACGACGTGGATGGAACTGGAGGGTGTTATGCTGAGTGAAATAAGTGAATCAGAGAGAGACGTGTATCATATGACCTCACTGATATGAAGAATTCTTAATCTCAGGAAACTGAGGGTCGCTGGAGTGGTGGGGGGTGGGAGGGATGGGGTGGCTGGGTGATAGACATTGGGGAGGGTATGTGCTATGGTGAGCACTGTGAATTGTACAAGACTGATGAATCACAGATCTGTACTTCTGAAACAAATAATGCAACATATGTTAAGAAAAAAGGAAAAGAAGAAGATAGCAGGAGGGGAAGAATGAAGGGGAGTAAGTCGGAGGGGGAGACGAACCATTAGAGACGATGCACTCTGAAAAACAAACTGAGGGTTCTAGAGGGGAGCGGGGTGGGGGGATGGGTTAGCCTGGTGATGGGTATTAAAGAGGGCACATTCTGCGTCGAGCACTGGGTGTTATGCACAAACAATGAATCATGGAACACTACATCAAAAACTAATGATGTAATGTATGGTGATTAACATAACAATAAAAAATTATTAAAATAAAAAAGAATGCAGACCCAAGATTCCTCACAGTTCAGGGAGGAGGTGCTGACCCTGGACCTGCCCCTGATTTTATTAATATATATTAAAAACATATATTTTTAATATTTTAGGAAATCCTCCATTTTGCTTACAACTATGTACCTCTCCGTATTTATGTTTGATAAATGGTTTTGTTCCGTGTCAAGGAAATAACACATTTCCTTGTCAATTGGATCGTAATGACCTCTAAGCCATCCGTAGCCATGGCCACTGTCACGTCTTGTCACGTATAGTTCCCAACTTATTCCGATGCTACTGAAAATGTGTTACATCTTCAAGGATATTCATGGGCAGAACTTTGAAAATATGTAGGTTTCTGATACCTTTAAGAGAGTAAAACTAAGGTAAAAATTGCCAGAACTCATAGAAGAACTGGATTCAAACAGAACAAAAAATGAATAACATGAAACTGAATGTCCAGAGGAATATAATTATAATTTTTATGACTTTTTGTTTGAAACATTGTTGACTTTTTTAAATGTTTTGTTCCTTCAGAGTTAAGGAAACATCTCTTAAGCTAACTGATGTATAAGAACTTCACCAAATATACCTTGGTGAACAAATGAAACTATTTATTTTTTCTCCACACCTGATCCCTTCAAAACTCAGAAACCATCAAGGAGCATTCTTATACATGGATGGCATTATATTTATTAGCATAAGTTTCATAAGATTCTGTTTTCCTTGTAACAAGATATAATTGGAAACGTTGGTTAGATTACTAAGACTCTGACTACAAGGTCATATTGGAAAGAGATATGTATCTGTATAAACTCAGATATGACCAGGCAGCTCTAAGGAACTAACACTGACTTTACGGAGACAATAAAGATTCTTGGAAGTATCAGCCGACCACCGGTTCACAGAGTTTCCAGGAGCTTTACCAGGTGACTCAGGAAGGTCATGTCCTAGCAGGTGCAGGAACCGTGGCATATTTGGTTCCCTGAAAAACAGAGAATTTCCCCAAGTCTATAGGTGTTGCAGGTTAAGTCTGATGACACCTATCTGGCAGAAGTTTTGGCTTAGCTTCTGGCCCGGACGGGCTGTTAAATGTTCAATCTAGAGGTTTCTTATAAAAGTTCCAGCAAAGCAGGTTTTAAAGAGCCTATATGGTTGATTGCCATTCTTGCTGCACTTATGTAAATAATCAGACCAAGTTCTTTTAGAAACTACAATTACTTGGTGAGCAAATGAATGTTAATATGACTATACTTAGTCGAAATGAGGGTGATTGTAGAGAAAAAACATGTTTCAGTAACACAACTGAGTGAATGCTTGATTCTAATCCTGTTCCTTAAAAGCTGGACTAGATCCTGAGGTTCTCTAGCTTCCTACAATGTCTCGCTACAAGTCTCAAAACGAACATTACGATTTTTCTCCCACCTTTCTGAGTTCGACTCAAACTGCATTTTTCCCTGAAGTCCTGAAAAGTAAATAGACGCAACATGATAGAAACTTCAGAAACACCGCCAGAGTAGCTCACATAGAGATGGTCTTCATCCCTGTTGCTCTGTGGGCCACTCAGGGATCACTAGACGCATTTGATCTACAAACCAGGAAAATCTGTCAGATTGTCACAGCTTGTTATCACTCTGAGGATATTTGAGCTTGACTTCTAGAAGGCTTCTCCCCTACTACCCTCAGGACTTGGGAACTGCTTTATACTTCGATAATATCATTAACCATCATTTTGTTTGTTTCCATAGAAATACCTCTGCTTTAATACCTGATTTCTAGAACCCCGGGCCTTACATTGAGAACACGCCTGCATCACCCCCACCTGAAATAACTTTAACTAAACTGGCCTATTGTCAGGAGAATGTCAACCAAAGTGAACAATCGTCGAGCCCCACTTTGGACATGTGTAACTTTGGGGAGTTTCAGAGGAGGGAGGCACCTGGCCAAGACTAGACTGCCCCAAGATGGGCCACTTTGGTGTAAAAATTATTTTGTTAAAAGGAAATGGAACTCACAGATTTAGGAAAAGCTCTGTACCTCCCCCAAAACTGCCTGCTTGGACCAGGAAGAGAGCTATTAGCAGGGGGTCCTCTGTACCTAAGACATGTATCTACAGAGCAGGACAACCTTTGTTGGCAAACATCTCCTCTCACCGTCCTGCTAATGCTCTTTCTCCTCTTTGATCCTCAGACCCCTACCCCCTGCTTCACTCATGTAAGTGTCATGTTGCCTGACTGTGATTGGAATTCTCCATGTCTGTATGGATTCACGTTATGTAGGCTATTAACTTTGATTTTGACCTGTTAATCCCCCAAATGTCAACTGATTTGGATTGAGCCAAATGGACCTTGAAGAGCACAGGAAATACTTCCTCCCCCACAACAGGCACAGGTGAACTTGCATCAAGGGTCCGTTAAGAGTAAGTAGGTATGTGCGTCTCTAGGACTCCTGACGAACAGTCCCCTGGGTCAGGGGCTGATCCTAACTCCTGGAAACATGAGATAATTCATCCTGCATCAGAGATGGGTTCTCATACTGCCCCAGCTGGTGGAACCCCTCCACCCACTGTTCCCAAGCCCCCCCACCTCTAACCTCTCCTTCCCACTCCCATTCTCAGTCCCTGCTTCCCCCAGGTCATGAGGACTCTTACATTCCTCCCCATCAACCCCTTGTCCAGAACTCCTAGTCTGACTGGGACAGAGTCCACAGCCCCTGCCGCATCCCACCTACATGCTCCCTCCTGTTCCTTCATTGTCTGTGCAGAACAGGGATGCCATGATGACGCATCAGATTGTGGAGTGCCCTGTGCACCCCTCCAATGCTCCGACTCCACCCCACCAACCCCACCCCTCCTCATTATCCTGAGACACAGCTTTCCCTGACAACATGTTTAGCTTGTCTCCTCTCTCTTCTCCCAGACACTGTCAGCTCCCTGAGCCTGCACACCCTTCCTGTCATGTCCACATATGTCCCACATCCTAGACTAACATGGTAGGTGTTCCATAAGTGCAGTGAATGCAAACTCTCTGGACAGGGCTCTATCCACGTCAGACACAGGGGGACTTCCTGTCTCTGGTTCTATCCTGACCAGTCACAGTGATTTGGGATTGCCAAGCTCAATGGACAAGAAAGAATTCTTGACATTGATATCAAGACAATTCTACACATTGAATGTTGAAAAAACATGATTTTACTATAGCCCGGAGACAAGACCCATGGGCAGAATGCCCACTGGGATTGTGAGGAGTGACTGATTATGTACTTTATCATTACTGGAGGTGAGGGATACTATAAATCTCTAAGGAATATGGAAGCCAGGCTTTCAGGAATGAAGGGGCTAGCTGCTGTGAAGACGAGCTTACTTCAGTCTTTAATAAAACACACACATGGGGACACTAAGGCACCCATGAGGTCCTTGAGGAAGCTCACACTCCGCATGGGTCACGTGTCTCTCAGGGGCTGCAGCGGGAGGAGGTTGATTTAAGCGACATTTCTCCTGCCTTTGTTTCCCTCAACAACTGACTCTCTTACCCGGCATTCTGCCCCTGGCACCCAGGAGTTTCTCCTCAATATGAGAAAACCAAACAATGTCTTCCTGCTAAGGTGATCCTGGAGGGGCTAAATTTAAGAGAATTTGGACTATTTTGTAGCCAAAGTTCCGTGAGATTAGTTCCGACTACAGTTTAGACCAAGCAAAGGAAGGAGCTGACGTGGCCAAGGAGGGGGAGCTGCACAGGGAGACCCGTTGCTGAGGGACAGCACGTTTTTGTCTCACTTCCCCACAGGCCGGGAGCACTGTGGGAGCATTGACACTATCATCCCACGATGCACAGTAATACTCAGCCTCGTCCTCAGCCTGGAGCCCAGTGATGGTCAGGGTGCCTGAGCTGCCAGACGTGGAGCCAGAGAATCGATCCGGGACCCCTGAGGGTCGGTTGCTGTTATCATAGATGATGGTTCTGGGGGCTTTTCCTGGGAGCTGTTGGTACCAGCTCACATATGTACCACCCCCGATGATGGAGCTGATTCCAGTGCAGGAGATGGTGACCCTCTGGCCCAGGGCTCCAGACACGGAGGGCGGCTGAGTCAGCACAGACTGGGCCCAGGACCCTGCAAGGGGGAGAGACGCACAGAGGGTGATGCTGGGGTCTAGAGACAAGAGGAGAAAGCAAGGCCCCACAAGTCCTCCCAGGGCCCCTTCCCCTGCCCTGCATCCAGTCACCTGTGCAGTGAGCGAGGAGGCTGAGGAGGAGAGGGGACCAGGCCATGGTGGAGGTCATCACCGATCCTGCCTGCTGTGGCCCCACAGCTGTGCAGAACCTCCCCTCGTCTCTCCCTTCCCCTCTTCATCCTCTGAGAGAGGGAGGGCCTGGCCATGCAAATGAGACCGCAGCTCTCTGACCCCTCCCTGGTCCTGGGTCAGGTCCTCTGCTTCAGCATGTCAGGGGGGTTGGGCCGGGAGGGGCCGTGTGTGGACAGGAGTGGGGAGGTCCCAGCTGTGAGCCCTGAGCAGAGGGCGGGGACAAGGCCAGGTGGCAGGGCCCAGCTCTGATCCCCCCTGACTCCTCAGAAATGGAACCAGGGTGCCCCCTGGTGTCCAGACACAGACACAACATTGTGTTTCATGCTGGCCAGAGCCAATCAGACACAACCCCACACCCCCCAAATTGTTTTGACACTGTTCCCTGCATGTGGGCCTGACCAGATGTCCCTATATGTCACCTCCCACTAAGTCAAGACTCACTCTAGGCCCTGCTAAGAGTCTTCATAATGAGTCTCTTCATTGCTCCCTTCTCTGCTCCTGCGTCAGGACGGAGGTGGTGTCTCTACACAAACTCTTCTAGATGAGGATACAGTCCAGAGTAGTGATGGGGCCCCATGGGCAAAGGCTCACTTCTGTGCAGGATGCTGGGACTTTCCTCTTATGTGCCTTCTCCCTGATTTCCAGAGCTCTCCTTCCTCTGAGCACCCCACAGCACTGAGGATATGGGGAGCTCTTCACTCCAGGTTGTGGGTAGAGGCCGTCACGTGCATTCTTAGAGGGTTCCACATGGAGCATCTTTGTCCCTGTCATTCTTTCTCCCTGCTTGAAGCAACAGTTGTCCACACACAGGACATAGATTCCCTCCTCGGCTCTGTCCTCCCAGCACAGACACGAGTCTACAGGGGCCCTGCCACGTGAATGTGTGTGGCCCTGACCTCAGAACACAAAGGGCAAATCTGCTGGAAATTCTGGGAAGAAAGGAGTGACAGCTGTAGATGCTCTGACAGGGACCTAGTGACAGAGATTTTGTGTCAGTCACCACGGAGCCAACCTCGTACTTAGGATGAACGTGTGTTTTTTTATATGTAATTCTATTCATTAAGATAGATTTAAACTCAACGACAATGTCAGTCTGAAGATACAGGTACAATCAGGAGTGTACTTTCCCCAAATCTGTGCTTAGTGCAGAGAGAATCTGGGTGGAAAACAGTGGTACAGAAATGCCTTCTGTTCTCAGGAGATTACGGGTTTTTAGTGTTTGTCTGAAATCACTTATTTGTACCATGTGTCTGGTCTCCCAGGTAGGAAAGGTCAACGTGGTGCCCAGTGAAACCCCTTAGGGGCCTGCTCTTATGAACTTAGAACCATCCTGCTGACCAAATTACCAAACACAGACAGAGCATCCAGGATGCAGGGATTTGGGGTCAGACCACTCTCCGGGGTGAGAACAGCTCTAGTTGCTACACTGTGTCCTGCATGTTCAGGATGGAACCTTTATTCATTCAGCCACCCATGACTACTACCCAAAGCCAACTGGACCCAGATGTTTCTGTCAAAGGTCGCACATGTGAGTGGTGGCAAGGTGGAGATAAGGGGGAAGGTGTCTCTGAGTTCACAGGCCCTGTGGCCCTGGTTTGGGACACAAGAGTTTCCATCAGAGTGCAGCCTGGCTGGAGGTGTCAATGGCGGTGACTGAGGGACGGACAGCCCGGGACTGAGAGCACAGGGAGGGTGGGTCTCATGTCCCCCATGGTCCTTGAGCTCCAATCAGCAGCACTGAGGCTGGGGTCCCAGAATTAAGGTACCGATCAGCCTCAGGCACTGACTGGAACCCAGAGGTGATGGGGGCTGAGATGCCCTGGGGACAGAGACTCCCCCTGGGATTCCTGAGCATCGGCCTCATCCCAGGATCAAAAATGAAACTATGGGACCCCTGTCCCTCACCACCGAGGGATGTTTCTCCATGGTGATCCTCTGTATAAACCCCCTGGGTCCTGATCCTGCCTTTAGAGGTAAGGATCTCAAAGATTTTTACTGGGAAAGAATTTATTTTGGCCAGAAAGACTCACGTGAGAGCAAAACAATTAACACTTTCCTGACTCGGTCGTCCACGTCTGGTTGAGTAACAAGAAATCTGTCGGGGCGCCTGGGGGGCTCAGTCGTTGAGCGTCTGCCTTCGGCTCAGGTCATGGTCCCCGGGTCCTTCGATTGAGCCCCTCATCGGGCTCCCTGCTCCGCGGGAAGCCTGCTTCTGCCTCTCCCACTCCCCCTGCCTCTGTTTCTTCTCTCACTGTGTCTCTCTCTCTCAAATAAATAAAATCTAAGAAATAAAAATCTCTCAATTTATTTTCTCTCTGCAGACACAGGACCCATACCTGTGGGGATTTCAGGTGCCTGGAAGCACAGGGTGGGGGGGACCATGCAGCCCCCTCCTTCCTGCCCCGCATCCCATCCGGACCCAAAGACCCCAGGTCCCCAGGGGACTACCAGGGACTGAGAAAAAGATATTGCTGATCGTTTTGTGTGTGAGAAAACACTACAGCCTGGTACTTTAGGAATTATAAATAATATTTCTGTGGTGGAATTCCTGTCAAGAATATTCTCAGGAATGAGCATCTGGAGCATAAGAAAAATAACGACATTTCTTAAGATATGCAGGTGACCCTTTGTCTGTGGATTCTTCCAAGACTCCCCGTGGATGGGGTCCTCAGTTAATTCTGAAGTGGGTAAAAGCCAGCAGATCCCATGCGCAAATAAATAAAGGTAGATGAATACATCCTTTTCACGAAATGTAATAACTTTACTTTCATATTAACGAGACTGACTGAGGGGTGCCTGAGGAGCACAGTAGGTTTACGTTCCGTCTCTAGGTTTGTCCCAGTTCGTGATGCCAGTGTCCTGAGCTCCAGCCCTGCAAAGGGTTCCGCACTGGGAGCACAGTCCGCTTGAGACGCTCTCTCCCTCTCCCTCTGCCTTTCCCAATGGTGCTCTCTCTAAAATAAGGAAATAAATCTCTAAAAAAATAAAGAGCCTGACTGGGAGTGTGGGGCACACAAAACGGAGCCTGGGGTGAGAGCAGGAAGGAGAATGTGGGGGTTGCATGCAGCTGTATTTTCTGGTCTCTCTCCTGCCTAGACATGGACATTGGAGACTGGACACTGCAGCAAGATCATTTCCAGTTTCCTCTGAAACCCTGACGTGGAGACAGAGCTCAGACTGAAGAGCCAGAGGGAGAGTCTGAAGCCCGAGGGACGCGGGAGCAGAGAGAACAGGAGGGGGGTGTGGGGGGTGTTGTCAGGGAGAGTCTGTAGGATCTGGTCCAAGTTCACATGTAGCTGGTTCAGAGAGAGGAGACTGTGTCTGTGACTAGGGTTTTTGTCCATGGATCAGCTGTGGGTACATCAGTAGTGACACAAGGTCACACTTGATGGACTAAGATGATAGAACGGATTGTGGAGGAATGTTCGTTGGGCAGTATGTTCGGTTGTAGACACAGAATTCCCTCCTGTCCATCTTCTCCAGATTGAGTGGGGATGTGCGGTGGGGCTCGGTCATCTCATGTGTCCGTGTCTTCCTCGGATGCCCCCATTTGATGTCACTTTCCGTGCATTACATGACTCTTCCTCTTTCCCTGTTGAAGGATAGATCGTCGTGCAGAAGAGACCACACCGCTATGTCTCTCCAGGTAAGTTTCTTACTGAAAAGCGGCTCAGAAACCAGATCCGTGGGTCCAGAGGTTTTAGACCCACTTCCTCCTTCTCTGAGACGCTGTGAGGAGCGGTAGCTGCTCCCACTGCCGTGAGCTGTCGCCCACTGAGAGTCCGCCTCAGCCTCAGCCTGCAGCCCCGAGATGCGCAGAAGCCCTGCATTGGCCGAGGCATCTTTGGAAACCGAGAAGCGGCTGGGGATCCCGGCGCCCTGGTGCTTCTCGGAGTCTGAGTAGTACTACAGCAGATCTGGGGGAGGGCTCCCTGGCTGCTGCTGGATCCAGTCGATGTTAGAGCTGCCAACACTGATGTCCCTGCTCAGGGTGCAGGTGCGTCTGGCCGTTGTTCCCGGAGATGCAGAGAGGGAGGGCGGCTGGGTCAGCAAGGGCTGGGACAGGGAGCCTGCAGACACACACACTCAGAGGATATTGGATAGGTTCAAAGTAAATTTTCTCTAGACTCGGAAGCAGAGGGGCAATGCTGGCTGTTCCCCAAGGCCTGTCCCTACCTGAGCATAAAAGAGCATCCCCAGGAAGACAAGAGTCCAGGCCATGGTGACACATTCCCACTCTCCTCAGTGGGCTGGGCTGCCCTAGGGCTCCTTTACTCCTCCAGCCTGTGCACATGAGCGGCTCCCTATGCAAATAGGGTCCATCCAGTGAGTCCCTGCCCCTCACTTTCCCTGAGAACTGGTGCTGGAGCTCAGTTCACATCACACACTGAGGAGAATGGAGGTTGGCTTCAGCCTTGGGAGGAAGCACCTGCTGAGAACACACACAGGTCCCCTCGGGACCCTCTGCCAGACCAGAGGGGACACAGCTGCTCAGTCCCATCAGGGAGCACAGGACCCAGCCCTCAGGCCCAGACTTCTTTGAATGATTCTCAGGAAGGAGCCGCTTTTTAGGTACAAGGCCATCCCACAGCGCCACCTGCTGGTCTAGGGCACACATGTCACCACGGTCCAAAGCCCTGAGAATCCAGCTGGGGTCTGCATCTCACTGGGTCTCATTTCTAAATAGGATGGTCCTTCAGGCCTCCGGATGATACTGTTGAGTCTCACTCTCAGAAGAAGTCCTGGTCTATAGGAATGTAAACACATACATATATTATGTGATATTTAATCAAAGGGACATCTCTTCTGAATGGAGTTCAGAGACTGGGCATGAGAGCCCACCACTCCTCAATTGCAGACCCAGCAGGAGGACAGACTTAGCAAGTCTGCACTCCTGTAGCTAGTCCCTTACTACCTCAGGAACAGGAAGACCTCTTCCTACCCTGGCAACAGCCCAGCTAATGAGAAATTGTCACAACGCAACCAAGGACATGCCTTGTAATTAGAATTCCCTTTTCCTCCCAGGGACTTTTTGTCCCTCCCACACTCACCTTTTGCTCCATAAAAGAGCTTCCCTATCCTTTGTTCTCTGCACTTGCCTGTGGTTTTGCCATACCTTAGCTGTCCTGGATTTCAACTTTTCCCTGTTCTTCAATAAACCCATTATCACTGGAGAAAATAAATGGCACATTAGTACTTAACGTACAGAAAACAACTGAAGTGGCCAGTGACCCCCTCAGGAGATTCTAGAAAAACCTGAAGGACCCATATGTGCAATGCCTGATGTCCCACACCAGGGAACAGTGGATCTGGTTTTGCTTGTTTGCTTGTTTAATTGTCCTGCAAGTGCTCTTCAGGGCATCAGTATAGAATGGACATACTATAGGATACGAAAATGCTCACTGATATGTGCAAAAGATTACACTTTGGTAAAATTCACTAGATATGTAATTGTCATAACATCTGTAAATTCAGTTGATTTGGTAATATAGGAAAATTAATAAGTTTTATAGACTTAACTCTTACTAGTGGAAAACATGAGATTTTTCTCTAAAAATGTTGGTATATCTAAGGAAAGCGTGTGTTTTGTGCATATCTGTGCCATAGAGTTCTTGTTGGGATTTCCCCCCAGGTTTTACCAATCACAAATTAGGAAATAATATAAAAATATCATAAATATGATCAACTTAAATATGAGAAAATAATAAAATAAAATAAGATCATTTTCCCACTGTAAATTCTTGTTGATTATGTCCTGATTCCTAGCAAGATCAGTATTTGAAAGTCCTACTGCAGATATTTTGACTGCCTCTTTAGACCAGAGTAGAAACTTACATTTGCCCGAACTCCCCTTCATATACATTTGTAGCACCTCAGCAAATGTCCACAGACTTGTGGCTGGATCTTTTGTAAATGATCCAGGATCTTCAGTAAAGCATGCAAGGTCTTTAGTAAATAATGCAGTACATAAACCCCTGTTGCCCTCAGGTCCTCTCTCCTCATAGCATTCACACAGAACTTTCACAAATTCAATCAATGGCTTAAGTCCCTCAGTTGTTCCTAACTATTCTTTTGCATATGCTATATCACATTAGCCCCACTGAGATGCCCTTTCGTGGGGTGCTCACGCCTACCTGCACATCCACGTGTGGCCCCTGTCCTGGTCCTCTGTGCCCTGGCTTCGTCACTCTTCTGTCCTTGGACCCCCCTGAGCTCCTGCCCCTCCCATGGCCTCCACACCTGCTTCTCTGTCTGTTGGGAGTAGCTGGGCTTCATCCCCTGGTCAGAGTGAGGCACACATGTTGGCACATTGGACTATCACCTAATAGCAGGACTCACAGACATCATGCCTGGTAGAACAGACATATATGTACTGTACTGTGCTCATATCTGAGGTTGCACAAACTCATACAGAATGGACACTGCACCCATCCCCCTACCACAGCCATCATCAATACGAGTGAGATATTTGATTAGAACAATTCCTGAGCAGCACATAAGTAATCCGTTGTATATTGCCTTCCTTCACCTACTTCTCCCTGACAGAACCATCTCTCCTGTGAACACAGAGCCACACACCCATCATTCCTGATCCATGATGTTTTCTGCGAGGAGACCTTTGTGGGATTTACGGCTGAGGAGTTGATACCGGACTTCCACGGACCACAGAGTTGATTTTGGGCTCTGTATTTAACACATTTGGACAACCGATCATCTCACAGTCCCTTAGTCAAGTGAGCTCTTAGCAGGAATTCATCCAACTGAATCATATTCTTCAGTTTCTTTGAAATTTCATGTGTTGCCTCTCCTCAGCATTTACTGCACTATCTACCTGCTCCCTGTGATTTCTTTACCCAAGACTAGAGGCCATCACGTCCTTATTCTCTGTATATACATACAATTATTCACCCTTATAAAAGGAGGAAGTCAAATCTAGAGGACATAATGGGAAGTGGTATAAGCCAGTCCCTGAGGGCAAATCCTACCTGATGACCCTCACACTGAAACTCACAGGAGCACAGAAGGGAAGGGTGGTTCCCAGGACTAGGGTAGGGGAAATGGGAAATATTTGTTCAGTGACTCTAAAATTTTAGTTTTGGAGGATTAATAAGCCTCAGAGAATTGTGATACAACATAGCCTCTCTAGCTTATAATACCATATTGTGTGCTTTAAAATATGATAAGGAAATAGATCCCATGTCATGTGGTGAGGGAGAGAGGAGCCCTAGTCTTCATGCAGGGAGTCTATTCACAATCCCAAAAGAGATTGTGAATACAATTGTTGCTTTCATAACAAATTAAATAATTGATTTGACTCTTTTCAAACTGTGTCAAGCATATACAGAATTGTTTGGAGATGGAAAAGATGGGGTCACTACTTGGCAAAAGAAGGTGAGGGCCATCCATGAATCCTTGTGGCCAATCAACAAGGGTGGATGGGGTGTCAAGAGGGAAGCAGAGTCACTGGGGGAGAACGTGTGGACTGAGAAGACCCGGGGAAGCCACATCACTGAGAGGCATGTGGAAGAGACTCCAACCGAGCTGAGAGGGTGCGAGAGCCCCACTGTTATCAGTCGCTTTATCGGTTCACCTATTATCACAAGTGATTTCTTTCTACTTCTGCTTTGGTGTTAAGGTGACAAGGCAGGAGGCTGGGTGGGAGGAATAGCACCTCCTCTATTCAAGTGAGGACGGGCAGGAGAATATTGGGGAACATGAAAGAAAGTACATTTTTCTCTCTCCCTTTCCCTGCTGATTTCTTCATTTCTTTAAATCCCTGTTTCTCCTCACTTATTACAATCATGGATCCCATTATCATCATTGTAATCCAACCTTTATAACTGCACCATGGTTAGTCCCACTCACCTCACTAACCCCCTCACCCATCCAATCCGCCATGTTGCTTTCTCTCCACTTGAGCCTCCAGCTGATTGTGGCTGCAGGTGCCCGTGGCCATGCTGACGGCTCCCCTGTTCATGTGTGAGACCCCCTCCAGGGTGTCCCTAGTTCAGACACTGTGTGAGCTTTCATTTCTCACAACCTTCTCTGTAAATGGTTATATCCTTTCTTTTCTGCAATATGTGGCCAAGCTTCCCTCACTTTCCTTGAAGTTAGGAAGTATCTTCTATCCAGACTCCAAATAGGAAAATAGAAGCTAGAAGATGAGCTGCATGAAATCACATACTACGTGTTGACATATTTCCAGTTTGTTTCCTTATTCAAGACAAAAATCAGATGTTCAGCATGTTTTCAAATATGCTTTCATGGGACACCTGGGTGGTTCAGAGAGTTAAGCATCTGCCTTTGGCTCAGGTCATGATCTCAGGGTCCTGGGTTGGAGCCCCACGTCAGGCTGCCAACTTGGCAGAGAGACTGCTTCTCCTTCTCCCTCTGCCTCTCCACCAGCTTGTGCTCTCCCTCTCTGTCAAGTGAATAAATAAAATCTTTAGTAAAAACAAAACAAAAAAAATTAAAGGGCTTTCATAATCTTCAGGGAACATTAGGATACCCTATAACATACAGATTGCACACATCTCAGGATGCTTCCTCGCACTGTGACAGCACTCCCATCGGTCGTAGCGGTGAGCTTGTTTCAAGCTTATGCACTCCGTGATTACTGACCCTAAGTCCCTTGGTCCGTAGCAGAACTACACGAATTTCCTTGAGATTTGGAGACCACTTCCTTTGAAGGCGTTAATGCCTGACCACATTTGAAGCCACTGTCAAGGATGCCAGCAAGTCTGTTCAGGGTCATGTCCACATAGGAGTGACAGCCTGAGTACCTGTTTCTCCTGCACAGAGCCCCCATCCTCGCCTGCACCTCCCCCTGTAACACCCTCGGGTAGCACCTGGACGGGGAAGGTGGTCTTTGAGGTGTTTGTCCACCAACTTCGCAGGCTGCTGGCTTCCTGAATAAAACACTTTCTTTTGCCCACCATTTGACTCTTGAGTATTGATTTTCCAGTGGTGAGCAGACCAACATGAGTTCAGAACTGGTTCTCTGTCCAGAAACATGAGCATTTTTATGTGTTGGTAATATTACTAGTGTCATTTTCATTAATTCTAACTTATGAAAATAATTATTATTGTAATTATTACTGAAGTAATGGAAAGTTTCTTTTAGATACTTCTAAAGATTTTACTGTTTATCTTATTGCAATATTTTTTTTAAAGATTTTTTAAATTTATTTGACAGAGAGAGGGACGGTGAGAGAGGGAACAGAAGCAGGGGCCGTCGGAGAGGGAGACGCAGACTCTCCGGTGAGCAGAAAGCCCGATGCGGGCCTAGATCCCAGGACACTGGGATCATAATCTGAGCCTAAGCCAGAGGCTTAATGACTGAGCCACCCAGGTGCCCCATCATTGCAATGTTTTAAACTAAATGCCCTGACCTTTCTGTAAGCAGAAAAATTAGGGATTCCTGTAAAAAAAAAAAAAAAAAAAGGGAGAGAGAACTTTCCTGACCCAAAAGGAGTCATCTTACCCCCAGGTTTTTTCCATTCTCTGTGCCCTGCAGGATCTACTTGTCCAGCACACATCTTCAGAACCTCTTCGGAAATGTTTGAACAAGGAAATGCAACAACCACGGTAGGTCGGGATTTTAAGGGAACAAAGGGAATGCACAATCTAGCAGTCTCTACCAGACCAGGACATAGTGTAACCACAGGAGAGACAATAACTCAGTGGTAAAACTCCCAGTGCTGTGTCAAAAGTGAAGACTAACCGAACCCATATTTGTGAGTCCTTTTTGCAGGATAAAACCATGCCCCACAGGGTTAATGAGGTTAAAACTCTTGCCAGGAAGACCCCCATGGACACCTTCTTCTTCACAGGAATGTTAACCTTACGTTCCAGAGGCAAACAGCATGAATGGTCCCAAAGCCTAGATGGGTTTGAGCTCCTGCACCAACTCGTCCTGCACAGAAGGACCATGGCTTGTCCCCGGTGACTCTGGCTCCTCATGTCAAATCTCCGCCCTGGGAGGAGCAGAAGCTTCAGGGACCCACCACAGGACACAGCACAGCTGGTGTTCTCAGATCCCCTGCACGACCTTGGGCCCACCTTTACCTGGGATGACAGAACGCCCCTTTGTGAACAGTCATCCTCACCCTGAATAATGGCACCCGCTCACCCCCACTCAGGGAGCCACAGCTTTGGAAATTCTTCCCCTGATCCCCTTGTTTGCTGCAGATCCAGTTTCCTCTGCGTGATGTCACCTGGTGTAGCCTCTCCCTGTACCTCACCAAGCAGACACCTCAGCGTAGTTCCGGGACACTTGCACGTAATGTATTTCATCCCTTCACTAGAAAACCTGGCTCCTTCTCCCTACTGTCTTCCTGTGGTTTTAGCCACATTGATTGAATGTATTTGTAAGACATTGCAGAGAAATATTAATTGATAACTGTCATAGCAATTATCTATGTCCAATCATTTTCCCATTTATATCTATATTAGATGGAAGTGAAAAAGGAAATAAAGTAATTAATTTTAAAAGTATCTATATTTAACAGTGGTGTTTATTATGATTTTTTTTTTACTTAAATTTTTCTTGAAAAATTCTGGGGAGCTGAGGTGATATTCACCGAGAAAATTTGAAAAACCCTTTCTGTCTCTTAAAAACACCTGCACAATGAAGAAGACAGAGGAAACTATGCAAGACTCACACCCTATCAACACATGAGACAGGTTATGTACCAACTTCACGCGACCCGTGTGAAAGAAAATTAATAAAGAAATAGAACACTAATGAGGGAATCCGGACACCCTGGCTCCCACGCTCAGTCCACAAATCATGAGCTTCAGTGGAAAAAAAAGTCAGTTCCAGAGAAGTCTGTGGGAGACAGTAGGGGAAGCAAACAGCGGCCTGAACCACCATCAGAGGAGAGAGTCCCTGAGCGTGAAGCCACCGGACAGCCCGGGGGAGACCCGAGCCCTGACCACAGGACGGGCATCCAGGGCGAGCAGGAGGGATACAGGAGGACTCGGAGGCTGTGCTGTGGGCAGATGGGGTGAGAACGTGAGGAGGGGAGCCCTGGGAACACCTCAGCGAAGGGAAAAGAGAGGGAAGGAGACATTGAGCGTCTGCCAGGCACAGGGGAATAGGAAAAGGGAAAGGAAGCACAGCCGACCTCCCACCACAAGGAAAGCAAAAATGCATGAGACAAACACTTGAAAAATGGTCCGATTGACACATAATATTATTTTCATAACACCATAAACAACCACTGGCTAATGTACTGAACAAAATGGGAGCACGCACAAATGTACAGATTAAAAAGTGATGAGAAGACCAATATGGCAAAATAAATTATGCTCATTTCAACATCCTATGCGCTAAAATTAGAACCTTATGGATAGGTTAGCAAGGCCTCCGCACAAGGGTGACGTGTCCATCCCTGAAGCGATCCGCATATTTACCGATGGCGGAGCTGACGGCCCCACAGCAACGCACACGCTCCTCAGGCCGATGAATGGAGCGCTACCAAGGGCACCTGTCCTGGGGTTCAGTCCCTGTGAAATGTGCACAGTAGGGAACTCACTGCACGCGGGAGGGAATTGGGGGCCACAGAGGGCTGAGTGCAAGGGGACCCTGGCCTGACTGCTGGTGGGAGGGAAGGGGATTTTCCCTGCAGGCCATGGAAATGTTTTCATTTCGATCATGGGGATGGTGGCCGAACCCCCTAGGCATATTAACAGTTACTGCGTATTTATTTTTTTTAATTTACCCCAGACCCTGGAACATGTGCAGGTGGGCACTATCCATCACCCAGGTGTTCTACTGGGACACCTGTGCCGGCTCAGGCCACAGCATAGTCTGTGTGTCTGTCCTTCCTCCTCAAGGACAGGTCTCCCCACAGATGACACTCCCCTACAGAAGCCTACACAGAAGTTTCTCAATAAAAGAGACTCAGAGACAAGGCCTGTGGGCAAAGGGCTTTTGTCTCACTTCCTCCTTCTCTGAGACGCTGTGAGGGGCAGTAGCTGCTCCCACTGCCATGAGCTGTAGCCCAGTGAGAGTCTGCAGCGGCCTCAGCCTGCAGCCCTGAGATGCGCAGAAGCCCCGCCTTGGCCGAGGCATCTTTGGAGCCTGAGAAGCAGCTGGGGACCCCGGAGCCCTGGTGCTTATTAGAGTCTGAGGAGCAGTATAGCAGATCTGGGGGAGGGCTCCCTGGCTGCTTCTGGATCCAGTCGATGTTAGAGCCGCCAACACTGATGTCCCTGCTCAGGGTGCAGGTGAGTCTGGCTGGTGATCCCGGAGGTGCGGGGCGGGGGAGGGGCTAGGTCCCCAGGGGCTGGGACTGGGAGCCTGCAGACACACACATCAGAAGAAAGAGAAGGGATTGGGTGTGTGTGCATGAGGAGCTGAGCCAGGGGATCTGACTCAGGCTGGGGGGCCGCCCTCGGACACTGGGGCCTGTCCCCACCTGTGCAGTGACAGAGTCATGCAAGGAGGAGAGGGCTCCAGGCCATGGTGACACAGCCCTTTCTTAGGCCACAGAGCTGGGGCTGGGCTGCCCTGGGCCTGTCTTATCCCCTGTCCAAGGACCTCCCAGAGGAGGGGCTGCTCAGGCAAATGTGACCCCCCCCTGCTTCCCCCTGCTGTGCACTCCCAGGTGTGTGGCCCTTGGAAGCAGAGAATTCCTGATGCACTAGTTTCTTCCTGGTGGGCCTGGAGGATGCACCTGCTGGGATCACACACAGGCCCAGGTCCAGGGACTTATCCAGGCCCAGAGAGGATACACCCGCCGCGTCTCCACTGAAAGTTAGGGACCTGGCCTTGGGGCCTCCTGTCACTGGAGGACTGTCCTGCTGGGAGACCTTCACCTGAAGAAACCCCAGGTACAGTCTCACAGCACTCCTCTTGGACTCTGGAAGAATCTCTCCTTCTTTCCCACTGCTGGCAAGCCTCTCCTGCACCTGCTTCCCTCATGCCTGTGCTCCCACCATGGGAGAGTGACTCTCCAGGAAGGACAGAGGTCCTGGTGTGCTGTCCCTGCTCAGGCTTCCTCCGTGCAGTGGGGTCCAGCAGGAGGTACCTGTGCAGTCCTGACCCAGGAGAGCCTGTGAACCTCTGTGCAGCTGAGGACCAGACACGGGGACCAGAAAGCAGAGGGAATCTGTCCCCACGGCGGGGGGAGCGGTGCTCAGAGGAGGCAGGCTGGCTCCGGGTGCTGAGTGTGAACAGCAGCTTGCAGTGGAGACACACAACTTCACAGAGAAGGCCACCGAGTGTGAGAACGCCGCGCCTTCCTGAGCAGGGCCGACGGGACCCACAGCGGCTGTGGGGACAGAGCAGGGCCTGGATAAGTCTCTGCACTCGGAGGAGAACTGGCCCCATTCACAGAGCTGAGGATGCCTGTATCGGCCTGTGCGCTCAGGACTCCTGACCCCCCTTACCCCCACCTTGACAAGGGATGACAAAGCTCCCTTTCTGAATATTCATCCCAAATACGAAATCAAAAGAACCCACTCACTCCTGTTCTCGGAATGAAGGCTTTGCAAGTTATTCCCTGTGATCTCCTTATTTGCTGCAAATACAGATTCCTTTGTGTGACTCCACACCTCGCTCCTTTCTAAATGTAACTGAGGATGGAGCAACCTCACAGTATTTCCCAGACACAGTACCTTCATTTTCCTCTCCTCCCCTCTATATGTAACGTGTACATAATGTATAAATATAATATAAGATATGTGTAGGCAGAATGCAACTTTTAACATACATTTGATAAAATATTTGTATTTAATCTATAGTAATTTATATGGTACATATTTATATTTATTAGAGTATGTATAAAATAATTATAAGTAATAATTCAATATAATAAATTGTTCATATTTAATAAGTGTTTATATATTGGTTATAGATTAAATACAATTTTATAACATATTATTTATAATAAATATCATATATACATATATATTTTTTCCTTTGCCCCCTAACAAGGACCCCGATGCCCTTGACGGCAGAGTACCACCTTCTGGCCCTGGAAGGAAAGCTGGAGGCTCTAAGGTGACAGAAAGAATGGAGCTTAGTTGGGAACAGAGCAGTTAAAATGCCTCCCCCCCGACCCCAGCAGCTTTTCTCTTCAGCCCTAAAGGGAACTCCTTGTCTATGAGGGAGGAGGCCATAGAGGAATCAGGACAGGACAGAGACGCCCCAGAGTTCTCTGGCTGAGGCCATGTTGTTGACTTTCCCCTCCTCCTGTCCCCAGGGGTTTCTTGCCCTGGGCCCTGGTAGCATGGCAGGTGATTATTTTTCATGATGCGAACTGCTCCAGGTGGGGACGTGACTGTCCCTGTCTGAACACCAGCCTGGGCAAGGCCTCTATGGGGTGGCGGATGGAGCGGGAAGGAGGGAGGGAGTCAGAGCTGAGCCCCCACGCAGCTGCGGGGACACAGGTGCTGCAGCCACACTTCAGTGAAGACACCCCCTGCCAAGTGTGCAAGAGTGAGTAGAGCAGTTCCCTAGTTGGTCTGGACCAGAAGCCCATCCTCACAGTCCCAGTCCCACAGCGCCACCTGCTGGACAGAGACACCAAGTCGTCCCTCCCATCTGACACCTCCCAGGGCTCCTGGAATGAGCTCCAGACTTTTGCAATTGGATCTAGAATGATGTCACTCACTGCCCCGGGCAGTAGAATGAAGAGGAGCCCTCTGTGGACTTCAGGCTGACAAGTTGTTTCCAGATCAGAATGACCTCCGGATGGTTAAATACATGGCGTATTGCATACTGCTTACATTAACAGGTATTTAAGGATTACCTGACATTGGAGTTTGCCTCTTCCAGGAGCTTGGGGTCTTAAGCAGTCTACCATCATTTTGAACCAAATAAAAGGCTTAAAGTTCTCCGAGTACCAAGGTGCTTCACACCTCATAGTAATTCTACATAGACCTACCTTCCAGTTTGACCGTTGTTGTTGGTGTGCGTTTAGATTCTCCTGTGAGGTTCCCTCAGCCTGCACTGCAAGGACGTTTGAGGCTTGCCTCTGCCATGGGAACAGAACACTGTCAGGGACATGCGTCTTCTGCTCCTGCTCACTTTTCCAAGTTCAAAGGCTCCTTGAAATTTAGACTGACATATGCTTACATAGTTGACTCTCTTATATACTTTATATATTTTACTTACTTACTTATTTATTTATTTATTTATTTTTTCTATTTTTTTGAAGATTTTATTCATTTATTTAACAGAGACACACAGCGAGATAGGGAACACAAGTAGGGAGAGTGGGAGAGGGAGAAGCAGGCTTCCCATGGAGCAGAGAACCTGATGCGGGTCTCCATCCCAGGACCCTGGGATCATGACCTGAGTCGAAGGCAGACGCTTAACGACTGAACTACCCAGGCGCCTCTACTTAATCTATTTTAAATCAGCTTTAAAACTTCAATTAGTGTAAAGATTGTTATACACAGGACATTGCTACAAATGGATGAGTCCTCTGTTGAGGGTTTCTTCCATCTCTCCTGCCCTGACAACCCTCGTGGCCTCATGTGGAATTTGTGGGGGATGAGTGTCTAAAATCTGGGTCCAAAGAACAGACATTTATCCAAAGCCCTCCAACAAGCAGGGGGGTGAGCAGTAGACATCGGGGGATTAAACAGGGAGCAAAAATCTCATGACCGGACAGAACCGAATGTGGAGATGGATTTGTTTGGTGTTGTTTGTACCTTCACAATATTAAGTCATCCAAGCCATGGATGTGCGACCCTCTCACTTATTTAAATCTTTTTAGTATTTTCAGCAATCCTTTTTACTTTTCAGTTTGCAAGTCTTCTGTCTACTTGGTTAAGTTGACTCCAAAGTGTGTTCTATTCTTTTCGATGCTATCTTCAATGGATTTGTTTTTTAATATCCTCTTGGGCTTCTTCATTGTTGATGTAGTGACAATCACCTGGTTGTTGTAGGGAAATTACGACATGAACTCCTGTAGGAGATGCTAGACAGATAGAGCTTAGGGGCACAATAGAATGTGTTCCCTATGTTGGAACAGTAGGACATGTAATGAAGCAGGAGGGAATCTGAGAGGGAAGCTCTGCATCGATGATCCTCAAATGAGCGATCTCACAGGGTAGACTCTGAGCACAGGAGGAATTTAAGAACTGAATTGACCCTGTGCTGCCCCAATACTTACGGGTAAAACAGAAAAGCATAAAGTTTTCTTGTAATGTTTTTTAGTTTGAGAAAACTCATTTATGTAGTTAATGTAAACCACATACTTGAGAAGCACCAACTATTTTCTGATTGGTGCAGGTAAGGAAGTAACAGGAAGAGTCGGGAAAGAGCCCCCTCTGTGCTCCTGACGCAGTGGTTCTGTCAGGACTGAGAGGAGAGCCCTGCTTCCAGCTCTCTGCCTCCTCAGGGTGTGGTCCCTGGGAGAGGACGCTGCCCTCCCTGCACCCAGTCCCTCACTGCTGCTTGATCAGCTCCCCCTCCATCCTCCAGCCTCCAGCATCTCCCACCACCTTCCCCCTGGAGCCAGATTCCTCTATCTCTGAGAAGGTCAATGTCATCAAAAGATATCGTCTCAAGCTTTGAAACCCTTCTTGGACTGTGGATAATTTGAGGATGAAGAAAAAAAAAATGTGTTCCACACCACTAATTCCACTTGAAATTCACACTGGAACTGTGCAGTTAGAAAACTCGGGGCACCTGGGTGGCTCAGTTGGTGAAGCATCTGCCTTCGGCTCAGGTCATGATCTCAGGGTCCTGGGATTGATTCCAGCATCAGGCTTCCGGCTCAGCGGGGAACCTGCTTCTCCCTCTCCCTCTGACTACCACTCTGTCGACTTGTGCTCTCTCTCTGTGAAATAAATAAAGAAAATTTGTGAAAAAGAAACATATCAGATTCTAATTATAAAATATTCACCTATAATTATACTTATATTTTATATATTCATATGCTTCAATACTGAGACATTTTCAGTTCTGTTGATACAATTTATACAAATTATTGTGTATTTATCCTCTACAGTAAGAACCAGATATTCACCAATTGCATCATTTTCACATATAATATCAATATTTTGGCCAATGTCAAAAATAAAAAGATATCAGCAGGATATGACATGTGCATGACAAAAGATCAGGGATGCTTGCCAAAAGGTAATTCATGTTGATAGGTTGGGAACTATTGAACTGAATCCCTAGGTGAGGGGGTTGCCAAAGTCCATCACTCCTCCCCCAGATGTGTGGGTCTGGCCCACCTCTCAGCTCCCCACGTGAGGAAGGACCTGAATAAGGACACTCAGGAAGACACGTGGATCTTCAACTAGAACAACGGTTCCTTTGGGATGATGCATAATCTCCATATGGGGTAGTTGTTTATGACCACACATCTATTCCACATACATGTCCCATCTCTGTTTCTGGTCAAGGACAAAGGTAGGTATGAGAAGGGGAAGGTGCAAACAGAAATAAGGAACAGAGTCTCAGAAGGGATATAGGGGAATGTGGTCCAGTGAAGCGCTGTGCCTCGTGCAGTTGACAAATGGGGATAGAGGTCCCTCAAGGAATTCCAAGTGAAGGTTGGATGGTCCCACACTCCTCTGGGAAGGACAGGTATAATAGAGTGGGGGAGGGAACTGGCCAATTACCCTTTGGGCAGGGTATTGGAGTTAGGGATGCCTTGGAGCAGGGAGAAGGGAAAACAAAGAAGAGTAGGAGAAGCGAAGAGCATATAAGGCAGAGAGAAAGCACCGCCTCTGTCTAATTCACTGCCGGTTCCCAGCACAGAGCCCCTGCCCCTCCAGAGGGGAGCTGTCTGAGGAAATTGCAGAATGTGGTGGAATGACTGACTGAGGGCATGAGGAAGCTGGACAGGCACAGAGAACCTGCAAGACTGATCCAGTCACTAGGACCCTGGGTGGCTCAGTAGGTAAAGCGACTGTTTTCTCTTCAGGTCAGGATCCCAGGGTCCTGGGATCAAGCCCTTCTGCCCCTGCTCCTGCTCATGCTGGCTCTCTCTCTCACACTCTTTCTCTCTATCTTTCAAACAAATGAATAAAATCTCTTTTAGAAAAAGAAAAAATAGAGAATATTATTAGGAACTATTCCACAAAAAGACATGAGATGAGATTACCTTCACAAGAAAAAAATAACAAACTTTCAGAGAGCAGAAAATCTTATTTGTTTGCTTCATATATATGTTTTCAAAAAGCACTGAAAAACAATGGAAAATTTAAATTCTTTTTTTTTAAACTTTTAAGTAGTATCCATGGTCAATGTGGGGCTTGAACTCACGATTGTGAGATCTAGAGTTGCATGCTCAACTGACCTAGACAGCCAGGTGTCCCCAGAAAATTTAAATTCTTATCGAAAGAAAAAGTAATACTCATACAGACACCTGAAAAATATTATACAGGAAAAGGAAATCTGCAGGACAGTATTAAGACATATTTTACCTATAATTTAAATACAATATGAACAGTGTGACTCCAAGCTCACATCCATATGTTCATACACCATGACCATATGTGATTTACTGCAAGTATACTAGTTGAATTCCATAGTAAAAATTATTTTATATAAGATATTCTATTAATAAAACAATAGATGAAAATCACATTATCTCACTAGATCTTGACAGACTCTTTGAGGAACTGGAAAGCAAAGTCCTAACAAAACTACATAAAATAGAAACAGACAGACACATTTGTACCATGGTAACACACTCTGTCCGGCACACCTAGAACTCAGTCCCCCAGACAGGAAGTTAGCTACGGTGGTGAGGGGGGAGGACATTTCTACCAGACCAGGAACAGGCACAAGTGGCCTGAACTCCATTATTGTTCAACGTCTTTCTACAAGTAATAGACAATGAAAGTGAACAAGAAAAATCACTGGTTCGCTCTCAGCACTGATGGGAATAAAAAGGGAGTCATCCTAAAAGACCCAAATATCTGACTCCTCAATACTCCCCTGTTTATGCAGCAGGGACAGAAGAAATCAGCCCAATGAGCACACAGAACAGACATTCTTATGGAAGACTAATAGGATTACATGGGTCTGGCCACTTGCAGAAATAGGTAAATGATCAAGAATGCAGACCCCAGATACCTCACAGTTCAGGGAGGAGATGAGCACCCTGAACCTGCCACCGCATGTCCATGACCTCAGTGTAGAGACCCTGTGGGGGAGATGACCTCTCTGTGTCCTTGGGAGACCCTTTGTCTAATGAGAGGCTGCTGTGAGTGAAGGTGGGGAAAGGAGGAAGGAGGAGCCCTCACCCCCAGGAGATGCCCTTGCATGGACTTGGCCCCATGATGGCCACAGCAGGAGCACCAGAAGCAGAAGCCACGGGAAGAGCCTGAGCAGCCGCTGGGCCTCCCCCTCCTGGCCGATGAGAAAGGGGCTCTGGTCCCAATTTCCACAGGCCTGGAGTCTGTGTGAGCCCTGAGATGCGGTCCCAGGAGAGGCAGTGAGGAGCACAATGTGCTCAGAACTCAGCCCAGTGATGGTCAGGGAGCCAGAGCTGTAAGACATGGAAGACCGTGTAAGAGCTGTAAGACCTTGATGGCCAGAGGGACTCACATCATAACACTTCCGGATTTGAGACCCCATACGTGGGAGCTGCTGGTACAGGACACGTATAGGACACTCCCGACGTGTCAGGACTCGCACGCAGCTAGACTGTGTTTTGCTGGTTCTTCCCCAACTCATGATGGACTCTGTCCACCAGCCTTCCTGCCATGGTACCCAGAAATTTTTGCTCAATTTGAGAAAATGACAGAATCTGTGGATGTCAGGACAGGGTTCAGGGACAAATTTTAAAGAATGTGAAATGAATTCGCGGACAAATTCCCTCAGATGGATCTCAGGCCCCAGGTTGTACCAAAGAAAGCAAGCAAGCAGTTGGCGTGGCTAGGAAATAGGGGTGCACGGGGAGCCCCGTTGTTGTGGGGACAGCATGTCTGTGTTGCTTCTGCACAGCCCGGGAACACGCTGTGAGCATGGAGTCCACTGTCATAGGGCAGGCAGGAGTAATCAGCCTCGTCCTCAGCCTGAAGCCCAGTGATGGTCAGAGAGCCTGAGTTGCCAGACACAGAAGGAGAGAATCAATCTGCCATGTCTGAGGGTCGGTTGCTATTAGCATAGATGATGGCACTGGGGGCGGACCCTGGGAGTTGTTGATGCCAGCCCACGTAATATCAACCTATGTTGGAGCTGCTTTGAGTGCAGGAGACGGTGACCTTCTGGCCCAGGGCCTAGACACGGAGGGTGGCTGACTCAGCACAGACAGGGCCCAGTCCCTACAAAGGGGAGAGACACAGAGAGGGTGATGCTGGGGTCTAGAGACAATAGGAGAAAGTTGTAGTAGGTTTTTGGGAAAGGAACCTAGAGAGGAATTCTATGTGTGGTCAATAATTGTTAAAATTAAGATAAATTTAAGTAAGAAAGTGAGCTTTAATATCAAACTATGTGGATGGAAAATTAGAATTCTGTTTTAACTTGGTTAAAAAGTCAAATTTTTCTTGAATTATTGGTCTCCTCTACCAAAAACATGGTAAACAAAAGTACTTATTCAACTTTAAAATTATCTGCTTGGAAAATGTGCACTCTGTTTTACCAAAATATTTCCTATGTTTATCAGGACTTTGATGCGTTGAAAAACATATATTTTTTTATTTTAAAAAATCCTACATTTTGCTTACAACTCTGTAACTTTCCGTATTCGTGCTTGATAGATGTTTGTGTTCCGTGGCACGGGAATAACACATTTCCTTGTCAGTGACATCGTAATGACCTCTAAGCCATCCGTAGCCACGGCCACTGTCATGTTTGCTACGTACAGTTCCCATCTTATTCCGATGCTACCGCAAATGTGTTACAACTTCAAGGATATTCATGGGCAGAACTTTGAAAATATGTAGGTTTCTGATACCTTTACGAGAATAAAACTAAAGTAAAAATTGCTAGAACTAATAAAACTGGATTCAAACAGAACAAAAAATGAATAACATAAAAGTGAATATCCAGAGGAAAATAATTATAATTTTTATAACTGTTTGTTTGAAATATTGTTGACTTTTTAAAATGTTTTCTTTCTTCAGATTTAAGGAAACTTCTCTTAAGCTAACTGATCTATAAGAACTTAACGAAATATACCTTGGTGAAGAAATGAAACTATTTATTTTTTCTCCACACCTGATCCCTTCAAAACACAGAAACCCTCAGGGAGCATTCTTATACATGGATGGCAACATATTTATTAGCATAAGTTTCATAAGGTTCTGTTTTCCTTGTAACAAGATATAATCGGAAACATTGTTTAGATTACTAAGACTCGGAGACAAGGTCATATTGGAACGAGATATGTATCTGTATATGCTCAGATATGACCAGCCACCTCTAAGTAACTAACATTGACTTTATGGAGACAATAAAGCCACTTGGAAGTATCTGCTGACCACCTGCTCACAAAGTTTCCAGCAGCTTTCCCAGGTGACTCAGGAAGGTCATGTGTTAGCAGGTGCAGGAACCGTGGGATATTTGGGTCCCTGAAAAACAGAGAACTTCCCCAAGTCTATAGGTGTTGCAGGTTAAGTCTGCTGACAAGTACCTGGCACAAGTTTTGGCTTAGCTTCTGGCCTGGACGGGCTGTTAAATGTTCAATCTAGAGGTTTCTTATAAAAGTTCAGCAATGTAGGTTTTAAAGAGGCTATATGGTTGATTGCCATTCTTGGTGCCCTTATATAAATAATCCTAGCAAGTTCTTTGAGAAACTACAGTTACTTGGTGAGCAAATTAATGTTAATTTAGCTATACTTAGTAGAAATGAGGGTGATTGGAGAGAAAAAATGTTTCAGTAACACACCAGAGTGAACACTTGGTTCCAATCATGTCGATTAAAACATGGACTAGATCCTGATGTTCTCTAGCTAAGATGTCTGGATACAAGTCTCAAAACTAACATTACGATTTTTCTCCCACCTTTCTCAGTTGGACTCAAACTGCCTTCTTCCCTGAGGTCGTGAAGAGTAAAAACAAACAACACGATGTAAACTTCAGAAAAATCACCAGAACCACTCACAGAGAGATGGTCTTCGTCCCTGTTGCTCTGTGGACCACTCAGGGATCACCAGACACATTTGAACTACAAACCAGGAAAATCTGTCAGATTGTCACAGCCTGCTGTCACTCTATCTGAAGTTATTTGAGCTTGACATCTAGACGTCTTCTCCCCTGCTACCCTCAGAACTTGGGAACTGCTTTATACTTTGATACAATCATTAACCCTCATTTTGTTTGTTTCCAAGAAATGCCTCTTGTTTAATACCTGATTTCTAGAACCGCAGGCCTTACTTTGAGAACACACCTGCTTCAACCCCTCCTGAAATATGTTTAACTATTGTCAGGAGAGTGTCCACCAAACTGAACAATCGTCTAGCCCAACTTTGGACATGTGTAATTTTGGGAAGTTTCAGAGGAGGGAAGGGACCTGACCAAGAATAGGCTGCCCCAAGATGAGCCGCTTGGCTGTGACCATTATTTTCTCAAAGGAAATGAAACTCACCAGATTTAAGAAAACCTCTGTACCTCCCCCAAAACTGCCTGCTTGTACCAGGAAGAGAGCTATTAGCAGGGGGTCCTCTGTACCTAAGACATGTATCTACAGAGCAGGACAACCTTTGTTGGCAAACATGTCCTCTCACCGTCCTGCTAATGCTCTTTCCCCTCTTTGATCCTCAGACCCCTACCCCCAGCTTCACTCATGTAAGCATCATGTTGCCTGACTGTCTTTGGAATTCTCCATGTCTGTGTGGATTCACGTAGGCTATTAATATTGATTTTGAACTGCTAATCTGCCAAATTCATTTTGATTCTGATTCAGCCAAATGGACCTTGAAGAGCACAGGAAATACTTCCTCCCCATCAACAGGCACAGGTGAAGTTTCCTCAAGGGTCCGATAAGAGTAAGTAGGCATGTGCGTCTCTAGGACTCCTGACGAACAGTCCCCTGGGTCAGGGGCTGATCCTAACTCCTGGAAACATGAGATATAAGTCATCCTGCATCAGAGATGGGTTCTCATACTGCCCCAGCTGCTGGAACCCCTCCACCCACTGTTCCCAAGCCCCCCCACCTCTAACCTCTCCTTCCCACTCCCATTCTCAGTCCCTGCTTCCCCCAGGTCATGAGGACTCTTACTTTCCGCCCCATCAACCCCTTGTCCAGAACTCCCAGTCGGACTGGGACAGAGTCCACAGCTCCTGCCGCATCCCACCTACATGCTCCCTCCTCTTCCTTCACTGTCTGTGCAGAACAGGATGCCATGATGACACATCAGATTGTGGAGTTCCCTGTGCACCCCTCCAATGCTCCGGCTCCACCCCACCAACCCCACCCCTCCTCATTATCCTGAGACACAGCTTTCCCTGACAACATGTTTAGCTTGTCTCCTCTCTCTTCCCCCACACACTGTCAGCTCCCTGAGCCTGCACACCCTTCCTGTCATGTCCACATATGTCCCACATCCTAGACTAACATGGTAGGTGTTCCGTAAGTGCAGTGAATGCAAACTATCTGGACAGTGCTCTACCCTCTGTCAGACACAGGTGGACGCCCTGTCTCTGGTTCTATCCTGACCTGTCATAGTGATACGGGATTGTCAAGACCAATGGTTAAGAAAGAATTCTTGAGACATTTAATGTTGAAAAAGATGATTTTACTAGAGCCCGGAGACAGGACCCATGGGCAGAAAGCTCACTGGGATTGTGAGGAGTGACTGATTATATACTTTTTAATTAGTGGAGGTGAGGGATAGGGTAAGTCTTAAGGAATTTGGAAGCCAGGCTTTCAGGAATCGAGGGACTAGCTGCTGTGAAGATGAGCTTACTTCAGTCTTTAATAAAACGCCCACATGAGGACACTAAGGCACCCATGAGGTCGTTGAGGAAGCTCACACTCCGCATGGGTCAGGTGTCTGTCAGGGGCTGCAGCTGGAGGAGATTGACTTTAAGCGACATTTCTCTTGCCTTCGTTTCCCTCGTCAACTGACTCTGTTACCCGGGCAGCCTGCCTTTGGCACCCAGGAGTTTCTCCTCAACATGAGAAAACCATACAGTGTGTTCCTGCTTAGGAGAGCCTGGAGAGACTGAATTTAAGAGAATTTGGACTATTTTGTAGCCAATGTTCCTTAAGATTAGTTCAGACTACAGTTTAGACCAAACAAAGGAAGCAGCTGACTTGGCCAAGGTCGGGGAGCTGCACAGGGAGACCTGTTGCTGAGGGACAGCAGGTTTTTGTCTCACTTCCCCACAGGCCTGAGCACTGTGTGAGCACTGACACTGCTGTCCGACGCTGAGCAGTAATATTCAGCCTCATCCTCAGCCTGGAGCCCAGTGATGGTCAGGGTGCCTGTGCTGCCAGACTTGGAGCCAGAGAATCGATCCGGGACCCCTGAGGGTCGTTTGTTATTATAATAGATGATGGTTCTGGGGGCTTTTCCTGGGAGTTGTTGGTACCAGCTAAAACCATAACTCCCAATGTTGGAGCTGCTTCCAGTGCAGGAGATGGTGACCCTCTGGCCCAGGGCTCCAGACGCGGAGGGCGGCTGAGTCAGCACAGACTGGGCCCAGGACCCTGCAAGGGGGAGAGACGCACAGAGGGTGATGCTGGGGTCTAGAGACAAGAGGAGGAAGCAGGGCCCCACACGTCCTCCCAGGGCCCCTTCCCCTGCCCTGCATCCAGTCACCTGTGCAGTGAGCGAGGAGGCTGAGGAGGAGAGGGGACCAGGCCATGGTGGAGGTCATCACCGATCCTGCCTGCTGTGGCCCCACAGCTGTGCAGAGCCTCCCCTCGTCTCTCCCTTCCCCTCTTCATCCTCTGAGAGAGGGAGGGCCTGGCCATGCAAATGAGCCCCAGCTCTCTGACCCCGCCCTGGTCCTGGGTCAGGTCCTCTGCTTCAGCATGTCAGGGGGTTGGGCAGGGGAGGGGCCGTGTGGGGCCAGGGGTGGTGAGATCCCAGCTGTGAGCCCTGAGCAGAGGGCACGGGCAGGGCCAGGAGGCAGGTCCCAGCTCTGATCACCCCTGACTCCTCAGAAATGGAACCAGCGTGCCCCCTGGTGTCCAGACCCAGACACATCATAGTGTGACATGGTGACCAGCCCATCAGACACATGTCCACACCCCCCTCATCTGTTTTGACCACTGTTCCCTGCATTAGGTCCTGACCAGGTGTCCCTATATGTCACCTCCCACTATGTCAAGAATCACTATATATCATGCTAAGAGTCTTCAGAATGAATCTGTCCACTGCTCCCATCTCTGTTCCTGGGTCAGGACTGAGGTGGTCTCTCTACACAAACTCTTCTAGATCAGGACCCAGGCAAGAGTAGTGACAGGTCCCCATGGACAAAGGATCACTTCTGTGCAGAATGCTGGGAATTTCCTCTTATGTGCCTTCTCCCTGATTTCCAGAGCTCTACTTCTTCTGAGGCCCCCACAGCACTGAGGACATGGGGAGCTCTTCTCCCCAGATTGTGGGTAGAAGCTGCCACGTGCATTCCTAGACGGTTACACACAGAGCATCTTTGTCACCTGTCACTGTTTCCCACTGTTTGAAGCAACACTTGTCCACACATTGGGCAGGGATTCCCTCCTCGGCTCTGTCCTCCCGGCACAGACACGAGTCTGCAGGAGCCCTGCCACGTGAGTGTGTGTGGCCCTGACCTCAGAGCACAAAGGACAAATGTGCTGGAAGTTCCAGGAAGAAAGGAGTGACAGCTGTAGATGCTCTGACAGGGACCTAGTGACAGAGTTTAGGTGTCAGTCACCACGGAACCAACCTCATATTTAAGATGAGCGTGTGTTATTTTATATGTAATTCTATTCACTAAGATTGATTTAAACTCGATGATAATGTCAGTATGAAGATACAGGTACACTCAGAAGTATACTTTCCCCAAATCTTTGCTTAGTGCAGAGAGAATCTGGGTGGAAAGAGTGGTTAAGCACATGGATGGAAAAGAGTGGAACAGGAATGCCTTCTGTTCTCAGGAGAATAGAGTTTTATATTCTTTTTCTAAAATCACTTTTTTGTACCATGTTTCTGGTCTCCCACATAGGAAAGGTCAATGTGGTGCCCAGTGAAACCCCTTGAGGGGCCTGTTCCCAGGAACTCAGAACCATCCTGCTGACAAAATTACCAAACACAGACAGAGCTTCCAGGACGGAGGGATTTGGCGTCAGACCACTGTCTGGGGTGAGAACAGCTCTAGTCCCTGCAACTGTGTCCAGCATGTTCAGGATGGAACCTTTATTCATTCAGTCACCCATGACTACTGCCCAAGGTCAAGTGGACCCAGAAGTTTCTGTCAAAGGTCCCACATGTGAGTGGTGGCAAGGTGGAGATAAGGGGGAAGGTGTCCCTGAAGTCACAAGCCCCGTGGCCCTGGGTTGGGACAGAAGATTTTCCATCAGAGTGCAGCCTGGTTGGAGATGACTGGGGTGACTGAGGGAGGAAGAGCCCAGCCCTGAGAGCAGGTGGAGCATGTGTTCCTTGTCCCCAAGGGTTTTGGCTTCTGTGGGAGCAGCACTGAGGCTGGGGTTCCAGAATCAAAGTACCGATCAGCCTCAGCCACTAACTAGGGCCCAGAGATGTACAGGGGCTAAGCTGCCCATGGGAACAGAGATGTCCCCTGAGATCCCTGAGCATCAGCCTTATCCCAGGAGAGCAGGTGTTCAGAGCCCATCCTGGCTGCCCTGGGGACAGGACCCAAGCTGCACGCAATGGGTCCAGGGTTTCCTGTCGAGGAGGATTCTGCTTCTCGAGATTTTGACCCTGAGAATGGCTGGGTGAGCACAGGTCAACCTTGACTCTTGAGGGACAGAGAGGCCTGGAAACTGCAGAGTCCCAGACGAACTATTCACTGACAGGGAGGAGAGGGGTGTGTGTGTGTGTGTGTGGCCAAAAATGACGTTGTGTGACCCTGGGATCTCTTATGACTTTGAAACACCCTGACGGATAGTTCTCCATGATGATTCTCTTTATAAAACTCCAGGGTCCTGGGGCGCCTGGGTGGCTCAGTCATTAAGCGTCTGCCTTCGGCTCAGGTCATGGTCCCAGGGTCCTGGGATCGAGCCCCGCATCGGGCTCCCTGCTCAGTGGGAAACCTACTTCTCCGTATCTGACTCCCCCTGCTTGTGTTCCCTCTCTCGCTGGGTCTCTCTCTGTCAAATAAATAAATAAAATCTTAAAAAAAATAATAAAATCAATCAATCAATCAATCAATCAATCTCCAGGGTCCTGATACTGCATTTAGAGATAAGGGTCTCAGAGATTTTTACTGGAAAAGGATTTATTTAGGCCAGGAGGCCTCATGTGGGAGCAAATCTATTAATTATTCACTGAACTGGGAGTCCAGGTCTTGTTGAGTGACAAGAAATCTGTCAATTTTTTATCTCTGCAGACACAAGACCTACAGCTGTGAGGTTTTCAGGGGTTAGAAGCACAAGGCAGGGGGGAGCACACAACCCCCTCCTTCCTGCCCCACATCCCAGCCAGACCCAAAGGCCCCCATGTCCCCACATGTCTACCAGGCAGTGAGAACAATATATTGCTGATAGTTTTGTGTGTGTGTGAAAATACACTACCACTTAGGACTTTAGGAATCAAGCAAAAATATTTTTGTTGTGGAATTCCTATTCAGAGAATTCTTAGGAATGAGAATCGGGAGCATAAGATACATAATGACATATCTTAAAATATGCAGGCGATCCTGTGTCTGTGGATCCCTCCAAGACTCCCCGTGGTTGGTGGCATCATTTAATTCTGAAGTGGGTAAAAACCGGCAGATTCCATGCGCAAGTACGTAAAGGTGGATGAATACATCCTTTGCAGGAACTATAATAACTTTATTTTCAAATTAAAGAGACTTAGGGGGGCTGCAGAGAGGCACAGTAGTTGGAGCTTCCGACTCTAGGTCGTGATCCCAGGGTCCTGAGCTCCAGCCCCTCAAAGGGCTCTGCACTGAGCATGGATCTGCCTAAGACATTCTCTCCCTCTCCCTCTGCCTCTCCCATTGCGCGCTCTCTCTAAAACAAATAAATAAATCTCTAAAAAAAATACATTGACTGGGAATGTTGGGAACACAAAATGAAGCCTGGGTGAGAGCAGGAAGGAGAATGTGGGGGGGTCGCAAGCATCTGTATATTCTGGTCATTCTCCTCTCTAGAGATGGACTCTGGAGACTGGAAAATACATCAAGATCATTTCCAGTTTTCTCTCAAACCCTGACATGGAGACATAGGTTAGACCGAGGAGCCAGAGGAGAGACTGAAGCCTGAGGGATGCAGGAGCAAAGAGGAGTAGAGGAAGATATGGGGGGTGTTGTCAGGGAGAGTGTGTAGGATCTGGTCCAAGTTCATGTGAAACTGGTTCAGAGAGAGGAGACTGTGTCTGTGACCAGGGTTATTGTCAATGTATCAGCTGTGGATACATCAGGAGTGACACAAGGTCACACTTGATGGAATAAGATGATAGAACAGCCTGTAGAGGAATGTTCGCTGGGCAGTGTGTTCGGTTGTAGACACGGAATTCCTTCCTGTCCATCTTCTCCAGATTCAGTGGGGATGTGCGGTGGGGCTCGGATATCTCATGTGTCTGTATCTTCCTTGGAGGCCCCATTTTATGTCACTTTCTGTGCATTACATGACTCTTCCTCTTTCCCTGTTATGTCTCACCAGGTAAATTTCTTACTAAAAAGAGGCTCAGAAACAAGATCCGTGGCTCAAGAGCTTTTAGACCCACTTCTTCCTTCTCTGAGACGCTGTGAGGAGCGGTAGCTGCGCCCACTGCCGTGAGCCCTGTACCCCAGTGAGAGTCCGCCTCGGCCTCAGTCTGCAGCCCCGAGATGCGCAGAAGCCCCTCATTGGCCGAGGCATCTTTGGAGCCCGAGAAGCGGCCGGGGACCCCGGGACCCTGGTGCTTATTTGAGTCTGAGGAGCAGTATAGCAGATCTGGGGGAGGGCTCCCTGGCTGCTGCTGGATCCAGTCGATGTTAGAGCCGCCCACACCGATGTCCCTGTTCAGGGTGCAGGTGAGTCTGGCCGTCGTTCCCGGAGATGCCCAGAGGGAGGGCGGCCGGGTCAGCACGGGCTGGGACTGGTTGCCTGCAGACACACACATAGGAATGAAGAGAAGGGATTGGGTGCCTGTGGTTGAGGAGCTGAGCCAGGGGATCTGACTCAGGCTAGGGGGCCGCCCTCAGGCACTGGGGCCTGTCCCCACCTGTGCAGTGACAGAGGCGTGCAAGGAGGACCGGGCTCCAGGCCATGGTGTCACAGCCCCTTCTTAGGCCACAGAGCTGGGCCTGGGCTGCCCTGGGCCTGTCTTATCCCCTGTCCAAGGACCTCCTAGAGGAGGGGCTGCTCAGGCAAATGTGACCCACCCCTGCTTCTCCCTGCTGTGCACTCCCAGGTGTGTGGCCCTTGGAAGCAGAGAATTCCTGATGCACTAGTTTCTTCCTGGTGGGCCTGGAGGATGCACCTGCTGGGATCACACACAGGCCCAGGTCCGGGGACTTATCCAGCCCCAAAGAGGAAACACCCGCCGTGTCCACACTGAAAGTTAGGGACCTGGCCTTGGGGCCTCCTGTCAGTGGAGGACCGACCTGCTGGGAGACCTTCGCCTGAAGAAACCCCCAAATACAGTCCCACAGCACTCCTCTTGGACTCTGGAAGAATCTCTCCTTCTTTCCCACTGCTGGCAAGCCTCTCCTGCACCTGCTTCCCTCATGCCTGTGCTCCCACCATGGGAGAGTGACTCTCCAGGAAGGACAGAGGTCCTGGTGTGCTGTCCCTGCTCAGGCTTCCTCCGTGCAGTGGGGTCCAGCAGGAGGTACCTGTGCAGTCCTGACCCAGGAGAGCCTGTGAACCTCTGTGCAGCTGAGGACCAGACACGGGGACCAGTGAGCAGAGGGAATCTGTCCCACGGCAGGGGGGGTCGGTGCTCAGAGGAGGCAGGCTGGCTCTGGGTGCTGAGTGTGAATAGCAGCTTGCAGTGGAGACACACACCTTCACAGAGAAGGCCAGCGAGTGTGAGAACGCCGCGCCTTCCTGAGCAGGGCCGACGGGACCCGCAGCGGCTGTGGGGACAGAGCAGGGCCTGGGGATCCTGCAGGAACAACAGACGGGCCTCCTGTGACCTCCCCTCTATTTTCTCTTCTGGTCAGTGCTGCTCACTAGGGATTTAGCTCTGGGAAGTTCTACGACAGAACCTGGGACAGGGAGCCCTGGAAGGGGACACCGGGTGGGGGTGGGGGCCGGAAGGAGAGGACAGCGGGGGAAACTATGAAGGGAGAAAGGCCACGTGTCCCCAGGTGGGACCCAGAGAGGTGACTGAGCCGACCCTGGGTGTGGGAGGAAGGGATGGTCCAGAGTGTCGGGTGGACGGACGGCGATGCCCGCAGAGATGGGGATGCGCAGACTGACACAGGGGAGGTCGGGTGGGAGAGCCCGTGGGGGGCTGCAGATGGGTCTGTTGTCCCTCTGACACGTGGCGACCATGGTGGGACCTGCGGAGAGGTGTGGACGCACGGATGAGCGGGGCTGAGAGACCCCGTCCCCCCCCATCGGAGGGAAGCAGGTAACACAGTAACCGCCTGGGTGAGGGCTTAGTCTGCAGCATTCGTTCGTTCATTCATTCTCCCCCACATTTTTTATTTTTAAAGACTTTATTTATTTATTAGAGAGAGAATGCACTTATAAGCTGAGGTGGGGGGGTGCAGAAGCAGAGGGAGAAGCAGACTCCCCACTGAGCCAGACCCAGGGCTTGATCCCAGGACCCCGAGGTCATGATCTGAGCCTAAGGCAGATGCTTCTCTGACTGACCCACCCAGGCCCACCTCCCCTACATTCTTTAAACACACATTTAAGTGTCAGAGCAGTGTTCATCACGATGAATGAAATATGATTTTTATATTCATTTCAGAATTGCTAGCACATTGTCTGTTTCCTATAATGTGGTGGTTGCTGTTTGCCCTCCTCGGTGTCTGTGTTTGCGAGCCCAACTTACATCACACAGCGGTGCCTAGTCAATCACTTTGTGTCTATTTATCAAAGGATCCTCTGATACACTGGAGAAAAGTATGCAATTTTATGTGCACCAAATTGGATGATAAGGAGTGTTGCGAAAAAATAAAAATCACACCGGAGGGAGGCCAAGTGACCCTCGGAGAAGTAGGAGAACTCCGATTTATTTTACGCCAGTGGACCCACATGAGCTCGTGCTCCATGTTCTGGGCCCCGGGCAATGCGGTTATAGGGCTTTTAAAGGGAAGGAAGGCAGTCAGGTTCCAAGGGCTCTGCTGACTGCTGGTAGGTGGGTTTAAACTGGGGGAGCGGGGGCTGCTTTAGGCGTGGACAATAGTGCGGGCAGCCTGTGGTGGGAAGCCTGTTTACAGAAGCAAAATGGCCGGTTATCTCTTGCTCCCACGAGGGCTTCTGGTTATCTCCAGCTTATTGTTAGTAACTTTCCATGTTCTCCGGCCTCCTGGCTTGGGCCTGCTCTGCATACTTTTCCTCTTCAGGAGGATCCAAACTTAAGAGAACAAGGAAGAATTAGAAAGAATAATGAACATATCTGAAAAACACAGTGTCAGCTTCTGAAAGTCACCATAAAATATAGAAATAAATGACCGATATCATATCTCTTAGAAATAGCAACTAAAATCATGAGTTTCAGAACTAATGAAATCTATTTCATCCTGAATAAATTGGGGAGTCACAGTAATCAGCCAGGCTCCCTGACCTTGAAGGAAGCCCTGAGAAACTCTCATGGACGTCTCAAGGCTTCACAGATCAGAGGAATCCTTTCTCAATGGGAAGGTCTGGAGACAGTGGGGAGAACAAAGATGCAAAACGGGGTGCTGGAGAAGAACCTTGGGCCCAGGAACCCTCACAGCGTTAGAAAGAGCAGACGGATCCCCCCAACCCCTGATGGCTCTAGGGTGATGCTCGATGTCCTACGCGAGAGGTGTCTTTGGGCTGTGCTTTTCCTCTCTGAAGGACCCTGCTGATGCACACAGTCCACCGGGGGCTACGATACCATGGAGTCCCATCACTGCGTCCACGTGTGAGCAGAAAAACTAGGGGTTCCCAGGAGAAAAAAACAAACAAACGAACAGAGGGGATACAGCTTACCTGACACAAGAGAAGTCATTTGAGGCCCCCACCTATTTCCTGTGATCTCTGCCCTTGTGGCTCCACTTTCCCAGCACACACCTTGCAGATCTTCCTAAGAGGTGTCAGAATTAAGAAGAAATGAAAACACACAAAACAAAACAAAACAGAACAAAAAAACTCCAGTAGTTAAAGCTTTAAGGGAACAAAGGGAATGCAAAAATGGACAGGCTCTACCAGGCCAGGAAACAGTCTCACCACATCAGAGACAATGAATCAATCAGTGGTGAACCCCCCAGTGCTGCTTCCAAGAAAACCAGGCCCTGTGTTCCTTGCCCCAGATAAGGAGCTCAAACCCTTTCCAGTGTACCCTGGCTCTGGGAGCAGGTCCCTAGCCCCTTCCCCTTGTGGGGCAGCCACCTCGGCTTCACTATACTGTTCGAGCCTCTGCCCTAGGAGGAGCCCTGGCCGCACTCACAGAGCAGAGGATGCCTGTATGGGCCTGTGCTCTCAGGACTCCTGACCGACCTTACCCCCACCTTGACAAGGGATGACAAAGCTCCCCTCTGAATATTCATCCCAAATACGAAATAAAAAGAAACCCACTCACTCCTGTTTTCGGAGTCAAGGCTTTGCAACTTATTCCCTGTGATCTCCTTATTACTTCATTTTCCTCTCCCTCCCTCTGCTGTGGTTTTGGAATATAGGTGAGGTGCGGTGGGGTGAAGTCCAGAGCCCAGGACTAAGAAAGAAGTCTTGGGATGTCTTTGGTGCAAAGTGGTGGTTCCTTAAAGCATGGGGACTGGCCCGGTGGGCAGAAAGAGCTGCTGTCCCGGGTCATGAGGGGCTGCTGATTCTATACGATGGGGTTGGGGGAGGTAAGGATAAAGGGAAGTTTTGAAAGACCTTTCCTGTATTAAAGAAGACACACAAGATACCAGGGGCTTTGCAATTTGTCGAGTTAAGGTTTTTTTCCTTCAGGAAAGTATTAATGGTAAGATAGTTGGGAGCTTCCTGGAGGAATGTTATCAGGGGGCTGTAGGTTTAAAAGAAATTCAATGTTATGGACATTTCCTTCTGCCTCAGCCGCCCTCAATTTTATGGAAGGGAGGGTGATGTTAGAGCTTCAGGAAACTGAGTTATGGGTCTCTGGAAGTTAGCCTGTTGATAAGAAAGCTTCTTCCTTATAAATCACTAGGACATTTGTAAACTGAGGGAGACTCAGGTCTTGCAGGATTGTGATCTCTACAAGTTAACTATTTCTTTTCCATTTAGGGCAGCCGGGAGTGCCTGAGGAATGTCACACAGATCCCATAGGGGAGGTTGGGGGTGTCAGCTTCTGCTTTGCCCTCAGCTGGCCTTCCGTTCCCTCATCACCTCTATATATAACTTATAGTACTTAAATGTACAACTTATGGTATATGATATGTATATGCCACATGTAACATATGATACAATATATATAATCTATAGTATTATTTATCATACCTGATATCTATATTTACTAGATTAGATATACTAAAATGATACATGTCATAATTCAATAGAATATATGACACATTTAATATATTTCATATGCTTATATAGTATATAGACAATATTATAATATGTAATATTTATAATTATTTATAATAAATATCACATATACTTAAATTTTTTTTCCTTTTCCCCCTAACAAGGACCCCGATACCCTGGACAGCAGAGTACCACAGTGTGACAGGCCCTGGAAGGAAAACTGGATGCTCTGAGGTGACAGAAAGAATGAGGCTTCCTTTGGGAACAAAGCAGTGCAAATGCCTCCCCCCCCACCCTCAGCAGCTTTTCTTTTCAGCCTTAAAGGGAACTCCTTGTCTATGAGGGAGGAGGCCATAGAGGAATCAGGAAAGGACAGAGACGCCCCAGAGTTCTCTGGCTGAGGCCACATTGTTGGCTTTCCCCTCCTCCCCTCCCCAGGGGTCTCTTGCCCTGGGCCCTGGTAGCATGGCACCTGATTATTTTTCAGGACGCGAACCACTCCACGTGGGCGCGTGACTGTCCCTGTCTGAATACCAGCCTGGGCAAGGCCTCCACCGGGTGGCGGATGGAGCGGGAAGGAGGGAGGGAGTCAGAGCTGAGCCCCCACGCAGCTGCGGGGACACAGGTGCTGCAGGCACACTTCAGTGAAGACACCTCCTGCCCAGTGTGCAAGAATGAGTAGAGCAGTTCCCTAGTTGGTCTGGACCAGAAGCCCGTCCTCACAGGCCCAGTCCCACAGCGCCATCTGCTGGACAGAGGCACCAAGTCGTCCAGCCCATCTGACACCTCCCATCGCTCCTGAAATGAGCTCCAGACTTTTGCAATTGGATCCAGAATGATGTCACTGCCCCGGGCAGTAGAATGAAGAGGAGCCCTCTGTGGTGTTCAGGCTGACAAGTTGTTTCCAGATCAGAATGACCGCCGGATGATTAAATACATGGCGTATTGCACACTGCTTACAATAGGAAGGTATTTCAGGATTACCTGACACTGGAGTTTACCCCTTCCAGGAGCTTGGGGTCCTAACCAGTCTACCTTCATCTTGAACCAAATGAAAGGCTTAAAGTTCTCCGTGTACCAAGGTGGTTCACACCTCATAGTAATTCTACATGGACCTGGCTTCCAGTTTGACCGTTGTTGTTGATGTGGGTTTGGATTCTGCTGTGAGGTCCCCTCAGCCTGCACTGCAAGGATGTTAGATGCCTGTCTCTGCCATGGGAACAGAACACTGTCAGGGACATGGGTCTTCTGCTCCTGTTCACTTTTCCAACTTTAGATGTTCCTTGAAACTTAGCCTGACAAATGCTTCCATATTTGACTCTCTTATATATTTTATATATTTTATTTTATTTATTTATTTTATTTTTTTATTTTTTTGAAGATTTTATTTATTTATTTGACTGATAGAGACACACAGCGAGAGAGGGGAACACAAGCAGGGGGAGTGGGAGAGGGAGAAGCAGGCTTCCCATGAAGCAGAGAGCCTGCTGCGTGTCTCCATCCCAGGACCCTGGGATCATGACCTAAGCCGAATGCAGACGCTTAACGACTGAGCCACCAAAGCGCCCCTACTTAATATGTTTAAAATCAACTTTATGATTTCAATTAGTGTAAAGATTGTTACACACAGAACATTGCTATAAATGGATCAGTCCTCTGTTGAGGGGTTCTTCCATCTCTCCTACACTGACAACCCTAATACCCTCATGTAGAACTCGAGGGCATGAGTGTCGAAAATCTGGGTCCAAAGAACAGACATTGATCCAAAACCCTCCAACCATCAGGGCAGTGAGTGGTAGACATCGTGGGATTAAACTGGGAGCATCAAGCATGGCAGGACAGCACTGAATGTGGAGATGGATTTGTTTGGTGTTGTTTGTACCTTCACAATATTGAGTCATCCAAGCCATGGATGGGCGACCCTCTCACTTATTTAAATCTTTTTAGTATTTTCAGCAATCCTTTTTACTTTTCAGTTTGCAAGTCTTCTGTCTACTTGGTTAAGTTGACTCCTAAAAGTTCTATTCTTTTCGATGCTATCTTAAATGGATTTGTTTTTTAATATCCTCTTGGGCTTGTTCATTGTTGATGTAGCGACAATCACCTGGTTGTTGTAGGGAAATTATGACCTGAACTCCTGTAGGAGATGCTAGACAGATAGAGCTTAGGGGGATAATAGAATGTGTTCCCTGTGTTGGAACACTAGGACATGTAATGAAGCAGGAGGGAATCTGAGAGGGAAGCTCTGCATCGATGACCCTGAAATGAGCGATCTCACAGGGTAGACTCAGAGCACAGGAGGAATTTAAGAACTGAATTGACCCTGTGCTGCCCCAGTACTATGGGTAAAACACAAAAGCATAAAGCTTTTTTTTTAATTTTCTTAGTTTGAGAAAGAACTCATTTATGTGTTCTAGAATTTACGTAGTTATTTGTAAAGCACATATTTTAGAAGCACCAAGTATTTTCTGATTGGTGCAGATAAGGAATTAACAGGAAGGGTCGGGAAAGAGCCCCCTCTGTGCTCCTGACGCAGTGGTTCTGTCAGGACTGAGAGGAGAGCCCTGCTTCCAGCTCTCTGCCTCCTCAGGGTGTGGTCCCTGCGAGAGGACGCTGTCCTCCCCGCACCCAGCCCCTCTCTGCCGGTTCACCAGCTTCCACTCCAGCCTCCAGCCTCCAGCCTCCAGCATCTCCCACCACCTTCCCCCTGGAGCCAGATTCCTCTATCTCTGAGGAGGTCAGTGTCATCAAACGATAACCTCTCAAGCTTTGAAACCCTTCTTGGACTGTTGGATTATTTGAAGATGGAGGAAAAAAATGTGTTCCAAACCACTAATTCCACTTGATATTTACACTGGAACTCTGCAGTTAGAAACCTATAAGATTCTCGGGGCACCTGGGTGGCTCAGTTGGTGAAGCATCTGCCTTCGGCTCAGGTCATGATCTCAGGGTCCTGGGATTGATTCCAGCATCAGGCTTCCTGCTCAGCGGGGAAACTACTTCTCCCTCTCCCTCTGCCTACCACTCTGTCTACCTGTGCTCTCTCTCTCTGTCAAATAAATAAAGAAAATGTTTTAAAGGAAACATATAAGATTCTAATTATAAAATATTTACAGATAATTATTCTTTTATTTTATTGATTCATATGCTCCAATACTGAGACACTTTTAGTTCTCTTTATACAATATACAAATTATTGTGTATTTATCCTCTACAGTAAGAACCAGATATTCACCAATTGCATCATTTTCACATATAATATCAATATTTTGGCCAATGTCAAAAATAAATAGATATCAGCAGGTTATGACATGTGTATGACAAAAGTTCAGGGATGCTTGCCAGAAGGTAATTCATGTTGATAGGTTGGGAACTATTGAAGTGAATACCTAGGTGAGGAGGTTGCCAAAGTCCATCTGTCCTCCCCCAGAGATGTGGGTCTGGCCCACCTCTCAGCTCCCCACGTGAGGAAGGACCTGAACGAGGACACTCAGGAAGACACATGGATCTTCAACTAGAACAACGGTTCCCTTGGGATGATGCATCATCTCCATATGGGGTAGCTGTCTATGGCCATACATCTATGCCACATATATGTCCCATCTCTGCTTCTGGTCAAAGACAAAGGTGGGTATGAGAAGAGGAAGGTGGAAACAGAAATAAGGAACAGACTCTCAGAATGGATATAGAGGAATGTGGTCCAGTGAAGGGCTGTGCCTCGTGCAGTTGACAAACTGGGAGAGAGGTCCCTCAAGGAATTCCAGGTGAAGGTCAGATTTACCCCTCCTCCCCAGGAAAGACAGGTATAATCGAGTATGGGATGGAACTGGTCAATTATTCTTTGGGGAAGGATATAGGAATTTCAGGGATGCCTTGGAGCGGGGAGAAGTGAAACAAGGAACAGTAGGAGAAGCGAGGAGCATCTAAGGCAGAGAGAAAGGACCCCTCTGTCTAATTCACTCCCGGGTCCGAGCACAGAGCCCCTGCCCCTCCAGAGGGGAGCTGTCTGCAGAAACCGCAGAATGTGGTGGAATGACTGACTGAGGGCATGAGGAAGCTGGACAGGCACAGAGAACCTGCAAGACTGATCCAGTCCCTGGGACATGGGTGGCTCAGTCGGTTAAGCGTCTGCTTTCTCTACAGGACATGATCCCGCGGTCCTGGGATCAAGCCCCTCTGCCCCTGCCGCTGCTCATGCTTGCTCTCTCTCTCTCACAAACTTTCTCTCTCTCTTTCAAATAAATAAATAAAATCTCTTTTAGAAAAAGAAAATATAGTGAATATTATTAGGAACTATTCCACAGAAAGACATGAGATGAGATTAGCTTCACAAGAAAATATAACAAACTTCCAGAGAGCACAAAATTTTATTTGTTTGCTTCATATATATGTTTTTGAAAAGCATTGAAAAACAATGGAAAATTTAAATTCTTTTTTTTTTACACTTTTAAGTAGGATCCATGCCGAATGTGGAGCTTGAACTCACGACTCTGAGATCTAGAGTTGCATGCTCAACTGACCTAGACAGCCAGATGTCCCCAGAAAATTTAAATTTTTATAGAAAGGAAAAGTAATACTTATACAGACACCTGAAAAATATCATACAGGAAAAGGAAATTTGCAGGTCAGGATTAAGACATAGTTTACCTATGATCTAAATACAATATGAACAGTGTGACTCCAAGCTCACATTCATATGTTTATACACCATGACCATATGTGAATTACTGCAAGCATACATGTTGAATTCCACAGTAAAAATTTATTTTATATAAGATATCCTATTAATAAACCAATAAATGAAAATCACATTATCTCACTGGATCTTGACACCTCTTTGAGCAAATGGAAAGCAAAGTCCTAACAAAAAGTACATAAAATAGAAACAGACAGACACATTTGACCCATGGTAACACACTCTGTCCGGCACACCTAGAACTCAGTCCCTCAGACAGGAAGTTAGCTACTGTGGTGAGGGGGGAGGACATTTCTACAAGTCCAGGAACAGGCATAAGTGGCCTTAACTCCATTATTATTCAACGTCTTTCTGCAAGTAATAGACAATGTAAGTAAACAAGAAAAATCACTGGTTCGCTCTCAGCATTAATGACAATAAAAAGGGAGTCATCCTAAAAGACCCAATTATATGATTCGTCAGTACTCCCCTGTTTATGCAGCAGGGACAGAAGAAATCAGCCCAATGAGCACACAGAACAGACATTTCTATGGATGACTACTAGGATTACATGAGTCTGGAAAATTCTAGAAGTAGGTAAATGATCAAGAATGCAGACCCCCAAAATCCAAATCAAAACCTCCATGAGATACCACCTCACACCAGTCAGAATGGCTAAAATTAACAAGTCAGGAAACGACAGATGTTGGTGGGGATGTGGATAAAGGGGAACCCTCCTCCACTGTTGGTGGGAATGCAAGCTGGTGCAACCACTCTGGAAAACAGTATGGAGGTTCCTCAAACAGTTGAAAATAGAGCTACCATACGATCCAGCGATTGCACTACTGGGTATTTACCCCAAAGATACAAATGGAGGGATCCGAAGGGGTACGTACACCCCAATGGTTCTAGAAGCAATGTCCACAATAACCAAACTGTGGAAAGAGCCAAGACGTCCATCGACAGATGAATGGATAAAGAAGAGGTGGTATGTATACACAATGGAATATTAGGCAGCCATGAAAAGGAATGAGATCTTGCCATTTGCAACGACGTGGATGGAACTGGAGGGTGTTATGCTGAGTGAAATAAGTCAATGAGAAAAAGACGTGTATCATATGACCTCACTGATATGAAGAATTCTTAATCTCAGGAAACTGAGGGTTGCTGGAGTGGTGGGGGGTGGGAGGGATGGGGTGGCTGGGTGATAGACATTGGGGAGCGTATGTGCTATGGTGAGCACTGTGAATTGTACAAGACTGATGAATCACAGATCTGTACTTCTGAAACAAATAATGCAATATATGTTAAGAAAAAAAAAAGAAGAAGAAGATAGCAGGAGGGGAAGAAGGAAGGGGAGTAAGTCGGAGGGGGAGACGAACCATTAGAGAAGATGGACTCTGAAAAACAAACTGAGGGTCCTAGAGGGGAGCGGGGTGGGGGATGGGTTAGCCTGGTGATGGGTATTAAAGAGGGCACATTCTGCGTGGAGCACTGTGTGTTATGCACAAACAATGAATCATGGAACACTACATCAAAAACTAATGATGTAATGTATGGTGATTAACATAACAATAAAAATTATTAAAAAAAAAAAGAATGCAGACCCCAGATTCCTCACAGTTTAGGGAGGAGATGCTGGCCCTGGACCTGCCACCCCCAGTCCATGAACCTCAGTGTAGAGACCCTGTGGGGGAGATGACCTCTCTGTGTCCTTGGTAGACCCTTTGTCTAAGGAGAGGCTGCTGTGAGTGAAGGTGGGGAAAGGAGGCAAGGAGGAGCCCTCACCCCCAGGAGATGCCCTTGCATGGACTTGGCCCCATGATGGCCGCAGCAGGAGCACCAGAAGCAGAAGCCACAGGAAGAGCCTGAGCAGCCGCTGGGGCCTCCGCCTCCTGGTCGATGAGAAAGGGGCTCTGGTCCCAATTTCCACAGGCCTGGAGTCTGTGTGAGCCCTGAGATGCGGTCCCAGGAGGGGTAGTGAGGAGCTGACTGTCCTCAGATTTCAGCCCCGTGATGGTCAGGGAGCCAGAGCTGTAAGACATGGAAGCAAAGAAAGGATCAGCGTCCCCAGAGGGAATCACATCATAATAGTTGCAATTTTGGGGTCCCATAAATGGGAGCTGTTGGTACAGGACACATTTAGGACACGCCCGACGTGTCGGGACTCACACATCGCTAGACTGTGTATTGCCGGTTCTTCCCCAAATCATGATGGACTCTGTCCACCGGCATCCTGCCATGGTACCCAGAAATTTTTGCTCAATTTGAGATAATGACAGAATCTGTGGATGTCAAGGACAGGGCTCAGGGACAAATTTTAAGGAATGTGAAAGGAAGTCATGGACAAATTCCCTCAGATGGATCTCAGGCCCCAGGTTGTACCAAAGAAAGCAAGCAAGCAGTTGGCGTGGCCAGGAAATAGGGCTGCACGGGGAGCCCTGTTGCTCCAGGCACAGCACGTCTGTGTTGCTTTCCCACAGCCCGGGAGCACGGTGTGAGCATGGAGTCCACTGTCATAGGGCAGGCAGGAGTAATCAGGCTCAGCCTCAGCCTGAAGCCCCGCGATGGTCAGGGAGCCTGAGTTCCCAGACACAGAAGGAGAGAATCAATCTGTGATGCCTGAGGGTCGGTTGCTATTAGCATAGATGATGGCTCTGGGGCGGACCCTGGGAGTTGTTGATGCCAGCCCACGTAATATCAACCTATGTAGGAGCTGCTTTGAGTGGAGGAGATGGTGACCTTCTGGCCCAGGGCCCCAGACACGGAGGGCGGCTGAGTCAGCACAGACTGGGCCCAGGACCCTGTAACGGGGAGAGACACAGAGAGAGTGATGCTGGGGTCCTGAGACAATAGGAGAAAGTTGTAGTAGGTTTTAGGGAAAGCAACCTAGAAAGGAATTTTATGTGTGGCCAAACCTCGTTCAAATTAAGATAAATTTAACTAAGTAAGTGAGCTTTAATATAAAACTATGTGGATGCAAAATTAGAATTCTGTTTTAACTTGGTTAAAAGGTCAGATTACTAAGACTCTGACTACAAAGTCATATTGGAAAGAGATACGTATCTCTATAAACTCAGATATGACCAGGCAGCTCTAAGGAACTAACATTGACTTTATGGAGACAATAAAGCTTCTTGGAAGTATCAGCCGACCACCTGTTCACAGAGTTTCCAGCAGCTTTACCAGGTGACTCAGGAAGGTCATGTCCTAGCAGGTGCAGGAACCGTGGCATATTTGGTTCCCTGAAAAACAGAGAATTTCCCCAAGTCTATAGGTGTTGTAGGTTAAGTCTGATGACACCTATCTGGCAGAAGTTTTGGCTTAGCTTCTGGCCTGGACGGCCTGTTAAATGTTCAATCTAGAGGTTTCTTATAAAAGTTCCAGCAAAGCAGGTTTTAAAGAGCCTATATGGTTGATTGCCATTCTTGCTGCACTTATGTAAATAATCAGACCAAGTTCTTTTAGAAACTACAATTACTTGGTGAGCAAATGAATGTTAATATGACTATACTTAGTCGAAATGAGGGTGATTGTAGAGAAAAAACATGTTTCAATAACACAACTGAGTGAATACTTGATTCTAATCCTGTTCCTTAAAAGCTGGACTAGATCCTGAGGTTCTCTAGCTTCCTACAATGTCTGGCTACAAGTCTCAAAACGAACATTACGATTTTTCTCCCACCTTTCTGAGTTCGACTCAAACTGCATTTTTCCCTGAAGTCCTGAAAAGTAAATAGACGCAACATGATAGAAACTTCAGAAACACCGCCAGACTAGCTCACATAGAGATGGTCTTCATTCCTGTTGCTCTGTGGGCCACTCAGGGATCACCAGACGCATTTGATCTACAAACCAGGAAAATCTGTCAGATTGTCACAGCCTGATGTCACTCTGAGGATATTTGAGCTTGACGTCTAGAAGGCTTCTCCCCTACTACCCTCAGGACTTGGGAATTGCTTTATACTTCAATAATAGCATTAACCATCATTTTGTTTGTTTCCATAGAAATACCTCTGCTTTAATACCTGATTTCTAGAACCCCGGGCCTTACATTGAGAACACGCCTGCATCACCCCCACCTGAAATAACTTTAACTAAACTGGCCTATTGTCAGGAGAATGTCAACCAAACTGAACAATCGTCTAACCCCACTTTGGACATGTGTAACTTTGGGGAGTTTCAGAGGAGGGAGGCACCTGGCCAAGACTAGACTGCCCCAAGATGGGCCACTTTGGTGTAAACATTATTTTGTTAAAAGGAAATGAAACTCAGAGATTTAGGAAAAGCTCTGTACCTCCCCCAAAACTGCCTGCTTGTACCAGGAAGAGAGCTATTAGCAGGGGGTCCTCTGTACCTAAGACATGTATCTACAGAGCAGGACAACCTTTGTTGGCAAACATGTCCTCTCACCGTCCTGCTAATGCTCTTTCTCCTCTTTGATCCTCAGACCCCTACGCCCAGCTTCACTCATGTAAGCGTCATGTTGCCTGACTGTGATTGGAATTCTCCATGTCTGTGTGGTTTCACGTTATGTAGGCTATTAACTTTGATTTTGACCTGTTAATCCCCCAAATGTCAACTGATTTGGATTCAGCCAAAAAGACCTTGAAGAGCACAGGAAATACTTCCTCCCCCACAACAGGCACAGGTGAAGTTGCATCAAGGGTCCGTTAAGAGTAAGTAGGTATGAGCGTCTCTAGGACTCCTGACGAACAGTCCCCTGGGTCAGGGGCTGATCCTAACTCCTGGAAACATGAGATATAAGTCATCCTGCATCACAGATGGTTTCTCATACTGCCCCAGCTGGTGGAACCCCTCGACCCACTGTTCCCAAGCCCCCCCACCTCTAACCTCTCCTTCCCACTCTCATTCTCAGTCCCTGCTTCCCCCAGGTCATGAGGACTCTTACTTTGCTTCCCATCAACCCTTGTCCAGAACTCCCAGTCTGACTGGGAGAGAGTCCACAGGCCCTGCCACATTCCATGTACATGCTCCCCCCTCTTCCTTCATTGTCTGTGCAGAACAGGGATGCCATGATGACGCATCAGATTGTGGAGTTCCCTGTGCACCCCTCCAATGCTCCGGCTCCACCCCACCAACCCCACCCCTCCTCATTATCCTGAGACACAGCTTTCCCTGACAACATGTTTAGCTTGTCTCCTCTCTCTTCCCCCACACACTGTCAGCTCCCTGAGCCTGCACACCCTTCCTGTTATGTCCACATATGTCCCACATCCTAGACTAACATGGTAGGTGTTCCGTAAGTGCAGTGAATGCAAACTCTCTGGACAGAGCTCTACCCTCAGTCAGACACGGGTGGACGCCCTGTCTCTGGTTCTATCCTGACCTGTCACAGTGATACGGGATTGCCAAGCCCAATGGTCAAGAAAGAATTCTTGAGACATTGAATGTTGAAAAAAGATGATTTTACTAGAGCCTGGGAACAGGACCCATGGGCAGCAAGCTCACTGGGATTGTGAGGAGTGACTGATTATGTACTTTATCATTACTGGAGGTGAGAGATACTATAAATCTCTAAGGAATATGGAAGCCAGGCTTTCAGGAATGAAGGGGCTAGCTGCTGTGAAGACGAGCTTACTTCAGTCTTTAATAAAACACACACATGGGGACACTAAGGCAACCATGAGGTCCTTGAGGAAGCTCACACTCCGCATGGGTCACATGTCTCTCAGGGGCTGCAGCGGGAGGAGATTGACTTTAAGCGACATTTCTCCTGCCCTTGTTTCCCTCATCAACTGACTCTCTATCCGGCATTCTGCCCCTGGCACCCAGGAGTTTCTCCTCGATGTGAGAAAACCAAACAATGTCTTCCTGCTAAGGAGACGCTGGAGGAGCGAAATTTAAGAGAATTTGGACTATTTTGTAGCCAAAGTTCCTTGAGATTAGTTCCGACTACAGTTTAGACCAAACAAAGGAAGGAGCTGACTTGGCCAAGGAGGGGGAGCTGCACAGGGAGACCCGTTGCTGAGGGACAGCAGTTTTTGTCTCACTTCCCCACAGGCCGGGAACACTGTGTGACCTTTGAGACTGTTGTCCCCCGATGCACAGTAATACTCAGCCTCGTCCTCAGCCTGGAGCCCAGTGATGGTCAGGGTGGCTGAGCTGCCAGACTTGGAGCCAGAGAATCGATCCGGGACCCCTGAGGGTCTGTTGCTATTACCATAGATGATGGTTCTGGGGGCTTTTCCTGGGAGCTGTTGGAACCAGTTCACATAACTACCACCCCCGATGTTGGAGCTGCTTCCAGTGCAGGAGATGGTGACCCTCTGGCCCAGGGCTCCAGACACGGAGGGCGGCTGAGTCAGCACAGACTGGGCCCAGGACCCTGCAAGGGGGAGAGACGCACAGAGGGTGATGCTGAGGTCTTGAGACAAGAGGAGAAAGCAGGGCCCCACACGTCCTCCCAGGGCCCCTTCCCCTGCCCTGCATTCAGTCACCTGTGCAGTGAGCGAGGAGGCTGAGGAGGAGAGGGGACCAGGCCATGGTGGAGGTCATCACCGATCCTGCCTGCTGTGGCCCCACAGCTGTGCAGAGCCTCCCCTCATCTCTCCCTTCCCCTCTTCATCCTCTGAGAGAGGGAGGGCCTGGCCATGCAAATGAGACCGCAGCTCTCTGACCCCTCCCTGGTCCTGGGTCAGGTCCTCTGCTTCAGCATGTCAGGGGGTTGGGCAGGGGAGGGGCCGTGTGGGGCCAGGAGTGGGGAGGTCCCAGCTGTGAGCCCTGAGCAGAGGGCACAGGCAGGGCCAGGTGGCAGGGCCCAGCTCTGATCCCCCCTGACCCCTCAGAAATGGAACCAGAGTGCCCCCTGGTGTCCAGATGCAGACACAACATTGTGTTTCATGGTGGCCAGAGCCCATCAGACACAAGCCCACACCCCCCAAATTGTTTTGACACTGTTCCCTGCATGTGGGCCTGACCAGATGTCCCTATATGTCACCTCCCACTAAGTCAAGACTCACTCTAGGCCCTGCTAAGAGTCTTCAGAATGAGTCTCTCCATTGCTCCCTTCTCTGCTCCTGCATCAGGAAGGAGGTGGTGTCTCTACACAAACTCTTCTAGATGAGGATACAGTCCAGAGTATTGATGGGGCCCCATGGGCAAAGGCTCACTTCTGTGCAGGATGCTGGGACTTTCCTCTTATGTGCCTTCTCCCTGATTTCCAGAGCTCTCCTTCCCCTGAGCACCCCACAGCACTGAGGATATGGGGAGCTCTTCACTCCAGGTTGTGGGTAGAGGCCGTCACGTGCATTCTTAGAGGGTTCCACATGGAGCATCTTTGTCCCTGTCATTCTTTCTCCCTGCTTGAAGCAACAGTTGTCCACACACAGGACATAGATTCCCTCCTCGGCTCTGTCCTCCCAGCACAGACACGAGTCTGCAGGAGCCCTGCCACGTGAATGTGTGTGGCCCTGACCTCAGAACACAAAGGGCAAATCTGCTGGAAATTCTGGGAAGAAAGGAGTGACAGCTGTAGATGCTCTGACAGGGACCTAGTGACAGAGTTTTGTGTCAGTCACCACGGAGACAACCTCGTACTTAGGATGAACGTGTGTTATTTTATATGTAATTCTATTCAGTAAGATTGATTTAAACTCAACGACACTGTCAGTGTGAAGATACAGGTACAATCAGGAGTGTACTTTCCCCAAATCTGTGCTTAGTGCAGAGAGAATCTGGGTGGAAACAGTGGTACAGAAATGCCTTCTGTTTTCAGGAGATTACGGGTTTTTAATGTTTGTCTAAAATCACTTATTTGTACCATGTGTCTGATCTCCCAGGTAGGAAAGGTCAATGTGGTGCCCAGTGAAACCCCTTAGGGGCCTGCTCTTATGAACTCAGAACCATCCTGCTGACAAAATTACCAAACACAGACAGAGCATCCAGGATGGAGGGATTTGGGGTCAGACCACTCTCCGGGGTGAGAACAGCTCTAGTCGCTACACTGTGTCCTGCATGTTCAGGATGGAACCTTTATTCATTCAGCCACCCATGACTACTACCCAAAGCCAACTGGACCCAGCTGTTTCTGTCAAAGGTCCCACATGTGAGTGGTGGCAAGGTGGAGATAAGGGGGAAGGTGTCTCTGAGTTCACAGGCCCCGTGGCCCTGGGTTGGGACACAAGAGTTTCCATCAGAGTGCAGCCTGGCTGGAGGTGTCAATGGCGGTCACTGAGGGACGGACAGCCCGGGACTGAGAGCACAGGGAGGGTGGGTCTCATGTCCCCCATGGTCCTTGAGCTCCAATCAGCAGCACTGAGGCTGGGGTCCCAGAATCAAGGTACCGATCAACCTCAGGCACTGACTGGAACCCAAGGTGATGGGGGCTGAGATGCCCTGGGGACAGAGACTCCCCCTGGGATTCCTGAGCATCAGCCTCAGCCCAGGACCAAAAATGAAACTATGGGACCCTTGTCCCTCACCACCGAGGGATGTTTCTCCATGGTGATCCTCTGTATAAACCCCCAGTTTCCTGATCCTGCCTTTAGAGGTAAGGATCTCAAAGATTTTTACTGGGAAAGAATTTATTTTGGCCAGAAAGACTCATGTGAAAGCAAAACTATTAACACTTTCCTGACTCGGTCGTCCAGGCCTGGTTGAGTAACAAGAAATCTGTCGGGGTGCCTGGGGGGCTCAGTCGTTGAGCGTCTGCCTTCGGCTCAGGTCATGGTCCCAGGGTCCTGGGATCGAGCCCCGCATCGGGCTCCCTGCTCAGTGGGAAGCCTGCTTCTCCCTCTCCCACTCCCCCTGCTTGTGTTCCCTCTCTCGCTGTGTATTTCTCTGTCAAATAAATAAAATCTAAGAAAAAAAAGAAATCTCTCATTTTTTTAATCTCTGTAGACACAAGACCTACAGCTGTGGGGTTTTCAGGTGGCTGGAAGCACAGGGTGGGGGAAGCACACAGCCCCCTCCTTCCTACTTCTGCTGGATCCAGTTTATGCGGTAGCTGCCGACACTGAAGCCACTGCTCAGGTGCAGGTGAGTCTGGCCGTTGTTCCCGGAGATGCCGAGGGAGGGCGGCTGGGTCAGCACGGGCTGGGACAGGGAACCTGCAAACACAGACGTTAATGGGACAAGAAACGGAGAAATTTATCAAGATGCCGACGTCAGGAAGAGTGACTTTGAGCACTGTGCAGGTTCCCCGAGGCCTGGACCTACCTGTACGATAGGAGAGGAGCCTGAGGAGGACAGGAGTCCAGGCCATGGTGACACAGACACCGGTCCCCGCAGTGGGCTGGGCTGCCCCAGGCCTCCTTTTCTCCTCCACCCTCTGTCACAGGAGGGGCTGTCCATGCAAACGGGGTCCACCCAGTGACTGCCCAGCCCTTCCCTGAGCCCTGGTGCTGGAGCTCAGCTCACAGACACACTGAGGAGGATGGGGTCGCTTCAGCCTTGGGGACAACCCTGGAAAGATGCACCTGCTGAGACCACACACAGGTCCCTGCTCAGGGGACTCTGCTAGGTAAGAGGGGACACAGCTGCTGAGTCCCCATCAGAGAGCACAGGGCCAGTCCCCAGTTCATTTCTCTTGAGTGAATGCTCCTCACTGAGCTGCTATGTGGAGACCACAGGGCAATCCCACCGCGCCCCCTGCTGGTCACGGGCGCAGCCGTCACTGTGTCCCAAAGCCCTGGGAGCCCAGCTGATTGCTGCTGCTCACCACATCCCTGTGGAGACACACATCCGTGGACCAAGTCTCAGTACAAGTTCCCCCTGCTGTCTGAAACTACATCATCCCTAAGAATCCTTAGTAAGTCACCATGGCATAAGGCAAGAAGCAATTAACATTAATTTATATGGACTTACGTTCATATTTCCAGACTCAAAAAGGAATCAGTCCTAGGCTTCTCTGATACCCAAGGACACATTTTACCATCAGATGTAGAACTTAAATGGCGATAAAGCACTTGTGATAACACACACCGTTCACAGCCGCGGTAGCCTGTGGCTGAGCTGCTAGGTGTGATTCCCAGGGAAGCAGCTGGAAGGTGCCCCTCATGCTGCTTGGGTTGTGCACCGTCTCTGGAGAGGCCCCTGCAAAACTCATGCTGGATGCTATGTTTGCGCTTATTTTTTTTCTGAAACTGAAAATCCTCTTCAGATTGCTTTGAGCAGTAAAAGCAGCTATTAATATAAATATTTCATAAAAGCAAAGAGGTGTAAACAGAACTTTCAAAGCTGGGGATACCTATACTATGTTTCTGATCTTTGTACCTGTTTACTGTAATTTCTCACTCCAGGGGGAGCCGTGGTCCATGCGAGGTGAAAATATGTGCATATAAAATTACAGGACTTTCTAGACAAAGCTGACTGACTCAGGTGTGCAGCGGGCCAGGTGTGTCACCGAGGAGGGGAGAGTGGAGCTGCTTTGCAGAAGTTGTAGGGGCTGTTTCTGGGAAAGGTATAGAAACAGAATTTTGGGGACACCTGGGTGGCTCAGTCGGTTAAGCGTCTGCCTTCGGCTCAGGTCATTAGCCCAGGGTCCTGGGATTGAGTCCCTCATCGGCTCCCTGTTCAACAGGGAGCCTGCTTCTCCCTCTCCCTCTGTCTGCTCCTTCCCCTGCTTGTGCTCTCTCTCTCTCTCTCTGACAATAAAATGAAATAAAATCTTTTTTAAAAATCCCCTACCTGCATTTTTTACACTTTTTTTAGTTTAGTAGAAGGTAAATGTGAAATTGTAATGTTTTCCAGAGGTGTTCAATGTCTGAGCAATGGCTTCCAGAAGCCTTCCCTTCCTCACTGCACCACGGGTCCAACTCAGCTTTCACTCAGCATATGATTCCCACACTTCTAGCCTCGAAGGCCCTTTGACTCAACTCCCGTGACTGGGATCAGCCACTTCCCCGAGACCGTGTGTTCAAGGCAGTTGGAGGGATCTTCCTCACTGAGCTCAGGCAGGTCCTCAGGGCTGCTAGCATAGACCCCAAGCTCCTCCCTCCCCTAAATGTCCATCCTGACCTGGCCGCACCCACCTTCCTGCTCCCAGTGCACTCCTTCCCCTTACTCTCTGACCTCCGGCTTCTCTCTTTCCTGTAACTCAAAACCCTGAATTCCGGGCGCCTGGGTGGTTCAGTCGTTAAGCGTCTGCCTTCGGCTCAGGTCATGATCCCAGGGTCCTGGGATCGAGTCCCACATCAGGCTCCCTGCTCGGCGGGAGGCCTGCTTCTCCCTCTCCCACTCCCCCTGCTTGTGTTCCTGCTCTCGCTGTCTCTCTCTGTCAAATAAATAAATAAAATCTTTAAAAAAAAAAAAAAAAAACCCTGATTTCCCACCCCTTCCATGGTTTCCAAGCTGTCTCCTCCTCAGCTTAAAGGGGGAAATGTGCTACAACGTGAGTCATGCCGAAAACACGTATTTTGGCAACTCTGAGTAGCTCCTTATAGCAGGATACAGGCATATCATCACAGATAGGAAAAGACAATATGTAGGCTCATTTGAAAGGTAAGCAAACTATAGACAATAGTGCAAACAACAGCCTGCATCCATATCCAAACACAAGGTCATGAATATGAATATGTGTTATATGCACAAGTGCTCAGTAAGTGTTGAATAATCTGAATGTGCTGGGCTCTGAAGGTCAATCCCTGTTGATGTCTTGCCCTATGGCCTGAGTTTTGTTTTTATAGTGCCATAAACTCCAGGATGGAGCCTGCTTCCAGAGACGTGAACAATATGCCCTATGGCCCCAGTGGGTGTGATTATCAGGTTGCCAAGTGACCTTGAACGAAAACAATTATTGGTGGATCACCGCATCAAAAACGAATCATGTATTGTATGGTGATTAACATAACATAATAAAATAAAATTAAAAAAAAAGAGAGATCAGGATCCAGTCCAGAGCAGTGATGGGTCCCCAGGGACACAGGGCCCCTTCTGTGCAGGAGCCTGGGACTTTCCTCTTTTGTGCTTTCTCCCTGATTTCCAGAACTTTCCTTCCTCTGAGGTCCCCACAGCACTGAGGAGATGGGGGCTCTTCTCTCCAGGTTGTGGGGAAAAGCCGTCACGTGCATTCCTAGAGGGTTACACACTGAGCATCTTTGTCACCTGTCACTCTTTCCACCTGCTTGAAACAACAAGACTCCACACATTGGGCAGGGATTCCCTCCTCGGCTCTGTCCTCCCAGCACAGACACGAGTCTGCAGGACCCCTGCCACGTGAGTGTGTGTGGCCCTGATCTCAGAGCACTAAGGACAAACCTACTGGAAGTTCGAGGAAGAAAGGAATGACAGCTGTAGTTGCTCTGACAGGGACCTAGTGACAGAGTTTATGTGTCAGTCACCACGGAGCCAACCTCGTACTTAAGATGAATGTGTGTTATTTTATACATAATTCTATTCGGTAAGATTGATTTAAACTCTAACAGTGTCATTGTGAAGATACAGGTACAATCAGGAGTGTACATTCCCCAGATCTGTGCTTAGTGCAGAGAGAATATGGGTGGCAAACAGTGGTACAGAAATGCCTTCTGTTCTCAGGAGAATACGGGTTTATATACTTTTTCTAAAATCACTTATTTTTACGATGCATCTGGTCTTCCATGTAGGAAAGTTCAGTGTGGTGCCCAGTGAAACGCTTCAGGGGCCTTTTCCTATGAACTCAGAACCAACCTGCTGACAAAATTACCAAACACAGACAGAGCTTCCAGGATGGAGGGATTTGGGGTCAGACCACTCTCTGGGGTGAGCACAGCTCTAGTCCCTGCACTGTGTCCAGCATATTCAGGATGGAAGCGTTATTCATTCAGCCACCCACGACTACAGGAATGAATTTTACTACCCAAGGCCAACAGGACCCAGAAGTTTCTGTCAAATGTCCCACATGTGAGTGGAGGAGAAGTGGAGATAAGAGGAGCTGTGTCCCTGAGGTCACAAGCCCTGTGGCCCTGGGTTGGGACAGAAGACTTAGCAGAGGTCCAGCCTGGCTGGAAGAGTCACTGGGGTGACTGAGGGAGTCACAGCCCAGCTCTGAGAGTGCAGGGAGCATGTGACTCATGTCCCCCATGGGCCTTGAGGTTTGTGGGGGCAGCCATGAGGCTAGGGTCCCAGAATCAAGGTACTGATCATCCTCAGGCCCTGACTGGAGCCCAGATTTGGTCAGGGGCTGAGGTGCCCATGGGGACAGAGACTCCCCCTAGGATTCCTGAGCATCAGCCTCATCCCAGGACCGCAGGTGTTCAGAGCCCATCCTGGCTGCCCTGGGGACAGGGCCCCAGTCACACTAGATGTCTTCAATGTTTGCTGCTGATGAAGATCCTGCTTCCTGGAGATTGTGACACTGAGGATGGCTGGGTGAGCACAGGTAGACCCTGACTTCTGGAGAGACAGAGAAGCCTGGAAACTGCAGAGTCCAGGATGCTATTCACTCAGGGAGAGGAGAGGTGTGTGGGTATGTGTGGGTGTGTGGGTGTGTGTGTGTGAGACCAAAAATGAGGCTAAGTGGTCCCCTGTCCCCCTTATGGCATTTAAACACCTTGAAAGATGTTTCTCCATGGTGATTCTCTTTAAAAACTTCCAAGGTCTTGGATCCTCTGTTTAAAGATATGCATCGCAAAGATTTTTACTGGAAAAGTATTTATTTAGGCCAGGAGAACTCATGTGAGAGCAAACCTGTTAACTATTCACTGAATCAGGAGTCCAGGTCCTATTGAATGACAAGAAATCTGTCAACTTTTTCTCTCTGCAGACACAAGACCTACAACTGTGGAATTTTCAGGTGTCTGGAAGCACAGGTTGCGGGGGGAGCACACAGCCCTTTGCTTCCTGCCCTCACATCCCAGCCAGACCCACAGTCCCCCATAACCCCAGGTGTTTACCAGGGAATGAGAAGAAAATAGTGCTAATGTTGGGGGTGGGGAGGTTGTGACAAAACACTACAGCCGGGACTTAAGTTACCATAGAAAAATGTTTCTCTGATGGATCTACTGTCTGGAGAATTCTTAGGAACAAGAATCTGGAAGACAAGAAAAATAATGACATATCTTAAAATATGCAGATGATCCTTTGTCTGTGGATTCCTCCAATACTTACCATGGCTAGGATATCAGTTAATTCTGAAGGGGGTAAAAATCAATAGATTTCATGGGCAAATACCTAAAGTTTAGATGAACACATCCTTTTTAAGAAAATGTAATAACTATTTTAATATTAGGGAGATTGACTGGGCTTGTTGGAAACAAAAAATGGAGTGTGGGCACTCCTGAGAGCAAGAAGGAGAATACGAAGGGTTTCATGCCGCTCTATTTTATGCTTATTCTCCTCCCTAGAGATGGACCCTGGAAGCTGGAAACTACAGCAAGATCATTTCCAGTTTTCTCTGCAACCCTGCTGTGGAGACAGAGCTCAGACTGAAGAGCCAGAGGGAGAGTCTGAAGCCTGAGGGATGCGGGAGCAGAGAGAACAGGAGGGGGGTGTGGGGGGTGTTGTCAGGGAGAGTCTGTAGGATCTGGTCCAAGTTCACGTGTAGCTGGTTCAGAGAGAGGAGACTGTGTCTGTGACCGGGGTTATTGTCCATGGATCAGCTGTGGATACATCAGCAGTGACATACATTATAGAATGAATCTGTCCATGTCTTCGTGGGATGCCTTATGTTGTCTCACATTACAAACATATCCTGTGTGTTTCTCTTTCCCCTGCTCAAGAACAGATCTTTCTGCAGAAGAATCCCCCTTGCATGTGTCTCTGGGTAAGTTTCTTACTCAAAATGAGCTCAGAGTCATGATTTGTTTGCACAGGGGTTTTTGTCTCGCTCCCTTCTTCTCTGACAGACTGTGAGGAGTGGTAGCTGCTCCCACTGCCGTGAGCTGTAGCCCAGTGAGAGTCCGCCTCGGCCTCAGCCTGGAGCCATGAGTAAAATCCCTGCATTGGTCTGAGGCATTTTTGGATTCAGAGAAGCAGCTGGGGATCCGGAGCCCTGGTGCTTATCTGAGTCTGAGTAGACCCATAGGAAATACTGTGAAGGTCTCCCCAGTTTCTACTGGAACCTGCTTATACCATAGCTGCCAACATTGGAACCACTGCTCAGGGTGCAGGTGAGTCTGGTTGATGATCCCAAGGATGCAGAAAAGGAGGGAAACTGAGTCACCACAAGCTGGGACAGGGAACCTGCAAACAGACACTCATGGGTGATGAGGTGACAAACAGTAAATTTCCCCAAAGCTGTGATCCAGAGGCATTGACACAGGCTAGAAGGCTGCCTTGTGTCCCTACTTGGGCAGTGACAGAAGAACACAAGGCGGACAGGAGTCCAGGCCATGGTGACACAGACACCGGTCCCCGCAGTGGGCCAGGCTGCCCCAGGCCTCCTTTTCTCCTCCAGCCTCTGCCATAGGAGGGGCTCTATATGCAAATAGGCTCTATCCAGGGACTGCCCAGCCACCCCCCCCCCCCCTTAGCCCTGGTGCTGGAGCTCAGCTCACAGACACACTGAGGAGGATGGGGGTTGGCCTCACCCCTGGGGAGAGCCCTGGGAGGAAGCACCTGCTGAGATCACACACAGGTCCCTGATCTGGAGACTCTGTCAGGCAGGAGGGGACACACCTGCTGAGTCCACATCAGGGAGCACAGGGACCAGACCCCAGGGCCCAGGCTCCTTTGAGTGATTGGTCCTCACTGAGCAGCTCTGCAGGGACCACAGGGCAGTCCCCTGTGTGCCCTGCTGATCACAGTGCACCCAATTCATCTTGGCCCAAAGCCATTAAGTGTCTTGCTGGTTTTTGCAACTCACCAGGTCCCTGTCTATTCACACGTCAGTGATATGACTCACAGATAGTATGATCCCGAGGTGATGTCCATGATTACTGCAGTGTTTTTCACTCTCAGAAAGAGTGCTGATCTAAGGGAGATGCGAACACTTACCACAATTACAATTACCCTAGAAAAGATACTGCAAACATTATATCCCTCCATTGGTATGTGATTTAGAATATGCATACATTTTGAATGTTTTATAAATCATGTACATTAAAGCAATGGATTCCAACTACTCTCCCATAAATTGAGTTGTAAATTAATCTGCTATTCTTTATTTTTTATTTTTTTAAGATTTTGTTTATTCATTTGAGAGAGAGAGACAGAGAGAGCACAAGCAGGGGGAGAGGCAGAGAGAGAGGGAGAAGCAGACTCCCCGCTGAGCAAGGAGCCTGACATGGGGCTTGATCCCAGGACCTGAAGATCATGATCCAAGCTGAAGGCAGATGCTTAACCATCTGAGCCACCCAGGTGCCCCTAATCTGCTATTTTTTAGCTAATTTGTCTTACTAATTTATAAAATAAAGGAAGAATTAAGAATGTATCTATGATGAAGTTCAATTTAATATTTTTTTTCTTTTCTAGGTTGTGCTGTTGGCGTCTTGTCTACACATGTTTGTACACACCCCAGATCCTGAAGATTTTCTCCTATGTTCCCTTCTAAAAGTTGTAGAGCTTCGTGTTTTACAGTTAAGTCTATGATCCATTTAGTGAATGGGTTTTGTAAGGCAGGAGGTTTAGGTGAGATTCATTTACCCCTATGGGTATCCAGTCCTTCTGTGGCCATTTGTCCAAAAGGCCATCCTTCCTTCTCTGAAAGATTTTTGTACTTTAGTTGAAAATAATGATCTGGTGCGAGCCAAGCTACTCATGCTGTTTGACAAAGTCCAAGTATGGGGGACAATCCTGAAAATCAGGAGACTCCACAGCTGGCTCCTGCTACTTCCTTTCATTTTATTTGCGGCAATCTTTATAATCATGGGATTTTTTCTGGGGTTTCATGATAAAATGATTTATAAACTTAATTATGCCTATGCAAGCAATCATAACGAAACTGATTCCAAAATGGCTAACGATGGGCCAAGAAGTAAAAATACCCAATGTCCTCCAATCTGTAAGGGAGCTGTTGGATCCAGGCCCAGTAAAAATTCCTATTGATGAGATTCCTCAGGCACCTCTGAAACATCTGGATTCTAGAAAAGGGAAATCTCATGTCATTCCCACAGTACAGGGACCTCCCTATGTTGCATACAAAATAGGAGGCCACCTTTGGTATGCCCCTCGAAGCAACCCCTGGAGTAGGATTAACTTCCTTACCCCTACTCCTCCCATTCCTTATAATGGAGTTGATAATGAGGACATGAACAAATGGTATAAGATTAAAGGGAAAAAGGGTGCTGGCATCTGTCAGCCTCTGGGTAAAGATTAAGAGGAGTAATCCTCCGTGGTGTCTATGGAGCAAGGACAAGGGACGAAAACATAGAAATGGACTAAGTACTTTGATAAGATAGGGTGCACACATTGTAAGCTGCCTTTGGAGAAAGAATAAACTTTAGATAAACCTTTGAGCAAGAGTAAAAATATAACTTTTTCGCTTTAGCACACAATAGCAGATAGGTCATGCTTTGTCTCGCACTGTCACGCTCTGTTTAGCACCTTTGTTTTTAAATCCAAAATGGTTGCGATAAAATGTAACAAACAAAATCGCATGTTAGGAAAGAATGGAAAAACAAGGAGATATTCTAATGACTAAATAAAGTCCCTCCGAGGCTATCAGGAGGAGATGCTTACAACCTGATCCTGTGTCCGTGTCTCCTCGCTCGCCGACGCCGTCCTTTCCTTCAAGGACCCTTCCCCTGCTGGAGCTGGACTCCGGCAATGAGCCATACTTTTGTGGGTATTCCCTCCATCCATACCACTCTGTCTTGCTGTGATAGGAAATGAATTAAACTTTTATACAATTTAGGGAGAATTGATGTGTTTACTATATGGAGTCTTCCAATCCATGAACAGCACATGTTTTCCCATTGTTCTAGATCCACTTTGATTACATGGACCAGCATTGTCCAGTATACAGCATCCATGGCCTGCACATGTTTTCTTTCTTAAATATGCACCTAAATATTTCATTGTTGAGTGGTTTTAGGTGGTATTTTAATTCAGTTTTCACATGTTTATTGCTAGTGTATACACATCTAAATGATCTTTTTATGTTGACCTTGTATCATAAGACACTCCTGAAATTACTTATTACTCTTGGAATTTATATATTTATATGTATATTTGCAGTGTCCTTCATATTTTTCATGTAGACTGTTCTCTCACCTGAAAATCGGGACAATTGTTTCTTTTTCTTATTGTTCCCTATGCCTTTCATTATTTTTCTTGCCTTATGGTTCTTTCTGCAACGTCCAGTCCTATCTTGAATAGTAGTGGTAGGATTAGATTTGCTTGCCTTTGTCCCTACCCTGGGGGGGTGCAGTTTTCAGTGTGTCACCTCCATCTGTGTGAGCTGTAGGGGTTTTATACTTTTGTTTATCAAGCGGACAATGTTCTCTATTTCTCATTCCCTGAGAATTTTTGTCACAAATAGGTTCTGAATTGTGTTAAATGCTTCTTCCTTATTGATTGATGGGATTATGGGATTTTCTTTTTTAGCTTGTTAATACAAGAGATCACGTTGATTGATCTGAATATTGAACCTGTCTTGCATCTTTGCAACGAACCCCATTTGGTCATGATGTGTACGTCCTGTCATATATTACTAACTTTGACACCGGGCCCAATAAGGTTAATAAGGTTGAAACTAGCAGAAAATGTAAAGCTTGTTTTTCAGGGAACTGCTCCCCTCTAATCAGCTATTGTTCCTTTCCAGATCCCACTAACCAATCCACTAGCTGTGTCCAGACGTTGAACAAACCAATGGCCCTGCCTTCCTCAACCCAGATAAGGAGCCCAAAACCCCATCCAGTTTATACCGGCTCCTGGAGCCTGAGCACACCCCCTTGCCTTTGTCAGACAGTTACCTCTGTTTCATTAAAATGTTAAATCTCCACCCTGGGAAGAGCTCAAGCTGCATTAACATAACATGGGATGTACATATATGCACCTGTTCTAAGTACACCCGTGCAAGCTCTGTCTACCTTTATATAAGATGACATGTCTCCCCTTTCTAAATATTCATCCAAAACCCTCAATAAAAAGAACCCACTCTCCCTGCTGTGGGAGTGACGGCTCCGGAAGCGATTCCCCATGATCTCCTTATCTGCTGCACATAATGTTTCCTTCATGTGACAACTCCACCTAGGGCCGTGTCCACCTTGCTGCTCACCAAGGAGCAAACTCATATTTGTTCCATTACAAATTCTGTTCTTCTAACATTTTCATAAGAATTGTGTGTGTCCATTTGGGAGGGATATTCAGTTTCTTTAATTTGTGCCAGGAAGTTGTTGGCAATCAATTGAAAAATTTAGGAAGAATTGTTGTCTTAGCCAAATTCAGCATTTTGACCCACAAGTAAGGGATATCTAGTCATTTATTCAAGTTGCCTTTCATTTCTCTTGCCATGTTGTGTAGTTTTCCAGTTATAAGACTTTCAATTATTCTCAGTTTTATCCTTAAGGATTTTGTAATTAAAAATGGCATTGTTTTTATTTTTTAAATGATTTATTGCTTCTGTAAATATATTAATATTTATGTAAATATAAATAAATAAATACATAGGAATATAAAATACCACTTATTTCTGCATGTTAGATTTGAAACCTGAAGCCCAGATTGAAGCACTTAGCTGGGAAGCATCTAGAACCCCTCCTAGAGCCAGAGCTAGAGTCCACACCTTTGACCTCTGAAAACTCTACTGAGTAATTTTCATTTCTGAGCAAGCTAGCTTACCTTTAAAAACACAAAAACAGTGAGAATAGCAGTCTAAAAATGTAACTGAAGGAAAGGATATGACATTGTTAAACCTACTTGTTCCAGGAAAAACAGGGGTCAGTTGAAGATCCGACAACAGAAGTCACCCCCAGAGCCACCTGAGGGTGATGTCACTAGGCCTAGAGAGTGCAGGCAGATTTTGTCTCACTTCCTGGAGTCTGGAGCACAGTGTGCATGGGTGCTAGTGCACCATATATGACAGTAATAGTCACCTCATCCTTCTGCTGATTTCCAGAGATGTGCAGAACCCCTCAATTAGGCGATGCACCTTTGGATGCAGAAAAGCAAACTGGTCCCCGGATCCCTGGTGCTGTCTGAATTGAATCTTGTGAGATACCAGTGAGGGCTGCCCAGCATCTGCTGGTACCAGTATACATATATATATATATATATTTTTTTTTTTTTTTTTTTTTTTTTTACCAACAATGATGTTACTTCTTACGGTGCAGGGAAGATTCACCCAGGGATGCAGAGAAGGAATGCAGCTGAGTTAGCACAGGCTGAGAGAGAGAACTTGAACACACAGACATGTACGGGAGGTGGGGCAAGGACCAGAGTAAAGCGCATGGGGTGTGAGTCACTGGGGCTGACACAGCCTGGGAACTGAGATCTTGTCCCCCAGGCCTATCCCTACCTGAATAGAGAAAGAAGGGCACAGCCCATGGTGACACAGCTCCTGGCCCCACTCTGGGGCTGGGCTGCCCCAGTCTTTTCTTGTCTTCCGTACTGCCCCCAGGGAGATAAGGGACTGTTTATGCAAATTTGCATCCCCCTTTCTGGTTCTCTCAGACCCCACCTGACCACTGATACCTGAGCCTGAGAGGGGACCTGAGGGCAGAGCCTATTCCACGTGGGACCCAGGAGAAGGTGGAGGGAGCAGCTGTGGGGACACCCACAGGACCCTGCACAGGAGCCTCTGCTGGACCCTGAGGGACCAGGCCGCTGGGTCTCATCAGGGAGCACAGGGGGCAGCTCTTACCTCTACCAGGTAAGAGTCCATATCATCCCCTGTTGTCTTCCTAGAGTCATTTTATATCCCGAAAAAGGACTTGATGTTGTGAAGAGATAGAAAGGCTCAGAATATCCTATTAGCAGTGGGAGAGACATTCTCTAAGTGACAGCTGTATGTCAGGGCTGCACAGCCCACTGGGCTCCCCAAGCTGTGAGGGCTTCCCTGCAGGGCCCAGGGAGATGCACAGTGCCCCCTGCTGGTCACATGCCCACCTGTGGGGTCCTCAGTGTCCTGAGGTTAGTGTCCACAACTGTGTCACCATTTCAAAAAGTGACAGAGATGTCTGCTGGAACACCTGTGGGCGCCTCTAATTGATCATGTATCCCAAGTGCAGAGGTGGGTGTGGGTTTAGGATAGACCAGCTCCTCTTTGTCTTCCTGAGGAAGTATTACAGGATGTTCTCAAGACTTGGAAGAGGCCTTTGGTGGAGACATTTGCAGATCTGCACACCAGAGCAGGTCTGGGATGGGTCATGAGGTCACGTGAGTGTGTAGCGTCCAAGGTCAGGCTGAAGTGCCTGGGACAGTGGGCGTCATGAGAGGCGGGTTGGAGGGAAACCAGGGTTCATTGTGAGATGAGGGGGGTCGTTCACCCTCTCTGGACTTGCTGCATCTCAAGGGCCTTCTCTCCTTACCATGGCTCTTTTGCCAACTCCTCTGTCCCTTGTTCTCCACAGCCTCCCTGCCCATCAGAGGAGCCCCCTTCTCACTTGCCCTCCCTGAAGTTTTGTCCCCTGGACAGGGACCTTAATTGTGCTAACTTTGCTGCTGCTGCTGAGCCAATCTCCAGAGTGGGAGCAGGGGGCGGTTCTGGAATCCCACATGGGGTGGGGTTGGATGGGAGGCACCTCCTGCAGTTGAGGGCAGGGACTCCTCTCTGAGCTATACTTGGGTAGCAGGCAGTGATCTCATGTGGATTGTATGTTGCAAATGGACATGAAGCCATGTAGGAAACATGACAGGACAGCCTCCTGAGGGCTGCCGTGGAGACTAGGGACACGGAGTCTCTCATTTTTTCCCCTTCGTTCTTGTGAATGGAGTCAATTCATGCACACATGGTGCTGCCATTCCCCATGCCCAGTTCCTGCATCACTCTACACTGGTGATGGTTCTAGTCACAGGGAGAAGGAAGAAAGAAATGGTTTCCTCATGGGCTGAGGGAGACCAACATTCAGTTTCTCCATGAGGTTAGAGGGTCACAGCTGCAGGAGAGTCACACATGGGTAGGGGTCATTGCTCCCAGTCCACTAGTGTAGGCTCAGGTTCTTCCCATGTGGTAAGGGAGTGGGCATGTCTCCAACCTCTTCTCAGGCTTACAGCGCCCCCTGGTGTCCCCAGAATCACAACCTCTATCCAAATAACACATCTGGCTGTCTAAGCAGATAACCTGCTTCTGATACATTTTCTTACATTTACAGAGGGGAAACTGGGTTTTAAGACCAGTGAGAGATGGCCCCAGGTCCCCTCCCAGTGGGGTCACCATTGCCTGGAGGAATCCCCAATTGTCTTGTTTTATCCCTATCTTACTTCTGTCACTTCCTTCACACATATCACTGGTCCCCACTATCACCAGGTTATGGTTTCCAGTCTCTCTTGGGGATTCTAGATGCTCTGATCACAAATTCATAAATTATCTCTTTGGTAAATATTCACCAAATTATCCTATTTTGAGCCTGTCAGAAATGTCCTATAAGATCCCTGAACAATACTTCTTAATTTTAATCGACCACAACAGAATCATTTTGGTGAATAAATCTCCTCTGCCAGGTAAGAGTCCATATCATCCCCTGTTGTCCTCCTAGAGTCATTTTATATCCTGGAAAAGGACTTGATGTTGTGAAGAGATAGAAAGGCTCAGAATATCCTATTAGCAATGGGAGAGACATTCTCTAAGTGACAGCTGTATGTCAGGGCTGCACAGTCTCAGCAATGGGGTATAAATGGCTGGAGTTATCCCCCTGATGTTGGCTGTTGTACTGGTAGTAAGGACCTAGTGAGAGCCCGGACAGCAGAAGCAGAAGGGTTTACCTTGCTTCCTCAGGGACCTGGAGCATGGTGTGAGCAGTGGCCCTGTCAGCCCATATCTCACAGTATGGACCACTTCCATCACAATGATTATGGCCACAATTTAGAAAATATTGTGAGTACCTCAAAGCATCATTGGACCCTGAGAGGCAGCTGGGATCCCAAAACCCTAGTCCATATTTAAGTCTGAGTAGAATCTCAGAAGATATTCGGAAAGACTCCCAAGATTTGGTGCTAACAGACTATTTTTGCAACCAATATTAGGAAATTTCTGCACTTTCCACTCTAATTTGACATAAACCTAAAATTTATCTTAAAAATAAAGCCTATATAGGGGGCTGACCAAGATGGCGGAGGAGTAGGAGACCTGGATTTCGTCTGGTCTCAGGAATTCAGCTGGATAGGGATCAAACCATTCTGAACACCTACAAACTCAACAGGAGATCGAAGAAAAGAATAGCAACAACTCTCTGAACAGAAAAGAGACCACTTTCTGGAAGGTAGGATGTGCGGAGAAGTGAATTCGAGGCGATATTCAGGAGGATAGACAGCGGGGAGGGGGCCTCCATCAGCCACTACTGGCAAGTGATAGAACCGCAGAGCACAAGATCGGAACTTTTAGGAGTCAGCTCCGCTGAGGGACGTCGCTCTGGTGGCTAAGCGGGGGCTGGAAACGTCGTGGGACAGTGTGGTCACAAGACCCCCAGGGTCACAGAAAGACCGGGGGTGCCTGAGTGTGGCAGAGCTGCCAGGTATCGGAGCGGGGAAGCCAGCTGCAGAGACGGAGCCCAGGTGCGGGCTCTCAGCTCGGGGTTGCCATAAACCCTGATCCGGACACCGTCAGGCCACTGCTCCTCCAGCAGGGACCCAACAAGCAGCAGATCCGGGGAGACTCCCCTTCCTCCCCCGGGAGGAGCGGCGCGGGAGGGCACTGCAGGGATCTGCTGGGTTTGGAGACTCCACACGGGGTCGGGTGCCAGAGATAGAAACGCTCGGTCACAGGCCGGGTGAGCACGGAGTGCGGCCGGAGACCGGGGACACGGGAGTGACTGCTTTTCTCTGGGAGCGCACTGAGGAGCGGGGCCCCGAGTTCTCGGCTCCTCCGGGGGAGATTGGGAGGCCACCATTTTCACTCTCGTCCTCCAACGCTGTATGGAAAGCTTGCAGGGAACAAAAGCTCCGGAGAGCAAAGAAATTATTGCTTAGCCCGGACCGACAAGGGCGGGGCAATTCCGCCCCTGGCAAAGACATTGGGAACCACGGCAACAGGCCCCTCCCCTAGAAGATCAGCGCGAACACCCAGCCAAGACCAAGTTTACCGATCAAGGAGAATGGGAGAACTCCAGCGCTAGGGGAATACTGCACAGAGATTTCATGGCTTTTTTACCATGATTCATTAGTCTTTCAAAGTTAATTTTTTAACTTTTTTTTTTTAATTTTTCTTTTTCCCTTTTTCAACCAACATCTATCTTATCAATCCCTTTTTTAGAAAACATTTTTATTTTTCATTTTTAGACTCAAATTCTATACCTTCATAGTAGTTACCCTTATTCTTGACCTATATATATAAGTTGTTCTCTCTTTAAAATTTTGAGATACAGTTTCTTCTAACAGATCAAAATATACCCTAAATCTCTAGTGTATGGCTTTGTTCTAGTCTCCTGCCTGATCACATTCTCTCCCCAACCTCGTCTTTCTTTTTTCAAACAACTTATGTTATCAATTCCTTTTATAAAATTTTTTATAATTTTCATCTTTACAGTCATATTCCATCCCTTCATCGTATCAAACCTTATTTTTGTACATATATAAGTTTTTCTTTCTTTAAAATTTTGGGAGGCACTTTCTACTAACAGACCAAAATACACCTAAAATCTAGTGTGTGGCACTGATCTATGCACCAGCCTGATCATATTTAATCATATTCTGTTTTTTTTGTTTTGTTCTGTTTTTGTTTGTTTTTATCTTTTTCTTTTCCTTTTTTCTTTCTTTTTTTTCCTTTCTTTTCCCCCAGCTTCAGATGTTTTCAAATTTGTTTAGAGTATATTTTCTGGGGACGTTGTTACCCTGTTAGCATTTTGTTCTCTCATTCATCTATTCCCGTCTGGACAAAATGACAAGACAGAAAAAAATCACCTCAACAAAAGAACAAGAGGTAGTACCGACTGCCAGGGACCTACTCAATACAGACATTAGTATGATGTCGGACCTAGAGTTCAGAATCATGATTTTAAAGATATTAGCTGGGCTTGAAAAAAGCATGGAAGTTATTAGAGAAACACTTTCTGGAGAAATAAAAGAACTAAAATCTACCCAAGTCAAAATCAAAAAGGCTATTAATGAGATGCAATCAAAAATAGGGGTGTGAACTGCTAGGATAAATGAGGCAGAAGAGAGAATCAGTGATATAGAAGACCAAATGATGGAAAATAAAGAGGCTGAGAAAAAGAGACAAACAACTACTGGATCATGAGGGCAGAATTTGAGAGACAAGCGATACCATAAGATGAAACAACATTAGAATAATTGGGATCCCAGAAGAAGAAGAAGAAAGAGAGAGAGGGGCAGAAGGTATATTGGAGCAAATTATAGCAGAGAACGTCCTTAATGTGGGGAAGGAAACAGGCATCAATATCCAGGAGGCAGAGAACCCCTCTCAAAATCAATAAAAATAGGTCAACACCCCGACATCTAACAGTAAAACTTACGAGTCTCAGAGACAAAGAAAATCTTGAAAGTAGCTCAGGAGAAGAGATCTGTAACCTACAATGGTAGAAATATTAGATTGGCAACAGACCTATCCACAGAGACCTGGCAGGCCACAAAGGACTGGCATGATATATTCAGAGCACTAAACAAGAAAAATATGCAGCCAAGAATACTATATCCAGCTAGGCTGTCACTGAAAATAGAAGGAGAGATAAAAAGCTTCCAGGACAAACAAAAACTAAAGGAATTTGCAAACACGAAATCAGCCCTACAAGAAATATTGAAAGGGGTCCTCTAAGCAAAGAGAGAGCCTAAAAACAACATAGACCAGAAAGGAACACAGACAATATAGAGTAACAGTCACCGTACAGGCAATACAATGGCGCTAAATTCATATCTTTCAATAGTTACCCTGAATGTAAATGGGCTAAATGCCCCAATCAAAGGACACAGGCTATGAGATTGGACTAAAAAACAAGACCCATCGATATACTGTCTGCAAGAGACTCATTTTAGACCCAAAGACACCCCCAGATTGAAAGTGAGGGGGTGGAAAACCATCTACCACGCTAATGGACACCAAAAGAAAGCTGCGGTGGCAATCCTTATATCAGACAAATTAGATTTTAAACCAAAGACTGTAATAAGATGTGAGGAAGGACACTATATCCTACTTAAAGGGTCTATCCAACAAGAGATCTAACAATTGTAAATATCTATGCCCCGAACATGGGAGCAGCCAATTATATAAGGCAATTAATAATAAAAGCAAAGAAACACATTGACAACAATACAATAATAGTGGGGGACTTTAACACCCCCCTCACTGAAATGGACAGATCATCTAAGCAAAAGTTCAACAGGGAAATAAAGACTTTAAATGACACACTGGAACAACTGGACATCACAGACAATTTTAGAACATTCCATTCCAAAGCAACGGAATACACATTCTTCTCTAGTGCCCATGGAACATTCTCCAGAATAGATCACATCCTAGGTCACAAATCAGGTCTCAACCGGTACCAAAAGATTGGGATTATTCCCTGCATATTTCAGACCACAGTGCTTTGAAACTGGAACTCAATCACAAGAGGAAAGTCGGAAAGAACTCAAATACATGGAGGCTAAAGAGCATCCTGCTAAAGAATGAATGGGTCAACCAGGAAATTAAAGAAGAATTAAAAAAATTCATGGAAACCAATGAAAATGAAAACACAACTGTTCAAAATCTTTGGGATACAGCAAAGGCAGTCCTCAGAGGAAAGTATATAGCAATACAAGCCTTTCTCAAGAAACAAGAAAGGTCTCAAATGCACAACCTAACCCTAGACCTAAAGGAGCTAGAGAAAAAACAGCAAATAAAGCCTAAACCCAGCAGGAGAAGAGAAGTAATAAAGATCAGAGCAGTAATCAATGAAATAGAAACCAAAAGAACAGTAGAACAGATCAACGAAACTAGGAGCTCGTTCTCTGAAAGAATTAAGAAGATTGATAAACCCCTAGCCAGACTTATCAAAAGGAAAAGAAAAAGGACCCAAACCAACAAAATCATGAATGAAAGAGGAGAGATCACAACCAACACCAAAGAAATACAAACAATTAAAAGAACATATTATGAGCAACTCTATGCCAGGAAACTAGATAACCTGGAAGGAATGGATGCATTCCTAGAGATGTATCTACTACCAAAATTGAACCAGGAAGAAATAGAAAACCTGAACAGACCTATAACCACTAAGGAAATTGAAGCAGTCATCAAAAATCTGCCAACAAACAAAAGCCCAGGGCCAGATGGCTTCCCAGGGGAATTCTACCACACATTTCAAGCAGAAATAATACCTATTCTCCTGAAACTGTTCCAAAAAATAGAAATGGAAGAAAAACTTCCAAACTCATTTTACGAGGCCAGCATTACCTCGATCCCAAAACCAGACAAAGACCCCATCCAAAAGGAGAATTACAGACCAATATCCTTGATGAACATGGATGCAAAATTCTCACCAAAATACTAGCCAATAGGATCCAACACTACATTAAAAGGATTAGTCACCATGACCAAGTGGGATTTATCCCTGGGCTGCAAGGCTGGTTCAACATCCGCAAATCAATCAACGTGATACAATACATTAACAAAAGAAAGAACAGGAATTGTATGATCTTCTCAATAGATGCAGAAAAAGCATTTGACAAAGTACAGCATCCTTTCTTGATCAAAACTCTTCAGAGTATAGGGATAGAGGGTACATACCTCAATAGCATAAAAGCCATCTATGAAAAACCTACAGCCAATATCATTCCCAATGGGGAAAAGCTGAGAGCTTTTCCCCTAATAGGGTCAGGAACGCGGCAAGGATGCCCACTATCACCACTGCTATTCAACATAGTATTAGAAGTCCTAGCCACAGCAATCAGACAACAAAAAGAAATCAAAGGCATCCAAATCGGCAAAGAGGAAGTCAAACTCTCACTCTTTGCAGATGATATGATACTTTATGTGGAAAACCCAAAAGACTCCAGCCCAAAACTGCTAGAACTCATACAGGATTTCAGTAAAGTGGCCCGATATAAAATCAATGCACAGAAATCAGTGGCATTCCTATACACCAACAAGACAGAAGAGAAACAAATGAAGGAGTTGATCCGATTTACAACTGCACCCAAAACCTAGGAATCAATTTAACCAAAGAGGCAAAGGATCTGTACTCAGAAAACTATAAAATACTCATGAAAGAAATTGAAGAAGACACAAAGAAATGGAAAAACGTTCCATGCTCATGGATTGGAAGAACAAACATTCTGGAGATGTCAGTGCTACCTAGAGCAATCTACACATTCAATGCAATCCCCATCAAAATACCATCCACCTTTTTCAAAGAAATGGAACAAATAATCCTAAAATTTGTATGGAACCAGAAGAGACCCCAAATAGCCAGAGGAATATTGAAAAAGAAAAGCAAACCTGGCGGCATCACAATTCCGGACTTCCAGCTCTATTACAAAGCCGTCATCAGCAAGACAGTATGGTACTGGCACAAAAACAGACACATAGATCAATGGAACAGAATCGAAAGCCCAGAAATGGACCCTCAACTCTATGGTCAACTCATCTTTGACAAAGCAGGAAAGAATGTCCAAAGGAAAAAAGACAGTCTCTTCAACAAATGGTGTTGGGAAAATTGGACAGCCACATGCAGAAGAATGAAACTGGACCATTTCCTTACACCACACACAAAAATAGACTCCAAATGGTTGAAAGACCTCAGTGTAAGACAGGAGTCCATCAAAATCCTAAAGGAGAACACAGGCAGCAACCTCTTCGACCTCAGCCACGGCAACTTTTTCCTAGAAACATCGCCAAAGGCAAGGCAAGCCAGGGCAAAAATGAACTATCGGGATTTCATCAAGATAAAAAGCTTTTGCACAGCGAAAGAAACAGTCCACAAAACCAAAAGACAACCGACAGAATGGGAGAAAATATTTGCAAATGACATATCAGATAAAGGGCTAGTATCCAAAATCCATAAAGAACTTATCAAACTCAACACCCAAAGAACAAATAATCCAATCAAGAAATGGGCAGAAGACATGAACAGACATTTTTCCAAAGAAGATATCCAAATGGCCAACAGGCACATGAAAAAGTGCTCAACATCGCTTGGCATCAGGGAAATCCAGATCAAAACCTCAATGAGATACCACCTCACACCCGTCAGAATGGCTAAAATTAACAAGTCAGGAAACGACAGATGTTGGCGGGGATGCGGAGAAAGGGGAACCCTCCTACACTGTTGGTGGGAATGCAAGCTTTTGCAACTACTCTGGAAAATAGTATGGAGGTTCCTCAAACAGTTGAAATTAGAGCTACCATTCGATCCAGCAATTGCACTACTGGGTATTTACCCCAAAGATACAAATGTAGGGATCCTAAGGGGTACGTGCACCCCGATGTTTATAGCAGCAATGTCCACAATAGCCAAACTGTGGAAAGAGCCAAGATGTCCATCAACAGATGAATGGATAAAGAAGAAGTGGTATATATACACAATGGAATATTATGCAGCCATCAAAAGGAAGGAGATCTTGCCATTTGCAACGACGTGGATGGAACTGGAGGGTGTTATGCTGAGTGAAATAAGTCAATCAGAGAAAGACATTTATCATATGACCTCGCTGATATGAGGAATTCTTAATCTCAGGAAACAAACTGAGGGTTGCTGGAGTGGTGGGGGGTGGGAGGGATGGGGTGGCTGGGTGATAGACATTGGGGAGGGTTTGTGCTATGGTGAGCACTGAGAATTGTACAAGACTGATGAATCACGGATCTGTACTTCTGAAACAAATAATGCAATATATGTTAAGAAAAAAAAAAGAAGATGAAGATAGCAGGAGGGGAAGAATGAAGGGGAGTAAGTCGGAGGGGGAGACGAACCGTGAGTGACGATGGACTCTGAAAAAGAAACTGAGGGTTCTACAGGGGAGGGGGGTGGAGGGATGGGTTAGCCGGGTGATGGGTATTAAAGAGGGCACATTCTGTGTGGAGCACTGGGTGTTATGCACAAACAATGAATCATGGAACACTACATCAAAAACTAATGATGTAATGTATGGTGATTAACATAACAATAAAAAATTATTTAAAAAAAAGAATGTTGTATATATACACAATGGAATATTATGCAGCCATCAAAAGGAATGAGATCTTGCCATTTGCAACGACGTGGATGGAACCAGATGGTGTTATGTTGAGTGAAATAAGTCAATGAGAGAAAGACATGTGTCATATGACCTCACTGATATGAGGAATTCTTAATCTCAGGAAACAAACTGAGGGTTGCTGGAGTGGTGGGGGTGTTGGAGGGATGGGGTGGCTGGGTGATAGATAGTGGGGAGGGTATGTGCTATGGTGAGCGCTGTGAATTGTGCAACTCTGTTGAATCACAGATTTGTATCTCTGAAATAAATACATTATATGTTAAAAAAAGAAGAAGAAGAAGGTAGCAGGAGGGGAAGAATGAAGGGGAGTAAATCGGAGGGGGAGACGAACCATGAGAGATGATGGACTCTGAAAAACAAACTGAGGGTTCTAAAGGGGAGGGGGCTGGGGGGATGGGTTAGCCGAGTGATGGGTATTAAAGAGGGCACATTCTGTGTGGAGCACTGGGTGTTATGCACAAACAATGAATCATGGAACACTACATCAAAAACTAATGATGTAATGTATGGTGATTAACATAACAATAAAAAATTATTAAAAAAAAGAAAACGAAAACACAAATGTTCAAAATCTTTGGGATACAGCAAAGGCAGTCCTCAGAGGAAAGTATATAGCAATACAAGCCTTTCTCAAGAAACAAGAAAGGTCTCAAATACACAACCTAACCCTACACCTAAAGGAGCTAGAGAAAGGACAGCAAATAAAGCCTAAACCCAGCAGGAGAAGAGAAGTAATAAAGATCAGAGCAGAAATCAATGAAACAGAAACCAAACGAACAGTAGAACAGATCAATGAAACTAGGAGCTGGTTCTTTGAAAGAATTAACAAGATTGATAAATCATCATAAACTAATGTTGTAATGTATGGTGATTAACATAACAATAAAAAACCCTAAAAAAAAAAAAGAAAGGACAAGAACCATATGATCCTCTCAATTGATGCAGAAAAAGTATTTGACAAAATACAGCATCCTTTCTTGATTAAAACGCTCCACAGTGTAGGGATAAAGGGAACATACTTCAGTATTATAAAAGCCATCTATAAAAAGCCCACAGCAAATATCATTCTCAATGGGGAAAAACTGAGTTTTTTCCCTTAAGGTCAGGAACATGACAGGGATACCCACTCTCACCACTGCTATTCAACATAGTACTAGAAGTTGTAGCCTCAGCAACCAGACAACAAAAAGAAATAAAATGCATTCAAATTGGCAAAGAAGAAGTCAACCTCACTTTTCACAGATGACAGGATACTTTATGCGGAAAACCCAAAAGGCTCCACCCCAAAACTGCTAGAACTCATACAGGAATTCAGCAACGTGGCACGATACAAAATCAATGCACAGAAATCAGTTGCATTTCTATACACTAACAATGTGACTGAAGAAAAAGAAACTAAGGAATCGATCCCGTTCACAATTGCACCAAAAACCATTGGATACCTAGGAATAAACTTAATCAAAGAGGAAAAGTATATGTACTCTAGAAACTACAGGACACTTATGGAAGAAACTGAGGAAGACAAAAAGACATTGAAAAACATTCCATGCTCAGGGATTGGAAGAATAAACATTTTTAAAATATCTATGCTACCCAAAGCAATCTACACATGGATTGCAATCCCTATCAAAATACCATCAACATTTTTCACAGAGCTGGAACAAATAATCCTAAAGTTTTATGAAACCAGAAAAGACCCCAAATAGCCAGAGGAATGTTGAAAAAAGAAAACCAAAACTGGTGACATCACAATGCCAGACTACAAAATATGTTACAAAGCTGTGTCATCAAGACAGCATGGTACTGGCACAAAAACAGACATATAGATCAATGGAACAGAATAGAGAGCCCAGAAATGGACTCTCAACTCTGTGGTCAACTAATCTTAGACAAAGCAGGAAAGAATATCCAACGGAAAAAGACCGTCTCTTCAATAAATGGTGCTGTGAAAATTGGACAGCCACATGTAGAAGAATGAAACTGGACCATTTTCTTACACCATACACAAAGATAAAGTCAAAAGGGATGAAGACCTCAATGTGAGACAGGAATCCATCAAAATCCTAGAGGAGCACACAGGAAGCAACCTCTTTGACATTGGCTGTAGCAAATTCTTGCAAGACAAGTCTTTAAAGGCAAGGGAAACAAAAGCAAAAATGAACAATGGGACTTCGTTAAGATAAAAAGCTCTGCAAAGCAAAGGAAGCATTCAACAAAACTAAAAGGCAGCCTATGGAATGGGAGAAGATATTTGCAAATGACATCACATAAAGGGTTAGTATCCAAAATCTAGAAAGAATGTATCAAACTCACCACCCAAAAAGCAAATAACCCAGTTAAGAAATGGGCAGAAGAGGGGCACCTGGGTGGCTCAGTAAGTTAAGTGTCCAATTCTTATTCTTGGTTTCTGCTCAGGTCAGGATCTCATGGTCCCCCGTCAGGCACTGCACTCAGTGGGGAGTCTGCTTGAAGATTCTCTGCCTTTACCCCTCCCCCAGCTCATGCTCTCTCTCTCTCTCTCTCTCGCTCTCAAATAAATAAATCTTTAAGAAAAAAGAAACGGGGGGTGCCTGGGTGGCTCAGTTGGTTAAGCGACTGCCTTCGGCTCAGGTCATGATCCTGGAGTCCCGGGATCGAGTCCCGCATCGGGCTCCCTGCTCAGCCAAGAGACTGCTTCTCCCTCTAACCCTCCCCCCTCTCATGTACTCTCATTCTCACTCTCTCAAATAAATAAATAAATCTTTAAAAAAAAAAGAAAAAAGAAATGGGCAGAAGACATAAATAGGCACTTTTCCAAAGAAAACATCCAGATGGCTAACAGACACATGAAAAGATGCTCAACATCACTCACCACCGAGGAAACATAAATCAAAACCATGATGAGATACCACCCCACACCTGTCAGAATGGCTAAAATTAACAACATAAGCAACAACAGGTGTTGGTGAGGATGCAGAGAAAGGGGAACCCTCTTGCACTGTTGGTGGGAATGCCAACTGGTGTAGCCACCCTGGAGAACAGTATGGAGGTTCCTCAAAAAGTTAAAAAGAGAGCTACCCCATGACACAGCAATTGCACTACTAGGTATTTACCCAAAGGATACAAAAATACAGATTTGTTCAAAGGGATAAATGCACACTAATGGTTATAGCAGTGTTATCAACAATAGCCAAACTATGGAGAGACCCCAAATGTCCATGACTGATAAATGGATAAAGAAGATATGTGTGTGTGTGTGTGTGTGTGTGTGTGTGTTGGAATATTACTCAAGTCATTTACGATGACATGGATAGGGCTAGAGTATATTATGCTAAGTGAAATAAGTAAAAAAAGACAAATACCATATGATTTCACTCATATGTGGAATTTAAGAAACAAAACAGATGAACATATGAGAGGCACGGTGTGGGGGGGGAAGAAAAAGGAAAGAGGGAAACAAAACATAAGAGACTTTTAAAGATAGAGAACAAACGGAGTGTTGATGCAGGGATGTGGGTGGGAGATGAGCTAGAGGGGTGATGGATATTCAGGAGGACACTTGTTATGATGAGCGCTGTGTGTTATATGTAAGTGTTGAATCACTAAATTCTACTCTTGAAACCAATATTGCACTGTATGTTAACTAACTAGAATTTATTTTGGTTCTTTTTAAAGATTTTATTTATTTATTTGACAGACAGAGAGAGCACAAGCAGGGGGAGTGGCAGGCAGAGGGAGAGGGAGAAGCAGGTTCTCCACAGAGCAGGGGGAACCCGATGCAGGGCTCGATCCCAGGACTCCAGGATCATGACCTGAACCGAAGGCAGTCACTTAACTAACTGAGCCACCCAGGCGCCCAACTAACTAGAATTTAAATAAAAATTTGAAAAGAAAAATAAAAGGGGCTGTCCAGAGGGGCAAGAGCCATAGTGGAATCAGAGTCAGGCCAACTGTGATCTTGCTCCTTGTGGCCAGGACTCTGTGAGATGGCGACTCTCAGCAATGACACAGAGGTCACCACGGGAGCCTGGGAGCAGGAGGAGTCCCGTATGGAGGGCATGGACAAAAGGAGAGGTTCCTATACTGGCCCCTGTGTCTGGTCCTCACCTGAGAGAGTGACAGGTGGAGAAGGGCCCAGGTGTGAGGTGGTGTGGAAGTGGTCACCATTGATGTTTCTTGCAACTTCTTTATCTTCTTCCTACCTCTAGGAAAAGGAGGCCATTGCGTGAGGAATATTTTTGCTACCTCTCATGGGACTGCCTGCATTTCAGATCAGCACCTCATGCCTGGAAGTGAGTGTGTCTTGGCCTGGAATTGATCAGATTGCAGAGACATCAGACTGGTCAGGGGACCAAGCTGCAGTTTTATGATATGGGAACAACTTGACCTGTGTCTCCTACCCAGATGCCAGAGTCCACAGTCCATGTCCCAACCTAAAATTCACAGAGAGGAGGGAGAGGTTGGGGATGGTGAGGAGTTATTTATCTCTGAGCATGGGATTTAACCAGTGCAACATTGAGTGAGACTACACTAGCAATGGATTCATGTAAATTTTTATCTTAACAAAAGTATGTGATACTGTGAGATCAAGTGGTCTGAGGAAAATCAGGTACTAACAGAAGAAACGATAATGAAGTGAGCCCTCAGCTAGCCTTGGTCAGAACCCCTGCTGTGGGTGGTGCACCAGGTCAGGAGAGCGCAGTAGTCCAGCTTTGTGTCTCACTTCCTCATGGGTCTGGAGCACAGTGGAAGTCTTAGAGTTGCCATGCCATGTAGCAGAGTAATAGTCCGCCTCGGCCTCAGCCTGCAGCCCCGAGATGAGGAGAAGCCCTGCATTGGCTGAGGCGTCTTGGAGCCTGAGAAGCGGCTGGGGACCCCGGGGCCCTGGTGTTTATCTGAGTCTGAGTGGTAGTACAGCAGATACCGGGGAGGGCTCCCTGGCAGCTGCTGGTACCAGCCTATCCAGAAATCACCAACACTGAAGCCACTGCTCAGGGTGCAGGTGAGTCTGGCCGTTGACAGAGAGGAAGGGCAGCTGGGTCAGCATGGGCTGGGACAGGGAGCCTGCAAACACAGACACTTATGGGAGATGGGACAGGGCAAAAGGTTAAGCTGCTTGGTGGTCTGTGACAGTGAGGGTGACACCCACTCAAGAGCTGTCATGGGTACCTGGGGATGTCCCTACCCGTGCACTGAGCCAGGAGGACAAGAAGAAGGGTCCGGGCCATGGTGGATGCTCCTCCTGCAGCCTCAGATCAGGACTGGGATGGGCCTGCCTTTTATCTTCTCCACGGCCTGAAGGAGGAGGGGCTGCTCACACAGATTTGTTTCCTGCCACTAGATGAAATCTCAGCTTTGTCCCTTAGACAGAGAGGGTTGATTCCCACAGAGACTCTGTCCCCTGGGAGGGAACAGGGAGGAAGCAGCTACTGGGACCTTCCACAGACCTTCGAGCAGCAGACGCCTCCTCAGCCAGAGGGGACACAGTTGCTGAGTCCCCACCAACGCACAGAGGCACCAGGGTCCCAGCCCCAGGGGATCTGGAGATTAGGCAGCCGGAGACCATCCCCCCACCCCAACACACACACACCCCGCCCTCCGCCTTGCAAACCTAGGGGAGACCAACAGCGCCCTCTGCTGCCCACTGGTCAAACTTCAGTCTGTCACTGGAAAGGATGTCAGGGACTCTGAACCGAGAGCCTGGTCCACGGTCAGTCCATAAGCAACCATGTGCCACATGCACTAGTGCCCAAGGTAACTAATATTAACAAACAGCTTTCCCACTGAAGCCTTCTGAGTTTGTCAGAGAAGAAAAAGGGGCTACTTCGCCACCACACACCGTGAGTGACGCTGCAGTGGGTTGAGAGCAGAGGGCTGGGGAAGCACACACCTGAGCACCTCTCTCAGCAGAGCTGCGGGAGAGAGATTGCTTCCCTGGGTGTGGAGTGGGGGCCAGGTGTCCTACAGCAGAACAAATAAGGCACTCCACCTTCCCAGAAGGGAGATGGAATTTGCGGGGAGGGTGGGACATGACATGACATGCTGAGCGGATGGAAACTACATCATTTGACAGTAGTTTTGAGCAAATGGAATATAAGTGCGTAACGGGCAAGGAAATTTGAAGCTTAAATATGAAAGTACTTCTGTGTCAGTGAGGTGCTTGGGTTGTTTTCTTTTGTTTTATTTTTTTTTAAAGATTTTATTTATTTATTTGAGAGAGAATGAGAGCCAGAGAGCACGAGAGGGAAGAGGGTCAGAGGGAGAAGCAGACTCCCTGCTGAGCAGGGAGCCCGATGTGGGACTCGATTCCGGGACTCCAGGATCATGACCTGAGCTGAAGGCAGTTGCTTAACCAACTGAGCCACCCAGGCGCCCTTCTTTTGTTTTAGAGATTTTATTTATTTGGGGCGCCTGAGTGGCTCAGTCGTTAAGCATCTGCCTTCGGCTCAGGTCATGGTCCCAGAGCCCCGCATCGGGCTCCCTGCTCAGCGGGAAGCCTGCTTCTTCCTCTCCCACTCCCCCTGCTTGTGCTCCCTCTCTCACTGTCTCTCTTTCTGTCAAATAAATAAATAAACTCTTTTTAAAAAGAGTATTTATTTATTTGAGAGAGAGAGCACAAGCGGGCGGGAGGAGTAGAGGGAGAGGGAGAAACAGACTCCCTGCTAAGCAGGGAGCCTGACTGAGGGCCCAATCCCAGGACCCCGAGATCATGACCTAAGCCAAAGGGAGAGGCTTAACCAACTGAGCCACACAGGCACCCCAGGTGCTTGGGTTTTTATTTTACTTGGCGATGTTAGAGGTTGAAAACGGGAGAAATTATTGTTGAAATTTATCTTTTTTTTTAAATTTTCCAACTTTGTCCAAATATAATTGATAATCACAAATTGTATTCATTTATAGTACAGCTTGGGGATTGGATATACATAAAAACTGTGAGGCACTCACCACAATAAAGCTAATTAATATATCCTTCACCTCCTATACGCACTTTTTTCTCTTTCTTTCTTTCTTTCTTTCTTTCTTTCTTTCTTTCTTTCTTTCTTTCTTTCTTTCTTTCTTTCTTTCTTTCTTTCGGTCATGAGAACCCTTAAAATCTACCCTCTCAGCAAATGTCAAGTGTACAATACAGTATTAGGCACTAAGAAATGTATACCTTAGAAGACATCCTGGTGTCAGCTTCAACAATGTGCCTGATAACAACAGAGCAGGTAAGGCCCTATCAGGAGGGCTTGAGGTGCAGGAAATCTGGAGGAGGGAGGTGAGTGCACAGAGTCCAGGATAAAGAACCCTGAGAGGTGACTGTGGCCCTGGACTGAGGGTGAGGGAAAGGATGATGGTGAGGTTGAGGGTTCCAGTTGCGTTCACTGTCATGTGATATATGAGAGAGAGAAAAATAAGATTGAGGAGAATTAAAGGTGTTTCATGTTCTATTTGTAAAGCTGGGGCATGTAGGAAATACGTGGGAACCAGAACAGGGATGTTGCCAAGTCAGTGACAGGAGCATCCTTTCATGAGGTGCAGAAGCCCTGGGGAGAGTGATCAGAAAAGGATAAGATAAGAAAGGTGATCAGATGACAAGAAAAGGAATAAGAATGAAATACAGGGAGCCATCCCTGCTCACAGAACCAAGATAAAGCATAAAAATCCATTTGAGATAAATAAGGAAATCCCTCATTTCTTTGCGCATGTGTTTATTTAATTATTTAGGCAATTACTGTTCAGATTTGGGCTCCTTTTAAGGTTGACTTGGTTAATTCTGGTGTTCTCTTTTTTTTAATGTTACTACTGGGTTTTTTTTCCTTATTCATTGAGTTACTAAGAGCATTGTGTCAACAGCTGCAACTATAATTGTGGCTTGATTATTTCTCTCTTTGCTTCTGTTAATTTATGCTTCATATAGTTTTTTTTAAAGTATGTTATTATATTTTGGATTTTTATGTTTTTTCTTGAATGGATTATTTTATCACTATGAAATGTGTCACTGTTTTTCTAGAAAATTTCTTCCCTTAGTCTTTTGCCTGGTACTTATATAACCACAACATCTTTCTGTTGTTCACTGTAGGGGTATACTTTTTTTTTTACCTTTCTTTTATTTATTTTTTATTATGTTCAATTAGCCAGCATATAGTACATCATAGTTTTTGATGTAGTGTTCAACGATTCATTAGTTGCATATAACACCCAGTGCTCATCACAACACGTGCCCTCCTTAATACTCATCACCCAGTTACCCCACCCCCCCAACCCCTCCCTTCTGTAACCCTCAGTTTGTTTCCTGAAGTCCAGAGTCTTTCATCCCCTTGGCTCCTTCCACAGTTCGGCTATTGTGGACATTGCTGCTATGAACATTGGGGTGCATGTGCCCCTTCTTTTCACTACATCTGTATCTTTGGGGTAAATACCTGGTAGTGCAGGTGCTGGGTTGTAGGGTAGCTCTATTTTTAACAACTTGAGGAACCTCCATACTGTTTTCCAGAGTGGCTTGCATTCCCACAAATAGTGTAGGAGGGTTCCCCTTTCTCCACATCTTCGCCAACACATGTTGTTTCCTGTCTTGTTAATTTTGGCCATTCTAACTGGTGTAAGGTTGTATCTCACTGAGGAGCCGAGATGCCCTTCAACAGATGAATGGATAAAGAAGATGGGGTCCATATACACAATGGAATATTACTCAGCCATCAGAAAGGATGAATACCCACCATTTGCATCAACATGGATGGAACTGGAGGGGATTATGCTAAGTGAAATAAGTCAAGCAGAGAAAGATAATTATCATACGATTTCACTCATGTGTGGAACATAAGGAATAGTGCGGAGGACCACAGGGGAAAGGAGGAAAAACTGAATGGGAAGAAATCAGAGAGGGAGACAAACCATGAAAGATTCTGGACTTCAGGAAACAAACCGAGGGTTACAGAAGGGAGGGGTTGGGGGGGGTGGGGTAACTGGGTGATGAGTATTAAGGAGGGCACGTGTTGTGATGAACACTGGGTGTTATATGCAACTAATGAATTGTTGAACACTACATTAAAAACTTATGATGCACTAAAATATAGATATATAAGGATTTCATGTAAATAGAAATAAATAAATAAATAAATAAATAATAAATTTTAAAAAAGAGTATCAGTTGACCATAATTGTGCCAATTTATTTCTGGACTCTCTACTCTGTTCCATTGGTCTGTATTTCTGGTTTTATGCCAATTTCTTGTGTCATGACTACCGTAGGTTTGTAATACATTTTGAAATCAGGAAATATGATTCTTCCAGCTTTATTCTTCTTGCTCAAGATTCCTTTGGCTATATGAGTCTCTTGTGGTTGCATATGAATTTTAGGACTGCTTTTCTATTTCTTAAAAAAACACCATTGAAATTTTGATAGGAATTGCATTGAATCCATAGATTGCTTTGGGTAGTATGGAAATGTTCACAATAGTAATTCTTCCATTCCAAGAACACAGGATATCTTTCTATTAGTCTATATCTTTTCCTATTTCTTCCATCAATGTTTTGTAGTTTTCAGCATATAGATCTTTCCCATCCTTGATTAAATTTATTCTTAAGTATTTTATTCTTTTTTATGTTATTGTAAATGGGATTGTTTTCATAATTTTTTGTCAAATAGTTTGTCGTTAGTATATAGAAAGACCACTGATTTTAGTATGTTGATTTTGCATCCTGAAACTTCACTAAATTTGTTTATTAGTTCTAACAGTTCTTCAGTGGAGTCTTTAGGGTTTTCTACATAAAAGCTTATGCCATCTGCAATACAGATAATTTTTTCTTATTTTCCCATATGTATGCATTTTGTTTCTTTTTATTGCCTAACTACTTTGACTAGGGGTTCCAGTACTGTGTTGAATAGAAGATGTAAGAGTGAGCAACTTTGGGCGCCTGGGTGGCTCAGTTGGTTAAGCGACTGCCTTCAGCTCAGGTCATGATCCTGGAGTCCCGGGATCGAGTCCCTCATCGGGCTCCCTGCTCGGCAGGGAGTCTGCTTCTCCCTCTGACCCTCCCCCCTCTCATGTGCTCTCTATCTCTCATTCTCTCTCTCAAATAAATATATAAAATCTTAAAAAAAAAAAGAGTGAGCAACTTTGCCTGGTTTTTGATCTTAGAATAAAAAGGGTTTTTTTTTTCCCACTGTTCAATATGATGTTAGCCATGGATTTGTCATATATGGCCTTTATTGTATTGAAGTAAGTTACTCCTATGCCATTTTGTTTTATCATGAAAGGATGTTAAATTTTGTTGAATGCTTTTTCTACATCTATTAAGAAGATCATATGTTTTTTCTTTCATTCTGTTAATGTGGTGTGTGACATTTATTGATTTGTGTATGCTGAACCATCCTGTATTAAAGGGATAAATTCCACTTGATTATGGTAAATAATTCTTTTCATGTGCTGTTGAAATCAGTTTGCTAATATTTTGTTGAGGATTCATGCATTTGTGTTCTTCAGGGATATTGGCCTGTAATTTGTTTTTCTTGTAACATCCTTGTCTGGCTTTGGTATGAAAGTAATGCTGGATTTGTAAAATGATTTTGAGAGTACTCCTTTCTTTTCAGTTTTTTTTGGAAGATTTTAAGAAGGATTTATAGTGGGGCACCTGGGTGGCTCAGTCGTTAAGCGTCTGCCTTCAGCTCAGGTCATGATCCCAGGATCCTGGGATCGAGCCCCACATCGGGCTCCCTGCTCAGTGGGGAGCCTGCTTCTCCCTCTCACATTCTCCCTACTTGTGTTCCTTCTCTCATTGTCTCTCTCTCTCTGTCAAATAAATAAATAAAATATTTTTTAAAAATTAAAAATAAATTTTTTAAAAAGATTGATATTAATTCTCCTTTAATACTTAGTAGAACTACCAATTATTTCAAATGGCTTGTTTGAGTTCACTGATTGAATCTGTTGTTGACACTCTCTATTGAATTTTTCAATTCAATCATTGTATTCTTCATCTTCAGGATTTTTATTTGTTTTTTTATATTGTTTCTATTTGTTTATTAAATTTCTCATTTTGTTCATGTATTATTTTCCTGATTTTGTTTAGTTGTTTTTGTTCTCTTATAGTTTATGTAGCTTCCTTAAAATAATTATTTTGAATTCTTGGTCAAGCAGTTCATCACATTTCATTTCTTTAGGGGCATTTACTGGAGCTTTCCTCATTTCCTTTGGTGATGTCATGTTTGCCTGATTCTTCATGATCCATCTAGCCTTGCATTGGTACCTATGCATTTGAAAGATATGCACAAATATCTAATCTTTACCATCTGACTTTGGCAAGTAAAGACTTTTTTCTGCTGGATCTCTGACCTGATGGGACTACCTCCAGGACTGTGGTCTAGTGAGGCTGATAGCCAGACTCACAACTGTTGCCAAGTCCACAACTGGGTCCCTGATTGGCAGGCCTGTTGCCAGGGGCATAGTCAGGTGTGCCCTTCATCACGTCCCTGAGTGCTCCCATCAGGTCACTGGACTGGTCCCTGGGACCCATATACTGGTCTCCTGGGATCATGACCTAGGAGCAGACTTACTCTATCCATATACATTCTGGGTCTTCATTGTCAATCAGCCCTTCCTGGCCAGTTGGGTAAAGGTAATATACTTGTGGACCACAGTGGAGCAGGATTGGAACTGGGTCATGGGACTACTTCAGGGACTGCAGTAAGTCCAAGATCAGTAAGCCTGTTTCCAGGAGTGCCCATGGGTGTGGCTTCTGCCAGGTCCCTCAGGCGGGCCTCTGGATGGACAGAACTGCCTCAGACCACATTAGAGTAAGGCTGAGCCAGGTGCTGGGACTGTTTCAGGGACTGCAGTGAGGTCCAAGCTCAGTGGGCCTGTTACTAGGAACACCTACAGTCAAGGCTCCTCCTTGTTGGAAGGGGCTGATGGAAGGATTGGAGACAAGTGGAGGTGGAGCTAAGTCCATAAGGGAATGGGGCTGCTTCTAGTCTTTAGTTGGGACCACAATCAACAGATCTGGCACTGGTATGTGGGTCTGCTTTCTCAAACTGGCTTTTCTTAGTTAGGCTCCACTAGGTTTTGCAACCTCTTAACTGGATCCCATAGCTCCCCAAAGGTACTTTTGTCTGTGAACGGCTGCCAAATATTTTTCCTGTGGGGTTACATGGGATGGAGACCTACCCTTCTGCCACCTTGCTGATGTCACTCTCCTTTTTATCAAAATTTAGAAGAGAAAATTCTGGAAACCTGGGATAATGTCTATTAAGAAAATTTAAAGTACCGGGCGCCTGGGTGGCTCAGTCGTTAAGCGTCTGCCTTCGGCTCAGGTCATGATCCCGGGGTCCTGGGATCGAGTCCCACATCGGGCTCCCTGCTCGGCGGGAAGCCTGCTTCTCCCTCTCCTGCTCCTCCTGCTTGTGTTCCTGCTCTCGCTGTCTCTCTCTCTGTCAAATAAATAAATAAAATCTTAAAAAAAAAAAAATTCAAAAAAAAAAAAGAAAAGAAAATTTAAAGTACCTACTATATCTCTTTAAAAATCCAAATTAGAAAAAAGGGCAAATGAAACCACAGAAAATCTATACTCCCAGTAAAACAATAAGACAGAAAATGTCCATACTTCAAATAACTTGTAAGTGAAAACATGTTGACTAACTGAACATAATAAAAAAATGTAAGTGAAAATGCATAAATAAACAAACACACAAACTACCAAATCCCAGCAGGCTCTCTCTCATGCTTCCATCATCAGCCACAGTTTAAGCAGAAAACGAGGTCAGGCAAAACAGCTTTGTGGATGACAGAAAAGGAAAGCTAGCAGTGAGTCTGATATTAATCTTAAACCACTGAAAGAAACAGAAAACCCCGCAAGTGTGAAAATACTGAGAAAGAATGCAGGAAGGCCAAAGCCCTGGTTACAGTAAAGGGGCATTAAAAATAAAGGACTTCTAAGAATGGCAATGCTTTGGGGGAAAAGGTAATTAAAAAGAAAGCTGCGGAGTTCTGTAGGAACCATCCTGTGAAAGGAAAAACAAGCAAGGGGGTAGAATTTCAAAGTTCTCTCTAGTATAAGAAAATAAAAAAGATAAGCAAGAAACAATCCATTTCCCCATCACCATGAAAGCAACAGGCAACGTGGTAGAGAATTTCAAAAAGTCAGTCTAATTGACACATCAACATCTTTTTTAAAATTACAAAAGAGGAAAACCACTTACCAACTTGTTCAATGAAAATGGATAAAGTCAAATATGTGGAAATTACTGAAAAAGGAAAAATGAAAAAAATCCTAAAAGAAAACCTCTATTTTAAAAAAATGGAAGAAATACATACTTTCCTTGGAAAATACAAAGTTGGTCTCATTAAAGATAAAACATTTAAACAGACGGATTTCCTTAGGAAAAATATAAGGAATACTATCATGAAAATATTCCACAGAAAGACATGAGGTATTAAGAAATCTATTAATAATATGCCATATTAATAGGTAAAAGATAAGATCATATTGTCTCAATAGATTCTGAAAGATCCTTTCACCAAATTTAATAACTATTCCTAATTAAAACAAAAAACAGGTAAGAAAATAAAAACAGACAGATACATTTATAATATGGTAATATGCTCTCTCTCACAAACACATATCATTTAGTCCCAAAGTCAGCATTTCACTTAATGGTGGCATCTCCACAAAAATCAGGAAAAAAGTTGCTCATTACCTCCACTATTATTCAACATTGTTCTATAACTATTAGTGCAATTTTTTAAAGAGTAATCAATGGTCAGGTCTAAGTCCTGTGGCAGGACCACATGAGTAGATATTGCTAAAGACCCAAATGCCTTAGATCTTCAGGTGCTGGTGGCAGAAGTGACAGCAGAAATGTCCCCAGTGAGCTGGTGTTGGTCACAGGTTATGATAGGGGTGTCAATGGCTGGGCAAAGGATGCAGAGAGGTTGCCTTGGCACACTTCCCTAGGGCCAAGGGCACAGTGTAAGCTCTGAGGCTATAATTCCAGGTCTGCAGTAACAGTCTTCCCTCACGCTATGGTCAGGGAATATCATCACATTTATAACGTTTTAGGTTGATAGCTATGGATGCAAGACTGCGTTAAAATTACCCACATTTTTAAGGCTTCCATTGAAGAAGTTGGAGACCTTCTGACCAAGTGACCAATACACCAAGACAGAGGGTTGTGAGTGTAGTATCACAGGACACCTGCTCCTTGAAGACCAGAGAAGAAAAGTAGATATTGTGTGACCCCAAAAGCCCCTTCACCTAAACCCCTGGCAAATGCCGTATTTACAGAAGATTGAGGGGGGAAATCTCCAGGGCAGGTTGGAGATGCCTCAAAGCTCTGTCTCCAGGAACTACTGTAGGGATTATGCCCACAAGCTGTGTCATAGCCCCTAGCCAGACTCTCCTAGGAGCAGACTTACTCTATCCACATATTTTCTGGGTCTTCATTGTCAGTCAGCCCTTCCTGGCCAGTTGGGTAAAGACTCTACAGAAGAAAAGGAAATGACTCAAATCGGAAGCAAGAGGACAGCTAGACCCAGAAGTTCATGGGGATGGGCATCACAAGTAGAGGAAAGTCACACATCGGTGAGGACACAGTTTGCCCAAATTCCCTAGAGCCAGCTGAATGGTTTACAGCTGTCTGCACATCTCAAGACATCACACAGCACCCCCTGCTGGCCAAAGTACCTACATCCTCCAGTCACTGTGGTAACACCAAGCACATGGGACAGTGTCTTTGCCCTATAGTTTTTCCTGGTGTCACTATCCAAGACAAGAGAGTGAGAAGAGGCCTCTGTAGGTCCACCATTGGAACAGTGATGTTCTAGCACCCAGTTTTTTATCTTTATGGAAAACTATCATTTTTTTCAAAATGTCAATTTCTGTCAACCGTATCCCTACAGCTCCAGAGTCCCTAGCTTTTTGCAAGATCTACAGCCAAGTGATAGCATTTTTTGTGTATGAGGGGGGAAAAGCTTTTATTGATAAAGAGGTTACAATGAAATAAATAGATTGATGGTTTGTTGAGGAATAAAAACTCAAGCAGAATCTCAGTCTGTGTCCACCCCAGCTCTAGCTTTCAGCTTCTGCCTTCTTCCTGGACAATTTGGAGGATGAAGCCTTGGTGGGCATGCTGGGATTTCTCAGGCCCTTAGAGGCCTCTGTTTTCCTGGCCAGGGGTTCAGGCACTGTCTTAAACCCACCACCCCTAGGAGGAACGGCCTTGACTTTGGGCCTCTCCTTGACCACATGGGCAACAACCTCTTTAGGGATGTTGTTTTCCTTCTTTTTGGCTGGAAAAGGAGCACCATTCTTGCCCTTGGGGACCATGGATTTTTGAACTCCATCTCCCAGCTTTTGTCTTCCTGTGGGCCTCACCATCTTGACTGCTCCTTCAGCCCAACTTTGCCTGCTCTTTCCAGACATACCGCATATAGTATGTGAAAAGACAGTTTAAAGGTACAACAGGAACACAAATATGGGGAAATTTCCCTGTGTGCATATTGATAGATAGAGGGAAGTTAAGCCAAAAAGTCTCAAAAAGTCACAAAAAGCCTCAAAAATTCTGATGTATAAGTTGGAATCTGTAGGGCTAATCAAGTGAACTCCCTGGAAGAAAGAAAGAAATATCTCTGGAGTCAAAGGTCAGGGCATGTTCGAAGGTCAGAAAAAGAGGAGAAGCTGGTTGTTGGTGACCCTGTTGAAAGACCACTTGCAGTTGCAGAGTCAAACAATCTGAACATAGCACCTCCAAGTGGAATAGAAAAGGAAGATCTGAAAAAAGAATATTCCTAGTTTAAATCTTGTATTCCTTTTTACCAATTTTAAATGCATGTGAATGTATGGATGTTTGAATTGCCATAAATATATTCACAATGATGTTTCCTATATACATTTGCCAAATCCAGTCATTTTAACTCATATTATTTTTAATACTCCTGAATAGTACACTTAGCTGTCACTAGGAACTCATCTTTGTCTTTTCATGGGTCCAGTTCAAATGGCGCTCTGTGAGTTCCCCATGCACTACATGAGGCCAAAGGAGCACAGAGTTTGTGCCTCACTTTCTCACTGGTCTGAATCACTGTATAAGTGCTGAGGCTGCTGAGCAGTAATAATCAGCTTCATCATTGGGCTGGAGCCCAAAGATGGTCAGGGAAACCATGCTGCCTGACCTGGAGCAAGAGAATCACCTTGAGATCTAATATTATATCATATTATATCATTATATTGTTATTTATATTATATTATATCATATTATATATTTATTATATTAAAATGATGCATTTGAGGATTGAAAGAAATAAAATTTTTTATCACAGAACCAAGCTGCTTATTTTAGAACCAAAGGCTTAGGAAAAACCTATTAGGGCTACCAGGCTTCTGCTGGAATTATTCAGGATTCTACTCAGTAATTCATAGATTATCACCAATGACTCCACTGATGCCCTTCCTCAGGGGAACACAGCTGCGAAGTCATCAGTAGTAAGCAGTCTCACCCTCAGGTTTGGGGTTAATCCAGCTGGGAGCAGCTAAGAGTAGAGTATTCATGATTAGTCCCACAGCATCCTCTGATAGTTCAAGTCAAACCTCCTCTCCTCAAAGACCTGATAGTTCTGGGGCTTTCCTTGTTTTAACTGGGTTACTAGAGTCTGCAATACACATTTTTTTACGTGATTCCAGTGTGCCAAGCACTATCATAGGGCTTAATGTTAGAACAATTAACACAGTCCCTTACCATATGACTCTTTATATTTGGGTCTTTCAGAGGAGGTAGAACTTGTTCTAGTTCTAAAGGGATAGCAGAAAGGACCTTGTAAGAAATGGAAATAGAAGGCATAAAACCTCTGCAGCATTCAAGATCAGGGACATCCAGAAGGTGGCAGGAGTCTGCTGTGCATGCAACTGGAGAAGGTGGTGAAGTGGGAAAAGGCTAAGCAGATAAAGGAACAAGAGAGACTTGTGTTGGGGGAAGGGGGCAGAAAAGTGCTTTATATGACATCCTTGGGACTTAGAGCTTCATTTACTTGAAAGACATTGCAAATTTTATTTATTTATTTATTTATTTATTTATTTATTTATTTATTATTGTTATGTTAATCACCATACATTACATCATTAGTTCTTGATGTAGTGTTCCATGATTCATTGTTTGTGCATAACACCCAGTGCTCCACGCAGAATGTGCCCTCTTTAATACCCATCACCAGGCTAACCCATCCCCCCACCCCCCTCCCCTCTAGAACCCTCAGTTTGTTTTTCAGAGTCCATCGTCTTTCATGGTTCGTCTCCCCCTCCAATTTACTCCCCTTCATTCTTCCCCTCCTGCTATCTTCTTCTTTTTCTTTTTTCTTAACATATGTTGCATTATTTGTTTCAGAAGTACAGATCTGTGATTCAACAGTCTTGCACAATTCAGTGCTCACCATAGCACATACCCTACCCAATGTCTATCACCCAGCCACCCCATCCCTCCCACCCCCCATCACTCCAGCAACACTCAGTTTGTTTCCTGAGATTAAGAGTTCCTCATATCAGTGAGGTTATATGATATGACATTGCAAATTTTAAACATGGCAGTGACATTCTCAGGTTTCCATATTTGAAACATTAAAAAACATAACATAAACTAGAGAAACCCAGCAAGAAGAGAGTGTGGCTATATGATAGTGTCCCTGGCATAGAAATCAAGAAGAGATGAGTTTGAAATGTGATTAAGAGTAAAATCTATCTAGCTGGTGAGCAGGTGGATCTAGTGGGTGAGAAAAAAAGTTAATTACGTTTGAAGTTGACTAAGGTGGTAGGTTTGGGTGACTGTCAATGTTTCTAAACCAGGGGTGATTTTTGTCCCCCAGGGGATTTTTGACAACGACTGGAGACATTTTTGGTTGTCATGTTTGGGGGTAGTAGAGGGATGGGTTGCGAATGGCATCCAGGGGGTGGTAGCCAGGAATGCTGTTAACATCCTAAAATGCACAGGGCATCCCCCCATGATAAAAAATTATCCAGCCCAAAATGTCAATAGTTCTGAGGGTGGAAGATCATGACTGGTATGGGAAATATTTGGGAAGGAGTAAAATTGAGCAAAGTCAGTGATGAGTCTGGTTTTGTATTTGTTGATTTATGGAACATGGTAGCATTCAGTGGAAATATGAGGGTAAAACTCAAGGAAAAATCAGGGCTGCAGGGACTCTATTTTCTCCTACTATGGGAAAGGTCTGAAAATAACCCATCTCATAGGGCTCTTAGCATTCATTCATTCACTATGTAATTGTTTAAGGAACCTCTGGTATATGCCAGTGATAGGACAGGTGACAGAAAGAAGGCCACTGTGGCTGTAGCAGGGAGATGAGGACACAGGAGGTGGATGAAAGCATCCCCAAAGACCAACCCAAATCCATACATATGCAAAAACGGTTTTCAAACCAACTCTTCCATATAGATCTCCCAAGGAAACCAGAGGAACTTGCTTTTCTTTTAGACAGCCCAAAGATTACTTTATTAATTTGTCCAGACTGGTCAACATCTAGGAACTGTAGACCCACAGGTCTCTGAGGTCTCTTCATACCAGAATCCCTCCTTCTCCCTCTTCCCTCTGTCCTTGGGCCTGAGATGAGAGTATATGAGTATGTGAGTGCACAGCTGTGGGAACTAGGGAGGCTGAAGCCACATAGCCTGGAGTAGTAGAGGCTTCAGAAGGCAGGGAAGCTACATGTTAAGACTCCACTCTGCCCACAGGATGAGGAGGTGTTCAAAGGATCAAAACTCAAGGCCTATAGGTGGAAGGTAATGTGATACCCAACGGAAACTTCTTACTCAGACTGAAAAATGATCCAAAGGAAACCATTGCTTTCCTTCAACAATGTTAATTAATGGGTAAAGGAAAATTGGAAATATGTACCATTTTATGGGAGCTTCCATGTCCCTTACTTCTTGTGAATTTCTTCATGTCATATGAAGATTTCAAACCCTGGGTTTACAGGGGTCACTAAAAAGTGACATTTTCTTGCCTTATTCTGAGGCCAAGCTTAAATTTTTTTTCTAGCGAAACAGAACTAGGCAGGAGCTTCTTCTGTGTTAAATTAAGGTTTAGATAATTTAGCTCTACTTTTTTTTTCATCAGGGCATGTACTTTTTTTTATATTCAGTTAGCCAGCATATAGTACATCATCAGTTTTTGATGTAGTATTCAGTGATTCATGAGTTGTGTATAACACCCAGTGCTCATCACAACATGTAGCTCTACTCTTAATCTCCTGAATTGGATCTATTAGATTTTTCACTCAGCTCCTGTTGAGGCTTCCATTTCATCAATTTTACACCTTGTCTTGCATTTAAACGGTCAGAAATGCCCACAGATGTTGATTGCTGGACAAAGGAAGGAACAGATCTGCATGGGTGCTTTACCCAGGATAAGATCTCTGGGAGAGTAAGGGAGATGAGCAGTAAGGATCTAATGAGGTGTCTCACTCCAAGGAACCCCATTATAAAATTGAGGTAGTCAGCAAAATGGGGGACTAAGATACTTCAAGCTTTCATTCCCCCCACAGAAACATCAAAAAAGAAAAAAAAAGATAGAAACTGTCTAAACTAAATTTGTGGGGTCTCTGGAAAGTAGCCAGAGGTTAACAGCAATCAAGCAAATGCTCACAGTCAAGAAAAAGACATTTTCAAAATGGTAGAGGGGTTCACAAGGTGACATCAACAAAATAGCAGATTAGGAGGTTCCTGGCTAGTATTCTCCCTCGTCAATAATAATTTGGTAACCATCCAAGGGCAAAAGTGTCTTTGGGAGATGTGGAATCCAAGTAGGAGATTGTGAAACTCTGATGGAGTCCCAGACCAAGGAAGGGATTTTTGAGAAAGCAAGCCCATGACCAGGTGGCTGACTCATTGACCATGGTCCTATCTATAGATCCAGAAACAGATGTAGAAAAAGCATTTGACAAAATTCAACATTCTTTCATGATAAAAACTCTTAGCAAAACAGGTATAGGCCAAACACAATAAAGGTCATATTTGACAAAACCACAGCTAACATCATACTCCATAGTGAAAACCTAAAAGGGTTTCTTCTAAAGTGAGGAACAAGACAAGGGTATCCACTCACTACTCCTATTCAACATAGTACTGGAAGCTCTCGCCAGAGCAACTGGGCAATGGAAATAAATAAAAGGCCTCCAAATTGGTAAGAAAGAAGTAAAATTGCCTCCTCTGTTTGCTGATGATATGAGCTTGCACATAGAAAATCCTAAAGACTCCACCCAAAAAAAAAGCTGTTAGAATTAATAAATAATATTCCATTGCATGGATATATACATTTTGTTTATCCATTTATCTGTTCACAAACATTTGGGTCATTTGTCTCTTCTGCCTATTGTGAATAATACAGCTATGAATATGGTGGACAAGCTTAGCCTACACCCAATTTTTCTGAGTACCCACCCAGAAACAGAATTGCTAGTTCTTATGATAATTCTATATCTAACATTATAAGGAACCACCACATTGTTTTCAACAGTAGATGTATCATTTCACTTTCCTACCAGCAATGCACAAGATTTCCAATTTCTCCAGATACTCACCAACATGTGTTATTTTCAGTTTTTAAAATTATAGCCATCCTTGTAAGGGTGAAGTATCTCATTGTGGTTTTGATTTGTACTTTTTTTTTCTTAGAGAGAGTGAGCTCATGCGCATAAGGGGGGAGGGGCAGAGGGAGAATGAGAATCTTAAGCTGACTCCACGTCCAGCATGGAGCCTGTAGCTGGGCTCAATCTCACAACCTTGAGATCATGACCTGAGCAGAAAGTTGGACGCTTAACCAACTGAACCACCCAGGTGCCCCTCCAGTTGATTTTCTGTTTTGTTTTTTTCCTACTTCCTATTTTGTTTATCTCTGATCTAATCTTTATTATTCCCTTCATTCTAATAGCTTTGGGCTTAACTTTTTTATAGTTCCTTAAAGTGTAAAATTAGTTATTGGATTTGAGATCTTCTTTTTAAATATAAGTCTTTACAGTTATAAATTTCCCCCTTAGTACAGCATCTCATAAATTTTGATACATTGTAATTTTGTTTTCATTTGTCTCAAATTATTTTCCCCATATTTATTCAGGTGTAATTGAAAAATAAAAATTGTATATAATTAAGGTGTATAGGTGATGTATTCGATACATGTATACCTTGTGAAATGATTACTACAATCAAGATAATTAACATATCCATCACCTCACATAGTTACCATTTGAAAATAGTTAAGATCTACTCTCTTAGTAAGTTTAAAGTATACAATTCAGTTTTATTAACTATAGTCACCATGATGTATGTTAGACCCCAGAATTTATTCATACTACAGAACTGAAACTTTGTAAATTCTGGCCAACATTTCCCATTCCCCACTGCTTGCTTCTAAGATTGATTTTTTTTTAGATTCCACATGTGAGATCATGCAGTATTTATCTTTCTGTGTCTGGCCTATTTATCTTTCTGTGTTTGGCCTATTTCACTTAGCATAACATCCTTTAGATTCATCCATGTTGTCACAATCCCAGGATTTTCTTCTTTTTAAATTTAAATTTATTCACTTTGAAAAGGAATGCAGTGCTGATATATGCTATGACATGAATGAATCTCGAAAACATCACACTAAATGAAAAAAATTAGACCCAGGGGCGCCTGGGTGGCTCAGTCGTTAAGCGTCTGCCTTCGGCTCAGGTCAGGGTCCCGGGGTCCTGGGATCGAGCCCCGCGTCAGGCTCCCTGCTCCGCGGGAAGCCTGCTTCTCCCTCTCCCACACCCCCTGCTTGTGTTCCCTCTCTCGCTGTGTCTGTCTCTGTCAAATAAATAAATAAAATCTTTAAAAAAAAAAATTAGACCCATAAGGACAAATATTATTATATGATTCCACTTGTTTGAGGTACCTAGAACAGGCTAATTCAGAGAGACAGAAAGTAGAATAGAGATTGCCAAAGGCTGGGAAGAGGAAGGAATACGTAGTTATCATTTATTAGGTAGAGAACTTCTGTTAGGGAAGATGACAAAGTTCTGAAAATGGATCATGGTAACAGTTACACAATATTGAAAATGTTCTTAATGCCACTGAATTATACACTTAAAAAAATGACAACAATGGAGTGCCTGGTGGCTCAGTCAGTGAAGCATGTGATCTTGATCTTGGGGTCATGAGTTCAAGCCCCACACTGGGCGTAGAGCTTACATTAAAAAATGCCAAAAATGGCAAATTTTATGTTATGTATATATATTTTTTAATATTTTATTTATTTGGTAGAGAGAGACACAGCGAGAGAGGGAACACAAGCAGGGGGAGTGGGAGAGGGAGAAGCAGGCTTCCTGCCGAGAAGGGAGCCCAATGTGGGGCTCGATCCCAGGACCCTGGGATCATGACCTGAGCCGAAGGCAGACGCTTAACCATCTGAGCCACCCAGGTGCCCCTCCCCCCTTCATTTTTAATCTTAATATGTTTGTGTTTGGTATTGACAAAATCAATGTCACTGAGTTGGTAATTTTGCAAAAATATTGGTGCACTGGCTTCAATGCACAGAAACAATTTATATAGAGACTTCATAAAAATGAAGGATTAAATATTAAGAATGGTTTAAGATAATGATAACTGACTATTAACTTCATTATGACTGTTTCAGATAGAAATTATTAAAGTATCTTACTCCCTCTGTTGTTGGAATATATAAGCACAGGCTGGATTTTCCTTTATGACTCACTTATTTAGTATCAGTTCATTCTCTTAAGTCATGCAGCAAGCATGACTTAATAAATTTAATTTACAGCTTGCCTATTTTTGTTTTCTTTCATTATGGTATCTGTTTATCTTTGCACAGGAAATCCACGTGCATAGTTAAAAGGATATAAGATGAAAATAAGGGTCTTTTCATCCCTCCCCGTCCTTTAGCCACCATGTTCCAACCACTCAAGCCGCAGTGAATACAATTCTGAATATGCATGCACCACCTAATCACAAGCCACACTGAATACAATTCTAAATATACATACATATAATTACAGAGTTTGAAGATAATGTGAAGCAAAAACTGATAAAACTGCAAAGACCACAAATCCACAAAGAGTTGGTGATTTTGACACAACATGGATGCCATCAGTCACATATGGCTATTTAAATTTGAATTAATCAAAATTTTAAATTCATTTTCTTATTTGCCTAGCTATATTTCAAGTGCTCAATACATGGCTAGTAGTTTTCATATTGGACAACACAGATATAGAATAGTTCTATCATTGCAGAAAGGTCTATTCTACAGAGCAGCTCCAGAGACAACTGCTAGTACCCAATTCCTTGCAAACTTTCTATTTAGCCAACGTTTATGCTATTCTTACTCATTGTTCTTTGGTGTCTAGCTTTGGTGATGTACCTCTGGCATCACCTTCTCCCACTCTTAGGATGAAGAAGGGGGACTCTCTCATCTCCTAGCATCTTTCATATATTGTTGTTACAAACCATATTCCCCTTAGCAGAACAGTTTCCTTGTATGGTCTGTATCCTCCATTGGATTGAGTTCCTGTTTTGCACATTCATTTTGCACATAATCCCAGCACAACGTTTGGCACATATAAACATTTTGATGCAAAATGAAATAAGTAATGAAGAAGTAAATTAATGCCAACCTCAACTCTAAGGATGTATGAAACTCTGATGAATTTTGCACTATTTAAACTTATACTAAGTGGGCCCAGATGCATGGGCTCATCCTTCTTCTTTTTAGGGTTTCTATCCATTATGGTTCTTTTCTACACTTATCTTGCCTTTCCAGATGCCCAGTAGGCTGAGTCTTACCATTTCACCTCACCACACATAATCTGCTGTCTCCAATTTCTGTTCCTTATTTTCTCATTTTTTATTCTAGCATGAGTAGGATACAGTATTGCATCACAAACCAGACTGTGCATAAGGTCAGAATAGCCAGGATTTGTGTCAGGAAGAGAGACCATTGCTTCTGGTCCTTTCAGAGGAGTTGGGGCTTTCTTATGGCTAATTCTGTTAGTCTCAGTCTGTTACCTCACCTTCAGATTTATTTCTGTTCCAGATGATTGTGAGACATCAATATCAGTCTGTTGGATAACAGTTTTATTTTTACCATAAACCTAAACACTAAATAAACATTTTCAAAAGCAACATAAGAAGAAAAGTTAGAGGGTGATTTGCTTTGTCTACATTGTGAGAGTGTAATAGCTTTGCCAATGCCAGTGAAGGTACTAGAAAGACATGGATCCTCTGAGAACACTGAGGATTTGACCAGGCTGATTGGAGATGCTTGGATATCTCCACCACAAAGGAATAATTATGAACACCAGGTGTCTTAGATTTCTGTGAAACATTTCATGTTATCCAATATCTTTGCAGCATTTACCGAAGTGGGAGGCTATGAAAGTTTTACAGAAAAGTACATGAATGCCAACCCGACCATAGTTGAGGGGGACAACCTGACAATCAACCCCAAGTGCTACACTCCTCAGGCTGATTCCTTCCACATTTTCCGAGATGCTGTTACCGGGGATCTTCCATGGCCAGGAACAATATTCGGAATGACCACTGTAGCTCTGTGGTACTGGTGCACAGATCAGGTAAAGTATGTGTGTGGTGTATAAATACGTTTATGTTGCTCTTTTTCTTCTCATAGAAAAGCATCTAGTTTCTATTTTGTACAAACACACACACATGCATGTGCACATACGTACCATTTAAACAAACACTTCTACAAGGCTTGTTATGAAAAATAGACGTCTCTTGTCCTGCTCTCTATTCTATTTCTTGTCTCTCAAAAGCAAACATTTTTGGCTCCTTCAGTTAAGTATTTTGGTTTGTATTTCTCTTCTCTAAATCTTTGTACTCAATGCATGGTTAGTCAACCACTGGAGTGGATGTCGCCACCTTGGAGCTCATTAGAAATAAATGCTCTCAGGTGCTACCCAGACCCACTGAATCAAAATTTGTTTGTAAATTTGATCTCCAGGTGATTTAAATAAATGTTTGTATTGCTCCCTTTTGGTTTTCCAGTTTTAGGATTTTTATATTGTCTTCCAATAATTGAATTCTCCAGTAAGTTCCTGAGAAAAAGAGGTAAATTTTTTGTGGATTTGTTTTCATGTTTGAAAATGTCTCCACTTCAGCATTTCCTAAATTGATCCTCTGGCCATGTACACATTTCTAGGTTGGAAATAATTTTCCCAAAGACATAAATTCGTTGTCTTCTGACTTCCACCATTACTGGTGAGAAGCCTGAAGTTATTCTTGATCCTTGGGATGTAACCTGTCTTTTCTCTATGGAAGCTTGTCTTTCCTTTGTCCTCAATGTTCTGAAATTTCACCACAAGGTACTATTGTGTGCAGATCTATTTTTGTCCATTGTGATGAGCCACGGTGAGCCACTTTAATCTGGTAGTGGATGTCTTGAATGAACTGGAGGGATTCTTTCTTTGATTACTTGCATTTCGTTTTCCTTTGGAGACCTTCCACTTTTTGGTGTTGGTCTTCCTCAACTGGTTTTCTAGTGTTCTTATCTTTCATTCCCCATCTCTTGGTCTTTTTGTTCTACTTTCTAGATTTCCTCTATATTGTCCTCCAGTTTTCTGCCTTTGTATTTATAAGTCTCAAGATCTTTTTTGTTTTGTTTTGTTTTCTGGATGTTCCTTTTTATAGCATTTGAGTTTTTGTTTTTTGTTTTTTGTTTTTGAAGTTTTCTTCACCCTCCATAGTCTCTGTCAACTCAAACCTATAATTTCACTATTTTAACCCATCTTGGACCAGTGGTCACTTGTGGTGTCAGTGAGGGATCAGTTTTCTTTTTCTCTATATAATAAACTGATTTTCTCAACATAGCTACCAAAGAGTGCATCCTTTCATTGATTTCTGCAACCATCTTTATTATTTACATTTTGCCTCTAACCACCTGACTTATCTCCTGTAAGTGGCCTCACATTCACCCATAGATCTGATACCTGACCCTGCTTGTCTGCTGATAGACCTCCCCTCCTCACCTGTAATTTGTGTTGTCCCTCAAATTTTCTGTTTCAAGCCCTCTGTCTAAAGATGGCACCTGATCCCCCAGCACTGAGTGACACTGTTTCTATCCCCAATAGATTTGTCTCTCCAAAGAGAATGAAGCATAAAAAGCCATCCCTATTTTCTACCATTCCCTGAGAAGAAAAATGTCAAGAAGTTATGGCATTATGGGTAGAAATCCTGCTTTACTAGAAAATTCTTAGAAGATTACACAAGTTAAGCAGAAATTGTGAAATTAATATGCACTGAATTTCCCAGGATCACTATATGTGATTCATAACTCAATGAGGTCCTCAGAATATTCTGAAGAAATCTAGAGATGAATGTCTCAGGGTTCTCTTCTGATGGCTGCCTGACTCTGATGTTTCTATGGCAATGAGTTTGATTTCCCAAGGAGGCAATTCCTCCCTAATGGTAGAGAGATACTGATGAGTATGTGGCTTATTTGGTGCCTACAACACTAAAAGCACAACTTACAACTTGTGGCAAAGATCAATAGTGACAGCTTTGTACTTGGAAGAGCGCATGGCCATTGTTGCAATGCAGCCTGGGAGATGTAAACATTTTAATAGTAGTGATCTGTATTGACTTCTATGTACCAAGAGTCTTACAAATATTGTATCAAATATTCAGAATGCCCTGCAAGAAATAACCCTTTTATTTATTTTTTATTACAAGTTTTTTTATTATGTTCAATTAGCCAACATATGGTACAACATCAGTTTTTGATGTAGTGTTCAACAATTCATTAGTTGCATATAAAATATGAATGTGTGATGTAATCACAAGTTTACAAATACTTCTAGAAGTTAATAATTATTGACATTTCAATTGACCAATTTATATCCTTCTCAAAAGTTAAAGTTACCATTAATTTTTTTTTCCATTTTTTTCTTTTTTATTTATTTTTTTATTATGTTCAATTGAAGATAATCCTTTTAGAGATGAGAAACCTGCATCTCACAAAGCCAGATACTCATATAAGAAGAGCAGAGATTCGAGTTCTGATATTACTCCGAAGCTCATTATTTTCCACTATTCATGACCCCATATCTTATTGTAACATTAATCCCTGAAAAGAAGCACTTGCCTTCTTTGAAGTCATCCTTTAGTTGTTTCATGACTATGTCATGTTTTCCTGGCAGGTAACTGTGCAGCACTGCCTATCAGGTAAGAACATGTCTCATGTGAAGACTGCCTGCATCATGTGTGGGTATCTGAAACTGCTGCCCATGTTTCTCATGGTGATGCCAGGAATGATCAGCCACATTCTATACACAGACAAGTCATTGATTCATAAATCTTCTTTCTTTTATGCTTGAATTCTGAGTAGTGGTTTTAAGATGTATTAAAACCTTCATAAGATAGAAAACCCATTATTAATGGAAGTAAAAACACAATTCCAGGTGGAGAGACCAGTTTTTGCAGGGGCTCAGAAACAGGAAAATTTGGCATATTTGACACCTATATATCCAACTAGTAGGGAATGGCCAAAGAGATGGAAGACTTTCTCAAAACTTGGTAAAATGCTGAAGTTATTATGCTTAAGTGTAAAAAGCAGACTACAAAATATGATCTCAACAATTACCATAGTTTTGCAAAAAAGACATTTCTCTGTGGAAAAAGATTAGAAAAGAATTAAAAAAAAAACTAAGGGTGCCTGGGTGGCTCAGCTGGTTAAGCATCTGCCTTCAGCTCAGGTCATGATCCCAGAGCCCCAGGATTTAGTCCCGCATCAGGCTCCTTGCTCAGCAACAGCCTGCTTCTCCCTCTGACCCTCTCATGCTCTCTCTCTTTCACTCTCTCTCTCTCAAATAAATAAATAAAATCTTTTTAAAAAAGAATAAAAAAAACTAAAAGAAGCTAATGTGTTATGGTGTTAGTATTCTGGGAGATTTTTTAAAATCATTTTTTGCTAGCTGTTGTCATAATATTGTTTAAGCAAAAAAAAATTGCCAAGGTATTGTAAAACTGCCACAGTGAAGGGAGACTTCATCCCACATGAGCAATCACCCCTGATAACAATCACAAGTGACACCTCTTCTTAGATGCAAGTGGAAAACACTGGGCTAAATGACTGGACATAGAACTAACTTCCTGAGTATTGTTGTGGCTATTGTGGTTGTTATCTCTGGAGCTCTGTGCCTCTGGGAGGATTTATGTTCTTGCAGCTTTTGTGGGGGATGGAATCAGCTCCCCCTGTTTGCTCTAATGCTCTAGGTGGGCCACATCCCAGAGAGGAACCCTGCCCCTTAGGTCAGTGCAAGGGAAGCTACTTGGGAAGTCATATTCTGGGCAAAGAGGGCCCAGACCCATGGCATGGAGTTCAAAGTTGAATCTCCTATTTCCCAGAAAATGTTTTTCCTCTCACCCATGATGTACAACTTATCTCTATGTCCAGTGGTTGTAGATCTTACCTGTTTGGGCCCCACTCACTGAACCTATTTATCTGAATCCCTCCTCAGAGAAGGTGGCTTGTGTTGTACCTTCTGAATGTGTGAAACACTGTGGCATTGAAGTCGGCTGCGCTAACTATGCCTACCCAATGATGGTGCTGGAACTGATGCCTGATGGCAAGAAAATGTCCATGCTCAAATGAATGGAGAAAATGTAATGATAGATAGATGATAGATAGATAGATAGATAGATAGATAGATAGATAGATAGATAGATGATAGATGATAGATATAGATAGATAGATAGATAGATATAGATGATAGACATAGATAGATGATAGATACATAGATGATAGATAGATAGATAGATCATAGATAGATAGATGATAGATGACAGATAGACAGATAAAAGTATAGATAATGTAATATTACTCAGCCTTTAAAAAAAATGAAAACCTGTCATTTGCAATAACATAGATGGACCTAGAGGACATTATGCTAAGGGAGATAAGCCAGATACAGAAAGACACATACCACATAATGTCACTTATATGTGGAACCTAAAGAAGTGGAACTCATACAATAGAGTATAATGGTGGTTGCCAGGGCTGAGGGGTGGGGGGAAATGGGAAGATGTTGGTCAAAGGGTACAAACTTTCAGTTATAAGATGAATAAGTTCTGGAGAACTAATGTACAGCAGGGAGATTATAGTTAACAATAATGTATGCTTAAAATTTGCTAAGAGAATGGATCTCAAGTATTCTCACCACAAAACAAGAAAACCATGTGAGAGGATGGATATGTTAATTAGCTTGATTGTGGTAATCATATCACAGTGTACAGGTATATAAACATCACATTGTACATCCTAACTATATACAATTGCTATTTATCAATCATACCTCAATAAAGCGGGAAAAAAAAGAAAAATGTTAATGCTGGGACTGCCTCAGAGACCTGGTCTATAGATGGGCCATGAGGAAGGATTATGGTATAAATCCTTAATAATCCTAACTTCCATTAACTTAATTGTTTTCATCAGACACTTCTTGAGCACTTTCTGTAGGCTACCAGCCCCATGCTGAGCCTGGGGAATACAGAGATGAATCAGATATAATTCCTGTTAGAAGAATCCTTACTTCTTTGGATTCAAGATTGTCATCCAAGGCAATCAGGAGCATTTAAGTGATGGATTTGTGAATAAAAGTGTTGCAACTAGATCCTTCTCATCTTTGGGCACCTGGGTGGCTTAGTCAGTTAAGCGTCTGCCTTTGGCTCAGGTCATGATCCTGAAGTCCGAAGATCAGTGGGGAGTCTGCTCTCTCTCTCACTCACTCTCTTTCTCTTTCAAATAAATAAATAAAAATTTTTTTTAAAAGTTTTGCATATGGGGGCGCCTGGGTGGCTCAGTTGTTAAGCGTCTGCCTTCGGCTCAGGTCATGATCCCAAGGTCCTGGGATCAAGCCCTGCATCAGGCTCCCTGCTCTGTGGGAAGCCTGCTTCTCCCTCTCCCACTCCCCCTGCTTGTGTTCCCTCTCTTGCTGTGCCTCTCTCTGTCAAATAAATAAATAAAATCTTAAAAAAAAAAGTGTTGCATAGACATAAACTTATAAACTCAGAAAACTAGAAGTAAACTATTTATCCTGCTTTCTTTAGACCAGTTATACCCAAATAATAGACCCCAATCAATCTAATTTACAACTATTTATTGAGTGCCTACTATGTGCCAGACACCCTGGTGCTTAGAAAACATCAGTGAAATAGGCACAAAATCCTCTATATCTTGGAACTCACATTCTAGTTTCATGATATAGAAAATAAATTACACATGTGAAAAAAGTAAATTACTAGGATACTAGAAGGTGATCTATGTTGGTCAGAAACAGAGCAGAATATGGGGCTCAGCAACAACCAGGTGATTTCACACTTTAGGTCCATCAAAGGTCAGTTAATACTTCTGTGATTTTTCTCCTTCCTGCACACATGAGCATTGTCAGGAGGAAGGGAGCATGACCCACAAATGACATCACCCATCCACCTCATTCCAATTTTGTCTTAGGAGTTTTAGGGGCATTACTAATAAGCAGAGAGAACTGGAGGATGAAGTAACCATAATAGCTCAAAACTACTTGCTTTGCCCACCAAAAACTTCCACAGAACTACCTACTATGCTTTTCCCTGTCCAGTTCCCTAAGTCTTCAGGAAACCAAGAGGTTCTCCCCCAAAGAAAGATGACACAACACTGTTTCCTTTCTCCCAAATTTAAGTTCCAGCAAATTATCTCTAAGTTTATATTTATAACTAAAATTCTATACTGGATTATTCTCAAATCACCAGGAAATATGCAGGAAATGCCACGTGATGATATATGTTGACAAGCATATCAGTTAGTAAATGTTCCAGGTGACACTTTTGAAGAACTCTCTGGTTTGGCAAGGTCCTCATAAATCATGGAGTCCAATTCCTAACTAATGTTTGCACTCTCATCTGGCCCTAGGACTGAGAGGTCTGATGCTGTCAGTCATGTTGGTCTCTCTCAGGAGCTCCCTGACCTCCATTTTCAACAGTGCCAGCACCCTCTTTACCATCGACCTCTACAACCAAGTTTAGGAAACAGGCATCAGAGAAAGAGACGGTGAGAGCATCCTGATTTCTGTCTAAAATTTCTCTGGAAAAATGCAGAAATAAAAGTGAGCTAGAGCCTTCTCATCTTTGGGTTCAGTGAAATAAATCATAGAATTCTAGAGTGGGGAAGGGACATTAAGAGGACCTTTAATCCAACTTTATCTCTTTCCAGATACAAAACTTGGGGCCATACTTTGAAATGAAATAGTTGCTTTTTCAGACTTTCAAATGCCTCTCTGATTGTCTTTTATTTCTTCCTCTCCTCACACTCTCTTCCAACTACATCTTCATGAAACTCTAGTGTTTTTCATGGGGTATAAATTTCCCACCTACTCTGATAGGTTAATACATTGTCTCTAGAAGTTTCCATGTATATCTCATGAAGCAAGTCACAAATTAAGTCATCCACACATTACTACAGGGTAGTTTATCAACTGTATTCATTAAGAAATAGGGTATGAGGAGAAACTGACCACCTATATAAAAGATAGTGGTTTGCTGAAGACAGTAACAAGTGCTTAGTAAATTAAGCACTTGCAGGGAAAATTCCAAGGGCTCACTTGGTCCAGATATTGACTCTGGAAAAATGCTATAGAAGAAGAACAGTAAGGCATCTATGTTTCTGTGGTAGAGAAAGTGTTAAGACCTGAATTCAGTAAGCACAAGAAGCAGAAGTCCACTAATAGGCATATGATCTTGGGTATGAATACCTTTTAAGTCTCAATGATAAATTAATGAATTTTTCCTTCTCTCTCTCTCTTATTAAATGCCTAGTAGTTCCCAGAATACAAATATGAAAAAGGACATATATGTGAAAAATAATTTCCTGCTTTGTAGAATTTATGCCTTTGTTGGGAAGATAGACAATTAATAAATATATTCTATTACTAATGACAAAAAGTGCTAGGAAGAAAATTAAAGCAGGATTAAAGATGGGGGCTACTCAAGACAGCTGTTCAGGAAGTCCTCCTTGAGGAGGTGGCATTTGAGGACAGCCCTGAGGGAAGTGTGGGAGTGAACTGGGTGTCTCTGTGGGGATGGAACAGTAAGTGTTGAATTCTTACAACAGTCATGTGTGTGGTGTATTTAAGGACAGCAGGGGTGAAGTGGGTACATGATGAGCAAGTGGAAGAGTGATAAGAACCATGGTCTAAAAGGGAGCAAGAGGTGAAATTATGTAGGGCCATGTAAGCCATACAAGACTTTGGATTTTATTCCACATATGATGGAAAACAACTGAAGATAAGAGAGCAAGGAAGGTACATGATTTGCTTCCCAATGATGATAACAAGGAGAACAAGGATAATGGGTATTATTTGTTTATTAAACTTTATTATATAGGAATCAGGCTCAGACTTACCATGGTTTATCACATTTAATTATTGCAAGGTTGCGGAAGTTTTGCGAAACTTCAATGAGACACTTATGCCTTAGTCTCCTGCCCAAATGCTTGTTCCCTAATTCTCCCCCCACCTCTCTGTTTCAGGTGAGCCCAGAGAAGTAATGACAGTCCAGTAAATTATGTTTATTTATACAATAAGCATAGAATATTGTGGAGTTTAGCATTAGTCATTCTCCCTGGACCCCAAGAACCTCTTAAAGGTTTTTACCGATATTTTAACCAATTCTTTCTACCTGCCAAAGTACTCAAGTAGTAAAATACACAAATTAACATTTCTGGCCAATTCACTCAGCATTCTGCAATAAAGTATGTTTTAATTCTAGCCTGTGCAAACTGACTTAGTTTTCCTCAAGCTAGGAAAAAAGACCAAAATGGGAATCACTTTCTTTATCATACAAATAATTACTTACTCATAGAAACAGTGTGGTGGCTTTTTCTAATTGATGTATTACATAAATTGCATCAGAGAATTATTAACCAGTTGCTGACATTTGAACTGTTATGAATGGATGTTTAATCTCACAGTTGAAGCTATTGTTACTAATTATAGACAAGCATTTGCTTTATTGGCATTTTGCTAACCAATGATTATTAGACATGGCATGGCTTCATGTGAGGTCAAGGAGTTGGATTTTATTTGGAAAATCAATGAATGGCCACAAGGATGAATTCAAAAACAAAAGCACATTAGAAGTATCAATAATGCTTTTGTTTAATATTGAAATCATTTTGTTTTCTCCCCAGATTATTTATCATTCTATTAGTTGTCATCAGCATTTTGTGGGTCCCATTAGTGCAGGTATCTCAAAATGGACAACTGTTCCATTATATCGAAGCAATTTCTAGCTACCTTGGACCTCCTATTGCAGCTGTCTTCCTGCTTGCCATCTTCTGTAAAAGGGTTAATGAACAGGTAAGGAAAAATCAGAAAACTTCTTCTCAGCTAGAGTGAGAAAGTTATTTCTTTCACTGGTAAAAAAAAAAAATACATTCTTTCTACCGTGTTTATACAACTCAAAACCCATCTTAATTTTAATTGTAGTCAGCTACAATTCCTGATTCCCACTGAAGTGTGTAAATATATAGGGCACACTTATAGTACAGTCTTTATATTTCTTACAAAATATTATATACATACATGACACGATGCTGAGGAACACAATTTTTGGAGTAAGACTGACAAAACCCAATCCTGGTTCTACCATTTTATATCATTGTGATCTTAAGCAAACCATTTGATTCTGTGTAGAATGAAGATAATCATAGTGCCTACCTTGTAGGATTGCTGTGAGGATTAAAAGAGATTTTTCTGGAGGGCGCCTGGGTGGCTCAGTCATTAAGCATCTGCCTTCGGCTCAGGTCATGATTCCAGGGTCCTGGGATTGAGCCCTGCATCGGGCTCCCTGCTTGGCGGGAAGCCTTCTTCTCCCTCTCCCACTCCCCCTGTTTGTGTTCCCTCTTTCGCTGTTTCTCTCTCTGTCAAATAAATAAATAAAATCTTTAAAAATATATACTTAAAAAAATAAAAGAGATTTTTTTTAAAAAATGTGAAGTGCTTAGAAGAGAAACCGCCGCACTAGTAACAATTCAAAATGTGTTAATTTTTATTATGATATATGTAACTGATTATTATGGATCATGTACATTTAATCCCTTCATTCTTGCCAGCTGTTAGCTTTATTATAATTTTGAAATGAAGAATAGGCACAGAAAGGTTAATATCTTATGTGCTTTTCAAATGTTACTTAATATTAGTGAGATCTTGGGATTCAGACTCAGGTCTTCCTCCAACCAAAGCTCATACTCTTAATCTCTAAGCAACTGTTTCCCTAAACATAACATCTTGATCAGGGAAATAAAGGACACATATTTCCAACCCCACTAACTTCTCAGAGAAAATAAATGCTTTTAGTTGTAAAAAGTTTAATAGACCTATCAAAACTATCTAATATCAACTCTGCAAATTGTTTAACATGAGCCATAGTTCTGTTTATTCTATAAGTCACAATTTTTGAAATCTATATATAAAATAAAATTCAAGGTAAACTTAAGCTTGGGTCAGAGTAGACAATAGTGTCCTGGTGCAATGAAATTTCAGGATCACAGAAAGTAGCAGCCCACTAATAAACACGTGTATTTGCACATTTTCCTTGCTCTAGTGAGTTTGTGCTCAAGGTTAGTCATTATTGATTCTTAGTGGAGAAAGCAGGTAGGATGATAGTTATGATCTATTCAAATGAGCTTCTCATCTTTTCTAAATACTCTGATTTTATTCTTATTTCTTTTGCAGGGAGCCTTCTGGGGTCTAGTCCCTGGACTTGTGATTGGCCTCATTCACATGATTGCAGAGTTTGTCTATCGAAAAAGTAGTTGTTTGGCTACCAGTGACTGTCCCAAGGTCATCTGTGAAGTGCACTATCTATACTTTGCCATCATTCTCTTTTTTGTTTCCATACTCGTCATCCTGGGAATTTCCCTGCTAACAAAACCCATTCCTGATATACATGTGAGTAATGAGTAGTAGATACATGCACATTTTAAAATAAGAGTTCTTTGCCTTCCAGGGCATTGGGAAAAGGGCCTCAACCTCAAAAAACTTCATGATGCATTTGGGAGGTAAATTTTCATCTTTGCTATAGGATACCAGGAAAAGAGTAATTAGTGTTGCCAAAGAGATTGGAAAAGACTTCACAGCAGAGCTGTCATCTGGGCTGGTACTGTTCAGTGGCAAGTAGAATTTCATATACCACACAAACGCTGACATAGAGATTTTTTTTTTTTTTTAAAGCACATGGTAGCAGGTGGCAGGAAAAAGAAAAATAGAACAATTTTTAACTTGGACAAGGTACTCTGCAGTCTTCCCAGGCCAAAGAAATTATCATTCTGAGATTTTTATTTCTGTTAGGTTAGGTTCACAACACTACTCATGACTTTCTCTGAAATGACTATTGATTTTTATCAGTTTATTTTGAAAATTCAAACCACACAGTAAATTTATGAAACATAAACATAAATTAGATAAATGGTCTCATTGATCCTTTAGACACATTTTTCCTAAAAATTAATAATAAATTATAGTTATTTTATTGCCATAAAAGAACTTAATACTTATATTTCTTTGAAAACTAATGTTTTTTAGTATGTTTTTCATTCAACTCCCAATATTCAACATAAATATTTAGTTATGACTTCTGGTGACATGTCTTTGGTAAAGTAATTTGAACTATTATGTATTTCAGGTTTCCCCATCCACAAATCATATTTCAGCAAAGAAATTAGGTATTGTATAATAAATGCTAGGGTTAAGAATCTTATGAATCGGGGCACCTGGGTGGTTCAGTCAGTTAAGCAGCTGCCTTCGGCTCAGGTCGTGATCCTGGGGTCCTGGGATAGAGCCCCACGTCGGCTCCGTGCTTGCCAGGGAGTCTGCTTCTCCCTCTGCCACTCCCCCTGCCTATGCGCTCTCTCTCTCCAAATAAATAAATAAAATATTTTTTAAAAAGAAGATATTTTAAAAGTTACAAATGTAACCACTAGACAAACTGAAAGTAATAATCATGCAGCTATTAACAGTTGAATGATAAGGACAATGAGTGAAGCAGGGGTATATGTAAGTTAGATAAATCTTTGACTTTTATGAAATTATAAATCTAGAAGTAAGAGTTTTAAGCATATTACTTAAAAGTGTTTAATAACTACTGGAAGAGTTAAAAACAGAAATAATTTTAAATGGTTAGTGTGTTTTTGTGAATTAGTGTGGCAGAAGACCTTTTCTTTGTTACCTACACTGTTCAGTGCCATTTGATTTTTTTGCACAATACAATAAACTAATGTACCATCATATTATTGTAAAGATTTTCCCATCACTAATGTGCTTGTCTATGGTCTCTTTACAGCTGTATCTCCTGTCTTGGGTCTTCGGAACAGTACAGAGGAACGAACTGATTTAGATGCAGAAGAGAAAAGACAAGAAGAAGTTGATCATGATGTTGATGAAGGTAATACCAGGATTACATTTGGTTTTCATGTAGAAACTCTAGGTACCTGAATTGCTTACGTTTGCTTTATTTTTTAATGCCACTAAATTCAGTTTCTGAAAAGGGTGTTAGATTTATGGCAAATTGGAACTTTAAAATCTTACCTTCCAAAAAAACCAGAACAATTCATTACAAATAAAATATCCCCATTCGTCTACCTATTCATCAGTCTGTCTGTCCGTTCATCCATCATCCATCCATGGATCTGTGTACCTTCACTGAGGTGAAAATCAATTCCAATCTCTCCTGTTTCTAGTCACATATTTAATGTCCAACAAATCAATCTGGATTGATAGTGATTAGGCATCTAGCATCTAATCCCACCTTTTTCTCCAACCTTGTTTCTCACTATTCTCTCCAATATACCCTCCATTCCAGCCTGGCAGATTCCTTTACTTTCCTCCCACATATACCAAGCTCTTTAGAATATTTTACCTCTCCTCTCTAAGAGAAAAAAAAGTGCCTATTCTTTGAAACTAAGTTCTACTCTCATTTCCTTCAAGGAAATTTCTCCAGCATCCATCCGCATGGATCTTTGTATATTTGGTACTTTTAAAACCTTTGACAAAGTTTAACACTTCAAGAAATGTTGTCTTGAACTATTCACTAATTTTTCATTTGGTTTGGCTTAGATTTTTCAACTTGAGGGAAGGATAAATGCCTTCTACTCCTTTTGGATTTTTACATCAGTGTTCCTGAGTAAGACTGGTTTATGTAGTTTTCCTTTTTTGTACTTTGTCTGGTTTTGGTATTAAAATCATAACATTCTCATAGAATGAATTGGAAATATTTCAATAAGATTGGAATGTTTTCTGCATCAAAATTTTGGTATTTTGCTAACAATACCATAGGCATTAGGGTCTAGTGAATGTGTGTGTGTGTGTGTGTGAGAGAGAGAGAGAGAGACTTTTAACCTGATTAAATTTGTGTTTACCTACAGAGTTATTTAGAGGTTCCATTTCTTGGTTAATCAGTTTTGGAAAATTATATTTTCTAGGATTGTGCCAGTTTACTTTTGGGATAGATTTTGAGAGGTTTGAGTTTTGGATCAAAGGGTTAATGCCTAAGCAATGTTGCTGTATAATGCCAAATTCCCATCCAAGAGAGTTGCATCATGCTTTCCTAGCAACAATGTATGAGAGTATCTGCTTCCACACAAACTAATATAGTATATTGTGAAACTTTTTAACTTTTGTCACTGACAGATGAGTAGTGCTATCTCAGTGTCATTTTATTTCAAATTTCTCTTTTTTTGCTGTTTCAAGTTTTCATTTAAATTCCAGTTAGTCGGGGTGCCTGGGTGGTGCAGTCAGTTAAGTGTTCAACTCTTGATTTTTTTTAATTTTTTTATTGTTATGTTAATCACCATATATTACATCATTAGTTTTTGATGTAGTGTTCCATGATTCGTTGTTTGTGCATAACACCCAGTGCTCCACGCAGAATGTGCCCTCTTTAATACCCATCACCGGGCTAACCCATCCCCCTACCCTCCTCCCCTCTAGAACCCTCAGTTTGTTTTTCAGAGTCCATCATCTCTCATGGTTCGTCTCCCCCTCTGACTTACTCCCCTTCATTCTTCCTCTCCTGTTATCTTCTTCTTTTTCTTTTTTCTTAAAATATGTTGATTTTGACTCAGTGTTGTGAGATCGAGCCCCATGTGGAGCTCTGTGCTCAGGGCAGCATCTGCTTAAAATTCTCTCTCCGTCTCCCTCTGCCCCTCCCACTTGTGCTCTCTCTCTCTAAAATAATTAAATATAATCTTTTTTAAAAAATTAATAAATTCGGGGCACCTGGGTGGCTCAGTCGTTAAGCGTCTGCCTTCAGCTCAGGTCATGATCCCAGGGTCCTGGGATGGAGCCCTGCATCAGGCTCTCTGCTCGGCGAGAAGCCTGCTTCTCCCACTCCCCCTGCTTGTGTTCCCTCTCTTGCTGTGTCTTTCTCTGTCAAATAAATAAATAAAATCTTTTTTAAAAATTTAATAAATTCTAGGGCACCTGGGTGACTCAGTCGGTTAAGCAGCTGCCTTTGGCTCAGGTCATGATCTCAGGGTCCTGGGATTGAGGCCCGCATCAGGCTCCTTGCTCAATGGGAAGCATGCTTCTCCCTCTCCCTCTACCTGCCACTCCCCCTGCTTGTGCTCTCTCTCTGTCAAATAAATAAATAAAATCTTTCAAAAAATTAATAAATTCTAGTTAATCAACATACAGTGTAATATTGGTTTCAGGGGTAGAATTTAGTGACTCATCACTTACATATAACACTCAGTGCTCAACATAACAAGTGCCCTCCTTAATACCCATCACCCATTCAGCCTATCCCCCCACCCACCTCCCCTCCAGCAACCTTCAGTTTGTTCTCTATGGTTGAGTCTCTTATAGTTTGCCTTCTTCTCTTTTTTTTCCCTTCCCCTATGTTCATCTGTTTTGTTTCTTAAATTCCACATATGAGTGAAATCATGTGGTATTTCTATTTCTCTGACTCATTTCACTTAGCATAATACACTGTACCTCCATCCAAGTCATTGTATATAGGAAAATTTCATTCTTTTTGATGGTTGAGTAATATTGCATTATATATATATAATATATGTATATATATACATATATATGATTATATATAATCATATCTTTATCCTTTCAAATTTCTTTTTGAGTGAATTTAAGAACTGTTTATCTATGTATGTATATGTGTCTGCATGGGGTTGTTGGAAGTCTTTTCTTCTCTATTTTTAAATGTCCATTGTATATTAAGGATATTAAACCCTTTGTGGTATAAGATGCAAATGTTTTTTCCCAGTTTGTCACTTGTTTTTACTTTATTTATTGAACTTTATGCCATGCAAAAGTTTTCTATTTTTATATAATCAAAGTTATCTATATTTTTCTCAGGGATTCCTCTAACACTTAAAAGTGATGGTAATCATTCTTTATAGTCATTTGTACTACATTTACAGGGGTTTTATTTCCCATATTTTGTGATCATTTGTTTGTCTTTTTTGTTTCAGATAATCCTGAGGAACCCCGTGGATGCCTCAGGAAGGCTTATGGCTTATTCTGTGGTTTGCAGAAGACAGGCCCCAAACTGAGCAAAGAGGAGGAAGAAGCCCAAAAACAAGAAGCTGAGAGACACATCTAAGAAGCCTTTATGGAGGACTATAGTGAATGTCAAAGCCATTCTCCTGGCAGTGGCCGTCTTCGTCCATGGCTATTTTGCCTGAACTCTATCTGAACCACTAAATATGTATTTTTTTAAAGATTTTATCTATTTATTTGACAGAGAGCACAAGTAGGCAGAGAGGCAGGCAGAGGGAGAGGGAGAAGCAGCATCCCTGCTGAGCAGGGAGCCCAACTTGGGGCTTGATCCCAGGACCCTGGGATCACAACCCCAGCCAAAGGCAGACGCTTAACTGACTGAGCCACCCAGATGACCCTGAGCCACTAAATATTTATTAAGCAAAGGATAATTTTACTGATTTTTTTCACTTTTAGAGTTTGTTATGCTTCAAAAGGGAGGTAATTTCAAAAGGGAGAAAGAAATGTGTAATTTTATCATATGAGATGACCATAGACCTGATTTTTAGCTTTTGTTATTCCTTTGTGTCAATAAAGAAAGAGTCTAGGGCGCCTGGGTGGCTCAGTCGTTAAGCATCTGCCTTCAGCTCAGGTCATGATCCCGGGGTCCTGGGATGGAGCCCCACATCGGGCTCTCTTCTCAGCGGGAAGCCTGCTTCTCTCTCTCCCACTCCCCCTGCTTATGTTCCCTCTCTCGCTGTGTCTCTCTCTGTCAAATAAATAAATAAAATCTTTAAAAAATAAAAATAAAAAAAAGAAAGTCGATAATTTAGAAAGCCAGGGAGCTGACTCTATATGTGTGTGTAAACTAGGAGCATTTGTTCTAAATTTTTTTTTCTTGTTCACCAGGTAGATTGCCCTACCTTATTCTTGCTATTTCTAGAGATTTCCACTTAGGAGAAATTCCTCTTCCAACTCTACCTCACATAGTAACCTCCTCATCTATAAAACAGTGACCTCCTAACCTCACTTTACTGATGTCAAGGAAAATAGAAATACTTCCTAATAGTTGAGGGGAGGTGAGCTAGAAATGTGTTGTAAATATTTTTATGAACTTAATGGAAATTATTAGCTTCTGTCTTAAATAAAGCCATCTCCCGCTAAATGTTAGCATATTAAGGCATTGATTTCATAAACTACTTTATAAAAATAATTTACATATGATAAAATGCATCTATTTAAAGTGTAAAATTCAGTGGACTCCCAGGTGGCTCAGTTGGTTGAGTGTCTGACTTGGTTTCAGCTCAGGTCATGACCCCAGGTTGTGGGGTCCAGCTCCATGCTCAGCATGGAGTCTGCTTCTCTCCCTCTCTCTCTGTCCCACCCCAATTTGCACTTTCTCTCTCTGCCTCTAAACTAAGTAAATAAGGGGTGCCTGGGTGGCTCAATCGGTTAAGTGTTGGACTCTTGGTTTCAGCTCTGGTCAAGATCTCAGGGTCGTTAGATCAAGTCACACACTGGGCTTTGTGCTCAGCATGGAGTCTGCTGGAGATTCTCTGCCTCTCCCTCTCCTTCTGTCCCTCCCCCCATTTGATCACTCTCTCTCAAATAAATAAATAAAATCTTTTAAAAAAATAAAAGAAGTAGAGAGGCGGAGCAAGATGGCGGAGGAGTAGGAGACCTAGATTTCGTCTGGTCTCAGGAATTCAGCTGAATAGGGATCAAACCATTCTGAACACCTACGAACTCAACAGGAGATCGAACAGGAGAGTAGCAACAACTCTCTGCACAGAGAAGCGACCACTTACTGGAAGGTAGGGCTTGCGGAGAAGTGAATCCGAGGCGATATTCGGGAGGATAGACGGCGGGGGAGGGGCCTCCGCCGGCCGCTTCTGGCAAGTGATAGAGCCGCGGAGCACAAAATCGGACCTTTTAGAAGTCGGCTCGGCGGAGGGACGTCGCTGCAGTGGCTAAGCGGGGGGTGGAATCCTCCCGGGACAGTGTGGTCTCAGGACCCTCGGGGTCACAGAGATACCGGGGTGCCTGAGTGCAGCAGAGCTCCCAGGTATCAGAACAGGGAAGCCGGCTGCAGATACGGAGCAGAGTCGCGGGTTCTCAGCTCGGGGTTGCCATAAACTGTGATCTGCGGCCCAGTCGGGGCACGGCTCCCCCAGCAGGGACCCAACAAGCAGCAGATCCGGGGAGACTCCCCTTCCTTCCCGGGGAGGAGCGGTGCGGGAACGCACTGCAGGGATCTGCTGGGTTTGGAGACTCCGCACGGGGTCGGGTGCCAGAGAGAGCAACGCTCGGTCACAGGCCGGGTGAGCACGGAGTGCGGCCGGAGACCGGGGACACGGAAGTGACTGCTTTTCTCTGGGGGCACACTGAGGAGCGGGGCCCCGAGTTCTCAGCTCCTTCAAGTGGAGATTGGGAGGCCACCATTTCTGCCCTGGGCCTCCAAAGCTGTACCGAGAGCTTGCAGGGAACAAAAGCTCCTGAGAGCAAACCGGAGCAGCTTCCTTACCCCGGACCGACAAGGGCGGGGCAATTCCGCCTCCGGCAAAGACATTTGGGAACCACGGCAACAGGCCCCTCCCCCAGAAGATCAGCACAAACAGCCAGCAAGCCAAGACCAAGTTGATCGATCAAGGAGAATAGGAGAACTCCAGCGCTAGGGGAATACTGCACATAGATTCATGGCTTTTTTTTTTTTTTTTTTTTTTTACCATGATTCATTATTTCATCAAAGTTAATTTTTGTTGACTGTTTTTTTTTTATTTTTCTTTTTCCCTTTTTCAACCAACATCTTATAAATCCCTTTTTTAAAAAAAAAAAAACATTTTTTATTTTTCATTTTTAGAGTCATATTTTATCCCTTCATAGTAGTTACCCTTATTTTTGGCATATATATATAAGTTGTTCTCTCTTTAAAATTTTGAGGTACAGTTTCTTCTAACAGATCAAAATATACCCTAAATCACTAGTGTATGGCTTTGTTCTAGTCTCCTGCCTGATCACATTCTCTCCCTTTTTCCTTTTTTTTTTTCTTATATCTTCTTTCTTTTTTCAAACAACTTATCTTACCAAGTCCTTTTATAAAATCTTTTATAATTTTCATCTTTACAGTCATCTTCCATCCCTTCATTGTATCAACCCTTATTTTGTACATATATGTCTTTCTTCCTTTAAAATTTTAGGAGGCACTTTTTTCTAACAGACCAAAATACGCCCAAAATCTAGTGTGTGGCACTGATCTATGCACTAGCCTGATCATATTTGATCATATTCTGCCTTTTTTGTATTGTTTTGTTTTAGTTTTTATCTTTTTTTTCTTTTTTTTTTCTTTTTCTCTTTCTTTTTTCTTTCTTTCCCTTTCTTTTCCCCTGGTGTCAGGTCTTTTCTGATTTGTATACAGTATATTTGCTGGGGACGTTGTTAACCTGTTAGCATTTTGTTCTCACATTCATCTATTCTCCTCTGGACAAAATGACAAGACGAAAGAAATCACCTCAGCAAAAAGAACAAGAGGTAGTACCATCAGCCAGGGACCTACTCAATACCGATATTAGTACGATGTCGGACCTAGAGTTCAGAATCATGATTTTAAAGATACTAGCTGGGCTTGAAAAAAGCGTGGAAGTTATTAGAGAAACCCTTTCTGGAGAAATAAAAGAACTAAAATCTAACCAAATCGAAATCAAAAAGGCTATTGATGAGGTGCAATCAAAAATGGGGGCACTAAATGCTAGGATAAATGAGGCAGAAGAGAGAATCAGCGATATAGAAGACCAAATGATGGAAAATAAAGAGGCTGAGAAAAAGAGAGAGAAACAACTACAGGATCACGAGGGCAGAATTCGAGAGATAAGTGATATGATAAGACGAAACAACATTAGAATAATTGGGATCCCAGAAGAAGAAGAGAGAGAGAGAGGGGCAGAAGGTATATTGGAGCAAATTATAGCAGAGAACTTCCCTAATGTGAGGAAGGAAACAGGCATTAAAATCCAGGAGGCACAAAGAACCCCTCTCAAAATCAATAATAATAGGTCAACACCCCGACATCTAATAGTAAAACTTACGAGTCTCAGAGACAAAGAGAAGATCCTGAAAGCAGCTCGGGAGAAGAGATATGTAACCTACAATGGTAGAAACATTAGATTGGCAACAGACCTATCCACAGAGACCTGGCAGGCCAGAAAGGACTGGCAACATATCTTCAGAGCACTAAACGAGAAAAATATGCAGCCAAGAATACTATATCCAGCTAGGCTATCATTGAAAATAGAAGGAGAGATAAAAAGCTTCCAGAACAAACAAAAACTAAAGGAATTTGCAAACACGAAACCAGCCCTCCAAGAAATATTGAGAGGGGTCCTCTAAGCAAAGAAAGAACCTAAAAGCAGCAAAGAGCAGAAACGAACACAGACAACAGACAGTTAACAGTCACCTTACAGGTAATACAATGACACTAAATTCATACCTTTCAATAGTTACCCTGAATGTAAATGGGCTAAATGCCCCAATCAAAAGACACAGGCTATCAGATTGGATTAAAAAACAAGACCCATCAATATGCTGTCTGCAAGAGACTCATTTTAGACCCCAAGACACCCCCAGATTGAAAGTGAGGGGGTGGAAAACCATTTACCATGCTAATGGACACCAAAAGAAAGCTGGGGTGGCAATCCTTATATCAGACAAACTAGATTTTAAAACAAAGACTGTAATAAGAGGTGAGGAAGGACACTATATCCTACTTAAAGGGTCTATCCAACAAGAAGATCTAACAATTGTAAATATCTATGCCCCGAACATGGGAGCAGCCAATTATATAAGGCAATTAATAACAAAAGCAAAGAAACACATTGATAACAATACAATAATAGTGGGGGACTTTAACACCCCCCTGACTGAAATGGACAGATCATCTAAGCAAAAGATCAACAAGGAAATAAAGACTTTAAATGACACACTGGACCAAATGAACTTCACAGACATATTCAGAACATTCCATCCCAAAGCAAAGGAATACACATTCTTCTCTAGTGCCCATGGAACATTCTCCAGAATTGATCACATCCTAGGTCACAAATCAGGTCTCAATCGGTACCAAAAGATTGGGATCATTCCCTGCATATTTTCAGACCACAATGCTTTGAAACTAGAACTCAACCACAAGAGGAAAGTCGGAAAGAACTCAAATACATGGAGGCTAAAGAGCATCCTACTAAAGAATGAATGGGTCAACCAAGAAATCAAAGAATTAAAAAAATTCCTGGAAACCAATGAAAACGAAAACACAACTGTTCAAAATCTTTGGGATACAGCAAAGGCAGTCCTGAGAGGAAAGTATATAGCAATACAAGCCTTTCTCAAGAAACAAGAGAGGTCTCAAATACACAACCTAACCCTACACCTAAAGGAGCTGGAGAAAGAACAGCAAATAAAGCCTAAACCCAGCAGGAGAAGAGAAATCATAAAGATCAGAGCAGAAATCAATGAACTAGAAACCAAAAGAACAGTAGAACAGATCAACGAAACTAGGAGCTGGTTCTTTGAAAGAATTAACAAGATTGATAAACCCCTAGCCAGACTGATCAAAAAGAAAAGAGAAAGGACCCAAATCAACAAAATCATGAATGAAAGAGGAGAGATCACAACCAACACCAAAGAAATACAAACAATTATAAGAACATATTATGAGCAACTCTATGCCAACAAATTAGATAACCTGGAAGAAATGGGTGCATTCCTAAAGATGTATCAACTACCAAAATTGAACCAGGAAGAAATAGAAAACCTGAACAGACCTATAACCACTAAGGAAATTGAAACAGTCATCAAAAATCTCCCAAGAAACAAAAGCCAAGGCCCGATGGCTTCCCAGGGGAATTCTATCAGACATTTCAAGAAGAATTAATACCTATTCTCCTGAAACTGTTCCAAAAAATAGAAATGGAAGGGAAACTTCCAAACTCATTTTATGAGGCCAGCATTACCTTGATCCCAAAACCAGACAAAGACCCCATCAAAAAAGAGAATTACAGACCAATATCCTTGATGAACATGGATGCAAAAATTCTCACCAAAATACTAGCCAATAGGATCCAACAGTACATTAAAAGGATTATTCACCAGGACCAAGTGGGATTTATTCCTGGGCTGCAAGGCTGGTTCAACATCCGCAAATCAATCAATGTGTTACAATACATTAACAAAAGAAAGAGCAAGAATCATATGATCCTCTCAATAGATGCAGAAAAAGCATTTGACAAAGTACAACATCCTTTCTTGATCAAAACTCTTCAGAGTATAAGGATAGAGGGTACATACCTCAATATCATAAAAGCCATCTATGAAAAACCTACAGCGAATATCATTCTCAATGGGGAAAGGCTGAGAGCTTTTCCCCTAAGGTCAGGAACGCGGCAGGGATGTCCACTATCACCACTGCTATTCAACATAGTATTAGAAGTCCTAGCCACAGCAATCAGACAACAAAAAGAAATCAAAGGCATCCAAATCAGCAAAGAGGAAGTCAAACTCTCACTCTTTGCAGATGATATGATACTATATGTGGAAAACCCAAAAGACTCCACCCCAAAACTGCTAGAACTCATACAGGAATTCAGTAAAGTGGCAGGATATAAAATCAATGCACAGAAATCAGTGGCATTCCTATACACCAACAACAAGACAGAAGACAGACAAATCAAGGAGTCGATCCCATTTACAATTGCACCCAAAACCATTAGATGCCTAGGAATAAATCTAACCAAAGAGGCAAAGGATCTGTACTCAGAAAACTATAAAATACTCATGAAAGAAATCGAAGAAGACACAAAGAAATGGAAAAACGTTCCATGCTCATGGATTGGGAGAATCAACATTGTGAAGATGTCAATGCTACCTAGAGCAATCTACACATTCAATGCAATCCCCATCAAAATACCATCCACTTTTTTCAAAGAAATGGAACAAATAATCCTAAAATTTGTATGGAACCAGAAGAGACCCAGAATAGCCAGAGGAATACTGAAAAAGAAAAGCAAAGCTGGCGGCATCACAATTCCGGACTTCCAGCTCTATTACAAAGCTGTCATCATCAAGACAGTATGGTACTGGCACAAAAACAGACACATAGATCAATGGAACAGAATCGAGAGCCCAGAAATGGACCCTCAACTCTATGGTCAACTTATCTTTGACAAAGCAGGAAAGAATGTCCAATGGCAAAAAGACAGTCTCTTCAACAAATGGTGTTGGGAAAATTGGACAGCCACATGCAGAAGAATGAAACTAGACCATTTCCTTACACCACACACAAAAATAGACTCCAAATGGTTGAAAGACCTAAACGTGAGACAGGAGTCCATCAAAATCCTAAAGGAGAACACAGGTAGCAACCTTTTCGACCTTAGCCGCAGCAACTTCTTCCTAGAAACATCGCCAAAAGCACGGGAAGCCAGGGCAAAAATGAACTATTGGGATTTCATCAAGATAAAAAGCTTTTGCACAGCAAAAGAAACAGTCCACAAAACCAAAAGACAACCAACAGAATGGGAGAAAATATTTGCAAATGACATATCAGATAAAGGGCTAGTATCCAAAAATCTATAAAGAACTTATCAAACTCAACACCCAAAGAACAAATAATCCAATCAAGAAATGGGCAGAAGACATGAACAGACATTTCTCCAAAGAAGACATCCAAATGGCCAACAGGCACATGAAAAAGTGCTCAACATCGCTCAGCATCAGGGAAATCCAAATCAAAACCTCAATGAGATACCACCTCACACCCGTTAGAATGGCTAAAATTAACAAGACAGGGAATGACAGACGTTGGCGGGGATGTGGAGAAAGGGGAACCCTCCTACACTGTTGGTGGGAATGCAAGCTGGTGCAACCCCTCTGGAAAACAGTATGGAGGTTCCTCAAACAGTTGAAATTAGAGCTACCGTTCGATCCAGCAATTGCACTACTGGGTATTTACCACAAAGACACAAATGTAGGGACCCGAAGGGGTACGTGTACCCCAATGTTTATAGCGGCAATGTCCACCATAGCCAAACTGTGGAAAGAGCCAAGATGCCCATCGACAGATGAATGGATAAAGAAGAAGTGGTATATATACACAATGGAATATTATGCAGCCATCAAAAGGAATGAGATCTTGCCATGGGCAATGACGTGGATGGAACTGGAGGGTGTTATGCTGAGTGAAATAAGTCAATCAGAGAAAGACATGTATCACATGACCTCACTGATATGAGGAATTCTTAATCTCAGGAAAGAAACTGAGTGTTACTGGAGTGGTTGGGGGTGGGAGGGATGGGGTGGCTGGGGTGATAGACATTGGGGAGGGTATGTGCTACGGTGAGCGCTGTGAATTGTGCAAGACTGTTGAATCACAGTTCTGTACTTCTGAAACAAATAACGCAACATATTTTAAGAAAAAAGAAAAAGAAGAAGATAACAGGAGAGGAAGAAAAGGGGAGTATGTCAGAGGGGGAGACGAACCATGAGAGATGATGGACTCTGAAAAACAAACTGAGGGTTCTAGAGGGGAGGGGGGTAGGGGGATGGGTTAGCCTGGTGATGGGTATTGAGGAGGGCACGTTCTGCATGGAGCACTGGGTGTTATGAACAAACAATGAATCATGGAACACTGCACCAAAAACTAATGATGTAATATATGGTGATTAACATAACAATAAAAAATTTAAAAAATAAAATAAAATAAAATAAAAATAAAAGAAGTAGGGGCGCCTGGGTGTCTCGGTCGTTAAGGTCTGCCTTCAGCTCAGGTCATGATCTCTGGGTCCTGGGATCGAGCCCCACATTGGGCTCCCTGCTCAGTGGGGAGCCTGCTTCTCCCTCTCCCACTCCCCCTGCTTGTGTTTCCTCTCACTGTCTCTCTCTCTCTGTCAAATAACTTAAAAAATCTTAAAAAAATAAAATAAGTAAATAAATCTTTAAAAATAAAGTAATGTAATAAAGTGCACAATTCAGTGTATTTTAGAATATTCAGAGTTGTTCAACAGTTACCACAACCTAAATTTCGATATTAACATTATTTGTTGAAATTGTTACTTGAATATACATATTTCTCTGTCTTTATTTCTGTGTTTTTTTGACATTCTGAATGACAGTTATCTCTATGTAGGACTACATGTGGTTTTAAAACATACTTTCTTAGAAGTAAATCAGCACATTAAAATGTTTTTAATAAATTACATAGGAAACACCTATCATATTGTTACAAAATTCAAACAATGCTTTGTTCTATAGAATTAAATAAAATACTCTCCACTGACAAGATATCTTTCCCATCTACTCCCATTAATTTTACAAAGAATAACTGTTAACAGTTTAAAGCATATGTTAAAGTAATTTTTCTATTAATTTGTACACATATTTTTACACAATGCATCTTACTCTATATATTGTTCTATGACTGGCTTCATCATATAAAATTTATCCTGGAATCTTTGCCTATTAGTGCATATAGGCACCCCTCCTTTTTAATAATTGCACATTATTCTGAAAAATCAGGTGCCAAAAATTTGAACATTTTTCTACTGAAAAACATTCATGTTGATTTCAATTATTTGCTATTATCAATGATACTTGACCACATGTACCTGGATATTCATCTTTTGGTACATTAACCACGTTTTTTTCTTAAGATTTTATTTTTATTTTTTGAAAGAGAGAGAGACAGCGAGAGAGGGGACACAAGCAGGAGGAATGGGAGAGGGAGAAGCAGGCTTCCTGACGAGCAGGGAGCCCGATGCGGGGCTTGATCCCAGGACCCTGAGATCATGACCTGAGCCGAAGGCAGATGCTTAACGACTGAGCGACACAGGCACCCCCCCATTAACCACTTTTGTTTTCTTTAATGATTGGTTCTTAGGAATGGAATACTGGGGCAAGGGGTATAAACATTTAATATTTTGTTCCAAAAAGGATTCACCAATTTATATTCTCACCATCCATGTATGAAAGTTCCTATTTATTCACATCTGTAATTATAGAGTATATTATCAATAGTTTTTTAAGATTTTTAAATTTATTTATTTGACAGAGAGATAGAGAGAGAGCACAAACAGGCAAAGCAGCACGCAGAGGGAGAGGGATAAGCAGGGTCTCCGCCTAGCAGGGAGCCCAGTGTGGGGCTCAATCCCAGTACCCTGGGATCATGACCCGAGCCGAAGGCAGCTGCTTAACCGACTAAGCGACCCAGGCGCCCCTATATTATCAATCTTAACTCATTTTTATCAATTTGATGGTTGAAAAATAATTTAATTTTTTAAATTTGTGTTTCTCCACTTAGTGAGATTGCATGTATTTACATATATTTATTAGCTATTTGTTTTTCTTCCGTGAATTTCTTGATATATTTTATAAATTTTTCATTCATTTATAGCTATTCTTTAGTCTATATATTTATTATTTGCATATGAATTGCAAACATTTTTTCTTGAGGTCTGTGATTTGCCTTTTATTTATTTTTTTATTATGTTCAATTAGCCAACATATAGTACATCATTAGTTTTTGATGTAGTGTTCAACGATTCATTAGTTGCATATAACACCCAGTGCTCATCACAACACATGCTCTCCTTAATACCCATCACCCAGTTACCCCATCCCCCACCCCCCTCCCTTCTATAACCCTCATTTTGTTTCCCGGAGTCCAGAGTCTCTCATGGTATGTCTCCCTTTCTGATTTCTTCCCATTCAGTTTTCCCTCCCTTCCCCTGTGGTCCGCTGTTCTATTCCTTATGTTCCACATATGAGGGAAACCATATGATAATTGTCTTTCTCTGCTTAACTTATTTCACTTAGCAAAATCCCCTCCAGTTACATCCATGTCAATGCAAATGGTGGATATTCATCCTTTCTGATGGCTGAGTAATATTCCATTGTATATATGGACCACATCTTCTTTATCCACTCATCTGTTGAAGGGCATTTCAGCTCCTTCCACCATTTGGCTACTGTGAACATTGCTGCTATGAACATTGGGGTGCATGTGCCCCTTCTTTTCACTACATCTGTATCTTTGAGGTAAATACCTTGTTGTGCAATTGCAGGGTCATAGGGTAGTTCTATTTTTAATGTCTTGAGGAACCTCCATACTGTTTTCCAGAGTGGCTGTACCAGCTTGCATTCCCACCAACAGTGTAAGAGGGTTCCCCTTTCTCCACAACCTCTCCAACATTTGTTGTTACTTGCCTTGTCAATTTTTGCCATTCTAACTGGTGTAAGGTGATATCTCAATGTGGTTTTGATTTGAATTTCCCTGATGGCTAATGATGATGAACATTTTTTCATGTGTCTGTTAGCCATTTGTATGTCTTCTTTGAAGAAGTGTCTGTTCATGTCTTCTGCCCATTTTTTGACTTAATTATTTGTTTTTTGGGTGTTGAGTTTGAGAAGTTTTTTCTAGATCTTGGATACCAGCGCTTTATCTGTAATGTCATTTGCAAATATCTTCTCCCAATCAGTGGGTTGCCTCTTTGTTTTGTTGACTATTTCCTTTGCCGTGCAAAAGCTTTTTATCTTGCAGAAGTCCCAAAAGTTCATTTTCACTTTTGTTTCCCTTGCCTTTGGAGATGTGTCTTGAAAGAAGTTGTTGTGGCCGATGTTGAAGAGGTTACTGCCTATGTTTTCCTCTAGGGTGTTGATGGATTCCTGTCTCACATTGAGGTCTTTCATCTATTTTGAGTTTATCTTTGTATATGGTGTAAGGGAATGGTCCAGTTTCATTCTCCTTCATGTGGCTGTCCAATTGTCCCAGAACCATTTACTGAAAAGACCATCTTTTTTTCCATTAGATATTCTTTCCTGCTTTGTTGAAGATTAGTTGACCATAGAGTTGAAGGTCCATTTCTGGGGTCTCTATTCTGTTCCACTGATCTATTTGCATGTTTTTTTGCCAATACCATGCTGTCTTGATGATCACAGCTTTGTAACAGAGCTTGAAGTCAGGCATCATGATGCCTCCAGCTTTGGTTTTCTTTTTCAACATTCCCCCTGGCGATTCAGGGTCTTTTCTGGTTCCATACAAATTTTAGGATTGTTTGTCCCAGCTCTGTGAAAAATTCCAGTGGTATTTTAATAGGGAAGGCATTGAAAGTGTAGATTGCTCTGGGCAGCATAGACATTTTCACAATGTTTATTCTTCCAATCCATGAGCATGAAATGTTTTTCTATCTCTTTGTGTCTTCTTCAATTTCTTTCATAAGTGTTCTGTAGTTTCTAGAGTATAGATCCTTTACCTCTTTGGTTAGGTTTATTCCTAGGAATCTTATGGGTTTTGGTGATATTGTAAATGGAATAGATTCCACACATTCTTAGTGTACAGAAATGCAACTGATTTCTGTGCATTGATTTTGTATCCTGCCACGTTGCTGAATTTCTGTAGGAGTTCTAGTAATTGGGGGTGGAGTTTTTTGGGTTTTCCACATAAAGTATCATGTCATCTGTGAAGAGAGAGAGTTTGACTTCTTCTTTGCCAATTTGAATGTCTTTTATTTTTTTGTTGTCTGATTGCTGAGGCTAGGACTTCTAGTGCTATGTTGAATAATAATGGTAAGAGTGGGCATCCCTGTCGTGTTCCTGACCTTAAGGGAAAAGCTCTCAGCTTTTCCCCATTGGGAATGATATTCGTTGTGGGCTTTTCATAGATGGTTTTTATGACATTGAGGAATATTCCCTCTATCCCTACACTCTGAAGAATTTTAATCAGGAAAGGATGCTATATTTTGTCAAATGCTTTTTCTGCATCAATTGAGAGGATCATATGGTTCTTGTCTTTTCTTTTATTAATGTGCTCTATCACATTGATTGATTTGCAAATGTTGAACCACCTTTGCATCCCAGGAATAATTCCCACTTGGTCATGATGGATAATCCTTTTAATGTACTGTTGGACCCTATTGGCTACAATCTTGTTGAGTATTTTGTCATCCATGTTCATCAGGGATATTGGTCTGTAATTCTTTTCACTGACATCTTTGCCTGGTTTTGGGATCAGGGTAATGCTGGCCTCATAGAATGAGTTTGGAGAGCCAGGGTCAAGACCAGAGACCGAACTCGGGATCTGACAAGATGGCCGGGCTACCCCTCAGGATTATCAAGGAAACCCAGTGTTTGCTGACAGAACCAGTTCCTGGCATTAAAGCAGAACCAGATGAGAGCAATGCCCATTATTTTCATGTGGTCATTGCTGGCCACCAGGATTCCCCCTATGAGGGAGGGGCTTTTAAGCTTGAACTATTCCTACCAGAAGAATACCCAATGGCAGCCCCTAAAGTATGTTTCATGACCAAAATTTATCATCCTAATGTAGACAAGTTGGGAAGAACATGTTTAGATATTTTGAAAGGTAAGTGGTTCCCAGCACTGCAAATCCACACAGTTCTGCTATCCATCCAGGCTTTGTTAAGTGTTCCCAATCCAGATGATCCATTAGCAAATGATGTAGCAGAGCAGTGCAAGACCAATGAAGCCCAAGCCATAGAAACAGCTAGAGCATGGACTAGGCTTTATGCCATGAATAATATTTAAAATTCAATCTGATCATCAAGTGTGCATCACTTCTCCTGTTCTGCCAAGACTTCTCCCTTTTTTGTTTGCATTTAATGGACACAATCTTAGAAATATTAGAATAAAAGCCCAGACATCTTCAGTCCTTCAGTGATTAAATGCACATTAGCAAATCTATGCCTTGTCCTGATTCACTGTTGTAAAGTATGGACAGAGGCTAGAAGTACCATCTGGATTGTTGTGAAACGTTTAAAAGCAGTGGCCCTTCTCTGCTTTTATTCATTTCCCCCATCATGGTTTGAGTATAAAGCACTGTGAATGAAGGTACTTGTCAGGGTTAGCTGCAGGGATGTGGGTGTTTTTCTTTATTACTTTTTTTGAGGGGGAAAGGTAGTTTTATTTTAATTTTACGGGCTCCTTTCCCCCTTTTTATGGTGATTTAATTGCATTGGTTAAAAGAAGCTAACCAGTTCTTTAGAATATGCTCTCTAGCCAAGTCTAACTTTATTTAGATGCTGTAGATGGACAAACTTGATTGTTTGAACCAAAACGGGAACATTAAACAAACAACACAGCCCTCACTGTTAACATTGTGACTTTGCTGTCAAGTGTAGAATCTTTCCTTCAAGAAAAAGCTTGTGACCATTTTGTATGGCTTGTCTGGAGACTTCTGTAAATCTTATGTTTTAGGAAAATATTTTTTGTTATTCAAAAAAAAAAAGAATGAGTTTGGAAGTTTTCCTTCTGTTTCTATTTTTTGGAAAACCTTCAGCAGAATAGGTATTATTTCTTCTTTAAATGTTTGGTAGAATTCCCCTGTGAAGCCACCTGGACCTAGACTCTTGTTTTTTGGGAGGTTTTTGATTACTGCTTCAATTTCTTTACTGGTCTCTTTCTTCCTGTTTCAGTCTTCGTAGTTTATAAGTGTCCAGGAAGGCAACCATTTCTTCCAGGTTGCTTAATTTGTTAGCATATAGTTGCTGGTAATAATTTCTAATAATTGTTTCTATTTCCTTGGTGTTACTTGTAATCTCTTCCCTTTCATTCATGATTTTATTAATTTGGGTCCTTTCCTTTTCTTTTGGATGAGCCTGGCCAGAGGTTTATCAATCTTATTAATTCTTTCAAAGAACCAGCTTCTAGTTTCATTGATCTATCCTACTGTTTTTCTGGTTTCTAGTTCATTGATCTCTGTTCTAATCTTTATTATTTCTCTTCTTTTGCTTGGTTTAGGCTTTATTTGCTGTTCTTTCTCCAGCTCCTTGAGGTGTAAGGTTAGCTTGTGCATTTCAGATTTTTCTAATTTTTTTGAGAGAGGCTTGGATAGCTATGTATTTTCTCCTTAGGACCACCTTTGCAGTATCCCATAGGTTTTGGACTGATGTGTTTTCATTCTCATTAGTTTCCATGAATTGTTTAAGTTCTTCTTTAATTTCCTGGTTGACCCAATCATTCTTTAGCAGGATGCTCTTTAATTTCCAAGTGTTTAAATTCCTTCCAAATTTTTTCTTGTGATTGAGTTCCAGTGTCAAAGCATTGTGGTCTGATAACACGCAGGGAATAATCTCAATCTTTTGGTATCAGTTGAGACCTGATTTGTGACCCAGTATGTGGTCTATTATGGAGAAAGTTCCATGTGCACTTGAGAAGAATGAGTATTCTGTTGTTTTAGGGTGGAATGTTCTATATATATCTATGAAGTCCATCTGGTCCAATGTGTCCTTCAATGCTCTTGTTTCTTTGTTGATCTTCTACTTAAATGATCTGTCCATTGCTGTGAGTGGAGTGTTGAGGTCTCCTACTATTAATATATTATTATCCATATGATTCTTTATTTTGGTTAATAGCTGGTTTATGTAGTTGGCTGCTCCCATGTTGGGGACATAGATATTTACAATTGTTAGATCTTCTTGTTGGATAGACCCTTTAAGTATGATATAGTGTCCCTCTACATCTCTTACTATGGTCTTTGGCTTAAAATCTAATTTGTCTTATATGAAGATTCTATCCCAGCTTTCTTTTGAGGTCCATTAGTGTGATAAATTGTTCTCCATCTCCTCACTTTCAATCTGGGCGTGCCTTTAGGTTCAAAATGAGTCTCTTGTAGACAGCATATGGATGGATCCTGCTTTTTTATCCAATCTGATACCCTGTGTCTTTTGACTGGAGCATTCAATCCATTTACATTCAGAGTAACTATCAAAAGATATGAATTTAGTGACATTGTATTGCCTGTAAAGTCCCTGTTTCTGTAGACTGTCTCTGTTACTTTCTTGTCTATATTACTCTTGGGGTTTCTCTTCACTTACAGAATCCCCCTTAGTATTTCTGGCAGGGCTGGCTTGGTGGTCACATATTCTTTCTGTTTCTGCCTGTCCTGAAAGCTTTTTATCTCTCCATGAGTTCTGCATGACAGGCTTGCTGGATAAAGTATTCTTGGATGCATGTTCTTCTCATTTCGTACCCTGAATATGTCTTGCCAGCCCTTTCTAGCTTGCCAGGTTTCTGTGGACAGGTCTGATGTTATTCTGATGTTCCTCCCTCAATATGTAAGGAACCTCCTCTCCCTGGCTATTCTCAGGATTATTTCCTTAGCTGTAAAATTTGCAAGCTTCACTATTGTATGTTGGGGTGTTGATCTATTTTTATTGATTTTGGGAGGGGTCCTCTCTGCCTCTTGGACTCCAACTCTTTTTTCCTTCCCCAGAATAGGGAAGTTCTTAGCTATTATTTGCTCAAATATACCTTCTAGCACTCTCTCGCTCTCTCTCTCTCTCTCTCCACCCCCTCAAGGATCCCAATAATTCTGACATTGGAATGTTTCATGGCATCATTACTCTCTGGAATCCTTTTCTCATGTGTTACTAGCAGCCTGTCTCTGTTTTCCTCAACTTCCTTCCTTTCCATCAGCATATCTTCTGGATCACTAATTCTCTCTTCTGGTTCATTTACCCTGGCTGTTAGAGTATCCAGTTTAGACTGCATCTCATTCATAGCATCTTTTTAGTTCAGCCTGATTACATCTCATTTCTGCTCTTAAAGATTCTATATTGTCACTAATGCTTTTTTCAGGCCTAACTATTGACTTTAAGGTTGCTATCCTGAATTCTATCTCTGACATTTTGCTTATATCCATATCCATTAGTTCTGTGGCAGAGGACATGGTCTCTGTTTGTTTTCTTTGTTGAGAGTTCCTCCTCCTAGTCATTCTGTCAAGGGATGGTTGAGTGAATGAGCAGAGTCCAAAATATCAACCACAACCCAAGCAAGATGCACCCTAGCAAAATCCGGAGTGGTCAGAAGCTACCACTGAAAAAGCAAAGCCAAAATTAAACACAAGAGTAAAATTAGAAAATTAAAAAATTTTTTAAAAGGTGGGGAGGGGAAGGGAGGCTAGAATCTCTCAGTGTGGACAAAGCAGGGTGTTTCAGTTGTTCCCGGGTGTATTTTGGTCTGTGTGTTAGAGGACACTATGTCCCAAAATTACAAGGAATGTAAAACTTATATAAAGGTAAAATTGAATAGAGTGAAAAAAGGACGAAAATACAATGAATGTGGAACACTATATCAAAAACTAATGATGTAATGTATGGTGACTAACATAACATTATAAAATAAAATTTTTTTAAAAGAACTAAAATAAAGCATATATCTATAAAAAATACAGGTGTGAAAAAATAGAAGTTAAAAAGCTACTATGAACTACAAGTTGATATAATAAACATCTAGTTGAAATGAGGAGATGGTAAAAAGAAAAAAAGACAGAGAAAAAGCATAAGGAAAAGAAAAAAAAAGAAAAAGAATTTTATCCAAAAAATAAACAAGTCATGAGGCCACATCTGGAGCTCAATATACAATTTTCCCCTGGTGTTGAGATTTTACAGTCTTATGGTATCCATAGGATTGTTGTCCCTTGTTCTTCCAGCCTGTCTTCTAGGGGAGGGGCTTGCCATGCTCTTTCTCAGTAACCCTGCCTGCGCGGATTTGCCCCACCCCCTGTTTGGGGGATGGGCTCAGTGGAAACTGTTCCTTTCTGTGGCTTTTGTTCCCTGGGGGCTTTCTGCGCCTCTTCAGAGGATGAGAGCAAAAATGGCCACAACCAAACCTTTTGCCAAGGCAGAAAATTCAGTCTGCCCTCTTTTTTTTTTTTTTAAGATTTTATTTATTTATTTGAGAGAGAGGATGAGAGACAGAGCACATGGGCGGGGGGGGGGTCAGAGAGAGAAGCAGACTCCCTGCTAAGCAGGGAGCCTGATGCGGGACTCAATCCCGGAACTCCAGGATCATGACCTGAGCCGAAGGCAGTCGCTTAACCAACTGAGCCACCCAGGCGCCCTTCAGTCTGCCCTCTTTAATAAACCCTCCAGGACAACAGTCTCCACTTCTGTGTGCACCACCAAAACTGCAACTTCCTGCAATGTGCACCCATAGCAACTCTCTTGGAGGTCATCCGAGGGGCCCAGGAGTGCCACTGCCCTTTATGATTCTAAATCCTCAAGCAGCTGCAGGATCCTGTGCACACCAAAAGCTCCTGGATAGTGTCTGGGTGCTGCTCTAAAGGCCTTTCTGTCCCACTACTGCTCTATGAGTTTTTGCCAGGTTGCAGGTGCAGGTTCCAGATTTTCTCAAGCTGTTCAAGAGAAGAGCTATTATCAACTGGCCCAGCTCACAGTTTATGGCAATCCAAACTGAGAGTCTCTTCCTGGGCTTGCTGACCATAACCTGCTTCCTGGCTCCACTGCTCAGGCACTCTACCAGTTCAGGAAGCCCCTTTTTTCTCTGGTTCCTCATATCCCAAGAACATAATGCCCTATCTAGATTCTGCCTTTTCATTTCCAGAGCCCCTTCTAGAGCAGATTTTTCAGGGTTCTGATTTTGCACTCCAGTGTTTTATCACTTTCCAAGAGCCAGCTTATGGAGGCTCCATCCCCCTTCTGTTTATCTACCGATATCCCCACAGATTCACAATTCCACAGTCCTACCTTGCAAAAAGCAGTCACTTACCTTGCAAAAAGCTGTCGCTTTTCTGCTTGTAGAGATCCAGATATATATTCTTACATCTGAGGCTAATTTCGTGGGTATTCAAAATGGTTTGATAGATATTCAGCTACATTTTGGGGACCAGTTGAGATGGGATCCCCTGCTCCTCCACCATCTTGCCTCCTCCCCCTGTAGGCTTTTTTTTTTCTACTGTAGGTTTTCAGTAGAATCTTAGGTGTCCGGAGCTTGTTTAATTTGGCTTTCAGTGTTTCAAGCTTTTCCAGTCTGAGTTTAGAGTTAAGTGAAATAGAGAGGAGCACCTTGTGTCAGTCCCTCAGGCATCCCTCAGACAGGTTAGATTAGGCATACACAGTAATTTGTCAATGTGGTCTGCTCTGCTCCCCTGGACAGAGGGAAATGGGGACACAGGCTGCCCCCACTTTAAGACAACTGATACTTTATGACTGCTGCTGTTTTAAGATTGCCACCACACGGGAACTTTCCAGAACGCTCGGTGAGACGCGGAGCAGCGGCGGCTGCCCGAGCTGCACCCAGCAACGCGCCCCTTCCCGCTCCCCCACACCGGCCTCAGCCCTCTCACCGGCTGTAGAAAATGGTGAAAGAAACCACTTACTATGATGTTTTGGGGGTCAAACCCAATGCCACCCAAGAGGAATTGAAAAAGGCCTACAGGAAACTGGCCTTGAAGTACCACCCTGATATGAATCCAAAGGAGAGAAGTTTAAACAGATTTCTCAAGCTTACGAAGTACTCTCTGATGCAAAGAAAAGGGAATTATATGACAAAGGAGGAGAACAGGCAATTAAGGAAGGTGGAGCTGGTGGTGGTTTTGGCTCCCCCATGGACATCTTTGATATGTTTTTTGGAGGAGGAGGAAGGATGCAGAGAGAAAGGAGAGGTAAAAATGTTGTGCATCAGCTCTCAGTAACCTTAGAAGATTTATATAATAGTGCAACACGAAAACTAGCTCTGCAAAAGAATGTGATTTGCGATAAATGTAAAGGCCGAGGTGGTAAGAAAGGAGCAGTCGAATGTTGTCCCAATTGCCGAGGTACTGGAATGCAAATAAGAATTCATCAGATAGGACCTGGAATGGTTCAGCAAATTCAGTCTGTGTGCATGGAGTGCCAGGGCCATGGGGAACGGATCAGTCCCAAAGACAGATGTAAAAGCTGCAATGGGAGGAAGATAGTTCGAGAGAAGAAGATTCTAGAAGTTCATATTGACAAAGGCATGAAGGACGGCCAGAAGATAACATTCCATGGTGAAGGAGACCAAGAACCAGGACTGGAACCAGGAGATATTATCATTGTTTTAGATCAGAAGGACCACGCTGTTTTTACTCGGCGAGGAGAAGACCTCTTCATGTGTATGGACATACAGCTGGTTGAAGCACTGTGTGGCTTTCAAAAGCCAATATCTACTCTTGACAACCGAACCATCGTCATCACCTCTCACCCAGGTCAAATTGTCAAGCATGGAGATATCAAGTGTGTGCTAAATGAAGGCATGCCAATTTATCGTAGACCATATGAGAAGGGTCGCCTTATCATTGAATTTAAGGTAAACTTTCCTGAGAATGGCTTTCTCTCTCCTGATAAACTTTCTTTGCTGGAAAAACTCCTACCTGAGAGGAAGGAAGTAGGAGAGACTGATGAAATGGACCAGGTAGAACTGGTGGACTTTGATTCAAATCAGGAAGGATGGCGCCATTACAATGGGGAAGCCTATGAGGATGATGAACATCATCCCAGGGGTGGTGTTCAGTGTCAGACCTCTTAATGGGGCCAGTGAAAAACACTGCTGGCATTTTATATGCAGTAGTGAATGAGTGAAGGACTATAATCATAGCTCACTACTTGCTATTGTTTTTGTTTTAATATTCAACTATAGTAGTGTTTTAAATGAAGAATAAACTCAAATATAAAAGCTCAAAAAAAAAAAAAAAAGATTGCCACCACACAAGAGAGAGGGTGACCATCACTATTTTGGTGACAGTCAACATTTTGTAGTATCTTTTTCTTGATTCAGTGCTTGTTTGGTTGCTATAAACTTTTGATTGCTTTCCTGAATTCTCCCAAAATTGGTTCTGACAGCTTCTGCCCATTGTTCAATGTTTCTGTCAGTAGGTGAGAGGTTGGAGTGGCCCTCTCCAAATTTTGCTGATGTCACCATTTTTATGATGTCATCCTGATTTACTTATCTTTGAAGACTTTTTATATTCTTTATCCATCTTTTTCCTAACGGTTTCCTCCTTTTTTGTTGCTGTTGTTGTTATTGTTGTTGTTGGTTCACAGGAATCCCTTGAATAGTCTGGCTATCAACTGCTGGCTTTCTTTGCATCATTTCCTCTCTTCATGTTCTGCCTACTCTTTTTCTGGCCCTCTGGTGAGATGGATGTTGGACTTTCTGGGTTATATCTTTTCAGTTTTATTTCACAGTTTCCATCATTTTACCTCTTTTTAGTACATTGTGGGATAATTCCTGGGCTTCATATTTCTATCCACTAAGTTCAGTGCTGTCCATTCTGCTTTTTAGCCCATCCTCCAAGTATTCTATTCCAACAAGTTAAGTTTTCCTTTTCAACATCTCTGGGTAGACAGTGTAGTGTGGTACTTAAGAACTAGAACTCTGGAGTCAGGACCCTGGCCCTGGAGTGGTCATAGCTGGCATATGAAAACGACAGATAAGGAGTGTGAGACTGTAAAAATAGCTTATGTTAACTCACATCAAGGACATGGTACTGAAAATGCATTATTTAAAATTATAGAGAAACTTGGCTATTTGAAATTATATCAGTGAGAGTAAAATATCTCACTTGTAACTGAAGGCTCTGAGCCATATGGTTCACTGACAGAGAAGCAGCTTCAGTTTCCAACCCAGCTGCAGAGATTTGAATAACAGGTTTTCAGACATAACACTGCATATTTATCTTAACTGAATTTTCAAAAGAACAGGAACTCTGAGTCTTCCTAAACCAGCCTGGATATTAATCCCTTTACACACACTCTGTGCTTTTCTCGGAGCCTAACAACTAGAAAACAACCTTATCCATGTCCTGAGAGTCTTGAAAGAGCCGTCATGGAAGAATAGAAGCTACTTTCACAGAAAAGATATATTTCTATCACTATTTGATAAGGAGGAGATATTCACCTAAACCAAAACTATGGGTACAGGCTCTAGAGACAGACCCACCATGAGCAAAACAATCAACTTCCCTGAACCTTCACTGTTCATCTGAAAACAGAAATAGAAATGCTTAACTCCCTGATTTAAATGTTACAAATTTATAACATTTGTTAATATTAATAAATATGGCTCAATAGATGTTGGTCTCCTGACTTGTCCACATCCCACCCCTTTCCAAGATACCCAGAATTAAAGGAGAAATGTGTTGCTGTTGGAAGGCTGTCTTGGGAAATTCTGTAAGAGAGAGAGGGGATTGTCAGCCTCTAGGCCATGACCACCAAAATCCATCCAAGGTCCTTGGGTAAGTCCCCAAATCTCTGAACCCCAGTTTCCTCCAAATTATTTCATGGAACTATTGTAAAGATTAGGTGGGGTCATTTGGTACTGCCTACAAGGTCTGGCTCATAGAAGATGCCCAGTAAGTGTTAGTGCTTTTTCCCCTTATGCCCCCTTCCACATCTGTAAAAAATTCCACCTGTAAAACTGACTTTGAGGGCCAGCATGTATATGGTATGTGATGAGTATGAAATATAAAATAAAAGTCAAGCTGGTAAAATGTCAAGCCTTGGCATCTAGTGAGGAGGTCATAATTAAGCAGGTAGGCCCTAAAGGTAGGGCAGGTGGATTTTTCTATACCTTGACATGGTAATGTGCCTTAGCCATACCTACACAACTTTGGTTTCAGAAAAGAGTTTTGGTCCTGATACATCAATAAAAATCTCAAAATGGGGCCTGAGAAAGAGGTTCCTCCAGTTCTGCCTGCCTTGGAGATGAAACGAAACCTCTTTGGAAACTAACTCTAAGTAGTTGTTTTCAAAGTGTGGTCCCCCAGACCAGCAGCATCAAAATCAACTGGGAACTTAGAAATGCAAATTCTCAGGCCCCACTTCAGACCTATTGAATCAGAAACTCTGGGAGTAGCCCCAATAATCTGTGTCTTAACAAGCCCTCCAGGGGATTCTGATATAGGCTATCATTTAAGAACCACTGCTCTAAGCCTTTTATCTGATTCCTAAATGCACATGTACATGCTTCCAGCACTCATGTGTAGAGGTCTGTTTTTTTTTTTTTAAGATTTTATTTATTTGAGAGAGAGAGAGCACACACGAGCAGGGCAGAGGGAGAGGGACAAGCAGACTCCCCCTGAGCAGGGAGCCTGATGTGGGATACAATCCCAAGACCCTGAGATCATGACCCGGGCTGAAGGCAGATGCTTAACCAACTGAGCCACTCAGATGCCCAAGAAGGTCCCTTTTATCAGGTGGGCATTTGCTAACAGTTTTTCTTTCTTTTTTTATTAAGATTTTATTTATTTATTTGACAGAGAGAGACACAGCGAGAGAGGGAACACAAGCAGGGGGAGAAGGAGAGGGAGAAGCACGCTTCCCACAGAGCTGGGAGCATGATAGGCTTGATCCTGGACCCCCTGGGCTCAATCCCAAGACTCTGGGATCATGACCTGAGCCAAAGGCAGATGCTTAACGACTGAGCCACTCACGCGCCACCTGCTAACAGTTTTTCAAGCAGGGGATTAATTGTATCAAATCACATATTCTTTAAGTTGCTTTTAGGACTACAAAAGCTTACTAGGAGCTTTTGTGATTTGAATATGGAGCTCTGGGACTAAACAACACTCACCCAGTGCCAATCAAGCAGCACTGGTGCCATTAACCTCACCCACACTTCTCTAATTCCATACTACCAACCCATCAAGGCAATGGCACCTCATTCAAATAATTTCATTCCCCAAAATCCAATCTGGAGGTTAGAAGAAGTTTTCTTGGGGCTAGATTGGGAAGAAAGTTAAGAAACTACTCTCCACCAACTAAGTGCACATATGTTTTTCTCCCAAGGTTTGCTTTTGTAAAGCAGGACAAGCTGTAATGCATCTTTTAGGAGATGGTGATTTCCACACCAAGAAAGAGTAGGTTCCAGTGAGTTCCAAAGGTAGAAATCCTCTAAGTGAATACCAATGCTTGACTCAGTTACATAAAATTAAACAATGCTCCCAGGTAAACCAAAGGCCCACAGACTAACTTTATTCTGCAGGAAAGGAGATTTCATTTGGGGAGATTCTTTTTAAAATAGTCATCTATGGGGGGATGGGGTAATTGGGTGAAAGGCATTAAGGAGGGCATGGGATGTGATGAGCACTGGGTGTTATATGCAACTAATGAATTATTGAACATTACATCTGAAACTAATGATGTACTATATGTTGGCTAATTGAATTTAAATTTAAATTTTAAAAAATAAAAATAAATAAATAAAATAGTCATCTATATTCAAAGATTTTTTGCCTGATAGGACATGATTTTTCAGTTCTATAAACAGACCATAATAAAAAGTCACTCTGTTCCCAAATACCCATCTTCCATATGAGGAAAAAAGTACCTCTTTTATGTACTCCTGAAATTATTCTAGTACAATTTATCACTTATTGGCCCCTGGTCATCCAAGTGACTTAGTCTGTCCTAAAAAGACATTATGCATTGAAAGTAGAGTTACCTCATGTTTAGTAGAGATTTTGAAGTTGAAATCATCTCTTTTGCTACCTTTTATTCAAGTTGCCAGACTCTATTCTCCACTGTCTTGGCTCCTATTTCCTAATCCACATCTTGTGCCAACTAAAGCTTGCCACACATATGGTCAGTATCTGTTTAGAATATCTAGAAAACAGGAAACCTAGATGTTACATTTCTTAATGTTTTTATTAGTATCAAAGTAATACATTTTAATTTATGGGACTAAATGCCACTTACTATAACATCTGTTTCGCATCTTTCATGTATGTATCTGTTATCCTCTTTACAAAGTGACCTAGTCACACCCAGAGGAGGTATGTAGATGCTATAAGCACCAAGGTCCTCATTTTTCAAAGAGAAAAATACACAGTTGAGACAAAATAATTTACTACAAAATACACATGAATCATTGGCAATGCCAGAAACTGAACCCAGGACAATCTAGATGCTTTGTGCCCGTTTCATCCACCAGCTTTCAATCCTTTTCCTTTATCTTTTCAAAGCTCAAAAATACCACAAACTCCACATGAAACTGAGTCTGCTGAGTAATGCCAGCCACAAGAAATTCTCCATGTTCCCCTCTTCTCTGCCTCACTTAAGGGCAATATGGAGGGTGTATCAACTAGTGTCCTTCCTTCCACAAGAACAAGCCATCCCTTTGCTTGTTGAACCATTTGTATGCCTAGGAACCACTCTCAGCTCCACAGCACCTCAGATCCCAGCTTTTTCCTAAACCAGCTTGAAATCAGTCAACACTAACATCATGACTTTTTCTTAACTTCAAAGTTTATATTACAACATAATTGAGATTTCATGGGTGGGACTAAAAGATTTTAATTAATCAGTTAATTAATTAAAATTATATTTAAAAACTGCTCCCTAGGAAACAGGTTCAACAAGAAATACACTCCTGTCAACTAAAAGTGTTGAATGCTATTACTCAGAACAGAGACACCTACCCTAACTTTGGTCAATAGATGATCTCCACTCAAGACATCCCAAAAAGGAAGGACTGTGCTCACATGAACTCATGGAGAGGAGAATCTTGGGATAATTGTTTCCATGTTACAGGAGAGTGTGGCTGCTTTGAAATGACAGATGCTCCAAGAGGTACATTTGTTCTATTATGTGATATAGATCAGCTTCTAAGCTCATATGTCAACATCCACACCATGAGGAAGAGTGGCCTCTGGAAAATGTATTCCAATTGATGAGAGTCACCAGAGTGTGTACTGTGTACTTTGTGCAGCCACCAAAAAAAATAAATAAATAACCAAGGGCCAGGCTTACATAAAAATAAAGCAAGTATTTATAAATAAGTGCCCAAATCATGCATTTGGTCCATAAACGTGGCTGAGTGCCAAAGACATTCCAGACACAGCAAATGACAAAATAAGTGAAATCTCAAAGATGAGGAACTCATAACAGACAATTTAAAGAAAACCAGAAAATCGCTTTGACTCAAGATTATCCACTTTCCCCACTGGCCTGAGGCTGGTGCCTGGGTCCTTCCCTTTGGGGTAAGTTCTGCCATACCCAGGCTTTCCCTTCAAAGAGCAAAACACCCAGGGCAGGGACCCTATCAAGTTCCCATCTTCAGCTTCAATGCATTCATTAGTTTATCAGATTGATTTTTCTTGTGCCAGGAAAAACTTGACAGGTGTATGATGAGAGGGGAAATATTTCTCTTTAAAAAAGATGGGGAGAAGGTCATGAAGGGAAAGCAGCATGAACCAGGGAGACTACAACTCTTAAAATAATATTCAAGGATCACAAACAACACTAACACACTGAATCTATCTGAGAAAAACTTGCATCACACATGGCAGGGCTTCTTTCTTACTGCATCTTTTCCTGGACATGACTGAGTTGGACTTTCCTTCTGCAGCTCTAATATATACAGCTGATGATATCACACTGGCTTCAAATACATAAGTTAAAAGCAAATTAATGATTTTTCTTCAGTTAGCCTGTAATTACACCTGTACACATTTATCAACTGGGCAAAATTTACACTTGGCTGGTTTACCAGCAGCTTAACACCACAGAATAGAAGTTAAGGAGGCAGAGTAAAAAGTCTGGCCTTCCTGAACAAGGCCTGCCACAGAAGGCAAGGCTCAGGCAAAAAATGCATGGCAGAAAACGGCCACGGACAGCAGGATGATGCCATTGATGTTCACTACTGTTCGCCATAAAGGCTTCTCAGAGGTGTCTGTCATCTTCAGCTTCATAGCTTCCTCCTCTTCCTTCGTCATCTTGGGACCCTTCTGCTGGTCCAGGCCACAAAACAGATCATAGGCCCACTTGAAGCATCCTTTTTTCTCCTCAGGAACTTCTGTGTCAGGGGAAAGGTATAAAAGGATGGTTAGATACAGAAGTAAGAGGCAGGAGGAAAGGTTCCAGAGAAGATGCCATGAAAAGCAAATATCTGCCATTCTTCAGACATTTCCCAATTTTCTTGTTTGCCGGAATGGAAATGGTACAAAATGTTTGAGTAAACTTAATTAATTATAAGATGATGGTAATGGGTGAATTCTACATCTTTATGATCAACTAAATTAAGCTTTATCTCTGTCAGGCCAACACAAATACATTTTTATTTAGAAAAGTCAGAATCAAACAGGAAATAATAGTCTATGAAAAGAAATGTTAACAATGGACTGGGAAACTATGACATATGAACAAGGAAAATCCACCTGCAAACCATATAAACTCATATCTGTTTACCACATTACTGGAAAGCAGTGAGACTTGCATGACTCAGGAGCATATTGGCTACACCTGGAAGTTCCAAAGCTTTATAACAGATCCAGCCATGTGGTAATAATTGGTCTGAATACTCCCTGACATAGGGCAGCAACAATGAACAATTCCAGAGCTTAAGATCTGATGTTGCATATCAATATTGCTGAATCAAACCACCCAACTGGCCCTGCCATTCAAAGTGGATGCCCACCAAGGGAACTGATTCTCTTCTCTGAGCCCAGGTGAGGCATTAAAGGTAGACAGACCTGGATTAGAATCCCAGGTCTATGGCTCACTAGATATTAAATCAAGCCCACTGTGTTTCAACACCATAGTCAGAGACTACTGCTCTCCACTCTCCCATTTTTAAGAGTCACAGACTTTTAGAATTGCAAATAACCTTAGTGATTAAGCACATACATATGTCAGAACTGTAACCAAAACTCATCTTTATGGTTTTGCTAATACACCTATCTAATCTTCAAGTGCAGGTAAAATTGGATAAATAATACCTTCTTCATTATAAGATTTTATTAGAGAATGTCCAGTGTGTAGTAGATGTCAAGAAGTAATAGTCTCCTTCTATTCTCTTTTCTCTCATTAACATAAGAAAGAGGGGCAAGTCTCCTTGTACCCCTCCACTTTGGTCATTCCACCAAAATAGAATAATTGAGAAGATATGCCACATATCTTTCAATAATTATTCTGAATGTAAATGGACTAAATGTTCCAAACAAAAGACGCAGGGCATCAGAATGGATTTAAAAAAAAAAAAAAGACCCTTTGATATGCTGCTTACAAGAGACTCATTTTACACCCAAAGACACCTCCAGATTGAAAGCAAATGGACATCAAAAGAAAGCTGGAGTAGTCATCCTTCTTTCAGACAAACTAGATTTTAAACCAAAAACTGTAATAAGAGATGAAGGACACTATATCTTAACAAAGGGGTCTATCCATCAAGATCTAACAATTATAAGTATTTATGCCTCTATAAACCAATTAATAACAAAATTAAAGAAACTGGTTGATAATAATACAATAATAGTAGGAGGCTTTAACACCCTACTCACAGCAATTGACAGATCATCTAAGCATAACATCAACAAGGAAATGAGGGTTTTGAATCACACACTGGACCGGATAGACTTAATAGATATATTCAGATCATTTCATCCTAAAGCAGAATACACATTCTTTTTGAGTGCATATGGAATAAGATCACCTACTGGGTCAAAATCAGCCCTCAACAGATACAAAAAGATTGAGATCATACCATGCATATTTTCAGACTGCAGTGCTATGAAACTTGAAGTCAACCACAAGAAGAAATTTGGAAGGACCACAAATACATGAAGGTTAAAGAATATTCCACTAGGTTCCTGTGTGGCTCAGTTGGTTAAGCAACTGCCTTCAGCTCAGGTCATGATCCTGGAGTCCTGGAATCAAGTTCCGCATCAGGCTTCCTGCTCAGCGGGGAGTCTGCTTCTCCCTCTGACCCTCCCCCTCTAATGCGTGCTCTCTCTCTCTCATTCGCCCTCTCAAATAATTTTTTAAAAAAGAATATTCCACTAAAGAATGAATGCATTAGGGGCGCCTGGGTGGCTCAGTCATTAAGCGTCTGCCTTCAGCTCAGGTCATGATCCTAGGGTCCTGGGATCGAGCCCCACATCGGGCTCCCGGCTCCATAGGAAGCCTGCTTCTCCCTCTCCCACGCCCCCTGCTTGTGTCCCCTCTCTCGCTGTGTCTCTCTCTGTCAAATAAATAATAAAATAAATAAAAGAAAAGAAAAGAATGAATGCATTAACCAGGAAATTAAAGAAGAATTTTAAAAATTAATGAAAGCAAATAAAAATGAAAACATGACAGTTCAAAACCTTTGGGATGCAGCAAAAAGCAATCCTAAGAGGAAAGTATATAGTAATACAGGCCTTCCTCAAGAAGCAAGAAAAGTCTCAAATACACAACCTAAACTAACACCTAAAGGAGCTGGAAAGAGAACAGGGGAAAAAAGCCTAAATCCATCAAAAGAGAAATAATTAGAAAAATTAGAACAGAAATCAATAATATAGAAATTGAAAAAAAAAAAAACAGTAGAATAGATCAATGAAACTAGGAACTGGTTCTTTGAAAGAATTAATAAGATTGATAAACTCTTGGCCAGACTTATCAAAAAGAAAAGTGAAATGACCCAAATGAATAAAATCATGAATGAAAGAGGAGAGATCACAACCAACACTGAAGAAATACAATTATAAGAACATATTATGAACAACTATATGCCAACAAATTAGGCAACCAGGAAGAAGTGGATAAATTCCTAGAAACACAAAAACTACCAAAACTGTAACAGGAAGGAATAGAAAGCTGAACAGACCCATAACCAGCAAAGAAATTGAATCAGTAACCAAAAATCTCCCAACAAATTCCAGGGCCAGATGGCTTCCCAGTGGAATTCTACCAGACATTTAAAGAAGAGTTAATACCTATTCTTCTGAAACTGTTAAAAAATAGAAATGGAAGGAAACTTCCAAACTCATTCTATGAGGCCAGCATTACCTCGATCCCAAAACCAGACAAAGACCCCATAAGGGAGAATTATAGACCAATATCCCTGAGGAATATGGATGCCAAAATTCTCACCAAGATACTAGCTAATGGGATCCAACAGTACATTAAAAGGATTATTCATCACAACCAAATGGGATTTATTCCTGGGCTGCAAGGGTGGTTCAACATCCACAAATCAATTAAGGTGATAAACCACATTAATAAAAGAAAGGACAAGAATCATATGATCCTCTCAATCGATGCAGAAAAAGCATTTGACAAAATACAGCATCCTTTCTTGATAAAAACCCTCCACAGTGTAGAGATAGAGGGAACATACCTCAATATCATAAAAGCCATATATGAAGGAATCACAGCAAATATCATCTTCAACGGGGAAAAACTGAGGAACATGACAGGGATGTCCACAGTTGTTCAACATAGTACTAGAAGTCCTAGCCTCAGCAATCAGACAACAAAAAGAAATGAAAGGCATCCAAATCAGCAAAGAAGTCAAACTTTCACTCTTCACAGACAACATGATAGTCTATGTAGAAAACCCAAAAGATTCCACCCAAAAATTGCTAGAACTCATACAGGAATTCTGCAAACTCTCAGGATATAAAATCAATGCACAGAAGTCAGTTGCATTTCTACACATTAAGAATGAAGCAGAAGAAAGCGAAATCAAGGAATCGATCCCATTTACATTTGCACCCAAAACCATAGATACCTAGGAATAAACCTAACCAAAGAAGTAAAGGATCTGTACTCTGAAAACTATATAACACTTATGAAAGAAATTGAGGAAAACACAAAGAAATGGAAAAACATTCCATTCTCATGGATTAGAAGAATAAACATTGTGAAAATGTCTATGCTACCCAGAGCAATCTACACAACCAATGCAATCCTTATCAAAATACCATCAGCATTTTTCACAGAGCTGAAACAAACAATCCTAAAATTTGCAAGGATCCTGAAAAGATCCCAAATAGCCAAAGGAATATTGAAAAAGAAAACCAAAGCTGGAGGCATCACAATTCCAGACTTCAAGCTCTATTACAAAGCTGTAATCATCAAAACAGTATGGTACTGGCACAAAAACAGACACATAGATCAATGAAACAGACTAGAGAACCCAGAAATAGACCCTCAATTCTATGGTCAACTAATCTCCGACAAAGCAGGAAAGAATATCCCATGGAAAAAAGTCTCTTCAACAAATACTGTTGAGAAAATTGTACATCCACATGCAGAAGAATGAAACTGGACCATTTTCTTACCCCATACACAAAGATAAACTCAAAATGGATGAAAGACCTAAATGTGAGACAGGAATCCATCAAAATCCTAGAGAACACAGGCAACAACCTCTGACCTTGGCCACAGCAACTTCTTCCTAGACACGTCTCCAAAGGCAAGGGAAACAAAAGCAAAAATGAACTATTGGGACTTCCTCAGGATAAAACTCTTTTGCACAGCAAAGGAAACTGTGAAAAAAAAACTAAAAGGCAACCCACAGAATGGGAGATGATATTTGCAAATGACTTATGAGATAAACGGCTAGTATCCAAAATCTATAAAGAACTTACCAAACTCAACACCCAAAAAAACAAAAAATCCGGTCAAGAAATGGGCAGAAAATATGAACAGACACTTCTCCAAAGAAGATATGCAAACCATAAGAGACTCTTTTTTTTTTTAAGATTTTATTTATTTATTTGACAGAGAGAGACACAGCGAGAGAGAGAACACAAGCAGGGGGAGTGGGAGAGGGAGAAGCAGGCTTCCCGCTGAGCAGGGAGCCCAATGCGGGGCTCAATCCCAGGACCCTGGGATCATGACCTGAGCTGAAGGCAGACGCTTAATGACTGAGCCACCCAGGCGCCCCTAAGAGACTCTTAATTGTAGGAAACAGAAGGTTGCTAGAGAGGAGGGGGGGGGGGTGGGATGGAGTAACTGGATGATGGGCATTAAGGAGGGCACTTGATGTAATGAGTACTGTGTCTTATATACAACTGATGAATCATTAAATTCTACCACTGAAACTAATGATATATAATAATACATATATGTTAACTAAATTGAATTTTTTTAAACTTAATAATAAATAAAATGGCAAAAAGTAGAGATAAAGAATTTTTTAAGCAGCAAAAAAAAAAAAAAAAAAGAATGGATGAAAGAAAACAGTTACATAAAAGGGAAACCCCATAAAGCTATCAGCTAATTTTTCAGCAGAAACTCTGCAGTCCAGAAGGCAGTGACATGATCTACTCAAAGTGCTGAGAGGGGAAAAAAAAAAAAATCTGCAGCTAAGACTATTCTATCCAGCAAGGCCATCATTCAGAATCGAAGGAGAGATAAAAAGTTTCCCAGACAAACAAAAGTTAAAGGAATTCATGACCACAAAACCAGAAATGTTAAAGGGGACTCTTTGAGTGGAAAAAAAAGGAGTAGGAAAAATAAGAAAGACAAAAACAATAAAAATAAGTATATCTATAAAATATCAGTTAAGGGAGTCACAAAATAAAAGGATGCAAAGTATGACACCATATATCTAAAACGTGATGGAGAGAGGACTAAAGATTGGGTTCAAGCTTAAGCAACCACTAGTTAATATAGACTGTATAGGCATAAGATGTAATATACAAACCTAATGGTAACCAAAAATAAAAAACTGGTAATATGCAAAAAAGAGAAAGAAAAAGGAATCCAACTATATTACTAAAGAAATCCAACAAACCATGAGAGAAGAGAGCAAAAGCATAAACAGAGAACTACAAAAACAACCATAAAACAAGTAACAAAATGGAAATAAGTACATAGCTATCGATAATTACTTTGACTGTAAATGGACTAAATGCACCAATCAAAAGACATAGGGTGACAGAATGGATAAAAAAGCAAGACCCATCTGGATGCTGCCTACAAGAGACTCATTTCAGACCTAAAGATGTGCAGATTGAAAGTGAAGGGAGGGAAAATGCAAATGGAAGTGAAAAGAAAGCCAGGGTAGCAGTACTTACATTGGACAAAATTGACTTTAAATCAGAGTATTACAAGAGACAAAGAAGGGCACTATATAATCATAAAGGGAACCATACAACAAGAGATATAACAATTGTAAATAATTATGAACCCAACCTGAGAGCACCCAAATACATAAAGCAACTAATACCAAACATAAAAGAAGAAACTGATGGCAATACAATAATAGTAGGAGACTTTAACACCCGCCTTACATCAATGTATAGATCATTTAAACAGAAAATCAACAAAGAAATGGTGGCTTTAAATGACACACTGGACCAAATGGATCTAACAGACATATTCAAAACATTCACCCTAAAACAGCAGAATACACATTCTTCTCATGGAACATTCCTGAGAATAGATCACATATTAAACCACAAAATAAGCCTCAACAAATTCAAAAAAATCAGTCATATCATACATCTTTTTTAACACAATGCTATAAAACTAGAAATCAATCACAAGGAAAAATCTGGGAAAAAAACACAAACACATGGAGGTTAAATAACATGCTATAAACAATGAGTAGGTCAACCAAGAAATCAAAGAGGAAATAAAAAAAATACATGGAGACAAATGAAACTAAAAACACAATGGTCCACAATCTTTGGGATGCAGCAAGAGCTGTTCTAGGAGGGAGGTGTACAGCAATACAGGCCTACCTCAAGAAGCAAGGAAAACCTAAAATAAACAACCTAATCTTATACCTAAAGGAGCTAGAAAAAGAAGAACAAACAAAACCCAAAACCAGTAGAAGGAAGGAAATAATAAAGATTAGAGAAGAAATAAACAAAATAGAAACTAAAACACACACACACAATAGAACAGATCAATGAAACAGGAGCCAGGTTTATTGAAACCAGGTTTGCTGAAAAGACCAACAAACTTAATATACCTTTAGCCAGATGCATCAAAGAAAAAGAGAGAGAGAGAAAAAGAGAGACAGAGGACTCAAGTAAATAAACTCAAAAATGAAAGGAAAAATAACACCCACACCACAGAAATACAAGGGATTGTAAGAGAATATTATGAAAAATTATATGCCAACAAATTGAACAATCTAGAAGAAATGGATAAACCTCCATAGAAACATAGACCTCCCAAAACTGAATCAGGAAGAAATAGAAAATTTGAACAGACCAATTACCAGCAATAAAATTGAATCAATAATCAAAAAACTCCAAAAAACAAGAGTCGAGGACAGACAGCTTCACAGGTGAATTCTACCAAACATTAATACCTGGTCTTCTCAAACTATTCCAAGAAATAAAAGAGGAAGGAAAGCTTTCAAACTCATTCTATGAGAGCAGTATCATCCTGACACTAAAACCAGATAAAGACACCAAAAAAAGAGATAACTATAAGTCAATAACTCTTATGAACATAGATTTTTAAAAAATCTTCAACAAAATATTAGTAAACCAAATCCAATAATACATTTAAAAAAATCATTCACCATGATCAAGTGGGATTTATTCCTGGGATGCAAGGGTGTTTCATTATTCACAAATCAATCAACATAGCACATCACATCAATAAGAGAAAGAATAAAAACCATATGATCATTTCAATAGATACAGAAAAAGCATTTGACAAAGTACAACATCCATTCACAATAAAACCCTCAGTAAGGTAGGTTTAGAGGGAACATACCACAACATAATAAAGGCCATGTATGAAAAACCCATAGTAAGCATTATGGTCAATGGGGAAAAACTGAGAGCCTTTCTCCTAAGGTCAGGAACAAGACAAGGATGTCCACTCTCACCACTTTTATTCAACATAGTATTGAAAGTCCTAGGCACAGAAATGAGACAATGAATGGTTTTTATTAAAAAGCATCCAATTGGTAAGGAAGAAGTAAAACTTTCACTATTTGCAGATGACATGGTACTACATATTAAATCCTAAGACTGCACCAAAAAACTACTAGAACTGGTAAATGACTTCAGTAAAGTTGTGGGATGCAAAATCAGTATACAGAAATCTAATGCATTTCTATACATTAATAATGTATTAAGTGTAAAAAAGAGAAATCAAGAAAACATTTCAATTTCACAAAAATGATAAAATACCTAGCAACAAACTTAACCAAGGAGGTGAAAGACCTATACTCTCAAAATATAAAGCACTGATGAAAGAAATTGAAGAGAACACAAAGAAATGGAAACATATTCCATGCTCATGGATTGGGAGAAAAAAATGTTGTTAAAATTTCCATATTACTCAAAGCAATCCGCAGATTTAATGCAACCTCTATCGAAATACCAACAGCACTTTTTGCAGAACTAGAACAAATAATCTTAAAATTTGTATGGAACCACAAAAGACCTCAAATAGTGAAAGCAATCTTGAAAAAGAAGAACAAAACTGAAGGTATCACAATCCTATATTTTAAGATATATTACAAAGCTGTAGTAATCAAAACATTATGGTATTAGCACAAAAATAGACATATAGATCAGTGGAATGGAACAGAAAACTTAGAAATAAATGCACAATTATATGGACAATTAACCTTCAACAAAGGAGGCAAAAATATGCAATGGGAAAAAGTCACTTCAACAACTGGTGTTGAGTAAACTGGACAGCTACATTCAAAAAGAATGAAACTAGACCACTTTCTTATACCATACACAAAAATAAACTCAAAATGAAATAAGGACCTAAATGTGAGACCTGAAACCATAAAAATCCTTGAAGAGTGCAGACAGTAATTTCTCTGACATCAGTCATAGCAATATTTTTCTAGATATGTCTCCTGAGACAAGGGAAACAAAAGCAAAAATACACTATTGGGAGTACATCAAAATAAAAAGCTTCTGCACAGCAAACAATCAACAAAACTAAAAGCCGACTGAATGTGAGAAGATATTTGTAAATGATGTATCTGATAAAGGGTTAGTATCCAAAACATATGAAGAACTTATACAATTCAACACACACACAAAAAAATAATACTCCAATTTAAAAATGGGCAAAAAATATGAATAGATATTTCTCCAAAGAAGACATACAGATGGACAACAGACAGGTGAAAAGATGCCCCACATCACTTATCATCAGGGAAATGCAAACCAAAAGTATAATGAGATACCACCTCATGGCTATCACAATGGCTAAAATCAAAAACACAAGAAACAACAAGCGCTGGTGAGGATGTGGACAAAAAGAAGCTCTTATGCACTGTTGGTGGGAAAGCAAACTGGTACAGCCACTGTGGAAAAGAGTAGAGGTTCCTCAAAAAATTAAAAATAGAATTACCATGTAATCCAGTAATCATACTACTGGAAATTTACCCAAAGAATATGAAAACAATAACTCATAAAGATATATGACCCCTATATTTATTGCAGCATTATTTACTATAGCCAATTTATGGAAGCAGCCCAAGTCTACCAATAGATGAATGGATAAAGAAGATGTGATAGAGACAGATGATGTAGATAGATAGAAATATACCATGGAATATTAGTCAGGCATAAAAAAGAATAAAATCTTGCCATTTGCAACTACATGGATGGCGCTAGGGAGTATAATGCTAAGTGAAATAAGTTAGTCTTTTAAATCTATGATATTCTTCCTAATGTGGAGACACATTTGGTTTTTTTTATTTTATTTTATTATGTTGTTAGTCACCATACATTACATCATTAGTATGATGTAGTGATCCACGATTCATTGTTTATGTATAACACCCAGTGCTCCATGCAATACATGCCCTCCTTAATACCCATCACCAGGCTAACCCATCCCCCACCCCTCCCCTCTAAAACCCTCACTTTGTTTCTCAGAGTCCGTAGTCTCATGGTTTGTCTCCCCCCTCCGACTCCCCCACTTCATTTTTCCCTTCCTATTATCTTCTTTTTTTTTCTTAACATATAATGTATTATTTGTTTCAGAGGTACAGGTCTGTCATTCATCAGTCTTACAAAATTCACAGCACTCACCATAGCACATACCCTCCCCAATGTCCATCACCCAGCCACCCCATCCCTCCCACCCCCCACCACTCCAGCAACCCTCAGTTTGTTTCCTGAGATTAAGAGTCTCTTATGGTTTGTCTCCCTCTCTGGGTTTCATCTTGTTTCATTTTTTTCCTCCCTTCCCCTATGATCCTCTATCTTGTTTCTCAAATTCCTCATATCAGTGAAATCATATGATACTTGTCTTTCTCTGATTGACTTATTTCGCTTAGCATAATACCCTCTAGTTTCATCCACGTCATTGCAAATGGCAAGATTTCATTTTTTTGATGGCTGCATAATATTCCATTGTGTATATACATAACATCTTCTTTACCCATTCATCTGTTGATGGACATCTTGGCTCTTTCCATAGTTTGGCTATTGTGGACATTGCTGCTATAAACATTGGGGTGCACGTACCCCTTTGGATCACTAAATTTGTATCTTTGGGGTAAATACCCAGGAGAGCAATTACTGGGTCGTAGGGTAGCTCTACTTTCAACTGTTTGAGGAACCTCCATACTGTTTTCCAGAGTGGCTGCACCAGCTTGCATTCCCACCAACAGTGTAGGAGGGTTCCCCTCTCTCCACATCCTCGCCAACATCTGTCACTTCCTGACTTGTTAATTTTAGCCATTCTAACTAGTGTGAGGTGGTATCTCATTGAGGTTTTGATTTGGAATTCCCTGGGCTAAGAGATGTTGAGCACTTTTTCATGTGTCTGTTGGCCATTTGGATGTCTTCTTTCCAGAAATGTCTGTTCATGTCTTCTGCCCATTTCTTGATTGGGTTATTTGTTCTTTGGGTGTTGAGTTTGATAAGTTCTTTTAGATTTTGGATACTAGCCCTTTATCTGATATGTCATTTGCAAATATCTTCTCCCATTCTGTCAGTTGTCTTTTGGTTTTATTGACTGTTTCCTTTGCTGTGCAAAAGCTTTTAATCTTAATGAAGTCCCAATAGATCATTTTTGCCCTTGCTGCCCTTGTCCTTGGCGATGTGTCTAGGAAGAAGTTGCTGTGGCTGAGGCCGAAGAGGTTGCTTCCTGTGTTCTCCTTTAGGATTTTGATGGATTCCTGTCTCACATTTAGGTCTTTCATCCATTTAGAGTCTATTTTTGTGTGTGGTATAAGGAAGGTCCAGTTTCATTCTTCTGCATATGGTTGTCCAATTTTCCCAACACCATTTGTTGAAGAGACTGTCTTTTTTCCATTGGGCATTCTTTCCTGCTTTGTCGAAGATGAGTTGACCATAGAGGTGAGGGTCCATTTCTCGGCTCTCTATTCTGTTCCATTGAGCTATGTGTCTGTTTTTTGTGCCAGTACCATACTGTTTTGATGATTACACCTTTGTAATAGAGCTTGAAGTCCGGAATTGTGATGCCTCCAGCTTTGCTTTTCTTTTTCAATATTCCTCTGGCTATTTGGGGTCTTTTTTGGTTCCATACAAATTTTAGGATTATTTGTTCCATTTCTTTGGAAAAAGTGGATGGTATTTTGATAGGGGTTGCATTAAATGTGTAGAGTGCTCTAGGTAGCATAGAGATTTTCACAATATTTGTTCTTTCAATTCATGAGCATGGAACGTTTTTCCATTTCTTTGTGTCTTCCTCAATTTCTTTCATGAGTATTCTATAGTTTTCTGAGAACAGATTCTTTACCTCTTTGGTTAATTTATTCCTGGGTATCTTATGGTTTTGGGTGCAGCTGTAACTGAGATCGACTCCTTAATTTCTCTTTCTTCTGTCTTGTTGGTGTATAGAAATGCCACTGATTTCTGTGCATTGATTTTATATTCTGCCACTTTACTGAATTCCTGTATGAGTTCTAGCAGTTTTGGGGTGGAGTCTTTTGGGTTTTCCACATAAAGTATCATATCATCTGCAAACAGTGAGAGTTTGACTTCTTCTTTGCCAATTTGGATGCCTTGTATTTCTTTTTGTTGTCTGATTGCTGAGGCTAGGACTTCTAGTACTATGTTGAATAGTAGTGGTGATAGTGGACATCCCTGCTGTGTTCCTGACCTTAGGGGAAAAGCTCTCAGTTTTTCCCCATTGGGAATGATATTTGCTGTGGGTTTTTCAGAGATGGCTTTTATGATATTGAGGTATGTACCCTCTATCCCTACACTCTGAAGAGTTTTAATCAAGAAAGGATGCTGTACTTTGTCAAATGCTTTTTCTGCATCTATTGAGAGGATCATATGGTTCTCGTTCTTTCTTTTATTAATGTATTGTATCACATTGATTGATTTGCCGATGTTGAACAAAACTTACAGCCCAGGAATAAATCACACTTGGTCGTACTGAATAATCCTTTTAATATACTGTTGGATCCTACTGGCTAGTGTTTTGGTGAGAATTTTTGCATCCATGTTCATCAGGGATATTGGTCTGTAATTCTCCTTTTTGGTGGGGTCTTGTCTGGTTTTGGGATCAAGGTAATGCTGACCTCGTAAAATGAGTTTGGAAGTTTTTCTTCCATTTCTATTTTTTGGAACAGTTTCAGAAGGATAGGTATTAATTCTTCTTTAAACGTTTGGTAGAATTCCCCTGGGAAGCCATCTGGCCCTGGGCTCTTGTTTGTTGGGAGATTTTTGATGACTGCTTCAATTTCCTTAGTGGTTATGGGTCTGTTCAGGTTTTCTATTTCTTCCTGGTTCAGTTTTGATAGTTTATACGTCTCTAGGAATGCAACCATTTCTTCCAGATTGTCTAATTTGCTGGCATATAGTTGCTCATAATATGTTCTTATAACTGTTTGTATTTCTTTGGTGTTGGTCGTGATCTTTCCTCTTTCACTCATGATTTTATTTATTTGGGTCACTTCTTTTTGATAAATCTGGCCAAGGGTTTATCAATCTTATTAATTCTTTCAAAGAACCAGCTCCTAGTTTCATTGATCTGTTCTACTGTTCTTTTGGTTTCTATTTCATTGATTTCTGCTCTGATCTTTATTATTTCTCTTCTCCTGCTGGGTTTAGGCTTTATTTGCTGTTCTTTCTCCAGCTCCTTTAGGTGTAGGGTTAGGTTGTGTATTTGAGACCTTTCTTGTTTCTTGAGAAAGGCTTGTATTGCTATATAATTTCCTCTTAGGACCAACTTTGTTGTATCCCAACGATTTTGAACAGTTGTGTTTTCATTTTCATCTGTTTCCATGATTTGTTTTAATTCTTCTTTAATTTCCTGGTTGACCCATTCATTCTTTAGGAGGATGCTCTTTAGCCTCCATGTATTTGAGCTCTTTCCGACTTTCCTCTTGTGATTGAGTTCTAGTTTCAAAGCACTGTGGTCTGAAAATATGCAGGGAATGATCCCAATCTTTTGGTACTGGTTGAGACCTGATTTGTGACCTAGGATGTGATCTATTCTGGAGAATGTTCCATGGGCACTAGAGAAGAATGTGTATTCTGTTGCTTTGGGATGGAATGTTCTGAATATATCTGTGAAGTCCATTTGGTCCAGTGTGTCATTTAAAGCCTTTATTTCCTTGTTGATCTTTTGCTTGGATGATCTGTCCATTTCTGTGAGGGGGGTGTTAAAGTCCCCTACTATTATTGTATTGTCATTGATGTGTTTCTTTGCTTTTGTTATTAATTGGCTTATATAATTGGCTGCTCCCATGTTAGGGGCATAGATATTTACAATTGTTAGATCTTCTTGTTGGATAGACCCTTTAAGTAGGATATAGTGTCCTTCCTCATCTCTTATTATAGTCTTTGGTTTAAAATCTAATTTGTCTGATATAAGGATTGCCATCCCAGCTTTCTTTTGATGTTCATTAGAATGGTAAATGGTTTTCTAGCCCCTCACTTTCAATCTGGAGGTGTCTTTGGGTCTGAATGAGTCTCTTGCAGGCAGCATATTGGGTCTTGTTTTTTAATCCAATCTGATATCCTGTGTCTTTTGATTGGAGCATTTAGCTCATTTACAGTCATAGTAACTATGGAAAGATATGAATTTAGTGCCACTGTATTTCCTGTAATGTGTACTGTGTAAAGTTTCCTGTAAGGCTACTGTATATTGTTTCTATTCCTTTCTGGTCTATGTTACTTTTAGGCTCTCTCTTTGCTTAGAGGACCCCTTTCAATATTTCTTGTAGGGCTGGTTTCGTATTTGCAAATTCTTTTAGTTTTTGTTTGTCCTGGAAGCTTTTTATTTCTCCTTCTATTTTCAATGACAGTCTAGCTGGATATAGTATTCTTGGCTGCATATTTTTCTTGTTTCATGCTCTGAATATATCACACCAGTCCTTTCTGGCCTGCCAGGTCTCTGTGGATAGGTCTGCCAACCTAATGTTTCTACCATTGTAGGTTACAGACCTCTTGTCCTGAGCTGCTTTCAGGATTTTCTATTTGTCTCTGAGACTTGTAAGTTTTACTATTAGATGTCAGGGTGTTGACCTATTTTTATTGATTTGGGGGGAGGTTCTCTGTGTCTCCTGGATTTTGATGCCTGTTTCCTTCCCCAAATTAGGGACGTTCTCCACTATAATTTGCTCCAATATACCTTCTGCCCCTCTCTCTCTTTCTCCTTCTGGGACCCCAATTATTCTAATATTGTTTTGTCTTATGGTATCACTTATCTCTCGAATTCTGCTCTTGTGATCCAGTAGTTGTTTATCACTTTTTCTCAGCTTCTTTAGTCTCCATCATTTGGTCTTCTATATCACTAATTCTCTCTTCTGCCTCATTTTTCCTAGCAGTTAGAGCCTCCATTTTTGATTGCACCTCATTAATAGCCTTTTTGATTTCGACTTGGTTAGATTTTAGTTCTTTTATTTCTCCAGGAAGGGATTCTCTAGTATCTTCCATGCTTTTTTCAAGCCCAGCTAGGATCTTTATAATCATCATTCTGAACTCCAGTTCCGACATCTTACTAATGTCCACATTGATTAGGTCCCTAGCAGTCAGTACTGCCTCTTGTTCTTTTTTTTTTTTTTTTTTTTTTTGAGGTGAGTTTTTCTGTCTTGTCATTTTGTCCGGAAGAGAATAGATGAATGAGAGAACAAAATGCTAAAAGGGTAACAATGACCCCAGAAAAATATACACTAAATAAATCAGAAGAGACCCAAAACCGGGGGGAAAAGAAATGGAAAGAAAAAAGAAGAAGAAGAATATGATCAGGCTGGTGAATAGATCAGAGCTACACATTAGATTTTGGATGTATTTTGGACTGTTAGAAGAAACTGCCTCCCAAAATTTTAAAGAAAGAAAAACTTATAAATGTACAAAAATAAGGGTAAATACAATGAAGGGATTGAATATGACTGTAAAGATGAAAATTATAAAAGATTTTATAAAAGGAATTGATAAGATAAGAAGTTGGTTGAAAAGAGAAGAAAAATTTTTCAAAAGGGTGGGAGAGGATGTGATCTGGCAGGAGACTAGAACAAAGCCATACACTAGAGATTTAGGGTATATTTTGGTCTGTTAGAAGAAACTGTATCCCAAAATTTTAAAGAGAGAAAAACTCATTTATATATGTATATATATACATACATATATATATACATATACATACAAACATAATACAAAAAATACATACATACAAAAAATAAGGTTAACTACAACAAATGGATAGAATTTGACTCTAAAAATGAAAATTAAAAAAGATTTTTAAAAAAGGAATTGATAAGATAAGATGTTCGTTGAAAAGGGAAGAAGAAAAATTCAAAAAAAAAAAACAGAAAAAGAAAAAATAAAGAAAATTTTAAAAATTAACTTTGATAGACTAAAGAATCATGGGGGGAAAAGCCATGAATTCTATGTCTGTATTCCCCTAGTGCTGGAGTTCTGCCATTCTCATTGATCAGTAAACTTGGTCTTGGCTGGCTGTTCTTGCTGATCTTCTGGGGGAAGGGCCTGTTGCAGCAATTCTCAAATGTCTTTGCCCAAGACAGAATTGCACCGCCCTTGTCAGGGGCCAGGTTAGGTAATCTGCTCAGTTTGCTCTCGGTAGCTTTTGTTCCCTGCAAACTTTCCATACAGCTTTGGAGGATGAGAGTGAAAATGGCAGCCTCCCAATCTCTGCCCCAGAGGAGCTGAAAATTCGGGGCCCCACTCCTCAGTGAGCCCCCAGAGAAAAGCAGTCAATCACTCCTTTCTCCCTGGGCTCAGGCCACACTCCATGCTCACCTGGCCTGTGACCAAGCATTTCTATCTCTGGCACACGACCCTGTTTGGCCTCTCCAAACCCAGCAGATTCCTGGGGTGCAGTCCCGTACCGCTCCTCCCCGGGGGAGGAAGGGGAGTCTCCCCAGATCTGCCACTTGTTGGGTCCCTCCTCGAAAATTCGTGTCCTGACTGTGCCCCAGATCATGGTTTATGGCAACCCCAAACAGCATGTTCATGCCTCCCTGCTCCAAGAAAGCAGAAAAGGTCTTTTTTAATAACATGGTCAACTGCCTATGGCTCCAGGTTCCTTCTAGTACATGCAGAGTCACAGGTTTCAAAACTAAAAAGTGCTTACAGACCAAGAGCAGATTGTATCAGAGCTGGGATAATAGGCCAAGCCTCTCCCTTCCTGGGCCTCAGTTTATATATCTGTAAAATAAGGCCTTAAGACCAAATGATCTCTAGGGCCCTTTCCAGAGCTAGGATTCTGTGATATTTCTGATGGCCATATTTAGAACTTATTCTGCTCTGTCTGTGCTTCCCTTCAGATGGAATGATGAGACTTCTAGCCCAGCACCAGATAAAGCACCTATGACCTTGTTCTCCCACACCTTGGCACACCACACATCTCCACAACCATCCTTTATGTGTGCACCAGTCCCATGTAAGGAGAAAAAGTTCCAACACAAAAGCTGAGGAAAGCTTTTCTCCATGATCAGGATAAATCTCTGAACACTGACTAAGCATTATCTTACTGGACTTCAGAGAAATTTTATATTCTATATCTTATGTGGACAAAAGACCCCCAAGAGCTTCTCACCTATCTTCCTGATGTCACTAGACTGACAATAGCTTAGGATCCATCTACTTTCAGTTCAGGCTCTTTTTCCTTCTCTCTGGTCATGCTCCATATCAAGTCAGCGTGGCAAATACGCCACTGATACTTACTGAGCACTGTGAACTATATGAGGTATAAGGAGGCGGGGGTGATTTTGCACCTCTCTCTTCCCCTTGACCTGGCCTCAGAGTGAACTTCCCAAAACCCATTTATCCATCTCATCCCCCACCTCACTCATTACTCCCTTCTAAAGAGAGATCTGAGCTTTGATGTAAGCATTTTGTAAAGACTTCAGTAAGGTGGTCTTTCTGTTGGAGGAGTAAATTTTTAGGGCTTGGGATAGGCTCTGAATCACAAATCACCTATTTCAATGGTCTCCTCTGGGGTTTCTTGAATGTCCTCCTCTTCTGCATCCAAGTCAATACGCTCCTCTTTGCTGTTGCGCAGGCTCCAACACAGGCGGTAGAGCTGTGGGGAAAGTAAAACAGGTTGGCAGAAAGATCCAAATAGTGCCTCATGCCAAGAAGTTGAGAGAAAAAAAGAGATGTGCATCACTTCCTGAAAGGTCTCAGTGGATGGCTAGTAAAGGCTCTAGAACACAGTGTGGCCAGTGTTTGCTGAATGAAACTCATTAAAAAATAAAAACAACAACAACAAAAAAAGAGGTACTGTGGCCTCTCAGTACCAACAAAAACATAGATAACAGTTTCCATCCACATTATCTCTAAATAAGTTGGGCACTTCAGTGTAAATTATACACATGAATATACAAGCCCTTATTATAATATTCAAAGACTAAGAGACTGCCTTGAATAAAGAAATGTCTGTCTTGAATGAATGAACTCTTCTTACATATGATAACTAAATTGTTTCTTTCAGCACTATTGCTAAGAATGAAGACTAAATGCCTATTTGTTCAGACCAGCAGTATAAGAGCAGAGATTTATACTCTGTGTTTGTCACATTATAAGAAGATAATCTATAGAATCATGAGCCATATTAGAATAGGGTAGCACTACTACTGGGTATTTACCACAAAGATACAAATGTAGGGACCCGAAGGGGTACGTGCACCCCAATGTTTATAGCAGCAATGTCCACAATAGCCAAACTGTGGAAAGAGCCAAGATGTCCATTGACAGATGAATGGATAAAGAAGATGTGGTATATATACACAATGGAATATTATGCAGCCATCAAAAGGAATGAGATCTTGCCATTTGCAACGACGTGGATGGAACTGGAGGGTGTTATGCTTAGTGAAATAAGTCAATCAGAGAAAGACATGTATCATATGACCTCACTGATATGAGGAATTCTTAATCTCAGGAAACAAACTGAGTGTTACTAGAGTGGTTGGGGGTGGGAGGGATGGGGTGGCTGCGTGATAGACATTGGGGAGGGTATGTGCTATGGTGAGCACTGTGAATTGTGCAAGACTGTTGAATCACAGATCTGTACTTCTGAAACAAATAACGTAACATATTTTAAGAAAAAAGAAAAAGAAGAAGATAGCAGGAGAGGAAGAATGAAGGGGAGTAAGTCAGAGGGGGAGACAAACCATGAGAGACGATGGACTCTGAAAAACAAACTGAGGGTTCTAGAGGGGAGGAGGGTAGGGGGATGGGTTAGCCTGGTGATGGGTATTAAAGAGGGCACATTCTGCATGGAGCACTGGGTGTTATGAACAAACAATGGATCATGGAACACTACATCAAAAACTAATGATATAATGTATGGTGATTAACATAACAATAATAAAATTTAAAAAAAAAGAATAGAGTAGCACCAGAGACAGAGTTTCTATGGACATGGAACCAGAAACTTGAAGAAGTCTGAAAGTCAATGAAATGTATTCATTCCAACTATGCCCTCTTTGGTGACTACCTTGCTTTCTCTACTTCAAGAGGAATCATTGAGCTAATGTGTTTGGGACTGCAACACGTGCAAATGCTGAGACATCAGAAAGCAGTTAATACAACACGAAAAAGCCTACTGACAGATTCAGCCAAAAAACATAATGGTGGTTCTTCTGCTATAAAAGTAGTCTTTGTTTGACATTAAGATTAGTCACAGCTTTGAAAATTTGGCAATGAGGTTGAAGGTCTCTTAGGGATTCCATAAGTCCCTGTATTTGTGTGTGCGTGAGTAAAAAGTTAACAAAACCCTTTCTCAGACAAACTATGGAAAGAGGCCAGATGTCCATCGATAGATGAAAGGATAAAGAAGATGTAGTCCATATATACAATGGAATATTACTCAGTCATCAAAAAAATTGAAATCTTAACCATTTGCAACAACGTGGTTGGAACTAGAGGGTGTTATGCTAAGCGAAATAACTAATCAGAGAAAGACAATTATCATATGATCTCACTGATATGTGGAATTAAGAAACAAGGCAGAGGATCATAGGGGAAGAGAGGAAAAAATGAAACAAGATGAAACCAGAGGGAGACAACCCATAAGAGACTCTCAATCTTAGGAAACAAACAGGGTTGCTGGAGGCAAGGGGGTGGGGGAATGGGGGAATGGGGTGATGGACATTGGAGAGGTATGTGTTGTAATGAGCGCTGGGTATTATACAAGATTGATGAATCACAGACCTGTACCCCTGAAACAAATAATACATTATATGTTAATTAATTGAATTTAAAATGTTTTTAAAAGACTAAAAGAAAAACCCTTTCTCTTTCTCTATGGACAAATATGATCTTGGGTTAACTCTAGCTCTGTTCTTTGGAAACCTGAAAAAGGTAAAGTATTAGCTGTGTGGATTGCCAGATTATACTGCTTATGGTAAAAACGGCCTATAATTGGAAATCTTCATCTGCATTGGGAGGGCTATGAATAAATCCTAAACCAAGGGTGACATCTAGAGTTAAAGAAGAGTAGTTGTCATTTTTGGACTCTTGAATCAATTTGACTTTGATATTGTTTGAAATTTCTCGAATTATACGGGTAATTGTTTAGAGGGTTAGCTGGGGAAAAAATTAAGGGTATATCATACTTCAAATTTCCCTGAGTGTGGTGATTTTTGTAACTAAGTATGTTCCTTGCTGGGACCCCTGGAAGTTATGCCATGGGACTACTAGAAGAAATCTAAGTTTCTATTTGAGACATGAGCATCTAAACCAGGCTAGCCCCTGTGCTCACTCATGTGATCCCATTCCCTTGCACCTGTGGTCACCTGGGGAGCAGGATCCAGAGACTAGCCCCTGGATTGAAATATGAGGACTCCAGCCAAAGACACACACTTGATACCGCCTTACTGGCACACTGTGTTTTCTGGTCTGTGTCTTTCTATGTAAAACCAATGGCAAGTATGGACTGTTTTAGTCATGTGAGTGTGAGTTGTCTAATTGAGCAAAGGGCAACAAGATGGGTGTTGCAGCATGAGCATGAAACAAGGGCAAGACACATTCTCCAAAATGGATACTCACATGCACATCTGGAATTGGCTTGGTGAAGAGAGAGACGACCACAATGATGATGACAGAAATGACAAAGAGGATGATGGCAAAGTACAGGTAGTGAACACCACAGATAATTGTGGGACAGTTGCTGGGCTGCATGCAGCTCCCAGTTCCATAGGCAAATTCAGCCACCATACGGGATATCCCGATCAGAAATCCTATGATCAGTCCCCAGAAGGCTCCCTGTGAAAGAAAACCCTGGGCTAATTAACACCAAACACACAAAACAGCTGGGCATTCCTGGGGTCAAAGGAATAAATATGAGACAAATGATAGCTTCAAGCCTTCTGAAGCCAGAACGCTGGCATTCAGAATATGGCTAAGAGTGTGATGTCAGGCCCAAGCCTTCAGAAGGTGTGTTTATCATGTTTCAGTGACATGATTTTACCTGGGTCATAAAACAAGATTCATAATATAATGGGGTAACAGTGTCTAATACCTGGTGTCAAGTATCAACCCAAAGTCTTAATTCCAAAAATTAATTTTTAATTTTAAAAATAATTTTAATCTCCTCCCTGTAGCTACATTAGCCTCCAGATTTAGGCATATTCAGAGGTATTATAATTACTTGTGAAGTAATTTGTTTTCCTCGAAGACACTGAAAAACAAATTGGGTCTTTTGGGGATGGAAGAGAAAGAGATGTTTCCATCAAAATATAAATACTACTTTCTTCATTAGCCCCTTTTATAGATCCAAAGTCACTGTTTTTAATTTGAGAACATAAAATTATACTATGTGTCTTCACATTAAGTTTTGGGTTTGCATATTAGAAATATGGAAAGCCTTTAAGAGACTAAAAATACTGGGGTACAATTTTTCAGAGTTTTTTAACCCCTCCCTCCCTCCATCCCTCCCTTCCTTCCTTCCTTCCTTCCTTCCTTCCTTCCCCTCCTTCCTTACTTCCTTCTTGCTTCCTTTTTGGTCAGTCCTCACCTAGAGAACCAGGTCTGAATATAGAGGCCACATTTTAAAAGGACCAGTGAAAAAGTACAGTGAGCTCACAGAAAGGTGAAAAAAAGAGCCTTCCTTTCAAACGTTGATCGTTGAACTTTCCTAGCCATGGGTACCCCTGCACTTTATATGTCATGTGTATTTACGTCCTAGGTCTTTGCACAGGTCACTCTCTGTCTGAGAGAGCACAAGCTCTTCCCTTCCTGGTAACCTTTTTCTAGCTTAAACGTCCCTTCTCATCCTCCCAAGACAGAATTGAGTGGGCGCATCCTCCTCGCTCTGACTGCACCTTAGACACACCTCCATGCCAGTACTAATCCCACTGCTATGGAATCACTCACTCACTTCTCTGTCTCCCCCTCCGCACTGGGAATTTGCCCAGGGAAGAAACCAGGATTTATTCCCTTTGTGTTGCCAGTACCTAGCCCTATGTCTGGCATCTGGAAGTATCTGTTAGAAGATGATAGATGATAGATTAGATAGATAGATAGATAGATAGATAGATAGATAGATAGATAGATAGATAGATAGATAGGGAAAAAGATGTTCCTCATTCTTTCCCCATACACTTATTCATTCAAAAAATTACTTTTTTTTTACTTTAGTTTGTATGAATAATATTGATAAAATCTGCTATAAAACTTTCCTTCTCTTTTGGTGTTTTGTGGTTTTTTCTTTTTTCTTTTTTTAAATTTAAATTCAATTAGCGGGATGCCTGGGTGGCTGTCAGTTAAGCATCTGCCTTTGGCTCAGGTCATGATCCAGGGGTCCTGGGATCAAGTCCCACATCAGGCTCCTTGCTCAGCAGGGAGCCTGCCTCTCCCTCTGCCTGCTCTGCCTGCCACTCTGCCTACTTGTGCTCTCTCTCTCCCTGACAAATAAATAAATAAAACCTTTAAATAAATAAATAAATATATTCAATTAACCAACACATAGCCCTTCTCTTTTGGCAATTAGCCTCCTCTTCTTGTTCCTTTAATCTTATTCTCAAGAGGCTCTTGAAAAATCTGGGAAATTTTGACATTTTCCTCAAGCCTTAGAGTCACCCCTCATCAAACACAATCCCTGGCCAGTCCTGAGAATCACTTTGCAGTCTCTAAGTGCTACTCTCCAGAGACTCTAGCAAGGGCTTCTCACCCTCAGCACTGTGACATTTGGGCTGGACAATTCTTTTGGGGATGGGCTTGGGGGGAGCTGTCTTGTGCACTGAAGAATGTTTAGCAGCATCCCTGGCCTCCGCCCACTAGATCCTAGTAGCATTTTCTGAATCAAAGCAATCAAAAATGTTGCCAGACATTGTCAAAAGTCCCTTGGGGGAAGGGCAAAATCACTCCCAATTGAGAACCACTCTATCCCAATTCTTAGCCTTATTTTTTGAATGTCACAGTCCTTTGTTGAATCGAATCTGTTTTTAAAGATTTTTTTTAATTTTTTTTATTTGACAGAGAGAGAGACAGCAAGAGAGGGGACACAAGCAGGGGGAGTGGGAGAGGGAGAAACAGGCTTCCCACTGAGCAGGGAGCCCGATGCTGAACTCGATCCCAGGACCCCAAGATCATGACCTGAGCCGAAGGCAGATGCTTAACAACTGAGCCACCCAGGCACCCCGAACTGAATCTGTTTTTAGTCCACAGCAATACCCAGCTGGGCTTCTAGCCACACTTTACTAACTTTTAACTTAGAAATATCTCAGCTTCTGCTAATCTCTATTGAAATATATCCTAAGAGTGTACCCATTTCTCTAACCTGTCATGATCACTTGCAGGTTTAATTCTGATCTCTCAAGGGTATTTATCTGTGCATGCGGTTTTGTGTTACCAGCAAATCTGGACTATGTTCCTAACAGCAAATGTTGAATGGAGAGAAACACATGTAATTTTGCACTTCAAAGCTGGGTCATTCCAGTGAGGTATTTCCCAAGCATATTTTTGTTTTTGTCCTACTGGGAGAAAGGGGTTATCTCTAACCAAAAATATGTCATCATTTATACTGCTTCAGACAATAAGCTACATAGTCAGCACCCCCACTCCACCCCAGCCTTCCCTGGGTGTGTAGATGGTTTGATACAGAGCCAGGTGAGCAACACCCCAGTCAGAAGGCATATCCAAAGGCATCCTTTTCATGGTGGCTCAAAACCTTTAACAGCACCCCAATGAAAACCCAAACTCTTTAGCATGGTTTTCAAAGGAGCCATTCCTAATTTAACTTTAACCTGTCTTTCTAGCGTATCTTCCATTATCCATACACACAAACTCCCTCTTGAGCCAGGTGAGATGCCTTACAAGCCCCTCACCCTTACCCTTATCCTTGCACTTCTGCCTCCAAGTCCTGGTGCTGTTCTCTCTGCTTTGAATACCCTCTCTTCCCTCTCAGTTTCAGCCTCTGCTGATATAGCCTTTCTGTGAATCCCTTCTCATGTTCTGTGCCACTCAATTATGATCTACTTTATGTTGTTTTGCATATAAACTGCTTGAGCCCTAGGACTTCATCCTTCACTGGGCCTTGAGAAGTGCTGGCCAGAAACCCAAGCTCACTGCAGAACCACTAGAGGGAGCCTGTGCTAGGACTTCCTCCGGAGGGGCTCACCCAGGGGTTACAAACTTCCTGGCTAATGCCATGTTATCAGGTCAAAATCACCCAGATTGGATGGAAAATGTACATCATTAGTTGAGAATGAGTTTGGAACCTGTAGTAAAGAGGATAGGGAAATCCAAAAGAACGTGAACCCAGGAGAGTCTCTGAAGGCTTTCCCAGACAAACCTTCAGTGGCACATGTATTCCCGCTCGAGATCTCTGGGAAACAGAATCCCTTCCATGAAGACTATGCAGCTCCAGGTGGGAATTTCTGTGTCAGAATGGCTTTTCAGGACATGCATAAATGATACCTACCGGCTCAGTGACTCTCTTCCAGAAAATAGCAAGCAGGAAGACAGCTGATATGGGTGGTCCCAAGTAACTGGTAATGGACTGGATGTAATCGAAGAGCTGCCCACTTTGTGCTGACTGCACAATGGGCACCCAGGCAATGCTGATGCCTATCAGCACCAGGATGAACAACCTGAAATCAAAGCCCCCCAGTACAGTGTCAATAAATGGCTCTATATGAATAAATATATATTACTATGTATCAGATGTGTTTGTGTGTGTATATATATATAACTAGCAAATACATATGCACATAAATGTATATATTTATGTGTGTGCATAATTTCATTTATTATAATTATATATACATGTTGTTTGTGTGTGTAATATGACCACAACAAGGAAAAATAATTAGCAAATTCATTCTTGAGGGTTTTTTTCCTCTGTATTCTGCTTCTTTGAGAAAGTCATCTGTGCCTGTGAATAAGTGAAATGCACTTAACTAACCTAAACTAGTCACTGCCATAAGAGAATCACACTTTGACAAGTAGCAGAGTGTAGGAACAAAGGTATGGATTTGGGAGCCAAGCAGTCCTGGATTCAAATCTTTCTTTTCTCTATGTGACATAGGACACCTTGCTTAACCTCTCTGAGTCTCAATTTCTCTATATGCAAATTGGGAATAATATGACTGACCTTGCAATTTTGGAATAAGGATCAGCTATAGCAAAACACCTAACAAACAGTAGGTACTCAATAAATAGTAAAGGCCATAATTTTTATTTTCTTCTCCTCCTCCCCCTTCTCCTCTTCACTTCATAAATTGAAAACTACAGCCAAAAAGAGTTTATAAAGGAACAGTCTAGTTAGAAAGGGACACTACCAAGTACGTCCAGCTCTCCTCTTGAATTTTACTTCAAGTTTTGAAGAGATTGGAGGGTTCCCTTACAAGCTCCTCTTACTTGTGCTCTTGATTTAATTAGAAAGAAGGCTATGATTCCCTTACCTCACTTACATGAATTTAAGGCAAAAGAGTCTTAAACTAACCTTTGCAAAGCAGTGTTTTCACTCATATATTTCTCTCTCTGGAATGCCCTTCCCACTACCCCCCATTTACCCAAATCCTACCCACAATTTTGACCTCAGCTCAGGCCTCCCTCTTCCAGGAGCTTCCCCAACTACTGCATGCCATGTTCACCTCTCCCTTCTTTGACTCCTTGATTGCTCTTACAGTCCCCATAGCAAAGTTTGGGATTGTCTCCTGTAAGCTCATCTAGGGCAGGGATAAGCTCCAGGGCAGCAGTCATGGGATGCAAAAAAGTGTGAGCCCCAACAACCTCAGAGCCAAGGGGCCAGCCCTGAGCAAAGCAACAAAATGGTTCTCTTTTCATGTTGCATCTCGAGCCTTATAGATAACAGGGCGGGTGGGAAACAGTAAAGTCCTTTCTAAGGAAAAAAACAGTCAGGGTGATGGTGTTGCTTTCTGTGAAGCAAAGTAGTAGACTTGGGCCTGGTCAGATCTCCCCTGGGTGCCAGGTGGCTCATCACCTGACAATGGACTGTCATTTTCCCTTTCCTTCCTTTGCCCTAATCTTATTGATGAGGCCTATGAGGTGGCAGTCCATACCCCTCCTGCACTCATTGTGAAATTTCTCTTGACTGACATCACAGGGACTTGATCCCCCTGCTCTGAGAAGTTGACCTGCCATAGCCCCACAAAGAGACATAGTAGAGTTTTAGTTAGTCCTCTATCCAAAGCATCTGTTCTATGGATAGTCAAGATTATGAGCACCTCTGATCCATGCATCAACGCTTCTGGCTTTCAGTATCCTGTTGTGTCCATTATCCCATTTGGCAATAACAAATGTATGTATAGCATGGTGTTTTAGACTTTACAGAGCATGTTCCCAAGCACAGTATCACTTGATCCTCACAATGGTCATGCAAAATGTTGTAGCAAAGGGTCGAGGCATCAGAGGCATCTGGGCCTTGAAGATGGCCCATGTGAAGACCTACAGTGTCGAGGGCTGAGGAGGCCCACATGGGGCAGTATAAAGGGCCTTGGACAAGGACTCACTTGGCCTGATTTCCAGTCCTGGTTCTGCCACTGTCCAGACTACCTGGATTTAGGCAAGACGAGCCTCCTTTTGGGTGCCTGGGTGGCTCAGTCGTTAAGCATCTGCCTTCAGCTCAGGTCATGATCCCAGAGTCCTGGGATCAAGCCCTGCATCGGGCTCCCTGCTTTGTGAGGAGTCTGCTTCTCCCTCTGCTTCCCTCTCTCTCCCTCTCATGAATAAAGAAAATCTTAAAAAAAAAAAAAGACAAGCCTCCTTTTGCTTGTTGATAAACTGAGGGTTAGATTAGATGATTTCTGATGTCATATCTTACTCCAGACAGGCATTGTTTGAGATCTTCAACTTGAAGTTAAATGCCACTGAAGTGAAAATATAACTAGCCACAGAGGTTACTCCCATTCTAACCAAGCATCTACCAGTCTTCTCTACCTTGAGGGGTAGCACAGATCATTCAGTCTTTCCTGATGGGTGGCAAGGAGAAGCTGCACTTACCTTCCTGCAATCATGAGCTCTTTCTCAGATGCTCCCTTCCGGATCTTGGTATAGATGTCCATGGTGAAGAGGGTGCTGGCGCTATTGAAAATGGAGGTTAAGGAGCTCATGAGAGAGGCCAACATGACTGACAGCATCAGGCCTCGCAGTCCTGAAAGAGAAGGAGATTCTGAGTGGCACACACAGCAACTCAGCTCTTTTGTTTTTGTTTTGTTTTGTTTTTAATTTTGTTTTTCTTTTTTTAAGATTTTTTTTTTTTTATTCATGAGAGACACACAGAGAGAGAGAGAGGCAGAGGGAGAAGCAGGCTCCCAAGGAGCAGGGAGCCCGATGCGGGACTCGATCCCAGGACCCTGGGACCATGACCTGAGCCGAAGGCAGACGCTTAACCATCTGAGCCACCCAGGCGCCCCTTTTGCACTTAGAAATTGTGAGAACTCAAGCTTTGTTTGCCTTCTGAAACCATGCCATGTTCTCCAACTTGTCTCTCCATAAAGACTAGATATTATATTGTAAGCCCAAAGCAGTCAACAGAGAGATAAGGACAAAATATATATGAGGTAAATACTTTGCAACTGAATGATGATGATGATGGTGGTAATGGTGGTTAATGGTGATGGTGGTGATGATGTGTGTGTGAGTCCATCTAAAAGGAGTTTTATAAGGTCTTTTACTTAAAAATTCATGGTATAGCAGAAAGATTAAAAGTAGGATTCAAAAGATGAGGTTCTCAAGAAAGTAAAAATTCCATAGAATGGAAGGAAATACTTGCAATTCATATATCTAATAAGGGTCTAGTATGCAGAATATATAAAGAACATGTATAACTGAATAATAAAAAAGACAAGTAATCCAATTAAAATGGGTAAAGAACTTGAATAGAAACTTCTCCAAAGAAGATAAACAAGTGGCTAATAATCACATGAAAAGATGCTCAACATCAGGGAGATTCAAACCAAAACTACAATAAAATACTACTTTGTACCCACTAGGGTGGCTATAATAAAAAAGAAGGAAGGAAGGAATGGAAGGAAGGAAAGAAGAGAGGGAGGGAGGGAGGGAGAGAGAGAGAGAGAGAGAGAGAGAGAGAGAAAGAAAGAGAGAAAGAAAGAAAGAAAGAAAGAAAGAGAGAGAGAGAGAGAGAGAAAGAAAGAAAGAAAGAGAAAGAAAGAAAGAAAGAAAGAAAGAAAGAAAGAAAGAAAGAAAGAAAGAAAGAAAGAAAGAAAGGAAGGAAGGAAGGAAGGAAGGAAGAAAATATAACAACAAGTGTGGGTGGAGATGTGGAGAAATAGGAACCCTCATACATTGTTAGCAGTAATGTAAAAGGGCACAGTCACTGTGGCAAATGGTCTAGCAGTTTCTCAAGTTAAACATGCAATTACCATATGATTATTAATTTCACTTCTAGGTATCTGCTCAAAAGAAATAGAAACATGTGTCCACATAAAAACTTGAACATGAGGGGCCCCTGGGTGGCTCAGTCGGTTGAGTGTCTGACTCTTGATTTCAGCTCAGGTGATGATCTCAGGGTCATGAGACTGAGTCCCAAACTGGGCTCCATGCTCAGTGGCAAGTCTGCTTAAGATTTTCTCTCTCCTTCTTCCTCTGCCCCTCCCCCACTCTCTCTCTCTCTAAAATAATCTTTAAATAAAACCTCGAACATGAATGTTCATAGTAGTATTATTTATAATAGCTGAAATAACACATGTCCATCAACTGATAAATGGATAAACAAAGAGTGATACACCCATGCAATGGACTATCATTTATCAGTAAAAAAGAATGAAGTACTAATGCATGCTACAATGTGGATAAACCTTGAAAAGGTTCTGCTAAGTGAAAGAAGCCAAACACAAAGTACAACTATTGTATAATCTCATTTATGTTAAATGCTCAAAGCAAGCAAATCCGTAGAGACAGGGAATAGATCAATGGTTGCCTAGGGCTACGGGGGTTGGGTAAAATGTGGGATGACTGTTATTGGGTACAGGATTTCTTTTGGAGATGATAAAAATTTTCTAAAACTATGGTGATGGTTGCACACCTCTGAATATACTAACATACCATTGAATTGTATGCCTTAAGTGATAAATCATATGTATGTGAATTATAGCTCAATAAAGTTGTCACTGAAAAACAAAAGACAAGGCTGTATTTCCAAACTCCGACCCTAAGCAAGTTATGCTAACCTCTAGGCCTCATCTCTTGGTGTGTTGAATGGGGATAATACTACACCTGCCCAAATCAGAATAAGGAATTGTCCTTTTAAAATTTCTCCCAATCAGGGGCGCCTTGGTGGCTCAGATGGTTAAGTGTGTCTGCCTTTGGCTCAGGTCATGATCCCAGGGTCCTGGGATCAAGCCCCGCATTGGGCTCCCTGCTTTGGCAGGGAGCCTGCTTCTCCCTCTCTTTCTACTGTTCCCCCTGCTTGTGCTCTCTCACTCTCCCTGTCAAATAAATAAGTAAAATCTAAATAAATAAATAAATAAAATTTCTCCCAATCATGGCCAGCATGGTTGGCTATAATCTCTATCACTACTTCCATACCAAGGACAGCATAAAGTTGTCCCTGCTAGGCTGGAAGGCCAGGTCATGCTGAGGGCCCACCATGAAGAGTACAGTCTTAGAAGTAAAAGTAACCTTAGTTGTCACCTAGGCTTACCATCCATTGGTAGAATCCCTTCTTCTGCCCAAATTCTCCAGCAACAGGAAATCCACAACTGCACAGGGGGTCTGCTCCCTCTTGGACAATCCTAACTAGGCTGATATCTGCCTCTTTATAGCCTCAGACACAGTCCGTAAGCTACCCAACAGAAGAGGTCTCACTGTTCACCTACTTTACCATTTTTCATATATTCAAAGATAATTCATGTCCTCTTGAACTCTCTCTTCTCCACACTAAAGATCCTCAGTTTCTTACAATATTCTTTATAATTGGGCTTGGGGGCCCAAATATACAGAACTTGACATATTACCTCTATTAAACTTGAGCTTATTAGATTTGAGTCAACATTCCTGCCTGTTGAGATCTTTTTGGTACATGATTCTATCATTCCTCTAGGTTTTGTATCTGCAAATAATTTTATAGTTTTGTTTTCATCTTGCAAGAAGAAAAATAAAGGCTGCCAGCTTCAATTATTTTGTCATTTGTTTTGGGAGTTTTTTTTAAGATTTTATTTATTTTTTAGAGAGACAGAGCAGAAGCAGTGGGAGTGGCAGGCAGGGGGAAAGAGAACCAGGACCCTGGGATCATGAACTGAGCCAAAAGCAGATGCTTAACCAACTAAGCCACCCAGGTGCCCCTGTTGGGAGTTTTTCAATGGTTCCTCCTGAGCTTGTAGCACATAAACCACAGGAGTTACAAAGATCCTCTAGTCCAATTCCCTCACTTTTCAGTTGACAAAACAAAGGTCCACTTCAAGGAGTTAGGAGGTAGGGCTTCGAGCCCTAGCTCTGCCATTTGTTCAGGGTTACTTTAGTTAATTGTAAAGCTGGGATAAAGCTCTCCCCTCTGTACTACACTCTTACCAAACTCTCTTATTCACTCAATAAATATTTGTTGAACATAATTTTACGGTGGCTCTGGCAAGAAATAATGGTATATCAATGCAGGGTGATAGAGGTAAAAAATAGAAAGAGATAGATGAATATAAGAGATATTTAGGAGGCAAAATGGACAGAATTTAGTGACAGATTGGTGGGGCAACATTTACCGACCAAGTGGAAGAGGCTGAATCTTCAAATGAGACAAAAAGGAGCAGCCTAAAGGATGGAGATAAAACAGACAAATAGGAGAGTATAGTATAATGGAATCCAAGAGAAGAGATAACGGAAGAAAGATGAGTGATCAATAAAGCTGAATGCTACTGAGGGGTCAAGTAAGATAAGGAATGGAAAATTTCTATTTAATCTAGCACAGGAAGTCACTGGAAAATTCAGTGTTTACAGAAGCCAGATTCTAGCTGAAGATGAGGGAATGGTAATGGTACATGTAAACACAGCATTTTGTTGTCTTGCGAGTCATGCATTTTCCTGTCATGTACAGTTCACTCTAGCACAGTGTTCAGAACTACAGTCTCACCCACAATCTGCCCTTCTAAAGAAACAACATAAACAGGGGCACTTGGATGGTTCTAGAGCATGCGACTCTTGATCTCGGGGTTGTGAGTTCAAGCCTCACATTGGGTGTAGAGATTACTTTAAAAAAAAATTTTTTTTAGGGGAAAACCTGGGTGGCTCAGTCAGTTGATTTCTTAGTTTTGTCTCAGGTCATGATCTCAGGGTCCTGGGATCGAGCCCCGCGTCAGGCTCCACTCTCAGCAGGGAGTCTGCTTCAAGATTCTCTCCCTCCCCCTATGCCCCTCCCCCCACTCACTCATGCTCTCTCTCTCTCTTTCTAAAATAAATATGTAGGGACTCCTGGGTGGCTCAGTCAGTTAAGCATCTGCCTTCAGCTCAGGTCATGATCCCAGGGTCCTGGGATTGAGTCCCACATCAGGGGGAGGGGGGTGGTCCTTGCTCAGCAGGGAGCCTGCTTCTCCCTCTGCCTGCTGTTCCCCCTGCTTGTGCTCTCTTTCTCTCTCTGACAAATAAATAAATCATTTTAAGAATAAAAAATAAAAATAAAATAAGTAAATCATTTCAAAAATGTTTTAAATCTTAAAAAAAAGAGAAAGAGGAATAACATAAACACCCCCACATAGTTCAGTGTAATCCAAACCAGAACTCTAAAAGAACCAGCCATGTGACTCTTCTAATTGCAACCTTAATTAATAAGCAGCCCAGTTCAGTGGAATAGTTAACAATTACCCCCATTTTTATAGAATTTGAATGCAAATGGTTTGCCCAAGGTCACACATCCAGTTTGTGGTTTAAAAAAAAAAAAAAAACTTCAATTCCAGCCTTGAGCACAGTTATGCAAGCCAGACACTGAGTTGCTATGTGGCCTTGGAAAAAAATCATTTTCCTTCTGTAGGTCTCAGTTTCCCTAACTATAAAATGAAGAGGTTTGACTAGATAGTCTCTAGGTTTCCTCTCAGTAATAAAATTTATAAGTTTATTATAAATTTTCCTGATCAATACCTTTGAATTTTTAGCCTCCTGAGACCCCCTAACCCAATGAGGTTTGCATCCCTTGATCCAGAATTAGATTTTTCTTCGACATGAAACATGAACAGTAGCCCTACAGGTCTAACCCAAAACTATTCTGGACTCCAAGTACTCAATCACCTAGGATAACACATTCTCTTTAGTGAGAAGCCCCCTTGTGGTCCATCCATCTACTGCCTCAAACTTCCTCATTCAATAGCTAAAACTGTTCTGCCTTTCCTCCTTAGAATATCAATTCATTCTCAAGGAAAAACTCCACTTAGTTTAAGCTTTCATGTTAATGTCTGTTGGAGAGCTCCAAAAGATCTTCTAGATGAGCATGGAAAAGTTGTTTTTTTCACTAGCACATTTTCAGATCACCTCTTTTCCACAACGGACTGATGGACACATGCTAGGTCTCATAGAGCTCAACCAAGTCATATGTCTCCTTTCCACTGAAGGAAGACATGTTCAAAAACTGAGGACACCCAGAGGAAAGCCTTCCCTACTGGGCCCCCAGGCTCAGAAATGGCTTTTCCCCAGAAGGCCACAGAAATCTACATCAAGTGGAAGCCAAATCAGCCTCCAAAGAAAGACTTTGCCAGCAAGATGACTCTCACCATTGGGCATGAGCTCCACCACCAAGGTCGGGTAAGCAATGTTGGTACAGCCAACCTCAGTACCGCAATATTTCTTACACTCCGAGGGGACAGTGCAGGCAATTTTTTCTGAGGAAAGATGAGAGCCATGTCAGCAAGCAGACATCGGGGAAATATTTCCAAGATTCACTTTCCTTTTTTTTATTTAAATTCAATTAGCCAACATATAGTATATCATTAGCTTTTGATGTAGTGTTCAATGATTCATCAATTGTGTATAACACCCAGTGCTCATCAGATCACATGCCCTCCCCAATGACCATCACCCAGACCCCATCCCCCCCACTCCCTCCCTTCCACAACCCTCAGTTTGTTTCCCGGAGTCCGGAGTGTCTCATAGTTTGTCTCCGTCTCTGATTTCTTCCCATTCAGGTGTCCCTCCCTTCCCCTATGGTCCTCTGCCCTATTCCCAAATTCCACATATGAGTAAAACCATATGATAATTGTCTTTTTCTGATTAACTAATTTTAATTGCACCAAAAACTATAAGATACCTAGGAATAAACCTAACAAAAGAGGTAAAGGATCTGTACTCTAGAAACTACAGAACCTTATGAAAGAAATTGAGGAAGACACAATGGGATGGAAAAACATTCCATGCTCCTGGATTAGAAGAATAAACATTGTTAAAATGTCTATGTGGCCCAGAGCAATCTACACATTCAATGCAATCCCTATCAAAATACCATTGACATTTTTCACAGAGCTGAAACAAACAATCCTAAAATTTGTATGGAACAAGATTCACTTTCTTAAAATAAGGCTTCAAACAGGACATTCCTGCCTAAGGCCCTGAATTGGTTCCACAGAGAGTGCAGCTCCAAGCTGAGCCCTTCCATGCCATGCCCCTGCCCTGCTGGTATGACCATCTCCAAGATCTGACTAGGAAGAAAAGGATTCTTAGGCAGAGGAGTGGGGGAAGCAAAGCAATGCTCAGGGCGGGAAGAGAAGGGGCACAGTCTTTAGACTTTAGCTATGCCTCCCTACAGCTTAGCACTGACTACTGTCTTGTTTCTCCTGAAGATCATAGTGACTTGTGGCTCCTAATTTTGAGGTTTATTTGAAGCAGCTTTTTTGCAAGTAGGATTGAACTGAGGGAACTCCCCAGTGGGAGGGCTATCGGGTAGTACTTCCAAAATGTGAAAAATCTGGGGTAGAGAAAGACAAGGAGTAGCCTGGGAGAGGAAGGGGAAATGATCTAAAGACTTGGACAAAATTCCAGTAACTTCTTTAGAATTAAATCAACAAACATTTATTGGGTACCTACTACAGATATATCATTTAGTGCTGCTCCTTAGAGTGCTGATTCATTATAGCACTATCTCAAATACTTTTATGTGTGTTATACCCATTAGAATATAAATTATTCAGTTAGGAATATTTTTCTCATGACAGGTGAGCCAGCATAGGAGTATAAAAGATCTAATAGGAATGCTAATAACGGCCAACGGCAGCAAGTGCCTCCAGACTGTCTTGTCTTCATTTTAGGAGCTCACCAAAGTTTCACTCCCTGGTGCTCTCTTTTTTGCCATTATTTCATATTCCAGGAAACAGTTTTGACCTATGATGGCTGACTGAAAAAAATGCAATGCTGGAGAAGTCACAAAAGGGTCAAAAAGACTCTATTACCCTAGATAGCAAAGTATAAGGCTCAGGGCTCTTCAAAGAAATGGCCCAAGAAACAGGGCTCTGAGCATCAAGCAATTAGAGACTGGCCAGGGTCCTTTGACATTAAATTTTACACACTGAGGAAGGAAGACTGAGCAAAATGCTAGCAAATATTAGTTGGAAGAAGCTACAGCTGGAAGTGTATCATGACTTCAGAGAATTCACAAAAGGGGAGAAAGTAATTGTCATTGTAAGGAACCAGGGAAGACAACCCCACAGGTTCTGTGACCTCAAGTTGTTTGCTATGTAAAGGGGGAACAATAATGCTTGGTAATTGTGGCAAGAAAAAAAAAAAGAGGAAGAGCAGCAAGCTATAGGGCTTTAGAAGTGACACAGAGCCAGAAAAGTGGGAGAGAGTGGCTGCTGAGTCCAGCAAAAGGGATCACCTGTGTACAGGATGCGGCTGATCATTCCTGGCATCACCATGAGGAACATGGGCAGCAGCTTCATGTACCCACACAGGATACAGCCGGCCTTCACATGAGACATGTTTTTGGCTGAGAGGCAGCGTTGCACAATGACCTGCCGGGGAAAGCCAGTAAGAGAGGGGTGCAGGCCAGAGACCTCTCAACGTCCTCTGGCTACCCTCAGCTCCCCTCCCACATGTTCTTGGTTCTTGGCCTGCGAGCCCCTTGTCACTAAGGCTCAGTGACCCCAGACCATATGAGCTCAACCCTACCGTACCTAACACCACAAGCCGTAGACAGACAGGAGTCCCTGTAGAGACGTGGGGAATACCCCATCCACCCCACGCATCCAGCATGGGTACCTGATCTGTGCACCAGTACCACAGGGAAAGGATGGACAACCCAAAGATGATCCCAGGCCATGGCAGGTCTCCTTTGAGGGGATCTCGGAAGATGTGAAAAGAGTCAGCTCTTGGTGTATAGCAGTCTTTGTTGATGGTGATGTTTCCATCAGTAATCACAGTTGGAATGGCGTTCATGTACTTTGTCATGAAGGCATCATACCCTCCCACTTTGTGGAAAGCTGGAAAACATCAGCAACAAACATCCTAAAACTCTCAACTCTTCATTCGGGTTTCTTCCTGTGGATGCCTGAGAAACCACCCTCACTGTGTGGTCTTGGGAAAGTCACTTCCCTATTCTGGGCCTCAGCTCTCTCATCCATAGAATGGGATTATTAACCCTGCCTAGCCTCCTGGGGTGGGGGGGCTCCTGTGAGGGTCTAAACCAATAACCTGTGAAAGTATTTTATTTATTTATTTTTTTTTTAAAGATTTTATTTATTTATTTGAGAGAGAGAGAGAATGAGAGATAGAGAGCACGAGAGGGAAGAGGGTCAGAGGGAGAAGCAGACTCCCCGCTGAGCAGGGAGCCCGATGCGGGACTCGATCCCGGGACTCCAGGATCATGACCTGAGCCGAAGGCAGTCGCTTAACCAACTGAGCCACCCAGGCGCCCCAACCTGTGAAAGTATTTTAACCATGAAACTTTTTAAAAAGGGAAAGTACTTGGGTGCCTGGGTGGCTCAGGTGGTTAAGCGACTGCCTTCGGCTCAGGTCATGATCCTGGAGTCCAGGGATCGAGTCCCACATCGGGCTCCCTGCTCGGCAGGGAGTCTGCTTCTCCCTCTGCCCCTCTTCCCTCTCATGCTTTCTATCTCTCATTCTCTCTCTCTCAAATAAATAAATAAAATCTTTTTAAAAAAATAAAATAAAAAGGGAAAGTACTTGGACTTATTAAAAGAAAGACGTTGGTTTTAAATATTCAAAGACGTTTCCCCCTCACCCTTTGCTGTCAGCAGCAGCCTTTAAAATCCCGCACAGAGACCTAGAGACCCACAGACTCAGCCATACCATCCCTGGTCACAACAATGTGGTAGGATGGACAGAGAAAGAAAGGGTAAGGAGTCTGGAGCCCAACAACCTCTTTGCTGTGTGTCCTTGAATAAGGCATTCTAGCTTCTGCCCTGCAGACCCCACCACCACTACCACCACCACTAGGGAAAAACAAATGGAAGCTCTTGGAAACAGAGAATAGAGAGGCTTCACAGGACACACAGAAAGTATGGGCCCTCTTAAAAATGCATTTTATATTCTCCCATAACAAGTACCTCCATATCTAGTGTCTCCAGTCTTGTCTTTAGGATTTTACAGACAAATAAAATTTCAAAATTGGGGTCAGGGGCCAACATAGACAAGCTAGTTTTTTAAATTTTGTCAAATAAGGACATAAACAAGAAAATGATCACTTACTATCATCAATTCATAAAATAAAGGACATTTAACATCAAATATAGGCAAGATGTAATCTGAGGTTTAAGATACAACATTGAATATATTTAGCCTGATGGATATTTAGATGTATCCCTTTTTTTGTCCAGTTTCTCTGTGGAGAGCAGGCCCAGCCTGAGATTTCTAGGGCTGAGGAAGGTGCCCCTGCACACCCACTGTGGCGGCCAATTCAGGCTGGACCACTCCCCTGGGGAGGGCAGAGGATACCCAGCTCACTGCCTGGGCCAGCAGCAGGCAGGGAGGTTAGACTTGATTTTTTTCTCCCTAGGCCTCTTCCTCTGCCTCCCTGCCTCCTCAGCCTGCCCCAGCCCCACTTACCAAACCCAGTCAGAATGAAAGACCCCACCAGCATGATCGCCGTCTGCAAAGTGTCAGTGTAAATCACAGCCGCCAGGCCCCCTAAACAGGCAAAGAAAATAATACATGTGACCTAATGTAGGAGGACCACCTGTCTGTGTGGTCCAGCCTACCTCCTTTGCCCAATCCCTGGCCCTCTCCCTCTGCACATCCTCTGAGAACACCCCTCAGTCACCTGTCTGCCTTTCCTTCCTTCCCTCCCTTGTCTTGTTATAGCAATCTATTACCGAACATGTTCCCACACCTCTACTTCTCACAGAAATGCTGGGAAGACCTTGGAAAAAGGAGAATGTTTCTCCCTATTTGAGAAGGAGGAGTTTGATGTGACTGAAGGCAGAAGATGGTGCAAAGGAGATGGCTGTGGTAAGAACTGTCTCCCACAAACAAAGGCACGGAAGAGCAAAGAGTTAACATCTCTACAAGGTGTTCGGGTGTTACCAAATCTGCACATTTCGAAGGGCTACTTCCATGCACACCTGCTCTCTCTTTACTCAGATCATCTAAGTAACTTCTTGTCCCCAAAGCTGTATAACTTCTTGTCTCCAAATTCCATTGCTGACCCTGGCTCCCCTATCGGGAACAGAGTAACACCTCTGCAAAGGGGTCCCCAACTGTCCCTGTCATCAGCTTCTCCAGTCACCTCTCGAGTCTTCCTCTAAAATCTCTTTTTTGTGTCACTCCCTCCCTTCCCAACTACAGTGCCTTCCAGTGCCTATCACATCAAATCCAAGGCCTCCTTCTGGCTTCCAAGCCCCCTGCACTGTGACCTCTTTTGAACTATCAGGGCTTATCACTCCACACACACCTCAACTACCTCCCATTGACCACCGTTCTCCAGCCAAACGCATCTGCTTGCTCACCCTGCCCCAGCCCCATGCCATGCCCATTCCTGACTCCATTCCCTTGCTCTCCCCATTCCTGCACCTGGTAGCCCCTCTCTGATTCTCCCAACTCAGCCAACTTCTATCCACAACCTGGAAGGCCAGTCCCTGCCCCACTTCCTAGAAGAAGCTACACTAACTATTCCAGCCAACACTGGAGTTTTCTGGGACTCCCATATCAGTTGTTGGGTCTGAGCTTTGGCACTAAGCACTCAATTCTACAACTGTTTCCTAGGTGTATCTCTCCTCCTCGAGAGGAGCTTTGTCTCCTACTTCCTCCTCCTTTCCTGGGCTTCGGCTGAGTCATTTGTATGGACTCACCTGTGATTGTGTAAAGGCCAGTGATTGCCAATAAGAGAAAGATGGCCAGGTACAGATCCAGACCCATGGCCAAGTTGATAAATATGGCCCCAGAGAAGATGTCTGCCTGGAAGAAGAGAAGAGGCAGAGTTAGGGGTGAAGGAGGCCAGCTGACTGCAGGTTGCACCCAGGGCCTGGCTGAGGCACTTCAGCTGCAGAGACAAGGTGGCAAACTTGGAGTGGGTAGCAGAAGGCGTCTCCTGAGTAATGTCAATGCCTGTGATTTCTGGGCCCAATGTTGGCCCACACCCCCCTTGCCCTTTGGTTAAAATCCCCCAATTAAAAGTTCATATTTTTATCCCCGGGTAAGAATATGAAAGACAAGTACTGCACAATGCCACATATATGAAGTATCTAAAACACTCAAATTTGTATAATCAAAGACTAGAATGGTGATTACCAGGGGCTGAGGGGAGAAGGAAATGGGGAGTTATTAATCAACAGGCATAAAGTTTCAGTTAAGTAAGATGAGTAAGCTCTAGAGATCTGCCACACAACACTGTGCCTATAGTCAACAATAATGTATTTGACGCTTAAAATCTGTCAAAATTTTGATAGATGGCATGTTGAGTGTTCTTACCACAACAAAATAAAATAAAAACACAAACACCTCAGAGTCATGCTCTATTCCTAAGTTTCTCAACAAGCTTTATTCAAGATGATAATAGATATCCCATGGGGGGGAAAAAGGATTCCCTAGTCAGAGATCTGTGAAGTGCTGGATTAAGTGAAGTTAAGACAGTTTCCTCAACACACAACTTCCCTGAGCCTTTAATATATAGTATGTACTGTGAATCCCCAGGAGGGGAATGTGGTAAATGATGCTTCACAAACTTATTTAACTATAGAACTTTGTTTGCCAAGGAATAACTATTAACACCTTGAGGTTCCTCCCAACCCACCTGTAGACTGCTGGTCTAAGCTATTTTCTATCATTTACACCTCAGTGTGCAAATGTTTATCAGATCTATTTCCAAAAGCAAGTACTAAAGAGTCCATGAGAGGGAAACCCCAACCATACTCCGGAGTGGAGAGAAACTTTAGCAACATCATAGTTTTATCTTCTCAGCCCAGATGGAGTCCACCTTGACTCAAACACAACCAGAACATCACCAATTATCTTTTGCATGGCAGGCTTGTTTCTAGGTGGCTTTGTCTAGATTATATCATGAAACTTTAGGGAGAAGTGTTCCCTCTTCCCTCCCAAATTCACCAGTTATGTTCTTGATGCAGTTCTCTTCCTCCTACCTGCCTCATTAGCCCCATAAAAAACAAACCAAAAAAAAAAAAAAAAAAAAAAACCTTCTACCTGGCAGGATGGTGCAGTGGCTAATTTAAACCAAACAGAGAGTACCAGAGTCACCCAAAATGAATTTTCATGGCAGTTCCAAAATACTACCAGGATGGGTAGTATTAAGGGATGATCATGATAAATCTTTTATTTTCAAATTGCTAGGTGTGAAAGAAACTAGACGTCCCCTAGATGCAATGCACGAGTTATTTCACTGCATAAAACCTAATATATTTCAGGGTGTGTAATGGGCCACCTAGTCATAACCCGGGGAATGGTGCCCTTGCATCTCCTCTCCAATCTTAGCTTCCCCACCTCCTTACAGCTCCTTGGGGCCCTCCAGTGGCTCAGCTCCCCACCAGTCAAATCTCCTATTCCCTGCCGCTATTAGTTGGCAGAGAGATTGTCTCACACCAGCTCCAAGCTTATGTGCTAATGCACAACTCCCTCTCCCAAGATGGGTCTCCTAAGGATTGCTGCCTTAGCTCCCCTGCAGATTCCCTAGCCCCAGGGTACTTAATATCATTGTCTTTCCTGGTGGAGGAGGAGATGCAGAGTCAGAAGGTAAGGAGAGAATGGTGACTTAGAAAGAGACCATCCAAGGGCTAGTGGTCAGAGGACCTGGGTTTTAATACCAGTGCTGTGATTATAGGACTGAGTGACCTTGGATAAAACATTTCACCTCTCCATGTCTCCGTGTTCTCATCTTTAAAGTAAGAAGCTCTGACTCTGAGTGCTTATGATCCTCAGTGGCTGGAAGTGGGGAAGTCCTGCAGCCAAAGAAAACATTCCCCTCCCAAGTCCTGGACCTGTTCCATCCTATCCTCTAAAGCCAAAGAAGAAGAAAGAGCCCCCAGCTGCACATCAGCCTTGCTAAGGGTGAAATGGCCACTCCTTCCTGACTCTGCACACTGAGCCATTGGAATTGTGATGAGTATTCATAATGCTGGACCCTCTGCTCCCATGCTTCTTTATCATCACATAGTTATTTCAGTTGAAGGGGCCCCTTTATTGATTACACTTCTAACCTCAGGAGTAAATTCTGCCCTTAGAACTCTGAAAGCCAGCAGAAGTGCCACAGGATACTGTGCCATACCTACGTTCACATTAGCCCAGGTGCTCTGACATTAGTCTTTGAATCCTAGGGGCCGAAACTTTATCTGCTTCACTAAGGTTTTTTTTCCCGCCATATCCAGGGAATTTTATAGTTTACCAAATGTTTTCAGGTACATTCATTGTTTTGATCCCCAAAACAAGGTAATAGGACAAATATATTGTCTCTACTCTACAGATGAGAAAGACAAAATTAATGACAAGCTCAAGAGCTAAAATCGGTTCTTTGTCTCCAAGTCCAGTGACTTTCCAACAACACTAAAAGGTAAGAGTTCTCTTTTCTGGAATATTTTCTGCAGACAGCAAGATCTTTTATCATTAAAAAAACATTTTTTTACTTACTTCTAAAATAAAATAACTTATGGGTATAGTTGGAAAAAAGCAGCACAGAAAGTTATACGCTGAAAAGTAAAAGTGTTCCTACTTCCATCACTCAGATCAAAGGTGACAACTGTTAAGAGCTTTTGGTCCACCAGAGGATTTCTTTTTTTTTCTTTAAATTTTTTATTGTTATGTTAATCACCATATATCACATCATTAGTTTTTGATGTAGTGTTCCAAGATTCACTGTTTGTGCATAACATCCAGTGCTCCACGCAGAACGTGCCCTTTTTAATACCCATCACCAGGCTAACCCATCCTCCCACCCCCCTCCCCTCTAGAACCCTCAGTTTGTTTTTCAGAGTCCATCATCTCTCATGGTTCATCTCCCCCTCCAGTTTCCCCGCCTTCATTCTTCCCCTCCTGCTATCTTCTTCTTTTCTTTTTTTCTTAACATATATTGCATTATTTGTTTCAGAGGTACAGATCTGTTATTCAACAGTCTTGCACAATTCACAGTGCTCACCATAGCACATACCCTCCCCAATGTCTATCACCCTGCCACCCCATCCCTCCCACCCCCCACCACTCCAGCAACCCTCAGTTTGTTTCCTGAGATAAAGAATTCCTCATATCAGTGAGGTCATATGATACATGTCTTTCTCTGATTGACTTATTTCGTTCAGCATAACACCCTCCAGTTCTATCCACGTCGTTGCAAATGGCAAGATCTCATTCCTTTTGATGGCTGCATAATATTCCATTGTGTATATAGATATATATATATATATATATATATATATATACCACATCTTATTTGTCCATTCATCTGTCGGTGGACATCTTGGCTCTTTCCACAGTTTGGCTATTGTGGACATTGCTGCTATAAACATTAGGGTGCACGTACCCCTTCGGATCCCTACGTTTGTATCTTTGTGGTAAATACCCAGTAGTGCAATTGCTGGATCGTATGGTAGCTCTATTTTCAACTGTTTGAGGAACCTCCATACTGTTTTCCAGAGTGGCTGCACCAGCTTGCATTCCCACCAACAGTGTAGGAGGGTTCCCCTTTCTCCACATCCCCGCCAACATCTGTCATTTCCTGACTTGTTAATTTTAGCCATTCTGACTGGTGTGAGGTGGTATCTCATTGAATTTTTGATTTGGATTTCCCTGATGCCAAGCGACGTTGAGCCCTTTTTCATGTGTCTGTTGGCCATTTTCCACCAGAGGATTTCTAAATGTCTTGCTGAAAATTATGTCAAATATTAAGTTCCACATCCCCTCAAAATAATAATTATGAAGATGGAAACATGGGAAAATGTATACAGTTTGATGCTAAGATGGGGAAGAAAGATGACAAAATGGTATGCACATACTGATTGCAATTCTGTAAAAGAAAACACACATACAGGCAAAGACACAATATGAAATATCTGAATTAGAGTCATAGGATTATGGGTGCTTTTCCACTCCAGATTTTCTTAAATACCATTGTTCCGTTTTTCTTATAAGTTTCAAAAGTGGGGGGAGCAGAAATTTTAAAACACATTATATTCTCTATTGATATATAAATATACATATATATGTAGTACAAATATAAAAACAGACAGAAGAAAACATACCAAGTTTAAGACATGTATAACTTTTAAGAACAGAGTCAAGAAAGGTAGAAATAGGGACGCCTGGTCATGATCCCAGAGTCCTGGGATTGAGCCCCGGTTCGGGCTCCCTGCTTCAGCAAGAAGTCTGCTTCTCCCTCTCCCTCTGCCCCTCCCCTCTGCTTGTGCGCTCTCTCCCTCTCTCTCAAATAAATAAATAAAATCTTTAAAAAAAAAAAGGGTAGAAATAAGCCTTCCATCATATTTGTAATGTTTTATTTCTTTTCTTTAAAAAATGAGATTTTTTTAAGATCTATAGAATCTGGGTGGTGATATTTGCTATATTAGTCTTTGTACTTCTCTGTATGTTTGAAGCATTTTGTTATTTTTTTATTTATAAAAGTAGGGGAATGAATAGGGAAATACACCGCCAGCATTGATAGAAAAGAACTCTCCTATAATCCTATGAGACCATTTGGTTCACAGCTCTTCCCAGATTGCTCCTTCTCTAAACTTCTCTTAGCCCTTAATAAAGAAAAAAAAAAAGGGAAGGAAACAAGCAAATTTCCCCAATCACGCTAAGTAAAACCAACTTGAAATGAAATCGAAAATTACCATATTCTAGACCAAGGGTCAGCAAACTTTTTCTATAAAGTTTCAGGTAATAAATGTTTTAGGTTTTATACACCATATAGTCAGTCCAACCTGCTCAATTCTACAGTTGAAGCAAGAAAGCAGCCATAGACAATACATCAAGTGGGTGTGGCCATGTTCAAATAAAACTATTTCTACAGGGGCGCCTGGGTGGCTCAGTCGGTTAAGCATCTGCCTTTGGCTCAGGTCATCATCCCAGGGTTCTGGGATCAAGCCCCACGTAGGGCTCCCTGCTCAGTGGGGAGTCTGCTTCTCCTTCTCCCTCCGCCTCTCCCTGCCGCTTGTGTACTCACTCTCTCTGTCTCTCTCTCAAATAAATAAAATGTTAAAAAAAAAAACTATATCTACAAAAACAGGCAGTTGGATTCAGCTCAAAAGCTTTGTTCCCGTCACTTTGAAAATTTGACTGAACAACGTCCATGAGACTCATGGGAATAATAAAATTACAGATTCAGCTGGGAAACCTCTTAGAGTAACTGAGTCTCTGACCATGAGACTTGCATAGATTACTTGTCTCAGCTTTGACACTTTGAGATCCTATGATTTTATATGTGTGCCTTGTGCCCCTTCTTGTCTGAGTTATATCTGAGCACCCAATAAATCCTGCCTGGCAATGACATTTGAGATGGAGAGCCCCATTGCTCAAATTTCTCTTTTCGTTTGTGAAAGTGAATGGCTCAGATAATGAGTATTCAAACCTTAAGTAAAAGCCAAAGCTCTTATTTTCACTCAAGGATCCAAAATGGACAGTGGAGTTGCTGTAAAAGTTTATCGCAGTCATGTTAATAGCCCCAGGAAATAGAAACAGAGACATTTGGTCATCACATGTAATTCATAAAATCTGAGGCTTATCTCAAGTGATTGTGCACACGTAAATAAGATACATGATACTGGGAAATTTTACAGACCAGAATTCTTCTCAGAACTTGATAAGACAGGGTGCCAGGAAGGGGACAGCAGGGAACCAGTAAAATTCAGAGAAGTACATGGAGGAATAATCAAATCTGGGTCTCAGAGCCCAAAACCTGGCCACAAGATGGTAGCCATAGTCAAGATTCTATACCACTGCTGTTCTATGGCCTGGGTTATATCTGGGCCCTGTACCTGAAATGCTTTTTCTCTGCTATCAATTACACACACACTGGATCCCTATAGCCTCCCCTAAGCCTTCCTGGCAGGTCCCTAGTTGTTTCCTGTGTGGATTTGGATCTCACAAGGCCACCTTTCTTCTCTTCTTTTTTTTTTTTTTAAGATTTTTTTTTTAATTTATTTATTTGACAGAGAGAGAGACAGCGAGAGCAGGAACACAAGCAGGGGGAATGGGAGAGGGAGAAGCAGGCTTCCCTGGGAGCAGGGAGCCCGATGTGGGACTCGATCCCAGGACCCTGGGATCATGACCTGAACCGAAGGCAGACACTTAATGACTGAGCCACCCAGGCACCCCACCCTTCTTCTCTTCTTGCCCATCACAAATTACCATGCCTCTACATATACACAACAAGATTGATTAATCTTTGTGTGCAATGTAAATAAATACCTATCTTACTTTGTTAACTTATAATTATTTTCTTTTGTCAATGAACTTTGAACTCATGTGTTATCTTAATATGAGCTCCTAGGAGTTACATTCACCATCAGTATAATTATTTTAATGGTTTCATGCTCTATGACTCATGGTGAACCTGAAGTCAGCCAAACTTATAAAGACAAAGTCTTACGGGTCAACCCTTCCCTGCCCCTGCCCTCTGCTTAAATGTCCCTCCTTCAGATCCTTCATACACCGGTGTGCAGTTGATGCTTTCTCCTCATAGTCCTCTCAAATCCTACTCATGGAAACTTGTTCATATTGTAAGGTTATTTAACTGGCTATCTTAATTTTTCCCATGGTCTTGAATTTTAACTGACTCTGTACTAAAAGAATGAAAGATTTAGAAGTCAGGGGCCACATAATGCCAAAGGTTTTGAGTCAATAACAGGGACCCTGCTGTTCATCCTAGTTCTGCTACTGTTTAACCCCACAGAGTCCCTTCCCTTCTTGGGACCTCAGTTTCTCCAGCTATAAAATGAGAGCGAAGAACATAGGACTAGATGATCTATCTCATTCCATCATGCTATGTCTTCATCCCATCCAACATAGAGCAGAACTGTGAGAAGAACACAGACTTTGGGACTAGAGAGACCTGGGTTCCAATGCCTGATTTTGTTGTATGATTTAGGACAAATTACCTAATTTCTCTGAGACTCGGTTATTTCATCCATGAAGTGGAAGATAAAATAGAAATCCTTACCATGCAGTTCTCATGTGAACTGGAGATGAAAAAAGTAAAGCCCCTATTGGAATCTAAGCAAAGAGACTGGCATTAAATAAAAGGCAGCTATCATCCTTCTTACACAATATTCAAGAGATTTCTGCCTCTGGGAAGCAGGTAGAGCAGGTAGGATGGTGGGCAAGGCCTCCAGCAAGGAGCCCAGAAATTATACAGAGAGGGAACAGCCTATACCAAGTACTTTTCAAAAGCAAAATTCAGAAAAAGCTGACTGCTGGGGGATGGGCTCCATCAGGACTTGAGCTGAGTGAGACTGCCCCTCAGCTATCTGGGGGCTCCCAAGTCAAGGGAGGTTTAATCAGTAACCTAAACAATAGGTGAGGTGATTGCAATGCAGGGAGAGAGGTTGGGCATTTAGTTCATTTATATTACTAACCTCATATCAGCTGCAAGGGCAAAAAGTACCCTTTCCATGGCAACTACAGTCAACAGACTTACACCTGCTTGAACTGTGGACTTGGAGAAGGCTTGATTCCAAAAAGGGAAATCCCAGTAGCCTCCTCTACATGCTAATTAGACAGGTGCTACCTCACAAGTTGAACCAAGGAGCAGTTCCCTTGCCAACCCCCAGCTAGCTCAAGAATGACCTCCTCTCCCTCCATGCTTACATTCCTTTTTCTCTTCTTATATCTGCTCTTCTCTCCCTCAGAAAGCCTGATTTCTCCACCCCTACCAGCATTTCTCAGTCTAGTCTCTGCACATTGATATCTAATGACATAGCATTGAAAAGCCCAGGGTCTTCATCTTATAACTAAAAACTAACCCTGAAGGAGGGGAGGAGAAAGTGAAGGTGGTGAAATCATCATATTGGTGGCAAAACACAAAAGCACCAGTCAAGGACAGTAGCAGTTTGAGTCAAGAAGCTGCGCAGGGAAAGAGCAGTGCTCTGGGAATCAGTCCCAATTCCAAGACAAAGTTCTATCAGCCCTATAGGCAAGAGCATGTTTACATTGAGTTGTATAAAAATGTGCAAGACCATTCGATAGGAAATAATCGTCTCTTCAACAAATGGTGCTGAAAGAACTGGATAAACACATGCAAAAGAGTGAAGTTGAACCCCTGCCTCACATCATATACAAAAATTAACTCAAAATGGATCAAAGAACTAAATGTAAGAGCTAAAAGTATAAAACTCTTCAGAGAAAATATAGGGGTCAATCTTCATGATCTTGGATTTGGCAATGGATTCCTAGAAATGACAGCAAAGGCATAAGCAACAGAAATAAAAGTAGATAAATGGACTTCATCAAGATTTAAAACTTTTGTGCCTCAAAGGACATTATCAAGAAAATGAAAAAGAAAACCTACAGAATGAGGGAGAAATATTTGCAAATCCTTTATCTGATAAGGGTCTAGTACCCAGAACATATAAAAAATTCTTTCAACTTAACAACAAAAAAAGACAAACAATCCAATTAAAAAAAAAAAAAGTATGTGCAGGTAGGCCAGGACTAGGGCTGGGAGGTAATGGTACAAAAGAGAAAAATTATTATGGTAAGCTGAAGATATAGATATTTCCTTTAAAGAAAGTATAGTCAAATACAATGTGTAGACTTCATTTAGATTCTGATTCAAAAAAATCAACTATAAGGAGACATTTTTTTATATAATCAGGAAAATCTGGATATGTACCAGGTATTAAACCACCTAAATTAGGAAATTCCTATAGATTTTGCTGTGTGATAATAGCATAATGGTTATGTTTTTTAAAAGTTGAAGATGTATTCTGAAGAAGTCACAGCGAAATGACATAATGTCTGGTATTTGACTTAAAAAACCGCTGGGAAAAAAAGTAGAAGAAATGGATGAACAAGAATGACAAAATGATAATCATTATTAAAGCTGAGTGAAAAGTATTAGGTCCACAAGTGTTTATTATACTATTCTATCTCTGGGTATACATGTTCGAAATTTTCCAAAATAAAAAAAATGCAAATGTTATTTAATATTGTTGTTGTCTTGGCTTTAAGTGATCAGGAAAATAAAAGCACTAGCAGCTGTTTTTTCAGCACACTACCTAGCTAGAGCAGAAGGCTCATTTCAGATGCAACCTGACTCAGATTTCATCCAGGACAGATCTTTTGCAAGATGCTGAGATTGATCCAATCTTACCTTTGGTGCTGGATAGAGAAGGACAAGAAAACAGAGGAAAATTGATCATACTCAATGAGAAAACTGGTAGAGCAGTGAGCGCTTTGTAACTCCCTATGTCTCAGAAAATGTCACTTTTCTCTCAACCCTTGGATTTGGCAATGGATTCTTAGAAATGACACAAAAAGCATGAGCAACATCAGAAAAAAAAAACAGATTAAAAAATAATAACACACAAGAAGCCTTGTGTAATGAAAAGGACATTGAAGTGGAGCCAGAAGTTTGGGTTCTACTCCTGATTCAGGATCCTGAGCAAGTATTTTCAATTCCCAGTTTTCATTTCCCTGTCCATAAAAGAAGAGGGAGAATTTCTGAGGTCCCTTCAAGAGTTGTCACTGACTGCCCATGTCTAAGTGTATTAGAAACATCACCTAGAGCCAGATTCTGATCCCTTCAGGCACAAAGGCTCGCAGCAAACTCTAAGATTGAAACCAGCCTTCAGATATTGCTAATTCCCTTTCAGTCTTCTATTAAGAACAGTTTTCACTGAAACTCCTTGAACCTGTTTATGCTTTTAACCTTCCACGTGGTAGAGGGTAAGGAGTTCCATGTGTTGACTCCTTGATGCATGAAATAGGACTTTACCCTAAGGAGCAAGAAGACCTAAGGCACCAAGTTAATAGAAACAAATACTGCTGCTCCTTGGTGGGCCAATACGTGCCGAGGAGCAGGAGTGGGCAGGTAGACATTGGTCAGTAGACAGCTAATGCCAGTCCCCAGGGCAGTGGACTCACCGAGATCTTGGTTAAAATGTAGAGTAACAGGGACAGAATAGAGAGGTAGATCTGGATCCGCTTGCCTCCAAATCGTTTCCTCAGGTACTCTGGCATTGTCACCACCTGCATGGGATGTAAGAGAGGTCATTGCCAGCCAAAATGACCAGAAGACTCAGAGCAAACAGAGCAGTGGCATCCACCATGGCATCAGAAGTATGATCAAGGGTTAACCCTCATGGGTCAGAGAAGTCTATAAGGTAGCCAGATGACCCCCATTCTTCAATCCCATCTCAATCCCATATGCCCTACCCTTGCAGTGGTAGGGCATTATCCCAGGACACTGAAGGTGCTCAATAGACACTTTCTGTGTCTAAGTGAACACATCAATACATAACCAAGAAAGCAGATTTTTGCCCTGAAAGAGGAGGTGATAGATATGCATTCCTATACAGAGTGCCTACTGTGAACAAGACATCATACCAATGGTAGCAACTGTTCAGTGCACCAAATTGGCCAGGCTGGGTGTGTGCTTCACCTTGCCAAGGATTGTAGCTGCAGACCTGCTCAACTGTTCTCCCAGTTCCTTTCTGCAAATTCTGACTGTACTTCTGTCACATTCTCTCAACCCTGAGCCTACTGTCTTGTAGGATCACACACATGTCACCAATAGTCCATGAGCCTCCAGAAGATGTAGAGTCTGCCCTGTGTTTTTTCTGTATTGCTTTCAGCTCCTAATGTAGGTATTCATTATATCTCACTAAACAGGTGCCACCAAAGCTGTCACATGTAAAATGTCAGAGAGATTTAGTCAAGAGACTGAGCATGCATTCGATAATTGAGGACCAGCTGCAAGAGCTACTGACATATGCAAATGAAGGGGAAATACAGTTATTTTTCTCATGCTGCTTCCCTTCCAGGAGCAGAGGCACACAGCTATATACCATGAGCAAATGCATGGCAGTGCCTTGCAAGTGCACACCCAATGTGAGAGGACACGATGCTTAAGAGGGCTCTGAATAGAATGAGGTTGTTTAGAGGGTCTCTTAGACAGTCAAGTCATGGCTGAGTGGATCTGTTGAATGCCTCTAAAAGTAGTCAAAAATTTTATAACCTGGAAAAGAAAACCAAGGCACAGGTGTTCTCTGCCATTTATGCTATAAAGTCTCCTCTGTCCTTCAGGAGGATGGAGCTCATATTAAATATGTGTGTGTATTATACATATATTATATATATATATGATAGGTGTATCATATACAATATGTGTATTATATATTATATATATGTGTCTATATAGTGTGTATATATATATGTATGTGTATATATATAGCACAAAATAGAATAACAGAGCAGATACTTACCCCAGCCTTAATGTAAATGGGAACAAATACCCAGCCCAAGACAACCACCCAAATCAGGGCCTGAAACAAACAAAAAAATAGGTAGAGTCAAACCAGGAGGAACCTTAGCCCATTCTGCTGCCTGCCCTCAAATAGTACAGGAAAATCACCAAGCATTTTCTCTTGGGGCTCTGGGGACAACTCCCTAAGTGGCCTTCAGAAACTGAAAGAGGGCTTTGCTGCCTGATTGGCCCACAGGAATGGTAGTTGGGCAATAGTGTAGAGCACCCCAGGGGGCTGTCCGCTGACATCATAGCTCCTTTTGCCTCTTCTCTGGTTTACAAGGAGTAAAATACCACTTAGAGAACTTTTAAATACTAATAATAATGATAATGGAAATCTGGTGGTAAGAATTTCCAAACCTCCAATATGGCCAAAAGGGTATAGGAGGATTTGGATTTTTAAGAGAAGAAAAAAACACTATTGCCATCATATCAGTGGTTTCCTCATGCTACTCTGTGGAGGGGAGCAGGACCATGGAGTTCCTGACGCTGTGCCCCTCCTCCAACTGCCTCAGATAGTGGCCCTGGTTGGTTCCCTAACACTTAGAGCATCTCTAAGCATAGATTAAACTGGATGACTGCTAAACGTCCTTCCAGCTCCAGGACACAGTGTCTCTGATGTAACTCACATTCCATTCAAAGCCTCCCATGGCGATGCCTGCAGCAGCTCCTGTCCCCGCCAGCCCCACAAAGTGGCCACTTCCAATGTTACTGGCAAAGAGAGATGCTCCAATCTGGAAACACAAAGGGAAAGTCTGGTAAGGACTCTCTATGTTCCACCAGGACACTCAGAGGTAGACCAAACAGGGAAGAGGCATGTCACCCACAAGAGGGACAAGACAGAGCAGAGGCAGGCTGGGAACTTGACTGCATGTCTGTAGGGATCACTGATTCACAAGGTGGATGTGGGGTCTTAGGTAATAGTGAAGATGAAAAGGAGAAGACTGGGGAAGAGGCAGTGTGTATCCCCAAAGCAGATCATCTTTGGGTCCTTTCTCAGCCCAATGACCAATAACAAAGAAGACATGGGAAACCCCACAGCCCACCAAGCCTTCCTTATAAGTCTTCCAAAAGGCTGTCCACTCAGAAGCAGGCCCTGTGCCATTCATCTCTGTCCTCCAACACTCCTGACAAAGGACTGGCTCCCAGTAAATGTGGACAGTTTTGATAAAAGGAATCATTTAAAGGAAGTCTCTGGGCCTTAGTCCTCTCACTTATCAGAGAAGGCAGGGGTTAGAGCCTATAATTTACAGACAATTCCTAACTATTAAATCCTATGATCCCCACTGGATATTATATAAGACTGATGAATCACTGACCTCTGCCTCTGAAACCAATAATACATTATATGTTAATTGAATCTAAATAAAAAATTTTTAAAAATTCTATGATCCCATGTGCTCCCAAGTAACACGAGGTGCTACTAATAATAACTCTCTAAATCAATATAGTATTTTTATTTTTTATTTTTTACAAAGGTTTCCTAGACTCCATGGACACATACACTGCATTTTTCAAGGATATACATATATCTAAATACATAGGTTAGAAGACAGATTGGAAGGATATATATTAAAAACCCAAGATTGGAAGCCTGGAAGGAAAAAGGAGAATGAGACTGTGAATGGGAGATGAAGGAGAAAACATCAGGTAAAACAAGAGAGGGATCTTGCACTAACTAATCATGATACTGTGTCATCAACTCAACTGTATCTGAAGTCCAAGAGAACTCTAGAAATTTCTAGAGTCCTTCTGTACCCAGGAGGAGAGGCATAGCACCATTTGAAAAGTACCAAACTGGTATAATTATCTCCATTTTTGCTGAGCAATGGGGGAAGGCTGGTAGTTATTTGTCGAATATCCCTGAGATGGAACAAATCTGGAACAAAACACAGAATGCTATTTTCCAAAAGACAGATTACTCCAAGAAACTGTCCTAACTATATCAGCCCCTATCCCCAATATAAGGCAATGGATGCTTAGTACCAAATAGTTAAGTCAGAGAAGGAGTTCCCTGAAGGCCAGGCCAGAAGGTGTCTGGAATGATAAGATAATCGTATAAAATTGCATTCATTAATTCACTCAATGAATATTAATTTAGTATCGACTCAATGTATCAAGCGCTCTTCTAGACCCTGGAGATTCCACTGTGAATAGCACAGACAAAATCCCTACTCTTCAGAAGCTTATATTCTAACAGAGGAAACATAAATAAATTTTTTAAAAAGAGAGATCAGAGAATGACGAGTAGAGAGGATGTGATAAAATAACTAGTTTCAACTGGAGAGTCAGGAGATCCCTCTGTGTGGATGACCTCTAAGTTAAGATTGAAGTGATAAAAGAAGTCCACTATGTCAATATCAGAAAGAAAGTAGTCATAGTTGAGAAGCAAAAAGGCCAGAGTGGCTGGAGTGTGGTAGGCAAGGAAGAGGGTGTTGTGAGATGAGGCTGGGAAGCCGGGCAGGCATACATCATGTAGGTCCTAGCAGGCAAGGATAGGAGGTTTGGATTTTATTCTAAGTGTGGGAAGCCACTAGAGGTTTTTTGGGGAGGGTGGGGGGTGGGGAGGCAGAGGGAGAGAGAGAATCTTAAGCAGGCTCCACGCCCAGCACATGAGCCCGACACAGGGTTCAATCTCACAACCCTGATATCATGACCTAAGCCAAAATCAAGAGTCAGATGCTCAACCAACTGAGCCACCCCGGCACCCCACTACTACAGTGTTTAGTCAGGGAAGGGACAGGACTTAATTTGCTTTTAAAGATTGTTCTCAAGCACATGGTGAATGTAGTGCTTGGGGCAAGGGGGAAAACAGAGAAACTGTAAGGGAAGCTAATGCTGTATCTACATTAGAGGACAGTGGCTTGGTCTCTGGTAGTAACAGTCAAGACAAAGGCAAGTATAGAGACTGAAGAGTATTTTAGAAGTAAAGTTGACAGGAGTCCTAAATCTAGGAATTACCCTTGACGGATCAGATGTGGGAAATAAGGGAGAGAGTAATCAAGAGTAACTCTAGATTCAGGACTTGAATAGGTGGGTGCCATTTATTAAGAGGAAAATGGATCCATAGATGAGTGGATAAAGAAGATATGGTAAATATATATAATGGAATATTACTCTGCCATAACAAAAGAATGAAAACTTGTCATTTGCAACAACTTGAATGGACCTAGAGAGTATAATACCAAGTAAAATAAGTCAGTCAGAGAAAGACAAATATCATATGATTTCATTCATATGTGGAATTTAAGAAAAAACAAAACAAACAGAAAAAAGAGACAAAAAAATCACTCAAGTACAGAGAACAAATTGTTGATTGCCAGAGGGGAGGTTTCAGGGGATGGGTGAAATAGATAAAAGGGATTAAGTATACACTTATCTTGATGAGCACTGAGAGTTGTATAGAATTGTTGAATCATTGTATTGTATACCTAAAATTAATATAACGCTGTATTTAATTTTACTTGAAATTTTAAAAAGAAGAAGGGGAAATTGGGAGGAAAGCAGGCTGTTCAGAGACATTCACCTCTTTCTCCTCAAAGCTTGGTAGGGCTAACAGTCCACTTTTAGTCGAATTCCCTTCTGCATGTAGCCTGCCTGTCCTGGCCCATTATCTTTTCATTTATCATCTCTCACTTGATAAATTATTAAGCCTAATGTTGTACTATTAAGGGCATAATTACCAGTAATGATTAACTGTCTTAGATTAACCTTAAGTTCCAGAAGTCTTCTCCAACAGCCCCCGCAAAGGGAAACACTGGACTTTAAGCAGTTGCAGGCTTTCCTGAGGTACTCCCTCACCATCTGATGGAATGGGGATCAGGAGAGCTTTGGGGTTACCACATGTCCTGCCCAGATTCAGTTAATTTCTGTCATGATCACTACTATTCTCCCAGTCACTTGCCCTGGCCTCATTCTGGACTTCCTCCCTTCACCCCATGGCCTTAACTCAATCATTTACCAAAACCCTGACTCTGCCTTCACAATGTTAAAGGCATCTAGCACTTCTTATACTGCCCTTATATAGGCTGTGATTATCTCTCAGCAGGCTTCTGGATGATCTCCAGTCTCCGCCTACCCACATGGCCAGTTCCACAAAGCACAACTCTGATCAAGCCACATTTCCGTATTCAAAGACCCTCCACAACCCCCAAATGGGCCTGCCAAGCAGTCTTCCTGGAAGTTCCAGGTTTAAAGATGTAGTCCTCGGGGTGCCTGGTGGCTCAGTTGGTTAAGCATTTGCCTTTGGCTCAGGTCAAAATCCCTGGGTCCTGGGATTGAGCCCTGCATCTGGCTCCCTGCTCAGTGGTGAGCCTGCTTCTCTCCCCGCCCCCAACTCATGTTCTTTCTCTCTCTCACTATCTCTCTCTCTCTTAAATAAATAAATAAAATCTTTTAAAAATCTATCAAAAAAAAAAAAAAGATGTAGTCCTAGGAATTCAACAAGATTTCAAGTTAAAATCCCCTCCAGTGAGAAGTATAAAATTAAAAAATTAGAATTTGAATACTTTCTTGACCTCTTACTATCTGGGTGATCATAATATCTGTGAGCTTCAATCTTCTCTCATGAGAGGGTTATTCAGGAGTCAAATGAGACTATGAATCAGTAATGACTGACATTTAGCCAGCCCTCAATCAGAGTCCTTTCTCTCCTCCAAGAGGACAAAGACAATTCATAAGACCTACAATGGACACTGTTATAGACTGAATTGTGTTCCCCCAAAATTTATGTGTTGTAGTCCTAACCTTCTAATGTGGCTTTATTTGGAGATAGGGTAATTAGGGAGGTAATTAAGGTTAAATTAAGTCATAAGGGTGGGGCCCTACTCTGATAGGACTTGTTCTTATAAGAGGAAGAGACACCATCTCTCTCTCTCTCTTTCCCCCTTCTCTCCCCCTCCCCCTCCCTCCCTCTGCCTCCTCTCCCTCTCTCCCTCTCTCCCCTCTCCCTCCCCCCTCCCATTCTCTACTCAGAAAAGAGGATGCACAGACAGGAGGTAGTCATCTACAAGCCAGAAAAAGAGGTCTCACCAGAAACCAACCCTGACAGCATCTTGATCTTGAGCTTCCAACCTCCAGAAATGTGGAAAAATAAATTTCTCTTGTTTAAGCCTCCGAGTCTATGGTATTTTGTTATGGCAGCCCAAGCAGACTAGTAACAGACACCACTGCTTTATCATTTCCACTCCCCTGCCAGGTTTTCACTCTGCCCTTCCTCCCACTAAAGCCCATTAACAATGCTTTCATCACTCTGATTTCCCAAACACTCTCTGTCCACTCCTCACCCACATTCATGCCCATTTGGGAATCACGCCCCATCCAGGGAGTGACCCGGTGACGTGAATAATCATGGCCTTCTCTATAATTTCCTCCCACCGTCCCTCTGAGTTCAGGATTTTAGACTTCATCTAAAATTCCCCCAGCTTGACCTTGCTTCTGACTAACTTCTTTCCAAGCCTTCCTCATCCCCTGATGGGATTCAGGAAGCTATTACAAGTATTTAGATGGCTTTGCTGTAATTGTGCAAGTTGAGCTGGGTCTGACCACACCCAACAGGTTTGATAGCATGGTATTGGGGAAATAACATAATGTGACATCAAAAATGGCAAAAAGACTGTTTTCCTTTGAATTTGGGGAAATTCATAATCACATTTTACTGCCTAAACTTCCTGCCCTAGAAAATTGGCAGGAGAGGAAATATATGGAGAAATTATAGAATCATAAGTCTTCCAGAGTTGTATGAACCCACAAATGTCACAGCTTGAATCCCCTCTGCAACAACCCCCTAAGTGATGGTCAGTTTCTAGACGCACACCTCTACTGACAGAGAGCTCCCCACTTTACAATGCAGCTGAAACCATAGAACAATTCTAGTGGTTAAAAAGTTCTTTCTACCTTGAGCTGAAATCTACCCATCTGGCTACTTCTACCTTCTGGAGTGATACAGAACAAGTCAAATCTCTCTTCCACAAGCTAGCTCTTCCAATGTCTAAGGAAAGGGGTTGTGCCTACCCTCAAATCTTCTCTGGGCTAAGCTTCCTCTTCTCATATGTCTAATCCTCACCGGCCATGGACTTGAATTTCATCAGAAATTACAGGCCTTCAAGGCTGTCTGCAACCCAGCCCCCTCCTCCTTCTCCATCCCCAGCAGCCTCTCCATACTGTTTCGTATCCCTTACACTCCACTAAATTACACTGACTCAGTTTCCTAGATATGCTCTGGGCTTTCCTACCTTCTGTTTCTATTTATGCCATTTCCCTCTGCTTGAATCTCCTCTCCATCAAACTCTGATGTCCCCAAAACACTGACCCAGTCTTCAAAAGGAATCCCAGTTCCATCTCTCCACTGACACCATTCAGAGCTGATCTCTTCCTCCTCCGATCTCTTACTCCCACTCCTTGTCTGTTGCACTCTCCTGGGGCATGACACTGCTTCTGCACAAGTGTTGCCCCCCACATATCTTCTAGTCCTCAAAGAGCATTTCTGCTTCTTTTCTTGCACGTGACAAGCATTCCATAAAAGTCTGCTGAGTGAGTGAGTGGGTTGCTGTATCAATTCCTAGGATGCTGGCAATCAAGTGCCTTGGAGTTGTATTTATTCCCACTGGCTGCATAGAGTTGGGACTCTTCATAGGGATGTGTTAAAGATGGCTCTCTCCTGAGGAAGAGGCAATAAACTTGACCTGCTAGGCCCAGATGGTGCCCAGCAGAACAACGGGGCATGCTAGGATTACGCACTACTCTGAGATGTTAATGTGGTGACCTGTAAGATCAGTGTTAGTAACAAGAAGACCTCAGCTGGAATCTGACCTTCTGGGTTAGTCCATCAAACAGGCAAGTAAATAGGTTCTCCCATATATTTCTGACATAAACATAATTCCAGAAAGTAGTTTGTTGGTACATATCAAAATCTCATCTCCTTCCACCATATGATCCTACTTTTAGTACTCTACCTTAAGCAAATTATCAGAAATACAAAGATTTATATATAAGAATTTCATTAGTATGTTCATTGCCATGTTATTTACAATACAGGAAAGTTTGGAAACAACATAAATGTCCAACAATAGGAAGACAAACGGCTAAATTAAGGTACATACCTGTGATGGAATATTACACAGCCATTAAAATCATTGCTTTGAAGAATTTGTTATGATGGGAAGATGAAAGTGATAAAATGTCAAATAAAAAATAACATTCAAGGTTTTATAGAGAGAGATAGTGATAGAGATAGGGATATATCTCCAAGTTTAACAGTGGTTATCTTTGAAAGAGAAAATAATGAATGTGTTTTTGTGCCTTTTTTGTACTTTTCCAATCTTTCCACAATGAGTTTGTGTAATTTTATAAGCAGAACACAATTCTTTTTTTTTAATTTTTTTTTTAAGATTTTATTTATTTGCGAGAGAGAAAATGAGAGAGAGAGCGCGCGAGAGGGAAGAGGGTCAGAGGGAGAAGCAGACTCCCTGCCGAGCAGGGAGCCTGATGCGGGACTCGATCTCGGAACTCCAGGATCATGACCTGAGCCGAAGGCAGTCGCTTAACCGACTGAGCCGCCCAGGCGCCCTGCAGAACACAGTTCTTTAAAACCTTTAACAATAAAGGGAAATCATTCCAGAACTGTCTCAGATTCACTTGCAGAGCCTGAGAACAAAGCATGCAGGGAAGTTATGTGTTTGTTGGGGGCAATATAAGAAAAGACATGAAAATGTCATTGAATGCTACCTAAAAATTATGTTCTGTGTGACAGGAAAAAGAAAATAGGAACTATAGGGGACAGCCTATTTACTTGCCAACATCCAGTCATCTGATGTTAGAGCTGGAATTACCTTGGAAATAATTAAGGTCAACCTTGTTATTTTCAAAAGAAAACAAAATTATAGCCCAGGGGAAGAAAGTGATTCAAGTTTACATATTAATGTTATCTTTACTTCCGCAACTTTAAGAAAGTAAGATAGTATGACACTCCAAACTACTAACCCAAGAGTCAAGAATTGCTTAAGGCAATGGACAACGTCTGTGTGTGTCTTCCTTGTTTCACCATCAGAGGCAGCTAATGGATTTACAAAAAGTATCAATAATCATGCTTGAAAGCACAATTAAGTGGTATGGACCCCACTTTCTTCCCTTCCTTCTAAGCACACTGGGAGACTTCGAATCTTATTCTAATCTTGGCTCTGTCAAAACAAATTATATGACCATGAGCCAGTCACTTCCCTGTCTTGAGCCTCAGTTTCCTCCACTATAAAATGAGGATAAGAATCCTTAGCTTACCTCACAACAAGGTTCTCAGGCTTAAATGAGGTGACAAATATGAGACACCTTTAAGAAAGTTTTGCCCCTAGGGGTGCCTGGGTGGCTCAGTCATTGGGCGTCTGCCTTCGGCTCAGGTCATGATCCCAGGGTCCTGGGATGGAGCCTCATTGGGCTCCCTGCTTGGTGGGAAGCCTGCTTCTCCCTCTCCCACTCCCCTTGCTTGTGTTCCCTCTCTCTCTCTGTGTCTCTGTCAAATAAATAAATAAAAATCTTTAAAAAAAAAAAAAAAAGAAAGAAAGTTTTGCCTCTGTATGAGGAAAATGGCAGACGGGGACAAAAAAAAGAAAAAAAAGAAAGATAAGGGGGCATGTGATGTGATGAGCGCTGGGTGTTATACACAACTAATGAATCATTGAACATTACTTCAAAAATTAATGATGTATTATATGTTGGCAAATTGAAATTAAATTTAAAAAAAAAACAAAAAGTTCTGTTCCACAAAGGCATGCAATTCTGAAGAAATACTGATGATGCTTTTGTACACCCCATGTTTTTATGGAGTTCCCTGAATTTCCTAAAAGAAACAGAGTGGTCGTTTTCTCTTAGAGGGAGCAAGATCTTCACAGCTCGATTGGAAAATACACTCAGTTAATTTCAGGAAACTGTTTTCTTTGTTAATGGACCATATAATACCCAGAATGTCCAGAGCTCTAGAGATGGCTTTTCAATCCCAACTTCTATCTTCCCTTTAAGGAATGATACAAGAATATCCCAGAGCCTCCTCTCCACCCTTTCTCTGGGCCGTGCTAGATGCTTGCCTTCAGATATCCTCAGACAATGGTTCTCAAACTGTAGCATGCATCAGAATCTACAGAATGTGGTTTTTTTTTTAAGATTTTACTTATTTATTTGACAGAAAGAGAGACAGCAAGAGAGGGAACACAAGCAGGGAGAGTGGGAGAGGGAGAAGGCTTCCCGCTGAGCAGGGAGCCCAATATGGGACTCGATCCCAGGATCCTGGGATCATGCCCTGAGCCGAAGGCAGATGCTTAACGACTGAGCCACCCAGGCACCCCCAGAATCTAAAGTAAAAATACAGAACATATCTGAATTTCAGATAAACAAATTCAGTTTTAATAATATTATGTTCAAATATTGCATGAGACATTACACTAAAAAAGTATTCATTGTTTCTCTGAAATTCAGATTTAATTAGCCATCCTATATTTTTATTTGCTAAATCTGGCAACTCTAATCACAATCACCTGGAAATTTTGTTAAACCGCAGATGGTTGAATCCCATCCTTTCAACTTTCTGATTCAGTGGGTCTGGGTTGAAGCTGGAAATTTTGCCTTTCTAACTAGAGCCCAGGTCTTGCTGATGCTGCTGGTGTGGGTACCACAATTTGAGAGGCCTGTCCTGGGAGAATAAGAAAGGGAGAGGGATGACTAACTTTTACAGTGCCTCCTCTAGCCCAAGTGTGGGGCCAGGCACCCCATTCACTTTAACTTACATCATACTCACTATAGTCTGTGAGATAAGGATTATTCTCATCTTCATTTTACAGGTGAGAAGACTGAAGACCAGAACAGTGATTTGCCCAACGTCCCACAGCCAAACATGACCAACATCCAAGGGACAGAAGGGGAGGTCATAGCACCACTCTGACTTTCTTCCTTCTTCCCCAGACATTCCTTTCTGAGCATCCCTGAAGGGACACAGTCAGGTCAGACTCCCCTACCCATCTCACTGTAAATTTAAGAACAGCATGTGTATATCTCCATCATGCTTGTATTTCAGGTTCTTCCCTTATCCTCTGGGGAACTGGTCTCTACTCTGAATTAGTATTTGATTCCATTAAAGATATCTTTTCACAGGAGAGATTTGGAAAGATTTAATCTTTGACTCTTGCCATCTCTTAAGGATCACAATTCCTGGACTGGGACAGAAAAGAAGGTGGGGTTCATATATTCAGACCATTTTATTTCTGAGATTCTGGTAAATATTTAGACACATGCCTTGCTCCAGAGCCATCATAATCTCTGTTTACTTTACGTCAGCTTACGTCCTTCATGAACAATGGTAGCCATTCACTCATTATCTTCACAAATCTCTCTCCTTGCCCTAAGAACCAAAAGGGCAGGAAATCAGGAAACCACTGCCAAGACTGGCATTTTCCCATGGGCTGTTGGCACAAAAGGCAGGTGAGGTCTTCTATTGGCATTTATAGGTCAAGGAAGCTAGAGACCAACCCTCTCACCAATTCAGATGGACTCATCCTTAGGATCATCAACAACTTGGGGTCCCTCACTCGAAGGGCCTGATTGATATGCATTGTCTCCCCTACACTGGCCTCCTTTCAGTTCCACAACTATCCCAAGCTTTTGACCACTGTGTTCCTTCTGCTTGGAAGAATGGCTGCCTCCTGATCCTTCATGTCTCAGCCTAAATGCTCAATCCTCAGAAAGGTCTTTCCTGATCCTCTTACGTAGGTTGAGAAAGACCCCTTTCCTTCCCTCTCACCCTTGACTCAAATACACTTCCTTCTTAACACTTACCACTATTTGTGATTTTGGATATATTTTGCAAGAATGTGTCACACACACACTAATATATGCCAGCACCTAACACAGAATGTGGCACATAGTAGGTAATCAACATGTAAATATAGAATGAAATAATAGCAATGCATAAATGGATAAATGAATTCATAGTTTAAGAAGGAAGATCTGGAAATGAGATACAATAATAATGATGATGGGGGCGACTGTCTGGCTCAGTCCATAGAGTATACTACTCTTGATCTCAGGGTCATGAGTTTTAGCCCCACATTGGGTGTAGAGATTACTTAAAGAAATGATGATGATGATGATGATATTAAGAATAGCCAACTTGGGTAGTACTAATTTTGTAGTGTTGTAAAAGATTTATGTATTTTAATTAACTGAATCCTCAAAACAACTCCATAAGATAGGTGTTATGTTCTCTATTTTTCAGTTGAGGAAACAAGCACAGAGAGGTTAAGTAACTCACCCAAGGCTACAAAGCTAGGAATGGGGGAACTGGGGTTCAAAACAAAGCAGCCTGGCTCCAGGACCCATGGTCTTGGTTCCAACTCTAAATCACCTCCTTAATATAAAATTTACTCAAAGAGAAACATATAGCTCTAGGCGACCTAAAATGTGCCATGCCAATGGTAGAAATGGAAAGCTCAGATACATTTCTAACATGAATAATCCAAAGTCTTCATCTTAACTGATAGTTTCAGCACTCTTCTGACTTCAAACAACTAGAAATGTTGATTATAATTTACTTTTTCCTTTCTCTGTCTGGGAAAGTGCTAATGTGTTAGAAAATGCTGGGAAGGTATCCAGAGAGAAAGGAGAAACCAGGAGTTTATGCACCAACTAGATGACAGGAAATTGGCTACATACCCATCAACTGATGCCCAAGAACACAAAGAATACATAGGGTGGTGAGTGGCTGTGCATTAATCAGAGAAACTCCTCAGAGGAGATTAAGCCATGAAGAGTGACAGGGAAATGGCCCCACCAAAAACAGAGAAAAAGGAAGAAGGACAGGAAGAGAAGGTGAGGGAAGGAAGAGAAGAAAGAGCAAGAATGAGGTGGTGGTAGAGGAAGACGAAAAGGAGAAGAAGAGAGAAAACAGGCTATTCAAGAGCAAGGTAGCAACTGTCACATTCAGCAAAAAATCCTCACCACAGAAGAGATACATATCTATGGGACCCGCCAACCAAGTTTTGCAAAATCTTGACTCAACTTGAGAAAAACCAAATGTCTGAGATAGTAAGGGAGCATAGTCAAACCTGACTTTTCCAAGGGGTCCAATAAGGGCTGAAATTTGCTTTTCCAATTTTACTACCAAGAGCCTTAAAAAAACAAAATCTGAAGAAAAAAAATGTTCTCTGTACACAGAAACAGAAATGTGGAGCACTGCTGGAGGAAGGCTTTGACTTGGATCCAGAACCCTCCTAACCTCCTAAGTTCTTACCACTGCGTACACTTGTGGCCAATCCTCCAGAGAGCAAAATGCAGGCTAAGGTCTTAGGTGACATCAACAAAGGGATCCAGCCTGAGTGTCTAAGGACATGTCCCTCTCCTCCCTCTTATTTCTTTAATTCAGCACGTATTTCTCAAATGCCCACTAGATGCAAGGTCGTGGACTAGGTATTAGAAGAAGAAAAAAAAAAAAAAGATTAAGAAAAACATAGCCTCAGCTCTGGGGTAAACCAAAGCACACATAGCTTCATACAAATAGAAAACAATCAGAGCGGGGAAGAAAGGGTCAGCTGGACTTACTGGTCACTTCTACCCAGGCTTATGAAGGTCAAGTACTTGTCTGTCTTCAGTCTCACATCTTCCTGAGATTTGCTCCCTTGATGAGCTCTTCTGCCTCTCCTGTGTCCACTCGCCTAGTTCATGCTCTTTCTCTCTCATTCATGAGTTACCACCTATATCTTAGGTCTGCCGGACTCTTCCAAGACCCACTCCAGTATCATCCTATGTAGATAAACTTTAATTTGATCATTAGGGTATAAAGACTTAAATATCAAATCAGATATATTTTACTCAAGAAAGTTTAGTAAGTATAAAAAGTTGTCTCCTTTCCTCAGGGAAAATTTTCATCAGGGTCTCTTCAACCCTAAAGGAATTTCTTGGTTTTCAGGTAAACCTTTAGACTATACCAATTGATCTCACAAACTTCCATCCCAAAGGATAGGAAGAAAGGGACCTGAATAACCAGAAAAAGAGAAAGAGTCCTAGCTCTGTAATTATCTTATATGAACTTGGGCAATCCATTGGGTTAATCTTCATTCTTGCTGGATCACTCAGATATGGGATATGATAGTCTTAAAAAGTTTTCAGTTGAAAAGAGAAAAACAAGAGCTAAACCTGAGAGTTTACTGTGCCTATGTCCTCACAACAATCTCAAGTAAGTACTGATATCGCCAATGTAGAGATAACAAATGCAAGACACAGAGATGCTTAGTAATTCAAACAGGGTCACACAACCATTAAGGGGCAGAGGTTGGATTTGAACCCCACCAGCCTGACTCCAGATTCTAGGCCTGAACAAGGGGTCAACAAACTAGGTCCTATAGACCAAATCTGGCCTCTGCCTCTTTTTATAAATAAAGTTTTACTGGAACACAGTCATGCCCATCCATTTATGCATTGTCCATGGCTAATTTCATGCTACAAAAACAGAGTTGAATAGTTGTGACAGAGATCATATAGCCTACAAAGCCAAAATAGTTACTATCAGGCCCATTATAGAGAACGTTTGTCAACCCTTGCCCTACATCACTGTGATATACTCCTCTCTGATGATTCTCTAATAATAAAAGAAGGAAAGGAAAGGAACTGTGGCTATTGAGAGGCATTCAATTTTCAAAATCCTCTTTGGCAACAGACTGGCTAGTATGCCCACACCCATTCTTGCTTCCTCCTCCGTGGTGTGGACTCGTAAATGTTTAGTACTGGAAGAGACTTTGAGATCCTCAATCTGACTGTCCCCCATTACAGAAGAGACTCTGAGACTCAGGGAAGTTAATGATTTGCCTGATGTCACAAAGCTGGGACAAGCCAAGCCCTTTCATTCCTTGTGAGGTTCCCATGCCCCCTGGAATGCTTATTTCTGCATTGAAGGAGGTTGTTGAAGGGTTTATTCAACCCCATTATAACCCACTGCTCCCTTGGAGCTGACTTGGGTAAGTATAACCAAACCCTCCTCCGAAACAAGAATTCTCCACTGGGCTGTGTATCTGAGGCCCAGCCTCTCTGAGTAATTTCTGCTACCACTATACAAGGAGTGGGAAATTTCCCCTTCAATGCTCACATTCCTTCTTCCCCATCTCCCACATCCCCAAATAACCAATACACCATAGCACACAGGCAGCTGTTTGTTAAGCTGTCAACCACAGAAGGGAATCCTGGGCCACCAACCAGCCCAAAGTTACAAAAGGTATAGCTTCATGGTTTCATATTACTCAGTTGGCTTGGCTTGCTCCTGTGTGACTCAGGTTTCTGGAGGCCTTCCTGCCCGCCCCCTGTGTAAGCTGTCTTTTCTTGTAACCCAGCCCTGGAGTCCTTGTTCTTCCTCTTCAATTGTCCCTCACTTCTATTCCCAGGCCAAGGCACAAATGATTTCTCTCTCTCAGCCTTATTAACTTTTTAGGAATAGGGTCTTTTTCCAGAGCTCCTAAATCTTCACCTGTTACAGGTCATAACTGCTCCTTTCAGCCTCCTAAGCCCCCAGGAATGCCCCCAACTGACCTCTCTGTTCAATCTCCTTTCAGACTTTGCAAGATACAATTTCCTCCTACTTTTTTGTGGGTGACTGCCCAAGACCCCCTGGCCTCTGGTGTATTAATCCAAGGTCCTCCGTTCCTAAAATAACCTAAGAACTCTTTTCCCAAAGCTTCTCTGGTTGCTCACTCCTGCTACATACAGCACAAAGCAACATGGCTAATGGCAGATGGAGGGGGCAAAGTGTCCCAGTAGAGGGTTTCTGACAGAGATGTGAGCTCCAGAAAGCCTGTTAGCACTGTGATGTTCTCCTTGGGCTTGCACTTTTGAGAAATGACATTACAGTTCTGAACTTCCAGCCCTGACAGACATGATTGAATTGACTTTGATTTTTAATACAAAGAGAAATCTAGATGTATAGGTTTAATATAGTTTGAATTCTTTTTCAATTTTAGAGGGAAAGTATTTAGATTCTCATCTTCTCCTTTAACTCCTTCTTTCAAGCATGTATTGCAATAGTACTTTAAAACCATTTTAAATTTTAGAATAAAAATTATTATTCTTCTAAATTAACAGTCTTTAAATTTTTTTTAAGATTTTATTTATTTATTTGACAGAGAGAGACACAGCGAGAGAGGGAACACAAGCAGGGGGAGTGGGAGAGGGAGAAGCAGGCTTCCCCCTGAGCAGGGAGCCCGATGCGGGGCTCGATCCCAGGACCCTGAGATCATGACCCAAGCCGAAGGCAGACACGCTTAACGACTGAGCCACCCAGGCGCCCTAACGGTCTTTAAATTTTATAAATTAGCAGAACCTTGTTCTCAAACAAATTCTTAGCAGATTCCCCTTATATAAAATAAATAAAAGTCAGTTTGCTGGGAAGGAGGAGGAGGGCAGCCTTTGAGATATTTCTGCAGTGAACATATCTTCAAACACACTATTTCAGAATATAACCATACTTTATTGAATCTAAGACACCAACTACTGTAAGACATACCATGTAGCACCAAGAAAGAAAAAGCATTGCCATTTAAGCTATGGCATGCCACTGATTGATTATAATACACAAGCCAATCTCAGAGATGTTAAAATGCGGTCATTGTGTAGCTTGGATTGATGACTTATAGTAGTATAAATAAATATAAATATAAATCATGTTCATTTATCCTCATGGTCAATCTGAAAGTTAAATTTAAGTGAAGCAGCAGCACTAGTTTCACATACATGCTAATTTTCAGTTAGTGGGCACTAAGTGCTCTGCCCCAGACAAATGCCAACTGGAAGGTTGCCTTTGTACTCCTGACCGTTCTTCCATTTCTTAATATTCTCATTTACTGAGTACTTGCCAAGTGCCGAGTGGAGTACATGGATTATCTCATTTAATCCTGATGAGAACACTCCAGAGTAAGCACTATTCTCCTACTTTATAGAGGCAGAAATTGAAGCTCAGGGAAGTTCAGTGACTTGGCCAAAGTCACACAACTAGTAAATGTAGCAGATCAGATATGATGACTTCAAAGCTCATGCTTGTTCTACTATAGAATTTTTTAGAATTAAAGCATTCTCAAAGTTGAGAGGGACTTAGAAGTCATTGTTCCTCCATCCAAGAAGCCCTCTGTCCAGCATCCCTAACAGATGATGTTTTCAGTGTATCTGACCAGATAGATAAGAGTCTACCCAAACCAGTAATTATCAAACCTGCCTGATAATCAAAAGCATCCAGGAAGTTTTTTTTTTATGCAAATTCCTGGGCCTCTCTTCCAAGGTTTTTTTTATTTATTTATTTAATAGGTCTGAATGAGGCCTAGATATCTGTATCTTTGGAAAGCACACCCAGATAATTCTGATACATGGGCAAGTTTGTAAACCATTAATGTAATCTCACAAAGCCTTAGATGGAAACCACCATTGGAGGAAGAAGTTGAATTTCAGCTTCATCAAGGAAGTAGTGACTTCTGTACTAAAGAAAAATGACGCCACACTTCTCTGTTGGTTAGAATAATCTAACACTGAAACATGAGTAAGGAAAACAACACCCACAGAAACCCCACATGAACCAATGAACCCTACATGTTTGGGTAAGGCTAATTCCTTTCACCAACCAAATCTCGGCCCAGACCCACTCCTGGGTGCTAGCAGGAAGAAAGACATCATTGTTAGTTAAGATGTGATGTGTTCCCAGGCCAAGCCCAAAATGCATATTTCCTAAGGATGGTTCTGCCCCATTCTTACCCCCTCCCACTCTCATTGGCTTCTCCATGACCAGGGATTAGAAGCTGATGTCTTACTCCTAATAAATCAGCCCTAGAAATTTTATATAAAGAGATATGAGAGTTAACCGTCACAGTGGGGGGAGGGAAGAAAAAGGAGGTGTGGATGCAAACTGAGGGCAGCTGAGTACTTGGCAGGTTTACTGCAGGGAGCAGTGAAGCATTAGATGGGGTGGGGGTGCACTGCTTTCAAAATAACTAAAGTAAACTTCCTATCCAACTCTCTAATTCAGCAAATCTCAAGTCCACCAAGATTTCATCCAGCATTGGCTCTGAAATCTGTACAGCACACTGCCCAATAGAACTTTCTATGATGATAGAAACATTCTAGATCTGTACAGTTTAATCTGGCAGACACTATCCACATGTCGCTATTAAGCACTTGGAATATGGCTAGTATGACTGAGGAAAGAAATTTTTTATTTTATTTAATTTTAATTTCAATTTAAATAGCCCATGTGATACTCTGGTTTCTCTTCAGATCGCATAAATCTTTCGCCTTTTAACTAGCCCATGTGATTACTGGCTACCATACCGGACAGTGCAGTTCTAGAGGGACTACCCTAGCCTTGTCTTGGACTTCGTGATCAGAGCTTCCTATTCAACACCAGCTTTTAGGAAAGCACCAAAGTACAAAGCTTGAGAAGATAAAATATGTCAGGAGGGAGCACCATGAGGGAACCATGATATAAATCAGCATCTGCCCAGTATTCTTAGCCACCTTAGGGATAAGGCAGAAATGACTTCAGGGATAACCCAAGCAAACTGTAAAGATTCCAGTTATTAAAGTCCATCCCAAAACAGCTGATCAAAGGCCAACTGCACGGTGTGGTGTGATTTCCTTACAACTCCTCTCAAGCTCTGCATATGACAGTGACAATTTTTACTTTCTTCTCTTCCTTCAATCAACTCACACTCACTTTCTTCTAATTGTTTCTATGTTTCATTACCCACCTCTTTCGCCAGCCAGTCTTGCTTATACCTTAAGTCCAAGGAATTGCATAACTTGGCCAATCTGGTCAACCAGTCATTTTGGTGAGAACTCTGAGTTGAGACGGTCACTGGACTGAACTGATAAGCCAGCCAGAGCTTTGTGCTGATAGGATGGAAGGGGCTTCCCAGTTTCCCTTCCATGCATGCACATGTCCTTTGACTGAGATAGTTCTGCCCATGTACAAGTTTCAAGAAAAATACCTCTCAAATATACAAAATACAAAATCCTCCAAGAGATGAAGAAAAGTGTAGGAACAGTAGGGGGCTCCTCCTCCATCTGTTCTATGAGTACTTATTGAGGTTCCCTTGTGTATCAGGCATTTCATTAAGCTCCCAAGGTTGGGACAGACAAAGTCTCTCTATCATGGGACTCTTAAGGTAGTAAAAGAGCTATTTATTGAGTTTCCACCCCCTAAGAGGTATCCATTTCTCATAACACTCCTGGAAGGTAAATATTACCATCCCCATTTTATACGTACAAAAGTGGTAGCTCAGATGTGCCCTAGATCACCTCAGTCTGTGTGCTCTTTTTGCTTCTCCACACTGTCCACCTTGTGCAGTCTCTTCCTCCATGTATACCATGAAAGATTCCAAGCACTATTTATTTAAAGGCTATTCCTTTACCACAAGAAATTAAGGGTACCCAGGAGACCTGGTGAGCAGAAGACCCATTATCAGAGATTTAAGGCAGGAAGGAAGAATCAGTGCCTCCCAAAGCCAAGAAGAAAAGGGCCTCCTATGGAGAATATTGTAGTTAAGCAAGTAGTTTTTCAGAGAAAACTTACCGGCCACCATACCATACTTCGTCCTGCCAGGAAGAAGCCTCCAACAGTCCCACGATTAGTGGAAAACATAGCCTGAGGAGGAAAGGTCAAAAATGTAATAGTAAACTAGAACAGAGCAACTTTGCCAGCCAAAGGACACACCTCTCCCACCCCACCCCCATATACTTGCACTTTCTTTTACCCACTTCACGTGCTGAAACACATCCACTTTCCTTATACCCTTGGGGCTCCTCTATACTTAGATGAAGGAGGCAGGGACCTACATTTGACAGACAAGAAGACTGGAGCTCAGAAGGTTTAAAGAGCTTGCCCTGGTGCTAGCTCTGCAATGAGTTCACATGGCTTCAAGCAAGTCACTCCACCTGGACCTGTTTGTCTGTTAAATAAGGGGAAATGGAATTTTTATGCCTTTTTTACAAGCATACTCAAGATGCCTAATGAAATATCATTCTTTTTAAAAACACCATACAGTATGTTATCTCAATAACGTTATCAAAACAAAAAAAGAAGAAAAACGCTTTAGGAATGCATGGTGTTCATACTAAATACATTAAAGATGGAACATTCAAACTCAATTCAAAACTTTCCTCTCTGGGATGTAGGTAGGAGCTTCCTGGAAACATTACTTTTCAACGTACTGTGAGTACTAATGATGATTATTACAAATACAGAGGAAGGAGGGGATTCCTTCTGACTGGGGTGTCAGGAAAGGCACAGAAGGAGCAGCACTTCAGCAAGTCTTGAAGATAGAGTGGGATTGATTAGTGAAAAGAAGGAAAGGACATTTCAGACTGTGGGAACAGCATGAGTGATAACCCAGAGGTAGAACTGCAGCAGTGTGGGGAGGAAAGGAACAGTAAACAGTATTACCTGGTGAACCCGGCTGAGGCATATGAATGAGGAGAGGGGTGAGAAGTGAGGGCAGACCGCAGACCCTCAAATGCCAAGCTAAAAGGTATAGGCTTTATTCCATAGGCAGTGGGGAGCCACTGAAGGTTTATGAGGAAAAGAATGACATGCATTTTCAATAAATGACCACCAGCACCCTTGGAATGTTGCCTCTCAACCTTCAGCTTATTCCTGGTCCAGCTCAGGCCCAGGCCTAGTCCTCCAGCTCAAAACTGGGACAGTGTCTCTGCCTGTGGCCTCCCTCCCCCTCCCTCTTTCTTTTTTTTTTTTAATTTAAATTCAATTAGCCAAGGTTTAGTACAGTCCTCCCTCTTTCTATGTCAATGGCCTTCCCTTAGCTGATCACTTGCTAATCTCCCTGAAAATGTTAATGGCTGATAATGACTTAAGCCTTATTAAAGGTGTTTGCATTTTCACACATGACCCCTGAGGCCAAAGAGCATCTCTAGTCCAAAGGAATTAATCTCAGATGGTGACATTTCAGACACTTAGACTCACCATTTATTCAGCGAACATGTCTACAACAGAGAGCATGTTGCTGAGTGCTCAGACTCCAAAGATGGACTGGACTCAGTCCTTTAGGAAGCAGGGTCATTCATACATCCAACAATCAATGTAGATTGTTAAGCACAACTGTGTGCCAGGCAGTGCCAGGGAGAACACAGCTCAGATCTTTCCGGACTCCTGGCAGGGTCCTCCCTCCCATAGGACATACTGTTAGGGCTTCCGTAGTGGTTTTTCTAGGAATAGCAAAAAGACTAGCAGACCCAAGGAGCAAAGAAGGTAGCTAGGGGCTGAACAGAAATATGGCCCAAGGACTCAGCCTCCAGCAGTTTGCCAGGGAAAGGCCATTCTGAAAGTCACTCTGAAGTCAAAGCAGACTGATAGGCCCCAGGTGGTACTGGAGGGACACAAAAAGTGGTTTTGGGGCCCAGACACAACATTTCGAAGTTGGTCTCAGAAATGAAGAGCTTAGAGGAAGAATATGATGGTAGAGACTAGAGTGGGGAACTGGATAATTCAGGAAAGATGTTGGGCTGGATAAAAGACAAGGAGAGAGTCTGCATTGGTGGTATCGTGGTGAGCATAGCTGCCCTTCAAAGACAAGGAGAGGTGTATCTACACCAGGCCTTCTCTTCTCTGGAATGTTCATCCCCTCCTCTCCACAAGCCCGGACGCCACATACTGATCCTTTAAGGCCCCTCAGATGTGACCTTCCCCATGAAACTTTACCTCACACTCCTCCACAGAAACTTCCTCCTCTACTATGGCCTCCTTCCCTTCCCAAACAAAAATAATCTCTCTCTTCTGTGAACATCTAGAGAACTCCCTCCATACCTCATTCACAGCCCTTACATTTTTTTACTTTGTGTTACCATATTACAATTTTTTCCAGCTTTATTGAGGTATACTGACAAATAAAAATTGTTTATTTTTAAGGGATACAATGTGATATTTTGAAGTACATATTCATTGTCAGGGGCTAGGGGGTGGAGGAAATGGAGTGATGTTGATCAAAAGGTAAAAGGTAGGGGCGCCTGGGTGACTCAGTCGGTTAAGCCTCCAGCTCTTGGTTTTGGCTCAGGTCACGATCTCAGGGTGGTGAGTTGGAGCCCCAAGTTGGGCTCCACGCTCAGCAGGGAGTCTGCTCAAGATTCTCTCTCTCCCTCTCCCTCTGCCCCTCCTCACCCCGTGTGCTCACACACACGCTCTCTCTCTCTCTCTCTCTCTCTCTAAAAATAAATAAATAAATCTTTTTTTAAAAAAAGGTAAAAGACAAAAGTATAAGATGAATAAATTCTGGAGATCTAACTTACATCATGGTGACCATAGTTTAAAATACTGTATTGTATAGTTGGATGAGGCAGCCCCGGAAGAGGGTAAAACAGAACAAAATAATGTTGGAAGAGATGGGGATGGTGACAGAGGGACATTAGCTGTGGATGCCTTTTCTAAGATGAGGAAGTACAATAGGCCAGGATTGCTCTGTCTGGGCAGCCCAGAGATCATGCAAGAGTCAAGATGCCTATCCCCAAACCAAGGCACTTTTGATACTCCCATAGAAAAAAAGAGGAATGTAAACTGGAAGAAATCCAGCATGTTAAATGATCAGGGTCCAGAAGCACTGACTAATGGGGAAGATTAAATGTAGACAAATATTAGCAGGCTCATTAAGTAGCATTTAACAGGACAAGTGATACTGATTCACAGATATTTAAAAAGTGTAAACACCATAATCAGCAGGACTGGCAGGGGCTAAAATAAGATTGGTTAGGGGAAAAGAGATTATCAGTGATTGTCTGGGAAACAGGCAGTATGGCACAGCTAGCAAATGATGGATTCACATCTTGGCTACAGCACTTATAAGCTGGGGAGGGGTGGGGGGAGGAAGGTAGGCAAGGAGGCAGAGCCCCTGGTTCTGTGGAAAACCAAGAGTCAAAAGACCTGAGTTCCAGGAACAATGCCATGTGTTTCAACCTTAGGCAAATCACAACCACATGCGGCTTCAGTTTCCTTCTTGTAAAATGGGGATTAGCATTCCTCCCCTCCCTTTCTTGGGGCTTTTTGTGAAGATGCCCTACCTAGTTGATCCCTTTTGCCCATTTTACAATTCAGGGCCTGGCTCATATTTTGGAGGGCAAATGATTAATAGTATTTAAAAAGACTCCCAGACTCCATAAAGAATTTTCAGGTTCATCTCTGCAGATCCTCACAACAACCTTGGGGAGTCATAAGAATAAATAAGATTGTACCTATTTACACCTAAGTAAACTGAGGCTGAGGTGGGTTTCCCAAGGTCATAGAGCTAGAACCATGTCAAAGCCAGTAGTAAACTTGAGAATCCTGGCTCCTAGTTGGACACTTCTGGGAAGGTAAGACTACTGGGGACAAGTCAGTCACACTGACCCCTTGTGACACTTGGAGAAGCTTTTAGTCACATCTTGTTTCTACAATTACTTAGAAAACAAACAAACCAAAAAAATACTTCCTTTTACCTCTAAAAAAAAAAAAACAAAAACCTAACCTAAACTAAATTCTGCAGCCATGGAAGGGTTAATGTCCACCCTCCTCCCCTCTAAATCAAGAGTTCAAGCACCTGCTGACATCGCAGCCTCCTGGTCCAACATCCCAACCAAAGCCATCGAGAGTATCTGGAATATGTGCACATTTATATTTTTTTTAAGATTTATTTATTTATGAGGGAGAGAGCGCGAGCATGCACGAGTAGGGGGAGGAGCAGAGGGAGTGAATCTCAAGCAGACTCCCAGAGAGCGGAGCCCGGAGCCCAGAGTCCAAAGACGGCTCAATCCCAGGACCCATGAGAACATGACCTGAGCCTAAACCAAAAGTCGGTGATTCAACTGACTGAGCCACCCAAGCACCCCTGGAATATGTGCACATTTAAAATACCTCATCTTCTAGTTGCTGGGTGTGCCAGGGCCTGTCATGGTAAAATTTCCAAGTTCCAATTTCCAAGGCTGCTAAGAACAAGTTTCTCTGGTTTGGTGTGTCCCCATTCCCCAAGGGGAGCCACAGGCACTTCCCTCTCCCCAGCACCAGGCGACCCTCCGGTTTTCCTCCTCCTCCTCCACCCAGCTTTGCCAACTCTCACTCATTCCAGCCCCTTGGCCTGCAGATCAGCATTTCCCAGAAGGACCCGGCAGCACCCCTCCATTTGGGGTTGCCCCGCAGCCCCTGCAACTGGCAAAGGCTTGTGTCCTTCTTGCTCTAAACTGTTGTGTTTTTTTTTCCCATCCAAAACTGTATGACTAAGAAGAGGCAGGATAGTCCTAGCCTCCTTGGGGCTTATCTCCCAAGCCCATGGATCTTCCCTGCAGCCCCAAGCTGTCCCTCTCCTGCCCCTCACACTGGCCCCCAGCCTCTCCAATTCCCCTCCCCACCCCCCGCCACCTCCTTCTCTGCTCACAGGCCAGGGGTATCCTCCGTGGATTTCCTCGCCAGCTCCCTTCGGCACCCCTCTCCTTTCTGCTCATCTTTGCTTACCCTCCTCACCTTACACTGTGCCCCAGCCCCAAACTCCTCTCAAGCGCTTCCAAGTTATTTTCAACCCGCTCCACAGACCCTTAAGCCCATCGTCCCCTCCTCACAGCTCACCGATGCCGTCGCTCCTCTCTGCACCCCCCCTTGTCCCTCCTGGTGGCCCTTGCCCCCTCAGCCTGCGTCTCAGGGCCCCCACATACCCACAACCCGACAGCCATCACCACCACAAAGTAGATGATGATGACAGAGATGTCGGCCGCATTGCGGATGCGCTCGTGGGCCGCGAGGGGTGCAGCAGTGGCGTTGGTCATGGGGCTCCAGATGGTACTGTCCATGTCGGCGGCGGTGGCGGCGATGCGTCCCTCCCGCCCAGGCCCCTTGCTCCTTATATGGCCTCCGGGTTAATTATCAGCCCGGGAGAGGCGGGGAGAGGGCACCCGCGAAGTTGCGTCCGGGCAGTGGAGCTCCTGCGCTGCGCCGTCGTCGGGGAGCAGCCTTAGACGCAAACCGCCTTGAAGGAGGAGCAGACGGAGCTGTTGGCAGAAGGGTGGCAGGCCGGCAGGTAAGGGCTGTTCCGTGAGTGGGGAGGGACCGGCCAGGGGGTGGTGCCCGTCTAGCACAAAGGCCCGCTGTGCTCCCGCAGCGGGCACCTGGCCGGGCAACCTGGCCTGCTCTGCCGGGGGCAGAGAGGGTGCGGCTTCATTGAGGAGCCAGGCTGCCTGGGGCTTCAGGTCACCTGCCAGAGGATCAGCACCAAGCCCTCTGCAGACAGGCTTCTCCATGTGTAACATGGGTGCAGGACTGTTCCCAGCAATCAGCCAAGTTCTTGGTCTTTGTGGAGAAAAATCTGGGGAAGACCATTTGTTAAATATTGCTGGAAAGAAATTCAGAACAATTGCAGTCTCTTGGCCACAAGGACAGCCACCCACCTACTCACATTTCTGACTCCTCTGCAGTCCCCAGAGCCACTGTTACCCCCACGATAAGGAGGAAGAAAGAGAGACTGGGAGAAGGGATTCCACTGGGAGCTATTTCCTTGCCCTGTGCCTCACCCAGTAATATGATTTGAGGCAGGTAGGAGGGAAGATACTAGAGAATCCCTTCCATGGAGCTCACCAAGCTCGGACCCTTCCTGGGTGCTCAGCCTTCCCATCTGGAAACACATGTCTAAGCCAAAAGTCAGGGCTCAACACAGAGATGGCTGAGAGAGGAGGCCTGACTCACCCAAGGTCACACAGTAAGCCAGTGACAGAGCTGGTCCTGCAGCCTAGGCAAGGGCAAGCCTAGTTCAGAGGAGGGTTGGAGATGCTCTCAGAGGCTGGCGCTGGAGGCCACAGAGCAGCCACTTTGAAGAGGGGAGGCTTGCTGAGGTGTTAAGGTACAGGGAGGGGGATGACCACATAAACCTGCCAGGACTCTGTTCTGCCTCAGGCCCTCCCTGCCCAGCACTAGACAACCGTCCAATGCCCGAAATGCCAGCAACCCATTCCTTTGTACCTCACTGCCTCTGAGGTCTGCTCCCCTTCTCCCTCATCAGCACATGCTCTTCCAATTGAGTCTGCAGTCAGAGAATCATTATTTGGGCAGCGTCCATGTACGTCTTCCCCATTTCCCCCCACCCATTGCCCAGGGCCCATCATAATGCCTGGCCACAGGGAACAGGACTTTCTCTTCTGGAGAACCTGGAAGCAGGGGCTCTTCAACATGGATGCTCTCCAAAACTTCCAGCTCAGCATCAGCCGCAGCTTGGAGCAACTTGCCTTTCATCCATGTCCATCTGTTCCCAAATTCAGCAGAGCATTTTCACCTGGCTCTGACCAAGCAGAGCCCCTGCCCTCAGGGAACATCTAGGCTGGTCTGGAAGTGAGCTCATCCACAGCAAAAGTCCAGTCCTGAACCCCCAGCTGCAGGCAGCCAGCCTATGCCAATCTCCAAAAGTGAAGTCTGGCAATGAGCAAATCTGAAAAGTGAGCAGGAGGAAGGACCTGAACTAGGAGAGAAAGAGCTGTCCTCTGATCTTTCTCAGACAGCAGAACATGGCCAGAGAAGGAAAGGAATGGCAATTCCTTCCAATCTTGGAAGAGACCAGAAAATATATTTATTCATTCATTCATTCTTGCAACAGAAGAACAGCTTCTATGTGCCAGGTCATGTGTGCCAATGCTGGGGATAGAGCTGTGCACAAGATTCACAGGGTTCTCGGGGCGCCTGGGTGGCTCAGTCATTAAGCGTCTGCCTTCGGCTCAGGTCATGATCCCAGGGTCCTGGGATCAAGCCTCTCATTGGGCTCCCTGCTCAGCGGGAAGCCCGTTTCTCCCTCTCCCTGACTTGGGTTCCCTCTCTCGTTGTGTCTCTTTCTGTCAAATAAATAAATAAAATCTTAAAAAAAAAAAAAAAGATTCACAGGGTTCTTGCCCTCACAAGGCTTCTAGCCTAATGGGGGAGATAGACCATCATCAAAAATGAGACAAATACCTATAAACTTAGCATTGTGATATGTGCTTTGAAAGAGACATACTAATGTTCCAAATGTGTAGCAAAGATTTTGACCTGGGAATGAGGTGGAGTTGGGGGAAGGCCTGGAAAGGTCTGGTTTGAAAAGGGCCATGACACAAAAACAGACATATAGACCAATGGAACAGAATAGAGAGCCCAGATATGGACTCTCAACTCTATGGTCAAATAATCTTCGGCAAAGCAGGAAAAAATATGCAATGGGAAAAAGACAGTCTCTTCAATAAATGGTGCTGGGAAAATTGGACAGCCACATGCAGAAGAATGAAACTCGACCATTCTCTAACACCATACACAAAGATAAACTCAAAGTGGATGAAAGACCTCAATGTGAGACAGGAATCCATCAAAATCCTAGAGGAGAACATAGGCAATAACCTCTTTGACATCAACCACAGCAACTTCTTTCAAGATACATCTCCAAAAGCTAGTGAAACTAAAGCAAAAATGAACTTTTGGGACTTCATCAAGATAAAAACTTCTGCACAGCAAAAGAAACAGTCAACAAAACAAAGAGGCAACCCACAGAATGGGAGAAGATATTTGCAAGTGACACTACAGATAAAGGGCTGGTATCCAAGATCAATAAAGAACTTCTCAAACTCAACACCCAAAAAACAAATAATCAAGTCAAAAAATGGGCAGAAGTCATGAACAGACACTTCTCTGAAGAAGACACACAAATGGCTAACAGACACATGAAAAAATGTTCATCATCATTAGCCATCAGGGAAATTCAAATCAAAACCACATTGAGATACCACCTTACACCAGTTAGAATGGCAAAAAATGGACAGGGAAGGAAACAACAAATGTTGGAGAGGTTGTGGAGAAGGGGGAACCCTCTTACACTGTTGGTGGGAATGCAAGTTGGTACAGCCACTTTGGAAAACAGTGTGGAGGTTCCTCAAAAATTAAAAATAGAGCTACCCTATGACCCAGCAATTGCACTCCTGGGTATTTACCCCAAAGACACAGATGTAGTGAAAAGAAGGGCCATATGCACCCCAATGTACATAGCAGCAATGTCCGCAATAGCCAAACTGTGGAAAGAGCCGAGATGCCCTTCAACAGATGAATGGATAAAGAAGATGTGGTCCATATATACAATGGAATATTACTCAGCCATCAGAAAGGATGAATACCCAACATTTACATCCACATGGATGGGACTGGAGGAGATGATGCTAAGTGAATTAAGTCAAGCAGAGAAAGTCAATTATCATGTGGTTTCACTTATTTGTGGAACATAAGGAATAGCATGGAGGACATTAGGAGAAGGAAAGGAAAAATAAAGGGGGGGTAATCGGAGGGACAGATGAACCATGAGAGACTATGGACTCTGAGAAACAAACAGGGTTCTAGAGGGGAGGGGGGTGGGGGGACGGGTTAGCCCGGTGATGGGTATTAAGGAGGGCACGTACTGCATGGAGCACCGGGTGTTATACGAAAACAATGAATTGTGGATCACCACATCAAAAACTAATGAAGTATTTTATGGTGACTAACATAACATAATAAAATAAAATTTTTAAAAGGGGGGGGCATGAAAGAGGAGTGAGCCAGGTAAGGTGGGAGGGAGGGATGTTCCAGGAGAGGACAAGCTGGGGCTAAAAATAAAAAATAAATAAGGGCGCCTGGGTGGCTCCGTTGGTTAAAATCCCACTCTTGATTTTGGCTCAGCTCAGAGCTGTGAGATCGAGCCCCACTTCGGGCTCCACACTGGCCGTGGAGCTTGCTTAAGATTCTCTCTCTCCCACTCCCTCTGTCCCTCCCCCTCCCTCCAAATAAATAAATAAGCATGTCACCAGCAAGTAACACCCCCACTATGGGGCGTGGACAGGGGATCTCCAGGATGCCTGAGGCCCTTCTGCAATTTCTGTTCCTCACTGGTTCCCTTTATTTTTTAAAAAGATTTTATTTATTTATTTGACAGAGAGAGACACAGTGGGAGAGGGAACACAAGCAGGGGAAGTGAAAGAGGGAGAAGCAGGCTTCCCACCGAGCAGGGAGCCCGATGTGGGGCTCGGTCCCAGGACGCTGGGACCACAACCTGAGCCAAAGGCAGACGCCTAACGACTAAGCCACCCAAGTGCCCCATCACTGGTCCCCTTTAAAAGGACAATTTAACTCAAAAAACAGCACAGAGATTCCTCAAAAAATTAAAAATAGAATTATCATGTGATCCAGGAATCCCACTTCTGGGTATATATCCAAAGGAAATGAAATCAGTATCTCAAAGAGATAGCACTCCCATGTTCATTGAAGAATTATTCACAATAATCAAGTTGGAAACAACTTAAAGTGTCTATCAACAGATGAATGGATAAAGGAAATGTGGTATATATACATACCACATATATGTATATGTATGTGTGGTGGAATATTATTCAGCCATAAAAAATAAGGAAATCATGCCCTTTATAACACTATGGATGAACCTGGAGGACATTATGCTAAGTAAAATAAGCCAGACAGATATGTGCAATCTAAAAAAAGTCAAACTCATAGAACCAGAAAATAGAATGATGGTTACCAGTGGCTAGGGGGTGGGAGAAATGGGGAGATGTTGGGCAGAGGTTACAAACTTAGAGTTATAAGATGAATGAGGTCTGGGATCTAATGTACAGTATGATTACTATAGTAAACAATACTGCATTGTATACTTGAAAGTTGCTAAGGGAGTAGATTTTAAGTGTTTTCACCATAAACACACACACACACACACACACACACACACACAAGCACATAAAATGGTAACTATGTGAGGTGCTGGATGTGTTTAGTTAACTTAATTGTGGTAATCATAGCACACTGTATGTATATATTAAATCATCACATCGTACACCTTTTAAAAAATCATGCTATACAACCTAGTTTTTAAAGAAAAGAATTATTTCCCCTACACAGATACTTCCAGGGGAACACAGTAGGATGCACCATCTGCCCCCCAGAGCTGGCCAGAGCTGCTGGGCCACTGCTAATTAGTAAGGATCCTGTTGGCCTCTCTCCTGTCCTCACTGGTGCCAAGCCAAATCAGGGTCTGGTCACAAAAAGGGGCGTTATTACCAGAACCCCTAGAGAAAGAAAAAAGCTGGCCAAAGAGCCAGACTGGGTAAGATGAGGCTGATGAGGAAAGATAGACTTAAGAGCAAGATGCAGACCTCACCTGAGTCCACACAGGTTCACAATCTCAGGTCAGATTGGATTCCTAAGCTTGAAAAACCAGGTGCCCACAGATTCACAGCTAAACCTGAGTGCTGGGAATACATTATCCAAGTGACTCTGCGGTCACTAAGCTAACATCTACAGTTGGCAGAGGAGGAACCGAGGATTTGGAGTGTAGTAACATCACTGAGTGGGAATTCTCCTCTTTCCTCTTCTCTGTCTCCCTTCCACACTACTCATCTGTCCAGGTCCCACAGGAATCCCTACCTGCTTCTATCAGCCCAGGAGTTCTTCCCCAGCGAGCCTCAAATGTGCTGTGTCCACCTCTCACTGGCCACAATGTGCTCCATGTCAAGGAATCCCATGATGTGACGGCCAGCTCCTGAACTCTTGTCACAGAGTGAAATAAACAGCCCAGGTGCAGAGGCTATGAGTTTGGGAAGTTACCTGGAGAGGGGAAATAACATGACTGGTTTGAATCTTAGCTCAGCCATCAACCGGCAGCAGACCAAGGATAGCTCATTTGACATCTGTGATCCTCCATTTGAACATCTGTAAAATGGCATGGACAAGGACTGTTTTCTGTACTTATGAGGTCCAAACGAGATGAGGGTGCAAAGGGGCCTCGTTGACAACAAAAAGGCAAAGGTGAGGGACTTAGAGGGCTCTTATGATTTTCTCTTCTTTTTCCTTTTCCTTGTTGGAAGCTCAACTGTGGGAAGCAGACTGTTGATCAGTGTATTAGCTTCCTGTGGCGGCTGTTAACAAATTACCACAAATATGGCAGCGCAAAACAAAAGAAATGTATCCTCTCAGGGTTCTGGAAGGCCGAAGTCCAAAATTGGTTTCACTGGGTGAAACCCAGGTTTGAGCAGGGCTGCATTGTTCAGGTTTTAGGAGAGGATCCTTCTCTTCTCTTCCAACTTCTGGTGGCTGTCAGCATTCCTTGGCTTGTGGTCACATCTCTCCAATCTCTGTCTCCATCTTTGTGTGTGTTTATGTGGTAACATATACATAACATAAAATTGCCCATCTTAACCCTTTTTAAGTGCACAATTCAATGGCATTAATATATTCACAATGTTGTGCTACCATCACTACTATCCATACCCCAAGACTTTTCATCATCCCAAACAGAAACACTCTACCCATTAAATACTAACTTCTCACCTTCCCCTGGAAACCACCATTCATCTTTCTGTCTCTATGAATTTGACTATTCTAGGTGCCTTTATACAAGAGGATTCATACAATCTACCTCTATCTTCACAATGCCTTCTCTTCTTTGTCTGTCAAATATCCCTCTGTCACTAAGGACATTTGTGATGGTGTTTAGGGCCCACCAGGATAATGCAGGATCATCTATCCTCATCTCAAGATCCTTAACTTAATCACATGTGCAAAGACCCTTCTTCTAAATAAGGTAGCATTTACAGGTTCCAACATTGAGGGCCTGGTATCTTTGGATGGTCATTATTTAGTTACTGCAATCAGTGATGGTGAAGGAGTCTGAATATGGAAGGATTTGATGGAGGAAGCAAGATTGGAGCCGCTTTGGGAAGGGTGGAGTGAGGAGGAGGGCACTGCTGGAGGGGATGAGTCTAGGCCCAGAAGGGTAAAAGCCAAAAAGCTTCCAGGCAAAGAGGAGGTGAGGATAAGTCAGAAGGGCCAGGAAAGGGAATCTGTGAATTGGCCCCAGGCTGCTTGCTCTTTCTCCGCAGCCCCCAAGCTGGTATCTGGGCATGAAGGGAGTAAATGGAAGGACAGAAAGCTAAGAAGGACAAAATGCTCCTGGCCCTCCCTCTAAAGCTGAAATCAATAAGGAGTTGACCCCTGGTGGTCTCCATCCAATCATCTAAGCCCTGGCTACGCCTCTGCCATGCTGGGTCATGATGGGTAAGCCCCCAATGTTTGTTGAGAATCACCGCTACAGCAGGGATCCAGTTTGAACAAACAGAGGCTTGCTGAGTGCCCATCATGCATATCAACCAAAACCCAGGTTGCTTGGTGGTGGGCTGTAGCTCTTTTGTCTATATTCCAAATCCCAGACAAGCTTCAGGAAGAAGCTACAGGATGAGATGCTGCAAGATATCTTAGCCTACCTTCCCCAGAGCTCTTTACAGGGTACTGTCTCAGCCCTGGTTCTTAGCCCGGGGCAGCAGGAATAGCACATGGCCCAGAAGCAGGAGACCTGGGTCCAAGCACTGGTTATTCTGCCAAGTGGCCCCAGACAAGTCACTTCACCCTCTAAGACTGTTTTCTTACCTATCAAATTGGCAGAATTTGACCAACTGGTCTCTTAAGAAAGATCCTGGTGCCAATTTTACGACTCTATTCAGGGCCCTGAATTTCCCTGAACCTCTGTCTCTCATTTATAAACTGGGGACAGAAAGCACTGGACAGTTGCATGTCACAAGCATGTCAACACCACTTCATCCTAAATCTCATTCCTCACTACATCTGATGGCCCCAGGGCTGACATTTTCTACTGCTCACTATCATTTCTAAAATTGTAAAGGAGGAATATCACCCTCCCTAGACACTCCTCACCTATGAGCTCAACAGCTCTAAAGCACTGTGGGAAGCATACCTGGCTGAATTGTGCCTCATATGGAAAATATTTCAGGGGCACCTGGGTGACTCAGTCGTTAAGCGTCTGCCTTTGGCTCAGGTCATGATCCCAGGGTCCTGGGTTCGAGCCCCGCATCGGGCTCCCTGCTCTGCGGGAAGCCTGCTTCTCCCTCTCCCACTCCCCCTGCTTGTGTTCCTTCTCTCTCTGTCTCTCTCTGTCAAATAAATAAATAAAATCTTTAAAAAAAAAAGAAAGAAAATATTTCAGCACACTGCCAAGCACATATATGGTGCTCAATAAAATGTTAACTTTAATCTTCGTCTTCATCACCTACCTAGACTCCAAGTTATGGGACCTTGAGCTGGGGTCCTGCCCTCAAAGTGAGAAGACAGATATGAACAGGAAAACCTATACCTTGTGTTGGGACAAGTGGTACAACTTTAAGCTTTACAATGACCCTATTGTTATCCCATTTTATGGATGAAGCACCGAAACTCAAAAGTGGTTAAGTAACTTGCCCAAGCTGGTAAATGGCCAAGCCAGGGCTTAACCCCATGTGGGTATAATACCAAAGCCTATATTTTAACTACTGAAAAAGAGGGTAGGGAGAGAAGGGGAGAAGGGAAAGTAAAGCCTTAGCCCTGATTCCCAGCCTACTCCCCAGGTAGCATCCCTCTATTCCTTCCCTGCTTCATCCCAGGGTTGGCATTTGGCCCCACCTCCCTGTAGGTGTGAGACATTTCACTGATTCACTAGTTACAACAGATAGAGGCAAAAGCCAGCAGCATTACAGGCACTATCTTCTAACAAACAACCTGGTGTTTTGAAAACCCACAGCCCAGAATGAGAGCACGTGAAGTAGCAGAGTTAACTGTCACTCAAGTCCTGGAGAAGGCTTTCTGACAGCTTTCTGACAGCCACACTTCAATGTGATTGTCATCCCATGTCTAACTCCCTCTCGAGATGAGACAGAGAAGCAGCTCCCAGGTAGCCAGAGGCCTTCAGGTATTGGCTGAGGAACTCATCAAAGCTCTCACCTGTGAACCTTATCCCCACACAGCCAACTGCCACCCATCCATCAACCCACACTGAGGCTAGGATTCCAGGAACATGAAAACCAGGCTCAAAAATCCTTGAGCAACTGAAAAACCCACAAAGTAACAGTAGGAATGACAAGTCATTCATGTATTCAACAAATACCAGTTGAACATCTGTCTAGGCATCAGGGGTACAAAGTGAACAAAATAAAGGTAGTCCCTGTCTTTCAGGAGCTTAAAACCTATTCATGTGCTTATAATGGGCACAGAATTTCCTTTTGGGATGATAACAGTAGATAGAAGTAACAGTTGCATGCACTTGATGCCACTGAATTATTCACTTTCAAATGATTAATTTTATTTTATGTGAATTTCACCTCCATTAAAAAATAAAAATTAAAAACCCATAACTACGTACAAGACATCAGGCCTGGAGACAATAAAAATTTAATTCCCACCCACATAATTTCTTCCCAACCTGTTGACTGGTCCTAAAATTTCATGAATTTCATTCATTTGTTCAACTTTTGAGAATGTAAAGGTGAATTTATCTCACCATCAAAAGAATATCCTCTCCCATCTAATGGTTGACCCTGATAATTCTACATTAAGAAACTTCATTCATTCATTCCTTCAGAGTATCCATTCTATACCTGATACAGGGATTACAACCTTAAATAAGACACAGTCTCTGCAATGAATGTAAAAGTGCAGCTATCTCTTCATCTCATTCAACATTTCATTTCCTCGGTATATATACCCAGAAGTGGGATTGCTGGATCATATAGCAGTTCTATTTTTAATATTTTTATCTTTTTAAAAATATTTTATTTGGGGGTTGCCTGGGTAGTGTAGTCAGTTAAGCATCCAATTCTTGGTTTGGGCTCAGGTTATGATCCCAGGGTCCTGCGATCGAACCCCAAGTCGGGCTCCATTCTCAGCATGAAGTCTGCTTGGGATTCTCTCTCCTCTCTCCCTCTAACATAGTGACTCAACTTCTCTATATGTTACACTATGCTCACCACAATTGTAGCTACCATCTGTCCCCATACAACACTTTTACAATATCACTGGCTATACTCTCTATGCTGTGCCTTTTATTCCTGTCACTTATTCATTCAAAAACTTGAAGCCTGTATCTCCCACCCCCCTTCACCTATTTTGCCCATCCCTCCACCCTCCTTCCCCCTGGCAACCATCAGTCTGTTCTCTGTATTTATAGGTCTGATTCTGCTTTTTGTTTGCTTGTTTATTCATTTGTTTTATTTTAGGTATGGAAGTGACCCAACTGTCTATCAATAGACAAACAGATAAGGAATATGTGACACATACACACACACACACACACACACACACACACACACACACAATGGAGTATTATGCAGCCATAAGAAAGGATGAGATCTTGCCATTTGCAAAAACATGGATGGACCTAGAACGTATTATGCTAAATGAAATAGGTCAAACTGAGAAAGACAAATACCATATTATTTTTTTTAAAGATTTTATTTTATTATTTATTTGAGAGAGAGAGAATGAGAGATAGAGAGCACGAGAGGGAAGAGGGTCAGAGGGAGAAGCAGACTCCCCGCAGAGCAGGGAGCCCGATGTGGGACTCGATCCCGGGACTCTAGGATCATGACCTGAGCTGAAGGCAGTTGCCTAACCAACTGAGCCACCCAGGCGCCCCAAATACCATATTATTTTACTCACATGTAGACTCTATTCTTAATTTTTTGAGGAAACTCCATGTTTTCCATAAGGGCTACATCAATTTACATTACAACACTGCCCAAGGTTTCCTTTTCTCCATATCCTCACCAACACTTACCTCTTGTTTTTGTGATAATAGCCATTTTAAAAAGCATGGGATGATATTTCATTGTGGTTTTGATTTGCATTTCCCTGATGATTAATGATGTCAAGCACTCTTCATGTACTTGTTGACTTCTCAGAGTTCCTTATATTTTTTGGATATTAAAAAATGATAACTATGTGAGGTGATGGATGCCTTAATTAATTGTAGTAGTCATTTTAAGATTTTATTTATTTGATACAGAGAGAGAGAAGGAGAGAGCAAACACAAGCAGGGGGAGTGGCAGGCAGGGGAGAAGCAGGCTCCCCGCTGAGCAAGGAGCTCAATGTGAGGCTCGATCCCAGGACCCTGGGATCATGACCCAAACCAAAGGCAGCCATGTAACGAACTGAGCTACACAGGGGCCCCTGTAGTAGACATTTTAATATGTGTATATATATATATATAATCATCACATTGTATACCTTAAATATATATAATTTTGCCAATCACGCATCAAGAAAGTAAGGGAGGAGAAAAGAAGAAAATACATACTAGCCGAAAGAAGAAGAAAAAAAGAAAGATGCAATCTCTGCCTTGGGGCCCTCCCAGTTCATCAAGGAAAGTTTACATCTGATATGCACATGCTGTTCTTTCTTCCCTGTTCCTCACCTGGCTAACTGTCATAATCCTCTCATCTTAACTTAAATTTTTTCCAAGAAGCTTCTTGACCTGCACCCCACCCCTAGCCTGAAAGTCTCTGAGAACTTAGTTCTCAAGCCCTATTCTCATCCTTCCTGTCTCAGTTTATAATTCACATTTAGTTGCATAGCTATATTTACTGTCTATGAACCCACAAGACTATAAGCATCAGGAGGGAGATGCCAGTGTGTCTTGACCATCACTGTGCCTAGTACTGGGGTTGGCATATAGTAGATGCTCAATAAATATTAGTTGGGTGCATAAGTGAATTAAAATAATGAACACAAACAATTATAATGTGATAGATGCTCTAACAGTGAGGGAAGGTGAGATAGAACATGCCTTACTTTATCTACCTAAGGGATGTAGAGAGGGGGGCAAAAGAAATAATCATTAAGAGAGTATATTTGCACTGAATCTTTAGGGATAAGTAGGAGTTCCTGAGGCAACACAGCTGAGATGAGGTTTTGAGATGTGAGAGCACACAGTATGCATATTTAGAGAACAGTAAGTGGTTGTGGTCTGCATGACTGGGCAGAACAGCAGGAGATAAGGCCAGAGATGTGGGCAGGAATTAGACCACAGGAGATCTTGTGTGGCATACTAAGCATCCTGGAATTCATCCCATAGAATACTGGGAAGCCAGTAAAGCAGGGCTTCCTGACCTTAGACTCATAGGCCCCTCAGAGGTGGATTTTGAACATCCATGGATTCTAAAATTGTATGTACAATTATGGTCAGATTTGTGTTTTCTTGCGTTTTCAGTTTTTAACAGATTCTCAGATTAGGTGACTCCAGAAAAATTAAGAACCACCACCTTCCCTGACCAGAACTAAAACAACTCCACCCCCACCCCAATTCAGTGACTTTCACAGCACTCATAACAAAATGTAACTATCTTGTTGATTTCTTTGCTACTTCCTTACTGCCTATTTTCACCTCTGAGAGGACTTTGTCTTGTTCAAGTTTCTATCTCCAGTGCCTACTAAACATGGCCTGGAGCATACAAAGCTCAATAAATATCTGTTGACTAAATGAATCTAACTATAGGTGTTTTTTAATTGTGGTAAAATATACATAATATAAAATTTACTATCTTAACCATTTTTAAGTGTGTGGTTTAGTGGCATTAAATACATTCACGTTGTTGTGCACCAATCACCACCATCCATCCACAGAACTCCTTTCACCTTGCAAAACTGAAACTCTATACTCATTAAACAATAATTCCCCAGCCTCTGGCAACCACCATTGTATTTTCTGTCTATAGGACTACTCCAGGTATCTCACAGAAGTGGAATCATATAGTATTTGTCCTCTTGTGACTGGCCTATTTCACTTAGCATAATGTCCTCAAAGTTCATCCATGTCATAGCATGTGTTAGAATTTCCTTCCTTTTTAAGGCTAAATAATTCCATTGTATGGATATACTATATTTTATTTATCCATTCATTCAGTGATGGATATCCATTCATTCAACTTGGGTTGCTTCTATCTTTCAACCATCATGAATAATGCTGTTATGAACATGATGTGTTTACAAAGGACATATCTGATAAAGGAATGCTAACCAAACTATCAAATGTTTATAGCAGCTTTATTAATAATAAATAATTATTCATAATTGCCAAAACTTGGACGCAACCAAGATGTCTTTCAGTAGGTGAATGAATAAGTAAACTGTGGTACATGCAGAAAATGGAGTATTATTCAACGATAAAAAGAAGTAAGCTATCAGGGCACCTGGGTGGCTCAGTTGTTAAGCATCTGCCTTCGGCTCAGGTTATGGTCCCAGGGTCCTGAGATCAAGCCCTGCATTGGGCTCCCTGCTTAGCAGGAAGCCTGCTTCTCCCTCTCCCACTCCCCCTGCTTGTGTTCCTGCTCTCACTATCTCTCTCTGTCAAATAAATAATAAAAAAAATCTTTAAAAAAAAAGAAGTAAGCTATCAAGTCATGAAAAGACATGGAGGAATGTTAAAAGTATATTAGTAAGTGAAAAAAGCCAATCTGAAAAAGCTATATGCTGTATAATTCTAACTATATGACATTTCATAAAAGACAAAACTATGGAAGCAATAAAAAGATCCATGGTTGCCAGGAGTTAGAGAGGAAAAGTGGATGAATACCTGAGCACAGAGAATTTTTAGGGCAGTGAAATTATTCTCTATGATATTATGATGGTGGATACATGTTATTATACATTTGTCAAAACTCGTAGGGTGATGAGCACTGAATGTTATATGCAACTAATGAATCATTGAACATTACATTAAAAACTAATGATGTACTATATGTTGGCTAACTAAACATAATAAGAAAAAAACTCATAGAATGCAACACCAAGAGTGAACTCTAATGTAAACTATGGACTTTGGGTGATAATGAGGTGCTAATGTATATTCACCAATTATAACAAATGTATGACTCTACTACAAGATATTGATGGTGACACAGGCTGAGAATGGGGCCAAAGGGGTGGTAATATGGGAACCCTATACTTTTCACTCAATTTTACTGTAACCTAACACTGCTCAAAAAAGTCCATTTTTAAAATCATAGATGTATATAACCTTTGACCCAACAATTTTGCTTGTAAGAATTTATACTACAGACAGGCTTACATAAAGGTAAATGATTTATGTTCACCGTTATTTATTGTAGCACTATTCGTAATAAAAAGATTAGAAGCAACCTAAACGCCCATCCACACCCAACTATTTGAATATCTTATGGTTTATCCACTCAGTGGTTACAATGCAGCCATTTAAAAAAAAAGAGAGAGAAAAAGAAAACTCTTGTGTATGAATATTGATTGATCTCAAAGTGATTTTGTTAGGTTAAAAACTCAAGGTGTGTGGAACAATATATAGTATGCTAACATTAATATAAAATAGAGGATGGGGAAGAATATAGGTACAGATCTGCTTACATGTACATTAAAAATCTCTTGGATACACAAGAAACTGGCAAAATTGATTGGCTTCGGGGAGAAAAGTTGGATGACTGGGAGGCTTTCTCTCTATATATACTTATGTACTTTATGAACCATGCGAATGTATTGTTTACTAGATCAATAGATAGCAGCAGGAAGGGAGGTACGAAAGAAAGTCAAGAGAAAGAAGGAGAGTACCACACTAGGATCACTGAATATCCAAGCAGTTAGGGACCTCAGAGATCTTCCAACATGACTCAATAATATATTCACTCACTCAACAAATTTATCTTGAGTGTCCTGTACATGCCTGGCACTGTTCCAGTTGCCATAGATAGCAAGATGCAAAGGTACAAAGGTACACAATCTAACAGGGAAAGACCTTACAGTTTTCCAGTGAGACACTGAGGCCCAGAGAATGAATGGACCCTGGTCAAGGGCAAACACTTTGTTGGTGGGAGAGCCAGGGCTGAAACCCAGGTCTATGGGCTCCTGTTTGGTTTCATTATCTTCCCTGGGCTTAAAGTAAAGCAAAGGAAATGGACTTGATTACACAGGCAATGTTTATGAGTGTGAAGATAACTGAACCACAAAACTGGCTTTGCAGAAAGAGCTTTCCTTTCCTACACATAGAAAACTTTCTAATAGTCATTGCCAGCCAAAGGAAAGATATCTCAATGCTATTTAATACTATCTTCATCCTATATTCACACAATTATTTAGGAGTCATTATAAATGATTACTGGTCACACACACACACACACTCCAAACAATGATTCATCTGCTCCTTCTGAGACACCAAAAATACTAAGGAAAAGCAATAAAGCAGAGACCCAGCTAAAGAATGATCTTCTGTCTGAGCAAGAAGAAAAAACCTAACCCACAGTCAAATGTCCCCAATCTCTTGGGTTTTCTAAGAGTCTTAGGCAAATTCCTCAATAGGTTTTTTCCAAGTTTGGGAAATCCTACCAGGAAGCAAGAAAAGAAGAGTGTCATTCTCACTACCTTGGATGACGAAGGTGTAACATCAACAGCCTGGGGCTTAGCCTGATGTTTTAGGTTGGTTTTGATTAAATTATTATATAATATGTTTAAGAATGAAACCGTACATACACAAATTTAGGCATACACACAAATGTCAACCCCAAAGCACAGAATAAAATTCTGAGATGAAGAACCATTAATTTTAGATGGGCTACACTTACAGAAAGAACCACTGTGATGATCCAAAATGCAAAATCCTAAAATCTTTGTCTTTGGAGTGATTCTGTAATTGGAGGAGAGCCTGTTGGTTGACCTTCCAGATTCAGTTTGGCTCTGACACGTGGGCAAGACAAGGAATTGGTCCTTTCTACAACTGCAGTTGCTGATAGAGAAAGGATTTGGTTTAGGGGTTGTGCATGAAAAGAGTGTAGAAGCCAGAATTTGTTATATGGGCTTAGGCTGTGGACCCAAGCATAGTGCCTCATTTTTAATGGAGGGCCACTGTAAAGCTTATTTGTTCTGTGCTCCAGCCAGCAGTAGTCATTCCAGATCCCAGTTTTTAATGTCTTATTTTAACTCATTTTGAGTCACTCCCTACTTGTTTCCCACTTCCACTCCTTGGGAAAGCACAGGGCTGGGAGGGCTTCCTTCCGTATTCCCCAAAGTCGTGATCCCATGTGAAAGAGCTGTGAGTTCTTTGGGGCAAAGGCCTCTTTGAATACAACTGTTATTAACATGATTACACCCACATAGCCCTGATACAGGAGGAGTGTTTGTACCTTCTTGAGCATAGGATGCTGCTGGTGAGTAGCCTTAAGAGCCAGTTTTGTAATGCTTGAATCGGGCATGTGTCAGGTTCTCCATTTCTACAACCTCTAAGAATAATAGACTCTTTGACTGAAAAGAGTTAAGAGCATTCAACCGACCCCCTCATTCTATAGTGGAAATTGAGACCCAAAGAGGAAGGGTTACCTGTCCAAATCTATAGCATGGTCTCTGAACTCCCAATCCAATGCTCTGCCTTCTCCAAAAACATTGTTCAAAACAAATTTACAGGGGCACCTGGGTGGCTCAGTTGGTTAAGCGTCTGCCTTCAGTTCAGGTCATGATCCCGGGGTCCTGGGATCGAGCCCCATGTCAGGCTCCCTGCTCAGTGGGGAGCCTGCTTCTCCCTCTCCCTCTGCCTGCCACTCCCCCTGCTTGTGCTCTCTCTCTCTATCAAATAAATAAATAAAATCTTTAAAAACGAAACAAAAAAACAAATTTACAATTTCTTTTTTTTTAAGATTTTATTTATTTATTTGAGAGAGAGAATGAGAGAGAGAGAGAGCACATGAGAGGGGGGAGGGTCAGAGGGAGAAGCAGACTCCCTGCTGAGCAGGGAGCCCGATGCGGCACTCGATCCTGGGACTCCAGGATCATGACCTGAGCTGAAGACAGTCGCCCAACCAACTGAGCCACCCAGGCACCCCTACAATTTCTTATAAAGTGAAAGCTATACCTATCCTATGACTTATAGTTACACTTTTTTTCTCTTTAAATTTTTTTATTGTTATGTTAATCACCATACATTACATCATTAGGTTTTTTTTTCATTAGTTTTTGATGTAGTGTTCCATGATTCATTGTTTGTGCATAATACCCAGTGCTCCATGGAGAACGTGCCCTCTTTAATACCCATCACCGGGCTAACCCATTCCCCCCACCCCCCCTTATAGTTACACTTTTAAACATTTATTCAAGAGAACTCAAAGCATATGCTATTACCTGAATGTGTCCCCCCCAAAATTCGTATGTTGATGAGTGGTGATGGTTGCACAACAGTATGAATGTAGTTAAAACCATTGAACTTTGCAAATGGTTAAGATTGTAAATTTTAAGTTATATCTATTTTACCGCAATAAAAGTGGTAGGGGGAGGAACATGGGTCTTCCTTGCTGGTCTGGAAAGCCACCGAGGAAAAACATTGTATGATTCCACCTAAATGAGGTACCTAGAATAAGCAAATTCACAGAAATTGAAAGTAGAATAGAGGTTTCCAGGAGTTATGAGGAGGGGAAATAGAGAGCTAGGTTTAAGGATACAGAATTTCATTTTGGGATAATGGAAAAGTTCTGAAGATGGATTGCAGTCATGGTTGCTCAACAGTGTGAATGTACTTAATGCCACTGAAATTAAAATGGTTAATCTCATTGTGTAAACATGTGATGCTTATTTTTAAGTAGATAATATAAATATGAATATATTTAATACATAGCTGTATTTAATACATATTTTAAAGTCTGGTGATGTATTTTATGGTGACTAACATAACATAATAAAATAAAATTTAAAAAATAAATACATAAATAAAGTCTGAAAGGATATATACACCAAATGTTAACAGTGGCAATTTATAGGATATGGGCTTAAGAATAACTTTTTTTCTTTTGGCTTGTCTATATGGCCTTTTTTTTTTTCAAATAAAATTATATAGTACAGGTATAATTAGAAAAAAAAATGAATATAGGCAAGACTCACATCTAACCTGTCCTCATACTGCTGGATGTCAAAGGGGTTATCGGTGGGACAAAAAGTGACTCCGCTGGCAAGATTTGTTCTGTCACAATCAACAAAAGAGTAACCTGACATATGGGCTCATGAGTCCAAGTTTGCGATTTTTATAATGCCTGATATAGAGAAAGGTTTACCTAAGTGTACACCTACATAATAAGTATAGGCATGGGCAGAAGATGATCCCAGGAGGTGATTTTCTATTCTAAGTTTAACACAGGTTCATCAGTATCTTTGAGGAACCAAGAAAGGCTTTACAGAGAAGGCAACATAAAAATACCTATATAAAAGCAGGACAGAGAAAGACAAATACCATATGATCTCACTTATATGTGGAATATAAAAAGAAGAATTTATAGACACAGAGAACAGACTGGTGGTTGCCAGAGGCAGGGGCCTTGGAGATGGGCAAAATGGGTAAAGGTGGTCAAAAGGTACAAAATTCCAGTTATAAAATAAATAAGTCCTGGGGATATAATAAACAACATTGGGACTATAGTTAATAATACTGTATTATATGTTTGAAAGTTGCTAAGAGAATATTTTTATCATCACAAGGGAAAAAAACTATGTGTGGTGATACATGTTAACTAGACTTATTGTGATGATCATTTTGCAATATACATATATGTAAAATCATTACACTGTACACCTGAAACTAATATAATGTTATATGCCAATTATACCTCAGTAAAAAAAAGAAAGAAACCTATCTAATTAAAAATAGCTATTTTATGTATAAAGCTTGTCTGGTATGACAGGTAGAGGGAACTGCATGGGCAAAAGCCGGGGAACAAGAATAGTCTAGTTTGGATGGAAATTTACTGTATCTGTTTATATAACTGAATAAATTGCTATTGAATAATTTCTATGTGCCACACACACTGCTCTAGGCATTAGAGGAACCACAGTGAAGAAGACACAGTCCTTATTCCCATTCTAGTTGTAGAAGATAAATTTTGGAAAAAACAAGCAAATAGTGCATATAATATATCAGGCAATGATAGGTCCTAGAAAGGAAAACAAAGCAGAGTACAGTCTGGTTCTTTCAGAGGTCAATAAACCCCACACTCCCCTCTCAGAAGGTACACAATTTATTTGATAACCTAAGTCATGCCAACATACCCCACTGCAAAAATGTTTAACGGGAGATAAAGATGGCCAGAAAAAGGCAGGGTGATCAAGCAGGACCCCTTATGAATGGTATGGAAGGAATGAGGGACTAGGCCATGTGATGTCTGGGGGAAGGCCCTCTCAGGAAGAGAGAGCAAATACAAGGCCCCTGAGGGGTGAGCAGGAAGAGAATGAGAATGAAGATTTGTGAGACAGACTCCGGGACTATGTTATTAAAGGCCTTGGATGCCCCTTAATCCAGTGGCAGGAATTCTTCCAGGAATTTAACAGAAGGCAAGAACTTTGGAATAGGAATCAAGATTCCTAGATCCAAATCCTGAGTCTGCTTTTAATTTGCTTTTTGACCTTGGATTAGTGACTTCAACTCTCTGAGATTCAGTTTCCACATGCGTCAAATGCAAGCAACTATCCATCTTCCAGGGGAGGCTCAAAGGAAGGTGGAGTGTGGAAGTGTGTAGAACAGGCACAGTTCTTTTCAAAGAGGGAAAGGATATGAATGTGAACAAGGGCTGGGAGAACAAGGGGTCCTCACCATTTGGAAGAAAGCTTTTTTAATAAAAGGTATTAAATGAGGAAGTCAGTTGCCCTAAAAGTTGGAAGGAAGAGGTAGCATGAATATCCCCCAAATCACTTTGCAGCCCCCACTCAAGGCCAGAGCATAGGATTCAGAGAGTATGAGAGGGACCATCTATGGAAACCACCTACAAAAATGCTTACATGACCTGAGATGGCCTGAAGCCCTCCAGATTTCTGGCATCATGCGTGTTAGCGGATGGTCACAACTAGGACAAGTCCTAATCTGCAGGAGAAAGGAGATAAAGTGTACAGGACAGGGGAGCAGAGCCAGAGAAGAGGGCAAAGTTCAAGGCCTTGCACCAAACCCCCACTCCCTTAGGCCCAGGGAATTATTCTTTGGAGACCATTGTTAGAATAACAACAAAAGAATTATCATTAAGCAATGGTGTGCTATCATTTATTGACCACTGTAACAAGTGCTTTATAAACATTACCCTCCCCTTTAATCCTTACAACACCCTTATGTGATGGGCGATATTATCCTCAATTAGTAGATAAGAACACTGAAATTTAGAAAGATTAAGTAATTCGTAAAGGAGAGAACTAGAATTTGAACCCATTGCTCTTTTTTTTTTTTGTAGTGTTCCATGATTCATTGTTAGCGTATAACACCCAGTGCTCCATGCAGCACGTGCCCTCTTTAATACCCATCACCAGGCTAACCCATCCTCCTACCCCCCTCCCCTCTAGAACCCTCAGTTTGTTTTTCAGAGTCCATCGTCGTCTCTCATTGAACCCATTGCTCTTAACCACACATTAAAAATATGTGCCCACAAAGTATACATATATCAAATCATTGCAATGCACACTTTAAATATATACAATTTTATTTGTCAATTATATCTAAGTAAAGGGGGTGGGGAGTAAGAAAATAAAAAATGTGCTCAGAGAAGATATCCAGGGGAGGGAAAAAAAAAAACAAAAAACCCTGGGCAGGAACTCAGAATATTGGCTTCCATCCCTGTTCCACTCCTCACTCACCATATGTCACCCCAAAAAATCCCTTCCCCTCTCTGACCTACTGGTTCTCTGTGAACCATCAGATTCTCAGCAACCCAGCTCCACCAGCATCCCTGCCTCCTTGGCTCATTGGCCTCCTTCATCCTGTCGGAGATCCCAACATCATGCTACCACCCCTTTTCCCATAATTTCCAGCTGCACCAGACTCAGGTTCTGATGGGGGCCTAATGTCTTGATGGCCTGTGGGTGGAGGGCTGGAGAGGAGATTCCAGGGAGCTCTGCTCAGCTCAGGACCCTTGGCTCTTTCTCTGTGACGTTTGCCTTATCACATAATGAGTCTGGTTCTTTCAGAGGTTAATAAACCACACACTCCCCTCTCAGAAGGTACACAATTTATTTGATAACCTAAGTCATGCCAACATAGCCCACCGCAAAAATGTTTAACGGGAGGATGTCTTGAATACTCTTATCACAGCTCCCTGATTACACATGTGTAACAAAGCTATTGTGGCTCCTCAGCTACCTCACTGAGGAGCCCAGAGCTAAAGTCTTGGGAAAGCCAACTTACTGCACCCAGAAAGCCAACTGGTCTGCATTTCTAAATCTGCTCTCCTTGGTTGCAACTCGCTAAGCTCCTTTTGAAGACCTGGAAATTACATAGCTTGAATGTGATCCCTGGAAATTTTACTAGCAAGGGCATAACTCATTCTCCACCTTTCGCAAATGGGACACTGAGGCCCAGTGAGGCCTGCTGGCTCAGCTGGAACCAGAACTCACAGCTTCTGATCCCACGCTGCCACCTTGATATTTGCCCTCATTTCACCCTTCAACAAGTTTGATAAGTCAGTGCTATGACAAAGACACCCACACAGTGCTCTAGAGCTTTCAGATAGATCATTGAATGAAGGCTGTGTCCTGGGAGGCAGGGGGTGAGAAAAAGCTCCCCAGAAGAGTGATGTAAGCAGTGTCACAAAAGATCAGTGATAATGACCCAGGGGAAGGGAGCTAACTTGGCGAGAGGGAGAGAAGGTACAGCATGTGACTAGGAGCATAGAGCCAAGTTGGAGCACACAGCTGGTGCTCAGTAAGTATTTACCAAATAAGAGACAGCCCGGGTCAAGGGCAGAGCCCTGGGATTCTCTGCCATAGTCATGGCATATAAACTTGGACAAGCCTCACTTCTGCCCTGAGCTCACTGTGCTCAGATGATCCATGAGGGTAGCCCCAGTTCTATGATGCTTTATTTGGAAAGGAACACTAGGCTTTGGGATAGTACTCCTTCATTCCTCCAGCTGAGTCAGGCAGGGGCATGTTTTTACCTGCTCAATTCAGGAAGAATTTGGCCTAAGAGTCGGGCACCACCCTCTTCAAGTAATACCTGTCTCTGAAGCAAAAAACACCGATCACCTTATGAGCACTGTCACACCCTCTTCCTGGGAAATTTTCCTTTTCACAGCTGAGGTGAGGAGCCCAGATATTTCAGGGAGCTACTTGGCCTCAGAGTCTATTCACAGAACACCTGAATGGAACAGGGGCAATCATTGAATTCAGGGCAAAAATAAGCAACTTCAGTGAGTGTAAATTTGACTAATCTGGTGAGAAACAAAAAATTACATTTTAGGGGAACCTGGGTGGCTCAGTTGGTTAAGCAACTGCCTTCGGCTCAGGTCATGATCCTGGACTCCCAGGATCGAGTCCCGCATCGGGCTCCCTGCTCAGCCAGGAGTCTCCTTCTCCCTCTGACCCTCCCCCCTCTCATGCTCTCTCTCTCTCTCTATCTCATTCTCTCTCTCAAACAAATAAATAAAATCTTTTTAAAAAACTTTTAAAATTACATTTTAAAACAATCATTTTGAAGGGGAAAGTACTGATTTATGTAAAACTAGCCAACTTTGTCAATTTAGTATTTTTTTCCAGTTTTATTGAGATACAACTGACATATGACATTGTGTAAGTTTAAGATGTACAATGTGATGGTTTGATACATGTATATATTGCAAAATGATAACCATAATAAAGTCAGTTAACATCTCCATTACCTCACATAATTACCATTTTGTACTGTGCAGAGAACAAAAGTAGATTTAAGATCTACTCTCTTAGCAACTTCCAAGTACATTATAGAGTATTGCTAACTATAGTTTAATTCAGTATTAAATTAGCTACTTAGGAAAAAAAGATCATTGTATTTGGTAAAAAATCTATCTGAATTATTTGCATCATATAACCCCAAAGATCTGGTTCATTCTTTACATTTATTAACTGGTTCAGCATTGCATGTGGTCCTAAAGAAGGAGTGATAGACCAGATCTCAACCACAGCCCATATTATGATTGACAAATGCAAGAGCAGCATCTTGAATATCCAACTGCTCCAAGAAGGAAGAAGGGTGACGATGTCAGTGGGCACATGTATTAGTTTCCTAAAGCTGCTATAACAAATTACCACAAACCTGGTAACCTAAAACAACACACAGTTAGATTCAAGTGATAAAACCCAGTTTAAATCTACATAAGGCAAAGCAAAACAGGCAAAAAACAAAGTGTGAGTAACATATTTGTATATTGAACAAAACCGTGGGAAGGGCAATAGGGGAGCTAGATTTATGCATGACTGGATCCAGAAAGCCAAATGATATCAAGACTCCCTTGTTCTTTAAAAAAAAAAAAAAAAAATCCCTTGTACTAACTGTGTATCTCATCTCTGCTACTTCTATGTTGACTATCAAACTGTGGCAGAGCATTTCCATATGGTATGGAACATGATTACTATTGAAAAGTATTTTTAAGGCATGCCTGGGTGGCTCAGTCATTGGGCGTCTGCCTTCGGCTCAGGTCATGATCCCAGGGTCCTGGGATCGAGCCCCGCGTCAGGCTCCCTGCTTGGAGGGAAGCCTGCTTCTCCCTCTCCCACTCCCCCTGCTTGTATTCCCTCTCTTGCTGTGTGTCTCTCTGTCAAATAAATAAATAAAATCTTTTAAAAAAAGAAAAGTATTTTTAAATCATCCAGCATCCAGAGATAAACTCTACTATTTCCTTACAGGTTTTATTTATGTTATTGTATGCACATATAAAAGCCCCTGCAATGTGCATAAACACACACACACACACACACACACACACAGAGCCATACATAATTATAATTATTTGAAGAGCAAACTGTGTACATATAATTTTTTACCCTGCTTTTGTTACTTAGCATTTTTCAATAAAAATTGTCCTTGTTATTAAGTTATATTTGAAAATGAAAACATACACATCTATTCTCTTACAGTTTTGACTCTAAGGTCAGAAGTCTAAAATCAGTTTCACTGGGGTGAAATCAAGCTCTCAGCAGGACTACAATTCCTCCAGAGGCTCTAGGAAAAAAATCTGTTTGCTTGCCTTTTCTGGCTTCTAGAACTGCACTCCTTGCAGCTCGTGGTCCCTTTTCCCATCTTCAAAGCCAAAAGCTTTGAAGCACCTTGCTGCAGTGACCACATTGCCTTCTTCTGTGTCAAGTCTCCCTCTGTCTCTGTCTTCCAAGAATACCTGTGATGATATTGGGCCAATTGGCATAATCCAGGATAATCTCCCCTTCTCAATCCTTAATCACATCAGCAAAATCCCATATAAGGTAACATTCACATGTTCTGGGGATTTAAATGTGAATATCTTTGGGGACCATTATTCAGCCTCCTATGGCAGGGGAGCCACAAGCAGCTAACAAGAGGAGACCTGTTTCACAACCATGTCCAATCAGAAGGAGGCAGCCAAGCCAGATGCTTGGCCAAGCCACATCTTGTGGAAAGTCATTAGTCAAAAAGGAAATTCTTGGCCACCATATAATCTTGTGGGTTTGTATTTAAATAAACTTTCCCATAGGCCCCCAGTATGTATTTAAAACAGAAACACATCAAGAGAAGTCTGAGAGTCTGGTACACTTTGCTGTGCCCTAACAAAGAGTTCCATGCTCCTCCTAGGACTCCTCACACCACCAGCTGAATATCACCCATGACGCCCACTTCCCATGATTTTAGATACTACTCCTCTGGTAGAGCACTCTTCCCCTAACTGCCCCATTGCTGACTCTCACCAGCCTGTCCTGAACAACACTCTGCATATAGCTGAGCACTGGGGAAGCCAGGGATGAGCAGATATATATGGTCCTCAATCTTTTTTTTTTTTTTAAGGTCTTCTTTTTTTTTTTAAGATTTTATTTGTTTATTTGAGAGAGAGAGAATGAGAGAGAGAGAGCACGAGAGGGAAGAGGGTCAGAGGGAGAAGCAGACTCCCCGCTGAGCAGGGAGCCCGATGCAGGACTTGATCCCGGGACTCTAGGATCATGACCTGAGCTGAAGGCAGTCACTTAACCAACTGAGCCACCCAGGCGCCCTATATGGTCCTCAATCTTATTGGAGAAATGTTCCTTACATAATTCACTGTTCCTTCCTCAACAGCCTTACTCCTGCTCAGAATGCTCTGCCCTTTAATAATAATATGAATGAAAATACTAAAATGCTAATATTATGGCAGCTACTAACTATGTGCTAGGCACTAGGCTAGGCATTTTTCAATATATTGGTTAGTTTAATTTTCACAAGAATCCTATAAGGTGAGATTTATTACCAGGTTTCACAGATGAAGAAATTTACTCAGAGAAGTGAGGTAAATGGCCCAAAATCACAGGTAGTAAGAGGCATAGCTGCCATCTGAATTTACATCTTAGTCTGTGCCTTTGTCCCAACTAACCACCATTCAAGGCCCAGCCAAAGTCCTACCTTACTTAATTAACCCACCCAGCAGGATTCTGCCCTTATTCTAAAGTCCCAAAGCCCAGGGTTTCTCAACCTGGCTGCATATTATAACCAGCTGGAGAGTTTCTGTTGTATCTGTTGTAGTTTTAATATATCAATGTGCAAGTCTCACCTCTACCCAATTTAATAGAAAATTGTGAAGTGAAGCCCAGGAATCGTTTTTAAAATTCTCCCAGGTCAAAATAGTTGGTCTTTACTCTTCAGAAATATCAATGTCATGCAGTACAAAGACTGAGTAAATGGTCAAGATGAAAAGAAACTAAAGAGACATGACAACTGAATGTAATACATGATCTGCGTTTTTCTTTTTACTTGGGATGCTTGTCAAAATATGAATAAGGTCTGTAAATTAGATAATAGTATTATATCAATGTTAATCCCTGATTTGTTGTGGTTTTGTAAAAATAATGTCATTACTTTTAGAAAATCACACTGAAGGGGGCGTCTGGGTGGCTCAGTTGGGTAAGCATCCGACTCTTGATTTCATCTCAGGTCATAATCTCAGGTTTGTGAGATCAAGCCCCATGTCAGGCTCCACACTGGGCCTGGAGCCTGCTTAAGATTCTCGCTCTCCCTCTGCTCCCCCCCACAACCTCTCCCTCTCTGAAAGAAAAAAGAAAAAAAGAAAATCACACTGAAGTATTTAGGGGTAAAGAGGTATCATGCCTACAATTAACTCTCAAATAATTCAAAAAAAATTGTGTGTGTGTGTGTGTGTGTATGCATACTCATATACATATACATGGGGAGAGAGGAAAGGGAAAGTGAGAAAATTAAAAGCTAGTGTGGTAAAATGTTACATTTGGAAGATCTGGGTGAAGGGTGAATGGGAATTATTTGTACTATTCTTGCAACTTTTTTTAAGTTTAAAATTATGTCAAAATTATGTTTTTAAGATTTTATTTATTTATTTGACAGAGAGAGAGCACAAGCAGGGGGAGCAGCAGAGGCAGAGGGAGAAGCCAGGCTCCCTACTGAGTAAGAATCCCAAAGCGGGGCTCAATCCCAGGACCCTGGATCATGACCTGAGCCAAAGGCAAACACTTAACCAACTGAGCCACCCAGGCACCCCAAAATTATGTCAACATTAAAAGTTCAAAGAAAATGAACCTTGAAAGCATTATGTTAAGTGAAATAAACCAGACACATAAGTACAAATATTGTATGATTCTACTTATACGAGGCATCTAAAAGAGGCAAATTCAGAGACAGAAAGTAGAATAGAGATTACCAAAGGATGAAAATAGGGCAGAATGGAGTTATTGCTTAATACGTACAGATTTTCTGCTTGGGATGATGAAAAAGTTCTTGAAATGGATAGTGGTGATGGCAGCACATTTTAAGCATAATTACTGCCACTGAATTGCACACTAAAGACAGTTAAAATGATCAATTTTGTGTTTATATTTTACCACAATAAAAAATGTTTTTAAAAAATTGTCCAACTTAGGGCACCTGGGTGGATCAGCTGGTTAAGCTCAGTTGGTTTAGCTCAGGTCATGATCCCAGGGTCCTGGGATTGAGCCCCACGTCGAGCTCCTTGCTCAGTGGGGAGGCTGCTTCTCCCTCTGCCTGTGCCTGCCACTCCCCCTGCTTGCGCTCTCTCCCTTGCTATCTCTTTCTCTGTGTCAAATAAATAAATAAAATCTTTTTTAAAAAATTGTCCAACATTGGGTTTTAGTAGGCATCTGAGCCCATTTGTAGAAAATATAAGAATCCAAAATTTATAATAGCAACTGATTAATGTCAAGCACAAACAAGACAAAGCAAAGATCAAGGCCTGACTGCTTCAGTCAGTAAAGATACAATGAGCCACTTTTAGATTCAGATAGTTTATTACTTATATGAACAGCAAAAAGAAGTGTTGGCAAAGGTGCCAGCTCCCTGTGGTACTTGTCTTACACACCAAAAGATGACACCAAAATAAAAAGGACCAGACGACTGTAATGTAAGTTGTGAGATATCCCATTGCTGAGGAGCTCATTCTAGACTGCAGCTAAGTGATTCTACATTCTGCAGCTCTATTCTGAGAGGACGCCGAACAGCAAGCCCCATTTTTCATCAGACTCTGGGAGGCAATGAAAAACTGTTTCACGACAGCCTCCCAGGGGAGATAAGAAGATGAGTAGGAGGTGGTCTCATAGCAGCACTTCATAGGTCTCCTATCCTCTAGTGTTCCAGGAGGATCACTAGGCATTCTGCAAAGACTCGGCTGTGCTTCAAGTCTTTCCTGCATTTATTAATATTTTTGAAAAGTAAAAGAAAAATTCCCAAGTCTTTTGGTTTTGATGAAGATAAAGTAAACCCAATGAAACCTATCTCTTCCACTGATTAAAACTAAAAACTCCAGATAAAATATAAAAAACAACTATCTAAATAGAAAGACATCCATGTTCATGGATTGGAGGAATTACAAAGCAATCTACAAATTCAAGGCAATCCCTATAAAAATCCCAAAGACTTTTTTACAGAAATAGGAAAAAAAGTTTTAAGTTGACCCCAAAGAGTTCAAGCAATTTTGGTCAAGAACAACAAAGCTGGAGGCATCACATTTCCTGGATTCGAAATATATTACAAAGCTACAGAAAGAAAAATTATACGGTATTGACATAAAAACAGACATATAGACCAATGGAACAGAATAGAGAGTCGAGAAATAAACCCAAAAGTAAATAGTCAATTGATCTTTGACAAGGGTGCCAAAAATACACAATGGAAAAAGGATAGTCTCTTCAATAAATGCTTTGGGAAAATTATACATCCACATCCAAAAGAATAAAATTGAACCCTTACCTTTCATCATACACAAAACTATTGAAAATGAATTAAAAATCTGAACATAACACCAAAAGCATAGGAAACAAAAGCAAAAATAGATAAATGGGGCAACATCAAACTAAAAAGCTTCTGCACAGCGAAGAAAACAATCAGTAGAATGAAAAAGGCAACCACAGAATGGGAGAAAATATTTGCAAACCATATATCTGATAAGGGGTTAATTTCCAAAATATGTAAGGAACTCCTACAACTCAATAGCAAAAAACAAAACAAACAAACAAAACATGACTTTAAAAATGTTCAAAGGAGGGGCGCCTGGGTGTCTCAGTTGGTTAAGCGTCTGCCTTTGGCTCAGGTCATGATCCCAGGGTCCTGGGATCAAGCCCCACATCGGGCTCCCTGCTCTGCGGAGAGCCTGCTTCTCCCTCTCCCTCTGCCTGCTGCTCTGCCTACTTGTGCTCTCTATCTCTCTGTCAAGTAAGTTAATAAAATCTTTTAAAAATAAAAAAAAATTTTAATGTTCAAAGGATCCTAAACATTTTTCCAAAGAAGACATGCAAATCACCAACAGGTATATGAGAAGACGCTCAACATCACTAATCATCAGGGAAATGCAAATCAAAACCACAATGAGGCACCACCTCACATCTGTTATGATAGCTATTATTAAAAAATAAATACAATGGAATATTACTCAGCCATCAGAAAGGATGTATACCCAACTTTTACATCAACATGGATGGGACTGGAGGAGATGATGCTAAGTGAAATAAGTCAAGCAGAGAAAGTCAATTATCATGTGGTTTCACTTATTTGTGGAACATAAGGAATAGCATGGAGGACATTAGGAGAAGGAAGGGAAAAATGAAGGGAGGGAAATCAGAGGGGGAGACAAACCATGAGAGACTATGGACTCTGAGAAACAAACTGAGGGTTTTAGAGGGGAGGGTGGGGGGAGGATGGGTTAGCCCGGTGATGGGTATTAAGGAGGGCACGTATTGCAAGGAGCACTGGGTGTTATATGAAAACAATGAATCATGGATTACTACATCAAAAACTAATGATGTATTGTATGGTGACTAATGTAACATAATAAAATTAAATTAAATTAAAAAAAGAATAAACAAAAAATAAAAAATAAATAAAAAGTGTTAGAGAGGTCATGGAGAAATTGAAACACATGTACACTTGTTAAGAACATAAAATATAGGGCGCCTGGGTGGCTCAGTCGTTAAGCGTCTGCCTTCGGCTCAGGTCATGATCCCAGGGTCCTGGGATTGAGCCCCGCATCGGGCTCCCTGCTCCGTGGGAGGCCTGCTTCTCCCTCTCCCACTCCCCCTGCTTGTGTTCCCTCTCTCGCTGTGTCTCTGTCAAATAAATAAATAAAATCTTTAAAAAAAAAAAAAAGAACATAAAATGTTACAGCCAGTATCGAAAACAGTATGGAGGTACTTCAAAAAATTAAAAATAAAACTACTATATGATCCAGCAATCCCACTTCTTGGTATATATTCAAAGGAAATCAGGGTCTCAAAAAGATATGTTCACTCCCATGTTCATTGTAGCATTATTCACAATAGCCAAAATATGGGAATAACCCAATGTGTCTATCAATAGATGAATAGAGAAAACATCACACACACACAAACACACACACACACACACACACACACACAGAGGAATATTATTCTGCCTTTAAAAAGAAGGAAAATCCTGCCATTTGGAGCAACATGGATGAATCTGGAGGACAATGTGCCAAGTGAAATAGTCACAGAAGGACAAATACTACATGATTCCTCTTACATGAAGCATCTAAAATAGTCCAAGATATGCAGCCACTATGGAAAACAGTATGGAGGTTCCTCAAAAAGATGAAAATAGAGCTACCCCACAACCCAGCAATTGCACTACTGGGTATTTACCCCAAAGATACAAATGTAGTGATCTGAAGGGGTACATGCACCCCAATGTTTATAGCAGCAATGTCCACAATAGCCAAACTATGGAAAGAGCCCAGATGTCCATTGACACATGAATGGATAAAGAAGATGTGATATATATAATGGAATATTACACAGCCATCAAAAAATAAAATCTTGCCATTTGCAATAACGTGGATGGAATTAGAGGGTATTATGCTAAGTGAAATAAGTCAATCAGAGAAATACAATTATCATATGATCTCACTGATATGTGGAATTTAAGAAAACAAGGCAGAGGATCATAGGGGAAGAGAGGATAAAATGAAACAACATGAAACCAGAGAGGGAGAAAAACCGTAAGAGACTCTTAATCATAGGAAACAAACTAAGGGTTGCTGGAGGGGCAGGGGGTAAAGGGATGGGGTAACTGGGTGATGGACACTGGGGAGGGTATATATTGGAATGAGCACTGGGTATTATATAAGACTGATGAATCACAGACCTGTACCCCTGAAACAAATAATACATTATATGTTAATTAATTGAATTTAAATTTAAAAAAATAAATAAAAATCTATAGTTGTAAAATATTTTTTAAAAACTATTATAACCATACTGTATAAGGTAAAGACAAATACTCTTGAAATTAATGGAAAGACAAAAATTCTCAATAGAAAATATTGAGAAAATAAGCCAAATGGAAAATTTAGAACTGAGAAATACAATATTTGTAATAAAAAAAAAAATCACTGGATGTCTTCAATAACTGAATGAAGATGTAGAGAAAATAGTCAGCAAATTTGAAAATTTCTCAATAAATTTATCCAATCTGAAAAACAAAAAGAAAAAAACTGAAAAAATTAACAGAGCCTCAGGGACTTGTGGGACAATATCAAAAGGTCTGGCATTCATGTAATTAGAGTCCCTGAAGAAAAGAAGAAAAGACTGGTACAGGAAAAAATAATAATAATGGAGAAATAATGGCTGCAATTTTCCCAAATTGGGGGAACAACATAAACTTTACCAATTCAAGAAACTCAGAAACCTCCAAACAGGATAAACTTGAATAAAACCATGTCCAAATACATAATTAAACTGAAAACCAAAAAAAAAAAAAAAAAAAAAATTAAGATTTATTTATATATTCGAGAGAGAGCACGAGTGGGGGAGGGGCAGAGGGAGAGAATCTTAAGCAGACTCCCCACTAAGCACAGAGCCCGATGTGGGACTCAATCCCAAAACCCATAAGATCTTAGCTGAAACCAAGAGTCAGATGCTCAACTGACTGAGCCACCCAGGTGCCCTCCCAGAAAAATTTTTTAAAGATCTTAAAAGCAGCCAGAAAAAGACAACACATTGCATATAGGAATGGAATATTACGCAGTTTGAGTGACAAGTTTCTCACCAGAAATTACAGAGGCTAGAAAACAGTAAAACAACATTTTAAATTGTTGAAAGAAAAGAACCATCAACCTAGAATTCTATATCCAGTGAAAATATCCTTTAGAAAGAAGGTGAAACAAAGACATTCGTGGCTTAAAGAAAACTAAGAGAAATTTGACAGCAGACAGATCTGCTCTAAAAGAAATGCAGAAGGAAATTCTTTAAGTTGAAAAGAAGTAATCCCAGAGGAAAACTTAAAACTTCAGAAATAAAGAACACATAACAGAAATGCAAATATTTGGGTAAACCAACATTACACTTCACAAAAATTAACTCAAAATGGATTATAGACCTAAATGAAAATGCAAAACCATTAAACTCCTAGACGACAACACAGGAGAAAATCTAGGTGACTTTAGGGCTGTGATGACTTTTTAGATACAACTGATAAGAACAATCCATGAAAGAAATCGATAGTCTGGACTTCATTAAAATTTAAAACTTCTACTTAGCTGCAAAAGACACTGTCAAGAGAATGAGAAGACAAGCCATAGTCTAGGAGAAAATATTTGCAAAATGCACATCTGATAAAGGACCGTCATTCAAAACACACAAAGAACTCCTAAAACTCAACAATAAGAAACAATTTTTAAAATAAGCCGAAGAGGGGCACTCTGAGAAACAAACTGAGGGTTTTAGAGGGGAGGGGGTGGGGGGAGGGGTTAGCCTGGTGATGTGTTATAAGGAGGGCACCTATTGCATGGAGCCACTGGGTGTTATATGCAATGAATCATGGAACACTACATCAAAAACTAATGATGTAATGTATGGTGACTAAAATAACATAACAAAATAAAATTTAAAAAAATAATAATAAAATAAAAAATAAAATAAGCCAAAGAGGGGTGCCTGGGGGGCTCAGTCGTTAAGCATCTGCCTTCGGCTCAGGTCCCAGGGTCCTATGATCCCAGGGTCCTGGGATCAAGCCCTGCATTGGGCTCCCTGCACAGTGGGAAGCCTGCTTCTCCCTCTCCCACTCCCCCTGCTTGTTTTCCTTCTCTCACTGTGTCTCTCTCTGTCAAATAAATAAATAAAATCTTTAAAATAAATAAATAAAATAATAATAAAAATAAAATAAGCCAAAGATCTCATCTCACCAAAGAAGATACACAGATAGAACAGAGCATATGAAAAGATGCTCAACAGCATATTTCACTATGGAATTGCAAATTAAAACAAATAGTGCTGGTAAAAAAAGGAACGCAGGGTCTCAATCCAACCCCAGACCTGCTGAATCAGAAGCTTCATTAAACAGATCCCCAGGTAACATGTGCACAAGAAGGTCTGAGAAGCATTGAGTTAGAGAAGGGCACAGTTGGGACATTGGCACTGCTTCCTGCTCATTAGACTAATAAAAGTTACTTCTGCTTGACTAAAAAAATAAAGTTAAAGTAAAACTTGAAATACTAAAACAAATGGTCCTAGAGCAATTAGACATTCACATGCAAAAATATGATAACTTCAGTCTAAACCTCACACCTTATATAAAAATTCAAAATAGGGGCACCTGGCTGGACCAGTTGGTAAGAGTGTGACTCTTGATCTTGAGATTGTGAGTTAAAGCCCTATGTTGGGTATAAAGATTACTTAAAAATAAAATCTTTTAAAAAAACTCAAAACAGACCATAGTGTAAATGTAAAACTTTAAAACATAGGAGAAACTCTTTAGTACCTAGAGCTAGGCAAAGAATTTCTGACACCAAAAGCATTCATAAAAATAAAAATTGATAAATTAGGCCTCATCAAAGTTAAAAAAAAAAGTTGCTCTGCAAGAGGGAAACAAACCATAAGAGACTGTTAACGACAGAGAACAAACTGAAGGTTAATGGAGGAGGTGGGTGGAGGATGGGCTAGATGGGTGAGGTATTAAGGAGGGCAGGTATGATGAGCTCTGGGGGTTGTATGTAAGTGATGAATCACTGAATTCTACTCCTGAAACCAATATTACAGTGTATATTAACTGGAATTTAAATAAAAATTTGAAAAAAAAAATATGTGCAGGATCTGTATGCTGAAAACTACAAAATACTGATGAAATAAATAATAAATGGAGAAATTTATCAGGTTTGCTAAAGGAAAAAAAAGCAAAATTCAATTGAGTGAATTTAAAGATCTAATTGGTTTAACTCCATGATTCATGAATTGGGAAGCATCCCACCTAGCACAAGCTCCAAAGAGCTGTACAAAATGGAAATGGAACTCTTCTGCTTTTATAGGCAGAAGGGGGTGGTATAAGAAAGTTACTAGCCAAGAGTGGATTGTTTCAGGCAAGGTCATCATCAGTCAGATTATCTCACTAAAACGGACCAGGTAGATTCAGATTAATTGGTTAAGGTTACATTCCTAGAAGGGACTGAAACTGCAATTAAGTATCGACTCTCAGTATGGAAATGTGGGCTTAGCACAAGTGACTCCAAGTTGTGCATTTTGTCTTTTTTAACAGGTTCATGGATTAGAAGACTCAATATTGTTAAAAAGTCAGTTCTTCCCATATCAATCTATGGATTCAACACAATCCCAGTCAAAAATCCCAGCAGAAGGGGGTGGAACAAGAAAGTTACTAGCAAAGTAAAATTTTTTGTAGATATTGAAAAGATTATTCTATAATTTAGAAGGGCAAAGGAACATGAATAGCCAAAACAATTTTGATGTAGAATAACACAGGTGGAGAATTTACCCTGTTTCAAGACTTACTTATATAAAGCTACAGTATTCAAGACAGTATTGGTGAAAGGATATATACATAGATCAACAGAAGAAAAAAGGAGTCTAGAAATCAACCCATGCAAATATGGTCAATTGATTATATTTTTATTTAATAGATTTTATTTCTTAGAGAAGTTTTAGGTTTGCAGAAAAATTGAACAGAAAGTACAGAGAGTTCCCATATACTCCCTCTCCCCTCACCCCAGTTCCCCCCATTATTAGTATCTTTCATTAGTGTGGTACATTCATTACAACTGATAAACTGATACAGATACATTGTCATTAACTAAAGTCAATGGCTTGCATTAGGGTTCACTGTTGTATAATTCTATGGGTTTTGCGAAAGGCATAAAATCATGTATCCATAGTCACAGAATCATGCAAAATAGTTTCACTGTCCTCAAAATCCCATGTTCCACTATTCATAACCTCCCCCATCTCCCCAACCCTTGGCAACTATTGATCTTTTTGCTGTCACTATAGTTTTGCCTTATCTAGAATGTCAAATAGTTTGAATCATGCAGTAGCTAGCCTTTCCAGATGGGTTTTTTTCACTTAGCAATATGCATTTAAGTGTCCTCCATGTCTTTTCATGGCTTCATTGCTCATTTCTTTTTATTACTATATAATATTCCATTGTATGGATGCACCAGTTTCTTTATCCATTCACCTATTGAAGGATGACATCTTAGCTGCTTCCAATTTTTGGCAATTATGAATAAAGCTGCCATAGACATTTGTGTGCGGGTTTGTGTGGACATAAGTTTTCGACTCACCTGTGTAAATATCTAAGGAGCATGATTGCTGGATCCTATGGTAAGACTATGGTTAGTTCTGTAAGAAACTTCCAAACTGTCATCCAAGGTATATGTACCATTCTGCTTTCCCACCAGCAGAGAATGAGTGTGCCTGTTGATCCACATCTTCCTTAGTCTTTGGTGTTGTCCATGTCCATTTGATTTTTCTTAAGATTTTATTTTTATTTAATGTTACACCCAATGTGGGGCTCAAACCTACAACCCCAAGATCAAGTCACATGCTCCACTGACTGCGCCAGCCAAGTGCCCCCATTTTATTTTTTTAACAGAGCAGCAAAGGCAATTCAATAGAGAAACAATAGTATATTCAACACATGGTACTGGAAAAATTGACCATCCATATGCAAAAGAATGAACTTCAACTTATACCTCACATCTTATACAAAAAAAAAAGCTCTAAATGGATCATAGACCTCTAAATGTAAAACTATAACCTTTAAAGAAATCAAAAGAAAAAATCTTTGTAATCTTGTATTAGGCAACGAGTTCTTAGATATGACCCAAAAGCATAGCCCATAAAAGAAAAATTTTTAAATAGAGTTTTTCAAAATATTAAATTTTGTTTTCTAAAGACACCCACAATTTAGGAAAAAATATTAGCAAATCACATTATCTGACAAAGGACTTACTTGTATGCAGAATATATTACTTTCTAGGGCGCCTGGGTGGTTCAGTCCTTAAGCGTCTGCCTTCGGCTCAGGTCGTGATCCCAGGGTCCTGGGATCGAGCCCCAAGTCAGGCTCTCTGCTCCGCGGGAAGCCTGCTTCTCCCTCTCCCACTCCCCCTGCTTGTGTTCCTGCTCTCACTGTGTCTCTCTGTCAAATAAATAAATAAAATATTAAAAAAAAAAGAATATATTACTTTCTAAATTCAAGAATAAGAGAACTTGGGGGTGCCTGGGTGGTTCAGTCAGTTAAGCATCTGATTTCAGCTCAGATCATGATCTCAAGGTCCTGAGATTGAGCCCCGCATCAGGCTCTGTGCTCAGCAGAGAGTCCCTCTCCCTCTGTTCCCTCCCCCAGCTCGTGCTCTCTCTGTCCCTCTCTTAAATAAATAAATAAATAAATAAAATCTTTTTTAAAATCTTTTTTTAAAGAATAAGAGAATTCAATTTTTTTTAAAGATTTTTATTTATTTCTTGACAGAGAGAGACAGCAAGAGAGGGAATACAAGCAGGGGGAGTGGGAGAGGGAGAAGCAGGCTTCCTGCTGAGCCGGGAGCCCAATGCGGGGCTCGATCCCAGGACCCTGGGATCATGACCTTGAGCCGAAGGTGGACACTTAATGACTGAGCCACCCAGGCATCCTGAGAACTCAATTTTTTTAATGGCAAAAGATTTCAACAGATACTTCATCAAAGAAGATATATGGACAACAAATAAGCACATGAAAAGATGCTCATTTCTAGTCATTAGTAATGTAAAATGAAACCACAATGAGATACTACTACAAACCTATTAGAAAGATTTTTTTCAAAAACCTGACAATACCAAGTGTTGGAGAGGATGTGGAGCAACTGAAACTCTCATATATTTTCAGTGGGAATGTAAAATGGTACAGTCACTCGGGAAACAGTTCGGCAGTTTCTTATCAAATTAAACATGTAATTAGCATGTGACTCAGAAATCCCCTTCATACCTATTTACTCAAGTGAAATGAAAACCTATGTTCACGCAAAAACCTATACATGCCAAAAATTGGAAACAGTGTCCCTCAACTAGGGAAAGGATAAACAAACAATAGTATATTCATAAAATGGATTATTATTTCATCAATAAAAATTAAGAAACTACTACTGATATATGGAACAACATTAAAAATCTCAAATGTGTTATGCTAAGTGAAAAATCGGATTCAAGGCTAGATACTGCAGTATTTCGTTTATATAACATTCTAGAAAGCACTTAACTATAAGATGAAGAATAAATCAGCAGTTGCCAGTGTTTGGGGATGGGGGTTTACTACAAATAGACAGAATTCGGGGGGGAAGATAGAAGTTTTCTGTATCTTGTTTGTGGTGATAGTTACATGACTCTATGTTTTTGTCAAAACTCATAGAACTAAACACCCCAAAACAGTAAATTTTAGTGTATGAATATTACAAATAATTTTGGAGGGGGATGCCTGACTGGCTCAGTCAGTGGAGCTGATCTCAGGGTTGTAAGTTCAAGCCCCATGTTGGGTGTAGCAATTACTTAAAAATAAAATCTTTAAAAATAATAATAATTTTTTAAACTGCAGTGAAAGATCTGTGATTTTGAGCAAAAGTGAATTAATAAACTACCATTTCTTTACAGTTTAATAAAAGAAAAACTCCTCCAGGTAGTTTTAATAAGCAATTAAATTTAAGAACCATAGCCCAAGGCAGTTATTTCCCCACAAGTGTATATAGATCCCTTAGGGCTACTTTTTCTTCTCAGGTTCCTCAAGAAAATAAGTCTGACCCAGGAGATCAGTAACAAAGACCCACTGAGTTGGAAAAGGTGATCCATGAATGCCTTAAAATGAAAGTGGAGGTTGATTGCACTAGAAATGTTTCATTCGGAGAAAAGGAGATTCAAAAAGCGCAAAGTTATTGTCTTTAGGTATTTGAAGGGTGATCAGGTGAAAAGAACAGATATTTTTTGTGTTTCTAGTGGGCAGACAGGAAATAATGGGTGAAAAGGGCACAGAGCTCAATATAAGAAAGTTCTAACAACAGTTTATCTGCAAATAGAATGGGATGTCTCATGAAAGAGTGAGCTTCAAAGACTAAGCAGCAGAATTGGGTTAACCACTTATCTAAGATTTATACAGGGCATTCCAGCCGTGGGTGAAAGATTAGATCCAATGGTCTCTTAGATCCAGATGAGTTCTAAAATTTATGAAATTCCAAGCACTGAACAGAGGAAGCTGAATTCCCCTAGACTTTTCAGCTGAGTAAAATTTGAGAGATACTACAGGGTCCTACATGTCCAAAATCTCTCCTCTGTCAGAAATTCCATTTTACTTCCACAAATACTAAATAATGCTCAAAAAGTGGAAGGTACTGGGCAGAAAAAACTGTTCAAGGGGTGCCTGGGTGGTGCAGTTGGTTAAGCATCTGACTCTTGACTTTAGCTCAGGTCATGATCTCAGGGTCATGAGACTGAGCCCCACATCAGGCTCTGTGCTTGATGGGGAGTCTGCTTGGGGATTCTCTCTCCCTCTCTCTCTGCCACTCCTCCTGCTTGCTTGCTCTCTCTCTCTCAAAAAATAAATAAATAAATAAATAAATAAATCTTTAAAAAAGAAAAAGAAAAATTGTTCTTAGGGGGATAAAAAGAAGAAGATATGGCCCAGTTCCCCAAATGGCTACCTCATCCCCCTGGATCTCAAATTAAATGTCATTTCTGGAAATCCTCCCACTTCCCCAGAAATCTGTTTTAAGTGTTTTCCCCATACCCTTTAGTCCTGTGTACTTCTCACTGTACCCACCAAACTCCATTTCCTGTTTCTTCATTTGACTATGAAATCTGTGAGGACAGAGAATAAACATATGCACAAAAATAAACATCCAGGATATATAAAGACTTTTTATAATTCAATAAGAAAAAAAATTACCCAGTGGGAGGGGGGGAAGGTGGTAAGGATATCAGTAAGCTATTCAAAATGAGGAAACCTAAAGGGCCAATAATCATATAAAAAATGCTCCACTTCGGGGTACCTGTGTAGCTCAGTCGTTAAGCATCTGCCTTTGGGGTCATGACCTCAGGGTCCTGGGCTTGAGCCCCGCATCGGGCTCCCTGCTCCACGGGAAGCCTGCTTCTCCCTCTCCCACTCCCCCTGCTTGTGTTCCCTCTCTTGCTGTGTCTCTCTCTGTCAAATAAATAAATAAAATCTTTTAGTATATGTGCTGCCAAAGTGAGCACAATAAAATCTTTTTAAAAAATAAAAATAAATAAAAAGATGCTCCACTTCAATAATAATAAGAGAAATACAGTTTAAAATTTCATTCTAAACAGTATGAAATTTCCTCAAAAAGTTAAAAATAAGGCTACCCTACAACCCAACAATTGTACTGCTAGGTATTAATTCAAAGGATACAAACATAGTGATTCAAAGGGGCACATGCACCCCAATGTTTACAGCAGCAATGTCCACAATAGCCAAAATATGGAAAGATTCCAGGTGTCCATCAACAGATGAGTGGATAAGGAAGATGTTGTATATATGTACAATGGAATATTACCCAGCAATCAAAAAGAATGAAATCTGCCATCTGCAATGACATGGATGGAAGTAGAGAGTATTATGCTAAGCAAAATAAGTCAGTCGGAGAAAGACAAATACCCTATGATTTCACTCATATGTGGAATTTAAGAAACAAAACCAGCTGAACATAGGGGAAGGGAAGGAAAAATAAAATAAGATGAAAATTGAGAGGGAGGCAAACCATAAGAGATGCTGAACTCTAGGAAACAAACTGAGGGTTGCTGGAGGGAGGTGGGTCAGGGGATGGGGTAACTGAGTGATGGGCATTAAGGAGGGCACTTGATGTAATGAGCACTGGGTGCTATATGCAACTGATGAATAACTAAATTCTACCCCTGAAACTAGTTTGAAAATTTTCATTCTATCCCTATCTGAACAGCCAGTATGAAAAAAGACTAACAACAGAAGGTATAAGAAAGGATGTGAAGGCTGAGTAACATTCCATTGTATATATGGACCCCATCTTCTTTATCCATTCATCTGCTGAAGGGCATTTCAGCTCTTTCCACAGTTTGGCTATTGCAGATATTCCTGCTATGATCATTGGGGTGCATATGGCCCTTCTTTTCAGTACATCTGTGTCTTTGGGGTAAATACCCAGGAGTGCAATTGCTGGGTCATAGGGTAGCTCTCTTTTTAATTTTTTGAGGAATGTCCACACTGTTTTCCAAAGTGGCTGTACCAACTTGCTTTCCCACCAACAGTGTAAGAGGGTTCCCCTTTCTCCACAACCTCTCCAACATTTGTTGTTTCTTGCCTTGTCAATTTTTGCCATTCTAACTGGTGTAAGGTGGTATCTCAATGTGGTTTTGATTTGAATTTCCCTGATGGCTAATGATGATGAACATTTTTTCATGTGTCTGTTAGCCATTTGTGTATCTTCTTCAGAAAAGTGTCTGTTCATGTCTTCTGCCCATTTTTTGACTTGATTATTTGTTTTTTGGGTGTTGAGTTTGAGAAGTTCTTTATAGATCTTGGATACCAGCCCTTTATCTGTAGTGTCACTTGCAAATATCTTCTTCCATTCTATGGGTTGCCTCTGTTTTGTTGACTGTTTCCTTTGCTGTGCAGAAACTTTTTATCTTGATGAAGTCCCAAAAGTTCATTTTTGCTTTTGTTTCACTAGCCTTTGGAGATGTATCTTGAAAGAAATTGTTGTGGCTGATGTCAAAGAGGTTATTGCCTATGTTCTCCTCTAGGATTTTGATGGATTCCTGTCTCACACTGAGGTCTTTCATGCATTTTGAGTTTATCTTTGTGTATAGTGTTAGAGAATGGTCAAGTTTCATTCTTCTGCATGTGGCCATCCAATTTTCCTAGCACCATTTATTGAAGAGACTGTCTTTTTTCCATTGCATATTTTTTCCTGCTCTGTTGAAGGATGAATACCCAACTTTTACATCAACATGGATGGGACTGGAGGAGATTATGCTAAGTGAAATAAGTCAAGCAGAGAAAGTCAATTATCACATGGTTTCACTCACTTGTGAAAAATAAGGAATAGCATGGAGGACATTAGGAGGAGGAAGGGAAAAATGAAGGGGAGAAAGTCGGAGGGGGAGACGAACCATGAGAGACTATGGACTCCGAGAAACAAACTGAGGGTTTTAGAGGGGAGCGTGGTGGGGGGATGGGTTAGCCCGGTGATGGGTATTAAGGAGGGCACGTACTGCATGGTGCACTGGGTGTTATATGAAAACAATGAATTGTGGATCACTACATCAAAAACTAATGATGTATTGTATGGTGACTAATGTAACATAATAAAATTAAATTAAATTTAAAAAATTAAAAATAAAGAAATGCGAATCAAAAAAAAAGAAAGCATGTGAAGAAGTGTGAATTTTAGTGCATTACAGATGGGACTATAAATTAGTACAAATACTTTGGATAAAATCTGGTCATATCTAATAAAGGTAAAGATATACATACAGCTTTAACCACTTCCACCTCTAAGTACCTACCCTAAAGAAACTCCTACACCTTATACATATGCACAAAGGAACAGACATAAGAATGTTCATTGCAGGTCTATTTGTAATAATAAAAAAAATAAAAGCAAAATGTACCTGTAAATCAGTTATCCTTAGAAGGGAATATCAAATAGCCATAATACATGTCATCATGGATAAATCTCAAAAACAGAATATTGAGTGAGAAAGACAACGTTGCAAAGAATTTACAGTATGCTTCCATTATATGTACTTTTTTAAGTTTATTTACTTTTTTTGGTAATCTCTACATCCAAGGTAGGGCTCAAATTCATGACCCCAAGATCAAGAGTCACATGCTCTTCCAACTGAGCCAGACAGGTGCCCCTATATAAGTTTTGGGTGTATACTACACACCTATAAACTATGCATGTGTACATGGAGAGAGAGAGACACTGACAGACAAAAAAAGAAGGTATATGGGTATATACATATATAGAAATGAAGTATAGAAATGAACATAGAGGGGTACCTAGGTGGCTCAGACAGTTAAATGTCTGACTTCGGCTCAGGTCATGATCTCAGGGTCCTGGGATTGAGCCCCTCATTGGGCTCCATGCTCAGCAGGGAGTCTGCTTCTCCCTCTCCCTTTCCTTCTGCTCCTCCCCCAACTCCTGTTCTCTCTCACTCTTTCTCTCTCTCAAATAAATAAATAAAGTCTTTTTAAAAAATAAATAAACATAGGAATAATAAATGAAAACTTCAAAATAGTTACCTCTGGAGAAGCAGGAAGAAAGATTGAAGGGCAGAGCTTTAGCTAAATTGTATATAAAGATATACAATTTAATTATTTTTTAAAAGGACAAAGAGATCAAAACCAAAGAGCACATACACAAATAAGTATAAGACAAAGAGAGAGTGTGATAATATCAGAACAAGCAAAGAGCTATGACGAAAGAGATTTGTGAGCCTGGGAAGCTCCAGGAAGACTTCATGGAGGGGACAACTCAGAGCCTGATCTTGAAGAGTGGGTAGAATTCCATAGCCTGAGATAGGATAAGGGAGAACATGAGCAAAGGCATAGAGATGTAAACAGTAAAGAAGACCACACCCAGATCACCCCAAGCAGCTGAGGTGGATGAGTGGGAGGGGAGAGGGTGATAGGGTTCTTCCAGTAGGTGAGGGTAATGTTTATTTATGTATTTATTTATTTTGCTGGAAAGCTCTCCAGGCTTTATGAACAACTTGAAGGCCAAGCTCTGCTTTTTCATGGCTTCACTGTATATATGATAGTATCTTGCATATACAAAACACTTACTCAGCCAATAAAAGGACAGAATGAAAGCAGTATCATCTAAGGGGCCTAAGGCTCCTAGAGTTTGGCAAGAGGAAGGAAACACTAGATTATTGCCTCCATTTTGCCTCTTTTTCAGAGAATTTATTGAAAGAAACTTAGGATATGGCAGAAAGCTCTGGGAAGTCTATATGTATAAGGTTGGGGTTAGGGTTTAGAGCCCCCATCCTTTGTAGTATAACATACTGCCATTATCTTAAAAGCACAGCAAGGAAACAAAAATATTTGTAGCCATATTTGAAACCTGACAGAACTTGAAACAGAACAATTAAATCATCTATTTAATTCATGAAGCCCTACATTAGTCACAGTTCTATTTGTTGAGTATTGGACAAATGTAGACATTTTCCATCAAGGTAGAAACTAAAAGCAAAGGGAGCTACAGCGTCACCTTGTGGTGATGCCCAGCACTGCACTGAGATGGTTCCCCCAGGGCCGATTAGTGGATCTGTCCTTTGTCTGGGTCAGGACTCACATTTTAAATGGGGGAGTCAGCAGAAGCTAAGAACTAGAATAAAAAACAGACATGACCAGGAGTCAGGAGACCGTGTCCTTGGGCTCCCTTGAAGTACTTGGAGGCCTTCCTTCTTCCTAACATACTTGTGGCAAGATCAGGACAGCCAAGATCAGAAAGCCTGAAAGATTATTGAAATGGGGACAGGCAGAAAGAATAGCATAATACCAATGATGTCCCTTCATGGTAGAGGGAGCTGGTATTGATTATCTATGAACTTCAGACCCTCTTGAAAAATAAATTAACCTTTTTTTCTATAAATAACTGCCTGATTGCAGAAGCAAGGATTACCAGCTACAGGTGGCCAACAGTCTCAAGTGTCAACTTCAACTACATGATGGCTGACTAGAATGTTGTGTTAAGTAGGATTCTGAGGCAGAGTTTGAGTTCAGTGGAAAGAAGGCCACTAATGATTTACATCGGTCTCAAGTATGGGAGGGAGGAATAACAATATACCTATTCCAGATAAGGTTCTATTGCTCTAGATCTCTATGCAGCTCTAACTTCTTTGAATCTCAGTTTTTCTCATTATAAAATGAGGATAATTTATGCCTTCTAAGCCTACTTCACAAAAAGAAGACCATGGATTTGAAGGGTCTTGAAACATCTAAAACTATGTAAGTGTGAGATAGTACAAGTATTTCTGTTGACTTCTCTGGATGAACAAGAAAGCTAATGATTCCAGAATCATTGCTAGTTGCCTTCCCCAACCTAAACACCACTGAAGGAACTGAAGGACATTGTTTGAAAAATGTTAGAGGCTTGACCAGACAATTTGGGTAAGCTGGAACCTAAAGAGTTTAAATCATTAGCTGGGAGGCTGGTGCTGCAGTTTATTCAGGGCCAGAGAATGGAATAAAATTAAATCAAACAGCATCACTGAAAGACCCTTATAATAATCCACCCAACAGGGCACCTGGGTGGCTCAGTCATTAGGTGTCTGCCTTCCAGCTTGGGCCATGATCTCAGAGTTCTAGGGATTGGTCTCAAGTCGGGCTTCCTGCTCAGCGGGGTGTCTGCGTCTCCCTCCCTGTCTGCCTGCCGCTCCCCCTGCTTGTGCTCTCTCTCTCTCTCAAATAAATAAATAAAAATCTTTTTAAAAAATAATAATCCACCCAACAATTACTTATTAAGTATCCACTTAATAAATTCATTTGCTGATTTTACAGATATCTATTGAACACCTACTATGTGCCAGTTCTGTGCCCAGGCTAGGGATACTGTTGAGGGTAAAACAGTTAGCTATCTGCTCAAATGAAGTTCACAGCCTAGTAGGAAAGGCTGCAGTAAGGGCGCCTGGGTGGCTCAGTCTATTAAGCATCTGCCTTCGGCTCACGTCATGATCTCAGGGTCCTGGGATTGAGCCCCACGTCAGGCTCCCTCCTCAGTGGGGAGTCTGCTTCTCCCTCTCCCTCTGCCCCTTGCCCCTGCTCATGCTCTCCTTCTCTCAAATAAATAAATAAATAACCTAAAAAAAAGGTTGTAGTAAACAAATAATTACCATAAAATGATAAGTGTTATGAAAGGAGAATGTGGGATGCCAGGAGAGCCTTGGGAAGAGGTTTTATATATCTATAGGCCAGAGGTTGCAAATTCATGGTGCCTGGGACAAATTCAACCACAGACAATTTTTTTAGCTAGTGCCATGTTTTAAAAGTACCTAATAGCTTCAATGGGACATGTACTCTCCAGTTTTCCACAGTCCTCACCACTTTATATTGTGTTCTGCTTGCTACTCTCACACATTGAGGAAGCCTGGACCCTGAAAATCATGCCCTGAAGGACAGAGCTAGGTAAGTGGTGTAGAAAATGGGGTAAGGGAGTGTTCCAGGTGAGCAAATGCCCACAGAGAGAGATCATGGTGCATCTGGGGAATTGGAAGGTCCACATGGCCAAAGCAAGGAAGAGACCAGAAGGTTCAACTCCCCTATGTTATATATAAGGAAACTAATGCTCAGAGAGAAGGGACTTTGCTCAAGTCACACAACTATCAAAACAAGCAACAGACTCAGGACTAAATCCAGTCCTCCTGCTCTCCAATGACCAATTCTTTCCTTGCAACCCTTTCCTCTTACCCATTAGGCCTACTAATCCCTAGTGAAGTCCCAGGGAATGTCCAAGAATCCAGGCCCATTCACACCAGCTGCTCACAGGGATTCAGACCAATCAAGCACAAGGCCTTGCTCTCAAAGATTGCTCCAAGGCATCCTCTACCACTTCCTTGAGTATGAGTCAGGGCTGAACTTAGGAGCTGGTAAGTTTCAGGGGCGGGGTTCAAGACCCATCTTATCTGTACTTTCCAAGGTGTTGCAATGACAGAAAAATACCTCTCCCAGCCACAAAAGGAAACCTAGCATTCCACCATCAGCCCTTCCTTCCGCAAAGGTTCTGTTCTGTTTTTAAATGCAAATACTCTTGGAAGAATAACACTCACCTTAGTGTGAGTATAGCATCCAATCTGAAACACTAAAACTGGAACAAAACCTAAATATTAGCCAAGCCAAACTTCTTACAATACTAATGAGGGACATGAGCCCATGCTGAAGAGACTGGCCATCATCATCCAGTGTCAAAGCCAGGATGAAACCCCAGTCTCCTGATTCCTGGTCCAGGGCTCTTTCTACTGTTCCACACTGTTTCTCATTAGGTCCTGCCCTAAGACTGTTTTCCGGGAGGAACAGAGGAGGGAAAGAAAAGGTGGCATCACACAAGTGGAGAAAGGAATCAGAAAAAATAGGGTGGCTCAGTCGTTAAGCGTCTGCCTTCAGCTCAGGTCGTGATCCCAGCGTCCCGGGATCAAGTCCCACATCGGGCTCCCTGCTAGGCAGGAGGCCTGCTTCTCTCTCTCCCACTCCCCCTGCTTGTGTTCCCTCTCTCGCTGTCTCTCTCTCTCTCTCTCTCTCTCTCTCTGTCAAATAAATAAATAAATAAATCTTAAATAAATAAATAAATAAAAGGAAACTTGGCTTGACTTTGTAATTTTTCAACTCTGGTTTAGCTCATTCTTTGATTCAATAAATATTTCTTGAGGGTCTTCCATGTTCCGGGCACTGTGCTAGAAGCTGAGGGTAAGACAGTGTACTCCCTGCCCCTGAGAACTTCCAAGCTAGTGCCTCTAGCTGACCTACTTGCTCAGGTTCTGCACACACACAACCTCCAGCCCCTTTGCTAAGCCAATAAGCAAGATCATAATAATCACTTAAGTTGGTGCCTTTTTCTCTTACAGCACACTCTATATTCATTGCCTCATTAATTTTCACACATATACACACACACACCATGACAAAAACATTCCTACCCATTTTACAGATGAAGACACTAAACCTCAGTTTTTCCTTGGTTCAAGTTTCCTTGCTTCTCACTTGAACCATCTTCCCCCAAACTGCTGAGTGGTTTGTAAAAAGGAGAGGAGAAAATAACTCACCACCTCCTCCCCTAAGTCTCTCCCCTCCTCCAGTCCACAAACAAGTCTGAGGCAAGATGGACAACCTATCATCCCATATGTTTTCTAGGAAAATTTGGAGCCTAGGGCCTAGACTGGGTGCCTTCAGTGAATAAAACTGGGGATGTCAGAGAAAAAGCCATCTATTTGGTCAGCAGACTTGGTCCCTACACCAACACAATAATCTACACGTGTACAGAAAAACTCCTTTCACATCTCCAATTTCATCTTGATCCTCATAACAACAGTCCCTCTGGCAGTGTCCTCTGCAGTTGGAAACCAGAGCTCAATGACAGGAAATGTCAGAGATCACACAGTGAGGAATGAGGGAGCCAGACGGAAGCCCTCATCTTCTATTGCTGTTTTCACTACATCATACTGACTTCTTTGTAACTTCAGGCAAGCTCAGGCAAGAGTCAAATTCTTGACCAGACCCTCCCAATTCATAAGAGAAGCCTATCAGATTTGGAGCAAAGAGTAGCCCAGAGGCTGTTTGGGACAAAGTCCTCAAGCCAGAGATCCAGGGGAAAGCCTGGGTGTTCATCTTGGGATCATCCTTATTCAAGAACACCTGCCCCAAACCTCCTGAATCCCTCTTTCCTAACCAGTTCAGGAATGCTCAGCCAGGCTGTGTCCAAACTCACACTGAATCTGTTTGATTTTCTGACTATAGCATCACTCTATGTGAACTATAGCATCACTTTATGTGAACTCTATGTAAAAGAAGGCATCTCTATGTGAACTCTTTGCCCAGTAAAAGAAAACATCTTTCTGGCTCTTGATTTATCTTAAAGCTCTTCCTTCTAATTCTGATATATGCTACCATATAAACGAATCTTGAAAACATTCAACATTATGTGAGGTACCTAGAATAAGCAACTTTGTAGAGAAAGAAAGTAGAAGGGTGGTTACCAAGGGGTTAGGGAGGAGGAGTAACAGGAAGTTTAATTGTTTAGTGGATGTAGAGTTTCTGTCTGGGATGATGAAAAAGTTGCAGAAACATAACGGTGATGGTTGCACAACTTCATGACTGTCCTTAATACCATTAAATTACACTCTTAAAAATGATTTAATACAGGGCACCTGAGTGGTGTATTTGGTTAAGCATCGGACTCTTGGTTTCGGTTTGGGTTGTGATCTCAGGGTTATGAGATCCAGCTCTGCTTCAGGCTCCATGTTCAGCATGGAGTCTGGTGGGACTCTCTCCCTCTCTCTCCACCCCTCCATGCTGTGCTCTCTTCTCTCTCTCTCTCTCTCCCCCCCCATAAATAAATAAATAAATAAATAATCATTTAAGAAATGATTTAATAGGTAAATTGTACATTCTATATATTTTACTACAATTTTTTTAATAGCAGCTCCTTCTAAGCTGAAGATGATGGTTATGGAAGATGTCTCATGCTGCTATGCAGTAAAAATTAAAGCCATGTTTCTTTTCTTAGTCCATGTCATGGAAATACAGACAGATAAGATCTTAGTGGTTAAGAACAAAGATTTTGTAGTCAGAACACAGCTGCATTCAGGATTTGCTTCTATGATTTACTAGTTTTCTGACCTCAAGAAACCTATACCTCAAGGCTTCCAAATTTTGTTGTGCATACAAACCCTTGGGGCATCTAAACTTTTCCAGAGCCTCAGACTCCTTATGGAAAACAAGGGGATGCTGATAGCTATGGTCAGCCCCCTTGACCATGCCCTTGTGAAGATTAGGTGAGACAGTATATGTAAAATGCTTAACCCAATCCCCAGCACTCAGTGAGCACTCAGAATGAATGGAAATTAATATTCTTATTATTTTTCTACTTAATCACTGTCCTTCCAAACTTAAGAGTCATCTGTGGGTTTGTGTGTGTCTGTGTGGTTGTTTTATTTTTTGCTATGTGTGCACAATTGGCTAGATAAGAGCTCTTGCACAGCAAGTTCCTTGGAAGGTTGTGTTCCCAGGAGTATATGGAAACATGTCCTGGGAGGCATGTGTTTACAGCTGAGCAGTATATACATGTGTATTTGTGTATATAAAAAACACTGTTTCCTTATAAGACTTTGTTGTCAATCAACTAATTCAAAAGTCATTTCCTCTTGCTTATCATGATGTCAACCAAGGTTAATGAGTGGGAAGATAATTAGATTGATTGGTCAAAGGGAAAGACTGTGTTTTAATTGAAGTCTCTCATCCAAACCAAAGGTTTATATATTGGAGAGAAATGTGATGACTAGTTATAAACATTCTGATCTCTAGGTTGGTAGGGCTGTAAATACCATAAGGTATCCCAAGTGCCCTGCCCAGCCTTCCCAGTCAGAGGTAGGAAGACTGATCTTGGGGTGTCCCTTGTGTTGAAACAGTCCTTCTATTGCCCTTCTACAGAGGCCCTCTACAGGCACAAGATAGCTAACATCTAGAAGGCAGAACCCCTGAGTTCTGATCAGCCTCTGCAGCCAGCTCCCTTGACCACACCAGAATTCCAGGGTCACCCTATATGATATGGCACAATGGTTAATGCACCTGCATTAAAGTCAAATAAACCTGGGCTTAAATCCCAGTGCCTCCACCACCCAGCTAGTAAATGTGTGATTCAGTGATTTCCTCTTTCTGAGCCTCCATTTCTTCAACTATGGAAACTATTTTTTAAAAGTAAGATTCCTATTTCACCAAGTTATTAGAGAAATTCATTAAGAACTTGCATTGAAAGTCTTGAGCTCAGTGCCTAATATAAGGTAATGTCCACTTAATAATAACAGCTACTATATATTGAACACTTACTCTCTGCCTATCTACATAGGCATCATCTCATTTAATCCTTACAACAACCAGAAAGGTAGGTACTTTTATTATCCCTATCTTACAGATGAGGAAACCGAAGTAATGTCCCAGGGTCATATAACTAGTAAGAGAAGAATTTGAATCCAAGTACTCTGACATTGTTATTTTTAATATTTTTGTCATCAACAAAAATAATAACACAGAAAGGATTCCACTGTCCCCTCCACCTGTAGAGGGAATTGCTCTGCACTCAGATTCCTCCATGATTCCTTTAATATTAATGTGCATCCTTTCCCCCTGTTTCATTCCCTGACTTTAGCTATGGTTCACTTATTTCTTCAACAAACATTCATTGAGCAGCTACTGTGTGCCAGGCTCTGTGCTTGGCCCTGAGGATATGGAACTGAACAGAACAGTTGAGGTCCCTGTCTTAATGGAGTTGAGGAGCCAGCTGAGAATGAGGAACTGAAAAATGAGAGGAGCCAGCCATGCAGAAAACCAAAGGAAGAGTGAAATGAAGGTGGGAAGGTGGGAATGAGTTTGGTTAGCACAATCTAAGAAGTGACAGAAGAGCAGTGTGGCTGGAGGAATGAGCAGGAAGAGATGACATGAGATGGTCCCTGCCGTTCTCTGGAGCTCCAGACCTATAGTTCACAAGCTGACTGCACAGACCTGCCTGGGTGGTCCCCAGGTGCCCTAATGCAATACATCTAAAACAGAAGTCATTACTTTATCCAGCCAAACTCCCCTCCTCTTCCCTGACCAGCCACTGAACAACAAAACACCCAGTGGCCCAAACTAAGGATCTGTCAAATAGCTCCTGAATTTGTCCTCTCTCTATCACCATGACCTCTGACTTGGTTCAGTCCTCATCATCACTGGCCCGAGCTGTTGGACTAGCCCCCAACTGTTTACCCTGCTTCCAGCCTCTTCACTTCTAGCACCAGTACCTCTGACAGGCTGCTGTCAGAGAGATCCCTAAAACAAACATACAAACATATAACTCCCCCAGTGTAAAACCTCTCATGGTTCCTCCTTTGTCTCAGGACGAAGTTTAAGCTACTTGGCCTGGCAAATAACATCCTTCATGTGTGGTCTGAAGCCATATTTTCAGCCTTGTCTCCCACTAGTCATCCACAAGTCTCAGAGCACCACCATATCAAATTACTCTTTCATACGACCAGGAACAGCACAAGCTGTTCCCTCTACTTAGAATTCCTCTTCTGGCCCTCTCTCCTTGTAGAACTACTATTCAACCTTTAAGATGTAGTTCATTTCCTTGCTAAAGCCTTCCATGACACCAGGCAGAATCATCCAACTCGCTCTCCTAAGGACCCACAGCACATGACATTTATGACACAGCTACAGTATACATCAAATGTGTTTCTGATTATATGGTTATATATTTATCTCCCCACCAGAATGAGTTCAGAAAGTCTGGGATCCTGTCCCATTGAACACAATGCATAGTACACAACAGATGTTCAGTAAGTGTTTGACAGATTAATTAGTTAACTAATTAATTAATGAAAAATTGATAAAGCACAGAAAAAAATCAATGAGTCCCTCAAAAACCAGATTCCCAACCTTGATCTCATTAGCACAAATCAAAGGTCTACAAGACAGCATAGAAGCTGAGATCTAACCAAAAACTAACCTTGTCTTGCCACCTGGGAATCATAGATTGCCAGAAATAACCAAACACCAGGGAGATACTAAGGTCTCAAGATAGTGATTTATCCAATATCCCTCAGACAGATGTCGACACAGCAGAACTAGAAGCCAAAACTCCTGCCTCCTAGTTCTGGAAAATCCCATCTAGGGCAGCTTCTATCAAAAGTTCGAAGACAAGAGAAGCAAGGTCTTCTTGCACACAGGGCTTCCAAGAAGATATCCCTTGGCTCTTGACAAATACAGTCAAGCTTTGCTCTGGGTTGAATTTCGTCCTCTCCAAAATTCATATGTTGAAGTCCTAACATCCAGTAGCTCAGAATGTTATCTTATTTGGAGATAGCCTCTTTAAAGAAGTAATCAAGTTAAAATGAAGCCATTAGAGTGGGCCCTAATCCAATATGACTAATGTCCTTATAAAAAGGAGGAGTTTGGACATAGAGATACATATATAAGGAGAATGCCATGAGAACATGAAGACAGCCATCTATAAGCCAAGGAGAGAGGCCTGGAGCAGATCCTTTCTACACAGCTCTCAGAAAGAAGCAGCCCTGCTGATACCTTGATTTCAGACTTCTAGCCTCAAGAACTGTGAGATAATAAATTTTTTTTTAAGACACCCAGTTTGTGGTACTTTGTATGGCAGCCATAGAAAACTAACAGAAGGGCGCCTGAGTGGCTCAGTCGGTTAAGCGGCTGCCTTTGGCTCAGGTCATGATCCCAGGGTCCCGGGATCGAGCCCCACATCGGGCTCCCTGCTCAGCGCAGAGTCTGCTTCTCCCCTGCCTGCCATTCCCCACTGCTTGTGCTTTCTCCCTCCCTCCCTCTCTCTCTGTCAAATAAATAAATAAAATCTTTAAAATTAAAAAAAAAGAAAACTAACAGAAGCCTTCTAGAGCAGTGGTTCTCAAAGTGTGATCCCTGGAAAAGAAGGTCAGCATCACCTGAGATTTGTTAGACAGGTAAGACCTACCAGTCAGAAACTCTGGAAATGGGACCCAGTAATTTGTGTCCCAATAAAGCCCTCCAGGTGATTCGGATGCACACTACATTTGAGAACCACTCTTTAGAGCTACTCTATCTATGCTGGGTTGCTTAGTGTTCCCTGAAAATTCACAATCACCCAAAACCTCAGAATGTGACCTTATTTGGAAATAAGGTCTTTGCACATGTAATTAGTTTAGGTCATATTGGATTAGGGTGGACCTTAATCCAATGACTAGTATCATTATAAACAGAGAAGCAGAGACATAAATACATAGGGAGAACACTATGTGACAACAGAGGGGGAGATGCATCTATAAGCCAAGGAATGCCAAGGATTACCAGGAGTCACCAGAAGCTAGCAGAGAAGCAAGAAAGGATTTTTCTCTAGAACCTTCAGAAGCAGTATGACTCTGCTAACATGTTGACTTTAGACTTCTATTCTCCAGAACTGTGAGAGAATAAATTCCTGTTGTTTTAAGCCACCCAGTTTGTGGTAATTTGTTACAGCAGCCCTCACAAAATACTACCCTGTCCAACAAAAGTCATAAGCCACATATAGCTATTTAAATTTAAAATAGTTAAATTAAATAAAAGTGAAAATTCAGTTCCTCAGTTGCACGGTCACATTTCAAGTGCTCAGCACATGCGGTTCATGGCTACTGTATTAACATAGAACATTTCCATCAGAGCAAAAAGTTCTATTGGATACAACTATTCTAGAGGCCCATGGGCTAAATTCCTCCCATCACCTGTTTGGTATGGCCCACAAGCTAAGAATGGCTTCTACATTTTTAAGTGGTTAAAAAGTTAAAAGAGGAGAATTTTGTAACATGTGAAAATTATATGAAAGGCAAATTTCAGTGTCTCTAAATAAAGTATTATTGGAACACAGCCACACCCATTCATTTACATATTGTCCATGACTGCTTTTATGATTTATGCTGCCACAGCAGAGTCAAGTACTTGTGACAGAGACCATACGGCCCACAAAACAAGATATTTACTCTCTGACCTTCAACAGAAAGTTTGCTAACGCCTTCCTCTAGAGGATAATTAAGAGTGACAAGGAGAGGATAGTAGAACAAATTGGCATCATGGTTAAGCACAAAGGCATCTGTTTCAAGATGCCCATAGGCATGTACTTCCCAGACCAGAGTGAAATCAAGGCAAGTATGTATTATCTCTTGTTTATATGCATATAGTATACATATACAGCTGACCCTTGAACAACACAGGTTTGAATTGTGTGCATCTACTTACACATAGTTTTCTTCAATTAATACAGTACCGTAGTGTAAATGTATTATCTCTTCCTTACGATTTTCTTAATAAGATTTTCTTTTATCTAACATACTTTATTGTAAGAACACAGTATATAATACATATAACATAAAAAATATGTGCTAGTTGACTGTCTATGTTATCAATAAGGCTTCTGGTCAACAGTAGGTTATCAGTAGTTAAGTTTTGGGGGAGTCAAACATTATACATGGACTTTCAACTATGCAGGGGTTTGGTGCCCCTAACCCCGGCATCATTCAAGGGTCAACTGTAAATAATATCCACATGTATACACTCCCACATGCACACAGAAGATGCATAAAGAAGGGAATGGAGGGACATATACCTAGGTATTAATGATGGTCACCTAAGGGGGAAGGGATGAAAGAGACTGGAGTTTATGTCTTCTGTTATTATCGCCCTCCATGTTTTCTGATTCTTCTGTAATAAGAGGAAACCTTAATTTAAAGCTTTTTTGTTTTTTTAAAAAACCTGCCTGATTCTAAAACAGAGTTCCTAACCTCTTCTAGATTGTGAGGGCTGTCTTCCAGGCTGCCCTTATCTTTATGTAGCCCTGAATACCTTCACGGTTTCTTTCCCCACCGATACTGGCTCTCAGGAAAGGATCTGCTCGCCCCATTTACACTGAGCTATTGTCACAGATTACTATGTATGTTCCTCCTCCCAGAGCAGAACAGCCTTTCAAAAAAGATCAAAGCCTAGAGCTGTAGACATAAACGTCTACCAGTGGAATGTTAACTATCAGTTAACTAGGTAGGAACACGGACAGCCTTCTGGTCACCCCTGAAATCCCCAGGCACAGGAAACAGCCTACCTCAGTTACTTGCAGGGGCCTAGCCAATGTGCAATCTTGGGCTCTGCACCCAGAAACAATTAACAAATACATACAGCTACACTTACAAAGCAGAATCCAAATTTGCAGGCTTAACCAACACTAGGCAAAAGCCTCCCAAACCCAACCCACTTTTCAGATCCAGGTGATAATAACTTAGACTCAGAGATCTAAATTCAAATCCCTGCTCTGCCACTGACTCGCTGGGAAACCTCAGTCCCTCTCTTTGTCCTCTCCTGGCCTCAATTTTGCCCCAGGAATGAAGTCAGGCTCGGACAGGGTGACTTCCAAATTCCCTCTCAGCTCTGTTCCAGGCCACACTGGATCATCCAGTTGTGTGTATGTATGCCTGGGACAGGGTCCAGCTAATTCCTAAAGGGTCAAATGATTAACCATTGAGCTGGGTCAGTTCCAGAAAGGACTCAAAAATTAACCTGGTTACTCCTGTTTTGCCTTTTAATCTTTACCATTAGTAACTCTGGTAAGGCATTGTCCCTCTCTAGTCTCCATGGCCCGTGTACCATCCCCTGACCCTCTACCCAGAGTGCTCCATTCCCCTCTCCCAACTTCCCTTTCCCCCTGACTAAATTCTGCCAATTCTCACTTCATCCATGAGACCTTTTCGGATTCCCCAAGGCCCCATGACCACAACCTCCTCTGACTACCTCACTATACTATATTATATCCTAGTATAAGGCACTTAGCACCGACTATCAGGGGTTTTAGTAACCTCTCCTATGGGTACTTCTTCCTACTTGGCTATTCCCCTTAGGAGTAGAAATTAGGCTTACCTAAGATTTTATACAGGGGATTCCAGCACTGAGTGAAAAATTAGCTCCAATGGCCTCTTAGGTCTAGATCAATGCTAAAATTCATGAATGCACAGGTTCATTGATTGAGGATGCTGAAACACTCGAAATGCTTTTCACCAAGCTCATAAATAAGACCTGACCACTAAGAAATGTTTTCAACTCTTCAAAGCACCTGTAAGCTCTCTTAGCTCCTTGGATCCTCACAAGAACCCTGTGAGGCAGGTGACCACTAAAGTGGAGTGTAAAGAATTTAACATGGAGGTGAAGCAATCTCCTAAGGCTGGCTGGCAAGTTGGTGATAGAACCCGAACCACACACCAGAGTTCTTGCCCTCCATTCCTGGGCTTTCAGGTGTGCAGCACACAGTAAAATCATAGCCTCACCCTCTTTTTAAGAAACTGCAGCCTATTGCCACTTCCATAACACATGAATATGCATACATTTTATAAATACCTTCATGCTGGTTCCAGCCAGCTTGGGGGCTCCACATCTGTAAATCTACGGCTGTTTTTCTCTCATCATTTATCATCATTCTCTAAGGGAAAAACAGCCCAGTGCAGTTCCCAGTCAGATCGATATATTTTCTTGAAGAGATTACAAGGAGCTAGGAGACACTGAACTTGATCCTACTTGCTCTAGTATGCCCCACTCAGTCCCTTCCCTCCTCCCGCTGTGTTCCAGCAGAGAAGAGGCAGGTGAAAGCTTTTAGTGTGAGCAATCATCCCAATACACAACTTGGAGATGGGCTTCCCAGCCAGAATATGATCTTTGCCCCGTCCAGCATCTATGGAACCATACTGTCTCATCACAGCCACCTTTGCTGTTCAGCAGGGTCATTCAGAAACCTGTAAATATATACACAAATTAATATGCAAATGATTATTAGGGGCAGGTGCGTATGGAAGGTGCATTTATGCTATTGTGTTTAGTTTGAGTGTGTGTGTGTGTGTGTGTGTGTGTGTGTGTGTGTGTGTGTGTGTGTGGTGCTGATATAATGTGAACAACCACGTGTATCTGCAGGTACCCTCCTGAAAAATGTGTATATGTGCAGATGAGTATGTGACTGGGCATAAATATTTGCTCACTCACCAGTCACCAATCGGTTCAACAAAGATGTATTGATGCTGCAGGCATTGTGCAAGTTCCTGGACATGAATAAGACACAGAATGGAGGGGAATACACCACAGTGCATGAGTGGTAGATGTGTTTTTCAGCACTATGTACCTGTCTATTAAATCACTATACATATGTATGTGTACATCAGGGTCCACATCAAGCTAGGGAAGTTCCTGATCATATAAGTGAGGGCATATCATCTGTTGGTGCTGAAAAATGCTGCTGTGTTCTCTCCCCAAGCCTCAAGGATCAGATTTAAACAGGCCTTACCTGATCCTTGGGCCATGGATGCATCCTCTATACTCAGTCAGGGTGGAAGGCTGAATACCGCCCCCGCCCTTTCCAGCCACTCCACCCTCCCCACCCATAGGGAGGTAAGGCAACCTGATAACAGGGCAACAAGAGTCCAGCCTGATGGAAGCCACCTGAGCTTCACGTGTATCTCAATTTTTAGAAAAGAAAAAGTAATTGTGGTTATGGTTGTATAACTCTACGAATATGCCAAACACCATTGAATTGTATATTTTAAATGAGTGAATTGTATGGTATATAAATTACATCTCAATAAAGCTACTACCAAAAAAAATTACAAGACTATGGTTCAAATCCAGGTCTTTCCTTTTTTTTTTTAGTTTTTTTAGTTTTTGATGTAGTATTCAACGATTCATTAGTTGTGTATAACACCCAAACCAGGTCTTTCCGGGTCGAAAACCAATGCTTTTAACCACAACACCACACTGCCTTATTTGCAGGGTAATCCCAGAAGGGCTCTTTACCTCTCTCCTTTCCTCATACAAGCTCTCCTTGCCTTGTGCTCTCTGAGCCTCAAAAGCTCCAGGCTTCTTCCCAAGCACAGTGTTGTCCAGAACAGTCCCACCTCAATAACCCCCAAGTGCCTACAATCTAAAGCCAAATCTCCTTAATCTGGAAATCAAGGCCTCTAAAGATCTGCCATCAACTTTCTTTTCCTAGGATTCTGCTCCACATGTCCAGCATCCTAGCCAAATATTTCTCCCTGCCTTCTCCTGAATCATGTCCTTTCCTGCTGTCCAATGTGCCTGGAAAATTCTCTCTCCACCCCTCCACTACATAGCCAAATCCTGCCCTTCACCTGGCACCTTCTCTGAATTCAAAGTTACACACACACACACACACTGGCCTTAATTTTCTTCCTCTGAGCTCTCATGCATCTCTATTTCTCCATGCATTTGTCCCTATAGAAAGGGATTTGGACATATATTCTTTAAAGACAGAGCATTTTTTAAAAGATTTATTTATTTGAGAGAGAGAGGGACAGCACGAGGGGAGGGGAGGGACAGAGGCAGAAGCAGACCCTCCACTAAGCAGGGAGCCCAACCCAGGACCCTGGGATCATGACCTGAGCCAAAGGCAGATGCTTAACCGACTGAGCCACCCAGGCGCCCCTAAGGACAGAGCATTAAACAACCCAAAGCACCCAGCACAGCATCTGACACAAAGTGGTACTCACAAAAGTCATATCAAACTAACTGAAGTGAATTCAATCTCTCATCACCTCACCACTCTTTATCCTGCCAACTAGAAACACTACAGGCACAGTTTGAAGAAGGTGTTTAGAATGTTAATGGGTGAAAATGGGTTGCAGCCACATTTATTTCATCTAAGTTATGATTGAGTTTTATGGCCTTTTATGGTTCCCTTGACTACCCAGCTGTCGGTTGGCATACCCTGCTCAGCCCAGGGGGTGGAAATGTTCCCCTGGCAGGGTGATGTCAGGCAGGGGTGATATGAAGAGGAAGATAATTCAGCATTTGAGGTACCAGCACCTACTGGGTCCTTCACACTGTAACCATATTAGGACCCCTTCTGCCCCTTCCTCAACTCTGAGACAGCCAAGGGGTTGGGAAGTCCAGAGGGGTGTGCTGCAGTTCTGCTCTGACAGGATCCCAGGATGAGGAACAAAGGAGTACCAGGCCATTAGGCCCTGTGCTGGGTTTTATGTAGGATTGCTCTCTATGGTAGTGTCTCAATTTCCTAACCACTGCAGTTCCCTGGTGCCCTGACCATCCATAGTCTACAATGTCCCACCAGCCCTACCCTCTTACAGGAGCACAGCCCAACAGAAATACAATGTGAGCCACAAGTATAATTTTAAATGCCCTGGTAGCCACATTAAAAAAGGTAAAAAGAGGGTGCCTGGGTGGCTCAGTTGGTTAAGCGACTGCCTTTGGCTCAGGTCATGATCCTGGAGTCCAGGGATCGAGTCCCGCATCAGGCTCCCTGCTCAGCAGGGAGTCTGCTTCTCCTTCTGACCCTCCTCCCTCTCATGCTCTCTGTCTCTCATGCTCTCTCTCTCAAATAAATAAATAAAATCTTTAAAAAAAGTAAAAAGAAACAGGTGAAATTAATTTTAATAATATATTTTATATAATCCAATAGGTCCAAAATATTAGCATTTCAACATGTAATCAATAAAAAAATTTCCCTTTTTAAAGATTTTATTTGTTTATCTTTTGTCTTCCTTGGACTGCTCTTAACACACTCTGTACTCTGCACTTAATAAACAGGGGCAACATCTGTACACTCCTGCCATCCACTGCCTAGTACAAAGCCTGGCATGTGATGGATGTCCAATATACCTGTTGAATGAATAACCAGCTCTTCCTGGTGGTCCCAGTCATGCTCAGGTAAGCGACCTAGTAGGGCTATCCTACCAGATCCCTACAAGAAGCCTGCCTTGCCTGGCGTCCTCCGGCTTCCAGGAACTGCATCTCCCACCTCACTGGACCACTGAGGAGGCCTAGGCATGATGTGATTGGGTACCCAGCTTTGAAATAAGGGGAGAGATTGGAGCAGAAAGAAGGAAGACCACTGTCCCCAGGGTGGGGATAAGACTTGTCCATTTCCTTCCCTCCCTCTCCCAGAGTCAGCAGAGACCTTCTCCCAACAAGGGTCCAAAGAGCTCATCCATGCTGGGCTGAGGGAAGATTCCTGACTCCTGAAATCCAGCTACCACCCTCCCCGGTACCAACTCCCACCCCCAGTGGTCTGGACACATGGCCAAGCACTTTAACCCTTCCATTTACCAGATGGAAAAGGCAACAGAGTCTGTTCCCAATCCCCACACCGCGGCTGGTCAGAATTCCAGTGTCCCCCTCTCCAGGAATTTTACTTCCACTCAAGTCTCAGGCCTTGGAGATCTTGGAATCCACGCTCCTCACTGTTATAGAAGCCCAGAGAGGAGCTGAGACCTGCCCAGAGTCACACAGCCAGCCAAGGCCAGGACCCTGAGGTCCCCAGGTGGAGGTGACAGGCCGTAGAGGTTCAGGCCACCTCTGCCTCTTCTTTCTTCCATGCTCCCTCCCTCACCTCAGAAAAAACGACATAACCTCTTCACACCTGGGCCTTCACCCCCCCGTGATGTCATTCCCAAACCACAGTAGGGAGTAGAGTCGGGGAGTCGGTGGTGGTACAGAGATTGTTTCCCCCACTTGAGAGAGGTGCACGGTAACCCTGAGCCCAGAATGGCTGAGCGGCTCCCACAAGGACACAATGCGCGGCAGAGGCAACGGCAAGACCAGAAGCCAGGAGTCCTCTCTCCACTCAGGGCCGGGCCCCACTGAGCCATCCTGAGGCCGCCTCCCACGTCCGAGGACGGGAGCGGCTTAGGCCGAACGCACGGCCTGTCCCGGTCAGACGCGCATCTACGCAGTAAGCGCGGAACTTGCCGGCGCCTTGTAGCTCAGCCGCCTCGGTGTGGGCCTGGCCCTTCCACTGGAGCTCCGCCGGCGCCCCACGGGCGCGCGAGTCCCTTTCCCCGCATTGGTCCCTCCTCCCCGAGGGCCTGCGAGAGCCCAGCGTCCGCCCGCTTCCTCCCTCACCAGCCCTCACTGCGCGCAGGGCCAGCACACCCGGACACCGGCGACAAGCACCCCGTGCCGGCCCACTCACCGCCCAGCAAGACGTTCAACCGCGGCTGAGGGACCGATGGAGACACTGGCTGTGGGGCCTGACTCCCTGCTGATGGACTCACCCGACTGGCTAACAGGACAGCAGATGGGACTGACAGACTGACAGGACTGACTGGCTGATGGACAGGCTGACTGTTCCGGCTGAAAAGATGGCTGACGGGATTGACTGACTGACAGGCTGACGGGATTGACCCACAGGCTGGTTGCACTGGCTGACGGGACAGCGGATGGGATAGACAGACTGACAAGACTGACAGGCTGGTTGCACTGGCTGACAGGACAGCGGATGGGATAGACGGACTGACAGGACTGACAGGCTGACTCCCTGCTGATGGACGCACCGGACTGGCCAACAGGACAGCAGATGGGATAAACAGGCTGACAGGACTGACTGACTGGCTGACGGACAGGCTGGTTGCACTGGCTGACAGGACAGCGGATGGGATAGACGGACTGACAGGACTGACTGACAGGCTGACTGGCTGATGGATGGGCTGGGTTGTACTGGGTGACAGGACAGCAGATGGGATAAACAGACTGATAGGAATGACTGACTGGCTGATGGACAGGCTGGTTGTACTGGGTGACAGGACAGCAGATGGGATAGCCGGACTGACAGGCCTGATGGACAGGCTGACGGACAGGCTGACGGACAGGCTGGTTGCACTGGCTGACAGGATGGTGGACGGGAATGACATGCTGACTGGATTTGACTAGCTGGCTGGCTGACTGGCCGACAGGCTGGTTGTACTGACTGACTCGCCAACTAGACTAACCGGCAGGTTGGCGGCTGCGAGTGGTGCGGGCGGCCGCAAGCCGCTCAGCCTCCCCCTCCACCTCCAGTTCACGTCATGTCAACTCACCGCGCTGCCTCTCCCGCCACCAACCGGTTCCTACGCGGCTCTCTACAAGGGTCGAGCTGGAGCCCCCGCGCGCGGCACGTGGCGCCCCACGGTGGGCGGGGCCGGAAGGACAGGGGCGGGGTGTGGGGAGGGGGCGGGGGCGCGGGTGGAGAGTCTGGAGCAGTGGGAACCCGCGTGTGTCACCCGGCGCATCAGTACCCGCTTTTCTGTATTTCGCCCCTCTTATCCGCCGCCTTCGTTCCCCCGTTGGGTCTCCTTGTCCTCCTTTCCTGTCGGAGTGGGCGGGCCCCCTCTGAACCCTGTGTCGCACTGAGGGCATGTCCAGTGAACTGATGGGGTGAGAGAAGTTCACGGCTGCCCCTTAGATCCCCCAGAAGCCTGGGCATCCAGAGAGCTTTAGGGCCCAACTGGGGCGGGGGACAACGGGACCCTTCCGGGGCAAGCAGCAGAGCGCGCCGAGGGTCAAAACCCCCTACTCCCGCCGGGGCCCCCAGAAATCTTTGATGATTCAGAAGGGGCCTGGAGGGCACTGAGTGAGGAGGTGGCTGCAAGAGCCGGTGAAATTTGCAATGTCTCTGTTACTGGGCCCAGAATTGCCCCTCTCCTCTACTTGCCCCCTCCTCCCATCCCGCCAGACCTCAGCAGCTCCTGTGCAAACTCACCTACCTTCCAGAGGGCGACTTCGGGAACGTGGTGAACACTGTTGAGCCCGTAGGTGGCAGCAAAGGCCTGAGAAAGCGGTCCCAAAATGGTCCCGCCGTTCCGCCGTGATACCAGAAAGGCTGGGAAGGATTGAGTCACTTCAGAGAGGAAGAAACTGAAGCCCAGCGCGTCAGGAACATGCTCACATCACCAAGCGATTTGAACCCCAACTTCCTGCCCCAAGAGAAGAGGAGACAAGGCAGAGATAGGAGAGGCTAACAGGGAGAGTCCATAGGAAGTGATGGCTCAGAGCGCAGAAGCACTCAGACCTGCCGTCCCAACTGGGTGGCCCTGGGAGCCTCACCGCTCTGAGGCTCCCTTTCCTTACCTGTAGAATTAGGGACAAGAAGGGCACCTGCTTCATGGTTTGTCTTGAGGATTAACTGAGATGCATGGAAATCACAGCACCACCACCAACACCTAGTAAGTGCTCAGTAAATAGTCAATAAATTAATACAGTAAAGCAGTGTTCCACAGGCCACCCAAGACAACACCTAGCTGGTATCTGAGTGTGATGTTCTTTTTTAATGTGTCAACTAGGCCAACTTACACTCCTATTATTCAATCAAACACTAATCTAGATGTTGTGATGTATTTTGCAGATGCAATTAAATATTGACTTTAAAGGAGATTATCCTAGATAATCTTGGTGGGGCTGACTCAGTTGAAAGACCTTAAGATCAGAGCTGGGGTTTCCCTGAGGAAGTAATTCTGCCTGTGGACCCCAGCTTCTGCCCTTGGCAAGAGTTTCAGCCTGTACCTAATGATTTCAGACTTGCCTAGCCAACCCCACAATAGCATGAGCCAACTCCTTGTGATAAATTTTTTTTAAAGATTTTATTTATTTATTTGACACAGAGAGAGCGAGCACAAGTAGGCAGAGCGGCAGGCAGAGGGACAGGGAGAAGCAGACTCCCTGCTGAGCAGGGAGACCGATGCAGGGCTCCATCCCAGGACCCTGGGATCAGGACCCGAGCCGAAGGCAGACGTTCAACCAACTGAGCCACCCAGGCGCCCCGCGATAAATTTCTTAATATGCGTCTCCTACTAGTACTATTTCTCTGCTTGAACCCTGACTAATACCCGGAGGAAGTGAGGAGTGTGTGTATATGTGTGTGTACACTGGGATCACAGAGCCCAAATCCTCATGTTTATTCACTCCTTATTAAGTTCAGGGTGGTTTGTGCCTTTGAGTCCTATAGCAAAACCTTGGTTGTTTAATGATAGGGCTAGGGTGGGGGTGGGGATGGAGATGGAAGGCCCAGGTGTAGCTCCCTTACTCCCTTCTGCCAGCCCTGCCCCAGGCTTCGGGCTCATGGATGCCACCTGCTTGCTTCTGGGCTTTCTCTACAGTCCCCCTTTTCCCAGGGGAGACCAGACTCATCCTCCTCCCCCTGCAGCAGTTGTAGGATTAGGAATAGGGGGTACAACCATGCTGTCTCCCTGAGAGCCAGCTGGTGAGGAGGAGGCTTCTCCTTCAGCAACCAACTGGTCCACGTGTCGCTGTACCCTGCCTCTCCCGCCTCCATCCACAGGCCGTGTGTCATGCGCACACCCACACTTCTGCCCTCCCGCCCTGATTCTAACAGCTGCTAACATTCATCGATTACGGTCTATGTTGTAACACCATGCCAAGGCACTTTCCTCATCTCATTTCACCTCAGCACAAATGTATGGGATAGGAGTTAACGCTGTCATTATCCCCATTTTACAGAGGAGGAGGCTGAGGCACAGAGCCATGTTCTCAGCCTCCCACCTGTTCCTTCTCCAGGGGAGACCTGCCCAGGGCAGAACCTTAAAGGTCAGCTGAAAACAGCTGTGGTGGAGAGAAAGCGACTCTGATGGTGAAGCTTCACTGAGGTGCAGGGTCTCATCACTTCTCAGACGCTCTGCTCCTCGGCACAGATGTTGGTGGTGAAGATCAAGGAGGTGGGCGGCCTGAAAGCAGTTGGTTTTCTTCCCTCTCTCCCTTCCTCCCTTCCTCCCTTCCTCCCTTCCTCCCTTCTTCCCTTCCTCCCTCCCTCCCTTCCTTCCTTCCTTCCTTCCTTCCTTCCACCAGGAAACTGGGGAGGCTGGTAAACATGGTCTGGTGGAAAGAAGGTGAGCTTGGGAGTCAGCAAGACTGAGTCTAAGGTCTGGTGCAGCCATTTGTAAACTGCAAGGCCTTCAGCAAATTCTGGCAATCTGAGCCTCAGTTTCCTCATCTGGGAGGTGGGCCGGTGAGAACCTCCCTCACTGGACTCCTGTGGGGACAGTAAAGCAGCTGGAATGCTTTGGCAGTCAGGCCTCAGGCCTACAGCCTGCTCTCTCCACATTTATTAGGGGGTTGGTGAAAATGAAGGCTCAGTGCTATAAACATGAGAGATTATTATTACTGCGCCACAGACATGGTCCCCCACCCCCTAAAAAAAAAAAAAAAAAACAGAACAAAACAAACGCTTCTCCTTCCAGGGCTCAGCATTTAAGGAGGCACTCCTTTTAAAGGCGGCCCCAGACCACCTCACACCCATCAGAATGGCTAAAATTAACAAGTCAGGAAACGACAGATGTTGGCGGGGATGTGGAGAAAGGGGAACCCTCCTACACTGTTGGTGGGAATGCAAGCTGGTGCAACCACTCTGGAAAACAGTATGGACGTTCCTCAAACAGTTGAAAATAGAGCTACCATACAATCCAGCAATTGCACTACTGGGTATTTACCACAAAGATACAAATGTAGGGATCCGAAGGGGTACGTGCACCCCAATGTTTATAGCAGCAATGTCCACAATAGCCAAACTGTGGAAAGAGCCAAGATGTCCATCGACAGATGAATGGATAAAGAAGATGTGGTATATATACACAATGGAATATTATGTAGCCATCAAAAGGAATGAGATCTTGCCATTTGCAATGATGTGGATGGAACTGGAGGGTCTTATGCTGAGTGAAATAAGTCAATCAGAGAAAGACATGTATCATATGACCTCACTGATATGAGGAATTCTTAATCTCAGGAAACAAACTGAGGGTTGCTGGAGTGGTGGGGGGTGGGAGGGATGGGGTGGCTGGGTGATAGACATTGGGGAGGGTATGTGCTATGGTGAGCACTGTGAATTGTACAAGACTGATGAATCACGGATCTGTACTTCTGAAACAAATAATGCAATATATGTTAAGAAAAAAAAAGAAGATAGCAGGAGGGGAAGAATAGAAGGGGGGAAATCGGAGGGGGAGACCAACCATGAGAGACGATGGACTCTGAAAAACAAACTGAGGGTTCTAAAGGGAAGGGGGGTGGGGGGATGAGTTAGCCTGGTGATGGGTATTAAAGAGGGCACATTCTGCGTGGAGCACTGGGTGTTATGCACAAACAATGAATCATGGAACACTACATCAAAAACTAATGATGTAATATATGGTGATTAACATAACAATAAAAAATTATTTTTAAAAAAACCCATAAAGGCGGCCCCAGACACTGCCTGCATCCTTAAATACTGCACCCTGCGTTCCTCTCTTGCCTGCTCTGCTTCCTTATTTGAGAGAAAGCAGGGTCACGCCCCCACCCCAAGTCACTCATGCTATCCCAAGTGCCATCCCAAGTCCTTCCTCACCCTCACGGTGTTGGTTTTTTAAAGATTTTATTTATTTGAGAGAGAGCGTGGGCAGGGGCAGAGGGAGGGGGAGAAGCAGACTCCCCGCTGAGCAGGGAGCCCACCGCCATCCCAGGACCCCAGGATCATGACCTGAGCCAAAGTCAGACGCTTAACTGGCTGAGCCCCCCGGGTGCACCACCTTCGCGTTTTATCTAGTGCTTCAGCAAATCCTGTCAGCTCTACCCACTTTGTCTCTCTGTCCCATTGCCACCACCCAGGTCCCCACCACCCAATCTCCCTCATTCCGCCCCACACAACAGCAAGGGCAAGATTTTTTAAACGCAAACAGGATCATGTCTCCCACTCCTCAAAACACTTCCCTGGGGCTTCCCAGTACTCCAAGGTCCTACGAGGCCTGGCCTCTGACATCCTCTCTGTCCTCACTACCGTCCCAGCTCCCTCCAATGCCACATTGGCCATCACCTTTCAGTTCCTGGTGCTCTGCATGCTTCCTTTGCACATGCTGTTCCCTCTGCCAGAACACTTCTCCCTACTCCATCCCAACCCTACTTAGTGAACGCCCCTCCTGCCCAGGCTGCTTCACATACTTTCTTTAAACAGGTCTCTGGTGTTCTATGCCTTCCCTTCCCATTCACTGGGTGATTAGGATTAGCCCCAGCCCCAGCACACACACCTACCTCTGTGAGGTAGGGTAGGGACCCAGGTTGGTTTTGCTCACTATGGTTTCACTGGTGCCCACACACAGAGTTGAATCAATGCTTGTTCGATGAACAATAGGTGAGGTTATGAGTAAGGCACCTGCCTGATTTTGGGTGGGGGCCATATTCCCTGGTTTACTTGGAGAGGCCCAGTGTTTACCTGCCATCCCGGTGTAATCATAATGGTGCCCATGTTCACTCTCAAGTGTCCCAGTTTGGTGATACCTTATATGGTCAGTGTAGTTATTAGAAAGGAGAAGAGGTTTACCCCAGAGCATCTTTCCCACGCCCACACTGGTTTCCCATTTTCCCCCTACAAGCCCAAAGCGTTTTCTTCTTGCTCCTGAAATATTTCTCTTCTTTTAATATTCTCCTTGCATTGCCCCAACCCCAGATATACATAAGAATTATGTTTGCCCATTTCACTGCAGGACTGTCCTCCCAGAGGGTTGCCATGGTGATTGAATGATGTCACTGCCCTGGAAACAGTTGCCTAGGAGATGAGTGATGTCACTTCCAGGAGGTGATTGTCATGGTAACCATCTCATGAAACTAGGGGGTGGCCAGGAAAGTGAAGGGGGGTGGAGGGCGGATGCACAAGGGACAAATGTGAAGGGCGGAAGGAAAGGGGGGGCACAGGAAAAAAGTCCAGGAAGAGGATGGGGACCATCCCAGAGCAGTTGAAAATAACAGAATCTCAGAAATGAAAAAGCACGCGAAGACCACCAAACGCACCCACCTCATGTTTAGAGGCTGCTGAGAGGCCAGGACTGGCTCAAGGTCACACCACCGATTTACAAAGAACAAAGAACAAAGCCTGAGGCATCATGACCCTCTGTTTCTTACGTGGCTCATCCGCAGACTTGGGTGGTGAAATAAAGAATTCTTTTTGGTCATTTCTTTTTAAAAATTTCTGGTTCAAATCAATCGTTCATGAATTCAACAAATTCTTGTGTGCTGTGTGCTAGGCCCTGTAAAGAACCTGAGTGACATCTTCATGGTTACTATAATATATATTTTTTTATATAGAATAGAATATATGTATTATGTGTTTATGGTATCTCCCCCCACTAGAGTGTTAGCCCCATGAGGACAAGCAATACACCCTGCCCAGTGTCTACCATATAGTAGGAGCTCAGTGTGTTTGCTGAATGAGTGAAGATGGAGTGATGCTGCCATTGTGTGGTACAGACCCATAGTACAGGAACCCAGAGAGAGGGTGGTAAGTCACTATCAGGGAGGAGGTAGGATTTCATAGATGGGATTTGAATAGGTCAAGAGAAGAAAGCCATTGCAGAAGGGAAGAGTAATGGCTTGAGCCAACGTGAGAGCAAGTTAAACAGGTTGGATCCAGCTGCATAGAGATGTCACATAGTGGTGCTTTGGTTTACCTCTGGAGTCATACTGTGGCTGTAGCACCTGTGGGCATCCCCCCTTCTGGAAGAAGGAGCTCCAAGGATTAGGAAGAAGAAAGGCATTAAAGTCCATGTTGCTGGATATTCCTGGAGTCCTGGAGGTAGGGGTGGTGCAGGGACTGATTTGAAGAGGCAGATGTGAAGAAGGTAACTGAGAGAAGTCTGGCTGACAAGGAAGGAAAGGGTACCATCAAGGAAGACCTGGAATGTCAGGCTTCCAGCCTCTGCCTGAAGGCAACATGCTCATGAGAAGAACAAGGACTTGGGAAGCCTGCGCGTGGCATACTTTGCCACTTCCCAGCTGTGTGCCCACATGAAAGTCTGTTTCCTCTCTGAGCCTCTCAATTGTAGCTACAACCTCTTTCACAGGATTGTTGGCTTTGATTTTTAAAATGTATGTAAAGCTCCATTTACATTACATTACATTACATTACATTACATTACATTACATTACATTACATTACATTACATTACTGTTAAGTCACCCACATGAGGCAGTCAGCAAATGTCATTTTCCCTCTCCTCCCTGGTACAGTCTCTGCTTTCCAAAACGGCATGGGAGATATACTTTAGGAAATTGAACTTGACAGTGGATTCCTTCATTCTTTAGCTCACCCAATCTTTTGGAGCCCTTGCTTTGCTAGACATAATAGGGCCCTATGGCCCAGTAGAGGTGAAGGAGGAATGTACACAGTAATTTAGAATAATGCAAAGACTGACCCAGTCACCTGGTAGAAGGGTCCCAGACAGATCAGAGGTTTCGTAACAGACAACTTTTCATTAGGCCTGAAAAAGGAGGATTTGATTTGAGTGCGATGTTGGATAGATCGGAGAAGGAGAGAAACCAGAGAGGCAGGAAGGCAAGCTTTGTACTTTCCTAGGACTCCTTTTCTCCAAATGGGGATCAAAAAACCCATGGCATAGTGGAAAGAGCCTTGGAGGACTGCCCCAGTTTTGATCTCAGCAGTACTCTTACTAGCTCATACCACCTGATACCTGGTTTCCTCAACTGTTAAAAAGATTATCAAAAAAGTAATTAAAAAAGAAAAATATTACCATTCCCACCTTCCAGGGATGCTGTAAAGATCCAGAGACCACACACCTGAGGTGTACAGAACATAGTAGGTATTTGAAATCGTTGCTTTCATCAGCCCGATGACTGGGTTTTATAATGGAAGGTGATCTGTTAAGTCCCAGCTAGCTGTGAATCAGTGTTTGTGCTTCCCTGGAGGGTCTCCTGAAAACTGAGAACCCTCTTGGTCTCTTGAATGACAGGCAGTCTGTAAGAGTGTATAGGAGGAGTGTGTGGAGGGCCCAACAGTTGGAATGCAGCCTAGTTTACAGAGCCAAGAGACATCCAGAACTCCCCAGTCTCAAGAGATTTAAGATGGCCAAGTATTTACCCAACAATAACTCCATTATCAAGAATCCTATACCCTACAGTAGTCCAAATGTCCATCGATTGATGAATCGATAAAGAAAATGTGGTATGTGTACACACACACACACACACACACACACACACACAGAGTGGAGTATTATTCAGCCATAAAAAAGAATGAAATCTTACCATTTGCAACATGGATGGAGCTAGAGATTATGCTAAGTGAAATAAATCAGTCAGAGAAAGACAAATACTGTATTTCACTCGTATGTGGAATTTAAGAAACAAAACCGTAAGCAAAGGGAAAAAGAGACAAACCAAGAAGCAGACTCTTAACTACAGAGAAAAACTGACGGTTACCAGAGGGGAGGTGGGGGACGGGAGGGGCTAAACAGATGGTAGGGATTCAGGAGTGCACTTCTTGTGATGAGCACTAGATGATTAAAATAAAAACTTAAAAAAAATCCAATACCCTTTCCTCCAACTGAAACAAATGAATTTTTTAAACATTTTTTTCTTTTGCTTTTTAAAGATTTTATTTGAGAGAGAGGTTGAGAGAACGAGTGGGAAGGAGGGCACAGCAGGGAGCCCGACGTGGGACTCAATCCCAGGATCCTGGGATCATGACCTGAGCCAAAGGCAGACGCTTAACTGACTGAGCCACCCAGGTGCCCAGGAAAAAAAAATGGATTTTTGAGCAGAGTTTGAGGAGTTATAGAAAATCTGAAGCAATAGCACCAATAAATTTAAAAAATCCCTTTCCAAATAGAATTCATTCAACTCTAAATGAAAATATTAAAAGTGGGGCGCCTGGGTGGCTCAGTTGTTAAGTGTCTGCCTTCAGCTCACGTCATGGTCCCAGGGTCCTGGGATCGAGCCCTGCATTGGGCTCCCTGCTCTGCAGGAAGCCTGCTTTTCCCTCTCCCACTCCCCCTGCTTGTGTTCCCTGTGTCTCTCTGTCAAATAAATAAAATCTTTAAAAATATATTAAAACTACTTAAGTGTCCCCAGAATGGGACGTATGCCACATCCATTTTTCCTTCTCAATCCCAAGAGCATAGTAAAGAACGATGAACAAAGATTTAAAGAATCTGAATGTTAGTCTGGGTTCTATTACCAATTTTCCAGTGTGACCCTGGAAAAGCCATTTCATTTCTCTGGAGTTTAGTCTCCCCTGCTCTAACACTGAGATGACCCTATCGTTTCATAAATTCATCTTGATAAGTTTTAAAACATGAATGAGCAAAATGGGAAGGAAAGCTTTGGGATCGTGCAGTTGAGAAGGCCTTCAGGTTTATGGCACAGGTATAGTTCCCTCAGGTGCTCTCAAAGAATCCCATTTATCACTTACGGGCCTGAAGTATTAATTATGTGTCCTTACTTCCCCCACAACCCCATTCCCAGACCAAAGAAGATGCCTTACACACAGTACTTTGAGTTGAATGAAAACATACTACAAATCCTACACTTAATAGAAATGAGACGTAAGTCTCGAAAAGTTGTGTGGTTTGTCAAGGCTGCCCACCTGGAGTATGGCACTGGCAGAACCCAGGGCATTTAGAACTCTGGATTAGGAGTCTTAGGCCATCTTCTGCGGCTTAACCAGCTCTGTGAATTCCAGAGGTCCACAGCTCTGCACCTCAGCTTTCCTCATTCACAAGGTGGGGACAAAACCTTTCATTAGATAGCTATGAAATGAAAACATGAGTGTTTTTCTTAAAGCTCCTCCTGTGAAGGGCATTTCAAATTTAGTTAAGTTTTAATGTCTACATGTTTATCTCAGGCAAGTATCTTGGCTACATAAAGCTGGTAGCTTTAAAATACCTGACCTACTAACTGAAGAGAAACTTAATAACCACTTTTAGCTAGCAATGAGGTCAACCTGAAACAGGCTTTATTTTTATTTATTTGACACAGAGAGAGAGAGAGAGAGAGCCACCCAGAGAGGGAACACATGCAGGGGGAGCGGGAGAGGAAGCAGGCTTCCTGCAGAGCAGGGAGCCCGATGCGGGGCCCCGATCCCAGGACTCTGGGATCACGACCTGAGCCAAAGGCAGACGCTTAACGACTGAACCACCCAGGCGCCCCTCAAACAGGCCTTCTAACGAGTATTTTAGCAGCACATTGGTCATACCTCTACTTCAGAATGAGAAAACAGGTTAAATTTCTAAGCTTAAAAGGTCTGTGCTCCACCACAACAGAAAAGTTCAAGGACAGAGACCACTGCCATTCTCACCAGTCTAGCGTGAAGCTTTAGTAAAGATTAAGGTATTTTAAGACCTTTGTGTAACTGAACCAATCCACTAACAAGCACGTTTGGTTCCTGGGCACCAAGCTGCAGAGGATAAAAACTGTGAGGGGCTCGAGTCTGTATCATCAGAGGATGAGGTCTAGCTGGGAATGCTAAGCGTCAAGAGAAGCCTTGGGTGAAAGCAGATGGGAAAGAACTTACGGTGTCCGACCTTTTCCTTTTTTAAACATAGATGGAGGCTTTAAAGATTATTTCAGGGATCCATTTTATTGTATCTGATACAAAAGAATATGAAGAAAATGAGGACATGTATAACCTCAGTATCTACCTTGAGTATTAAATATCAACCGACATTCTGCTAGGGTGGTCAAGCTACACCCTCCCAAGTTAAACACAGGCTTGACCTTTCACTAGTCAGGTGCTATACTGAGGAAGACCAAGCATTTTTGTTTGCTCAACTCCCATACCAGTACCAGTTATCAGGAAAAGTGGATCAGAGAGACTATGTGGACTGGGTTCACAGAAAACAACTGAAAATTCATGAGTCTAATGTGTACACTGCAAAATGTGTAATGGAATCAGAGAGCAAGAAAACTATTTGCCAAAAATGCTTCAGTGTTTGAGATACTAAAAGCAGGATTAAAAATGGTAACCTATTGGAGAGCTCCGGGGGGGGGGGGGGGGGGGGGGAGAGGATGAAAACCACACACATAGGCAGAATATCCCCAAAGCAGCATTTATTTACCCACTGAATTCCGAAACATTTAATTTAGAAGTCTGGCATTTCATAATCACCCATCTTGATTGACGTGGGCTGACACACATGGTGCTGTCAGGATGCACAAGGACAATAGCCAAAGAGTTTACAAAAACTGAATCCATGATTCTTAAACAATCGCAACCAAAAAAAAAAAAGTTACAGGTATCAAAACTTTTAGATGCATTGCATTGAAAAAGAAGGTTTGTGCACATCATAATTTAAAGAGGCAAAACAAGGCGCTACTGAAACCTCACGTTAAACAGTTTATTATAAAGCTGATGGAAAGGAGGAGTGGTCTCTTTGTAATCAGCTTCCCTTAACAGTTTTCCATTAGCTGAAGAAAGAGGTGGGAGGGGTGAATTCATTTTTTTGCATGCACAAGATGTACTGCTTAACAAAACACTATCAGCTTGTTTTAAATGGATCATTTAAATATCAATCGTAGCCTGTGTTGGCTAATTCTCCTTTCTAAACTTCCCCATTGCTTTTGCTAGGATTTCACACAGATCAATAGGCATAGAATGCCTCATTCAGAACGCACTTGTCTGCACAATTCGAAAAGGGGGCCCCTAAGGGCTTAAAGCAACCATCAATCCAGCAATGCCCATGAAGATTTATCTGCAACTGCTTCCCAAGGGGCAGGAGAGCAGATCTGAGTAGCTGTGCTGCCAATACAGACAGGTTTAGCACTAGATATTTAGTGATTGTGGCAAGGAAGAATCAAGTGATGATGGGGGGTGGTGGGTGAAGGAAGGGCCCGGGACCCGAAGACTCTTCAGTTGCCTTCTCCTGCTTCTTCATCCTGCTGGTCGCTGGTCCAGAGGGTGAGGTTGTCTCGCAGCAACTGCATGATGAGCGTGGAGTCCTTATAGGAATCCTCGTTTAGCGTGTCCAGCTCAGCTATGGCATCATCGAAGGCTTGTTTGGCTAAGAGGCAGGCCTGCTCAGGTGCATTCTGGATCTCATAGTAGAACACGGAGAAGTTGAGGGCCAGACCCAGCCGGATGGGGTGCGTTGGCTGCATGTGCTCTTTGCTGATTTCAAAGGCTTCCTTGTAGGCAGCCTCAGAAGCTTCGACCACACTGTTTTTCTTCTCCCCAGAAGCTACCTCTGCCAAGTAGCGGTAGTAATCGCCTTTCATTTTCAGGTAAAATACCTTGCTCTCATACTGGAAATCATTGCAGTTCTTGATGAGGAACTTGTCAAGCAGAGCCAGGACATCATTGCACACTGTTTCCAGCTCCTTCTCAATCTTCTCCCGGTAAGCTTTAACTTTCTCCAATTTTTTTTCATTTCCATCAGCCATGGTTTTCTGCTCAATGCTGCTGATGACCCTCCAGGAAGATCGCCTGGCACCAACCACATTCTTGTAGGCCACAGAGAGGAGGTTTCGATCTTCATTGGAAAGAGGTTCATTGAGCTCTGTCACCTGCAAAATCCCCAAAAGATAAACACTGAGATCCAAATCCAAAAATCTTAGGAAGAAATCTTCCTTTGAACCTAATCAACAACCCTTCTCAAGCCAGCGTGGACAAGTTGGAGAAAAATCAATCAGACATGGATCCTGTCTGAAGGAAGACTGTAGTCTAAAAAGAAATAAATACTTAAAATATTCAGTGATAAGGGATTTGAGAAATTCATAATTCGGGCCTTTTAAGATGTTGCCTTTATCTTGGTAGAGGTATGGGGATAAAGATAACCATGGAAAGATTGTGGTGGTACATAGCAGTGGATAAAAAAGCCTAGAGGTTCAGCTATTCTGCAAAAGGTATTGTCAACAATAAGATCATACAAGTCCTTTGCCAAATGTTTGAAGATTACAGACTGGAAGTACATTCCAGATTCTACTTCCAACTTTATATTCTAGAAAGAACTAATCACACCTCCCTCAAATACATATTAACAGATAAAAGCTTCACAGATGAGATCAAACACAGGTCAAGTGGCCAGAGTTTTGCCCTGAGTGGTTACACAAGAGAATCCTACTGGTACACTCAGACCTCCCCCAATCCAAATGGATATATTAGTGACAGGAACCTGCCCCCAGCCTCTGCTAAAAGGAAGCACAGTTACTCAGCAGGTAAGCGCTACTTTGACCTACCTGGCAGGAAATCCTGACTGGCCATCAAGGATGGAAGCACCAATTACTTTTAAGAGAAATGTTAAATTTCATAAGCCGTAACTTTCTTTAGGTAGTTCATGATGCCAACTCCACATGAGCCAGCTATGTACTTAGTAAAAAGGGCGCTGGACCCCCAAAGTTACACTGAAGTCCTAACCTCAGGACCTGTGAATGTGACTTATTGGGAAATAGGACCTCTACAGACATAATCAAGTCAAGATGAGGTCATCCTGTATTAGGGTGGATCCTAAATCAAGTGACTGGTGCGCTTATAAGAAGTGGGAGATTTGGAGACACACAAACACAGAGAGAATTCCATGTGATGACAGACGCAGAGATTGGAGTGATGGGTCTACCAGCCAAGGAACGCCAAGGATTACCAAGAGCCACCAGAAGCTAAAAGTGAGGCAAGGATTTTTCCCTAGAGCCTTCAGAAGGAGCACTGACACCTTGATCTTGGACTTCTAACCTTCCCAACTGCAATAATATAATTTGCTCTTTTAAGCCACCCCGCTTGTGGTACTTTGTTTGGCAGCCCAAGGAAACTAATACAGACTTGGAATCAGAAAAACCTGGGTCTGGGCCCCAGCAAAGCCACTAATTTTCTAAATTGGCCTCTTTCTTTATAAAGTAGGGGGATTCTTTAATTATATGACTTACTGTAAAGGTCTTTAATTTTCAGAAAAAAAAAATTTAGGAAACCAACCAACACTCAACAAAGAAAAATATTACTTAAACTGTAAGGACAGAAACTCCTGCAATTGAGGGGAAAGGGTTTTGTAAAGGCCAAGTTCAAGGGAGAAAGTTATTCACAGCATATTAAAACAGACATGCTTTAACATGGATTGAAAAGACTGAGCAGTGGAGAATCAGAAATTCTAAAGAAGATCAAAAAAATTAACTCAAGAACATAAGCAACAAATATAATCATTATGTGTAAAATTAGAAAACTTGTGTTAAGTTCTTCATTGTCTACTGGCAACCCCCTCCCCAATAAAAATACCATCAATTCCCCCATTTCCCTGTCCCCAGCACCCCTACTCTTTTACTACAAATCCCTGGCCTGGGATTGTCCCTCCATCTCTGCCTACTCAGTCAAACCAACCGCACTTTTTTCTTCAGTGTGTTCTTTGGCTACAGGCTGCCTCTACCCATCCCCTAGGAGGGCTGCCTGCAAACCAGGTTCCTCATTCCTCCTCACACAGAGGTTGAGTGGTCTCCACACTTTTCTCAGCGATCTGCCCAGTCCCAGGCACTCTCTCTACTAACCCCAAATCCATGCTCCCTTCAAATCCAGGTAAAGACCTGTAACCCCAATGGTTTTCTTCTCCAGTGAGTTCCTTGATATTTGTTAATTTGGTCTTTCCAGGAAGAAACCCTTATAAATGAAAATTCCATCTGGAATCCTCCGACAAATCTGGTTGTTGAATCCTCTCAAATGACTCACTTTTCCAGGGCAATATTCCGTAAAACATGAGGCAAGCACGGAATTCCAGAGCTCCTTAGCTTCTGCAATAAGTCAATCTAAGGGCACTTGACATTAAAATGCAAATGATAAGGAGTCACTAAGATTTCACCCTGTGGCTAATAAAGCTGCTTGTTAGGTCACGAACACACACCAAGGTAACTCCCAGAGTGTATCTTTAAAATTGAGTGCATATGTGAAATACAGAACACCTTTATCACCCAGGGTGTTTGTACAATAGATATTATCATCACTAAAAAAAAAAAACACAAAAAACCCTAAGAAATCCGGAGTTTAGCCTGAGCTAGCTATGTGAACTTGTCTGGGGATCAAAAGTAAAATAAGGGGCACTGGCCTAAATGATCTCCAAGGACCTCTTCAGCTCTAGTATTCTAGGATTCTGTTTTTCCTGAGCAACAAGAAAAGGTGTGGAAAGGAAAGAGGTTGATATTAGTGTAAATGAAATTTGGTTGTTTCTGTAGGTTTCAGGAATTCATGCGGCCCTTCTCCATCAGGAATAAATTGCCCAAAAAGGCTCCTGGGCAATATTTATAATGACACCTTCACATGAAAATCATTTACTAGGAGTATTAGTGTTTATGTAACAATCATCTGGTTTCCTGCCAGTCTGAATGAATCACTATCAGCATCAGCTGAGTGTGACTAATAGCTAAGCAAGCATTGTTCTCAGAACCCCAGCCAGGGCCTAACTAGGAAATAACTGGATACGTTTAAATATAGTATTTTTAATCCTCCTGGATTACAACTCAGTTAGGAAAGGGAAACTTATGGAAGGAAGATCATTTTATTACTTGATTGGATAACTAAAGGAAACAGCTTTCCCCAGATTGGAAAAGTATAGACCGAAGTGAAATCAGATGGCCTATTAAAACAAACAAGATTTACAGCCAGTCTTGATTTGTTAGCACCAGTTCCCACTATTTCAAATTCCAAACTACTGGAGGCAGGAGAGCTAAGGAAAGTCTGGTCACACACCAAGAGAAGCAGACACTGGGAGGCAATGTAGCACAAGAGAAAGGAAAACGTAACTACTAGTCCTAACCCCTTGGTACTAAAGCAGCTGGATGGCCATCTGCACGCATAGTCTGGGGAGATGATTTAGTGCAACTTTACAATTAGAAGTTTCCAAATGGTTTCTAACTGGGAACGTGAAGCAAAGACACAAAATTTTCCAGATAGAGAGACCTGCCCAATGGTTCTCAACCTGCTCTCTACTCCAGCCGGTTTCAACACAGCCTCATTTCTGCCCATCGGCTACCCTCAGGGCAGCCATTCCAGACACGATATCCTCATGGGGCAGCATCACCTCTAAGGGACTCCTCACCTCTGTTCACAGCCTCTCTGCCTTCTGCCTTCCTGTTTGCCTGCCCACCTCCCACCCCACTTAATCCAACTCACACTCTTTGAAAACCTTAAGTTGGTGGACCATTCCCATTTCTAAAGGCCCATCTCTCCACCTCCCTTAAGGACTGGGCTCCAGGCCAGCCACTCGACTAATGTTCTGACTGATGTCCTCAGCATTCGGCCGCCTTGGCTGTGCCAACTCCCAGCCTGGGGGCACTCACTTCACCCATTTCCTCTGCTCTAGGACTACACAGCAGTACTCAAAGTTACAAATAACCTGACAGACTACTAACTCATTTATCTTCCTGTGACACCATTTACTTACTCAAAAATCCCTAAGGGCCTCCTCCCACTAACTCACCAGGCAATAAACTATGTGTTTGTGAGTAAAAATAGATCCACTGCCAAAAATAGCAGGACTATTTGGGAAAACTTAAAGTCTTAATCTGGGAAACATCCAACCTCAAAAGTAATACTGAGCAAACAAAAAAATGCCACCCCTGGACAGCCAGGTCAAAATGCCAAAGTCATGGTAAATGTTACTTCTCCTAAAGGGCACTCCCATCCTTCAGAGCTACACGCACCCACTACTATCCCATCTTTTATAGTTACCCACACCCACTTGCTACCAACAAGCTTGCGTTTGATCTAAGAGTTTACAACAGGAGAAAACGATTCTCATGAAGAATCAGGTAAACATAACCACATCATAAAATCTTTAAACTTCTTTGGCAGAGTCCTGTATGTATTAAAAAAAGAGGGGCGCCTGGGTGGCTCAGCCGTTGGGCATCTGCCTTTGGCTCAGGTCATGATCCCCGGGTCCTGGGATCGAGCCCCTTGTCCAGCTGCCTACTCAGCGGGAAGCCTGCTTCTCCCTCTCCCACTCCCCCTGCTTGTGTTCCCCCTCTCACTGTCTCTCTCTCTGTCAAATAAAATCTTTAAAAAAAAGAAGAAAGAAAGAAAAAGAGAATAAAAAGGTGAGTCAGGGTATGAAAGCTTTTTTGCCTGACCCTTCCCCAATTTACTACCCTCCGAGTGAAGATTCTACCTGGTTCCAAGGTGGCAAAGTACCCATCTGTCACCACTTGCCCAGGCCTGGAAAGACCACTCCTTGTCCTCACTAGGGCAAGGCTGCAGTTCTAGAAAGTCAAAGAGAAGCTAAACTTCAAGCTTAGAGCCGATGAGTTCAGGTCGTTAATACCCACTCGAAGCTTAACATTAGTCAAAACAGGGGCGCCTGGGTGGCTCAGTCGTTAAGTGTCTGCCTTCGGCTCAGGTCATGATCCCAGGGTCCTGGGATCGAGCCCCGCATCGGGGGAAGCTTCTCCCTCTCCCACTCCCCCTGCTTGTGTTCCTGCTCTCGCTAACTCTCTGTCATAAATAATATCTTTAAAAAAAAAAAACATTAGTCAAAACAGCCACCTCTGTTATCATGGAGAGGCTGCCTTTTCTTACTCTTGACATAACTGAACATTTTTGTAGGGATTGGCAGGGATTAAATACAACCCATCTGAATGGCATTACTGCACGCTACTGTCCCTGGAGGCACCAGCACTGAAAGCTTCAGAAGCTGTGCCAGGTTCCGATCGCAGGGAAGTGCCACCACCCACCACCACAACGGGAAAGCCATTGCAGCAAGGAGTGGGAAGAGCACCCGAACGGTGGGGCAGCAGACGGGTGTCCTCAACTTGGAAGCTGGAAGGAATTTTACCAAGAACCCAGACAATGAAATGTTAGGGTCTACTGGCTTATAAAATAGACTAAAAAAAAAAAAAAGTGGAAAAACAACTGGTGCCAAGGATATGAAACAATTTCTTAAAATACCACGAATATGATTTAACATAGTTCTGCACTTAATTCATAGCAGGAATTCAAATTCAATTAATATTTTGCTTCTTAAGCTAAAAGAAACTCCTGGTCTTCAGGAGAACAAGCAAATCCAAATGTGTGCGTCTGCCTTTTATACTCCCCTGCTATAGCTAAGGACCATACATAGAAGATTCTGGTTTTAATCAAACTTGGCAAAAATGACTTACATCTGATAGATGAAATCACTTGTTCACTAAGCCCACTTGTATAAAGGGCCCGCAAGTTAGTCACCAACAATGACTAATGCCGGAATGTATACTAGAAATATTATCCCTTTCATGATCCCGGGGTCCTGGGATGGAACCCCTCGACGGGCTCCCTGCTCGGCGGGAAGCCTGCTTCTCCCTCTCCCCACCCCGCCCCACTCGTCCTCTCTCACACGCTCTTTCTAATAAATAAAACTTTAAAAAAGTTATGCATATTATGCCTTAGCCTCATGGGCCATTATTATACAGTGTTTATAAAGTGAGAGTTCTAAATTCAAGAGTTCAAGTCTTGGCTTTACAACCTGACCTCGAGAAAATGAACCTCTTTAAATCTCATTTGTAAAACGAAGTTAACAATTATCCATAGTCAGTCCATCCAAAGTTGTTATGAAAATTAAATGAGAATGTACACATGGGAGTAATAGCTACCATTTACTGAATGCCTGGTAAGTAAAATGTAAGTTCCATAAACTTGGTAAATTGTAACATAGAAAACACATTTGGGGTATCTCCTTTCAAACCATTTCTGGAAGTGTGACACTGCATTCTACCACTAATATGAAATTCAAAGCTCTGTGAACTGTTCACCAATTGAAGTCCTTTTAATTCGGGCTACTGCAAGAATCCAGAACCTTCTTTCCTTCCTCAGCCAATACATGGCAAAGCAATACTTACGTTACAAATGACCACTTAGTGGGAAATAGTACTCTCTAGTTTATACGTATTTCAAACTACCGTACTGATGTGGCTTTAAGATTTCACACTAACCACAATTTTGGTACACCTCAAAATCATCCTTAGTTTTAATATCTGCAACATGGGTTAGGGTCTCACCCTGAGAAACTCAAGTCGAGCTCTCCACTTTTATACACCACCTGCTCATTCCCCCACTTCCCATAATCTCACAGCTGTTGGAATAAGAGCCTTTTGCCACTGGTTGGGCCAAGTGCCTCTTCCTCTCAAACTGTTTAAGCTGCAGCTTTATTTCCTGCACTCAAGATTTCTATATTCTTCAAGTCCTTCAGATGTATTTCTCTGTCCTTTGTCAACTTTGTAATCAACTATATCAATGTTAAAACACACCATGCTATCCCAAATAATTTTAATGTTTTATAAACTCACAATTACAATCTATGTTTTAATATAAAATAGATGACTTAAGGCAGTAAGAGACATGAATGATGTCCACCCATGAGTATTGACCAGAAATCTGGTTATTTATCCTCTTTCCTTAAATCACTTAAGTCTAATGCACTGACATTTTTATCCCCCTTTATAGGTTTATTTCATTTTTTTATTTATTTATTCGAGACACAGAGATTTTATTTATTCATTTGAGACACAGAGATACAGAGAGAGAGAGAGCATGAGCAAGGGGAGAGGCAGAGGGAGAGGGAGAAGCAGGCTCCCCGCTGAGCAGGGCGCCCAATGTGGGGCTCCATCCCAGGACCCTGGGATCATGACCTGAACCAAAGGCAGACGCTTAACCATCTCGAGCCACCCAGGCGCCCCTATTTCACTTTCTTCTAAGATTGTATGATAATCCATTTCTCAGAGGTTATGTTTGGGTAAGATCATTTCAAGCCCAGCAGAGAGAGGACCTGGGTTCTTAATCTTTCACAATGCTTCGTCCCACTGTTTCACTCTTTGTAAGCTGCTAGGTATGAGATGAGGAGATCTTGAAGACACTCCTTTAGTTCACTTCAAAAGCATTTCTTGCCTCCTCACATTATGGGGTGAGGCAGGGAACTGCAGTTCTCAAATGATTTGAGGCAACACTACTGTTTCCAATATGCATGATTTTTCTTAAAGCTTACCGACACCATCCTCCAGGTGACACTGGTAGCATAAGGAACATCAAGGATTACAGGCAGGCATTATTAGGCGACCATTTAAATTATAAAGAAAACAGAAAACAAGTTAGAAGAGTTAAGACTGAAAAATGACTTGATAGCAACACCAACATTACTAGTTTTACACTTCAAAAGACTCAAAGCCAAGAGATGTTAAAGTTCAAGGTCACTGTGTGGTGACATCAGAACATCTCACTCAGGCTGCTGCCGTCTATGCTAGAGCAGTCTACTTACCTGTCCACCACCCTGAAGAAAACCCACATAAACCCAGAGGGTTATCAGAATTCCTTTTTTCCGCAAGCTCGACTTCAAGCCTATGATATGAATAAAATGGGGACTGAGTCTTCCCAATAACATTAAGAATTTAATGTACAAATATCAACTTAATAGGTAAAACATAAGAAACTGTCTCCCACTGAACCCTGCCAAGTCTTTTCCAATGAATATATTCTATTAATTTAGATGACAAAAAAAGTTCTGACTTTTTAAAAGGAGTTACATTGAAGGAATGGTTTATCACAATTCTCAGATGACATAATTGGAGCTTGGATTTATTTTTCAATGCTGGATGGCTTATCCAACCCACCAATCATTTCAGATAAGATATTACAGATTCTCAACACACGGGAGGGTCCATTACTTTGCAAAACGCTACCTTTAAGCCTCAGAAAAAAATCTGTGAACACAAGTTTCTAGCTACAGGATAGCATTATTCAAGCCTGCTTATGAAGACCAGAAAGCCAATTTTGTTCTCTCCCCAAACTGTATTTCATTCTGGTTACATCTCTCAATCCTTTCCTTACTTCCCATTTCAAGTTGCCTCAGGTTTCCCAGAGCTCCAGAATGTCCTTTCTAGCCATCTTCCCTTAACCTCAATTCACCTTTATTCAAGCCCCACTCACAGGGTGAACGAAGTCCTCACAAAAATGTCTAGAGGCCTCAGCCTGCACAATCCCAGTACCACTCCATTATTGGGGAGACGTTCACTCAAGTGTGACTTGCTGTGTGAACAGAAGTGGCTCTTATCCGAAAGAAAATTAAGCTCAGAACCCCTTCAGGGGAAATGTATTCACAGTAGATTCTGTAAAGTTTGCAAAATTAATATTTTACATTTGTGTCCCTGAAGAGGGTCCCCTGAATTACAAAGGCTTCAGATCCCAAACCTAGCTTGTCCCTGGTTTAGACTAACCGGTGACAGCATGCCAGGGCTCAAATCAGGATCACCTTTATCAACAAATGAGTGGTGGTGCTGGTTTCCAAGCACACCTAGTGCAATGTTTTAAAACAAAGACACCACAGGAAAGCTATCTCTTCAAGTGTCTGTCTTAGCTGGATAAATCCTAAATATTGACCTCAGCAACGTATTTCATATGATACTAATAGCAAAAGCCTTAAATGCAGCTCTTCAAATGATTCTGAAATTTTAGGGAGCCTCTCGATTTGTGGATTTGTAAGAAATCTCCCAAGGCCAGCAAAAGGACAAATGAGCCATAATTCGGGCCAGTAATTGTCAGGCTTCAGCCCGCTCAAAAATGCCATGAGCTATGGTTAGGGTGCAGATTTCTGAGTCCCAACCCTAGAGCTGCAGAATCTTTAGGTCTAAGGTGGGGCGGATCCTCCCAGGTCTCCCGGAGGATGTACACTGGTTGAACATAGCAGGCTGGTGGCCGTCAGCTGTACCTCTACCACCGTGTGACCTTGACGCAGAGAAGTAATGTTCAATTAGAGAAATGGTAAAATAAAGTTAAGAGACAGGGGCAGTAAGAGGATAACCGGAACTCTTAGTCTCATATATGCAGGTGGTGTCTAATCCACGGTATGTGCTAGGGTGTGGCCGGGCACGAGTCCTTCACCGGAAATCAAGCTGCAGAAACAATCTACGAAGATCTCGGGAATGCAAAGACACACAGCCCTGTCTTGCCAAGAAGTCACGTCTCATTTTAATCTCCAGGCAGATGCTCCGTGCATCAGACCTGGGAGTGGGGCCCCACACCCACCGCCCTCCAGCTCGCGTCCACGTCTAGACTGCAGGGTGGGGGGTCTTCGCACACAAAGCCAGCCCCGGGCGTGGGAAGATGTAACGAGAACGATTCCGGCAAGTAGAGCATAACAGATCGGGATCACACAGACTTCAGATGGTGGCAGAGAAAACCAGGAGAGACAGGACGCCACTCACTAGGTGATTCTTTATTACAAGTTGGGGTATGGAGGAAGGCGAGAGGGAGGCGAGCCCCCACGTTGGGCAAAACGGTCTAGAACGAGGAATGGGGCTCTCTCACGTTTCCTCGGGCAGCCCCTCCCCCCCCAGGGCTCCGAGCTGGGATACAGCGACCCCCGCCCTTCTGAAAGGGGCCACTGTCGCCCACCCATCCTCGTGGGGCTGCATTCCTCCCCCGAGACCCCACCCCGGCCCGGCCGCAGGAAATGGCGGGGCGGGCGCGGGAAGCGCGGGCTGTCGGCGGGCGGCCGCGCCCAGCGAGGTTGCGGGGTCGCCCCGGGCCGGGAGGGAGATGCCGCCCGGCCGCCCACCCCTCCCCCTACGCCGGGCCCCCCCAGCCGGCCAACCCGACCTCCCGGCGCGCTCACCGCCTTCATGGCGGAGGCCATGTCGTCGTAGCGCTCCGCCTGTTCGGCCAGCCGCGCCCGCTGCAGCAGCTGCTCTCGGTCCCCCATGTCGCTCGTGGCTCGGCCTCGCCTCGCGCCCGCACCGCTCGCCCGCTAGCTCGTGCGTCCGCTCTCTGGTCGCCGCGGAGGCCGCCGCCGCGCACGCGCACTGGCTCGCCGGCCGGCCCAAGGCTGCAGGCTGCAGGCAGCGCCGCCGCTCGCGCCCTCTCGCTGGCTCGCCCCGCACGCTGTGGCTCGCGCCGCCGACGCCGCCGAGGGAGGAGAGGCGGCCGCGCTGGGGGATGGGAGGATGGAGGACGCCTGCGCAGTGGGAGCAGACGGGCCTGGCGGCGGGGAGCGGCGGGAGTGGGGGGGGGGGAAGGGCGGGCCGGCCCTAACGGTCTATTTCAAGGTGACGTCACCTACTATAAATAGCCGCCGCCGCCGCCGCCGCCGCCGCTGCCGCCGCCGCCGCCCCACCCGAGAACTGCGCAGGCGCCCTGTGAGTGCTGCATTTTACCGCCGCATAGGTGGAGGTGGGAGAAGGGAGAATGGGGTGGGGACTGCGGAGCCCGAGGAGGGGGGCGCGGTGATGGCGGTTGCGTAGGTAGCTCAGTGTCACAGCTCCTCCTCGAAGCGCGTCTCTGAGGCCAGGTTGGAGGTGTGGCTGCAGAAGGACCCAAAAATCAAATAACCCTACTGTTTGGAAAAGCCAGGAGGCCGTGTGCCCCGGGGGGCGGGCCGGGACCGCCCCCGCCGTCTGGCCAGCCTTCACCCCAGGCTGGCCCATGGGCTCCTTGGGGACGCACCCTCTGCTTGGATCCGTACTGGCCAGGGCAGGATCGGGTTTGGACTTTGTCCAGACACCCCACCTGCCACTCCCAAACACACATTTCACACCCATCGGGCTGCAGAGCTGTGCTCCCACCTTGACAGTTGACTTTGGGCATACTGTGCCTTCCATGAGAGGAGGGACAGGATGGCCTGGATGTGATGAGTAACATGATATATCTCCTAGGAGCCAGCCCAGTGGTAGGCCTGTATAGGTATAAACATACTTAGTCCTCACAGCCCACCCCGCAGGTGGGCACACCGGGTCTCCCCATTTTTCAAAGCCAGATTAGTGACTTACTCAAGGTTACACAGCTGGTAATTGGTGGAGCCAGGATCTGAGTTCAAACCCAGGCTGAACTTCCTTCTGTGGCAAAGAGGGGGGTGGATGGGCTGACTGGTCACTAAGCCCATCCCTGTTGTGGCATTCTATGCTGAGGGTCCCTCATGCTAGGCCCTGGGCTGGGCCTTGGACAAACTAGGAAAATCGCAATGACTAAAACATAGCCTCACTCAAGTACAACATGCCAAGGGCAGCACAGGAGAAGGGACCTTAGGCTCTCTGGGGGGAAAGAGTACTGGGGGAAAGAGTAGCTATAGAATAAGATACATTCTCTTGGCTCATAAGCCAGATCTAAATACACAAGTGCAGGTAAGCTGGACTTTGAGGGAGATGAAAGTCAGGGAAAAAGTATTAGGGAGTGGGGTCCAGCACAGACAAAGGCTTAGCAGTGAGGACAGAAACAAAATCTGAGAGACAGTGAGAAGAAAGGCCTGGCAGTGGGAAATGAGGTTGGGCAAAACGAGATAATGGAGTGTTTTAAATGCCAACCCGAAGATTTGAGTCATTATCCTTAGGTAATTGGGAACCAGAAGAGGTGTGGAAGTCCCATTTCAAGCCAAGAATCTTGCTCTGGAGAGTAAGATGTATTTGAAGGGAGAAGTGAGGGACTGGAACTTAGTTTTACCATCTAGCAATTGGACTCAAAGGACTATTAAATGCACCGTAGAATAGAAATCCTGAAATGTCCAAGGTGGTAGGACATTTAGAGTCACTGTCATCCAACCCTTTATCCCATATAAGGAGAAACTGAGGTCTGAGGAAGAGGAGAGGCTAGCCCCAGTTTGCACAGTGAGTGAGCAGAGCTGGGGTCTCCATACTAGGTCTCCTGTCTCTGGGCCTTCTCCCTGCTGTGACACTAAAATGAGGATCTCAGTACCCATGAAACAGGATCTCAGTGTGAGTCTGAGCAGAGGCCCCCCCACCGCAAGTTTCACCATGCTTTGAAGAGTCACCTTTGCTAACTACAAATGGAATTGAGGTTAGCAAACTAGGCTGATCTTTCCCCTGGTGGATATCTTTAAAGAGCATGATAGATGATAATTAATTGTCCCCCCCCCCCATGAAAATGGCGTTCCAGTGAGAGGTGGGAGGAGAGCCAGCGCTGGGAGATTTCTATGTTTCCTTCCAGCTTTTGGAGAGATTAGAGCCCTTCCAGCTTTTCTGATCATGCTGGACTCAGACTGATTTCAAAACAGTGAAAGTTAGGTAGAATAGGGCATTCTAATTCTAATAAATGTCAATGGGGGACTCTTTGGTTCTCCCATGAAGTTTTTCTTCTCACCAAAGTTCACTGTCTCCACTTCCTCACCTCCCACCCACCTCTCAGTCCAGTGTACTCCGGGTCTGTCTACCCCTAGGCCTTCACCTAGATGGCTCTCACTGTGGCCACCAGCAAGTAGCCTCCTGTTGCCAGTCCAAGGTCATTTCATAGTTCTCACCTTCCTGGCCCCCTTGACCACCCTGGGCACAACTGCGCTCCCTTCCTACATAGGCTGTCCTCTAAACCTCCATGACGCTGCACTGCACCCTCCTGGCTTCCCTCTGCTGCCCCACTGCTCCCCTTCTCTGGTCTCCTGCGTGGGCTTGTCTTCTCAGCCTACCCTGAAATAAATACTGGGGTTCTGCCCCAGGCCCTCTGCTTTTCTCACTCTGTTCTATCCTGGGTGACTCCATCCACACCCACTCTTGAGGGAACATATGCCCCATTCCCAGCTCTGGGCAAGGAGCTTTGCAGAAATGGGTATATTTTTTTCCCTCAAGACTCCCCCCCCCCCCCCGTAAGGTAGGTACAATTTCCATTCCCATCTTACAGATGAGGAAACTGGCTCAAAAATGTTCCATGATTTTGGGTGTTACATGCAACTAATGAATCGTTGAACACGACATCAAAAATTAATGAGGTACTATATGTTGGCTAACTGAACGTAATGAAAAATAAATTTAAATGTTCCATGATTTGAATAGTCACAGCTGGTAATCATCAGAGTCAGGATTTGAACTCAGGTCTGTCAGACTTCCAAACCTGATGGCCCAACACTGCCTTTTGGTGTTAGCTGAGAAGGTGTGACTCCCTTCCAGGGTCATTCAGATGGTAAAAAGTACACACAAGCCTCCCTATCTGGAGGCTACACACTCTGACCAGCACCCATTTTCACCCTTCGGAAAGGGCTGCCAACTCAAGCCTTACAAATAAAGCCCAGGACAGCTGCCTTGGACGGGACATCTACTCCCAGGGCTCTAAGTCCCACCAATAAAGTTGTTCTCTTTGAACAACTCCAGAGAGAGCCCCTGAACCAGGTCAAGGGGACTAACCATGAAGGCCAAACACACCGTGTTGCCCAGAGCTCAGAGCAAATCCTCAGTGCAGAGGCGACCTCTGCCGCGGCTTCGTCCGGTACCGGGTCTCTTGCTCCGGGAACAGAGCAATCTGCCCCTGGCTACCTGAGGACATGTGAGTGGTGTGATGGGGAAGAAGGATCTGCACTTAGTTTCTTTCTTTTTTTTTTTAAGATTTTATTTATTTATTTATTTGACAGAGAGAGAGACACAGCGAGAGAGGGAACACAAGCAGGGGGAGAGGGAGAGGGAGAAGCAGTCTTCCTGCGAAGCAGGGAGCCCAATGCGGGGCTCGATCCCAGCACCCTGGGATCATGACCTGAGCTGAAGGCAGATGCTTAACGACTGACCCACCCAGGCGCCCCAAGGATCTGCACTTAGTTTCAAATTCTACCCTGCCGGTTACCAGCTGAGTACCTTTGGGCAAGTCCCTAAAACAGGACTAACCACACCTATTTCTTTGGGTTGGGGATCGGCAAGAGCACATATATTCCTCACCTGCACGGTGGCGACACACAGGAGGCACCAGCTGTCACAACCATAGAACGAATAATTCCTTGCTGCGTCCCACCCTTAGGGCGCCTGGGTGGCTCACTTGGTTATGCGTCCCACCCTGAGCGGGGGGTAACAACTGTTCCTCCTGCAGGACTGGATTTCCAAAGCAATGCCAGAACCCGCCACCAGAGCTGAGTGAATAGGTGACCCAGAAAAGGCACGTCCTGTTTTTTTTTCCCCCCTCGGGTACTCTGGGACACTCTGAGGTCCCTGAGAAGTCTGGACACCAAGGGACATACTACAGAGGAGACCTGGTATTATTCTGGAGAGATGGCTTTCACCCTGTTGGCATGGTTACCATCTTAAGCAGGAGGGGCCACCTGCCCACAGATTAGTGTCACCCACATAGGATTGTAGGGTTTTTCCCCACCAAATGCAGGCCTCTTGCTGCCCAGGTAACCTTGCTGATCCTAAACCAGTGATAACACCACCATCTACAGCATCAGCGGTAGCTGCCCAAGGGTCGACATTTTCCCCCCTTATATTATCTCACCAAATTCTTACAACTCGTGAAAGGAGGTTGTTATCCCCATTATGTGGATGAGGAAAATGAGACCTAGAAAGGTCACCTGCAGCCTCCCACTCACACCCACATTCTGCCACTTGCTGTGGCCTCGGGGTCCTTTTGCTGATACCAAATTGCACCCCACCCCTTCCCGTCCACCGCTCTGTGTCTGAGACCAGCCTGAGCCCACAGACCTCAGGACCATCCAGAGCCCTTCACCACTCTGTCAAAGCCCACTTTGGGAGCAGTTGGCTCCCCAAGGCAGCTTTTGGTATTCCGAAGTGTGAAAATGTCCTGGTAGCTGCAATCTGTGAGCCGGTGGAGCTCAGAGCCCATTCTCAGCACCCGCCCCCCGCGAGCTGGTTCAGAGGAGTTCAGCTCTGAGGAAAGACAGTGAAGCCGTCCCCCATGGAACCACAGTGAGAATAAGGGCAAAAAAAAAAAAAAAAGGCTTTTTTTGCTTCAGTTCTGCAGATGGTCGAGGAGCTTGTGTTTCTTCACCAGAATTTTCTAGATCCTTTGACTGGAACCATCTGGGTAATTGTCTCAAGCTTCTGTGTGATTCCCACTGAGGTGGAACCAGGTGGGAGGGGCTGTGTGGCGCATGTGGTGCTGTGACTTCCCCTCTCTGAGCCTTGGACTTCTTGTCTGTGAAATGGGAGTCTGCACTGACAGGATGGTAGAGTTCGTTCTTTCTTCCAGCCCTGAAGGCCTAGGGTATTTCACTGTTGGAGGTTCGGCAAACAACAGCATGGCAACTCGAGAGGATGAAACGGGGCTTCTTCAAAGGTCCAGTGTTTGGACCCCGACTCGAAACTAGTGGAGGAGGGTAACAGGGACCTACTCCATAGCAGGCCGGGCGGTGGGGGGGGGGGGGGGGGGGGCAGTGCATGCCCACTCAGTTAAGGTAGGGTCAGTATTGTAGTTCCAATTTTACAGATGAGGAAACTGAGGCCCAGGGAGGTCAAGTGTCTTGCTCAAGTGCAGCACAGCCAGCAGGGGTCAGGAACCTGCATCCAGACCCACTCCACCTTCATTCTTCCCGCTGTGGCCCCTGATCTCCTGAGAGCCTTTTGGTTGTTGAGCTGTGAGCATAACCGTCCTCTACTGCTACCTAAGCCATACCCCGGGAAGTAAGCGAGGGGGTTGCTGAGTTTCCACAGAGGTTTCCTGCCAGGCAACTGTGCTAAAAAAAAACATCTTTTCCTACCTAGTATGTTAGTAGGAGGTGAGCAGATTGCGACAGCCTTCTGTCTTCTTCCAGACAACAGTGGCAGGCTGGTCCCCACTCAGGAAACAACAGAGGGACCCAGGAGGACCAAAGCCATAGGAGAAGGCTGACCCCAGGGGCCGGGCCTCTGCACACACGGGAGACTCAAACCCACGGCAGACCCACTGGAGTCATAGATAGGACCCTTTCCTGCTTAGAAGATATAAGCTCCTCCCTCCTGGCCTTTCATCACGTGCCCCTGGGCCGCCTTCCAAGCTCATCACCTACTCCCTGAGCATCCTAGGTTCACCACGTTCCCAGCCTCCGCCCACAAGTTTCTACCAACTAGAATGCCCTTTCCCATCCTGCTGCCTCTTCCTCTGCTTCAAAGTCCCTTAATGGCCAGCAGAGACCTCACCTCCTTAAGGGAGCCTTCCAGGTTCTCCATCAGGAAGCACTCTCCCCTCTGCCCACTCCCCCAGGGACTCTGGTATCCACCACGTGCATAGAGTTATTTTGGTAAGGCTGATGTGTGCTGGCCAGCTGTTAAAGCACCGAGCATGATGCTATGCAATTTCACATATGATTTCATTTAATCCTCGTGACAATGATGAGGTGGGGATTCCTCTTATACCCACTCAAACGGATGGGGAAACTGAAGCTCACTTACCCACGGTCATGGAGCATGTGCACCCAGGTCTTTCTTTCTTTCTTTTTTTTAAAGATTTTATTTATTTATTTGACAGAGAGACACAGCGAGAGAGGGAACACAAGCAGGGGGAGTGGGAGAGGGAGAAGCAGGCTTCCCGTGGAGCAGGGAGCCCGATGCGGGGCTCGATCCCAGGACCCTGGGATCATGACCTGAGCCGAAGGCAGACGCTTAACGACTGAGCCACCCAGGCGCCCCACACCCAGGTCTTTCTGACTGTCAAGTTCACGGCTCTTTGCCACTTACACCACCTGCTTCCCACTTTCTAAGGAAGTTGCCATTTCCCTTGCAGAATGTAAACACTGGGGAATCATTCCTCATCTGAGCCCCCACCCCCGGGGCACACCTCTCCACGAGTGAGTGCTGAATTGAATCTGATCACAACTTGTGCATACTGCAGAAATTCCACCACTAGAGTCCTCTTGGTGAGTGGCAAAGTCTTGCAGGAGGCGGGGCACTTTTAATCGGCTGACAGCCAACTGACAAACTGACAGCTTGGGGGAAGGTAAGCTAAGGGAGTGAGCAAGGGGGAGGAAGGCGAGATTGCAGGTCAGAGGAGGCTGAAAGGCAGAGGAGGGCTCCTGGGTTGAATGGGGCAGTTTCTCAGACCCTCCTCAAATTCTGGCAATTCCCCAGTAGCTGGGGAAGCCTGGGCAAGGGGCTGCACCTCTCTGAGCTTCGGTTTCCTCCTCCATAAGATGGGCCTGTTGCAACAGTGCTTGCTGTTCACGCTAGACGCCCCGGGCTTCCGCCAGAGGAATGAGGTTGTGCTGAGGGAAAGAGTGGCTGCTGCCTCCTGGGACAGTTGGCGGATCAGCCCAGGCTGAAATGCCCTCCCCATGAAATCGCTGGGCCCTAAAGGCCTGGGGGCATCCAGGAACTCACAGGATCACAGACTCACAATAAGGGTCTTAGAGACAACTCAGGCTGGCTTTCTAGCTCTCCGAGACAGCCGCACATGGTTCCAAATCCAGCGTCCACTCACTCTGTGGCCTCATGCCTGTCACTTTGCCCCTCTCAGACTGGTTCCTCATCTTTAATATGGAAGTAAACATAATTCCTTTGCCATAGCTCTATGGATGGAGGATGAGACCCCAGACCCCTCTGGGGTCATGTGTCCAGCCTGGGGTCTAATCCACAGTATAACCCCAGGCATGTCAGGTCTCCCCTCTGAGCGGCACTTTCCTTACTCACCAAATGGGGGTAAGGATTCCTGGCAGAGCAAAGGGATTAATGAAGGCTGCTTTCCTAACAGCTACCCCTGAGCTCTTGTGATGCCCCAAGCCCTGTACTATCACCAGCCATGGCCGCATCTAATCTTCAAAGGAACGCTGTGAGGTGGGAACTCAATTTGCAGATAAATGGCTGGGAAGAGTCAGAACCAGGATCTGAGTTCTGAGCCTGTTCCCTCTGCCTGGCACACTTACCCACCTCTTTCCATGCCTAACTCGGGTTCTTTCTTCAGGTTTCAGTGTTAACCCTGGCTTCTCTGGAAGGATCCCTCAGCCTCAGGCTGGGCTGGGCACCTGCTCTGGCCCTCTGCATTGAGACTTTTTCTCCCGTCCTCCGCCAGCCAGTTGGGGAGGGAGCCCCAGGAGGTAAGGTCACACTTAAGAGCTGTATCCCCAGAGCCTAGCACTGTGCTTGGCATACAGCACGTGCTCAATCAGTACTTGCCGGATGACTGAATGCCTCATGTCAGCATCAGGATGCCACCCAGGCCCTGAGGAGCCGGGGAGATGGGAGGAAAGCTTTTGGAGTCCTGCCATGCCTTACATTAGCAGCATCTTCTCTGAGTCCTGGCAGCCAGCCCCCTGGGATGCCATTTGAGCCGGCTGAATTCCGGTCACTCTTTCACCTTGGAAAGGCAGCCGTGGCCCTCACCAAGCAGCCCGGCAACTGACGTCACCATTAATATTTAATGTGGACTCCACTGCGGCAGAGCTGCAGGCTAGAGGAGCTGGAGGGGGCTGTGCTGCATCTCCGTGGGTCGTGGGGAGGGCAGAGATGGAAAAGGGGTGCATAAACCAGAAAGCCCCCAGCAGAGGAGCATTACACTGGCCCGTTTTAGTCCCTGGCTTAACTCAGAAAGAGCCAGCGCAGCATTTGCCTGCAGGGGGACAAGGAGACTGCTGACTGAGCCCAAGGGATAAACATATGGGGGATTAGGGGCTCCCGGGGAGATTTCCTGGAGACAGTGGGAGGGTGAACCCTGGCGCCAGCCAGACCTGGACTCCACTCCACGTTGGCACTGTGCCGCTATGTGACCGGGGAGCAGCTGCACCACTGAGCCTCTGTTCTCCAATCTGTGAAATGGGCATGATACCTTCCTTGAGGGGTTGTTGTGAGAGGATTCAATAAAACAAGTGATCTAGATAGAGGACCCAGCACATGCTAGGACCTCGGTAAATGCTTCTCCCAAACCAGGTGCGGGGCCTGAGGTTGGAGAGAGGAGACCTGAAGGTGCTTCACCCATTCACTGGCCAGCATGGCCAGAAGAGAGGGGTCCACAAGGACTGACCCCTCATTAGACAGACGAGGATGCCGAGGGCCCGAGAGGGAGCAGAGGCTCACACAGCAGAGCTGGGGTCTGACCTGGCCTGCAGTTGCCCACCTGTCTTCCCCACCAGTGATGATGAGGAGATGCCCCCCATTCCCTGATGGGTGCTAGACAAAGCAGGACCCTCATTCTCCACCCTTTCCTGGTCTCCCTCCTGTATGTTTCCCTGCAAATCCTGGGAGCTTCCCAAAGTGTAAATCCGACCACGGCATCCCCTGCTTAAAACCCTTCGGTGGTCCCACACTTAGGGTTCCCAGAGAAAATGCAGGAGGCCCAGTTAAAATTGAATTGCAGATAAAGAACAAATGATTTTTCAGTAAAAGAATGTTTCAAATATTGCATGCACATAATTACACTAAAAAATTCTTCATTGTTTGGGGCGCCTGGGTGGCTCAGTCGCTTAAGTGTCTGCCTTTGGCCCAGGTCATGATCCCAGGGTCCTGGGATCAAGCCTCATGTCGCTCTCCCCCTACCTCCCGCTTGTGCTCTCCCTCTCACTCTCTCTCTCTCAAATAAATAAATAAAATATTTTTAAAAAAATTCTTCATTGTTTATCTGAAATTCCAAGTTAACAGGACAACCTGTATTTTTATTTGCTAAATCTGGCAATCCTACACAAACAGCCTTCAGGAAAAAGGTCAGAGTCTCTCATCAGCCCACGAGGCCCACTGTGGCCCCAAGCTCATCCTTTCCCTCTCTTGCACATAAACTCCCTGCTTCGGACACAACTTGTTGCCTTTTCTTGAGAATCCCAAGCTCTCCCTCTGCTCTGGTCTCTGTAAATGCTATGCTTTCCACTGGGACCTTCTCGGTGCCTCTTCCTCCTGTTGCTGCCCCACTGAGCTTGACCCGACCCATCCTCAGGCTTCTCCAGCATTGCTGTTTTCTCCTGGAAGGCTTCCTGACTCTCCAAGCCTGGATGGTACCTCCCCTGGGTTCTCACTGTGCCCGGGGCAGGTCCTCTGCCTATCTCGTTCACTCAGTGCAGAGTAGAGGCTCCTCAAACATTTATTACATGGACTGCTAAATTCCACAGCCCCCTTGCACCTCTGCTATCAAGAGTTTCCCTCCTTCAGCTAAATCCTACATGCCCTCCAAGGCCCTGTTGGAATCCTACCTCCTCTAGGCCTTCCCCAGGGCCCAGTCCTGCCAGTTCAGTCATCATCCAGCGTAGTGAGCAACCTTTTCAGCCCATAAGCTCAGCAAGAGCAGCACCCGTCAGACTCTCCTGTGACCTGCAGTGCCCAGCACAGTACCTTCCTGCTAGATGGTGCTCAACAAATGCCAGTGAGTTTGGAGGATACCAAACCAAGCTCCTGTGTCTGCTTCTCCTCCTCCTCCTCTCAGAGGTCAGTAACGGAAATCCTAACCCTGCCCTGAAGCAAAGCCTCCTACATCCTCAATGGACGACAGGGAAGCATCTTTAATTCCCACCTGACAGAACAGCAAACGGAGGAAGTGGAGGAACCATTAGTTTGTGGTTCAGGTCTCTGGACTCCATCCTACCCCAGGGCCTTTACACCTGCTCTTCCCTCTGCCCAAGGTACTCTTCCCAAAGATCTTTACATGGATGATGTAGCAGATTAAATCTGACCATAAATATTTTGCCACTCACCCCTTCAAGAGGTGGTGTCTCTCCCCAGCCCTTGAATCCAGGCTGGACGTGTGACTTGCTTGGACAACAGAATGTGGCAGAAGTGACCCTTTATGAGGTCAGAGCCTAAGCCTAAAGAGGCCGTGCAGCTTTTGCCTTCCCCCTCTTAGAATGCTGCCCCTAGCTCACCATGTAAGGCCAACTGCAGGATGAGAGGCTGTGTGACAGGGGGCTGAGGGGCCCCAGCCAACAACCAGCACCAACTACTAGAAGGCTGAGTGAGGCCTTCTTGGACCTTCCAGTCCAGCTGTGCCTCCAGCTGCATGCAGGAGAAACGGGTAGAGGAACCACCCAGGCCAGCTGCAGGCTCATGAGAAATAATAAATGGTTGTTATAAGCCACAAAGTTTGGGGGTTTGTTACACAGTTTGGGTTTGTTACGTGGACATCAATAACCTGCAACTGCCTCCTCTTCATTCAGGTACCTGCTCAGATGTCACCTCCTCCGAGAGAGTCCTTTCTCGACCATCCTGGCCAAAACAGCACACTCCCCACCAATCGCTCTCCATCCCATTATCCTGTTTCATCCTTCCTGAGCATGTGTCACCATCTGAAATCACGATGTATTCACTCACAGACTTGTTGTCCATCTCTTCCACCAGGCAGCAGGCTCCATGAGGCCAGGGGTCCTAATGGTTTGTTACCTGCCATCTCCCTAGCACCCGTGTGGGGTCTGACACAGGGAAGATGCCACAAATTGGTGGTGGTGGTTGTGAAATCATGTGCCTGCCCCTTGCTGGTGCGGGACTTCAGGGGGCAGAGTGGCAGGCGTGAGCTCCCACCTTGCTGAGTCCTCCAAAACCAATGTCCTTAGGAGGTCAGGAAGGCAGGCCAGGTGTCTGGGTTTGTGTCAGGGGCAAGAGCTTCAGGGAGCCCAAGTTGAGCAGGAATGATGGGAAATTGCCAAAACGTTCATTTTCAGCAGGGGCTCAGATTCAGACCAAGGAGGTCACTGGCTTTCTTCCTCTGTTGCCGATTACCGGCAGCCCAGCCATGCTCTCCTGAAAGATCACAAAGCTGAGAATCTAGGCAATGGGAGACAGTGTCGAGGACACTGAGTCACTTCTCAGGGGCCAAGGCTTTCCGAGTCCCTAACACAAAGCGGATCCTCTGAGCCTGCTTTCTCCAGCGCCAAAAAATAGGTAAAGCCACAGCCTCAACTGAGGAAAAACTGCACAGCCAAGAGCAAAAGCTGCTGTCAGATGCCCCGTCAAATTACCATGCTGCATTCTGCGGGGGCAGAGCGCGCATCACCGCTGTCCTGGCCAGGCTGCTCTCAAGCCGGGTGGTCCCATGCTGAAATTCTGGCTGCAGTACTGAGTAACTATGTGACTTTGGCACACTACCTAACCTTCCTGAGCACCAGCTTCTGCATCTACAGATGGTGCACAATGAAGACCAAAAGTCTAAGGTTGTGATGAGGAGTCAATGAGATCGCGCGTGCTCAGCACAGCTTCAAGCAACAGAAACGATAAATGGATTGTAGTTCAGTTTGTGAGTATCTCTTCACCTATCCATGTGCTGGCAGTGGTTGGGGTGGGGGGAGCAGTGTGTAGAGAGCAAGGTTTGAGTGAGACATGGACCCTTCCTGGGGATTGGAGCAACATTTAGGGGTTGCCTGGCAGGGACTAGGTTTACAGTGTGAACCCCTTGGTCCATGTTGGAAACATTGGAATACCTGATTCTACTTAGCACTGTTCTCAGGCCTTATGAGAGGACCCCTCAGAGCAGTCCTTCAACCCTCCTGGAGGCCCCCTGGTATGGATAAGGCAATGGTTTGGAGGTAGAGCCCTGGTAAGGATTTAGGAGGCCAGGGTTGGAGGCCCAGCTCTGGCACTAATAAGCTGTATGACGTGGAATAAATCACTTGCCCTCTCTGGGCTATGTCTGGTGTCCTCATCTATAAAATGGGTCATTCGTCCCTGAATTACCAACTCACAGGGTGGTTGGAGGATCAGATAATGATTCAGATGCAAGAATGCTTTGGAAAGCATTAGCTGTCTGATGAATAAAACTATTAAAACTGAAAGGACTATGGGAAATCCCTGTAACCTTCTGTTCAATTTTGCTGTGAACCCAAAATTGCTCTAAAAAAGTCTATTTAAAAAAAAGCCCTGGATTCTCTAGCAAAAACCCTCCAAAGCTTTTAAATTAAGCAATATAATATGAGTTCAAATCCTAGATTGCAACGTGCATGATTCTGGGCAAATGAGTCAACCTCTGGCACTGCCAGAGGCTTGGTTTTTTTCTTCTGCAGGAGACAGGAGCCCCGGGGGCAAGAGAAAGGCAGGGAAGAAGCTGTCAGATACAAGACAGATGAGATAAAGAGATGAAGCCTACCAGCCTCCCAAACCCCTGGGCAACACATGGCAGAGGGTTCCCCACCTGACTGCGAGCTGAGGTGGGGGCTACCTGTTCCTTTTGCATCCCTTGCACCCCTTCGGATCTCAGCTCCACCCCAGGTAGATGGTGACTCAAGTTCTGCAGGGACTGGTCCCTCTGCCCCTGTTGCCATGGCGCTGCAGCACAGCCTGGCCAATCAGGAAGGAGATGGGTATCTGAGCCTCTGTTGCTAAAGCTGGAGCAGGACGCCTGGCCAATGGGAAGAGCAGCAGAGTGGGGCCACCATGGAAACCTCAGCCCGGAGGTTCCAACTGCGTTTTGTCTCCATGCCTCATTTGCAGGGGGGGCGGGGGGTGTTAGGCTGGGTTTTCTGCTTTCCTTTTTGGCAAAGAGCGTCTCGCAGCCCCGGGAGGACATTCAGGAGTCACAATAGGGGTGCATGACAAGAGCCATCTTCAAAGAGTCAGAAAGGACCCCAAGCTTAGCACAGCACAGCTTCGGATGTTCCCTTCGTTATGCTTTCCCCATACGCTCAGTATCACTTGCGTCTTTGATCTTAGCCCATCCCCATGGATCCACCTAGCCCCATCTGTCCTAAGAAATGGCTATAGACTGCAGAAAAAAAAAAAAAAAAAAAACCCAAGTAAGAAAAGGAACACAGGGTTTACCCCCAAAAGGATGCTCTTCTGCCCTGTAGCTTTGTGGCGTGGCACAAATTGCCCCACCTCTTCCTCTAGGTGCAGGGTGTGAAGGAGGATGGAGACCAAGGTCAGACACAGGTGCTGCCCCTCTCTGTAAAATTTGAAGATTGGGCAAATGGGCTCTGTGATTCCTTTCAGATCTCGCATTCTAGACTTAATGCTCTTCTAATCTTCAGGCTCTGGAAAAGCAGATCTACAAGGAATAACTTCCCAAGGCGGGGGGGGGGGGGAGCTGTAAATGGTGCCAATGGACACAAATAAGACTCAGGCTGCTTTGTGCCCTTAAAATGCCAGACTGGCAAGGCCATCGGTGTTAGAGCCGAGGCTCAGAGGGGTGAAGCTGCCCCCTCAAGGTCACACAGCTAGCTAAATGCAGAGCCAAGGCTAGAAGCCCTAACTCCCAGGTCCCGCTCTTCAGCTTGTAACGTGCAACCTCGTTAAACCAGCCTTCTCACCCCCACGCAGGCAACCAGGGATCTATGCATGCCCATGCTCCCACACCCCTTATTTTGCAAACACAGGCATAATAACTTCAAGGAAAAGTATGTCCAACCTGTTCCCCCCTCTCTCCAGTCCTTCACTCTGTTGCCTGGCAACAGTTCTATCCAGAAACCTAGCTATCGTAGAGACCACTCCTTCACCCTCATCCTTCCCACCAACCTACTGCCTGATCATTTCATCTCCTAAATGGCCTTTGAGTCGCCCACTACTCCCCTCCGCCTCCCCCCTGCCGCTTTCCCCAGCTGAGGTTCCATCATGAATTTCTTGGACGGCTGTTGGCTTCTCACAGGCTTCCTGCTTTTGCACTTGCTCATCCCATCCCCCACTTTCATTTTCTATAACCACAGCCAGAAAATGTTTTAAAAATACAAATCTGCTCATGTTACCTGAGGCTTGCTTAGAGCCTTTAAGTATAGTAATCAAAATCCTTAACACGCCCCAGAGGCCTTCATTGTCAGGCTGACAACCCCAAGTGCATCTTGCCCTTCCATGTGCTCTGCTCTAGCTGCCTGGAACATTCTCACCCCTACCACACCCCCAATTCTTCTAGTTACTCCTCCTCACCCTTTGGCTGGCTGTTCAACAGTCACTTTCTTGGGGAGCCTTTTTTGACCTCCCTGAATTGGTCAAATTTCCCTGTTTCAGGCTCTCCTGGCACCATGCATGCCTTTCATCTGTAACATATTATCACAATTGCCGTTTTATACTTACCCATGTAATTATTTGATTCATATTTGTTAGCCCTGCCCTACTTGTCATAAGCTTCATAAGGGCAGTGGCTTTTTCTTGTTCTATGCCTTAAACATATGGATGAGTGGATGGATGGATGAACAGGTGTATATATGAATGGATGGATGGATGGATGGATGGATGGATGGATGGATGGATGATGGATGGGAGTATGGATGAATGAGTGTAGAATGGATGGATGGATGGAAGGATGGATAGACAGGTGACTTCTGCCTGCACCCCTCGCCCCGCAACAGCCATGGCGTCCCGTTACCAGCCGCCCGCATCCTTTTTTTTTTTAGGTGTCAAGAAACCTGTTTTAATATATATATATTAAATATATATACTAATCATATCTCCCTCTATTCTGTGGCTAGCCTTTCTTCCCCTTATTCATCAACATACACCAAGCATGTCTGATGTGCCAGGAATGTGCCCACAGTGTCGTCAGAGCCCAAGGAAAGAGGGATCATCATGCCCTTGGAGCTTATTTTTTATGTATTTTTTTTATTTTTTGAGAGAGAGAGAGAGAGTGTGTGTGTGTGTGTGTGTGTGTGCAAGGAGGGGAGAGGGGCAGAGGGAGAGAGAGAACCTCAAGCAGGTTTCACAGCCAGCATGGAGCCCAACATAGGGCTTAATCTCACAACCCCTAGATCATGACCTGAGCTGAAATCAAGAGTCGGACGCTTAACCAACTGAACCACCCAGGCGCCCCTGCCCTTGCAATTCAGATATTCATAGCTACTTCCAGTTAACACTTATTACTACTGTGTGCCAGAGACCACTGAATGCTCTCCTCCTGGGAAACACACTCCTTGCTCTCTACTTATCCAGAGCCTAGCGGTGCCTCAAGGGTCAATTCTTCCCTGATCATCCAGCTCATGTCTGATCTCCCATCCTCACAACTGCCCAGCACATAAGTCTGGGCCACTCTTGCTGGTCCTTGCTCATAAACTACTTCATATTGTCCTTTCTCTGTGAGTCTCTTCCTCTCCACCAGACTCTAAGTGAGCTCCCTGGGGACAAGATTGACATCTCAGGGAAGGCCAGTCTGTGGGCTGGGCATTGTAAACACACTCCCTTATATAATCCTTGCAGGAGCCTGAGGGAGGCATGAGTACCGCTATTTTCAATAGGAAGAAACTCTTGCCTGAGGTCACACAGATAGTAGGTGGTAAAACCGGTGCTGAAACCAGGTGGGTTTGAATCTAAGGCCAAGGTCCTTAATTGGCATTCACCCCCAACCATGAATATTTTCTCCAACAGCCTCGGATGTAGCCGCTCCCCCTGTGCCTGAATATTGCCGGGGTAGAGCGGCCTGGCCTATTGTTGAATACTCACCTGTCAAAAACCTTATTCTAGGGGTGCCTAGGGGCATCTGCCTTTGGCTCAGGTCATGACCCCAGGGTCCTGGGATCGAGCCCCGCATCGGGCTCCCTGCTCTGTGGGGAGCCTGCTTCTCCCTCTCCCTCTGCCCCTCTTCCTTGCTTGTGTTTTTTCTCTCTCTCTCAATTAAATAAATAAAATATTTGGAAAAAAAAAAACAAACTTTATTCTAAACCAGGATGAAGTTTGGGGTCACTGGGTAACAGTTTCAGATAGGCACATTTTGATTTTGCAACTGCTACCCAGTGACCCCATTTCTGCCCCCTGTGCAACGAGAACAAGCATGCCCCCCCTTCCACACGGCAGCTTGTCATTAATTTACAACCAGATCTTATGTCTCCCCTACGTCTTACCATCTTCAGGGGTGAGGGGGCTGCAGAGAGAGTGCTAACCTGGAACTCGAGAGAGCCTGGGTTCTCATGCTGGCTCAGCCACTGTCCACGGACCAGTACGTTTCAAAACAAAATTAAATAGGTGATTTGACAAACAAGGGCATTAAAAACAAAAAAACAAAAAAACAAAATCCTATCACCACCTCCCATCACCCTTGTTTCATAATAGAAAGGGCATCCTGACACATAAAAAGTAGGGCAGACAATCTGAGAATTCATTTAGCTTTATGAAAACTCCCTACATTGTCCCCATTTCTCTCATTTCACCATGTCCCGGTACAGACCCTGTGGGGGACTGGCCCAGGTCTACAGCCCGCAAGGACCTCTGCTCCAACCAATTAAAGAAAACGCCATCAGCCAGAAAAACCAGAACAGGGCCCCCTGCCATCAGGACACGGTTTCGAGAGGGAAGGAAAAGCTGAACGTGCCTGGCACCATGGGTAGCGGAGCTCAGGAAGCGAGACAGACTTCTCCATTGTGTCACAGCCTCATGTCCAGGTTCTGTCTTGGCTTAGATGAGCAAAGGCTGTCCCCACCCTTGTAACTCTGTGGGCACCCCTGAAAGCATGTGGCAGGCAGGGGCTGCCCAGGACCATGTTGCTCACAGGTGGAACCTACTAGAAGTCAGGAGGACTGTTGCGGCTGAAAGGCCGGTATAAAGCCTGGTCCGTTCTGAGAAGACAGCAGATTTTTCTCTTGGGGCAGATCTGTGCTTGATTTGACCAAAGCCTCCAACCCACAGGCCTCCTTGCCACTCATTCATTCTCCTATTTATTTACTGTTTATAGAAGGCCTACTATATGCAAACATTGTGCTAACATCAGCAGGGTGAAGGTGAGCACGGAATGACTTGGTCTCTGTCCTCATGGAGCTCAGAATCTATTAGGAAAGGCAGATATTTAACCTAGATGTAGGGGATGGGTGCAAACGTATGCGTGTGCCAAGTGCTGGTGCAAAGGCTCATGCCGCCCCGGGAGCGTGAAAATAAGGGAATTGCGCCCGCCGGTGGTCAGGGAGGCTGGGGCGGTCATGACCAAGCTGGGGTGGGAACGAAGAGTAGGCATCGACTGACCAGGTGAAGAAGGAGGGAAAGCAACTTCCAAGTGCCTGGTGTGGGACGAGAATCCACCACGGGAAGAGCTGAATGGGGCCGGTGAGACCGCACCGGGGGAAAGCACCAGAAAAGACGTGCAAGAGGCTGAGGCTCTAGGTGGGGGGCTCACAGGCTAGTTAAAGGCACTGGGTCTTTTTCTTAATTGAAATAGGAGACCACTGAAGGGTACTGTAGGCAAAGTGGCACGAGGTAAGTGTTATGACTCGACAGCAGAGAGGGAACACCTACCTCCTCCAGGAGGGAAACTGGGGTGGATGTTGACCTGGCTTTCTGCTGATCACTTTGCAACATAGACACATAGCAAACCACTATGTGGGATGCCTGAAACGAACATGGTGTATTATGTCAAGTATATATCGATTTAAGAAACCAGTGATGCAGGGCACCTGGGTGGCTTAGTCGGTTAAGCGTCCGACTCTTGACCTCAGCTCGGGGCTTGATTTCAGGGTTGTGAGTTCAAGACCCACATTGGGCTCCATGCTCGGTGTGGAAGCTACTTAAAAAAAAAAACAAAACAGTGATGATGATGGTGGTGGTGGTGATAATAATACTGATAAAACTAATAATAGAGCTAATGTTACTGAACACTATGTCCCATACACTGCTTTAAGAAAGCATTCTTTATGCATCCATTCATTCAGTCCTCACGTTTGTCTTGTGAGGTGCGCAATATTAATATCCCCGTTTTACAACTGACAAAACGGAGGCACAGAAAGAGTAAGTAACTTGCCCAAGGTCACACAGCTTGTAGGTGGTAGAGTTGGCAGATAAGGGAGTGACCTCTGAGCACCTAAAGAAACTGCTCTCGTAAAAAAGTCATAGGACCGGGAAACGCTGTCCTATGAGAGACGCCTGGGGACAGCAACCTGTAATAAACTTGATTTGAACAAGCACTCACTGAGCACCTACCATGTGCTATGTATGCACACTGAGGTGAGTACTGAGGATTTGGCAGGGACAAAAAACAGTCCCAGAACTTACATTCCAGTGTGGAGAAAAGACAATGCACAAGTGGGCAAACAATGCAGATGATTTCAGGTGACGAAAAGGGCTCTAAGGGAGAGATAACAGGGTAGTGTGACAGGCAGTGACAGGCAGGGGGGTGGTGCCTCTCTAGACAAGGAAGGCCTTGCTGAGAAGTTGGCAGGTGACACCAACAAGGACAAAGCAACTGAGCCATGATGTTGGGAAGACGGTTCCAAGAGGGGAGAGTCGTGCAAAGGCCCCGAGGCAGGGGCAACCTTGGGGTGTTCATGGAACAGAGAGAAGAGACGCGGCATCGCTCTGAGTGAGGAGGAAGAGATGAGAATGGAGACAGATGCTTCCAGAAGCCCAGGCCCCATAGGGCCTTGTGGGCTATGCAAAAAGTTGGGATTTCATCCTGAATTGATGGGAAATCACTGGAGGGTTTCAGGCAGGGGAATGGCACAGCCTGTTCTATGTTTAAAAGAGAGCGTGTTGGCTGCTGTGAGGAAAATACATTCTTTGAGGTAAAAGAGGACGCAGGAGGACAGTCAGGTTGCCGCTGCATCAGATGAAGGTGGAGGTGGTGAGAAGGGTCAGATTACAATATATTTTTGCTAATGGATTAGATGTGGGTGGGGTTGAGGGAAGGAAATACAGGATAACTCCAAGGCTTTCAGCCTGAAAAACCGGGTAGATGATGGTACAGTGACTAAAATGGGGAAGACTGTGGGAGGAGCAGGCTTGGGTGGGAGCCGGGAGGACACAGCTAAATCAAGAGTTGTGTTTTACACATATCCAGTTTGTCACCCTCTGAGAGCTCTCAGGAGAGGCCGAGAAGACAGCTGGACAGACAGGCTGGAGTTCAGAGGTGGGGTCGGGGCTAGAGATCTCAGGTTGAGACACACGGGCATGGTAAGGTGGTGGTTAGAATCACAGGACTGGGTCGCCCGAGGAAGGAAATGCAGAACAGAGGTCCAGGGCCCACAGCCCAGGATCCTCCAGTGTGCGGAGCCTGGACGGAGCCATGGAGACCAGCAAGAGAGGGTGAGGAAGGCGGTGAGCGAAGGAGAGCGCAAGGAGAGTCCAGCCTGGCCCAGCTCTCCGCTGAACTACCTTGTTGTCTCAGGCAAGTTGCTCCCTGTCTCTAGGCCCCAGTTTCCTTTTTGTAAATGGGGGCAGGGGGGTGGTGGCCCTACCCGTCGCTGAGGTGGTTCCCCCTGGATCATTGTGTGATACTCCCGTGGCCTCTTGCCAGATGAAGAAATCAAAGCTCAAGCTTGACCACTTTGTTTCCAGGCCTTCTACAATGGGCTCTTGCTGGAAGAAATACAAAATACAACAAAACATAGCCCAAAGGCTCACCACCGAGGGGCAGGGGGCAGGGCAAAGTTATGGGACCTGGAGTTGAATCCAGATCTTGCCACGTGCCAGCTGGGTGACCCTGATTCTTACAAGTACTTATCTGTACGAGGCAGCCAGTAATACCCACTACGAGGGGTTGTTGCTAGAAATAAGCCAGGTGGCAAGCCAAGCACCCCACACAGCTCCAGGCATGTGGTCAATGCCACACTTCCTTTCTCCTTCAGGAAGATTTCTTTCCTGAATCAGAAGAAAAGGACTCCAGACTGGCTCTACCCTTGCAGAGCAATGCAGTTCTCCTGCCGCTCAGCCCTGGGGCCGCCAGCTCTGTGCCGCCTCTGTCCCTCACCTGCACGGCAGGTGGAGTCTGCCAAGACTGACTGGTCAGCCAGCTGGAGCCTGGGGCCCTGTGGGGGCCGGGAGGCAGGAGGGGGGATCCGCTTCTAGGGCTTCTAGGGAGCTGGGCCTGGAGCCTGGAGTCCTGGCCCGGCTCGGTCACGGTTAGACTAACGGCTACATTTACCAGGCACCTCCAGGGTACCAGATGCCCAACTAGTGCTTTACCTGAGGGTTCTTCAGCAATCCTGCTTGCATGGTGAACATATTCCTATTGAAAAGATGAGGGAACTGAGGTCCAGAGAAGAGAAAGTCTTGCCTAAAGTCACCAGGCCTTCCAGATATTTCTCTTGAAGATGTGTCAAACAGGGGGGACCCCTTAAGTAGCCTATATCCTGCGTGCCCTGGTCTCTGCTTCCTTCTCCAGCCACACAGGCCCCCAGCCTCTCCCCAGGGCTCACCAAGCTGCTTTCCCTCTTAGGTTCTTCCAGCCGGGAACTAGCCTCCTTTCCTCCCAACTCTGCCCGTTGCAAGCTCTGCCATCCATTAGATTTCCATGGAAATGCCCAGAAAGCCTTCCCTGGGTCCTAGACTAGGTTGGGGGCTCCCCTTTAACCTCTCACAGCAACCTCTCCTTGGCCTTTGCTGTACTTCTCACAACGAATTATTTCACAACCATAACACTAGAGAGATACATAACATTTTGTTTGCCATGCTTCTCCCTCCTGTATCCACGCACGATGCCTGGCACATAGATGGCTCTCGATGTTTGTTGACGGGAGAACGACCAAATTTGTGAACATGAATGAGAGAATGAACCACAAGTGAATCTCCCTCTTGCAGTGATGAGCTAGCTGCAGTTCTGCCAGGAGACAGAATACTTGTATAAAGGGCCGTCTCCCTTGGAGTCTAAATAACAGAACCTGGGAGAAACCCAATGATGCAGATGCCGCCCAAGGAGGCCTGCGTGAGGAGACCCCAAGCCGTGTGTGTTGGGAGGTGGACACCCAGCTCCCTGCATGGGTTAGGTCCCCAGACCACGCTGGCTTGTCTGTACCCCCCCACCCCCAATCTCGGACCCCAGCGGGGGCAGCCAGTCTCCTGGTTCCTGCAGGAGATGGTGGCGAGGGGGTGGCGGTCAGACTTGCCTTGTGTTGCAAGGGGAAGTGCGCCCCGTTTCACTTCTGCTTTGAGGCAAGACACATCCTGTGTGTCAGACCACCCAGGATTGCTCCTGTCCTAGCGCCAGCCACCAACTGTGGCCAGTGTGGAGATGAGGCACTGGAGAGCCTGGGAATGTGGCCCTCACTGCCACGTGGGGAGCCTAGGCCCCAAGCCCTGAACTCCCACCTTCCGGGACTTGGCTGCCCCACCCTGGAAGCCACCTTCAGTGGGCTTCTTGCTCCCATGCCCCCACTTCTTTCTCTCTAAGGGAAGAGCCCTGGGGGTGGAGAATCCCTGCGTTCAATCCCTCCCCCGCCATGTGTGCGCTCAGTAACTTTGGCTAAGTCCCTCCATTTCCCTGAGACTCAGTTTCTCCTTGGAGCAGTGGGGGTACCACCACCTAGCCGCCTCCCTCGGGCTGCCCTCAGGCTCTAACAGTCAGCCCTTGGGAATGCACTTGCTTGGAGCTCAGTGTATTACCTTTCTTCTGCTTTCTGTCGCTCCCTTCCCAAGCTTCAGACTAGCTGGTGCTGGACCAGGTTCCAGGCACAGCTGCCAGACACATCCAAAACAGACTGTTTGGTCTCCATGAGGGGAGTATTTACAGGGCTGCCTTAAAATTATGGTATATTTTGTGTGCCATTCGGACCACTTCACAAAGCCGATGGCATTGGGTCTTCAACTCCGATTCCTTGAAAGAGGCAGAAGAAACACTGTCCTGGCCCCACCCCCAAACTCGAGGTCCAACTGGTTGACTTGCTCAGGATCACGCAGGTAGTGGGCATGGAAGTCAGACAAGAACTGCAGGGACTGGGCGCCTGGGTGGCTCAGTTGGTTAAGCGACTGCCTTCGGCTCAGGTCATGATCCTGGAGTCTGAGGATCGAGTCCCACATCGGGCTCCCTGCTCAGCAGGGAGTCTGCTTCTCCCTCTGACCCTCTTCCTTCTCGTGCTCTCTATCTCTCATTCTCTCTCTCTCAAATAAATAAATAAAATCTTTAAAAAAAATAAAAATAAAAATAAAAAAAAAAAGAACTGCAGGGACTCCACCTCGTTGTGCAAGGTCTCAGAATATTTCATAGAACTTAACCCCCCGGGGTCTCACACCCATCCCCCAGACTCAGTGTGGTTTGGGGAGCTTGGATGGGCTGAAACTGGGAACAGGGTTTCTGGCTCACTGAAGAGAAAGGGGATAACCAACGAGGATCACTCCCTGCCTGCCCCACCAGCGATGCCGGCCGCCTCCTCGGAGCCTGGGTATGTTTAAAACCTGCTCTTCAGATTTAGGACAAGGAAGAGCAAAGCCTGACAGGCGAGTGAGGTGTCTTGTCTCTGTCCCCTCCTCCCCAAGGTGTGACCCCAGGGCCCAGGCTGGCTCAGGGCTTCCCAACAGTGGACTGTTTATCACTCTGGGTTGCACCCTGGAACTTGACAATATTAAGCTTCCCTCTGGAAATCAGCTGTTGCAAGTGTGGGCTGAGGTGGGCAGGTATGGAGAAATTGCTCTCCAGTCTTCTCCCCATCAGGTTTCAGACAGTCACGTCCTCTTGTCTGGTCTGGTGCCAAAGCCCTCCAGTCGTCCAGAATCCCTTCCCCAACCCGTCCTCCTCACCCGCCCAGAGAACTCTCACACAGCCTTCAAATCCCAGGTCAAATGCCCTTTTCTGCAGTCTTCCCAGTTCCCCTACATAGAATAAGGCCCCCTCCTCTATTTCTATAGCGCTTTACGTCGAGAGTGCAGGGCTGACATGGGTTCAGTTTTGCATAAATGTTGGCCGAATGAATGAATTCAACCAATGCTAAATGAGCCCCTTTGTGTGACGGGCACTTGCAGTGGAGGACACAAGGATGAGCAAGATGTGCTCTCTGCCCTCAAGGAGGTTATATGTTGGGGCACCTGGGTGGCTCAGATGGTGAAGCGTCTGCCTTCGGCTCAGGTCATGGTCCCAGGGTCCTGGGATCGAGCCCCACATCGGGCTCCCGGCTCCGCGGGAAGCCTGCTTCTCCCTCTCCCTCTGCCTCTCCCTGCTCACGCTCTCTCTCTCTCTGTATCTCAAATGAATAAATAAAACCTTAAAAATAAAAAAAAGGTTCTATGTTATTGGAGAGACAAGCTCTACATAAAAGGAAAGAGAAACGAGAGCCGTGCCACAGCATGTAAACACTCAATATGACCAGGATTCTAATCCTGCTTCTGTCCACAACTTGCAGTGTGGCCCTAAGCAGGTCCCTTAGCCACTCTAGCCTTGGCACCTAGCAAGAGTAATGGCTATAGGAGATTGGGGATGGGACTGCCATCAAGAAAGGATTTAGAGCCCCATAATCAGGGGCAAGTGGCATGTATCTTTTCCTCCAAAGTCACAGGAAGAGGGGCCCGCCATCTGGACCTCTTACCCGATCAGAATCTAGTTCAGAGTGTCTCAACGTCAACACTACTGATGTCTGGGACTGAACAATTCTTTGTTACAGGGGCTGTCCTATACATTATAGGGTGTTTAAAAGCACCCATGAGATGCTGGTAGCACTTCCTACAGTTGTGACACCCAAAAATGTTTCCAGACATTGCCAAATGTCCCTCAAAGGGGGGCCAAAATTGCCCCCAGTTGAGAACCACTGGCTAGCACTGGGTTCTCCTCCAGTGCTGTATCCAACGACCTGGAAAAGGGGTGGGGGTTTTGAGAAAGGATAAAAATCTCACAGGCTTGCCTCTGGCAGAGCCCTGCCCACCCTCTCAAGCTTGTGTCTGCTCAGCTTCTGAGGACAACACAGGATGAGGAGAGACAGGACATTTTGCCCTGTGAAAGGGGTGCCTTTCCTAGGACAGCGCCTGGTCACACACCTATCTGTTGCTCCCAGACTGTGGGGAAGAGAAGAACCCAGAATGTGAGCTACCAGGGTTGGGTGAACAAAGACGTTAGGAAAATGTTTCTCTCCCAGGATGCCCTGGGCTTAAAAATAAAATTCTCTGTCTCTTTTTAAGAGACACATGAGGATTAACGGGGAGAAATTGGGCCTGGATAAGCAATCTGGTACAATCCACAGTGCACAGAGAGGAGGTAAGGGACTCAGCTCCCATCCCAGCTGCCACCAGCCGCCTCAGAGACCGACAGGGACTCCCATCCCCTCTCGGCACTCAGCTCTCCTGCCAGTCGAGGAAAGATCTGACATCTTGTGATCCCCAAGGCTTCTCCCAGACTCATTGCCAGAGGAGTTCAGATGAAAATGTCAGGGCTCTGAGAGACGGGTTTGCTGGTGGTCATAGAGCCACACCTCCCACCCACCCCTGTGCTTTGCCACCAGGGTGGGAAGAGATTTTCTTCCTGAAGGACTATGTGCTGATTCACTGAGGAAACAGATGAATCTTGCTGCAGCCAGAGAAGCAGATGGAGAACAAATCTAAAGACTGGTAGGAATGAGTCCTTGGCACCTGGCTTTGCCCCCCACAACCTGTACATGCCAGGCCAGGCACTGGGCAAGTGTGTGGCATGGCCTGAAAGCCAGGAGCTGCCCAAAGCATATGCACGCTGAAGTCAGGGGCTGTGGGGCTGAAAGGGAAGGAGCAGACAGGGCCTTCCAGAGAGGAGCCTGGAGGTGAGGAAAAGCCACTGGCCCCCGCTCAAAGTCACTGCATGCTCCCAGCAGAGCGCCTGTATGTGAGGCCACATTCACATGTTACACGGCATCTGTACGCCAGCAGGGCTGGACCACACACAGTGCAGTCATCTGAAATACAGGGCTCCTAGCCAGAGCCCCAGGTCTGAGCAGTGGCGATGCCTCACTGACCCAGCCAAGGGGGTCAGCACAGCAGGCCGGACTGGGTTCTGGGGTCCCACAGGCCTGATTCCCAGCCCTGCTGTTAGCTGTGTGGCCCTGGGCTTCACTGCCTGGGCCTTCCACTCTCATCTGGTATGATGATGGTTGATAAGATTACCCGATGCAGTGGCACGTAAAGTACCTAGGCTACATTGCCCGGAACACAGCCAACACTCAAGAAATGGAGTGACTGGGGCGCCCGGGTGGCTCAGTCAGCTAAACATCTGCCTTCGGCTCAGGTCATGATCCCAGGGTCCTGGGATGGAGCCCTGCAGCGGGCTCCCTGCTCAGCGGGGACCCTGCTTCTCCCTCTCCCTCTGCTCTTCCCACCCCACTCGTGTTCTCTCCGATAAATAAATAAAATCTTAAAAAAAAAAAAGAAATGGAGTGACCATTACTATATGTATCTGAAATGTTCGGGCTCACTGTAAATTGGCTTCTCTTTAGCTTTCTGTCCTGCTATTTCCTATCCATGTTGGCAAAGCCTCACAGACTTCCTTAGTGTCTCAGGCATATACCATGTGTTTCTTCTTGTAATACCTCGTTTCCATTTTAATTATTTTGATGGGTCTCTTCCTACACAGGGGATATGGGCTTCCGTGCCTATCCCATGTAGTACTTGGCAGTTCCGGGCCCAGCCGGCGGGCTTTGGTGGTCCTGTGCCTTCGGCGGCCCCGGGCAGCCGTCTGTCTGCTGTCAGATGTCATTTCTCTCAGCCGTCAACTATGTTGCCTTTCTGTGTGTGGCTTCTAATCTGCTTTGGTCTAAGAATCAGATTTCCAGGCTAGTTAGAGCTGCGTGTACTCAGGAAGAAGCCCAGAGATGGAATCTGGAACAGGGTTTCTCAAATGGAACCCTGAGGGCTGAGTGTCTGTTTATAGTGGAGAGTCCCAGACCCCCCCCCTACCCCCCGCCCTCCGAATCAGAATCTCTGGGAGAGGCTCTGGAATCTGCAATTTATGCAAGCTCTTTCACACGGGAGCGCTAGAGAACTAACACAGCTACTGCTTCTGCTTTGAAGCCGTCTTGGCTTATTTCCATTCCTTTGGTAGAGGGCAAGGGTGTTATGCTAGCTCATTTCTTTTCCCATCAGGTTTTTATGCATCTCACACTCTGTGTGGTTCCCCACCCTGGATTCATTTCTACATTCAGGAGGCCGATGGTGCTCCCCAGGTGTCCGAGGGCCTGGGTGCACCCCAGCACAACCACAAAACTGAGAAATGTCTCCAGAGCTGCTCAGCTTCAGGCAACAACCCCGTTCACGACGAGGAGCCAGGATGGCATGGTCAGAAGGCCCTCTTTCTGCTCTTGGCAACGTGGCACCTCTGACAAGAGAAAATACTTCTCAGCAGAGGTTCTTGGGACCTAGATAAGGCAGAACGACCACAGCAAATAGTTAGTGGAGTACAGCCCTTTGGGCCAAGTGGGGACACTGGGCTCAGCCTTTTGACCACTCTGACTCTCCTATACATCCCACCAGGTCCAAGGCTACTGCCCCTTTAAAGACTAGCCTGTCCACTCCAGCTCTCTGATTATTCCCTTCTCTAAACTCCTGGGGGTCACAGAGTCTGGGGCAATTTAACAGTTGGTGTTGAGGGAGGGGCACAATGTTCCACCCACTGTCCACGCTCTCTACCCACATTCTCTTATGTGGTTTTCAAGACCCTGGTGGCGGCACTAGTGTCTCATTTTACAGATGAGGAAACTGAGGTTCAGAGAGATGCAGTAACTTACTCAGACTCACATGCTGGCAAGTGGCTCTGCTAGAATCTGAATCCAGCCGCTTGCCTCCTACGCCTGCCCTCTCAACCTCCACACTACTGACGATAACCAAATGCTTAGAAAAACACTGGGCCTGGGAACTGGAGGACCTGGTCCTTGTCCCAGGGTCACCTAGAACCTAGAGCCTGGGGCAGGTCACTCCCTGTTTCCTTAACTGGGAGAAAATGAAAGGGTTGGGCCAGATCTCCTAGAACCCCTCTGCTCTAAGGCCTTGTCTTCCTGGACCACCCTCATCCCTGCTTATACTGGGGTGACCCCAAGGCATGTCATGCATGTGTCTGGGCCTTGATGCCCCATTTCTGAACATGAATAAGCGCCCTCCATGACTTAATTTAGGGAACCAGATTGGTGATTGCATCAAGATCCTCTTTACAGTCCATGTGCCCCTCCTTTGTGCTGGACCCTGTTGAGGGGCCCTGCCACGTGTACCTGCTCCCTTGGTCTCACCAGCTCACTCACTTGACTCCCAGTGACTGGAGAGCGTGCCAGAAGAGATTCTCAGCCTAGGGGGCTGAAAGGGGTCAGCAAATAATTACATTGTCACAAGCAGAGAAGAAGAGCAACACTCAAGAGAGGTGTGTGTGTGGCGGCAGGGCGGGGGGGCGGTGTTGGGAAGAAAGGTGAGGCCACATCATCTCTATCTATTCCCAGATTCTGGCTTGGACAAGTGGGTGGAAGGAGGTGCTGGTCAGAGAGGAAGCAGGTGGGGCAACTAGGGTTCAAGGGCATAGGTGTTTCAGGCCCAGCTCTGAAGGGTGAGTGGCTAGCATTCTACTCTCTAAGCCTTCTTTTCCCGGGTCATTTTTGGAAGAGAGGAGGGCAGAAAGTAGGATCCTGAGGACCACACACGTCTGTGCCACAATATCTGAGCCGGACAGGCCAGTGGCTGCCACATCCGGCAACATCACGCAGGAAGCTGGCTCAGAAACAGGGCAAAGAGGACTTTCCGCGCGGGAATGTGGGAACCGCTGGCGTTCGTCTACTGCTTGCTGGGTACTAAGTGCTTTCATACACCTCTGTCTTCTGGTCCTCCCACCACCCTAGCAGACAGGCTCCCATTTTATAAATGAAGGATGTTGACGCTTAACAAAGAGTAAAGGTTTGTCTCAGGGAAGGGAAGGTGAGAAAGGAAAAGAAAATGGGATTTTTATCAGGGACCGGTTCCTCACCAGGAATCACCCCGTGTGCTTTCACCTATATTAACAGATGCATTCTCTCAAAATCTCTACATGTAGCACAAATAGCTCCAATTTACAGATGAGGAAACGGGCTCCATTAAGTAACTTAAGAACCCCGTGCAGGGAGATTCAGATGCAACACCCAGCGCCTGGCCCTTGAGTCCAGAGTTCATTCATTCACTCCACGTATTCAGCCAACATCATCTCTCCACCATCTGCTATCATGCTGCACGTTTAGGAACAAAGAGACAAACAAAATAGGCAAGCTTCCATCATGCTAGCGTGGAAATGTGCCGAGTGTTGCTGGGGAAGTACAAGGTGCTGTGGGAAGACCTGACAGGTAGCCCACTGTGCTTCCCTGGAGAAGTAACACATGAGCAAAGAGCAACTGAATGATGACCAAGAGTTAGCAAGGCAGAGTGGGCCTGGAGAGGAGGAGTGTTCTCAGCAGATGGAACAGCATGTGCAAAGGACCTGAGCTGCTGGAGTTTGTGATGTTCCAGGTGGCTGGAGGAACAGCGTGGGACCAGATTGTACATGGCTATGTCTAAGATGTTTGAAGTTCAAGTACCCAAAGATGTCTAAATAAGTTTAAATAAGTGGCGGGCACAATCAGAGTGGCTTTTAAATAAGACTTTGAGTGCCAAGTGGAGGATGACCTGGAGGGAAAGCAGAGACGGGTTAGGGGCTCTCCTAGCCATGCAAGAGGAAGAGGAAGATGAAGGAGGGCTGCGCTGAGCTGGGCGAAGCAGCAGAGGGCCTGGGAAGAAGTGGGTGGATTCGCAAGCTACTGAAGAGGGAAATCAACAGGGCTTGTGTGGAGAGATTGTGGGGAGGGGGGTGGCAGTACCTGTCAGGTCCCCTCTGTCCTGCAGCCCCTCACCCCTGCCACCAGCAGGTTAGGGAAGGGTGCTAAGGTTGAGGCACCATGCTGAATCTTATCCCTTTAAGAAGTGGGTTCTAAACCTTGGAGTCAATAGAGACTTCCTTTTACTTTTTTAAATGCCATGACATCCGCGTGCCACACCTGGGCTCACCCACTTAGCAAGATTCACTCTGCCAGCACAAGCCTGTGGTTGTGTGTGGTACTATCTGCTCTGCTCACCAGGTCTGAAAGAAACTATTTTGCTCTTGCCCAAGGGCCTGTGAAAAGACATCTTTCAGAAAATCCACAGCCAGACTCTCCAAGACAGTGAATTCTGCAGTCCTCCTCACCTTCTGTGGCTGCCTCATTTGCCACTATGTCCCCGGCGATGGGGCCCGACTGCCCAGCCGAGGATGGGACCGCTGCTGCCAGGAACCAGAGGAGGCCCAGAGATGCTGCATGTGGCACTTTATTCCTGCTTCTGATATGTACAGGTATATACAGTTGGTGTGAGCCTATGGTACACTATTTCACAAAATTATCTTACATCCTGTGCACACTTTCGGGCGGGAAGTGGCAGACGGCTCCGAAAAGCCCACAGCTGGCGGAGGGAAAGGATGCTCCCAGGAGCCACCCCCTCGCCAAGGACATTCATGGGGGCTGCTTGCCCCCCTCCCCAGTACTGAGGTCCTCCCACCGATCTTCTGGGCCTCCCACCTGCTCTCAGCGCTCGTTTCTTCCTGAGTCTTTCTCCTCAAGGGGAAGAACATTTTGTGGGGGGTGGTGCGGGGGGGAGCAGCAGCAGCAATGGCCCCCACTCACTGGCAGGGGCACTGCCACCTGCCACCCAGAGCCCACCTGCCCCTACTGGACACGGTCAGCAAGAGCCGAACCCTCCCTGCGCTTGGACCCCGGCGCGGCCTGCCCTCACGGGGCGCTGGCATGCATCTTCTCCAGGCAGCTCGTCCAGAACGTGACCAGCCGGTTATCGCGGTTGATGCAGAAGTCTGTGAAATCCCTGAGCAGCCGATCAGCGAACTTCTCATCCCCCGTGGCGCTAGAGCGCCACGTCTTGGTCAGCATGGTGTTGTAGGCCCAGTTGTAGCCAACCCGCTCCTCGCAGAACATGCTCTGGCTGGTGGAGCTCGTGGAGTTCCGCCGCCGCCGCTGCCCCGAGAACTTGCGCCTGGAGTAGGGCAGCTGCAGGAACACTGTTCCTGAGGAGCAAGGGGAGGCCCTGTGTCACCACCACCAGGAGGGCGCCCCCTCCCCAGGCGGCTGCAGGGGCTTGGCAGACACAGGCTCAGTGAAGGGGAGGAGCCCCCGTGCACAGGCTCCCGCTGCTGGGACCCACCTGCCCCACGTTTCGCCTGGAGTGTCTCACCTGTAACGTGGATGTACTGAGGCTTGTTCTCGGCAGGGAAGTTAAAAGCAGAGGCGGAATATTTATCTTGCACAAACCCAAACCTAAGGACAAGAAGACACACAGATTAGGGCCTCCGTAGCTAAAGGGACAGGGGGAGCAAATGAGGCCAAGACGACTTTCTGACAGCCCAAGCTACAGGGACCTGGGAAGATCTCTTTCAAGACGGAACATTCAGGGGGCTCGTTTTCGCCCTCACCAGACCTCCTCCTGCCAGGCCTCCAGTCATCTCCAGGTGGCTGAGAACCCTCTCACCAGCTGCCCTCCATCCCTCCCCCTGCATGCCCCCCAGCTGTCCAGTCAGACCATCCCTCCGGGGACCGACGCCCTGTCCCCCTCCCGCACCTCTTCTCTGCCTCTCCCTGGAATCCACATTGGGTCTGACACAGTGCTGGATGCCCATCCATATAACGAGAAGGGGAAGGTGCTTATCTTAATTCACCTTAGCCACACCTCTTTCCCTTAGGTTCTCCCAGCTAGGCACATAGTAGGTTCTCAAAAAAGGCTACGAATTGAAATGGAATGAATTATCTTAATTGAAATCCTCTTCTTAAAAATGAGGAACTGAGTCAGGGGCTCTCGGCTTCGCTGTTCCATTCCGGAAATGGGCAGGAGGAGCCACTTTTCATCTATGACTTACTCGATTCTGCTTCTCATCTATGGTTTGTTCTATTCCGGGTTTTTCTATTTCCATCATATACATTTATTACAGCTCTACCTGCTAAGTGCTGAAAAGGACGTGTTAACAGATGTGGCTCCCGCCCCGAGTCTGAAAGGTTTATGTAATGAAGGCAGTGATGTCGGCAGAACTAAAGGAGGTAAAACACCTGTCTCCTTGTGTTGCGTCCTCTGTACAAGCCGCCAGCTTCACACTGGCTTTCAATAATTATTTATCAGAGAACACATGAAGTCAAGGCAAGTTACATGGATCAGTTAACGTGCACAGCAAGCCCCATCATCTATAGGCTGATTCTACCATGTGTAGGAATGGCTCTGGATTTTGCCTTCCTTCCCCTTTACTTTTCAACCAAGGCTGTTTATTTACTCAGCATGGATCAGCCTGACCAGATTCTTGCCTCATTTCTTCCTTAGGTCATCAGGGAAGACCTTTAATTTTAAAATGGCAATTGAACCCCACGGTGCTTGGCCCCCCTCACTGTCTACTTGGGGAGCACTCGAGCCAGGACTACAGCGAGGGTGGGGGTGGGGGGCACCCATCCCACCAGGTAAATGTGAAGGAGGAGCTGGGGAGCCACAGCAGGGGGACCCAGGGAGGCTGGACCAGTTTCTTCTTCTTCTTTTTTTAAAAGATTTTATTTATTGGACTAGTTTCTCTTTCAGAGATGAACCTTATGGGTGGGCTAATGTTTCATTTCAGAGCCACATTCCACCTGGAGTTCCATTCTGTGCAAAAGCTACTCTGGGCAAGGCACTTTGCTGGGTGCTGTAAAGGGAAACAAAAATGAGAAAAATGCATACCCTTGCCCTCCAGGGGCCCCTAGATTAGGGTAAAAGATGGACAGAGTGTGTTGGGAAAAAGGGAAGGAGGGACCTGGGAATCTGTGGTGGAGCAAGGCTAACAGGTGGACAAGGGGGTGGGGGGTTAGAGGAGAATGTGTGTGGGGGGAGATATAGGTGAGTTTGGTGGGTCTAGGTGGGGAAGAGAGCGCAGGTTTAGGTGCAGGGACATGCAGCAGAGTCCACGCAGTGATTCATGGGGATGGGACAGAAGACATGAAGAAATCGAAAGGCCACATCCCGTGTAACATCTAGCCAGCAAAACCCAATCACCACCCAATGATATCCAAGGGAAGCGTCAGACCTGCTTATAACTCATTAGTTGGCTGGGGTCTTCCTAATGATACCCCCTGCCTACCCAGGGCTTCCTGGGTGCCAGGAACTCCAGAGAACCCTCCCAACAACCCAGTGAGTGGTGAGAAAACAAAGGTGAAGCAGTTCCAGAACTTGCTCATGGTTCCTCAGCCGCATGCTGGTGGAAGCAGAGGTAAGCCAGGCCTGTCTGCTTCCCAGATCGGCGCCCTTTGCCACCAACCCACTGCACTCCCCACCTTCTGCCCCCAGTTGGCACCCCCTCCTACTGGAAGGAAGAAGCCAGACTGTGGTGGGCCGGAGGCGGGAGCGGGATGCGATGTGGGGTGGTAACAGCTGAATACACTTGAATGAGGAGATGGCAGGACACTGCAGACAGTGCCACGAGAGGATTATGGAAGTGGGAACGAAGGACTTGCTTCTGCCATTATTAACACGAAGCAGCAAATGAACACTGCGTGGTGTGTTCTAGAGACAAAGCTGGACTGGCCTGAGGGGTAGGCAGCTAAGCCCAGGGGAGACCCTCCCTGGCATATATTCTAGTGCCTGTAAGTACCTACGGACTTATCGATTGCTTTTTAACCCCCATTATCTTCTCAGCATGTGTCAAGGGGCTCTTGAAGCGTTTAGTTTTTCATCTCATGTCATCTCCTGGACAGCTTGGCTAAAGGTCTAGTTGGAGATTAAGGAGGGAGCTCTGTGCTTTCCCCTCAACTGGAAGAAGGTAATGTGGTCTGGAAACAACAGCTACAGGGACTGGAGGGCTAATGCCTATCTCTGAAACCAAGGCGAAGGGTCCTGCGGGGTACCGGCAGCGAGTCACTCTTTGGCGAACTAGATCCGCTTCCCCAGAAATGAAATAAACTGGGTTTGGTTTGGTGACTGATGCTCACGACAGTCACCGACACCCTCCCATGATGCCCTCTTGCTAAGGGACAAACCTGTGTGCAATGGCTTCCTGGAAAAGGTGCATTCGATCCCAGTATGTTTCCGGTTCGAAGCCTGAAAAGAGAAAAAATAAATGCCAGGGTGTGATCCCAAGGTTTGTAAATCTCCCTGGGTCTGGCCTTCTCTACCCTTCACTTTTCTGGGCCATTCTTCCCCTTGAGCTTAAGTGCGGCTTTCCACACTACCTACTTTTGAGAGACCAGCCGCCGCCCCAAGGAACAAAGGTGCGTTCTCACCACCCCTTCCCTGAAGCTCTATCAGAGTCTAGAAAGGCACTGATTTGGAGCCCTCAGCAACCAGTGTGAGCTACCAGAACTCGAGGTAAGACTCATTCTAATGACTTCCTATGCCAAAAGTGGAAAGGAACATGATATTAAAATACAAACAAAAAGATAAGCTTTAAATGCATGTTATCTGCTTCTAAGGAGAAAAGAAGAAAAAATTTATTACCCATCCTCCATTTCCCTACAAGGAAAGAAAACAGTACAAGCTCCATCTTAGGGGTGGGGAAATCGAAGCAAATAAATATAAACACTATTTTTGGAAAAGTGACGGGCTGGGGAGGGCAGGGGAGCAGACGAGTGCCTCCTCCCATCGCCCACATCATGGCTCCAGCCTCGCTCCTTCTGCGGCGCTGGTGTGAGGACCCACAGCTGACAAGGAGGTGGAGGGCTGAGGCAGGCTGTCGCTCGGCAACAGGCAACCGGCCAGCGCTGCTCTTGGGGACTGAGATGCTGAGGGCTGGAGGAGCAAGTGCACAAGACATCCTGAAGAACAGGGGCTCTCTACTCTCTCTACACTTGGCATTTTCTATCTAGAACACGTTTGAGGGCTCTCGGCAACCAAAGAGCCAACAAGAAAAAAGACTTTGGCTTTAGTAGGTAAAAACACACACAGCAGATCCCTTGTCAGATTTTTAAGCTTTTGAATCCACTGTCATCGGAAGGGGAGGTAACAGGAAGAGAAGCAGCACAGGACCAAGAAAATTGATTTTTAGAGTCAAGCCCTTATTCCTTTAAACTAGGACTCCTTTCTTCAGCTGTAACCATGGCAACCAACAGAGGCTGCTGGTCTTGAAGCCCGGGTTACACCAGGCAGGGAAAACCAGCAGCTCATATAAAAATGTCCTCCAATGCCAGCCCTGCCAGCAATCCTGTGCAGTGACAGTGAAGGTGGAAAACCCCCAGAAGAGTCTGGCTGCTGTGGGGGAAGTGTCTCCCGAGCATATTAAAAACAGCAGTGTGAGGCGGTTGCCTGGCCGGAAATCATCAGATACAAATATAATCATGTGGCACTGCAGAACTGCAGTGGTCTTCTGTCAGCCACCGTGAGGTTAAATGAGAAGAACGAGAAGGGGTGTGTGTGTGTGTGTGTGTGTGTGTGTGTGTGTGTGTGTGTGTGTGTGTGTGTGTGTGTGTGTGTGTGTGTGTGTGTGTGTGTGTGTGTGTGTGTGTGTGTGTGTGTGTGTGTGTGTGTGTGTGTGTGTGTGTGTGTGTGTGTGTGTGTGTGTGTGTGTGTGAAGAGCACTTTGTCAGCTCTATGGAGCATGGGATCTATGGCCTCTGGTGGCTCTGTGGGGCCTGCCTCGAACCCCAACCATCACAGAAAACACTGTGTCTATATAAAAATGTCTTCTGAGACATAAACAAAGAATATACAGATGGGCCTCTGGAGCACAAGCTGTTTGTACCACCGGGGCAGCCTGTCACAGGAGAAGTGCGGGAAGGCTTAGTGTGGCCTCTCTGACCTAGCGAGACCTCTCACCCCCTGGGCTGCTTCTCTTCTACCCACCATGACACAGACTTACACGGGCACGGGAAGAAACCATCTCCCTCACACCAAAAGTTCTTCCTTTCACATTTATAATTTCTATATCTGAGAAACGAAAGGGCTGCTGACGTATCGGCAGCAATTCTAAATTTTCGGTTGTAAAAAGGTCATTTGAAAAGGTCATTTGTGAGCTCACCGACAGCTCTGTAGGAGCTATTTATATGTTCATCGAAATGAGCAATTAATTGGTGGTAGAAAGTTTTGTGCTGTGTGAAGACTTGTCTTTCAATCTGTCCTACACCTGCCCTCAGAGATCTGCTGGGCCAGGGTGGAGCAGCAGGGCAGCCCTGCCCACTGTCTGCTCCCCAGACAGACAACCCTGTACCAGGGAAAGGGCTGTGATCAGGGTCCTGCTGTCTTCCTCTGAGCCCCCTCCTGCTCTGTCTGCCTTGAGATGCAGGACTCGAGCCACACGCGCGTTCCAGGTGCTTACACGCTACAGCTTTGCACAATAGGACGCTGTAACCTGGTTGTAGTCAATGCCTCCCTTTTTTTAGCCTGTTGGCATGAAACAGCAGATTCAAGCCTCCCATAAGGTTCAAATTCCCAACCCCAAAGCCAGTTAGGCTGGAGCACGGAAAGGAGAGTGCGGGGAGAATACCAGTGCCGCTCGTGATTTACAGTGTATCACACCCTCTCCCACCCACCATCTGCTCCAGGCCTCCCGAGGGTCTTCCCAAGTTGGCAAGGCAGCATTAAACTTTATGTGCTCTCATTTGAGGAATAAGGAATTTAGGACGGTAAGTGACTTGTCCAGGGTTACCTGGCCACTAAGTGAAGAACCAGCATGAAACCCAGATCTTTTTGGCCCCCTTGTCCAAAGGCTCCCTCTGTGCACTAGCCTGCCTGGATTTGATGCCCAGAGAGGTGGCCCTGGGGGAGGGGTCTTACTCCTGGAGACAGAACGTCCAGAGGGGAGTGTCTCTTACTATCAAACAGGTGCTCACTGCCCTCCTTGAGCAGACAGCTGGTGTTGAGTGGGATGAAGAGCTGGGCTCGGAGCGGATCGCCATACAGGTAACTGGGCAGCGCAAAGGGACCCTCCAGAACGGGGACCAACAAAAAGCCGCAGGAAGTGGCTTTGCGATGCCAACCTTGGACCTGGTGGAAAGCACAGAAACAGTGTCACCTCCGAGTGAACTCAGACAAGAGAAAGTACTTCCCCAGGAGCGAAGCGGCCACCGTGGCGGCTTACGTATTGATTGGTGTGTTCACTTATTCGTGTTCACTGGCTCCAAACGGGTTCTAGGCCGACAAACCCGTGAGGAACCGTGAGTTCAGCACACAGCTCCTCCTCCCGGCCCGAGCTGCTGCAACTCCATGGTTTCTGCTGGAAGGAAGCGACTGGAGAGAGCTATTTCGCGCCTCCTAAAGAGCCTTCTCATTCTATAGGATGTTGGTGGAAGGTCACAGGATATAAGTTAAGTCCTTCTAAATTTGTCTTTCATCAAAAATTTACGAAGCCCAAAGTATCAAATAGGAAAACAATCTACTCAGGCTGGCTGGAAGGGACGTGATGCAGGGTGCAAGATGACAGTGGGGGCCTCTGGCCAAAAGCGATAAGCCCTGACCTGGCAGAATGAGAGCCTCTCCCCAGCAAACTCCCAAAAGCTGTCTGTCTGAAGACCCCGAACGAAAGTTAACCGGGGCAGCAAAACAAACCTCCCCACCAGTACCATTTCCTTAGGGAACAGTGGCGATTTTCTACGTCTTAAGATACTTTTTGAACCAGGGGCGCCTGGGTGGCTCAGTTGGTTAAGCGACTGCCTTCGGCTCAGGTCATGGTCCTGGAGTCCCGGGATCGAGTCCCGCATCGGGCTCCCTGCTCGGCAGGGAGTCTGCTTCTCCCTCTGACCCTCTTCCCTCTCGTGCTCTCTATCTCTCATTCTCTCTCTCTCAAATAAATAAATAAAATCTTTAAAAAAAAAAAAAAAAAAAAAAAAAAAAAAAAGATACTTTTTGAACCAGAAAACTACGTATATTAAAAAAACAAAACTGATGCATGTGGCTCTGGCATACAGATGAGATTTGTGTCAAATGTTATTTCAAGGGACGCCTGGGTGGCTCAGTCGGTTAAGCATCTGCCTTTGGCTCAGGTCATGTCCCAGGGTCCTGGGATTAAGTCCCAAGTCGGGCTTCCTGCTCGGCGGAGAGTATGATTCTCCCTCTGCCCCTCCCCTGCTCGTGCTCCCTCTCTCTCTCTCAAATAAATAAAATCTTAAAATATATATTTATATATATACATATATTAGTTTGAGCCACAACATGACTTAAACCAATATGATTACGTTAAAAATTGAGGGGGACCGCTCTTAGCTTTTTTTTCCCAGAAACACTCATAACAACAATACATCAACAATAAAAACCAAGATCTCTGTTTGACCAAAATAATTTTTCTTTCTTTCTTTTTTCTTAAAGATTTTATTTTTAAGTAATCTCTATACCCAACACAGGGCCCAAACGCACAACCTCGAGATCTAGAGTCGCGTGCTCTACCGACTGAGCCAGCCATGTGGCCCTGCCCAAAATAATTTCTAAGGCTCTTTTTATTTTATGTAAATTTTAAAATGTCATATTTTAATATAATAAATATTACATAATATAAAATTACATAATCAAATGTGATTTATAACAAATTTGGACACTACCTTAAAATAATAATTAATCTACACTAGAGATTTCTAAAAACTTAACAAAATACCGTTGACCCTTGAACACAGGAGTTAGGGGCACCAACACCCTATGCAGTCAAAAATCTGAGTATACTTTTGACTCCCCCAAAACTTAACTACTAATAGCTTACTGTTGACCAGAAGCCTCACCAAGAAGATACACAGCTAATTAACACATATTTGTATGTTATGAGTATTATGTACTGTAGGTTTACAATAAAGTAAGCTAGAGAAAAGAAAACATTATTAAGAAAATCATAAGGAAGAAAAAATACATTTACAGTACTGTATTTATATATATTTTAAAAATCCATGTATAAGCGGACCCATGCAGTTCAAACCCGTGTTGTTCAAGGGTCAAAACTGTAATGATAAAGGGATTAGCAGCTTTCATGGGTTTTACATGAATTGGTGTGAAAAGTGTACTTTGAAAAGACAGTTGCTATATTCCCCCCAGGGAGATAAATACTCTTTTTCCTGCCAAACTGTGACTATATGTGTGCATCTATGAATGTTATGGTTGTGTTGTTTGAGATAGGATTATCTGGTAGGTAGGGCTTCCAAGTAGAAGGCTTAGTCTACTGGGTCAGAGGGTTAGTTCTGGCTGGAGGGAGTGGTTATCCCAGTGTTGACTGGCTGGGGCAGAGCCAGTGTCCTCTGTAAGCTGAGCTGGAGAGGCGGCTGGGTGTCTTGTCTTTTTTTTTTTTAAGTAGGCTCCATGCCCAGCGTGGACCACAATGCAGGGCTTGAACTCAACAACTGTGAGATCGAGATCTGAGTCAAGATCAAGAGTCAGACGCATAACCCAATGAGCCACCCAGGTGTCCTGCTGGGCATCATTTTGATCTGGACCTTGAGAACGCTCCAGTGTTCCAGGGTAGGGGTCCACAGGGGTGCTAATGCCATGCAGAGGCAGACTGGGGCTGGGCAGACGGAAACGCAGACAAATCTCTTCCCCGGGATATCATGCCTTGTGGGACAAAATTAGGCCTCTGAGCCCTGGATAGAAAAACGATACACTGCCAGCAGATGCTGTGCTCACTCTTTTTGGTCATCTCCTAGCTTTCTGTAAAGTCTTTCTGAACCTTCTGGCTGCTCTCAGCAAGGCGATGGGATGCTTGCACCAGTGTGGGAGGAGAGCAGGACTCTGTTAAAGCCACAGAAAAACATTCTTCTAGGTCAAAGGGGAGAGTGTATCAAAGGAGTGGCAGACTGCAAAGATGGTTCAAGAAGGCACCTGGAAGATCTTGACAGCCTGGCTAAGGAGGGCTTGTTCTACAGACACTGGACCAGGGATGGGGGTGGCCGGGCTGGCTTCTCAGTGCGAGCACCAAGTGACCTGATTAGACAGACCGGCCCGGCGGACTAGGAGGACGACAGACAGGTAGAAGACCAATTGAAAGACGGCTCCTCAGCTTTGGCACTCGTGACATCTGGGCTGGTTAATTCTTTGTCGTAGAGGCTGTCCTATGCGATGCGTTCTAGGATGATGCAGAGCATCCCTGGTATCCACCCCGCTAGATGCCAGTGGCACTCTTCCACCATTTGTGCCAAGTAAAAATGTTTCCAGATATTATCAAATGCCCCCCTGCCTACGGGGGCAAAATCACACACTCCTCCCACCCCTGTTGAGAGCTAGAGTTAAAGGCAGTGATGTTCACGGACGGGGGATTAGTTAAGTAAACAAGGATACAAACAAATAGCAGAATATTCTGTAGCCCTTAAAAACAACGAAGCAAAACAAAAACAAAAACACGACAATGAGGCAGACTTATTTATACTGATACTGAGGATATATAAGTAATAGGACAAAACACATTGCAAATACAGTTGACCCTTGAACAACACAGGTTTGAAATGCACAAGTCCACTTACATGTGGGTTGTTTTTTTTGTTTTTTTTTTTAATAAACAGAGTACTGTAAATGCATTGTCTCTTCCTTATTATTTCCTTAGTGACATTTTCTTCTTTCTAGCTTACTTTATTGTAAGAATACAGTATATAATAAAAAGCATACAAAATACGTGTTAATCGACTGTTTATGTAATCTTTAAGGCTTCAGGTTAACAATAGGCTATTCGTAGTTAAGTTTTTGGGAAGTCAAAAGCTTTACTTGGATTTCTCACTGCACAGAGAGTCGGCATCCCTAACCCCCCCATTGTACAAGTGTCAATGTCAGTATTCCAAGCTACCATATCTGTTAAAAAGAAAAAAGGTAACAAAGCTTTGTATGTGCACATACTATCTCTGGAAGTACATTCAACAAAGTGGTAGGGTGGCTGCTTTTATTTAATGATTAAAAAATGTTTTTTAAGATTTTATTTTATTTATTTATTTTTTAAGATTTTATTTATTTGTCAAAGAGAGACACAGCGAGAGGGGGTACACAGCAGGGGGATTGGGAGAGGGAGAAGCAGGCCTCCCGCCGGGCAGGGAGCCCGATGCGGGGCTCGATCCCAGGACTCCGGGATCATGACCTGAGCTGAAGGCAGACGCTTAACGACTGAGCCACCCAGGCACCCCAAGATTTTATTTTTAAGTAACCTCTACACCCAACATGGGGCTCAAATCCACAACCCTGAGATTAAGAGTTGCATGTGCTCTACTGACTGAGCCAGCCAGGTGCCCCAGGGGGCCGCCTGTATTTTTTTCTTCAAATTTTTATTTAAATTCTAGTTAGTTAACATATAGTGTAATATTGGTTTCCAAAGGAGAATTTAGTGATTCACCACTTACATAACACCCAGTGCTCAACACAAGTGCCCTCCTTAATACCCATCACCCAGTTAGCCCAACCCCCACCCACATCCGGGTGGTTGCTTTTAGATGGAAGTCCCCAGGAACAGGGTAAGGGTGGGAGAGGGACTTACTTTTACTCTGGACCAGGGATTCTCAATTGGGGGCAATACTCCTCCTCCCTGGGGACATTTTTGGTTGTCACAAGGCAGGTGTGCTCCTGGCATTTAGGGTAGAGGTCACAGATGTTGCCCAACATCCTACAATGTACAGGACAGCCCCCCACAATGGAGAATTATCTGTCCCTAGATGTCAAGAGTGCCAAGGCTGAGAAACCCTAATCCAGCTCCTTGTCGACTGTTTGAATTTTTTACTGTTTAAATTTTTTTACAAGGCTATTCCAAAGAGTCCAGGTGAAAGGTAATGGGAGGCTGAACTAAAGGGGAAAAAAAGGGACATGAATCTCTACCAAGCACCCGCTGTGCCCCTTGGCAAGGTGAGCCAAGGCTCCGACCACGACACAAGGGAGGAGGCTCTCACCATCTCGAAGAGGACCGCGGCGGTCACGGCCATCCAGTGGAGCTTGATCTCAAAGGCCGCATTCAGGGAGAAGTTGCCATGATAGTAACAGCTGCACCACTCCAGCCGGTCTGTGCGGTTGTTCACGTCCACATCCAGGGTCACGGTCCTCTGCTCTGGGACAGTGGCCGCTGCATCAGCACATTGGAAGGGCCCCAGGAAAGAGAGGGAGAAGGAGTGGGATGAGGTGCAAGAACAAACAACCAGGCATCCAGATATAAAACTGCAGTCACCTATTAGAAAATCACAGAAACTTCCTGAAAATCACCTAGTCCAGAGGTCAGCCAACTTTTCCTAGAAAGGGCCCAGTAATATGTTGGGTTTTACAGGCTATGTGGTCTCTGTTTCAGCCACTCAACCCTGCCATCACAGTGCGCTCGCTAGCAGCCGGAGGTCTGTAAATGAATAGGCTAGGCGGTGTTCTAGTAAAACTTTACTTACAAAGCCAGAAGGATTTTTAGGGCGTAAAACTATTCTGTGTGATACTATCATGGCGGATACACGCCATTACCCATGTGTCAGAACCCAAAATGTACAACACCAAGAGTGAACTCGGATGTAAACCAGGGACCCGGGATGATGCCTTGTTAATAATGTAGGTTCACTGATGGTAACAAATGCCCCACTCAGGTGCAGGGAGTGGATAGTGGGGGAGGTTGTGCAGGTGCTCAGGCAGGGAGTATATGAAAACCCTGTGTACCTTCTACTCAATTTTGCTATGAACCTAAAAGTGCTCTAAAAACAAAGTTTATTATAAAAGAAACAAACAGATGGTATACCGTCCAGATTTGGCTGGTTAAGCCATAGTTTGCCTCGCCCTAATTGGAACCAACTCCTTCATTTACAGATGAGGAAACAGCTGCCCATGGAGGAGAAATGCCTTGACCAAGATCAGAGTCGGAACCTCAGCCAGGCTGAACCCCAGATCTTCCCCCTCCAGTGACCCACAAAGGGACACCATTGGACAGACAGCCCAGACCACAGTGAGGAGGAAGTCTTGCTTTTCTGGTTTCAACCCAGGAAAACAATAGTTCTAGAATCTTTTCTCAAGAAATGAAACCTCACAATGAAGCTCAACACCCTGTTCCATCAACTGTGTGTTGCTCAGATTCCAGGTTGGTATCAAACTAGTTCATCCTATCTGGAACTCCTGCTCAGAAATCCTATTCAACCCAAGATAGGGATGTTTTAAGGATGGGTCAAGGGCCGTTGACAGTTCCCGACCAGACTAAAGGCCTGAAAGAGGCTCAGAAGTAACGGAAAGATCAGGGCTCTGCTCTGCCTGACTGGGCAGTGCCAGACGTAGGGTTTCTACAAACTATTATCAGCTCCTCATCTCCCGGCCCCCATGAATCCAAAGGTATCCTCTTTATCTGAAGCCATCAGCTTAGTTCTGGGTTTTGCAGGTAGAAGCCCTGAGTGGCTTTTATCACTGACAAGGATAAAACGGCCCTTGAGTCAGCGATTTTAATGAACCTCTGTTGGGAGAGGTAGTGGAGCCACAGCTAGGACGCCGATGGCCCCGGGCGGACTGATATTCAGCTGCTGGATATATAGCTCATCACGCTCTCAAAACCAGAGTGTGCAAAATGGGAAACGTTCTTCCTCTGGAGTTGGAAGATCTACGTTCTGCCATTTAGCCAGGTGCCCCTGAGGGCACTGCTTCAGCTCTCCTGGTTTAGTTCCTCATTTGCAAGCTGAGATGGTGCCCACCCAGCTGCTTCCAGGAGGGGTGAGGATCAAGGAAAACATGGCTGCCAGGAGGTTGCAGACTCACCCCTCTTGCCTTCTCCTTTAGCCACCCCACTTGCAACTCTCCTGTTATTCCTTCCTCCCCCATTTAAGCTACAAGCTCACCAATGCTCCATCCGAGGCCTGTCCATGACTCTCATGGACACGGCTCAGCTGCCTGGGACACTTCAGGCTAAAGAATATGGTGGCTCCGATGCTAAAAGTCTCATGAGAACTAGTTTCTGTCCCTGCCTTGTGTTCCTGATTCATGGCCCAACCACAGTAGCCTTTTACTTAATAGCCCCAGTCAAAGGAAGAAAGCTTTGCTTTCTGGTCTTGGACAGTGTATTCCTCCCCAGGGTGGCAGGGAAAGCCCGGGTCACAAAACAAAGGGCACTCAATAAACACCAGCAGTGACCTCGCCCATCTCTTCTCTCCCATCTGGCGTATTCAGTTCAGAACAGGCCGGTCTGAGGAAGCCCAAGGAAGTGTCCTGTTCAGCCAAGTGCTTACAGGCTCAAGAGACCACTGGCTTTTACTACTTTCGGGGTGAGATTTAACAGAATGGACACGGCCAGCAGGCTACCGATGTTGACAAAGATGTGAGCCCCAGCTGAGCTGCAGCTTTTGGTGGCGAGTTCTCTGAATCACTCCTTAGCCACATAAGAACAGACTTACTCATGCTGGGACAGGGAGATAAAGTGAATCCCAGTAAATAGGGGCAAACCCAGAGGAGGAGCCGGCTGAGGGTCCTTCACCCGGGTCACAGTGAGGGTGCTAACAATGACCTGGGGAGGGGATCAGTGCCACTGGAGGAGAAGAGACTGCAGTCTCAGGTAGGGCCCCAGAGATCAACACACAACCAGAGCTGCCGAGCAACGGGCAGAGTAGTCGCAGGAGTGAGTGCCCTGTTGGGGGGAACTTTCAAAAAGCAGCTGGCTCCCCACTTATGAGGAGTGGGGATGGAAACTGCTCACGTGTCAGGGTCTGGACCGAGGGGCTTGGCAGCCTCTTCTGATCTGAGATCCAGTGGGGTGATCAAGAAAATGAGCCTGCTTCTCCCTCTCCCTCTGCCTGCCACTCCGCCTGCTTATACTCTCTGTCAAATAAATAAAATCTTAAAAAAAAAAAAAAAGGCTGAGGGGCACCTGGGTGGCTCAGTCGTTAAGCGCCTGTCTTCAGCTCAGGTCATGATCCCGGGGTCCTGGGACCGAGCCCCGCATCGGGCTCCCTGCTCCACGGGAAGCCTGCTTCTCCCTCTCCCACTCCCCCTGCTTGCGTTCCCTCTCTCGCTGTGTCTCTCTCTGTCAAATAAATAAAATCTTTAAAATAAAATAAAATAGAAATAAATTAGATAAAAAAAAAAAGGCTAAGAAGTCAAAGGTGTGTGAGTGGGCTTAAGGGATGCGGTGCTGCTTCTCCCTGGATCTCAGATGCCCCTGCAGCTTCACAGCTCAGTGACACAGGATGACATGAGTGAAGAAGTAGGAGTCACCACAGGCCAGGGCAGACAGGATGGTGTGGCACCCGTCAGGAATATTAAAACAGCTTTCTGCTGAGAAAAACAGATGTCCAATTGAGAATCTGAAATGTTTAAAAAGGAACACGTTGAAACAAACAGAAAGGGGAGCAGGTCATAAATGATACACAGGCCTTCTTTCCCCTATAAATCATGTCTGAGGCAAAAAAAAAAAAAAAAAAAAAAACCCAACACCGGGGACAGTCCAATTCAAAGACAACTAACTCCTCTTTCTCACTTCAGTAAATGACACAGCAAAAGTCTACATTCTAACCTGAAAAAAAAAAAAAGGCTGGGAAGAAGTAGCTCATATCCTAATACAGAGGTCTGAGGGATGCTGCTGGACAGAATGAGCAGTGATAATGCTGTGCCGGGTTTAAAAGGATAAGAAACCCACTTCCTGTGCGAGGGGTGATGGGAAAAGAAGCGGATGAGTGAAATTCTACTACAATCATGGGAGCCACTGGAAAGCTAATAAAAGGATAGCTTCAAGAAAATATGCAGACATGCGAGATTCTGTCCGGTTTCAGAATCAATGCCGACACCCTAACACCATGTGCAAACCCCAGGGGAAAGACATCTGCTTAATAAACTACCTGCTAAAGACATAAATCCTCTCTTCTCCCTTACTCTCCCTCTGTTTTGAACAGATGACTTATTTTTCCATATGCTGCTCCTCTTTAAGTGCAATTTTTCTGATGTGTCTAAGAACCAGAGCTAAACTCAAACGATTTGAATCTCACCTCGAGCTTAGGACTCTTGCGGACAAGAGAGGGTTCTGCCAGCCTGCTGAAGGAGGAGACTTTGGAAATGAGGATGTTCACGCAGAAACTGTCAAGATAGCCTCCAGAACCAGGATGATGACGCAAAGGGGACAGTTCCTAGGTGTTTTCCAGAAGCAGTAACTCTAACCCAGGAGTAAGTGGGGACATTGGGCAACGTCAGGAGATATTTTGTCACACTGGGTGGTGGTGGTGGGGTGTGTGTGTGCTACTGGTAACTAGCAGGTACGGAGTAGGTGGCCTCTTTGTTTCCAAAAGACTTCAAGGAGGGACAGAGTTAGAAATGCAATACAAGGAAGAGGGTAAGTCGTGACTACCTGGGGGAAAGAGGAGCCACTCTCTTCAGTTTTGTCTTCTCCATGCCCCCCTCAGTTCTCACACACAGTGCTGGGCATGCTGGGGTGAGGTTCAAAGCCACATCTGGATCCAAGTGAATCTGAGGATCTGGAAACTGTGATGACTATTAACATTTCCATTCTACCAGCTACGTAAGAATTCCAATGAGCTGGGCATTTCCAGGCAAACTAAGTAGAAGGTGGAATTTCTTTGGACTTTGGTCTATGTTACATTTCCTTCCTTCCTTCTAGAGGGTTTTTAGGATCTCTCCAACCTGCCATTGAGTTGAATCTCATGACACTTTACCTAGAGCATGCATTGCCTAAAGACATTTACAGCCCAACCCATCAGTCCAGTCCTTGAGAGCAGAGGTCCAATTTCTTACCAGAGGTCACCATCATTTAATAAGTGGGTGGGTACCCCTATCTTGGAGCTGCAGGAACCGAGGAAAGGAGGGAAGACTCCTAGTTTACATCCCTTAATGTGGTGAGCACATTTGGGGAGGAAGGGCAGAGAGAAGATTCACGCTCAGCCTCAGTGTTTGGAATGGACAACCTCTGAGATTCCTTCCTCTTCTGACATCCTAGGACACTAAGGTCCCAGGAAGGCTTCTGGCAGGTACTAAACCAGCAGTGAGCACCAGTTCACAACCCCTGTAGTATGGGTGCTTCTTGGGAAAAGTAGCCCCATTGTCTATTCTCTCCTATTTGGCAGGTTTAGCACTGTGCCCTGATTTGAGAGCTCTTGGACACTTGTTTATTGGTTGGGACAATAATGAGCTTGACCCACTCAGTCAGTGGGAGCTCTAACAGGAGCCCACCGTGCGGACAGAGTACCAGTATAAAAGGCCCAGTGACTCTAATCCTGGTCCACGTGGTGCTGTCCCCTTGGCTGACTGACCCTCTCCCTCAGCCACCCACCAGCGCATCCCCAGGCCCCAACTGGGCCGAGCATCTACCTAAAAGCGCAGCTGCCTGGCTCCGCCCTCCAAAGCTGCGGCTGAAGGAGCTGTGCCTGCTTGCATAGGAGGCTGGCCGGCTGGGCAGCCAGGGCAAGAGGAAAGCAGGAATCTCGGAGTGCAAGAGCTCTTCAGCCACAAAGGCCACCTCAAACCACTTGCGCTGGAAGCTGGCAAAGTCCTCCACGGCTGTCGTGTGCCAGGTGGTGGGCTGCTGCATGGCCACTAGGAAAAGCAAAGGGGACAGAAAGTGTCAACACAAATGCTTATTTTCTTGCTGATGCAAGGCTGAACCTTGAAAACACGATGCCAAGTGAAAGAAGCCATACACAACAGGCCACTTAAATGAAATATCCAGAATAGGCCAATCCTTAGAGACAGAAGGCAGATCGGTGGTGGTCAGGGGCAGGAGGGAGGAGTTTGGCAGTGACTGTTAATGGGCACAGGGGTTCCTACCAGGGTGATGAAAATGATCTGGACCCTAGACAGAGGTGGTGGTGTTTGCACAACACCAGGAACGTACGGAATGCCAGTTAAGTGTTCACGTCTGAATGGTTCGTTTTATGTTGCGTGAACTTATTAAAAAATCTTTTTTTTTCAGTTTCATACCTCTAATTTCAGAGCAGGTAACAGTAACCAGGTTTTTTGGTTTTTTTCTCCTTGACGGTAAATAACTATTAGTCCAAGTGAGAATTCAAGGGGAGAGGCGGCAACGGACACACTAGTCGCTACCAGGAAAAAACCCGCACAGCTCCACTTCCGACACGTTCTTGGATAAAAGAGCATAGTGAGGGGGCACTCGCTGCTTCATCTCATGTATGATTCCTGAAACCCAGAGGCTGAGAAGCCGTTTGTCTGCAGGATGGGAGTCACTTCCAGCCAAGGTCCCTGTGGGCTCTGGGTGGACTGGAGCCGTGGCTCTGAATCCTGGGTGTCTCCAGCACCGTGTGAGCCAGCTCTGACCTTGCTGGAATGGGTCCCCTCTTGGGAATTATGTTTTCTCATTGAAAGAAAAAAAAAAAGGTAAAATGTATCTTAGAAAACTTGCTAGGACTTGAGTCTTTCTATGGTAAGAAATGGGAGTCTAGCAAGTAAAAAGTGCTGTAAGTTATAGATAAGAGCCTATCTATACTTAGAACCACCTGCACTGGATGGGGGCGGGGGCTCTATAATTAAAATTAGTAACCAAAAAATGGCCCATGGGAATTTCCTCGAACCAGATCCCTTGGCCTCTTGTAGGTTTATCTTCCATCCACACTGTTCTGACCAAGAACATACCATAGCTTTAAGAAATACTCGTCACTCCGGTTCTGCTTAAACTAAGTACAAATGCTCAGGAAGTCGACAGATCTGTCTACTTAGAATACAAAGTCACACAAGGAACTCAAGAAGCACCATCATTTGAAAAAGCAAGCCACCAGGAAAAACACTTGCTCCTGTGGGCAACAACATTCGCCTCATCTCTGACCTCGGTCAGGTTCTTTGTCCATGACTATCTTGTAGAAATAGAAGCCGTAGATGAAGGTCCGCCAGACTTCACCAGATGCGTGTGTGATGAGCTGTTCTTCCAGCATTTTCTAAAAGGAGAGACATTGAAACTCTGAAATTCCTGTGGAGGGACATCTTAGAGGTGCAGCCCTCAGTTCCCCGGAGTCAAGGAAGTGACCTGAACATTGAGGAGACCCTACTCTTCACCCCCCATCAGCCATGATGATTGCTCTTTGATAAATGCTGCTCCTGATGTAAATTATATTATACAATGCAAATGCATACTAGAGTATCATCAATTATTTCAAACATACAGGGAAGTATAAAGACAATCCATGTATACCACCACGCAACTTCAACAAACTTAATATTTTGCTATACTGACTTCAGATCTTTTAATTCAAAGACAAAACAAAATATTCTGTGGACTCTCCCGTGTCCCATTCCTCTTCCTCTCTCACCAGAAATAAATGGTTAGTGTAACATTATTCTCATGCATGTTTTTAACAATTTTATTATACACACATGTATTGATAGAGAATGAGGTATTTTTGTGAGATTTTAAATTTTAAATAAAGGGCGTAATACAAAAGAAAGAAAGAAAGAAAAAGAAAAAAAAAAAGAAAAAAAAGGGCATAATACAATTATCATTTTGTATATTGGATTTTCACTCAACACCCTGCTTCGGACATTTGTCCATGTTGATACATGTCCCTCCAGCTCATTCATTTTAACGGTTGTAGAAGCATTGCATTGTGTGAACAAGGAAATCTGATTCTCAGGGAGATGGGAGTATAAGTTTAGGGCAAAGGCCTTTAAAAACTCCCTAAGAGAACCTCAAAGAGAGAACTGATGATTGCATGCTTATTCAAATCAGTTACTGATTTTACGTTTCAGGAATGACAAGCCTGCTATTCAGCAAATGGTACTGATTTCTGTGTGGACAGGATGGTGTGAAACACATCAGCCAACTTGACCTTTCCTATTCTCCTCTCCAGTTTAATTCCAGTTCTGAACAGTGTCATTAAATTTAGCAAGTGTTTTCTAGGTGCCTACCATGTGCCAAACAGCATGGTGATATGGAAATGGGATGATAAGAGGTAGCCCAGGGACGCCTGGGTGGCTCCGTCAGTTAAGCGTCTGACTTCGGCTCAGGTCATGATCCCAGAGTCCTGGGACCGAGTCCCAAACCGGGCTCCCTGATCGGCAGGAAGCCTGCTTCTCCCTCTGCCTGCCGTTCCCCCTGCTTGTGCTCTCTCTGACAAATAAATAAAATCTTAAAAAAAAAAAAAAAAAGGAAGATAGCCCAGCCCTCAAGAAGCCCAGTCAAGGTGGGAGACAGTGGAATGAGACAGGCAGAATCTTCTTTTTGTTGTGCCAAGTGCTCTGACAGAGTAAGGACCGGGTGCCAGAAGGTCCCTGAGGCAGAGGCTTGGGAGTTGACCAGAGGGAGATGGGGGCTAGAGGTCAGAGGGAAGGCAATCCCTGGAAATCTTACAGACTCCTCCAAGGTTCAAGAGTGCGGACTCCGTCCAGAACACTTCAGTTCTGATGCGACATTCTGCCGGGTGTTTAAGTCAAGGAAGGTATAGTGTCTTTCAAATCAAGACCTGCGTGTTCATCGACTGCAGACAGGCCTCACACTTACTAAAAGCAGAGCCTCACCAAAACCGGCAGGTCTCGTTTACTAGAAAGACAGCTGCTTCAGAGACGGGCTCTGGTTTCACGGGGGCCCCGAGCAGATGTTCCCACGGGCCCTGCCCGCGCTGTCTCACCTGCATGATGTCGATAGCCATCGCCTGCGTCTGGACGCCCTCCACGTTGTTCACCAGCCAGTGCACCACCTCCGCACTGATGAAGCAGCATGGCGAGAGGCCCTTCTGTTCCGAGAGCAGCTGGACTCCTGTCCTGAATTGTAACGTGGCGGGCACGGAGCAGGGTTATGTGTGCACGGTGGCAACAAGCAGAAAGAGAACATGAAAAAGGAGGGACTCCCACTAGAGCATTTAATATCTGAAGTAAGGCTCCGCACGGTACAATTTCTCTACACTATTCCTAAACCCACAGAAATCTGCAAGACAGGACAAAAGGAGGTGTTATGGGGGGAAAGGAGAAGAGGAAGGAAGACGGATCTGACATTTAAGAGAATTACCTATAGCTGTCAAGCATTATACTAGGTAATTTATGTATTATTTCATTTAATCCTTAGGCCAAACCTGCGACTTAACCACAAGTATCCCATTTTACAAACAAGGTAATAAAGGCTCAGAGAGGTCAAGTAACTTATGCTGGGTCTCACAACTGGTGAACAATACAGCCAGCTATGAATCCACCAAATCACACTGCCTGAGCATCTGAGCGTCACCGTGGCTCAGGGCTGTGAGATCCTCCCGCCCTTACACTCCTACATGTGACGAACCACTTACGAGGGGTGTTTCATGGCTTCTAGGATCTCTGTCAGGGTGGAGGATGAGGTTAAGGAGCTTGCTGCCGGCTGCTGAGAGCTGTAAACAGAGTGTCCAGTCAGCAAAGCAAGGGGGCAAGAGCACGAACCTCAGGGACCATTCTCCCTACTTCTTACAGAGCTGGAGGCCAAGGATGACACTGATACTGAAGGCGTTCAAGCAAATCCTGGGCAGCTACATCCTAGGGCTATCTCACAGGGGGTTTCCTACTTCCAAAGCGTACACATTAAGATTAAAAAAAAAGAATCAAAGTGGTTTTGTGTCCAAACTTGCTTTCCTTAATAGGCATCTCCCCTTCTAATAACGCCTCAACCACTTCTAAGAGAGCTCCCTGGACAGCTCTGGTTTTACCCCCAAGACTTTCCCCACCATTTAACCTCACCAGAGAACGCTAGGTAACCTGGTAAGAACAGGGGAGACAGAATTCCAGTATCATCACTTGTCAGCCGGAGGGACTCTAGTTTCCTCATCTGAAGACGGGGATGATATTATTCCTATCTTTTGGGGGTGTTGTGAGGCTGTGCATAGGGCTGATACCCACAAAGCCCCAAATGATAAACAATACTGAACAATAACAACAACGTCAACTTTTTGAAACTCTGAGACGTTAAAGGTGCAGGTGAAGGTTGAAGAGCTGGGAGGTGTCAGGGTTCGGGTTTGACTCCAGATCTGCCTGTTTCCAGAGCCCAGATCTTTCTTCCGCCTGAGTTCTTCCTCAGTGGTCTGGCAGTACCTTTAAATATGCGTAATACTCAGCAGCTGAGCCCAGATCACTGGGCGTGGGACACTCCTAGCAGCCTACCATACCAAACCTGGGGCTTATTCCAGAAGCTCCTCAAGTCCATAAAACCTCTCCCTTTCCTCAGTCTCAGCCCCCTCTTCCTATTTGGAGGGTCCAGGACTCAGTGGAGCATTTCAGAACCTCAGGTTAAAAAAAGCCTGTGAAGACCACCCCGCACACACAAAGAGAACTTCTCTCTAAGGCCTGCGTCCCCACTACAAAAGTCTGAACAAGAGGCTGTCCCGTCTGCACGAACGTCTTCAATGGCAAAGAACTTAGCTCCTCTATGCAGCCCATTTCCCAAGGGGCAGTACCAACTGCTAGTCAGTTCTTTATCACAAAATGGGACCTGTTGTCATTTTCGTCATCGGTCCTGATTTGTGTCATTTTTGGTCTTCTCATCTCCAGCCTAAGAATCCCCAGTTTCCCTTTTCTTCCAAAAGCAGAACAAAACCTGCTGCTCAGTGAGGAAGCAGAGAAATACACTGCCTCCCTATGCAGGCCTTCCAATCTCCTCCACGTCCAGAGCCAAAACTCACAGCCGGGCTTGACGGGGATACGGGCCTGGGGGGACAAAAGAGACTAGAGCAGTCCGGGCTGTCTGCTGCCTCTGAAGTGATCCTCATCTCTCCTGGCCAGAGGGAGTCAGGTGCCCTGCACCAGATTGCAGGTAAAACCAGCAGACCGAGGGACAGAAAGGAAAGTGGGTGGCTGCTGGCTGGGGCCAGCCAGGTGAGCTGCCACGGGGGGCCTTCCGCTCTGAGATGAAGGCGTGCAGAAGTCACATCTGAGACCGTTTGGCCAAGGACTGCTCAGTCAGCAGGACAGTGAGGCGGGCAGAACACTGTAAGGCTAACACAACTGGGCAGGAAATCAAAAAGAAGTTTTTCAGATATGACGAATCGCATTAAAAGCCGGGGCTCTTTCTCAAGTAAATGAGGTCCAAGCAGCTGCTTCTTCCTCTGGAGACTCAGGAATAGGAAAAGGACAGCCGTGGTCAGATACAACCGGCCACTCATCTGCTGCTCGTTCATTTTCCTCAAGCTGTCGGTACTGACATCTGCAGTCACACACCAGGTGTCAGGCTGGGTGCTGGACTCAACAGGACAGACTGGGTCCTGGCCCCCTTCCCAAAACCCACTCCTGCACAATGCCTGACACTTCCCTGTGTCTCTGTGGGCACCTGTTAGCTGTCCGGTAAGGCAGGCAGGGCACAGATCCGTAGCCCCATCACACAGGTGCTGCTAAGACCTGAGTGCCCCGGGCTTCCAGGCAGAACTCATGGCTGAGTCAGAACGTGGGTGTGGGACTCTGGACTCCCAGGCTCCACAGCCTTGGAGACCAGACCATCCCCAGTGCCCAGGAGCATGAGTTCGGTCATTCTGAATCTCACCTGCTGTCACTGGAGTTTGCAGAGGGGAAGCTCTGTTCCCCTGAGTTCTGGGAGTTCCCAAAGGCCTGGCTGTTGCCTCTATCCACAGACTGGCCTGCGCTTACCCCCAAACTGGTGCTGTCCAACACCGGGGTGGCTGTCTGGTCCACAGACACCTGTAAGGGATTTGAAAATGAACAAAACAACAAAATTGTTTAAGGCTATTTATACACGTGATCCTTCCCATTCCTCTCTCCTTCCCAGTCCCCAGTGGTCCCTGGTGGAAGAGTTAAAGGGGTCCAGCCCAGTCTCATGAATTCTCGCACCCCACGCCACGGCTGATAGGAAACCGTCGTTCACAGAGAATCCCCAGAACCAAAGAAATGGCTCCAGCACCTGACTCAAAGCACAGATTTACACTAAAGAAAAATCTCCACAGAAATAGTAAGGAAGGCAGAAACATTCCTGTGAGACTGAGAAGCGGGAGAGAGAGAACACAATTAGAGACAAATGGGTGAATAGCCCAGCAAGTGCCCTCCCTCACCATGGCTTACCCTTTGCCACCCCAACCCTCCTTTCCTGTGTCAGTGGGACAGTCAACCTGCTAAGTGCCCAGGCTCAATCCTCAGAGGCATCTGATAGCTCCCTTCCTTCTCCAGCTTCACCTCTCAAGAGAGGCCTAGTCCTATGGCCTCGCTCACCTCTGCCGACTCACATGTATGTCCAAGTCACGCCTGTTCTCCTAGGGGAGGCTGTAACAGTCTCCCACACGACTCCCCCGACTGCAGCCTCTCCCCCTGAAGACCCTACCTGCCAGCCACCTCCATTTTCATCCTCCTAAAAAAACAGCTCTAATCCCATCACTCCGTGACTCTGAAATCTTTCAGGTCTCCCCATGAGCCTACCAAACTTGCAGAGCCTTGTGGGTCCAGCACAAACAGCCGTGACCTGTGATGGCCCCGCATGGCCTGCCACTCACCCACATACACATTTCCAGCCAAATGAGACCCCGTGTGTTTAATCCCATCTGTGTGTTCCGCCGACCTGAGGTGCCCTTCCCTACAACCACAGGCTAAAACCCCATCAGTCTTGAGGGCAATTTCAAATGCTGCTCCCTCAGTAAAATGTCTTCTGACTCCACCCCAGCTCCCAAAGGAAAACCATCTCTCTTACTCTCTACTTTGGATCCCTATAACCCCCTCCTGGCAGGTGCCAAATTTTGCTTCATGTAATATTATATCGGTCTCATTCCCTTTAAACGTCTTGGAGCACAGGACTATGACCTGTTCACCTAGAAGGGCTGTACTGTACCTCATGGCAGATATCTGGAGAGACTAGCAAGCCTTTCAGAGCACTCCAGGAAAAATCTTACTCCTAGTCCCTCTTACATGGGGTTCTTAAGTACTTCTGAATGGAGCCTTCTATTACCAAATATTTTGTTGGATGTTGTAAAAATCACTCCTTCTAAAATGGGGTGTCCCAACCTTGGCACCACTGCCATCAGGGGCCAGATGAGTCTGGGGGGGGGGGGGGCTGTCCTGTGCCTTATAAGATGTTAAGGAGCATCCCTGGCTTTCACCTACTAGATGCTGGTAATACCAGCCCCCTATCACCACCTCCTATTCCCAGCTGTGACAATTAAAAATACCTCCAGATACAACCAAATGTGCCCTGGGAAACAAAGTTGCCCCCAGTTCTTAAAGAACCATTCTCCTACATCAGGCTGAATGATTTGCAAAAAGACCACACAGACTTTGCTGGCACCATAAATACACAGAGAAATGCAGCAAGAAGCAGCTTGCAATTACCAATCACCACCTGCCTCTAACCAGCAAGACTTAGAAACGGGTACTATACCATAAAATTAAATGAGAAGAAGCTAACTGAGGGGCGCTAGACCCAGCTCTTAGGTGCTACCTTCCAGACCCCTATATAGTGGGGTTAACTCTCATCTACAGCACCTGAGAACTGCCCCACCAGCCTAAACTGCCAGAAATTTACATGATTCCTACAGCTTTATTTTAGCAGGAATGTGGTTCAGGAGTTATCCTCTGAATCAGAAATTGGCAAACATTTTTTGTAAAGGAGCAAAGGGCAATTATTTTAGGCTTTGTGGGCTAGATGGCCCTGTTGAAACTACTCAACTCAGCATGAAGGACAAAAGCAGCCAGAAAATGTAAATGAATGGGCGTGGCTCTGTTCCGGTAAGAATTTATTTACAAAAGCAGATGGTGGGTCAGATTTGCCCCATAGCTTCCTGATCCCCTGTACTGTATCATATGATGTCCATCTTTCAAGAGGCTGCTTAGATCTTAATACCATGAAAGGTTATGCTTCCCCTGAGCAAATGGTTTGCCTTGATGACCACTCTGAATCCTGGAATAGATATTTCCCACTTTTCTTTGGCTCCCAGAGAGTTCAGGACTGAATTTAGCACAAAACTCTAGATAATTTATAAGACCTCAGGTGACGTCCTATCTTATGTTTTTCTTTTCCTATATTTCCCCATTTAGTCACATTTTATTCTGGAGGTTGCATTTACTTCTGTAATCTACCTGAAGTAACTTTCGGAATAAACAGAAAGCCAAGGAAAGCTGGATAGACAGAAGGGCAGTCTTTGCGCAGAGGCCTAGAACAGGCAAATAGAGGGAGGTGCTTGGTGTTGGATGCAACTCCATTAAAAAAAAAAAAAATCATTTTAAAGTAATCCCTACACCCAAAGTGGGGCTCAAACTCACAACCCAGAGATCGAGTCACATGCTCCACCAACTGAGCCAGCCAGGCACCCCAGAGGCAACTCCATTTTAAGAACCTTGTCCCAAATCCTCCTTACAGAGGGATTCCATGTAACTTGAGTAGACACCCCCGCCTCCAGGAGCTACAGTTGAATCTCTCTATCCTCTTTTGAGTAGGCTACAGTTAGGGACTTGCTTCCAAAGAACAGAGTATAGAAAGGGAAAAATAGTAACTTCATAATGGAGACAGGTGACAAATACTACATCACCAAGTGATGAAGGTTCCTGTGACCAGTGATGTGTGGATCCCATGTACCCCCTGATATGATGTGATGAGAAGCATACTTCACCGCTGAGGTAGTCTTGTCAAGAACCTATAACTCTACCATGAGAAAAACATCAAACCAGCCCAGAATCAGAGGCATTCTGCAGGATATCTATCCAGGGCTCCTCAAGACTCTCTACGTCATTAAAAAACAAGGAAAGACTGAGAAACTCACAGACCAGAGGACACTGGGGAGACATGAAAACTAAATGCAACTTGGTACCCCTGGATTGGAGACTGGAACAGAAAAAGGACATTAAGAGACAAACTGGTGAAACCCAAATAAAGTCAGGGATTTAGTTAATTAAACAAACCCTCATCAGCAACACCAATCCCCAGTCTCCTTCCCCTTTCCCACACGCCCAAAGCCGTGGGAGAAGATGAGGGATGGAGCTCCACCAGGGATGTCTTAGAGGTTAGCACCATCTACAACAGGCACCCCCAAGGACCCTCCAACTTGTGTGCCTGTCAGAGCCCCACTTTCTTATGCTGGAGGACTGTCAGCCACCAGGAAGCTGCCAGATCCGCCAGCCCAGCACTCTAACTGTACCTCAAGGGTGGGTAGAGACATAACATACTGCTATGTCTTACCTGGAGACAAAATAGGCTTTCCCCTCACCTGGCTCCTTTAGGGCATTCAGAGGCATTATAAAGGGACCCATGACAGAATCTCATATTCAGAGAGCTCGGGAGTAACTCCCAGCTCCATAGCCAGGTTTCCCGAGGTTTGTAATATCAGGGAAGGACGGAATATCCTTCCAATCAAACCTCTCCCCGCTACCCTCATGGAGCTTGCCATGTGGGAGTGGGAAGGAAAAACAGACATTAAACAAGGAATGTCCATATTAGGACAGCTCTATGCCCAGGAGGAGCTCGAGATTTCTGATCTCAATTGAACCACATTTTCTTCACAGGTATATCCTCCCTCTCCTATATGTCCATCCCAGCCTCTGATTCTGAGTGGTTATTTATATTTTCATATCTCAGCACCACTCTAAAAAAAAGGAAGAGATTTTCAATAAATAGACATATAATAAAATAAAATAAATACATGAGAAAATCCAGTGAACAATGATAGAAAAAGTGAGAAAAAGTGTAAACAAGGGTAGGAAAAACATGACATTCTAGAGTCTCAATAAGTACTTCTGGGCGCCTGAGTGGCTCAGTTGGTTAAGCGACTGCCTTTGGCTCAGGTCATGATCCTGGAGTCCCGGGTTCGAGTCCCGCATGGGGCTCCCTGCTCGGCGAGGAGCCTGCTTCTCCCTCGGACCCTCCCCCCTCTTATGCTCTCTCTATCTCATTCTCTCTCTCAAATAAATAAAATCTTAAAAAAAAATAAGTACTTCGATGATAACATTTTAAATGTCTAGACCTGTTCCATGCAATACAGTAGCTACTAGCTATATGTGGCTATTCAAATATAAATTAAAATGTAAAATTCAGTTCCTCAGTTGTACCAGCCTCTTGTCAAATGCTCACTAGTCATGTGTGACTAGCCATCTGTGTTGGATAGCACAGATACAGAACATTTCCATCATGGCAGAAAGTTCTATTGGACAACACTGTTCTAGAGCAAAGGTGGCAAACAAAAATATGTATAGGGACCATAGATCTATATTGGCACAGCTGGCTATTAAAAAAGGAAAAGAAAAGGAAAGGCCACAGGCTGCTCCAAGGCCCTGTGACTGTTGCCGGGAAGGAAGCCAGGCCCCATGTCTAGCTTATTTTACAATACAAGAGAGAAACCTGGTTTCTGTATGAAACCTCCTGATTTTTAAATATTTCCAACCACTTCAAAAATTAAAAATGCACAGCAAGGCTGAACATGTTTTCAGGAGCTGGGAATGAAATGAATGTCCTGCACGTAAAATTGTGCTCCTGGCAAAAGTCTTGCACGTAGATTTCTGATAAGAACCTGACTGACGGTGCAGGGTTTAGGAGAGGGAAACAGTTGATTAATATGACCCTAAGGTCCTCCAGGGGTGGGGGAAACTGAGCCCCCGGGGACATGAGCTTTTTGTTCACTCAGGTCTCCAAAGAGAGAAAACAGATCAAAGGGTAAAAAGTCCATTTTTGGTCACCAACGCTGACTTCCCAGGGCTCCCACGAGCACGCAGAAAACTGCGGCCCTAACAGCCGTGGCTTCAAAGTGCACTCTGCAAAAGCCTGGGGACCTGCGGTACATTGCTGGGGCCATCACAGGGCGCACCTGCTGGGGGCTGGGAGCCTTCTCCAATCCCCCACATACTTAAGCCAGAATGGTTCCATGTTTGTCGGGTGATAGTTCAGGGTTTGGTGTAAATTATCCACCAGGAAAGAAAGGGTTCCATTTTTTTTTTTTTCTGTTCCATTGTTTAAATAAACATTTTTGTGTCTATCTCCCCCATCAGTATTTCTAAGATAGCACTTACTGAGCCCCTCCTAAATGCCAGGCTAGGTGCTGAAGAATCAACAGGGAGCAACACAGACATGGCAGCCGCCCTATGAGCGCTTACAGGCTTACGGTCTCATGAAGTCGGGCACTAATCAAATCCAGTCCTACAAACACAGAGGTAGAACTGGGAGAAGAGGGGAAAGGAGGAGCACCGGAGCTGTGTGACTCTAAGACGGAGGATTTCACTAGCTGGCCAGGAGCTAACCAGGCACAGAGGGAATAGTGTGTGCAAGGCATTGCGGCAGGAAAGCTGGTGCCTAGAGCAGTGTGGAGAAAGGTTCCTGTCACCAGAGCCCCAGAGTGAAGAAGAGGATGACAGAAGACAAGACTGGAAAGGGAGGGAGGGCCTTGATCATGGAGGCCCTTCCAGGCCATCGTAAGTATTTTGGCCTTTATCCTAAAGGAAAGAAAGGATAGACTGAATGTGTGCCCCCAAAACTCATATGTTGAAGCCCTAATCCCTAAGTGATTATATTTGGGGGTGGGGCCTTCGGGAACTGATTAGGTTTAGATGAGGCCATGGGGGTAAAGCCATGATGGGATTAATGTCTTTATAAGAGAAGAGACCAGAGCTCGCTCTGTCTGCCACCTGAGGACACAGGAGAAGGTGGCCCTCTGCAAGCCAGAAGAGGGCCCTCACCAGGAAGTGAATGTGTCATCACCTTGATCTTGGACTTCTCAGCCTCCAGAACTGTAAGAAGCCAATGCGCTGTTTAAGCCCCTAGTCTATGGTGTTCTGTTACAGCAGTCCAAGCTAATACACCGTGGAAAGGTAAACCCTGGATGCAGGCTGGGAAACAGACTGACGAGGGCCAGGATGGAAGCAAGGAGACCATGCTGGAGGCTCCTTCAGGACCAGGATGAGAAATGGTCATAGGGACTGGGGGCGGGGCGGTGGTGATGGAAGTGAAAGAGAGAAGCAGGTGAGTCCTTACTGGACTGAGCCCCTGAGCCCCATGCCTGCTTGTGAGAGTAACTGGCTGGGGGTCAGGGGATGGGGGGAGGAAAGAGGGCCTAACATCAGCTCAGGCCTCCGGTGGCAGGAGCCTGTTCTGCTTGACTGTGATATTCCCTCAGGCTCCAAACTGCAGACTAAAGGTATCAGGCTGACTTCTGAGGAAAATCTCATTACCAAAGGCTTCTCATGCCCTCCAAATTCTTATGTCAGTTTGTGATGATAAAAATCGATTTCCAGAGAGCAGGGCACAGAGAGAACTGTGTAGTTCTGTTCCAGTTATCAGACAGAGTGACGTGTTCATTATCATTAGAATGATGAATTGGTGGCACAAGGAACCTATTTTCCAAGACCAGTGCACAGCCCTGTTCCCTGGAACCCTCTGCGCACTGCTGTCTGTTTTAATTTTACAGGCACTTCCTACCCTGAGCAGAGTCAGAGTTTGGGTGATGCCCTCCTCCCCCTTGGCCACAAGGAACCCCTTCTCAGCAGAGAGCTATTGTGAAGGGCAAAAATCACAGGCAACACCCTGGCGACTCAGAGCTGCAGGACTTACTTTTATGAGGTCCAACAGGGTCACCCCAGAATTTCAGAGATAAAAGGCATAAGGGAGGTCACCCAGGCCCAGCACATTTTTACACACACACACACTCAGGGAAAATAGCTGACTGGCCCAATCAAGCTGGTTCACTACCTGGTACCCCCAGCCCCCGTCCCCCCCGCCTCTCCCACACACAGATAACACGTATGGGGGATTTCCTACGTGCCAGGGTCTGAGCTAACCACACAGATGCTTCATCTCAGTTCCCTCTCGCAGCAATCCTACAAAGAAAACACAATTAGTCCCATTCTACAGATGAGAAACCTGAGGTTCAGGGAGGTTAGTATAGCTGCCAAAAGGCTCACAACCAGTCTGATGCCAGAGCCTACACACTGACAGTCTTTTTTTTTTTTTTTTTAAGAAAAAAAATTTTTTTAATCTACTTACTTGACAGAGAAAGAGAGAGTGGCAGGCAGAGGGAGAGGGAGAAGCAGGCTCCCTGCCGAGCAGAGAGCCCAACGTGGGGCCCGATCCCAGGACCCCGGGATCATGACCCGAGCCAAAGACAGATGCCCAACTGAGCCTTCCAGGTGCCCCTACTGACAGTCTTTTAACATGTAGCACCATTCTCTTAAGGAGCTCATGACACACTCTTTGTACTTCCTCGTCCGGGAATTAGGGTGGAGAGCAGGGGCTGCAGGAATGGGGGAGTAGGCTCTAATAAGCAGCTGTCTGAAATGGACACGGAAACCTGGCACAGTAGGAATCCTATCCTAATCCCAGCCAGTATCTGGCCACCACATCCCATGCAACATGCAATATTGTTCCTGCCTCAGGCTTTATTAGAAGTGTGTTACCTAAGTTTCCAAATATGTGGGGCTTTTCTGGTTATCTAGTTGTCCTTGACCTGCTACTTAACTGCTTTGTGCACAGAAAAATGCTTTATAGGATTTCATTCCCTTGAAGTCTGTTGAGAAATGCATATTCTTTCTAATCCTCAAAACTACACTACAAAGAAGATATTTTTATTTCCTTCAAATGAGGAAACTGAGGTTCAGGAGGTTAATTCACATGCCTAAAGCAGCTCCCTGGTACAGTGCTGAAGACGAAATCTGAAAGGAGCCCTCTGACTTCAGTGCCCCTCTCCCTGCACCGTGTTAGAAAACAAACACAGCAAATTCCATGTTACGTATCTTTTAACACAACAATAATAAATAAAACAAACAAAAACAAATCAAGCACAATTTCATTTTGTATCAGTATAGAGGATCCCTTACTATATACGAGCAGAGACAATTTTTTGATTTATATGTAAGCTTAACAACACACTTGGCCAGTCATATAAACTTTATTCACGTGCCTCTCCCAACAGCTCATTTTTATATGTGATTTCCAACTGTGAGAACTTGTCATTTTTGTTCCATCTGGAATTCCGCCATGTGAAGCTGTGGGGACTGCTACATTATTACGGGACTCATAAAACAATTCTCTTCTGGCTCTGCTGATTTTTCTTATGTTAAATTCTAACCCAAGTCCAAAACTTTTCACCAGAGTCTCTTGTTAGAAAGCAAAAGGTTAATAAGTCCACCCTGAGTTTGATTTACACCAAAAATGCAGCATACCTCCCACACTCAGAGATCAGAGATTCCTGATTAGAACTCAGATCCCGATCAGGATTTGGCCAGGGTCACACAGCTCACTGGGAAAAGGCAAGCACAGACCTCTGAAGACCTGCACAGACAGGCACGGCATCACCCGACCTCTTAAGAAAGGGAAGACTCCAATGCTCACTACCCCTTTTCCCTCCAGGCACAGTGTGCTAAATGGTGCAGGGGCTCAGCCACTCACGACTTGTGTGCCTTTGACCAGGTAATGTATTAAGCCTCAGTTTCTTTATCTGGAAAATGGCGTGATAACATCTACACCTCATAGACTGTTGTGAAGACTGTGTGTGCAAAGCCCTTTGCACAGTAGCCGACAGAGTAAGGACTCAATGTTGGCTTTCTGACTTTCACCAAATAGGGATCCCTTAACCTTTGCCCTTGAACCCCCCAAGTCCCATCCTCCTTAGTCCACCTGTTTCTCCATAAACCCTCTCAACTCTTTCAAATCTCTGTAACTAAGTCAATTTCATATACTTAGGGGCCTCGATAAAGGGCAGAGAGTCCAGTTTCTCTTCCCCTAGGACGTGTCAGAACAGTAATTACTAAAGCCAATTACAGAGCAGGGGTCACGAGTCAAGCCTGTTGGTCCTGGATTTAAATCCCAGCTCTACTCTGTACTGTGTAAAGCACAACTTCTTTGTCCTCCAATTTCTCCATGTATCAACTTAGGATAAATTAACTCACAGGCCATGTAGTGAGGATGAAATGAGAGAATACTACGTGTTTGGCACAGAGCAACTGAAGACTGTTTAATCTTGGAAGGCCTATGGAGGTCTGCTCTAAACCCTTTATTTGACAAATGAGTTAAGGGAAGTCTAGAGGCGAGGCGAGCTGCCCAGGTTCATCCACCATTAGCCTATGACGAAGCGTATGCCTATTGATAAATGCTTGCTGTTTCTCACCACTTCCTGCCACACTGCTATGAATTTATCAGGTTATACTTGGAGGAAAAAAGTTAAGTGTTCAGTTCTTAAGAAAGCATACTTTACGTTGCTTATATTATATGGACAAAACACCTAAAAGGGAAGATGCTGCTGATGTGGCAGAGACTCAGTGGCAACCACACGGAACAGACAGGCAGACTTGGGACACGCGAGCATCAATGCTGATGTGCTCGTCTGCTCTCCTGCATTAACCATTTGCATCCCCCTTTGCCGCCGCGGACCCCACGGGAGGGACTGCACACCTCTGAGACCGAATTCAATTTCAGCTGCCCTTCAAACTCAGTTTCAGCCCACTTCCATGTGTTCAGAGCCGAGCAGAAGGCCTCTGCTGATGGGACAGGCATGCCCGGGCTGCAGAGCCCTCCGAGTTTGACTGACCTGTGGGTAGAAGGCGGATGACGCTGTGCGCGGGCTGCGGACAAACTCCATAAAGAAGGCCCCGTCCTGAAGTCAGAGGAGGAGGAAGCAGCAGCAGCAGCAGCGAATGCGAGGGAGTGAGGGGCGAGTGTGGACCCATGGTGAGCCGTCGGGGGGAGGGGAGGTGGCGAAAGAAAAAAATAAAAATAAAAACAAGGAGGGAAGGAGAGAAACAAGGGCACGTGAGGGGAATGGAGGGGAAACAGAGAGAGAGAGAGATATCCACCCAGAAAGACCATATCCAAATGCAAAGCATTAGCGGGAACTCACACCTTCCTGGGCAGAATGTCCCATCTGTGTGGGAGCAAGCACAGGGATAGAAGGTGCGTCCAAGCTCCCTCAGGTCTCATCAGAGCCCGGCTTGGATGTTGCACCCTCCCACATAGCTCTGAACTTTCTTCAGACCTATGTCAACAGAGAGGAAAAGGCCACAGAGCTGCTTGGTGGGGATGGTGGGGGAAAGCCTTCAGGGGTCGCTTCCTGGCCTCCCACCTGGCTGGGTGACCAGCAGCCCTCTTGGAGACATACAGAGGTTTGAGGTTTTCAGTTAATAAACATGGCAGCCAGATGGGAGAAGAGGATTCAACAGCAGGAAAAGTTGGGATCCAGAAGCAGCAATACCTTCTCCTCCACTGGTTTGTGTAACAAAATAACCAAGAAGCTGAGACATATATAGTGTCAGAAACATATGCATTCATAGGGTGGGGGTGGGGAGGTGGGAGCGTTCTGAAGCTACCTTCCCCTCCCAACCCTTGTCTTGTGGGGTCCAGGCTGCCATGTATTTGAAACAAAAATGACATAGAGGACTTTCCTGAAGACCCCTCCTTTCATCTTTCTTAAAGTCAAGAAGTGTCTTTTTGTCCCTTCCAAATATTTTTACTTGTTAGTTAAATTCTATCACTGAAATTTGGAAATGGCACTTGATAAGTCTGAAGTTCCGCTTTCTTACAACTTTTCTTCAATTCTCAAAGTAGAATCACTGAACTATGCGGGGGTCCATTTTATCAATACTGCTGCCATTTCCCATCAACCACTTCGAACTCAAGTAACAAACCATGGACACGCGTGGCTATGGAGATGCAATTTCAGGGACCGCTCTCTGCACCCTAACACAAGATGCTAACTGGAGACACTGTTGGCATTTCTGAGTATATCACCTAGAGGCGTTCCCTTTGACCATCTCATAACATCTTCGCTTCCCTTTGACCATTTGGGGATCTACATCTGCCACAAATGATAATCACCCAGGTGGATTTTAGCATTCAGTTGGAAAATGAGAAGAATGTTCTAAACGGCAATCTAATATTTGGCCATTGGTGCATTTTAACCTTAATGCTTGTGGTTCTATAAGTTCTCTACTTCTCAGGCCTGTCCCAGACACTGGTTCTCATCCTCAAAGATGGCAATAAATATGGGTAACAGCTAGTGGGTAGCACACAGGGTGCCTATGCATTCTCACTGTTTCATCTGTGTCCCTTCTCTGCTAGAACATATAGAAGCAGAGGGGCTAATGCTGCTGAGATTTATGTATATGTGCAAAGATTCTTTCTTGCCGGACAGATCATTCTTTATGCAGAGACTATCCTTGGGACTATACCTAAAGTCACTTCCTAGAGCTGGGTGAGCAAACTACAACCTGCAGGCCACTGGTGTATTATAGTCTGTAAGCTAAGGGTGGGTTTTAAAATTTTAAATGGATATAGAAGTACCTAACATTAAAAAAAAAAAAAGTGCCTACATATAGCCCTGATCTTGCCTCGGCTCACAAAGCCTAAAATGTTTATTTAGATTTGCCAACCTCTGGTCTATAGAATACATAAGCTGCTTATAGTCTCAGTTGATACTCACTCTTTCTTGGATTTTATTTTATTTTTTTTTTTTTAAGATTTTTATTTATTTGACAGAGAGAGACACAGCGAGAGAGGGAACACAAGCAGGGGGAGTGGGAGAGGGAGAAGTAGGCTTCCCGCCAAGCAGGGAGCCTGACGCAGGGCTTGATCCCAGGACCCTGGGATCATGACCTGAGCCGAAGGCAGACGCTTAACGACTGAGCCACCCAGGCATCCCTCTTTCTCGGATTTTAATCCCTCCATCCTTGTGGGATAAATTTATCCCAAGGAAATAATAAGAGAGGTGGTCAAATAATTATGTGCATGGACGTAGTTTGCAGTATTATTTATAATTGTGATACCGGGCAGAATAACTGTAAAAACTTAAGGAATAATTACCAAACTTCTTTTTAAAAATCAGAAACCATCTACATTTTTAACAAAAAATATAAATGAAGGTCTAGCCATATGATGAAATATTATGTATTTTTTAAAAATCATGCTTTTGAAAAATACTTAATGACTAGAAAATTTTCAAGGTAAGAAGTGAAATAAACAAATCCATAGACAGATCTACAAGTATACAAGTTGGCCACAGTTTTGAAAAATAAAATATATCTATTGAATCTCCTTCATCTTCTAGTGATAGAGACCAGGTAAGAGAATGCACAGTCAGCTCACCGTGACGCCCATACCAGAATGATCTCACACTCTGAATTTCCCTGAATGAGTAGACAGAGCGAAGTTTATTGGTCTTAAAGGATACAAAAAGCCTGACCTATGGAGTTTTGGGCCCCTTTACTGTACTTGCTATTCCATACAGAGGCCCAAGGCCCACGTTTTGATCTTTTCCCCCAGGAGATGCTTCCATTTGACTATATTTCTCAGGAGTTTAAGCAGACTGATAGGAATTTCTTTAACAAAGAGTGAGCTCTCATAGGAGCTGCCCCACCAGCTTTCTACCTCCTGTCTGGGAGAGCCAAAGATGTGGCTGAAGGAAAACCAGATGGCCAATTTCACAGCTCAAGCCAGATCTTGGGACTTGACCAATATAGTTGAGCTTGACTATATTGTATCTGCATTTATCTAACAGTTAACTTCCTTACAACTGCGAGCAGAAACTGCTTCCACAAAAATCATAATGCTTAAGAGGGTTTAGGGTAGAATTCATCCAAATCCTCAGCACATTTCATCCCTGGATTCGAACGACCCTCCACATCGGGTCCCTGAGAGCACGAGGCAGCTCCGTGCTGGAGTGGCCCCCTTTACCTTTCGTGGGCTGTCCACGTAGGTGGGAGTCATGGCAACACTGCTGCTCTCAGCTGGCTGGGAGGAGCTCTTGGCACCAAGCACAGCTGCCTGCTGTTCTCCTAGACACCTGAAAGATGAAAAACACGTCTGTAGCTTGCTGAAAGCCCCCTGGTAAAGGGTCCACGTCAGCCAAGATGAAATGAAGGCAGTTCTGTTGTCGGCTCTGAAACACACACTTGTGCTGTTTCTCCTTCAGGCCCGACAAATACCCTTAATTGCCTTCATTGTCCTGAACAATCAACAGTCCTCCAAGGTAAAGAAGAAAAGAGCCCAGTTTATTTATTTATTTTTTAAAAGATTTTATTTATTTATTTGACAGAGAGAGACACAGCGAGAGAAGGAACACAAGCAGGGGGAGTGGGAGAAGGAGAAGCAGGCTTCCGGCCAAGCAGGGAGTCCAATGAGGGGCTCGATCCCAGGACCCCGGGATCATGACCTGAGCTGAAGGCAGACGCTTAACGACCGAGCCACCCAGGCACCCCGAAAGCACCCAACTTAAAAAGCACTTATGGCGGTACCTATTACTTTGAAAAGTGATGTGACATGGTGTGAGTGACTCCATCCATAAACACCATTTTTTTAATCTGCTGGGAAGACTTGTTCTCGGTTTTTCTTAAATATACCAGCAGAAGCACATTCTGAAAATTAGGGTTGCATTAACGTATGACATAAACTATATGAGGAAATGTGTTGACTCCCCATACATTTGGAAGGTTTGTATGTTAATTTTTCAAATGCACGCCCTTATATCCCTGCCCCACCCCCCCAACCACACAAATCTAACAGGCACTATCTCATGACCCAAGACAGCTATGGTTTCTTAGGACATCTTATCCCATCTCAGTTCTGATGCACATAAAAGCATATTTCCATGTTTATTTTCCTTTTCTCTGTACTAAAAATAACTATGGGTCACTGTAACTTAAATGCTCCCCCAAATTAGACTGCTTCAACACATCACTGAATTTTTATTTCATAGATTCCAGAAGTCTCAGGTTATATATAGTCTCAAATCTTCATTATTATTGCAACATATACTTCATGTGGTGGACACTGTGAGGCACGGCCCAGATCCCTCTGCTGTGGCCTTGCTGCCACAGTGGCTGGGCATATTGTCCAGCTGACTCAGCTGTCAGCCCCTTCAGGGACAGCCCCAGCTGCAGAGCTCTTGCTGCCCCACCCCCCACCCCGCAGTGGCCCATAGACAATGAATGATCAATGAGGGGGTGTATAGGTCTGGCCATGTTGGTCCAACTGGGCTCATCCCTGAAGCACTTATGTTCTAGCTCCAGGGCTTGAGTGAGGTGGCCCAAGGCTGTCCCTGGCCCTGCGCTGCACCTGGACTTCTCCCTCTGTCCACTTCCTCCTCCCTCCCGCACGTCCTGAGCCCACGGACTTGCCTTAATAAACATCCTGCATGTTAAACTCCATCTCAGTCTGCCTCCCCAAGAACCCAGTCTGTGAGACTGCCCTACTCTTACATTCTGACATGTTTGTTACAGATTGTCAAGTAATCTCATACCGGAGATTAAAAATCAGTTTCCATGGTAACCTGTTATACTTTTTCCCCCCTACTTTGTATTATGGAAAAATTTCAAACACAAACACAAGTAAAAAGGCTAAGATAGTCCCTACAAACCCAGCCCCCCAAACTATATACTTAGAGCCAATCATGTTTCATCTATACCCCTTATCTACACATCCCAATTATTTTGACGCAAAACTCATACATATTATTTCATCCACAAGAACTTCAGTATGCACTGCATCCCTAAAAAAAAAATAACTTTTGAAAAAACATAACCACAATTCCAACACACTTGAAAATTTTTTAATTTTCTAATATTGAATATTTCACCAACTGTCTCCCCAAAGTCATTTGTACAGTTTGTTCAAAACAGGTTTCAATTAAGGTCCCTACGTTGCAGTAAGTTATGTCTCTTAATTCTCTTTTAAACCGTAAATTCCTCTTCATTTCTCTTTATCTTTATAATTTATTTGTCGAAGGAAGTAGCTCATTTGTCCTGTAAATTCACACAGTCTGGACGTGTTGATTTTCTCCCCTTACTGTTTATCATGTTCCTCTGTGCCTTGTTTACTTACTTCCTGAGAACTAGAAGTTCTATCTAATGGTTTGAGCAGTTCAGGTTCAATTTTGGGCAAGAACTCTTAAGTGGTGTTGTGTATTTCTGTCCGGAGGCCTGTAATGTCTGGCCCTCTCTCTCTGGTGATATTAGTGGCCACTGGTGAACCCTGTTAGATCCACAAGTTTGTTAAAGATCACACATGGTAATAGTCTATCATTCCTTCAGTACCTATGAGCTGCAATACTGAACAAAGACAAACCTCCCTACACCAATTACTTGTTTACCCTGAGGTATAATTCATAGAAGAAAAGCAGAACAAATGCTCAATTCTTTCCCATGTCCCTACACCACACTGTCTCTCTCTATCACATTGAAGGGTGTCTTCCTCTGAGCCTCATCCACAAATGCACACTGTGACATTCTCTCATACTTCCCCAAGGCTGCGGGGACAGGAAGCCCTGGTTACCCCGCCCCCGTGTCCCCTCAGACAACATGACAATCGCCATTTACTGAGTTGCCTTCCTTGTGGGGACCTGTGGACTAGGAATCAGGGATTCAGAGGCGAGTAAAACCCTGTCCTTGCCCTTGGAGGCTCCCTGTCTAATGGCTCAGAAGAAGGGAACCTGCCCGAAAACAAGCAGTTATACTATACATATGTACATGTGAAAACATACACGGAGGCACACTGCCTTCTGCCGGGATGGAGTTGCCGGCCAAGCCTCCACAGAAGCAGTGACAATAGCCTTTTGGTGGTCTCTGTCCTGACTTGGCTGTCACCGGGTTATCCTCATCGATTAGGAGCAGCTGAGCCAGAACCAGCTGCCCAGACTGGTCCCAGCCATGCAATGGGCAGAAGGCTGAGACTTCTGGGGCCTCTCTCTACCTTCCACAAGAGCCTGACAAAACGTACATGACTTCAGATACAGACTAGAAGAGAACTGGAAGAAACAGACACGATTTATGGTAAGATGGCAGGACTACAGATGACATTTTATAAATTCTTTTCCATATCGTTATAGCATTGTTTTTCATAATAAATAAAATTGGATCTGCTTGGTGCAGCAAAAGCAAAAGAAAAGCACACAAATAAAAAACACTGTGAGCAAACATTATATAAAGGTCTGGCTCCCTCTACTCTACCTCCTGCATTGAGAAAACGTAGCAAGTCACCCAAGAGCAGTCATCTGGGGAGAGAATAAGTCTCGGGTCTCTCTGTCCTGCTTCCTGCTGTGAGGTTAGCTGAGAGTCTCTCCCTACACATGGGGGGACACTACCACCCCAACTACCCTTCCTCTTCCAGTCTGAGCAGAAAGAGGCTCCTTGGAGCATGTTAAATGATGACTCACTGACAAATTATAATAAGATCCCCCCCACCCCCAGTTTCACACCCCTCCCAGCAACATATGTTCCTTGTTCTTTTTTCCAGCGGGAAAGATCTGTGATTAGTTACAGGGAGAACCTGCCAGGCTGAGTTCTGGGCTCTTCCCTTGGTCAGATAAAGGCAAATGGACCCAATTCCCTCAGTAATGAGCCCAACATTTGCCTACACCCCCCAGTGTCCCTGCCAGGTTCCCTTCTCTCCCTGTGTCCCTTCCTTTCCATTCTTTATCACCCTCTCTCCAGCTTCTGTGGCCTCTTGCCTGACTAGTGAGAGACTGCCAAAGGGTCTCTGCCTCTTGGGGCCCACCTCCCAGGCCTTCCTATACATGGGGCTCATCTCAGAAAACACTTCTGCCAAAGACACTGACTGGATATTTCATGATATTAAAGAATGACTATAACCTTTTAGACAAATTACAGTATTAGGATACTTTTTTTTTTAAAGGGGTACTTCTCTTTCAGTGATACATACTGAAATATTATAGATGAAGAAATATGATGCCTGAAATTTAATAAAGAATAAAAAGGGAAGGTGAGAGCAATGCATATGTTGCAATAAATGAAATAAGATTGGCCATGAGTTGATAATCATCGAAGCCGTGTGATAGGTAAACAGGGATTTATCATACTAGTCTAGTTTATCTGTTTGAAATTTTCCATTAAGGGCGCCTGGGTGGCTCAGATGGTTAAGCGTCTGCCTTCAGCTTAGGTCATGATCCCAGGGTCCTGGGATCGAGTCCTGCATTGGGCTCCCTGCTTCTTGGGACCCTGCTTCTCCCTCTCTCTCTCCCTCTGTCTCTCATGAATAAATAAATAAAATCTTTAAAAAAAAAAAGAAATGAAATTTTCCATTAAAATTTAAATTTTCCATTAAAATAAAAAAACTTGCAAAGGATCCCTCTTGCTATGAGAATGTGTAAGGACAGCTTGGCATCCAACTTCCCACCTGTCTGTCCAATTGCATCTCCATGATGCCTCAAGCTCACTCAGTGTGACTTTTGGAAAGCCTAATGTGCACAGGTTCCTGCTGGGCACCACACAGCCCAGACAGACAAGGTCTAGCCTCCCCTAACATCTGTACAGGGACCCTCAGCATCCCTTCCTCTATCATTCCATGACTACTTACCGTGCACATCCTATGTGCCAGGCACAACACACAGCCTCTACTCTCAGAGCACAGGCAAGCCAGGGGGACCGTGAGCAAACCTTGGAGAATTCTGGAAAGGGCTCTGATGGATGTCGGCCCAGGATGCTAGGAAGCACAGAATCTGAGTTGGCTGGGAGGATGAAGGGGCAGGGAAGGCTCCCAGAGTGGGTGCCACCTGCACACGGGAGGTACTTTCTCCTCTTGCCCAAGTCCCGTACCACTCCCCCACCCCCCGTATAGATGCTTCCTTTCCTGCAAGGCCAACTCAAATCCCCACTCCTGGGATGCTGTCACTGCCCTCCCAGGCAAGATGTGGCCCTACCAGTGTCCTGGGAAATGCAGCACTTAATGTTTAGGAAGGGACCACACAAATGCCTAAAGAAGCTGGTCAGGTCACACACCTGAGGGAACAAGGCAAGTCCAAGATTAGTGGGTGTGCTGGTTCTCTGGTAAACTAGAGGGCACATGCCCATTCTAAAGGACCAGCCTTCCCATGGCTGGGTATGCATGTGGACCCAGTACTATAACTGAGGCTCTTCTATTTCTCAAAAGGCTGGATTTTATCTATTATCTGTAATACAGTGTTGTGCTATATTATCTGTAATATATTGTTTTATATATAATATAATCATGTATCATGTTGTGTATACTATATAATTTCATATAAAATCCAAATTTGTATTTGAAATCTTCAAACTAAAAAAATGTGGCTCAGATATTTTAAAAATATTTTGTGCCTTTAGGGCAGTGCAACTACTCTGTAATGGTAGCTACATGTCATTATAAATTTGTCTGAAACCCACAGAATATATACCACCAAGAGTGACCTGTAAGGTAAACTATGGACACTGGGTGATGATGATGTGTCAGTGCACCTTCATCAATTATAACAAATGGCCCACTCCGCTGGGGGTGTTGACAATGGAGGAATCCATGCAGGTGTGGGAGACAGGGTGTATATGAGAAATCTCTGTTCCTTCCATTCAAGTTTGCTTTGAACCTACAACTGCTCTAAAAAATAAAATCTACTACAACAAACAAACAAAGAAACCTCACTTTGTGGGCCAAGGCAAATGTATTTGTAGTTCAAATTAAGCCCCAGACGGCAAGTTTATAATTTCTGGCATATTTCATGTTATTTGACACTTACCAGGTATTAACCCAGTTCTCTGCTCATGTATGCATCTTTTTCTTAATTTCAGGCTCTGTGCAGATAGAAATCATATTTCACTCCCACTCACAAGGGGGGATACTGAAAACCTTTGGAGCCTGTGTGGTGGTGTGGTGGGGACGAGTCTCCCCCCAAGCAGGCACTTACTTCTGACTGGCCTCCATCTCCAACAGGGCAGACAGAGCTGAGGTTCCCTTCTTCCCAACCGGGGGGCCGGTCGACTCAAGGGAGTGTGTGGCAATGGGCCCGGTCATCTGTAAGCCTTTCATGGCGGTCCCTTTCTAAAGCAGAGAAGAGGAAACAAGGCCATTAGCCCAAGTGGGCTCCCTCAGTGGATACCACTCACAGCCCAGAGCGTGCCTGCTGCATCTGTTGTGTGTCAGGCTCTCTGGGAATCCAATTCACAGAGGCAAGCAACACAGGCCCTTGTTACTTGGTAAATGCTGAAAACTGCTTTTTGCTTGAGCTGAAGGCTCGAATGCCTGTTGACTCAAAACAAACTGCCTCTTTGAGGTGGATTCCACAGATAATTTCACCCTTGTCCTGGATCTAGAAAGTAAATAATGTTTTATCTAAGTCATGGAAGAAGAAACTGAGTCCCAGAGAAGTTAAGTGACTTATCCCAAATCCCACTGGAGCTGGAGGTCAAGCTCTAATCATCTGGTTTGAAGACCAAAGCTCTTTCCACCATGCACGGTCTTTTGGAAATGTTTCTTTCTTTCTTTCCCTTCCTTCCTTTCTTTTTTTTTGAAATGTTTCTAATCGTAAGCAATGCTGTGGACAAAGGATAGCTCGTACGCAAGGAAGAACACCGAACTTGGGGTTAAAAACACAGTTGGTGATGCAACACTACTCACACTAAAAAGGAATGAACTACTGAGACGAGCGACAACTTGGATGAATCCCAGAGGCATTGTGCTGAGTGAAAGAAGGCAGCTTCTCAAAAGATTACATTATACGATTCCATGCATATGACTTTTGGAAAGGACAACAGTAAAGTGACAGAGAACAGACCAGTGGCTGCCAGGGGTTAGAGATGGGGGCAAAGTGTGACTATAAAGGGTAGTGTGAGGGGCGCCTGGATGGCTCAGTCATTAAGCGACTGCCTTCGGCTCAGGTCATGATCCCAGGGTCCTGGGATCGAGCCCCGCATCGGGCTCCCTGCTCCACGGGAAGCCTGCTTCTCCCTCTCCCACTCCCCCTGCTTGTGTCCCCTCTCTCACTGTGCCTCTCTCTGTCAAATAAATAAAATCTTAAAATAAATAAATAAACGGTAGCGTGAGGGGATTTCTGGGAAGTGACAGAACTACTCTGTATCCTGATTATAGCTGTAGTGGTTACATGAATCTATACATCTGTTAAACTTTACAGAACTGTACACACACATCCGGAATTCCAGATCTGCCCTTTATTGGCTGGGTGTCTTCAGACATATTCCAACCCCATGAGTAAATAAACTGGCCAGAGAGAGGCCCCCGAGACAGGAAGAGACCAAGCACAGTCCCCAAGAGGCCCACGGAGCCCTACCCGCATCATGCGATCCGAGCGATGTCGCCTGCGGATCCGGTTCAAACCCTCCACAAAGCGGATAAAGCCATCCAAGAGCTGCCACTCCTCCTCGTCTGCCCGGGGCCTGTCCCCATAGATGTCGCAGTGGGCTTCCCCTTCTGTGATGCGCTTAGTGGCAGTGACACAGGCTGGGAGCAGCAGGAAACGGGTCCTCCAGAACTTCAGAGACTCAATTAAGCTGTGAAGGGCCAAAGGGAGGAAAGGGGGTGGTGGTGAACAAAAGCAGGTAATGAAAGCACTCACAGGGCACCTGCGTGGCTCAGTCGGTTGAGTGTCTGACTCTTGGTTTCGACTCAGGTCATGATCTCAGGGTCAGGAGATCAAGCCCCTCTTTGAGCTCTGCATTCAGGGGGGAGTCTGCTTCTCTCCCTCTCCCTCTGCCCCTCCCCCCTGCTCTCCCTCTCTGTCTCTCTAAAAGAAGTACACCTTTAAAAAAAAAAGCACTCCCAGGGAAGGTTCCATTTCAAGCCTGTCTTTGCAGTTGGTATGTGAGGGGCCATCTCCCCTTGAGAGAGTGTTCGTCTGATGCTATATCTCATGGCTTCATTTGAAACACAAGCTCTAGAGGAAGACCACAAAGGGTACTTTTAATTTACATCCCAGAGATGTCAGGATGGTCGGTTCTGTGCACCCAGACCCAGTGGGGTTGTGGTTTTTATCATCACAATCATAAATGACACCCAGAAATTAAAAATCAAAAATGAGCACCACAGGTAGTCAGGAAAAGGTTCAGAACATGGTCTATACTGACATTCCATCAAAGAACACTTCACCACTGAAGTTTCTGTCGTTGTTGTTTTGTGGTAAAACGTGCATAACAAAATGTACCACTTTAACAGTACTTCAGTGTACAATTCTATGCCACTAAGTACATCCACACTGTTGTGCAACCAATACCACCACCCTCGTCACTGAGTTTTTTAACTAATGCAGATGTGCTTTTGTTGTTTTCTAAAACAAACATCATTTTGTAATCAGAAAAAAAGGACAGATGTGTTAAAAGTTGGGCACACCCAAGGTAGCTGGATGGAAAGCCAAAGTATGTTCTCTGACCTGAAGTCCTCAGAGCCGGCCGAACAGATATACTGATCTAAGTAATTCCACTTGTACTCCTCCAGCCGCTCATGGGAGAATTCCACCCAACAAGAGACAAACTCCGAGTTTGAGTGGGAAGGGCAGAGGCTGTAGGTGTAGTGGATCTGGGCAGACTCATAAGGGTACCTGAAAAACAAAGGGCATGCCCAGAAGTCCAAAAGAGAATCACTCCCTCCACCCAACCCCTTTCTTCTGGATCTTTCCATCTCAATACAGTTAGCAACATCCTTGGCATTCAATCCTAAAGTGTGGTAACCAACTCATCCCAAGGGACTGGTAACAGAAATTTCTCAGTTCTTAAACTCTGTCATTCTTTTATCATCCCATTCTTTATTTCTAATTGGCTTGCTAAGAATCAGGCTAAACACGGTAAGGTGAGTCAAGTTCCTTTTAGAAGCAGGTGAGCTACAATGGTAAAATAACCCTAGAAAACAAACAAGTAGGGCGCCTGGGTGGTTCAGTTGTTAAGCGTCTGCCTTCGGCTCAGGTCATGATCCCAGAGTCCTGGGATCGAGTCCCACATCGGGCTCCCTGCTCTGCGGGGAGCCTGCTTCTCCCTCTCCCACTCCCCCTGCTTGTGTTCCCTCTCTCGCTGTGTCTCTCTCTGTCAAATAAATAAATAAAATCTTAAAAAAAAACAAACAAACAAGTAATTCCAAGAAAAGGAAAACCAACCACTCAACATACCTTGGTTTTAATTATATGTCACATAACTAATTCCATATTCACTAGGTGCACAGTTTGTGTTATAAAGAGAAGTTCAGATGTGGACACAATTCAGGACAGTAGCTGAAAACCTGAAATCTCCCAGGACTCACTTGGGAAGGTAACGTGTCACTGTGATCATCTTATCCTTCAGCGTCACTTTGTGGAACGTTCTGCCCATACTCAGCCAGTACTGGTCCTCCTCCTCAGGGCGGTTTCGGGACACAAGGCCTAATAGAGGGGGGAAAAAGTCATTTCCTCCATCTGGCTGAGGATTGTTCTTTTAACAGGCAATAGCATCTCTTCCATATACAGTCAGAAAAGGAGAAACAAGAGAAGCAACTCTTTCTCCTGAGGGACGGTTTCATGGAAAACCGTTTTTTATTTTTGGTTAAAAATAAAAAAAGTCCTAAGTTGGCAGAATTTTCTGTTACTAAACCAGCCAGCAGCAGATTAGAGCCCAGAGTGCAGAGAGCATCCGGAAGACGCACTCAAAGAATGAACAGCCTGATTCCTCGGCCTCTGAGAAGGAAAGTTCTAGATGAGATGCTAATAGGCCAAGAGTCAACTCCGGGACTGAAATGGAACTCCACTCCACTCAAGCACAAGCTGCTGCCCCAGCAGCAGAGGTCCTCACCCCATGGTGGCAGCCAAGCTGGCGTCAGCTTCCATGACTCCCACACCACCGTAACCCTGCGTCAGTCTTAAAGGACTACTGTCCTTTCTTCTCCAAACATTTGCTCTGGTTGCTTTTTCTGCCTTCTCTTCCGGAGCCACCACCAAGATCCTATGGGTCATTTAAAGTCACCATCAAAGGCCACTTCCTCCAGAAAGCTAACAGATCCCATCAGCTGTCTGAATTGTACCCTGGAGGTGGCTCCACATGTGCGTGTCTCACAGCCTGACAAACTGGAAGTTCCAGGAGGCTGGGGACCAAATCTTGTTTGTCTTTAAATTTTCCATAGCACCTGACAAAGTGCCATGCCCACAGCAGGTATTTGAAAAAATATTAGTTGAACTGAGTTGTGCAACAGAAAGAGGGAAATTATGAGGAATCGAGAAAAATACAAGCTTTCAAGAGAGTGAAACTAGTGCCTCGATGGACAAGAGAACGAAGACAAGATTCCCATGATCTCGAGATTAAACAGTCCCCTCGTGTGGTTCTGAGAGACAGTCACACAGTGCAGGCAGCATGGGAGTTGTCAGGACAAGAGAGGGTGGCAGAGGTTGAAAGGACCTTCATCGGGAATGTTGAAACTTCCTAGGTGATAGCAGCAACGGGCAGGCTGCCTGTAAGAGGCCAGGCTTTGACTCAGAGGACCCCGGGTTAAACCCCAGCACTTTCATTTGCCAGCGGTGTGACCTTGGGTACCAAATCTCCAAGTCTCACTTTCCGCAACTAGAAAGTGGGCTTGCGTCTGACTTCAGCTCAGGTCATGATCTCAGGGTCCTGGACCAAACCCTGCCTCAAGCAGGGTGTCTGCTTGTCCCTCTGCCCCTCCCCTCACTCGTGTGCTCTCTCTCTCAAATAAATAAATAAAATCTTTAATAAAAAAAGAAAAGGAAGGAAGGAAGGAAGAGGACTTGCTCCCCATCCCTGCATTCCTTCTTTCTTGCAACCACGCCCTGCTGGCTATCAGGAAGACAAGGTCATGGGATAATGTTCACGAGCACCTACCGCAGTACCGACCCCACTCTAAATTAGTTCCTGTTTTAATCCTGCACAGCACTCTTTACAATCTGTAATCAAATAAATACTTGTGGTTTAATAGTTCAACGACTGTCTCACCCAGTAGACAATAAACTTGGAGGACAAGGGCTGATGCTGTTCTGTTCACTACTGAAACAGGGTCCGTCTCATAACCTGTAGTCAACAAATCTTCAATCAGATGCGATCTCACTTATGGTGGTGACTTTTCCAGTGATTATAACAACGATACCATTTCTGTTACTACAGAAATAAAAGGATTAAATTTATCGAAGGAGGAAAAATAGCCAGAAAGGGTATAGTAAGGTGAGTAGACTCTGGCCAGCTAGCCATGACATAAGGCTCATGAATCAGCCAGAGCAGAACTGGATGCCACAGGAATTATGAACCACCAAGGGACACTGATCAGCTATTCTAGAGAAAAGCAGGTAGGAAGGCTGGATGGGGCCATTGACACTAAAGGTAAATTCATTCCACTATTCTTGGGATAAAGAACAAAATCCTTCACATGGCCCTGTGAGGCCTGGGTCTCCTGACATGTCTGGACACATCTCTGGCTTACTCCCTGTGCTCCACCCCACCAGTCTTCTTTTTGGTGCTCAGAAAGTATCACAGTGCCTCCTGCCACAGGGTCTTTGCACATACTAATCTCTCTGCCTGGCATGCTCTTCCTACCTACTCCTGCCCACCACTCCCAACCTACTTCTCTCCCTAGTAACTCCTGCACATAGTTTAGGTCTCACCTCAAACATCACCTCCTCAAGGAAGCCATCCCTGACCCTCCCGACCAGATCAAGTCCTGTATTAAATATTCTCATAGCCCTTTGATTTTCTCTCACAATCTTTATCACAACGAGTAATTTTATTTCCTAGTTTGACTTACGTTATTTTTCCTCACTAAATGCCCCACAGAGTGGGAGCTTCAAAAATACTGTTGAATGAATGAATGAATTCTTATATTTATCAACCCATATTGTTGTACACCAGGCACAATGGTTTCCATTATAGAGGATAAAAACATGAAGCCAACAGTCCTGGCACTCAGTAAGGTTACTATTCAGTGCAGTCCAGAAAATGAAAAGCTTCATCATAAGCAACAAGACCTGGACTGGATGGACCACCAAACTCCCCCTCACAGGTCCACACTACTTTGATCCTCTGGCCTGAAGCACTTTAATGGAGCCAAAGATGATCTGAGGCTTTGAGCTGGGAGTTTAGGAGAGTGGGGAGGCTCATTAGCTACAAGGAGGAAGCAAGAGACTACTGGTTACTCATGGATTGTTCTGAGAAGTGATCACTGTTTCCTGATTCTAGGCACCCACATTTTATTCTCTCTACCTGACTTATTTTAGAAGAGCTCTCCAGAGCCTGGCTGTAACTCAATCGGCCTCACTGAGTCTCTGTCACTTATTATTCTCTACCACTCACAAATGATCCATGCTTGCTTCATCGTGCTAAGCTTCAATGACAAAAAGGAGAAGATGCATCCATAACGGGGGTGGGAGGGTGGGGGGAGTATAAATTCCAGGTTTAGGTAACATCTGAGAACCTGCTATGTGCCAGGTACTGTGCTAGAAATAAATATTGGGTCTAAAATATTCACAGTGTACTTTGATAGTTCACACCTGGCTCAGCTGCCTGCTATTGGTAGGTGTTGCCAAAGCCAGGCTGTGACATTCCTGAACTGGGTCATATCCCCTTCCTTAAAAGGAGAGCAGTAGATTAAAGAGAGTTTTAAGATAAATCTGGGCCTAGCAGAGACTTTATTCCTCATGTAAAAGTAAAATTCAGAAAGAAAAAATTTTGTGTTGAAAAATTACTCCCGAATTTATCTATTCCCTACCATCTTGAGAACCTACTTGCACAAATTCAGTAGAAAAGAAAAAATGCAAGTCCAAGGAGAACAACTCACCTCGACTGTAGAGCGGGCTGCTGCTCAGTGGGGGTGGGACGGCGGGGTTGGGTTTCTGCGCCTTGGGCTGCACTATGATTTGGTAGCCCTGCATGAGACGCTGGCAGATGAACTCTTCAAATACCTGCTGGGCCGTCATCTGCACACCCTCCTCGTCCCTCCTGTGGAAACAGACGGTTGTTCGCATGGACATGCTTGGTCTAGGGCGGAGTGACACTCAAGAGTCCACATTCCCATCCTCTGTTTTGCTTTGACTCCACAAGCCAGCCCTGATAACCATTCCTTGGTGGCTCATAAAACTAACAATCTATAAACCAGTTTACCGAGAAATGATCAGTTCAAAGAGGCAGAAGAAGAAGGCAGGTAATAGCTAATAGCCATTCCTAGAATAGCTCAAATAGCTAATCTTAGAAAAAAAGATCAGATCTAGTGTGTCCAGAAAAACCACCACAGAAAAATCTGAGAAAGCACCCATGAGGAGAAATGGCTAGAGAAGGCATGTCAATAGAACCCTGAAGAAAAAAATGACAGTTCTTTGCTTCATAAGATTCTCTAACCAGAAAAGGAAGACACAGGTTTGAGAACGCAGTGCCTGGACGCGCATCCGACACCCTCCTCTGACACCGACCTGTCAATGTCTGCTTCCGGAAGGAGATCGTAACAGCCCTCCGTGTAGTCGTTCTGCAGGCCCTGGCGGTCGGGGAAGTAGTCGGTGGTGAGGGGGAGGCACGCCGGAGTAGTAAGAGACTTCCAGTCCACTCCAACTGTGCAACAGAAGCCTGGCACTACAGGGGGAGCAGACAGTGTCAGAACTGCCTCGTGTAACAGAGGAGAAAGGTGCGTGCGGTCACCAGGGCAGATGCGGGGGCGGGGGGGTGGGAGGGACGACGTGGGCAGGGCGGGGGAGGAGTTCATAGTGACCGGTGATAACATTGCCAGGAAACGGATGGAGAGGAAGAAAGGGGGTGGGGGGAGGGAGAAAGAGAAACAGAGTTTGTTAGACAATGCAGTGCACGTGCTCATCCAATCCCATCATGCAAATGGGATTCACAGCTGGTACTTTTCATTTTCTACCGATCTTAAGCTACAGCCACAATGCCAGTGAGGTTACTGCAGGGCAGCGCAGGCAGAGTTACATGTGGAAGCAAATCAACGTTCCAAGGGCTCAAGCCAGAGCCTCTCTGAAGGACTGCAGAGTGGCTGGTGGGGAAAGAAGAGCTCAGCCAGATTTGGGAGCGAACAGCACATGGTAGCAGAATTTAGGAATACTTTCAGAATTGTAAAAATAAGTCACAGATCCAAAAGGGTAGGAGGAGAAATCAAGGAAGGATGTCTGGGAAGGTCACAAGGCCAGAACTTCAAGAGACAGAGTTTAACAATCTAGAAAGGAAAGCTGCAGTCAGCAGAGTGGGCCCGATCACATGGTGTCCTGAGTTGCCTGCTCTTTGGTTTAAAGCAGGGTCTCTCCACCTTGGCACCACTGACATTTTGGACTGGATAATCCTCTGTCATGAGGGGCTATGCTTTGTATTACAGGATGTTGGACAGCATCCCTGGACTGTACTTACTCGATGCCAGTGGCATCTCCTGGTTGTAAAAACCAAGAGCGTCTGCAGTCGTTGCCCCATGTCCCCCCAGGGAGCAAAATCCTTCCCCAGTTGAGAATCACTGAGTCAAGGTAATAGGGCAGTTATCTCTTTAAGTAATTTAAGCAAAGATTATTTTTCAAATCTCTAGACAAGGGGGCAATATGAAGCAGAAATACTCCGTGCCTTTGCCTCTTAGTCTCAAGCAAGGGACACCTTCAACACTTTATCTTTTGCACAGTGCTAATGTGGCTTCCAGCGTGATACACCACTGTTGTCTCATCAGCCCTCACATGGCCTCTTTGCAGCAGGGACTGCAACATCATCGAGCCCTTTAAACACCTGGCCAAGATCAGAAGACTCTCTGCCTGGGGATCTTTCCACCACATAGTGACAGAGACACACACTACCCAATACCACAGAGTCCCACGGAACTCAGCGTTAAAGGACAAGAGGACCAGTGTGCTAAGTCATAGCGGGAAACGTGCCCCATGTAGCCACCACTGCCTTGGGAAAGATGATTTGACCTACAAGAGGCCTAACCTCATGGTCTACGCAGGTCTTTGTGTGTTTGAATTCTGTCTCAGTGTAGTAAGAACACAACATGAGAACTACTCTCTTAACAAATGTTTAGGTGTACAACACAGTATTGTTAACTTGGGCACAGTGTGTACAGATCCCTAAGATTTATTCATCGTGCATAACTGGAACTTTACACCACTGATCAGCAACTCCCCACTTCTGCCTCCCCTCAAGCCTCTCACAACCACCATTCCACTCTCTGATTCTATGAGTTGGACTATACACAGGTCTTGTTAACTTATTAACACTTCAAGAATTGAAAACACAACCCAAAAAGAGCCTAACTGATCACCCCAATTTCCTTATATGCCAGATGAAGGGATGAGCTTGTTCCTACTTCCTTGTTTTAGGACCAGGAGCGGAAGGAAGACACCAGATAAAACCACAGTGGGAAGCCAGAAGCAGAAGACAGTCATATCTTTATGCCCTCTTAGATCGTTCTGGCTCTCATTAGCATCCTGTCCCTCAGGATGATAAATATCTTTCAGAAATGTTTTCTGCTGGTTACACACCGAGATACAGAGAATTCAAATGCCTGGGCCCAAATCCCATGGTGAGAAAAGCCCCTGATTCTTAGTTTAATGGTGTTCTTTCCCTGGGAAAAGACTGTGGCCTCTTTTCTAACTCCAGTATCTTCAGGCCCTATAAAGAGGGCCTCTGAGGAGGACCCACATCAATACCATTAACAATGATAAACATGGATTACAAAATCCAGTGCTAGGGTTGTACAGAAGAAACAGGCTCATCTCTTCATTGCTGGAAGCTTTCTGGAAAATAATCAACCTGCCAACCATACTTTGGGGGAAATATATCCCAAGGATGTGAAGAGAAAGAAAAGATATACCCACTGCATCACGCATTATACCTGCATTCTACACTATTGTGAAGAAACTAGAAACCACCCAAATGATCGCCAATAATAAATGATTATTCAAACTGGGATGTGATGTGTTTGATACTGCTATTAAAAATGACTAATATGGAACGCCTGGGTGGCTCAGTGAAGCGTCTGCCTTCAGCTCGGGTCATGATCCCGGGGTCCTGGGATCGAGCCCCGCGTTGGGCTCCCTGCTGGGCGGGAAGCCTGCTTCTCCCTCTCCCGCTCCCCCTGCTTGTGTTCCCTCTTTCGCTGTGTCTCTTTCTGTCAAAAAAATCAATAAAATCTTAAAAAAAAAAAAAAAAAGACTAATACAAGGGGCCTGAAGAAACAGCAGAAGGATTATTAAGTCAATCATAAGAGGGGGAAAAAAGACTCAATATATCTCTACTGGTTATAGCTAAGTAAAATAAAGTCTATCGGGTCGTAGGATTTTTTTCTGGTACTTTGCTATTGTAGATATTTAGATGTGCTCTTCCTGTACACAGATTTCAATAAATAAAGATGATTCAAAAAAAAAAACGCAACCCAGTCAAACAATTTCAACTACAGGTCTGCAAATAGTTCCAGGCCCTCTTATTCCTCTGTTCCTCGGAGCCATCACAAGGCCCTTAAGGGCTAAAGCCAGCTCTGGACTGGTGTAAGGACCTCATGGGAATTCCGTTACCCTTCTCACGTGCCCTGAATCACATTCCAGAACAGGTTACCTGGCCACTCCCCTCTCACTTTCCATTGGAGAGGCTGGAGTTTTCCCTTACCACATTGTCTTCCAGTACCCCAGAGATGTGTGGACTGCCCACAGGGTTCCCCCTTGCTTCCTCATGCTCTGACCACCCCGGCCCTGACCCCACCCTAATCAGTTGCCCCTTCTTACTTGGGTCTGGAGAGGTAGAAACACTGTCCTCTAGAGAATCCTTATTCTGAGTCCTAGGATTCATACCTATGGAAAGATGAAAACAGGTTGTTTTAATAAGGCTCATTCTGCAGAAAAAAAGTTCTGGCCAGTTATGGTTGAAAGAGCCCAAAATTATAGCTAAAAATAAAAATGTGAACCAAGTACAAATTCTATGCTGAATATTTCAAATAGCACAAAAGAGTCAATCCAAGAAAAATGAGCAATCTAAAATTTGGGAATGAGCCAAAACTTTGCTCTGAGGTTATCAATACCATTCTTCGCCCAATGACACTGTTAGCATTCACATACATGCACATGCACGCACGCGCGCACACACACACACACACACACACACACAGCAAAAAGCAACCCACCACTTATTTTAAGAAAATGGACACATTTCAAAGTCATTTCAACTAACTGGAGAAATCTTTTGCAAATACAAAATGACCCACTTAAAGTTTATTTCACTCATTGGTCATCCTTATCATCTGGAATTTTCTTCTCCAAATCATGGCTTTCTGGAATATGACCTAGGACACATCAAAACTCACCACTTTTAAGAGAAAAACAATGATTTTCCCTATAGGTGGTCTGAAAGGAAAAACAGAAAGATTCTTTGAAATGTAACTTTTTGCCTGTAAAGTAACAGAACTAATTTTAAAGTACATATCAATATTTAAATATCCCTTTCTAAACATATATATTTACTAGAAAATTATGATACTATAAAAAAGATTGAAAAAATCCTCACCCAACTGTCAACAGTGGCTATCTGCGAGAAGAAGGTGGAGGAGGTAGTGGGAGGTAAACCAGAACTTGTAGTTTTTATTCTAGGTACTTGTGTGTCATGTGAATCTTTTATAACAAGAATAAATATGTATAAATCCCTTGTGGAATCTTTGAAAAGACAAGCCACAACATGGGAGAAAGCATCTGCAAATCACTTATTTGGCAAAGGACTTGACCCAGAATATATAGAGACCTCAAAACTCAAGAACAAGAATACAAACAACCTGATGAGAAATAGGACCAAAGATTTGAACACTTCACCAAACATATACAGAAGGCAAATAAGCACAGGAGAAGATGCTCAACATCCTTAGCCACGAGGGAAATTACCTCTACAGACCTCTTAGAATGGCTAAAATGACAAGTCACACCAAGTGTGACTATGGATGTAGAGCCATGGAAAACCTTACCCATTGACGGTAGGAATGCAGAATGGTGCACCACTTTGAGAAATAGTTTTGTGGCTTCTTTAAAAGTTAGACAAAAAAAAGTTAAACAGACAGGGATGCCTGGCTGGCTCAGTTGGAGGAGCATGCAACTCTTGATCTCAGGGTCATGAGTTTGAGTCCCACGTTGGGTGTAGAGATTACTAAAATAAATAAACTTTTAAAAATAATATTAATGGGGCACCTGGATGACTCAGTCAGTTGAGCATTGGACTCTTGGGTTTCAGCTCAGGTTGTGATCTTAGGGTCATGGTGAAATCAAGCCCCACATGAGGCTCCACACTCAGCAGGGGTCTGCTTGAGATTCTTTCCCCTCCCTCTCCCTCCCCTTCTGCTCCTCCCCCTGCTTGCAGGCACACACACTCTCTCTAAAAATAAACAAATAAAATCTTTAAAAAATAATAATAAAAGTTAAAAAGATATTTACCATCTGACCCAGCAATTCCATGCCTAGGAAATTACTCAAGAGAAATAAAAACCAATGTTTACAAAAACCCGTTATGTAAATGTTTATGGTGGCTTTATTCATAGTTGCCAAAACCTGGAAACACCCCAAATATCTTGCAACTAGTGAAGGGATAAACAAATTAATACATACATACAATGGAATGCAACTCAGCAATAAAAAGTAATGAACATTTAACAACTTGGATGAATCTCAAACGCATTATATGCTGAATAAAAGAAGCAAGACTCAAAAAACTACGTACTGTATGATTCCATGTGCATGACATGCTGGGACAAGAAAAAACTAGAGGGACAGAGAACAGATCAGTGGGTTGCCAGCAGACAGGGGGTGGGGTTGAGTACAAAGGGACCACACAAAAAATCTGGGGGGGTAATGGAAGTGTTCTGTATCTTGCTTGATGTGTTTGTTGGTAGTTATATGATAGTACGCATTTGTCAAAACTCACAGAACTGTACGCTAAAAAGAGTGAATTCTACTGTATGTAAATTTTAAAATTAATAATTTTTAAAAATTTACTCGACAGAGAGAGAGAGTGAGAGTGTGCACAAGCGAGGGAGTGGCAGAGAGAGGGAGGGAGAAGCATCATGACCTGAGCAGGAGACAGGTGCTTAACTGAGCCATCCAGGCGTCCCTAAAATTAATAAATTTTTAAAAATTTAGAAAGATGATGGCACTTGGCCAAAACAATTTTAGAACTTCTTTTTTGGAACTGCCTTCAGTAGATTTTTCTTTATTACTAGTCTTCAGAATAAAAAGATAAAATTTATTAAGTCAGACAAATACAGTGTTTCATTTTATTCAAACCCTTGCTATGAGGCAGGTATGAGGTAGGTACTAATCCTTTTGTATAGACAAACTACAGCTCAGAGAAGTGAATTAACTTAGGGAAGATCGCACAGTAAATAGGTGAAAGCTGCATTTAAACTCTGCTCAACTCTACAGATGCTTCATTTCCTGACTCTCTGCGGCACCAGTTTTCAGCTATTGAAAATGTTAGCTGTTCTTTGTCAACAGCCAAAAGCCATTTGGAGCTAAATTTTCTGAAAAAGCTATCTTGGATAACAATATACATCTTCGTGCAGAACAAAGCATGGCTATTAAGAAGCAACGAGGTGGGGCGGGGGGCATCTGGGTGGCCCAGTCAGCTAAGATCAAGCTCCGAGCTGGGCTCCATGCTGAGTGGGGAGTCTGCTTCTCCCTCTCCCTCTGCCCTTCCCTTCCCCTTGCTCATGCTCACTCTCTCTCAAATAAATAAATAAAATATTTTTTTAAAAAAGCAATGAGGGGGGTTTTCTTTTCAGCCTGAGAACTGGCATGAAGGCAACTGGTATAAAACCAGCCTTCTCAAAGCATTCTGAGCACTAGGAAATTATTAAATATATTACCTCACAGGTTTAGATGCTAAATTTTGTCATTAGCGCATCTTTTTCTCTTTTTTTAAGAAAACCCAAATCCAGATTGGGTCTATAAAAACTGAAATTCTTACACTAATAAAGGAACAGTTCAACTTATAACTTGTGTGGGCAATTCTTTGAGCTCAAAGAGGCAAACCAGTAGGGATTCTCAGAGCAGCTCTGGCTTCTAGGTCAAAAGTAGAACTGTGCCATCTCTAACAGACAAAAGAACACTTAAGGTCACAGGGCGCCTGGGTGGCTCAGTCGTTAAGCGTCTGCCTTCGGCTCAGTCATGATCCCGGGGTCCTAGGATCGAGCCCCAAATCGGGCTCCCTGCTGGGCGGGAAGCCTGCTTCTCCCTCTCCCACTCCCCCTTGCTTGTGTTCCCTCTCTCACTGTGTCTCTCTCTGTCAAAAAATAAATAAAGAAAGAAAGAAAGAAAGAAAGAACATTTAAGGTCACCAGCCTTTTATGCCACACACACACACACACAATTTTACTTTTAAAAAACAGCAATGAAAAATATTTAAAGAAAGTTATTTTGTGCTCTTTTATGAGGCTCTTTATACACAGTTTTCTTGCAGTTCAAGCCCAACAAACTGCTGCTCCCACCAGCCCTGCCTTTAAGATTTTATTTTCAGTCAAATGGACTGGCTATCGGCATATGATGGCCTCACTGTTTGAGATGACCGAGGGGAGACCCCATGGTCAATCAGCTCTGCTCCAACCTAACATTTGTGAATGAGACCTCACTCTCAGCATTCAAAGCCAGATATTCAACTTGGGGAACCAATGCTGAAAATCACCATCTTAGCTTTGTCTTTTGACATCTCTTCAGAGTCAAGAAATCTGAATTTGGGGGCACCTGGGTGGGCTCAGTCAGTTGAGCATCCAACTCTTGATTTTGGCTTGGGTCATGATCTCAGTGTCATGGGATAGAGCCCGACATCGGGCTCTGCGCTCATCGGGGAGCCTGCTTAAGATTCTCTCTCTCCCTCTCCATCTGCCCCTCAGCCTGCTCGTGTACATGCACATACATGCTCGCTCGCGCTCTCTCTCTCTCTCTCTCTCTCAAAAATAAATAAATAAATAAATCTTTTAAAAAGAAGAAGTCTGAACATGTTCTTTGCTTGCTAACCTCAGGCCAAAATGGGTAATCAGTGTGGAGCCTTCAGGACTGGTCCTGGGTGACATCTAGAAGCTTGTGCATGGGGCTAGTCACTTCTCCTCTCTGGGCTACAGAGATGGCCCTTACCCACAAAAATCCCAGCCTGGCCTGGGTGAATGACTCTGAGGCCCTTTCCTGCAGCCTCGGTATGCTATGATTTACTTTTTACTTCAGCTCTCAGGCTGCCACATGTACCTAATACTCAACACAAATACCAAGTTGCAGATTCTGAGTCCCAATACCACAGGGAAAGAAAGTAAGGCATCCAGTTGTTTTCTTTCCCAAAATTATCTACAGCACTTATCCCCAAGGAAGGGAATGACAGTGACAGACAAGTCTTATAAATGGGTGCCCAGTTAAAGAAACAAGAGGGATAAAAACTATCTCCCCAGGGCGCCTGGGTGGCTCAGTTGGTTAAGTGTCTGCCTTCAGCTCAGGTCATGATCTCAGAGTCCTGGAATCGAGCCCTGTGGTGGGCTCCCAGCTCAGCGGGGAGTCTGCTTCTCACCCTCCCTCCGCCCCTCCCCCTGCTTGTGCTCGCTCACACTCTCTCTCTCTCTCTCACTCTCTCTCTAATAAATAAATAAAATTAAAAAAAAAAAAAAAAGACTATCTCCCCAGTCTCCTCGGCCAACTGGTCACTGCTGGGCAGCATGGTGAAAAACAAGTGAAGAGTGCAGGTATGAGGTCCCAGCCAACAATGCTTGAAATGAAATTCTACAGGGCCAGGAGGGAAACCCACACAGGCACCACTCTTGTGAATCGTGACTCGCATATGAATCATGTCCAAAGGCAGGAGAAAATCTGAGTCATGCCTGAGTGCCTGCAGATGGTGCAAACTGTCAAGCCCAGGAGGTCAGAGATGAGGTTTTCCTGTTTCTTTTCTATTTTTTAATGAAATGAAAAGATAACTAGTTGTTTATTTAGACCCCACTTTGTCCCCAAATGAGAACCTACTGTGACAATTTTGTCCTTAAGGAGCCCAATCTACCTTTGCTCCTTACAACAACCCTGTGAGGCAGGCAGGCAGGTAAAGATCTTTATCCCCTTTATAAAGATGATGAACCTGAGCATCAGCAAAGGTTGAAGGCTAAACTCTAGGGCTGGGGCACTCCCTCATCTATCATATCAGAATGTAGCAGATGTCACAGGTTCAAACTGCACAGTAACCACTAAGTCCTGCTCCCCACAAGAGGGCTTCCCTTTCATTGTTGTTACCCTGCACAAAACTGCTTCAAATCGAACTGCAAGTGAATGGTGAGCCAGAGCTCCCTGAGGTGAGAACTGGTGTCTTAATCATTTTGTTTCTTCTCAGGCCTTAGCACAGTGCCTACAGTTCCATAAACATTTCTGGAATGGGTAAGAGTATAGTGAGTTTGAAGAAAGCAAACCATATTCCATGAAGATTGAGGATGGCTTGAAAGGAAAGTCACTTCAAAAACAAGCAAGGGAGAAAAAGACTATCCAAGCCTTTGAGAAAAGGAATCCAGTTAATTGTTCAATAAGGTTGTAAGACAGGGAAGAAAAGCACTCTTCAGTGAAGGGAAAGCTAACCTCAGAAAGCTTTTTAGTATTCATTCAAATACCTGATATGTGCCAGGAACTGTTTTAAGTTCTGAAGATACAGCCACGAGTGAAACAATCCTTGCCTTGTTGGAGCTTACAATAAAAAATACAAAATGAAAAGACCTAAGTATGACAGGTGGTATTCTGGAGAAATAATAGGCAGGGAAGATGGATGGGGAGTGGGTAAAGAGTGGCAATTTGGGTAAGACCTAAAGGAAGGAATAGAACAAGCTGTGGGTAGGATGGCCATATCATTTATCATCCAGGACACCTTCGAGAGTGAAAGGGGACACTATTAGTAATTATACAGGACAATGAATTCAAACAAGGACTGTCCTGGGCAAACTCAGACATGTGGACCTTACCCATAAAGCTCTTCACTGTGAGGGCAGAGCAGAGGGAAGAGCAAGAGAAAGCACCTCAGGTGCAGAATGTGCCTGATACATTTGGGAAACCACTTCACCCAAGTGTGAGGGGGAAGCAGGAGACGAGGTCTGAGAGTAACAAAGAGGTCGCAAGAGGCGGGGGCTCTGTCGGCTACTGTAACACCTTCAGCTTTTAATCCGAGTGCACTGGGAAGCCCCAGAGGGTTCTGTGCACAGAAGTTTCATGATCTGACTTCTATTTTCAGAGGGTCACACAGAACTGCTGTGCTGGAAATAAACTACATGAAAGGACAAAAGAAGGAAGCTGAGAGAACAGTTAGTGGGATACTGCAACAATACAAGCAAAAGAGGAAGGTATCTTGGACAGGGCTGGGGCTGATGGAGGTGATGACATCTATGGAAAGATTCGAGATATATCCTGATAGATCTGACATTAATTGGTTATTGTACATGGTAATAAAAATTAGAGTGATTTTTACCTAATCCTTTCTGTGGCTGGCTAACATAATTGATCAGGAAGCACAAGATAGAAGATGGGAGTTCAAGTCCTATGGGAGCCCAATGCTACAGCCTACCTCCTGATGACCCCTGGCCCCTTTGAAAACACATGCTACTGGTCGTAAAGGGACTGGGCAAAGGTAAGGATGATCCTACTTAACGCTATCACCCTGACTAGAAAAAGAATCCAAGGAGCCCATACTTTTTCTAAGAAGCAACACATTCTAGAACATATTTATGTATTGCACACTTGCATACCAATTAAAGAGAATAATTTTGTGGACTGTTCAAATGCTTCTCACATATGGCAGCTTGGTCGTGGAAGCACAAATTCACTTGTCAATAAATGTGCTAAACACTGTGGGGAGAAGATGAATAAAGATAAGCTCTCTCAGTCTAGTGCAGAGACAGACACAGAAACAAACAGCGGGATCATGATATGCCAAGTAGCACAATTGTGTTATGCATATGGAGCTCTGTGGAAACATGCCTACCATCTCCCGGGAAGGCCTGGGGATGAGGGAGAACCACCAGGGAGGGCTTCAAAGATAAGGTATTGTTGGGCTTGAATCCTAAAGACTGAGCTGATGTCTGCCCGGGAGAATGAGGGTTGAAGGTAAGGGAAAAGCATATTCGGCAGGGGGACTGGTCCATGCAAAGGAAGAAGAGGACGAAGGTCTTCGGAGGAGCCACAAGCAATAGCTGGAGTGTAACAGATGCACACCTCATAACATAGTCAACAATGGCAGCTCTCGTTCAATGAGCACGCCCCATGCACGCCGGGCACCATTCCAAGCACCTTACGTGGATTATCACATTGAATGATACAGATGATGAAAGTGAGACACACAGAGGTTACCTGGCCTGAGGGCCTCACTGCTCATTAGAAGTGGAGTCAGGACTCACATCCAAAGAGTCTACAGCCTGAGTTCTTTCTCCGTGCAGTGATGCGTGGAAGTGGTGGCAAATGAAGACACAAGGCAGGCAAGAGACAGGTAATGACCAGCATTACAGGCCATGAACCACAGGAGGGTTTTATACATGGGGAGGAGTGGCTGATCAGATTTGCATTTGGAACTATCTCCTTGGTGACAGTATGGAAGATGAATCAGAGGGGACAGGAACAGAAGCAGGAAGATCACTTAGAAGGCTGCTATCAGGGCGCCTAGGTGGCTCAGCTGGTTGGGTGACTGCCTTCGGCCCAGGTCATGATCCTGGGGTCCTGGGATCAAGTCCCGCATCGGGCTCCCTGCTCAGCGGGGAGTCTGCTTCTCCCTCTGACCCTCTTCGCTCTCGTGCTCTCTATCTCTCATTCTCTCTCTCTCAAATAAATAAAATCTTTAAAAAAAAAAGAAGGCTGCTATCACAATCCTGGGCAGAAATGACAGGGATCTAAAATAAAGCTGTGGCAGTTGAGAATGGAGGGGAGGGGCCAGAGTCAGAAGCAAGAGGGAACAGAAGAGGGAGAGGGGGTGGGGGAACCACAAGACATCAGGAGTCATCCAAGCAGAGAGGCCCATCAGATGCATGGATCTATGGCGCAAGCATGATGGTGTCATTAGAGAATTTTCCACAACCATCCCCAAATAAGGATTCTTTGAAACTTCCTTTTTTCCTCAAAGTAGATTTCAAAATTCCAAAGCCTCATCTTCTGAGGAATCATCTGATCTACTTTAGGTATCCCAGGTCCAGAACCACTCCAGGACGAGTCAGGGTAAATACTGGTGCTATTACCACTGGAACCCAGAATCCCCCTGCTTCAGGTCACCAGTAAAACTTGTTCAAACTGTAGTCTTGTGAGCCCCAGAGCAGCCCTCCTTGGTACAACCCACCCCAAACAGCCTGGGAAGTTCAAAGTCTGGGTTCCTATAAAATGGCCCCTTGGTTTATTAGCAAAATGGAAAGGTTGCTTTTATGATATTCTGAAGGCACTTTACAGGAGTCTGGCAGCCAAGTGACATTTTCAGAACCCTGAGTGCAGTCATTAAAAGTTATCTTATCCCTAAATTGTTATTCAATTCATTTTCTCATTTAAAGAGAAAGAATAAAAGAAACAGAGAAAAGAAAGGAAGGAGGAAAGAAATGAATCAATTATAATCCTTTAGGCATTTATTTACTACCAACTGCTTTTCAAGACTTGACTACAAACCTTTAGAAATACTGTTGGATGAAGCAATCAACGAATGAAAGAACTCTTCATTAACCACTCTGGTACAACTTCACTTTCACTACACCTTCTACTAAAACTTAGCTTAAAGTTTTAGAAATGCAAGTTAGTTATAGAAAACTAAGAGCAGCCCCATTTCCACCCTGCCCCACCCCCCAAGTTTTAATGTTTTTCACACTCATGTTGAACAAGAGCTGTCCTTTGAGGCTTTCCAAAATCTGCCCTTACCCATCCCAACTCCTGCTCTCCTACATCCTAAAGGTACTCTGAACAGTGTGGTCAAAGTGAGGAACAGCAGTCTTGAGTCAGGACACCTGGCCAAGGGCTTGAGAGATTCATGTAATATCTCTACACCTCTGGGCATTAAATTGCCTCATGTGCAAATTATATTTAATAGCATATGCCCTCTTAGAAGAATTGCATGACAGGGTAGATATACAAGTGCTTCCAGAAAGCATATAACTTGTGTTAGTAAAAGTTCATACTCTCCCCAACTCCACCTAGAATCCTCACCTGCTAACTCTCTAGGTGAACAAATTCTGTGCCTTCAAGTCTGAGGTGCATGCCCACTTCTCAAAGCAATGATGCCACCCTTCTCTTTTCTGATCTCACAACTGGAACCACACTGTTCCCCTCTGAGCCTCTCCTGATTGTTTTTATGCTGCTGGGTAAGCCCCCTACTCACAGATCTGGAAGCTTCTCCAGAGCAGAGTCCACTCCTGCTGTCTCTGGCGTTAGCCTCCAAACTAAGCTCATAAGGGGCCCTTGGTCACGACTCACTGACAGGTCAACGATGAATGCGGTTTAACCAATGTGTTCTCGGCTAAAAACGTAATGTGCAGCCCATTTATAATTCCATGCATTATACAGCACCACTTCTAAATAGGTCACCCAAAATTGTGGCTGAAATGATCTCAAAATAGACTTGGCCTTGCTTCTCTGGCCCCCATGTCTTTTCTAGATGTGAGCCTGCCACTCTAAGCATCCCAACTCTGTTACCTCTTGGATTGGTTACCTGCACCACTGTTGCTAAGCAGGCTGAGAGAAAGCTCTTCTGTTCCACTGAAGTTCAAGAAGGACATGCTGTCACCAGGCTGGCGGGAAGTGCTGTGCCTGCAGAGAACAGAGCCCAGCCACCTGGCTTAATGCAGGTCATTACCTCTTTCATCCTGCTCACCCTGTATCCCAGGAGTTTTCATCAAAAACAGCCCTGCATATCTGGCCACACAGGCTGGCAACAACTGGGAGCCATAGCAGAGGCTACCAGGCTGCCGTGCTCGGTATGTGGGCCAGCTTTGGCCTCCTGTGGCCTGCTTATCCTGCCCTGGCCCCCTAAAAACTGCTCTCCCACTGACATACTGGGCGGCCCGCCCTTTCCTGTCCTCAGCTTCTCCGTGCTCACATGGACAGGAGGATATGAGGTGAGTGAATAGAGGTACCAAGTTAAGCTGATAAAGAGGGTCACGCCCTGCCCATATCCCATCCAACCCATAGCATGTCGAGGTGATTGAAAAAGGGGCCAAAGACTGCCCTTTGCCAAGTTGTTTCCTAAAGCATCACAGGAACAGTGAGGCCAGCTGTCACCCCAACTCATGTTTGTCAAGGCTTAAATGACTTTCTTCCTGCACTCACTCTCTTGGATGCCTTGTGACGCATTCAGAACTCGGGTTCAAAGAGTTGTTTCTATAAACGCAGACCTTGATTTCCATTGCTTTTAGCATAAGAAACTTCTAAACTCAACAGTGGAATTTCTCAGTGCCCAAAATGACAAAAGTCACAGACTGCCCGAAACATGCAGCGTGAACCACCTATCTCAGCACTCGTTCTCACCCTTGGCTGAGGTTTAGACAAAACTCATGTTTGAGGTTTACAAAGTGTGCTTTGAATGGAAGCTACAGCAGGGCCTGGGTAACATGTGTGGCAACAGTGTCAGGCTGTTTGCTTTGCATCTGAACCCGTGAAAGGAACGGCACTGACAAAGGAAGGGCTTGATCTCATCCCATCCCTTCAAGTCTTAGAAACATAACATTTTGTCATCAGACTGTGTTCTGCCATGGTCCTGGGTGCCGGGGAGTTTTTCAAGGGACCTTCTGGAGCCCTACACATATCCTCACCTTCCAGCAGCTTCATGATATGCTAATTCCAGTAGCTCTGCAGAGGAGTGAGTTGGGTCCCTCTGCCAGCTGCCCTGCAGCTCCGCCATATTCTGTCGGGTCTGGTGATGGATCTGGATGGCCTCTCCGGATGGTCCTACCCAGACAAAGATCCACTGAGCATCATTCCCACCCAAGAGCTAGTGCTTTGTACTTAGCTTTACTCTTCCTTCTTTCCAGCTGCTGGGACATGGGTGCTGGGAGAGATCGACAGGAGAGCACACCAAGGGGAACATTACACACATGACCCTCCAGCTTCCCAAAAGGACATCTCCTCTTCTGAGCAGGACTCATCCTCCTGTGGGGCCTCACATTTGTCACCCTGTTCAGCCTAAGAATACGTTAGGAGCCTCTGTCTCATGCATGTCAAGCTGAGACGCTGGGGAGAAACACTGACATAGAGGAGTAGAGGGCCCCTCCCAGGAGGGCTAACAAACTAAACGACAAGGAACACACAAGTGAAACGCCAATGACTTTGTTAATATACGAGATGGTGACAATGGTGACTCTAAGCAGCAGAGGATGAGCAAGTGCAGAAAAGACATCGGGTGGGCGGGGGAGAAATCACCATTAGTGAAATCTACCAAAAAAAAAATGCTTCCTGGAGAAGGAGAAGCTTCCGAGGTGAGTGTTCAGCAAGGTTAGCAAGAACTGAAGGAGAGGGTACCTGGGTAGAAGAAACAATGTGTGCGAAATCCCAAATGTGGAGGAGGCAAAAGACAAGCAGGAGACCACCAGATGAGCTCGGGGAAGAACATCTGAGGATAGGAGCGAGGAGATGCCAAGTTGAGGAACTGGGCAAAGGATGGCCTCAGCTAGGAGCAGGCGAGGTGGGCAGGAGGAGGAAACAGAGGAAGTGGGGCCAGACAGTCGTGTTTTAGTAAAGTGTGCCTGACGATTGGGAGCAAGAGCTGGAGGTCACACAAGAAACATCAACAGTTCTCGTTAAAGAATTCAAAGGGAGCCTGTGGGGATAACAACATAGGGAAAGAGACATTGGAAAGAAACAAATCATGTGACTGATTATGGCAGGGAGAAGGGGGGCAAAGAGGAGTTTAGGAGTGACCCCCCCCATTACAGCCCAAACAACCAGATTCATTTCTCACTTATTTAACTTTTAACCCTAAAAGCAAGTGGGAAAGGAAGTAACTAGACATGCACAGGCATTCAGCAGGATTGCTTCCATGAAAAAACCCTGGAGTTTAATGCATCTGTTCCTTCCCAGCCCAGTCAGAGCCCATTAAGCTGAAGTTTAATTTTAGCCACAGCTTTATAAAACCCTACTGTCATCATCTGTAGGAGAGAACACAGATCAAAAAGGATGGGCTAGGAAAAACAGTGAATTTGAAGAAAAAAAAATTTTTTTAAGTTTTGATTGCTTTTGAACTTTATTTAAATGGAATCATACAGAATGTACTTTTTTTTATGTCGGGCTTCTTTCATTATGTTTGTAAATTTAAACATAGGTTTGGATGTGGTTGTAGTTCATTTTTATTTCTGTATAGCATCTCATTATAAAAAATAGAACCCACTTATTTTATCCTGTTTTTTTTAATTTATTTGAACTAAAAAAAAATGGTTTACCCATTTCTCAAAAACTGTTTTTTTTTCAGTTGTCAGAGAACCCTGAGAGAACACAGAGTAACATAACTTCTGTGTAACCAAGACAATAGTATCACTACCAGAGAGAGCTAGGAGAGGAAGGAATGAACAAGAATGAAGGGCATTAGTCTTAAGAAAGAAAGCAGGTGACAAAGTACAGTCCTTTCCAAACAAAAATGAGAAGCCCTTAGGTTTACACTGCTTGGTAGTTACAAAGCCCTTTCCAAGTGTGTCCTCAAGAATCCTCACAAGAACCCCTGGGGTGGGCAGAATGGCCATGCTTATCCCCATCTCATGAGTAGGGCACTGGAGGTATAGAGAAGTTGAGATACTTGACCAAGGCCACATGGTTGGTTAGTGACAAGGACCAGGACTAGCAACTCCCAGCCCAGGCTCTTTCCTGAGCAACCAACTTACCCACAGGAAAAGTGTGCATCCAGCGCCTTCTGTTGGATGTGAGCTTCATGGGCATTCGTGAGGGGGCAAAAGGGTTAATCAGTGCCCGCTGGGGTGTGTATCCCCCAGGTCGAACATGCAGCATGGACTCCGCACTGCCTACATGGAACCTCCCCGGAGCGCTGGAGTCTCGCTGTGGTGGCTCCATCATGTTCTCCAGGACATCTGTCAGTTATTGTGGAGGCACAAAGAGAAAGCACAGAGCCACGTTGAAACCAGGAATGGGCAGGCATCAGCCAAGCTGACCAGAATCTTGGACATCACACATGTTAGGGAGTGAGAGAAATGAGTAAAATCATTTACCAAACTATAATGAATTGCAACATTTGATTTACTTTTTAAATACTTGAGAGAGGGGCACCTGGGTGGCTCAGTCAGTTAAGCATCTGACTCTTGATTTCAGCTCAGGTCATGACCTCAGGGTCCTGAGATCAAACCCTGTGTGGGGCTCAGTGCCGGGGGTGGAGCCTGCTTGGGATTCTCTCTCCATCTCCCCTTCCCATTCCTCCATTTTTTCTAAATAAATAAATAAATACTTGGGAGAAGGGGGTTCCTAAATTACTGGTTCCTAAATTACTGGCCCAATGAAGCCACCCCAAAACTGGATAGGGAGGACCACACATCGCCTGGAGACCTTACACTTGGAGCTCAATGCAATGACTTGAGTTGTTTCCCTGGGAGATAGGGTGAGTATATTCTATATGTGGAAGGAACAGTAAAAATAGATATGTGGTGCCTAGAAGGGCAGACCCTGGCAGAGATAGCCAATGTGTAGGCACACGAGACTACAGCCCCTTTTTGCTGGGGCTAAATAACTTCATTCCACCTCTTGCACTGTTGGTGGGAAAGCAAACTGGTGCAGCCACTGTGGAGAAGAGTACGGAGGTTCCTCAAAAAATTAAAAATAGAATTACCCTATGATGTAGTAATCACACTACCAGGTATTTACCCAAAGAATACAAAAACACTAAATCAAAGGGATACATGCACCCCTGTGTTTATAGGAGGATTACTTACAATAGCCAAATTATGGAAGCAGCCCAAGCATCCAGCAATAGATGAATGGAAAAAGATGTGGTATATACATACAATGGCATATTATTCAGCCATGAAAACGAATGAATCTTGCCATATGCAACAACATGGATGGAGCTAGAGAATATTACACTCAGCAAAATAAGTCAGTCAGAGAAACACAAATACCATATGATTTCACTCATATGTGGAATTAAAGAAACAAAACAAATGAGCAAAGGAGAAAGAGAAAGAGAGACAAACCAAGAAACAGACTCTTAACTATAGAGAATAAATTGATAGTTACCAGAGGGGAGGTGGGGGGGTGGGGAATGGGGATTAAGGAGTGCACTTGTGATGAGCAATGGGTGATGTATGAAATTATTGAATCACTATATTGTATACCTGAAACTAATATAACACTGTATGTTAACTACACTGGAAATAATAAAATGAAATAAAATAAAATAAAATAAAATAAATTCGTTCCAGCCAACAGAACACAGAAGTGCCATGCTCCAGTTGAAGGCCTGGACCACAAATATCTCCACTCATGATATCCATTCTCTTTCCCCTACTGTGCCAACTTTGAAGACCAGTGCTAATGATCATGGCTCCCCAGGATAGAAGGAGCCTGGGGCCCTAATGACTGGGTGGATCAGAACCCCCTCCCACTGATTCAGTCACCTGGAAATAAGTAAGCAATCAAATGCCACTGTGTTAAAAAAAAAAAAAAAAAAAAAACAACTCTTGGGAGAAAAGATTGAAGAAATGGATGCATCCAGTGTTGACTAGGCAAGGAGGTGACATGATATTTGGACTCAATCTGTCCCCCATCCAATGGCAGACAGGTCCCTATTAAAGAGATGGAGGCCACAGGCTACATAACCTAAGTGGATCAGAGAGCTAAAACCCACAACCAGCTCCCCTGGTGTGCATCCCATGTTCACTAAGCAATCACCCATGTTAAAACGTGGGCCCAACAGATGCAAATTCCGTGGCACCAAGGAATCTGTCTTGTCCACCAATATTTAGCCAATGTTTACCAAAGAACGTGGTATATAGCAATAGTTAATTCCTCAAAGCTGATCTGCATGCAAGAGAACAGTCAGATCTCCATGAAAGCTATATTTTTCACTGTTAATGAATTGATGTTCCGGTTTACCAAATAAAAAAGAATATGGTCTAGTTATTATTAAAATAAAAGGAGAAAACCCAATTAAAAGAAAAGTTCATGCTTTGAAAAGGATGAGAAATAGGACTAAGGAATAAAGTGGGTCAAAAATACGTGTAGAGGAAAGGGGAAATGTTTTCTATGTTACATTGGGTAGGTAAATAGATAAGACCCCCTAAACATAGCAGAGAAACAGTAAACTAAGGGCCTATAGATTATACTGCCTTACAATATCCCAGTGAATCGCTTTTTAGCTTTTTCAATAAACTCCCAAATATCACTAAAGGACATTGAAATCAATTCTACTATTCAGATAATTTTTAAGAAAACTATTTTCCAAAGCTACAATGTTATTTCCTCAGAGATCTGGCTTTTATAGTAACAGGGGTTTTGAAAGAATTAACGTTTAGTTTAATTTAGCTTTTGTTACAGACCCTACTAAGAATCTTTTCAGCAGTAACAATGAATCATGGAACACTACATCAAGAACTAATGTAATGTATGGTGATTAACATAACAATAAAAATTAAAAAAAAAAAGAATCTTTTCAGCAAAATGGGAGTAACTGTCAAGCAAACTTAGAAATTTCCAGAAAGTGGGAAAAAGCTAACCTAGAAAATTTCAAATGTATTAAAATTCCTTTGAATGCTAAAACCAATTAATGTAGGTGACACAGGTTATATACTATAGTCATGTAATTAAATATCTGCTCCTTTCACTTTCAGCATTTCCTTTTTATTCTTTGAGTCAGTTAAAAAACAAATGAACTTTATTCTGTGGTCAAAAATTTGCCTAGGCCTTGGGCACAGTGTATATGGTGCTGGAGCTGATGCCTTCCTCTTCAATGTCCTGGGGCATAGAAAACACTCCTCACCCTTCAGCAATCCTTCCAGGAGGGCAAAAGGGGGCAGCCATGTGTACATAACATTCCTAAGTCAGTGATCAAAAGTCAGAAGGGCTATGCTTCCATTTATAGAACATCCTTGAAATTAAAATTATAGACAAAGAGAATGATTACTGAGAACATATGGCTATAAAGGGGTAGCACAGAGCCTTGCAGTGATGGAATAGTTTGGTATCTTAATTATGATGATAATCATAAATAAATAAAGCTACACATGTAGTAAAACTGCACAGGGGGCACCTGGCTGGCTTAGTTGGTAGAGCATATGACTCTTGATCTCAGAGTCATTAGTTCAAGACCCATGTTGGGCATAGTACTTACTTAGAAAAACAAAAACAAAAAACAAAAACAAATGGCATAGAAATACACATGCACAAATGAGCACATGTTAAGCTGGTGAAATCTGAATAAGCTCTGTGGCTTGTACCAATGTCAGTTTCCTGGGTTTGATGTTGTCTATAGTTACACAACATGTTGCCATGGGGGAAAATGAACGAAAGGTACATAGGACCTCCCTGTGGGGGGGGGGGTAGGGGGTGTGTGTAATTTGCAATTTTCCATGAATCCATAATTATTTCAAAATAAAAAGTTTTTTTTTCAATTTTATTTATTTATTCATAAGAGACAGAGGCAGAGGGAGAAGCAGGCTCCCCGCTGAGCAGGGAGCCCAATGCGGGACTCGATCCCAGGACTCTGGGATCATGACCTGAGCGGAAGGCAGATGCTTAACCATCTGAGCCACCCAGGCACCCTCAAAATAAAAAGTTTTGTAAGAAGTCAGGAGGGGCCTGTAGACTCCAGCTGCAGGTGCTGTTGGATGGCAGGAGAAGATACAGAGAAACAGCACCTGTGCTCCTTAGTGCAAGCCAGGTTAGCAGGTAACTGCGAGGAGAAATCTTTTTTTTTTTTTTAAGTTTTTATTTATTTATTTGAGAGAGAGTGAGAGAGCCCAAGAGAGGATAGGGTCAGAGGGAGAAGCAGACCCCCCGCTGAGCGGGGAGCCCAATGCGGGACTCGATCCCGGGACTCCAGGATCATGACCTGAGCCGAAGGCAGTTGCTTAACCAACTGAGCCACCCAGGTGCCCCTGCGAGGAGAAATCTTAAAGCAGACTATGGGGCCAAGGCTGTTTTAAGGATGGCACAAATGGCAATGATAAGTAAACAGGGGCACCTGGGTGGCTTAGTCAGTTAGGCATCTGCCTTCAGCTCAGGCCATGATCTCAGGGTCCTGGGATTGAGCTCCACGTTGGCCGCCCTGCTCAGCAGTGAGTCTGCTTCGCCCTCTGCCTCTGTGCGCTCTCTCTTTCTCTCTCTCTCTCTCGTTCTCTCTCAAGTAAATAAAATCTTTAAAAAAATAATTTTTTTTACATTTTTATTTTTTATTTATTTATTTTTTATTTGACACAGAGAGACACAGCGAGAGCAGGAACACAAGCAGGGGGAGTAGGAGAGGGAGAAGCAGGTTTCCTGCTGAGCGGGGAGCCCGATGTGGGACTCGATCCCAGGACCCTGGGATCATGACCTGAGCCGAAGGCAGACGCTTAACGACTGAACCACCTAGGCGCCCAATGTTTTTACATTTTTAAAAAAGGAAATAAGCAAACACCTTTGACTTGAGGCCTAAGAAAAGCTCTACATTAACATAAAGAACGGTATACAGTTACAGTGAAGGGGGAAAAGGTGTTAGAGGCACATACATACAGCTCAGGTGACTTAAACTCATCACACTGGCATGGAAATAATTAAGATGTAGGAGTTACACCCCACACCTGGTCACATCCCATCCCCCCCGATCCCCTGCTACAGGAAGGGAGCTGTCCCCATCTGTCCCCAGCTGTGCCCGTGCTTCAGCTCTCTGACCTCGAGTGCTGGTGTAGCCCAAGGAGCTGCTGACTTCATACTGGTGCAGGTGGGGGTGTGGGATCATCAGGATGTTGGCACTCCTGCCCAGGGAGCTGTCATCAGAAGCCTGGCTCCTCACTTCTTCGGTGGGCAATGCGCGGCTGGGCAGGGAAGGGCTGGATGAGACGTCACAGGAGCTGGCGCTCTTTCGATTGTGACTCTCCCGCTCTCGCACAGACCTGACAAGTGAGAGACCATGAGTTACCAGCAAGCAAGTGATGCTGCCCCACCTAGAACTAAAGCACCCAAACCTGTCGCCGGCCCAAGCCACTTGGGAAACCAATAGCAAAAATCCCCAATGTGATCTATGAGTGGGAAATAATGTAGGAGGTATTCTGCCTTGACCAGCTTGAGATGTTGTGTAAGAACTGACCGTTTTCAAATGGCCCAAGTCCTGGGGTCATAGCTGTAAAGCCGTGACTGCTCCAGTCCGGCCCTACTTGATCCCCACCGATCCATCTCGTATCACTGAAAACGGGGCAACTAAGCAGGATATGATACGATGCAAGAGAAAGCACACAGTGCCACCTCAAGAGTCTTCCTGCACAAAAAAAATTGAGCCTAAATCTAATCAAGCCTCTGGAGGTAATTGCTAGTTTATAGGAAATCCAGAGAAGAGAGGACAAGTTAAACATCGTAACACAACAATCAGCCAAATGAAGAAAGCAACACAACAGTTACAGAAAAAAGACAATCCAAACAAATGCAATGTCTGCATCTTCTTTAGATCCCAATTCAAACCAACCAACTGTAAAAACACATTTTTGAAACAGTTGGGAAATCTGAATATAGACTGGCTATTAGAAGATATTAAAGAATTAGTGTTAATTTTGGTACTTGTGATTATTTATTCTTATCTGTTAGACATACACTATGGTATTTACAGGTTTAAAAAAAGGTTTTGTTTTAGAATACTCAAGCAAAAAGTAAAATGTGGGGAAAGTAATGAAATGAGTCTGACAAGACACTGATCACTCTTCACTATACTACTCTATTTGAGCATGTTCAAACATTTCCCTAATAAAGCTTTAAAAAACAGTATACCCGTATTAAAACATAAAACTCCCTAAGGGGGAAAACTCTGGAAGCAGTAGGAGGAAGGATCAAAAGGGGAGAAGCCCAATGGGGAGACAAAAATTCAGAATGGAAAAGTTAGCACCTATAGATAGGGCTTTCCTTCTGGCATCAGAGCTGTTCTCTTTCTGCCTGGAAAGATTTTGTCTTAAGTCAGAGCTTAAACAACCTGAAAACGGATCCCCTGGGCTGACCATATGTACACTATTGCAACAGTAAATATTTGGACCCAGTGTATGCGCAGTCCTGTGCAGGCGACAGAGCACCAATTAAAACATGGTCTGCTCCCTCAGGGAGCACATAACCCAAGTCTCTGAAATACCAGGTCTTGCCACCTTTGATTAGAAAAAAGAAAACCAAGGATCTTGGACCATGAAAGCATTCTTAAATACTCCAAAGGAGGGGCGCCTGGGTGGCTCAGTCGTTAGGCGTCTGCCTTCGGCTCAGGTCATGATCCCAGGGTCCTGGGATCGGGCCCCGCATCGGGCTCCCTGTTCCGCGGGAGGCCTGCTTCTCCCTCTCCCGCTCCCCCTGCTTGTGTTCCCTCTCTCGCTGTGTCTCTCTCTGTCAACTAAATAAAAATCTCAAAAAAAAAAAAAAAAATACTGCACAGGAAAGCACTACCGAGCCCCTAGGCAGCATCTATGTGTGGGACAGCCGTAGTTAACGGCACTAAATGTTCTCAACATTCAGGAAATGTTTTGTCTGAGCTCTAAGTGTTTTCATCTTAGGATGGGATGAGGAAAAAGGACAGGAGACAATCATGTAGCCACTATAAACTCATTGATCAGTGTGAAGGGATGCATATTCTTCCAGTCATTGTGTTTAAATAAACTTGCATGTTTAAGAGATCTGGAAAAGGGACTCATGGTATTTGGTCCACTGGTGGGGGAGGGAAGCCCTGGGGTAGGGGTGGGTTTTTTACATAATAGTCAGAAATGAATATATCGGTAAATCTAACTACATCACAGTTAAAGACTATCATATGACCAAATACCATGGAGCAAATTTAAAAAGCAATTAAAGAAAGGTCTCTTGCCTTCTGGGAATAAAAAACCCAAAAGAAACTGTGGACCATAGGATCTATACATATTACGGGCAGCCCAGTGAGAAGAAGATTCTAGAACCTGTGAATTATTTCTCTTGGTTAAAAAAAGTAGAACACTCTCTTTATCTGGGGAAGATACTTCCTAGAAATACAGCTAACAAAATGGGTGGGCCAGAAAACCTGGAAACAGAATCCCCAATGATCTACATGGGATAGCTTCCACTGGTTAATTTTAATTTTAAACATTTTCAGGGTTGCTCTCATGAAGGTCCCTACAGGCCCTCAGGTTTTCCCAAGCAATTTTTATATACACCCCAAAGTGAATCTGGCAAAAAACCTGCAGGTGGCGAGGCGCTGAGCCCGGGATGGGCCTGGCAGCCTGAACACTTGGGCGTCGTAGGCATCATAATCTACTTGGATGGGAAGGGCATTCTCAGATTCTTTTGGAGTCCCAAGAGCTGAAATGCATAAATCACATGAATTGTCATTAAAACACATTTCAATCAGATGTCTTCAGAAGGCCTTCATCAAAATCTGCAAGGCACAGATGATCACCATCATGTCCCCCTGAGAAAAGTGGGGGTTGTTGAAATTAAATGACTTACATGTCAAAGTGACAGAGAAAATAACATTAGCACTACAGCACCTGGGTGGCTCAGTCAGTTAAGCATCCGACTCTCGATTTTGGCTCAGGTCATGATCTCACAGTTGTGAGATCGAGCTCCACATCAGGCTTCGCACTCAGACTCTACTTTAGAGTCTCTCTCTCTCTCTCTCTCTCTCTCTCAAAATAAATAAATAAAACATCTTTAAAAAATAGTATAGCACTAAATAAAGGGAAGATTTTGGTGGTATTTCATTCTTCTGTGATCCCACTTAAAAAAGATCATCTTAATATGCAGTGCGGTTAGTACTTTAAAATTTTTTACCTAATCCCTACAACTGACCTATGGAAAAGAAAAACATTTGTCACCATTCATTTTGCAGTTGATGGGACAAAATATACAAAGTGGTTAAGGGACCTTCCAAAGGGAACTCAAGTCTCCCAACTTGGCTATGAACTGTTTATGTGACCTCACATAATCTTGTTGCCATGGCTTAGCTGACTCTTTCTAAAAGGGATGAAAGGAGGTCTCAAAAATACTCACATGTATCACGGCCATTTTTTGCTTTCTCAGAGGCAGGCTGTAAAATTAAATAGATAATCAATCACTCCCTCCTCTGCCAGAATAGAACTTCTCACAAGGCACAATATGTAGGTGGCTGCTCTCCAGGGAAGGGACCATGCCTTACCCCTCACTGTAACTGATGGAAAGGCAGGAGGGAACACTTGAGGCCCACCCACCTCAATGTCAGGCCCTATTAGGCCCACCTCACACCTTGGTCACCCTCAAAACTCTATCCAATGGGGACATACACCCCACCTTACAGGCAAGGATATTCAATTCTAGAGAGAAAAGGGGACTTGCTCAGAGTCACACTGTTGGAGGGTGGCAGAGCCAAAATCCAAGCCCAGCCCTTCATGCTCTTGGTCAGTCCACTGGCGTGTATGTCCTACCATGGCTAGCTTCTACCTGACCCCAAGCCCTGCATGCACACTTCCCCTTCACCACGGTACTCTCACAGGTCTGCCTACACCTACAAGAGCTCAGCACTCAGTGGATCACCCAATTTGCTGAAATGGCATACAAAGGCAGAGAGAAAATGGAACGAGGTGCTTTTTTTTTCCCCAAATAAATCTTTTTCAGGACCCTTTAAACTTTCATAACAATACTCATTCTTTCTTCTTTAAAATGATCATGTTGCAGGGGCGCCTGAGTGGCTCAGTCGGTTAGGCATCCACCTCTTGATTTCAGCTCAGGTCATGATCTCAGGGTCGTAAGATCAAGCTCCACATCAGGCTCTGCGCTTGGCAGGGAGTCTGCTGGAGATTCTCTCTGCCTCTGCCCCTCCTCCCTCGCTCACACACATGTGTGTGCGCTCTCATTCTCTCTCAAATAAATACATAAATCTTAAAAAAAAAAAAAGACAAAATGATCATGTTGCAGAGAAGTTCCCTCTGTGTCCCACTTTGCCCAGAAGGGTTGTGATAAAGGCATAAAAGGTTGTGATGAGAGGGGCAGGAGGTGCCCTTTCTGGGCAGAGTCCCTTCTCCGAGCACTTCACTACTTGACATGGTCTATTTCAGGAGGAGTCCTCACAGTGCTCAAAATTAACATTTTCCTTATTAGACAAGTAACATTAACTCCCCATCACCCCCAAAAAGGAAGAAATGGCCCTGATACTACTAACACAGCCACAATGGGACAGCTTTCAGAGTTCAGCTCTGCTAGAAACAGGCAGATGGGTGAGAGCACCCTCATATGCCACCTATATACCTAACAGTCTGCTTTTCTCTTCATCTTACATCAAACACACCCTTGAAGGTTCTTAAAACTGGCATTTTTATTGGCTGTGAATATATTCCATCAAGTGGGTATCTCATGGTTTATTTAGTCATTTCCCTATTATTTTTAACTTCTCACTATTATAAATAATACAGGACCAAGACATTCGCATTCACTATCTTCAGTTATTTCCTTAGACCACATGGCCAAAAATGGAATTATCTGATCAAGTGGCATGAACATTTGCACTGCTCTTGATACACATGGTTGAACTGCCTTTCATAAGTATGTGGTACACCAACCAGGTACTCGAGCACCAATTTCACCACTTTTTCCAGGACTTGGTATAATTATTTTGTTTTAAGCCTATTTGGTAAGCAGAGGCACATGGCTGGCTCAGTCCGTACAGCATGCAACTCTTAGATCTCAGGGTTGTAAGTTCAAGCCCCACGTTGGGTGTAGCAATTACTTAAAAATAAAATCTTTAAAAGATAAAGTAAAATAAACCCATTTGGTGAGATAATCCAATTCTTGTTTGAATTTGCATCTCTTTAACTACTGCTAAGATTTGATCTTTTCATATTTCCCCTTTGCTGCAATGCATGCCCACGTCTTTGTCCCCAAAGGTACCTGAGAGGTCCCAGTGTCTGAATAAACCAGTGACATCATAACAAGAATAATTCTTTCATTATTAAGGAACTACAAATAATTGTCATACTTTTCCCAAAGATATTTGTTACAGTCTGAGGGTCTGCCTTGTTACTGATGTATTTAATGTGGAAAATCATAAAGTTCTAAGACAAATATCTTAAACTTATTAATGACCATGGGGGGAGAAGGGCTTATCTTGGGACCAAAATAACCATGAGTGACAGTCCCTGAAGGTTCTACGAGTTGGTGACACCTACCTTCTTTCCTGCCAGTTTTATTCGCGGGGTGAAACTGTTACAAAAGAGCTGGCTTTTGGACGTATAGAAACTGTGAAAGAAAAAAGGTCGTTAATCTAAGCCCCTTTCATTTTAGACTTGAAGACACAGTTAAAACCCCAGCCGTGGATTAGCTCTCTCATGACTGCCTATGTCTCAGGCTTCACTGATTCCCCCAATTCTAACTTGTTCTGTAGTTACTATAAACATTAAATATGGTTTTAATTACTGTTCTTTATTCTCCATAAACTACTTCACGCTAGGCCTGATTCCTAACTGGACAAGAATCCCCTCCTTGTGACAGGGATTAAATCTATTTATACCATGATACTTTTGCATCTTGATACTCAGCATGATGCTGGGCCCAAGGGTGGTCCTTAGCACTCATGGGTTGAATAGCATTTGGTAAGCAAGAATAACTGAGGTAAGGAAAGAAAAAAGTGGTCTCAAGAAAATCTGCCACAGGGGTGGCTCAGTCCATTGAGCATCTGACTCTTGATCTTAGCTCAGGTCTCAATCTCAGGGTTGTGAGTTCAAGCCCTGCACTGGGTTCCACACTGGCTATGGAGCCTACCTGAAGAGAAGAGAAGAGGAGAAGAAGAGAAGGGAAGGCACAAACCATCAAATTCCTACTCCTCTGAAAATCATACCTTAATGCAGTCATGTCAGGCACAAAGGAAAACTGGGAGACCCAAGCTGGCCCTGGGTATACTGAATGAATGAGTAAATAGAGGCTGTACAGCCTTTTCCATTTCTCAGACATGTCTCTCTGTTCTCTTTTATCTATAATTAACTTATGGGAAAAATGTTTTGAATACTAACCAATCCCCACCTTCCATCATAACTCTGATCACAGACAAAAAAAAAAAAAAAAAAAAGGCAGTATCAATAGATAACCAGTGGACTGTAGGGCAATCCCAGTAACTAACACTTTATGTGCACAAGAACGTAAGAATACTAACTGCAGTCAGACCCGGAGTCTAACCAGCCCCTGGCACTTGCCCCCCCGCCAAGTAGTACCAAGGCAAGTACTGGGTAGAGGATGCTGCTCTCTTTCCAGATATTAATGACAAAAGATCTGAGTGGAAGTGATGAATCACTAAATTCTATTCCTGAAACCAATATTACACTATATGTTAACTAGAATTTAAATAAAAATTTGAAAAAAAATAAATAAATAAAAAGATTTGTGTGGAAAAGTGGTATGAGCCAGAAGAATGGCCTTCTGTTAGATTTATCCACACGAAGTTGCTGTATTTGAAGGTCAAAACCAGTTTACTATCACAATTTCAAATGGTTAAACCAATAGCTTCAGCCTTGCCATGAACTTGCTGTTCAACCCTTGCAAGCCACTTTACCTCTCTGGAACTCGGGTTCCTCACCTATCCAGTGTGATTGGAGGGTCTCTATGATCTCTAAAACAAACTCCAGGGATAGTCTGTGATACCCCAGTTTTATAACTCATATATCTGCTATTAATTTACTTTTTGGATCAATTTTCATTACTAACCAAAAGTACTTTGAGAGTGGTAATTTTTCACTGAAGACAATTTGATTATGCTTCAGGTAAGCTCCCTGGCCTTGTGGGACACTTCTGAAGAGGCTCGTGGACAGGATGAGAACAATGGCCTCTATGAGCAGCCGTGCTTCCCAGGCTATGAGCCCCCTTTGCTCCTGTCCCTGCCTGGCTCAAGCAAACAAGGCTCACAGTGAGAAGTGAAAAGCAGGCCTCGGGCCATCCCAGCTCTCAGATTCTGAAGCCCCACCTGTGTGAATCTATTGTCCATCTTAAATGGCATCAGAGAGCCAATTTGGCATGAAAAATAAAGTGATGAATCAGGAAACCTTCAAGCTATCATTAATTAAAATTTGAGGAAATTACAGTGTTTAAATGTATATATTTTTGGGTGCAATGGCTACTCTGTCCTGTTAAAACTAAACAAAAAACCATGAAATATGGTGTATAATTAAACAGTAGCTGTTTTCTTATGGGCAAAAGAATCCGAATGTCTATTCAAAGATTACAAAGCCAAACCTAATTACAGGGCTGACAAAAAAGAAGATACATTGCTCTCTGGAATAAGTGAAAAAACAAAAAAGTTCAAAATACTATTTTACTTGAACCAAGTTTTTAGAATGGCAGTAACATAAACACAAGACGAGGAAGATTCTGAAGGCATCTTCTTGGGAAGCAGGCACTGTTTATTAAAGTGACCTCATCAAGCAATGCAATGACAACATACAAAACTGAGCAACACTGAACAGTTACACATACATGTACGTAACAGAATCACATGGATGACCAGCCAGAGAGTCTCTCACTGGGCTGAGAAAGAAGAGGCATACTCAGAACAGGATAATTACTGGGTGACCAGACCATCCTTACACAGCTGGCCAAACCACTATTCCTTCTTGATTCTTCGCCTATGAATGATTATAGCTGACTGGGTGCAACTACCATAACAAGGGCAACAAGGCCCATAACAAAGGTAAAGGAAAAACTACAAGGCCGGAATCAGCCTTTGTGATGAATTTTCAGGCTGGTCTCCAGCAAAGATTTGCAAATAAACAGAAGACAGAATTAAAGGTTCTGTTTAGCTTGGGGCACAGCCAAGCAGTCTTCTGCCCCTCGTGGAGTGCCAGCTTAAAACAGACAATCCAGAGAAGGGCAGAATGCTCTAGAAGCACTAAAGAGGAAGTGGCTATTGGCTCTCTAGGACAGCACAGGAAGAACTCACAGAAGAGAGATGTTGGGGCCAGGTTTTAGAGGATAAATAGGCATTTGCGAGGAAGAGGGCAGGTGGAGAGGCCCTCGAGGTGGAAAGGCCCAGAAGTAGGAGAAGTGTGCATCTGCTATGCAGGATAAAAGAGGGCAAGAGTGGGGGAGAAGGCCTCGAATGTCAAACACTTTAGTCTTCATCAAGCTGGTGTGAGGAATCAGAGAAAAAGAGCAACAGGACTTAGTTTTCATGAAATGACTTTGGCAACCAGGTAGAGCAGCGATTGACAGATGCTGGTCCCCAGACCCCTGGGGTTCCCTGGTGCAACATCCAGGCCTACTACATTAGGACACAGAGTACTTTTTCACTATTTTATATTTGGTTGCAAATAAGACTTTTACTTAAAAAAAAAAAAAAAAAAGGAGGAAAGGGTGCCTGGTGCTTAAGAAAAAAAATTAGAAAGGAAAGAAGAAAACCACTGGTCCAAAGAACTGATCCTCAATGCGAGGGCCGGGGTGGGGGGGGGAGTGGGGAACAAGGGGGCATTCTGCCACCCAGGAGGCATGTGGCAACGCAACAGACATTTGATTTTTTTTTATTTTGTTGTTTTTTAGTCTAAATGATTTCCCTCCCGTTTCCAATGGTTTCAACTGCATTTTCCATAAGCCTACAGGCATTTTTAAAAATCATAAAACATTAAAAAGAAGTAATAGCCCAAGGCTTTTCACTTTTGGCAGGTCTGAAGTTATCTAGTTCTCATAGAGAGTTTCCAGGAGGTTATGAGTTCTACCAGAAAATTTCAAAGAAACAGTTTAACTCTCTCCAGGTTTTTTGATAGGAAAATTCACTTAGCTACGGTTCTTGCAGACATTTTGTTTGGTCGTCACCCTGGGGCTGGGTGCTGTTGGCATCTGGTGGGTGGAGGTCGGGAATGCTGCTCAACATCCTACAATGCACAGGGCAGCCCCCCAACAACAAAGATGATCTGGCCCAAAATGTCAGTAGTGTCGAGGTTGAGAAACCCTGTTCTAAAGGATGGACTGAAGGAGAGAGATCAGAAATAGACACACTATTAAGATTATTGCACTTATTCAGGGCACCTGGGTGGCTCAGTCTGTTGAGCGTCTGCCTTTCGCTCAGGTCATGATCCCAGGGTCCTGGGATCGAGCCCCGCATCAGGCACCCTGCTCAGTGGGGAGCCTGCTTCTCCCTCTCCCACTCCCCCTGCTGTGCTCTCTCTCTCTGTCAAATAAATAAATAAAATCTTTAAAAAAAAATAAAAAGATGATTGCAGTTATTCAAAAAGATGAGGATGGGACAAGGCAGTGGCAATGACAGAGGCATAAGACACACCACACAGAGGCATGAGCCTCAATCAGCAGAAACACTGAGGCCTTGTCCCATGTGAAGAGGCATGGGGATTTTTCTACAAACAGAATGCCGGGCACAATGTTCGTCTGCTATGATCTGTGGGAGCTGGGAGTCATAGGAGCTGGGGCTAATAATAGAAATAAGTCCTTCAAATTTGCCTCTATTTTTTTCACTCTAGACTGTTCTTACGTTACTGCCACTGCTTTGCACGTACAGAAGCTCTAAGCAAATGTTGGAACTTTGGTTTCTGCATTTTCTTAACAAAAAGGTTTTATTGTAAGAACTTAACAGATGGGAAGAGAAAATGGCAAGGAAGTTATTTAAAACCCGTATCATCTACCACGAATCAAGGTCACACCCACCTGTGGTTTATCCAGTGAGGAATATTATAGTCATCACCCAGACGAGAATCACGAGGTGCACTTCGATTATGCAGCTAGAAGGGAAAAAGCCAGTGCACAGATCAGCTAGAAAACAAGGAACTTTCCTGTTCTGAAGTATTCTCAAGATCACCCTAGTACTAGGAACTGGCCTTTAGGAAGCAATCCAAAATCGAATCACCTTGAACAATGGGACAGCATGTAATGGTTGCTCCCCCATGCACACCAAGTCCACACCAATTCCTAAAAAAGAGAAGACAAAAAGAGTTTGGGGTGGGGGTGGAAAGAAGTAGAGATAAGTGTCCCAGTCTATTAACAGTACTATTGAACTGGGTCAGGGTATGAGGCAAAGCCGACTTCCCATCCTATGATTTATAACCTCATTTGCCTACATAGCAAAGAAGTAAATAGGCATTTTGTCTCTTTCCACTTTACCAGGTCCCATCACAGCCTGCAATTATTGAATGCTTGACAATTAGCCTTTGACTGCTTTGTAGATCATGATTTGTCAAAAAGACAACCCAAGCCTCCATGACTAAAGTTTCGAGGCCAGAAAGGAAAAGGAACCTTGTTATTTCAGGAAAAAAGCAAAACAATCCATATCATTTAATGGAGCTTCTTTATGGGCAATCAGGATTTACAGTCCACCTCCATCTTGTTGTTGAGGCACAAATTTAATGAGGCCAGGGGTACAAGGTGGGGAAGCATGGCACATCATGGAGGGAGGACCAGATCCGAAGAGCTGATAGTCCTCCCCAAGGCAGACTGATGGCACACTGGTTACTTGAAACAATCCCCCCAAAAAGAGTTCTCCAGTGTCATATATGTTCGTGAAATTCTGAGTACCATTAGCGATAGACATGATACACTAACATATTAAAACCTGCAATGAGAGAATCTGCCTAAACTGTGTATGACCCAGCATTTCCCAGACCAATTTGACCACGGAACTTTTTTTGTCCCCTAATATTATTCACATCTCCAGGACCTCTAGCCAGGGAGAGCTCAGAGTTCTAAGGGGAAGTCGGGCTATAAACACTCGGAGACAGCATAAACCAGGGAGGATTACCGTTATCTATCATCCGCTGCTTGGTCAAGATCATGAGTAGACGGTCCACTTCAAACACACCTACCCCAGGCGTGATCACCACAGACATCTGCCCAGTCCTGTCAAAGTTGCGGTTGATGTAGTGCTTGTCAAACACTTGAAAGAAAGCAAAAGTTCTCAAATGAAGAGGTTACAGCTTTTCAGAAACCAGCCACTGGCGGGCCTCTCTGTGCCCTCAGAGTATTTTGTCCATGTTTCTGTTGCAGCAACAGACACGTTCTGACCTGAATTCTAGTTAGTTGTGTGCACATCTGCCTCTCCATCTACATTAAAACTGCTTGAACACAAGACTATGTCACTGTTGCCTTTACTAACACCCCCTCATTGATGCCTAATACTTGCCTTGTGCAGCATTAAATGCTCAAGTTTCATGTCATTTAAATTTAAACAATCCATCAATGAGTCTGTATTGAAATTTACAAAAATCAAATATTAATTGAAGACAATATTTAAAAGAGTGGACTTTGTAAATCTGGCAAGTTAATTTTTATTTCTGTCCTATACAATCCTGATTTTAGAAAACCAAAGATATTCCAATATGACAAAAAGATTCACTAATTCAACACCCTGTGCTTCAGAATCCCCGGCACCTGAGTGTAGACACATGGGCAGGTTATATGCACAGTGAAGTGACCACACATCATCACTTCCACCGCTGGCAGTGCCAATGGATGCCTAACCGAAGCTGGGCCGATCAGACCCTGCTAGGAACACGGAATTCTGAACAGAGAGGAGAGAGCTGACAGAGCTGGGAGCTGAACACTGTTCTAGGAATACCTGCTTTTGCAGTTCCTGGAGCCACCTTGGTCCCCACCTTCTTCTGCATGATGTTCAAGCCTTTCCTGGTAGCCCCACCAGGTCCCTATATCCTGAGAGTAAATTTCCCTTTTTGTGTAAACCAATTCAGTATGTTTCTGTTATTTGCAAACAAAGCGTTATCACCTAACATATAAATGCAGGGACAAACCTTCGGAAGAAATCACACCACACTGTTAACAAGGTTCCCTCTTGGAAGGGAACTGACAGTAAAGGAAGGGGGGAGATCTTCATTTTTACTTGATATACCCTGATTATTAGAATTCTAGGAACAATGAGTTCTTTTTGTAATTAAAAAAAAAATTTTTTTAATTACCTAGAAGCAATTGAGGGATGGAGTAAAAAAATAGCAAGAACACAGTTTTAGTAAAACAGCCCAAGGAAGATTCCTTCTAGCTCTTTATTCTCAGGTTACCATGAGAAGCAGATGAGAACAGCAAGTTAATTCCCAAAAGTAGACCCAAAAGCTAAATGCTGGCCATTAAAACCATCCAATCAGAAGTTACTGCTTTCAATTAATCTTTGGGGTAGGTGGGTGGAGAGATTATCAACTGGTCTGGGTATTTGGACATTAGTAAAAAGAAGTTCATAGCCATGTGCTAAACAAGATGCCAGCTCACCATGGCTAGTGTCCTTACTCACCATTGAATGACAGATTGATGGCCTCTAAGTAGTTTCCTTGTGCTGAGGTAGAATTGTCTCCTTGAGGAAAACCCTCTGAAGCAAAAGACATAAGAGAGGAAAAGTATCCCATGTAAGATGAACTCTAAAAGAACAAGTGGAAAGTGGCTCCACAGGCTCCACCCTGTAGTAGGGACATTACTGAATTCACTGCATACCTAATGAACAACTGGACCCAACTGGAAATAGGAACCTGACCAGAAGCAGAAACTAGGCCCAGCACTGGGAGGGAAGCAAGCATGAACCTCTTCATCTCCTAGCTCCCATCCTACATCTCCTTTCCCTGCTGCACCTCCTACCATATGAATGCAGTACCTGCCTGTTCCAGTCGCACCAACACTGGATACTGGATGAAGAGTTTTTTAATGGTCACAAGGAGTGACGTCCACTCTTCTCTCCTCTCATTCTGCACCACCACTCTGAAAGGAATATTATCATAAAATATTGAACAGCTATTACATACATCAGGTCCCTCACACGGTTTCGGAGGAAAGGAGAAGATGGGATTCCCGAGGTTAGGGTAACTTACCATGTAATAATAAGTATTAAAGTCAAATGCACGTAATAAACATTAACAAAGAAAACTAATCACATCAATAGTCACAAAGATTGAAAACAAAAATAAAATATTTAAAAATTGCCTTGAGATTATATTAATGCCTAGCATTGAGTAGGAATATGAAATTTTCACACAATGAATTACAATTAGGTGGTATATAAAAAGCCTAAAAGAAAACATGTATGTTTTACATACATATTTAATAAACACGTCTAGGTCAGGGAACTAGATTAGTAGATAGGGATGGGTTGGCAGGGAGCCTTGCTGGCTTGCTCGGTGGAGCATGAGACTCTTGATCTAGGGTTGTGAGTTTGAGCCTCATGCTGGGTGTAGAGATTACTTAAAAATAAATCTTTAAAAACAAAAATAAGGGCGCCTGGGTGGCTCAGTTGGTTAAGCGACTGCCTTCGGCTCAGGTCATGATCCTGGAGTCCTGGGATCGAGTCCCACATCGGGCTCCCTGCTCAGCGGGGAGTCTGCTTCTCCCTCTGACCCTCTTCCCTCTCGTGCTTTCTATCTCTCATTCTCTCTCTCAAATAAATAAATAAAATCTTTAAAAAATAAAATAAAATAAAATAAAATAAAAATAAAAAAATAAAAACAAAAATAAAAATGGGGCACCTGGCTGGCTCAGGGTTGTAAATTGGAGCCCCACTTTGGGTGTGGAGATTACTTAAAAATAAAAAAATTTTTTTTAAGATTTTATTTATTGGAGTGCCTGGGTGGCTCGCTCAGTCATTAAGTGTCTGCCTTCGGCTCAGGTCATGATCCCAGGCTTCTGTGATCGAGCCCCGCATCCCGCATCCTGCTCAGCAGGAAGCCTGCTTCTCCCTCTCCCACTCCCCCTGCTTGTGTTCCCTCTCTCGCTGTGTCTCTGTCAAATAAATAAATAAGATTTTATTTATTTATTTGACAGAGAAAGGGAGCTTGAGCAGGGGCAGGGGAGAGGAATAAGCAGGCCCCTGCTCAGCAGGGAGCTTGATGAAGGGCTCAATCCCAGGACCCTGAGATCATGACCTGAGCTGAAGGCAGAGGCTTAACGGACTGAGCCACCCAGGTGCCCCTTAAAAATAAAATCTTAAAAAAAAAAAGAAGGGATGGGTGGGAATCTGTTTACTGTAGACCTTCTGAACCTTACAGTTTTTGAACCATGTGAATGTATTACAAAAAATATTTGCACTAATCTAGTAATGTTAATGCTAGGAACATATCCTAAAGAAATACACAGTGGGGGGCGCTGCTTCTCCCTCTCCCCGCCCCTGCACATGTTCTTTCGATATCTCTCTCTCTCTCAAATAAATAAATAAAATCTTTTTAAGAAAGAAAGAAACACACACACACACAGGGGGCGCCTGGGTGGCAGAGTCAGTTAAGTGTCTGACTCTTGGTTTCAGCTCAGGTAGTCTCATCGCTGAGTCTGTGTAAGACTCTCTCTCCCTCTTCCCGTGCCCTTACCGCCCCCACCCCCGCTCTCTCCCTCTCTCTAAAATAAATAAATAAATCTTAAAAAGAAAAGAAAAGAAACACACAGGATCCAGAATAGCCAACCCAATATTGAAGGAGAAGAACAAAGTTGGAGGACTAACATCATCCAACTTCAAGAAGCTACAGTAATCAAGGCAGTGTGGCATTGGTGAAAGTGTAGACAAATAGATTAATGGAACAGAATAGAGGACCCAGAAATAGAATCCCCAAAATATATAACAGATCTTTGACAAAGAAGCAAAGATAACACAATGGAACAAAGATATTCTTTTCAACAAACAGTGCTGGAACAAATGGACATCCACAGGCAAAAAAAAAAAAAAAAAAGAAGCTAGACACAGACTTTACACTCTTCATAAAAATTAACTAAAAAATATGGTTTGATTCTGGGTTTTGGCAGAAAAATTTTTAAAACCCAACTCAAGGGGCGCCTGGGTGGCTCAGTCATTAGGTGTCTGCCTTCGGCTCGGGTCATGATCCCGGGGTCCTGGGATCCAGCTCTGCGTCGGGCTCCCTGCTCCACGAGAGGCCTGCTTCTCCTTCTCCCACCCCCCCTGCTTGTGTTCCCTCTCTCACTGTGTCTCTCTCTCTGTCAAATAAATAAATAAAATCTTTAAAAAAAAAACAACTCAAAAGATCATAGACCTAAATATAAAATGAAAAACTATAAAACTCCTAAAAAATAACATAGCACAAAACCTAGATGACCCTGGATAGGATGATAACTTTTTAGATTCAACACCAAAGCCACATCCATGAAAGAAAAAAATTGATAAGCTAGACCTTATTAAAATTTAAAAACTTCTGCTCTGGAAAAGACAATGTCAAGAGAATGAGAAGACAAGCCACAGACTAGAAGAAAATGTTGGCAAAAGACACATTTGATAAAGGACTGTCAACCAAAATACACAAAGAACCCTTAAAACTCAATAAGAAAACAAACAACCCAATTTAAAAATGGGCAGAACACCTAAACAGACACCTCATCAAAGAAGATACACACATGACAAATAAGCATATGAAAAGATGCTCCACATCACATCATATGGGGACATGCAAATTAAAACAACAATAAGGGACCACTATATATCTATTAGAATGGTCGAAACCCAGAACACTGACAACACCAAATGTTGGCGAGGATGTGAAGCAATAGAAACTTTCATTCATTGCTGGTGGGAATGCAAAATAATGCAGCCACTTTGGAAGACAGTTTGGTGGTTTCTTACAATACTAAACATACTGCTATCATATGATCTAGCAATCATACTCCTTGGTATGCGCCCAAAGGAGTTGAAAACTTAGGTCCACACCAAAAACTACACATGGATGTTTATAAAAGCCTTATTTATAATTGCCAAAACTTGAAAGCAACCAAGATGTCCTTCAGCAGATGAATGGATAAACAAAACTGTATATCCAGACAACAGAATACTATTGAGTGCAAAAAAGAAACGAGCTATTGAGCCATGACAAGACATGAAGGAACTTTAAATGCATATTACTAAGCTAAAGAAGCCAACCTGAAAAGGTTACATACTGTATGGTTCCAACTACATGACTTTCTGGAAAAGGGAAAACTATACGGACTCTAAAAAGATCAGTGGTTGCCAGGGGTTAAGGGTTTGGGGAAAGGGATGAGTAAGTAGAACACTGAGGATTTTCAGGGCAGTGAAAATACTCTGTAAGATACTATAATGATGGAGACATGTCATAAATATTTGTCCAAGCCCACAGAGTGTAAAATACCAAGAGCGAGTCCTAAGATAAACTATGGATTTTCAGTGATTACGGTGTATCTGTATAGGTTCATTAGTTGTAACGAAGGCATCACTCTGGTAAAGGATGTTGATAATGATGAGAAGGGCATTATGAAGGTGTTGGTAGAGAGGGTATATGGGAAATCCCTGTACCTTCTCTCAATTTTGCTAGGAACCCAAAACTGCTCTAAAAAAATTAAAGTCTTAAAAAAAAAGCAAGAAAGATTTAGGAACGCATAACTATATATCTGTCTATTACAGCAGACAGAGATCAATTTAAAAAATTAGAAAAAGACTGGGGCGCCTGGGTGGCGCAGTCGATTAAGCGTCCAACTCCTGGTCTCGGCTCAGGTCGTGATCTCAGGGTCAAGAGATCGAGCCCCACATTGGGCCGTGTGCTCAGCAGAGTCTGCTTGAGATTCTCTCTCCCTCTACCCCTCCTGCTTGTTCTCTAAGAAATGAATCTTTTTTAAAAAATTAGAAAAAGATTAAATATCTAACAATAAAGAATTAAATTATGATAAAATTTTAGGGTGCCTGGGTGGCTCAGTTGGTTAAGCGACTGCCTTCAGCTCAGGTCATGATCCTGGAGTCCTGGGATCGAGTCCCACATTGGGCTCCCTGCTCAGTGGGGAGTCTGCTTCTCCCTCTGACCCTCTTCCCTCTCATGCTCTCTATCTCTCATTCTCTCTCTCTCAAATAAATAAATAAAATCTTAAAAAAAATAATAAATTATAAAATTTTAGACAACAAAATATTATATAGCTATTAAAAATGACATGATCCTCTTTGATAACCGTTTAATATGAGTAATGGGTATATGAAGGTTCACAATGCTATTCTCATCCAAGTATATTTGATTTTATTAAAAACAAAGCAAGCTAAGAAAATCATTCAATTTAAAGGGGCTAAACAAGGGCACCTGGCTGGCTCAGTCGGTGGTGCATGCAACTCTTGATCTCAGGGTTGTAGGTTTAAGTCCCACATTAGGTGTAGAGATTACTTAAAAAATAAAAAAAATAAATCTTAATAAAATGGGCCAAACAGAAAAAGATCCAGAGAAACATACCACAGTATTAAAAGTACTTCCCTTTGGATTGCAAAGTCAGACCCGGGATAAGACAAAAAACAAAAAAGATGAAAAAATTAGCTAAGAAGATGAATATACAATTCACAAAAGAGGAAATACAAAGGCCAATAAGCATAAGAAAACATTCACTCTTGGTAATAAAAGAAATGACTATTAAGACTCAGTGAGATAACTTTTCTTCCACTCTAACTGGGAACAAGTCAAAAAAAAGAAAGAAGATAGTATTCAGTGTTGGCAAGGACAGAGAAATAACATGACTACTGGGAAAATGGGATTTTTTTTACTTCAATGGTTTTGCAAGGCAATTTGGCTACACAAATGAAAAGCCTTAACAGATCTAGAATATCTTTGACCCAATAACTCCACTTCTGGGAACTTATCCTAAGTTTATGCTTAAGGTTATGCTAAGTTTTAAGGTTATACCGAAGGTTATAAGGTTATGCTAAGGTTATAACTAAGGTAGTGCTTAAAGACTGTAAGACCATTCACTGGTAGAACTTTTGACAATAGTGAAAAGTTGAAAATCACTTCAGTGTTCAATAATAGTTAGCAAACAAATGAAATGTCTGCATAGCAATAAAAATGATGCTATGGAAACAGAGTATTTGATAGGGAGCGCCATTTGTGATGGAGTAAGTGGAAAATGCTGGTTTAAAACATCATGTAAAAAAAGCATGGGAGTCTGACCATATCTCTGTGAAAACTACTTTTGGTCTCTAGAAACAGAGAATAGGGTTCGATGCACCCAAGTGATGATGACTGCATCTGGGGAGTGGAACTAAGGGTGTTTTTTATTGTATTACCCTGTACTTAACTGTATTTTGTGATTTTCCTAAAATAAATCTGTATTATTTTTTTTTGAAGATTTTATTTATTTGACAGAGAGAGACACACCAAGAGAAGGAACACAAGCAGGGGGAGTGGGAGAGGGAGAAGCAGACTCCCTGTGGAGCAGGGAGCCCGATGCGGGGCTCAATCCCAGAAGTCTGGGATCATGACCCGAGCCAAAGGCAGACGCTTAAAGACTGAGCCACCCAGGTGCCCCCTGTATTATTTTTAAGAAAAACACAACCAAAGCTTTTGATCTAAAAAATGTTGGGGTTGACTTTTTAATGATGTGAGGAAATTTTTAATATATTAATGATATAGTCCTATACATAGGTAAATCTACATTTGTAACTCATTCATGCTTTCTACGATCTGTTTTAATATGTCCATAATTATACTCAAATGAATACATACTCATTCATATTCGTTATGTAGAAATAACTTCATATATTCTTAAGCCAAAAGAGGTTCTCAGGTTCCAGGAATCAGGGGAGCCTGCTGGCTCAATCGGAAGAGCATGCAACTCTTGATCTAAGGGTCGTGAGTTCAAGCGCCACACTGCATGTAGAGATTACTTAAAAATAAAATCTTAAAAAAAAATGTAAAATAAAAAGATTCCAGGAATCCACTGAAGAGGTATGAAGAATTTAACAGCATGAAAGGATAAATGGTTTTGTTGGGGTAAGAAATGGCCCATTACTTTCATGAAATTCCCACAGGGATAGAGGACCCAAAAGAAGATCAACCAATAATTTAAAGTATGATCAGTATGGGGTTGAAGAATACAGTGGTCAAAAGCATAGACTCTGAACCAGACTTTCTGAGTCAAGTGCATACTCCATCACTTAATCTTCCATGGACTTTGGATAAGTTACTTAAACTCTGTGTCCAAGTTTCTATTTAATATGGGATAACAATAACCATCACAACGAATGCTATGATATTTAAATGAAATCAAGATACTAAAGTGCTTAGAATAGTGAGTGTCCTATACACAGTAAGTCCAGAATACAAATAGTAACTATTATCATCTTATTACCATCTCAGTTGGGAGAGCAGAGCCACTCTTATTTTCTATCTTATGCTCTTCTGTAGATTCTTCAAAATTTCTACAAAGATGCATTATTTCTTTTTTTTAATAATTTTTATTGTTATGTTAATCACCATACATCATTAGTTTTTTAAATAATTTTTTATTAGATGCATTATTTCTTAAATGATATAAAAAGGTAATCTGATAAGTGGTAAAGGAAATAAGAGTTGACCCTTGAACAACATGGGGGTTAGAGGCACTGACGCCCCTGCCCTGTGCAACCAAAAATCTGCATTTAAGTTTTGACTCCCCAAAAACTTGACTACTAACAAACAGCCTACTGTTAACCAGAAGCCTTACTGATAACATAAATAGTCAATTAACGTATTTTGTATGTTATAGGTACTTTATACTATATTCTTACAGTAAAATAAGCTAGACAAAAGAAAGTGTTATTAAGAAAATCATAAGGAGGGGGTCTTGGGTGGCTCAATCAGTTGAGTGTCTGACTCTTAATTTCGGCTCAGGTCATGATCTCAGGGTTGTGGGATAGAGCCCTGAGTCCAGTTCTGTGCTCAGCAGGGAGTCTGCTTGAGATTCTTTCCCTCTCTCCCTCCCTCTCCTTCTGTCATTCCACCTGCTGGCATGCACGAGTGCTCTATCTCTCTAATAAATAAATAAATCTTAAAAAAAAAAGGAAAATACCTTTACAGTACTGTATTGTATCTATCGAAAAAATCCACATATAGGTGGACCCATGCATATAGTTCAAACCCATGTTGTTCAAGGGTCAACAGTACAGCAAAATGTTAATTATGGAACCCAGGTGGTAGGTATACGAGTGTTCACTATACAATTCATTCAACTTGTCTCTGTGTTTGAAAATTTTCACAATAACATATTGTAAAAACAAACAGAAAATTATCCGAGCTAAAAACAATACATGATTCTATAATGAAATCTGGATCAGGAAAAACATCTCAAGAAGGAATATCAGAACAATTGGCAAAATCTGACATTCTTTTACAATGTCCTTGTTCTTAGGAGATAGATAATGAAGTATAATCATGTGTCTATTAAATGTTAATAATTAGTAAATTTGGTGAAAAGTATACAGATATTCATTATATTCCTCCTTCAACTTTCTCATAATTAAAAAATTTTTGTAAAATTTTAAAAGGTTGCCCAAAGAACTGCCTAAAAAGTTTCCATAACTTCTGTCAATTTTGGGGGCTTATCCACAATCACAATTTAAAATATATATATACAGTTATAAAAGATTTGTTCTTTAGGAATGCTATGACAAAGTTGAGAAGGTGGGAAAAAATACTCTACAAATTGGCATTTGGTGCTGGCTTGGGACTTGGGAAGGAACTAGCTACAAAGAAATATGTTTAAGGCTCCAGGCTGGGGGTAGGGGAGAAGACTGGTCATCCCAGACAAAAACCAAACCCACATAGTAAACTGTTTCTGCAAAACAGAGACACTAATTTCCCAGTCTGAGGTAGTAAGGGAAACTAGCAAAGGGTTCTTCCTCTTAGTTACAGAAGGAAATAGTCTGAGGCAGCAAGAATGAACCAATAACAGAGCAGTATGTTTGAGAGAAGCAGTCTCTAAGGGCTTTAACAAGTATAGTAAGATGAGGAAATGTGCTTCGTATCAAAGGAGTTGCTTTTTATTTAAACATAAAATCTTGGGGGGCGCCTGGGTGGCTCAGTTGGTTAAGCGTCTGCCTTCGGCTCAGGTCATGATCCCGGGGTCCTGGGACTGGCCCGGAGTCGGGCTCTCTGCTTAGCGGGGGCCTGCTTCTCCCTCTCCCTCTGCCTGCGGCTCCCTCTGCTTGTGCTCTCTCTCTCTGTCAGATAAATAAATAAAATCTTTAAAAAAATATATTGGTACCTCAGGCAAGAATAAAACAATCCATCTAAAACCTACAAAGCAAAAGGCTTTCTAAAGCCTTGAGATCTAGTCTATCCTCCACCTGAAGTGCCAATAGTCACGTGATAAACTTCTCCAAGGATCTGAGAATTTAAAAGATCAAGGGTGTTCAGCTCCAGGCCATTGAGCAACCCCATCCAACTGCATCTGCTATGCTTCTATCATCTCACAAAGTGTCCCCTTATTCAGTGGCACTGTCTGGACAACTGGACTGATCTACATCCTGTGCTGATGCAATGAGAAGTACAGGGCATCAGCAATGAGATAAGTCTTACTAAAAAGGTCCAACCTAAATCCAATCAAGTCTTTAGAGAGGGCTTCTCAACCTCAGCACAACTGGTATCTTGGGCTAAGTAATTTTGTGGTGCAGGCTGTCCTACGCACACTGTAGGATGCTTAGCAGCATCCCTGGCCTCTGTGCAGTAGGTATCAGTTGTATAACCTCCCCATCCTACCTCCCCCACACCATTTTGACAATTAAAAAAAAAAAATCTCTAGACAATGCCAAATGTCCTTGGTAAGTAGCAGCAGAATTGCCCCAGTTGGAGCCTCTGGTTTACAGAAAATAAATAAACACCACCATAAGGATGCAATAAGACAAATCCAGAAGGGATCTTCTACAGCCTTCCTACTCAAAATGGGATACAAAGACCAACCTATGCAAGCAAAGGAGCTAGCTAGACAAGCAGAACCTCAGACCCACCCCAGGACTCCTGAACTTACTAGAATCAGCATGATCCCCAGCGGTGATTCATATACACATGAAAGTTGGGGAAGCACAGTATAAGCCAGATTCTTCAACACATCAAATGTTTAGGGGCAAAAAGGAAGGGTGAAACTGCTTTAGATTTAGACTTAACAAGCAAATCAAACATAAGTTATTTCAGAGACAATTACTGAAATCTGAATACGTACTAGATATTGGATATTAGAGAATTAACTCTGTTCAATGTGACCATGATACTGTGGTTATATGTGAAAATGCCCTTATTTTTAGTCAATCAGAGAAAGACATGTATCATATGACCTCACTGATATGAGGAATTCTTAATCTCAGGAAACAAACTGAGGGTTGCTGGAGTGGTGGGGGGTGGGAGGGATGGGGTGGCTGGGTGATAGACATTGGGGATGGTATGTGCTATGGCAAATGCTGTGAATTGTGCAAGACTGCTGAATCACAGATCTGCACCTCTGAAACAAATAATGCAATATATGTTAAGAAAAAAAAAAGAAGAAGATGGCAGGAGGGGAAGAATAGAAGGGGGGAAATCGGAGGGGGAGACCAACCATGAGAGACGATGGACCCTGAAAAACAAACTGAGGGTTCTAGAGGGGAGGGGGGTGGGGGGATGGGTTAGCCTGGTGATGGGTATTAAAGAGGGCACATTCTGCGTGGAGCACTGGGTGTTATGCACAAACAATGAATCATGGAACACCACATCCAAAACTAATGATGTAATGTATGGTGATTAACGTAACAATAAAAAATTATAAAAAAAAAAAGAAAATGCCCTTCTTTTTAGATATACAGAAGAACAAAAATGTCCCAATATCTATAATTTACTCTAAAATAAAATCTAGCTGGGCGCCTGGGTGGCTCAGTCGTTAAGCGTCTGCCTTCGGCTCAGGTCATGGTCCCAGGGTCCTGGGATCGAGTCCCACATCAGGCTCCCTGCTCAGCGGGAGGCCTGCTTCTCCCTCCCCCACTCCCCCTGCTTGTGTTCCCTCTCTCTCTGTGTCTCTCTCTGTCAAATAAATGAATAAAATCTTTAAAATAAAATAAAATAAAATAAAATAAAATCTAGCCAAAAAAAAACAAATGGAGCAAAACAAAGAAACAAACAAAACAGATGAAGCAAATATGGCATAATAATAATTTAAATCTAGGTGTTGGGTATGTGAATTCATTATATTATTTATTCTTCTTTTCTGGGAGTTTGAAATTTTTCACAGTATTAAAGTTTGGAAAGTCTAACTGCAATGTGGTATCCTGGATTGGATCCTGGAACATAAAATAGAAAAACTGATGAAATCTGAAAACCATCTGAAATTTAGTTAATAGTAATATACCAGGGCTAATCTCACAGTTTTGACAAATGTACCTTGGTTACAAAATGTTAACAGGGGAAACTGCGTAAAGGGTATTTGGGAACTTTCTCTCTGGGCTATCTTTACAACTTCTCTGTAAACTCTTCTTAATTCTGTAAGAATTATTCCAAAATGAAAAGGTTAACTTTTTTTTAAGTTAGGAAAGAAACAACCAAACAAACAAATAAACAAAAAAGGCATAGACGGTGCCTGGGTGGCTCAGTTGGTTAAGCATCTGTCTTTGGCTCGGGTCATGATCCTGGGATCCTGGGATCAAGCCCCACATCAGGGTCCCTGCTCAGTGGGGAGCCTGCTTCTCCCTTTCCCTCTGCCCCCTGCCCCCGCTCATGTTATCTCAAATAAATAAAATCTCAAAAAAAAAAAAAAATGGCACAGCAAAGCACGCAAACATACTTATAAAAGTCTTCATAGTACCGTCCCTTGTGATCCTGTCGAATTGAGGCTCGGTTTATTTCAGGAAATTCATCTGAAAAAGAGAAACAACATACATAGATCAGAATGAGAAGAGAAATTCAGTTTCTCTGCTCCCTCTTCTGGGTTGAAAATTTGCATCACCAAAATAAATGAATAAATGAATGAATAAAATTATATATCAAGTTGGCTTTAAGATGAATCACAGCCCACAGACTTCTTGCATCCACTAATGGACTGTATGATTTTCCATTTTACCCTGGGCTCATAACGGAAAAAGTAGGAAAGCTGAGCATTGCAAAGGGAAAGATGTAAGGAACGGGTGGCAAGCTTAACAAAAAAAGAACTATAGGAGAAAGATTTACTCACCAAGAGATTTTGCTTCATAGAAAGTTCTAGAAAATAGGACCACTGTTACTTCATGACTACAGTTCTTCTCCTAGGAATACGTAGAGAAAAAGAGGCTCACGTTTATTTCATTCACTTCACAATGAAGGAGCCTGCATTAACACAATATTCTTAATTTTAGGAGAGGCAGCACACTGTTTTGAATGATGTTACATAACTACAGGTTGCATAATGCAGTGAACATAGCACTGCTGGAGTGAGAAGATCTGGACTGAGTCCTGGCTCTGAAATTTACCACTATGTGACCTTGGGCAAATTACCTATAGTCCCAGAAATGTAAATGGTAATTAAAAACAGCAAATCACCGATAAGTATAGATCACTATCTCCCAGCTCTTGATTTGGCATGAACTAGATAAGCCCAGTGTCAAAGGATCATGGTATTTGTACCTGCTTCAGGGTGTTTTTTTAAAATTTCTTCAGAACAGCAGCTTAGGAAACAAGAAGAAAACCCATGGTGGTGGATGTGAGAATCAAACACATCCCCACATTCTACCACTGTCATAAAGATGAGGCTTGGGAGCTACTCGACATACAGGAGTCGAAGCCAAGGCAATGAAGTACCTTTGGATTGGGATGGGGACTAGTGAGAATAAACATTTCCACAGAGTCTGGAGATCAACGTTCTGGAAATAGGGTGTTTACAGATAGCATGAAATTTGGCTTGCCCCAGTGAGCCAGCAAGCCCAGTTTCAGTTCCTCACAGATCTTTGAAGACGAGAGCTCACAGTGACCCATCTCTAACCCACCATACTCACTGACTACACAATTCAGCATTCACCATGTAGGTTATATATACAACATGATGTACATTACATGCCATCTTATATTCCCCCATGGATATATCTCAAGTGGACAGAAATTCTTAAATACAAGCCACAGCACCTAAAGCAGAGTGCTAGGAAAGAGCAGATCTTCATTAACCACCAACGAATTTATTGGATACCCAGAGCTCCAAACTCAACTCCAGATTTACCTGATTTTGGTATAAGTGATATACAGAAAAAAATACTTTACAATGGGCTGGTGTGGCCATATGAGCCTCTCAACTCATGTGATGACAGGGATAAATATGACAGGCAACACGGCCTGGGATTATAGTAATACAGACAGGACAGGACAGCACAGAGGTTATGCTCTCAGGCTAGCTCTGGGGGAATGGAAGGCACCAGATTAGAATCCTCATTCTGCTTGTACATGCTGTTGATCATGGGCAAGTTACCCAGCCTCCTTGAGCTGTACTTTCCCTACCTGTATAATAGGGGCAAGAGTTTGGTGAGATAACGTGGACAAAACACTTATCAAGATACCTGGTATGTCAAAATACTCAATAAATGTTAACTAGGACTACCATTATTACTCCTACAACCACTATATTTTGGGCTCTGAAATGAATTCATGAACTCCTATGCTCAATCCTGCTGTCCACAGAGCTAACTTTAAGTTATTAGACAGGGGGAATAAAGAATAAACAACCTTCACCAAACATCATTAAATCAATACAGAGTGGTTACAGAAAGTTATTTTAATTCATTTTCAAGATCCTGCTTTAAAACCAAGTTCTTGAGCGCCTGGGTGGCTCAGTTGGTTAAGCATCTGCCTTCGGCTCAGGTCATGATTTCTGGGTCCTGGGATCGAGCCCCACTTTGGACTCCCAGCTCAGCAGGGAGTCTGCTTCTCCCTCTACCTCTTCCCCTGCTCATGGTTTTTTTTTTCTCTCTCTCAAATGAATAAAATCTTTTTTAAAAAATTAAATTAAATTAAAAAATAAAACCAAGTTCTTGGACGCCTGGGTGGCTCAGTCGGTTAAGTATCTGCCTTCAGCTCAGGTCATGATCCCAGGGTCCTGGGATCAAGTCCCACATCGGGCTCCTGCTCAGGGGGGAGTCTGCTTCTCCCTCTGCCTCTGCCCTCCCCACTGCTCGTGCACTCTCTCTCTCTCTCTCACACACACTCTCTAGCAAATAAATAAAAATCTTTAAAAAAATAAATAAAACAAAACTAAGTTCTTGATTTTAAAAAATAAATCCTAAGAACAAAGTCCTGTAAACTAATGACTGGGCCTATGCCAAATCCTGCCCCTACGTCTAATCATATATCCACTTACAGAAACTTGGGTTAGGGGACATCTAAGAGACAACTGAGCCAGACTTGAAAAGAAGGTTTTCACACACTGAAATAGCCATTATGTGGTCCAAGGTAACCATTATTCAGCCCACCCCAAACTTCAGGTACCATACTCAGGCAGACACCAAGGCCAGATCACTATTAAGCCACATGACTGCAGAAGCCTCCTGGCTGGTCTGCTTAATTCCAGCATGTCCCTTCACCAAACTGCTCCTGGCCACTGGACTTTTCATTCTCAAATTCTCCCTGACTTTGATCATACTGGCCTCTTGTTTGAGAATCTTTAATAGCTCCCACACTTCCTGTCAAGTCCAAAACTGCCTGGCTTGATGCAAACCCATCCTTCTAATCCATCTCATTACTTAATTATTCCCCACACAAACCCTCTGTGAAGTCGCCTAGACCACACCCCACTCTCACGCCTGTCTATATCATTTTGCTCGAACTGTTCGTCTGACACACCCTCTGCATCTTCCTTTCCAGCCATCCAAAACTTCCTCAGCCTTCCAGGCCCAAATTCAAAAGTAAATAAAGTTTCAACCCCTAAAACATATAGTTTGCTATTGCTTCAAATACAGAGATGCAAGCTCCCTAGCAGATCTGTAAATCTCTGGGGGCAAGCATTGTATTTCTACTTCTGTACCCTTCAGAGCTGAAGGATATTGCTCCCGTGTGGCTGAGGAAGATGGGACTTAGATTCAATTGAGACCAGGATCCTACTGAGACCTTACTATGTACAGATGCTTTAAAACACCTTGTGAGGCAGGAACAATATACTATTAGCTCCATTTTGCAGAAAAGAGAATAGAGGCCCAGGAGACTGACTACTTCTCCAAGATAAAAAAGCAAATCAGAGTAGAACGATAATTTAAAACCCAGTCTGTTTTTATCCAAATTCCATGCTCTTTTCCACTACATAATGTGACCTCAAATAGCTCTATCTAGGTCTTTGATCCACCTTGAGTTAATTTTTTTAATTTTTTTTTTTAAGATTTTATTCATAATGAGAGAGAGAGAGCACAAGTAAGCAGAGTAGCAGGCAGAGGAAGAGGGAGAAGCAGGCTCCTCGCTGAGCAGAGAGCCCAATGCGGGACTCAATCCCAGGACCCTGGGATCATGACCTGAGCCCAAGACAGATGCTTAACTGACTGAGCCACCCAGGCGCCCCGAGTTAATTTTTTTTTAAAGATGTATTTATTTATTTTAGAGAGAGAGCACTCGAGCGAGGGGAGGGGCACAGGGAGAGGGAGAGAGGCAGATTCCCTGCTGAGCAGGAAGCCCAAAGCAGGGCTTGATCTTACAACCCTGTGATTATGACCTGAGCTAAAATCACGAGTTGGATGGTTAACCAACTGAGACACCCAGGCACCCCACCTTGAGTTAATTTTTGTATATGGATGTGTAATGAGAATCCAAATTCATTCTTCCGCATATGGATATTTGGCTCAGAACCATTTGTTGCAAGACTTCCCTCATTGAATGGATTTCACATCCTTGTCTAAAATCAACTGACCAGGGCGCCTGGGTGGCTCAGTTGGTTAAGCGACTGCCTTCGGCTCAGGTCATGATCCTGGAGTCCCGGGATCGAGTCCCACATTGGGCTCCCTGCTCAGCAGGGAGTCTGCTTCTCACTCTGACCCTCTTCCCTCTCGTGCTCTCTATCTCTCATTCTCTCTTTCTCTCAAATAAATAAAATCTTAAAAAAAAATAAAATAAAATAAAAAATAAAATAAAATAAAATCAACTGACCATAGATGTATGGATTGATTTCTGTACTCTCAATTCTATTCCACTGACTTATATCATCTATCTTTATGCCAGTACCATGCCGTTTTGACTACTTCAGCTTTGAAGTAAGTTTTGAAATTAGGAAGTAAGAGTCTTCCAACTTTGTTATTCTCTCTCAACGTTGTTTTGGCTACGCAGGATCCCTTGCTATTGCACATAAATTTTAGAATCAGCTTTTCCATTTCTGCAAAGAAAAAGGCCATTGGGATTTTGATAGGGACTGAACTACAGTTTCTTTTGAATAGTATTGCCACTTTAACAATATTTAGTCTCCCAATCTATGATCATGGGTTGTTTTTCATTTATTTAGATCTTTGTTAATCTACTTCAGCAAGTTTTGTAGATTTTAGCATACAAATCGTGCACCTCCTTGGGTAAATTACTCCAAAGTATTTGAGTCTCTCTGATGCTATTGTAAATGGAATTGTTTTTTGATTTAATTCTCTTTTTAAAATTTAATTCTGTTTTTAAATTTCCTGTTCAAACTGTTCATTACTGATGAAACACAAATGATGGTGTGTGTTGATTTTGTACCCTGAACTTTGCTGAATCCATTTATTAGTTCTAATAGTTTTTTTGTGGAATTTTAAGGATTTTCTACATATAAGAGTTCATCTGTGAATAGACGTAATTTTACTTCTTCTTTTCCAATATGGGTGCGTTCTATTTCTTTTTCTTGCCTAGTTGCTGTGGCTAGAATTTCTAGTACAACACTGAACACCAGTGGTAAAGGTAGGCATCCTTATCATGTTCCTAAATCTTAAAGGGGAGAGTTTTCAGTCTTTCACCATTGAGTCTGATGTCTGCTGTGGGTTTCTCACAAATGACCTTTATCATGTTGAGGTGGTTAAAGTAATGTAAATCTAGACTTTTATCAATTTAGTCTTTAGCTAAGATGCTTCAACTAGAGGCAGCTTAATAGAAGTGGTGTATTTCTAAAATCTACAATAGTAATGTTTATGCAATGAGATTTAGTGCATAAGAAACATACCTTCCACTTAGTAAAGAGATCAGCAAGGAAACCATTCACAGCTTTCTCAAAATATAGATCCCCTGAAAAGCAACAATGAGAAGAGGGTGAAGATTATCTTTATTTCTTGTTTACAATATCTTCTCTCAGTAAAATAGCAGGAATGGGACCAAACACAAGGTGGGTTCTGCTATATCTTAAAATAAGATCATAAAAGCCAATGTATAAAAGTAGTTTCAACCTAGACTTTTTATCAAGCCAAATTTAATATTTGCCTCAGTAAGAAGCCATGGCTCTAAGGTAAAAGCCAAGATTGAAAATGTTTTGATGGTTGAAAAATGCAGTGTTACCTTCAGAATGAGAGGACCATTTAATTGTATTCTCACAATTTTAAGCATCTCACAATGATGCTTAAAATTGGTTAGAAGATGACCCTGGGCATTCACTGAATTATCAGTTGTAGTTCCTACTGTTCTTGAGTGACTTCAATGACCCATAACAGAAATTAGTTTGTAGACATGGATGGAACTAAAGAGTATTATGCTATGTGAAATAAGTTAATCAGAGAAATGTGGAATTTAAGAAACACAACAGAGGATCATAGGGGAAGGGAGGGAAAAATAAAACAAAACCAGAGAGGGAGACAAACCATAAGAGACTCTTAATCACAGGAAACAAACTGAGGGTTGCTGGAGGGGAGGGGGTTAGGGGGGATGGGGTAATAGGGTGATGGACATTAAGGAGGGAATGTAATGTAATGAGCACTGGGAGTTATATAAGACTGATGAATCACTGAACCCTACCTCTGAAACTAATAATACACTATATGTTAATTCAATTTAAATAAAAAATTTTAAAAAAGAAATTAGTTTGTAATTTTGCTAAACACAAATTTGAAATACATGTACCATAGGGCTGGTATGTTGGACACAGTACCCACACCTCATAGCAGCTTTACTGCCCTCTACTCATTACATAGTAACTCTAATAAAATGAGACAAACATGGAGATTTCTGTGAGTGACAGGAAGAGAAATGAATGATATCAAAGAAAGTGTTGGTTTCTAGCCATAGAGTGACTTTATGACTTTTCCACCTGTACTTGCAGAACAATTAAAGATCTGAGAAGTCAGCTTTCTCATTAATACTTTATAGCATTTCATGGAATTCACCATATAAATATATATGTAAAATACTTTCAATTTGTTTATTTTGGCATTTGACGATTTGTAAAGATCTCAGGACACACTTTTAGAGAATGTCAATAGCTTACTGTAAAATGGTACCAATTAGGGAGAAACCAGAAATGTCTACCGAGTGGCAGCTACAACCAGCACTTAGGAACAGTACCATAAATATCGAAATCCCACATTTCACAGCTCATCTGAATAAATATGTAAACCATAGCTGACGTAGAACGGAACACCACCTGAAATAAACAAAAATGTAGGTGCATTAAAAACCAATGATGTATGGAGTTTCAGTTGGACAAGATGAAAAAGTTCCAGAGATCCATTTCACAACAATGTAAATGCAAAGGTACTTAACCCTACTGAACTACACACTTTTATTTTATTAAAGATTTTATTTATTTATTTGACAGAGAGAGATATAGCGAGAGAGGGAACACAAGCAGGGGGAGTGGGAGAGGAAGAAGCAGACTTCCCGCTGAGCAGGGAGCCCGATGTGGGGCTCAATCCCAGGACCCTGGGATCATGACCTGAGCCAAAGGTGGACGCTTAACAACTGAGCCACCCAAGCGCTCCTGAACCATATGCTTTAAAATGGTTAAGACAGGGGCCCCTCGGTGGCTCAGTTAAGTGTCTGACTCTTGATTTCGGCTCAGGTCCTGATCTCAGGGTCATGAGATCCAGGCCCGCATTGTACTCTGCACTGGATGTGGAGCCTGCTTGAAATTCTCTCTTCCTTTCCCTCTGTCCCCACTCACTCTCATTCTCTCTAAAAATAAAATAAAATAAAATAAGATGGTTAAGACAGGGTGGGGGACCTGGCTGGCTCAGTCAGTAGAGCATGTGACTTTTTTTTTATTTATTTGTCAGAGGAAGAGAGAGAGAGAGAGAGAGAGAGAGAGAGAGCGCACAAGCAGGGGGAGGGGCAGGCAGAGGGAGAAGCAGGCTCCCTGCTGAGCAAGGAGCCCTATATAGAACTCAATCCCAGGACCCTGGGATGATGACCTGAGCCGAAGGCAAACACTTAACCAACTGAGCCACCCAGGTGTCCCAGTATGAGACTTTTTGATCTCAGAGTTTTAAGTTCGAGCCCCACACTAGGTATACAGATTACTTAAAAATCTTAAAAAATAAATAAAACAAAATAAAATAAAATGGTTAAGATAGTATATCTTATATGTTTTTTACCACCACCAAAAAAAAAAAAAAAGAGCAACAATGGAAGAGTTTTCTTTTCTTTTCTTTTTTTTAAGCTTTTATTTATTTGACAGAGAGAGAGACAGCAAGAGAGGGAACACAAGCGGGGGAGTGAAAGAGGGAGAAGCAGGCTTCCCGCAGAGCGGGGAGCCCGATGTGGGGCTCGATCCCAGGACCCTGGGATCATGACCTGAGCCAAAGGCAGATGCTTAACAACTGAGCCACCCGGGTGCCCCTGGAAGATTTTTCTTAATTGTGACATGGGACTTCTAAAAGCAAGCTTCATCCCATGAAGAGAAGATCTTGTCCCTGCCCTCTAGGAGCTTAGAGTAGAAGATTAAAACATGCAAAAGAATGCAACATATACAAACATTCCATGAAGGTTTTCATAAGAAATGTAGGAGAAGGAACAGTAAATCTACCTAGAAAAGTCAAGAAAACCTCATTATGAATGTCGAACCTGGGCTAAGACATGCCAGTTGATGAGCTGTCAGTCTAATAAATTATAATTCACATCGGACACGCCCTTCATACCCAGACTGCCTCAAGGAACCAGGAAGGCTTTCCAGAAGCAAGGGAGCCTGAGACAAGTATGGAGGGATGGATGAGTAGCTTGTAAGGGGGGAAGGCAGGCTCTAAATGTTCCAGGTAGGAGAGAGCAGTGTGTGCAAAGACACGGATGCAAGAGAGAACCTGGCATGTTTGAGGAACAACAAATGGTTCCCAAGGGCAGGACAGGGTGGGGTAGGGGGACATACGGGAGAAGTGACAAAATGAGCTCCAGACTCCACTGCCTCCCCAGATTTCTCTTCTCAGAAGTCCAATAGGTATCTCACAACTTTCTTCAATTGCTCCCGAATGTCTCCTCCCCAGTCTTCCCCACCTCATAAAATGACCCCACCATCAGTCCATCGAGCTGACCAATTCTTCTCTTTCCTTCACTCTTCATATCCAATCCATCAGCAAGTTTTGTGGACTCTACCCCAAAATGCATCTCGAGTCTGCCCACATCCCTCCAATGCTACAGCTCCTACCTTAGTCCATGCCAGTCTTCTACCTTCCTGACTTGTTTCTCTGCTTCTGCTCTTGTCCCTACAAACAATGCTCTACACAGAGCCAGAGTACTATGGGTGTCTATGGCACAACCTTTCTTCCTAAGTAATGGGAAGCTGATTTTATTCCAAGAGGTAAGGGACCCAATCAAAAGACTAAACCTCCCGGCTTCCTGAATAGGTATGTGTGACTAAATTCTGGCCAATAAGATATTAACAGAAATGTCACACCCTGAAGCTAACATGGCTGGAATGTGCATCCCTCTTGTCTTTCTTCCCTTCCTCTCTCCTCTACCTGTAATATGAATGTGGTTACAGCAGCTCCAGCTCATCATGGAAGCCCAGTCCTGAGGATGGCAGAACAGGAAGACAAAAAGAGCCTTAGCTCACCAATAATTATGACACTGCTATACCAGCCAGGAATGGTCTTCCCATGAACTTCTTTTACCAGGGAGAAAAAAGTTGACTTTGGAGCATCAATTTGCCATTGTTACTCTGGGGGTTTTTTTGTTCAACAAAATCCACTGGAATGGTTCTGAACTTGGACCTAGTTTGTGGTGACATGGTTAAATGCACCATGAAGGTCAGAATCGCTGGTAAAGACAGCACCCATTATGGTGTCTCCCTCAGGAAAATGGTCAAGAAAATTGAAAAAAGCCAGCACACCAAGTACACATGCTCCTTCTGTGAGAAAACTAGAAGAAAAGATGAGCTGTGGGCATCTAGCACTATGGTTATTACATGAAAACAGTAGCCAGTGGTGCCTGGACCCACAACACCACTTCTGCCATCACAGTGAAGTCGGCCATCAGTGGACGAAAGGAATTCAGAAACAATAGAAGCTCCATCATTTGAAACATCACTAGCCTATAATAAATAGGTTAACTTATGTAACAACAACAAAATCCAACTGGATGAACAAGTGATCTTTTGAAAGCATAAATTGGGAATCACTCCCCCCACTTAAAATCCTTCAATGGATTCCAATTATCCTTAGAATAAATTCTACACTGGTTACAAGGACCTGTGTGAACTGGCTGCAACCAGTCCACCTTTCCACCAACATCATTCTCCCTATTCATCTCCTATGCTTCTGCCACACTGGTCTCTCAAAATTGTTTCCTTTGCCTAGAAAGCTCTTTGCCTCAACCTCCATACACTAAGTTTCACCTTTCTAGTATCTTCTCAAAGACACCTCCCTGACCACCTTTGTAAAGAAGATCTGTTACTCTCTCGTGTAATGCTGTTTCCCGAAGAATGTTTAATATATCTCATTTGTTTATAAGAAGGCCACCTTCGGTTAGTCTTTCTCATCACCCAATTAATCTGTAATTACATTTACGGACTGGGTGTCTACTTACATCTGTCTCCCCACTAGGATGCGTAAGCTCTTTACCAGGAAGGATTTCATCTGTGCTGTTCACCCATGCATCCCCACAGAATGGGAATTCCCCGCTTTGAATTCCCCTCTAGAATGAAGGATGTTCATAGGGATGCCTGGGTGGCTCAGTCGTTAAGAGTCTGCCTTCAGCTCAGGTCATGATCCCAGGGTCCTGGGATCGAGTCCTGCATCAGGCTCCTTGCTCAGCAGGGAGACTGCTTCTCTCTCTGGCTGCCGCTCCCCCTGCTTGTGTGCTCTCTCTCTCTAACAAATAAATAAATAAAATCTTTAGAGTGAAGGATGTTCATGGATAATGTTCTACACCAGTTTGGTGTTTGTTTTTCTTTTTTTTTTTTTTTAAGTAATCTCTACACCCAACATGGGGCTTGAACTCATGACCATAAGATAAAGAGCCACATGCTCTACCAACTGAACCAGCCAGGCCCATCTTTACCAATTTTTTTCAAATTAAGTGTCTAAAAAAAAAAAAGGACAGTAGCTGACACTCAGGAGGTGCTTCCATATTATTTATTAAATATGTGAATGAATGATGTTGAAGAGGTAAGTACATGCCAAATTATCATGGTCTTTCTAAGTTAAGCTTAAGAGTGAATTTCTAGAAAAGCGGGGAAAAGCAAAACAAGATCACTATAAAATAACAATTTGTGCCCATTAGAGCTGCAAAAACTTTAAAAATCTAATACCAAATGTAGGAAAAAAGGAAAAACAACAGGAGATTTTATATATTGCTACTAGGAGTATTACCTGGTCCAAAGAATTTGAAAAATAATTTGCCATTATCTTACCTATGACCTATATACTCCTAATTATAGATTAAAAATATAGTGTTAGGGGGCACCTGGGGGGCACAGTAGTTTGAGTGTCTGACTCTTGGTTTCGGCTGAGGTCATGGTCTGAGTAGTGAGTTCGAGCCCCGTGTTGGGCTCTGTGTTCGGCGTGGAGTCTGCTTGGGACTCTCTCCCTCTTCCTCTGCCCCTCCCCACTGCACTCTCTCTCTCAAATAAAAACATAAATCTTTAAAAAATATATATATAGGGGCTCCTGGGTGGCTCAGTCAGTTAAGTGTCCAACTCTTGATTTCAGCTCAGGTCATATATTCAGGATTGTGAGATCAAGCCCTGCATCTGGTTCTGTGCTCAGTGGGAGTGTGCTTGAGATTCTCTTCCTCTCTCTCTCCCTTTGCCCCTCCCCCTGTTCACACACCTGTGCTCGCTCGCTCTCTCAAATAAATAAATCTTAAAAATATATATATATATTGTACAAGACTGATGAATCACGGATTTGTACTTCTGAAACAAATAATGCAATATATGTTAAGAAAAAAAAAAGAAGAAGATAGCAGGAGGGGAAGAATGAAGGGGAGTAAGTCGGAGGGGGAGACGAACCATTAGAGACGATGGACTCTGAAAAACAAACTGAGGGTTCTAGAGGGGAGGGGGGTGGGGGGATGGGTTAGCCTGGTGATGGGTATTAAAGAGGGCACATTCTGCGTGGAGCACTGGGTGTTATGCACAAACAATGAATCATGGAACACCACATCAAAAACTAATGATGTAATGGTGATTAACATAACAATAAAAATTTAAAAAATAAAAAATAAATAAAAAAACAAAAACAGAAAAATATATATATATATTTATATATATAGTATTAGGTACAAAAAAGCTACCTAAAACCTTAATAGGGCTCAAAAATAAGCAAAACAAAGAATACACTGTTTAGGGTAAAATACATATGTATTAACACTATGTAAACAAGAAAAAAACACAAAAATAGAATTCAGATAGTGGTTCCTATAAAGGCACTGGTTCTCAACCAGAAGCAATTTTGCTCCTCCAGGGGGCACTTGGTAATACCTGGACACATTTCTGGTTGTCACGACTCCCAGGGTAAAAGCTAGGGATGCTGTTAAACATCCCATAATGTGTGAGACAGCCCCCCCCACCATCACATCACTGCGATTTTGGACCAGGTAATTCTTTGTTCTGGAGATCTGTCATATATACTGTATCATGTTTACCAACCTTCTTCACAAAATCCTGGCTGTGACACATAAAAATGTCTCCAGACATTGACAAAAGACTTCAGTGGAGGTAAGATCATCCTCAATTCAAACCACTGCTCTCAAAGGAGGCACGGGATGAGAACAAGGAAGAGCAGACAAGTGGTTTCACCAGCATGGGTAATGTTTACAGCTGTTCAGTTTGGATTTTTCCAGTTGGAATAGAGAGCCAAAGAAGGAAATTCCTTTGCAAAAGTCCCTGTTGATGTTTACCAACCACAGTCTTCAACTGAGTTTAACTTTTGCTATGTATTAGCAAGCATCGAAGACTGCAAGCACTAGTTACTATATTTCCATGTTTAGACCTCTTTTAGAAGAGAAAACAAAGGGGTGCCTGGGTAGCTCAGTCAATTAAGCATCTGCCTTTGACTCAGGTCATGATCCCAGGGTCCTAGGATTGAGTCCTGCATTAGGCTCCCTGCTCAACGGGATGTCTGTTTTTCCCTCTCCCCTCCTTGTGCTTGCTCTCTCTCTCTCCAAAATAAATAAAAATTATAAAAAAGAAGAAGATAAAACAAAAAACTGACCCCAAACTGGAGAGATCCAACTATAAAACATTAGAATTCCAGGAGTCCTTGACAATACTACAATATTCTCTACCTGGGTAAACAGTACCCATCAGGAAATTATCACGTTTTTACTTGTTTCTGATTTGTTTTTGGTTTCAGGACTCAGACATAATGGTATGAAGAAACAAAACCAAAAGGCATTTTATCAATCTCACCCTGGTATCTTCGCTGATATAACCACACATGACCTTCTCATTCTTGACCCACAGCTCACCAGCCTGTGCCCTGAAAAATATACACACAAGGGTTATTGCAAGTCCTACATAAAACACAAAGAAACAGGGATGACTTCAGGGTGGCTCACTGTACTCTAATACTTATCCCCATATGACCTGCCTAGTTACAGGATTTCCAGAGAGAATGCCATGAACAGATTATACAACATAAAGAATTCTCAGAATGGAGCGGAAGTGCCCTTTCTTCCTTTCAGCTATAGGCTGGGGTGGCTGGTGTCAAGATGGGCAAGTTCATGAAACCCGGGCAGGTGGTGCTGGTCCTGGCCAGATGCTACTCCAGACACAAAGTGGTCATCATGAAGAACATTCAAGATGGCACCTCAGACTGTCCCTACAGCCATGCTCTGGTGGCTGGAATTGACCGCTTTTCCTGCAGTCACAGCTATACCAGAAGCAAAAAGAAAATCACCAAGAGGTCAAAGATCAAGTCTTTTGTGAAAGTTTGTAACTACAATCACCTCAAGCCCACAAGGTTCTCTGTGGATATCCCCTTGGACAAAACTGTCCTCAACAAGGATGTCTTCAGAGACCCTGCTCTTAAACGCAAGGCCCGAGGAGAGGCCAAGGTCAAGTTCGAGGAGAGGTTCAAGACTGGCAAGAGCAAGTAGTTCTTCCACAAGCTGCAGTTTTAGGTCTGTTTTGTCATTAAAAATACCAAAACAAACAAACAAACAAAAATCTCAGAGTATACTGAATTTTATGACAGTTCTTAATCTGGGAGTCCATCAGCAACATGCAAGTATCAGGAAGGGCTTTGGGACATCCATAAATCCTCTGAAATCATGCAGTTTTCTGGGCAGAGATTTAGTTTTTGTCAAATCTCAAAAGGGTCCATGTCACAAAAATAGTTAGGAAGAACTGACGAACACTTTTGCTCATCCCATCTTTGATAAGTTTTTTTTTTTAAGGTTTATTTTTATTTTTACTTTTTTTTTTATTTGACAGAGACAGACACAGCGAGAAAGGAACACAAGCAGGGGGAGTGGGAGAGGGAGAAGCAGGCTTCCCGTGGGGCAGGGAGCCCGATGCGGGGCTCAATCCCAGGACCCTGGGATCATGACCTGACCTGAAGGCAGACGCTTCATGACTGAGCCACCCAGGCGCCCCTGATATGCTAAGTTTCAACAGAAACAAAATCCATCTTAGTATCAGGATTAGAAGACAAGCAATCAGGAAGCATGGGACAGAGTCCCTATTCAGTGGAGGCCATTCTGCTGAAAAGTTTTCATGGCAACTTGGTATTGCACTCTGGGGGCTTAATGTCTTTTCCTCTGCAACTTATTAAGGGTGTAAATTGGATAGCACAGTTCAAAGAGCATTGGCCTTCTGAGCTGATCAACCTTGAGTAGAACTAGTCTTGGCAGGAATCTCAGTTCTGAGTGTCCCTTAACTAGTTGAATGGCCATGGGGAAATAACTCTGAGGCTCAGCACCATTATCTTAGAAAAGGAAATAATGACAACTACTTTATAGAGCTGCTCAGAGAATTAAACCAGATACTGTGGGGAAACTATTCAGGATAGCACTGGGATAGGAGGTGCCAGAGTTAAGAGTACTAGTAGCTACCTGTATTAGCAAGAACTGTAACAATGGTAAGTATTTCTTTTTTAAAGATTTTATTTATTTGTTTGCCAGAGAGCACAAGAGAGCACCAGGCAGAGGGAGAAGCAGGCTCCCTGCTGAGCAAGGAGCCCAACGCAGGACTCGCTCCCAGGACCCCGGGATCATGACCTGAGCCGAAGGCAGACACTTCACTGACTGAGCCACCCAGGCGCCCAACAATGGTAAATATTAACACAAAATCCTATGCCGGAGAGGGACGCCTGGGTGACTCAGTTGGTGAAGTGTCTGCCTTCGGCTCAGGTCATAATCCTGAGGTCCTGGGATTGAATCCTGTGTCAGGCTCCCTGCTTGGGAAGTCTGCTTCTCCCTCTCCTCACTGCTCATGCTCTCTCTCTCAAGTAAATAAATAAAATCTTAAAAAAAAAAATGCTATCCTGGAGAGAAAGGGATAGCTGTTATCTGAGAACCTTGTAATCATCCATCAACCAACCACTCAAGTCCTTCTCTTCTACCAACCCCAGTGCAAATTCCTGCCTGGCCCTAAGCAATCAGTCCTCATAAAAAAGAAGAAAAGATAAAATCAAAGCAGGGAAAATGCTGTATACCATGAGTCACAGCTCAGGCTACCTGAGAAACACTAGACAATCAGTCAGCCTCGCTGGCTCTCCCTCCCATCTGTAAAATGAAGAAAGCTGGACCAAGCCCATGTTCTTTTAAATATGCTTCCCAACTCTGCTTTCACCAAAAGGGGTGCCTCTTGGTATTCCTTTGCCCAAGTGTGTCTGTGAGTGGACAACTGCCGCAAGCTTATCTGAGAAGGGACTTCGGTTTCTTTAACATAAGGAAGGTTTCAAGGTTCCCATGATCTCTGAGCTCTATTAGCAGAAAGTACTCCGCATACAGGCTATGAAATACCGGATTAACCAGGCCTCTAACATGAGCTGGTTGTTACCACACTAACTCACCAACTTCTGCTAGTAGTGTTACAAAATTTGGGCTTAGATTCCAGCCCCTCCACTCCCTGTGGAGGTCAAGCCACAATCTTTCCTTCTTTTTCTTAAGATTTTACTTATTTATTTGACAGAGAGCAAGAGAGAGAAAGCACAAGCATGGGGAGCGGCAGAGGGAGAAGCAGGCTCCCCGCTGAGCAGGGAGCCCCACATGGGGCTCGATCCCAGGACCCCAGGATCATGACCTGAGTTAAAGGCAGACGCTTAACTGACTGAGCCACCCAGGCGCCCCAAGCCACAATCTTTCTGAGCCAGTTTTTCAAAAATCACTAAATGTGTTATTAAGAACCCTGCCCATCCATCTTCTACAGCTCTTGAAAAGATGCAGTGAGATACTGTAAATGAGAGGACTTGGTGAACTGTGAAAGTTATTATTCCAATGTAAATGGTCCTTTTATAAAACACATTCACACAGAAAATGCAATCTTGACCTTTGCTCCTAAACCTAACATCTGCCCTTACCCAAACAGGAACTGAAAATGGCCCTGACGTAACTTCTCTTCTCTTTTCTGCTGGTTCAAGGGAAGAAAAACTGCCACTGATTGATGCAAACGCAAAATCTATTATCCCCCAGGACAGAGCCCAGGAGCACACATGGCTTCCTAGAAGAGGCAGAATGGCACACTGCCAAGCCCTGAGGATGAAGGTGACCTGGGGGGCGCTAGCCCTTGATTTATGTAGAAGCTTGGGCAGGTACTTTCCCTCCCTTTTCTATGGAGTGAGCTGTTGGGGATCAGTGATCTCCACTATCCTTTACAACTAAATTTCATCATTCTGTGAATGTGAAGTTAAAATAAATGCAAAGTATGTTCACTGTAGTGTTATCTGTGTAACACACCTTTGAACAACCTGAATGTCCAGCAATGGCAGACAGGTTAAGTAAATTATGATGTATCCAGACAAAAGAGTATCATGGAACCATTAAAATCATGTTTACAAGGAGTTTATAAGGTTTTAAGTGGGGAAAAAAGAATACAAAATAGTACAGACATTATCACCTATATAAAAATACATGCATGTGCGTGTATGTATGAAAATAAAACACTGAGGGGTGCCTGACTCAGACAGTAGGGCATGCGACTCTTGATCTCTGGGTTGTGAGTTCAAGCCCCACTTTGGGTATGGAGATTACTTAATTAAAAATTTAAAAAATAGGGGGGGGTGCCTGGGTGGCTCAGTCGTTAAGCATCTGCCTTTGGCTCAGGTCATGATCCTGGGATCTTGGGTTCAAGCCCTGCGTCGGGGGAGCCTGCTTCTCCCTCTCCCACTCCCCCTGCTTGTGTTCCTTCTCTCACTGTGTCTCTGTCAAATAAATAAATAAAATCTTGAAAAAAAGATTTTTTTTAAGAAAGAAAGAAAAGAGGGGCACCTGGGTGGATCAGTCAGTTAGGCGCCTGCCTTTGGCTCAGGTCATGATCTCAGGGTCCTGGGATCTAACCCTGCATCAGGCTCCCTGCTCAGTGGGGAGTCTGCTTTTCCCACTGCTTCTCCCTCTGCCTCTCAGCCTCTCACTTGTGCACTCTCTCTCTCTCTCTCAAATAAATTAAGTAAATCTTTTAAAAAAATAAAAGAAAAAAAGGAAATACTGAAAGGTCACACTAAAATTTAATAGTAGTTATCTGTACACAGTTGGCTTATATTCCACTTTAAGTTTTCTTCTTCTGTTTTTTTTAAAGATTTTATTTATTTATTTGAGAATGAACCCGAGCAAGCATGGGGGGGGTGGCAGAGGGAGAGGGAGAAGCAGACGTGGGCCAATCCAAGAACCCTGGGATCAGGGCCTGAGCTGAAGGCAGAAACATAACCGACTGAGAGATCTAGGGGTCCCATGTTTTCTTCTTTATACTCTATATTACCCAAATTTTCTAGAGTAATTGTTTTTTTTTTCAAATATGAAAACAAAGTTTTTGGGTTTGGGTTTTTTTTGCAGGGGGGACAGTATATAACATCATGTATACTATATGGTCTCAAGCCAAAAGGTGGGGAGAGGAAGACAGAATATTTTGGCAGAACTGTGTCAAAATGTTAATAGTGATTGATTCTGAGTAGTAATGTTACGTTTCTTTTTCCTGCTTCTTTATTCTATTTTTTTTTAAGATTTTATTTATTTATTTGAGAGAGAGAATGAGAGAGAGACAGAGCATGAGAGGCGGGAAGGTCAGAGGGAGAAGCAGACTTCCCGCTGAGCAGGGAGCCGGATGTGGGACTCGATCCCGGGACTCCAGGATCATGACCTGAGCCGAAGGCAGTCGCTTAACCAACTGAGCCACCCAGGCGCCCTTTATTCTATTTTTCAAAACTGTCTACATTGAGCATGTATTATAAATAAAAATACTTAGCATATGCCTAGTATCTAGCATGTAATAAACAAGTGGTACTTAGTACGAATTCTATATTAGTAAAGACATTCTAAGAGAACGGCCACCACAGAATCAGACTCAAGTCAGAGAAGATCCCAGAAGATCCACTGCGGTACAGCAGATTTACCAGGAAAACACCCAAACTGGATATTTCAAGGGGCTTTAACTGTGACTCTCCACACTGGTCTGTCTGCTTCTGGACAGCTGAGAAGTGAAGGCCAGAAATTAATTGAGTGTTTCTCCCTCTGGAGTGTGAGTCAGAAAAAAAATTTTTTTAAGTAAAAACAGAAACCTTAAAAAAAAAAAAAAACAGAAACCTTAGCTAGTTAGCAGTCCCAAAATTATCTGGAAAAATGAGATCTCTTCACGATGAAATCAAACAGACTAGGTTTCTAAGTTCCATATTTTAAAAAAAGCAAAATGCTAATTTTTAGGAGATAGGATTTTAGTACAATATTTATCTTTTAAAATTTTCTTTAATTTTTTTTAAATACTGATTGCAGGGTTTATTTTTAACATTTTGAAGAACACATTGGGACTTTAGTCAGAGAAAATAAAAATGTTTACCTTTGAAGGAAAAACGATGTTTCAAAGGCAAGGTCTCAAGGTAATGAAAGTGTCTCATATGTCCTTAAGTATTAATTAAATTACCAGGTAAAGAGGCTAAATTACAGAAAAAATAATTATGACTTTATGTAAATAACGACTATCTTTTGTTATGTGAGGCCCAGAGCAGCTTTTTCTTTCTTTCTTTCTTTCTTTTTTTTTTAATTTGCATACCTCCTTGTAGGAAGGAAAGTGACTTTTGATTCAGTGTTAATAGTCTTCTGGAGAAATAGTAAAAGACTGTGGTTTACATTTAACTATGAATGAGTAAAATAATTAGGAGAGATCTTTAAAAGTCTAAACCTGACATTATGTCAGGGTTTTCATTTCTGTATCTGGTACCATGTGGATATGGGCACTTGCACAGAAAAACAAGAAATTTAAGAATGAAAGGTATCTGAGTGGGTTTCTAAACCAGGGCTCAGCTAACTATAGCCTGCAGGCCAAATCCAGCCCATCTCCTATTTTTATGTGGCTCACAGCTAAGAATGGATTTTATAAATATATATCTATTTTTTTAACTTTTTTTTAAGGTTTTATTTATTTGTCAGAGAGAGCACAAGCAGGGGGAGCAGCAGACAGAGGGAGAGGGAGAAGCAGGCTCCCCGCTGAGCAGGGAGCCTGATGTGGAACTCGATCCCAGGAGCCTGGGATCATGACCTGAGCTGAAGGCAGACGCTTAACTAACTGGGCCACCCAGGCATCCCTGGATTTTATATTTTTAAATGTTGAAAAAAAAATGAAAAACAAAAAATTTGCAACAAAGACCTGAGACCCATGTGGCCCAAAGTGTAAAATATTTACTTTCTGGTCCTTTACAGAAAAAGATTCTAAACCAACCATTTGATTTTGCAGAGGAGTAGACACAGAGTCTCCCTGACCTGCCCAACATCACCCCCGCTAATCACTGGCAGTGCAGGAATAGATTATAGGCTTCCTGACTCCTGGCCCACCACCTCGGAGAGACTAAGTTGTACTGGAAAGCATGAATCTAGGTTGCATTTCTTATTTTGCTCGAGCTTAGTCACTTCTTGGGCTGTGCTTTAAAATCTTTTACTAAAATTTCTCGAAGAATCTTGACCCTCCAATTTTTAAACCATCCCCCTTTTTTGGGAAAAAAACTAATCCTTTATCTTTCTTTCCTTTAGGATCAATAGTTCAGATTAACCAATTTGCCCTAGTTGATGATGAAATGTTCTTTACACAAAGGATTCTGGGGGTGCCTGGGTGGCTCAGTCAGTTTAGCATCTGCCTTTGGCTAGGGTCATGATCCCAGAGTCCTGGGATCGAGTCCCACACATCGGGCTCCCTGCTCGGCGGGGAGTCTGCTTCTTCCCCTCCTTCTCCCTCTGGGTGCTTGTACGCTTGCTCTCTCTCTCTCTCTCTCTCTCTCTCTCTCAAATAAATAAATAAATAAATCTTTAAAAAAAAGGATTCTGGCTAATAAAGGTAGGAAAAATGACTGAATTAGAAAATCACCATCTTGCAACAATCATCAATGGGTGAAACCATTAGGTGAAAAGTTGATGGGGAATTTCATAATGGAGGACCAGACTACCTCACTGGAACCCACCGGTCAATCCTAGTGCCATTAAAAGTGAGTCTACCAGGAGCACCTGGGTGGCTCAGTTGGTTGAGTGTCTGACTCTTGATTCTGGCTCAGGTCATGGTCTTGGGGGCCTGGGATCAAGCCCCACTTTGGGCTCCATGCTCAGCATGGACTCTCCTCGATATTCTCTCGCTCCCTCTCCTGCCCCCACTCGCTCACTCGTGAGCTCTCTCTCTAAAATAAATAAATAAAATCTTAAAAAAAAAAAAAGGTGAGTCAACCAGATATAAACATGTTTGTGTTATACATAATAAATTTCAGGTAAGAAACCGTTTCTTCTAAGGATTTGTTTTTCATAATACACCTTTTTGTACTGTTTGATGGCTTTACTCCGTGGACATTGTGCTTTTTGAATTAAAAGGGCTTTCAAAAAGTCCCTTTCTCTCTCCTTTACAAGCTGAAATTTAGGAATCATTTAATAAATTAAAGGCAGTACAATATGGTTAAAAAGGCAGCAAATCAGGAACTACTGGGCTAGTCATTTTGTATCTCCAAGTATGTTTCTCAACCTGTAAAATGAGAAGGTTTGATTAAATACATTCATCTAAGGCTTTTTCTAGTTCTAAAATTATGAAGCTATACTTCCTTTGTTACAGAATACCATGTGGCTTCAGCAACAACCACTCATCTTAAAACTACTACAGTGCATTTTGGGATTTTTGGTTTGTTTTAGCAACAACAATCTAACCTTTTATTTATTTATTTATTTATTTATTTATTTATTTATTTATTTATTTATTTATTTATTACAATCTAACCTTTTAACCTATCGTATATTTTATTACATGTACATCCACATGCCTCAAATGCTGTGTGTAGCCCAGTTACTGCACTAGATCCTACTCCCAGGTATTAGCTGGTAAGTCAAGAGTGATGTAATGTCTACCTGATGCCAGCAAATTCCACCTTCTGAGTGATATAGGCACATGTGCTGACCTAAGGAAGATAGAGAGACAGACAGAGAGAGAGAGAATATGAGATTCAACAACACATCAAGGACATAAAAGGTCACAAAGAAAGGCTCCTGCCTTTCTAATTTCTTCTAACAACCCAAGGTTCAATTAACAAGGGAGTAATAAATTTATCCCATAGGCAAACCTGCTGGGGCAGGTATAACAGTAGGTTCTTAAGAGTGTGACAAGTATAGACAATAATAAAGACCAGATGGAAAATAAGTGCCCAGCTTCACTAACATGCTTATCTTCACATACATTTGCATACATGTCTATATTTACATACTCATTTAATTACACAACATTTATTTCTCATTTTAGCTCTCATTTTATAGAATGGAACACTCCCCCAACCAATACAAAATGAGCAAACATATTTTTTTCTGAAAATATTCACTGTATGGAAAGTCTACCTACAATTTCTTGCTCCATAATGCTCAAAATGCCCAGTAAGAAAAATTTTCAGCACCAGCTCACAATGAACTGGTCATTTTAAATAGAAAATGTTAATTCAAAATAAATAAATCAGGAAAATAGGAGGAGGGTACAGCAAAAAGCAGTCTAACTGGTAAGCAACAAGATCTGGGTTCTAGTCCGATGTCAACCGCTGACTATAGTTTTTTAGTCTTGAGTAATTAATTGCTTATCCTCTCAATCTCAATTTTCACATAAATGAAGAGTAATAAATACCTGTCCACGGGGAGGTGACATGAACACGTGAAAGCTAAAGTTCCATTCAAATGTAAAATAATATTATAATTTCCCATTCGAACCAAAAATGTGTAGTAAAAAATCTATAAACAAGCAAAACAAAGCTCAAAAAAACTACAAAGAGAATGGAAGAAGATACACAAAGGGTTTACAATAATTCTCTGTGATGCTGGAATTAGAAATGATTTTATACCCTTCTCCCTACTAAATCTCTACAAGGAAAATGGATTAATATAACAGGAAAAGTAACAGACTTTTTTTTTTTTTTTAATCACATCTTACCAAACTTTTCTTTAGTCGCCACATATCCCCACGGCCAATATATTGATCCTTAAAGGTTAATTCCACTAGGTCAAGGGTCACATCCTAAAAGGGATAATCAAATATAATCTCTCTGCGTTACTCTGCCATTCTTCGTCTTAAGATAATGCAAACTCACCATGGAGAAACCTTTTAGCAAACAAGGAAACTACTAGAAGAACATTTGATAACAGAACACTGATACACAGCATTTCATCCTGCCAGAAAAGGCTTTTGAGTACAGATGATAAGTCTACAACAGATGCTACAGCAGCTGGATCATGACTAAGTGCAAAGAGTACCAAAGTAATAATTCTGTGTTTAGTCTTGATTCTGTCACATACATAGGACATTGAGCTCTGTGCTTTATTTCTCTAGATAATGTCAATGATATCTTTTAGACAATGATTTTTACCTATTATAGCACCATTTCTCAACTCAGAAAAAAAATGAGAACACCTAAAGAAATTATAGTATTTTAATAGAAATTTTTACATTGAGCTTGACACGTACCTATATACACAGAATCTTTTTAGGAAAGCTTTTAAAAAAGGGTGAGAGCTTTAAATGCAACCTATGTAATACCTATAATCTAAGTGACCTATATATGACCACATATTTAATAGTCCAACACTATACTTAAATAACTCACTATTTCCTTAGAGACCTAACCTTTTAGGAACAGTATTAATCATTCCCAAAAGATATTCAAGTCCAGAACAAAGACATACCTTAGGGTCTACAACATTCACATAAACATCTTGATAAGGTCTTAGTCGGAACACTTGAGTCACAGTCTGGTCCACACTAATAGTTTCTGAAACAGAAGAAATCTGGATCAGATAACATATTCTGAAAAAGCAGGTAAATATATTCTAATCTATAAATAGTCATTTGACAAGCAACACAAATGATCCTTGGCCATGGGCAAGAAACAGTCTCTGCCTTCCAGCATCTTAAAGCTTAGAATGCTCTGCTTTTTAGGTGAAACAAGCTGGTGAAATAAGACCTGAGCCTTCAGCAATTAAAAAACAAAGAAATTAAGGAGCAACATTAAAAAGTTCAAAGAACTGTGAAAATTCAGAAAAGGAAGGAGATCATTTCTTGTTTGGAATGAAAGTAGCTGAAGTAGTTAAGGGAGAAACAAACTTTTCAATGAGCCCTTACATCTGGTAAGTAAGAAACATACCAGATGGCAGGAGATCGGGTGGTGAGGGGAAGGAGGAAACTCTTAGGATTTGGGTTTTATAAAGTGCTTTCACATCATACTGAATTATAAAAGTAGCGGACATCACAATCCTTTAGAGAAACCAGAATTTTCTTTTAAGTACTATTTAAGGAATTACCTTATTTGCTATCAATTAACATTTTGGTTCCTTGAACAGCATGGTACACTCAGTAGAGGAAAAAAGAAAGGATCTGATCCAGAATGAGTAAGTAGAGTGGCTGCTCTGGCTCCCCTACTTACTGACATCGAGCAAGCCAATCCACCTCGGTGACCCTAAGTGCATCTCTCAATCAAGTGTTGTGTGGGAAGATAAAAAGAAAGAGACATTACAAAAAGCTCCCTGTACAGTGCCTTACATTTGTGATAGGTAATCATCAATATGTTTCTTCATCCTCTGTCACCCAGAGTAGGCAGTTAACAAACATCTTGTGAAAAAATACAATATTTAGGAAAGCACGCTTTGCCAACAAATTTTTTTTTTGAGGTAAGAATAAAGCTTCACCTAATCAGGTTAACTTTCCTCCTGACAATAAAGATGGTTTCTTCAGTGCCCTTAGGATGCTGACAAATGAGATTCCTTGGCAGCTTTGAAATCTGACAATTTTTTTAGGTGAACACATTTTGACAAGGAAAGAAGTACTATGCCCTCATTCCCTGAGATTATGAAGAGACTTTCCTTACAATTTCTAGAACAGTTTCTCTAAGTAAAAATAAAAGCCTTAGAGAAGAGAGATGAAATTCTTACCTTTCTGTAGATCTTCCTTAAGTGACTTGACCTGCAAAAGCAGAGGGCTGGGGGAGAAAGCAACAAAGAGATGGGGCGCTGTAAGCGGTAATTAACCAGCTTTCTTCACCCCCTACAAAAGGCAAACAGATCCCTCTGGATATATTTTAACCTACGGCACAACAAGGGGGGGGATGTTCTCTTAGAAACAAGGGAACTCTGCACTTGCCCTCCTGGAAATAGCTAAATGCTACACAATTTCTCACAGAGTTGTCATCTTGACTTTAAAAACAAAAAGAATAGACTACTTTTTAAAAGATTATTGGTTTACCAAATCCTAGAGGGCAGAAACAATTTTAGGTAAAGGCTAAGAGCTGTCCTGCCCTGGAAGCCCCTTAAACAAAATACTTGGCAACAGCAGGCTGCCCAGTTAGTTCCCTTGATCCTAATGAGATGTTTACCTGTATTCATCATTGGGGTGAGCAATCTCCACAATGTCTCCAAGCTTGATGTGAGGAAACACTTTAGGGTTCATGACTAGCTCATCATCTGAAAGACAATTCAGCAATCTCAAGCAGAAAACAGACTCACTTGGGTGACAGGCTGTGGTATACGTTCTCATGTTGGGTCCTCATGACTTCATCAGGTTAGTATTACTACCCCATCTCGAAGATGAGGTTCCATTTTAAATCGCAATTCAGATGAACTGAAGGATTCACACAGAGACACAAAGCTAGTGAGTAGCTGAGCTCAACAGTGTTCGGGACCTTTGTCTTCAGAGCCCATGTTCTTTCTACTACCACCTCACTGACCCCAGGGAAAAAGCAGCCCTTGCTCTCTGGAACTTAAACCTCTGGGATTAACACTTTACTCCTTCGAATTATCACATACCTGGCGTATACCAGGAACAAAACAGCCTGAGTCCCACAAGTGCAGCACAATCCCTGATATTTAAACAGTGTTCAAAGATCCAAAAATACTGTCGTAATGTGATCCTCACAATAAATCTTTGGATCTAACAGAAGTGAAGAAATGACCTAGGTGATAAAGTGACTTGCCTAAGGGTAAACAGCTAATAACAGCCAGGACTGATTACTAGCCCAAGATTCCTTCTGCCTAAAGCCCACCACCTCTCATAGGTCATAAAAAAAACAAAACAAAACAAAACAAAAACCCACAAGGCAACAAAAATGCCCTAGATTTTGGAAGGTAGCAATTGATTAGGGAAAAACTTTGGATACCAGTTCACATGAGGGTCCAGTGAGACTCTTAAAATATAAGGAGGACATAGTTTCATGTTTATCTACTCCTACCCCCACCTTCACTGGGGGTGGGGAGAACGCTTTCATATATAACAAACTCAGAACCATTAAGAAGAAGTGATTTTTTTTGTCTTAATTTTGAGGGAAAAATATGGCCTTTAATTATGCTAAAACCATGACAAATAAGTATATCTAAATTTCAAATATAATCAGACCCAACAAAAGCTCAGCCTAGGAAAGCAAAGCACTGGGTTAATCCCAAATTGTATTTGGTATATTGCTTCCATTGACAGTTTTATGCCAAATCCTCTACGATGCCTTCTCCTAACCTCCATAGTCTGAACTAAACTCCCTGAGCACAAATTCCACTGTTTCATTTTACCATTTCCTTTTTACCTATCTGTCTCATCAAGCTAAAAGCTCCTTAGGGACAAGGGACCTTGTCATATTCATAACCTCTATGTTTAGCACAGATACGCACCTAATTTTGTTTGATGTGTTTTTATTTATAGTCCTACAGGAGACGGTATAGCACCTAGCTTTGTTTTATACACATGAAAAGGTAGACTTGTATACATTGTATATACACTGTATATACTATATCCTTGTATCCTTCCGTCTGTCAAAAGTTATTTCTGTCCTCTACTCAATTCTATCCCACAAATGTTCAGGCAGCATCAACTGCATACAAAGTCTAGTATTAACAAGAGACTGTGGATTTTAGCAGAAATTGTGTTTTAAATATAGCAATGCCTGGTATATCCTTGTCCTGGTAGTTATAATGGCTACATTTACTGAGCAGCACTGAGCCTGGTACTCTACTAAATACTTTACATACATCATCTTACTCAATCCTCACAAACTTTACGATATCAAAACTAGTGTTTTCCCTTTCAGGGAGTCTTTGCCCTTGGGAGGCTTACACACATACAAGAACAAATACATAGTAAAATACAACTTTAAAAAGATTCATTGTGTTGTTAATTCCAATTTCTGAAGCAAATAAGACTGTTAGGACAAAAAGGAAAATTATTCCTTTACAAAAAGAAAAAACAAATCATATTACTAATTGGTATCCTATTCTTCAGATTTATAGACTCAAGGTACTAAGAAAAACAGAGAAACTTTCTAATGTGCTTGAAGTTGTAGATAAGGTAAACTAGGGGCTTGCCTGAGGTCACAGGGAAAGTTAGAGGCAGAGCTGAAAAATGTGGTTTAGTACAGAATATGCTTTGTCCTGCCCCTCCTCACTATGCCTCCGAGCCAGGCAAAGGTTCATGCTTTGATCATACCTGTCTAACGTGTACCTACTACCGCTCTCATGTAATGTAAGTTTCTTTTATCTGCCAAACCAGTGCAGACTAGGATTTTATAAGACGTATGCAATAAATATGTAATATAAAATGCAAATAAATGAAAGGTAGTAGACTGGCAACACTCACAGTGTTCCTTAAAAGTCAGAATACAAATGCTTTTAGCAGGGGCCTCTGCTCTCTGGTGCTACTGCCCTCCCTGGAAATATTTTATACTTGCTGCTTCACTCAGTTAAGTCGCCTCTAGCCTCTATTGTCACATGAGTCAGTGTGCCATTTTCAAGGCACTGGACACACCAAGAACCTCAGCCAATTTACACAACCCCCAAAGACCAATCAATACTGACCACTGCCCCCAAAGCCCTTCTTGTGGATGACGAGTTTGTAGACCTTTGTTGTTCTCATCTTGTACTGTTGTTTCCTTCAGCTGTTCCAAGCTTGGGGGAGAGAAGTCATCTTGCCTCTCTGCCACTGAAACACAAAAAGGCTAGAACGTCAGACTTTTCCTTGCAATTGCTCTTTGATTTTAGGCTACTAAATATACTGGTATTGTTCAGAGGAGAGGTAGCACCAACCCTTGGATGAAATCACTCCTCCAATTACAAGGAGGGTTAGAGGACAAAACAGAATCTGGGAACTAAAGGAAATTCGGGCCAGGGTCTGTTCCAACCTCCAAGAAGATATTCTATCACACCCTAAAGGGAAAACCTGTATTAAATTGGGCACTCACTGCCTTGTCTCTAACTAAAGCAATAACACCCAAATACTAAAGAGATCTTGGAAGAGGTTAGCGCACTCATTTTGTAGATGAAGAAAGGGTGGGCCAGAGCAAGGGACTTGCCCAAGGTCACTCAGACACTGAGACACTCCCACCGTTCACGTTTCGCAGTCAGGGTCCTGGACAAGGAGAGGATAAACAGGAGGAAGGCAGGGCTTCGTTCCCTGAATGTCCATCTGTACAAACTCTCAGCGGCTCCTCCTTCCCACCCTCATTTCACAGCTGCGGCCACTAAAGCTCAGAGAGGCACGGAGACTTGTCGAAGATCACACAGCAGGATGGGGAGTGGGGTCAGGACTCGAACCTGGGCCACCACCCCCTCCCTCATACTCCACAAGCCCGGGCCCGGCAAGCAACCCCACTCACCCGCAGCTCCGGAGCCCCTTCCCTCTTCAGGCCGGGGCTCCGAGGGCCGGACCCTCCCGAGGTCCCCCGTGCCTCCGCTGGACGCCCCGCCTTCGCCCCCACAGTCCCTGCGGCTTCCGTGCCCAAGCTCAAAGCTCCTGCCGGCCCGCCCCGGCCACAGAGCGCTCACCTGAGAACCCGCGCAGCACCGGTGGCTCCGCCCCGGGGCCCCGCCCCCCTTCCCGCCCACACGCCCCGGGCCGCTCTGGCCCGGCCTCCGCCTCATCTCGGTGTCCGCGCCACTTCCCCATCCGGGGCTCCCGCCAGGGGCGGGGCGTCGCGTGTGGCCTCTAGCTCCCGCTGTCCGCTGCGTTTCCCGCTTGCTGGCCCGACGGCAGAAAGGAAATCCTTTTCTTCCCAGACATTCTGAGATAGATCCATGCCGAAGAGCTTCGTTTCCGATTTAGTGATCCCCCAACAGGGCAAACTCAGGCGAGTCTCCCCGGATCTGTAAACGAAGTTGTGGACCCTCGCCTGGCCTCACGGGGCTACTGAGAAGCACTAAATAGTTTCTGCGAGAACTTTTGTAAAATGCAAAGGGCTGAGCACTTGGGACTTAGTGCAATGGACCCTGCTGGGAAGTATTCACTTTGGGGTGTGCCTTTCAAATCCCTCGAAAGCCCAAATGAATTCCGTTCCTCCCTGGTTATTAATAAGAGCTACTGTAACTTTCACAGACATTCTTATAAAATGGTCACATCCCTATTAGGTGGCAGGTACTGTTGTATTTCACAAAAGGTAAACAGGCAGAGGACACGAAACTCCTCAGAAGGAAGCAAGGATGGATCCTGTCCCAGTCGAGTCTAACTTGGCTCTGAAGGCTGAGCTTTTAACCAGCATCCTCCTCTCACACCCAGGAGCTCAGCCTAAGCCCCTGTCAGAACATCTTTCAGTTCTCAAGAAGAAAATCAAAGCTGTGTGGGCTGTGCCAGAAACTCGCCAAGGGCTCCTAACAAGTTGCCAGCTCCATCTAATTGACACGGTTTTTGGAAATTTTTTGAATGTTTAAATTAAAAAACGCATACCACAAAGGAGACGGGAGTGGGCGAAGGCAGGGGAGGGGAGGGCTGAAGACAAGAGCTTCCTTAAGCACCCATACTTTTACTTTAGGATTCAGAAGTTTAAAAAACTATAAAATAATTGTAATTTTCTATAAAAGTAAAAACATGTAATCAAGTAGACCGCAACAGTTGCAAAAACTTTCAGTGATAAAATGTTAACTATAAAAGATTTTAATGTTGCTAATTCGGGGGAGGGGACACTTTCAGATCCCTCTGACTTTTGTTAGCAGCAGTGGCTGGTGGGAAGTCCTTCCATCCCAGAAGGACTAATGGGATTCTCTCTCCCTGGCCCTCAAGGAAATTTGATTCCATCTCCTGAGAGATGTCCATAATTGGTGTCCTATCTTAGAACTGCAAATATTTCACTTTTTAATTTGGCAAAAACGTGTAAGAAACCTTGACGGGGGCGCCTGGGTGGCTCAGTTGCTTAAGTGTCTGCCTTCAATTCAGGTCCTGATCCCGGATCCAGACCCTCATCAGGCTCTCTGCTCAGTGGGGAGACTGCTTCTCCCTCTCCCTCTGCCTGCCGCTCTGCCTACTTGTGCTCTCCTTGTCAAATAAATAAATAAATTTTAAAAAACAAAAAACAAACAAAAACCTTCATAGGTTTTGAGCTTTTAAAAAGTTGTCAAAGGCGGGTGCCTGGGTGGCTCAGTCGGTTAAGTGACTGCCTTTGGCTCAGGTCATGATCCTGGAGTCCCGGGATCGAGTCCCACATCAGGCTCCCTGCTCAGTGGGGAGTCTGCTTCTCCCTCTGACCTTTCTCGCTCTCATTCTCACTCTCTCAAATAAATAAAATCTTAAAAAAAATAAAAAAAATTGTCAAAGGCTGGTCAAGGTTAGTGACAGCTGGAGTAGTTAGTTCCTGGACTGGGGATCTGGTCTAGGGGATCCTTGATTCTAAGATCACTGTGCTACAACCACCTGCACAATAGCCTGTTTTTGGCAGCGTGGCTTTGCACCAAATTCTCTTTTCTCAATTTTCTCCCTTGTCAGATGGAAATAAGAAGTACATGTATTTTCTTGTTCAGAAAGTGAGGACCAAATGAAATGAGGAACATGTTACATTAGGTTTTTCAAATTAAAAGAATTTAAAATGCTATATATAAAAGCAGAATATTATTGACAAGTATGGAATTGATTAGGAAACTGGCTCTCCTCAACTTTCAGGGGATTGAATGTTATATATGCTATTTCTTTTGGACCTCTTTGTGCCTAATACAGAGCTAGGAGCAGAGTTGGGACTAGGGTGAGGTGAGTAAGGTTAGTGAGACACTTGCCTTTAGAGCACAAAATATTAAGGAGATGTCAAAAAAGCTCAGGGAACAAGATAATATTTGAAATAATTTTTAAAAATAAAAATTAATACAAAAATCCACTATTAACAAAATATCACATAAAAAAAAAACAAGATCAGGGCTCTTGGGTGGCTCAGTCAGTTGGGCATCCAACTCTTAACTTCAGCTCAGGTAATGATCTCAGGGTTGTGGGATTGAGCCCTGTGTCAGGCTCCACACTGGGCGGGGGGAGTCTGCTTGAGGATTCTCTCTCTCTCTCTCCCTTTGCCCCTCCCCCCTTAAACAAATAAATAAATATTTTAGGGCTCCTGGGTGGCTCAGTTGGTTAAGCGACTGCTTTTGGCTCAGGTCATGATCCTGGAGTCCCAGGATCGAGTCCCGCATTGGGCTCCCTGCTCAGCAGGGAGTCTGCTTCTCCCTCTGACCCTCCCCCCTCTCATGTACCCTCTCTCTCTCTCATTCTCACTCTCTCAAAATAAATAATAAATAAATCTTTAAAAAAATAAATAAATATTTTAAAATAAAATAAAGACAAGATCAACAATGGTGCTGAGCAGTCATGCTAGAGCCTGAGGCAAAAAGACAAACCAGTAATACTGGGTTTCTCAGATCCCTTTCTATAGGCAGGTAGTTGCCTGAGAAAGCACTGGACAATGTGGATACTGTAAAGGTAGAAATGTTTTAAAGTGAATTTCTAGTTAAATCATCCCAGTACCATCTGTAGTAGCCTATGTATGAATTGTACACATATACAGATGATCTATGCACTCACAGCCTGTAAAATAATAGAGTTGGCATTTGGGTTTATATACCTCCAGCCCTGACCACAAGTGGGAAAACCACTATCTTGGCCAAAATGGTTCACATGTTGACTGGCTCAAAGATATCCTGATCAAAGAAGAGAGAATTAAAATCTCCCATAAACCTCCAAACCTCTAGTTCTATAGTCAGCCAGGTTGATAAGGTCCAAAAAGCAACAGATTTCTGTATTTAATACAAGGCTGTGTGATTTGGATCAAGTTGACTCTATTCTCTGAACTTCCTTAAATTCCCCCCCTTTTAAAAAAATATTTATTTATCTGACAGAGAGTGCACGCAAGCAGGAGGAAGGGGCAGAGGGAAAGGGAGAGAGAATCTCAAGCAAATTCCCCACCAAGCACAGAGCCCCACATGGGGCACAACACAGGCTCAATCCCAGGACACTGAAATCATGACCTGAGCCAAAATCAAGAGTTGGACACTTAATCGCCTGAGCCACCCAGGTGCTCCTTTGATTCCCTTTTGAATAAACCTTGTTTCCTTCCTTCAAATGTCTGTTGAACATTTACCTGTGCCCAACACCATGCTAGGTGCTGACCACAGAATGATGAACAAGCATGGGAAGGGACAGATGATGAACTAATCAATAAATAGATGGAACATGACAATTTCAGCCAGTGTTTAAGCCATGAAAATATTAAAACAAGATGTCTTGCAGGACAGGAGGCAGAGGTGCCTTTTAGATTTAGTGGTCAGTGTGATTAGAAGGAGCAGGGCACTGACATGACCTAACACACTGATTCAAGTTATCTCCTGGGCTGCCAGAGAGAGTCCCCTAGAATTGCAGCCATTCGGGCCAGGAAAATAGTGGACTGGATCAGGGAAGCAGAAGTGGAGACAATGGGCCCTATGGTTCAATAGGTGCTGGGGCAAAACGTGTGTTCCCCTTTAAGAATCCTAACCGCAGGGGCCGGGCAGAGGGCTGCTAGGGCAGGCCCAGGGCCGGAGGCTGGACGGGGGAAGAGCCGCCCCCAAGATTGCGCGCGCGCCATGCGGGGGCGGGACTTTGGGGAGCCCGCATGGCTGGCTCGGGCCCCGGATGAGGAAGTGCGGGGTGGGGGTGGGGGGGTGCGAGAAGGAAGAAAACCATAGAGACGAAGAGGCGGTGGCGGCTGGAGCGCCCCCGGGCTCTCTCGGCTCGGTAGGCTCAGGTAGCTTTGGCGGCGACGGGGCTGCGGCTGCAAAGGCCGGGCTGGCGGGGCGAGCGCAGGCCGCGGAGCAGGCCTCAGGGTAAGAGGCCGGGGGCGGGAGGGCTTCGGGCGCCGCCGCCCCGCCCCACTCCACCCTGAGGGGACCCTCCGCCTGGCGTTGAAGGCTGAGGGGGGGCCCGGGGCCCCCTCCCTCTTGGGGCGCTGAAGGGAACGGAGGCTGCTTTGCGGGCGGCGGAACGACCGGGGGAGAGGGAGGAGACCAGGCCCCGCGTCGCGAGGGGGAAACGGCTTCTCCCGAGTCATGGCTCCGACGGGGGAGAGATACTCTTCAACCTCGATACGGCGGGGGACCCCCAACTTCTCGAGGAGGGCGACGCCCCTTGTTGTGGGCGTACGCCCTTCCCCAGCTCCTGTGCGTTTGTCAGCGGCGCGATACCCGCTCCCGGGGTGTGAGAGGGCGATTCTAAACTTATTTCAATAAGAGGGATAGTAGCCCCTCAACAAGACCTTTCCCCCGATTTGTTCAGCGCTCCCCAGATGAAGAGCGAGACTCAACTTGCCTAAAAGTGTGTGGGGGAGTCTTCCTTCCCTGTAAAAGAGAGACTTACCTTCTTTCTTTTATTTTTCACCTTTACCCCTAGATATAAAGAGGAAGACCCTGAATTTACTGTGTGGTATTAGAAGTCAGTCTCTCCCCCCCCCACCCCCAATCACGTCCACCGACGGAGCCTCGCTTCTCTTCCCTCAAGTCTCTTGGTGTGCAATGAGCTCCTTTCCCTTGCACAGTTAAGAGCATGGCGTCTGGAATGTGGTAGTTGCAAGTCTGTCTCCCACTTCCCATCTTCGTGACCTTGGTTAGTTGTTTAACCTTTCTGAGTCTCAATTAGCCCATCTCTAATTTGGGTCCTTTTTGTGGAGCATTGTCTTGAGGACTAAGGGAGAATTTGTGTAAGTGCTTAGGACATTAGTAAGCTTTTGGTAAATTGTTGCTGTCATTGTTACTTAATTTGCCGCTGCTGTTTTTGTTGTTGTTTTTAAAGAAAGAAAACTAGTATCTTCCATAGAGACCCACATTTTTCCATGCATGCCTCCTCCCATCCCCACCCCCACATCACAGGTGTTCAACCCATCCTTTCTCACTGGAAAGGAGACTTCTCCCCACCCTTGGGTGGAGAAAGAGGCATGTTTACTCCCTTTAGATTCTTCCATGCTCCCCAAATTAACAAAAGAGGGCCTGAGAATGATCAAGAGAAAAGACTTTGTTTTTGGAAACAGGTCTATAGTCCAAGAGGGAGGGAGAACTGATACTAAAAGCCAGCCTTCCCTTTGTCCACAGAAGCTATCACTTCTTCCTGACTGGTTAGAGATATCCTCTCCCACTCCCCCTACCTGCTGTAGTGATTAAAAAGCTTCCTGCTATCTGCACACCTCCCCCTCCTCAAAGAGGGAGCTTCCAACTTCTTTTCTTTCTCTCCCAAGAAAAATAAGACTCTGTACCTTTGAGAGGAGGACTCTTTCGCAGTGTATTTAGAGTGGCACAGATGGTTTCCTTCTCTTCTTCCTTTGAAAAAGAAATGAAAATCTTTTATGCAGAAAGCCTTTGTCAGAATCAGGAGCATTTTCGCTGTTTCACTCCCCACGTGGAGACAGAGGGATCCTTTTTCTGCATGCTAATAAAGGAAGGAAAAGGGAAACAGTGCTTGATGCTTTTGAGATTTCCTGCACTTCCATGTTGAAGAGCTGGGCCCTGTTTAGTATATAGACTTCCCTACCCGACTTTCTGTTTGTCTAGAGATCTCGTTAAAAGATTCTTCTTTCTCTGTCCCTCAAGAAGAGGCCCCTTCTCCGAATGCCCTCACGGAGGCATTGGCTACAGTGTCCGAATCTTGGAAAAGAAAGCCCCTTTCTCAAGGTGAAAGGAGTGTTGTGAACTTCTGAGGGCCTGATCAATTTTGTGAGTATTTGTCCCTTGACACAAGTGTGGCGGCACCCGGTGTTACTAACTGTTTCTCGTTTTGAGCAGCCCTTTTGCATTGGAATTAAAGGGAGGGGAGACCTTCAGACTGGGGATTATTGGGCACATGGTTTTCTGTTCTGCTGTTTTCTTTGTTTGATTCTTTTTTTCTACATTTTACTCATTGCTGTAAACTTTGTACCCCCAGAACTTTTGTTTTAGGGAGTGTTTGAACTACTGAACTGAAAGGGCTACTTTGTCAAATTTTTAGTATTATAAAATGTATTCTAATGAGATTGAGAACTGCAGCAGTATATTTTCTTTTTTTCATGTTTTTGTTATTTGGTAGGATAGGAATTAACATTGCCACTAAGAAAAAGCTTTCCATCTTTTTTGTGTGTAAAGTGTTCTTAAATTACCTCCTATGCCTTGAGTGTCTGCAGTGGGGCTTAGTTGGAACTCTACCACCATTATTGGTATCTATAGATGTACTTTGAGAAACAGAGAAATAGAAAAGTTATCATTTTTTAAATTTTTTTAAAAGATTTTATTTATTTATTTGACAGAGAGAGAGACACAGCGAGAGAGGGAACACAGCAGGGGAAGTGGGAGAGGGAGAAGCAGGCTTCTTGCCGAGCAGGGAGCCTGATGCAGGGAGCCTGATGCAGGGCTTGATCCCAGGACCCTGGGATCATGACCTGAGCTGAAGGCAGACACTTAAAGTCCCACCCAGGCACCCCGCAAAGCTATCATTTAGGGTCATTGGATATTTATGAGTGGCAGGACCCTTTGCAGTTATTTTGTTTAATTTGTTCATTTTACATGTGAAAAACAAGCCCAGGAAAGTTAAGTGACACATTCAAGGCCATACAGCCAGCAGGATAGGGACCCTGGTCTCTCAATTCGGAGACTAGCAACTAGATTGCTTCCCAGCATCGCTGTTGGATTTGACATAGAAAGGTTTTGAGATGATTGTTCTCAATTCAAAAGAATTTTTTCTTTTATTGGGATAATTTACTGCATACTCCCTATAAATATGGGTCTTTTTTCAGGGATCAGTCCATTCCCTAAACAATCTAATTCTCATTTGTGTCATGGTAAAGATGACAAGCCAGTAGCAGCTGGTAAGAGTTGTTTGTGAATCTATGATTTATTTTTTGCTTATACCTCAAACTGGATAATTATCCACTGTGCTCACCCAGTAGGTTGGTTATAAGTCATTAGTAAGAATTAAGCTATAAATCCCTCCCTTCATTTTATGAGCATATGTAACTCACTGTTTTCAAGTTTACTTAACGCTTTAATGTGAAAATTTTTATGGTTGAGGCAGAGAGCTGACATTTGGAAAGATACTGATAAAAATAAAGGGATAATACACTTCCCAGTTATTCTTTATTCCTATTTGGATCTTGGGAAACTATTTTTTAAAATGTTTTAACAGAAGAAATACATATTTACTGTAAAAAAAAAGTAACAACATATAAGTTGTTTGTGATCTTCTCACTCAGGGTAGTACTGTTAATATTTGGATTATATTCTTTCAAACAGTTTTCCTACGTTCATATTTTACCAAAATAAAAGAGTTTTGATGTTAGTTTGATAAACTATCCCAGGCAGCCTTCTTTGTAGAGTTATGTTTCTCTACACCATCATTTTAATTGTTCCAGCGTATTTAGAAATTTAATTTTAAAGAACTTGAATGTCTTGTTAACATTTTGTTCTGTTCCTGCAGTCTGTAACATTACCAATATTTTGATAGATAGCTAAAATAAGAGTTTGGTGGTGCAAGCTAGTGAGCTGAGAATAATTTTAATCTGCTGCTCTAGACTTATATCTAAATATTACTTCAACTCTGATGGTTCCAGCCGAGACACTCCCTGTTCTGGGTGATTCAACTGCAGATACTGCTCAGAAACTCAAGGACCCAGGATGGGGCAAGGAGAAAAGGAGAGAAGTCTGTTTTGCTTCAACAGCCAATGTGCTTAGTTGTTTCCAGGTTGAAAATTCTTAGAATTATTACCAAATTACCAAACAGAAGATTCAAGAGGTGTTTGGCTTTTGTAAATTGGAAGTTATTTGCGGGGAGCCAAAGCTTTAAAATTCTGTTTTGACCAATGCCAGTTTACAGCACAGATGCATGCATAAGAAATGTAATAGCACTGTTTTCCTTGAAGAATATTTGGAACCAGTCTAGGTGATTATTAATACTGCCTCTTCATGATGCAGATCTGTTTAGTAAATGTGTGTTTGTGCATGATCCTGTGTTTAGAACAAATCTTGAATTAAGGCCAGGGGGATGGAAAGGAGCGGGATTTGTTAGAGACATTGCAGGAGTTGAGAACGTGGGCTACAAGTGCTAATGGAACAACAGGTGGAAGGTCAGATGTAGTTGTTTCTGGGGGTTCAAGTCTGAGCTCTAGAATAATGAGGGTGTTGTTCCTGAGAGAGGCAACAGGATAAAAAATAAACATGTAAGTTTACTGAGAACATCTTATTCATCTTTGTTTCTCATTGCTGTTTGTATGTAGTAAGACTCAATTACTCATTGGGTTGAATGGGTTCTATCTTAGACATGTGAAGTTTGGGAGGGGTACCACCCTTATAAATGAAACATAGGTCAGGAATTTGAGAAAAGATGGGGGCTGGGGACAGGTGTTTTTGTTTTAAATCAGCTTTGAGATATAATTTGCGTATCGTACAGTTCACCAACTTAAATTGTACAATGTAGTGATTTTTAGCATAGTCACAGAGTTGTGTAACCATCACCACAATCACTATTAGGACATTTTTATTGCCCCCCAAGGAAACTCTATTAGCAGTCACTCCTAGTTTTTCCAGCTCTCACTAAGGATCCGCTAATTCACTTCCCAACTCCATAGATTTGCCTACTCTGGGTATTTTATATGTATGAGAACTTATATGGTTCTCTGTAACTGGTGTGTTTTACTTACCATAATATCATCAAGGTTCATCCATGTTGTATCACAAATCAGTGTTTCCTTCCTTTTTACAGCCAAGTGATAATCCATTGTACAGATATACCACGTTGTTTATCCATTCATCAGTTGATGGACGTATAAGATGTTTCCATTTTTTGGCTATTGTGAATAGTGCTGCTCTGAACATTTGTGTACTAGTTTTTGTGCATATATACCTAGGAGTGGAATTGTTGGCTCATGTGGTCACCTATACTTAAAGGGACAGTTTTGAGTCATCTACATAGAAAGGCTGCAAAAACAGTGAGGTCATCAGAAAAGTGAAGCCTGAGAGGTATGTCAAGGCTTAAACTTTTTTTTTTATTTAAAGATTTTATTTATTTATTCAACAGAGAGAGACATAATGAGAGAGGGAACACAAGCAGGGGGAATGGGAGAGGGAGAAGCAGGCTTCCCGCGGAGCAGGGAGCCCGATGTGGGGCTCAATCCCAGGACCCTGGATCATGACCTGAGCCGAAGGCAGACTCTTAATGACTGAGCCACCCAGGCGCCCCAAGGATTAAACTTCTGAGAACACTCATACCTTAGTGGCGGGTAAGGGGGAGGAGCTCTTGAGCACGTAGTGGCAAGAGACCCAGGGAGCTGATCTCCATCAACAAACCTGCTCTTCTACAGTATCCTTTCCTGCACTTACTCTTCTGGTCTGTATGTGGTGTTATAACCAAAAACTTAATTGTATCTGTTGTTGGGAAAGGGAAACTGAACCAAATGAAAATGAGCACCTCCTCCCCTTTTTTGGCATCCAGTAGCAATTCTACTTTAGCTGTTAACCCCCACATGCACATACAGACACTAAGTGGCCTAAAATCTAAAGTACCTCTAAAAATATCCAGGAACTAGAGGAGAAAGGGGAAGATTGTAGCTCCAGAAAGGATACATTTTTGTCAGCACCATTTATGAAAGTGTCTCATTTGATTCTCACCATACTTCTGGACACAACAATTTCTCTCTCCTTGCTGCTTTTTTGGATTCAGATTTTTTCAGCAGCCTTCCTGTGTTCTCTAAACTTAATGAACCAACAGTCTGATTTCCTATAATTTCTAGTATTTAAATTAGTAGTGTCATGTTATATACTTTTACCTTTGGGGAAGAGTCCTTCAAAACATTAAGGACACCCAGTGGATGAAAGCATAGGAACGTGAGTAGTAAACTATCCACCACAGGTTGGAAAACCAGAAGAAAGGCAGAATGGTCCAAAGTGAAAGGACCTGTCATCTGTCCCACCTCAGCCTCCAGCTTCAGTCTTGATAGCACAGGTCAATGGATGGGATCTTCTGTGCAAGGAGGAAAGATTGTAAACCCAGGAATAATCAAGGAGCAGGTGCTTCTTGACCTGGAGGTAGAGCAGTGCCTTTTGTATAAGTGACATGGGCTCCCCCCAGAAAATCAGGGCAGGAATAGAGGCGGTCCAAGGAAACTGAATTGTAAAGATTTACATGGTGTATTGGAGAGTCCCTCCTGCTCAGAAATCTGAATGTGGTCAGTGGAGAAAAGGTGAGACAACTCAGCAGTCAAAACAGTTGGGTAGCCAGCAATGGATTTTGCTTGTATGTAATATGTTTATTTTGGGAAAAGATGGATGTTAGAAAGTGGTAGGAGTAGAAATCTGCTGGCTTTCTGAACTATCCTTTCCTGTGTGTATTTTGGCCAAAGGGATTTGCCATCAATACCTCAAGTAAATCATTGTTATGAACTCAGTTGCTAGAAAAGTCTCACCTTTTCTCTCCTTTTATTAGGATTAGGGAAAGCATCAAGAATGAAAGCATGTAGTATCTTATTTGGTTAACCAGTTTCCACCTTGGTCAGATCAAAGTGGGTTTTGTTGTGGAAACTGCACACATTTGGTAGACTAAAATGGAAAGGTTACCAATCAGGAAACTCTAGTTCCAAGCGTACCATTCCCTAGCTCTGTGTGTGTGTGTGTGTGTGTGTGTGTGTGTGTGTGTGTGTGTGTGTGTGTGTGTGTGTTTTAACTTTAATAATGTAGTTTTATGAACTACACAAATATACATATTTTAGCAAATAACTCATGTTTCCACTCTCCAGTGCAAGAGGTGGAACATTCCCAACACTGTGGAAGCCTCTTGGGTATCCCTCTTGCCCCCTCAGATAACCCTGTAATGTTTTAGGCAGGTCATTTTTACCTCTTCAGTGTAATGTTAGGATCTATAACAGGATGGTGACAGCTGCTCTACTTTGCTCACGGGGTTGCGAGAATCAAATTAGTTGTGTCTGTGAAGGCACTTGGAAAATCTCAAGATGCTGAATAAAAGAGAGGATTCTGCTGAAGGTCTGGTTTAGTAGTGTCTTGTGCCAGTCTGGGTAGACACAGCTCAAGTGTTTGGTAAGCAGTAAAGGAATGGAATTCTGTTGTCTCTAAACTTTCATAGAGAATTATTCTTGAGGAAAAGTCAGTATATTAAATTCCTCAGAATCCCTCAGTGTATGTTTATTCCGCAAGTATTTACTGAGTACCTTCTATGTGCCGAGCACCTCTCCCAGGCAGTGGGGATAACAGCAGTGAACAAAACAGGCAAGGTTCATGCCCTGAAAACAAGTAGAAAATCATCTTTATCTTCTAATTTATATCATTTCCATCCTTGGATGCTCAGACATGTCTTATTCTCATCTACATTTGCTGGCCCTCCAGGTTTAAATTGAGAATCGTTCATTAGGCAGTATTTGAATTGAGATTAGACAGATGTCTATTAAAGGTTTAAGGTATTTATTTTTCCACTAATTCACAGTCTTTAAGGAGGATGTTTTGGTGCCAGGTTGTTGTCAGCAATTGAGGTGGAATTTTTTTGTCCTTATTTTAGCCAGTTTTAGCTGAAACAGCTTTCTTCTACCCTGCAAGGTTTTAAACTTTTATCCCTTCCTTTGATTTGTGTCAGGGTGAACCGTTTGATGTAAAAGACTTGACTCCATAATCTTCCATCTGCCCTAATGCTGTCATCCGGAGTAGAGACTCAGCCAGTTCCACTTGATTCCTCCATGTCTGCCGTGGTACAGGAATTATACTCTGAACTCCCAGTGAGTGTCTCCAAAGAGCTTCATGCTGACCCTGAGCCAAGTGTGATTCCAGATGTAAAACCTGGAGCCTCAAGCTCTCTTATAAGTCAGAGTAGGGCAGTGCCCTTGGAGCTGCAGAGGACTCGTGCGGAAAGTTGTTGTGAAGAAACTTCTGGCGCCTTGGATCATGGGGGTGAGCCTGGGCGGTGTGGGCTGGTGGACTCCACAGCAGGAGGTTCTGTGGCTTCTGGGATCTTGGATAGGGAAGAGAAAACCAAGAGCATGGAGCTAAAGGTCTTCAGAGATCAAGGGGACCAGGCGGAAATTGTAAGAGACCCCTGTGAGGGAGCAAAGGAAGACCCACATCAACATTCCACAGCTGCTGAAGAAAAGATCAGCCCAAGTCAGGTAAGACATGAGATCTCAATTCAGATGAGTGTGAATGACAGCTTTCCAGAGTAACACTTCACATGATAAAGTACAGATGCTGACAGGTAGCTTATGATTTGTTCTTGAAACATTTCAAAAATGTTGAGTTTGATGTTAACTTTCTTTTGATGATTTTTTAAAACATTTGTGTCACATCAGACACTTGAAGAGAGGAAGTGCTTATCTAATGAAAAAGTGTCACTTCTCTGAAGCAGCTACTCTATGTGGAATGTTGAGTCTTATGGTAGTCATGTGATATTTCTGCATCTGATTTTGAGAAATGATGGGTACTCATTCCTTAAGCTTTGGTAGCATCACAAGTAGGATGGAGGGACATGTCACAGAAATATCTCTGAGGGACTCTGCTTACCCAGGTAGGGCTTCGTAGGATGGATACCCTAGAGGGATCTCCGTATTTCAGGAGCTGGTCCTTAGCTTTGCAGGTCCAGAAACTTGACTTTTATTTTTTAGTATATCAGAGGTTATCGTCTCCAAAGGACTGACCCATGCTAATCCACTTCATGAGAGACTATAAATCAGAAAGCCAGTTCTTTAATTCACAGTGAAAAGTAGAATCATTACTTTGTAGGAATGGTCACACTGGCTGGTCAGTATGTCTTCTCCCTGTAGGCAAGCCTACATGGGAAATCAAATCTCTCTCTGTAAGTGTGAAATGAGAGTAACAGGATTCAGGTAGGTAAAACTAATCGTTAGTGAGCTGTGATAGCCTGAGGAACCCAGACTCCTAAAGGAATATACCTGCCAAGTACACTAGAAAACTTACTTTCTCCTCTGGATGGTGCCTTAGACCAGGGTTCAGCAAACTTTTTTTCTGTACAGGACCATATAGTGAATATTTTAGACTTTGTAGGCCATAGGGTCTCTGTCAAACTACTCAGCTCTGCCCTTGTAGCATGAAAGCGGGCATAGACAATACATAAATGAATGAGTGTGGCTGTATATCAGTAAACCTTTTTTATAAACACAGGTGCTGGCCCATGGGCTATAGTTTGCCAACCCCTACTCTAGACCCACAAATAAATTCATATTCCCGGGGCTTTCTGGGCTAAGCTCCATTTCCCCCCATATAAATATGTCATTAGTTTACACAGGTTACAGGGCAAAATTGATTGTTAATAGGCTTCATACATTGACCGTAGTTAGGAATAGGTGAATCTTTAGATAGCAGTAATTAAGTAACATATCAGATTTTATGCTATGATAACCTACCTTTAAAAATATAAGTGAGGTAACAGATTCGGTATCTAAAAATTTCTTACTTCTTGATATGGTGGGCTCGGTCTAACAAGATAAAAATTTTCTGTAATTTACCTAAATCTTCATGTAATATTTGGTATAAAATAAAAGTACGTATACATAAATTATTGAGTACATAATGGATACAGTACATATATATATATATATATGCCTCCCAACCTAAGATCTAGAAAATTACTGTCCCTTTCTTCCTCCCAGCTCCACCACAGATAAATACTATTTTGAGTTTTGTAAAGCGAAATGAGGTTTAATTGATACAAATGTAAGATTTTTTTACTTGGTTCCAAAAAGTGAACTTCATAAGTGAAAAAAAAAGCAGAAGTACTTTTGGAGAAACAAAAGAGCTATAGGCTTTAGCTAGTCAATTAGAACTGACTTTGTGGGATAGCCACCAAGAAAAGCCAATTTGCTCTTAAATGTACATTAACAGAAATGTGTTACCTGGACTGAGAAGTAGCAGTTGTAGTCTGTTGTGTGTTGGTTAGTCTATAGTTAGAATATCACACTCACAGGCCCCTCTCCCCACCCCAGCACTCAGATAAGCTCAAGAGGCCCTCGGGGTGGGGAGGACAGAGGGAAAGCAAGGAATGTGTCAGGGTTGGGGTCACTGGCCAAAGTGGATCCTGTCCCGTCCTCCCCATGCTGAGCCTGGTGTCACATGTATCAGGTGTAGGAAGAGTATAGAAAACCAGAAATGCATTCATGATAAAGAATTCACACTGATGACAAAATCTGAAAATTCACCATTAGAGGCCAATTGCTTGGGTGTGTCCTATGAAAGAAGAATCAAGAGACGCCTTCAAGAATTTGGAAAGCTGTCAAGCAGAAGTGGTTCTGTTGGGCACAGTTAGGCTCCGTAAAAGACATAGTGATAGCTCAGTCGTTCTCAGGTCACAGGACCCTTTGAAAATCTGAATGACTGCTGCAGATCTCAGAAAAGCAGACTACTATTTCAGAAGGTTTGCAGAGCCCGGACATCCTTGGACATCAATATAAGAATTCTTGCTAGATTGGCAAAACACCACAAACAGACAAAACAATTGATGAATTAGGAGAACATTTTGCAATATATATCACAGATAAAGGACTTATCTCTCTAATATATAAAGAAGTCTCTCTTTTTTAAAAAAGGTTTTATTTATATGAGAGTACACAAGCACAGGGACTGGCAGAGGGAGAGGAAGAAGCAGGCTCCCTGCTGAGCCGGGAGCCCAGTGCAGGGCTTAATCCCAGGACCCTGGGATCATGACCTGAGCCAAAGGCAGACACTTAACCAACTGAGCCACCCAGGCACCCCATAAAGAACTCTTTTTTTTTTAAAGATTTTTTTTTTTTTAAAGATTTATTTATTTGACAGAGAGAGACGCAGTGAGAGAGGGAACACAAGCAGGGGGAGTGGGAGAGAGAGAAGCAGGCTTCCTGCTGAGCAGGGAGCCCGATGCAGGGCTCCATCCCAGGACCCTGGGATGGTGACCTGAGCCAAAGGCAGATGCTTAACGACTGAGCCACCCAGGCGCCCCTTAAGATTTTATTTTTAAGTAAACGCTACACCCAGTGTGGAGTTCGAATTTACAACCCTGAGACCAAGAGTCGTATGCTCTACTGACCAAGCCAGCCAAGCACCCCACTAATATATAAAGAACTCTTAGATTGAGGAATGGAAAACCCAATAGAAAAATGAAGGAAAGACTTGAATAGATGATTCATTTGTGTACGTGTGTGTGTGTTCGTGTGCTTGTTCTTAAACACATGAAGAGATGGGTCAACCTTACTTATAATTAGAGAAATGTAATTTTAAACAGTTGAAATACCACTTTTTACCTATTAGACTGGAGAAAATGAAAAATTATAACAACATATCTGCTTGGCAAGGCTGTGAGGAAAAAGGTGTTCTCACAGGTTGCTGGTGTCTACTGATAAGACCTTTCAGAAGAGGAATTTGGCTGCACCTAACCAGAAAGCATATGCTCTGACCTGTTGACCTAACATTCTAATTTCTAGGAATCTACCCTGAATATATACCTCCAAATTATAGAAATACATATACTCAAAGTTACTGTTTGCAGCATTGCAAAATGTTGGAAGCAACCTAAATGTTCACATATAGGAGAAAGGTTGAATAAACCATAGTGTATGGTACATCTATACATGGAACACTATGCACCTGTAATAAAGAATTAAGGATTTCCATGTACCAATATGGCATGATTTCCAGGTGTGTCATGGCTCTCCAAGACTACCTACAGGTTTGGGGATTCCCTGGAACTCACAGGACTCAGCACATGGTCATATTTGTAGCTAAGATTAATTGTAACAAAGGATATAAAGCAGTCAGCAAAGGGGAAGAATGGTGCAAAGTCCAGAAGATCTCAGGTGCTAGCTTCCAAGAGTCCTCTCCCACTGTAGTTACATACACACACATAACAGCCTTCTCCAGGAACAAACTGACAACACATGTGAAATGTGGTCTACCATGGAAGCTTTTTAGAACCCAGGGTTTTTACTGGGTGCTGATCACATAGGCATCCTCTGCCTGGCACATACCAAAATACCAAACTTGCAGAAGGAAAGCAGGTGTTCAATATAAACCCCATTGTCATATGGGTGCACGGAGCCACTCTTATCATTCGGGAATGTTGGAAACTCTCCCAAATGTAAGTTCCCAGATGAGCCAAGGCCACCTTGCAAGCAGGCCTTTCTAAGGATAACAGGCCTGCTATGTTAACTCTTTTCTGCAAACTGAGATATACTGGTAAATGAAAAGAGCAAAGGGCAAGTAAACATCTATTGTATCCTCTCATTCAAGAAAGAAGGGTAGATAAGTATACAAGTATCTGCTTGTTTGTATAAAGCACACACGTGTACACATAGGAAGGATAAACCAGAAATGAGTGGGTTTGATTACCTGTAAGAAGCCAGTGGGAGCAGGGTAGAGAGTGCGGGAATGGGACAGAAGGAACAGGAGGAAGTGGCACTTCTCTGAGTACATATTTTGTATAGTTCTGAGGCTGTACTTGAAGAATAACTAGACAACCAGGATGTGAGGAGAATCCAGAATTAAATAAAAACTCTAACAAATGATTTTTTTTTAAAGATTTTATTTATTCATTTGACAGAAACACAGCGAGAGAGGGAACACAAGCAGAGAGAGTAGGAGAGGGAGAAGCAGGCTCCCCGCTGAGCAGGTAGCCCGATGCAGGGCTCGATCCCAGGAACCTGGGATCATGACCTGAGCTGAAGGCAGACGCTTAACGACTGAGCCATCCAGGTGCCCCAACAAATGATTCTTTATTACAAATGAATAATGAAACCACACTAAAGGAGGGGGGATAAAGAAGAAAAGTAACCCGAGTACCTTTGGGAAACAGTATTTTGACTATAAACTTTTAAATCTAAATCCAGTAACCCCCCCCCAATTATTATTATTATTATTTTTTTTTTTTGAGAGAGAGCATGCAAGCAGGGGGGTGGTGCAGAGCGAGAGGGAAAAAGAGAGACTCTTAAGCAGGCTTCATGTCCAGTGCAGAGCCTGATGGCGGGCTTGATCTCCTGACCTGAGATCATGACCTGAGCCAAAATCAAGAGTTGGACACTTAACTAACTGAGCCACCCAGGTGCCCCAAATTTTAGTAGATTTGTTTTTCACAGGGTGTGGCTTAGCAATTCCTAAACCACTGTATGTGTGTTCTAGGGTTGATGGTTATGTGTGGATAATGAGTGTGAGCCAGGCTTCTCACTAATAGAACGAAATTACAGATAGGGGTGGGTTGAGGGCTAGAATGAACCCTGTGGTATGGAACTAGAATTGGAGTTATCAGTATGAACTTCCAGTTTTTAATATATGTAGATAGATAGAGAAATGCGTACTATACATGTGTGGGTATGTGAGGTGTGGTCTAGGTGGATGGGGGGGTTCTAGATAAAGTTTTCAATATATGTAGATACAGAAATGTACTATATATGTGTGGGTATGTGAGGTGGGTGACACCTCATAGCAGCGAGCACCCAGTTCTTGGTTTCTAAATAACATTTTCCAATTAAAGGAACCAAGACTTTTTGGGGAAATGTTTTGGAGGCTAGCACAAGAGAAAATACAAGATGAGTTTAAAACAGTTTATGGCTAATGCTCAGAAAATTAGGAGACCTAACAAAAGGACACAGGAGCCAACTTGAAAGGACTTCCAGTGGCTAAGACTGGGACAATTTGAGCTTAAATAATGATAATAATGAATTATAACCCATAGAATAAAGCAGGTATCATGAGCCCATGCTAATATAAAATACTTGAATAAATAACTTGAAAAAAAAAAGTTCTTAATTCTAGTTCATAAATATAAAAGGAATCATGGCAAGAAATCTCCATTTGGCAACCATCACAGTAATAGTTATCTCAAGCAAGAATCCTCAATGGATGTTAAAACTAGTGGCTAAAAGTTTAAATGAGAAACAAGTATTTACATTGTCTCCAACTATCTCCCCCATAAGATACTTAGCAGTTACATAGTAACAGAATCATTACAAGGTATACAAAGGAGAAGATAATCACAGTGAAGAAACCTGACAGACCCCCACCTGAACCAATTGTTGGAAGTTCACCTCCACAGGAATGAGACCCCCCCAAAGCCATGTACCTCTTGAGAGGATCCACCAAGAACCAGCATCACTTCTGTGAGATTCCTGCCCCCAAAATGCATAACCATAATCTCCTGATGAAACATCAAACCCAAATTGAGGGACTTTGTTTTCAAAAGTGTCAAAGTCACAAAAGATGAATATCTGAGGAACTCAGTTTAAGGGAGAATTTTTTTTTTTTAAAGATTTTATTTATTCATTCATGAGAGACAGAGGGAGAGAGAGAGAAGCAGAGGGAGAAGCAGGCTCCCAAGGAGCAGGGAGCCTGATGTGGGACTCGATCCCAGGATCCTGGGACCACGACCTGAGCCGAAGGCAGACACTTAACCATCTGAGCCACCCAGGCGCCCTAAGGGAGAACTTAAGGAGACATGATGACTAAATCATCATGGGAGCCTGGATTGGATCCAGGTCCTGAAAAAGGACTTTGGGAAACCATTAATAAGAGTTGAGTAAATTCTATAGTTAATATTATATTAATAGCAGTTTGCTGGTCTTAATAACTATATAGTGGTTATGTGTAAGATAGTAACATTAAGGAAAGCTTGATGAAGACCACAGAAAATTTTTTGAATGGTATTTGCAAACTTTTTTTAATACATCTGAGAAAAATTACCTCTAAATTGTTTAAAAACATTAAAAATTTTTAAATATAATAATAGTAAAAACAACCAAAAAAACCCTTCTTGTTTGAGGGAGACAGAATTTAAGTCAATAGGAAAGGTACTTTTTTCACCTCTAGGCCAGTTTAGAAGTTGGTTAGGTGTGGGGAAGTCATGTTTATGAAGAGGCTGAATGACTGAATATCCGGAATATAGCAGAGGGGGTTCTAGTTTGGACAAGCAACCTGAGAGCTGTTCTTTTCCCATCGCAAGGTTCTGTGATTTATTTTTAATAGTGTCTAGCAACATTCCACAAAATTCTTTTCCTTCAACTGTTCCTCATCTCAAACCAGCAAAGAGGCCCAGTTGGGCACTGCCTTGGGTTTGCAGCACAGTGAGTACTCAAAGATTACCACTTACCCACTCCTCTGTTCCCTCTGGACCAAAATCCGTCACGAAAGGAAAAGTAGTGACTTCAGCAGAACCTGGCTCCAGCAATAAGAACTTGCTGTAATTGTGAAAGACAGACTCCTAGGCTTCCAGGGCATGCATTGTATGAATCGAATGAATTTAACAGAGTCCAGTTTGCTTGGTGAATTTCCCAGTTCAAGGAGAAGGACTGCACTCATTTTTAGAATTAGAAGTTTGTACTTTCCTATATCATGATTTCTGATGAAGCCTAAACTGGTTTAAATTCACTTGTTTAATCACATTTAAAATCATTATAGGTTTTTGTTGTTGTTAAAAGAAAAAACAAATGTTATTTTATGAAGCAACTTATTTTTATTTTTTTTTAAAGATTTTATGTATTTGACACAGAGAGAGATAGCGAGAGAGAGAACACAAGCAGGGGAAGTGGGAGAGGGAGAAGCAGGCTCCCTGCCGAGCAGGGAGCCTGATGTGGGACTCGATCCCAGGACCCTGAGATCATGACCTGAGCCGAAGGCAGACGCTTAACGACTGAGCCACCCAGGCGCCCGACTTATTTTTTTTTTATCTTTTTTTTTTCAAAGATTATTTATTTATTTGACAGAGAGACACAGCAAGAGAGGGAACACAAGCAGGGGGAGTGGAAGAGGGAGAAGCAGACTTTCCGCACAGCAGGGAGCCCAATGCGGGGCTCGATCCCAGAACCCTGGGATCATGACCTAAGCCAAAGGCAGACGCTTAACAACTGAGCCACCCAGGCGCCCCTGAAGCAACTTATTTTTAAAGTTGGTGTTAAATTTTTTTTTTTGCTTTTTTATATTGTAAATGCACATAACATAAAACTTACCATTTTAATCATTTGTAAGTGTACAGTTCAGTGGCATTAAGCACATTCACATTGTTGTATAACCATCAACACCATCCATCTCCAGAACTGTTTTCATCTTCCCAAGCTGAAACTCTGTACCATTAAACGCTAACTCCCCATTACACCCTCCCCCCAGTCCCTGGCTACCATCATTCTCCTTTCTATGAATCTGTCTACTCTGGGGACCTCATCTAAGTGGAATCATACGATCTTTGTCCTTTTGCGACTGCACTTAACATTTTTTTAAAGATCCACTTAAAAAAATAAAATATTCTAACCATGAAATACTTCAATCATTGAAATACTTCATTCGTGAAAAGGAGAACCAGCAAAAAATAATTCTTTCCTGCCTTATGATTGTGTCAGAAAGGCATAAAAGCTTATAATTAATAATTTGGTGCTTTGATCAGGAAACCACTCTGTTATTGAGGAGGAGAGAAGAAAGGCAAAAAGGAGGGGAAAGTATCAGAATAGGCTCAGTGGCGGGGACAGCTGCAAGAGCCAAACTGAATGGTGAAAGAAAGAATTCAGTTCTGAACTCACTTGTAGGACAAAGGTCGACAACTCTGGTGCACGCAGAGGTTACCAGCCAGAATGTGGACAACATTGGTATTATTTAAGAATAAGATAGAAAGAGATGGGTATGTGATATTCCACATAGATGACTGAACATTGAAAACTATACAGTGAGTGGTTGTTTGTTTTTTCCCCCCTTCAACATATGCTTGTTCTTTTGTTTCCCTGGTGCTTAAATAAAAGCTGTAGGGTGTTTAAGTTTTTATATATTTTACTTTTTTTTTTTTTAACCTCTCATAGTGGTTGATGTGCCTGAGTTGAATGTGTTATAAAAGCTTTGGTTCTAGGATATAATACTTTATTTGTGCTCAACACAGACACAGAAAAAGTTCTGATTGTCCGTTATTTGTTAGCTGCACACATAAAGAGTCAGTATACATTTTTGACAGATATTTGAAGCTATCTGGACAGGGGACATCAAGTAAGGACGCACAGTGACTGTTGATCACTTGAACCATGTTATGCTTTTGGAGAAACTTGTTTTTTAATGGCATGTTCATCAGACCCAATCTTGTGCAATTTGTATGACTTCATTTAAATGAAAGCCCATTGAACTAAATGCCCATTAAGCTTATTTACTTCTTACCCTAAGACTCTGTGATCCTACACGAAATTTGTGGTAGAATATAGGAGCTTGCTCTTTGCCTAAAAGGATATCTTGGTGGAAAAAATTCACTTTCGGTGATTTAAAGATAGAAAAAGTCTGAATTTCATGCTGTTAGTAGTAAAACCAGTGGCCATAACCTGTTCTCCAGGTCTGCCAGGGCACTGTTGTCCACACAGTGATGGTTTGCCCTGTAACATCTCATGCTGTTAAAAGTGACAGAAAATTGCCCAAAGCACCAGTGGCGTATTGCTGAGACTAAGACAGAACTTTCTCCTAATTATTATAGCAGTTCTCAGATAATCATTGGTGGGGGGGGGGTTATTATCAAATGCCTTTCCCAGCTAAGGTGATCAGTGCCTTATTTAAAGTCATCAGTTATTTCCCCAAATTGAAATACATGAAGGAAAATTCCTTTTTAAGCTCTGTAAGGATGATTTAAAGTTACTGTTCTACAGCTCTTCCTTTCTAAATATGCAAAGGGTAGGAAACTGAAAGATTCATTAGAGATACAAAAGTTTCTTTTATTTGCAGAGTATTCTTCACTATGAACATAATCATGGCTATTTCTACAAATGCCACGTAGTAGGAAGAATCTCATTTGCTGCATACTGTTGCCCCATCGTTGCACACTTCAGTGTATAGACAGTCCCATCTGAAGGTGGGGCAGTCACTGCCCTTCTTACTCATCTGTCTCTGTCTCCAGCTCAGGAAGCTCAAGGTTTGGAAGGAGTTCAGTGGAGTCTGGTTACAAGCAGGACTCAAAGCTCAGAGATAAATCAGGCGCTTGAGGAGCCTATAACTTACCTGGCGTAAAAAGCTGAAAAGCCTGATGTATATTCATTTCCTTCCTTTAGATATTTGTGTTGTTCTCCTACTCTAAACTAGTCTCACAGAAATGAATCACAGAATTGCATCTTTTCCAGGACATATAACTTTTAATGGGAAATAGATTACAGATTAACAGTAAGAATGGTTTTTCAAGACCTTTCTAAAATCTGCCACCACTTTGAAGTATCAAAAGTTGATTTTGATTCTCAGCACTTGGCAGGAGGATAGTATATTGGATGTGCAAGGCAGAGAATCCAGAGAATCTGTTTGCTATTGATTTGAAAATGAATTTGTACTGTTTTGTGGCATTTCTTATTTTATACAGCTAATAGATTATTGTAAACTATAGCAGTTACCTCACTTGATGGTGAAAGAAGATCTTGGAAGTTGATTCATTCAAAACAGATTTTGCAGAATCTAGGTGGAAGAGAAAATGTTTAGTTAGGACTCTACCTCTAAAAATCCTGAAAGTTTAGAACATTTAGCCTATAAAACATTATAAGAAAAGGAAATTGATAAATTTCTGCAAGTGTTTATTATATGATTAGCTGACCTTGAGGGGGTTGGGGGAATGACAGGATTATTACGCTGCATGTCCACTGCTTGCAGGTGGGCTGTTCTGTTCTCTCATCCGCACTTGAGGCCCACACTTGGTAGAGTTCCTACCTGATACGGAGATTACCCACCACTGTGGTGGTGGTAGTTGCCGGGGGAGGGGGGTCCTCTCATCTGACCTCAGCCTCACAGTCTGTTTTCTTTTCAGCCTAGTCAATTTCTGATCATATTTGAGACTTCGAACTTTATAGGGTCTTCAGCCATCTGAGGGTTCTTAACTCAGAACGTTTTAAGAGAAGTCAGCAAGGTAGAGGGAGAGGGGAATCATTACTCCTAGCTTCTGCTTCTCTCCTTCCCTATTACAAATCGTGACTAACGAAGAAGAAGGGGACATGGCTGAAGCAGTTGGCTTGGCACTCCACCAGGGTATTTTGAGTCCTCCAGCTAAGAACCTTAGAGCAGCAGGTGGAGGAAAACTAAAATTCCAGTAGCCCCTCCAGGGGCAAGAGTCAGTATGGTTAGTTGTACAAGCTCATCACAGTTCATTCTGAAGGAACTATATAGAACTTGTATGTTGCTGAGCTGAGCTCAGCTCTTACTTTGCAGGCCCAGAAAAGCTTAGTCACTTAGTCACTCCAGATGACATCCTAGGATCTATTGGTGATAGTTCTATTTGGCTTTTCTCACAGAAAGGGATAACAAGTGTCTAAGGTCTAATGGATGATGAGAGCTTCTGTTCATGGAACACCCAGTGCTGACAGGGTGTCTTGCTAGGTGTTACTGTGGTCCCCATTATTCTTATAGCCAACTTAAGCTTGTTCTTAGTGCTATGTAGCTAGTAGATAGGAGTCCTGAGGTTGGAGCAGAGCCCTGGCTCCTCATCTCATAATCTTTTACTCCAGCACTCTGCCTTTTCCATAAAGTATTAACCTGAAAAAATAATTCTAAGTAGCATCTAATGTCACACCCCATTCAGCCTGAGAACTGGAACAGCAAAAGAAGTATCATTTTGGAGAAAGAATCAAATGTAACTACAAATAAAGATGTTTCCATAACGTCTTATTTTGAAATAATTTGAGACTTACAGAAAAGTTGCACAAATAGTACAAAGAATTCCCATATACCTTTCATGCAAATTCCTCACATGCTAACATTTTACCACATTTGCTTTTTTTTTCCTGAATAATTTGAGAGTATAGTTGCAGACATGTTACCTAAATATTTCAATGTATATTTCCTAGCAAAGATATTCTGATACATGATCAGAGTAAGTTAATCAAAATCAAGCAATTAACACTGATCCAAGTATTTTTATTTAATCCACAGACCATATTCAAATTTGGCCAGTTGTTATACTGATGTCTTTTGCAGCAAAAGAAAATAGTTTTTTTGGTCTAGGAAAAATCTAGGATCATTTGTGGCATTCAATTGGCATGTCTCTTTAATCTCCTATAATATGTAACAGTTCCTCAGCTCATGACCTTGACACTTTTGAAGAATACAAGCCATGTATTTTGTAGAATTTCCCTCAGTTTGGACTTGTCTGGTGTTTTCTCATGATTAGATTCTGGTTATGTATTTTGGCAGCAGGAATCCCACAGAAGTGATGCTGCTTTTTCTTGGTCCATCCTCTCAGGAGGCACATGGCTTTGGGGTGCTTCATTTCTGGGAGGTGAAGTCCATACTTGGTTCAGGTGGGGTCTGCCAGTTTTCTCCACTGCAAAGTTACTGTTCTCCCTTACGGAATTATTAAGTATCTCCTGGAGAGATACTTTTGAGACTATGTAAATATTTCTGTTTCTCATTCAAACTTTTAGCCACTAGTTTTAACATCCATTGATGATTGTTGACTGAGATCATTATTACTGTGATGGTCACCCAGTGGTGATTTTCTAATTCCATCATTCCTTTTATGGTAAGTAAGAGCTTTCTCTTCTCCTTTACAAATAAGTTTAGTCTGGCATCATGCTAGAACTCATACTTCTTTGTCAAACATGGTAGTGTTACCATAAATTATCTGGGAGATACTTGTTTTTAAGTTCATGCTTTGCAAAAGTATTCCACACTAGGGAAATGAAAAAATAGTCCTGCTTCACATATGACAGTCCATGCTCTCAGTTCAAATGATAATGTTTTATTTCTGCCTGTATCCACCTTTTCTTGCCACTGCTTTTATCTTCCCTCCCCATTCTGGGTTCTGTTTCCACCACAGACCTTTGCCTAGGGTCCAAATGGCTTTTACTAGCTTTGAGTTTGTTTGAAGTGCTATAAAAATTATCAAAAGTTATAGTAATGATACCACTATCTGTAGATTTAGATGTGTACCATGTCAATATCTTGCACTTACCAATTAAATCAGTGTGAAAAAAACCTTAAATCTTAGGGCAGGGGAAAAGAGGTGACTGAGAAGGAGAGCTTAGCATAAGTAGAGATCTTACTTCTGTCAGTGTCTCCTAGCTGGTAAACCTTCCCTCCTGGGGCTTGAAGCCATTTGCTGCCATGACGTATACATTCTGCCACTGACCCCTTCCATTTTTCTGAATTTCTTCTGTAGGATAAAACTGGTTGTCATTGATGGTGTTCTCCTTTGCATGCTCTCCCTCCAGTGAAGGGAGATGAAAAGAAAAAATAGCCCTTCTAAGAAGTTTGGGAAGAAAATGCATACATGGTCTCTAGAGTGGTTGAGGATTGAGATACATCCAGTTTGGTGATATTTTCCTTTCAGATGAAATTAAGGTTACGTTGCAGCAAGGTGTTTCTTGATTCAGGAGGTATTTAATAGGGTCAGCATTTTAAGCCTCTGTTACTGTCCAGACCTCAGGAAACTTGGCTTTTCAAGCTCAAATTCTAGAGAAGTGGCAGTTTTTATTGATTTTATTTCTTTAAATTTGAGGCTTCCTTCAGTTGCCAATCTTTGTGACTGCTATCAAATTTCCAGGAGTCCTACTAAAGAAGTATCTCAGATGGTAATTTGCATTCATGAGTTCAGGTATCTCTGAATCCTCCCTGACCACTGGATTTTCTTCCTGCAGGAAGACCTCCTGATGCAGTCAAGCAAAGAACGTTTATGCACGGGCCTCCCTGAAGACTGTCTGAGGAGCAAAGGTATTTATTTTTCTCTACTCTTTTCCTTTTTCCACTTACTACACACTGTTTTAATTCACAGTTTCTATTTTACATCGGGAATGCAGGTCCCTGCCTTGCAAGATGGACTTAACTGTAGAAATTCTTTTTTTTTTTTTTAATTTTATTTATTCATTTGAGACACAGAGATACAGAGAGAGACAGAGAGAGAAAGCATGAGCAGGGAGAGAGGCAGAGGGGGAGGGAGAAGCAGGCTCCTTGCTGAGCCAGGAGCCCGATGTGGGTCTCAGTCCCAGGACTCCGGGATCATGACCTGAGCCGAAGGCAGACGCTTAACCATCTGAGCCACCCAGGCGCCCCTTAACTGTAGAAATTCTTGATCTTGCCCATTGACATACTTGAAGACACCTAATATTATTGAGCAGTGCCTTAGGTTTTCTTGTTTTTTGTTTTAATTTTTTTTTTTAATTTATTTATTTGACAGAGAGAGATACAGCGAGAGAGGGAACACAAGCAGGGGGAGTGGGAGAGGGAGAAGCAGGCTTCCTGTGGAGCAGGGAACCCAATGCAGGGCTCGATCCCAGGACCCTGGGATCATGACCTGAGCCGAAGGCAGACGCTCAACAACTGAGCCACCCAGGCGCCCCTTTTGTTTTAATTTTTTTAACTTTTTTTTTTTTTAAAGATTTTTTTTTTTGAGAGAGAGGGCACACAAGCAAACATGGGGAGGGGGAGGAACAGACGAAGAAGCAGACTCTTTGCTGAGCAGGGAGCCTGATGCAGGGCTGGATCCCAGAACCCTGGGATCATGACCTGAACTGAAGGCAGACACTTAACCAACTGAGCCACCCAGTTTTATGTAATGAATGAATATAAAGCCTCCCCTTTTATATAGAATCCCTATTGATGTGAGAACTTTTATTTGATTTTATAAAACTAAACTGCCTGTTTGGAAAGGTTAACATGAATTGACCCAGTCCAGTTGAACACTGTGGAGTGCATCCTGTTCCTGTTCCCCTGGACGGGGATGGGAGAAAGCGTTCACTCCAGGTCAACTGTCAAAACAGTTTCATTTCCATTACTTTGTTTTGCTTCTCAAAACAATGAGTGGATATAGGCATCTGAGATATCACCTTTAGATTGATTGATTGATTGATTGATTGAGGAGGAAGCTGAGACCCAAAGAAAGAGTGCTATGCCAAGATTTTCTCCCCAGGCTGAAAATAATCTTAGGTAACTTTAGAAAGGACTATGTCTATATATTATGCAATTAAAGTTGAAAATATAGAGTAATCAAAACCACAAAAAAAAAGGAAAATATAGCAAGTATGTTTAATTATATGAACATTTTGTGATAAAACATCAGATTTGACTCTCTGCTTCTTGGCAGCCCAGACAGAAAAGGAAGCACAAATTGTCCTTATGAGAAAGGGTACTTGTCCCACTTTATCACCCTGCTTCCTGCTGCTGGAGATTTCCTCTGTGGCTCAAAGGCTTGGCTGGTCCAGTATAGATTAAAACTCTGAGGATGAGAAATGTCCTTTTGTACATGTCTTACGCAGTTCCTAGGGCCTTACTTGGGACCATTTTAGCCCCAAATATCTTTTCAGCAGGGCTCCAGTATTGCTATATTGAGTCTTTGGTATATTTTTGGTGTATTTTCACCCACATCTTAGCACAAGTTTAGTGTCTATTTGTTGAAGTACACTTTCATTTATACTGAACTGACCTTTAAACAGGAGAATTAGGGGGTGCCTGACCAGCTCAGTTGATAGAGCATGCAACTCTTGATCTCGGGGTCGTGAATTTGAGCCCCATTTGGGCATAGAGATTACTTAATAAAGAAAAAAAATTTTTTTTTTTAAAAGGGTGCCTGGCTGACTTGGTCAGTAGAGTATGTAACTCTTGATCTTGGAGCTGTAGGTTTGAGCCCCACGTTGGGTGTAGAGATTACTTAAAAAAATAAAATCTTTAAAAAAAAATAAAAACAGGAGAATCAGTTATTTTCTATAAGGAAATCTGCCTTCTCAGACTTACCTGGTTACTGTCCACCAAAAAATCTGGTCTACATTGGACATGGATAAGATGAGCTCTTCAGATAAGCTACTTTGTGGCATTTTTCTTCCTGAGCTAATACCATTCTTTAATGACTTAGATTGGGAAAATGAATTACTTTTCTTTCTCCAAAGCTGTGTGTAAGGTTCTCAGTTTTAGATGGAGGAGCTTGACAACAGCAGCTCTACTAGAGTTTTTAGCAGCAGTGACGTCGTGCCTGACTGATGTTCTTCCATTCAGTCCCCAGAGAGCCTTCTAAGGTGTCCCTTTGTTACACATGAGGAAACAGCCTCCACCCAACCAGTCATAGCAAGCAGAAAGGAAGATTCTATGAAGGCAGGTCTTTGAAAGACATGAACACACAAGCTGCTGCCGATTTCTGTTAAACAGATGCACATGCTGTCCTGTAATGTGGCCAGCATCTCAGCTCACTTTGCCAGGGTTAAGGTAAAGCATCTGGCAACCCGTCATTTCCTACAGAATTGAGAAGTAAATGATGTTTCTTGGAAACTTGGTTGTACACTCCCTCTGGGAGCCCCAGCTGCAGAATTTTCACTCTGCTCCAGATCCTGGTCCCACACATTTTAGATGTAGATTTCCCTGATAAAAACTAGTATACCCTTCCTACTTTTGTTTTAAATCTCTGCTCTGTTGAATGCTGTGCAAATTGCTTACAGAGTTTTATTTATATTCCATTTTGCTTATTCTGAATGGGGGCACCTCAAAGGTCAGCACTGTGTGATAATTTATAAATTTGCTGAGGAATGAATTTGGGTCCCCTGCACTGAGGTGTTCAGCAAGTGAACCTAAGGCTGCCACACTCTGCCCTTGGTGTATTGTTCTTCTCTAAATAAATGTCCTGTTCACAGTACTTCCAAGTTAGTGTGATATTCAGAATTTTTAGATTCTTTACAGTCATGTCTGCTGTAGCTCAGGTGAAATTAGAAGAAGCTTAATGCTTTAAAAGGACATTTGTGTTAACCAAAAGTCATCTTTAATTGGTAGGATGCTATTTTGCAGATCATTCCTTATTTCTTGATTGCTGTAGGGCAGGCCCGTGAAAAATGGGCATGGGGGAGCTGTGATGGGTGTTGGATGAGGGGCCATTTCACAAAGGGAGGGTGTCGTTCTGTCAGACCCTCTGCTGCCTCTCTTCTACTAGTGTGGCTTTTCCAATGTGGCTTTTTCACCATACTTCTGTTTAATATTTTATAGAACTGACATTATCAAGTTTTTTTGTTTGTTTCTGTTGTGTGTGTGTTTTTTTTTTCCTGAGTTCCCTGTAACTGGCTTGGTTTGGGAAGGTTGTGACTTAATTCTCACAGTAGCAGTCTCCACGAGGGCTTATTTGGGAATTCTCTGAAGTAGGAGAGTCACAAGAAATTGGAAGAGCATTGGAGGGAATACATTTTGATGCAGAGTTGAAAGCAGTCAAGGAGAGAAAAGATACTTTATATAATTTTTGGAACTAGATAGTTTGAATCATTTAGAAGAATTAGAGTTGAAACAATCTTTTAAAGCCCTCTATGTTATACAAATAAATTAAGTATTACAAGTAGATGGAAGAAACCCCATCGATAAACTCCTTATGCTTTGTATGTGTCTAGATTCTTGGAGTTTATTGATTCTTTTTAATACATATAATTGGGAAAGAATATTTCCTGTTTATATTCCTTATTTATGTTATTGTCCTCCTATAATTTGCATTTTAGGGGGAGAAAAGTTGAAAAATCAGCCAGTACCACACCCATTTAATAGACAACATGAAAAAAGTGTGGACATTTTGGGTACTGATTTTTTTGTTTTTACTTTTTTTAAGTTAAGGTATAGGGACCCCTGGGTGGATCAGTCAGTTAAGTGTCTGCCTTTGGTTCAAGTCATGATCCCAGGGTCCTGGGATCAAGCCCCCACATCAGGCTCTGGAGCCTGCTTCTCCCTCTCCCCCTGCCGTTCCCCCTGCTTGTGCTCTCTCGCTCTCTCTCTGTCAAGTAAATGAATAAAATCTTTTTTAAAAATTAAGGTATAATTTACCTACACTAAAATTCACCCTTTTTTGTGTATATACAGCCCTGTGAGTTTGGACAAACACAGTTGTGCAGTTATCACCACAATCAAGATATAGAACATTTCCATCACCCCAGTGATTTCTCACAGGCTTCTTTTATAGTGCATCTCTCTTGCCGGCCTCAGCCATTAGCAGCCACTGATCTTTTTTCTGTCCCTATAGTTTTACGTTTTCCAAAATGTCCCATAAATGTAATCATAGAGGAGAAGGCTTTTTTTTTTTTTAAGATTTTATTTATTTATTTGACAGAAAGAGACACAGCGAGAGAGGGAACACAAGCAGGGGGAGTGGGAGAGGGAGAAGCAGGCTTCCCACGGAGCAGGGAGCCCGATGCGGGGCTTGATCCCAGGACACTGGGATCATGACCTGGGCCGAAGGCAGATGCTTAATGACTGAGCCACCCAGGCGCCCCAGAGGAGAAGCCTTTGAGTCTGGCTTCTTTCATTTAGCATCGCACATTTAAGATTCATATAGCTGTGTGTATCAGTACTTCATTGCTGCTTCTTGCTGAAGAGTATCCTGTTGTCTGGTTGTATCACAGCTTGTTTATTTCCCGTTGAGGGAAATTTGAGTTTCCAGTTTGGGCAATTATGAGTAAAGTTGCAGTGAACACTTGTGTATGAGGTTTTGTGTGAACATGAGTTGTCATTTCACCTGGGTGAATACCTAGGCATGACACTGCTGGGTCATTTGGAAAGTGTGTTTATTTTGTAAGAAACTACCAGTTTTCCAGAGTGGTTGTACCCTTTGGGACCAGTAGTACATGAGTTCCAGTTAAGGAGTTGAATCCATAATTTGGAAAGCCAGATGTTCAGTAGTCAGAGAAGCTGAGGAGGGACAATAGCTTATAGGGTTGTCTGCTGTCTTCCCTCTAGGGAGTCTTCGTGAGCCTCCACACAGGAGAGCTTCCTTTTATAGAAGACATTACAATATTGCTAACTCATTGCACATCTTTCTGAGGATGAGATGTAGGATATGCCAAAACGGATGTCATATTTAGTGTCCACAGTGTAACCACTTAATTTTTTGATCCAGGAAAAGGTTTTGACAGAAGTGCTATTGAATCCTTGTCAACATCCAGCATGTCTGTCCCCAGTTATAGTTATATGGAAATAACACCAAAAAAAAGTCTTTAAGTTTTCTTGTATTACTTGTATTATGATTAGAGTGTAAGCATTTTTTAAAAAACAATTTTATTGAGATATAATTTACATGCTGTAAAGTTCGCCCATTTGAAGTATACAGTTCAGTGGTTTTCTTCTATACTTACAGAATGCAACCATAACCCTAATTTAATTTTCATCACTCCCTAAAGAATCCTTGTTTGTATCCATTAGCATTCATTGTTCATTCCATTCTTCCTTCTCCCCAGCCTCTTCCAGCTACTAATCTGCTCTTGTCTCTATAGATTTGCCATTCTGGACATTTTATATAAATGGGGCCTGGTATTTTATGACTGCTTTCACTTGGCATAAAGATTTTTAAGGTTCATCCAGGATCTAGCATATATAAGTGCTTCATGTTTATGGCTGAATAATATTCCATTGTATCCATTTATCTGATGGACATTTGGGTTGTTTCCACTTTTTGGCTATTATTAATCATGCTGTTGTCAGCATTCGTGTATAGGTTTTTTGTGGACATAAATTTTCAGTTCTCTTTTTTTTTTTTTTAAGATTTTTTATTTATTCGGGCTCAGTTAAGCGTCTGCCTTCGGTTCAGATCATGATCTCCAGGTCCTGGGATCGAGCCCGGCCTCAGGCTCCCTGCTCAGCAGGGAGTCTATTTCTCCCTCTGTTCCTCCCCTTCCCCATGCTTGCGCTCTCTCTGTCTCTCTCAAATAAATAAAATCTTAAAAAAAAAAAAGAGTTGGATGCTTAACTGACTGAGCCACTCAGATGCCCCAAGATTTTAGTTTTGATGAAGTCTAACTTACCAGTCTTTTTATCACTGTTTCAGTATCTTAGCTAAGAAATCATTACCAAAATCATGAAGATTTACTCTTGTGTTTTCTTCTAAGAGTTTTATAGTTTCACCTCTTATATGTAGGTCTGTGGTCTACTTTGAGTTAATTTATTTGTTTGATGTGAGACAGGGTCCAAATGTATTCATTTGCACGTGGATATCCAGTTGTCCCAGCGCCATTTGTTGAAAAGCTGTTCTTCTTGGTCCCTTTGTCAAAAATCAGTTGACTGACTCTAAATGTTAGAGTTTCTTTCTGGATTCTCAGTTCTAATTTCCTTGCTCTTTATTAAATCCATCCTGTGTCAGTGCTACACTGTCTCCATTACTGCAACTTTGTTTTATTTTTGAAATCGGGAAGTATGAGGCTACCATCTTTATTCTTTTTCAAGATCATTTTGGCTGTTATGTGTCCCTTGCATTTTCATTTGAGTTTTAGGATTAGTTTGTCAGTTCCTGTAAACATAAGCACTTTCTAAACGGTTATTATAAAACAACAAATCTAGGGCCTTTCATAGGTCATGAAATGCCTATGTTTCTAAAAATGGGCTCATACCTCACAGAATACGTTTTACCCTCCAGTATACCTAAATACTTTTTTTTTAATATGCCACATTTTCTTTATCCATTCATTCATTGGTGGATACTTAGGGTTGTTTTCATGTCTCACCCACCATAAGTAATGCTGGAATGAACATGGGGGTGTGGATATCTTTTTCCGAATAGTGATTTCATTTCCTTTAGATATATACCCAGAAGTGAAATCGCTGGATGGAGTATACCTAATACTTTGAACAACTTCCCTAACCTTCTCATTCTTCATCCAGACAATATCTATTATGTACCTGCTATGCGCCAAGGTCAGTGTTGGGTACTCAGTCCACAGTGATCATTAAGATCCTATTTCTGCCCTCAAATAGCTCCAGTCTCACGGAGGTGATATATTAAACAAATACTTGAGAAACAATATCGCAGAGGTTTTGATAGAGATACTGTGCAAGGGAGTGGGAACCCAAAGGAGTGGCCAGCCTTAACCAAGTGTGGACTCTGGCACTTCTAAGAGCTCTGCATGTATTAACTCATCTTTACAAGTACTGCAAAGTGGGTACCGTCTTTCTCCCCATATTACAGAAGAGGACTGGGTCAGTATTCCATAGCCTTTAGAAAACTTTCTAATAATGGGGCTCCTGGGTGGCTCAGTCGTTAAGCGTCTGCCTTCGGCTCAGGTCATAATCCCAGGGTCCTGGGATCGAGCCCTGCATCGGGCTCCCTGCTCGGCGGGAAGCCTGCTTCTCCCTCTCCCACTCCCCTTGGTTGTTTTCTCTCTCTTGCTGTCTCTCTCTCTCTGTCAAATAAATAAAACCTTAAAAAAAAAAAAAACTTTCTAATAAACATAATTGCCTCAAACTCTCCTTTAAAATTCTTTGAGATTTCCAAGTCAGTGTGGTTAATTATAACCAAGTAAAAGAGTAGGTAGAGTATCCTTTTGCTTTCAAGCTGTACACAACCCCTGTTTTCCTCCCAGCCTTCAGTGTTACACTACCTGGGAAATGACTGTTCCCCTGCCTCCTCCCTAAGATTCTCAACTGAGTTGAGAACAGGTGTTCTTCTAGCAGGTAAGGGCTCTGAGGTAGAATCTTGCCTTAAGTGCCTTGCATAGTGAATAGTTTGGGGATGGGTGAAGAGTTTTGCAGTTTTCCTGAGATAAAATGAAGGATTCAACTAGGGTGGTGCTGGACCAGCATGGAAAGGCCCAGAATTTACATGAATGGCTTAGTGCCATAGTATCCAGTGAAGAGATACACTAAACCACTTGGGGTAAATACAGTTAGAAATTCATGAATAGGGTAGAATTGTCTGCTATGATGTGGAAAGTAAGCTAGTTTCAAAAAGATAAATACTGTGTGGGGCATTAGGATTTCAAGGCCATAATATGTCAGTAATTGGAATCTGTGCAAGCTTGTGGAATCCAGTATGCATTTATCCATCTAGTATTTGTTGACTCCCAGTATTTTTAAACACTGTGTCCTATCCTAGCATAGTTATTAAGTTTATCATTTTAACTGTTCTCAGGTCCAGTAAGATAAGAAAGAAAGCAGAACAAAGGAAAAGCACTTTTTCTTTAAATGGCAGGCACTGTACCAGGTGGTGTTTTACATGTATTATTTAATTTAATCCTCAAAGTAACACTGAGGTAAGTGTACTTCGTACCCTCTTTTTCAAAGGAGGAAACTGAAACTCAGAGAGGTAAGTAAGATCACAGAGCCCACCTGCCTTCAGAGTAGCTGTTCTTTCTCTCAGAATTGCTGCTCTCAGTACCAGTTGAGAAATGGATAGGGAAGCTCTAGGAAGACGGTATTGATAGCATTTGTTGATTTGACCTAACCATTTATTAATTCCACAGATTTATTGAGTGCTGTTTTGTACTGGGTATTATGCTGGGCAATAGGGAAAGGGAGAGACCAAGACAAACATGATCCTTACTCTCACAGAGTTTATATTCTAATGAGAATTAGATCTTTAGGTTGATTTGCATTTAGCTTTATCTGTTTAGTGCTCGTATCTTGTTACATATGTGTGTGCATGCAAATATACATATACACATATGCACATGTAGGAGCATAACTGTGTTTTCCTAAAAGAAAGGATAAAAAACTTGTTTGTAGATTAACAAGTTTGGGGAATTTCTTTATACTGCATCTTTTACCTAGAATTTCAGAGATGCTGAACAGTAAAACTTCTTTATGAATTGCATTTACATTCTGCTCAAAAAGGTTTTTTGTTTTTTAATGTTTCATAATAGAAAAATTTTAGTTTATTGAAAAGTGGAGAGTATATTAAACCCACATGTATCTGTCACTCAGCTTCATAAATGCCAGCTCATGACTAGTCTTGTAGGGAAGCAATTACTGTAAGTAATTCAGTTCAAAACTAATATTCAACTTTAACATTTATCTTTTACATAGGTTTTACGTAAAACTGTTCTTTTTCAAAGAGCTAATTTCTTAATGACTAAGTATTATTCAAGTAATAAGAAGATGGTCGTTGAATAGTATAAGCTGTTGTATTGTGGGTCTGCTTTATTAATGTTTTAGAAGGGAAGCTTCTTAAGACTCTGGATTACATGTATGTCTCCATATTCAATTGTCCAGCCAAGTAAGTACATTTAAATAAGTAACACTTAGAGAAAGGCAGATGTTCAAAATTAGCCAAGTACACTTTTGGCCCTCTGTCATATTTTGCATAAAAGAACAAAGCCAATGGTATGGTGCACTAACTTTGTAATTTGCTTTTTGAGTTGGGTCTTTTTTGTTGCTACTGGTTGCATGATTAATTTTTTTATGATTGCATACTGATTTGGATTTATTTCTCTTGTGCTGAAGGAAATGTACAAATTACAACTGGAACTCTGCTAAAATCTGAAGAAGTACAAGGTATGAAGGTCAATGGGACTAAGACGGATTATAATGAAGGACACAAGAATGGCAATGTGAGTAAAGGTCTCTCAGCTGGGTGCAGCGAATACCCAGAAATAGACAAAATCATGACCAGTGGTGAGGTTTCAGAAACCAGCACATTAGTTTCCCTAGAGCCTTTAACCTTTGTGGACCCTGGATTAACAGAAGCAACTTCTAAAGAAAAAGAATGTGAAGAATTAAAAACTTGTCCTTCTTGGTTGTCATTGTTACCAGGGAGCAGTGCCATTTCCAAAGTGGACAATGGGAAGGAAGAGTTGTGTAAGTTAAACCTTGTCTGTGAAGCAGATGACAATCACCAACAGATTCTCAGCCACCATAATGAAAAACACAGTTCTGCCCATGGCAGTCCCAAAGCCACGAGAAATGTAGTTGTTGTAGAACCCTTAGAAGAAAACTCTGGCATTTCACATTTCTCAAGTTTGTCTGGTCCGGAATCCAGGACACCATCCTTAGAAACAAGTGGTTTTGAAGGTGATGGCTTGCCAAAGAGATCTGCAGAAAAGACAGACAATTCCTGTTTTGATGGGGACGATCAAAGCAAGAACGTGGCTTCTAGAAAAGAAAATGAACAGTGTTTGAACCCCAGGAGTGTAAGAGGGCAACTCTTTCTTATTAATGCCAGGCAACCAGAAGAGGATGCTAGTGGTCATTGTCCTGGTGAAAAAGAGACTGTTGCCCCCCCCAAAGAGAATACCCATGGTGACTCTTGTGTTCAGGGCAGTATCCATACAGACAGTCCTTGTTCTTCAGTGCCAGGTTCTTTCACTGAAGCCACAGAAGTAATGTTAAAAAAAAATGATCTGAAAATCACTTTAGACATTCAGGGTAGCTTGACAAACCATGAGGACCATGGAGAAACTTCTACTGATACCAGCCATTCAGGCAGACTCTCTGAAGAGAGCAGTTTTTCCTCCTTAATGCAGATTGAAGAGCCAGAACAGACAACCACTATAGAGCCCAATATGGTAACTGAAAAGATTTACAGTAAAGACTCTAACTCATTCCGCTCCCAGAGAAATCTGGAAGACGACACCCAGTTAAATGAAGCATCATATAATGAATTTCTGGTTGAAAGAAAATCCCTTGTGAGTTTAATGCGTGAGGACCAGATAAGTCTTATGAATGAGGTATCAAAACCCAAGAAAGATATTGCTCAGTTACCACCATCCCTAGAATTTGATTACAAACCTGAGTCAGAACAAGCTATACAGACCACACAGGATGATAGTTCACATTTAGATAAACAGAACATAGCCTGTGAGATGAATAAACTTCCTTGTACCAATGAACTGGTTTTAAACAAAATAGAAAGTGAATGTGTTTTAAATCAAGTGCCCCTTAATTCTCAAGACCACGCGAAGTTGCCAGCTAACAAAGAGATGCCTTTAGCAACAAGCGAGGATTCCCAACAGAGCCATCACCCTCCATTAGAGGATGGAGCAGATGTCATTGCTCATACCCAAACCATTCCCATGAAGGTAAAAATGAAAGATATCTCTCCATCAGGTGACAAATCCTGTGGTGCCTCTTCAAACAACCCCACCTTAAACATCAAACCAGGAAGCCTAGAAAGAAAAAATGAACTGGCTGATTCTGGAATGGTCGGTCTACCTTCCAGACTTCTCTCAAGCAAGAAAGAAGCAGCAGGCTTGCCTCAAGAGGTCTCTGTTATGGAATGTCAGAGTGTTCAATCTCAGGATCTCTCTCGCTGTCATTGTGTAAGTAAAAATGCACAAGAAAAGAGCGTGTGTTCTGCTTATGCTGCTTTTGAGTCCAGCAGAATCATCCCAAAAGTTGAAAACTCTTTGATGACCAAGTGTGAAGATGCATTTCGGCACAGCAATCACCACTCCCAAGGAAGAGAAGACTCCACAGAAAGTAGCACCCACAAAGTGAGTTACACATTGGAGGGAAGTGAACTTGCTGGGGAAGAAACTAAAGGCAGCCTCCCAGGAGATAAGATGCGAAACGAAATGACAGGAGGCGTGTTAAATAGTGAAGCTTCAGACAAGACAATTCGCACCACCAGTCACACCCCGCCCAGTGAGGAATGGTTGGAAGGAAAGGAACAGGATGTACCTAAAGGGACTGTGTTTTGCAAGTATAACATCTCTGACTGTGCCACACCAGAACTAAACTTATCTGCAGACATTCCAAGCCCTGAAAAATTGTTGGACCAGTCTCTTACTATTATGCTCTCCACTTTCAAAAGCATGAGCCAAGCAGTTGAAACTCTTGATCAGAAAACAGATGAAGTCCTTGACTGCCAGAGTAACCAAAATAGACCAGATGAATGCAGAAATGAAGATAAACCAGCTAAGGAGACATCAGATGGTGATGAGAGAGAGGCTGTCACAGAACCTAACAGAGAGGTAAGCCACAACCAAAAGGATCTGCTAGTTAGGTCAGCCAGTAACAACCCGTTGTCCAGTGGTAGTTCAAAGAAAGGTGATTTGAAAGGAGACTCTGAACATATTTCTGGTTGTGAGGAGTCCACAGATGGCATGATAGACATCATCTACACGAACTGCAGTAATAAGTCTACAGAAGGCATGTTAGACTTAAAAGCATCTAGTACCCTTGATGGTGGTGCAGGGCAGGATAGACTGATGTTACAGGAAACCTCAGTGAGTACTCTTTCTCAGAGAGGAGAACTGAATGCTGCATTTATCGGAATGATTGGCCAGGACTCAGATTTCCCAGGTGCTACTTCCTCTACAGGGGAGCCTCTGGAAATTAAAAAATCATGTGAAGAGAAAGTATGCAGATCGTTAAAAGACTGTGAAATGGAAGTGTGTCCAGACTCTTGTGCCCATGAGCTAGAGTCTATTGCAGATCATGAACCAAATATAAGAACATTGGGTAGAGTAAATGTGTCCTTAGATTATAGTCATCATGAACAGCAAGTTAAAGAAGCATCCCTTAGAGAAACACAAGGAATGATCGAAGGATCAAGACTGGAAATAAATTCTGAGTTTGACAAGGACAATACCTTTGGAATTTCCTCAGAAGAGTTGCTGTCTTCTGGATGCCCAGATGAGAACCCTGTTCCCGTAGGGAGCCTGAAATCCATTGAGATAATGCCTTCGTATCTGCCTTCTCACAAAAATTCAGAAAGTAATGTTAATAGTGAAGAAACTGACCTGAAAAATCTTTTTAAACCAAAAGATGGTGAAATGCTTTGTGAAAATGTGGAGCACCACACAGTCCTGCTTGAGAAGAAGGAAGGAGAACCAAGGGATGGGAGTAATTCTGGTAAAGGAGTCAGAATAGACATTGGTATGCAAAATTTGCCTTTGACAATGGAAACAGAAACTCAGTTGAGAGGAGAAAAAACTGAAGAACATCAGAAGGGGCCCATGGGTCACGTAACTGTCAGGGAAGAGTCTGAGGAGATGATTACCAGAGAGGCTGGTCATGGTCATAAAGAAAGAGAGATTTCTCAGTCCCACTCTAAATCCCAGAGGATGCTTGCTGATATTGAAGAGCAACAAAGGCAGAGGGCTTTGGACTACATGTTGCAGAATGAAGAGGAATATATACATCAAAAAGGAGCATACACGGTATTGGAACAATGTACATCTAACGTGTTACCGGATGAGCTGAAAGATAAGAACCAAGCTAAGTATTGCAAAGGTGAGTCCACCATGATGAAGAAAATCACCCTAGCACAGCTGGCCACGGGCGGCAGTGCTGCACAGTTCCAAAAGTTGCAGGATCCAAAGGAGGAAAGCTTGTGTCATCCATTAAAAAGAGCCATGGAGTCATGCACAGGCCCTTGCCTTCGTGGTGCCCCTCAGAAAGCACAAGACCCCAACTCTGCTGGGTGTGATGAAATACACGGTGCCTTTGGGAACACTTCACACCAGAAAAGAGTGCTTCCCTTAAAGAAGCAGCCCCATAGAACATGTAAGAAAGTTTCCTGTCAGGAGCAAGTCAAGATGGGGAAAAAAATAAGTAAAATCAGAAGTTCTGCCTTTTTAAAGAGTTCCTCTGAAACCATCCCCACAAAAGCACACAGATTTCTCAGTTCATGTGCTGTGCCTGCACCCGCACAATTGGAACCCGAAACAGAACCAACCAGGAGCTTAATGAGCCACGTACCAAAGCAGAAGGCGACTCCGTGCCATCCCTTGAGGAGCCTGAGTGTTAGGAAGCCAACCAAAGAATCAGCCTTACTCAGCAAGCTGTCCATTCTTGCCTCCAAACTGGTCCCAGCCACAAAGGCCCAGAAACTAAGATATCGGCGATGTTCCGCGGAACTTCTTCCAGTGGCGAAAAACTACATGCGGCTCAGATACAAAAGGCTTCTGGATGGCTTTTCGTACAATACAATGCAGCTAAATCCATATTTGGCAGCTAGTGGATGGGATAAGAGACTTAACAGTAAGCCTTTGACACTTTATTCGCTAGAAGCCATCAAAATGAGCTTCATAGATTTGAACAACAAGGTGCCATCACTGCTATTTGGTTCCGAAATTTTCCCGGTATCTTTTCACATGAAATCGGGCTCTGAGTGCATGACCGAGTCCCCAAGGACTTTTCCTGAGCACTGTGCTCCAGCCAGGCTCACCTTAGGAGAGGCCCCCAGGTGCCTGTCTCAGCCTCCCAAGTGGACCTTTTCTTTCTTCTTGTCCCACAGTTGTCCTGGGATGGCCACATTCAGGGAAGATACTGGCCTCCATGGTCAGACATGTGCCCAGGCTCCCTCACAGTCTCCAGGTCCTCTCCAAGACTATGGAGGCACTGCCATAGTCCAGACCAGAGCAGGCTGCTCTGTCCTTGGCCTTCACACACTTCTAGCACTTTGTTCTCCTGGATGTTACCGAATCTGGACAAAAAAACGGAGCTTCTCTAGTCACATGCCTACCATGCAGAGGCTCTTCATGACCCAGTTTACACAGGGCTTAAAAGGGTTAAGATCTCCAGCCTCCATAGCAGACAAGGTCTTCTGTTCTCTTCCCTACTCGGTGGGCCGAGTGCTATCCATTTGGAGCCAGCATGGGCCTTCTGCCTGCCCCTTCGAAATCTCTACTCTTCATTCCACTCACAGCAAGCGGCAGCCAACTCTGAGCACCACGAGCAGGTAAAATCCATGTTTGCTTTTCAACCTCTGGGGGAAGTTGAGGGCTAGAAATGCAAGGCTATTTAGAGTTTCTGTGTCTGCATTTTCTGTTTACCTTGACAAATCTCTGCTGAGAAAATGTAGCTGTAAGTCTTAAGTGTAGACCCCTCTAATTTTCCTGCAGAATCTACCCCTGTATTTTTACCATTCTGTGTTTTGTCCATGTCATTCGCAAACCATCAAATCTTTTGAATCTCTTCTACCCATGCCCCCACCTTCCAAAGAACACCATTACACATCAAAGACTTATAAATAGTGACAAATAATGGCTTCCAACTATATCTTATTGACAAAGTATTATACAGTCAGCAACTACTTCGGTGTTTGATGTATAAAGGATACAGAATAAGTGCTTTTTTTTTTAAAGATGTTATTTATTTATTTGACAGAGAGAGAGAGCACAGCAGGGGGAGCGGCAGGCAGAGGGAGAGGGAGAAGCAAGCTCTCCACTGAGCGGGGAGCCCGATGTAGGGCTCAGTCTCAGGACTCCGGGATCATGAACTGAGCCAAAGGCAGACACTTAACCGACTGAGCCACCCAGGCACCTCCAGAATAAGTACTTCTTAAGTAAATAAACTAATTATGTAGGTATCACCAAATCTACTTCATGAACCTTTGGATTTCTCTCTGGAGCAGAGAGGCTTCAAAGATTGACATTTACAGGGCGCCTGGGTGGCTCAGTTGGTTAAGCGACTGCCTTTAGCTCAGGTCATGATCCTGGAGTCCCGGGATCAAGTCCCACATCGGGCTCCCTGCTCAGCAGGGAGTCTGCTTCTCCCTCTGACCCTCTTCCCTCTTGTGCTCTCTATCTCTCATTCTCTCTCTCTCAAATAAATAAATAAAATCTTAAAAAAAAAAAGATTGACATTTACATACTATAGTTGTACAGTTTATAGAATTTTAAGTGAGCTAGAGAAGAGTGGTTTGACCACTTAGAATAGTTGAAAATAATTTCACCAATATCATTTTACCTTTTTTTTTTAAAGTTTTCATTTATTTTAGAGTAGGGGGGGCAAGAGGGTGATAGAAAATCTCAGCACACTCCCTGCTGAGTGCAGTGCCCTACACGGGGCTCAGTCCCACAACCCTGAGATCAAGACCTGAGCTGAAATTGAGAGTTGGATGCTTAACTGAGCCATCCAGGTGCCCCTCATTTTACCTCCTTACTGGAAATAAGAGGAAAAAGAATTTGAGAGTTATATCCTAAGGATCTGTCTCAGGCATAAGAAATCCTCCTATTTGTAATCCCTCAAATAAACAGAAACTGAAATTTTTTTAAATTGGCCCTCATCAAATTCAACACCAGCAAAGCCTTAAAATTAGGGAGAGGCCTAGTTCTTCATGTGTCTGTGCAGTCTCTTATGCAGAATCATTCTGTGTCACTAAAACGCTGTCTGGTGCATATTACAAAGTTCCGTCTTAGCAGAAAATTAACTAAATCAAAGGGTTTCAGAAGGACACCACAGAACCTGAATGTGGCTGATGGAAATTGAGAGATGAATGATCTTCGAAGTACTTGTCCTGTAGTTAATAGAAAAATGTTCTTACAGTGTAGTCACAAAAAATACATTTGGATGAATCAAATTGTTTTATTTTTTATTTATTTTGTTGAAAGATTTTATTTATTTATTTGAGAGAAAGAGAGATAGCGAGAGAGAGCGCAGCGGGAGATGCGCAGAGGGAGAGGAAGAAGCAGACGCTCCACTGAGCAGGGAGCCCAACACGGGGCTCAATCCCAGGACCCTCACTGAGATCATGACCAGAGCTGAAGGCAGACATTTAACTGACTGAGTCACCTAGGCGCCCCTGACTTAAATTGTTTTAAATCATAGTATACTGCTTTTATTTTGTCTGGTTTGTCAGTATTCCTCTATAATCTCATAACCATGCTCTGCTCAGTGTCTGACATGCAGCTTTAAATTGTGTTACCTTCTCCTCTATGCTATGTTCATGCCTGAGGTTCGAATATAGGCCAGTTCTTTGTTGCACCCTGTGAAGATGTGCGGCCTTTGGCCCTTTTTCTTCATCCAGAACTCTTTCCCCCCCTGACTTTTCTGTTTCCTGGCATGGAATATTTTTTCTCTCCCTTCCTTCCTATGTCTAGCATTTTATTTTGTTTTATTTTTTTTTAAAGATTTTATTTATTTGAGAGAGAGAGAATGAGAGATAGCACGAGAGGGAAGAGGGTCAGAAGGAGAAGCAGACTCCCCGCCGAGCAGGGAGCCTGATGTGGGACTCGATCCCAGGACTCCGGGATCATGACCTGAGCCGAAGGCACTCGCTTAACCAACTGAGCCACCCAGGCGCCCTATTTTGTTTTATTTATTTTAATTTAATTCAAGTGGAATGTTGGGGTGGGGGGAGTTTCTAGGGACTTTTCCTTCTTCTTGCCTCTAGAAGTGCCTTATCATCACATGCCTTGACTTTTAAGTTGAGAAGTTTGCTGTTTTTCTAAACACACTTAGAAATATTAAGCATGATAAATTTGGTAACCCAAGAAAGCAGGACTTAACAAATATTAAATTAATTTATGTTTCTATAGGATTTTTTTTTTTTTTTTTTTTTTACAGAGAGAGAGAAAGAGAGTACATGCACAAGCAAGGGGAGCAGCAGAGGGAGAGGGAGAAGCAGGTTCTCCGCTGAGCATGGAGCCTGATGTGGGGCTTGGTCCCAGGACCCTAGGATCATGACCTGAGCCAAAGTCAGACACTCAACCAACTGAGCCACCCAGGCACCCCATAGGATTTTTTTTTTTAAGTTTTATTTATTTAATCTACACCCACTGTGGGGCTTGAACTCATGACCCTAAGATCAAGAGCTGTCTGCCCGTCTGACTGAGGCAGCCAGGCACCCCCAAAGGATTTTCTTATTTGAACCTTCAGCACTCTCTAATGGAGGTTGAATGGGCTTCTTTTTTGCTGTTTTTATAGATGATAAGCTTGAGGCACATGTTTTTTTCTAACCCAGATCAGGTTAGTGTTTCAGCTGAGCTAGACCTAGATGCAGGGTCTTCTGATTTCTGATTTGGTCAGCTTCTTTTCCAGTATGCAACCTGCCTCTTTCCTTTTATCAGTACCTGTCAGGGAATCCTGAATTAGTTAGTGCTAAACCTTCTAAAAATCTGAATTGTCTTTGTTTTCTAGACATTGAGCAAATCTACTTCTAAGAGGAGATGGATTGTTTTTATGGTCATCGTACAAACAGCTCATTGATTAAACCTGTACTATGTTCCAAATTTGGTAGAAACTGATACAGGTTTTACTTTGAGAGGCATTAAAAAGCTCTCCACCCTCATTTATTGATGTATCTATAAGTGATGAATACCATTGCTTCATCTATACGAATAAAAGCATAATTACAAAGGAGTTAACTCTGTTAATGGTTTTCTTCTACATAACCATGTTTTATGTGCAACTTGGCTTTAAAGAAAATAAGGTTTCTTCATAATCTTCTTTAAGGATATAGAAATTAGGTTTTATTTTAATGGCATTAATAAATAGATGAATAATACAAGATTTGTGGGACACCTGGGTGGCTCAGTCATTTAGTGTCTGCCTTCAGCTCAGGTCATGATCCCAGGGTCCTGGGATCGAGCCCTGCATCGGGGGTCCCTGCTCAGCGGGGAGCCTGCTTCACCCTCTCCCACTCCCCCTGCTTGTGTTCCCTCTCGCACTATGTCTCTCTCTGTCAAATAAATAAATCTTTAAAAAAAAAATACAAGATTTTTTTTATCTGTGAATTATAGTTTGAAATCTTTAAGATATATATTCAACAAAAGAAGGTGTAAGACTCAAAATCATTCTTGTTCCCCTCCTTTCTCTTACTGTCCTCTCTTTATTCCTCTCTCTACCTTCTTTCCATATAAGTTAGAAAATAATCTTCCCGTCAGCCTGCCTCCACTCCAGTTGTGGGCACATAAATGTAATTCTCAGGATTGGGGGGCTTTTTCTTCTTTCTGAGTGACTGACATTTCTTGTCTTCCTAGGGCCTCATTGAATATCATGTGCCATCAGTAGCATCAAAACCTTTGAGTACCCACAGTGGCATCAAAACTTCCCTGTTGTTCCACTGCCCTAACCTGTTGCTTTTGTACTTTTGCTTCACTTCAGCCACACCATGTTACCGTATGTGCCTCTTCCAGGCATGGAAGCTACTTATAATACCAGTGGCAGTCAGATGAGGTAAGCCTCCAGCAGTGCCTGCTATGTAAGGGCCTGCAGCATGTGTGTGTGTGTGAGAGAGAGAGAGAGAGAGAGAGACAGAAAGAGTGAATGTACAAGTGAACACAGGACCTGAGAGGGCACACTAGCAGATGGTGTGGGTTGAGCATAGCATGTTTCTGACGTCTGTTTTCCTTCCAAACCTGATCCGAGATTCAGATGCGTTTTATCATAAGTAGTGACTAAGGATGTGTAATCAGTACCATTTATTGAAAAAGAGTCAAAATCACTAGCCAGCTCTTTGTACCACAAGTTCCCTCTCAAGCTATCTCTTGGTCATAGAGCCAGCTTCATTACCTTGATGGGATTGATCTCATTGAGCACAGTTCATTTGTTCAGTTCACTAAATGCTCTTTTCCTCCAAAAAGTCTCTTCCTTTTTACATTTTTCTTTATAAAAAACTTCTCTACACCAATGAAACGGATTGACCACATCCTTTTAATTTTTTAAATATATAGACACAGGCTGTGTCCAGAAATAACTAGAGAACAGGTTGGCTGGAAACGTCATTGCTGGAAAAAGGGAAGATCTTCAACCTTAGTCTGATGTTAAGAAGTTGAATGTGCCAAGGGAGAAAGTGAAACCCGTCTCATATTTTCCTTCTCTGTTTTTCTTTTCATGGTGCTAGACTAGAGCCTCCATTCCCTGCCTTGGTACCAAAGTCTTGCTTGGTAACAGACTCAGCTGTCAGCAAGCTCCTGCTTTCAGCCTCCGAGTTCCAGGTGTCTGAATTTGATGAGCTGGATAGTGTGGCAGCGGCATGCCCCCATCCACAGAGCAGCCCTCCAGAACAGAAAGAGGTAAAGTGCTGATAGAGTCGAGGGCAGTATTGGAAGTGTCCATTGAGGACCAAAGATCACATGATGGGTACACACAGGCCTCTGAGTGTCTTTGCTTATCACTGTTAGCTTCAGCTGATAGCTGGAAATTACCAAGGCAGGAGTTTGCTTGGCCACTGAAGGCTACTCTGGATCTCTTAATCTGCATTGTTTTCCAGAAACTTTTTTCTTGACAATAGCATTTAACAGTATTTAGAGAGTTGGACCAAAGAGCTGCTTCATGCATTCAAAGATGAGTGAACAATGGTATTCTTCATTTTGCAGTCTCTCTCTGTCTCCAACAGTTAAAGGCTTTCATATTGCTAATCTAAATATCTGAGCTGAATGTGTGGATTCTCTTCTAACAATATAGAGGGAGTGGTTGCTGAGAACACTGTCAGCAGGAGTAAGTAGAGCTTTGTCATAAACTGTGAGTTAGAGTCAACTGTAAACTGAGGAAGCAAAATCTTAGAGTGTCAAGAAAAAGGACTTTATGTATTTAAAATGTCTTCTAACTTGACCATCTTTCTTCTTAATCTTGAAAAATAGGCTGAGCCAGAGAAGAGGCCAAAGAAAGTCTCACAGATTCGTATCCGGAAAACCATTCCTAAACCAGACCCTAATCTTACCCCCATGGGCCTTCCTCGACCCAAAAGGTGAGCTCCTTCTCTAATACACATAAGTTCACATTGTTTGGAAAATTGTTCGATAGAATATAATGACCTTTTAAGTGGTCATATACTCTGAGCTATTTATTATACTTCTAGGAATTTATCCAAAAGAATTAATTGATAATATGACCAGAGATTTATGTTCCAGGGATATTGTTCTGCATTCTTAATCATTTTTATCAAGCTTACTGTGCCAGATATTATGCTGTCCCTTTGTGTACATAGTCTGTTCGTCCCCTAGTGGTGCTAGGAGGTCAGCACTATTGTCACCCCCAGGTTTAGGTGAGGATGCCGAGGCTCAGTGGTTAAGACACCTGTATTAGGCCATGGCGTCAGTCGCATGGCTCAGGTGGTTTCTCTCTCACACAGTTTTTACCCAGACCCACAGCCCAAGCTCACAACATTCTGGTGCAAAATTGACAAGGGGCCGAATGTCATGAGGGAAAGAAGTTTAATTTTTTTTTTCTTTTTTTTTAAGAAAATGTCAGATGGCATGCTATGGTCTATCTCATGGCCTTTAAAAACTTGGTTTCTAAAGGTTTATTTTTTATGACAGACATAACTGGCAACCCTAAAAAGGGAAGTGGAAAGAAAAAAAGGATTACCAAATTATGTATTTGGTGTACTATACATTACCCAGACACACTGTGAAAATACAAACGTTTTATAAAAGATCTCCAGAGTTACATTTTCTTGTGGTGGATTTCACTCCTTCATTTCTCATTGGCAAATAGAAGCTTAACCGTAGTCCCTTAAGTAACCCCAGGGTAAATTATTGGACCCTCCTGAGCTTCAAGAATGTGTCTGTAAAGTGTAGTAAGAATTCCCAACACTTAAGATGGCTGTACAGTCCACTTGAGGAAAAAATGTGTAATGTACCAATTATATTGCTTCACACAACACAAATGCAATAATTATTACTGTGATCATAATTGACGCTCTACTTTTCCCACATGGTTTTTGTCTTAATATATTTTTATCTTACAGTTCTTTTATTGATCATCCTACCATGTTTTTACAAGAGAAATTTTTTAATATTTCAGATGTCCTAGGTTGAATAGTACTTATTCTTAGAATGAAATAGGATTCAGAATCAAATGTATTCTATCTTGCATTTATATGTAGATATAAGTTCTAAAAAAACCTTTTTATTATAAATAAGGAGTTGGGAGTGGAGAGAGTTTTAATATTGTAATGATATTCAGTCCTTTGAACTTCTTTCAAGGAATATGCCAAAAAATCACAGTGATCTATCATCAAATTATATTTAATGATTTATCACCTAATTTTTTTTGAAAGCAAAGGACTGAAAAATGCTGACTCACATAGGTTCTGTTACCAGGCGTTGAAGGTAGTGATTATCTCATTGTATGAGCAACACACGAAAAAGATCTGACCAGTAAGTGTCAGATGCCCAGTAATTTGTATGCTGGTCTTTCACTTAGAGATACTTTATTTAAATCAATATAGTGAAAGAGGTTGAAAAAATAAGATTTTTTAACAAACCTTAGCCTGAGATACCTAATAATAAAATGCTTTTATTCGCATCCTCTTTTGTCAAAAAACCTTGAAGTTGTAGATTTAGTGCATTAAATTTATGGAAAAGCTTTGACATACAACTTTTTTTTTAATATACTTGACACAATGTTACATGAGTTTCACATGTACAATATTGTGATTCAACAAGACTATACATTATGCTGTGCTCATGACAGGTGTAACTACCATCTGTCACCATACAATGCTATTATAATACCGTTGACTATATCCCTATGCTGTACCTACTCATTCCATAATGGAAAGCCCTAATCTCCCGCTCTCCTTCACCCATTTTGCATGTTCCCCCACCCCTTGACATATAACTTAATTGGCAAAGGCAGTTTTTATCATTCAAGCCCATCAGCCACATCATTCTTACTTCCTAACTTTTGTTTTCCAACTCAAGTAAGTGTGTTAATTCGCATTTATGAAAATCATACAAACCATTGAGAAATAAATTATGGAACACATCTTATAAGGTAAATTTGTAAAAGCCGTAAGTCAAAATTAAAATCATGTAACATATAAATAAAAATTTATTTTACTAGCACATTATTAAAACCACATGGTAATGCTATTTCTCATTACTGGATTTGTAATAAACCAGTGTAATGTGTAGTTAGAATAATAAATTATGAAGTGAGAAGTATGGTAGAAAGCATGATATTGCTTCAGTAAATGTGTATGCATATATGAATCAAACAACATTATTGGACTTTTAGGAACAATTAAGAGTCATGTAAAAAATCAGAAATAAACCTATTATTTTATGTAAATCTTAGGATTGCTTCAATATTTAATGTAGGAGAAAAATGTATTATGAAACCAACTTGCATGGCAGTATCCTATAATTTTTGCTGTTGTTAACAGGGTAGAAGTTATAACATTTTATAAGCTAAAATAAGATGAGGATTAAATAATTGAATTAAATATTTTTTATGTGATTTTTTTTTTTAAAGTTTATTCCTTTACTGAAGGAAATTACTTAAAATTTTTGTCTGTGGGTTTTACATACTTCATCTTAAAATGTTTGATAGTCCTAGTAAACATTTCGGTTATGTTTTTTAAAAAAGAAGAATTGACTGTTGAGTGGAACTTTTCTTTTGAAGTGATAACAGACTGTCAATGAGAATTGAGAATAGTTTTGGAAGAAACATTGGATACAGTTAAATACATGAACAAGCTATGTTGGTATTTGAAGCTCTCTTTCCTAAGTAGGGCCTCCTTCTGAAAGAGGCATTGTTTGATGATAATCAGGAGATAAATGAGGCAGGGTCACTCTGACAAACCCATTCTGCAGCATATCTGAAATCTGAATATTCTGACACCAGCCAAAGTACCCTATTTCTAAAGCCGCTCCTCTCTTAATGGAACTATATGTAATGGGGAAAGACCAGTCCAATACAAGTTTACTGCGATTTCATTAATTACTGAAGGGAACTTATTAGCAAGATCAGGGATTTGATTCATATACTGAAATAGCATTCAGGATGGATAGGTGCTATTCTGAAAGAATTTGTAGGAATGGAAAACTGTATGATCATTGAAGGACACTTCTCAAACATATGACCAGAAGTTCTAGGAAATTAAAGATTAGGAGGTTGATTCCACTAAAACTGGGTATTCGTGTACTCTGTGGCATGTCTTCTGGTATACTAGTGTGAATACCACTGGTATTTATTGGCAACCTTATTTAGCTAGCTCTTGGGGGTTCATGTGTCTTGTCGGTCCAATCAGACAAACTATACAGTATTTTAAATAGGGGAACGTTAGTATAGAATGTTAAACTATAATAGGAGAGTAACCACAAGATGTACAGAGAATTCTGAGGGACCCTAAGACTGAGAGCACGTACTCAAGGAAGGACAAACTTGGAAGAGGGGCCACCTCCCTAGGTTGGCATTTAGACTTTGTTGGAAAGGGTATGGTTGCAACCCATTAGCTTGCTCTGGGTTGCTAAGGCCAGAACTAGGCACTCAGGAAATAGCAACTTTGCGAGGTGCAGACAAGCTGAGGCAGGCAGGCATGCAAGGAGAGTGCGGGTGCTACTATGGATATAAGGCATGGAGCATGTTGTATTTCTTTCAGGAGGGCCACAGGAAACAGACCTCAAGAAGTTGGGGTGCAGACTTATGGCCTGGAGGCCACTATGTGTCAGGAAGCATGTGGCATGATCACCAGGCTAGGGTTGCCAGAGCACTGAAGGGACTACATGCTCTGTCCACATAACTAGGGCTGAGCCCTCTCCAAATGTCCCCTCCTTGACATCCCAACAAACATGCACCATGACAGGGAAAAAAGTTTACCAGAACCAGGAAGAGAAACTCCTTTCCTCCTACAGTGTTCCCCAATGCCCTCTTCTGCCAAAGCTTTTAGCATCGTACTTACTGTAAAGAAGAAATGCTTAAGAGTACAGATTCCATTTTCACAAGAGTAGGTACTGATGGGTACATTTTGAGCTAAAAAGCAATAATTTGATAACTGGTACATGACAGCATACACTAAAAATTTGAATACAATTCACTTGACCAAGAGCTGTTCCTTTTAAGGAGAGATTTGAATAAATGGAAAAGTTGTATTTAATGCAATCATATGGAAAAATAAAGAATCAAGAATAGCCAGGAAAATTCAGAAAAGGAGTGAAATAAGAGAGATACTAATCCCAAAAGATACTACAATATATTGTAAAGTCTTAATAGATAAGAACAGTATAGTGCCAGAGCATAAGCATACAAATTGGTAAATTAAAATAGAAAGTCCAGGAATAGACACAAATACATAGGGAAATTAGAATGTGACAAAGGTGTCCCCTCAAATCAATGGTAAAAAGAAAGACTAAAGTGCTATTGGGGCAACTGAGTAGCCATTTTAAGAGTAATAAACTTGGGAGGGGAGGGGCGGGGGGGCACCTGGCTGGCTGTCAGTAGAGTATGCAACTTTTGTTCTCAGGGTTGTAAGTTCAAGCCACATGTTGGGTGTAAAGATCACTTAAAAATAAAATTTGGCGGGGCGCTGGGTGGCTCAGTTGTTAAGCGTCTGCCTTCAGTTCAGGTCATGATCCCAGGGTCCTGGGATCCAGCCCCGCATCGGGCTCCCTGCTCAGCAGGAGGCCTGCTTCTCCCTCTCCCACTCTCCCTGCTTGTGTTCCCTCTCTCTCTATCTCTCTCTCTGTCAAATAAATACATTAAAAAAAAAAATCTAAAAAAAAAATAATAAAATAAAATTTGGGGGGCACCTGGATGGCTCAGTTGGTTAAGTGACTGCCTTCGACTCAGGTCATGATCCCAGGGTCGTGGGATCGAGCCCCGCATCGGGCTCCCTGCTCGGCGGGGAGCCTGCTTCTCCCTCTCCCACTCCCCCTGCTTGTGTTCCCTCTCTCTCTGTCTGTCTCAGTCAATTAAATAAATAAATAAAATCTTTAAAAAAAAAAAAGAATTCTATCTAATGACTGGAGGAGTGATAGACTATTACCGTGTATGTCCCTAAAGAAGTAGTAAATGTAGTCAACATTTTTCAGTGGCTATTAATATTACAAAAAAGTCAACAACAGTTACCACGTCCCTCATGATAAAAGTATACACCACCATCTAAAAATCTTCCTATCAAAGCACCTAAATCTGGGGTCACCTGGGTGGCTTCATCGGTTAAGTGACTGCCTTCAGCTTAGGTCATGATCATGGAGTCCCGGGATCGAGTCCCACATCGGGCTCCCTGCTCGGCGGGGAGTCTGCTCCCTCTGACCCTGCCCTATCTCATGCTCTCTTTCTCTCTCTCTCAAATAAATAATAAAATCTTAAAAAAAAAACCAAAACACCTAAATCTGATTATGCCTTTATATCTCAATTGTCGATCTGTAGGAAATACCTGTAGTATTTCCCATATGTTTGGGTCAGAGGAACAGGTTAAATGATACTATGTGGGTGTAATCAAAATCTAGACTGGGGAAGCCACAGGTCAAATGACGTGGTTTCTTCACCAGATAAATTACAAAATTAAAAAAAAGGAGACAAAAGAGAACATGAGTAACATATAAATTGAGATGGGTTTGATTAGGATTAAAAGTTCCAGGGACCTGGGGTGCCTGGGTGGCTCAGTTGGTTAAGCGACTGCCTTCGGCTCAGGTCATGATCCTGGAGTCCCAGGATCGAGTCCCACATCAGGCTCCCTGCTCAGCGGGGGGTCTGCTTCTCCCTCTGACCCTCTTCCCTCTCATGCTCTCTGTCTCTCATTCTCTCTCTCTCAAATAAATAAATAAAATCTTTAAAAAGAAGAGAAAAAAAAAAGTTCCAGGGACCTGTGTTTGGGAGAAGGGTAAAAATATTGATGCACTTCAGTTTCCAAGTTAAATATACTTATTAAAATTCTTGCCAGCCAATAAAAGGGGAATGTATAATTTCCAAGCCAGAAAGGGGGGATAGAAAGTAAGGAGTCAGTCAAGGAAAAGAAAAACATTGAAAAGGTAGGATTAAAAGAAGCTGTAAAATACAATAGGTATAAATACAGTTATATCATTGCCAGCAAGTATAGACAAAATTTCATAAAGCTGAAAATTGGCAGCCTAGAAAAGAAAATCTAGTATGTGTCATGCACGTGAGACACATCTAAAACTCATTGCAGAAGGGCTGAAAGAATAGAAGCCCATCGAGCTGGGAAGGCAGTCTTTTCTCTCAAGAGAGCGTGGAGAAGGATGTCTGGGTAGCTCAGTTGGTTGAGAGTCTGCCTTCAGCTCAGGTCATGATCCCAGGGTCCTGCATCAGGCTCCCTGATCAGCGGGGGTCTGCTCCTCCCCCCCCCCCACCCCGCTCATGCTCTCGCACTTTCTCTCCTCTCATAAATAAACAAAATCTTTAAAAAAGAACAACATGAAGAACTTATTTTGTTCTCTTTTCAGGCTGAAGAAAAAGGAGTTTAGTTTAGAAGAAATCTATACCAATAAGAATTATAAGTCTCCTCCTGCCAACAGGTGGGTACATGAGTAGGACTTTATAGACTGGGAGGGCTTCTGAAATGGTCGATGTAAATCTTCAATCCTTGCACTTCAGAAAAGGTTTTATGTTCAGTTATTGGAAATAACATGAATTGATATTTTTACTTTCCAGCTTTTGAACTGGGGTTGGTGGTAGGATGGGACAGGAACATGTGTTGAATGAAGTAGGTACAGAAAACGTCTTACTTCAGTTTGTACTTGTGTTTTTAACAAATAGGTCAGCTCTCTTCTTCAGGACTAATAATCATCAGTCTTCAGATAGGATTCCAAACCCAAATACAGAACAAATTTCATTGGCTACTTTCAAGTCTGAATTCAGTTTAAGTTAGGGAGCATTAATTCAGTTCCTGTTGTGTCCAGGTTGTAGCAGGAGAGTTCTAGGATTTTATCCTGTAAGGTGAACATTTGCTCTAAGTCATTTGTACAAGATGATTCATTACAATTGCTAAATAATAGGAAAGGATTGGAAACAACTGAAAATATCCACTAATCGAGTTCTGATTAAATTATAATCCAGCCTTATAATGGAATGTACTGTATAGCCATTAAAAAGAATGAATCAGGAGCGCCTGGGTGGCTCAGTCGGTTAAGCGTCTGCCTTCAGCTCAGGTCATGATCCCAAGGTCCTGGGATTGAGTCCCATGTCGGGCTCCCTGTTCTGTGGGGAGTCTGCTCCTTCACCCTCTGCCCCTACCCCCTACTTGTGCTCTCTCACACTCTCGGTCTCAAATAAATAAATAAAAATTCTTTAAAAATTAAAAAAAAAAAAAAAAAAGAATGGGACACCTGGGTGGCTCAGTCGGTTAAGCATCTGCCTTTGGCTCAAGTCATGATCCCAGAGTCCTGGGATTGAGTCCTAAGTCGGGCTCCCTGCTTCACAGGGAGTCTGCTTCTCCCTCTGCCCCTCCTCCCACTCGTTCTCTCAATCCCTCTCTCTCCCCCAAATAAATAAATAAAATCTTGAGAAAAAAAAGAATGAATCAGATACCCATGTACCAAATTAGAATAATCTTAAAAGTTATTGATGGGGCACCTGGGTGGCTCAGTCAGTCAAGTCAGTCTGCCTTCGGCTCAGGTCATGATCCCAGGGTTCTGGGATCAAGCCCCGTGTCCGGATCCCTGCTCAGTGGGGAGCCTGCTTCTTCCTCTCCTGCTCCCCCTGCTTGTGCTCTCTCTCTCTCCGTCAAATAAATAAATAAAATCTTTAAAAAAATAAGTACTGACAGGTCAGAGAGGCACAGTGCATAGGACAGTGTATGTAATTTGTTACCATTTGAGTAAGAGGAAAAAACCAAAGTGGAGGATATATGTCATGGGTCAGCAGACTACAGGCCAAATTCAGCCAGTGGCCTATTTCCTTTCTTTTCTTTCTTTCCTTTTTTTGTTACAGTCTGTCAGCAAAGGATGGTTTCTACATTTTTAAAGGGTTATTTAAAAACAAAAAAGAGTATGTAATAGAGTCCTCTGTGGCTCATTAATTTCAAAATGTTTATTCTCTGGTACTTTATGCAAAAGGGTTATCTCTGATAATATATGCTTATTTATGCAAGTCTGTGCATTGAATGACTTTTGGGAGGATACACAAAAAATTTGCTGCTGTTGCCAATAGGGGCTGGCCTTGTATTCTTTACCCTTTTGTCCAGTTGCAGTTTTTTCACTCTGTGTTCCCATATTACGTATCCATAAAATTTTTTTTTCATACAAAAAAAGATAGATACTGGCCAGAGGAAACAGCTGAGTAAGTAGTCGTTAGTCATTTAAGCCCCAGTTGACCAGAACGGTTGGTGGCCCAGGAGATGTGCCATGTGAGTCGATGTGGTGTTGAGTCTTTTTTGTGCTCTGCCCTCAGGTGTTTGGAGACCATCTTTGAGGAACCCAAGGAACGAAATGGTACACTAATCTCAATCAGCCAACAGAAGAGAAAACGAGTTCTAGAATTTCAGGATTTTACCGTCCCACGAAAGAGGAGAGCTCGTGGTAAGGTCAAGGTGGCAGGCAGCTTTACCAGGGCCCAGAAGGCGGCTCTGCAGAGTCGAGAGCTGGATGCTCTGTTGATACAGAAACTAATGGAATTGGAGACCTTTTTTGCCAAGGAAGAGGAGGAGCAGGAGTGACCATCTGGTTGTTGAGAAGCAATTCGGTTTGGGGGTCTCGATTTTAGATTTTCCAGGCTCCTTGGAAGAGGTTGCCTAATTTTGCCCTACCGCCCAAACTACTCAAAAGGCAGTCCATGGATTTTTACCTATTTTGAGGTGCAACCTTTTTAGGAAATGGTGAAGGAGGGTCCTCTACTTCTACTGCTGAGTATTGAACCTCAGGAATGCTCCCTTTCTCCTGGAAATGGTCCTGAATGACATCTGGCCTCCTCCCCCCACTCGCCATCCTCAGGAGGAGGACACAGCACACGTTCGGTAACACTAGGATTCCAAGGACTCACAGCATTTGCACGTCCGTGTGAAAGTTCTGCGTTGTTTACGGTGGTGCTAGACCAAGATCATTTAGAGACGTGGCCTAGGGAGGGGGACCTGGCGTCCTGTCCTGTGTGGTCTCACCGGCTCATTTCAGTAGTGGAGGAAAGAGGAGCTGTTGTGTTTCCTAATCCTTTGAGTCCGTCTGCCTAGAACTCTGTGTGTGTGTGTGTGTGTGTGTGTGTGTGTGTGTGTGTGTGTGTGTGGCTTTTTCCCATGATTTTCTCCCCTCTGTGACTGTGGGTCACTAGTGCCAGAGGAGCCCGTCCAGGCCCCATTCGAAGTAAGTTGCACTTTTTAATGTTGTGGTGTTGATTATTTTCATTTGTTTTATTTCCTTTTTTTTTTTGTATTATTGCTGCATGTTTGGAGCCTTTAAATGTGATTTTAAAACAAATTTTTTAAGACATCAAGGAGAAAGACAATACATGTCTTCAGAATATATGACAGGCATTTGACCCAGTATATCAGTGCATAGTATGGGACAATGGAGAGACATTTTCCCATCATGTGTTTCAAGCAGCCCCTTTCCCATGTCCACCTTCCAGTGTAACTCATTAGCTGGAGTACTTTTTCATCTGGGTTCTCATTCTTGCTCACTAAGTTGATGTGTTTATTTTAATGATGGAAATAAGAGCAGGTTTTCCTCCCAACCATTTAAAAAATATGAACGTTGGGTGTGGTCTTAATGGGTTTTATCTGAAGTAGTAGCATATAACAAAGTTGGGTACAACAGCTCAGGCGGTGATAAAGTCCAACCCAGAGTGTTTGCAGCTGTCAGAGCAACTTGCTCCAAAAGTGGAAGTGAGACAGGATGTGGTTCAGACCCAGTGATGCATCCTTGCAGTGGGATCATGAAATTCCACCACCAGCCCTCTCGGAGGACACCATCTTATTTGGGGGCTCCTATGTCAAACCTACTGGAAATTTTGTGGAGTGCCAGAGTCAGCGGAGTTCCTTCATCTGGGCTCGCGGGAGTCTGTGGGCAGAAGGATGCTGTGTGGATCAACCAGGCCCAGAGGTGTCATTCCTTTTCCACTTAACTCCTATGTGGAAGCCCTGCTTCCCCCAACCTCCTTCCCTTGTGTTTTATCTTTCTTTCTCTCTTGCTCTCAAAACAAAAGTTCAGAGAACTAACATTCCTTGGCTGGTAAGTGAGATGCTACACCCAGCCTCAGGACACTGGTCACCTCTTCCCATTCTCCTAAGAGCCACTGCTGGGAAGCATGAACCCATGGAGACTGTCAGAACTCCAGAGATATTTTCAAAGCCAGTCTGTTAGAGAAGAGCGAGTGGTGCCGTCCTGGAGTGTGTCTCCTAGGGTTCCTTTGTCTCCCCATTTGTGAGTGGGTGGGGAGATGGGGCGGGGGCGGGGGGGTCTCTATGTGCCTTTCCTTTGCAGGTTGACAGTCTATGCCACACTGGAGCAGAGGAACTGACATGAGCAAGAAAAAAAAAAGTGCCACATCTGTCTTATAGGCCCACTGCCTCAGACATAGCATTTAGTAAGTGAAATACATACCTGGTGACCCAAGGAGGCTTCTAAGGCCATGGCCAAATAGCATTAGAAGAGAGCCACACTTCCACACTGGCTCTGAATGATGTGAACTAGATTCCGTCGTTCTACATCCACTTTGCCCAGACTGTATAGACACGACCTGTGTTTCACCTCAATACCTGTCCCTTCCTGGGACAGGGTCCTTAGACACTAAATGCTTCTCTCTGTCTTTTCGCCTAAAGAAGTGGGATTAGTAATCCATTGCACCCTCCAACAGAGATTTTTAGGGAGTGCTGCTGGACAGCGTGCAAACTCCCAGCAACTCAGCAGAGCCCTGTTTGCCAGCTCCGTTGCCAGTGTAGACGAGTCAGCCATGTCATCCAGCAGACTGAGGTCGAGTGGGCACAGCTGTGGCATCACCACCATTACAGAGACACAATTTCAAGTTCGCCCTATATAGGCATGGCACTTGGAAGAGCCAGGAGCAGTGATGTGGAACGTTGGAGGCATGGAGGAAGTGGAGGCCTGGGCTCTCTCCTTGTCCTGGCCATGTGGGAGAGAAGCAGCTCTGAGGCAGCCCTGCCTATCCTTGAAATTCTTGGCCCACCCCCTGACTAAGGGGCCTTCCCCTGCTTCCAAGTTAAGAAGGGGCCCCCATTGCAAACTTGAAATTGCTTGCCTGAAGTTGATACATCAAGTTCTAGCCGCGCTCAGCCACACCTGTCTTAGCATCCATTGTCGTCATTGGCCTGGCCAGCTGCAACGCTCTCTGTGGTCCTCGGAGCCTGTGGAAGCTGCCCGCTATGGGAGGCGTTAGTCGGCCGCTGGCACTCCACCTGCCCGGAGCTACTGGAGGTCTCCTGCTGCTGGGGGCTGGTACAGTTTCTGAGTATGGGGACTTCCCACCCCAAGCGGTGGGAAGTTATAATTAACTATAATTTACTCAGCTATAACTCAACTCCAGAGGTTTAGTGTTTTTAATATGGGAAAGAGAGGAGAAATCTCAGGTCCAATCAGGGTTCTGCCCATCAGCTTTTCACTGAAACTTCAACTATGGGTGGTTGCTTTTTCATCTTTCAGTTTATAGCTGTGTTTGCCCCTCATCTGCTCCCCACCCACTTTCCCGTTCTCTTTTGGTCGCCTTTCCAGCTTCATTTCTCCATTAGTTTAAATTTACCTCATCACCTATTCAAGCAGATTATGTCCACTTTTTCTTGGTGACCTTACTCTAAGAGCTACAGCTGAGGAAGGTACAGTGGAAAGACATGTAGCGTTTGCCTTACTTGGAGCCTGAAGAGCTTAGAAATTCATGCTGTGAATCCCAAAACTCAGCGCTCCTTCAAGAGCTGTGAAAATCATGACACTTTGTCACAGTTTTGCCTGAAAGGGTCTTTTGCGTGGGCACTGGAGCCAACCTGAGGTAAATTCCAGATCCTGCCATCCGGGCATGATCCTTCCCCCCAGGGCTCACTCCCTGCCCACCAGACCGAGAGCATGTGGAAGATGCGGGACCGGGGCAGCAGAGCCAAGGCTTTGGTGCAGCCTAATGGAACACGCAGCCAGCGCTCCATCCCCAGGCTGGGATTCCATCTCATAATACCATGTACAGTAAGATCCACGGAAGACCAACTTTTAGTCAGTGATACTTTTCTCCCATCACCTGAGGGAGGAGTATGCAGTTGGTGCTTTCTTTAATTCCCTTGTTTTGTTTTGTTTTGTCTTGGGAAGCTTTTCCCCTGGTATCATGGAAAGGACCTTTTAAACACATTGTGGGTGGCTGTATCCAAAGTCTAAATAATTGGCCAGAGGTATGGAGTAGCCTTTCCTGGATTCATGCAAGGGAAGAGCTCCTTACCACAACTGCACTTCTTAATGTAAACAGCTGGCTTCGGAGGAAGGCTTAGTTTTACAAAAATCAAAAGTTTTATATTATCATCTAACCACAAATTGAGCAGCAAGCGCTAATTTGATTAAGTGAGGGTCCCCGTATAGCCTGCCATCTAGCACAGTATATACTCAGATTTGATGGCTTGTTCGTCGTGTGTCTTCATGAGCCCCTCCCTGGTGCTGAATTGGATCTGAATTCTTGGCGAGAGGCCTCAGCATCTCCTTGGGCAGGTCTGGGCCAGTAAATAGCTGCCTGAAGTGTTTATATATTATCATGGTCAATAGTTAAGTGAAATTTGTACATTTTTGGTAATATTGGCATACAAGATGCCCCTGCATTTCCTTTTCTGTTTGGTAGTTTGTGACTCTAAAATTCCCACTGTTATGTGTGTTAATTTATGAAAATAAATTTTTTTTTGAAAACCTTTCAAATAACTCTCAAGGCTGTTATCCTTAAAAAAAAAAAAAAAAAGAGGGGCACCTGGGTGGCTCAGTCAGTTAAGTGTCCAACTCTTGATTTTGGCTCAGGTCATGATCTCAGGGTTGTGAGATTGAGCCCCATGTGGTGCTCTGTGCTCAGCATGTAATATGCTTGAGATTCTCTTTCTCCCTCTGCCTGTCTGTTCTCTCTCTCTCTCAAAATAAAATTAAAAAAAAAAATTTTTTTTTTAATCTCTACACCCAGCATGGGGCTCGAACTTCAAACCCCAAGATCAAGAGTCACATGCTCTACCAACTGAGCCAGTCAGGCACCCCTGTTACTTTATTGTTATGGCTTGGTAATAAGTTAAAATTTTACCTATAATGTCATGAGGTTTCACCATTTTCTGAGGACTGTCCTGCGCTCAGAACATGTTTAAGACTCCACCTTTGGGTGACCTTCTGAGCCTGCAGTGAGCCTTTGAAACTTTATTCAGTGGGGGAACACCTGGGTGGCACAGTTGGTTGAGCATCCGACTCTTGGTTTTGGCTCAGGTCATGATCATGGGGTCGTGGGATTGAACCCTACATCGGGCTCCATGCTCAGTGGGGAGTCTGCTTCTCTCCCTCTCCCTCTCCCTCTGTCCCTCTGTCTCTCCTTGAGCTGACTCTCACTCTTTCTCTCTAAAGGAAAAAAATAAATCTTACATAAAATAAAATTTACTCAGTGGTCGCAGATTATCTCATGACAGAATTTGGTATTTGGAAACCACTAAGACTCATTCAGATCTGAGTCATACCAAGTGAGGTGGGGTTGCTGAGCAAGTATTTTAAGTATGATTTTTAAATAGTGCACCTTAATTTCTCATTTGGCGGGGGGGGGGAGAAAGTATAAAGTCAAGTCAAAATATGTTTCAAATATTAGCCTATTTGGAATAAGCTTGACTTGCTAATGAGACTACACGGGAGAGAGTATAAGTACATTCATTTACTGTAAAAAAAAAAGGTCTTGCCCTTTATCACATCCTCCTAGCTGTACATGAGGTTAGGCTATGATAAGTACTCCATCCTCAGCTCTCTCTCTAACCAATGGCAACTAGTGAGAGAATGACTGAAAACATGGCTCTCTAACACCACACCGACTTGTCCCAGAAAGAAGCTAAGAATCCTCTGTGGTGTCCTGCCCTCTTGCAGTGATGGAGACCTCATCTCTGCAGTTCCTTCTGGGACTTTGCTCAAGAAGTATTCTAGAAAATTCCTAATTTTTTAAGCAACTTCCAAGGTCATAGGTGAGTCATAACACCTTAAACTTCCAGTGTCTTCTCCCTTTTCACTGAGAAGATAGAAGCAATTTGGATAGAACTTACCTACAGACCTTTTGCAGTTCCTTGAACAGACCAGGCATGCTCCCACCTTAGGATACATTCACTTGATTTGCTGTTCCCAGGGCCCAGAATGTTCTCCCACGTTTCTACATGTTCCCTCAGATCTTTGCCTTCCCAGATCACCCTTCCTAAAGCTGTACCCCCTCCTCTTCTACATCACCCTTAAGATACTTTATATTTTACAGCACTTACTACCACTTTGTACATACTCATCACTGTAATGTAAGCTCCTTGAGGTCAGGGACTTTCTTTTATTCACCCTGGGCTCTCCTGGCTCCTGAAGCACCTAACACAGTGCCTCACATATACGGTAGGAGCTGCGTAAACGTCGTAGGGCTGCATTCACAGAACTTGTTGCTGCACAGACCCGGTAAAATCCTCTTCAACGCCCTGACTCTGAATATGTGAAGGCCATGTAATTCTTCTCCCTTCAATTACTCTTCAAGGGACCTGGCCTGCGGCTGCACAGATACACAAAGTAAAACTGGTCAACTCTTTTTTTTTTTAGGATTTTATTTGACAGAGCACAAGTACAGGCAGTGGCAGGTGGAGAGGGAGAAGCAGGCTCCCCGCTGAGCGAGGAGCCCGATGCGGGACTCGATCCCAGGACCCTGGGACCATGACCTGAGCCAAAGGCAGACGTTTAACCGACTGAGCCACCTGGGCGCCCCTTGCCAACTCTTCCGATGCCTGGCTCTGCCCAGCTCCAGCTGCGGCCACACCCACAGCTGGCCTCACGCCTTCTGATTGGCTGGAGCTCACAGGCAGGGTGGGGCCGGTTGAGTTACCCATAACAGAAGTGGCAAGGGAGTGAGGTCACCTACCTGGGAGGTGGTATGTGCAGCCCAACCTGGAGACTGCATCCCTGGCCCAAGGACATAAGTGCGGGGTGCTGGAAGGCAGAGACTCCCATGCATAGGAATCGTCTTGGGAATGTTTCTCCTTTTTTATTTTTTTAAGATTTTATTTATTTGTCAGAGCAAGCACAAGCAGGAGTGGCAGGCAGAGGGAGAAGCGGGGAGCCCGATGCAGGACTTGATCCCAGGACTCTGGGATCATGACCTGAGCTGAAGGCAGACACTTAACCAACTGAGCCACCCAGGTGTCCCAATTTTTGTCTCCTTTTTCTTTTGCATTTTTTTAAAAGATTTTATGTATTTATTTAAGAGAGAGCGAATGTACAAGCTGGGGAAGAGGGAGAGGGAGAAGCAGACCCCACTGAGCAGAGAACCTGACATGGGGCTTGATCTCAGGACTCTGGGATCACTACCTGAGCTGAAGGCAGACACTTAACCTACTGAGCCACCAAGGTGCTCCATTCTTCAGCATTTTTTTTTTTTTAAAGGTTTTATTTATTTATTTGACAGAGAGAGAGAGACAGCGAGAGCAGGAACACAAGCAGGGGGAGTGGGAGAGGGAGAAGCAGGCTTCCCGCGGAGCAAGGAGCCCGATGTGGGACTCGATCCCAGGACCCCGAGATCATGACCCGAGCCGAAGGCAGACACTTAACGACTGAGCCACCCAGGTGCCCCCATTCTTCAGCATTTTTAATCTCAGACTCTTGAAGATGGTGAAACGGTCCCTGAAATAGTGCAAACACAGAGGCAAATATCCCAAAGCATTGCAGCAGTTGAGTCTGGCTGCCTTCCCCTACTTCTGCCTGCATAAGCGGGCTTTGTAAAACACAATTTCACCCTTGTCAGAACCACCTCTTAAAAATCTCTCCATGGCTTTCTCCTCGCCCCCAAGTAAAGATAGAAACTACCATTTACAGAGCCCTGCCCAAGGGCACAAATTTTGTGCTTACGACCTCCTTGAATTCTCACAGCAATTTCGAGTAGATCATTTTAAGCCCCATTTTGTAGATGAGGAAACAGGCTTAAACCCCAAGTCTCCTCCGGACCATGAGGCTGTGCTACCAAATGCAACATTTTTGCCTGTGCCTTCCTCTCCAGCCTCATTTCCCTTTGCTACTCCACTACCCTGAATTTCTTCTACTTTCTCAGATCCTCCATGCTGTCTCTTGCCTTAAAGCTTTTGCAGGAAGCTGTCATCTTGGCCAGAGATTTTCTTTCTCCCACCCCTTCATTGAACTGCCTCTACTTCAGATCTCTGGGGGCTTCCCCCAGCCCCTTCCCACTCTGTTCCCACCCTCTGTGCTGCCTGCTCACTCCCCAGGGTGCCACTCCCCTGTGAGCTTCAGGAGAGCGAGGTCTTGTTTGCCATCCCCAGCCCCTTGCACTTCCCTGGTACACTCATGCTCAGTCACTGCTTATTGAACAGATCAATGTATCATGGCTTGCCTGAGCACCGTGGGACACAAAATAGCCAGTCCTCTGGAAGGTCATGGACAGGTAGGAGAGACAGACACATGGGTCAGGAACTGAGAGGAGACAGGCTGGCAAATTTTAGGATACAGATAGAAGTGCTGTGGGGAGAGAAAAGACTTTTTTTTTTTTTTAAGAAATGTAAAAGTTGCAGAAAAGAGCAAAGAACAACAAAAGCACCCATATTTCCACCATTCAGAATTAACAAGGATTAGTATTTTTCAAATTGCTTCCAGTCATGGGTTTTTTTTGTCTTTGTTTTTGTTTTTAAGGATTTTATTTATTTGACGGAGAGACACAGCGAGAAAGGGAACACAAGCAGGGGGTGTGGGAGAGGGAGAAGCAGGCTTCCCGCCGAGCAGGGAGCCCGATGCGGGGCTCAATCCCAGGACCCTGTGATCATGACCTGAGCCAAAGGCAGACACTCAACAACTGAGCCACCCAGGCGCCCCTCCAGTCAGGTTTAAAAGAAAGAAAACATTACAGATATCACCAAGGTCCCAACAGACGATCAGTCCCCGTTACATCCCTGGCTCCATTCCCTAGAGATAGCCCCTATTGGAAGGTTAGTGTTTGTCCCTCAGTGCCCTTCCTCCTCTCTGTCTGTCTCTGTCTCTCTCTCCATAAGCAACTTACAATATTATTTTTATACTGTTTTGTTTAGTAAGCTCTATGCCCAGTGTAGGGCTTGAACTCATGACCCCAAGGTCAAGAGTCACATGCTCTACTGACTGAGCCAGCCATGTGCACCTATATTGGTTTTAAGACACATTTATTCAGCATCATGATCAGACTATTACATTTAGCAATCAACAGTATGGGTGCAAAAAAAAATCTGTATTAAGACTTTTTAAAAATATATTTATTTATTTGAGAGAGAGAGAATGAGAGATAGAGAGCACGGGAGGGAAGAGGGTCAGAGGGAGAAGCAGACTCCCTGCTGAGCAGGGAGCCCGATGTGGGACTCGATCCCGGGACTCCAGGATCATGACCCGAGCCGAAGGCAGTCGCTTAACCGAGCCACCCAGGCGCCCTGTATTAAGGCTTTTTATTGGAATCCTTCAACTTTATACAGAACAGAAGCCAAAAAAACCTATTATACAATTAGTCACAAATACAGTCCTTGTGCCTTTTGCCCATACACATGAATATTGTCTAAAACTTGTCTTCTTTGTAGCAGTTAGGTTCTGCCACCATGGTGTTTGGCTGAGTTCACAAATAAACCTATTGTAGCTTCCCTGTTACCTGTCTGGCTCTGCTCTCTTGCTAAGCTTTATTTCCTGGCAGTAATCGAAGCCTTCTGCCACTGCCATAGCTACTGCCAGAACCACCATAGCCACCTTGGTTTTGTGGTTTGGCAGAGTATTGGCCTCCAACACCATAGGGCCCAGAGCTTTTGCCTTCAAAGTGTTTTCCTTTCCTGGGTCCAGAATTTGAAGATTGATTGTTGTAGTTGCTAAAAATCATCATAGCTTCTGCTATCTCCATGGTGGCTTCCATTATTACCAAATCCATTACAGCTGTCCCCATTGCCATCACATGCAACCACCACCATGGCTGCCACCACAGTCACCTCAGCCACTAACTACGCCATGACCAAAGTTGTCATTCCCATCAAAACCACTTCCATGACCACCACCAAAGTTTCCAGTGTCACTTCCACCTCTTTGGCTGGACAAAGCAGTAGCTGTCTCTTGCTAGATAGGGCTTTCCTCACTTCACAGTTGTGGCCATTCATTGAGTGGTGTTTCTGAATGAGTTTGTCCAGGCAGTCGTGGTCATCCAAGGTCCCAAAAGCAAAGACTCTCTTCCTGCCACCGCCTCCGTCAGCCATGGTTTCAATGACTTCAATTTTCCCATACTGTTCAAAATAATCTCTTAAGTGATGTTCTTCAGCATCTTCTTTAATGTCAGGTAAAGTGGGCACCAGGTCTTTGAGAATCTTCTCTTCGGTTCCACGACTCTCCAATCCACCCTCCCCTGAAGCACTTAGTGTTTGGATCTCTCATTACCACAGAGTCCATGAGCATTCTGCCTTGCTCAAAATGGCTCCTCAGACTCATCAGTTGTTTCAAAGCTTCCACGAAGAGTTCTGCAGCTGCTCAGAATCTTTGGGAGACTGACTTAGGCATGCCAGCAGGAGGAGAAACTTGAACAATGCTTACTTGCCCGCATCCACAGACAGAAAGGATATGTATTTTGGTTTTATTGTTTTTACTTTTTATTTCTAAGTAGGCTCCACACCCAGCATGGAGCCCAATGCGGGCAGGGGCCGAACTCTCAACCTTGAGATCAAGACCTGAACTGAGATCAAGAGTCCGATGCTTAACCGACTGAACCACCCAGGGCGCCCCTGTATTTTGTTTTTAAAGTACACCAATCGTCTACTGAGTATGTGTCATTTAGCATCTTGGTTATTCTCAACTGACATTTTATTTTTGAGACCTACTCAGGTTGATATACGTAGATATGGGTCATTGCTTTCCATTGCTGTAGAGTAGACCATTGTAGAAGCATAACTGGGGAATTTTTTTTTTTTAAGATTTTATTTATTTATTTGACAGAGAGAGACAGCGAGAGAGGGAACACAAGCACGGGGGGTGGGAGAGGGAGAAGCAGGCTCCCTGCGGGACTCAATCCCAGGACCCTGGGATCATGACCTGAGCCGAAGGCAGACGCTTAATGACTGAGCCACCCAGGTGGCCCTAACTGGAGAATTTCTGCACCAGTAGGGATTCAGAAAGATAGCGCAGTCTACTGGAGGAGAGCAGGAATTGTCTGGGTCCTCTGCTTCAGGAAGGCAATGGCCAGACTAGGTTCTTTTCCAAATTAAGGAGTATGAACATATATGCACATCATTAGAACAAAGATGTCAAAGTCTTGGTATCTCTTCTTGGCCTTGGAAGAAAAAGAACTTTCAAAGTAAGAGACTACCTTCTCATTTAGCAGATTTTGCCATTTCCCTGTGATTCTCCAGGTGGGTGTGATAAAAATAAGTGATACATCTGTTAACTCCAGAACTCAGAGGAAACTTTCTTTTAGAGAACTGGCCACCTCAGAATGTTAATAAGATTTTTAGCAAGATCAAGTTACACATTTTGAAAGAACTGCTTTGGAAAGACAAATCGTAAAAATAATAAAGTTTAATAGAATACATTCTGTGTATAAAATCTAAATTAGATGAGCATTCCTAGTGTGTATTAGTAAGCTATTGTTGCAATATTGCTGCATAACAAACCACCCTAAATTCAAGGGAGAGCAACAGTGAGCATTTACTATCCTGCTCTTGGATCTATATAGGTCAACTGTGGTTTGGCTGATTTAGTGTAGGCTCAGTTCAGCGGCTCTGCTTCAGACTTCAGGTCAGATGGGTTCGGCTGTAGTTTAGGTTCTAGTGTGGTCCAAGTATCTCTCACACTCCTTGCACCAATAGCTCCCCAGAGCAAGAGAGCCAAGCCAAACCACGCAAGAACATTGAAGGCCTCTGCTCTCCTCACATCATTCCATGCTCTGTTGACCAAAGCAAGTCATATGGCCAACCTCAACATCAACAGAGCAGGGGAAAATATTCTACCCATAGTGGGAAGAATCACAAAGCCACAAGGAAAAGAACATGAATGTAATACAGGGGGGTATGAAGAACTGGAACAAATGGGTAATAATTCAACCTACCATAGAGTGTAAATAAGAAAACAAAATTGATAACAATTATGGACAGAAATAGCCAAAAACTTGCTCTACCTGAGAAGTAATTTTATGAACAGCAAAAAATCTGCTTTGTCAAACAAGTTTTTGCCAGTGTTTTTGGCCCCAGCTTCAAAGTCACAAAAATGAAAATCTCAGCAGGGACTCTTGGAATTTCTTCACTGGACTGCATGCTGCAAATCACTCAGATGTTAAAGCTCCCACAAGAATGTGACAAAACTTGTATTTGCTGAATGGGGTTAAATGCCTTTTGCATTCCTCACATCCCCCTCCACCTTAGCTCTGGATTCACTTACCAGCAACAGAGTTCCATTGTTACCCTTCAGAACCCACATTGTTCCAGTATTCTTTGGAAGGCATAGGATTCATAAAAAGTCATTCTGGAAAATTGTTGGACAATCTGGGTGTAATAGCCCAGCCATTTCACTTACTTGACCCCGTGACCCTTAGAAAGTCACATGACCTCTTTAAAATGAAAGACTTGCAGAAGAGTGATCTACCCACAGGCCCTATTGCTCCCCGCAGTCCAACTCTACACAGCAGCCAGAATGAGATTTTTTTCTTAATGCATCAAGGAAAGGGTTTATTCCAGAGGCAACTGAATGAGGGGACAGAAAGCTGGCTCAAATCTGTCCGGAATGAGATTTCCTTTTTAATAAAGAATGAAATCTTTTTAAAAATCTTTATTTTTATTATTTTTTTTTGAACACCACATGAGCTTTATTTGTACAGTCTGTAAGATTTCTAGATCTGTCCCAGTGAGGGAAAAAGGGGCCTCTTAAACCTGTTACTAAAATGCAAATTAATAATTGTTGAACACACAGTGTTGACAAATAATTCTTAGACCCTATTTTTACTACTGTGATCATCGGGGAGGAAAAAAAACCTTTTCCTAAGATACTCAAATGCAAAGGGCAGGCAGTGTTGGAATCCCGCTCAGTGATCCTGCACCACTCTGGAAAATATGCCTTCGGGCTCTTTCCCATCCCCCAGGGCAGCAGCAAATCCTTCCTGTCGCCTCCTTTTGGCCAAAGCAGCCAAAGATTTAAAAGTCTTTGGTTCATAGATGGCTAGATCCGCAAGTACTTTCCTGTTGAGCTCCACCTGGCACTTAATTAAATTGACAATGAATGCTGGGTACTTCAGGCCGTGTTCCTGGGAGGCAGCTGTAATTCGATTAATCCAGAGTGTCCTCATGTTCCTCCTCTTCAGTCTTCGCGCTTTTGTGCATTTCACAAGCGCTCTGGTCACAGTTCTCACCGCCAGCTTGTAGCACCGAGTCTTCCTTCCCCGGAAGTGCCGCGCCTGCTGGAGCACCTCCTGGACCCGCCAGTAGCGGTCAGTGAGGCGGCTCCGCAGCCAGAGCTGCGTGAGGAAGACCATGGCGCCCGCGGGCCGGCTTCTCCTTTATTATTTATTTTTTTTAAGTGATCTCTATGCCGAACGTGGGGCTCGAACTCACGACCCCTGAGATCAAGAGACTGAGCCAGCCAGGCGCCCCTGGAATGAGATTTTTATCTACCTATTTATTTATTTAAAATTATTTTCATTTTTTTTTTTTTAAGATTTTATTTATTTGACAGAGAGATAGCAGATAGGCAGAACGGCAGGCTGAGGGAGAGAGAGAAGCAGGCTCTCCGCGGAGCAGGGAGCCCGATGCAGGGCTCAATCTCAGGACTCCAGGATCATGACCTGAGCCGAAGGCAGATGCTTAACCGACTGAGCCACCCAGGCGCCCCATGAGTTTTTTTTATAAAACATTTTGATTTTGAAATACTTGTAGATTCACATGCACATTCTGCAAGAAATTATAGTACAGAGAAGCCAGTTTCCCCTAATGGTTACATCTTGCAAAACTATGCAATATGACAATGGTATTGACATTGATACAGTAACAGTACATTTCTGCTATGGTCTGAACGTGTCCCCCAAAATTCATATATTGAAGTACTAACCCCCAAAGATGATGGTACTAGGAGGTGGGGCTTTGGGGATCTGCTTAAATTATGAGGGTGGAGCCCTCATGAATGGGATTAGTGCCTTATAAAGGAGGCTCCAGAGAGCTCCCCAGCCCCTTCCACCAGGTGAGGACACAACTGGAAGTCAGAAACCCAGAAGATGCCTTCATTTGACCTTGACCAAACTGACATCTTGATCTTGGTTTACCAGAGTCCAGAACTGTAGAAAATAAATATCTATTGTTTATAAAGTACCCAGTCTGTGGTATTTTGTTATAACAGCCTGAATAAGCAAGACAGTTTCTATCAAGATACAGTACATTTCTTTCAGATTGGGTCATTTCTATTGTTCTATCTTCAAGTTTACTGTTGCCTCTGTCCCTCCATTCTGCTGCAAGCCCATGCACTGAGTTTTTGTTGTGGTTTTTTAAAATTTTTGTTAGTGTTTTTTAGTTCTAAAATATTCATTTGGTTTTTCTTTCTTAAAGATTTATTTATTTGAGAGTGTGCTCACACATGCAAGAGGGGGGATGGAAAGAGGGAGAAAGAATCCCAAGCAGACACACCCCCCCTAGTGTGGAGCCTGATGCGACCCCAACCTCATGACCTGAGTTGAAATCAAGAGGTGCTGGGGCGCCTAGGTGGCTCTGTTGGTTAAGCAACTGCCTTTGGCTCAGGTCATGATCCCAGGGTCCTGGGATTGAGCCCCACATCAGGCTCTCTGCTTGGCCGGAAGCCTGCTTCTCCCTCCCCCATGCCCCCTCCTAGTGTTCCCTCTCTTGCTGTGTCTGTCTGTCCAATAAATAAATAAATTTTTAAAAATTTTAAAAAAAGAAAGAAATCAAGAGGTGCTGAACCAACTGAGCCACCCAAGTGCCCCTGGATTTGCTAGGACTTTCTATTTCATTGTGAGGACTTACTATTTTCTTCATTTGTTTCAAATGTGTTTGTAATTATTCACTGAAACATTTTTATGATGATTGCCTTTAAAATATTTTAGTCTTTGTCAGGTAATTCTAACATCTCTGCCATTTTGTGTTGGTATATATTGATCAGTTTTGTGTTTTGTTTTTTTTTTAATTCCATTTGAGATCTTCCTGGTTCTTGGTATGGCAAGTTTCATTGGAACTTTGACATTTTGGGTATTATAAAAGACCCTGAATCTTATTGAGAACTTCTGTTTTAGCTAATTTCTAGTGATTATTGCCACTTAAGGGGAAAGCCAGGTTTCCCATTCACTAGCCTCTGTCACTACCTGAGGGGGTCCTCCTCACTAGTACTGGGTCGAGGTGGGAGTTCTGGCTCCCCATAAGGACTCTGTTGACGCCTCCCTAGTTGGGAGGGGTAAGAGTGCCCCATTACTGCCCCCCACTGGCCTCCATTGATACCACAGATTTGGGGGGGTTGGCCTTGTTATTGCTGGTCAAAGGTTGAGAGTTCTGACTGTCCACTAAATCTCCTCTGACACCAGCCCAGTGGGAAGGGCTAGGGAGACTTGATCCTGCCAGGTAGGTGAAAATCAGGCTCCCCACGTGGTCCCCATGATACTGTGGGGGTGAAGAGGGTGAGCTTGGTTACCTCCTGATGGAGATGGAAGTCCTAGCTCCCTACTTGACCTTCTCTGACGGTGGCGAGGTTGAGGGGCTTTATTACAATCGCCGAAGATGGAAGTCTAGGCTCCCCATTCAGCCTCTGCTGGTGGGGGTGTAGCCACAGTTATCTATGGTGCTTGGCTGGAGTAGAATAGCTATTGTCCATTCTTTTCTGAGAGGCTCCGCTTTCCTGGTCCTTTGGCTAGAGACCACAGGCTTTTGTTGGGGCTTTTTTTTTTTTTTTTTTGTCTGTGCCATAGGCATTTTCTAGTTGCCAACATTTTGAGCTCCAAGTCTGGAGTATATGAGGCAAAAAGACCCCAGGGAACTCACCATTATGTTGTTACCTGTACCCTGAGTTACCTAATCAGTCGGCCTCTTTCTACCTTTCAGTTGTTTTTTTTTTTAAGATTTATTTATTTATTTATTTATTTGAGAGAAAGAATGAGAGAGAGAGAGAGAGAGCACATGAGAGGGGGGAGGGTCAGAGGGAGAAGCAGACTCCCTGCTGAGCAGGGAGCCCGATGTGGGACTCGATCCCGGGACTCGATCCCGGGACTCGATCCCAGGACTCCAGGATCATGACCTGAGCCGAAGACAGTCGCTTAACCAACTGAGCCACCCAGGCGCCCTACCTTTCAGTCTTTTTGTATTTTATATACATGCCCAGATCTGGTTTGAAGTACTGTCCTGGGGGTAGGGATCAGTACAGGTGGACCGGGTGGGCTGCTCCTTGGGTGTCTGCTGCAGTGGGTGGGGGTGGGGGGTATCCAGGGAAACCTTCTTGATCCAACAGTTCTGGGTCTCTGAAGAAGCTGTCCTTGAACGAACAAGGGGACATCAGCCTCTCCACTCCTTTCCTTGGCCTCAGGGGCTGTTGCAGGTCAGGGGGGAGTGTTGGGAGACCTTGAAGAAAAACTGCTCGGAAGACAGCAGCAGAAAAGGGATAAATTCCTTGTGTTCAATGACCTAATACCCAAAAGCATGGCGCTTTTATTTATTTATTTTTAGATTTTTTTTTTTTTTTAATTTGAGTGAGAGTGAGAGAAAGAGCATGAGCAGGGGTTGGGGAGAAGGTGGAAGGAGGAGAGGGAGAAGCAGGTTCCCCACAAGCAGGGAGCCTGATCTGGGGCTCAATCCCAGGCCCCTGGGATCATGACCTGAGCCAAAGGCAGATGTTTAACTCACTGAGCCACACAGGCACCCCTCCTTTTTCAAAAAATATTTATTTACTTATTTGAGAGAGAGAACAAGTGGGGGGGGACAGGTGAAGGGAGAGACTCTTCAAGCAGACGCCCCGCTGAGTGCAGAGCCCAACGCAGGGCTCGATCCCACAACCCATGACATCAGGAACCACAACCCATGAGATCAGGACCCAAGCCAAAACCAAGACTGAGCCACCCAGGTGCCCCAATTTCAATCTAAACAGCCTCTGCTTTACCACCAAAAAATCTACTGAGCTCAAATTATACATGCTGATTCCCCTTGTTGATTTGACTTAATGTTTCTCCCCACCCTCCTCTCTCTGTGTCATAAATAAATAAAATCTTAATTTTTTTTAAAGGGCCACCTGTGTGGCTCAGTCAGTTAAACATCTGCTTTTGCCTCAGGTCATGATCTTGGGGTCCTAGGATCAAGCCCCGCATCCGACTCTGTGCTCAGGGGGAGTCTGCTTCTCCCTGTCCCCCCTGCTCATGCTCTCTCTCTTTTGCTATCTCTCTCTCTTTCTCTCAAATAAATAAAATCTTAAAAAAAAATAAAAATAAAATGAGACTTTGAAGAGGTGACTCAGTTAAAATGAGACTGGTAGGGCCACCTGGCTGGCTCAGTGTGTGGAACATGTGACTCTTAATCTTGGGTCGTGAGTTGGAGTCCCACGTTGGGTGCAGAGATTACTAAAAAAAAAAAAAGAAAGAAAAGAAAAGAAAAAAAAAAGATGGTGAGAGATAAAATGAGATGTTAGGGTGGGCCCTAATCCAATATGAGGGCTGTTTTTATAAGAAGAGGAAATTTGGACACACAAAGGGACAACAGGAATATGCACACACAGAGGAAAGACCATGTGAGGACATTGTGAGAAGACACCCATCTGTATAAGCCAAGGAGAGAGACGGCAGAGAAGCCAAACCTACTGACAACTTGATCTTGGACTTCTGGCCTCCAGAACCGGGAGAAAACTAGTTTATGTTGTTTAAGTCAGCCACATCTGTGGAATTTGTTTTTTTAAGATTTTATTTATTTATTTGAGAGAGAGAGAATGAGAGCCAGAGAGCACGAGAGGGAAGAGGGTCAGAGGAGAAGCAGACTCCCTGCTGAGCAGGGAGCCCGATGTGGGACTCGATCCCGGGACTCCAGGATCATGACCTGAGCCGAAGACAGTTGCTTAACCAACTGAGCCACCCAGGCACCCACATCTGTGGTATTTTGTTATGGCAGCATTAGCCGACTGATACACATCATTTACAGGAAGCCCAGCTAGGACTCTGACATTCTCAAAGCCCAAGCTTCACTCATTGTATCAGGAGTGATGGCATAAGCTCCCCACCACCCCCTGGGCCAACCTGATCACTACGCGCAGTAGGAAAAATTGTAGGGGCCGTGATAATGCTAGGGCAATATCCCACAGCAATGTTCTAATTTTAATTTATTTAAAATAGGGAAAATATGTAATTATAGCAACGAAACAGGCCTGGATTCCATTGTCAACACAGTTGTAAAATGCAGTTTTTATTTTAATTTTTTTGTTTTTATTTATTTACTTATTTTTTATGGAGGAAGGGGTCCATTAAGGCAAAGGTGTCTAGGACTCACAAGAGCTATAATGCAGGGCACCTGGGTGGCTCAGTTGGTTAAGCATCTGCCTTCAGCTCAGGTCATGATCCCAGGGTCCTGGGATAGAGCCCCGCATCGGACTCCCTGCTCCACGGAGAGCTTGCTTCTCCCTCTGCCTCTCTCTCTCATGAATAAATAAATAAAATATTAAAAAAAAACAAACCTCTAAAAAAAAAGGCTATAATACACCGTGGCTACCACCATCCACAGTTTGCAAAACAGCTTTAAAAATTGAAAATTAAGGGGTGCCTGGCTGGCTGGCTCAGTCGGTAGAGAGCATGTGACTCTTGATCCCAGCTGTGAGTTCAAGCCCCATGTTGGGTGTAGAGATTACTTAAAAATAAAATCTTTTTATTTTATTTTGTTTAAGATTTTCTTTATTTAGGGCGCCTGGGTGGCTCAGTCGTTAAGCGGCTGCCTTCGGCTCAGGTCATGATCCCAGAGTCCTGGGATCGAGCCCCGCATCAGGCTCCCTGCTCGAGAAGCCTGCTTCTGCCTCTCCCACTCCTCCTGCGAGTGTTCCTGCTCTCGCTGTCTCTGTCAAATAAATAAAGAACATGTTCTTTATTTATTTGACAGACAGAGAGAGAGAGAAAGCACAAGCAGGGGGAGCTGCAGAGGGAGAGGGAGAAGCAGGCTCTCCACTGAGCCGGGAGCCCGATGCGGGGCTCGATCCCAGGACCCTGGGATCATGACCTGAGCTGAAGGCAGATGCTTAAGGACTGAGCCACCCAGGCGCCCCCTTAAAAATAAAAAAATAAAAAAATAAAATAGAAAAAAATCTCAGGGGATTACAAATTCGTTCTTAAATCCTAGGCCAACTCTGCCCTCTAGTGGTGGTATGGAAATTTCGGAAGAAATGAATGCACAGTAGCTGTTGGATAATTCACACCTACCAGATGCTTTGACATTGTCCTATATCGTTTCATACTCACAATCCCATGAACTTAGTGATATTCAATGTCCAGATAAGTCACCGAAACTCAGGGTTCTTAAGGCATTTAACCAGGGTCACATGACTAGTTAGACAGTTGGTTTCCATCTGTGGCCCAGCACTATGGAGAACCCTGTTTATCCAGATTTTCCATTGTTGAGATGGGCGACTCCAGCAATGAGAATTACAGTAATGCTCCATGTTTTCCAGTTCGGAGACAGAGAAGAACTTTTGGAGAGCTTTGCATGGTCAGCATCTTTCCTGCTGTCTGCATTTATTTAGAGATAGATACTGTGCTTAGGGCTGTGATGGGGACTGTCTGTAAATGCAACTTAAGTTAGTGTGAGTCTTCTAAGGAAGTTGCATTTTTGAGGTAGAGAAGAGATTTGACTTGGCTGCCTCATTCACATCTCCTTGGAATCACATCTACTCACACACCACCAGCGTCTCTGAAAGAAATTCACGTGGTGCCTCACCCCTTCCGGATATAGGAGCAGGTTCCTTTCCTTGCTGAAGGAGGGCCAGGGAAGGCAAGCACTGATGGGCAGGGAGCATGTTTTAAAGTTTGGGACTATCTTTTACTAAAACCATTCAGTTACCTATTTCTTTCTTTCTTGTCCTTAAGCTTGAAAAAGAGCAGGCTCTCTCCCACACACCAGCATTACTGTAGAGATGATGCTTTCAGGGGTTATTAATCGCAACTGGAAGGGCTAGAATTTGGTTACTGTAGAAGCTACCTTAGGGGTAATTCCTTCACTTTGGCTGCATCATGCAAACTGCATGTACCTGTTTCAGGTAAATAAGCTACTGCCATCCACCAGTTTCTCCTCTGCACCTGCTACATGAAGACAGCTTTTCCTGGGCCAGCGAAGATGGCCATAAGCCTATGTAGGGAACTCGGCCTCACTGACTACACGTACCTGCCTGCAGGTCATGCTCCACACTTAGGTTGGCAACACAGCTTTGAAAAAACTGCAACGATGTTCTCTAGGAGGCCAGGAGCTGGAGAAGAGGCCCCGGGCACCTGCCTGCCCTCCTATAGTCCCTTTTCCTATTTGCAGCTCATGTTTGTTTCTCATGCCGCATCTTCTATGTTCTCCCCACATCTCTCCCTCTTTCTCCCATGTCCAGTCCCTCTCCCTTCTCCCCATTAAAGCGACACAATCTAGAATGTATTCATTATTTGAAAATGTTATGGGACAGGATCCCAAATCAGGCCTATATTGCCTTAAAATCATAGAACTTCATAGCTGGAAGGAGGCCCTAAAAATTTTATATGTAAAGATTTTACACACACATGTATATATTCTTAGCTCTCTCTATATACATACATATATATACACACATACATACATATATTTATACATACGAATATATTTATATATGTGTGTGTATATATTCTTAAAAGTTAAGAGGGTTGGAATGCATGTGTGTGTGTTCTTAAAATATAAGAAGTTGTTGGGGCACCTGGGTGGCTCAGATGGTTAAGCATCTGCCTTCGGCTTAGGTCATGATCACAAGGTCCTGGGATCGAGCCCCACATCAGGCTCCTAGCTCGGCAGGGAGCCTGCTTCTCCCTCTCCCTCTGCCTCTCCCCCTGCTCATGCTCTCTCTCTCTAATGAATAAATAAAACCTTTTTTTAAAAAAAAGAAGTTGTATATTGGTGTCTTTATTTTTGTTGTTGTTACTCACTCTTGAAAAATGTTGTTATGATTACCCTCATCTGAAAAATTGTGCTAGGATTTCTTTTTTGTTTGTTAAGTTTATTATTTATTTATTTATTTATTTATTTATTTTAATCCCCACACCCAATATGGGGCTCAAACTCACAGGCCCAAGATCAAGAATCACATGTTCTGCCATCTGAGCCAACCAGGCACCTCTCTTCCTTTCAATACGACTGGGACCTGGTGTGACAGTACATACACTGGAAGGAAAAGTCTTCATGTTCCTCACCTGTACATGGAGCCTGAGCTCTGAAAGGGTCATTCCAGAAATGGTCTCTGGAAGAGAAAAGTAGAAAACGATTTGTTTGGCTGTGGAACCAATCAGGGAGAAACTGGAGAAGTTTTCATGGAGCAAACTTCTTCAGCCAAGCTTAATTCAGTAGTTTTTGTATTTGTTTTTGGTTTTCCCAGATTTCTTTCTTTTTTTTTTTTAAGATTTTATTTGACAGAGAGACAGCGAGAGAGGGAACACAAGCAGGGGGAGTGGGAGAGGGAGAAGCAGGCTTCCTGCTGAGCAGGGAGCCCAATGCAGGGCTCGATCCCAGGACCCCGGGATCACGACCTGAGCTGAAGGCATATGCTTAACTACCGAGCCACCCAGGCACCCCAAAACTGCAAAGTTTCAAAAAAAATATGGGGGAATATCTTTATAGCCTTGGGGTAGGCACAGATTTTTTAGGATTAAAAAACTATAAAAAAATTAATCACTTAAACTCCATTAAAATTAAAAACTTCTGCTTATTAAGAGACTCCATTAATAACATAAGGCCAGCCACAGGCTGGAAGAAATACTTACAATACATACATCTAACAAAGAACCGTATATCCACAGTATATAAACAACCCTGACAACTCAATAATAAAAATTCAAACAACCTGATATTTTTTAAGATTTTATTTATTTGAGAGAGAGAGAACATGAGCAGGGGGAGGGGCAGAGGGGAAGGGAGAGGGACAAGCAGACTCCGTGCTGAGCGTGGAGCCCCACATGGGGCTCGATCTCAGGACCCTGAGATCATGACCTGAGCTGAACTGATGGAGCCACCCAGGTGCCCCTACCTAATTTTTTAAATGGGTAAAAGATTTGAGCAGACTTTTCACATATGAAGGTATATGAACGATCAGTAAGCACATAAAAAAGTGTTCAATATTATTAATCTCCTGGATAATACAACTTAAACCATAAAGAGATATCACATCATAACATTAGAATGGCTAAAAATAATGGTGAAAACGTGGAGCAATCAGAACTCACACATTGATGGTAGGAATGTAAAATGATACAATCACTTTGGAAAACTTTTTGGCAAGTTCTTAAAAATTAAACTTCTATCTACCCTACAATGCAGGACTTCCAGCCCCAAGAAAAATGAAAACTCCTGCTCACAAAAATATTTGTAAAAGTAAGTTTATAGCAGTCTTATTCATGATAACTCCAAACCAGAACCCAAATTTCTACAACAGGAGAAGGGACAAACTGTGGTGTATTTATATAATGGAATATTACTTGGTAGTAAAAATGACAGAACTACTACATCAACATGATTGAATCTCAAAAACATGATTCTGGGAAAATGTAAGGTTCTATATCTTGACTGGGTTAGTGGTTGTATGGCTTGAATCATACTTAAGATTTGTGCATTTCTGTGTATGTAAATTTTACCTAAATAAAAAAAGACAAATGTACATGTTTTAATCTCTAGGGTAACCATTGAAAGACTATTACAGAAATGATAAATATCAGCTAACAGAAGGGAAAGAGTAGAGTAATTAAGAAAGAAACTTGATGTATCCACAAGTAGGTGAGAAAAAGAGAGAAAAGAGAATATAGAACATTTGGCCAAATAGAAAATACATGTAAGAGAGTCTATTTAAATCCAAATGTATTGATAATTTAATTGATGGACTAAAAACTCCAATTGAAAGATAAATATTGTCAGACTAAATTAAAAACAAGACCCAGTAATGCTGCTTACGAAAGACACACTGTAAATATAAGGACAGCAGAATCTGAAGACATACTGAACACCAAACAAAAAGCAAAGAGCATATAGCATGGCTCTATTAATATCAGATACGGTTAGACTTCAAGGCAAATAGCATTACTAGAGACAAATAGGGACATTGATAATGGTAAAAAAAAAAAAGGTAAATCCAGCAGGAAAATATAACAATATAGAATTTGCATAAACATTGAAATAATGTTAACTAATAGACAGAACTATAAGGAAAAATAGACAAATCTGTATTATAGTTGGAGATATGAACATATCTCTCTCAACTGATAGAATAAGTAAACAGAAATTAGTAGATTATATAAGATCTGAAAACCCAATTAATCCATTTAACCTAATTAAAATATATTTTAAATATTAGAGACACCTGGGTGGCTCAGTTGGTTGAGCGGTCAACTCTTGATTTTGGCTCCAGTCCTGGTCTTGGAGTAATGGGATTGAGCCCCCGTCGGGCTCTGCTTTCAGTGTGGAGTCTGCTTGTCCCCCTCCATCTGCTCCTTCCCCTGCTCGTGCACTCTCTTTCTCTCTCTCTTTCTCTAAAATAAATAAAATCTTTAAAAAAACATTAATCATATTTGAGCCACAAAGCAGATCTCAACAAAGGCAAAGGATTGAAATTCCAAGTGAGTTCTCTGAACACAAACAAAAATAAAACTAGATAAACCCAAATTCTTTTTAAATTAAGCAATACATGGTTATCTTAAGAGTCAAAGAAGAAATCATCAAATATTTTATTTACATTTTTAAGATTTTATTTTTAAGTAAACTCTCTACCCAATGCGGGCTGAAACTCACAACCCTGAGATCAAGAGATGCATTCTGCCCTCACAATGTACTTTAATGCATTGAGATGGATACCTATAGACTTGTTAAATTACTGTGTTGTACTCTTGAAACTAATGTAATCATGTGAACCATTCTTCAATTAAAAAATAATTTTTTAAAAAGTATTTTGGGGGCACCCGACTGGCTCAGTGGGTGGAGCATGTGATTCTTGATTTCAGGGTTGTAAGTTCAAGCCCCACGTTGGGTGTAGAGATTGCTTAAAAATAAAATCTTTAAAAAAAAAGTATTTTGAACTGAGTAATATTGAAAATATGGTAGCACAATATAGAAGGTATAGCTAAGCCTCTATTTAGAAATAAGTTATAGCCTAAAGTGCATATATTAGAAAAGAATGCTGAAAAACAAATGCTCTAAGTATTCTCAGAAACTTAGAAAAGGACAGCACATTGAAAGTAGAAAAAAAATACAGCTAAATAGGTACTAATAAAATAAGAAAAACAAATATATAATAGAGGAAATAATCAAAGTTAAAATGTGTCCTTTGAAAAAAATATTAATAAACCTCTAGCAAGACTGACCAAGAAGAGAAAAAAAAGAGAGACTTCATAAATTCACCAATGTCAGGAAAGAACATGAGTACGTCACTAAAAATCCTATGAAAAAGAACATAAAAGAATGTTAGGGGGTGCCTGGGTTGCTCAGTAGGTTAAGCATCTGCCTTCAGCTCAATTCATGATCCCGGAGTCCAGGGATCAAGCCCCACATAGGGCTCCCTGCCCAGCAGGGACTCTAATTCTCCCTCTCTCTCTGGCCCTCCCCCCTGTTCATGCTCTCTCTCTCTCTCACTCACTCACTCTCTCTCTCAAATAAATAAATAAATAAATAAATAAACTTAAAAAAAGAATGTTAAGAACAAGTTTGTGTCAATTAACTGAAACTTTAGATAAAATGAACAGATTCCTAGAAGAAAAGACAATTTACCAAACCAACACAAGAGTAGAAAGCCTGAACAAATACCACATCTATTAAACTTTTTTTTAAGATTTTATTTTTAAGTACTCTCTACACCCAGTGTGGGGCTCAAACTCACAACCCCGAGATCAAGAGTTGCATGCTCCACTGACTGAGCCCGCCAGGTGCCCCACATCTGTTAAATGTATTCAATCTGTGATTGAATCTCCCTCCATGCCCATGTAGTTTTGCTGATGAACTCTTCCAAATGTTAAGGAAGACGTAGCACCAATCTTACGCTTTCCAGAGAATTGAAAAAGAGAAGTGCACATTCATTTATGATAACAAAAACCTGACAAGAGCAAAAGAAAGAAAGAAAGAGGAAGGAAGGAAGGAAGGAAGGAAGGAAGGAAGGAAGGAAGGAAGGAAGGAAGGAAGGGAGGGAGGGAGGGAGGGAGGGAGGGAGGGAGGAAGGGGAGAGGGAGAGAGGGAAGGAAGAAAGAAAGAAGGAAAGAGAGAGAAAAAATAGTCCATTCTCTCTCTTAATGTAGATGCAAAATAACTAAACAAAGTATTAGCAAATTGAATCTAGCGATATATTAAAAAGGATAATACACCATGACCAGGAACGCAAGATTGATTTAACTATGAAAATCAATCAATGGACAAATGAATAGCCACAGGCAAAAGAATGAAGCTGGATCCTTACCTCACAACTTGTACAAAACTTAACTCAAAATGAATCAGTCTTGGGGCGCCTGGGTGGCTCAGTCGTTAGGCGTCTGCCTTTGGCTCAGGTCATGGTCCCAGGGTCCTGGGATCGAGCCCCACATCGGGCTCCCTGCTCAGCCGGAAGCTTGCTTCTCCCTCTCCCACTCCCCCTGCTTGTGTTCCCTCTCTCACTATCTCTCTCTCTCTGTCAAATGAATAAATAAAATCTTTAAAAAAAAATGAATCAGTCTTAAACTATAAAACTCTTAGAAGAAAGCATAGACGTAAATCTTCGCGACCTTGATTTTGGCGAATGATTCTTAGATATGACATCAAAAACATAAGCAACAAAGGAAAAAGTAGTAATTTAAAAAAAGTAATTTAACTTCATCAAAATTAAAAACTTTCATATTTCAAAGGACACCATCAAGAAATGAAAAGACAGCTCACAGAATGGGAGAAAGTATTTGCAAATCATATATCTGATAAAGGAATTATATTAGAATATATAGAAAGAACTCTTACAACTTAGTAATAGAAAGACAACACAATTTAAAAATGGAAAAGGATCTGAACAGACATTTCTTCAAGAGAGATATGCAAATAGCTAATAAACACATGAAAAGATGCTAAACATCATTAGTCATCAGAGAAATGCGAATCAAAACCATAATGAGAGACCACTTCATATCCATTAGGATGGATGTAATAATAATAACTTTAAAATGACAGAAAATAACAAGGGTTGAGCAGATGTGGAGAAATCAAAACCCTCATATACTGCTGGTGGGAATGTAAAATGGTACAGCCATCTTGGGAAACAATCTGGCAGTTCCTCAAACAATTAACCATTGAGTTAACATACAAGCCAGCAATTCCACTCCTAGATATATACACAAGAGAAATGAAAATATATGTTCATACAATAAATTATATATGAATGTTTATAGCAGCATTATTCATAATTACCAAAAGGTAGAAATGACCCAAATATCCATCAACCGTGAATGGATAGACAAATGTAGTATAACCATATAACTCACCCATTTTAAGTGTACAACCCAATGGTTTTTAGTATAGCCACAGGGACTGTGCAACCATTACAATAATGAATTACATTTCATCACCCCAAAAAGACACCCCACACCCTTTAGCTATCCTATGTCCCCCATTTCCACCTCCCCAGCCCTAAGCAATGAGTAATCTACTTTCTGTCTCCATAGATTGCCCTAGTCTGGATTTTCCTATGAATGGAATCAAATAATCTGTAGGCTATTTTTTAAAAGAATTTATTTATTTAGGGGTGCCCGGGTGGCTCAGTTGTTGGGCATCTGCCTTCGGCTCGGGTCATGATCCCGGGGTGCTGGGATTGAGCCCTACATTGGGCTCCCTGCTCCTCCCTCTCCCACTCCCCCTGCTTGTGTTCCTTCTCTTGCTGTGTCTCTCTCTGTCAAATAAATAAAATAAAATCTTTAAAAAAAGTATTTATTTATTTGAGAGAGAGCACAGGCAGGGGGAGGGTCAGAGGGAGAGGGAGAAGCAGGCTCCCCACTGAGCAGGGAGCCTGACGCAGGGCTCAATCCCGGGACCCTGGGATCATGACGTGAGCTGAAGGCAGATGCTTAACCGACTGAGCCACCCAGGTGCCCCTAGACTTTTTTTTTTTTAAAGATTTATTTATTTATTTGAGAGAGAGAGAGTACATGAGAGGGGGGAGGGTCAGAGGGAGAAGCAGGCTCCCTTACTGAGCAGGGAGCCCGATGCGGGACTCGATCCCGGGACTCCGGGATCATGACCTGAGCCGAAGGCAGTCGCTTAACCACCTGAGCCACCCAGGCGCCCTAGACTTTTTTTTTTTAAGATTTTATTTATTTATTTGAGAGAGAGACAGAGAGAGCACGAGCAGGGGGAGGGGCAGAGGGAGAAGGAGAAGCAGACTCCCCACCAAGCAGGGAGCCTGATGCAGGGCTCGATCCCAGAACCCCTGAGATCATGACCCAACCCCAAGTCAAACACTTAACGGACTGAGCCACCTAGGCACCCCTAATATGTGGACTTTTGTAATTGGCTTCTTTCACTTAGCATATATTTTTTTTTAAGCTTAATGTTTTCAAGGTTCAACTATGTTGTAACATCTATCAGCACTTCATTTCTTTTAATCGCCAAATAATATTTCACTGTATGGGCGCACCGTATTTTGCTTATCCATTCCATATCTATGTCATTTGATGGACATTTGTGCTGTTTCTACCTTTTGGATTTTATGAACAATGCTGCTATGAACATTTGTGTACAGGTTTTTGTGTGGACATACATTTTCATTTCTCTTGGGTATATTCCTACAAGTGGAAGTGCTGGGACATCTGGTGGTAACTTTACGGTTAATTGTTGAGAGATTGCCAGATTGTTTTCCAAAGAGACTGCATCTTTTCACATTCCCACCAGCGGAGTATGAAGGTTGTGATTTCTCCATATATATTCTTCCCAACATTTGTTATCAATTGACTTTTTATTATCTATTTATTTATTTTTAAGATTGTATTTATTTATTTGAGAGAACACGAGCAGTGGGGAAGTTGGGGAGGCAGAGGAAGAGGGAGAAGCGGACTCCTCACTGAGCAGGGAGCCAGACTCAGGGCTTGATCCCAGGACCCTGAGATCATAACCTGAGTGAAAGGCAGATGCCCAACCAATGGAGCCACCCAGGTGCCCCTCAACTGACTTTTTTTTTTTAATTGTGATAAAGTATACATAACATTTTTAGGTGTACACTTCAGTGACATCAAGTATATTCACGATGTTAGACAACAATTGCCACTTTCTAGAACTTTTTCATCATCCCAAACAGAAACTTTGTACCCATCAACTCCTCAATCTCCCCTCCTCCCAGCTTCTGGTAACCTCTATTCCACTTTCTGTCTATAAATTTGCCATTCTATGCACTTCATGTGGCATCATACAATATTTGTCCTTTTGTGTCTGGCTAATTTACTTACCATAATGTTTTTAAAGTTAATACGTGTTGTAGCATGTATTGATACTTCACCCCTTTTTATCGCTGAATAATATTCCATTATATGGATAGATCACATTTTGTTTATCCATTCATCTATAAATCCGCTTTCTGGCTATTGTGAATACTGCTGCTATAAACATTGGTGTACAAGTATCTGAGTCCCTGCTTTAAGTTCTTTTGGGTATATATGTAGTAGTGAAATCGCTGGATCATACGATAGTTCTGTGTTAACTTTTTGAGGAATTACTAAATTGTTTTCCATAGTGGCTGTACCATTTTACCTTGACACCAGCAATGCACAAGGATTCTAGGTTTTCTACATCCTTACCAACACTTGTTATTTTCCATTAAAAAAATGTATAATCATTCTAATATGTGCAGATGTGAAGTTGGTATCTCATTGTGGTTTTGATGTGCATTTCCCTAATGACTAGTGATGTTGAGCATCTTATTAGCCATTTGTATTATTAGATGCTTATCAGATATAGGACTTAAAAATATTTTCTCACTTTCTGTGGGTTATCTTTGAGTTTTCTTGATAGTGTCCTTTGGTACACAAAAGTTTTAATTTTGATTAGGTTCAATTGATATTATTTTGTCGTTGCCTGCGTTTTGGTGTTATACTCAAAAAATCATCGTCGAGTCCAAAGTCTTGAAGGTTTCCCTTATATTTTCTTTTAAGAGGTTTATAGTTTGGGGCTCTCAGGTGGCTCAGTCGGTTAAGCGTCTACCTTGGGCTCAGGTCATGACCCCAGAGCCCCACTCCCCACCTCCCTGCTTAGCAGGGAGTCCGCTTCTCCCTCTTCCTCTGCCTCTCCTTCCCTCTCGCGCTCTCTCTTGTTCTCTCTCAAATAAAAAAAAGTTTTATAGTTTTAGTTCTTGGGTTTAGGTCTTTGATTCATTTTGAGTTACTCTTTGTATATGGTATAAGTTAAGGGTCCACTTCATTCTTTTGCATGTGGATATTTCAGTTTTCCCAAATGCACTTTATTTTGAAATAACCCCGCCCCTCCCCTTTTGAGTTATTAGTCTCACTTGAATAGTAAAACCAATTCTATACTTTTTATTTTCCCTCTCATATTTTAAAGGCCTACAGAAGGAGGTGTCTCACCTCTAACAGGAAACCTGATGCCTGTTAGGCTCCCTGGAGGGGCTGATTGTGCACTAGTCGAGCTTAAATAACCACACAGAAATAATTGCGGGCACCAGGCAATATATCCTCTTGTGTCAAATGTCTGGTGAAGACAACTGTGATTAGCAGACTCGGAGGAAAAAATGGAGCTGTATTTCTCCCGTTTGGGAAAGTAAGAACGAGACACCGTGCACGCAAAGTGCGCAGAACAGAGCCTGGAACTGAGGAAGCGCGGAATAAATGGTAGCCAAGGCTGGAGGCTCTTAGCTTCTCCATATGTAAATAAGGGAATTGGCTAAGCTGATACATTCTCAGCTCTTGGGTGACTCATTTTCCAGGCGCATGAGGAAACATACGACAGTGGGAAGAAAGAGGACTGGCGACATTGCACCGAGTCCCCGATTTAGCACAGCAGGAACCTATCCGACCTGGCTCTGGAGGTGCCCAAAGAGCTGGACTGATGGGGCGGGGAGGAGCCATAGGGAGGAGCTTAGCCGTCTCCGCCCACAGCCCACCGCGTTCCTCATTGGTCCTGGGAGCGCTACGCTCGTAACGTTACACGCATGCGCCATAAGTGTGGAAAGGGGGCGTGGCCCACCAAAAAGGAGGAGACAAGATGGCGGCGTCCGTGGGGCGGCAGTGCCTGAGGTTGCTGCGTGGGATCGAGCCTTGGCGGAGCAGGTATACCGTCTGGGGAGGCTGTCTCGGGGTTGGGAGGCGGCCTGGGCAGAGCCGGAGTGCTGGGAGGGAGAAATCGTTTCTCTTTTGCGGGCTCCCTAAGGAGGGGTCGTGTAAAGACTGAGCCATCCACCTTCACGTAGAGCTCGGGAGCAGGTGTGACTGCCGGAGCGTAGAGAGGTCCGGATTTATTTAGGGTCTGGCCTAATAGCTCTCGCTTTGCCCTTTCCAGCTAGGTGGAAGTGCAGAAGGGACCAAACAACAACAACAACAAAAATCCCAAACAAAACAGATGAAATAGGCTGCGTGCCCTCCACTAGAGTCGAGGCTGGGCGGGACGCCCCTTTCGGGGTTTGTGTTCCTGGAAGGGCAATAAGATGTGGAAAGAGCTTTGGACTGGAAGTCGGGGGCTTTCGTTTCAGATTCTTGGTCTTTGAATCAAGAGGTTGGATTCGGTAATCTCAAATAGTCTGTAGGGAATTAGGGTCTTGGTTATGCTGGGGACTGCCTCCCACCTCTTAGGTTCTTAGAATTGGAAGAGATCTGAGGGATCATCTAAATCCAGCTGTTTTTCGAATTGGCGAAATTGAGGCCTTGAGTGCGAGAGGGACCTGCTTGGTTTTACCCAGCTAGTTAATAGCAGAGCCAGGACCCTGACCTCTCTCTCTCTCATAAGCATGGACTCCATGAGGGCATTTATTATTCAGAAATAGCTTGGGAGCATTTGGACTCCTGGAAAATGGTTTAAAATGCTGGTAGCTATGACTCAGAGTTGGCTGCTTGGTGTCATTTCAAAGAGCGAGGGTTTGAGAGACGCACGGTGATTTTTGTTTTTCCGGCAGGGTTAATTTTATCAGCGTTAACCAAAACTTGCTCTGTGACCAGAGGTGGTGGTGACCTGTTATTGTAATTTGGGGAAGTAAAAGGACACTGGATTTGGACTGAGAGGGAATAGAAACTGTGATTGGTCTTACCACGAAAGCTTTACTCTCCTATCATTGACTATTCAGAAATGGTGTAGTTCTCTCAGGAGGGGGCTCTGCAATGTGGTAACTGCTGGGATTTGGGCTGGAGGGTCTCTGATCTGATATTAATACCAGCTGTGGTGTTTATGAGTCAGCCATGAATTCAGCAAACCTGTGTCATGAGTTAAAAAGACTAAAAAATGACACTCCAGATATTTTTTTTTTTAAATGATGTGGAGGATGTACTCACTCACCATCATTAAAAAAAGGGTTGGAGGTGGGGAGTCATACTTTAGTATCAATGGAGATAAATGACACTGGATTTAGGTGCAGTGGTTGGAAGGGATGAGGATTTGGGCACAATAAGACCGTTTAATTTTCAAAGGTATTATATATTGATACACACAAAAACCAAAAAGACAGCATTTTCTTAAGTTTTAAGTAAAGCATGTCTGTGAGACATATAGATGAAAGCCTCGTATTGCAGTTTTTCAGTAACTGGGTGATGTGTGGCAGGTGATAGAACAAAGAGAAAGCAACATTTTGGGTGATAATTAATGGCCACGTTTCCCAAACTTGTTTGATAAAATAGTAGGGTGGATGTTTATTAGAAATTGAGATTCCCAGATATATCCCCAAGTTGCTGCCAAATTCAGATTCAGTAGGTGTAGTAGCTTGGGGCTGCAAGTGCCTCAGATGATTCGTAGGTTCAGGTAAGTATGGACTGAGTACCTAGGTAGTGGTTGCTTATGCAAGACTTTCATTCAGAAATATGATATTCCGGGGCACCTGGGTGGCTCAGTCGTTAAGCGTCTGCCTTCGGCTCAGGTCATGATCCCAGGGTCCTGGGATCGAGCCCCACATCGGGCTCCCTGCTTGGTAGGAGGCCTGCTTCTCCCTCTCCCACTCCCCCTGCTTGTGTTCCCTCTCTTGCTGTCTCTCTCTCTGTCAAATAAATAAATAAAATCTTAAAAAAAATATTTATGATATTCCTACCACTGCAAACCACAGTGCCAGGAACCATGAGGGAAGGGAGGGAAGACAGGAATTATAAGATACAGTATTTGGAATAGGCTTTGTGTTAAAAGAACTTTGCAGTTTAGTAGAAGAGAGAGAAAACACTCAACACCAATACAAGATAGAATGTGGAATAAGGCCTTCAGAAGGTCTGCCAGTTTGTTTTTAGGAGAGCTTTCATAACTTCAGAAAGCAGGAGAGATAGAAGGACTACAGTTAAAGCATCACCACCAGAGATGATGGTAAAGGATTTTATAACCTTGACAATATGGGCACAGACTAATCAGCATGGACATCGGTCACAGACAAATTTTTTTTTTTTTTAAGTAATCTTTACTCGCAACCCTGAGGTCACAAGTCACATGTTCCACTGACTGAGCCAGCCAGGTGCCCCTGGTCATAGACAATTGATAGAGCCATCCCAGTTTGTGCCACCTGAATATAAACTCTGTTACTTTATGTATTTATTTATTTTTAAAGTTTTACCCATCCATTTGAGAGAGAGATAGCAAGAGAGAGCACGAGCAGGGAGGAGAAGGAGAAGCATGTTCCCCCCTGAGCAGGGAGCCCAACTCGGGGCTTGATCCCAGGACCCCAGGACCATAACCTGAGCTGAAGGCAGATGCTTAACCAACTGAACCACCCAGGAGCCCCTAAACTCTGTTAGTTTAAATAATAGTAATATGTAACTAGGTGCTGGTTTTTCATGATTGTCTCAGGTAATCTTAATGAGGTAGATCCTGTTTTTACAGGTGGAGAAATTGAGGCTTAGAATTAATTACGTTTCTAAAGTCACACTTCTGGTGAGTGGCAGTGAGCCATACAGTCAGACTTGTGTGCTCACTCATGGGCTTTAATCACCAGACGCCCGCATGAGTCACCAGCTAGAAGAGACATCTGATTGAACTTATCCATTCGTCCCTTTGGGCTTAATCTCACCATTGAGATTGGAGTTCAACGTGAAGGCAGACAGACCCCTATGTTCATCAAGGGATATGGGCAGTTGGGGTGCCTGGGTGGCTCAGACGGTTAAGCGTCTGCCTTCAGGTCAGGTCTCATCCCAGGGTCCTAGGATCGAGCCCTGCATCAGGCTCCATGCTCAGCGAGGAGCCTGCTTCTCCCTCTCCCTCTGCCTGCTGCTCCCCCCACTTGTGCGCTCTCTCTCTCTCTCTCCCTGTCAAATAAGTAAATAAAATCTTAAAAAAGGGAATGGACAGTAAACAGAGATATATATATACACACATACACTTACACACACACATATGTATATATGTAATCTGTTCATTCCAGAAGTGCTATAAAAAAAATAAAGGAAAGTAATCAAAGGGTTAGTGCTTGATAGGGGCAACTCTTGGGCATTGGTAGTCAGGAAAGCCAAACTCAGGAGGAAACCTTTTCACAGAGAACTGACTAATGAAGGACTGAGTCACATAGAAGGGTGTGCCCAGTAGAACAAACAGCAAATGCAAGGGTGTGGGAAGAGGCAAAGTTGTGGGTACTAGGAGTGGCAACAGGAATGAGTAAGGAGGAGATAGAAAACAGCAGGATATCTGAGAATCCAGCAAGGACCAAGTACATGGGGTCTGGTTTTATTTTCTGTTTTGAAAAGATCACTCTGGGGGCACCTGGGTGGCTCAATTGGTTGAGCAACTGCCTTCGGCTCAGGTCATGATCCTGGAGTCCCGGGATCAAGTCCTGCATTAGGCTTCCTGCTCAGCGGGGAGTCTGCTTCTCCCTCGGACTCTCCCCCCTCTCATGCTCTCTCTCTCTCTCTCATTCTCTCTTTCAAATAAATAAAATAAAATCTTGAAAAGATCACTCTGGTTGTTTTGCGGTGACTAGGATATAGAGGGCCAAGAATGAAAACTGGAGACTGGAGAACAGGCCTTCACTGTCATCTGGTAAGAGAATCAGTTGTCTTGGGCTTGGGTGTGAGTGGTGGTGGCAGTGAGAAATAGGCAGATAAAGATACACACACACACACACACAAACACACACATATTTTAAGTTTATTTTTTTGGTATTCTCTACACTCAACGTGGGTCTTGAACTCACGATCCCGAAAACAAGTTGCATGCTCTTCCAGCTGAACCAGCCAGATACCCCTATGCAGATAAAAATATATTTTAAAGGAAGTTTTCCTGTCTTGGCAGTGGACTGAATATGGATAGTCAGAAAGAAAGGACTTCTGTAAGAATGAGTCTTAGGGTTTTGATTTGTGTAGCTTTGTGAAGGGTGATACCTTTTGCTGAGATAGTGTATTATACTAATGTTGCTGTGGTAACAGATAAACCCCAGGATCTCTGACTTAACACAGTAAGTTTATGTCTTGATCTTGTAAAGTCCCAGTGGGTGCTAAGTCCCAGTGGGTGCTCAGTCCCAGTGGGTGCTCCTGATCAGTGGGGCAACAGTAATCAAAGATGGCTCCTGCTGTCTTTAGCACATGACTTCCCAAGTTCTGCATTTTTGTCTGCAGCAAGCGGGCTGAAGGCGAAAACCTGGAGGTGGATGCCTGGGAAACCTGAATGGTCTTCACATTGGTTAGAACAAAGTTCTGTGGTCACACCCTACAGCAGAGGAAGCTGGGAAACACCATGTTTTGGGTGTCCCGGGAGAAGAAGTAGATTTGATAAACACCTGACTAGTCTCACCACAGATGGACACCTCTCAGGGGAGGAGCAGTTTGAAGGGGGTGTTAGGAAGGGTTAGGAGTGAGGGAATCATCAGTATCTGGCTATTTAAAGACGTGACTGGGGGGATGGGTGAAATAGGTGATGGGGATTAAGCCATGCATTTGTTGTGATGTGCACCGAGTGATGTATGGAATTGTTGAATCACTATATTGTACACCTGAAACTGTTGTACATTAACTATATTGGAATTAAAATTAAAAAAAAAAAAAGGCAGGGGACTGGATGAGCAACTCTAGGAAGAGAGTGTAGACAGGAGATCTGAACATTGGGCATGGCAACAGTTTGAAGTTAGGGAGAGACCAGAGAGGTAGGAGGAAAATCAGGGTCCCAGAAGCCATGTGAGAAATGTGTTTCAGGAAGGAGAAAGGGTGAGGAGATCAAGAGGTACAAACTTCTAGTTATAAAGTAAATAAGTCATGGAGATGTATAGTTAATAATATTGTATGGCATACTTGAAAGTTGCTAAGAGAGTCCATCTTAAAAGTTCTCATCACAAGAAAAAAAGTTTTGTAGCTGTATGGCAATATATTTTAACTAGACTTTGGTGCTTATTTTGCAATATATATAAATATTGACTCATGTTGTACACTTGAGACTAACAATGTTATATGTCAGTCATACCTCAATAAAAAAAGAGAAAGGGATCAGTTATGGCAGATGCTGCTCTGAGAGGTCAAAAATATGAGACCCAAGAAACATGCATTGGTGTTGGCAACACGGAGGTTGTTGGTGACCTTGACAAGAGGTGACAGGATAGGAATCCTGGTTGAGCAGGATTAAGAGAGGGTGGGAAGTGAGGAAGTGAACCTAGCTTTTTTGTTGTTGTTAAGTTTTTATTTTTTATTTTTTTTAAAGATTTTATTTATTTGAGAGAGAGAGAATGTGTGCGAGCCGGGGGGGTTGGGGCAGAAAAGCAGAACCCCACTGAGCAGGGAGCAGATGTGGGACTCTATCCCAGGACTCTAGGATCATGACCTGAGCCAAAGGCAGATGGTTAACTGACTGAGCCACCCAGGCGCCCTTTTCTACGTTTTTATTTTAATTCCAGTTAGTAAACATACAGTGTTATATTAGTTTCAAATGTGCAATATAATGCTTCAACAGTTTCATACAACACATGATGCTCATCACAAGTGCGCTCCTTAATCCCCATCACTTATTTAACTCATCCCTCCACCCCCCTCCCCTCTGGTGACTATCAGTTTGTTCTTTGTAGTTATAAAGAGTCTGTTTCTTGGTTTGTCTCTCTTTTTTTCTTTTTTTGCCCTCTGCTCTTTTGTTTCTTAAATTCCACATATGAGTGAAATCATTTGTTATTTGTCTTTTTCTGACCTATTTGCTTAGCATTATACTCTGTAGCTCCATCCATGTCATTGCAAATGGCAAGATTTCATTCTTTTTTATGGCTGAATAATATTCCAGTGTATATATGTGTGTATGTATGTGTGTGTGTTGTTGTATGTATATATGTATGTACATATATACACAGATGTGGTATACACACCACATCTTTAACCATTCATCAGATGGATACTTGGGCTACTTCCGAATCTTGGCCGTCGCAAATAATAGTGCTATAAACGGGTACATATATCCCTTTGAATTAGTGTTTTTTATTTTTTGGGTAAATATCCAGTAGTGTGATTACTGGATCATAAGTTCTATTTTTAACTTTTTGAGGACCCTCCGTACTGTTTCCCACAGTGGCTGCACCAGCTTGCATTCCCACCAACAGTGCACGAGGGTTCCTTTTTCTTTTTACAACCTTGTCAACACCTGTTGTTTCTTGTGTTGATTTTAGCCATTCTGACAGGTATGAGGTGATATTGCATTGTAGTTTTGATTTGCATTTCCTGATGACAAATGATGAGCACCTTTTCATACGAATGTTGGCCATCTGGATGTCTTCTTTAGAGAAATGTCTGCTCATGTCTTCTGCCCATTTTTTATTTGGATTATTTGTTATTTGGGTGTTGAGTTTTATAGGTTCTTTATATATTTTGGATACTAACCCTTTATTGGATATGTCATTTGCAAATATCTTCTCCCATTCCATAGGTTTCCTTTTAGTTTTGTTGACTGTTTCCTTCATTGTGCAGAAGCTTTTTATTTTGATGTAGTCCCAGTAGTTTATTTTTGCTTTTGACCTATCTAGAACAAAGTTGCTACAGCTGACGTCAGAGAAATTACCGCATGTGTTCTTTTCTAGGATTTTTATGGTTGAGACTCTTTTTAAGAGCTTGTTATGAAGGAGAGAAGAAAAGTGGGGTGGAAGCTAGAGAAGGATACATGGTGGACGGTGTTTATATAAGATTGGAGAAAGTACAGGATTTATATGAAGATAGAAGTGATCCAGTAATAAAAGACAAATTGGTGTAATGGTGCATTTGCTGGGCTTTTTTTCTAGGAGCACAGGCTAAGGCGGCATACAAGAGAGCCAGGCTCTGTGTTCTGGGGCAGGGCTGCCAAGGGGAAAGACCCACATGCAAGAGAAACTACCTGAGTGCCGTGTGTCTGGTTCCAATGGAAAGACAATTCTCCCTGATTCATACCTCCCCCAGCCAAGCGGGGGGAAAAAAGCCTTGTTCAACAGTCTGCAAACATTCTTTTAGTTGAGGGGTTTAGCATTTGTTCTGGAACATGTAACACAGCAGTGTACAGAACACAACAATGTACCTTTAGTCAGTTTTTATACTTCTTGTTCTAATTCTGTTTGGAAAACAGGGTTTGAGGCTTTTAGCTTTTGTAGTGGGAGTTTCTGGTCTAAGAGATTAGCATTGTTCAGTGCTGAAAGAACATTCATCTACTGAAACATTGCTCTTCTTTCTGTTAGTAGCTGAGCATCTCTCTCCTGCCTTCGTGGTGGTGATTATCATGGCCCCATACTTTTTCTCCATACAGACCTGACTCGCCTACTGGAGAATCAGAGTCATCACATTAGCCAAATTAGCACCATGCTGTGAGGGTGTTTGTAAGTCAATTTCAAGTAAAAAAATGAAGGTGCCTAAATCTGATCATGTTTGCAGGATATCAGTATAAGAAATAACTACTACATATCTATAAAAGTAAATATTATTGTAGGAAGGTCATACACGCAGTTTTGTTTTCCACAAAAGTGTTAATGTAGACAGTTTTATTTAATTATTGCTTCTATCATAAAGAGCTGCAGCAGAAAAAGAAGCACTGACAAGGACATAGTTTCTTTACTTTAGATTTCAGGTTAAATTTGGGGGAAACCGATGTGCTATGTTAATTGAAAGGGAGATATTTGCTCTTTGGTTAGGTGGGATCCAATTTTTAACTAAAAGTTCACGAATGCTTTCCTTGCTGGCAGTCACTTATTGCCACTGGGAAATTGTCCAGTTTCCCTGGGTGAAGATGAAACAAAGAGAAACCAACTGAATCAGAAATAATGTTTTCTTAGCATGGAAAGCTGTGAAAGTTGTTGGTAATTTTTTTCTGAGAAGGCTTGAAACCTATTCACTCTGTCAAACTAGCTTGACAAAATAGCAAAGTTAGCCACAAAAGAGAATTCAAAAATTCTAAGTGAGCCTTCCAGACTTGAAGTATATTAGAATAATCGGCATCCCTAAAGAATTTTTTTTTTAAGATTTTATTTGAGGGAGAGAGAGAGAAAGAGCGAGCACAAGTGGGGGGAGGGGCAGAGGGAGAGGAACCCCTCCCCCACCTTGTGTGCTCTCTCTCTTTCAAATAAATAAAATCTTAAAAATAATTTTAAGATGGGGCACCTGGGTAACCCAGTCAGTTAAGCAGCTGACTCTTGATCTCAGCTCAGGTCTTGATCCTCAGCGTTGTGAGTTCAAGCCCCATGTTGGATTCCATGCTGGGTGTGGAGTCTACTTAAAAAAAAATTTTTTTTTTTAAATAAATGTTTAACGGTTCATTTTTGCTTGATTATAGCCTCCTTCACTGTGAGAACACTGCTGTGAGCCACTTCCTACAGTCCTTAAGGAAGCTGCCTGTCAGAGGCTTCTACACAAGTAAGTAGCAATTAGAAGTGACGCTGGCCTCTCTGTGCTTCAGTTTGCTTATCAGTACACTGGGATAAACAGCTCCTATTTCATAGGGTTGTTAGTAGAATTAAATGACCTTATATCTGTGGGGTGCTTAGAATGTCTGGCATGTAGTTATCCCTGGAGCACATCGTTTTTACTGGCTGCCTAGTATTCTGTTGAATGACTACCATTTGGTGTCGGACATGTAAGTTGTTTCTAGGCTTTTTCTACTATAGACGTTTCTGTGGTGACACATCTTAGTGCAGCTTCAGGATAAATTTGTAGAGCTAGAATTGCTGGATCAAAAGATTTATGTATTTTACAAGTTGGTATTTAGGCCAGATTGTTCTTCAAAGAAGATTTTTCCAGATTACGTGCATATGAGCAGGAGGTGCTCATGAGTACATCAGTTCCCCACACCCTCACCAAAACGGTAGATTATGAACTTTTTTGATTTTGTAAGCAGCCATTTGAACCTGTATGAAATGTCTTGTCTTTATTATCTAGATATCCTTTTTATTTGATCATACCAGGAGCCATTTTGAACTGTCCAGCGAGAGTACCTTGGGAATAAAACAGATTGGTTAATGAGAGCGAGAACGAAACGTTCACTCGGGTAGTTAATAGCAGCACATCTGGGCGCTACTTAAGGACTGGCGAGCTGGAACTTGTGGGAATCACATGAAGGAAAGAAGGGGAGCCTTAGAAATTGAGACATAATCTTGGATCTGCAGAGAAGCTGTGCTTTTATAAAGTGACAGGCCCAGCAGGGAGGTGGTCAGTAGTGGAGGGCTGTCTCCACTTACTGCTTCTTTTTGGAGAGGCAAAGTAAGCCTTTGAGAAGGCGAGACATGTCATCGAAGAAAGGGCTAGTGTGGCCGGCAGCATTCAGTAGAGCGTGATTAGTCGGTCTAGGATGGTGGCTCACTGCAATGAGGAGGGTACAACAGATCTCTTGTCACCAGATACTTCAGAAAGAGGAAAAAAAAAGTTGCTTTATGGTCAGTCTTACTTGGTCAGAGGTAGAATATTTAGTTGTGAAGTAGTAATGGTTCATTAGGAATAATTAGAAGATGAAAGAGATTAATGACATCCACACGTGGTCATTGATAGAAGAAATAGCAACACCCAGAATGTGGTGGGGGGCTGGTGATTTCGGGAGCAGGGGGGTTTCCACTCCCATTGGAAGTCAGAGGCAGTAAGAAGGGTAAGCCCTGGTTTTGTATAGGCTCCTGGGGATTCAGCTCTTGAGGTTTTGTTTTGATAACAGCATTATTGAGATATAATCCACATACCATAAAATTCATCTTTTTAAAGTGCAATTCAGTGCTTTTTAGTATATTCAGAATTGTGCAACCATCACCACTATTTAGTTTTAGAACATTTTCATTCCTCCCCCCACTCCCCAAGCTAGTAACAACACTTGACTCATTAAACTGTCACTCCCCATTTCTCCCTCCCCCCAGCCCCTGGCAACCACTAATCTACTTTATGTCTCTATAGTATGTTTCCTGTACGGTACACTTCGTGTGAATGAAATTCTACAATACGCAGCCTTTTGTGGCTGGCTTCTTTCACATCATGTTTTCAAGGTTCATGTTGTATCATGTGTCAGTACTTCATTCCTTTGTGTCATCAAATAATATTCCATTGTATGGACACACATTTTATTTATCCATTCCCCAGTTGATGGACATTTGGGTTGTTTCTACTTTTTGGCTGCTATTGAACATTCTTGTACAAGTTTTTGTGTAGGTGTAGGTTTCATTTCTCTCAGAAATATCCCTAGTAGCAGAATTGCTGGGTCATAATTGTAATTTTATGTATAACATTTTGAGGAACTGACAAACTGTTTTACAAAGTGGCTGGCCCATTTTGCAGTCCCACCAGCAGTGTATGAGTGTTCTACTTTCTCTACGTCCTTGCCAACACTTGTCTTTTTGATTATAACCATCCTAGTGGGTATGAAGTGGTCCCTCACTGTAGTTTTGATTTGCATTTCCCTGATTATTAATGATGTTGTATTGGTTTGCTGTGGCTGCTCTAACAAAGTACCACAGACTGAGTGGCTTAAATAGTAGAAACGTACTCAGGTTGGAGACTAGAGACCTGAGATCAAGGTGTCACAGGGCTGCTTCCTTCTGAGGGTTGGGAGGGAGAATCTGTTCCATGCCTCTGGTCTAGCTCCTAATGGTTTGCTGGCAGTCTTTGGCTCATAGAAGCATCACTCTGTTCTCTGCCTTCATCTTCACATGGCGTTCTCTTCATAAGCATGTCTGTCTCCAAATTTTCTCTTTTCAAAAGGACACCAGTCATATCGGATTAGGGCCCACCATGATGACCATATTTTATCTTGTTTACCTTTTTTTTTTAAGACTTTATTTATTTGGGGCGCCCGGGTGGCTCAGATGGTTAAGTGTCTGCCTTCGGCTCAGGTCATGATCCCAGGGTCCTGGGATCGAGTCCCACATCGGGCTCCTTGCTCAGCGGGGAGTCTGCTTCTCCCTCTCCCTCTGCTTGTTCTCTCTCTGTCTCTCTCACAAATGAATAAATAAAATCTTAAAAAAAAAAAAAGACTTTATTTATTTGACAGAGATAGCAAGAGCAGGAACACAAGCAGGAGGAGTGGGAGAGGGAGAAGCAGGCTTCCCACTGAGCAGGGAGCCTGATGTGGGACTTGATCCCAGGGACCTGAGCCGAAGGCAGACACTTAACAACTGACCCATCCAGGCACCCCTATATTTTTTACTTCTCTAGAGACCCTATATCCAAGTAAGGTCACATTCAGGGTACTGAGAGCTAGGACTCAGCATGTGAATTCTGGGGGGACACAGTTCAACCCATAATAGATGTTGAGCATCTTTTCATGTGCTTACTGGCCATTTGTATATCCTCTTTGGAGAAATGTCTATTCAGGTCCTGTGTATATTTTTAAAAATGGGTTGGGGTGCCTGGGTGCCTCAGTTGGTTAAGCGGCTGCCTTCAGCTCAGGTCATGATCCTGGAGTCCCAGGATCGAGTCCCACATCGGGCTCCCTGCTCCGCGGGAAGCCTGCTTCTCTCTCTGACCCTCCCCCCTCTCATGCTCTCTCTCTCTCTCAAATAAATAAATAAATAAAATCTTTTAAAAAATGGGTTGTCTTTATTATTGAATTGTAAGAGCTTATGGGAATTTGCATTTGAGTATACTCGTGTCTAGTCAGAATTGGGTCTGGATTGTAAAAGTAAGGTCAGAGAGTCCTGGGTGAGAAATGGTGCCTGATTCCCAGTCCTGGACCTGGTGGTAGCCAGCCTGGCACCCTTGATCAGTTTCTTGACCTCTTTGTGATTCAGTCAGTGTTTTCGTCTTAAATTCTCTGGCTGTGGTGGCAGTTGAGGTGCATCATAGTTTCATAGGAAAGATGCTTGTCCCTTGGGTGCCTGGGTGGCTCAGTCGTTAAGCATCTGCCTTTTGCTCGGGTCAGGATCCCGGGGTCCTGGGATTGAGCCCTGCATCAGGCTCCCTGCTCCACGGAGAGTCTGCTTCTCCCTCTCCCTCTACTGCTTCCCCTGCTTGTTCTCTCTTTCTCTCTCTACCTGTCAAATAAATAAAATCTAAAAAAAAATTTTTAAAAATGTCCCTTACTTATTGGGAGAATTTGGAGACAGAAGGGTCTTAATAGTGACTTAAGGTTGCACCTGCCTATCAAAGATGCACTGATGTTTCCTAGACCTCATTTTAGTGCTGTTTGCATGACTCATCCCTGTCCCTTCTCCTAATCTCAGAATTTTCCTGTTTTTTGTTACAGATGCCAGAAGAGTCCACACTGCCCCTGCTCGAACCTTGTCTCTGCTGCGTCCCCTGCCCGTTCTGTTGGTGACAGGTGGCGGGTATGCGGGTTACCGGCAGTATGAGAAGTACAGGGAGCGAGAGCTGGAGAAACTGGGGTTGGAGATCCCACCCAAACTTGCTGGTCACTGGGAGGTAGGACAAAGGTGGAACCCCCTTGAGTTCTCATTTAGCACAACTGTGTCACTTTTTTAAATTGCCGCAAAGTTGAAATGTTTGAAAAAATGAAATGTGCTTTTTTGGAGCTCATGTCTCCAGTGGGTTTTTGGCCAGACACAGACGTTATGCCTTTGGTGTCATGCTGGGCTTCCTTTCTGTGTCCAGACCTACGCCTGGTCTCCCCAAGGGCTCTGACAAGCAATTACCTGCTGTTGAAATCCTCAGAGTTCATGCCTCATGTTGGGGCTGGCATCCTAGTCATTCATGCCCTGCTCTGACTGAGGATAAGCTAAAATGGTTGGACTTTTGTGATGTGGATAAGTTCTTACCAGGAACCAGACTGAAATAATCAAACTGCTTTGTTGTTATTGCTCAAAATGCTTCCCCCACAACAGGGCCACACAGTAGGGGCAGGCTTAAATGTTATTGAACCATGCGTGACGTACAATGAACTGTCTTATTCAGTTGTGCTCCAGTGGCCCAGGATGATACCCAACTCAGAGTAGACATTCAGTAAATGTTGAAATTGAATATTAAGGTGTAAATTTAAAAAATGCCTTCTTTTCAGCCATAGTGTAACAAATGAAGAATCTGAAACATCAGTAGATCTCATAGCCTGGGCAAAAGGAGGGGGGAGGTGAAAGAGACTTGCTGGAATTTGGAATGATGTGTTTGGGTTTCTTCACGAACCTCGCCGTATCAGTAATCCAGCTCAGCTGAATCCTCTGGCCAGGGCATGTCGGTCCTGAAGGCGAGTCCCAACCATGTCCCTCAATAGCTGTGTGAACTTGAATATGTCACTTGCTGTATGCTATAAATAGTATAAACAACTCTAAGGCAGGTTGGATTGGAACCCATCTGAGATTCCTTCTAGCTGTAGCATAGTTGATCTAGGAATATTTGTTGGCATTGGCATTACATGCTACATTATAGGCTTCCTCCCAAAATCCTGTTTTGAATTTTGGTTTTGACCCTCTTCCTCCAGTAGAATCCAGTGTAAAGATTTCATCTGATTTCCAACAGTCCTATAAAACTGTGACTTAGTCAGCTGGCCATACAGATCCAGATGTGGCTATTACGCTAAGAGATACTTTTTTAAAGATTTTATTTATTTATTTGACAGAAAGAGAGCACAAGTAGGCAGAGAGGCAGGCGGAGGGGGAGGGAGAAGCAGGCTAACCTCTGAGCAGGGAGCCCAACGCTGGGCTCGATGCTCGATCCCACCTGAGCTGAAGGCAGCCACTTAACTGACTGAGCCACCCAGCCACCCCCAGATACCTTTTTGCTTGCCTGTGTATAGCTACCCTTTTTTTTGGCCTGTTCATACATCTTGGACTTTATAGTAACCTCAGACCAAGAAAGAAAAAAGGCTTTTTGTTTTCTGGTAGTATATGACAAAATTCTTTTGGTGAAGGATAATTGTGTAGTATGTGAGTCACACTTTTTAAAATTTGCTGTACTCTGTTTCCCATGACATTGGTGGTTTCCTCTGTAAATATGCCTTTTCCTTTAGGCTAATAAAGTACTTGTTAGACTGTGATCATATGACCCCACTCAGGTGTTAGACCCAAGGTGGCTTCTCTCTGACCCCATACATTTGCAGGCTGAGTCACCCCGTGACAAGCTCACATGCTTTCAGCAAATTCCCACCCATTTCAAAGGTCTTCCAATAGAACCTACATTTGGAAGAAATCTGTGACTTCCAAAATCATAAAAGACCAATGTCAGTATTTTTTTTAGCATTCACCATTTCTATAATTAGGATTACTGCCATGTAGGAGTCAATACCTGAAAGATGACCATTTGTAAAGAGGACAGGGTTGATTGGCTTATAAATTCTAGGGCCTGGACAGTGACAGAACACTGGATCCGAGTGGCCCAGCGCAGCGTGAAATCTGAAGCCCCTGTTGGTTAAGAGCTGGGTTTCAGTTAGATACTGTTCTTTTGGTTGAGTAAAATGGCCACAGGACTGCTGGATTTCCAGGCAGGATGCCAGTATTTCACTTTATGAAGGGGAAATGGTCTGGACTCCAAGTAGACATTGTAGGATTTCAGAGGTAACGTTGGTCATGAGAAGGGGGAGTGCTGACTGGCAGTCGCAGACCGGATCCTAGTCCCGCCCCTGCCCCACCTCATCACTGTCATCTCATGAGAAATCATCTGGTCGCTCATCAGAATTGTTGGGGAGCTTTAAAAACCGTGGGTTCTGGGACGCCTGGGTGGCTCAGTTGTTAAGCATCTGCCTTCGGCTCAGGTCATGATCCCAGGGTCCTGGGATTGAGCCCTGCATCGGGCATCGGGCTCCCTGCTCCGCGGGAAGCCTGCTTCTCTCTCTCCCACTCCCCCTGCTTGTGTTCCCTCTCTCGCTGTGTCTCTCTCTGTCAAATAGATAAATAAAATCTCTTTAAAAAAAAAACAAAAAAACTATGGATTCTTTGATCTCACCCCTGGAGATTTAGAAAGTTTGGGCAAGGCTCAAGATCTTTGTTTTTAAAAAGTCCCTTCAGTGATTCTGATGCTAAGCCACATTTAGGAACCATGGGCAGATGACTGTAAGGTTCCCTTCAGGGCTCTGTTTTTAAGTGGCAAATGAAAACTTCTGGTAATTTTGCTGGAATATAATCTCTTCATATCCCTGGGTCAAGTCTGGCATCTCTAGAGTTGAAAGAGGACAGGCTGGTACTTATGCCAAGATGAGGCTCTGGGGCCCTTTAAGAAGTTATACCCATATTCTTTCCTTTATTTCAATTTAAGTCCGCCCTTCCTCCTTCCCTCCTTTTCTCCCTCCCTCCCTTCCTGAACCCTCCCTCCTCCCTTGCTTTCCCTCCCCTCCCCCTTCCCTTCCCTCTTCCCTTCCCCCTTCACTTCCCTTCCCAACAGTATAGAAGAACTTCATAATCTCCAAAATCTGTTCCACCTCACTCACTGCAAGTTCCACTCGGGGATGTGGGGAGAGGGCACAGCTCTCGCAGAGGGGCACCGGGGAGGTGGGTGTCGGGCATGGTGTAAGGCTTGAGCTCAGCTGCAGTACCTGGGCGAGTTGTTTTATCTTCCTGGGTTCGTTCTTTTTTTCTTTTTTAAAAGATTTTATTTATTTGAGAGTGAGAGAGAGATCATGAGTAGCAGGGAATAGGGAGCCTGACGTGGGATTCGATTCCAGGACCCCAAGATCATGACCTGAGCCGAAGGCAGGTGCTTAATTGACTGAGCCACCCAGGCACCCACTGGGTTCTGTTTTTATACATTTAAGAAAATGTTTCTAAGATCTTTGCCTGCTCTAAGAGTCATGTTCTTTTCATGGTAGGGAAAAAAGCTCAGGCAGTTGGCTGAGTAGAAATGAAACTTATGTGTTTGCTTGATGGGATGAAGGGAATTCTGTAACTAGCAGCAAAGTTAGTAGCCAGTTGAGAGTGTTCAGAAGCATCCAGGTTCCAGCAGCTCTGCTCTGTCTCTCTTTATGTATATATGGCATCACTTTCCCCAATGGGGAAATAGCTTTGTCATTTATCTACTTATAAAGATTTAATGTTCATTTTTTAAAAATTAGAAAGTGTTACAAAATATGACAACGAAACAGGGGTGACCCAGGGTCCTACGACGCACAGGAAACCACAGTTCACATTTTGGGGAACTTGACCCTTCCAGGCTTTTGGGTATTTAGGAATAAGTATTGTTAATTTTTATTTTAAATGAGATAGTTTTAAAATTTTTAAATAAAACACAATCATGAACAAATTCAAATACTAACAAAGGGTTTTACATATAAAGAGGTCTTCCACTCTCTGCCCCTTCTACTGATCCCATTTCCACTCTCCAGAAGCAGAAAAGCATTTTTATTTATTTATTTATTTTTAAAATTTTATTTATTTATTTGACAGAGAGAGACACAGGGAGAGAGGGAACACAAGCAGGGGGGAGTGGGAGAGGGAGAAGCAGGCTTCCCGCGGAGCAGGGAGCCCGATACGGGGCTTGATCCCAGGACCCTGGGATAATGACCTGAGCCGAAGGCAGGCGCTTAACAACTGAGCCACCCAAGCACCCTTCAGACAAGCATTTTTAACATTAGTGTATCTTTCCAGAATGTCTCTACTTACATATTTTTTGGCTATTCAAAGGCAATTTAATTTTTTCAGTTTTATTGAGAAATAATTGACATACATCGCTATGTAAGTTTAAGGTATCAAGCATGATGGTTTGATTTACATATATTGTGAAATGATTGCCAGAATAGATTCAGCTAACATCCATCATCTCTGTAGATACAATTTTAAAAAAAGAAGAAAGGAACAAAGAAAAATATTTTCTCTTATGTGAGAACTCTTAGGATTACCTCGCTTTATTTTCTTGTGTGATAGCCATGATAGCTACAGGCGTCATGTTGTACATTCCATCCCTAGAACTTATTTCTCTTGTAACTACAAGTTTGTACTTTTTGACCTTCTAATTCCCTGTCTCCCCCCCACTCCCTCGAGTCTGATCTTTTCCTCCGAGTTTCGTTTTTTCTTTTTCTTTTTTTTATCTTTTGTTTTTTTAGATTCCGCATATAAATGAAATCATGCAGTATTTGTCTTTCTCTGACTTAATTCACTTAGCATAAGGACTTCAGGGTTCATCCATGCTGTTGCAAGTGTAGGATTTCCTCATTTTTTTCTGGCTGAATAATATATTCTATTGTATGTGTATACGTATATACATATATATACACACAATTTGTTTATCTCTTGGACATTTAGGTTGTTTCCATGTCTTGGCCATTGTAAATTATGCTGCTGTGATGATTTAAGTTTTTTTTTTTTTTTTAAGATTTTTATTTGACAGAGAGAGCACAAGCAGGGGGAGCAGGAGAGGGAGAAGCAGGCTTCCCACTGAGCAGGGAGCCCAGTGTGGGGCTCGATCCTGGGACTCTGGGATCATGATCTGAGCCAAAGGCAGATGTTTAACTGAACGAGCCACCCAGGTGCCCCTCGTTGTGTTGTTTTTTTTAAGGTTTTATTTATTTATATGACAGAGAGAGAGACAGTGAGAGAGGGAACACAAGCAAGGGAAGTGGGAGAGGGAGCAGCGGGCTTCCTGTAGAGCAGGGAGCCTGATGCGGGGCTGGATCCCAGGACCCGGGGATCATGACCTGAGCCGAAGGCAGAGGCTTAACGACTGAGCCACCCAGGTGCCCCTCATTGTTGGTTTTTTAATTGAAATACACTATTATATTAGTTTCAGATGTACAGCATGCTTTGACATTTATGTACATTACAAAATGAGCACCTGATAAGTTACCATCTGTCACCATAAAAATTATTACGTTATTGACTCTGTTCCCTAGGCTGTACTTTACATCCCTATTACTTATTTATTTTATTATTGGAAGTTTGTACCTCTTAATTCCCTTCACCTATTGCACCTATCCCCCAAGTCTCCTATCCTCTGGCAACCACTATTTTGTTCTCTGTATTTATGTCTGTTTCCTTTTTTTTTTTTTTTAAGATTTTATTTGAGAAAGAGAGAAGGAGAGTGCACGCGTGCACAAGTTGGGGAGGGGGAGAGGGAGAGGGACAAGCAGGCTTCCCGCTGAGCCGGGAGCCTGATGCGGGACTCGATCCCAGGACCCCGAGTTCATAACCTGAGCCGAAGTCAGATGTTCAACCGACTGAGCCGCCCAAGTGCCACAGTCTGTTTCCGTTTTGCTTTCTTCTGGTTTTTAGATTCTATATATAAGTGAAATCATACAGTATTTGTCTTTATTTCACTTAGCATAGTACCTTGCATGTGCATCCATGTTGTCACAAATGGCAAGATTTCATTCTTTTTTGTGGCTGAATAAGATTTCACTGTGTGTTTACACTACATCTTCTTTATCTGTTCATTTATCTGTGGACACTTAGGTGTTCCTATGGAAGCCATATCTTGGTTATCCTAAGTACTGCTGCAGTGAACATAGGGGTGCATGTATCTTTTTGAATTAGTATTTTTGTTTTATTCAGATAAATACCCAGGAGTGGAATTGCTGGTTGTATGGCAGTTCTGTTTTTAATTTGAGGAATCCTCAGACTGATTTCCACAGTAACTGCACCAATTTACATTTCCACCAGTAGTGCATGAGGGTTCCCTTTTTTCCACATCCTTGCCAATACTTATTTCTTATCTTTTTGATACTAGCCATTCTGACAGGTGTGAGGTGATATCGAGTTGTGGTTTTGATTTGCATGTCCCTGATGATTAATGATGTTAATTTCTGCCCATTTTTTAATTGATTGATTTTTGGGGTGTTGAGTTGTAAGAATTCTTTATGTATTTTGGATATTAACCCCTTATCAGATGTATCATTTGCAAATATCTTCTCCCATTCAGTAGGTTGCCTTTTCTTTCGATGGTTTCCTTTGCTATGCAAAAGCTTTTTAGTTTGATGTAGTCCAATTGTTTAACTTTGCTTTTGTTGCCCTGGCCTGAGGAGACCGATTCAAAAAAATATTGCCAAGATCAACATCTAAGAGTTTATGCCTGTAGGTCTTACCTTTAGGACTTTAATTCATTTTGAGTTTAATTTTGTATACAGTGTGATCAAGTGGACTGATTTCGTTCTTTTGCATATGGCTGTGTAGTTTTTCCAGCACTATTTAAAGAGATGGTCTTTTCTCCATTATATGTTCTTACCTCCTTTTATTGTAGATGAATCGACTGTGTAAGTGTGGGTTTATTTCTGGACTCTATTCTGTTCCATTCATTTATATGTCAGTTCATTGGTTTTTTTTTTTTTTTTTTTTTTAAGATTTTATTTATTTAACTAACAGAGAGAGAGACAGCGAGGGAACACAAGCAGTGGGAGTGGGAGAGGAAGAAGCAGGCTTCCCGCGGAACGGGGAGCCCGATGCGGGGCTCGATCCCAGGACCCTGGGATCATGACCTGAGCTGAAGGCAGTCGCTTAACCAACTGAGCCACCCAGGCGCCTCATTGGGGTTTTTTAATATATGTACTTGTGCAATCACTACCACACTCAAGATAGGGAACATGTGCCTCTTTGTAGTCAGTATCCACCTCTGCTTCCAAGGCAATCACTGATCAGCTTTCTGTCACTCTGAATTATATTTGTCTTTCAAGAAATTTTAATGAATGGGATATACTCTTGTTTATGTGGTTTATTTCACAGCATGAAGTGGAGATCCATCCATGTTATTGTATTTATGGGATTTCATTCCTTTTTATTGCTGACTAGTACCTTAATGGGTGGAGATAGCCCAAATTATTATTATTATTTTTTTAAGATTTTATTTATTTATTTGAGAGAGAGAGAGAGAGAGAGAGAAACAGTATGAGAGGGGAGAAGGTCAGAGGGAGAAGCAGGCTCCCCGCTGAGCCGGGAGCCTGATGTGGGACTCGATCCCAGGACCCCGGGATCATGACCTGAGCCGAAGGCAGTCGCTTAACCAACTGAGCCACCCAGGCGCCCAGCCCAAATTATTTTTAATTCTTCTTCTTTTGGTGGACATTTGGGTTGTTTGCAGCTTTTGGCTATTTGTGTATGTCTTTATATGGGCATTTTTTTTTTTCATTTCCCTTGTGTAAATACCTAAAAGTACAATTACTTGGTCATAGGTAGGTGTGTATTTAACTTCATAAGAAACTACAAAACTATTTTGAAAGTAGCTGTACCACTTTGTATTCCCATTAGCAATGTATGAGAATTTCTGTGATTTTGCTAAATTCGCTTATTCTAGGAGCTTTTTGGTAGAGATTTTCATTGTAGATTCACTACTTTTCATTTTAGAAGTTACATTTTACAAGTGGTTCTTTTTTATGTCTTCTCTTTCTCTCCTTAGGCTCATTTTCCTACAAGTCCTTGAGCATATTGTGCTTGTTTATATAGCTGTCTCAATTTCCAAATTTCATCATCCTCTGTTGTTTCTGGGTCTCCTTCTATTGACTGATCTTTCCCCCTTCCTGGTTGTTCCTTCTTCACATGTTTAGTGATTTTGATTCAGTGCTATACATTGTGAGCTTTACTTTGTTGAATGCCGGATTTTGTTGTTTTCTATCAAACACTGATAGATTTTATTCTGGTAGGCCGTTGACATTATTTGTGGATCACTTTGATCCGTTTAGGCTTGCTTTGATGCTTTGTTAGGATAAATTTACCATAGCCTTTACTGTGGACTGGTGTAGCCCTACTGCTGTACTAAACTATGACCCTTCTGGGCAGTCTCCTAAATGCTGAGAGCATTCAGTGAGTACTTTCCATCTAGCTGGTTGCAATGCCAATGTCTCCTGTCCTGTGTGAGCTCTGGGAATTGTTTGGCTTACAGCTCTCTGATCATTCTTTGTGAGTCTCATGGAATTTAACCCTAGATACACATGGCTTGTTCCTCAGCCAGAGACTCCACGGAACCCCTCTGTAGATTTATGGAGTTCTTGTCCTTTGTTTTTGTTTTTTTTTTTTAAGATTTTATTTATTTGAGAGAGAGAGCACAAGCAGGGGAAGCGGCAGGGAGAAGCAGGCTCCCCATGGAGTAAGGAGCCCAATGTGGGGCTTGATCCCAGGACCCCAGGATCATGACCTGAGCTGAAGGCAGACGCTTAACCGACTGAGCCACCCAGGCGCCCCTTAATGGAATTCTTCTCTGCATAGCTCCTTCCTTTCTGGTTCTCCACCTTAGAGAACCTAGCTTTTTATTGATGTAGTCACTTGGGTTTTTTTTTTAAAGATTTTATTTATTTATTTGACAGAGAGAGACACAGCAAGAGAGGGAACATAAGCAGGGGGAGTGGGAGAAGGAGAAGCAGGCTTCCCATTGAGCAGGGAGCCCGATGCGGGGCTCGATCCCAGAACCCTGGGATCATGACCTGAGCCGAAGGCAGACGCTTAACGACTGAGCTACCCAGGTGCCCGTCACTTGGGTTTCATTACAAATAAGCAGAACTCATTTCAGCAGAGACACTTGGAGGGGTTTGTTTTTATCCTTAAAGGGTTCTAGAACCAATTCCAATGTGTGTGCTTGCAGGGTGCGGGGTTGTGTTTCACTACACCAACAAGCAGTGCTCTTGACACCAACCGGGTGTCCTACAATTTAACTCACTTCTGACATGGTCTGCCCAGAGATTGCATCAGATTTTACAAGTTAAGGGCAAAAGTCCTACAAGACTCTCGTCCGTTCCCCCCCTTCAGATGCCATCAAAAGTTGTCACTTGTGCCTCTGACTGACTGGCTATCAATTGGAGGTTCCAACCACCCCCTCTTTGAGTTACAGGTTAAGAACTCAGTCCTATAAGACTGACTCCCTGACTCCCTTCAGATGCTAATTGCAAGTCCAGGTGCTTCTGATTGAATGGCTGTAAATCACAGGTTTCCACAACCTTCTTCTTAGGTTCAGCTAATTTGCTAGAGCAGCTCATGGGGCTCAGAGAAACATTCTGGTTGCTAGATTACCAGTTTAGTACAAAGGATATTAAAGGATACCAATCAACAGCCCAATAAAGAGATACTTAGGTTGAGGTCCCGAACAAAGGAACTTCTGCTCTCACAGAGTTTGTGGCTGTGCACAGTGGCGCGTAGAAGCCTTCTGGTTCCCCAGCCTGGAAGCACTCTGAACCCCATCTTTTGTTGGGGTTTTTATGGAGGCTTCTCTGTGCCACTAATGTGCCACACATTACACAGGCATGAGTGATTAATTAAACCATTGGTCAATGGTGATTGATTCATCCTCCAGTCTCCCCCCCCACCCCAGGTCAGGGGGTGGGACTGAAAACTCCCCCTCTTCTTTTGTGGTCGGTTCCCTATCCTTACAGGATTTCCAAAAGTCACCTCATTAACATAAATCCAGTAGTGATGGAAAGGGAGTTGTTATGAATAACAAGACACCCATTTCACCTTTATGGCTGTCAAGTGATTGTAGGAGCTGAGGACAAAAGACCACACAGTATAACAAAAGATGCTCCCATTTGTCACTCCAAGGGTTTTGGGAACTGTGAGCCAGGAACCATGACCAGTTATTTATGAGAAATACATTTTGCCCAAATGAATGAACAAATATATATTTTTTACAAATTACAATATTACAATTACATATCAGGAATGACTGCTTATAGAAGCTGTCACCACCATTTAAGGCTCCCGTGCCCCTTTGCTGTAGTGATAAGGCACTGGCTGACCTTCTTCCCCTGTGCTTTGAGTTCAGCCAGAGCCCCATTCCGTCCCTATGCTGCAGCCATCCAGCACGTCCTTTACATGTGTACCAGTGATTTCATTTTCCTCACTGGCTGAGAAAAGTTTTGGGAGGAAAGGAGAGGTCACAGGTCACATTGACATGAAACTGATGATCCATCATCTCTGGGGACTGCAGCTCGAGGAGAGGGCTGTGGAGATCACCCTTTCTCGCCTTGCTTCTGTTGTACACTGTGTGTCCTCATCGCCTCTACCCTGTGTGTGTGTGGGGGGGGGGCTTTGTGTTGGTCCATGTGCTCTCCCCCAAACCTCTCTGGCATCTTTCCCTTCTCACCTTCTCCTGAGTCATTTTGCTGTTTTTTTCTGACTAATGGCACCCTCTCTTCCTCTCCTCACAGAAACCATTCCAAAATGTTTTGGTGTTCTGTACTTACCCATAGTCTTGGTCTCTTTATCCCCCCCCCCTTTTTTTTTTCACACTTACAATAAACTGGACTGTCTCAGCCAAAATACCATGGACTGGAGTGGTTTAAACAGTAGAAATTTACTCTCTCACCATTTTGAGTGCTGGGAAGTCTGAGATCAGGGTGGTAGCGTGGTCAGGTTCTGATGTGAGCCCTCCTCGTGGCTTGTAGACTGTGTCCTCACGAGCCACAGAGCAAGAACGAGTTCTCCCCTGTCTCTGATAAGGGCACTAATCGAATCGGAAGGGCTCTGACCTCATGACCTAATTCTCTCCCAGAGGCCCCACCTCCAGATGCCTTCACTCTGAGAGTTAGGACTTCAACATAGGAATTTGGGTGGGAGACACATAAAATTTACCATTTTAACCACTTCTCAGTGTACACAATTCACTGGTATTAAGTACATTCATAATGCATTTCCATTACCTCTGTCTATTTCTAGAACTTTTTCATTGTCCCAAACAAACTTTGTAGTCACTAAACAATACTGCTGTTTTTTTCTCCTGCCCCCAGCCTCCACAGCCCTTAGTCACCACCGTTTCTGTCTCTGTGAATTTGCCTATTCTGGGTACTTCATGTAAGTGGAATCATAAAAACATTTGCCCTATGTTTTTTAAGAGATATCCGTGTTGTAGCATCCATTGGAGTTTCATTTCTTTTTAAGGTTGAATAATTTTCCATTGTATGGATGAATACTACATTTTGTTTATCCATTCATCTGTTGATAGATAGTGGGTTGTTTCTACTGGGTTGTTGGCTATTGTGAATAGTGCTGCTGTGAACACTGGGTATACAATTACCTGCTTGAGTCATTGCTCTCAGCTCTTTTGGGTATATACCTAGGAGTAGAATTGCTGAATCATATGGTAATAAGTGTTTAACTTTTATTTTTATTTTTTTTTTTAAGGATTTTATTTATTCATGAGAGGCAGAGAGAGGCAGAGGGAGAAGTAGGCTCCCAAGGAGCAAGGAGCTAGATGCGGAACTCGATCCCAGGACCCCGGGATCATGACCTGAGCCGAAGGGAGACGCTTAACCATCTGAGCCACCCAGGCACCCAAGTTTTTAACTTTTGGAGGGATTGCCAGACTTTCCCACAGTGGCCGTACCATTTTACATTTCCACTAGCAGTGCAGGAGGATTCCAGTTTCTCCACATCCTCACCAACACTTACTCACTTTTGATGATAGCTATTTTAATGGCTGTGAGGTGGAATCTCAGTGTTGTTTTGATTTGCATTCCCTAATGATTAATGATGTGCATCTTTTTCATGTGCTTATTGACTATATAGCTTCTTTGAAGAAATGTTTATTCAAGTCCTTTGCTCATTTTTACATTGGGTGGTTGGTTTTTTGTTGTTGAGTTATAGGAGTTCTTTGTATATTCTGGATATTAGACCCTTACCAGATATATGTATCTGCAGATATTTTCTCCTGCAGATTGTATTTTCACTCTCTTAATAGTATGTTTTGATAGACAAAAGTTTTTAATTTTGATGAAGTTTAGTTTATCTATTTTTACATTTATTGCCTTTGTTTTTGGTGTCCTATCCAAGAAGTCATTGCTGAATCCAATATTATGAAGATTTTTTTCCTGTTTTCTTCTAAGAAAAATTTTAGGTCTTATGTTTAGGTTTTTGCTACACAAGGTGTTTTTTAATGGTGTAAGGTAAGGGTCCAATTTCATTCTTTTGCATGCGGTTATCAGTTTTCTCAGCACCATTTGTTGGAAAGACTGTCCTTTCCCCATTGGATGGCCACGGTGCCCTCGTGCAAATCTATCTCCTATTTTATTTTATTTTGTTTTATTTTAGAGAGAGAGCAAGTGCGAATTGGGGGGCAGAGGGAGGGGAAGAGAGAATCTTAAACGGGCTCCATGCTTAGTGGGGAGCCTGATGTGGGGCTCAATCTCATGACTCTGAGATATGACGTGAGCCAAAATCAAGAGTCGGTTCCTTAACCAGCTGAGTCACCCAGGCGACCCTCTCCTTCTCTTTTAAATGACAGAGATTATAACACTATGAGAGAATGTTGGAAAACAGGGAGAACAGTCATGATTCCCTCTCCTTCCCACTATATGACTGTGAGTGCATACTCTTGGGCTTTATTTTTCATACATTCACTTACTGTCTCTCTGTAAGTGATTATACCTATTTTGTGTCATGCCTTTTTACCTATATGCATTGCTAAATGTGATGATTCTGCAAGGCTGCATGAAAGTACTCTAAGTGGCTCAGTGCTACCACAGTGGATCGTGGTGCACCAGTAGGTTTTGCCATTGTGAATTGCGTCGTAGAGCACATCTTCGCACATCGGCTTTTTCATTAGGGCGAATGCCTAGGTATAGAATTGCTCTCTGAAAGGGTATGGATGCTTACCATGGTTTGCGGTGTGTGTGTGCCTTCTAAAATTGTACCCATTTGTAGTTGGCATTGTTGAGTACATGATACACTGGGTATTAGCAAAACAAAAGTTGTCATAGACGAACATGATTCCCTTTGTATTCACTCATTCATTCAACGAATCTTTGTGTTCCATCTATACATCTATATGCCAGACCCTGCTGAGATCCTGGGGATCCACTAGTGAGTAGAACCAGAGCTTCTGTCCTCAGAGATCTTCCCTTATTAGTGGGTGAGACAAAGAAGAAACAAATGGACACATGGACATGTCCAGTGGTTGAAATGCTATGGAGAAGGCTTAAAGAGGTGATGGGCACAGATGTCTGGGCTAGGGTAGAGCGAGGCTGGGACTGAGGCATTCAGGGAAGGAAGGAAGGTGTATCTCTCAGTATCACCTGAATGGCGACTGAAGGAGCAGAGAGGTGAGCCAAGGGGCAGCTGAGAGGAGAGCAGTCCAGGCACAGTCTTGAGATGGACAGAGGGTGCTTGAGCCCTTGTGGCTGGAGGTGCAGAGGGCAGAGAGGAAGGTAGACTCCGATCCTGTCCTCTGAGTGAGGGTTGACTGATCCGTGTTCCGATTCGGTCGCTCTGGCTGCTGTGGAGATTGCGGGAGGGCTGGGATGGAGGCAGGGGGGCTGGGGGGAGGCTCTGATAGTATCCCAGCAAGAGAAGGTGGTGGCTTGGGTCAGAGTGGGAGCTGGGGGTGGGGGAAGGGCTTGATTCTGGGTGTGTTTGGAGGGGAGAGTGAACAGGATGCACTGAGGGATTCGTTTGGGGGAGGTGGGAAAGGATTCAGGATTTCTGACTTGAGCAGATGGAGGGGTGGAATAGCTCTTCACATAGAGCTGTGGAAAAAACAGGGAACAGCTAGACTCTGGTATGCTAATTCAAGTTGTAACTTGCTTTTCTTTAAATGCAGGTCAACTTCAGCATTTTTCTCCGTTTGTTCTCTGTTTATACTGGCTCAGAGTATTTGTAAATTTAACATTTACACTGAATGGCATGGAACGAGGAATCCATACTCTTCCAGAAACAGGGCTCCCAGCCTTGTCAAACCACGAAGACGCCCTGCCCTTAGAGCAGGAGCCAAGGTAGTCAGAGGTCCGGGAGTACAGCTGCTTCCAGGAGTTTCTTTCCAGGATGTCCTGGAAAAGCTCTGGGTTTGTGGTCAAAGTGCCTGTTCAGTTAGGCTGCCCAGGCCTGGTGTTTGGCCTTAGAAAGGAGGGTGGTTGACACGGGTCTCTGCAGAGAGCTGGCTTTGAGTGAACAGCACAGGGGATAGAAGCCCGCCAGGTGTGCCTGGAGCTGTCACACGTTCTCAGTTTGTGTGGCAGTTGTGACTCCATATATGCTCTTTTTGTGTCCTGTCAAAAAGGGAACCAAAACCTTCACAGGCACTTCTTAACAAGGGGGGTGGAAGGTATGTCGCATCTATAAACCTAAAGTTAGCAGGTGACATCGGACGTCAGGTGTGTGTGTGGGGGGGTGGCAGCCTGCTGACTCCAGGGTTTCCTGTGAACACCTAGGTGATTTGAGCTCCACGCAGGATGACATCCGGTGACAGGCTCCCTTCAGTCTCTAGCATTTCCAAGGTGTCCTTTCTTCCGTGACTACTAGACCTGAGGACAGAGATGCGTGTGGTGGGAAAACGGGCCTGATGGACATGGTGGGCCCTTTGGGGAGGAAGCAGTCCTCCTGTCCCTCTTCCTGCCGGCCTCTGACATGGCTCCATGGAGAGGGGTGGGCCTGTGTGATTGGCAGCTGGCCTCTCCTGTCAGGTTCGAAGGGCTGTCCCCCGCCTGGAGCCAGGCACTCGGGGGTGCTGAATATCCTGGGGTGGAGTGGTTCGGGCCTGAGGCCCTCCGTGCGAAGCGGTAGCTGTGGGTGCCGAGAGCAGGCCTGGCTGTTGTGCCTCCCCTAAGAGCCGGAGAAGCTCTGCATGTGGGATGTGGTCTTGGGTTTTTCTCCCCAGTAACAGAATTTAGAGAATTTTCTGTGGTTTAAAGCAAACTCTTCCAACTCTTATATTGTGAACATTTTTGAACAGAGTAGAAAAGTTGAGAGAATAGAGTCACACCCACATACACACCTCTTGATTGAACAGTTAATGTCTTATCATATCTGCTTTGTCTCTGTGTGTGTGTATATATACACATATATATATTTTAAATTTTTCTCTGACCCATTTGAAAGTACGTTGCAGTCATTATGAAACTTCAACTCTGAATACTTTAGTTTGTATCCGAGCTTAACAACAACTTGGTTTTGTTGTTTGGTTTTGGCCTGGCCATGGGGCTTGTGGCAAGGTCTGAAGCGTCCAGGGACCAGCAACGTTGACAATAGGCCTCAGTCAGGAGCAGCTGGGCCCGCATCCACGCTCACTCCCTGCATTAGCACTGTTTTCTTATTTCCATCCTTAGTTTAGAACCTTAAAAATGTATGGTGCAGCCTTCCAGTTTGTGAAAAGGAATGAGGACAGATCAGCCTGTGCCCACACGTTGCCCTGTGCCCGTGCTCCTGCCCACCTGCCCGGAGCCCCACTGGCCGGCACTCGGCATGCCCCTCTGTGCTGTGGTGTCCGGGACCCTGGACAGTATTGAACATGGTTTGCACTTTTTACGACTTTATATAATTATTATAGCTTTCATTCTTCTCTGTAAACAGGTTGCTATTAACTTCCTCATAAGGTTGTTAAATGGGAAGGATATATGTGTAAATACCTCGTCCCATGCTGGCAGGGAGTAGAAATTCAGTACATACAGGCACACCCCATTTTATTGCAGTTTGCTTTATTGCGCTTCAAAGATAATTGCGTTCTTTTTACAAATAGGAGGTTGGTGGCAACCCTGTGTCCAGCAAGTCTGTCAGTGCCATTTTTCCAACAGCATTTGCTCACTTTGTGCCCCTGTGTCATATTTTGGTAATTCTTGCAGTATTTCAAACGTTTTCATTATTATATTTGTTACGGTGATCTGTGATCAGTGACTGCAACTTGCTGAAAGCTCAGATGATAGCTAACATTTTTTAGCAATATTTTTTAATTACATACTGTATTGCTTTTTTTTTTTTAAGATTTTATTTATTTATTAGAGAGAGAGAGCACGAGCCAAGAGGGGTAGAGGCAGAGGGAGAGGGAGAAGCAGACTCCCCACTGAGCAGGGAGCCTGCTGTGGGGCTCAATCCCAGGATCCCAAGATCATGACCTGAGCTGAAGGCGGATGCTTAACCCACTGAACCATCTGGGCATCCCATGTACATTGGTTTTTTAGACATAATGCTATTGCATATTTAATATACTAATATATAGCGTAGCGTAAACATAACTTTTATATGTACTGGGAAATCAAAAAATTCATTCGATTTGCTTTATTTTGACATTTGCTTTGTTGCAGTAGGCTGGAACCAAACCCGCAGTATCTCTGAAGTATGTCTAGACCGTTTTACTTCTTAACCTAATAGGTGTTGAGGAGATGTGGATGTTGAAGTGGGCAGTCAGGTTGGCAGGGAAGTCGATCCCCTCACCCGCTCAGGTACAGTTTACAGCCCAGCTCTGTCCTCAGAGAATCTGGGGCTCATTCAAGGGCAGAAGGGTGTATCAGGGGCTTCGGGGGCCCCTACCTGGGAGGAACTGTGGCAGCCACTCCCCCAGGTCGCTCAGCCCAGCCCCAGGCCCCCCTACTCCATCCTTTTCCTCTTCCCTGCCTCCCCCCAGCCCAGGGACAGCTCTGTGCCTGTACCACTCACTAGTTGGGAACTACCTGCCTCCTGAGGCTTTGAGCAGCAGTGTGTGGAAGAGCCCAGGACTCTGCCCAAAGAAGATGAGAAAAAGACAAAGCTGAGCTCTGGGGCTGGAAGGAGTCCAGGGTGGCTGACTCAGATACCTTCAGGGCCCTGTGGGGCACTTTCTGCTAGGCTGTTCTGCCACCAATCACTTTCCTTTATCATGATGCAGACCGCCCCTCCTCTGGGCCCCCTCTTCCAGGAGCTGCTGGTGGGACTGCTAAGAAACATTTGCGCATTTGAGGGGGCAATTTGGCAGGGCTGGGAGAAGCTTTCAGAGGAAGAGATCTCCTGAGGCCACGTCATGCTTGTCCTGGCTCTTTGTCCAGACTTTTGCGAGGCTGCTAACTTGCCCATGGCATCTTGCGCCAGCCGTGAGACCAGCCATTACTGGTCTTCCTCAGGAGGCCTCTCCTGGCCCCCAGGGAATGAGAAGTAGCAGACTGCACCTGCCACCCCTGCCCCACCGTTACCTTCATCCCCTGGCACAGCAGCGCATGAAATTCACGCAGCACGGAGCTGCAGGGGCTTGACAGACCGGGGACGCCTGTCTGCAGGTGCTGGTGGCCGAGTGGCGGGGGGCCTGCAGAGCCTTGAAGTGGCACTAGGTGGCACTCTCAGGGGAGTCCCAGCAAGGTGGGAGGACCCAGTGTGGCTGGAAGGGACCTTATTCAGGGTGGGAACCTAAACGTAACAAAGGATTTTTGTTTTTCCCAGAAATCATTAACTATTGTCTGGAATCTAGAAGGCATTTCCTTACTAAGAAACATACGTGGTGGAAGTCAGACTAGAAGGCTGATCTCAGGACAGACCTGTGGGCTGGCTTACAAGTTTTCTAAACAACAGTCTGCCTGAGAGGCTTACAGTGGTGATAAAGGGACTCTGGTAGACGTGGGGTGGCCTGTTGCTCCTTTTACAGGGAGAGCACTGGTGCTCCAAAGGCTGCTCAGCAAATGAGAACTTGGGCTTCTGTCTTCCTTTCCCCGAGTGTAACTTGGACTAGGCCTGGTCTGGAAGTGCCGGCAGCCTTGGGGGAAGTCAGAATGGTCCTCCAGCCTTGGGGGAAGTGAGAATGGTCCTCCAGGATCTTTCTGGTTCTGGAATTTAGTGTTGCCGGGATTCTGTGTTATCTTCCTGTGCTTTAACTCCTTTTTGTCCTGTCTTTGCGGTGTGTTTGCTTGGAGCTCTGGGGTGAGAGGGGTCTTAAGTCTCACTGAGGCTCAGAGAATGCTGTGGGCCCAGACCAGGAAACCGTGAGGTGCAGCCCATGTTGGGTATTCACCAGCCATGTGCTGGAACCTAAGCCCCAGGGGGGCTCCCTGCTTCCGTGTTCCTACTATGCATTGTGGGTGTCCAATATTATGGAAGTCCCTGAGGAGGGACCCCCGTCTTCTGGCCTTCTCCCCGCTGCAGCATCCCAGGTCTGTAGCTTGTCACAGCGCACTTGCTGGGATGGATCCAGATGAGGACAGGTGTGTGGGGCTTTGTCTGCACAGCACCATGTCCTGCCTGGGCCCAGCTGCCCATCTCTTTACAAGCCAAAAGGCTCTTTCTTCTGTTCCAAATGTTGCTTCAGAAACCAGATTCTCAGTGGTCAGAGGAAGCAAGGGTTGTTGGAAGACTGAGCTTTCTGAGGCAGTCTGACCATTGGAAGGGGTGCTGACCTACCCAGATGCTAATCCGGTTCCCAAATTCCATACCTTTTTGGTGTTCCCATCACTCTGTCTCGCCTAGAAAATGTTAAGCTGGTTCCTTCTTTCCATCCCTTGTGGAGCGAGTGCTTGGTGGGCATGGGAATGAGGTACTGACCCCCCACCCCCACCCCCAGGCTGGGCCCTGCCGTCTAGTGGAGTAGAAAGACACTGCACGAATTCCCCCCACCCCCCTTGAGGCCAGAAGGGACTTTTTGCTTACTGGGTCTGGTTCCCTGGCCGGGCCAGATTTTGTGTGGCAGGGGTTTTGTACGGTAGGGGTGTGTCTGCCTGGAGGAGAGGGGGCAGGGGTGAGACTGGGGGCAGCTTGTAGCTTCAGGATGGCAAAGAGCCAGGACTTAGTTACCTTGTGTGTGCTTCAAGGGCTAGAAAAGGTGCCTGGAGGTGGCTTTCTGCTCAGTCCCAGGAAGCTGGCCCTGGGTGAGATCAGCCTCATGTGGAGGCCTGGGACTATTTACCCGGGTCGGGGTGGGCAGGGAGGACGGCCCCTGGCCCAGGAGGTGTCGCCAGGAAATCCCGTGACTGGCGGGGGCTGGTCCCTGGGCCGCAGCCCCTCCTCTTAAAGGGGCCCTGGGCACAGTGGCTGGGCCTGGCTGGAGGGAGGAGCCGTCTGTCTGCTGGTGTCCGGTATCCGTCCTCTGCCCCCGCCCCCAGGCGGTCTGAGTGGCCAGAGCCGAGTCCCCGCCCGTCGAGGCTTCCTCCCCGGAGCGGTGCCTCCCTGAGAGTCGGTGCCTGAAGCCCAGCGGGACGGGACCACCTGCGGGTGAGTGAGCCATTGAGCGCCCGGAGCCCGGAACGGGCGTCCTGGGTGCCCGTCGCCCCTTGGAACTGCGGGACCCTGGGGCTGGAAGGCCCACCCCACAGTCTCCATCGCATTGTGGGCTTCTCCTGCCCCACATGGTGGGTCTCGGGCCGCGCCGGATGAGCTCATTTCCGCCGCGTCGGGTAGCATCTCCTGGCCCTCCAGCCGAAAGGGGAAATGCTGGGCTGGGGCTCCGTGTCCCCTCCTGCCCCGAGAGTCTGGGTGATTGCCTCAGTGCTGCCCACGGGGCCTGACCGGCGCCAGTCGGGGAGGGAAGCGGCCCTGTTCCTGGGTGGGACTGGATGTGTTCCCAGTTCCTCACCCGAGGGGCGGAATGGGGGTAACACGCTGCCCTTCGCAGAGCCCCATCCTTGAGAGAAGGTTCTTTGGGAGATTTAAGGAAGCCCAGCGCTGTGAGGGGTATCTTCCCCTCCTCCACCTGCCCTTCCCTGGCCCCTGGCTTTAAAGAAGCTTCTCTGGGCCCTTCTCTTTGCTTCCTCTTCTCTTACCCAAAGCTTCCCCAAGATGGCTCGCCCATTTCACCTGGGGAGAATCCATTTTCCCTGTTTCCTCTTCTTGAAGTTTTATCTGCTTCTAGCCCTGGAACGCAGGGAGGAAGGGTTGGTGGCCCCCCTGGACACAGCTGCCTGTGCATGCTTCAGGTGAGCTGGGGGAGAAGTGGGCTCAGAAAGTCAGGCAGGGGGGTGGCTGGGTGGATCAGTTGGTTAAGCCTTTGCCTTCCGCCCTGGTCATGATCCCGGGGTCCTGGGATCAAGCCTCACGTTGGGCTCCCTGCTTAGCCGGGAGCCTGCTTCTCCCTTTCCCTCTTCCCCCCCTCCCCCAGCTCCTGCTCTCTCTGTGTCTCTGTCTTTCAAATAAAGAAATCTTTTTTTTTTAAAGATTTTATTTATTTATTTGCCAGAGAGAGACACAGTGAGAGAGGGAGCACAAGCAGGGGGAGTGGGAGAGGGAGAAGCAGGCTTCCTGCGGAGCAGGGAGCCCGATGCGGGGCTCGATCCCAGGACCCCGGGATCATGACCTGAGCCGAAGGCAGACGCTTAACGACTGGGCCACACAGGCGCCCCAAGAAATAAAATCTTTTTAAAAAAAATAAAAATAAAAGGAAAGACAGGTAGACCTAGGACTTGGGGACTCTGAGGCTTTCTGCTGAGGCTTCAGGAGTGACACTGGCACCCAGTGAGAGTTCCACTCGGGGCAAGAGCAAATTTCTCAGTGTCTCTGGCAGGACCTGTGCCTGGCTGCGCCTGGCTGCAAGGCCCTTGGTGCTCAGGGAGTGCTTGTTGGGGGCACAGTCCCGACTCTGTCCCTGCCTTCCTGGCCTTGCCAAAACTCAAACCTGAATCCACCAGAGTCCAAGGGAACCAGGCAGGAGCCTGCCTCCCACTAGCCCCCGCCCCCACACCTCTAGCAACTGGTAACTGGCCTGGGTCCTGGGTCCCTCCGGCTGACTTCAGTTGGAATGTTCCATTCCACTGAGGGGGTAGTGTTGCCTTCATCATAGGCTGTGAGGCGTAGATGGGGACATTGAGCACTGCTCGGGTGTGAACTCCCAGAACAGGACATCCAGACATAGGTGACCCCTCCCCCCCCAGACCTGGTCCCGTTGGGCCATTGCTCCTGCTCAGAAGGGCAGCCACTGCCCCCCGTGGTTTGGGCTCTTTCAGAACTGCTGCCTCTACCCTGTTCCTTCCATCTTGCCAGTGGGAACAAACCTCCGTCCTCCCAGAGTGTGGGTTTGGAAACGGAGGTGAGGTGTTGGGAGTCAGGTCCAGGGGATGAGGCTGCACCAAGGTCTAGGGTGGAAGTGAGGTGTGGTGTCTCTGAACAGAGTAGAGTTCTGGGCCACGGTCACTGCTATGATCTGAGCCTCGAGGGAGTGAGCAGGAGGAGTGACCCTTCCCATTTTCCAGATGAGGAAACATAGCCACAGAGCACCTGTGACTTGCAAGGCCCCTCCCAGCTCTCAGGGCCGGCAGGGCAGCCAGGACTGCAGTAACTGGATTGTCCCCTCCCCTACCAAAGCCTCTGAGCTCTCCTGTGCATTGTGGCTGGCCCTTAGGCCTTGTGATAACTTTAAACTCCTACTGGTCACAGCTCACAACTCTTCTCCACAGAGTGTTCTTGAGAGTGGGGAGAGATGGAAAGTGTCTGTACTTCCTCGCCTCAGGGTACCCTCCTTGCAGGTTCCTCATCTGGGCCTGAGCCCCTAGTCCCACTCCGGGGAGCCAGAGAGCGAGCCTTGGCTTGGGCTCTAAGGGTCATCGCAGGTGTGGGGGCAAGTGGGGCACTGAAATGGGGAGGGCGGGAGCACTGTTGGCCTAGGAAGTGGCTCAGCCTTTGGGAAGCAGGAAGGAATGAATGACCCTTAGGGACCCCCTTCCCTCCATCCTGCAGCTTTGAGCTGGACAGAGGGTGCCAGGCCTGTTTCCTGGGGGGACAGATGAATTCATTTCTGCTCCCTGGGGACCTTCTGGGGCCCATGCATGGTGATTTGGAAGAAGCCTGACAGTCTGGTCCCTGTCCCATTTCCAAAGAGGAAGAGTGGTGATGGAGACAGGACTGAGGGCTAAGGACATCCTGCCAGCCCTTTGGGGCAGTTTCTAGAGTCACTAGGATCGCAGCAACTTGGGCCAGCCTCCTTGAACACCCCTGCACTGCAGGAGGAAGGGTGAGGACCCACCCTACCCTAGCCAAGTCCCTGGACTGGAGGCCCTGGGGTGAATGAAATGGGAGAAGCACCCATAGAAATCTACTTTGAGGACCGGAGGTTTCGGGCCAAACTAGGTTTGTGTATGGGCTCTGGCAGGTGCCTTTCCGGCAGCGTGCTGCGGGGGCCTCTGCCCCGTGTGGTAGGCTAGTGAGGAAAATGGGCAAGAGGAGACGCGGGCTCCCATCCTCTCCCACAAGGCCTCACTGGCCTCACTGTGAATCCCAGGTGTGCGCTCAGTCCAGGCTCTCTAGAGTGGGGGAAAGAGTGCTTGGGGGCCAAGCGCCGTGCCTGACCCTGTCTGCCTGTCACACCTTGGCGCCTGTTTCCCTGGGGAGCTGACAGGGGGCCAGTGTGGGGCCCCGTGGCCTGGTGGGCCTTGGAGGGGCGGGCTGTGGGCTCAGTACGTGGGCGGTATAGTTGAGGTGACCCGACTGTCATGGATGGGAAAGTTAGGAGGCTTAGCACAGGTGGGAGATAGACACGGGGGTGTCCATGGGTCCCTGGGCCTGGCCCTTGGGACGGAGGAGGCTTGTATGTCCATATGTGCTTCTGGGTGAGGCTGGGTGGTGGGCACCGTCCCGCCTGGCTCACCCCCAGTGAGCTGTCCTGCCACTCAGGCGAGTGGCCTGGGGAGCTGATCTCTGCCGGAGGGGTCTGGGCCTGGGGTGGCCCAGGCCTTGCCACTTACTTGGTCGGGGCTGGAAATCCATGCTAACTTTCAGACCTTAGTCTTGGCTCTCACTGCACACTGCACTCCCAGGGATTTGACTCTCCAGGGGCTAGCATTTTCACCTCTGGCTGAGGTGACTTTGCCAGGGCGACATTTCACCCTTGTGTGGGTGGAGCCATGTCCGAGTGGGGCCTCTCGCTCTTGTCAGTCAGTTGGCTGTGTGGGGGGTCAGCATTGGCCTGGGACCGCGTCCGCGGCTGGGTCAGTTCTCTGCCTTGGGAGCTTCTCTTGGGGCCCGAATCTCTACATCTAAAGATGGTGGCAGGCACCTGTCCCCTGTAGCCTGCAGTTGGGATTGGAGGCCAGGCTGAGTGGGGCCTTGACTATCCCTGGGCTTAGACAGCAACAACCGTGGAATGTTTGTTCTCCTTCCCCTGTTATCTGTGAGGGCCTTGTGGAGGCTGGGCGTACCCTCCCATCCCAGATCGCCCGGCAGGGCCAAAGTGCTGTCCAAAGCAAAGATGGGAGGGGGGCGCGCGCTGGTTTGGGCTTCAGTCCTGGTTAGTTTTCCCTCAGGTCAGGTCATGTGTGTGCTCGTCTGCTGAGGAGGCCTTGTGGGGGTTGGTACAGGGGTGGGAGGCTCTGAGGCCCGGGAGGCAGTAAGGAGAGAGCTGGAGCAGGTCAGATGTCCAGCGTCTCGCCCTCTGTGCCTCTCCTGCCTTCCTGCTCTCTCATTCCTCAGATGCTACTTCGGCACCTGAATGGAAAGTGGGTCAGGTCGTGGCGAGGGAGGGGCTGCCCGAGCCGCAGACTGGCCGACGCTGGGCTCCCGCCTGGAGCACAGGACTCAGATTCCCACTTGTGCTTCTTGGGCTCGTAGGCTCCTGGCCCCTTCCCTGCCATGAGCTCACTGGAGCGGGCCAGTGGCCAACCCCGGGGACAGAGTGGGCGGAGGGCAGGGGCTTGTGTCCCGGGCGGCAGGCCCCCCTGCCGCTTCCCGAGCAGGTGTGACCAGTGCCTGTCTTTGCAATAGCCCTGACCTCTAACCTGCGCCCGGTAAGCCAGCGGGACCCAACCACGCCGGGGAGCGGCCCACCAGCCACCAGGCGGCCAGCCCGAGGAGTGGTGACAGCGCAGGAGCTCCTGGCTTGGGGGGAAGGGAGGAAGGAGGAGAAACAAAGGCGAGTGTGCCTGGCGCCGCCCACCATGTGTCAGTCAGAGGCACGGCGAGGACCTGAGCTCGGAGCAGCGAAATGGTGAGATGCTGCCGGCCCCGTGCTAACCCCACTGTGCCCCGCCACGACCTCCGGAAGGTCAGAGTTCACGTCCAGCGGCCCCGCGGTGGAGGTGGCGGCAGGGGGCCAGGGGATCAGCCCCCGAGGCTGGAGGGGCCCGGCCCAGGGGGCCTGAGTCGGAGAGCCCGCTTCAGGTACCTGGGGAGATGGAGCGGGCTGGTGGCCTTCTGTCTGCTGCATCCTAATTGCTGCTCCCAGGCCCCCACCCCGGGCTTCCCCCACCACCCCCCGCTCGGGGAGAGGTGCCGCTCTTCTGGGATTGGTCCCTGGGCTTCTGCAGTGATCAGGGCGGGTGGGGGAAGCCCTGGGGACAGCAGGGATTTGTTCAGCTTTGCTTGGCCCCTACCTCCTTCCCGGACCTTTTGAAAACACGGTGGGGTGGGGTGGGAAAGAAGGAAGACAGAGAGCCTGGTGAGCTGTGGAAAGAAGCGTCTTCCATTGCAATCATTGAACAGCAGGTGCCCAACCATCAGCTTGGTTCTCCCGTTTTTTCTTTTTAGTATCAGCTGAGATGCTTCTTTGTTCCTTGGTTTGTTCAGCAACCTGAGGCAGAGGACACGGCTTCTCTGAGAGCATAAAGGCGCAGATGGGAGCCTTAGATTATCCAGTTGAATGCAGTCTTTTTGCAGATGAGGAAACTGAGGCCTGGGAACCTTCTCAGTGTGGGTGGGAATGTGGTCTCCTGGTGGCTGCACTGGGCCTCAGGAGCATTTTCTAGTGCCTAGGCATGGGACCAGGGGACTTGGGTGTCACTGTTGTATCTTGGGAGGCCAGGGTTCTGGTGGAAAGGCCCACCCAGCCTCTGAGATCCCCACGAGGCTGAGCCTGTGCTGAATGCACTGAGTTTGGGCTGCTGGGGTCTGGGGAGAGAAAGGAGGAGCCTGGCTCAGGTGTGTGACCCCAGCAGACCTGGGAGGTGGTCTGAGGGCTGGTGGGGAGGTTCCTCCCTCCAGTCTCTGGGTCTGTTTTGGAGAACCTGATCTGACGTAGAAAGACCAGGCAGTGGGTGGAGATTTAGCTGTTTGGTGGGCGTGTGTGTGTACAGGTGCATGTTCATGGGGGCTTTCCTTTGGAATCTTGTCAGGCCCAATCCCTTCATTTATCAGATGAGGAAACGAGGCCTAGCGCCAGGAGGAGATTTTCCAAGATCCTGCAGTGTAGTGGTTGCTCCCCGGTGCCTCTCCAGGCAGAGCTGGCCCCAGGGGTGGGGGTGGGGGTGCTCTGATGCAGGCTGTGCACCCCGTCTTCCCTGTGCTGCCCCCGATTCCCAGTCCTCCTCAGCTGGTAGGCAGGTAGGTGAGACTGGGATGAGAGTCTGGTGAACAAAGGCAGCGGAGCCCCCACCTCAGCCTGGGGTTGGGTTGAGGGACCGCGGCCAGTGCTGCCGGACTCCACGGAGAGGCAAGCTTGCCGAGGGTGGGGCGGGGCCTCCCAGACCCTGACCGCTGACCTGGGCCATGCACGGACATCTGCTCTGCAGGTTGCACTTCCCTCAGCTGGCCCTGAGGCGGAGGCTGGGACAGTTGAGCTGTATGTCCAGACCCGCCCTGAAACTGCGCTCCTGGCCCCTGACGGTCCTCTACTACCTCCTGCCCTTCGGTGCCCTCAGACCGCTCAGCCGGGTGGGATGGAGGCCCGTGAGCAGGGTAAGTGTGCGCAGGCTGCTGGCCTGGCTCCCCTCCACACGCCAGGGCGGGCCTAAGGTTGGGGTCCCGGATACAGAATGGAGGAGACAGTTGTCAGATTAGAGCTGATGGTGTGGGTGCTGAGCCCTCAGGATGGTCATTTTGACAGGCAAGCTGGTTGGGAAGGTCAGGCTGGTTGGTGGCCCTGAGGGCTTGCTGTATGCTGCCTCTTCTCCTTGCCTGCATTCGTGCCCTTTGGGGGCTCTGCTTCTGGAAGGAACCCACACTGGGCATTCAGAAAATGTGTGTGATTTCCTGTGTCCGGGCAGGAGAGAGCTTAGAGGTGATTTTGAGAAGAATGCAGATTAATTCCTGGATGCCAGAGGGTGATTCAGGAAGGCTGGTGCCTGTTTGGGCCCCTTAGGGTGTTTCTGAACTTGGTAGCCCCAGGCAGGGCTGGGTGAGGGAGCGACCTGGCCGCCGCCCCCTCAAGGGCTGCCCAGCTCCCTGGCCCTGGGCTCTCTGGGCAGGCTGACCCCAAGCAGGGAACCCTGGGCTCTGATGGGCGTCAGCTGGGAAGAGTTTGGGGCGCCACTGACTGAGTTACACTGTAGAGGTGTTTAAACTTGGAATGAAATTGCCTTTACACCCTGGGGACTTGGTGTCTAGGTCGGGCTGACAGGCCCCAGCTGCCAGTGAGAGGCAGGTCCTGCTGTGGCAGCAGCACCTGAGGCTTGAGAGGCATCCCCTCCAGGTCGCCTGGCCCCGAGAGTTTGGCTGGGGGAGGCCCGGCGGGCGGGCTCTGGTGGCCGTGGTACAGCACATCTGGTGTGGGGGTGCCCTCTGCTTCCTGTTCGGACCGGACGCGCGCTTGGGGCTGTAGACTCACCTGCGCACTGGGACCCCGGCCCTTTCTGCCGCAGCCTCTCTGTGCGGGGGGCAGAGCCGGTCACGCTCCGCCTTTCCTAAAGAAGGACCGCGCTGGCCGGCCTCTCCTTGGGGACGGTGCGCAAAGTGCGTCGTGACTGATGCCCCTGAGTTTAAGTCACTGTGTCGGTCTCGGCCAGTACTCGGTTTGTGAGAGTGTTTGGGAAGCTCAGTCTGGTTCCTAGTGGGCAACAACCACATCACAAAGCCGTGGCGGGGTGCCCAGGTCTCCGGGGCCGGGGGGAGGGGCGCTGGGGGGCACACGGGGCCGTTGTGCATCTGCCTGTCCGTGGCCTGCAGGTGGCCCTGTACAAGTCGGTGCCCACGCGCCTGCTGTCGCGGGCCTGGGGCCGCCTCAACCAGGTGGAGCTGCCGCACTGGCTGCGCCGGCCTGTCTACAGCCTGTATATCTGGACGTTCGGTGTGAACATGAAGGAGGCCGCCGTGGAGGACCTGCACCACTACCGCAATCTCAGCGAGTTCTTCCGGCGCAAGCTGAAGCCGCAGGCCCGGCCTGTCTGTGGCTTGCACAGCGTGGTGAGGCCCGGCCCCGCCCTCCACGCGCCCCCCCCCCCCCCCCCCCGCCATGGGATTCTTGCCCCTGCTGTCTCTGCAGGTGACCCGTGGGTACTCCTCCCAGGCTGGGCCCCTGGGGAGGCGGAGACCCTGCCTCCTTAGTAGCAAACCTTTCTCGGCCCTTCCAGATCAGCCCGTCAGACGGGAAGATCCTGAACTTTGGGCAGGTGAAGAACTGCGAGGTGGAGCAGGTGAAGGGGGTCACCTACTCGCTGGAGTCGTTCCTGGGTCCGCGCACTTCCACGGATGACCTGCCCTTCCCGCCAGGTGGGTCATTGCCTGGTGGCAGCCTTGCGACCCTGTGGCAGCGTGGCTGGGCTGGTCCTCACAGAGGAAGACGGGAATGCATCGGGAGGGAAGGGCCAGCGGTCACTGTGTGGGGCTTTGGGGCCTCCCTGAGGGCTCAGGTCAAGCTTGTCTGAGAGCCGGGCCCTCGTGTCTGCCTCCCACAGCCACCCCCTGCGGCTCCTTCAGGAACCAGCTGGTCACTCGAGAAGGGAACGAGCTCTACCACTGTGTCATCTACCTGGCCCCTGGGGACTACCACTGCTTCCACTCCCCCACTGACTGGACAGTTTCCCACCGGCGCCATTTCCCAGGTTGGCCCAGAGCCTCCCTCCTTTTTTGGTGTCGAGGGACCGAGGCTCCACACTCGGGGTGCTGAGACTGGGAGGTGACTGCTTTAGTCTGGCCGGGTGGGGGCGGCAGGGGGCAGCCTGGGGTCTAGCCCACTCAGCATTCGGAAGGAGATGGGTGGACATGGGGCTCTGGGAGGCTAGTCTTCTTGCCGGGTGGGGAATGGCAGTGTCCCTGCCCCCGCAGGCTCCCTGATGTCCGTGAACCCCGGCATGGCCCGCTGGATCAAAGAGCTTTTCTGCCACAACGAGCGGGTGGTCCTCACTGGGGACTGGAAACATGGCTTCTTCTCGCTGACGGCCGTGGGGGCCACCAACGTGGGCTCCATACGCATCTACTTTGACCGGGTAAGCAGAGCCAGGCCCAAGGGCTGGGCCACTTGGGGTCCCCCCAACCCCTTCTCCCATGGAGCCAGGTCCGTTGGGACTGTAAGTTCTAGAAGGGCGTGTCCCCAGCCAGGCCTGACCCTGTGGAGCAGCTGCCCCGAGGAGGGGTTGGACCCTGGGCTCCTGCTCTGCCAGCCCCGACCCCACATGTGCTGTCGCTTGCTCATCTGGAGATGGCTGGACAGGGAGGGGGTTCACCTCCCAGCCTGCACTTTGCTTCTGCTGGCAACCCAGGGGATACAGTATGGAGCTCAGGGTGGGCCATGCTGATGGGAAGCCGAGAGTCTGAGGGGAAGTGGGGGGTGGGGATGCCTTTCTGTGTGTCAGCTTGTGGTTGCCCCTTGCCTGCTCGGGGTGAAGAGTGGGGTCTGATTCCTCTGTGTCCCCCGCCCCTGGCGGGTCCCGGTTCACAGCTGCTATTGGAGACTGGTTAGGCTTATGGGCCGAGTCGCTGTCCCCAGCTCCCTTTCCAGGCTGGGTTGGGGACAGGCAGCAGAGAGGTGTTCTGGGTCCAGGAGCAGACCCCACACGCTCTGCCTCGGACCTCCTGCAGGACCTGCACACGAACAGCCCGCGCTACAGCAAGGGCTCCTACAATGACTTCAGCTTCGTGACACACACCAACAAGGAGGGCATCCCCATGCGCAAGGGCGAGCACCTGGGCGAGTTCAACCTGGGCTCCACCATCGTGCTCATCTTTGAGGCCCCCAAGGACTTCAACTTCAAGCTGAAAGCGGGACAGAAGATCCGGTTCGGAGAGGCTCTGGGCTCCCTCTAGAGCCTCCTTCCTGGCGGCTGAGGAAAGCTACCGAGGGAGCTTTCTCAACAGAAACGGGAGGGTCTTTTACGGGGAGCCTCCACGGCTGCCTGGGGAGGGGACAGTCTCAGGGCTATGGGGCCCGACCATGCAGGACCTGGCTGACTAGTTCCTGCCGTTCTGAGGTGTGGGTGAGGTCAGAGCCCATGTCGGCCCTGGACCTACGTCGTCCCTCTTCCCACCCTAAAGAGAACATGCAGGCCAAGATCTCAAATTCCCTTTTGGAGATTTTTTAACCTATTGTATAAACTGGAGACCCTACATCTCTTGGCTGGGTGTTCAGTTGGTCTTCATTTCTGTTGTAAGACAGAAGTGGTTACATACGTTCCTGCTGCTCTCATCATTGCTTTCAGCCTCCCCTGCACTGACTGGGCTGTGCTGCCCCCGGAGCAGCGCCATGTGGCCTTTAACACAACCGCTTTCTGTTCCCAATTCACCCCACTCTGCTCGTTTGGGAAAAGCTGTCTCTTTGCACTTGGCGGCTGAACACCTCCTCCTTGACTCCGCCAGCATCACACGAGGGGGACTGATGGCATGGCGCTTGACTGGCCCCAGTGAGTGACCTTCCAGAGCTGGCGAGTCCTCTTTCCAGTAGGCAAGACCAATTATTGAACCCCCGCCCCCCAGTGGTGTCCAGAGTGAATGGACAGGCAGGTAGTGGCGGCCAGGCAGGGGCCAGGGGAGAGCTCGTTCCACCCCCCACCCCACCCCCATATCCAGACCCACAGAAACGTGGTAAGTTGCTGCTATTGATTCAGGGGCTTGTGTTGGAGGCAGAGGAAGGAGCCTTGGTGTATTGGGAGGGGGGCGGGTCAGTGCCTACAACACCTGTCCCCAGGTAACAGGTACACGGTCCTTAGGGAGCCACGGACAGTGGGGGCCAGGGTTCAGGTTTCCTGGGGACGCTGTGAATTTCTCCTGCAGGAGAAGCCATTTGAACTCTTTCAACTGTATCAGTAGCACAGTATTTTTGTATGAAAAGTGGGAGACTTCTGACCAGTAATTCATTTAATTGCCACATTTTGAAATAAAAAATAAAACTCAAACTCATTGCAGCCTTGCGTTCTGTTCCTGGAGGTGGGCTGAGGCCTCCCCGGGGCAGTGACTAGCACAGAGCCCGCCGCAGGGCTTGGACGCGGGCGATGCAGGCGCTGATGGGCTGGCGTTGGGCCTGGAGCTCAGAGGCCAGCCGCTGAATCTGTCGCTCCACCTGGGGGATGGGGCAGGGGAGGGGAGGCTGAGCAGAGCCCCGGGGGGGGGGGGGGGGGGGAGGGGGAGGGTGGGAAGCCCTTCGAGGGCTGCCTGGGGCCTCACCTCCTGTAGTTCTTCCTGCACCTGCCGCTCTGCTTCCTGGTCCTCCGGCCTGGGCTCCTCGTGGCTCAGTTCCAGCCACCGGCGCAGGCTTCTTGCTTGCCGCTGACAGGACCTGCCCGAGGGAGACACCTGCTGCCAACCTGGCTGGGCCCTTGGCCGCGCGCCTCCAGGTGGGGAAGCAGTGCATCTGCTACTTCGGCGGGGGTGGGGTGGGTGGGGGGTGGTGGTGGTGGTGCGGGGAGGGCAGTTCTGTTCCCGTCGGCCTCCACCACCCAGCTCCGCAAGCACCTTGGGTGGGCCTCAGGACACCCCCTCCTCTGCCCTTCCCCCGCCCCCGCCAAGGACCCTGGCAGTGCGCTCTGGAGAAACAGCTGGGGTTTTTCTGGGTCTTACGAGAGGTTCTGCTTCATGGTCTGATAGTCCTGCAGTTGCTGCTGGATGCCCTCCAGCTCTGCCTCCAGGTCCATGGGGCCCTTGGTGACAGAACAAGCTCTTGGATCTGGACCACGGTCCCGGCTAGGCCAAGGCTGAATGGAGGGATCCCAGGCATCGGGAGTGGCCCGAGCACCCTCGGTGCTGACAGGCTTCAGCTGCGCACCCGCGCTTGCGGAGCCAGGCCTGCCGGTGCCTGTGAAGTCCCCAGGAAGCAGCAGGCGGGAGTGAGGGACACTGGCTGGGGATGGCGAGGCCTGGGCTGTGAGCCCAGGGGTGGTGGGCTGTGCAGGTGCCTGTAAAGGGAGGATGGATGAGCACAGAAGCAAGGAGGAAGGCTAGGGGAGAGGCACCCAGGCTGCCCACCGACCAGCTCACCCAGGCCCGGCCCGGCCCTGCCCCTTTCTTCAGACCTGACATGAGGAAATCCCGTAAGCAGCCCAAGAACACCCCACACCTGTGCAGTCCAGTCCCATTCCTGCCCCAGGGCCTGGCTCGGCACTGCCCCCGCTCTGAGCTGGGCCCCTGCACTTCAATGAGGAAAAGTGGTCCAGGGCAACCGTCCTGGGCAGACCACACATCTACAACCCTCCATTCCCTTCTGGTGACCATCGACCAGCTGTGGGCATCAACTCTTGGGGGGGGCCCAACCCTGCCGCTATCTCCTCTATTACTGAGCACTCGTGCCTTCTTGCACCCCCTTGCCACCTGTGCCCAGACTCCTCCATCTGGCTGTCACATGCCCTGGGGAGCCACCGCCCCCCTCCTCCCAGGAACGATTCTCTTCGGTTCCCAGGGGTTTACCTTCAACAACTACATCTCAGACTCTGTTTTGCTTTCCGGCCCTGACCTCCTCCCCGAAGCCCACACTCAGAATCTTGTTGCTTTATCCCAAATTGGACAGGTTCAAGACAGACTCCTCAGGCTTTACCCCAGACAGGCCTCTCCCCCCACCCCCCGTTTTCCCTCTTTCCGTAAAGAACTCCTTATTCCTGGAGTTATTCATGCCAGAAACCCAAGAGCCATCCTGGATTCCTTCCTCACCCTTCTCAAACCCATCGGAGGAGGTCCTGCCTAGTGTGCCTCCCACGAGGGGCTCTGCCCGCAGCCCAGCCACCACCTAAGCCTGGCTCCCGGCACCTGCTGGCCCATGGGATCACAGCTGCCAACCGGCCCCCACTACTTTCTACTTAAAATCCAGACGCTTCCCCTGGGCCTGTTGGACCCTCCGTGATCTGCAGTGTCTTCATCTATGTCCGGGGCTCTTCTTCGGTCTCCACCTCTGGGACATAAGCTTCACCAGTGGGGGCCTCAGCAGCCTTTACCTACTGGGTCCCGAGGACAGGGGCGCCTGCACTTGGTGAAGGCATGAGTGGCCTCCCAGCACCTTCCCGAGCCGGCAGTGCTCTTGGAAGCAAGCGAGTGTGTGAGGAAGAGCACCGAAGGCCAGACCGAAGTATGAGACCCCAGGTGACCAGGAGGACTTACCCTGGCAGGCGCTTGCACCCCACAAGGCATGAAGGACGAAGGGGGCAGCAGCTCTGGGCCTGTATTCAACGTGGGGGGCAGCTTTGGGCCAGGGTGACCCAGCAGGGCCCCGGGCTGGGGCAGGACGCTGCTTGGGACCAGTGCTGTCCAGGCCACTGGCAGGAAAGGCCGCCTCAGGGTAGGGCCTGCAGGCTGGGCCACACCCGGGTCGCATGCCCTCGGTGCCTCAGGCCTAAGCAGAGGGACGGCAGGAGCTGGTCAGGCCGCAGCATCCGCCTGAGGAGCAGGAAGGAAAGGAGGCCACCCACCCTAGGACCACACAGCATACCCTTTCCCCCCGAGGGTGCCACACCCCAGGGGCCTCTGGCTCGGCACCGGCTCCAGCAGGAAATGTGGGCGTCGAGGTTGCTTTCTTGCCAAGCGGGCAGCATTGCTGGGAAGAAACACAGGCCTGTTCCTCTTGGCTGCCTGGGGCATCCAGTCCGGCCCCCTCCAATCTTACAGGGAAACGGGGGGCCAGAGAAGGAAAGGCCCTGGCCCAAGGTCAGCAGGTGAGCTGGAGTGGGCCTGGGCCCCAAAGTACTTCCAGTAATTCCAATGAAGTGAGCCCGATGCTGTGGGGATGCCTCGGCCGCCTCATTTCATCTGACCTCTGCAGCCACCCAGTGACACAGGTGCTCCTCCCACATCAGAGGGGGAGCGGGCTCATCGGGGTCAGGCCCTGTTGGGGTCCGGCGGCAAGGGAAGCCGAGCAGACTGAGGCCCAGGCCAGTCCCCCACCCCAGTGGTGACCTCCGCCAGGCTCAGGCAGTGCTCGTCACTCTGGGAGCCGACAGCTGCATCAGCCAGGTCTTTGGGGACGGGCCAGGTCACGAACAGCGGGGCTTCCTAGAGGGAGCCCATTTCCTGGCTGGAAGGGGAGAAGCAGGGAGACTGGAAGGTCTAGGGGCATGAGGGTGGGGCTGCCCTACAGCTGATTACTTTTTTTTTAAAACTACATGTTCTCTCCCCCACATGCTGCAGGTACAGAGGCTGAGGTCCCTTCGGTTGGGCTTGATGATATGGGAGGGACAGGGTCCTGCTGGAGAAAGGGGTCCACGCGGCTCAGCTGTGACCCTCCCTCCTTGTGTAGTCCAAGTTTTTACTCCCGGCAAGAAGCAAGGAGAAGAGGCGAGGGATGGGCTACTCACAGCTCTAGGAGGTAGGGGTCCCCAGCAGCCAGGGACAGGCTGCCCAAAGCTCCTCGGGGCCCATGAGGATCTTGTGGCTTCTTGGTCTCCAGGGCAGCATCCCCAGCCCCAGCCTCGACACAGGTGGAAAGGGGTCTGTCAAATGTCACTTTCCTGCTGGGCATGGTGCATGTGAGGGGCCGAGGCTCCCTGCCCTGGCCCAGAACCTTCTGTTTCCAGAGCATGGCACAGCGATGGACCGCACGGTGGAGACTGTGAGCCGCCTGCAACAGGCCTCTGGTCAGGTCCTGCCGTATCCTACCCACTCCTCGCGAGAAGGGATGGGGGACCCCTCACCTGCACCTGCTGCTGGGCATGCAGCTGCTGCCGTAAGGCCTTCATGCCAGCTGTGAACCGCAAGAGGCGCGTGGCGCCCTCCTGGAGAAGCTGCCGGTGGTAGGCCTGTATGGCCTGCTCCTGACGCGCCTTCTTTCTCCTCCTTTCCAGCACAAAGCCCAGCCACGCGGCCCACACCTCCAGGGGGAGGAGGAGATGAGGCCCAGTTCTCCCTGCTTAAGCCTCCCCCCGCCCCCTGGGGCTGTCCCCACGACCCAGCCTGCCCTCCACTGAGGCGAGGTCTTTCCCTGGGAGAGGCACGCACAGCAGGGGGCGGAGGCCACCGTTACCTTTGCCTGTAGTGAGAAGGACCAGAACCACAGGGCCCGGGCTGTGCCCTGCTGCTCGCGCCTCCTGTTCGCCAGCTATGGGCCGGAGACAGAAGATCATGGAAATTTTGCCCTCAGGGAGGCTGCTCTGACCACGGGGTCCTGGTCACTCTGAGACCCTTTTCTAGCAAGGTGCTGCCCTCCCTCCACTGGGAAGGGCCCAGCGCTGCCCGGTCCTGAGGTGGTGGACCAAGGAGTGTGCCTCTGGGAAGAACAAAGGCAGAGCCCTGGGGACGGGAGCCAGCGGGGGCAGCGTGCTGGGCATGACGCAATCCTGCCTGGTGTTTTATCACGTCCTGGGCGAAGGCTTAAAATGGATTCATATTAATTTTTGGAAATTGCCCTAAAGTATATTTTAATGTGACATTGTAGAAACAGGGCCCTGAAGTGCCTTGGGCTTGTACAGGTCACAGGTGGAAGGAACCGGGCAGTGCCGGGAAATGACCGGGGTTAGGGGAGCCCTGGGACGAGGGTGGAATTAAACATTTTAAATGTGGGGGGGGGGCGCCTGGGTGCCTCAGTCAGTGGAGCGTAAGGCTCTTGATCTTGGGGCTGTGAGTTTGGGCCCTATGTTGGGTGTAGAGATTAAATAAATAAAAATAATAAAAAAGTTAAATGTGGGTTCAGGAAGCAGTAGGAGGGGGAAGGGGCTTCTCGCTGGCTCCCACCTGTTGTTTCCACTGGCAGAAGCAGGCCCGGCTGCGGGTCTGGGCCAGGAGCTGGGCACCCTGCCTCTGCAGGAGCTGGGGAGAGAGCAGCTAAAAGCAGTCAGGGCCCTGTGTGCCAATCACCTGAGCGCAGCCTCGGGTGAGAGGCTCCGGGCCCAAGAGAACTGTCCTCCCATCCCCAAGAGCAGTCTTGGACGAAGCCAAGGCCTCCTGTAGGAGCGTCGAGGTGACTCTGGAGGCCCCCCAGCTCTGACATCCCATGCTTCAGGATGAGCCAGTTTTCTCTACTGGGCCACCTTTTGCCTGGAGGAGACCCGACCCAGAGGCTGGCTTCCCTCAGCCCTCCCAGAAAGGCCCCTGAAGCCTTGTGCCCGCAGGACCCCAATCACCCAGCATCCTGGTGGTCATGGGTTTTGCCAGAGAGCCCTCCTCTTCCCCAGGTGATGGTCTCCTGCCTGGGAGCCACCGCCTGCCTCACCCGCTTCCTGACACAGCCCAGATGGTGCGCCTTCCACCGCGCCATGGCCTGCAGCAGCCGCCGCCGGCCGTGATGCGCAGCTGCCCTCCTGAGCTGGGCTCTCTGCTCGGCCGCCCTCCGGCCTCGGTCCCGCCAGCGCCAAAAACACGTCCTGAGACAGCCTAAGGCAAATCCGAGTCAGAGGTTGCTCTTATGGGAGGGTTTCTCCGAACCAGTTTGCAATGGTCAAGGTTTGGAGAGCTGAAAAGGTCATGGGGTAGAGCTGGGGTGTCAGCCCACACTCGGTGAAACAGCCACATGGGGACGGTGGCCACTCTGTGACATCAGCTCTGGCCACCTTCAGTGGCTGCAAGCACCCCGGGGGCCAGAACCTGGGCTGCTGTGCCCCCAAGGGTGGGCCAGAAGCACCAGGCTGTCCATGGTGGCCACATGTCTGCAGCGCCCCCCGCGGAGCGGCCCGCAGGATGCTGCCGGACACACAGAGGAGACCCTCTGTCCAAGGGAGTGGGGGGCCATGGCCCTATTTGGCCAGAGAGGAAAACCAAGGCTCAGGGAGTCCAAGCAGCTCCAGCCAGGCCTAGGAGGAGACAACAGTGTCTGCTGGGCCGAGTCTGATATCCTGGGCTCTGCAGGCAGGCAGAGGCTACGGCATGCATTTTGTTTCTGTGTCACCAGATTCTCTCTTGAGGGAAAGCAAGCACTTTCTGCTGTTTTTCAAGAGGGTTGGTACCCGGGCACTGATGCCAAGGTGGGGTGTCCTCTCCGGGGCCTACTGGAGGCGGCAGGGAGGGCAGGTTTGCACGCCTGGAGGTGAAGCCTTAGGACCAAGTGCTGATGCTTCCTGGATACTGCTTCAAGTGGGTACCTCTCACTGGATCCTTACCACAACCCCAAGAGGCAGGTACTATTATTCCCATTTTACAGATGGAGAAACTGAGGCTCAGAGAAGCCTTGCTGGGGCCGCACAGCCAGCATCTGACCCTGCCTGTACCAGGCTCTCTGTTGAATGTGTCTTAGAACACGTCACCCTGAGCTTGTCCTCCTCCAGCACCCAGCCCCACCCCTGGGCTGCCAAGGCGTGCCTGAGACTCGAGGCCTTAACTAAGCCCAGAAATGGTTCCACAGGTACTGAGTGCACATCTGCTATGTGCTGAGAACACTGTCTTGCCACATGGTCTCGCAAATCCTTTGTACCACCTGTACCAGACACAGCAATCCCAGGGCCCGCCAGGTGCTGCCACCGCCTTCTACGGAAGGCTGCCTGCCCCTCGGTCCTGCGGAGAGAAGCAGCTCCAGGCTGCACCCCATGCCTGTCACCTCTAGCACCCGCTGTGGCCGCCTGACCCCCCACTGGCAAGGCCTCTGCAGTGCTGGATGCCAAAGCTCTGTCCAGAGGCCACGGAATGGGCTGAACCCCTCAGCTTCTCTCTTGGGAGTGACCTGGAAACATAGCACTGGTTTCTGGGGGGGGGGGCAGCTTGAGGACACAAAGAAGCCCATTAGGGGTGGAGTAGGTGTGGGATGTTTGACCCCACGGTTCTGTCTAGAGAAAAGCAGAGATGTGTGTTTAGCCACGTAAAACACTATAGTCAGAACCAAACCAAAGTTGATCATTTTTTGTCCTGGAGCAAACAACTTGATCTGTTTTCCCTATGGTCCGATTTAAACCATTCCTGTTTGTTTTCATTTCCGGTTGTATTTTCATTTATTGTAACCACTGGCTGTCCTCTCATGTCCCTACTGCAGGGCCATAGGCCTCAGTTTCCCTGCATCTCCTCTCTGCTCCTGTCTGGACAGTCTTCCCCAGGCTGTTTGTATAGCAGGGAGTCAGACTGTCCAAGGCCACTGCTCCCTGAACACACAAGGGCCCGGCTACACAAGGAGGCAGACACCCCTCAACCTTGACTCCTTCGTAAGAATCAGATATTAAGCCTCGGTCTTACATTTGGACATCAACTGGTTGGCACCTGGCTGGGAAGAGAATGCTATGATGCACTGGATTGAATGGTTACCCCTCCCAAACCCAGAACCTCATCCTGAACCTCAGAACTGTAGTCGGCAAGACGGTCAGTGCAATCAGCTGACACCATCCTGGGGGAGGACTGGCGGCCTTCTAAGAGAGACGCAGACGCAGGGAAGACAGCCCTGTGCCCTCAGAGGCCGAGGATGGAGGGATGGGTCTGCAAGCCAAGCAACAGCAAGGACTGCCTGGACTGTCAGGGGCTGGCTTCCAGGCAAGGAAGGATTCTCCACTCCAGCCCTCACAGGAATCATGGCCCTGCCGACACCCTGGTTTCGGACGTGGCCTCAGAACGCCGAGAGAACAATTTTCTGCCGGTGGAAACCTCCCAGTTCGTGGCACTGTTATTTAGCCACAGGAAACTCACACGCGTGAGAAGAATACAAAGACTGAGGGAGAGCAGATGGAACACAAGACAGTTCTGTGTCCTTCACAGCCCTCTCCCCGGCTGCCAGGAACTCCGCTTACCCTTATCGAGCACCTTCCGGGCCTCCTTGATGGCACAGTCCTCCTGTTGTCGGTAGTATATCTGCACGGATGCAGCCTCCCGCCACTGCACCAGGACCTAAGGGGCAGATGAAGGGCACATCCTGACTTCCCAGGAAGCCCAGCTCTGCGGGCAGCTCCTCACGGAACAAGGCCAAGCGGGGACACGGCACTCACACACATTCTGGAAAACGCCGGCCAGCCCACAGACCCCAGGCCACAGACCCAGCCCCCGGTCCCCACAGGAGGCCCAGTATTGCAGGCGATGGACTGTTCTATAGAAGCAGTTAAACTTCCAAGCACGCCATCAAGAAGTCAAGGCATCACACGGACTTTTGTTCTGTTATTACGTGTTAAACAGAACTATATGTTACACGCCTGCAGCCTTTCTGAGACACACAAGAAATCACACCAACAGAGCACTTTAAAAAGAAGTCAAGCAGCTGGGGTTGCTGCTCCCCGGCTCCTGAGGCACAAACTCTATTCCCTGCAAAAAAAAAAAAAAAAAAAAAAGGCCTCCCTTCCGAGCCCTGAGGCCAAGCAGAGTCCCGAGTCCCGACCCTCCTTCCAGGGCTGGCCCCAGACAGCAGACTTTTCCGACAGCAGACTAGGCCTTGATTTGAAGTCACGGTTCCTCACCCTCGGGAGGCTTCCGAGTTGTCAGGACCAGTCTCCCCCCGCCTTCCAGCAGGAGAACCGCTGCTGTTCAGAGCTCCTGGCATGATGCTTTCCTCTAAAACAGCCGCCGGTGCAAGGACCACTTCTGTCCCTTCATTTCTGAGTACCCCCTGGTGTGTAACACCCCTTCCTCCCACAGTCGTGTGCTGGCACGCCCCCCCTCCTCCGGCGCATAGGACAGGCCCCACCACGCGGCCTTTGGGGGCCACTTCCCACGGATGATGACCAACAATCTCACGTTCCTGGAGTGCACGAGCAGGAGTGCGCATCCTCTGACAGATTGAAGAGACGGAGGGGCACGCTGACTTAGTTTGTCCCAGTGGGAAATTCTACATGTGTAGGAAATATTGGTTCTGATAAGAACCAGTCTGCTCACTATGTTTTTGTTTTGATGGATATTGGTGCATAATCCAGCAAAAAAATAAATAAAACCCTACTGCTCACACGGCTGTTACGTGTGCATGGAGGAGGGTGAGTGAGCCCACGTCCTGGGTTCCCCATTCAGTGTCTAGCTTTGGGGCCACCCCCTCGCAGCAGCAAGGTCCCAAGCCCTCCTGGGCGACCAGCTGGTCTCCGCATGTCTCACCTTGGAACACAAGGTTCGCCGGTAGTGAGCGCTTGCTCGGGAGGTTTGCTGGGCTTCAGCCACACGGGCCAGGGTGTTCTCTCTCCAGCGACGGAACACACACCTGCGGGAACACAGGCCGGGGAGATGGGGTGACACTAGTGCGGAGAGACAGGGGGAGGTTTCCAGTGAGTCATTCCTGCTTCTTCAGCCCACTAGTGCCTCAATCGAGGATGGACTCCTCGTACCTGAGAACATCAGTCTCACCAAGAGCCACGTTTATGACAACACACACAACACACGGCTGGTGAGCACCCGCTCTGTGCCAGGCACTGGGGGAGCACCAGGGGCACCACGGTGAACAAGGCCAAACACCACGTCCTCGCGCACGTACATGACATACAGCAGGGACCAGGTAGTGACGGTACAGGCGAGTCATGCCACAGTAAGGCACAGAGAGACGGGAGGTGGCAGAAGGCCACTGGAGCCCCAGCACCGTGCTTGCTGCTGAGTTAGTTCCGTCACTCTTTCTTACTCCCCATGTCTGAGGAGCTGCATGGGCACTTCCCCGAAGGAGGGTGTGGGTGTTAAGTCCACAAGGCCCACCACTCCCAGGCAGCCTGGAATACCATGTGCTGAACAAATCCGGAGGGAGGAAAAGAGTGGAATGAGGGAGGCCTGCCGGGAAGGAGAGAGTGAGAGCTTGGTTTAGCAGGAGCTAGACGACGGGCTCCTGATGGAGCTGGAGCTGACAGAGCGAGTGACCTCCAAGGCTGTGGGAGATGCCTCTGGAATCCGTGAAAGGCCTGGACAGCCAAGCTGGGAGGCACCTGAGTGGGGGCTGAGGCAAAGGGAGTCCCTGCAGCTCTGGAGCAGGAGACACGGAATCGTGCAGGGGAGGGCACAGTGTCGAGAGGAGCAGGACGAGGGAGCTCGCGCACATGTCCCAGTGACAGCTGCCTCCGCAAGGCCCCAGGCCGCACACAGCAGCTTCGAGACATGCGGTGACCCAATGAATGGAGCGCCTGCTGTGCAAAAGCCCAAGCCAGGCTGCGAGCAGCACAAGGAGCCAGGCCTGCCCGCCCTCTGGCCCCGGTCAGGACGCCCGGCCCTGCCTGGGTCTGGATGGAGCGCGCCGTTCCTCAGGCAGGGCCCGGAGACGCGGGGGCACTCACCGAAGCAGCCGCCTCCCGTGCTGCCTCTCCCTGGCCGCCACCTCCTGGAGGACGCTCCGCACGCGGCTCTGGTACGTCTGCAGGAGACCGAGGGGACCAGTGGCCGGCCCAGCCTGTGTCCCTCCGCAGCCCCGCAGCGCTCACCCGGGAGCGCGCCGAGTCCCACGGCCAGAAGAGCACCGGGACAACAGCGAGGGGACGCTCTCGCTAAGTCCTCACTCATCAGTCAAGCCACTGGGCTCCTGGACAAGGGGCCGCTTCGATGCGGAGGCTGGTAACCCCAGACTCGTTTTTGCTGTGCCGAGCAAGGCCACAGGGGGTGAAACCCGCTGTCCGGCACACGCGCTCTGGGAGGGGCAGGGAGAACAAGGGAAGGACACAAAGTCCCCACTGCTGCCCCCCCCCCCCCCCCCGCCCCGCCGAGGCCAGCAGCCGCCCATACCGCCCAGGTGCGCAGCGCCCCGCGCAGCAAGGTGCGCCGGTGATGCAGGCGGGCGCGCGTCAGCTTCTGCCGCTCGGCAGCGCGCAGGGCCAGGCCCTGCGGACAGAGGGAGGGCCGGGGGCCGGGAGGGGCTCAGCCACGTCTCATCTTGCACCCGTGGGGTCCTCACCCCCCACCCCTAGTCCTCATCTAGCAATAGGTATCTCTCAGGGGTTTTGTGGGGATCCGATGGAACAAGTGCTTGACTTGGGGTAAATGCTCAAGCATTTTTACCCTGAGTAGAGTGCCTGCAAATGGTTAGGCCAGGACTTTTAGGTTCAGTGAGTTCAGACCAGAGCCAGAAGGACATGGGATTTTGAGCCAGTCACCTCACGTCACCAGGTTAGTGCTTGCCCCTGTGCTGCCCAGGCTGTCTCCCAGGCTCAGAGGCAGATGGCCACCGTGGGGCTGAAGCCAGACCCACGTGTCTACTCGGAGTCACGCTGACACACAGCCCCACCTGTCCCCAACCACATGAGGTGGCGTCTTTGCCAAAGCCTTACCTCCTTCCACCTGCCCCAGGCCCAGTGCAGGATCCGAGCCGAGTGGAACTCTGCAGCCAGCACCAGGCCGGTCTTCCTGTGGGGAGGGCTGAAGTCAGCACTGCAGCCTGGACCCGGCCAGGGCCCTTTCGATGGGCACCCCTCACAGTCCCTGGCCCCTGCCTAGGTGTTCTTAAACTGGTGGGGAGGGAGGAATCAAGACCTTTTCTGGGGGCTCCTGGGTGGCTCAGTCAGTTAAGCATCTGCCTTTGGCTCAAGGTCATGATCCCAGGGTCCTGGGATCGAGCCCTGGGTCAGGCTCCCTGCTTAGCAGGGGAGTCTGCTTCTCTCTTCCCCTCTGCCCCTGCTTGGGTGCTCACTCTTTCAAATAAATAAACAAAATCTTAAAAACAAACAAACACCTCCTCTGAAGAGTGCCAGAGGATTTGGGCTCTCCCCTCAGGAAAGCGAGCACCTAATTAAATTCTTGCAGCCAACCTGACAGGGCTCAAGTACACTGAAGTACATTCATGTGCTGGCGACTCAGGAGATTAAAGGTGCCCAGAATTTGAGAGTCAGGGGGAGATCTGCACAGCACAAAGTGGATGCAGAAAGGCATGAAAGCAGGCCAGGGTGGGCAGTGTCCATGTGGGCGGCCTGCCCCGCCCTCTCTTCAACCACATGGTGTTGTAAAAACTGCCACAACCTGCCCCTGGGCCACAGCTGCTGGTCCTGGGGGCTCAGCTATCCTGAAACGGGCTCATCAGTCTATTCCCTGGCCATGGTCACTCTGAATGGGCCCCAGTGAGTAGGACGCATCCAATGGGTAGGACCTCAGATCCATGCAGCATGTCTGTCCCTAGTCGAGTTCCTGAGGCTGGGAGCTCCATGAGGTACCCCAGGATCCTCTCACTACATCCCTGCTTTGGTATAGACTGTATCAGGCAGAATTTCTGGAACTTAGAACCAGAGTCTAGGCTAACACGACCCTCCGACGGGCACTCAGAGCTGAGGGTGCTACCACTATGGTCAAAGCTGGCCCGAGAGGGGAAGAGCTTCTGGGGCAGAAGCAGCCCCTCACTCTGTTCTGAGGCCTCGGGCACTGTCCCTCCAGATGCAGAAAGCCCTCCTGAGCTGACGGTGGCGGCGGTGGGCCCAGGCCGCTGCTGTCCACTGTCGCTCCCGGTGACGTGCTGCTGCCTGCTGGTGCCACGTGGACCAGGACCTCTGTAGGAGCTGCTGCTCTGAGTGAAGGATGGCCTGGGGCAGGATGGCGGGGAGAGAACAGAGTGGGTCAAGCAGCTGGGGGTACAGAAGCCAGGAAGAATCTATAGGCCACAAATACTGACCAAGGCAAAAGAAATGGGCGTTACAGAGCCGCCCTGGCCCAGAAGCCATATGTAAACTCCACTGACAAAGGCAACAGATGCCCCAGGTCCTGCCCTGCCTTGTGAGTCCTGGTCACAGGCAGGACGCCCCGCAGTGTGGGTCTGGGCTCTGGGCGACGTCTCGAGCAGAGGCGGCAGTGAGTGCAAAGCTTGAAGCAGGTCCTGCCCACTCCAGGCACCTCCGCAGGGCGGCCACTTACCATTCTCTCCGCCAAGCGGTTTTCTCGATGCTGAAACATCTTCTGCCACCAAATAGCAAATACTTGCTTTTCCAACGTCTCCCTAAAAAGATAAATAATAATAATAATGGGAAATAAGGCACTTAAAATAAAACAAAATCACTACAAAAAAGAATGAGAAGTCCCAAATAATTGGGTTTTTCCTTTTAGGCTCTGAAGAGGTAGATACATTGAGATGGAGAGAAAGGAAAGAGAAAGGGAAGGAAAGCAGACAGCAGTGGGCAAAAAACCCCCACAAACAACCCAATACTCTTCAAGTTCTTTTCAGTGTCAGCCAAGCATTCACACAGTAAGAATGAGACTGACTTGGAGACCCTGGCTCTTCATCAGTTCAGTTCCGCACTGAATTACCAGCAGTGCTCAATGATCAGTAGTGAAAGCCTTTCTAGTCCGTGCTGACCGGCCAGGCTGCTGCTACCCAAATCCTTGGGGAGAGCGGTTAAAAACAGAGGCCACGTCTCCAAGGCTGACTGCACAGGTCTGAAGTAGGCCCCAGGAAACAGTATTTAAAACAAATGTTCCATGTGAGGTAGACAGGGAGACAGGTTTGAGAACCACTGTTCTGTCTCCTCTGCCTAGGCCTCCCTGCTCAGCATGATGGGAAGGCCTGCAAAGGCAGTGCCGGGAAAACTGGTCAATAGCCACTAGGGGCTGTGCGTTGGCAAAACCATGGGACAAAATATATGTGGCAACTGTTTTCAGGCCCTGGACAAAAGGCAACACAGACTGTGACCCTCAGAGTTGAGAAACAAGGTGAGCCCCCTGAGGGCATGTTCTAAACACCTGGGGCAGGGGAACAGAGTCCAAGCAGAGCAGGACAGTCTCACTGAGTTGAGGCAGAGACTCAGGGGTTCAAGACTGAGTCCTTCCCCTGAGTTCAAGATTGCAGGGGAAGGACTGCATGGATACCTGTGCCCTTCCTGCACCCGGGCAGGTAGAGACCTCGCCCTGCCTCAAAGGCACACTCACATACACCTTGCATATTCTGCAAGGGCAGTACCCAAAATTCCGTGTGAGTTTGCCCGGTTGGCAGCATAGGCAGGCTCTGTGAGGCCTAGCAGAGTGGCCTCTTCAGGGCTGACTGCTGGATGGAGATTACCAGAGGCTGAAAAGGGCTGGGAGATGGAGTTCTGGCCCAGTCCGAATGGAGAGACTTTGCTGAGAACCCCAGAATTCAGAAAGGCTGAGCCTCAGGAATAAGCACCATGCCCTAACTCTGAAGACAAAAATCAAAAAAGACCTACACGTGGAGTGCCCGGTAGAGCATGCACCCCATCTCAAGGTGCAACTCTTGATCTCAGTGTTGTAAGTTCAAGCACCGCACTGGGTGTAGAGATTATTTAAAAAATAAAATCTTAGGGCGCCTGGGTGGCTCAGTTGGTTACGCGACTGCCTTCAGCTCAGGTCATGATCCTGGAGTCCCGGGATCGAGTCCCGCATCGGGCTCCCTGCTCAGCGGGGAGTCTGCTTCTCCCTCTGACCCTCTTCCCTCTCGTGCTCTCTATCTCTCATTCTCTCCCTCTCAAATAAATAAATAAAATCTAAAATAAATAAATAAATAAATAAAATCTTAAAAAAAAAAAAACTTTAAAAAAAAATAAAATAAAATCTTAGGGGTGCCTGGGTGGTTCAGTTGGTTAAGCGTCTACCTTTGGTTTGGGTCATGATCTCGGAGTCCTGGGACTGAGCCCTGCATCGGACTCCCTGATCAGTGGGGAGTCTGCTTCTCCCTCTGCCTCTCACCCCGTTTGTGCTCTCTCTCTCATTCTCTCTCAATAAATAATCTTAAAAAAAAAATTAAATCTTAAAACACACACACACACACACACACACAACCCAAAGAAAGAACAGAACCATACTCAATAGGATCAACAGGAATCACCAGAATAAACAGTAACCACTGCCTTACAGAATAAAATGCAAAACCCTTTAAAGGAAAAACAGCTGTCAACAAAAACAATGACCCAAATGTTGGAATCAGCAAACACTTAAAAACAGTTATTAAAGTTTGTGTACTTAAGTGAAGGATTAACAAAATTAGTTACCAGACACGGAATCCTGGCAGAGAAATAGAAACTATAAAAAAGAACCAAATGATTTGGTGGCTCCTCAAAAAGCAAACACAGAATTAGCATTTGATTTAGTAATTCCACTTCTAGGTATACAACCAAAAAAATTAAAAGCTGAGACTCAAACAGATGTATGTATACTGATGTTCACAGCAGCATTACTCACAGGAGCTAAAACGTAGAAACAAGTGTCCATCAACATACAGACGAACAAACTGTGGTATATCCATACAATGGAATATTATTCAGCCATAAAAAGGAATGAAATTCTGATACATGCTATGACATGGATAAACTCTGAAAACATTACGCTAAGTAAAATAAGCCAGACACAAAAGGTCTAATATTACACAATTCCACATATATGAGATACCGAGAATAGGCAAATTCAGAGACAGAAAGTAGCTCAGAGGTTCCCAGGGCTGGAAATAGATGGAAATGGAAAGTTAGTATTTAATGGATACAGAATTTGTTTGGGATGATGAAAAAGTTCTGGAAATGCATAGTGATGATGGCTGAATATTGCAAATGTACTTTATGCCACTGAACACACAATACGCTTAAAAATGACTAAAATGGTAAGTTTTATGTTATGTATGTTTTTCCACAATTGGGGGGGGAAAAAAATTCCAGAACTGAAAAGTACCATAACTGAAGGAGAAAAATCACTGGATGAGTTACAAATAAGAAACTGCAGGATATAGATCACTGAAGACTTTCTATTGAAAGATCAATAGAAAGTATCCAATCTGAAAAACGGAAAGAAAAATAGAAAAAAACTAAACAAAGCCTCAGTGACCCGTGGGACAATATCACTGGTTTAACATAGTGTAATTAGAGTCTAAGAAGGAGGGAAGAGAGGATGCAGGGCAGGTAAGTTGTTTTTTTTAGAGAGAGCGAGCGCGTGCATGCGTGTGCATGGGGGGAGCACAGAGTAAGGGAGAGAGAGAATCTTAAGCACACTCCATGTCCAGCACGGAGTCTGATATCATGACTCTGAGATCATGACCTGAGCCTAAATCAAGAGTAGGACACTTAACCGATTGAGGCACCCAGGTGCCCCAGGGCAGATAAATTATTTAAAGAGATAATGGTGGGGTGCCTGAGTGGCTCAGTTAAGTGGCTGCCTTGGGCTCAGGTCATGACCCTGGGGTTCTGGGATTGAGCCCCGTGTCAGGCTCCTTCCTCAGTGGGGAGCCTGCTTCTCCCTCTCCCTCTGCCACTCCCCCTGCTTGTGTGCACTTTCTCGCTCTCTTTCCCTCTCTGTCAAATAAATAAAATGTTTAAAAATAAAATAAGATAAAATAAAAATAAAAAAATACAAAATACAAAAGGTATAGAGTTAAAAAGTCAATGGAGGAAATAAAATGTAATACTAAAAAATTCTAAGTGAACAGGGCAGAAAAGGAGAAACAGAAACAAAAATCAGATGTAGGCTTCGGCCCAACCACACCAACAACTACATTAAATATAAATGAACCATACACTCTAATTCAAAAGCAGAGATTATCAGGAATGACTGGGTGGCGCAGTCAGTTGAGCATCTGACTCGGATTTGGCTTGGGTTGTGATCTCGGGTGTCGTGGGATCAGGCCCCGAGCTGGGCTCCACACTTGGTGTGGGAGACTGCCTGGGAGACTCTCTCTCCCTCTCTCTCTACCCTTCCGAACCCCTTCACGCTCACTTGCTCACTCTCTGTCTCTCAAATAAATAAATTGGTAAAAAAAAAAAAAAAAAAATAGAAATTGTCAGACTAGATAAAAAATTAAGACATAGCTATATGCTGTTTACAGGAGGCAAGCTTTATTAAATATGAAGATAAATAGAGTGGGAAAGGTAAACCACATAACTGTAAATACAAAAAAAGCTGGTGAGGATATTTTTAAAAAAGTCCAAGTAGACTTTGAGAAACGAAATATTACCAAATATAAGGAGGTTCATTTCAAAATGATAAAAAGGGACAATTCATGAGGAAAACATAACAATCCTAACTGTACATGGACCAAATAACAGATTCCAAACACATGAAGTAAAACTGATAGTATTACCAGGAAAAATAGATAAATCCATAATCATAGCTAGAGAATTTTAATACTTCTCTCTAGTAATTGATAGAACAAGCAGACAAACAAAAAACCTATGGGGGGTGGCGCCTGGGTGGCTCAGTCAGTTGAGTGTCTGCCTTCAGCTCAGGTCATGATCCTGGGGTCCTGGGATTGAGCCCCATACTGGGCTCCCTGCTCTGCGGGGAGCCTGCTTCTCCCTCTCTCCCCCCCAACCCCTACTTGTGCTCTCTCTCACTATCTCTCTCTCAAATAAATAAAATCTTTAAAAAACAAACACCTTGTCTGAGGAAAGCATCCGCATCCTAGAGACTGACTGGAAAGCCAGGGCTCTGAGTGAACACGCTAACCTCTGCCTCTACAGTTCTCTTCCTGCCTGCTCCTACCTACAGGTCCTGGGCCTGAGCCACGGCCTCCAGCCCAGCCATCCCACCTGCAGACTGGCTGCCCCCCACCGCTCATGTCCTTCTAGCCTGCCCATTTCTCCTGCCTAATGGAGTTTTGTGCAATTTGGAGTTTTTCCATGAACTGAGCCTTGTAGTAAAAGAGCCTTTAGGAGATTTATGTTAGAAACCAAGGACCTCCCTTCAGCTCTGAACAGGTTTTTCCTTCGATCCCAACACAAAGATTTATGGACCTTTCTAGTTGACTCAGATTTGTGGATGGCTTCTCCCCCTTTCCTATTCTACATTCTTAGTCCTATATATATATATAATAGTCCTATATATAATCAGTCCAATAAAATACGAAATAACCATGAAAAAAACAATAACAAAAACTTGAAAAGATATAGAAAATTTGAAGATGACTACCAATCAACTTGTCCTAATAGACATTTATAGAACACTATATCCAACAACTATAGTATAAATATTCTTTTAAAGTGCACATGGGAAAAAATAAAGTACACATGGAAGGTTCACCAAAATAGACCACATATATTCGGCTGTAAAACAAGTCAACACATTTCAAAAACTGAAGTTATATAAGGTGTTTTCTAGCCACAATGGAATTAAATTGGTAATTAAAAACAAAAATGTATCAAGAAAATTCCTATTTGAACATCAAATAACATATTTCTAAATAAACCACAGGTCAAGGAAGAAGTCACAAGGCAAATTAGAATATATTTTTAGTTGAATGGTAATAAAAATACAGCATGTTAGAATTTGTGGGATAAAGCTAAAGCAGAGAGAAACCTTATAGCTTAAAATTTTCACAAGATTTAAAATTGGTAATTTATCGCCAACAACAAAAGAATGAGTGGGCACGCCTGGCTGGCTCAGTTGGAGGAGCATGAGACTTTTGATCTCAGGGTTGTGAGTTCAAGCCCCACGTTGGGTGTAGAGATTGCTAAAATAAATAAATACATAAGCTTAAAAAAAAATGGGTGATTTGTACTCCCAAGTTTAAAAAAACAAAAGGAAGGCATATTAAATCCAAAGTAGAAAGAGGTACAAAATAAAGAGCTAGAATTAATGTAAGAAAAATATACAATAAGAAAATCAGCAAAAGTTAAAAAACCAAAAACCTATGGTAATTCCTTGCAAGACTGATCAAGAAAAAAAGAGAAAAAATACAAATAACCAAAATCAGGAATGTACAAGATATCATCAGAGATTTTATAGACATTAAAAGAATAATAAGGCACTTTTATGAACAGCTTTATGCCAATATATTTGACACTGTGGATAGAATGAAAAATTCCTTGAAAAACAGAGCTTACCAAAACTGACATGAAAAGAAACTCTTGGTAGCTCTGTATCTAGTTTTTTTTTTTTTTTAAGATTTTATTTATTTATTTGACAGAGAGAGAGAGAGACAGGAGAGAGGGAACACAAGCAGGCGGAGTGGGAGAGGGAGAAGCAGGTTCCCCACTGAGCAGGGAGCCTGATGCGGGGCTTGATCCCAGCACCCTGGGATCATGACCTGAGCCGAAGGCAGACGCTTAGCGACTAAGCCACCCAGGCGCCCCTCTATATCTATTTCCAAAATGAAATCTGTAATCAAAAACCTTTCCATAAAGGAAACTCTAGGTCCAGATAATTTCACTAGCAAATTCCATAAAAAATTTAAAGAAATACCAAAAACACACATTACAAGAAAACTACAACCAATATACCTCATGAAAGTACATGTAAAAATTTTTAATAAAACATTAACAGATTAAAATCAGCAACACATGAAAAAGATAATATATCATGGCCAAGTGGGGTTTATCTCAGGAATACGGGGTTGATTTAACATGTGAAATCAGGAAAACCATACGATCATCTTAATAAATGCAGAGAAAGCATCTGGCAAAATTTAACGACCCTTCATAATAGAAACTCTCAATAAACTATGAATAGAGGGGAACATTCTCAATCTAATAAAGGGTATCTATAAAAATACTCAATGGTGAAATACTGACTGCCTTTGTTTTCCCCCTAAGATTGGAAAAAAGACAAGTATGTATCTTCTCATTACCTCTATTCAATTTTTTTTTTAAAGATTTTATTTATTTATTTGACAGAGAGAGACACAGCGAGAGAGGGAACACAAGCAGGGGGAGTGGGAGAGGGAGAAGCAGGCTTCCCGCAGAGCAGGGAGCCCAATGCGGGGCTCAATCCCAGGACCCTGGGATCATGACCTGAGCCGAAGGCAGACGCTTAAACGACTGAGCCACCCAGGTGCCCCATCCTCTATTCAATACTTTATTGGAGATGCTAGCTAATGCAGTAAAGACAAAAATAAAAGCATACAGACTGGAAAGGATAAAGTAAGCTGTCCTTACTTGCATATGACAGGATTATTTATGCAGAAAACTCTACATAATTAAAAAAAAGAGAGACTCAAACCATTAAGTAAATTTAGAAAGGTTACAGAACACAAAGTTTCAGTTGTATTTCTATATACTAGGACAAACAGTTGGAAAATGAATTTAAAAAATAATTCTATTCACAATAGCATCCAAAAAATAAGGTATTTAGGAATAAATTTAAAAATATATACACAAGACTTCTATGCAAAGCTACAAAACACTGAGAAAAATTAAAGAAAAGCTAAATAAATGGAGTTCATGTTCATTTATGGGACATCTCAATAAGCTTGAGATGTCCATTCTCCCCTAAACATCTATACAGATTAAGTGCAATCCCAAACAAAAAAAAAAATCCCAGGAGGAATAAAGTTGAAGAACCGATTTCAAAACTTGCTATAAAGATACAAAAATCAGGACAGTATGATAATGGCATAAGGATAAAGAAACAGATAAATGAGGGTGCCTGGGTGGCTCAGTTGGTTGGGCGACTGCCTTCGGCTCAGAACATGATCCTGGAGTCCCGGGATCGAGTCCCACATCAGGCTCCCCACTTAGCAGGGAGTCTGCTTCTCCCTCTGACCCTCTTCCCTCTCATGCTCTCTCTCATTCTCTCTCTCTCAAATAAATAAATAAAATCTTAAAAAAAAAAAAAAAGAAACAGATAAATGAAACAGAAGAGAAAGTCCAAAAATAGATACAAACTTATAAGGACAACTGATTTTCAACAAAGGTGCCAAGGCAATTCAATGGGGGAATGAAAGTCTTTTCAATAAATACTGCTGGAAAAACCTGAAAAACAAAACAAAAAAATAATCCTTAGCTCTTACCTCATACCAAACTTCAAGATGATCACAGACCTAAATGTAAATGCTAAAACTTTATATAAAGCTTCCAGAGAAAATGTTGGAAAGTATCTTTCAAGATCTTGGGTGTAAGCAAATATTTTTTAGAGAAAACCCCAAAATCACTAATCATAAGAGGAAAAATTTGGTGAATTTGACTATAACAAAATTAAACATTTCTGCTCATCAAAAAAGACTATTAATTCATTTCAATATATATATAGCCCATATATAGATCCCCACCCTGTGATAATTTCAACATACATATAACATACATATGTAAAAAACAACTTTTTTCTCAATTAAAAAAAAAACGTGAGAAAATGGAAATGCAAGCCACATTACTGGAAGAAAATATTTTTCTTTTTCTTTTTTTTTAAGATTTATCTGAGAGAGTGACACAAAGAGAGCACGTGAGCATGGGGAGGGGAAGTGGGGGAGGGAGAGAGGATCTCAAGCAGGCTCCCTGCTGAGCGTGGTGCCTGACACTGGACTTGATCTTGGGACCCTGAGATGATGACCTGAGCCAAAACCAAAAGTCAGACGCTTACTGAGCCACAGACACAGATAAAGCCAGCTACAAGGAAACATGGTTTTTCCCAAGGCCAGGCAGCAGTTGTAAAATGCCACCAGGGCCTCTTTTGAGTGGTTATTGCTTCCTTACCAATGACACCCCAGAAAAGCTTTGCCGCTTTCACTTATTCCTGAGGGTACACATAACAGTACTCCCTAGTGAACCCCACTTCTCTTCCCTCCTAATTTTGCCTCGGAAACAGAGCAATCCAAAACCAATCCCTGTTTCTCTTTCCCCTCTTCTGAATCCTTTTGTGGGAACCCAAACTTTACAAATTCCTTTCCCTCAGGAAGGGCACCATTCCAGAACTCCTGTGGAATTCCCTCCTTCAAGGCAATTGATCTGACTCGGTAAAACTACAGGATTTTGATCCTGGCTGATTAGGTCTTAAAAAGATGCTCTGCATTATGAGTCAGCAGGGAAATGAGACGTCACTCCCCATCCACCAGGATGGCTCAATTAGAAAGACTGTCAAAACCAAATGTTGATGAGGCTGTGGAACAACCAGCATTCTATCTGCTGGTGGGTGTATAATGATGTGACCCCCTATAAGAGGAAGCCTGTCCCCATCCTGTGAGCCAGAGTTAGCTTCTAGGTATCTACTCAAGAGAAATGAAAACAATCCATGTATATGTTCATAGCAGATTTATTCATAATGGCCTCAAACTGGAAACAACTCATATGTTAAAATGGATCAAAACATTGCCTTATAGTCATACAATACCACTCAGCAAAGACTGAACTACTACCTGACAACATGGCTCAATCTCAGAAACATTATGCTGAACTTTAAAAGAAACCAGACACAACAGAACACTTATTGAATGATCCCATTATTTAAAGTTCGAAAACATGCAAAATTAACCTGGTAGGACAGAAATCAGAGCAGTGGTTACCTGTGAGGGGGGGTGAGAATTGACTGGAAGGGGGCATGAGGGAACTTTCTGGGGTGATGGAAATGTTCTAGACCTTGACTGGGCTGTTGATTATCCAGGCATAAATTTGTGAAAACTCATCAAACTGTTTATTTAACATCTGTGCCTTTCACTATGAATTTTAGCTCAATTAAAAAAAAGACAAATCAGTCTTGGCTCATTCTCAGAATACTATTTCACTGGTAGATTAAGAAACTACCATTTTCAGTCATAATTCATGAGATCCCACTATAAATTCTGTCCATATTCCTAAAATATTAAATAAATACCCTAAGAGTTATGGAAAGATAGAACATACATATTTTGGGGGAACGTTGATTTGCTAAACTCCAAACCAAACCTATGAATATTCATTTACCAGGAGAGTCACAAATCAATTCTAGGGGTTGGGGGAAAGGCTGATATTTTGTGCTGCCTTTCTGCTTGTATTCCCCATGGATTATTTCACTTTTCATGACAACCCTGTGAGATAGGACTATTATCAACTCATCTCCATTTTACATTTGAGGAAACAGGATCAGAGAGACAGAGTGGCTTGCGCAGGGTTACGAAACTGGCAAGCAGTAGAGCAAGGGTCTGAACTCAGGCCTCTCCAGCTTCCAAGCCGGGCTCCCCATCACTCTGCTCCCTCATGAGCTAAAGGCAGGAACCTTAAAAACTTAAGTTTTCTAAAAAGATCCAACTAAACCAAAACAAGATAAAATCCAGATCAGGCCTCGTGGCTACTCCCTGTCTCCAGTTCACCCACCACCCTTTTGTCTCAAGAATGATCCCCAACAAAAATCCTTTTGGAAACTCCTCTTGGCTATTTTGAAAGAACCCTCAATTTTTGAAAATCCCTACGGCATGCCAAAATACGAAAGAAGCAACAGAATCAATCATTGACTTTGTAGAAGAAGCGAAGGAGTGTGTATGTGTTTGGTAGTAAAGCCATTTTTCAAGTGGAATCTTATACCAGACCTCAGTTCAGGAAGTAGGTAAAGGTGAAGTCACTCTCTGCAGACCCTTGCCAGCCTCCAATTTCCCATGGCTACCCCCTAAAAGCTTCTCTTTGACTTTGTGTGAAGGACTCCAGGAGTTCTGGCTGATCCCCTCGGGCTAGCATTCACACTCCTTCAAAGATCACTGCAGCTTCTTCCAGTGCCCCTCCCGTGTCCCTCCCTCTCGCCTCTTTGTCCTAAATTGATGGGACACTGTTCTCAGGGCAATCTCCAAAACCATCACTTTACTAGTTACACGCACCTGCTCAAACATCTAACTGTTATCTTTTTATGGGCTTAGGCAATCCCCTCAGTCTGGCCCTCCTCATCCTGCCCACTCCTGCCATTCATCCTCACCCCCTGGCTCACAGCATGCCTTCCTTCAGGGACTTCCCTCAGCACTAGCTCTGAGCTCTAGAAGAACTCCGGGCTGACAAAAATGAGGACATGTGGATCTATTCTCTGGAACTGTCCTTCAATTGTTTCTTGTGTATCAGTCTTACCTCCTCACAAAGATTGAAAGTTTCTACAAAGTCATCAAAAAGATCTTCCTTTTGATCTAGCAGAAAGTCCCTGGAGTCAAGGAGATCTGAATTTAAACCCTGGCTCTGCCACTTACTGGTTGATTTACATGGGGGAGTCATTAGTCATCTTGAGCCTGTTCTCTCAGGACTGCTATGAGAAGGGAATTATTAACGAAGTTGATCATATCACAGGCGAATGAGCTTATATATTTGTTTCCCTTTTCCCACCACACCATGCCCACCACAGTGGCAGACACACAGTCAGTGATTAATAATTTCTTTGTTACAATTCCGCCAAAATGCAGCAAGGACCTGCTCTGGGCAAGTTTGCCTCTGCGGGAGCAAAAAGACATAGCTCTGCTCTGTGCCCGTCTTAATTTTGTTGACGACTATATTTCAAGACTTCAAAAAGCCAGGTCTGGCAGAACAGGAAGCAAGCATTTCAGGACAATCACACTCAAGAATGCCTGCCAAGGCGATGCAAGGTCCAACCACACTCTGATCCAGAAAGCTAATGGACAGATTTACTGGCTTGCAATGAGGACAGGGGCATAATAAAACTCAGGCTGTTCTGAAAGCACTTGCAATAAAGATGAGCAAAAGCTTTCCCAGGGGAAATACTGGCTGGCTCTTCCGCTAGATGAAATCAATGAGCCCACCTAATTGGAAAACCAAGAAGAACCAAGGCCTAGGGGGCTGGGAGGTTGAAAAACACCACCAATGGCCGTGTGGGCAGCAGAACAAGCCCCGAGAAGCCTGCCCAGACAGAAGCGACACTGCATACCTGTGAAAGCGTGCTGCTCTCGCATTGAGGACACTTTCCTGCTGGTGCCAACGCCAGAATCTTCTCCATGTGTGGAAGGCCGCAGGCAGGACTCTCTGCTCGAAGTGACTGTCTGCTCTGGACCGCAGCTGCTGCAGTATAACAAAGAATGACCTTTATTTGTACTTTATATTATATTTAAAAAAATGACCTTTAAGGGTTGCACTCTAGAGGGAGGGTTGCTTTCTACACAAAATTGAGAAAAAGATTAAAATCATTATTTTTAATCTTTGTCGCCATAATAGGTGAAAAATGAAATACGATGGGTAAGAAATTTTTACTCTAGGTTAAGTATCTCTTCACATACTTGTGTGTACATACACACACATATATACATGTATGTATCTAAATGCTCTGTCCTATGTACTAAGTGTTCATACCCACTCCCTGTACTATCTGACTGCCATACACTCTTCACATACTTGTGTGTACATACACACACATATATACATGTATGTATCTAAATGCTCTGTCCTATGTACTAAGTGTTCATACCCACTCCCTGTACTATCTGACTGCCAGTGTTTAACTCAGTGATGTACATTGACTTTTTGAACCTTCAGAAATTTATCAGTCCTTTGTCACGTGTATTATCAACATTGTTCCCACCCTGTAATATATCTTTTGATTTTATCTATGATGTTTATTTGTAATACAGATTCTTTAAATTATTATGTAATTATGAAAAGCTACTACTATTTTACTGTTTATCACCAGGAAGATAAGACAACTGACATAAAAAAAAATATATATATATATATATGTGCGTGTGTGTGTGTGTGTGTGTGTGTGTGTGTGTGTGTGTGTGTGTATGCTTCCATGATCCAAAACTCTGGGGGGACAGAAGGATATATGTATTTGCGGCACTTTTTAAAACAGGACCTCAAATTCTTTGGATTTCCTCCTTCCCTGAGAAGTCCCCCCCCCACCCTGTCGAATCTGGGCGGGACAGTGACTGCTTTGCCCAATAGAGAATGGTGAAATGGCCATGTGACTTCTGAGGCTGGGTCATAAAGGGCCATACAGTTTGTGTGTTGTTCACTGGGGCACTTTTGGAGTGAGCAGCAACACAGGAAGTCTGACTACCCTCAGGCCACCATGCTGTGAGGCAATCCAAGCCTCTTGGAGAGGCCCAGTGTAGTAGGTTCTCTGGTTAACAGTCCCAGATGCGCCCAGCCTTCGAGTTATTCCAGTCCAGGAACCAGCAATGTGAGGGAAGAAACTTCCTAGAGGATCCTAATCCCCTGCCATTGGAATCTTCCCAGCTGAGGCCCTAGTAATCATGGAGCAGAGACCAGCCATCTTTGCTATGTCTTGTTTCAATTTCTGACTTACAGAACCCATAGGTATAATAACACGGTTGTTGTTTTAAGCCACTGAGTTTGGGGTGATTTTTCACATAGCAACAGATAACTGAACAGTAAGCATATGTGTGTGTGTGAATATATGGTATACATACTCCCACGCACATGGAGGAAAAAAGATACCAAATTTACTTACCAAATGTTATTTTAAGATTACGGGTGTTTTAATTTTTTTCTTTTATCTCTTCCTACACTTCTCAAATTATAATGTCTATATATTGGTTTTGGGCATTTACATTTTCAAATGTAAATAAAAGTAGAAGCAACAGTATAACGAAACTCCATGAACTTACCATCCAGCTTCAACAATTGGCTAACATTTTGCCATTCTTTCCGTATTACTTTTTTTTTTTTTTTAAGATTTTATTTATTCGACAGCTAGAGAGAGAGCACAAGTAGGCAGAGTGGCAGGCAGAGGGAGAGGGAGAAGCAGGCCCCCCGCTGAGCAGGGAGCCAGACATGGGGCTCGATCCCAGGACCCCAGGATCATGACCTGAGCCGAAGGCAGCCGCTTAACCGACTGAGCTGCCCAGGCGCCCCTCTTTCTGTATTACTTTTTAAAAAGAAAGAAACCCACAATAAATATTTTTATCTTTTCCTGAAATAGAAAGAACTGATGTTCTCTTTAAAGAACTTGATGTTCTCTGATGTCATCTCCTTAGATGACATTCAGATTGTTAGCCAAAGATTCGAAAAAAAGCAACAGCAACTAAGCAGGGCTCCTACTATTTTTCAGACCTTCTATATTATGCAGGCCATGCAAGAGCAGTGTGGAGAGATAAGAATACTGACCCTTGACCTTCCACTACTGTTGGACCCCAGTGTCAAGAGGCTCTTTTTCCAGGGGGAATATGAGAGACTCTCTGCTTCTTTTCCACCTTGAATAAATACAACCTTTCGACCCTGGCACTCAGTTTCTTTTTCTAAAAGGTCTCTGCCTTCTGTTGAGCTTACATTAAATGGGCTTAAGAAACCAAGTGGCAACGTCCTTTCAGAAATAGCCACATCATCCAAAGGAATGTCAAAGAATGCAGCAATTCTAAGCATTTTCTAGGTGTGGAAGGCAAGCCATGCCCGGGGCTGGCACCACCGAAATGCCAAGAACTGAGATGATCTTTAGGAAAAACTCTGTAGCAACCCATGGCGGTTCGTCTGTCTGTTCACTCGTTTGTTCATTCATTCATCTAAATATTAGTTGGCAGCTACCCTTTGTCCACACTGTGCTAAGGAGAAGAAAGAGACAGGGTCTGCCCTCAAGTAGCTCACAGTCTGGCAGGGAGAGGGGCTGGGAAACACCTAGGCACAGAATACACTGACAAAGTCACAGGGGGCTGGGGGAAGAGGTGACACTGGAGCTGAAAGAGTCGGAGGGACAGAGAACTGCATGTGAGAAGCACATTCAGAGAAGGACCAGCAGCTTAAATGGCCAGACCACAGCTGGGAAGGAACGAAAGGGCTGGTGACAGGAAAGGCTGGAGAAGTAACCAGAGCCCGGCTCCCACAGGGGTTGGTACACCTTGCTAGAAAATTCAGATTCTCTCCCAGCACTATGAGGAAACAGCCAAATTCTTTAGATTCCCGTGTGAGACTCTAGCAGATGGAGGAGGGGGTGGAGGGGGCAGGAGTTTGCTTTGTGTCCCGCCCCCCAACCCCATTTCACCAGGGATGGCCAAAATGAGGCCTGGACAGCACACTAACCCCTGCAAGGCCCACGCAGACACTCCTGGTTGAACACAAACTCCCCCAAGCCTAAACGTGGCCTCCAAACCCTTCTTGGTTCAGCACTCTAGACAGTTGCAGCCATCATTCGAGCTGGCCTGCAAGATCACACTTACTTGCCATCCTGGTGCTAAATTACAAGGCCTATGGGAGCAGGAATTTTGTCTGCTTTCTATCAGGCACAGCGGGTGCTCAGTGAGTCTTTTTCTTTTTTCTTTAAGATTTTATTTATTTATCAGAGAGAGAAGAGCATGAGCAGGGGGAGTTGCAGGCAGAGGCAGAAGCAAACTCCCCGTGTAGCAGGGAGCCCAATGCAGGGCTAGATCCCCGGACTCCGGGATCATGACCTGAGCCGAAGGCAGATACTTAGCCAACTGAGCCACCCACGTGTCCCTCAGTGAGTCAAATGGAACTGAAGCTAGGGGTCCCGGCTGGCTCAGTCAGAAGAGCATGCGACTCTTGATCTCAGAGTCTTGAGTTGGAGCCCCATATCAGGTGTAGAGATTACTTAAATAAATAAAGCTTAAAAAAAAATGGAACTGAATTCTTTCTCAATCTGCTTTTACTAATTCGCCAGCTTGCTCCCCATGTCCTCCCGCCTGCCATGGGTACCTGTCTCACACTGTTCAGCACTGAGAACACGGCACTTATGTTCTGTACTTTTCCCAGTATTTCCTGCAGCTTGGCTAACTAATAGAGTAAATGAGTAATGATGTGAATGGAATGGCTAGTAAGAGATCATCACTCTCAGAGAGTGCCTGTGTTTTCACAGCACACGAAGGAATGGGGTTTACGCAGACTTTCCACTATCACTAGAGGGACCGGGGGGAAATACCTTTGAGCTTTTCACAGCAGCACCAAGACCTCTTAGCAAAGGTCTTTTCCAAGAATCTTTCCAAAGCAAATGGGTCCAAGAATGTAAGCCTGTGGAGTTACTTGCAATGAACTACTCCATACCTGCTTGTATCGCCTCTTCTGAGTATACTGTAACCACGATCTGATACACTTGCGTAGCAACGATATTCTGAAATAGAACACATAACATAACACATACTGCCTATCGCACTTTCAGGTTTGGGGTTTTAAAAATGTTTGTTTTTAAGGCCAGAAAATCTGGGTGTAGTTACATCTTCAGCGTTAAAGGCACCCTATCAGTTTCACTCTAGGAAACAGGGAAAAAAACCTATTATTCAACACAAAATCTATTAGCCCCTGATTTGGGGCTATGGCTTGCCCCCAAATTTTGACAATTTTCTTATAAACCTAATTAGACCACCAAGCACAGTGTCTCTGGAACTTAGGTAATATGTATGAAATCCCCTATCATGAACTTCCTGGTTTTATGACCAAACTCTGGGACTTGTGGAGGACCACCTGGGTCTGTGACAAGCTCTTTCCACAACTGTGATACCCAGAGTGAGAACTACATTCAGTTCTGTAAACCAGGATTTAGAATAATGATAGACACTGATAACTCCAAATTTAGTTAAATATTGAGATTCTCAGCGACTCATTAAAAAAAGAAAAATGCTCCAAAATGGGACCTCTAACTATGTGAATTAAGTTGATTGTACTATTGGCTGGGGGGAGGGTATATTGAACATTTCTGGTGTTCAATAAATTCACTTACTTCACTCAAGTAAGTGAAGAGTGGTTACCTCTGAAGAGTAAGACTAAGGGATTGGAGGGAGGGATCCAGGCAACTTTTATTTTTCACTTTATACCTACCTTCCTAAACACTGAGTTTTCCTCATGGACATGTGGTGCTTTTATTTAAAATTAGGGACACCCTGCACTCTTCAAGACTAAGCCACCCACTTGCCTGAGCCTGCTTTTTAACACTATCAGTGCTTGAATTCTAAGATGTGACTGTCACTAAAGCCTGAAGGATTGAGGCAAGGAGCTAGCAGGCACATACTCCAAACTATGGTGACCAAGAACCAGTACAAACATCTTTATCCTACCTCTCATCTGATCAGCCAAAAGGAAAATGCAAACTTGGGAACCAGTGGTTTACAGCAGGGCCTTTCTGAATCTACCGAGGAATGCATGGAAGGGTAAATGCTCTCTCCTGGAGAACAGTCAGTCCCCGGAAAGCCGAAGGAGAAGGCCAAAGTCCCCACCTGCAGCGGTCCCAGGCAGCACACAGTGAGGGGAGCTGCTCTCTCTCTTCTCTCTGCTCAATCCGAGTCTGCCAGAGGTCCCAGAACCTGTGCAGCAGCTGAAGCAAAACAGAAAAGAAATGGAAGTTTATTAAGGCAAAAGGTAAAATCTCTCTTGACCTATTAGCAAACCCTTGCCCCAAGAGACTATTAGCTCCCCCAGAGGAGGAATTGTATCTCAATTTGGAGTACCCAACATACAGCAGGCTTACAAAATAATCATGGCTAAGCTACATGGAGCTGTTCTAGGCCAACATAAAAGGCAAAAAGATGAATTTTCCAGTCTATGGAAATCAGAATGAAGAAGCTGAAGCTATTTCTAATCTGGGCCTCATAGAAGACAATGCCATTTTAAAAGTTAAAACTTATCTTATCACCTATTACTGCTCATGACGTAGTCTTGCCAAAAAAAGTGTTTAACTTCAATCTAATCAAGCCCTTAGATCAAACTTCTAATTTATAGGAGCAACGTTTAAAAAAGGAAAAATCAAATGACATCAAATGGAAACAGATAAATTGAGAATATGGAATATTGTATAAGGCCAAATAGCCAGTCTTCCTATTCCAAAACTCAGTGTCATTGAGGGGGAAAAAAAAAAGTATACATTATGCTAAGTGAAATAAGCCAGTCACAAAAGGGCATGTACTATAAATATGAGGTCCCTAGAATTATAGAGACAAAAAGGAGAAAGGTGGTTGCCAGCTGCTGGGGTCAGGGGAGAGGAGAATGGGAAGTTATTGTTTAATGGGGACAGAGTTTCAGTTTTGCAAGATGAAACAAGTTCTGGAGATGGATGGTGGTGATGATTGCACAATGTGAATGTGCTTCATGTCACTGAACTGTCCTCTTAACGATGGTTAAGATGATAAATTTTGTTATGTGTATTTTAACACAATTAAAAAATAAACGTGTTAAACAAAAGAAGTGGGGAGGACTGTTATTAAGAGCCTTACAAGACATGACCAAATACAGTAAGTAATCAGATCTTAGTTGAATCCTGGTTTGAAAAGGGACATTTTGGGGGTAACTGTGAAAATGTGGATATGGCCTGGGTATTGGATAAAATTAGGGAATTACTGTTCGTTTTATTAGGGATGATAACAATACTGTGGTTATGAAGGAAAATGTTATTTTTGGGCAACGCAAGCTGAAATGTTTAGGTGTGATGTGTCACGATGTCTGTTATTTACTTTGAAATGACTCTGCAAAAAAAAAAAAATGAAGAATTAACTATTAACAATTGGCTAGTATTTGAATTTAAATGCTAAGTATACAGGTGTTTATTCTACTACTCTTTATATTTTTCTGTACATTTAAACATTTTCATAATGAAAAACAAACAAACAAAAAAAACCCATCCTCCTATACCCAGAAACATGATCTGTAAGTAGAGATAGAACCTTTGTTGCCCTCAGGTAAACCAACCAGTGAAGACAACAAACTTATAGTGCAAATACAACCAAAGCCGCCTGGAATGCAAGACTCAGAGTGTACTCCCTAGGTTAGGGTTAGAATCCATCCATAGTCCCTGACCTCTGAGTCAACTATCAAGTTTCTTAGCAGAGATAAAAAACGGGATTAAACTAGGGAAAACCAAGGCTTACTCCCTCAGCTGGTAGGGCTAACTAGAGAAAATGGACACTAAGGTTTTGGGGTCTAAAAGGTCTGGACAAATCTTAAAGCACAAAGGCTAAAAGACAATGGACGTCAGAGGTCCCTCTATACAGATGACCCTTACCGTGATGTCATACTGCTGGTGAGCGAGATTCCTTCTTATTTGCTGGAAATGGGCATGGGTCACATTGTCTTTTAGGGCTCGAAAACAGAAGTGCTGTGAATAGAAGGAAGGACACAACCAGTTACAAATCAGCAGCGTCTGTACAAGTAAGAGCAGCGCCCGAGTTGAGTAGCGAGAGGCCCAGGCGCGGATGTTCACAGCTGCTCCGGGGTCCCGGAGCATTTCTCTGCTTTGAGATTCAGCTGGAGTCTGCTACAAGCCAGCCCGCACAGTAGGCACTTCATAAGTAGCTGTTGAACTGCTCCCCGCCATCCACTGACACTGCCCAGGAGCAAACACACCATGTCGCCTCTGACCAGGACAGATCCCAATGGCCGAGATGGGAACACGACGGACAAAGGTTAAAAACATCAACTTTACCTCTCAGAAAAAGAGACTTTTAGCTTATGGTAGTTTCTCTTTTTAAAGCCATGTTGGGGGTGGGGGGTTCAAAACGCACCCCCAAATGCAGTTTTGCAAGAGCAGAATAGAAGGAAGAGAAGGAAGCCTTGGTGAGTAGGGGGGTTGGGGTAGTGGCAAGACATGTGGGACTGGCTCCAGCTCCATCAACACTGCCTCACATGTGACCTAAGCAAAGCCCTGGGTTCCAGTTTTCTGAGACAGAAGTGAAGTGATTAGGGGTTTTCATATTGTGCTCTGTGGAACCGCAGAGGCACCTGAAAGTGTTGGAAGACCTCCTCATGTGGTGAGGGTGCAGGAAAGCAGTGGTAGAACAGGGACTGCTCCCAGACCTTGCTTCATCCACAGCATCTCTACTTTGATCGATTTTACAGATTAGGCTCCCAACATTAAAAAGGGAGTCCGCCCTTGGGGTCATGAGTTCAAGCTCCATGTTGGGGGTAGAGGTTACTTAAAAAAAAAAAACATAAAATGAAGGGGCACCTGGCACTCAGTAGAGCATGTGACTCTTGATCCGGGAGTTATGAGTTCGAGCCCCATGTTGGGTGTAAAGATCAATTAAGAATAAAATCTTCAAAAAAATAAAAAGGAGGCCTGCCATGTAAAAAAAAAAAATGCAGGACTAGATCACCTCCAAGATTCCCTTATAGCTCCAGACCCCTCTGATCCCACATCATTACCCTTTCTGATCCAAAATGAAAACAGGGACACTTGCAATGGAACAGAGCTCCATGAGTGAAGCTAATCCCATAACCAGATACACCTGAACAGCATGCTGTGCGTCTGGGTCCTCCAAACGTGGATGTCTGAGCAAGGCTGCTAAGTATTTCTGAAGCACCTACTCTGTGTAGACAGGCTTTCTGTTATAAGGCGTGCGTTCTCCTTACCACATACTATATAGCTTATAGAGTGATTTTTCCCTCCAGGTTCTCGAACATGGTAACTTCACATCTTGGACTTTGGCCAGTTGTGTTTAAATATTAAACACTAAAACTTTGGTGGTTCCTGCAAAGATTAAAAAAAAAAAAAAAAAAAAAGCCTCAAGAGGCTTCCATGCTCTTACCAGCAAGCTGCGCCTCCTGTGTTCTTCTGCCACCTTCTGCTGGGCCACTTCTTCGGCATACAGCACCACATCTGCCAGGGAGTTAAGGCCTCTCATCTCAAAACTGTCCCCACCCTCACACACTGTGGTCCCAGGGACCCACCGGAAGAGTCTTGGCTGTGGGGGATACCAGGTGTGCCAGGTGGGCTGACGTCCACCTCCATCTCCTCCTGATGACCCAGGGAGGGGACGCAAAGGGAAACCATGTGAGTGGCTTATCAAACAGTTGGCCTTGTCCTCCTCCCTTCTGATGCCCATTTGATGACAGGCAAAATAGCTGAGATAAATTGCCAGAGATTACAGTAAACATTTCCAAATCACCCCATCTAAAGCATTCCTGTCTTCCTGCCTCCTCTGTTTTGGCACCACAACCCAGTCAGATGTTTCAGCTAAAAACCTTGGAGTTATTTTCAAACCTTCTCCTCCCACTCCCTCCATCTACTGGGCTGCCAAGTCCATCTGCTCTCCTCGGAAATCTCTCCTGCTCTTCTGTCCCCGCCCCCAAAGCCCCACAGAGCATCCGACTTGGCCCTCACACAGACTGGCAAGAGTCTCTCGCATATCTGCTCCCCCTGAGCCGGCTTTGCCCCTGTAATCCAAATCTGTCCTCTCAAGTACAAACCTGCTGCATCGCTCATCTTCTTACACACCTCCAGAGGATCCCCGGTGCCATCAGGAGAAAGCCCAAGCTCCCGAGCACTGCACGCAGGGACCTACGCGCTGGTCCCAGCATGCCTCTCCCCGCGCTGCCCTACTGCCATCTACGCCCCCTCAACTCACGATAGGCCCTGTCGCCGTCCGTCGGTCTTTTCCTCACCTCTGCCTGTGTAAATGCCATTCCTTCCACCTGAAACACCCTTCCCGGCTTCTCTGCTAGGTGACCTTGTCATCCTCTAGGACAAAGTCAACTCGAATCTGCACAATAGCGCTCGCAGGATGTGACACACACCTTTCTGACAGCACTTACCACACCACACTGCGCAGCCCCGCTTTCATGTCTCTTTACCCCGCTAGACAACGAACTACTGTTTGTCTTTGAGTTTCCTCATATTCCAAAACTTAGGCAGGAGCTTAAAACAAAGCGAGAGTCTGATGAACAAATGAATGTGCGGATGGACATCTCCAGTTCGAATCTGCACAGCTGGGCACGTACTGCAGCAGGGGCAGTGATCAAGAACATGCACACCAGAGCCAAAGGCCTAGGTTTCAAACTCCCAGCTCGGCCAATGACATGCTGACGACTATTTAGCCCCCCTGAGTCTCTGTTTCCTCACCTGTAAAACGGGGATAGTGACATCTACTCCACGGGGTTGCTATGAAGATTAAAGAGGTAATGCTTAATGTCTGCACATGGTAAAAGACAATGGAAGCTAGGATCATAATGTTAGGGCTGCCAAGAAAAAGACCACCACACCTATTTCCACCACCTAGTGGGTAGAGAAAAGCAATGAAATGACAACATAAAATTCAAGATAGTGGGATTATCTCTGGAGGGGAGGAAAGGGAATGCAATCATGGATGAGCAGACAGGCTATTAGCAGTGTTTGAATTTTTAATTTGGGTGGTGGGTACAAAGGTGTTCGTTTTATTACTATTCATTAAACTGTAAATGTATGTTATACATACTGTTGTGTAAGCACACTTCCAGTTAAACAGAAAATTTTAAAAAGAAATCAACAGACATCATGACTACCTCATATTGTCCAGTAATCGTTTCCCACATATTCCCGGCCCTTTGTTTTAGAGGCTGCTGCACTCCTGCACTCCTAAAAACTGGTGATTAGCAAGAAGACAAATGTATATACAATTGGGAGAATTTCAAAGAGAGACAGGGTTATTAAATGAAATATACAAATACATGTATTTTGTGTGTGTGTGTGTGTGTTTGTGTGTGACACCTTAAATATCAGACATCTAAAGTGGGCCGGCTGTGGTGGTGGACAAGGCTGGGTGGCTGAAAAGGATACAGTGTTTCCAGTGAGTGAAGGCCCTCCGCAGAGCCATCCTCCGGGCCAGCCCCTCCACCCGGGCATGCTGGGCGTACAAGCTCTCCTTCCGCTCCCAGGCCCACTGCCAATCAGAGAAGTGTGTCTGGAGCATAGTGACCCGGTGGAATCGCTCAGCCATCTCTGCAACAAAGAAAATCACTATGTGCTGCCCCCTGCAAGGCTGAGAGATGAGCTAGATCTTATCTTTAAGATAAGCTGCACCCTACTACTGACACTCGGCAGGGATTTGAAGCTGTTCTTACAAAGCATGCTAAAATAAAAGTTTTTTTAGGCATGGGAGGGTTATTTGGAAGCCCTTAGCTACACCTCTTCTCTCCAAGGAAAGAGAATAGGTCTGTGATATTAGGGAGGAGGATGCTATAAAATCAGTTATATCAAAAAGTTGAGGTTTCTAGTTAACTCCTGAGGAGCAGAAATGGCAGCTGCTGTTTTCAAAGAAGACTCTTACTTTTGCCTCTTAATGCTAATGTCTCTCGGGTAGGGTGTGAGGGACTGAGTCGACACAATGTGGTCACCATGCTGGCAAAAGTGTTTCTGAGCTTTAAGCCAGGCTGACCCTTCTTTTAACACTAACTAGCCAATGGCCTGATGAACTAACTTAAGTCCAAGAAGTGGGAGGGAATTGGTCCTAGACTTCAAATGCTGAAACGAGACGCACATTAGTCTGCAGCTTATCATGCTAAAGAGCTTAATGTCTTTGGCTCCAGGCTTGGGCAACCAGACAGTGGGTCTCCGCATTATCCTCAGACAGACACAAACTCAAACTCAAACTCTCCCAAGAGACAGCCCTGGCCTGGCAACCCAGGAGGTTTCTGCAGAGAGCCTGAGGTGAAAGCCAGCCAGCATCTAGCACACTGCTTGACTCACTTATGTGTGGGCTCAAGAAACCAAAATACAAAAAAGTACCAATGATCGTGACCTACGTATTATTACTTGTGAACGCTAACTGGGAAACTAAACCATAAGAATAGTGTTAAAAAATATAATGGTTTACTGCTGTCATTGTCCATGCCTACAGATAATTTATTTTGTATTTTTGAATAAAAAGACATTTGTATATTCCTGATAACTGAGTGCAAGAGCCATGTACCAATGTACTGCTTTCAACTTAAATCACTGAGGCATTTTTATTACTATTCTGTTAAAATCAGGATTTTAGTGTTTGCCATCACCAGATAAAAAGTTAAGCAGCAGCCTTTCTGTGGAGAGTAAGAACAACTGTGTACAAAGTAGAGAAATAGCCAATTATGTGACAACCTTTGTGTAATAAAACTTTGTTTAAAGTTAAAAAAAAAAAAAAATCAGGGACTCCTGCGTGGCCCAGTTGGTTAAATGTCTGCCTTCCGCTCAGGTCATGATCCAAGATCTAGGATTGCCCAGGTCTGGGATCGAGTCCCACACTGGGCTCCTTGCTCAGCAGGGAGCCTGCTTCTCCCTCTGCCTGCTGCTCCCCCTGCTTGTGCTCTGACAAATAAATAAATAAAATCTTAAAAAAAAAAAATCAACATTATAAATCACATGGATTACATCACTGGGGAGAAACAGAAACAATCCAAATATCTATCGATAGAAGAATGGCTAGATAGTATATTAAGGTAGACCATCCTGCAAAATGCAGACAATCATTAAAAAAAAAAATAACATTTATGAAGACTAAAGGTATAGGAAAATGTTGTTAGTTGTGGGGAAAAAAAGCAGGATACCAAGTTGTACATATCATATTAATCATAATAATAGTATTTATAGGATAATTAAACCCTATTAAAAATATATGTAATAAATAAAATCTTAAAAAAAGGGGGGGCGCCTGGGTGGCTCAGTTGATTAAGCGTCTGCCTTCGGCTCAGGTCATGATCTCAGGGTCCTGGGATTGAGCCCCGCGTCCAGGAGTCTCAGAGGGGAGTCTGCTTCTCCCCCTCCTTCTGCCTCTCCTCTGGCTCCTGCTCCCACATGCTCTCTCTCTCCCTCAAATAAATAAACAAATAAATAAACTCTTAAAAAAAATGTGTGGAAGAAAAGGCCAGAAGGAAATAAATGTGAATTGAGGATGATTTATGTTTCTCCTCAATCTCTTTTTTCCAAAATTTGGGGCATAATATGGTTCTATCTCTCCTTAATAAATTAGCACCACTGGCAGAAGAATGGAAATTGTGACGTGCCCCTCTGTCTCCAGAGCCCGGGATCTTCTGCTCACCATTCCATCGTCTCTTCACTCTGCGGACCCTCAGGTATTTGAGCCAGGCCTTCAGGGATTTCCACTTTTCCCAGTGCTCACGGTGTTTCACTGCGGAGACCATCTTCTGTCTCTCCCTCTGGACGTGTAGGAGCTGTTCCCACCACCGTGACCAGGCCTGAAAACCAGAGAAAAGGCAACAATCAGAGGAGAGGCAGAAAAACAGAGGTGAGGTACACGTGAGGGAAAAGAGAAACAGACACACTGGGAAAGCTAAAACTAGAAACAAGGACGTGGCAACCCCCAAGGAGGATCATAATCTATGGAAATCTGCAGTGAACGGCTCTTTAAGAAGGGCATTCTACTTCCAGAAAGTAACTTTTTTCCTGGGTTAAGAACAACAAGGGAAAAGAGGAATAATAAAATCAATGGGGTGATATACCTAAATCAGATCTGGGACAAGTGAGGAGGGTCTGCCTTTTTCTTCCAAGTGGGAGGAAGCCTATGATCTCAGGCACATTAGCTTCCAGGAAGAGTTAGCTACAGAAGCTGAGGGTCCACGGAAGGATTCCCTCAAGACGATAAATGTGTACCCGCAGCAAAGTCTTCATGTGTGCTTGGCGATATGCATCCCTAGTTTGCATATCTCAGATGATGAATTCATACCTTCTTTCCTTAAACCTATAATACCTCTTCTCCTTTCCTTCCTCTTAGCTGAATACCATTCTTCCATTTCACCAAGAAAATAAAAGCAATCAAAAGAGAATTTTCTCAAGCTCCTTCCACATCCACCCACCCACCTGCCCACAGGCTCTGACTTTTCTTGGCCTCCTCTGAATAAAGTGTCCACGCTCCCTTCAATCAAAAGTCACCCCCACTATGGCTACATCCCATGGTCTCTCACCTTCTCAAGTTTATCACTGGCAACTCCCCCCTTCTGCATCATCGGTTTTCACCCTCTATTAGGTTTTCTAAAGCAGCATATGAATGTGCTACTATTTCTCCCATCCTCAAAAGCAAATCCCTTCAGGGATACAACCTCTGATTGGATCCTGGACCTGCCTCTAAAATAGCAATAATCTATGGTTTGAATATGAACCATATTGTAGATATTATCATATCAATATTGAATGTCTTGGATAAAATGATATTGTGATTATGTAGGAGGACATCCTTATTTTTAGGAGATATAAGCTGAAGTATTTAGGGTAAACTTTTATGTCGGCAACTTTATTTTTTTTAAAGATTTTATTTATTTATTTGAGAGAGAGAGAGAGAGCGCACATGAGAAGGGGGAGGGGCAGAGGGAGAAGCAGACTCCCTGCTGAGCAGGGAGCCCCATGTGGGGCTCAATCCCGGGACTCCAGGATCATGACCTGAGCCGAAGGCAGTCGCTCAACCAACTGAGCCACCCAGGCGCCCCTTATGTCGGCAACTTTAAAGCCACTCAGAAAATTTAAGAAATACATTGATATACTTAAAGAAAGCAAATGTGGCAAGATGTTAGCAATAGGTTAAACCAGTGAATATCTACCTTTTGTCATTTAGCATTTGTCAAAAATAAAAAGTTGGGGGGGAAAGGTTATGGTCACAGAAATACTTTGTGAAAGGAATAAATCAGATTCTTGAGCAAGCTACCACTAGATCACTTTGCCATCCAGCTAACACTTGAGTTCTTTCCTTTCCTCTCCAAACTCCTCAAAAGAGCAGTCTATTTTCTAATTTCTCTTCCCCAGGCAGGCTCTCATGAACCCTCTCCCCATCAGGCCTACGGGAACTGCTCTTCCAAGTGCCTCAGTGCTCTCCACATTGCTCAATCCCAAGGTCAAATCCCACTCCTCACCATCCCTGACCTGCCAGAAGCATCTGATGTGGCCAGTCAGGCCTGTGGATTCTCTGGGCTACCGGCAGGCAACCTTGCCTTTATTCCTCCCAGGCTGGGTCCCGGGACCCCTCTGAGAGCTACACTCACTCCCTTTGTGCTTTCACACAACCTCATGGACTTGAAGTACCAACTGCAAGCCAAGGACTACCAAATTTACATCTCAGGTTTCGACCCATCCTCCATACTCCCCATACTTCCTTCACAGTTCCTTGGGGGATATTCAAAAGGCCTTTCAGGCTGAAATGTGGCACTCAAAATGGAGCTAATCTTTCCAGACAAACCCGCTTCTCCCTCTATCTTCCCCATTTTACTAAATGGCCATTCCACTGTTCCAGTTACTCAGGCCAGAAATCTGGAGTCACCTTGGATTCTTTCCCTGAAACTTCAGGTCTTAACTATCTATTAGTAAGTCGTGTCAGCACTACCTTCCATGTATACCCAGAATCCAACACCATCCTGCTATCATCCTTGTCTAGAATCTCACCTGGGATTTTTGTGGGGTTTTTTTGTTTTGCTTTTTAATTTTATTTATTTGACAGAGAAAGAGAGAGAGAGACAGCGAGAGACGAAACACAGGCAGGGGGAGTGGGAGAGGGAGAAGCAGGCTCCCTGCTGAGCAGGGAGCCCGATGTGGGGCTCGATCCCAGGACTCTGGGATCATGACCTGAGCCGAAGGCAGACGCTTAACGACTGAGCCACCCAGGCGCCCCTCACCTGGGATTTCATAATAGCTTCTTGCCTGTTCTCCCTGCTTTCATCCTTGATCTTCTATGGTCTATTCCTAACACATCTGAAATCAAGCCCCCCACCCCGAGACCCTACAATTTAGACCTATGGCTCCTAATTGCCTCTGACCAGAGTCACATAGCCCTTACTTACTGTTTAAAAAACCTGTAAAAATGCCTCTGGGAATAATACAAACTTGCCTTTCAAAAAGTCTGTGGGATGCTGTTCTGCCTGAGATAACAAACACAATGTGCTGTATTGGCATGAAAAAAAATAACCTGCAGCTTAGTGATAATCACGAGATGTAGAACTTTTGCCTTTGTACTCTAGAGAAGACACTGCTAACGCCATCTGCTAAGAACTTTTTTTTTTTTTTTACGATTTTATTTATTTGAGAGAGAGAGAATGAGAGATAGAGAGCACAAGAGGGAAGAGGGTCAGAGGGAGAAGCAGACTCCCTGCTGAGCAGGGAGCCCGATGTGGGACTTGATTCCGGAACTCCAGGATCATGACTTGTCTGCTAAGAATGTTTTACAGTTCTAGGCCCCTAAAGTGGAACGACTGGGTCCTTGAAGCAGAACGACCACCTCACTACAATCACCCTGAAACCAGATAGGGAGATGCCAGAAGGGAGAAGATGATCAAGAAGGGAAACGTTACAGCTGACCTAGCCCTCATCAATCAGCATGATACAAGACCCTGAAACCCTTCCCCTGAATTTCACCCTTTAAAACCACCCGCTTGTAAGCCAAAAGGGAGTCCAGGACTTTTGAGCATTAGCCCCGTTCTCCTGGGAGGCGCCACACCAGCAAATAGTCTATCTTTCTTCACTGCAAAAGCCTGTGTTAGTTTTTATTGGCTTGCTGCACACCGGATGGATGAACTCTCACATGGTTTCCTACAAAGCCAGAGCGATCCTTTTTGGTTTGTTTTGGTTATATCACAATTCCATCCTTTTTATAGGACATTTTTCCTTCCTGCCTTTTTTCCTCTTTCATGCCACTAATTTCTTTGAGAAACTAGGTCATTTATCCTATAAAATGTCCCACACTTTAGGTCCGGCCGATTGTTTCCTCAAGGTGTCTTTGACTTGTTCCCCTGATCCCTGTATTTCCTGGGAACTGACAGATTCATGTTAGGCTTGGTTAGAATCATGTTCAAATTTTTAGGCAAGAACACTTCTCAAGTGGTGCTGCGGACCTCCCAACCTCACATCATGAGGCACATCACAGCTGGCTGCCACCATTTTAACAATGTCAAGGCTGTCCATGGCTTCAGATGATGGTAGCCTGATCCCTCCATTTTATTTCCCCACTGTCTTCCCACTCTGTGGTTGCTGCTTAGATCCATTTTCTCGTTAGGGGTGGCAAAACAGCAATTTTCTCATTCTAGTAATCCTTCTGTAGCTACTAACTAGAATTCTATAAAGAAGCCTACTCTCATTAACCCTCGGGTTTTGCAAAGATATAGTTTATATAGGCAAGGCAGGATAAACGCTTGATTTTTGCTTTCACTAATTTTTAAACTGAGTTAATGCTCTAACAACCCAAATATGTGACCAGTGAGTTCCTTCCCCTCCCCTCATTATACACGCATGAATTTTTATATATTTGATGTGTTTTCAATTCACTGCAGTCATTACTCTTCTGGATGTCCCAATTGTTCTACTGTTAGTCTATGAAAGTCCTCTGGCTCCTGAGTCCTTCCGACACAAGCCCATTAACCTTTGTTAATGTCCTCACTTTCCAGCACACTGTATCCTAGGCCTATGATGTGCATGATGTGCATATCCTGCTGTAGACCAGCCATATCTCCAAAAAGCCTCTCTTCCTTTTAGTCAGGAAATAACAGAGCCCACAACTTGGGCACTGGGAATACTAAATGCCATATATTCTTGCTGCTCACTGCTTCTAACTTTTCCATAAATGAAATGAGAAATACATTTAAGGTTAAAAAATGTCCTAAGTCTCTAGTGATATTTACAGTTCCAATCTCAGATTATACGGCTTTTATCTCACTTCTTTTATATTTGTAATCTTTTTCTTGACACTGAAAATCATGATTCCTAATGACACTGCGTGGTTACTTGCTTTATCTCACAATGTAGCTACAATAGTTTCAACATGACAATTCCAACCCTGCCACTCACCATAAGGCTAATGAATGCAGGTTTCTGATTTCCTAGCAGTTCTCTGTGTCCTTAGAATGCATTCCATTAGGGATGAACAGTCAAATATTGTATTTTAAAGTTACTTGAAGTAAATATTTTCTGTGTAGTCATGGCTACAAACTTAAGTTTGTTTCAGTGTGTCTTAAAATTCTGGGGATCACTTTCTTCCTTTTTGATTTACTTGTGTTTTTTTTAAATTATATAAAATATTTCTATGGTTCCAAAGTTTAAATTGTATAACAAAGTAAATTCACTAAAGTATTTTGTTCCCACACTGTTGCCTCTATCCCAGTATGGGTAACCATTTTTTGTTAGTTTTGGATTTATTTTTTCCATTACTTTTTCTTGAAAATAAAAGACACACACACACGCACACACACATACACACACCCCCTTTCCTCCCCAAAGGCAGAACACAATGAACCAGAGGGATCCCATTAAGAAGTAGGTGTGATCCTATCACCCTCACTCAAAGCCAGCAGCTTCTTGCCTCCACTGGAATAAGAAAGTAAAGCCTTTATGGGTGCAGCCTGCAAGGCCCTGGGGTGTCCTCCTTGTTACCTCATGACCTAATCCTTCCTACTCTCTCTCTCTCTCTCTCATGCTCATCAACATATCACAAGATATATCAAATTCATGGATGGGAATGACTCACATTATCATAACCATGACAATTTTCCTCAATCTAATGTAAAAAGTCAGTGCATTATAATAAAAATCCTAGTAGGCTTTGACGTGGAACTTGAGAGTTGATCCTAAAATTAGTAAGAAAGAGTAAAGAAGAATAGCCAAGATGATTTTAAAAAGAACAGGAATAAAAAAGATCATCCTCTTCCATATATAAAGACTTAAAGAGATAAGGGAGCCTAGCTGGCTCAGTCAGAGGAGCATGGATGGGACTCTTGATCTTGGGGTTGTGAGTTTGAGCCCCATGTAGGGTGTGGAGATGGCTTAAATAAAACAAAAGACTTAAGAGATAGATCATAAAAGTAGGAATAGTAATAAACAGCTAGCATTTACTGAGCTTTCCATATTCTAGGCATTGCTCTAAGCATATTATATTACATATTACATTAATATTGCTCTAAGCATATTACTTAATCCTCAACAATCCTATGAGGAAGGTACTGTTATTATCTACTTACAGATATGAAATCTAAGGTGTAGGGAGGGTAAGTAACTCATTCAAAAGTACAAAGCTAACAGCAATGGAAGCAAAAACCTGCGCAGTCTGATGGAAGAATCGGCTCGTTCTTACCTGCTTCATTAAATCACAATTAAAACAGTGTGGTATTGGCTCAGAGACAGAAATACAGACCAATGGAACGGAGAGCCCAGAACAGACCTGTGAAAAATGAGACCCTGCTCTATAATGAAGGTAGATTGATAATCAGTATAAAAAAAGATAAAGGATGGATGAATCAGCAAATAGTGCTACAGCAATTAATTATCCATATGGAAGATGACAAACTGAGACATTTTTCACGCAATTTGTAAAATTAAACCCAAGATGTATTAAAGTCCAAAGTGTAAGCCACAAGAATAAATTAGGCTAGGTTGAAATTAATAACATCTGCATAAAAAAAAAGGGACCATAAGCAAAGCAAAAAGACAAGCTATAAACTGGAAGAAAGTAGCTGTAAAGTACATAACACTCAAAAGATGAGTAAGCAGAACCTACAACAATGTCCACAAATCAGTATGAGAAAAGAAAAAGCCAAATAACCCAACAGAAAAAACAGTGAGGGATGTGAACCAGCTCAAAAGCAGAAACCCAAAGACAAACAAGCATTTGAAAAGATGCCGGGCCTCACTAAGAATCAGTGAGATACAAGTTAAGGCGACAATGAAGTTAACCACTCCACACACATCCAATTGCTGAGGAGGACCAAGTCTGGCAACGCAAAGGGCTGAGGAGGCTGAAAGAAATGGGAACTGAAACGTCAGCATATAAACTGGCACTGGAAAGCCCTGGACAATCCTTAATAAGGATGGAGAGATGAATACCTGATGACCCAACAATGTCACTTCTAGGAACCAGACTGGAGAATCTCTCAGACTCTTGCACAAGGATCTATGTTTTAAAAACGTTCTCTGCAGCACCACTTGTAATTGCAAAAATGTAGAAGTAATAGTCCATCATTAGTATTAGTACTGACTACTACTGAAACAGATCAACTGTGCCTATTCATACAATGGCATAGTGTACACAGATAACAGATCTCTACGTACCTACAAGGATAAGCCTCAAAAAATACTGTTGCATTAAAAAAAGGAAGCTACAGAGGAAATGTACAGTATGACATCATTCATAAATTTCCTAACTACACAAAACCTGAACATTTCTTTTTTGTGGGTATGTATACGCACATTTCTACAGGTAAATAGATGATGAGAGAATGGCGACCTTGTATCCATGCAGGACCCACCTCTGAGGAGGAACGGTGGCAGAAGGGAGGAAAGGTAGGGCTTGAGCTGTGTCTGGGCAGGTGTGGAGCATGCTAATACCTTTTAAATCTGGGTGGTGGGTACTTGGGTATCTGTTCATGTTTTTATAAATGTTTTATATTTAGTGTTTCTATGTTTCAAGTACATATATTTATAAAAATTTCCCATATCTCATGATGTCTGCCCGATCTAGTTCAGAGATGTTTTGAGGGTTAAAAGAAATGCCTTAAGTGGAAGTTCTTGGTAAACCATATGGTACTTATCAGACACAAGGCATTATTGCTCATAATCCACACAATAAAATCTGGTCTTAGGAGTCTTCCACAGCTTTTGGTCCAAATCAATATGATTTTGATAACTCACATGTTTCACTGGATTTGATTCTGAGTGACTCCTGGCTGTTTTGTTAATTCCAACCGCTAAGCACGAAAACCTATCACTAAAAATATTCAGTCAACTCTGTTGCGAGCTTTGAAGACAACAGTGTAAAGGGAATTCTGAAAGTGTTCTGAGCAATCACAGCACCAGCAGAATGAGCTTACAAGCCCTCAAAGCAGCTCTTTGAAAGAAAGAACACTCACACAGCTGTAGTCCCCCAGGAACAGAGCATCAGTCTCATTATGTTTCTATGTCGATGGCATCTTCACATTTGTCAGTTTCCTCTCCTTCCTGAGATTACACGTCTAATAAGGACAGTGGAGCAGGACGGGTAAAAGAATGGTTCTGCAGTTGTTAGGCTGCTTGGGTTTAAACCCTAGTTCTGACCTTTGCTAGGTGTCTGACTAACTGATTCAAGTTATTTAACTCTAACTGATTCAAGTTATTTAACCTTAGTTTCCATAATAATAATATGGTTTTTTAAAAAAGAATTGAGGGGTGCCTGGCTGGCCTAGTCAGAAGAGCATGCAATCCTTGATCTTAAGGTCATGAGTTTGAGCCCCACATTGGTTGTAGAGAGGACTAAAAAAAAAAAAAACAACCAAAAACAAAAACTAATTGAGATAACACACGTAAAGCACTTAGTCCAGCACCTAGTATAAGTTAGACCACCACAATTGTTATTTGCCGTTGCTGCTGTTCTTGTTACTATTATTATCACTGTCAAGAAATATCTCATTTCCTTGCTATTGCCTCTGAAGACCTCATGAGTTCAGAGGTCAGCAATTTGTTTTCTTAAAAGTCAGATAATAACTATTTTAGGCTTTGCACACCACACGGTCTCTCTGCCAGAACTACTCAACTCTGCCCTTGAAGCCCTGAAAGCTGCCTTGGACAATACATAAATGAACAGGTATAACTGCATCCCAATAAAATTTTACTTATAACAACAGACAGCAGGCCAAATATGACCTGCAGGCCAGTTTGCAGACCCCTAATCTAGATGATTGTATCTGCTAATTGCATGTGATTTCCACATACTGCATATATTTGCATAGCTTCTGCAACATGTTGTCAGGTTAAAAAGCGATTTACTCCTATGTATAGTAGCAGTCACTTCTTTTTTTTCCTATTCCCTGTTATATTCTCTATAACTGACTTAGGAAACCCAGAATACCAAGCAGACCCAAAAAGTGACAGAAACTCAAAGTATATCAAGGGTCATAAGAAAGCTTCACCACAGCATCGTCTTGGTACAGATGTTAGGCCTTTATTACTGACCAAAAGCTAGTGGCTTCCCCTAATATAGGCAAAATTATATATAGAAGCCAGGTTTTCTTTACAGTCTTAGTTTCTTTTCTGCCCTCATTTTCCAACTTGATGTAGGAAAACAGTAACAAGGAAATAAAGAATATAATGCTGTTTCTTTAATCATATTTATAACCAATTTATAAATCCCTTCCCAGCACCACAATTAGCAGAAACGCTGTGCAAACCATTGGTAATCACATTCAGCATATTCCTAATAGCAGCTTCTATCCGCTGAGCCCAGCCTTTCATGTTGCTTCTGCCCTCCACCGCCTGCCCAGCCCCCTTCGCTGCAGGGAGGGCCTAGGACAGAGGCAGCAGCATGATGGCCAGCCTTCTACTTGGGAGTCCAACCCCACCTTCTGTGGGTATGGGGCTTGACGACATGGACAGGAGATATCAAAACCACAGTCGGCTGCACCCACCTGCAGCTGAAGGCTCAGGGCCCTGTGCTTCACAGCTGATGCAAGCAGGGCATGGCCCACACGCACCTGTCCCAGTTGCTGCCTCCACTGGCTCCACCACAGCCTGCCAAAGAACAAATCAAAGACGGAACCAATCAAAAAAAAGCCACCCAGAAAAGAGAAGAGGAGTGAGGGCTGGGCCTTGGACCCTCGGCTCAAGTCCCTATCCCTCATTGTGCCAGCCATCTTAATTGACATCGGTTGGAGCCACTGCTGAAAAAAACAATCGAGAAATAGTTCTAGAATAGCCAATTACGGGTTGTAAACTGATGGTTCCTAAGGTTCCAGCCTTAGAAACTATGGACATGCTCTATTTGGAACTACACAGGTTTAAAAAAATATATTTATGAATTATTGCCAACATTAAAAAAAACAGGAGATTTTACAGAATAATCTGCAAAAATATGGCTTTTAGATTTCCAGTTTTGGCTTCTTTTCTGCTTATTTTCTAATCAGCTGCAGGAAAATAGTAGTGAGGAAATGAGAGTTTGTAACCTCTTTTTTTCACAGAAACACTCACTTTGCCTGGTTACTCTAACCTAGCAAAATCTTTCTGTCCTCCTAATCTGGGCCAGGCTTAGCCGCATCACTCACTTCAATATCTCAAACTATCCTGCATTACTACTTATCTTTTTAAGCATTTAGGGAATTACAAGTTCCCTGAATGCAGCCCCAGCACCCAGTGTAGTACTAGGAACATTTTAAGCTCCCAATAAATATACACTGAATAAATAAGATTATGTAAAAATATCTCTTATAGACTCTAATAGAAATGCATACTTATTAAGCATTTAAAAATATTTGCCAGGATGCCGGGGTGGCTCAGTTGGTTAAGTGTCTGACTCTTGATTTCAGCTCAGGTCAAGATCTCAGGATCCTGGGATCAAGCCCCCCTATATCGGGCTCCCTATTCAGCAGGGAGTCTGATCCTCCCTCTCCTCTCTCTCTGCCCCTCTCCCCAACTCGTGCTCGTGCGCGCTCTCTAATATCTTTTAAAAATTTGCCAATAGGGGTGCCTGGGTGGCTCAGCTGGTTGAGCATCTGCCTTTGGCTCAGGTCATGATCCCGGGGTCCTGGGATCGAGCCCCACATTGGGCTCCCTGCTCCACGGGGAGCCTGCTTCTCCCTCTCCCACTCCCCCTGCTTGTGTTCCCTCTCTCGCTGTGTCTCTCTCTGTCAAATAAATAAATAAAATCTTTAAAAAAAAATTTGCCAAATAAATAAAAATAACTTAAAAAAGTTATTTAAAATAAAGAATTTTAAGGTGTACTGATGTTCTGGATACCGTGCTAAATACTTTAGATATTACCATATTTATTTCCCATGACAACCCTGAAAGACACTTAATGGTGTGCCTGTCTCACACATGAGGAAAGTGAAATGTGGAGAAGTGAAAGGACCCAACACTGCATGTCAGAACATGGATTTGAGCTTGTCAGTCTAACTGCAAAGCTTCTGCCCTTATCCATACCACATAGAGAGTCTAGCTCTTTGAGCTTTTAATATGCTGCCATTCAGGACACCAAAGGACCACCAGAGATAATGTACAGTGGGATCAGTCCCATTATAAAGCAGCTCATTGTTACACATGCTTGGCTTTCAAAGTCATCTAACTCATGTCTCTCCAAAGTGTGGACAGTGCTGATGAAAGGCTGTGCAGAACAGTTAAGAGCATGGGCTTTGGCATCAGAAAGATGGGTAGGTGAGCCCTATTTTGCCAATTACAACTTATATGAGCTTGGGCAAGTTACTCAACCTTTCTGAGACTCTTTGTGTATCTTCGTCTTTACAAAAACAGTACTTAGTTTAGTTTATGGTGACGATAATATGAGACTTTACATTAAAAAAATTAACACACACAAACTTAACACAGGGTTTAGAACATAGTAAGTACTCAATTAGTGTTACTTCTGATTGTGTGAAAACCTGATTGTATAGTGGAACAAGCTGTCAATAAATATTTATTAAACATCAATTATGTTTGAAACACTGTTTTTAAGGTGGGTTTTTAATGCTTCCTGAAACAAGGCTGGGGTAAGACGATTGCTGCTGATCTGTAGGACAAAGGAGCACACTCACCACAAAATACTCCGCTGCCTAAACTCCAGGGCGGTGGTCTGCATCTGAAGTTTGGTTCTACGAAAAACCACGTAGATCAGCCAGGACTTCCAGGCCTGCCACATCTTTTGCCTTGCATCTAGATGCACCAGAAAGATTTTCAAAGAGGAGTAGGGAGAGATACTTTACTCTGGGTTATGATAAAAGCTCATGGGCTCTCTGTATTCATCCCTCCTTTTGAAGATCTAAATTCCTCCAGCCTTCAAGTGCCCCCTGGTGGAAAAGTTGTGAAGCTCTACAAAATAAATCTGGATGCAAGTACCCGTGAAGAATGGCTATGTAAGTGATGACATCTACAAAACACAGGAAAATCAATATACTACACTGTCCAGAAATCTTTTGTCTTAAAGCCCTTATTTTTTGAGATATGTTCCATAATACTTACAGATAAAATGATATGAATACAAAGAGCAGAGGCTTAAAAAAAAAAAGAGCAGAGGCTTGAGACTGGTCTGAGTTGGTAATTGTTGAAGCTGAGTGACAGGTACATGGAGGTTCATTATTCCATCTTTCAATTTTGTAGATATGTAAAATTTTCCACAGTAAAAAGTTAAAAGAGAAGAAGAAATCATGTCATAAAACTTGCTGTTTTGAAACAATAAGCAACACAAAAGAAAAGGATACCATCTATATCTATTTGGAAAACAGAATAAAAAGGATCAGTAATGATCCTGGAGAAAAGAGACTTTACTAGATACGGAAACCGCAAAGGTCCACAGGTCTCCCTTTGCAGTAAATTGCATTTTTATTATCAAAGTCTAATGAAATAAATTTCTGTTCTTTTTAGAACACAGAGAAAACAAAATTATGTCAATCATTTTCGGGTCATTCTCCAAAATGTGGTCAATACGATGAGAGCTATATTTATGTTTCAAAGCAACTGACAAGTCAGGTTAAAACATGGAGAACTTAACATGTAGCTTCCTCAAGCCCCTTGGGCCACACTGCTGTGGTTTAAGAGTTTGGGTTCCTACGTGAGATAAACCAGGTTTGAATACTGAGCTGAGTAACCTCGCACAAGTTCCTCATATGCAAAATGGCGCCTTCCTTAAAGGTGTGTTTGCCAAGAGTAAATGAGATCATCGATGAAAAGAGTCTCCAATAAATGCAAGCTGTTATTTTCTGAGGGTGGTACCCAAGAATCTACAATAAGGTCTCTGCCATGATTCTGGACAATCTGAGAACCATGCTTCCCTAAGGCCTGAAAGTACTTGTTACTTTTTTTACTTAACAGTACAAGAGTGACTGAAAACTACAGAACACTCATGAAAGAAATTGAGGAAGAAAGAAATGGAAAAACGTTCCATACTCACAGGTTGGAAGAACAAATACTGTTAAACTGTCTATGCTTCCCAGAGCAATATATACATTCAATGCAATCCCTATCAAAATACCATCAACATTTTTCACAGAGCTGGAACAAATAATCCTAAAATTTGTATGGAACCAGAAAAGACCCTGAATAGCCAAATGAAAGTTGAAAAAGAAAACCAAAGCTGGGGGCATCACAATTCCAGACTTCAAGCTCTATTACAAAGCTGTAATCATCAAGACAGTATGGTACCGGCACAAAAACAGACACATAGTTCAATTGAACAGAATAGAGAATCCAGAAATGGATCCTCAACTCTATGATCGACTTCTTCGACATAGCAGGAAAAAATATCCAATGGAAAAAAACCAGTTTCTTCAACAAATGGTGTTTGGAAAATTGGACAGCCACATGTAGAAGAATGAAACTGGACCATTTCCTTAACACCATACACAAAAATAAACTCAAAATGGATGAAAGACCTAAATGTGAGCCAGTAATCCATCAAAATCCTAGAAGAGAACACAAGCAGCAACCTCTTTTACCATGGCCGCAGCAACTTTTGGCTAGACATGTCTCCAAAGGCAAGGGAAATAAAGGCAAAAATGAACTATTGGCACTTCATTGAGGTAAAAAAGCTTTTGCACAGCAAAGGAAATAGTCGACAAAACCAAAAGAGAACCTATAGAATGGGAGAAGATATTTACAAATGTTTTATCAGATAAAGGGTTAGTATCCAAAATCTATAAAGAACTTACCAAACTCAACACCCAAAGAACAAATAATCCAATCAAGAAATGGACAAAGACATAAACAGACATTTCTCCAAAGACATAGAAACGGCCAACAAACACATGAAAAAATGCTCAACATCACTCAGTATCAGGGAAATACAAATCAAAACCACAATGAGATACCACTTCATACCAGTCAGAATGGCTAAAATTCACAAGTCAGGAAACAACAAATGTTGGTGAGGATGCAAAAGAAGGGGAAACCTCTTATACTGCTGGTGGGAATGCAAGCTGATATAGCCACTCTGGAAAACTGTATGGAGGTTCCTCAAAAAGTTAAAAATAGAGCTACCCTATGACCCAGCAATTGTACTACTAGGTATTTACCCCAAAGATACAAATGTAGTGATCTGAAGGGGTAACTGCAGCCCAATGTTTAAAGGAGCAATGTCCACAAAAGCCAAACCATGGAAAGAGCCCAGATGTCCATCAACAGATGAATGGCTAAAGAAGATGTGGTAGATATATACAATGAAATATTACACAACCATCAAAAATTGAAATCTTGCCATTTGCAATGATGTTGATGGAACCAGAGGGTATTAGGAAACAAGTCAATCAGATGACTTACCATATGATTTCACTCATATGTGGAATTTAAGAAACAAAACAGAAGATCATAGAGGAAGGGAGGGAAAAATAAAACAAGATGAAATCAGAATGGGAGACAAACCGTAAGAGACTCTTAACCACAGAAAACAAACTGAGGGTTGCTGGAGGGGAGGTTGGTAGGGGGATGGTATAATTGGGTGATGGACATTAAGGAGGGCACGTGATATAATGAACACTGGGTGTTACATACAACTGATGAATCACTGAACTCTACCTCTGAAACTAATAATATACTGCATTAATTGAATTTTAATAAAATTTAAAAAAACAGCGCAAAAATGAACAGACACTCCCTGAGGTCTGTAGGCATGGCCTGAGACAACTGTCATATGTCAAAAAGAACTCTTCTTTTTTAAAAATTTATTTTAGAGAGAGAGAGTGCCCGCACATGCACACAAACGCATGCATGGCGGGGCGGAGTCTTAAGCGGACTCCACGATCTCATGACCCTGAGATCACAACCTGAGCCAAAACCAAGAGTCAAACACTGAATGGACTGAGCCACCCAGGCACCTCCAGAAACAACTCTTTTTATCTGAAGAATTCAAGTGACTTTTCTTTCTACTCCATAATATAGCTGTATTTATTTGCAAATAATATAAGGTAGCAGAATGCATATTCCTGAAATATGGAATATTCACAAGATAAATGTTCTAAAACAAACAAAATAAAACAAATCTTAACAAATTGTTTAACAGAACTGAAATCATACTGTCTGTTCTCTCATTCCTAATGGGGTAAAGTAGAAATTAATAAAGATATTTTGAACTATTTCTATAAATATAGAAAGGTATTAGAAAGTCCCCAATTGGGGCGCCTGGGTGGCTCAGTCGTTAAGCATCTGCCTTAAGCTTGGGTCATGATCACAGGGTTCTGGGATCAAGCCTCACATCCGGCTCCCTGCTCAGCAGGAAGCCTGCTTCACTCTCTCCCGCTCCCACTCCCCCTGCTTATGTTCCTCTCTCGCTGTGTCTCTGTCATATAAATAAATAAAATCTTAAAAAAAAAAAAGTCCCTGATATAAGACTAAACACACTTCTAGATAATCTGTGGGTCAAAACGGAAGTCTTAATGGAAATTAGAAAACATTTCTTAGGGACGCCTGGATGGCTCAGTCGGTTAAGCAGCTGCCCTCGGCTCAGGTCATGATCCCAGAGTCCTGGGATCGAGTCCCACATCAGGCTCCCTGCTCAGCAGGAAGTCTGCTTCTCCCTCTGCCTGCCATTCCCCCTGCTTGTGTGCTCTCTCACGTGCTCTCTCTCTGGAAAATAAATTATTTTAAAAAAGGGAAAGAAAACATTTCTTACTGAATGAAAGCAAAATTGCAAATATTAAAATCTGTGGGGTGCAGTTAAAGCCATGCTTAAAGATAACTTTATTACAGTAAATGTTTGTGTTAGAACAAAGGAAAGTCCTCAAATCAATAATCTCAGCTTGCATCTTAAGACACTAGAATAGAAAAAAACAAATTAAAACCAAACCTTGCAGAAGTGAGAGAATATAAAAACAGGAATAGAAATCAAGGAACTCGAAAACAGAAAAACAACAGAGAATGAATGCAGAAGCTGGTTATTTGAAAAGAAGGATAAAACTAATAAAGCTCTATCCACACTTACTAAAAACAGAAGGCTAAAGACATAAATGATCAATATTAGAATGGGAAGAGCTACCACTACAGACCCTGCAGGCATTAACATTAAAATGGAATACTTCAAATGACTCTATACCATAAATTAAACAACATATTTAAAATGGACCAATTCCTTGAAAAACAAATTACCAAAACTCATTCAAGAAGGAAGAGGTAACCTAAATAGTCTTACATCTACTCAAAAACTTGAATTCAAAGTTCAAACTTCTTCAACAAAGAAAACTCCAGGCCCAGATGAGTTCACTGGAGAATTTTAACAAATATTTAAGGAAGAAATAATACAAATTCTACAAATCCTTTTTAGAAAATAGAAGACGATGAAACACTCCCCAACTCATTCTATGAAGCCAGTATGACCCCGAACCAAAACCAGACAAGGACATTATAACAAAAGAAAAGTACAGGACAATATCCTCATAAACACAGATGTAAAAATCCTCAACAAAAAAATTAGCAAACTGAACCCAGCAATATATAAAGAATGGCATTAATCTGAGGAATGTAAGGCTGGTTCAAAATTTGAAAATTGCTCTGTTTCACCATATTAATGGACTAAAAAGGAAAAGCAGTGAATCATCTCAATAGATACAGAAAAATCATCTGACAAAATTTAATGCCTCTTACTGATAAAAATGCTCAGAAAACTAGGAATAGAACTCCTTAACCTGACAAAGGACATCTACAAAAAACCTACAGCTAACATCATATTTAATGATTAAACGCTGAATGCTTTTCCCTTAAGATCAGGAACAAGGCAATGATGTCCACTCTGACCACTCCTATTCCATATCTTACTGGAAGCTCTAGCCAGTGTAATAAAAATAATCTGTAAAGGAAGGAACAAAAATGTCTCTGTTCGGGGCACCTGGGTGGCTCAGTCGTTAAGCGTCTGCCTTCGGCTCCGGTCATGATCTCCAGGGTCCTGGGATCGAGCCCTGCATCAGGCTCCCTGTTCCACAGGAAGCCTGGTTCTCCCTCTCCCACTCCCCCTGCTTGTGTTCCCTCTCTTGCTGTGTCTCTCTCTGTTGAAAAATAAATAAAATCTTTAAAAAAAAAGTCTCTGTTCACATATGACTTAACTTTCTGCATAGAAAAATCCCTTGGAATCCACAAAAAAGCTCCTATAACCAATCAATGAACTTAGCAAGGTTGCAGGATATATAAGATCCATATGTAAAACCATAGAACTTTTAGAAGAAAACACTGGAGAAAATCTTTGTGACACTGAAGTAGGTGGAGTTCCTAGATACAGTATCAAAAACACAATCCATAAAACAAAAAAATAATAAATTGGACTTTTTCAAAACTAAAAATTTTTGCTCTGCAAAGACACAGTTAAGAAAATGAAAAGACAAGAAAAAAAAAAGAGAGAGAATGAAAAGACAAGCCACATTCTGGGAGAAAGTACTTGCCAGTCATGCTTTTCACAAAAGACTTGTAACCAGAATATATTTTTTAACAAAACTCAACAAGAACACAACCAATTTAAAAGGACAAAAGATCTTGAACAGACTCTTCACCAAAAAGAGATATAAATAGCAAGTAAGCATAGGAAAAAATACTCAACATCATTAATCATTACATAAATACAAATTCCAACCTTAATGAAATACTTCCACACACCTATCTGTATAGTTAAAATTTTATTTTAAATGACAATACCAAGTGCTGGTAAGATGCAAAACAAGTAGAACCCTCATAAATTGCTGGTAGGAATGCAAAGTGGTACAGTCACTTTGGGAAACAGTTTGGCAGTTTCTTATAAAGTTAAATATACACATATTGTAAGATCCCAGTAATCCTATGCCTAATCACACCAGATAATTATGCCTAGATAATCTACCCAAGTATTCATACGGAAAACTATACACAAATGTTTATGATTTATTATTCATAGTTGTCTAAAACTGCAAACAACGCAGATGTCCTTCAATCAGTGAATGGATAAATTTTCATACGCTCCTACTAGGCAGTATACAGAATACTACTCAGCAATATAAAGGAATGAACTACTGATACATGCAACAACTTGGATGAATCTCAAATGCATTATGCGAAGTGAAAGAAGGCAGTGTCAAAATGCTGGCCTACTGTATGCTTCCCCTTATATGCCGTTCTAGAAAAAGGAGTCTATGGTGATAAAGAACCAGTTCATGGTTGCCAGGTATCAAGCGTGGAGGGAAGGTGCTACAGAGGGTTAGCACAAGGTCCGGAGTGATGGAACTTTCTGTCTCTTGATTGTGATGGTGGTTACACAACTATGCACTCCTCAAAACTCAAAGAACTATACACCAAAAAGAGTGATTCTTACTTTGTATAAATTAAAAAGGGAACAAAAACATAAGCAGCTTACCAGCTCAATACTGAAACAATGCACCTGGTGCTACAACTAAGAGGCTTCAGCTTCTTACATTCTGGGAAAACAGACAAGGGGAGGAAGAATCCACTGTGCTGGGGGAGAGAAGGGAACATTACATGGGGAAGATGATATTTGAAATGGGCCTGCTGGAGGAACTGCAGGGGCAAACATGGAAAGATAGGGAAGTACACATCCAGTGTGGCAAGGGCATAGGGTATATGGAAGGTAAAGAACAGAAAGGGTGAAGACCTTGTATGCTACACCAAGGAGTGTTGACTTTATTAGCAAAGAGGAGCCAAATGAATTTGTATACACAGGAGTGACATGATCCTACGTATGTCTTAACACTATTATAGCCATGTGGACAATGAGAAGGGGGAGAAAATAAATGCAGGGAGATGAAAGAGAGGAACTTATAAAACTCTGGGGAAAAGATGAGGATTAATCGGGCAGTAGCAAAGAAAAGATGAGGGCAAGGGACATGTTGGGGAGCCATACTATGAGCACAGATAAATGAATGATGTGAGGCATGAGAAATGGATAGGCCATGCTTCAGTAAGGCTTCTCACTTAGCTAGGAAAAGTAGGAGGAAATGCAGATCTAAATGTGGGGCAGCTGACAAGTTGTATTTGTAACTTGCTGAGTTTGAGGCGCCTGCAAGGCATTCACATGAAATGCGTGATGAGGCAGCTGCTAATGCAGGCTGCACCATCATTTTGAAACTCAGTGCCTTTTTCTCTTAGACTCTCAATATGGGTTTCTGGACTCAACTCACAGAGGAACCAGATACTGACCAGAGCAAAATTGGCCACAAGATCACTAAGGGGCAACCTGGACACAGAAGACCAGAAGTGGGAGCGCCTGGGTGGCTCAGTCGTTAAGCGTCTGCCTTCAGCTCAGGTCATGATCCCAGGGTCCTGGGATCGAGCCCCACATTGGGCTCCCTGCTCTGCAGGAAGCCCACTTCTCCCTCTCCCACTCTCCCTGCTTGTGTTCCCTCTCTCACTGTGTCTCCCTCTGTCAAATAAATCAATAAAATCTTAAAAAAAAAAAAAATAGAAGACCAGAAGTGAGCACTGCAACTTGACACATGGACAGCTAAACAAACAGCCACCCCAGGTGCTGTGGGAGGGCACGAATAGCCAGTTCACAGAAATCATGCTTAAATGAGTTGTAGGTGCCAAAACCATGCCATATGGAAAAAACCATAGGGATATGACTATACAGGAGATACAGGAGTTCTTGCTCAGAGATAAAGATTCTGGATAATAGGGGGGTGCCTGCATCGCTCAGTTGGTTGAGCGGCTGCCTTCAGCTCGGGTCATGATCCTGGGGTCCTGGGATCGAGCCCCACATCGGGCTCCTTGCTCCATGGGAAGCCTGCTTCTCCCTCTCCCCTCCAAAAAAAAAAAAGATTCTGGATAATAGGAAAGGGGATCAAACAAATGTTCCCTTTGACCTGGTGTTATTTTCTCTGAGATAATGTGCTTGTCTTCCCAAGAGCTTCTGTAAAAGTAAATGTGGGCTCTCAGGAAACTAGGAAAAAGAGAGGGGCCTTCCTCTTGATAAAGAATATCTACAAAAAGCCTTTATCATACTTAATGGTGAGAAACTCAAAATTTTCCCACTAAGATCAGATACAAGGCAGAAATGACCCCTCTCAACTACTCCTTTTCAAAGATTTACTTTACTTATTTTAGAGAGAGAGAGAGAGTGCGAGGGGGAAGGGACAGAATGAGAGGAGAGAGAAACACCAGCAGATTCCGTGCTAAGTGAGGAGCCCAAAGCAGGGCTCAATCTCATGACCAACCATGAAATCAGACCTGAGCTGAAACCAAGAGTTGGACACTCAACAGACTGTGCCACCCAGGTGCCCCTCAACTACTGCTTTTCAACATCATATTAGAAGTTCTAGCTAATGCAACAAGACAAGAAAAAGCAATAAAAGATACAAAGATTGGGAAGAAAGAAGTAAAACTGTCTTTGTTCACAGGTGACACAACTGTCCGTGTAGATAACCCCAAAGAACTGACAAAACAAACAAAAAGATTCCTGGAACTAATAAGCAATCCATAGCAAGGTTGAGATGCAAAGTTAATATACAAAAGTTAATTGCTTTCCTATATACCAGTAACGAACAAATGGAATTTGGAATTGAAAGCACAATACCATTTACATTAGCACCCCCAAAAATGAAATACCCAGATATAAATCTAACAAAATATATACAATGTCAATATGAGGAAAACTGCAAAACTCTGATGAACAAAATCAAAGAACTACATAAATGGAGGGATATTCCATTTTCATGGATAGGGAGATTCAATATTGTCAAAATATCAGTTCTTCCAGGGCATCTGGGTGGCTTAGTCAGTGAAGTGTCTGCCTTCGGCTCAAGTCATGATCTCCAGGTCCTGGGATCGAGCCCCACGTCGGGCTCCCTGCTCAGCGGGGAACCTGCTTCTCCTCCCTCTGCCTCTCCCCCTGCTTGTGCTCTGTCTCTCTCTCAAATGAGTAAATAAAATCTTTTTTTAAAAATGTCAGTTCTTCCCAACTTGATCTATAGATTCAAAGCACCCCTAACCAAAATCCCAGCAGGTTATTTTGTGGATTTCAACAAACTGATTCTAAAGTTTACATGAAGAGACAAAAGACCTAGAATAGCCAACACAATATTAAAGGAGAACAAGGTTGGAGGAATGACATTACTGGACTTCAAGACTTACTATAAAGCTACAGTAATCAAGACAAAATTATATTGGTGAAGGAACTGACAGATCAATGGAACAGAAGAGAGGGCCCAGAAACAGACCCATGTAAATACAGCCAATTTATCTTTGACAAAGGAGCAGGGGCAATACAATGAAGCAAAAACAGTCTTTTCAACAAACGGTACAGAAACAACTGGACTTAGACATGCAAAAAAAAAAAAAAGAATCTAGACACAGATCTTACGTTCTTCATAAAAATTAACTCATAATGGACTACTGACCTAAATGTAAAACACAAAACAATAAAACTCCTTGACAATAACATAGGTGAAAACTCAGATGACCTTGGGCTGATACAACACAAAAGCATGATCCACGAAAGAAAAATTTGATGAGCTGGACTTCATTAAAATTAAAAACTTTTGCTTTCCAAAGAAATGTAAAGAGAATGAAAAGACAAGCCACAGAGTGGGAGAAAATATTTGCAAAAGACACATTTGATAAAAGATTGTTATCTGAAATATACGAGGAATTCTTAAAACTCAACAAGAAAACAATCCAATTAAAAAAATGGACAAAAAACACCTCAGCAAAAATATACAGATGGCAAATAAGCATATGAAAAGATGCTCCACATCATGTCATCAGAGAATACAAATTAAAACAACAAGATACCACTACACACCTATTAGAATGACCAAAATCCACATGAAAAACTAATGATGTAATGTATGGTGATTAACAATAAAAAAATAAAAATAAGAAGAAAGTAGATTAGGGCCATGTAGAAAGGCCTTAAATGCCAGGCAAAGGAGACTGGAATCTACTCTTAAAATAGCAAACACCCTATGACTTCATTGATATTTTAAATTTTCCTATAATACTTTGTAGTGCCTGAGATTTTATTAAAAGTCATCTATCAAATCATTAAAAAAAAAAAAAAGAATGACCAAAATCCAGAACACTATCAACACCAAATGCTGGTAAGGATGTGGAGCAACAGACACTCTCATTCATAGCTATTGGGATTGCACAAGAGTACAGCCACTCTGGAAGACAGTTTGGCAGTTTCTTACAAAACTAAACATAGTCTTATCATATGATCCAGCAATTGCAATCCTTGGTATTTATCCAAAGGAGCTGAAAACTTAGGTCCATACAAAAACTTGCACATGGAAATTTATAGCAGTTTTATTCATAACTGCCAAAATTTGGAAGCAACCAAGATGTCCCTCTTAGAAATGGATAAATTGTACATCCAGACGATGGAATGTTATTCAGCACTAAAAAGAAATGAGCTATCGCCAAACTATGGGAAGAGCCAAGATGTCCATCAACAGATGAATGGATAAAGAAGATGTGCCATATATATATCTATGTACACACACACAATGGAATATTATACAGCCATAAAAAACCCGAAATCTTGCCATTTGCAACAACGTGGATAGAACTAGAGGGTATTATGCTAAGCGAAATAGGTCAATCAAAGAAAGACAAGTATCATATGATCTCACTTATGTGAGGAACTCTTAATCTCAGGAAACAAACTGAGGGTTGCTGGAGTGGTGGGGGTGGGAGGGATGGGGTGGCTGGATGGTGATGGACATTGGGGAGGGTATGTGCTATGGTGAACGCTGTGAACTGTGTAAGACTGATGAATCACAGACCTGTACCTCTGAAATAATACATTATATGTTAAAAAAAAAAGAAGATAGTAGGAAGGGAAAAATGAAGGGGGGAAATGGGAGGGGGAGACAAACCATGAGAGACTATGGAGTCTGAGAAAGAAACTGAGGGTTTTAGAGGGAAGGGGGTGAGGGGATGGGTTAGCCCGGTGATGGGTATTAAGGAGGGCATGTATTGAATGGAGCATTGGGTGTTATACGAAAACAATGAATCATGGAACACTACATGAAAAACTAATGATGTGGGGCGCCTGGGTGGCTCAGTCGTTAAGCGTTTGCCTTCGGCTAAGTCATGATCCCAGGGTCCTGGGATTGAGCCCCGCATCAGGCTCCCTGCTCCACGGGAAGCCTGCTTCCCCCCTCACTCCCCCTGTTTGTGTTCCCTCTCTCACTGTGTCTCTCTCTGTCAAATAAATAAAATCTTTAAAAAAAAAAACCAAAAAACCAAAAAACTAATGATGTAATGTATGGTGACTAACATAAAAAAAAAAAAAAAAGAAAGAAATGAGCTATGTATCAAACCATAAACGATATGAAGGGACCAGGCGCCTGGGTGGCTCAGTTGGTTAAGTGACTGCCTTCGGCTCAGGTCATGATCCTGGAGTCCCTGGATCGAGTCCCGCATCGGGCATCGGGCTCCATGCTCAGCAGGGAGTCTGCTTCTCCTTCTGACCCTCCCCCCTCTCATGTGCTTTCTCTCTCTCTCTCAAATAAATAAAATCTTAAAAAAAAAAAGATATGAAGGGACCTTAACTGCATATTACTAAGTAAAAGAAGCCAATCTGAAAGGGCTATATACTATATGACTTCAATTACATGACATTCTGGAAAAGGAAAAACTATGAAGATAGTAAAAAGTTGCTGGGGGTGAGGGTAGATGGGCGTCTGGATGGGTGCCCAGGTGGTGCAGTCGGTTGAACGTCCAACTCTTGGTTTCTGCTCAGGCCACGATCTTGGGGTCATGGGATCAAGCCCTGCATTGGGCTCCACACTCTGCATACAGTCAGCTTGAGATTCTCTCTCCCTCTCCTTCTGCCCCTCCCACTCATGCTCTCTCTCTCTCTCTCTCTCTCTAATAAATAAATCTTTAAAACAAAAAAAAAAGTTGCCGGGGGAGGAGATGAGCTAAACAGGGAGAGCACAAGATTTTTAGAGCAGCGAAAATACTCTGTATGATACCATAATGGATACATGTCCATAGAAGGTACAATACTGAGAGTGAACCCTAGTGTAAACTATGGACTTTAAGTGAGTATGATGTGTTGATGTGGATTCACTGTAACAGATGTACCACTCTGGTGAGGGATGTTAATAGTGGGAGAGACTAAGCATGCATGGGGGGAGAGATACAATCACTGTATCTTCCCCTTAATTTTGTGCTATGAACCTAACTAAAACTGCTCTCAAAAAATTAAGTCTTCATAAAAGAAAATCAAATAAATGAAGGCATTTTCTTTAGACATGTACTTCCTTGTCTCACCATGCTTCTCGGCTCTAATGTACTTGGCCCTCATCTCCTGCTGCTGATGCACATAGGTCCTCCAGGTCTGGAACATCAGGTTGTACAAGTAATATCTGAGGAGGCAAAAAAAAAAAAAGGAAATGGCATTTCTTTCTTTCTTTCTTTTTTTTTTTTTAAAGATTTTATTTACTTATTTGACAGAGAGAGAGAGCAAGAAAGAGAGAGTGAGCTCACAAGCAGGGAGAGTGGCAAGTAGAGGGAGAGGGAGAAGCAGGCTCCCCACTTGGGCAGAGAGCCCGATGTGGGGCTCGATCCCAGGACCCCGAGATCATGACCCGAGCCGAAGGCAGTTGCTTAACCAACTGAGACACCCAGGTGCCCCTACTTTATTTTTTAAGGTTTATTTATTTATTGGGGCGCCTGGGTAGCTCAGTCAGTTAAGTGTCTGCCTTCGGCTAGGGTCATGATCCCAGCGTCCTGGGATCGAGCCCCGCATTGGGCTCCGTGTTCAGTGGGGAGCCTGCTTCTCCCTCTCCCTGTCTGCCTACTTTGTGATCTCTCTCTGTCAAATAAATAAAATCTTTAAAAATAAATAAATAAAATTTATTTATTTATAATCTCTACACCCAACGTGGGGCTTGAACTCACAAACCAGAGATCGAGTCACATGCTCCACAGACTGAGCCAGTCAGGTGCCCCAAATGGCATTTCTTTAAACCAAAAAAACTCCTAATTCAATATAACTAGTCCATTCTGTACTCAGAAATTAACATGGATGCTGATACAAAAAAATCATATCTTAAGCTAAAATCTTATTTCACATAGTCACAGTGAAATCTACTCTCCTTGATGGAGAGTCATTCTCCTCACTTTACAGTACCATTAAGGAAAAATAGGCTTGAATTACCTGAGAATAACTTCACCTTCAGCATTCACAGAGCTGTGACATTTGGAGTGACAGTCATATCTTTATCACCTTAATCATCCACATTATGTAAAACATTACCTCTCCTCTGCACTAAACATGGTCAATGACACCTTTCCTTTGTCTTTTCCTTCTCAATACATACACTATACACATTAAGACTGTCAGTCCCTCCGTATTTTCACTATCCTATTTCCTAAGACTTGATTTCATACTCTACAAGCTTATTAAAATGATTCAACATTGTCTTTATCTTATCTGAAATATCCACAAATCAGAAACCCTGACCCAAAGAACCTAAATAAAGAAGTGATTATGAGAGTAAATGCTATTTTTAAAAGATACACTGTGTAAGATACATTAATTTTTTTATTGTATAAAAAAGGTATAAAATGTGTATTTGATATAATTCCAATTTTTACTTTTTCCTCTACTTATCACTGGGAGTACTAATGTCAAGATTTAGTTTTTTCTCTATTTCTATTTTCTTAATGTCCTATATTGGGCATATATTTTCTCCTATAATGAATAAAAATTAAAACAACCTATTATTTTAAAAAAACAGAACACTCTCAGAATTAGAAATTATACAGAAGTGAGAGTCAGTGAGAAAACCCTATTCATATCATTAATATGACCAATACATAATGGTTACTTAAAGAGGTGTCTCTATGTGTGTGTGTCCACATGCACATGTGCTTGGGTTTAATTTAGGACTTTGATCTTACTTATTCTAAAAAGAATTTGAAGAAAAACAGAATAGGATTCAAAACTCTTCTCTAAATCAATGTGATCCATCACATTAACAGAATGAAAGAAAAGAATCACAGGGTCACCTCAAAAGACACAGAAAAAGCATTTGACAAAACTCAACAACCACTCATGATAATGACATTTAACAAATTACGGATAGACCAAACATATCTCAATATAATAAAGGCCATATATGACAAGCCTACAGCTAACATCATACGCAAAGAAGAAAGGCTGAGAGCTTTTCCTCTAAGATCAGGAACAATACAAAAGTGTCCGCTCTTACCACTCCTATTCAACATAATACTGGAAGTCCTAGTCAAAGCAATCAGGCAAGAAAAACAAACAAAAGGCATCAGAATGGGAAATTGTGAAAAGTGAAAAGTGAAATTGTCTCTATTTGTAAGTGACATGATTTTATACATAGAAAATCCTACAGACTCAGCCCCAAAACTATTATATTTAATAAAAAATTCAGTCAACTTTGCAGGATACAAAATCAACACACAGAAATCAGTAGCATTTCCATATACAAACAGTGAACTATCTGAAAAACAAATAAATCAATTCCATTTACAACAGCATCAAAAACAATAAAATATTCTATAATAAATTTAACGGAGGTAAAAGATCTCTATTCTGGAAACTACACAACACTGACAAAAGAAATCGAAGACACAAATAAATGGAAAGTTATCCCACATTCATGAATTGGAAGATTAATTATTAAAATGTTACTAAATTATGTAACTTAATTACATAATTAAATGTTAATTAATATTACTAAAATATTATTAAAACAATACTACCAAAAGCCATCTATAGATTCAATGTAAGCCCTATCAAGATTCCAATGGCATTTTCTACAGTAGAACAATCCTAAAATTTCCATGGACCCACAAAAGACCCAAAATATCCAAAGCAATTCTGAGAAAGAAGAACAAAGCAGGAGGCATCACACTTCCTGATTTAAAGCTATACTATAAAGCTGTATTAGTCAAAGCAGTATGTACTGGCATAAAAACACACCAGTGAGGGATGTCTGGGGGGCTCAATCAGTTAAGCGTCTGCTTTCAGCTCAGGTCGTGATCCCAGGATTCTGGGATTGAGTCCTGCATCGGGCTCCCTGCTCAGCAGGGAGCCTGCTTCTCCCTCCGCCTGCTGTTCTCTCACTGTCTCTCTGACAAAAAAACAAAATAAAATCTTAAAAAAAAAAATCTTACTTTATTAAAAAAAAAAAAAGAAAAACACACCAATGGACAGGAACAAACCCAAGTATATATGGTCAACTAATATTTGACAAAGGAGCCAAGACTACTCAATGGAGAAATGACAATCTCCTTGAAAAATGGTGCTGGGAAAATTCAATATTCACGTGTAAAAGAATGATACTAGACCCCATCTTAAACCACTCACAAAAATTAACTCGCAGTGGATTAAAGACTTAAATGTAAGACCTGAAACCATGAAACTCCTAAAAGAAAAAACAGGAAGAGCTCCTTCACATGGGTCTTAGCAATGATTTTTTTGAAATGACACCTAAAGCACAAGCAACAAAACAGAACATAAACAAATGGGACTACACCAAACCAAAAAACTTCTGCACAGCAAAAGAAACAATCAACAAAGTGAAAAGGATAATCTATGGAATGGGAAAAAAATATCTGCAAACCATATATTTGATAAAGGGTTAATATCCAAAATATATAAAGAACTCATACCACTCGATGGCAAAAAAAAAAAACAAACCCAAATAATTCAATTAAAAAATAGGCAAAGAAACTGAATAGACATTTTTCCAAAGAAAATATATGAAAGGCCAACAGGTTCATTAAAAGATGTTCAACATCACTAGTCATTAGGGAAATGTAAATCAAAACCACAATGAGCTATCACCTCACACCTGTTAGCATGACCATCATCAAAAAGATGAGAGATATCAAATGCAGGTGTGAATGTAGAGAAAGGGACCCTTGTGCACTGTTGATGGGACTGTAAATTGCTACAGCTACTATGGAAAACAGTACGGAGGATCCACAAAAAATTAAAAGTAAAACTACCAAAGATCTCTATTCTGAAAACTTCAATTTTCACTTCTGGGAATATACCCAATGTAAATGAAAACACTAACTTGAAAAGATATTTGTACCCCTATGTTCCCACCAGCACTATTTACAACAGCCAAGACATGGAAACAACCTAAGTGTCCATGGATGGGTGAATGGATAAAGTTGTGGCAGATTTATACAATGGGATAAAAAGCAAAGAAATCCTGCCATTTGTGGCAGCATGGATGAACCCTGAAGGCATTATACTGAGTGATTAAGTCAGACAAAGACAAATACTGCATGATCTTACTCATATGTGGAATCTAAGAGCAAACACAAAAAACTCATAGAAAAGGATCAGACTTGTGTTTACGGGAGGCAGGGGTGGGAGAGGGAATTGGAGGAAAGTGGTCAAAAGGTACAAACATCTAATTATAAAATAGAGAAGTACTGGAGATGATATGTACAACATGATGCCTATAGTTACCACTACCGTATGATATGTATGAAAGTTGTTAAGAGAATAAATCCTAAGACTTACCATATCTAAAAAAAAAAAAAAAAAAAGGTTTTTTTTTTACTTTATTTATTTCAGAGAAAGACAAAGGGAACATGAGTGGGGGGAGGGGCAGGAGAGGGGGCAGACTCCCTGCTGAGTGGGAAGCCCAATGCAGGTCAGATCCCAGGACCCTGAGATCATGACCTGAGCTTAACCAACTGAGCCACCCAGCTTCTTTTTTTCCCATTTCTTTTTATCTGTAGGAGATGATGGACGTTAACTAAACTTACCATGGTAATCATTTTACAAGTCAAACCTTTATGCTGTACATCAAAGACTCATACAGTGATATATGTCAATTATATCTCAATAAAACTGGGGGCAAAAAACTTTTGTCTTTTGGGGTGCCTGGGTGGCTCAATCAGTTGAGCGTCCAACTCTTGACTTTGACTCAGGTCATGATCTCAGGGTCATGGGATGGGGCCCCATGTCAGGCTCCCTGATCAGTGGGGAGTCTGCTTGAGATTCCCTCTCTCTCTGCCCCTCCCCCTGCTCACACTTTATCTCTCTCCCTCAAATAAATGAATCTTTGGAAAACAAACAAACAACAAAAATACTTTCTTCTTTTGACCAGAAACGTGCTAACAAGTAACTATTTAATAATGTGTATCAGTAAAATTAAATATAACATGAAACCTGACCTGTAGTGACAGTCTGCTCGAACACAGAGTTTCCACTCTCGCTGGAAAACCCACCACTCTTCTTTCCATTCTTCAAAGACCTTCCGAAGTATTCTTTGCTCATAGTAAAACCTTCAGCAATGAACAAAGATCAGAGAGAGCTGTGATGATGTGGGAGCTGATATTTATTTCCAAATTAGTTTCATATTGCCTTTATTTTCTCATAGAAAAGCGTGGCTCATTTTTAAGATTTTATTTATTTGACAAAGAGAGACACAGCGAGAGAGGGAACACAAGCGGGAGGAGTGGGGGAGGGAGAAGCAGGCTTCCCACCGAGCAGGACTGCTTAACTGACTGAGCTACCCAGGTGTCCCCTTAGCTAGTTTGGTATACTGGAAACCTTTTCAGGCTTTTAATATGTATATCCATTTATATATGTACACACAGTGCATGCATACACACGTAGATAAGTTTTTACGTATGTATACAAATATGTGTGCATACATTACTATACATATGTAAATATATTTAAATTGAGTATGTATTATGTTAATTCCAACATGGGTAGTGGAAATACAAAAAAAGTAATTTTTAAAAATGGTGTCATACATACTATGAGGTAGCTTTATCTTTTTACCTAACACCTTCTCTGGAACATCTCTCCATTTCAGTATCACTTAGCTCTACTTCATAAAAAAAGACTAGGTGGCATTGATTGAATTTAACCTATCCCCTTTTGAGGGGCATTTGTTGTAATTTTCTCTCTCTCTTTTTTATTATGAACAACAGTGAAGTGAATTTCCTCATGTATATTTTTGCTGGCTAGTCTTTTAGAAACCATGAGTGCTGAGAAGAACATGTTAGTAACCTGCAGAACCATGAATAGAAATTCAAAGCGACTGGCAGGCACAGAGTTCTTGAGTTATCAGTCACCTTGAACAGTGCCTGTTAGCATCAACACAATCTGCCATTGCTCTTGTTTTCTTTACATCACCTTTGGCCCCTCTTTATTTCCTCTACCTACCTTTGGCTGTTTTTATAACTCCTCTGACCAGATTTCAGTTAAACTAATATGCTCTGTTCCTCTAAGTACTAGGAATACCATTAGGCATTTGCTTATAATTTTTAATCTTCTGTATATGTAAATGGGAAGTGTAGCTACCACTTTTTACTAATCAAAAATATTTTTAGTCTGATGAAGGGAAAACAAAACTGGAGAATAATTCTCAACTTGCTTATGGTATTTGGAAAGTCAGATTTTGAATTTTACTTTAACCTCTTTAATTGGTATAGCATAACATTTTTTAGCTTTCTTTCTAATTTAAGTAGTTCTGATCTGAAAAATATGTTTTTATTCTCTTCTGGTGTTGTCAAATAATGAGCCACGGGGGCACCTGGGTGGCTCAGTCATTAAGCGTCTGCCTTCAGCTTGGGTCATGATCCCAGGGTCCTGGGATCGAGCCCCGCATCAGGCTCCCTGCTCAGCAGGGAGCCTGCTTTTCCCTCTCCCTCTGCTTGCTGTTCCCTCTGCTTGTGCTGTCAAATAAATAAAATCTTAAAAAAATTTTTTTTTAGATGTTAGAGAGCAGGCAGGCGAGTGGCAACTGAACCAACAGATCAGAGAAAGCAGAGGAACAACTAAGGGTCCTGTGCTGAGGGTATCAAGGAGCAACCAGCTGGTGGCACAGACATCAGAAAGGCGGGGAACATGAGGCATCAGGAACAGGGGAACCCCGGCTGGAGATGAAAACATAGGATTGTTGGCAAGCTTGGGCATAAGCAGTTAGGTCCCTAGGTCCTGTTATTCACCCAAGCAGAGACTCAGGTTTCTCTCTGGAGAGGCTGAACAGAGGGCCACTGGACTGCAGGATACCAGGCAGAGCTCTGGAGAGGGTCTTCAACAGAGTCCACATACTCAACAGTGAGACCCCCCCATTCCCTCTCCTCTGCCTACAGCCAAGCTTATAACCACCACCACCCACCTCCAAGCCGCTCAATCCTAGAAAGAGTTTGGAGGATTGTTCTCCTCTGGGGAAAACTGATCAACCTAAGGGAAAGGCTTTTATTATTATTTTTTAAAGATTTTATTTATTTGAGAGAGAGTACACAAGCAGGGGGAGTGGCAGAGGGAGAGAGAGCAGCAGACTCCCCGCTGAGCAGGGAGCCTGATGCAGGGCTTGATCCCAGCACTTTGGGATCGTGACTAAGCCCAAGCAGACGCTTAACCTACTGAGCCACTCAGGTGCCCCCTGGGAAAAGGCTTTTAGATACTGACAGCTGGAGGTTCCCCAGTGAAACTGTCTGGTCTCTGCCTCAAAACCAAACTAAAGCTTTCAATTTACAAGTCCCTGTGCATACATAGAAAAGCTTCCAAAATCAGCATTTTAGTGCCTAACTCTTAAATATGAACAGACAATAAAAAGATCTTTTCACATTTAGGGAAAGGTTCCCATATGAGACAGTGACCAAAAGCAGAGAGAAAAAGGCGGCTAAGAAACAGACAATATAAGCAAAAATCTTAAAAACAAATTGCTACATTAACCTAAAAAAATTATGATATAGTGACCTTAACGAAAACAATTTTGGTGGAGGAGTAGAATCTAAAGACTAGTGGGATGGATTTAAGAGAGACTACAATATGTGTTGGAGATAGAGTATGGCCAGGGGAGTTGATGTAAAGGGGAGCGAAGAGATGGAGTGCTAGCTGCAGGAGGACGTATGGTCAAAGAGATATTTTTCAGCGTGAGAGAAATAAGGGTATATGCTGGTGCAAATGATCCAGTAAATGGCAAAAAACTGATGCAGAAAAGAGAAAAAAAACTGCTAGAGTAATACCCTTGAGTAGGCACAAAGGAAACAGTGCAAAAGCCAAGGATTTTGCCGCAGATGAGAGCAAGGACAGTTCACCTGCCTAATGGCAGAGAAAGCAGCTTGCACGCTGACACATGTTGGCGGTGCGTGGATGTCAGGGAGGGAGCCTATGCGGGTTTCCTCTGTTTCTTTTTTTTTTAAGACTTTATTTATTTATTTGAGAGACAGAGTGAGAGAGAAAGCACACGAGCAGGGGCAGAGGGAGAGGGAGAAGCAGACTCCCCGCTGAACAGGAAGCCCGATGCTGGGCTCCATCCCAGGACCCTGAGATCATGACCTGAGTAGAAGGTAGACGCTTAACCAACTGAGCCACCCAGGTGCCCCTCTTCTGTTGTTTCTATCAAGAAAATAGGAAGCAAGGCCATTAACTAAGAATGAGGAAGAAATCTTGATGAATTAAATACTGTAGAAAGACCTGACTGCTTTACCTACTTCTCAAGTTAACCAAAAAAACTTTGTTCAGATCTTCTCTTCAGGAAAATAGGTGACTACCTCATATTTAAGACTACCTTATATATGGACATATACTGCATTATTTTTGCCCTACAATTCGATGGTCATTTTGACTCAGTTTACTAATGATAAAACAATGCCATTTTATAAAAGTTAAAACAATCTCCAAGAACATAAAGGCATTATTCTGCATTTTCTGGTATGAATTAATTCTCCTCTAATATTCCTAAAAGTGAGGAATAAATAACATGAAAAAAGTCCAAAACAAACAAAAAAGCCAACATCAATATGTCTAATCTTCCCCAAAGTAACAAACAACCCACTTGATTTAAAAAGAGATCACAACTTGGGGGAAAAAAAAAAAAATCCTAAATTTCTAAGTCAACACAGTATCAGAATTCTAATTCCGGTAGATGCTTAGAGAATAAGCAGTATTCTTATTCTCTCATTTTACAATTTGAGAAACTCAGGCCCAGAACCATAACTTATCCCAAGATCAAACAATTAGCTAGGGTCTGGGCTAGGACCAAAACGCAGGTCTCTGAAATTCCAGTCCAGTACCTTTCCTCCAGACCCTGCTACCAGTCAAGAGCAAAGAAAGTAAAGATTATAAGGGGATGATTTTAAAGCAGTATGGCAGACATCGGTCACCGGCTAACCCAACACCCACTGTCAGGCCTCGGCCTCCTCACGGGCACCTGCTGCAGAGGCGGCTGGGATTCCCAGCCTCCTCTGTGGCAAAAGGCAGTCAGTGACACAGCTCTGGACAATGAGGCAGAGCAGAATGCAGCTGAGGGTTTCCAGTAAAGTTTTGTTTCCCTAAGTAAAAGACAGATATGACACCACGCTTCCCTACTCCTTCCTGTGTAAAACAGAGAACAGTCGTTTTGCAACTATGCAGTGTCATCTCTGAGGACAAAGGGACATATGTTAAAAAAGGTGAACTCGGAAGGTACTGAAAGCCTGAGTCTTTGATGGCCTCCCTGAACAGCTAAACTAAGACCAACCTCCAAACTGCTTATGAGAAAAAGCAAATCCCAATTTGTTAAAGCCACTGTCAGACTTTCTCTTACTTAGAGTCAAATGCATTTCTAATATAATCAGCATTTCCCAAATATTGGGACTATAAATGGGTATTACTTAGACATTTCTAGTTAAATATGGGTCAAATATTAAGTTAAATAAAATTAAGTAGGAAAAGAACTTGGAGAAGATAGTGGAGGGGACAACATAGTTTTCCAGTCTCTGAATCCCCATAAAACACACACAGCAACCATGTAGTAAAACCAAAAATTCATGTATCAATTACAACAAAACCATGGGGCAAGGTATCCCCATGAAACCAAAATGCAAGCAGGTGAAGACAAACCATCCACAGTCAAAAGACCTGCATGGTATTAACATTTCTACAGGAGGAAGGAGCAATGAGGGTGGCATCTAAGGAACCTGAGAATGGGAAAACCCCAAAACAGCCAATAAGTAGTCACTGCAAAGTGCAGAGATCCCATCTGAGACTAGAAGCTGAATCTGAGAGGAGTTTTCTCCTTTCCACTACCAGGGCTAATACAGACAGATTTGAAACAGTTGGAGCAGTCCTGCCCCTAGTCTCAGAACCAACATGCCAGGTTCCCTTTTAGGCCAGAGCTTCAAAATGAGGAAAAACTGCTAGGAGGAGAATAAAAATTGAGCAGGAGATGGACAAGAGAGACAAGGAAAGAGAGAATCAGACGAAGTATTTTAGGGGAATAGAACCAGGATATCCCATAGAGCAAGCTGCCATATTTTTTTAATACTACAAATGAGACAGAAGTGGGAGCTCTGTAAAATAGAAAGTTAACTGATCTTGCCTCGCTCTAAAAAGTTCAGAAAGATCAATTCCACATAAAAATGAGCAACAAGGGACACCTGGGTGGCTCAGTCGTTAAGCATCTGCCTTCAGCTCAGGTCATGATCTCAGGGTCCTGGGATGAAGTCCCACACCGGGCTCCCTGCTTAGTGAGGAGTCCGCTTCTACCTCTCTGCCTGCCTGCCGCTCCCCCTGCTTGTGCTCACTCTCTGTGTCAAATAAATAAATAAAATCTTTAAAAAAAAATGAACAACAAAATATTTGAAGTCAGATCCTATACAAAGTTATTGTATGGAAAAGGAAAAGGAGAATAATATGCCTATAAAGTATGCCAGAAAGATGTGTCCATAAAACAAAGCAAAAATACATAACCCTGTCACCTATTATCTCACAATGAGCTAAAAGACTTTAGAAAATAAATCCAGGGACGCCCAGGTGGCTCAGTCGGTTAAGAGTCTGCATTCGGCCGGGGTCATGATCCCGGGGTCCTGGGATCGAGTCCAGCATTGGGCTCCTTGCTCAGCGGGAAGTCTGCTTCTCCCTCTGCCTGCCGCTCCCTCCTGCTTGTGCTCTCTCTCATGCGCTCTGACAAATAAATAAAATCTTTTAAAAAAAGAAAAATCCACACCCAGCCATATCATATTAAAACTTTGAAAAATAAGATAATGAATCTCCAAAACAGCAATAATTAGACTAACGACTTACAAATGGAAGTGTTAAGACAATGAAATATCTTCAAAATGCTGGGGAAAAAACTGGCAACCTAGATTTCTCTATGCAGTGAAATATCCTTCAAAAACAAAAGTGAAATAAAAACATTTTTTGACAAAATCTGAGAGAATTCATCACAAGCAGATCTATTCTAAAACAAATGATCAGGATGTTCCAGTGACAGAAGGAAAATAATCATAGATGGAAACCTGGAGACATAGGGGGGAAGAAAAGAACAGGAAGGGTAAATATGTGAATAAATCTAAATGAATATTAGCTGTATAAAACAAGAAAAAATAAATGTTTTGCAGATTTTAAAATATAAACCGAATTAAAATACCTTACAATAAGGGCATATAAGTGGGGAGGGGGACAGACAGAGTTAAAAGTGTTCTAAGGACCTTGCCTTGTTTGGGAAGAGGGCAAAAGGGCCAATAACATTAGACTCTGATAAACTAAAGATATGTATTATATTCTTTAGGGCAATCACTAAAAGAAGAAAAAAATTGGGGGAGGGGGAATAAATAAAATACTCAACTGAATTAAAAAACAACAACTTTATTTGAAGGTACTGAAGGTACTGAAAAGCTACCAAGGAAGTGAAAAAGGACAGGGCCAAGGTTCAGAAGAAGGAAAAGCAGAGGTGAACTCTGCCTAACGTGTATGGCTGGATGGACTGCTGCCACCCTGGAAGCTTCACTGGCAAAGCCGCACCAAGGAGATGGGAACAGCATGGCCCCCCACAAGGTATGCACACAGATTTCAGGGGACAGCCATAGGCCAAATTTGCTTAAAAGACTTTGAATCAAAAGATTTGGATGATGCTCCCGATTAGGAAAGCCACAATGTTAAAAATATGAAACAAGAAAGGTTGTAGTAAGGGAAGAGTAGAGAGCTTAAGAACCCACAACATTTACCTTTTTAAAAAAATGCCTGTATCTCAGTGGCTGCCAATTCTTCCTCTGAAATCTACCCTACACTGGCCGCTTCTCTCCAGCCCCACCAGCTCCTGCATGTGTCCCTGACCCTGGTGGCTCCCCATTGCAATCAGCTCTTCGTCCTTTTGTGCTGCTGCTGAAGCAATTTTATTTTATTTATTTATTTAAGATTTTATTTTATTTTATTTGACAGAGAGTGACACAGCGAGAGAGGGAACACAAGCAGGACGAGTGGGAGAGGGAGAAGCAGGCTTCCCGCCGAGCAGGGAGCCCGACGTGGGGCTTGATCCCAGGACCCTGGGATCATGACCTGAGCTGAAGGCAGACGCTTAACGACTGAGCCACCCAGGCGCCCCCACTGAAGCAATTTTAACCAAAACCTGCAGGAGGGGGCAGTGGCCCATACACATTCTCTTGACTAAAATTTCCCTCCCCTTGCCAATGCCAACTTTTTCCCCAGGTTCTGCCCTAGATCAATGTGGTCAGTCTCGACAGTGCCCCGAAACAGGTTATTTACTTCTGGGCAAATACTTTTTTTCAGAGAGGATCTTAGCCATCCTGGTTTACTTAGGATTCCTTCATACACTCATTTGATCAAACTAATATATGTTAGATGACCATTATATTATATGTCTGCTGGAGGCTTGGGGGGTGGGGAGGGGAAGAATGTAACACATACCATAACAAAGGTTACACATGGGCTTAATACAAAACAAAAACCTAGAATGAACTCAGAGAAGTTTGGTGTTCTGAGCTAATACTACCTGGCTTTAGAGGGAAATACTCTTCCAAAAGTCATTCGAATCCACAAATATAAGAACTTTCTGGCCACGCATCTGAAAGAAGGAAAGAAAGGATATATACACGTTTTAAAACTCCATTTGACTTATTTCATCAATTTTCTGGAAAGCAGAGGGAAACTAAGGTCCCCTGGGGAGAGATGCTAGCATGAGTCAAAAGGTGAATCACAGCTAATCTTGCATCAGATAGCGCATAGGATGGGACAGATTTATAAAGCCAAGATCAAGCAGATTGTTTTTATTATGTTTATTCTTATAAGTAATCTCCACCCTCATTATAGGGCTCCAACTCACAACCCTGAGATCAAGAGTCCTATGCTCTACCAACTGAGCCAGCCAGGCATCCCCCAAGCTGATTATTTTTGAAAAATACTTTCAATATAAAGTCTTTTGTCACTGAAGACTTCAGAGTTGAGGAAAAGGAAAGTACATGATAATGCTTTTATTCGTATGATTCTTACTGCCTAAAACACCTAGCAAACGCCCACTTATCTATCAAGGCTCATCTTCAATGCTTGCTGCTATGTAAAGCCTTCCTGGACCTTCCCCAACCCAAACACGGTGAGTAGCCTTGTACCCTCAACACTCTGATCCAACCCTTAGTAAATATAATGTTATGACACCAAATCACAGTAATCAGCTCACAGGGGACCTGTTGTTCCCTCTGCACTGTGAGGCCCTGAGAATGGGGACCATGTCTTACAGGATCCCAAGTACCTAGCACAGTGCCTGGTACACACACAAAAAACATGGCTTGTCTTGGCCAGTTTGTCTCCAGGTTCAGCTTGGAACACTCTTCTTCCTCCTACCCTTTATCTGCCTTATTCTTACATTAACCTTTAGGACTCATCTTAAACCCCACTTCCTCCAGGAAGTTCCTCTGGCTACACTAGTGGTGCTGATCTAGCCATGTGGGCCTACAGCACCACATCCTCTCATCTTATACCATTTATCATGCTTTCCTGGTGTGACTTAACAGTCTGTCAAGCCGATATGATTTTAAGCTTTCATGAGGTCATGGGCCAGGAATGTCTTATTCACCTTGTATGCTCAGCATCTAGCACAACACCTAGCCAAGTAGGCACCTGATAAAAATTTTTTTTGTAGTTTTATGGTTTTATTAACACAAATACAATGTATACAGAAGCTGTCTATTCATTTTCTTTGCTGTGCAGCCTGGCATTGGGATTGGTGGCTCTGATGGTCAGCTGGGCTGCACTTTCCACAGTGGCTTTGTGGTTCTTAGAGGAGACATCGTGAGCAATCCCTGCACGGTAAGATCTGTTGCACATCCTCACCACTTCAACCTCCTTGACACTGTGGACTAGGAACTTAAGGAAGCCACTGGGCAGCATGTGCTTGGTATTCTTGTTGCTCCTGTAACATATGTTGGGCATCAAGATCTGGCCCTTGAATCTTCTGTGCACCCTACTGTCAATGCCTCTGGGTTTCCTCCAATTGCACTTAATTTTGACATATCTGGTGCCAGACATATATGGTGCCTCCTCAGGCAGCGCCAAGGAAGAGAAAGCCTGATAAATTTTTGTTGAGGGTGCCTGGGTGGCTCAGTTGGTTAAGCGTCTGCCTTTGGCTCAGGTCATGATCCCAGGGTCCTGGGATCGAGCCCCGCATCGGGCTCCCTGCTCAGCAGAGAGTCTGCTTCTCCCTTTCCCTCTGCTGCTCCCCCTGCTTGTGCTCTCTTTCACTTTCTTTCTCTCTTCTCTCTCTCTTGCTCTCAAATAAATAAAGTCTTTTTAAAAAATTTTGTTGAATGAATAAATGAATGCCTTTGATAGACCTAATCAAAAGTAGTGGAAAATGACAATTTTTCTCAGACTATGTATGGACTTTTTCTGGAAGACTCTTTATAGCTTACACATTGTGGGTACAACTAGAGAATGTGAATGAAAACACACAATGACAGACTTTAAATGTGCAGATTCCTAAATATCCTTTTCTTCTGAACATCCTGCCACAAAGAGTAGGCATCAAAGTCTCCGACTAATTGAGATAGAAGAATTAGAATCATCCCCTCATTTTCACCAAGAAGGGAGAACAATGGAAAAGCCACTGCAGGCAGGTGACAACTTGCAAGCTCACCTGATACGCAACTCTCGTAACCGGTTCCTTCGGGTCCAACCATGTGAGGCATGATACTGAACTGGATGACTGGCACTAGGTATCTCACTCTGCATCCCAGAGAAGGCAGAAGACTTCTGGTTGGCCAGTATCTTTGGAGGATAAGTTTTCTTAACTGCACCATCCTTAAAAGACCTTAAATTTGAGGAACAATGGGGAAAGGAGAGAATCAAATTATCTCTGCATGTGATGCAAATATCTTTTAACACACAAGTGAAATCAAACAGATAAGCTCAATGAGACAGACTGATAGTAACTATGCTTCAAGGACAATAAGCAGCTCAGTCTCTGATAGAAATACCCGCCATTCACAATGGTGTGTCCAACATCCTTAAGGCTACCCCCTAGATTCAGTGATGATTAGATCAAAGGACTCACAGGACTTAGCATATAGTTGCACTCACAGCTATTATTTATTACAGGAGGGCACGAAGCAAAATCAGTAAAGAGAATAGGCACATGGGGCAAAGGCTGCTGGAAATCAGGTGCATGCCTCCAACGATGGAGTCACATAGGATACCCTTAATTCCCCCAGCACCGAATTATGTGAACACATGTGAAATGTTGTCTTCCAGGGAAGCTTATTAGAGACTCAGTGGCCAAAGTTCTTACTGGGGGCTGGTCCTACAGGCACTCTCTGCCTATCACATACCAAAATTCTAGATTTCTAGAAGGAGAGCAGGTGCTCAGTATAAAACAAATTGCACAGGGCGCCTGGGTGGCTCAGCTGGTTAAGCAACTGCCTTCGGCTCAGGTCATGATCCTGGAGTCCCAGGATCGAGTCCCACATCGGGCTCCCTGCTCAGCAGGGAGTCTGCTTCTCCCTCTGACCCTCTCTCCTCTCATGCTCTCTCTCTCTCAAATAAATAAATAAAATGTTTTAAAAAAAACAAAAAACAAATTGCACAAACAGTTCAGGCACAGTTAACTACCCTTATCAGTCAGGGAATGGTGAGAACCCTCCCGAAATCTAAGTTTCTAGACACCCGTCAAAGGCCAACCTTGTAAGCAGGACTTTCTAAGGACAGCAGTCTCAGGCCTGCAATGTTAATTCTTTTTCGCATGAATGGAAAACAAACATAACAGAGAAGAGCAAAAAGGAAAGTGAGTTCTTTAAAAACAGATAAAATTGACAAAAAGTCAATGAAACTGATCAAAGAGAGAAAAAGCCAAAAACCAGTATTAAGGGGGAAACACATCATTACAGATCCTAAGAAATATTGTAAACAACTCAATACAAATAAATTTGAAAATATAGGTAAAATGCATAAATAGCTAAGAAACAAACTTATCAAAACTACACAAAAAGTATAAAATGTGAACAGTCCAATAACCATTAGCAAAAATAAACAGTAGTAAAAACCTTCCCGCAACGAAATCCTCAGGCCTAGATGGTCTTGCTGTCAAGTTCTACCAAAATGTAAAGAAAAATTCATGCCAATCTCACATAAACTATTCTGAGAATTGTTTTTTTTAATTCTATTCTATTCGAGAAAAAGAGAGAGAGAACAGAGGAGGGGCAAAGGGAGAGGGAGAAAGAGAATCTCAAGCAGGCTCCACACATAGCACTCAGCATGGAGCCTGACATGGGACTTGGTCTCACAGCCCTGAGATCATGACCTGAACCGAAATCAAGAGTCACACACTCAACCAACTAAGCCATCCAGGTGCCCCTTAGATTTCTTTTTTAAAAAAAAGAACACCACCCATCCCAAATCTACATAAAACCAGGTGGTTTTAGGAGACTAGCCATAACCTTAATACAAAACCTAACGAGGAAATTTTAAGAAAGAAAAATTTACATCAATCTCACTAATGAATACATATGTAAAAATTTAAACAAAGTATCAGCTAACTCAAGTCAGCAACATAGAAAAAGGATAATACAATATGATGGAAGCTTAATTCCAGAAAGGGAAGGTTAACATTAGAAAAATCAACCATTAAGACAATCATATAATCATTTCAATAGATGCAGAAAACACAGTTGATTAAAAAATTTTCAATATCCATTCATGACAAAAAGTCTTAAACTAGGAAGAGAAACCTTAATCTGATAAGGGCTACCTAAGAAAAATCTACGTAGATACCATACTTAAGGTGAAACACTGATAGCTTTCCTGTTTGAGATTATGAACAGGACACGTAAGACCACTTCTATACAACGTTGTACTGGAAGTTCTGGCTGGCAGAGCAAAGCAAAAAAAGAGAAATTATAAGTCATTAAGACTGGAGAGGGGGAATAAAGTGTCATTTTGCGTATGACATGATTATGCATGTAGAAAACCCAAAAGAATCTACAGGTAAATTACTAAAATTTGTACAAGTCTAGCAAGACTATTTGATACAAAAACAATATAAAAAATATATACACAGTTGATCCTTGTTATTTCCAGTATTATATTCTATAAAGCCACCTCAAATATTCTGTGTCATGGATTGGAAAAATCAATATTGTTAAAATATCCATACTACCCAAAGCATCCACTGATTCAATGCAATCCTTATGAAAATTCCAGTGGTATTTTTCCCAGAAATAGAACAAATAATCCTAAAATATGTGTAGAGCCAAGAAAGACCCTGAAGAGCCAAAGCAATCTTGAGAAACAAAGCTGGAGACACCACGTTCCCTGATTTCAAATTATATTACAAAGCTATAGTTATCAGAACAGTATGGTACTGGCATAAAAAGACACACAGATCAATGAAACAGACTAGAGAGCCCAGAGATAAACTCACACTTATATAGTCAACTAATTTATGATAAAGGAACCAAGAATACACACAGCGGGGAAAGGACAGTCTCTTCAATAAATGATATTGAGAAAACTGGACAACTACATGCAAAAGAATAAAACTTACACCATACACAAACTCAAAAGGAATTAAAGACTTGAATGTAAGACCTGGAACCATAAAACTCTTAGAAGAAAACATAGATAGTAAGCTCCTTGACATTGGTCTCAGTGCTGATTTTTTTGGACTTGACACCAAAGGCAAAGACAACAAAAGCAAAAATCGACGCATGGAACTAAAACTAAAAAGCTTCTGCACAGAAAAGGAAACAATCAACAAAATGAAAAAGCCATCTACTGATTGAAAGAAAGTATTTGTAAATCCTATGTCTGATAAGGGGTCAATATCCAAACTATATAAAGAACTCCTACAACTTAATAACAAAAAACCCAAACAATCCACTTTAAAAATGGGCAGAGGGCACCTGGGTGGCTCAGTTCATTAAGCAACAGCCTTCAGCTCAAGTCATGATCCTGGACTCCCAGGGTCGAGTCCCGCGTCAGGCTCCCTACTGAGCAGGTCTCCCTCTGACCCTCCCTCCTCTCGCGCTCTCTTTCTCTCTCAAATAAATAAATAAATCTTTAAAAAAAAAAAAGGGCAGAGAATCTGAATAGACGTGTTTCCAAAGAAGACATACAAATGGTGAACAGGTACATGAAAAGATGCCAGTATCCCTAATTATCAGAGATGCACATCAAAACCACAAGGAGATACCACCTCACACGGGTGAGAATGGCTATATCAAAAACACAAGAAATAAGAACTGTTGGCAAGGATGTGGGAAAAAAAAGCCCTTATACACTGTTCATTGGAATGCAAACTGGTGCAGGCACCGTGGAAAATGAGTTTCCTCAAAAAATTAAAAAGAGACCTACCATATAATCCACAATTCCACTTCTGGGGATTTATCTGAAGAAGAAAAAAAAAATACAACTCTAAAAGATACACACACCCCCATGTTCACTGCAGCATTATTTACAATAGCCAAGACAAAGAAACAACCTAAGTGTCCACTGACAGGTGAATGGATAAAGAAAATGTGGTATGTGTATACACACACACACACACACACACACACACACACACAATAGCGTATTCTTCAGCCATAAAAAAGAATGAAATCCTGCCATTTGCAACAACATGAATGGCCTTGAGGGCCAATAAATGAAACAAGTCAGACAGAGAAAGACAAATACCATATAACTTCCCTTATATGTGGAATTTTGAAACAGAACAAAATAACAAGCTTACAGACAGAGAACAGATTGGTGGTTGCCAGAGGCAGGGGTGGAGATGGGGGGTCAAAATGGGTGAGAGAGTCAAAAGCTACAAACTGCCAGTTATAAAATAAGTAAGTCATGTGGATAAAATATACAGCATGGTGATATAATTAATAATCGTATTGAGTATTTGAAAGTTGCTAGGAAAGTAAATCTTAAAAGTTCACATCACAAGAAAAAAATTCTGTAACTACGTATGGTGAAAGATGTTAACTAGACTTAAGTGGTAAGCAGTTTGTGATATATACAAATATGGAATCATTATGCTGTACACCTGAAACTAACATAATGTTGTACCTCAAGTATACCTCAATAAAAACTTAAAAAGGGGGAGGGCAGAGCATTCCTTGTTTCATCTCAGCTGAGAATGTGCCTGTTGAGCAACTCAAATGTTACAAGGCTCTACACATGTCCAAAAATGACCCCGAGAGCACTGAGAAAGCCTTGGGAGATTGGGGGTTAAAATAAATTTTGGCGATTACATGAATTCACAAATTCAGAATCTACAAATTAGGATCAACTGTATGTATTTCTATAGACTAACAATAAACAAAATTCAAAGCTATTTATATACTGTTTTCAAACCACAAACACCAAGTACAGGAGTAAATCTAACAAAAGTTGCAGGGGCACCTGAGTGGCTCAGTTGGTTAAGTGTCCAACTCTTGATTTCAGCTCAGGTCAAGATCTCAGGCTAGGTTCGTGTTGGTCTCCCTGCTCAATGGGGAGTCAGCTGGTCTCCCTCTCCCATCGCCCCCCGCCCCCGGCCGCTCGCTCTCTGCCTCTCTCAAATAATCAATCTTTAGAGCAAAGTTATAAACATTTGGGGTGCTGGGCTGGCTCAGCCAGTAGAGCATGCAACTCTTGATCTTGGGATTGAGTGTTCGAGCCTCACGTTGGGTGAAGAGTTTACTGGAAAAAAAAAGTTGTAAACATTTTTATAGGGAAAATTTTAGGACTTACCAAAACAGTTATTTTTCCCAACCTGATCTATAGCTTCAAAGTAATCCCAATTAAAACCCCAACAATTTTTGTTTTGTGAGATGGGGAAAAGACCTGACAAGTTGACTCTGAAGCTGATATAGAATTGTGAAGACCAAGACTAGCTTACAGACATTCTTTTAAAAGTACTTGGTGAGGGGTGCATGGCTGGCTCAGTCAGTAGAGCATATGACTCTTGATCTCAGGGTCATGAGGTCGAGCCCTATGTTGGGTATAGAGATTTCTTAAAAATAAAATCTTTTTTAAAGAAGTGTTTAAAAGTACTAGATGAGAAACCTTACTTAGATCTCAGACTTACTGTAAAGCTATATAATCAAGTCATCATGATTTTGTAGCAGGGACTATTCAACCATAGGCACAAAGTAGAAAGCCGAGAAACAGACCTAAGCTTAAATGGACCTTTGATTAATGATAAAGGTGGCGCTGCAGAGAAGTCTTTCCAGTAAACTGTGCTGGCCCAACTGGATATCCACATGGAAAAAAAAAAAAAAAACAACTCATACGACAAACAAAAATCACTTTTTTTTTTATTAAAGATTTTTATTTATTTTTTGACAGAAAGAGACAGCAAGAGAGGGAACACAAGCAGGGGGAGTGGGAGAGGGAGAAGCAGGCTTCCCGCCGAGCAGGGAGCCCGATGTGGGGCTCGATCCCAGGACCCTGGGATCATGACCTGAGCCGAAGGCAGACGCTCAATGACTGAGCCACCCAGGCGCCCCACAAAAATCACTTTCAAATGGTCTAGAGAAAAAAAATGCAAAATAATAAAGCAATGAAAGCAATACACAATATGTTCATGACCCCAGGAAAGGAAAGATCCCTTAAAACATGACGGAAAAGATATATTAAAAAAGACATCATTTTTACTAAATTAAAGTTTAAAGCACCGTAATTCATCAAAAGATACCAGAGTGAAAAAAAGTGAGCCACAAAGAGGGAGAAGATATTTGCAACACATAAGACAGAAAGAACTCACATTTGGAAAAATAAAAATTCCTATATATCAATTGGGGGAAAGACTCAATATACAACTGAATAGAAAAATGCGATTAAGGGGGCGCCTGGGTGGCTCAGTCATTAAGTATCTGCCTTTGGCTCAGGTCATGATCCCAGGGTCCTGGGATCGAGCTCTGCATCAGGCTCCCTGCTCCACAGGAAGCCTGCTTCTCCCTCTCCCACTCCCCCTGCTGGTGTTCCTGCTCTCGCTGTGTCTCTCTCTGTCAAATAAATAAATAAAATCTTTAAAAAAAAGAAAAATGTGATTAAGAGTTGAATATGTACTTCAGAAAGAGGAAATTCAGATGCCCCAAAACAGGTACTCAACAGCAACAGAAATCAGGAAATACGAATAAAGAGCACAGTGAGCTATGACTATATCCCCACCACAGAAGCAGTGTTGGGAAGATGTGGGCCAACAGCACACCCATACATGGCCAGAACTTACTAGAAATATAAATCATTGGGCATGACCCCAGATCTACTGAATCAGAACTCTGATGGTGGAGCCCAACAATCTGTGTTTACTAAGCTCTCCAGAGCATTCTGATGCAGGCTCGAACTTCAGAACCGCTGTGTGCCACACTATGCATATGAGAATCATCACATTCAAAAACTGGAAACAGCCCAAATGCCCGTCAACAGAATGGATAAACTGTGTAATAGTCCTATAATGTATCACAGAGCAAGGAAAATGAGCAAACTACAACTATAGACAATAACGTGAAGGAATCTTATAATCTTGAGAGAAAGAATCAAGACACAAAAGAATACATATGATTCCATTTCTATAAAGGCAAAGAGGCAAAACTAAACTATATTGTTTTGGAATGCATACTTAACTGGTAAAAATATAAAGAAATTTGAGAAAGTGATTACTATTAAAGTAGGACAGTGGTTTACTCTAGGGAAGAAGGAGTGGGTGTGATTAGGAAAGGATACAGAAAAAGGAACTTCGGAGGTGTTGACAATACACTATTCCTTTACTGGTGTGATGGTTACATGTTTGTTTCAAAATGATATAATAAACAGTACATTTTATGCACCTTTCTGAATCTAAACTGTGTTCTAATTTTTTTTTTAAAGCAAACATTCCCTTCTCAAGGTCCCACATCTGAAGCTGTAAAGTAATTGGAGAAAATAAGAGTTAGAGGCTACAGAGGTTCATTTTAAGCCACGGTTAATTTGCTTCAGAGGATGAAATGAGGCAGGCCTGAAGAGTGCTCTACAGAGCACAAGGGAAACACTGCTGATTCAGCTTTCAAGGATCCCTTTTTATGGGATCAGCAGGGGCAGACCTCAGCAGTAACGCTGGAACTCCATGATCCTTCTCCAAGTCCCGGTGGATTAGAGCAGGAGGAGAAATCTGACTTACGCTGGACTATCCAGATTCATCCACCCAGGAGTGAATTTTGAGTTGAGACACAGACTGAACAGGAGTTGGAGGCTGAAGCACCAATATGGCACCACTCAGGAGGAAAGGTCCAAATAACTGCCAGATAGGTCGCTCCCACCATACTCTGGCTTCTACCCTGCCCAAGGCCTAGTAGGTTCTACAAAAAACTTCTGTACGTTAGCATTATAGGTTGCAAGCAATCAGAACCCAGTTCAAATTAGCATAAGGAAAAAAAAGTGTAACAACAGTAAGGGTCCTTCAACAAAACTGACAAGCCTTTAGCAAATTGCTAAAAGTAGGAATGAAAGAGAGGACATTACCACTAACTTTTCATAAACTGAAAGAATATAAAGGAATACTATGAACTTTATGCCAACAAATTAAATAACTGAGATGAAATGCACACATTCCCAGAAAAACATAAATTACCAAAATTGACTCAAGAAGTAGTAGAGGGCGCCTGGGTGGCTCAGTCGTTAAGCGTCTGCCTTCGGCTCAGGTCATGATCCCAGGGTCCTGGGATCAAGTCCCACATCGGGGTCCCTGCTCAGCAGGAAGTCTGCTTCTCCCTCTCTCACTCCCCCTGCTTGTGTTCCTGCTCTCACTATCTCTCTGTCAAATAAATAAATAAAATCTTTAAAAAAAAAAAAAGTAGTAGAAACTCTGAATAGACTTATAACAAGCAAAGCAATGGACTTAGTATTTAAAATGTTTCCTACAAAGAAAAGCCCAGGTCCAGATGGCTCCACTGATGAATTCTATCAAATATTTTAAGAATAAATGATCCTGGGGCGCCTGGGTGGCTCAGTTGTTAAGCGTCTGCCTTCGGCTCAGGTCGTGATCCCAGGGTCCTGGGATGGAGCCCCACATCGGACTTCCTGCTCTGCGGGAATCCTGCTTCTCCCTCTCCCACTCCCACTGCTTGTGTTCCCTCTCTCGCTGTGTCTCTCTCTGTCAAATAAAGAAAATCTTAAAAAAAAAAAAAAAAAGATGCCGATACTCTATAAATTCTTCCAGAAAATAAAGGAGGAAGGAACACTTCCAAATTCATACTTTGAGCCAGTATCACACCCTGATACCAAAGGCAGACAAAAATACACACACACTGGGACGCCTGGGTGGCTCAGTTGGTTAAATGTCTGCCTTCAGCTCAGGTCATGTTTCTGGAGTCTCAGGATGGAGCTCCATGTCAGGCTCACTGCTCAGCCGGGAGTCTGCTTCTCCCTCTGCCCCTCCCAGCTTGTGTTCTCTCTCACTCACTTTCTCTCTCTCTCAAATAAATAAATCTTAAAAAAAAAAAATCACACACACACAAAATATAGACCAATATCTAATAAACAAAACTATCAACACAAAAATCCTCAAAATATATTAGTAAACTAAATCCAACACATAAGAACCATACAAAAAACACCCTGCCCAAGTTGGATTTATCCTAGGATGCGAGGTTAGTTTAACATCTGAAAATCAATGTAATATACCCTGTTAATAAAGGACAAAAACCATAAGATCATTTCAACTGATGCAGAAAAACCATCTGACAAAATCCAACACCAGTCATGATAAAAATTCCCAAGATTCCCACAGAAAACTGATGATATACTAAAAACAAATGATAATTTGAGGATGGCATATTTACAAAGGTGTGGGTGTAGAGGAACCACAAGGGAAAGTGCAGGAACCTGAAGCTAGTAGAAGCTAAGCTGGTGTCATCTCTAGACCCAAAGGGGTAAGGAGAGGAAATAATTACCAGAACGCAGAAGGACTCCTGCCTCACCAGGTGCTCTGTGAACTTCAGTGGAGAGACACAGCCAACCCAAAACATCTTGCAAGGAGAGAGCCAAGGGAATAAATAAAGAGTCTGGCCTCATTCTTCTCCCTCCCCCTACCTCCTGCCAGACCTCTTCTTTGGCTAATCCCATCAGGAAACCTTGGATGCCAATGAGCGGAGATTAGATATTCAGCACAAAGAGGTAATTCCCTAGCTCTTGCACTTTGGAAGAATTCTCAACTAGAGCTTCAAGAACTAGAGCTCGTGTCTCAACATTGTCAGATCTTCCTGCTTCTCTCAGTGCGCTGCCTCTACTTGGTGGATACTGTAACCGCAGTCACAGCAACCTCAGCAATAGAGAGTAACCCTCTTTAAATGACTGTCTCAGCTTTAGAGAAAAACCCCTGATTAGCCTATACAGTCACGTGCCCAGGGCAGTGGGACACTCATGACTGACCAGCTACAAGCCATATACTCACCCCTGAGAGTCTGAGATTTGTTAGTAAACAGCACTCTTTCTTGTAAATTCCTTCCTTTTGTCAAGGTTAGCCAGAGCTGGATTCTGCTATTTGGAAATCAAAAGAACCTGCATCTAGGCTGAAAGTAACCATGATCAAAAGCAGGAGAAAGATCCAAAATACAGTCAGCCTTGGGTGTTAGAACTTCCAACATCAGGATTTCCCAAACACCAAAAAAGGAATCTTTCGGGGGATAAAACTACTGGGGAAATGGAGGGCCCATAGCACTGTCCAGCATCCAGACCACAGCTACTCCATCTAGCACCATGAATGGCAATTCCCAGCGCTTCTTTCCTAGTGCCCACACTGGTGTCCCCACTACCTATGAGATGCTCAAGGAGGAGCACAAGGTAGCTGTACTCCAGGTGCCCTACAGCTCAGCTCCCACGGCGACCACCATGATCAACATCCACCGCAAGATGTCGGTGCCCAACCACATCATCTGGTCCCTCTTCAACACAATCTTCATGAACTTGTGCTGCCTGGGTTTCGTGGCATTCACCTACTCCATTAAGTCTGAGGACCTGAAGAGGGTGGTGATGTGGCTGGGGCCCAGGCCTATGCCTCCACCACCAAGTGCCTGAACATCTGGGCCCTGCTCTTAGGCCTCCTTCTGATCATTGCGTTTATCACTATTTCTTTTTTAAAGATTTTATTTATTTATGAGAGAGAGAGAGAGAGAGAACATGGCGGGGGAGGCTGCAGAGGAAGAAGCAGAGTCCCCACTGAGTAGGGAGCCCGACGTTCATCATTATTTTTCAACATTATTTCTGCCACTGGCTCACTGATAATTTTCTAAGCAATTTCAGAGAACATAAAACATTATGGAAGCTATTAGCAGCTGCCCATGGCCTGAGGCTGTCACTCCTATCACAGAATTTTATATACATGTCAGGCTGCAATTGAATTCAATAAAGTACTTGTGTGTGGGGAGGAAAAAAAAAAGAACTTCCAAACTCAGCAAAATCATCCTCATTCTTGCTCAAAATCATAATTTTAATGATGGATATTCCCACACACTCAAAATGGTTTTGAACTCTGTTAGGTATAAAATGTACATTATACTCTAGATGAGAAACCCAAAATATCAACAAAAAAAAATCCTTACCCAAAGTTCCTTTCTCACCACTCATGATTTAGGAAGAAACTACTTTTTTATTATTTATCATTTTTACACACAAAATGTTTACAGGTTTTTATATGGGTCACAATTTCAGTTATCTTTTTTTATTAAGTCCTATCACTCACCTGGAGTCCACCTTCCTCTGCATTCTCTGCTTACTTCTCTTTTGATGGAAATTTGGCAGTGGCTTGATATACACTTCTCAGTGAGCAGATTCTTCATGAATCAAAAAGTCTTTTATCTTCCCTTTCTAACTATAAAAAAAGAGGGAAAAGGAGAGTAAATTATCTGAAGCCTCTTAGGAGTCACATTTCTGAACAGCTACATGCTAGCTCCTAATCTCTTCTTAATTCAACATGAGATGAACATGGCAAGTCTATGAAATTTTTTTAATTGCATTTTGAGAGACTATGGACTCCCGAGAAACAAACTGAGGGTTTTAGAGGGGAGGGGGGTGGGGGGGTGGGTTAGCCCAATGATGGGGCTATTAAGGAGGGCACGTATTGCATGGAGCACTGGGTGTTATATGCAAACAATGAATCATGGAACACTACATCAAAAACTAATGATGTACTGTATGGTGACTAACATAACATAATAAAAAAATTAAAAAATTAAAAAAGTTATTTCATAAGAAAGGAAACTGGGAGGAGAGAGAATGACACTCAAAAAGCTATAACTGGCTCATTCTTCTTATCCAGGTGATGCTCTAAGACCTCCGACTTCCCTTCACAGGAACACTAGGAGAAGCCTAGATTTTATTTTTTGCCTAATTTTTTTGGTTGTCAATGTTACCTCTAAGAATATCCAGGGAGTTTGGGTCAATAGTAAATTACCGTGTACAGTTTCCATTTTCATTTGGTGATAATTTCTACCAGTAATATTCATTATGAAGCAATAAGGAACATAGTTTTATTTCTTAGCACAAAGAATAGCAATGTTGTGGGTTGGATTGTGTCCCCCTAAAAGAAGTCCCAACCCTGAGTATCTATGAATTGACCTGATTTAGAAATTGTCTTTGCAGATGTAATTAAGATGAGGTCACACTGGAATAAGGTGGGCCCTTAATCCAGTATGACTGGCATCTTTATAAAAAAAGGGGATGAGACTGAGGGACAGATACACACAGAAAGGAGAATGCCATGTGAAGAAAGACATACAGGGAGAACAGCATGTGATGATGAAAGCAGAGACTAGAAAGATGTGTCCACAAGGCAAGGAATACCAAGAATTGCTGGCAACACCAGAAGCTAAGAGAAACGCATGAAACAGATCCTCCTCCAGAGCCTCCAGAAAGAGGATGGCCTGTTGACATCTTGACGTCAGATTTCTAGCTTCCGGAACTATGAGACAATACATTTCTGTTGTTTATAAGCCACCAAGTATATACTATTTTGTCAGAGCAGCCTTTGGAAACTAATTCAAGTAGTAAGAAAAAGGAGTAAGATTTAAGTACACAGTGGAAGAAAACTAATAGGGTGGACTTGTCCTATGTTGAGTAATTGTGAGGTATTTATAATAAGACATTCATTCTAAAAGAATGAAATCACCCTTTATAACCAAGGTCACATATTTCAATGACAGAGAAGGAATTAGCCAGAAAAGAAAGTTAACCCATACAAAACGAATAGACCTTACTGAGATCAAACGTTTGTCCTCCTCATCTTTCTGGTATCACACTCCAAGTAACAAAGGTCACCATTAGTGACTATTTCCGTAAATAAAGGATATTTCAAACAGGGATTTTTGGCTAAATACTGCTATAATAAATGGGTCACCGCCTTGGGTTCATGTCTTGTTGTAATGATTCTCTAGAATACCTACAGAGTGGGATACCAACAAGAAGCAGGCCCACAGAATCTCAGAAGAGCTCAGAACTAGAAGGAACAAAGGAATGGCTCCCAGAACTGAAGCCACAAGCCACAAATGAGGTGACTGAATGAAAGTCTACATGGTGAGCATTTGGGGCCACTGGTCTCCTTCCCAACCCTGCCAGCCAGGGTATCCAGCTTCTTCTCCATACCTTGCTTCCAGAATTCTGGCAGCTCGACTGGTACCTCCCAGTCAGGAGACTGGAAGAACCTTTGCAGAAGAAGCTAAAAACTAAAAGGCCTCAAGATTCTTGTATCTGTTCCCTACCTCCCTCAATGAAAACACACGCTCGCCCCTAGAGAGAAGCTCACAAACCTGCAAGTCCTGCTCAGACACTGGGAGCGTGTAACTAATTTCTCAGTTGCTGACACTTATGTATGAATGGACAATCAAGAATCACAAGAGATTTGGATGTGACCTCCAACAAGAAAGAGAGCAAAGCAAATGAAGAAATCTGAGGAAGTCCACGACCTGTGATGTACTCCTGCCAAGAACTTGAATCTAAATATCAAGCATCATCTACAACTAAGTACCAACTTACAAAAAATACAGGGAGTAAAAATGATTCTGCAATCAGCAAAATCGATGATGTAGGAAACTTCACAGGACTAACGACCCAGTTCCTTCAACAAATAAATTGCAAAGAGGGGAAACTTATACATTAAAAGACACTTAAGATGTAGATCAAATGCAATGTATGGACTTTGATTTTGGATCTTGATTTTAACTAACTACAAACCAACTGTCAAACAAAAAATATGAAACAATCAGGGAAACTTAAACTTTAAACTTTTTCTAATCTAAAAAATATTTTAATGAAATAATTTTAATGAATTAAAGAATTATCATTAATTTTTGGGAGGGCGCCTGGGTGGCTCAGTTGGTTAGATGTCTGACTCTTGATCTCAGCTCAGGTCTTGATCTCAGGGTTGTGAGCTCTGAGCTAAGCATGGAGTCTGCTCGAAATTCTCTCTCTCCCTCTCCCTTTGCCCCTCCCCTGGCTCATGCAAACTGTCTCTCTCTCACTAAAATAAATAAATCTTAAAAAAAAAAAAGAAAAGAAAAGAAGAAAGTCTCTCAAAACTGAAGGATGCAAATCCTCAGATGAAAGGTCCTGCACAGAGGCCAAACGTCAGAGATCAAACACTTTTTCCCCATGCAAGGAGAAAAAGTTTAAGCTATCTGTCCTTTTTTTTTTATTAGTAAGATTTTATTTATTTGAGAGAGAGTACGAGAGAGCACAAGCAGGGGGAGCTGCAGAGGGAGAGGGAGAAGCAGGCTCCCCACTAAGCAGGGAGCCCAACGCAGGATCCCAGGACCCCACCACCCTGGGATCATGACCTGAGCCGAGGGGAGGGACAGACACTTAACTGACCAAACCACCCAGGCACCCCTAAGCTATCTCATTCTTGAGAAGTTACAGGAAAACTGGATGTTGTCAAAATTAAAAATAGTTGTGTTTCAAAGGACACCATCAAGAAAGTGAAAAGACGACTCACTGAATGGGAGAAAATACTGGCAAATCTATTAAAACACATATCTAGATTATATTTTTAAAAAATTCTTACTACACAGTAATAAAAAAACCCAATTTTAAAATGGACAAAGGATATGAATAGACATTTCTCAAAAAAAAGTACATAAATGGTCCATAAGCACATTATAAGATGTTCAGTATCGGGGCACCTGGGTGGCTCAGTCGTTAAGCGTCTGCCTTCAGCTCAGGTCATGATCCCAGAGTCTTGGGATTGAGCCCCACATCGGGCTCCCTGCTCAGCAGGAAGCCTGCTTCTCCCTCTCCCACTCCCCCTGCTTGTGTTCCCTCTCTCGCTATCTCTGTCAAATAAATAAAATCTTTAAAAAAAAAAAAAAAACAAGGGGTGCCTGGGTGGCTCAGTCGTTGGGCGTCTGCCTTCAGCTTGGGTCGTGGTCCTGGGATCAAGTCCCGCATCGGGCTCCCTGCTCTGTGAGGAGCCTGCTTCTCCCTCTCCCACTCCCCGTGCTTGTGTTACCTCTCTCACTGTGTCTCTCTCTGTCAAATAAATGAAAATCTTTAAAAAAAAAAAATGTTCAATATCATTAGCCATCAGGGAAATGCAAATCAAATCCCAATGAGATAACCATTAGGATGGCTACAATCAAAAAGAAAGAAAGATTGGGGCACCTGGCTGGCTCAGAGGAACAGGCAACTCTTGATCTCAAGGTCGTGAGTCCGAGCTTGAGTGTAGAGATTACTTCAAAAATTAAACTTAAAAAAAAAAAGACAAAGATAATAACAAGTGTTGGTGAGGATGTAGAGAAAGTGAAACCCTCAGACACTGCTGGTGATAATGTAAAATGGTGCAGCCACTTTGGAAAACTGGCAATTCCTTAAAAAGATAAATATAGTTACCATTTGACCCAGCAGTTCCATTCCTAGGTACATAGCCAAGAGAACTTAAAACAAATGTCTACATAAAAACTTGTATATGAATGTTCACAGCAACATTATTAATAATAGCCAAAAAAGTGAAAGCCCAAATGTCCACCAACTCATGGATGGACAAACAAAATATGGTATATCCACACAATGAAATATCATGCAACCATAAAAAGAAATGCACTACTATTACATGTTAAAACATGGATGCATACTGCCGCATGCTAGGTGAAAGAAGCCAATCACACAGGACCATGTATCATGATTCCATTTATATGAAATGTCCAGAACAGATAAACCTATAGAGTCACAAAGTAAATGCCTGACGACTAGGGCTGGAAGGATTGAAGGGAAATGGGGAGTGACTCCTAACGTTAAGGGTTTCTTTTCAGGGTGATGAAAATGTTCTAAAATTGATTTTGGTGATGGTTGCATAACTGAATATATTAAAAACCACTGAAGACTTTCAATTGGTCAATTGTATTCTATATGAATTACACTGCAATAAAGCTGTTAAAGAAAGAAAAGGAGGAGGAAGTAGAAGCAGTAGTTATTAAAGGAAAATGTATCCCCAAAACCAAGGAAGCAAACAGAGGGGAAAAAAAGGAACGCAGGCAACAGCAAATTCAATATAAGAGAATAGCAAAAAGCAAATCCCAGGATAGATGTGAAAATAAGTTTCTGGGGGCGCCTGGGTGGCTCAGTTGGTTAAGCGACTGCCTTGGGCTCAGGTCATGATCCTGGAGTCCCTGGATCGAGTCCCGCATCGGACTCCCTGCTCGGCAGGGAGTCTGCTTCTCCCTCTGACCCTCCCCCCTCTCATGTGCTCTCTCTCTCATTCTCTCTCAAATAAATAAAAGTTTTTAAAAAAAAAGTTTCTGGATTAGAACTGAGTACAGCAGGCACAGAACCACCAGATCAGAACAGAGGAAGATCTCCAGGAAAAAGATGAAATGGACAGTTTTGAGCGTAATTTTGCAAAAAAATTAGATAAGCATATGAGAAATGCTGATGCATTCAGGAAAAAAAAATTTAACGACCTGTGCATGAGTACTAGGCAAATGAGAAAATAAGATATTCATTTTCATTCCTGAGAGACAGAGAGAGAGGCAGAGGGAGAAGCAGGCTCCCAAGGAGCAGGGAGCCCGATGCGGGACTCGATCCCAGGACCCTGGGATCATGACCTGAGCCGAAGCCAGACGCTTAACCATCTGAGCCACCCAGGCGCCCAAGATATTCATTTTCAGAAAAAAAAAAAAAAGGGATGTACAAGAAAGAACAGTTGCAGTACTCTACTTGGTACAGCTGTGAAATGTTATATAACACCGACCACTTATCTTCCACGGATAACAGTCAACACTTTATGTGTAAAATTAAAAAATCAGGAAATATCGCCCATAAGGATATATACTTCCAACTTATAAATAAGATCAGGAGAAACTGCTAGCAGAATGGAAATTATAATTGGGACGTGGGCTATTTTCTATTTTTTTTTAAAGATTTTATTTATTTATTTGACAGAGAGAGAGACAGCGAGAGAGGAGGGCACACAAGCAGGGGGAGTGGGAGAGGGAGAAGCAGGCTCCCCGAGGAGCAGAGAGCCCGATGCAGGGCTCGATCCCAGGACCCTGGGATCATGACCTGAGCCGAAGGCAGACGTTTAACGACTGAGCCACCCAGGCGCCCCTCTATTATAAGCTTTTAATATTGGTTTTTAAAGTCATGTATGTTAACTTGAAAAATTAAGTAACTTCTTAAGGAAGTTTCCACAGGGGGCACCTGGGTGGCTCAGGTCATGATCTCGAGCCCCGCATCGGGCTCCCTGTTCAGGGGGGAGCCTGCTCCTTCTGCTTATGCTCTTTCTCTCTCTGTCAAATAAGTAAATAAAATCTTACAAAAAAAAAGTTTCTATAGTACTTTGCAGCTGCTAACAATGACTGAGAAATCAATGATCCTCCTAACGAAAAACAAGGAAAGACCTAAATTTATATCTTAAGCACCCAAAACAGTTTCAACTACTTCTTCCAGGAAGCCTTCCCTGACACCTCCAAGCCTCATACTTCCATGGCACTTGGGCGGGCACCATGAGATCTAAAACGAATAAATTAAAAAAACAAACAAAAAAACACTTATTGGCGGGTACTCTCTGTCAGGTATAGATAGTACTAAGCATTCTTCATTCATAACCTGCCTTTTAACAGCCACCCAAACAGGTGGTAGCCATTTCATTTTACAGACGAAATACCTAATTGAGGTCATTAGCCAAGAGGTAGGGCCGGACTGGTACTCAGGTCCCTAACACCATTCGTTCAAATATTTACTATGCTTCTCCACAGGCTGACAAGAAACCTGAACTGCCTCCCATGAGATAGTAAGGAAGCATTTATCTCCCGCTGCCGGTGAGGCTTCACTGTTGTTGATCTGCTGGGCCCTCTGCGTTCAGATGAGGTCCACCAGGTTTGTGCACACTAGCCCCGGGCCTGGCCACGCAGCAGGGATCTAGAAACTCCTGATTCAGATCCGCGCATGCAAATGAGCCTTGCAAGGATGCAGGCACCGGCGCTCGCCTGCAGCGCACCAGACGCGCGGGAGGAAACGGCGCTCGGAGCCCAGGCGACTAGAAGCGACGGGAAGCAGCACCCGGCAAGAAGGACGCAAGGACCGCGCTGGGCGAGGAAGGCGGGCTCCGAAAGTCCTGCGCACTCTCTTCACACCTCTTCCACTCCCAGATCACAGTCGGTGGATAGGAAGCATCGCCTGCACTCCTAGAGAGGGAAGCGGAGGCCCCAAGAGGAGAGTCCACAGGGACGTGCGCTCGCCGCTGGACTCCAAACCGAGGAGGCCGAGCCACTCAGAGGCTGGAGACGATGCGACCAGGCCTCATACCTGACAAGCCGAACACTCCGGCCTCGCGAACTCCCAGCCGGAGTGGGCAGCCGCGGCCCGCGCTCCTCGGCCCCGCGGAGCCCACAACCTCCTCAGCGCTTCCCGCGTCTCTGCACACGAGTCTCGCGCCGGCCCCGCCCCTGTCTCCACGGCGACGCGGCGTGCGTGTACCACGTCCCTCCAGGGACTCTGGAGTTCGCGCAGCCTCAGTCCGAGAGGTGACACGCCTCCCTGTGGCAGCCGCGGGGCACCGGCAAAGCTGTGTTGGCCCCAAAGTGCGCGGATGAATACGACGTCTGTGCAAACTCAAGGAGGGCTCGGGGACTCGGCCCAGTCGCTTCTCAGAGCTCAGAGCTTAGACAAGAGTAGGAGTTATTTCGAATCGGATTTCCGAGCTACGCCTCACGCGGCAAGGACTAGGGATGAGACCCACGCGGACGAAGGTTCTTCCCCCCACTGCCAGGCTCCCGCGTGAGCCTCTCTAGCTCTTGGTTCTCCATGGTTCCCAGCCGGTGCGAGCCAGCCCCTAAGTAGTAGGGCGCGCGCATGCGTGGACCAGGGAGGTTGTCAATCTGAAGGCCAAGGGAGGTGTTCCGCGGCCCCCGATTTTAAAGTATCCCAGGCTGGGATCTTCTCTGAACCATTCCTTAAAAAAATGTAGTTAAGCACTAATTGTTAGTAAATAGTCGTTAAGTTTTTTTTTAAAGAACTCTGATCATCTTTTAAAAATAGGAGTAAGGGAAGGTAGGTGGGCCATTTTCATATGCTTTTCTCCTCTTTGTAAAACATTTGAAAGCACATGAGATTTTTGGTGGAGAGAGCAAAGGCTAGCATTATGTACTTAAATGCTTGGAAGATTTTATATTGCAAATATGAGGTAAAATACTTGCTGGGTGTCCTGGGATTAAAATCACACAGGTCGTTTGCATTTTTGCTCTATTTTCTACATATGCTAATTTGTTACTAAAAAACAGGTGTTTAAAAGAAGTTCCACTTTAGCAGGACACGGGAACCAATCTTTTAGGGATGACTAATTTAGTGAGTTTCAAATTAACACTAATATTTACTAACTGTAAAATTAGTCTTAGAAGTACTTTATGCTTTCTAGATGATTTGCTGACGCTTTATTCCCGTCATGTACCTCTACTACTATCAACTTTTGACTAATTTAGGAAGGGATGAAAGGCATTTTCGAGTTATTAATGCAAATAATTATTCCTGTCAGGAAAGATTAGAACAGTATAGAGTAACAACAGCTAGTGGAGCAGCACTTACTCAGTTGGCTCTGTTGTTAAGTACTGCACTTACTCTGTTGTAAGTACTCTGTTGTAAGTACTGGCTCTGGTGTAAAGCACCAGAAAGGGTAGAGGCTCTGCAAAGAATTTGTGTGGTCTTCCAAAAGTCCCTTAATTTCTTTATAGTCCTTAACCTGAGTACATTATGCCACACACCTGTGAAACTGTTTTAACTCTTTCTTAGAACCAGGGATTACCCTTAGAGCAAGAAAAACTGAACAGGAAAACGCATTTAGAGAGGCACTGTCTAGTTGAGTAATCCCAACTTTCTGAGATTACGCTGCTCTAAAAATTACTAGGTTTCTAGCATTTTCATTTGCTTCTCTACTGCTCTTGGACTGCTCATTTCCCCCAACTGACTGAACTTTTGAGTCCCAAACTTTGAACTGAACAACTGAACCTAAACTCTTTCAAATATTTAGTAAAGAACAAGAGTAAATAACTTCTTATTCTCTCAAGGAGCCTTCTCATACAGGTATTTTAAAAATTCATTAATTGCAAAAAGGGGCATTTACAATTACAAACTATCATTCTTACCGAATATTCAAAAGCTACAATTAAACAAGGATTTGCAAGCATCTAGGTTTTGCACAACACAGGTGACCCTCCCTTAGTAAATTATTACCTTTATTCCCAGGTACTAATTTGCATCTCATTTCACAAGGACAAATTGAGAGTCTCAGAGATAAGTGAGGTGAGACCAAGGTTCTACAAGATACTAAAGGAGAGCTTGGTGGAAGAGTACATCCCAACTAGGATAGATTAGCTCCAGGTCAGGCGTCTACCATGGTAGCTACAATGCCTTGAGCAGATTTTATGTGTATGTGGTAATTTTAAAATATGTCCACAAATTCTTTGACACGTCTACATAAAAGTAGTCTAAGTCCCCTCCCCTTAGTGACTTAATAGAATACGGCATGTGGCAGAACACTGAATGACTCTGAGGCTAGGTTAGAAAAGGCAGTTCAGCAACTGGCTGCCCACAGAATCCTGCCACCATGTTGTGAGAAAAGCTCAGGCCACAGAGAGGGCATGTATAAACGTTCCAGTCAACAGCTCCAGGAACCCCAGCCGACAGCCACCACCAAGCACCAAATATGTGAGTAAGCGAACCATTAAATGGAGCAGAAACCAGGTGTCTTGGGTGCAAAATAAATATTGAGTTAAGCCACTGAGTTTTCGGGTAGTTTATTACACAGGAATAGATTACTAGGACAATGTTAGTATCTCTAATTCCTGAAAAGTAGGTACTGCTATCCTTTTTTGACAAAGGAGTAAACAGGTCCAGAAAAACGAAATGACTGGCTCAGGTTTCACACCTACTGGCAGAACCAGAATATAAGAACTTCAAAGAATGGGCCTTCTTCATTATGCCCGATAGCAAAAGGATTATACCATTATCCTCAACCTTAGGAAGAACCTGATTCCAAAAGCAGCTTGATTTCTAAAATATTAAGACGAGCATTGTTTGATTACCTACAATGTGCCTCTGAATAGGCTTAAAAAAAAAGCAGCTTTACGGAGGTTGTGTAAGGCTTTTTACCCAACTTATCCTTTTTAATATTGATAACAGCCCCTGTGAGATGGGTTATCATCTTTCCAATTTTATTGATTAGAAAACCAAGGCTAAGGATAAAGAAATGGCCTAACCCCAGCCTGTAGGGTGTGGCAGAACTGGGATGCAAACTCCGGCCCAATCTGCAAGTGTTTCCCTCTGCCTCTTGCCTACAAAGATAGTTAACACGTTTTATTAAAAAAAAAAAAATTTTATTCAGTATTACAGACGAAAAGAAAAATGTTTTCATAATTTTCTCGGTTGCCAAGACTCATAGGAAGGGAACTTGGCGATCACTCAATGCCCAATCCCCTTATTTTACAAGTGAAGTTCAAAGTAGGCCCCTTCAAAGAAATGGAAGTTTCACTACCCTTTAGCGAGAAAAACTGCGTTTCCCTCTACGCCCATGTAACATTTTACACCAACCCCGGGCGGTCGCACACGACAGAAATTGGGGCTGGGGATATTCCTGCAGACCAGGCTCACATGTGATCTCCGTCAAACCTTTATGGATGGCTCCTCCCCAGCACGGCAATTACTCTCATTTCTCAGAGTAGGAAAATTATGTTTGCATTGCTGTGCACCCATTTGCCAGAGTCTCGCCACTTGTACTATGCGCTTCACATTCGCCGTCTCATTTTCACCCAAACACACTCGCACTTCCCCTTCCCGTGCAGGCTTGTAAAGACTCGGGTTATAGGCGGGGGGGAACCTTTCAATGAATCTGTCAGTCGCCTTTAGCTCAATCAAAAGCAATGGTGGCAAGTTTGTTAATGCAACAACACAACCACATAAATTTATAGAGAGGAGCCATTTTAGAAAGAAGGAAGAAAAAGGGCTTTGCCCAACAGTACACCACTAATGAAAAACCTGAGATTCGAGCCCACAAACGCCAGGCTCAAAAGCCCCCAGGTTCGCCTCAGACTGCCACCGCCGAAACCCCACAGTTCGCCGCCGTCGCGAACCGTGCGAATGCAGCAGTCGTCGCGCTCCCAAGTCGCACCAGGACGCGGAGCCCGGACCCGGAGAGCGCTGGGACCACCGCCTCCCAGGGAGAGATGGCAGGCGCGGACTGCAGGCTCCAAGCACCGCCCGCCCCTTTCCGCTCCGCCCCGCCCCGAAGCGCTCGTGGGAACGCAGCGTCCTCCTGAAGGCTGCCCAGGACGACCGCCTGCGCATACCGGGAAAGACTTCCGCCGCCGCTGCCCCAGCCCCCTCCCCGCCGTCGCCATCTCCTCCCCGCCTCCGCCTCCCCGCCTCCGGGCGCACGCTGGGGCCGGCGCCCGGGGAGCGCGCCGCAATGTTTCTCTTTTCCGCCCGGCACCGCCGCGGCCACCTCACATCCGGGCGCGCAGTGGCGAAGGCGGTGCTGGGGCCCGGGTGCGTGGAGGGAGTTATTAAGGGGGAGGGGGCCTGGAAGGAGGGGCGGAGGGCTGGGCTGTGGTTACGGCGGCTGAAGAGAGACAGTCCAAACGGGTGGGGGGGCGAGAGCGAAGGCCTCGCGGAGCAGCCCTCGGACCGGCGCGGGCGGCGGGGAGGGGAGCGGCGGCCGAGGCAAAGGGCCGCCGAGCGGCGGAGGCACCGAGTAAGGGCCCGGCGGCAGCGGGAGCCGGGGCGCCTCGCGCCAAGGGCCGCAAGGAGGGCAGGAGCGCGGGCGCGCTGCTCCTGGGGTCGCGTGCGTGAGCGCGAGCGCCGGGGGGCGCGCGGGGGGCGGGCAGGGGCGCGAGGCCAGCCGGGCAGCCGGCGGGCAGCAGGCAGGCAGGCAGGCAGGCGGGCGGGCGGGCGGGCTGGCGGGGCCCGAGCCGCCGGGCCGGGGCGGACGGCGGCGGCCCTGCGCCGGCTCCAGTTAGAGCGGCTGGGCCGGGGGATTCGGCCTCCCCGCTCCCTCCAGCCCGCCTCCCCTCCGTGAGTACAGTCCCCGCCCTTCCTCCAAAGGAGGCCGCTGGGCCGGGGCCTGCGCGAGAGGCCGGGGGTTGGGGTCGCGGCTCGGGAAAGCCGAGTTTCGGAGCTGGAGCCGGCGTTCGCCCCTTCCTTGCCACGGGCACCCCTGACATGGCCACAGGTGCCGCCGGTCGGGTGAGGGGCGCTCGGGCCTCAGCCCCTGGCCTCTGGATAACAAGGGGCAGCTGGCGCCGTCCATTGGCAAGTGACAGGCACTTTACCACAGTCCGACTTCCCGGATCCCCAACCCCAACCGGTCTCCTACCTGCCCCCACTCGGGAAACTTCCCCACTACTGTCTGAATGGTCCTCATGGGTGGCAGTGACTAATTTTGGTTTCTTTTTGTCTTAAAGCTGCTTAAAGGCTGTGCCCTGATATGGGTACCTTCCCCTTAGGCTTTCCTTAGCCTTTTGATTCTTAGAGCACTTTACTAGAAGAGAGAAAGTACCAGTCATTCTATTTCCAAATGGGTTCTGGTTTTGTTGGGCGAGGTTTTGTTTTTTAAAGGTAGTCGTTTAAGAAATAAGAGTTTCAGTGTTTTAAACGGTCAAGACTTCTGAAAATGTATTGTTCCCCATGACAGTTTTGCTGATTTATCTTCCAGGTGCAAAGAATTGTAGACCAAGGAGCCATGGATAGGAGAAGTTTGGGTGAAACAGAAAATGGAGATGCTTTCCTTGACTTGAAGAAGCAGCCAACCTCCAAATCCCCCCATCGCTATACAAAAGTAAGCATTGTTACTAATGAAATAGTGTTTCTTTATAGGTGGGGAGATAGTAACATTGTGTAGGTATTTCATTAGTATTATCTAAAGTGAGAGTCTCGTTCTGACTATATAGACAGAATATTAACTAGATTTAATAAAGCATTGCTTTGAACTTTTTTCTGCAAGTGTGAATATGCAGTTTAAACTAGAATTTGCTTCTAATTCTCTTTTGGGTAGAGGAAATATTGGCTCATATGGCATATGAATTTGTGGATCAGCATATGTTGGCACACATGTTCTATAACAACTGTGTGTAACTGGTATGTTACTGATTTGATGCTCTAGAGTAAGGATTCCAGTTCCGGCATGCAAATCACTCAAGGTCCTGTACTTAAGCTCTTGCTTCAGTATCTTATTGGTCTCTTGATGTTTCTGAAGGGGTTAACAGGACTCATTGAGATGTGAATTCATTTCTCATTCCCTGAAATGTATTGGGCAGAGTACAAAAAAGTGTTCTTGGGACGGTTGATGAGAAGAGTCATGTTCTAGTTGGTCCCATCTCTGTTTCCTAAGTATGGACCCAGTCAGGTGTTCTGATGTGGTATTGTCCTTGACTTTCCAGAATACTGACTGGCTAATATTTGAAGTCAGGTCTTGTTTATGTACTAGGGCCACTACTCAGACCCACTTGATAAAGTATCTAGTGCTGTCAGAGGAATATTCATTTTTAGCATAAAAAAAGAACTGATGGCATTTTATTCAGATTTGGTCTTCACAAATGTGGTTTTTCCTCAAACCTGAGAGTACTTGAATAACTTTCACAGCTTAAATTCATTACCTAAAATGTTGACAGGTGAATTCTGAATGGAGAAAAGCTTATTCAATGAAGGGGAACTAACTTGAACTGCTTTCTTAAGCTTATGTGATTTCAATTCTCCTAGAGCACTTTTATTCAGAAAAGTATTCTACTTGTAGAGTCCACACAGAGAGGCTTTTGCATCACTTTCACACTGATCAGAGGATGGGATGTATATGTCATCTTTATGTATATCCGTATTTAGTCTTAAGTCATTTTGGGGGAAGGTAGTCTTTCTTAGGCTAGAATTTGTGTGTAAAGATTAAGAAGCTCAATATTGCCCATTTGCCCATTTTTGATAGTCTAGTCTCAGAATTCTGTCATACTTAGATAAATGTGCCTCAAAGAAATGATTAAGAAAAGCATTTTTTAGATTAGTGACAGTGGAGTTTAGATTTAATGGTCTTCTTTACCAACTTTAGTTGGAGATTGGTTTACAGTCCACTCCATTAGAGAAGATTTAGTTAATGTCAGTTTTGGGATCATGTTTAGGTAGTGCTTGGGTAGTGATTTCATATATACGTGTTTCTCACACTCTAGTAATGTAGTACTTGAGGCAAACTAAGCCTTCCTCTTTGAAGAAAGCTTGAAACAATCCTGTGTTCTGAGAACTATAATAAATGGTCTTTTGCACAACTGGAATAATACTTGAGCCATCCTATTCCTTACCTCCATATTGAGATCAAATTATTGGTGTAAATAAAGCATTTAGTAATGTTTCTGCCACTTCACGTTCATGGGCTAGAAAGTTTAGAAGCAGGAGAAGGAAATTGTTCTCTGATTTTTGTAAGTTATGTGTTTTATAAAAACTGGTAAACATAGGATGTTTACTACAAGATCAAAAAAACACATTCACCAGATGAGAGGGCTTCTTAAACTTTGACCTTTCTTAGTTTAGCATTCATTCGTTTTATGAGATAATGTTAATACTCTGTTCAGAATTATAGGGTTTTTTCCATGAGAGTGGAGGAGTCCAGGAGTTTGGCCTAGTGCTTTTCAGGGTAACATCAGAGTGACCTGTGGGTTATGGCATTCTTTAGTCCAGCTTCCTAAACGTTGATATGTTTGGTGATTACCAATAAACCCTTGTAAAATGTGAATTCTGGTTGTTAGGTCACGAGTGGGTTTCAAAATCTAGCTTTTTAACCTGCTCCCAGGTTGTGCCTGTACTGCTGGTCCACTGATCATACTTTGAGTAGCAAGGCTTTGGTCTTCTTGGAGAACTTGTTATATGGTGTTGATGTAGTCGAGCAACTTGGATGCATAATTACTCCCTAGGGTTCAGTTGGTGTCCATTGTGTTTCCATGAATGTCTCAGGAAGTCAAGTTAGAATCACATTAGAAACTTTCAAGCCTACCCCTAGGCCTCAGTGATGATTAATTGGGATGGTTACAAATGGATTTATCATATACACCTGTTATCCTGAGAGTCTGAGCCCTTAATTTATAAGCCCATAAGGTCCATATTGGTAGGCCAGGTTCCTAAGACCAAAATCTGTTTCTGGTGGTACTTAAATGTGTCATTTATAAAGTGAATTATGTTGAAGGACTTTTGGAGGCTACAGGGTGGGATCTCACCGCAAAATCATGGATTAAGAGTGTTTTTAGACAGTGGTTCTCAAAGAGTAGTTCCTAGTAGCATTTAGCGCCACCTGGTAACCAGTTAGAAATACAAAACTCACGTCCCATTTCAGTGGTATTAAATCAGATTTTAGGGGTAGGGCCCAGCCATCCACATGTATTAAGTCTTTCAGGGAATTCTGACTCTGATTCAAGTTTGAGGACCATTGGTTTACAAAACAAGGGGTGCCTGGGTGGCTCAGTCGTTAAGCGTCTGCCTTCGGCTCAAGTCATGATCCCAGGGTCCTGGGATTGAGCCCCGCATCAGGCTCCCTGCTTCTCCCTTCCCACTCCCCCTGCTTGTGTTTCCTCTCTCACTGTGCCTCTCTCTGTCAAATAAATAAATAAAATCTTAAAAAAAAAAACAAGATGAGGTGGTCATGCTTATTAATGGAAAAACTTTAGGACCCATCAGCTTACCTTTATCAGAGGTCCTTGTTTTACCAGTTCTTGGGGTATAGTGATACCATTTATTGCTCCAAAACAAAACAAAGCAAAAAAATGCTTTGGACTGTTCCACTATTCAGATTCATGTTCTTTTTCTTTGAGTGGACAGACTGATTTTAGAGTATACATACTTGGTACTGTTACTCCTTTGCTCCTGTTTCTTGCCACTGATTCCTTAAGTGTTACCACCTGTCAGTTGAACAGGGTATAAAAGCAGGGAACACTCATAACATTCAGGTTGATACTGACCAGTGTTAATCATATACGTTAAATCTACCAGCTAAAAAGTGGGCATTGGATTATCTGAGCTTAATTTCATGTGTACTCTTCATTGCCTTGATTAGTTACAAATTGACACCATTTTAGTGACCAGTGTCTATAGGGATCTTCAAAGGAATCCACCCTAATTTGTAGCTGATGGATAGTTAATCACGGTGATACAGCCATGTTTGTCTTTGCTTTCTACATATTTTTTTTAGATTTTATTTGAGAGAGAGCATGAATGGGGGGTTGGGGCAGGAAGGGGCAGAGGGAGAAGCAGGCTCCCCACTGAGTGAGGAGCCCGACGTGGGGCTTGATCCCAGGGCCCTGAGATCATGACCTGAGCTGAAGACAGACACTAAACCGACTGAGCCACCCAGACACCCCTATGTCTTTGCTTTAAAAGCATTAAAAAAAAATAGACAAGCACCTGAAGTGGAGTGATTTGAATAATTCTCCCAGCCTTCTTGGAGAGAATCAGTTGCAAGACTGAAGTCTAGCCTCTGAGAAAAGAGGAAGTAGGATTTAAATCTTAGGTTGAAGTCAATAGTCAGATGGTCAAGTTTTAACTATACAGAGATCTCATTTGATAACTTATATTTTCCAAAAACTGAGTTGAGAAATAACCTCTAACAGGTGGCATTTCAGTGACATATTTCACTGCAAACTTCTTAAGCTAATATAAAAAAATAACAATGCCTATTGGGAAGGCAGAATTATGGTATGAGAAATTATTATACAATCTTAATGTTTCAGCTGTTCAGAAAACCTAGCTAACTGGAAGTTCTTAGAAGGGGTCGGCTGGCAACACTGTCTTCTGATTGCTCTTTCCTACCTGTTTCAATTCTTGGAACAGTCATCTTGAAAAGTTGGGATTCAGGGCCATTGCCCCCCATGAGTATCCTCTCCTATTTGCTCATGGTGGAAACTTCTAGCTAGATAAGGAACTGGTCATTTTACAATTGGAACCTTTAACATAGGAATTTGTGGGTAGGGCCTTTGATTCAGGAAAGGGTGCTGTGAATGGAGGCTGGCTTAAGGGAAGCCTGCCCAAGGATGGGGCAGTTTGACTCAGAGTTCCCAGTAGTTCACTGGGCAGGGACAAACCCAACACTGAGTGACGGCTGCTGGGAGGCGTCATGCACCTTCCCTTGTCCTCAAGAGAAGCAATGAAGAGGGTAGGATAGGGGCGTTGAGCCCCACTGCCTGCTTTAGGATCCCCTGCTTCACCACTTGCTTACCCTGTGTGGCCTTCAGCCATATACTTATCTGATTCTCATCCTTTTCCTCTGTAAAATGTGGGTGGAATAGTGTCTACCTCATGGGATTTTTGTGGGGAATAAATGAGAAAAATGCATGTCAAGTGCTTAGAAGAGTGGCTGGCACACAGTAAGTGTTGAGAACTGTTTCTGATGTAATAAGGGGCGTACTCAGATACCTTCTTTAGATCCCAACTTTAGATCAAGATGCTTATTTTTTAAATGTCACAGTAACCATTTCCATTTTAACATGAAACCAGAAAGTCCTGTTGAATATGTAATGCCACCACCCTGAAAATGATTTTAAGTTTCCTTCTAGTGTTTACCTACTTTACACGTTATATTTTTTTCAGTTGTATAAAGACATTTAAAAGCCAAGGTTTATTTTTATTGTGTTGGCCAGATCAACAGAGAAAACAGACTTTTCTGTTTTTCCCTCCATTCCCATTTCCTTAGTTTCAAATCTTTCAATAGAAGAAAGTCTTTGCATCAAATAGCCACCATTAAATGCCTGGATGAATCCAAGTGCAAAGTCCTGCTTAACAGCTCTGCAGGATCCTTCGAATCCTGACCTGCCTGTAAGAACTGTTCTAAATGGTGCCTGCAGCAACAAACTTCATAAGTGGGGGATGGTAGAATGTATCCCATGTACCCCCTATGTTGTTAGTTCACTGTTGTGTTGGCTATCATCTGTGGGTACCATTACCCTGTTGTGATCTATTTTTAACAGCTGTCTAATCCTTTCAGAAAAGTCATCTGACTTGGCAGAATGAATATCTGGTCAGTCAGCAACCATCTAAGAGCTTGATGACCAACCCCAATGCTAGTGGGTGTGTGGAGGGTGGGGACAGGAGGTCAAAGGCGGATGACCCAACCCAAATGCTGCTCTGGGGACATTTGCCTTCTTTTGGAAGAGCCAGGCACGCGCGCGCACGCACACACACACACACACACACACACACACACACACACACACACGCACGCACGCACACGCGCGTAAGGTACTGAGTCACTTCTAGTCTTTTGACCACTAACAATGAAATGAAACTCTGGTTTTGTTGTTTTTTACAAAATATCTGTTAATTTTTAAAAAGTTGAGCTTTTTACTCTTACGAATTAAATTCAGCCTACAAAGGTAAAGAATATTTCTTTTTCATCTTATGTAAGTGACTTGTGTGAAATTCTTTGTAATGTCAGAATGTCCATTAAGCGTCTGCCTTTGGCTCAGGTCATGATCCCAGGGTCCTGGGATTGAGCCCCACATCTGGCTCCCTGCTCGCCGGGAAGCCTGCTTCTCCCTCTCCCACTCCCCCTGCTTGTATTCCCTCTCTGGCTGTCTCTGTCAAATAAATAAATAAAATCTTAAAAAAATATATAATGTCAATGTCATCAGGAGGCATAGCTGCTTCTGCATGGAATTTCTGCAACAAGAAATGATGTGGATTTTAACCACTGTTGTTTTGGGCTTACATTCACATTCATTTGCTTTCTACTGATCACCGAAAGTGGGTATCCATATTAGTAATTCCCAAATAGATTGTTTTGGGAGGCTTGACAAATTTTCCTTAAGGAAGGCTGCTAAAACAGAAAATGTGTTTATACTTTTTTGGCTGTGTGGCTCTTGGGCAATTAGCGGCTTATTTCTTGCTTAGGTTTTAAAACCTGTGCAAAAAATAGGGTTTCAGATATTAACTCTTCTTGTCCAGATGGTGATTGTAGTGAATTTGTTTATAATTAGTAAGTTCCTGTGGATTCTTAGGAATCTGCAAAAGGATAATCTCCCATTTCCTCCTGTAATACTCATACGGAGAGAGCATTCCCAGCTCAGAGTGGGCACTTTCCAAGTATTCTGCCTTTAGCCAAAGTTGAAGATTTTCTTTGAAAATATCCCAAAGGGGTGCCTTTTCAGGAACATTGCTCTTAAGGGCTGTTGGTGAGATGGCAAGTTCAAGAACACTTCTCTTGAGAGACTGGAGAACCATGGGGCCAGGGCCAAGAGTCATCTGTGTATGCTAGATACTAAGCCTGGCACACAGGAAATGTTCCCTGGACAGCTATGAAAAGAGCAATTTTTGTATTGACTTAGCTCGTGGTTTCTCCCCAGCCCACTTATGTGGGGGACCTTCTAGGCTGGAATACCATCTTATGCAACTTAAGACATTGGTGGAAGGTACAGATTTAACTCTGTCAACCCCATGAAGAGGGCCTCTCAGTGTCCCTAAATGTCCAAGTAGACTTTAGGCCATATTTTCAGAAACATCCATTTAAAGCACTACTTCTTTGGAGTCCATTGGAGATCTTCTGAAGGTATGAATACTCACTGCAGGAATTGCAGAAATGCACAGTTTTGCATATGGTTCCTTAGGACCATGAAATTGGTTTAAGAAGCCCTGCTTTCAAGAACAGTAAGTCTAATTTTACCTAGATGTTTAAAGTTATTCTCAGCAGCTTTTACTATCCAAGAACTATTGTTTTGTTTTCCCAGTTAACAGCCTGTTACCAAAGAAAGTGGCTCTTCATCCTCTCGAGGCAGGTGGGCTACGTCTTAGCCATTGCTCTTGGTCAGTAGCACCGTTTGTGCTGCTGACATAGTTAATGCCGGCATGTGTAACTGGCTGCCTGCTCTCCCTGTGCTCTTAGAGGCCGTCAAGTTGTATAGTTGGTTGCCAGAGTGTTTATTCACACCTAGTATATGTGTATATATAGCATAAAGTCAACTGGAATAATATGGGAGGGGAAGTTATAACATTTTTACCAACCTGAGCAACTCTTGTATCCTAGGGTTGTTGGCATTTGTAAGTCTGTCATTAGGACCGTAAGTCTGTAAGGAAATAAAATATTAACCTCTGGTAATAACACCTTGATTTGATTTACTTAAAAATATTTTTTGAGATAAAATTCACATAAAATTCATCCCTTTAACAGTGTACCATTCAGTGGGTTTCAGTAAATTCACTAAGTTGTACAACCATCACTATTACCTAATTCTAGAATATTTTCATCACTCCATACAGAAACCCATTAGCAGTTTCTCCCATTATCCCCTTTCCCCAGCCCTGGCAAGCATTAATCTACTTTTTGACTCCACGGATTTACCTATTCTAAACATTGCACATAAACAATCATACTGGGGCGCCTGGGTGGCCCCGTTGTTAAGCGTCTGCCTTCGGCTCAGGTCATGACCCCCAGGGTCCTGGGATCGAGCCCCGCATCGGGCTCCCTGCTCAGCAGGAAGCCTGCTTCTCCCTCTCCCCCTGCTTGTGTTCCCTCTCTCGCTGTGTCTGTCTCTGTCAAATAAATAAATAAAATCTTAAAAAAAAATCATACTGTATGTGACTTTTTTGTCTGGCTTCTTTCACTTAATGTTTTCAAGGTTTGTGTTATAGCATGTATCAGTATTTTATTCCTTTTTATTGCCAAATAATTCATTGTATGGGTTTACCACATTTTGTATGTTCATCAGTTGATGGGCCTACAGGGTTGTTTCCATTTTTTTTTCCCCTCCATATCCTTGCCAATACTGGTTATTTTCCCTTTTTTTCTTTTTTAATAGCCATCCTAGTACATGTGAAGTGGCATCTCACTGTGGTTTTGACTTGCACTTCCTTAATGACTAATATTTTGAACATCATGTGCTTGTTGGCCATTTGTGGATCTTCTTTGGAGAAAAATGTATTGAAATCTTTTACAGTTTGTAAATTGGGTTGTTTGTTGTCTTTTTGTTGTTAAATTGTACACGTTCTCCCCCTATTCTGGACACTAGACCCTTACCAGATACATGATTTTGTAAATATTTTTTCCTGTTCAATAGATTGCCTTTTCACTTTCTTGATAGTCATTTGAAGCACAAAAGTTCCTAAACTTAAAGTCCAACATATCTCTTTCCTTTGGTTGCTTTTGCTTTTTTAGTGTCCCAGCTGAGAAATACTGCTTAATCTGAGGTCATGAACTTGTTACACCTGCATTGTCTTCTAAGAGTTTTATAGTTACAACTCTTAAGTTTAGGTCTTTGATACTTTTGAGTTCGTGTTTGTATATGGTATGAAGTAGAAGTAAACTTTATTTTTTAGAACAGTGTGAGATTTGTAGAGAAACTGGGAACATAGTAGAGTTTTTCCTGTTAATATAGTGTATTTGTTACAATTAGCAATGTTGATACATTGTTACTAAAATCCATACTTTATTCACCTGTCATTCGTTTTTATCTAATGTCCTTCTTCTGTTCAGGATCCCATCTGGGATTCCACATTAAATAGAGTCTTCATTTCCCTTTTTGTAAGATTGTTACCTTTGTGAAAATTTGTTTTTTTTTGGTCCCCATAAATAGAACATTTGGTCCTCCTGCATGTTTTGTGGGTATGTTAAAATGTTAATCTTTTCCAGTTGACTCCTAAATAAATAAGTAAAATCATTAGATTCAGCAAACAGGTGTAGTAGTAATAGAAGACACCTATCACCTGGGCTCTCTATTATCTTTGGCAGTTAAAAGTTTCAAACAGCCTTATATAGAAACTTGAGTGTATTGGGAGTATACATATTTAAGTATAAAATATATTGCTCTTGGTTTAATAGTATACTAGGGTTCTTAGTTTAATATTTAGATTTGAGGGTGGTAGAGTAAGGAGATATGAAATAATCTTTGGGTTGCTTCTAATTGCAGAAAATTGTTTTTGCAATATTTTTTCCTGTAGTATATATTTCCAATATTAAAAGGGCCTTCCTGTTTCTACTGGTATATGTTTTAAGCATTCCTGTCCTCAGGATTTCTGTATTGTAATATTTACTATCATCATAACTACTATTGGTCCATCTACCTTCACCCATCACAGAATTGGTGTCACCCTGCAGCACTGACACTGTGTTTGCTCTGCAGATGTCACTGGATTCCAGTCTTTACTGGTGATTTCTGGGTTGTAGGTCATTACTTGGACAGTTTTTTGTTTTTTGGTGGGGGTTTTTTTTGTTTCTTTTTGTTTTTTGGATTTTGGGCAGTCTCTAGATACTATATTTGGAATTCTGTTTATCTCAGACTTCTGGATTTTTCTAGGTCTTTCTTCCCAATTAAAAAGACATAATTCATAAATCCTAAAAAAATGCAAATGATAGGGGCACGTGGGTGGCGCAGTCAGTTAAGTGTCTGCCTTCGGCTCAGGTCATGATCCCAGGTCCTGGGACCCTGCTTCTCCATCTCCCTTCCGCTCCGCCTGCTTGTGCTCTTGCACTCGCTCGCTCTGTCAAATAAATAAATTTTTCTTAAAAATGCAAATGATTGATATGCTGGTTTTAAAACTAAAATGTCATCTTAGGGCATTTTGCTCTTGTGAAGAAAATATTTCGATGCTTCAAGTGTCTGAAGACAGAGTTGTGTGCAATGATTCCTGTAGGCTGAGAGAGTAAATCTATTCCTCCATGTTTACCCCAAGATATGGGAAGCAGTGATCAGAGAAGCAGCAAGCATTCTATTGTGAGGCCTGTGATGGGGGTCTTGCTGAGGTCACGGCACAGTGGTATATATATACTTCTATGCAAGGCAGTTGTAGCATTTTATGCAGTGAAAGGTTGGGAATTGCCCTTTTTTACTTTATTATGAAAATGTTGAAATGTAAATAACAAGGAGGCAGTGGTTGTTCGCGTCTATACACATGTACGAGCAGATGTGTGTTTGTTAACACATATGTACTGAGAGAATTCTAGACCATTGGAAAATCTAGGAATCTGTGAGTCCATGCAAGTAATAGGTAAATACATGGGGGAAGAGAGAGGGTTTGGGTTTTCCCTCCCAGGGAAATGCCAACTGCTGACTGGTAAATATGGAGAGACCTAGAGTTGGGAAATCAGGATTGGTTTGGGCAAGATTCATCAGTAGGTGCTAAGTTCAGGGGGAAATTTTGATAAAGACCAGGATATTTGCAGCCTCCCCACAGATTGCATACTAATTGCAAGTGGGAAAGTAGTAACTGAAACAGTAGAGAAACTGGAGAATACCTTGACCATGTGGTCAAAATCAGGATCACTACTGAAGGGCAGATGGACATCATGGAGCCCAGAGGTGATGCACTGAGATGGACACAACATTTCTAAGGTTAGTGTTCTCTTCCGTGGATGCTTAGCCTCAGCGTAATCATGAGGAAACATTAGATAAACCTCAAATGAATAATGTTCTCTTGGAGGGGGGAGGGGGAAGTAGGCTGTATTCTTTAGAAATGTCAAGGTCCTAAAAGAAGAAATGGTAGATGTTCCAGTTGTAGAAATGTCTCAAAGAAATATGACAGCTAATATCTGATGCTAGACTGTATCCTGCATTGGAGGCTAAAACAATATAAAGGACGGTACTGGGTCAGTTGACAAATTGGAATCTGGGAGGGGTAGGTTAGATAAAAGTATTATTGATAACATATAAAACTGGCAGCCATTCTCATCCAGGTTCTGCAGAAGGTAAGCCCTTATGCCCTAAAGCAGCTGCTACATGTAATGGATTTGCTTTTCTTTTATGCATCTACAGTGATACTGGCCAAATATAATCCTTAGAAGAATGGAAAACTAGTCACTCAAATTATTTTCTGTAGGGTTTAATTCTCTCAAGGACTGGATAAGAGACTATGAAAGAATATCCTCATTCTTAGGAAATAAGCACTGAAGTATTTGAGGATAAAGGACCATGACTATGCAATTTACTCTTCTACGGTTTAAAAAAAAAAAAGTATAGAGAGCTCAAATGCTAAAGTAAATGGGAGAAAATGTCAACAGGCAAATCAGAGAAATGATAAATAGATGTTTTTGGTGCTTTGTTTTCTTGCAATTTTACATTAAAAAATCTTATAAATTGATACCTAATGCACTTAAGAATATTAAGTAACTGGAGGTTTTATTTAAGCCTAAAGCTTCCATACCTCAATGAGCATTCGTGTTGTGGACTATATTATTGGATGGCAATTTGTGAGAGAATTGTGTTTTAGCAAGAAACTGATGACTATGAAGTTATTTGTCAGTTCTGCTTGAGCTTCTTCTTGTAAGAATTTTGAGCTAACTGCAGTCCTTTTTGGAATAAGTCAAGGTGTGAATAAGAACTGTGTGACATCCTTCAGATAGACACTCCAGTCATTACCGAGAACAAATATAAGTTGAAAATACATGGCATGGGAAATATTACTCAAAATCACCATTTGGTTTCTCTTTCTAGGAAGAGCTCTTGGATATAAAAGAACGCCCTCATTCCAAACAAAGGCCATCATGCCTCTCTGAAAAATATGACAGGTATGGGGGCAAGGGGAGGAGCGTGCTCCTTCTACTCAACTTCTTGTTACACCAAACTTGGTAATTTAAGAATTGTTTTGGAGTTTTTTTGGTAGAATGATGAGTGGGGAGATTTTAGGGATAATGACGTTGGGCTTCTGTGCCAAATACATCACAGATAAACTGTGGACTGAGTAGCACCTTACTGCATCGTCTTCATCAGTTTTATTATTAATTAGCTTTAAACTGTTCAAAAAGTTGAGCTTCACGGGACTAAGGACAACTAAACCAGTTCTTTTTCAGTGAATTGCTGATGAAACTAAAGTTAGAAAATGACTTGGTCAGCGGCACATAGAAAGCAGGATTAAGATTGAACACTGGAGTCCTCTCTGGGGTGTTTGCTGTCAGTGGTGGCTTTTGCACTGTGCTTTGGGGGTCCTTCAAGGGCCTGCCCTGAGGAAGCTGGTCAGGAGGACTCAACTTGTAGCACGGCTCCACCCCACTCCCTGCCCCCAGCCAGAAAAACCATTCAGCTCTTCAGATTAGCCCTTTGGCATCTTGGGCTCCTTCACAAGAGGTATAAGGCTTTGGTCTGAGAAGACTACAGCTAAATTATGGTCTGAAAATCTTCACAAATACCCTACATTGCATTCGTTATGGCCACCTTAAGGCTTTAAGGTCACTTCTTAAAATCAAGGTAGGGGGTTCATATGGCCCACATTTTTAACATATAAAGTGTATTATGTTTAATTTCTTGGTTGAATAGGGCATACTATTTTCATTTGTTTATCTACTCTTCAGAAGGTTGCTAAGTCTCAGTTCCTCACCACTTTCCCCTGATGAAGGTGATATTTGAATAATGACTATTCCAGATGATTAGGATTTTTTGATATGTCTCAGATAAGCTGTTTTTGTTTGTTGTTTTTCATTAAAGCTGTCAATCTTTTTTATGTCTCAAGTTGAATTTTCTTGTTACAACTGTTTCTTCTTGGGATAAAATTATCAGGGCACACATACTTTTATTCTGAAGTGGAAATGAAGAGAGGAAAAGCTTCCCATCCTGGTATTTCTCTTCTCAATTAAAATTTGATTCTTAAACTCCAAGTAATCCTCACAACCACACCAGAGGATAGGTAATATCTCCTTTATTGTGAGGGGTTTGAGATTGAGAGGTTGACTCACTTATTTGAGAAATGTTTAGTTGGTACCTGCTGCTGTGTGGCAAATAACTGTCAGGTGCTATCAGATACTGCCTTAATGGAGCATTGGTGTATGGAAGGATAATGGTCAAGTACTCAAGAGTTTATCATTGCCACCATTATAGGCGGTGAAGGACAAGTGCAGAGTACCCTGCTACTAGTCTTTAGCACAGCCTGGTCTGGTCTCGGGGTTGGGAAGTCCTTTCAAAAGAATAGTGAAAGGCATAGCTTATTAACTTGTCCAAGATGTCCCTGATGGTGATGTAGAATTCCGTCCCAGATCATTGGAGTCTAGAGATTCTGCTCTGCACACTCTGCCACCTGCTACCTTATCATTAGAGAGGAGTAACAAAATATAGCGAAATCACACATTTTATGTTTTTAAGGGTTTTCTTTCCTGCCTGTGGGGAAAAACTGAGACACAGTACGCATAAGAAATTCTGGAAAAGTACATACCAAGCATTCCAGGAACAACTACAAGCAAGAGCTTTTTCTCCATCCCTTATACTAATCTTCAGTCAACTGGGTTTCTTCCTCCAATAAACTAATCAATTTTATGGAGCATCTTCTTTGTGTAGGACAGGCATAGTTACTGTAATCCCCATGGTTTGTGTCTGATGTTTCATTTATACACAGACCACTGGTTTTCAAGTGACTTTTGGTGTTCTGTGAAAAAATACAACAAAATATTACTGAATTAATACAGATCTTCCTCAGCGTACAATGGGGTATGTCCCAATAAACCCATCCTAAGTTGAAAATGTTGTTAGTCGAAAATGCATTTAATACACCTGGCCTGCTGAACATCATAGCTTAGCCTAGCTATCTTAAAAGTGCGCAGAACACTTAGCCTCGCCTACAGTTGGGCAAAATTATCTAACACAAAGCCTATTTTATAATACAGTGTTGAATATCTCGTAACCTATAGAATGCTGTATTGAAAGTAAAACACAGGGGCGCCTGGGTGGCTCAGTTGGTTAAGCGACTGCCTTCGGCTCAGGTCATGATCCTGGAGTCCCGTGATCGAGTCCCACATCGGGCTCCCTGCTCAGCAGGGAGTCTGCTTCTCCCTCTGATCCTCCCCCCTCTCATGTGCTCTCTCTATCTCATTCTCTCTCTCAAACAAATAAATAAATAAAATATTTAAAAAAAAAAAAAAAGTAAAACACAGAATGGTGTGGTTTACCCTTGTGTTCACGCTGGGCCACCAGGAGCTGCTGCGCACTGCCCCTGTGAAGCATCGCAGGAGGGCATTATATCACACATTGCTAGCCTGGGAAATGCTCAGACTTCTACAGTTCGAAGCAGTTTCTACTAAAGGTGTACCGCTGCGAAGTAGAACCCTCTTGAGTTGAACCTAATAAGTCAGGGACCATCCGTTGCTGTTTGTTATCATCTTAAAGAGCTAACCATTCTGATGGCAACCATGAAGGTTTATATTGGAAAGGGGTTTTCATAACTTATTACCTGAAGACATTTAGAAATTAGACCATGTGGTCCATGGGTGCAAGTGCTAACTTTTGATACCTTTTGACTTGTAGTGATGGCGTCTGGGACCCTGAAAAGTGGCATGCCTCTCTCTACCCAGCTTCAGGGCGGAACTCACCAGTGGAAAGTTTGAAGAAAGAGTTGGATCCAGACCGGCCTTCCCTTGTGCGCAGGATAGTAGGTGAGCAGTAGGAGCCAGGGCACCAATTTTGGAGCAGCAAATTTGTTTGCCGCTGGTTAATTCTTAGCTGAGAATTTTATGCATTCAGGGAAAATGTCATTATCAGGTAACTGATTTATTAACTGGGTTTTTCCTGATTAGCAGAGAAAAATCAGCTTTCCTATATAGCATTGGCAAGTAGACTGCATTAGACTGTGTGCTTTTGGAATTAAAAGTACTGCAGTCTTTCATTGATAGGGATAATCGAGTAAGTTGTGATGGGGAGCATGGTAGTGAGCATAAAGCTGTGCTGGAAATCCAGTTATGCTTAGTCTCATATATGAAACTAGTCCTCAGGTATGAATCAGTTCTGGCAATTCTTAAGAGTGGATTATGGTCTGAATACAGGATTTGGATATGGTTTGAGACTGGACTAAAGCTTGGTTTTCCATATCTTTGCTCTTTAAACCCAAAAAGAGATTGAAGAGTGAAGTGAAGGGTTGGCAGTGGAGAAGCTAGTCAAGAAACTTGTTGCAAGAGGGACTTCTTTTGAGAGAAGAGGAAAACGCATCATAAAACAAATTTGGAGCTGGGCGAAGAAGATAGGGAAGACTGGTTTGAGATACAAGATCCCTCTACACAATCTTACAGTACACTTAGTGCAGTAATGTCCCTTGAACAGAGAATTTATTTTAGGAGAATTATTAAAGATGTGCACAGAAACTTTAAATGATGAAAACTGGTAAGCACCCTACATGTCCAGGGGTAGAAATGGGTTACATAAACTTTGGTACGTCCATAGTAGGACCATTAAATTGTTCAGCTGTAAATTGGAAAACTTGTGCATACTGTGTCTCGTTTTTGGAAAACATGGAGACACCCATGGAAATTCTGGAAAAGTACATACATTTTAGGTACTGTTTCTGGTGAGAAGATTAGAGGAACTTTTTCTCACTTGGTCTTCAGTTTTCTGGCTTTTCTAGGAAGAAATTTTGTGTGGTGACATGTTTCACTTTCTCATATCTTTATTGAGATATTACTGACAAAGGATAGACTGCACGTAAAGTGTGCCATTTGATGTTTGGCAGGTGTATACACCTGTGAAACCATTACGATGATCAAATTAATAAACATTTCCATCACCCCCAAAGTTCCCTGGTACCTCTGAGTCCCTCCTCATACTTCCCACCCCCCCCAATCTTCCTCCCCCCAAGCACTGATTTGCTTTCTGTCACTACAGATTAGTTTACATTTTCTAGAATTCAGTAAAAATGGAATCCTACAGTGTGCACTCTTTGGGTAGCTTTTTTCACTCAAAATAGTTGTTTTAAGATTCAATCGTGATGTTGGGTATATAAATAGCTCCTTTTTATTGCCTAGTAGTATTCTGTTGTATGAATTCACCAGTTTATCCACTTATCTGTTGATGGACATTTGGGTCATTTCTAGTTTCTGACTATTAACCAAAAGTATTATGAACATTCATGTACAAGTCTTTATATAGACATATGCTTTCTTTTCTCTTGGGAGTAAATACCTAAGAGAATGGCTGGGTGCTATAGTAAATGTATGTCTCATGTTTTGAGAAACTGCCAAGCTGTTTTGCAACATGGTTTTACCACTTTACATTTCCGCCAGCAGTATATGAGAGTTTCACTTGTTCTGCATCCTTGTCACCACTTGGAATGGTCAGTCTTTGCGATTTTAGCCAATCTAATAAGTGCAATGGTATCACATTATGGTTTAATTTGCATTTCCCTAATGACTGATAATGTTGAGTATCTTTTCATATGCCTATTTGCCATCCATATATCCTCTTTAGTATCAAAGCATTTGTCCATTTTTTTTTTTTAAAGATTGATTTATTTGAGAGAGACAGAGTATAAGCTGGGGGAGAGGCAGAAGGAGAGGGAGAAGCAGACTCCCCGCTGAGCCGGAGATCATGACGTGAGCTGAAGGCAGATGCTTAACCATCTGAGCCACCTAGGGCGCCCCAGCATTTGTCCATTTTTTAATCAGATTGTGTTTTAATTCTGAAGAGTTTTTTTTTTTTTTTTTAAAGATTTTTATTTATTTATTCATGAAAGACAGAGAGAGAGAGAGAGAGAGAGGCAGAGGGAGAAGCAGGCTCCCAAGGAGAAGGAAGCCCGACGCGGGACTCGATCCCAGGACCCTGGGATCATGACCGGAGCCGAAGGCAGACGCTTAACCATCTGAGCCACCCAGGCGCCCTGAAGAGTTTTTATATGTACCTGATACAGGTCCTTCCTTTATCAGATACACACTTTGAAATATTTTCTTCTGGTCTGTGGCTTATTTTGCATTCTTAGAACAGTATCTTTCAAAGAGCAGAAGTTTTAAATTGCAATCAAGCCCAATCTGTCACTTTACCTTTTTTTTTTTAGTGGATTGTGCTCTTGGTGTCATGCCTAAGAAAACTCTGCTTAACCCAATGTCATAAAGATTTCCTCCTGTATTTTTTTCTAGAAGTCTTATATCATTTAGATCTATGATCCATTTTGTGTTTTGTATGTGGTATGAGGTATCAATTCAAATTCATTTTTTTGCGTATGGATATCCACCTGTTAAATACTGTTTTTGTTTTTGTTTTAAAGATTTTATTTATTTGACAGTGAGAGAGGGAACACAAGCAGGGGGAGTGGGAGAGGGAGAAGCAGGCTCCCCGCTGAGCAGGGAGCCCGATGTGGGGCTCGATCCCAGGACCTGGGATCATGACCTGAGCTGAAGGCAAACGCTTAATGACTGAGCCACCCAGGGGCCCCTAAATACTATTTGTTGAAGAAATGCTTCAACTTTTTAAATAATTACTTTTTCAAATACTAACACCTATTCTAGTTTATTAATGACAAAATATTTTCTAATACATAAGGTCTTTGTCAAAAATAAAGGGATTATGGAGCCTAATTATGGAAAATCATTGATTATGAAGTACATTTATTGCTCCAAGGAGAAAAAGCAAAAGACTCAGTCTTATTTAAATGTGTAAGGTACATGTCACTCTGTAGCTGTTTCCGTGTTGACTCTTCAAGTACCCTCACCACCACTAGTCATGGACATAGGGCTGAGAAAGGAAAAAATACCCTGCTGGTGTGCTTACCTTTCTCTTTCTGGTGTTTTTCTAGATCCACGAGAGCGTGTGAAAGAAGATGACTTAGATGTTGTTCTCAGCCCACAGAGGCGAAGCTTTGGAGGGGGCTGCCACGTGACGGCTGCTGTTAGTTCCCGGCACTCAGGAAGCCCATTAGAGAAAGACAGCGATGGGCTTCGCCTGCTTGGCGGACGAAGGATTGGCAGTGGGAGGATAATCTCTGCTCGGACCTTTGAGAAGGATCACCGTCTTAGTGATAAGGACCTGCGGGACTTGAGAGACCGAGATCGAGAGAGGGACTATAAGGACAAGCGATTCAGGGTTTGTGTTCTAGATCCTTTGGCCCCTCGTGTGCTTAGGGACTTGATATGCACTTCGTTTATACCAGGTTATTTTGGGATGCTGGATGAACACAGCCCATTCTTCAGCCAGATAGGAACAGAGTGTGTGCTGGGGGCGGGGAGGGGCTTCAAGTTTGCAGCATCGTATCTTCATTGCACCGTTGAGCACTACCTAATTCATCAAGACCTTGACTGAGGTAGAAATGCCTTAACTAGAACCTTATTTTTTATCTTGCATTGTGTACTTTTCCAGAGGGAATTTGGCGAAAGTAAGCGCGTCTTTGGTGAGCGAAGAAGAAATGATTCCTACACAGAAGAAGAACCAGAATGGTTCTCCGCAGGACCCACAAGTCAGTCTGAGACCATTGAGCTGACTGGCTTTGATGATAAGATACTGGAAGAAGATCACAAGGGGAGAAAAAGAACAAGGCGACGGACAGCCTCCGTGAAGGAAGGTAAGCAAAAACGTGGAGGGCTGGGGCGCCTGGGTGGCTCAGTCGTTAGGCGTCTGCCTCCGGCTCAGGTCATAATCCCAGGGTCCTGGGATCGAGCCCCACATCGGGCTCCTTGCTCAGTGGGGAGCCTGCTTCTCCCTCTCCCACTCCCCCTGCTTGTGTTCCCTCTCTCGCTGTGCCTCTTTTTGTCAAATAAATAAATAAAATCTTTAAAAAAAAAATGGGAGAGGGAAACTACTCTTCTAATATGAGATGTGCTTATAACTGGCTTAATTGTGCATTTAAGAACAACTGCACCTGTTGCTGGCAAGTGGCAAGTTTCTAACGTTGCAGCCTGATGTAGAAGCTGGCAAGTGGCAAGTTTCTAACGTTGCAGCCTGATGTAGAAGCTGCTTCCTAAGTGTGAGTTACTGGGTGTATATTATACTCTCTCCTCAACTTGTTCTGCCTGAGGTGCTAAACAGAAGTCTCACATTGCCCTGTAAGAGCACTGTGTACACAAAAGGGTTAGTGTTGATCACTAGACACAGCGGTGTTTTGTCTGTATAATCCTTCTAACAACCCTGTGAGGTCAGTACTTTTATGGATGAGCATATGGAGACACAGGAGGCTTGAGGGACTTGTCTGTGGACACTGAGGAAGTAAGTAGTAAAGTTGAGAGTTGAACAAGTCCTTTTGTGCTTCAGAACCCACTTTTGTCACCATGGTATTAGACCTTCCTACAGGAGTTGTGACTTAGCTTCTCCCAGACTCCGCTGTGAGATGAGGTGAGGTATCTCCTTTGCTAAACTGAAGAAGCCAGAGCTAATGTGGGAGAAGTGCCTGAGTGCAGAGTTGGTGACCCATTAGTTGTTTTCAGGGTAGTAGCCTGGCTCCAACATGGCCAGTCCTGGGCTGATGATCCTGAGAATTGGTAGTGAAGAGCAAGGCTGGCTAGCCTGGGTTTGAGTATTGGGGCTGCTGCTTACAAAAAGGATAATCTTTGATAAAACTCTTGAGGTGGGCCTGTTTATTTGTAGGCGAAGACAGTGCCTACTCCATAACTTTAAGGGTTGCTTTTAGCATTAAAGATCGAATGTGAACATCAGAGCTCAGCGTCTTGTGGGCACTTTTTTTTTTCCTTCTTGTGGGCACTTCTTGAGTAAGTTCTAGTTCTCTTCAGCTTTCAGGTTTAATTGGAAAACACGTTTTGGCAGATAATAGTTAACAAAAGTAGAAAGCTGTTTTAATACGTAAATGTTTAATCAGTGGCACCTTAATATTTGAGGCTTTTATTATTTTTTTAAAGATTTTATTTATTTATTTGACAGAGACAGCGAGAGAGGGAACACAAGCAGGGGGATTGGGAGAGGGAAAAGCAGGCTTCCCGCTGAGCAAGGAGCCCCATGCAGGACTCGATCCCAGGACCCTGGAACCATGACCTGAGCCGTTAACGACTGAGCCACCCAAGTGCCCTGAGGCTAAGATATATTTAAACAGAAAATGAGCTAGTGGAATTTATTTAGAGGAAAGGGAGAAGTCACTTGCCCTTTTTTTGTAATATCTTTAAAATACAATAGACATTATCATTATCTTTATACTGTTACGCATCGTTCCCTGAGGTGATACAGGAAATCGATGGGTAATTTGGGAGATGTTGGCTCTCAACCAGCCTTTGAGACATGCCCTAGTGTCATTCTCCGGCTAACGCAGCACCAGCCAAGTGTGGTCTTTTCACATAATGATAAAGATAAGGCTTCTGGTGGGGGAAAAAAAAAAAAACACATGTTTTTCTTAACTGAGGTACGACCTGAATTTTACCCATTCTTGTATCAACAAGTGGATGAGCCAGATGGAGTGTCACCTCCTTACCTTATAGATACAAAGAGAGGCCTGGAAAGAAGGGACAACCCAAGACCCTGTCACATAGATTTCATGGCAGAGCCTCGAGTGGAATCCAGGGCTCCTAGCTCACTCACCCCAATAGTTAATTGCAGGGGCACCTGGGTGACTCAGTCGTTAGGCGTCTGCCTTCGGCTCAGGTCATGATCTTGGGGTTGTGAGATTGAGTCCTGCATCAGGCTCCATGCTCACCGGGTGGCCTGCTTCTCCCTCTCCCACTCCCCCTGCTTGTGTTCCCTTTCTCGCTGTCTCTCTCTCTGTCAAATAAATAAATAAAACCTTAAAAAAAAAAAGTTAATTGCAGAAGGGTCCTCAGGCTGTCCTAGCTACTGTACTTAGGATAAACAGGTACCCCGTAATTTCATCTTGGCTGCAAGAATGAAAGGAGGGGAGGGATGGTGCGTGCCTTTTAATCCATTTTTGTATCTGTATTCTAGCTTTCCACAAATTTTTTTTTTTTTAAAGAGAGTGGGGGAAGGGTGGTGAGGGGCAGAGTGAGAGACAGAAACTCAAGCAGACTCCCCGCTGAGCACGGAGCCCAACTCGGGGCCCAATCTCACAACCCCGAGATCATGACCTGAGCCAAAATCAAGGAGTCGGACACTTAACCTGCTGAGCCACCCAGGTGCCCCTCCACAGAATTTTTTATATAGCTCTTCTCTGCAAGCCTCCTAGTGCTAGGAATGTGGCAGTGAGCAAGACAAACTTATTCTTTGCCTGTTTGATTTTTAAGACCTATGTATAATGAGCACTCACTCTACACAGGGCCCAGTGCTAGGTGATGTATAAATGGTAATAATTGAAACAATTTGAGTATGCATTATACCTGTAACCAGAAAAAAATATGTAGAAGTTAGAAATGGCTAAAACCCTCCATTGATAGAAAAGAACATTTTAGGAGTGCCTGGGTGGCTCAGTCAGTTAAGCGTTCAACTCTTGATTTCGGCTCAGGTCATAGTCTCAGGGTCGTGAGATCAAGCTCTGTTTTGGGCTCCATGCTGGGGCATGGAGCCTGCTTAAGATTCTCCCTCTGCCCCTCCGCGCATAGCTCACATGTTCTGTCTCTAAAAAAAAAAAAAAAAAAATTAGTATGCATCCTCTCTAATGAAGGTATATGGTCCTTCTGAATGTGATGAAACTTCCCCCTAGTTCTCTTTCCTAGGTCTCTGCCTTTTGAGTCTATCATAATAAATTGCCAGTTGTGTCTGTCTGCCATTGCACATCCCTACCCACTCATACCTACTCTCAGTTGACAGACCCCATCTGCTCAGAGAGCTTGACAATGGCACAGAATTGCATGTGGGACACTCCTGCTGCCTGCAAAAGCTATTTATCTGTTAAGAGATGTTCCTGATACAAAATAAAAGGGATAGAAGTATTAAAGCTTCTTTTGTAAATGTATGAACCAAGTACACACTCTCGTTTCCACCTTTCATCCTTAAGTTGGGACCCAAAACTGCAGCAGAATGTCACTGGTCAGTCCTGAGGGGGCCAGGCAGGTTCTGCCAGGTAAAGTGGGTCAGGGAGAACACTGCTCTAGTGGACAAGGATACAGCCTTGGCGTTGATTAGGCTATTGAGTTGTTTATTTTTCTAGGGCTCCCTTTCTTTGTAAAGTAAGGGCAATACCTCCATCAAAGCAGTCATCTTAGTTTAAATGTCAGTCTGTAAGGAACAATATTGCTTCTGTTGGCAGTAAGCATGTGCCAGCCCACTGGAGAGACTGCTGATTGCCTCGTCTGTGGCTCACAAACTTCGTCTTACTGGTTGCCTTAGGCCCTCAGAGGACTCGGTAGTCACATGGCAGCCACTCCTGTGGAGGAGCAGTGCTGCCTTGATAGACAGGGCTTGGTGTGGGAACAGTATTGGTGGCCGTCTTAGGGTTGAAGTTTCTGCCCCTTGGCTGGTATTGAGACCTTGGGTCAGCAAGCCCCTTAACCCTTCAGTTATAGTCCCCTGCTTTGCTATCTATCTAACATTCCATTACTGGAATGAAAGCAGCTGATAGCATTTCGAGTCTCTTGATCTGATTAATAATGAGACTGAAGTAACTACTGGGGACTTTTAAGAAGGGATGGGTCCAGGAGATGGCTTTTTCTTGTCCCCTCAGGAGGACTTATTTATGTCTGCTACAGATCTTGAAACTACAGGCAGCTCTTATATAGGTGCTTTTGCAGGGTGGGGCGTTGGGAGTCCTGTTCTTCAAATCAAAAAGTTGAATGTCTAGTATCTCTCAGTGCACTTATTTAAAAGAAAAATTTATCCTAAAGATTTTGCCTTTTGCCCATATTCCAGCTAAAACGAAGGTATTAGATCCTTTAAATGTTAACAGTTGGTAGCTTCACTTAGACCTTACCTTCACATCCTAACAACAGCTGAACAATACTTAGTTTTCAATTTACCAGGCACCACAGAGTAAGACAAAACTGATTAGAGCAGATTACCTGTCTTCAGAGGGCTCAGTCTCACTAGACAATTATAATACAGTGTGATAAGTACTCTGAGAGACAACACAAGGGTTATAGAGAAAGTAGTGATTAATTTTTCTGGGCATGGTAAAAATGGGTAGGCAGGTCAGGCTTCCCAGAAGAGGTAACATTTGAGCTTTGCCTTGAAGGATGAGCTACAACCAACCTGTAGGCACGTGAAAATTGCCCTCATGCTAGGTTTCACATGAATACCTTAGATTGCCAAACCCTAGCTTAAAGTGGTGGTGCAGATACGTGGATGAAGGCAGGGTCAAATTAATTTGGTTCCATTTTTAAGCAGTAAGAGACTTGCAAAAACTAATCTTAAAAAAAAAAAAAAAAACCCACTAGAAAAAGAATGTGCTGCATTACAGAAAACTTGAAGAATGGGTGGCAGCAGGACCGCCATCCCCCTGCACTGTGTTGGTGTTCTGGCTTGTTATTAAGGCTTTTTTCTCCCCCAGCTCCTATAGGAAGGGAGCGGTTTTACTGTTGCAAATGCTGCATCGGCCCACGAGATCTGCCCTTAGAGTTATCTTGGTTCTTCTGCATGTGTGAAGATGGCTGGGGCCACAGAATAAGTCTAGAGCGGTTCAGTTGATCAGACCATTTTTTAAAAAATTTTTATTGTTATGTTAATCACCATACATTACATCATTAGTTTTTGATGTAGTGTTCCATGATTCATTGTTTGTGCATAACACCCAGTGCTCCACGCAGAATGTGCCCTCTTTAATACCCATCACCAGGCTAACCCATCCCCCCACCCTTGATCAGACCATTTTTTTGTCCTGATTTTGCTTTCAGGCACAGTCGAATGCAATGGAGGAGTGGCCGAGGAGGATGAGGTGGAGGTCATCCTGGCACAGGAGCCTGCTGCTGATCAGGAAGTGCCGAGGGACGCCGTCCTGCCTGAGCAGTCCCCGGGAGAATTTGACTTTAATGAGTTCTTTAACCTTGATAAGGTGCCAGGCTTGGCTTCGGTGAGTGTAGCCACACACTTACAAACGAGATGGAGCAACTGTACGGTTAAATTTGACCTAAGGATTTAAGATACTCTTTTTAAAGTATTGTTTTGGTCGATGTGTTTGGGGGATTGAGGCTTTTATTCCTAAATATTATTTGAGTTTTCATGGCTTTGGTTTTAGAGGCCTAGTGGAAATGACCAAGTGAGAATTCTGTACCGGTTACCTCTTTTTCTAGGCTGGTAGCGTTGGACTAAGAATTCTTCAGATGTTAAGAATATTGTCTGCTTTTATTTTTAAATAGTTAAGGGTTTGTTATAAAGATTTGCTGTAGAGGTGGATTTTTATAACTGGTGATTAGCATCATGCTGATGTGTATTCCCTGCATAAGGTTGACTTAGGTGGTAACTTTGTGGTGTGATGGTTCTGAAAACCTTTAGTGAAAAGCACCTTGAAATACTATCAGTGTTACTGTTAAAATGTTGAGGTCCAGTCTTTCTCGACTTTCCAAATAGGAGCAGTAAGACATCCCAAATCTTCACTTGCTACCTGCCCTTGCTCCTATGCCCTTTGGTCCTTTAGGGATGACTATAGCCTCAACAAGTTGGAGAAAACATAGAACCCTGACGAGATTGTTCTGTGGTTATTGAAACAGTGTATAGAATCATGAAGAAACAATTTTTTTAAGATTTTATTTATTTGAGAGATCGAGAGTGAGCACAAGCAGGGGTGGGGCAGAGGGAGAGAGAAAGGGAGAAGCAGGCTTCCCGCGGAGCAGGGAGCCTGATGCGGGGCTCGATCCCAGGACCCCGAGATCATGACCTGAGCCGAAGGCAGACACTTAACCGACTGAGCCACCCAGGTGCCCATGATGAAACAGAATTTTAAAAAACATTTGGGGCACCTGGGTGGCTCAGTTGATTAAGCGTCTGCCTCTTGATTTTGGCTCAGGTCATGATTTCAAGGTAGTGAGATTGAGGCCCACATTGGGCTCCACACTGGCATGGAACCTGCTTAAGATTCTCTCTCTCACCCTGCTCCTCTCCCACCTCTCTCTCTCTCTCTCTCTCTCAAAACAAAAACAAAACCCACATTTGCCCAAAAGCATCTGTATGTTCTAGATGTCCCATTTACAACACCAAATACAGCAAATACATTTGACCAGTCCTTTAAAATTGGTGGTTCATGGAATTTAAGTGACTCTACTGCTTAACCGTAGTGTCTCCTTGTTTGGTTACTGTGTGAGCAAAGAGAACTGGGCATGACAGAAAGACAACATTGGCTTGTCTCCTTTGTCATTTGCAGCCTCGGTCCCCAAAAGATGGCCCCCCGAATAAGTGAGCAGACATTGCATAGGTACAGGGTCACAGGTGAGTGCTAGGGCAGCACTTCTGAAATTCTCTGTGATGAGGGGCCAAGCTATATTTCCAGTCCATGAGGACCAATAGTTTAGTATAAAGTACAAAGTCATAGCAGTGCCAAATCGCTATAAAAGTGTTTAAGCATTTACTTTGACTCTCTGAACTTCTCTGCACGTGGTCTAAGAGCACACTTGTCTAGAGCGCCCTTCAGGAGCTTGTGGAGTGTGGCTCTAAATCAACTGGCAACTGTGTGGTTGGTTCTGTTCCTTAAGTTCTAGCAGCAGTTTTAACTGTAAGTCTCCTAGTCAGATACCTCACTTACAATCAGCTAGTCAGTAACAGTCCTTTGGCTCACCATGAGCAGACAGGAGCTTAATTTCCTTGATGGAAAATTCTAAGCTTTTGAGGGGGACATTAGTTGCTTTTTCTTCCCCCCCTTCACTCTTAGGCAGAAATCTTACCGTAAAATGTTTTTATAGCAAAAGGTCAAAATGTATAGGCCTATTCTTGGCTCCAAAATTGAGCACCTGTGAAACTTAACCCGTGTGCTTACACAGAAGAAGAATTTAAAACTAAACTTTAATAATAGGTAATATTCATTAGAGTGCTGATTGTTTTAGGCTTTACATACAATAATTCATTTAATGCTCACAAACCCTTTTAAATTAGATGACTATTTCCATTTTACAGATGAGGAAACAGGCACAGAAGCTTAAATAACTTGCCCAAAGTCACACATCCAGTAAGTGGTAGGCACTGAGTTTCGATTCATGGCAGTTTCAGTTAAGGGTCTTTTTTTTAATTCCCCATAACTATACTGCCTTTAAAGCATAAAAGGAGGTATAGCAGCTTCACAGTATTTTATCTTTTGGCCCTCACCCTCAACCAAAATTTGGCTAACGCTGAGTAGGAAATGGTGCTAGGCTAGGAGGTCTCTATGTTTTTCATGAAGGTCCTGCTCATTAAGGTGTGTATTCTATAGTAGGTTCACTTAAAAGCAAAACTGGGATCGGTTAAAAACAAATGCCCAGATTGTGCCATGTAATTCTAATTTTATGCTTGATAAATGACCAATTAGGAAAAATAAGAACTATATAGGATTTGAGTATCAACTGACAAATGTTATATAAAATGCTTGAAGTAGTACATGGCACTCAGTGAGCTCCACCAATGTTAGGTATTAATAGATAAAGACAATTATGGCTATATCTACTAGCATTGCAATACAGTAGAAGTTGAAAGTCATAAAAACCTACTCAAACCGAAAATTTGGATCACATATGCAAGTAATTTCAGTTTAATAATTAAAAATGTTTATTTGAGATATGACACAAGTCTTATTAAAACACCTGACATAACAGGTGCTTATGTGTGTTGAATGAAGAAAAAGGAAATCAGGGTGGATGAACAAGGACCATGACATAGAAAAACCTTGGTGGCATAATCAAAAGTGTACTCAGAAGAAAATGTGTATCTTTTTTTTTTAAGATTTTATTTATTTATTTGACAGAGAGAGACATATCGAGAGAGGGAACACAGGGGGAGTGGGAGAGAGAGAAGCAGGCTTCCCGCCGAGCAAGGAGCCCCACGCAGGGCTCGATCCCAGGACCCTGGGATCACGACCTGAGCCAAAGGCAGACGCTTAACAACTGAGCCACCCAGGCACCCCAAAAATGTGTATCTTTAAGTACATTTGTTACAAATCCCAAAAATCAAACTGGAGTGAAACAAATACAAAACTAAAGAAATTTCCATAAAAGTGGAAAGTACTAGGAGAGCACTGATCAGTAAAACCTAGTAATTGTCAGAGAAAATATTTTACAGTATATTTTTGACAGAATACTATGAATCTTAAGATATGACTTGTCTAAATGACGTTGTTTGAAGGACCAGACTAACAGTCATAAGTTACCTTAAAATGTTATTAAAAATGCAGAAGGAAAAGTTTAAACATACCAGATTATAGTTCATAGGCTCCTCTTCTTGACCAGCTGATGGCTGACAAGAGCATAGGAGGATGTCTTGACCAAAAAGTCAGAGCAGCGTGTCCCCCTCTCCATTTCCTGTACCAAGGTTCAGGAAATCTCACTGCTGTTAGATCGTCCTTGCTTGCTGTGCGGTAAAAATGACTAGATGAATCTTCTTAGGATTCCTTTCGGGCTTAAAATGCTTTAGTTTCTTGAAATTGGCATTTCCACTAAATGTGTTTAAGAGTAATTTTATTTCTACTTTTTATGTTATAGCTATAAAAAACAGCTCTAACAGAAACAAAGTTGGCACTGATCAAAATATGGAAATGACTGTCTTACTGTCCCATCTTTAGAAAATGTCCGTATACTTTATATTCATGTCCTTTACTTTTTCATGTTCCTCTTGTGTATCTTCTCTTTTTTCGGATACACTATGATCAGAGGAAATAAAAGGATTGAATTGCAAAGAGATTTTTGGCTATTTATACAATTTCACATTCTTTTCAACTTTAAAACCTTTTTAATGACTATAGCTTTTAGTTTTAAAATAATTCCTATTTATCCCTAAGGTGGTTATATTTTAGATACAATTCTCAATTTTTCACAGTGAAGCATTTACTGAAAAAGCTTCTCATATTTTAAATTTGGCAAAATTAGTACACTTGAAAGTCTGCAAGTCTACAAGTGAGTGACTGAAACTGAATAGGAGTACCACAAGTAATAAATTAGCGTCATGAATTAAAATCTCTCATTCTTGTGTTCAGGAGAAGTATTTGTGGCTTAGTTTGGGTACATTATGAGAAAATTCTTCCAGATGAGAATGAAATAATAAATCTAACCTGTTGCTGAATTTTGACTGGAAATTGTAGGTTCTTAGTCTGTAGATAAAACACTGTCACTACTTTGCCATCCATATACCAGTTTGGGGGAAAATCTGTTTTCTCTTTATCATTGGTATAGAAATGAAAGTTTATGCCTTTCAAGGTGTGCCTCATTTTTTGGATTGACATTTGCTTTACCTTGTCTTTTCTAAATATTGATAAGAACACTGCATAAAGATCAATTTGGATAATTAACTGGATTTATGACAATAGAATTGAAATATTCTTTTTAATGCGTCAATCTAGTTTTTTAGGATTGATCATGGAAATTACTATTATGAAATAGTGTTGAGAAATTGTTTCTGATTGTAGCACATTAATTATTCTTACTAAACTGAAAACTGTTGAGGTTGGATTTAAAAGAAAACAAACACCTGCAAACTCCCTATTAAGTTCAAACAGATATTAGAGATCAGTTAAAAGTTCATCTTTCACATTCTGACACTTTCTGAACTTGGAATGGAGGTATGATCTCTGTGAACTCCACTTCTTAGCTTCTGAAATTGTCACCATTGAATTTTATGATGTTCATTACAACCTTGAGAAAGTTGAAATTTGAAGCAAGGGCTTTCTTTCATCATCTCTCCATACTTGATATTTAGTTGAAGGCCACTGATCAGCTTGGCAATGGAATGCTTTACTGTGGTGCTGATTTTGATTTTGAAACTGTCCTCTGAGAACATTAACATTAAATAGTTCGTGGATTTTCTAATGAGGCGCAAAGGATAGAAAACCACATATTCTGTGACACGGAGGTTTTTCATTATATGCTAAGAAAGTACATGGTCAGTAACGCCCACCTTTGGGTTACTCAGAAATGACCCTGGAGGGGAAGAAAAATTAAAGATGTTGAAAATCGTAAATTCTGAGGGTGTTTACCTTCAGGTCAGCAGCATCAAAGGAAGTTTCAAAGTAAGTGACCTTTTTTAAAAATTTGAACCTTGTTATTCTTTTCACCTAGAAACCATTATCTTAGCTCCTTTTGTCTTTCCCTTTAGATGATAGAAGATGTTTTGGGAGAAGGGTCAGTCTCTGCCAGTCGGTTCAGTAGGTGGTTCTCTAACCCCAGCCGATCAGGAAGCCGATCCAGCAGTCTTGGGTCAACACCACATGAAGAACTGGAGAGACTAGCAGGTAAAATGGCTTCAGATTCTGACTTTGAAGGTGGTTTTGAGCCTTCTCTGACATGGTTCATTCTATCTTTGTTAGGGTCTGTTAGGGTTAAAGGGTCTCTGGATACTAAAAAACTAGAAAACCTTCAATTTGTACCCTTTTAATACTGTTGAAGATCTATTTCTGTGCTTTATTGGGACCAGTTAATTAATGAATATATTTACTTGCAATATTAGGTCTGGAACAAGCAATCCTCTCTCCTGGGCAGAACTCGGGGAATTATTTTGCTCCTATCCCACTGGAAGACCATGCTGAAAATAAAGTGGATATTTTAGAAATGCTACAGAAAGCCAAAGTGGATTTAAAACCTCTTCTTTCCAGTCTTTCTGCAAATAAAGAAAAGCTTAAGGAAAGCTGTAAGTGTTTATTAAGAGTCTGCTTTAGGCATTTGAAAAAGTGTGGATCTCAGTCTTAAGGCAGTTGGTTCTAACGTACTGCTGTTTCATCAAAAGTCAAATAGAGAGTGGGTTTTAATGTATTTCAAAATTTTTATCAAACAATACCACCTCCTTGAGAATCCAGTAGTTAGTGGATCGTGGGCTTTTCCTCCAAGTCCTTTTCCTTAACCTGGAGCCTGATCATTATACTCCAGTTAATGCTGTAGTCTTCCTGGACATAACTTGGCAGCTTCTCACACCTTTGCCCCAATCTGCCATGTTCTTGCTTAGGTTATGCACCCTCAACATAAACCTTAGTAATAAAATAACCATAGTTACAGTGCAGGTAGCAGTCTTGCTGATGTTAGGCTATCTTGCATTCCTGTCCCTGGTAACAAGTCTCCAAAAGACTCATTACGAGAGGTCCTCCTGCAGGATGCACATTAGGATCTTATTAAGTCTTAAAGCATAACACCCCCTGGTTGTGGTCCCCCAGCTTCTAGCATCTAAACATTTTAGGTTTATTTTATGCCCTCTCTTCCTAAGTACATAATTATGGCCTTGTTTCCACTGAGCAACCATGATTTTAAGAGTCTTCAGTTTGTGTGTTTTTGGTATCAGCCTTTTCTGACAACCTCAGTTCAACTGTGAAATTATTTTCACTTTAACCATCATGGTAGCCGAAGAGCATTCCTACCACATATTCCCTTGCTTGGCTTGATTTGGATTTTCTCAATCTTTCAGCGCATTCGGGAGTTGTGCTGTCAGTGGAAGAGGTAGAAGCGGGGCTCAAGGGCTTGAAGGTGGACCAGCAGGTGAAGAATTCGACTCCCTTCATGGCAGAACACTTAGAGGAGACCCTGAGTGCTGTAACGAGCAATCGACAGCTCAAGAAAGATGGAGATATGACCGCATTCAACAAACTAGTGAGCACCATGAAGGCAAGTGGGACTTTGCCTTCTCAGCCCAAAGTCAGCGTAAGTATTTGACACAAACCCCAGCCTTTTTTCTCCTTTTCCCTTTCTATTCTACTTCCCACTATAATAAATGGACTTACAAAATGGTATTCTGAGTAAGTTGAAAGTTCTTTAATAGTCATTTGATCCTTGATGCTTTTGTGTGTTCTTTAATTATCACTGTGCTATTTGTTATTAGAAAAAGCAGGCTTGTGGTTAATCTATATGTTTTATGGGTGACGGTGTAACGATTTGAAAGATTTGGATATAACTTTGTCATTGCTTAAAAAAAGTGTAAAAATATCTTTTTGGATACACTGCAGAGAAAGTTTTCAGTTTGTTCAGCTACTTAAGCCAAAATAACTCACCATGTTTTTATAGTAAAGTCTTTCTTTTCACATGTTTTAATCACCCCTATATACCTGGAATTACCTACTTTCTTGATTAGGCAGTTGGCAGTTGTACATATCATTTATAAAATATCTAAGATGGATTTTTCAAGACCGTTGCATTCTGTCAATTTACTAAATAGAAAAAGCTGTGACTTGTAAAAACATTTTGGGGCACAAATTTGGGTTATGCATGTGGTGACTGCATGTCAGTAAATGCAGGTGCATACCCCATACTGGTCTTTGTCATAACACATTAGCAGTGGCTCCCAGCCATGGCCTAAAGTGTCAGTATTGCTATCCCTTGATGACAAAGGTGATAGAGGATGCTGGGCAAACCTGAATAATAAAAACATAAACGTAGGTTTCTTCTTGTTGCTAACTAGCAGCAAATTTATTGAATTGAATTTTGCCTCTTGTTTTCTCCTGTCATCTTTTCTGGGAGCTACAAGTTGGTCATGATTCATTGTGCCTCGTACCAAGGGAAGGAAACTGGTGTTTTTTATCTGACCAGCAGTTGGCAATAGATTCCAGCAGAGGTGCCATTGTTGCTGGCCTTACTGCCAGGACTGACTCTACCTCTGAAAGGAGGCATCTCCGGTAGACTTATTTCTTTGTATCTGACCGCACCATGCCAATTATAGGGGAATGTTTCTCTTAAACCGCTGTAGTAATGAGTTACTTAAGAGTTAGTTCCATAATTCCACAATGAATCACTAGATACAGATCTTTTCACATGAGGACCAGATTAAAAGATCACAAACTATCCTTTTTGCTTGTTCATCTGGGTCTTAGTGATTAGGTGCTTATAAGTAGCTTGGGTCACATCTTGGAAGTAGCTTCTTTTAGTGTGAATGAGTAAAGAAGTGGGAGCAGGGGGATTCAGTAGTTTACTTGATGTTTTGAACATTTTGTTTCAGATACGATGCTAGGGTTTGATACTGATAAAGTTGACCCTGCGTTGAGAGGGTAACTGGTTTGATGTTGAGGTTTCAGTGCTCTGAAATATATCTGGCCAAGGGAGTGAGCCTCAAACACCTGTGTAAAGGGATGGAGGATATAATTCAAGTTGCTACACAAAAAGTTCGCACAAACCTAACCTAGAAAAGAAAGCAACAAGGAAAGTAATGTAATAAGCACACCAGGTATTATCCCAAAATATCGCTTAATTTGCATGTTGTCGTTAAGTCATGGTCTATTCTAAAATCAAGTCTTCAATTACTATGGCTGTATGTGTCATGTATACTATTAATCTGCCTCCATCTTGTAGGTTCAGTCCTGTTGTTTTGTCACCAAAATAGGACATACTGGTTCACTCTAAACTCCATTTCAAACTGAATGGTAAAGGCTCTATCATCCAAATATAGTAAGCCATGTAGTGTAAAGTAGCCCATTTTTGTTAGATGGAATTAAATGACTCTTGAGGAGATCTCTTATTAAAAGCATCTGCAGTTAGGGGCGCCTGGATGGCTTGGTTGATCATCCGACTCTTGATCTCAGCTCAGGTCTTGATCTCAGAGTCTTGAGTTCAAGCCCCGAGTTGGGTGCCACACCAGGTGTAGAGCCTACTTTAAAAAAAAAAAAAGTTCCAATTCTAAAACCAACAATAAAACACTGGGTTATCTTTGGGCTCTTTGTCATACCTGAGGACATTGCTGTGGACCTCTGCAGCTTCACCTAGTAGAGGGGAAACTGTAACAAGAGAGAGCATTTCAGGAAAAGCTGAACGGGCACAGGGATGTCCTGAAGTGCAGGAGGTGATGCCATTTGGATAACTGCTGCTGCATTAAAAGAACAGAGTGGAGGATCTGAATTTTGCCCCATATGTGAGAGCCATTTTGGAACAGCTTGTTTAAAAATAATAAAGTTAAAATTTCCTGAAATGTGAAACTCTGAAATATAACAAATCTGGCCAAACTTTCATGTTGTTTACTAGGTTTTTAACTGCTATCTGTGGTCTATAAATCTTGTTTCAAAGATAATGGGTAGCAAAGGTTGCCTTGAAAATTAAAATCTATAAATTATCACAGTTTCCTACTTGTGGCTTCTTAAGAAGTGCTCCTGTATTTCACCGTTTTCTTTCTCCCTTCTTTTGGTCACAGTGTTAGAAACAGTGAAATGCACTAGAGTTGCCACAGGGAGAAAAAGACCATATGAGAGTCTCTGAGTGGACTTTGCATATACATGTGAAGATTCTTTCCCTTTCCAGATCTTTGGGACCTGTCTGATGAGCAAGTGGAACAAGGGGATCTAAGTTAGTTTTCTGTGCCTTGGATATCATTCTGCTTAAGTGCCAACTCCCTGGGGAGTTTTTAATGCTTTCTTGTGGTTCCCAATGAACCTGTAAGTTAAGTGTGTAAGAAGGTTAAAACCAGTTTTCCTTTGACTTTTTTAGCGAAACCTTGAAAGCCATTTGATGTCCCCTGCTGAGATTCCAGGCCAGCCAGTCCCTAAGAACATCCTGCAGGTACTTCACCATCTTATACCAAGGCCTCGGAGTCCTGAACACTAGTCCTTTGAACTGGTTTTGTGTCCTGGCCCAGCTTCGGGCCTTCGAGAATGATCCATGTGGCCTGGCAATCGAGGATACAGTGTTACTACCTGACATAGTTCTGTGTTGCTCTTAGTCTCATTGTGGGGTGGGGAGGTGGCTGAAGATTACAAAGTAAGCCCTTGATTTCCAGTTTACAGGTTTACAATTTCTATAGAAATTGAAATATCTAACCTATATTTGTAGCACTAACTTAAAGCAAATGTTGTTAGCTGAACAATGACAGAAATGTGTTGCATGTACATGTGCCAGAGTCCTTCAGTGGAGCATGAGGGACATTCATCGTTGGCTTCCAAAAGTTAATCCATAATTCACAGCCTCTGACTAGGAGGAAGAAGTAGGTTTGTTCACAAGGATGACTCTTTCTGCCCTCAGGAACTTCTGGGTCCGCCAGTTCAGAGACCTGCTTCTTCCAATCTTCTGAGTGGCCTTATGGGGAGTTTGGAGCCTACAACAGCTTTACTGGGCCAAAGAGCACCCTCTCCTCCCTTATCACAGGTGTTTCAGACACGAGCAGCCTCAGCAGACTACCTTCGTCCTAGAATACCATCACCAGTTGGTAAATGCTGTTGTGCCGAGATGTATGTCCATTCTCCCCCAGCCCCCCCCCCCACAAAGGTTATACTTGTCCCCTGGACCTTGCACAGTCTTCATGGGCATCCCTAAAGAGCTTAAAAAGAAATGTGAATTTATTATGCCTTTTGGGGGGGATGGTGAGGCCCAAAATTAGAAGACCGTTTATCTGGCTGCCCTTCTAGATAAATATACTCATTGTTCTTTCTCCTAAGATTGATCAAAATTGTATAAATTGGATCTAGCTTTTTTTTTTTTTTTTTTTTTGACAGATAGAAGCACTAGTAGGCAGAGAGGCAGGCAGAGGGAGAAGCAGGCTCCCCACTGAGCAGGGAGCCCGACGCGGGGCTCTGGGATCACGACCTGGGCCGAAGGCAGCCGCCTAACTGAGCCACCCAGGCGCCCTGGATCTAGCTCTTTAGTCTTGTTCCTTATTTTGGGAATTCAGAGAAGTTGATTTGGCTTCCTAGGTTTTTCCTTGATAGAGTAGGAGTCAGGGTGGTGGCTCTCTACCAACTTAATGAAATTGGTACATATCAGCTGTAAGGTCTTGTGGCTAAAAGCTGTCTTAGCATAAGGGTTATGTAAAATCTCAGTGTTCCTGTCACCCTGGATCACTTTAGGCTGATGGCCACTCTGGCCCCTTGCCAGTCATACCTTCAGAGTAAGCTTTTGTACTAGCCTTTCCCCAGTTAGTGAGATAGAATGGGAAGAGTGTCAGCCTCAAAGCCCTGGACTCTACTTTGGTTATCAGCTGGCTCGGTGATAATGAGCCATATCATTAACTAGAAAAGCACTTCTCTCTCAGATAGAGGTCTCAGCTCTGAAAGGGACAGAGCTGACAGCTTAGTGGGGTAGATGAATACACCAGTAATTTGGGTCATTAAGTGCTCTGATCAAGGTCCACATAGCCCAATGTGGGCGCACAGAAGAAGAGGGACATGATCAGCCCAGAAGTCAGTACTTGCCTGAAAGAGGGGATGTTCAAGAAGCAGCAGCATACGGTAGTGCTAATAGGTCTCTCATAGATGTGTGCGCTCTTGACACTCACTGGTACGCAACTTTCCCATCAGGTTTCACACCAGGACCACAGCAGCTCCTCGGAGATCCATTCCAAGGCTTGCGCAAGCCCATGAGCCCTGTCACGGCCCAGGTCTGTCTGAGCTTTTTCTCTAAGTTTTTTGCTTGCTTTTCATCCTTATTGTTGACTGTGGGATGGAGAATCATTGCAATGCTTGGAAGTGGTTTTGAACTACAATTTAAGCTCAGTAAAAGCTAGAAGATGGGTGAATAATTAAAGTCATACTTCATTAAAATCCTGTTGAGCGGATGGCAGCACAATTTAGTCAGGTTTGCAGTGCCTCATTTCTCTCAGCTGCTGCTTGAAACATACCTTTCTAAGAGTGAAGAGAGTCCTCTGTAAAACGTGCGTGGACTGGCCTCATTTTTCTGCTCATCTCCCTCTGCCACCTCCGTTCAGCAGATGAGCCAGCTAGAACTGCAACAGGCAGCTTTGGAGGGGCTGGCCCTGCCACATGACCTCGCAGTGCAGGCAGCAAACTTCTACCAGCCTGGTTTTGGCAAACCACAGGTGGACAGAACCAGAGATGGATTCAGAAACAGGTAAGTTACTAACTAATCCTGCTGCCCTTATGGAGATTTGCAAGTTAGTTTTCCACAAATAAGCAATTAGTTATCCACAGTGGTATCCTCTGTGGTACACACTGATGGGTTTCTACAATATATGGGGAGAATTCCGTCTCCAGATGTGCTGTAGAGGAAGTGATACGTTTGAATTCTGCAGGAGCCTAGGCTTTTCATTCTGCATAATTTTATTTATATTCTTGATTTAAAGCATTCATTTATACAAATGTAGCTAGCTGGCACAGCTCCATATTTGTTGTTACGAGATGATGAAAAGTAAAACCACCTAGCTTCCTCCTCTACAGATTCCTTGTTGAGTTACCAAAGTGTCCTTTGATGCAGGTTTGCTGATCCATTATCTGTTGGTCAGAGCTAATGGGTTTGTTGATCAAAGCTATAAACAAATGATTACTGACTTCAGTCTCCTGTTCCTTCCAATAGTTGCAACAAGTAGTAATATGAACCATAAATTAGGGGAAAGGGGCAGCAATACCGTTCTTTTTTATTATGAAATAAAACAAAACTGCATTAAACAAATGGGTAGCTTATTACAAGACAAACTCCTCTGTTAGCTACTCAGAAGCTCCCTCTGTGCCCTGTCCTGGTAATACCTCTTCCCTTTCTCAGATCCCATCCAGCCTTTAAAAGTAAATACGGGAGGGTAGTGGGGGCACACCTGGGTGGCTCAGTCGTTAAGCATCTGCCTTCTGCTCAGGTCATGATCCCGGGGTCCTGGGATCGAGCCCCGCATCGGGCTCCCCGCTCAGCGGGAAGCCTGCTTCTCCCTCTCCCACTCCCCCTGCTTGTGTTCCCTCCCTCGCTGTCTCCCTGTCAAATAAATAAATAAATAAAAACCTTTAAAAACATAAAATAAAAAATAAAACTTAAAAAAATAAAAGTAAATACTGGGGTGCCTGGCTGGCTCAGTCAGAAAAGCTTGCAAACTCTTGATCTCGGGTTTATAAGTTTGAGCCCCACGTTGGGTGTACAGATTACTAAAAGAAAAAATAAAAGTAAATACCACTTTCATTTTTTTCAGTTTTATCACCAAAATGTTTATCCCTGATCATTAAGTCCTGCCCAAGCAATATACTTGGTAATTAAGAAGTACTTATATATTTATATGATTCTTAAAATTGTCATATCAGTGTCTCATTGTCTTCAGCTGGTTTTGTTGACACTTTCAGAAAACGTTGAAACCAGTAAGTACCCTGTATTCTTGCATAAATGTATTCTATCTGTATATAGTAGCCCTCAGCGTAAACAGAGAGCTCAGGACTGGTCTGCTGAGCTTCTCACTGGATTTCTCTCTGTAACGTAGTTTCTTAATAATTCATTGACTTGATTTATTGACTTTCAAAGCACTTTTGCTATCCAGAATTTTATTTGCTTTTGGCAGCAACCCTGTAAGGTAGATGGTATAAATTACTGCATTTTACAGATAGAGAAACTTAGATTTTTTTTAAAATGCAAGAGCCTCAGAAACTAATAAGGAGACCTGAGTCAGTGTCAGCAGGGCCTTCATGTTGTTTGAATCAAATGTTGACCTCTCGAGCCCTCCCCGAACACCCTGTATACACTTGTGTCCCCCAACAGACATGTCTGGGGTTTTTTTGTTTGTTTTTTATTGTACTTACCACCTTCTGGATTACTATTTTTTGTCTTTCTGCCCATAGTAACCCCTCTACCCTGCAACTAAAAGAATGTGATGAGGCCAGAGATTCTTTGTCTGTTTTGTTTATTGCTGTATCCCCCGCACTTTAGCCGGTGTCTAGCACATAGCGCATGCTCAAGTATGCTCATCAGAAGGAGTAAGTGCTAGGTGTGCAGAACCACCAGCCTTGGGGTTTTCCTCCTGACCACTCGGAGTACTACTGATCGGTTTCTCCATCATTGTTGCTCAGATTGGCGATATGGCAGCAGTGGGGCTTACCTGGTATAGATTGGAAAGAAGCCATGAGTTTAGGAGTCTCATCTGCTTATGATTTAGGAACTCCCAGAATCACTAAAGCTTTGGCCGTCATGGTACAAGGTCTGATAGCTGAAATGGCAGTGAAACTCTCATTAACCAGTGAGCTCATATAATTCATTCTTCCCTGAGCTTTTTTACATCTTCAGCTGTTTTCTGTTTTCTCCAAGTGAAGGGAAAATGAGTAGAATGGGGCGAAAAGGGAAGTTTATTCTTTTAATCTTCGGGAGTTTGAGAGTTTGGGAGGCCTGGGATCAACCTTGTGTGTGGACCAGGAGTGATGGGGAATGCTGCATGTTACTAGGTCTTGAAATAGCTGAAACTCTTGGTACTCTGTTTGATTTGAAACAGTGTCTTACATAGCATCAGTTCTTTGCCAGGCCCTGTGCTAGTTACTATTGCTCCCTACTCTCTGGAGCACAGCCTGGCCCACAGAATGAAGATTCATAGCCTGACCCCCCCGACATAATCTACAAATAAACTATACACCAGCCCTGGATAACCCTACATTCCCAAGGCCTTGAACTTGATCCTTCTACTTGAATCGTTGTTCTCCATCTTAACAGCTTTCTCATTGGTCACACTCAGTTTAATGCAGCTTCTTCCCAGAGAAGCTTTCCTGGAGTCTCTTCAGTTAAGAGTGTTGTGTCACTCCTTCTGTATACTTTATTTTCCCTTTCACCTTATTGTTATCTAGTATCTACATGCCTTTTTTCTTTTTTTTTTTTTTAAGATTTTATGTATTTGACAGAGAGAGACACAGGAAGAGAGGGAACACCAGCAGGGGGAGTGGGAGAGGGAGAAGCAGGCTTCCCGCTGAGCAGGGAACCCGATGCGGGGCTCGATCCCAGGACCCTGGGATCATGATCTGAACAGACACTTAATGACTGAGCCACCCAGGCGCCCCTAATATCTACATGCCTTAGTTTGCCCTGGTTAGTGTCCCTCTTCTAGACAAGAGTTCCTGCAAGGCCGAGGACCATGTTTAATCTTTTGTCTTCCCTCAGAACGTAGCATGTGGTTTTGCATATGTTAGGCACTTAATAAATGCTTGGAAAATTGAAATGGTTGAGGGAATGGGGTATTAAAGTCCTAGGCTGGTCTTGAGTATTCTTTGGTTTTAAGATTTGGAGTTTGAGCTGCTTGGAGCCCATACTGATACTTGGTTTGTTCACAGGCAACAGCGAGTGACCAAGTCACCAGCACCCGTGCACCGAGGGAATTCCTCTTCCCCTGCCCCTGCTGCCTCCATCACAAGCATGGTCAGTGACCTTTGCTTTTGTGAGTGACTTTAAGGCTTTCTCTGTTTGGTTGTGCTTATATTTTATCACTGTGTACCCCACAATGTCCTTAAGTGCCTTCCTAGGAATAACTGGCTTAATATTTATTAGATCTTCCCCTTTCAGGATACAGTCTAACTCTTAGGATTCTAGTGAAGCCCCTATACTGGGGAAAGTATGCTCCAGCAGATAGATGAGTATGGGCTAAAACATACAAGGTGATATAATATGTTCAAACAAATGAACAATTGGAGTGGGGAGTAGAGGATGATAGGGGTGAAAGGAGGTGAGATGGATGGGGGCTGAACGGGTTGGATCATGGGGAATCCAGTGAAACATGGTGGGAACTTCATAGATTCAGGTCTGTGATATGAATTAAAGCTAGGACAAAGGAGTTTGCTTATTTGTGTTGTTAAATCTAGTTTTACAATGGACTCATTCATATTAGCTTTTCTTTTTTTTAAGTTTTATCCCCCAGAAACCTCTATCGCCTTGTCAAAGCTGATAGACAAGGGGAAAAACTGTTACTCTGCTTCAGGACCAGGTCTTTGGCACCAAGCACTTTGAAGACAGGGTCTAGAAGGGGCTTCTCTGTTCCTAATTCATGCCCTGTCTCCTGCCATCAAGGAGTTAGGATTAATGAGAAAAGTCACATGCACAATAAAATCATCAAAGTAAAAATGGGCAGTGAAGAGATGGGGTCAAATGACCCCAAAAGGAATCCTAGGGGCTGAGGAGACTGTTAAGATAATTGTGAATTTTCTGGTAGCGAAGTTAAGATGGGATTCATTAAGAATATAGAGAAATTTAGGTTCTGAGGTTGTCTCTGAACTGTCCTTTCCCAGCTGGAAGGGCTGTTGCTCTAGGGTATACTTCTGGCCATGTTCTTCCGTGTTCTTAGCCTAATCCCAGGCTAGGGAAATGGCTGAAGCAGGGGCTGCATAGGTAGGCCCCTATCACCACAGACACAGATGAGTGGGTAGGTTGAAGTTCTGTGCTTTAACTACCTTTGTGCTCGAGCTAAATCTAGGTTTTGATGAGAATTTGATGTGAGCAAGGGATGATGCACTTAGGGCACCACCTGTCTGGCCCATCCTGTTTCTTTTCCTCCAGCAGCTAGACACCAGAACATTGGAGTTGGGTTTCTGCCACATGTAGCCAGTAAGGGGATTCGTCAGCTTATTGAGTAGTTTGACCAGTTAAGCCTGGCTTGATTAGGAAAGGCACTTAGAGAACATGCTAATACTGTTTTTCTCCGCAGCTTTCTCCTTCCTTCACCCCTACCTCAGTGATTCGTAAGATGTATGAGAGCAAAGAAAAAAGCAAGGAGGAGCCGGCATCTGGAAAAGCAGCTCTTGGTGACAGTAAAGAAGACACTCAGAAGGCCAGTGAAGGTAATGCAGAGCTATTGAGGGTGTACTGCCCAAGAAAGTATGTGACAGAGCATGGGCGTGAGTGCTCACCAGCTAACCTTATTCTCTGCAAATCCCTACGGAAAACCCTTGCCTGCTTTGGACCACAGTTCAGTGTCTGACAGAAAGGCATTGTACCAGTTCACAGCTGCTTGGCCATTTGACATTCTGACCAATCTAATAGTGGTATGAGTGCTAGTATGAGGAAGAGTTTTAGTTTAGAATCTTTTTTTTTTTTTTTTTTTTTAAGATTTTTATTTATTTGAGTGAGAGAACATGAGCCGGTGGGAGGAGCAAAGGGCAAAGCTGACTCCCTGTTGAGCAGGGAGCTGGATGCACGGCTCCATCCTGGGACTCTAGGATCATGACCTGAGCCAAAGGTGGACGCTTAACCAACTGAGCCACCCAGGCGCCCCTAGTTTAGAATCCTTATTGAGGCTTCAAAGTTGATTAGTACATTTATTTGGCAAATTAATGTGGTACAACCAGTTTTACTTCTGAAACGTTCTCTCTAGTCTGTGGAGACTAAGTGTCCAGCAAAATCCAGCAATGGGTGAAGCATAAGGTGTGGAGAGCCTTTTAGAAGTATATAGAAGGGGCTCCTGAGTGGCTCAAGTTAAGCGTCCAACTCTTGATTTCAGCTCAAGTCATGAGCCCCGGCTGTGTGCTCGGCTCACTATGTGCTCAGCTCACTATGTGCTCAGCTCGAAGTCTGCTTGAGATTCTCCCTCTGCCCGGGAAATAGATTCTCGTAAGTTAGGTTTACAAAAGTCTACAGTATTGGTCTGAGAGCTTTTTGCCTATGAGCAAGCTTCTGGCAAAAAAGGAAATTCTTTTGGTCCTACTAAAAGGCAGTTCAGATTCCTTCACTAGACTGTAATTTCTGTTGTGATGGATTTGCATAATTTTACTTTCCCCTTAGGCTGAAAATGCATGTTAATCCCAAGCAGTTGACTAGGACAGTACTAGCTCCCACACAGATCTGACCCACAACCATATGGGCAGGCAGAGCAAAGTGCCTAAGTTAGACCACCAGACCTTAAGCCGGGTTCACTTGCCCATAGCTATTCCTGGGTTGGGAAGATAGTACGAAAAATAAACTTTGTTCCAGCAAGGCATTTGGAGACTAGCAATCTTGGGGTCTAGTTCCAGCTGTGTCCCTAACTACCCCTGTGACCTTGACTAGGCCTATTCATAAGGCAAATGATGGTTCCTATGATACAAGCCTCTCAGTCTGCTGAGGGGATCAAATAAGGACTGTAAACTTTCTAAGAAATGAGATTTGCTAGATCATTGGGAAGACCATGTTTGGGAGAAGTTTGCCAATACCAAACTATTGTTTGTCGGGTCCTTACAGAGAACCTGCTGTCATCCAACTCTGTGCCCAGTGCTGATCGAGACTCTTCTCCCACTACAAATCCCAAACTTTCAACGTTGCAGCGGTCTTCATGTTCTACCCCACTGTCTCAGACTAACCGTTACACCAAAGAGCAAGATTATCGACCTAAAGCAGCTGGGAGAAAAACACCCACTTTGGCATCCCCAGTTCCAGGAACACCCTTTCTCCGCCCTGTCCACCAAGTTCCCCTTGTCCCCCATGTCCCCATCGTTCGGCCTGCTCACCAGCTTCACCCAGGGTTGGTCCAAAGGATGCTGGCCCAGGGAGTACATCCACAGCATCTTCCAAGTTTGCTCCAAGCTGGTGAGTTTCTGACCTGGCATGACGACAGTTGCCAGAATTGAAGAAGTACTATACTGTGAGAAGTTTATCCCTAGAAAACTGGTGCTAGGTTTTCCATCTAACTCATGGGTAGTGGGTCCAATCCAAACTATCCCTTAGTCCATTAAAAGATGAAGAAGCTAGCTAGCTTAAGAGCATTGCTCATTGCTAAAAAAACTTGTAGGTCAGCAAAGCTTGAAAATTTCCAGGCAGATTGATAACTTCTCACCAGTTTTGTTTTTTCCTGCCCAACAGGTGTGCTTCCTCCTGGGATGGACCTGACTCATTTACAGGGACTATCTGGCCCAATCCTGGGTCAACCATTTTACCCTTTACCTGCAGCTAGTCACCCTCTCCTAAACCCTCGCCCTGGGACACCTCTGCATCTGGCAATGATGCAGCAGCAGCTACAGCGCTCAGGTAGGCTCAGGAATGGGCCAGGGGAGCTGGGGATGGCCTGAATAGGCTTCAAGCTTTTGGACCAGTTTCCAGTAGAGGGGATGAATTACATGATTCATTCTCTAACTTATCCTAGCAAGATTGGGGCAAGGGGATAACCAGAGAATAGGATGAAGTAAACCAACCTCAGTGGGATTGGGAATTCCTATCCCTACAAAGACTGCGGGAGAGCTATGCCTTGGCATTTTTTTGTCCTCTCTTAGAGGAGGTGGAGAATCCTGACAGGTTTAGCATAGAGACGATCCAGAATAGGTGCCCTCTCATCATTTAATGTCAGTACTTCTCTGATGTGGCTGCTTGGCATGGGGAAGTAGTGGTCCTGTCATTTAGGATGCTTCAGAACAGCTCTGCTTTCCAGGGTATTGTCTTTTGGCATTTTGTGAAGGAGTTAAGGAAACCCTAGAATAAATCCTCCAGTACAGAATTCTCTTCGGAGTTTTATGGATAAGACTTGAGGAAGGCAAGGCCTGATACAGAACTCCTTTCCTGCATACGTTCTGAATGATCACCTTCTTTCTTATCCCCATAGTTCTTCATCCTCCAGGCTCTGGTTCCCAGGCAGCAGCTGTCAGCGTTCAGACGACCCCTCAGAATGTGCCCACCAGGTCGGGTCTGCCCCACGTACACTCCCAACTGGAGCATCGCCCCAGCCAGAGGAGCAGCTCCCCAGTGGGCCTCGCCAAATGGTTTGGTTCAGATGTGCTACAGCAGCCCCTGCCCTCCATGCCTGCCAAAGTCATCAGTGTAGATGAACTGGAGTACCGTCAATGAACAGGGCAGGCAGGCTCACCTATGCCTGGACCTGTGGTGGCACCCTGATTAGGACTCTGCTTCCTCATCTCGGGTTGGCTTATGGACTTTTACTTTGGAGCACTCTGCGAAGCTATTTAGGGAAGCCCAGGCACCTGGTGTGGTCTGCATCGACGCCAAGTATCTTAACCAATTGAATGGAGCCTACATGGTCTGAATCCAGGATGCCCAGTGTTGTCAATCCTGGAAAGTCTTTTTTTGTAAGATATGTGAATGAAGTGTTGGTGTCTTCACCAAGAGGTAGCACCTAAGGGTTCTGAAGAAATAAATGTATAGACCCTATGTACAGACTTGTGTATAAACAACTTTTGTATATACATATAGGATAGCTTTTTTGAACTTATACAGCTGTACATAAAAGTAGCTGATATTAGTTAAGCCTGTGTCAACATTTTTTTTCCACTTGTACATTTGGGACTTTATCTTTTCGTTGATTAAAGTTGCATATGCTAAGTGTGTGAATGAAGTGAATGGCATTGTTGTTTATTTCTTCCTGAATTCATGCCTTCTCATTTACAATCAGCTGACCTGCGAGGTTCAGTAGGTTCCCTGAGGGAAATGATCTGAAGTTTTAATTTTTCTTTAAAACTCAGAATTGAGGGGCGCCTGGGTGGCTCAGATGGTTAAGCATCTGCCTTCAGCTCAGGTCATGATCTCCAGATCCTGGGATCGAGCCCCACGTCGGGCTCCCTGCTCTGCAGGAAGCCTGCTTCTCCCTCTGTGCCTTTCCCCACTGCTCCTGCTCTCTCCCTCTCTCCCTGTCTCAAACGAATAATTCTTAAAAAAAAAAAAAAATGAACTCCTTATCTCATTTAGAAGAATCATTGGCTGCCTTTTTTGTCTTAACAGGCCAGCTTAGGCTGGAATGACACTATAGGAAGACTTGCAGGTTAACACCAGATTATAATGTGTACTGTCTTAGATTAAAACCACTAGTGAAAACAATTTATTGGGTAATCATATATATGGTAGCTTCTCCCAAACCATGTTTACTGGGGCAAAAGTCAACAGTCCGTTGGCATCCTGTTCTCCAGCTCAAAGTCCCCTATAAGGAACAACAGGACCTGAGAGTTCTTAGTCAGTCAACCCATTAATAAGTCCTTTTTCATATGAAACTGCCCTCAAGACTGCGTTAGCAGACTCCTTGTGTTTTATGTCTCATTCCTCAGCTCACAATTATTTCCATTATTCGCCTTAACTACATGCACAGCATTAGAGAACAGTATTCTACCAGAATACCGTAGCTATGGTCTTGAGTCCCCTTTCCTGACTGAGGGTTTTTCAGTCCTACTCTGAGGTGATAACTTACTTCTCAAACTCCATTCGCCCTACTTCTCAATACTTGTCCATGTAGGGCCATCAAAGCTACTCTGACTTCACGCTAGAGGGTCAAATAATGAGGTGGTTCTTCACCTGTAGGTGAAGGCCAATGTGGTTGGATTTTGACTGCAAGGGTAAAAAACAGCCCGAGTCTTCAGTGTTAGAGGAGTGTCGCCTATAAACCTGGAGCTGCCCCCACCGTGACTTACTACTTCCAGGAACACAAACCAGGTTGCCTTTCAGCAAAACCTAGCTTTGTGGACTGAGCATGAGGTCTGTGTCTTCCTGGTACTTCAACTTCATTAGTCCTCCCACTCCCCAGGCCCCCATGGGGTTTGCTCTTAGGATTCCTTAGCTTTAGAAATAAAGCCTCTGTTTAGAATTCTTACAAATGCTTTGTTTCCACAGGTGGAAGCTGGAAAGCAGTCTCAAGTAACAATAGGAGAACACAGATGCCTGAATCCACTCCCACCTTTCCTACGTTTTCTTTCACTTCGTCCCCTTCGTGTTGAACCAAGAGTTGTAGGTGTTCGGTGGGAAGAATTGGGCCAGAGCTGCCAATTTTCAGGCTAGAAGCTGACAGGACCGAAATGAACCATATAGGCACCAGGCAATGGGCGAAACTATTTGCCAGTGGCTGGTCAGACAAGAGCCAGAAGGAAGTAAGGCAATGTTGCTAATACTAGCACAGCCGAAGGTAGAGAGATTTTAAAACCATTTTGGTGTAGGGGAGGGAGAGGACGCTAAGGCAGTCTTTCAGGAGCTAAGAGCCTGATAAAAGGGTCAGGGTAGGAGGAAGTGAGGTCTCTGCTAACAGGAGGGGTCATACATGGAACAACTTTGGCAAGTCTAGCAGGCACGAGAGGAGTTTAGAAGCAATCAGGACTAGAAGGATGTGCAACACAAAAGGTCAAGAGAATCATGGGAATAAAAGATGCAGCATAGGGAATACAGGCAATGGTACTGTATGGTGATAGCTACACTTATGAGCATAACATGTAGAGTTGTTAGATCACTGTTGTATACCTGAAACTAATGTAACATTGTGTGTGGAAAAAAAAAAAGGATGCGGAAGGCAGCCTCAGAGTAAAACAGGAATGCCACAAAGAACCTTATGGAAGACCTACCTTTAAGGAGGGTGGCCAGGTAGGAGGAAAGAATAGTGCCTCCCAAAGGAAGGAGCTGAGCAGCCAGTACTTGGGAAGTCAGTGTAACCAATGAGAAGTGGGGGAAAAATTGGCTAGTACCGCCAACCCTTCTTTCAGGAGATAGCCACTGAGTATCTTTAGGCTCTACTAAGAGTAGCCACGTCCACTGGCCCTTCTGTAAATGAATGAGAGGAGCACAAACAAAATCCAGGAATAAAGATAACTTACAGGAGTAAACTCTTCTTCAGTAATTCTATTCTCTACCAACAGCTGGTTCAAGAATAGGCTTGTGACCCAATTTAGGCCATAAGACAAAAGGACAAATTGGGCAGTTTCTGGCAAATAGCTTCCCAAAAAGGTAAGAATCAGTCCTCTTTATTATCCTCTGGATGCTGGATGTGAGGCCTGGGACTACAGCAGACATTCTGACTGTGAGGGGGGAGCCAGCTGCTCAGCAAAGCCAACAAACTGCAGTGGACAGAGTTGACTGATGAAAAAATCTGGATCTTCAATGGCATTACAGCTGCCACGAGCCCATCTGAGCTCTGTTACAACTTATATGAGAGATCAAGTTTCCTTCCACTTCAGCAAGGTTGTTAGTGTTTGCTGTTAAACAGTTAAAAGCATTCCAACTAACTAATGGCACAGTACAGTAAGTCTGTTAAGCTGTGCTAAAAAAAATCAGGAAAGGGGCACATGGCTGGCTCAGTTGGTAGAACATGCAGCTCTCAATCTCAGGGTCATGAGTTGGAGGCCCACACTGGGTGTAGAGATTGCTTAAATAAACAAACTTAAAAAAGGTCAGGAAAGAAATGGAATATGTAACCATATAGGAAATTGGAGCCATGCTGTGACAGCCAAACCACTGTAGTCTTGGGAGTCCATTTAGAGAAAGCCTTTACTATAGGAATGCCCCTCCTTAGCAGCTCTACCCCAGACAGCATTCCTCTCCCAGAACTCTCAAGTCTGAGCCCAAAAGGGAAAGAAAGGAAAATGGTAGAGTAATGCTCTCCTCAACATCAGGGGGTCACTGATAGGGGAAGAAGAGGATGCTGAATGCTAGAAGCAAGGCCTGTTCAAAGCACATCCTGAGGTTTTTGATGAACTGGATTTCAGCAACCTCTTCTACCCAACTTCCTGGCAGTGCTAATTCTTGCTCAATGATGTGAATTTGAGCATGAGGATTTCCCTGAAACCCAATATTTGCTCTGGTTGAAAAGCAAACCTTGCTGGAAATCCCATAGCTCAGAAAGCCAATGTTTCTCTAAAGAGCTGGGGTAGGCTCTAGATTTTGGCCTCTGTCATGAATGCACCAGTGATATCAAGGCCTATAGCCTACAAAGTGACTGGGATACCAGGCTTTCTCCTGGGCTGGAGACCGTGCTAAGCCCAAGCTCCAGGAAGACAATCAGAAAAACAACTGTTACTAAGGTAGCATAAATAACAAATACTGGAAAAGGCTGAGTCCTATGTGGATAATCCCACATCCCCATCCCTCACAACCTGCTAGAAGCTTTAGCTCACTGCAGGTAAAATCAAACTCTGTCGCCTTTAGCTGCCATCTTGCGTCCCCGCGTGTGTGCACCTAATCTCAGCTGGTCCGCCCGAGACCCCCTGAGCGCCAACCCTATTCCCCCGCGCGGTCCCATTTCCGCTCCAACAAGATGAAAGAAACTATCATGAACCAGGAGAAACTCGCCAAGCTGCAAGCACAAGTGCGCATTGGTGGGAAAGGAACTGCTCGCCGAAAGAAGAAGGTGGTTCATAGAACGGCTACAGCAGATGATAAAAAACTTCAGTTCTCCTTAAAGAAGTTAGGGGTAAACAATATCTCTGGTATTGAAGAAGTGAATATGTTCACAAACCAAGGAACAGTGATCCATTTTAACAACCCCAAAGTTCAGGCATCACTGGCAGCGAACACTTTCACCATTACAGGCCATGCTGAGACAAAGCAGCTGACAGAAATGCTACCCAGTATCTTAAACCAACTTGGTGCAGACAGTCTGACTAGTTTAAGAAGACTGGCTGAAGCTCTGCCCAAACAATCTGTGGATGGAAAAGCACCACTTGCTACCGGAGAGGATGATGATGATGAAGTTCCGGATCTTGTGGAGAATTTTGATGAAGCTTCTAAGAATGAAGCAAACTGAATTGAGTCAACTTCTGAAGAACATAAAACTTGAAGAAGTTACTGGGAGCTGCTATTTTATATTATGACTGCTTTTTAAAATTTTGTTCATGGATCTGATAAAATCTAGATCTCTAATATTTTTAAGCCCAAGCCCCTTGGACACTGCAGCTCTTTTCAGTTTTTGCTTATACACAATTCATTCTTTGCAGCTATTTAAGCTGAAGAAGCCTGGGAATAAAGTTTGAAACAAGGTTAATAAAGTTCTTTGCCTAGGAAAAAAAAAAAAAAAAAAATCAAACTCTGTCTTCCTGCAAATCTGTTTCCACTCCTGATTTTCTCAGGGACTACCTTTCTCTATGATCCCTGTAATCCATACTGAAATAATCTTTTACTTCTTTTTCACCAAAGAGGAAGTTAATCAATTACCAAGTTTAGACTTCTGTGTACCTACCTGACCACACCCTCCCTCTGCCATTATTCCCACTAAACCAGTCTACCGCCCAAAGATTATTACCAATCAATTTCCCAGTATCAGGGTGATTCCCTTTATATTCCTGTATTCCCAGCCCAAGACCTCTAATTATGTCCTCAGTACCCTCTTAAGTAGTCTTGACCCCACCTTTCCTTCTAACATCCCACCTCCATATATACACATGTGTACACACAAAGCTGCTTTGCTCAGGTAACGGAAAGGGACCAGTGATAACAGCCAACATTCACTAAGTACTTCTATGCCAGATACTGTGCTAAGTATTTTACAACTACCATCTCCCTTAATACTAACAGTCTCCACTCCAGAAGGTAAGTGCTATTACCATCTCCATGTTACATGAGGAAACAGACAGTTATAGAGGTTGTGTAATTTATGCAGGGTTTCACAGCTAATTAGAAGTGGCCATGCAATTCAAACTCTTGATGTGTCTGGTTAGAGTACTTTACTCAACTGCCACACGACACTATCTCCCATATGGACCAGCCTTGCAGGGAATAATCAGTTAACTTACATCACGTCCTTCCTCATTCCAGTATCCAGGAGGAAAGACCACTTGAGAAGAGTGAAGGCCACATGCATTTGGAAGGGTTTCCCATGACTAAACATCAAATAAGATGTTGCAGTCACATTTTTATCCATTTCACACTTAAGACCAAGCTCCCAAATACCCCTTTTGCAGATGTCTCACTGTACATATACCCATCCTCATTCAGTCAAACCCAAAACAAATTCTGACAATGACACATGAACTGCACATAGCTGGATGGCCTACCAGGTCCTTTATGCAGTTGAATTTACAAGGTGACACCAAGTTAAGACAAAGTTCCAGCTTGGATGCCTTCATCTCCCTCCCCTGAATCCTGATCCACTGGCTGCCAAAGCTCGAAGGGGTTTGGGGTAGGGTGCTTGGTCATGGGAAAAGCTGCTACGGTTGGCCCAGCACATGGGTAGAGGGGAAGGTTTCATTTCTTCACAATCTGAATGACATCCTCGTCCTCCAGTGTATGATCTTTACCCACTTTTTGAGGATTGTGTTTCACAGACAGACCCCAGACCAGAGCGCTGTATGGAAGGAAAAAAAAAAAGTGTAAAGAATCATCTCGCTTCTACCTTAGCTACCAGGGTGCCACCTTTCTGCTTAGATTTAGCACTCCAGCTCTTAAGAACCATAGGCTTGCAACATCGCCCCTCCCCAGTCAAGGACCACATTCAAAGCCCACAGGCACTAGCTTCCCCAGCAGTACGGCACAATGCAGCCGTCACATACAAAGTGGCAAAGACTTCTGGAAGTTGTGTGGTTCCTCATTCCAGAGCCAATTCAGGAAGGTCAAAGAGAAAAAACAAATGAGAAATGTGACAAGACTAGTTTAAAATTAAGAGAAAGCATGGGTTTGATATAGAAAAATACTCTGAAATAATCTGGATTAGAAATTGGTTCTTACAGTGTCAGTTATAGATTGTTACAGAATGCCAATTTTTATTGGGTCTACTAAAACCATCAGTGGGTACTAATAAATATAGGGCCTCCCTCCTTAGCCATGCTAGGAAAATTCTCTCTCCCTCCCAAGACACCATAACTGGAATGTTCTCCTGATTTTTTTTGGAATTTACGAAGGTAATTTTTTTTTTTTAAGATTTTATGTGACAGGGAGAAAGTGAGTGAGTGCACAAGAGCAGGGGGAGGGAGAAGCAGACTGAGCCAGCTATTTTTTTATCTATAGGCCTCCAATACTAAAAATATGTTGTGCTAGTGATGGAGATTGGTGAACAAGACACTGAGATCTGCCTCACAAAGGCTAAGAACTATGTACCAAGGGATAGAAAATGACAGCCACGTTGTTATTATATTGCCTTTGCAACAAAACATCTTTATAAACCTATGTTCCAGGTGCCTGGGTGGCTGAGTTGATTAAGCAACTGCCTACAGCTCAGGTCATGATCCCAGGGTCCTGGGATCAAGTTCCACATCAGGCTCCCCCTGCTCTGCAGGGAGCCTGCTTCTCCCACTGCCTGCCATTCCCCCTGCTTGTGCACTCTATCAAATAGATAAATAAAATCTTTTAAAAAGTAAATAAATAAAAACCTATGTTCCGGGACACCGGGTGGCACAGTCGGTTAAGTGCCCGACTCTTGCTTTCGGCTCAGGTTGTGATCTCAGGGTCGTGGGACAGAACCCCACTTAGGGCTCCCCACCATTTTGGTACTGTTTGCATTTTTTTCTTTTTTTTCTTTTTTAAAGATTTTTATTTATTTATTGAGAGAGAGAGAATAGTAGAGAGAGAGCATGAGAAGGAGGAAGGTCAGAGGGAGAAGCAGACTCCCTGCTGAGCAGGGAGCCTGATGCAGGACTTGATCCCGGGACTCCAGGATCATGACCTGAGCCGAAGGCAGTCGCTTAACCAATTGAGCCACCCAGGCACCCGCATTTTTTTCTTACATTTAAGTGCTGCTTTTTATTTTTTTAAAGATAATTTGACAGAGAGAGAGACAGAGAGAGAGGGAACACAAGCATTAGGAGTGGGAGAGGGAGAAGCAGGCTTTCTGCAGAACAGGAAACCCAATGCAGGGCTCGATCCCAGAACCATGGGATCATAACCTGAGCTGAAGGCAAACGCTTAATGACTGAGCCACCCAAGCGCCCCTAGTTTGTTTTTTTTTTTACAAAGATTATTTATTTATTTGAGACAGAGCAAGTCAGAGAGAGAACATGAGCAGGGGGAGGGGAGAGTGAGAGCAGACTCCCCACTGAGCAGGGAGCCCGATGCAGGACTCAATCCCAGGACCCTGGGATAATGAGCCAAGCCGAAGACACACACCTTACTGACTTGAGCCACCCAGGCACCCAGAAAACTAGTTTTTAGCAATCATATTCAATGCCTGCAGTAACATCAGTGCCTCCCATTTTGTTGATGGCAATGTAAATAGGTCCAGCCCTTGTGGAGAGCAATGCAGCAAAACATATCAAAGGCATATTATCATTAATCCTAGATTAAAGAAATTAAGAGAAAGGTCTGTGTGTGAAGATAAGAAAACTGTAAAGTAACAATAAATAGGAAAAATGTGGTAAATAAAAATGATGTGAATCTTGTAACAGAAAACACATAGTAAATGATTAAAGGACATGTGCATGTATTCAAGGACACAAACAGAATGCAACAAGGACAAATGTTACAATTAGTAGGTCTAAAGCTGAATTTTTTTCTATTAAGATGGTTAAAATGCTATTTGTTCCATAATTTAAAAAAAAAAGGAAAATAGTGACCAAATAAAATTCTATTTGTTTTGATGTCTTTTCTCCAAAATATTTTTCTCCCTTCTCATTTAATTCCCTCATTAACTTACAGTTCTAGAGGCTGAGAACAGTGTTCTGCCACCATGGAAGGCAAGACCTATATAGAAATCTATGAAGTTGGAAAAAGGAAAATAATCTAACTTCCAAGACTCTCCTTCACTGATTCAAGTATATGCCAAAATGTAAAGGTCTGAGGATAGTGGAAATTAGGTGCCTGCACATGGAATACAGTTATTTTGGATAAAAGGAATGCGAAGTTTAATAAAGGTCTTCACTCTTTCAGTATTCTTAGGATCAGAAACAAGTATTTTTTTTTTAAGTTTTTATCTTAATTCCAGTTAGTTGTTATATTAGTTTCAGGTGTACAATATAATGATTCAACAAATATCATCCAGTGCTCACCACAAGTGCACTACACTCCTTAATCCCCATCACTTGTTTCACCCATCCCCCCAACCACCTCCCCTCTGGTAACCATCAGTTTGTTCTCTATAGTTAAGAGTCTTTCTTATTTTCGTTTTCCCCCTTTGCTCGTTTCTTAAATTCCACATATGAATGAAATCATATGGTATTTGTCTTTCTCTGACTTATTTCACTTAGCATTATACTCTCTAGTTCCACCCATGTCATTGCAAATGACAAGATTTCATTCTTTTTTATGGCTGAGTAATAGCCTATCGTATGTATATACACATCTTCTCTATCCATCAACCGATGGACAAAAAATTGTTGATAACTATATTACAGTTATGTGAGCTGATAATGTTAGAATAATGGTAAGGGATATAAGGAAACTCTTTGTACTATTTTTTCAACTTTTCTATAAGTCTAAAATTAGCTCAGGGGTGCCTGGGTGGCTCAGTCGGTTGAGCATCTGACTCCTGATTTCGGCTCGGGTCATGGTTTCAGGGTCGTGGGATCAAGCCTTGTGTCAGGCTCCGCACTCAGTAAGGAGTCTGCTTGAGATTCTCTCTGCCCCAATCCCTATTCGTGTGTATGAACGCTCTCGCTCACAAATAAATCTTTAGAAAAATAAAATAAATAAAATTAGCTCAATTAGCTCAAAATAAGATGTCAGAAATTTTCAGCCTGTATCAGCAATGAAAGTATACGAAGGAGATTTAGGGGCATTTACCCATGCTTAAGGTTTAGGGGGGTCTCAGTACCCACTGGAGGCAGTATGATGCTGGCAAGAAGAGTTAACATTCGCGTTTGCCAAGAGGAAGACCAATTAACACGAGAAAATCAGAGCCCTGTGTACTGTCAGCCCACTGACCTGACAAGGCTTTTAGAGCACTTCCTGCTCCAACTTGGCATGGTTTTAGGAAGATACTGCAGAGTTCTAACCAAGCGAACTTTTTAGCAGCACCCTCTGATGCCATTTTCTTTAATGGTAGCCTAAGAATTGCTAGTTAGTGGAATCAGGAGCTCACAGGGAAAAGAAGGCACTACATGCCCATGATACTTACTATTTAAATTCTTTGATAAGATTTTTGTGAATCTTCATGCAGAAATCCTCCACCGTAGTCCTGGAGTAAGGCAGCACCACTGGGGATGTATAATCTGGTAACTGGCCTTTGGGTTTGGTGTAACTAGAACAGAGAGGGAGCAGAGGTTGCCTACTTCTTGGAATGTTTCATGGACTGAATGCAAATCAACCCTCCATCACTCCTGAAAAGATCAGACACAGATAACCTCCAATTAAGGAAGAAAGTGTCCTCAATATGGCCTAGCAGATGACAGAAATTTATTTATATCTCCAAAAAGAGACAAATTATGCACTAAGCTCCAGACGGTATCATTTTAGGATAGTCTGGTTTAATTCCTACAGCAATATGACCCTTTCCACTAAGACTTACATCCTCACTAGTTTCAGATAGTCCCAGATCTTTTCCAAGAGGTCATCAAAATTCCAGCGGTGATGGGCAGAGATGGGTACACAGTGAGGCACCTTATAGATGATATCCAATTCCTCAATGGAGATCTGATCAATCTTATTCAACACATAGATACAAGGGATATAAACTCTATAGAAGTAAAAGAAAAAGAGGACATTAGTCTGGAACTGTTGACAAGACTGTCAGTGATCAGCATCCCCTGGCCCAGGACCCCAAATCAGAGACTGCAAAACATAAGAGGCAGATCAACCCCTCAACCCTGCCTCCAAAAGGCTTCCTACCAAAATAAGGCAGAATATCCAAAACGTGAACTATGAGTTGAGAAGCAACAAAACTCAGGCCCTAGTCTGAGCCATGCAGCTAACTGAGAGGCATCAGAAGGAACAAAAGCTTTGGAATCACACAGACTCAATCTACTCCCAGCTCTGTCACTTCCTGAATCTAAATCCCTTGGGCAAGTCTCAGAGTCAATGTCCCACAAAGTTGTTTTACAAACTGTAAATGTATTTTTAATAATGTATTTCATGATAATTTTTAAAATAAAAAACATAACATCTAACAATGTCACAATCCTAATGTCCATATCAATATGGCAGCTAAGGTTACTATTTATAGCAAGCCACAATTTTTCAGGCTTTAACTGCTCACTTAGTGCCTAACTCAAAGAACTGGCCTTTGTTTTCAAATGAGAATCAAATAAATCCATCCAATAAAATAGTAACAAATGAACAGGAAAGCAACTAAACAACATTATGCTCAAATGCCAGGAAAAATTTTAACAGTGGCTTAATTTATTATTTTTTATTATTTCTTTTATTTATATTTATATTATTTTTATTTTTATTTAAAATATATATAAAAATAATTTAAAATACTAATAATATAAGTTTTCATGGAATAGGGCTCCAGCCCACAAACCTTCAGGTTACACTTGGAGAGAACAGATACAGCCCGGCTGTATGATAGGATATGATATGATAGCCTATAGGCTTTCTCAGATGGATTAATTCTGAGAGAGCAGATTGGGAACTACTTTTTTCCACCATCATATGACACAGCTTAGGGAATGGCCTAGTTGAATTTGACTATTATAATCAAATTTCAGAGCAAAGAAGAATGTCAGAAATCAAAACCAACCCTTCAATTTACAGCTAACAAAACCAAGGCCCACTATTATTTGAGATAGCAGCACAGCCAGTTAGAATCTATGTCTTCCAGATTCACAATCCAATACTGTTTCCACTACAAGGCTTCAGATTCAAACTCGGGCACCAGACTGTACACTGAGTGATACCTGTTTCCTTCTACCACGTCGATGAGGTCATCCGCTGTGGCATCACTACGCAGTGTCACATCAGCATTGTGAATTTTGTATTCAGCCAGAATGCTCTTCACAGTTTCAGCATCCAGCTCGCTCTGAGGGCACTGAATGTGCAGAGAAGACAATAATTGGTCACAGAGCAAAAAAAAAAACTCCCAAAAGTATCTATCATTATACCTGGATAATCCTAAGGTACAAATCCATTTCTAAAATCTGTTATTCTGGATGAGAATAATTTGACTTTTATTAGAAAATACTTAAAAACTAATAATCTGGGTGCCTGGGTGGCTCAGTTGGTTAAGCGACTGCCCTCTGCTCAGGTCATGATCATGGAGTCTCAAGATCAAGTCCCGCATAGGGCTCCCTGCTCAGTGGGGAGTCTGCTTCTCCCTCTCACCCTTCCCCCTCTCATGCTCTCTCTCTCAAATAAATCAATCTTAAATAATAATAATAATAATCTTTCCAAACTCAGATGAAGGTGCTGTGGACTGAATCACTCCCACCCAAATTCATATGTTTATACTCCTAACCCCAGTATCTCAGAATGTCACTGTTAGGGTTAAAGATAGGGTCTTGAAAGAGGTAAGTAACTAAGTTAAAATGAGGTCTTATGGATGAACCCTAATTCAATGTGACTGACATCATTAGAAGAAAAGGAGACTAGGAAACAGACACACAGAGGGAAGACCATGTGAAGACACAGGGAGAAGACAGCCATCTACAAACCAAGTAGTGGCCTCAGAAGAAACCCACCCTGCTCATACCTTGATCTCAGATGTCTAGTGCCTCCAGGATTAAGACAAAATAAACTGTTGTTTAAGCCACCCAATCTATGATACTTTATTATGGCAGCCTTAGCAAATGAAGAATACTAAATGTTCAAATTCAAACATTATGACAGGATAATGAGAAAGATCTTCAGGGCAGGACAGCTTAACTCTGTGCTAGTCATATCATGGGGACCTCTAGAATGTTAAATGTTGTAGGAAATTCTATTACTTAGAAGCAAGCAGAATTGGACAGAGTTGATCACTCCTCCAATCTGAAACAGTTTCTTTACTTGGCTTCCAAGATTCCAAACTCTCCCAGTTTTCCTCCTTCTTCTGTCTAAAAAATCTTATTTGCTGATTCTTCCCATCTCCCAACCTATAATCACTGGAGGGGGGCGATAAGGCCCAATCCTTGAACCTCTTTTCTATTTACACTCATTTCCTAGTTATCTCAGCTAAGTTCATGGCTCTAGAGTTGCTATCCACCAAATTTTTATGTCCAGCCTAGAAAATTCCTCATATGCCTCTTGGATGGTAATACTTGGGTGTCTAGCATCTCAAACTGAATATCCTGATCTTCCCCTCCTCTCCAATCCTATTCTATTCAAAGTCTTAACATTTTAGTAATGAGTGTCTACTGTTCTAGCTCAGGAAAAAATCTTATAGTCATCTCTCTCACAAACCACATTCAATCCAGGTGTAATTCCTACCAGCTACTTTCAAAATCTTTTGATAATCAACCACTTCTCATCTCCCACACTGTTACAACTCTGGCCTGAGAAACATCACTTCGTGACTGGATTATTGCAATAACCTCTTAAATGGCTTTTTTGCTTCCATTTCTTATATTCTTAACCCAATCCAATCTATTCTCAACAAATAGCTAGATTGATTCCACCAAAACCTAAATCAAATCATGTTCACTCCATAGACGGGAACCCAACCAACAGTTATCCAACTCCTGCAAAGTAAAAGTATATATGCTATGACTTCATCTCTTACCACTCTCCTACTTGCTCACTCTGCTGTTCCTCAAGTATGCAAGGGCATGCTCTACCTCAGGGCTTTGCACTTGAATATTCCCTCTATATGGAATGCTCTTCCCCAAGATACCCCTTTTGTTCACTCCTTCACATCACCTCAGAGAAGACTTCTCTAATCAACTCTCCCACCAACACTCTCCATCCCTTTTCCCAGTTTATTTTTGTCCTTAGATTTATCATCATCTAATATACTGTATTAACTCATTAATTTTGTTTACTACGTTTACACATAGAATGTAAGGAGATTTTTGCCTATTTTGCTCTCTCTTCCAACTTACCCCCACTGCCCAATAAGAACCTAAAACAATGCTTGGCTCATAGTAGACACTCTATAAATCTGTGCTGAATGAATGAAAACACAAGATATTAGCAGCCATCTATTTCATGTAAGCATTAAAACTGGTCTATACTTAGGGCGCCTGGGTGGCTCAGTTGTTAAGCATCTGCCTTGGGCTCCCGTCATGATCCTGGGATCAAGCCCCGTGTCAGGCTCCCTGCTCTGTGGGAGGCCTGCTTCTCCTTCTCCCAATCCCCCTGCTTGTGTTCCTTCTCTCGCTGTCTCTCTCTCTGTCAAAAATCTTTAAAAAACAAAACAAAACTGGTCTATACTCCCATACCACATCAAATAAATAACCCAAAAGAAATGAAGTCTGAGATTGATTCTTGTCCTACTCTGAAAGTCATTACAAGGTCATTGTGTTACCTCTGTAGTGCTGGCAGAAGCCAGGTAATTTCCAAAGGTCAACATCCCTGTGCCTCAATCCACCCTCGACCCCAGTCCCTTCAGCAGCCTGCCCCATATCACCTCCACTTACAGTGGCCGTGAGATTAATGCCTCCTTTATCCTTCTTCTTAAAGCCAATGTTGGGAGGTTTGCTGTTCAAGCGAATGCCAAAGCCTTCCAGCTCATTTTCAATTATCTTTTTGTGTCCCAAAGGTTTCAGGACATCCAGAACAATCAGGATCAAGTTACATGTTCGGGCCACTGAAAAATGGAAAAAAAAAAATAATAATTATTTATATCCAAGCAAAACTCACTAAAGACTTAAGTAAGCCAAATACTCAAAAGCTGGGGTGGAGGGCAATGGAGTTCCATTAAGACAAAGGATTTTTTTATAAATACATAGACACACATGAAGTTCTTAAGGTACCAAATTCTATGACAGAAGTCAGTTTGCAATGTGTGCCTGGTTTTCCACTGGTACATCTAGATGTGTTAACTTCTAGATACACTAGCAGAAAAACAAGTCAGAATAAAGATAAGAACCGAGCAGTAACCTAAATCCCAGAAGAAGTTTAGAAAGATTTAAAACAATAAGATTCTAAAACCATAAAACTAGTCTTATGTCTGCTTGGCATATTTTTAGTCAAGTTTATTATCAGCATAATTATATATATACACACGTATATATTATATATATATTACATATAGATTATCAGTGTAATTTACAAAAAACAAATTGTGTCCATGTTAAGCATATGGTTTAATGACAAATGTATATATATACCTGTGTAACCACCACAGGCAAGAAAGAGAGAGAACATTTCCATCACCTCTGAAATCAATCTTCCCCTTGATTCCCATTCAACCACTGATCTGCTTTCTGTCACCACAGGTTTGCATTTAAAAAAATTTCATATGGGGTGCCTGGGTGGCTCAGTCATTAAGCATCTGCCTTCGGCTCAGGTCATGATCCCGGGGTCCTGAGATCGAGCCCCACATCAGGATCCCTGCTCCGCGGGAAGGCTGCTTCTCCCTCCTCCACTCCCCCTACTTGTGTTCTCTCTCTGTCTCTCTCTGTCAAATAAATAAAATCTTAAAAAAAAAAAATTTCATATAAATGGAATTACACAAAATATAGTCTTATGTGCCTGGCTGTCTTAACTTAGCATAATGTTTCTGATATTCATCCATGAGTAACTCCTAATACATAATTCTATAAATAGCTAAATTAATAATTCAATGTAAGAGTAAACTAAAAATACTTTCAGACATGAAAAAACAAAAATTTACCTATCATTCATCCTTTTTCTGGAAGTTTACTAAAGACTGTGCTTCAGCAAAACATGAAAGTGACCCCAAAAAAGACACTGACTCCAGGAAACAGGGGATCCCACACAAAAACACAGAAGAAAGTCTCAGGCTGATAGACATGTAAAAAGTCTATAGCTGCACTGTCCAATACAGACTCCACTAGCTACTTGGGGCTATTTAAACTAATTAAAATGAAATAAAATTTGAAATTCAGTTCCTCAATTACCCTAGGCTCATTTAAAGCACTCAATAACCACACATGCCTAGGGGCTACCATACTGGAGAGCACAAATTCAGACCACTTCCTCTACTGGACAGTGCTGATCTAGAAAGCAACCAATCCAGATTAAAGCAAGAAGACAGGGTACACGAGGGTACTGTCAGGGTTGTGGGGAAAAAATGAAATCACTAAGACTGTATTTGGAGCTATATTTAACTATATAGAAAAATACTGACTGATAGGCATTTGATCTGTTAGAACATTTGAAAATTAGCAAACACAAAAAAGTAAAACAAAACAAAAAAAGAAACAATTATTAACTCCATGAAAAACAAATTTCAAAAAGACTTCAAGAGAAAAGAATTAGCAATGGACAAAAGTTACTTATTTGTTACATAATAATGTAAACTATGACTGATAGGTTAACTAAAAACTGTGATATAATTTATTTGAAAGAAAGGACAGCGCAGCACCTAGCTGGCTCAGTCAGTGGAGCATGTGACTCTTGATCTAGGGGTTGTAAGTTGAAGCCCCATGTTGGGTGTAGAGATTACTTAAAAATAAAATTTAAAAAAAATGGGAATAAAGGTATAGAGTGTGAGAGTGCTAATTCTCCACCATAACATGAAACCAACAGGTGACATCTAAAATTAATTAATCGTGAAACAGCAATATAAGCATAATATTTGAAAATATGAAGGTAAGTAACAGAAGAAACAGTTGAAGAGTTGGTAACAGCTGCCAATGGGGAATGACAGTGGAGGTGAGGAAAGGTGGGGAAGCAGATTGTTGCAATTTATGATGAGCCTTTTATAGTATTTTACTTCAAGTAAAAGAAGAAAAGAAGAAAAGGCATGGGTGGGAGTCAGGAAACCCAAGTTCTAGATCTGAATCGGCCACAACCAGTGCAACTTCAGTTCTCCCGTCCTTAGTGTTTCTCCTCAAATGGAGATCTGGACTGTTACTCTCTGAGGTCCCTTCAAGTTCTGACATTCTACTCCAGTAAGAAGTCAGATAAAACTACACCCTTCACTGTGCTAAAATCTCGTAAGTCCAACAGTCCCCAACTAAAGGAACAGTGCACAGTAAAGGGATGATATCCCAGGATGGTGGCCCTGGACCACTCACCTGCAATGACTTGACGGCCTCTACCTTTCCCATCCTTGGCACCCTCAATGATACCTGGAAGATCCAGGAGCTGCAAGATTAAGGACAGGGTAAAGGCGAGAAGGGAAAAAGAAGTCATATATCTGAACCGATCAAAGAGAATGATTTATTTTTCAAGTATCCAAAGTATAAAAGATCCAAATCCGACCTTCCTTATAAGTTGAGTGTACATAACTTTTACTATTTTTTTTAAGATTTTATTTATTTGACAAACAGAGACACAGGGAGAAAAGGAGAACAAGCAGGGGGAGCGGGAGAGAGAGAAGCAGGCTTCCCGCTGAGCAGGGAGCCCGATGCAGGGCTCAATCCCAGGACTCTGGGATCATGACCCAAGCTGAAGGCAGATGCTTAACAACTGAGCCACCCAGGCGCCCCTTACTATGCATTTAAATGTCAGTTTTTTATATACTTTTTTAAATGCAAGTTTTTTTTAATATACTTTACCTAGTTTAAAATGCCTAACAGCCCTGAGATAAGGATATTAGCTGAGGTTCACAGAGGTTAAGTGATTTGCCCAAAATCACAATCCTAATAAATCAAGTAAGATTATGGCTCACATTTTGAGGGCCAAATCGATTATTCTACATTAAGATCTTCTAGGGGCGCCTGGGTGGCTCAGTCGGTTAAGTGTCCGATTCTTGATTTGGGCTCAGGTCATGATCTCAGGGTTGTGAGATCAAGCCCCACGCATGGAGCCTACTTAAAATTGCTTCTCCCCCTCTGCTCCCCACCACCTCTCTAAAATAAATAAGTAAATAAATAATATATATATAAGACACATGTTTATATAATATTAGAACATACATATTATCTTCTAATTTCCTTCTTTTCAGAAGGTTAGCCTCCACATCAATTCCTTATGGTAGATAATAGTTGAATCTTGATATTCACGTGATACATACTGAGATCTTTGCAAATCCTCCAAATTCCCCAATTCACAAAAATTTCTCCAGTCATTAACTAGGCGAGGACATAATAATCACCTGTAAAACCATCAAAAATGGAGATATCCAAGCCCCATCCTTACAAATTCTAATTTAGAAGGGCAAAGGAGGGTTCAGATATTGATCTGTACTTCAAAACGCTCCACGGGTGACTCTGATGTGTGTCCCCAATTGAAAATGACTGCTTAATTGCCCAGAAAATGCAGTAAAGGGAAAAACTTCACAGAAGTCATAGTATATGTACATAACAATGAGAACATAAAAACCAACTTTTGCACACAAATCAAATGCACATCTCAGCAAAATTACAAACTATTAGTTATACCTTAAAGAGTCCACTGAAAACAGTTAAGAGCATATATAAAATCTGAAAATATCAAGGGTCCTCTATATGGCCAATATTGAATTATCCACATGAACGGACCAGAACCAGAGTGGCAGCTTATCAAAACATCATTTAAAACCAGTCTTTGCTATAAGCCTATCTGACATTATAAAAATATACTTTACATTAAAAAAACCACAATGGGGGCACCTGGCTAGCTCAGTTGGAAGACTCTTGATCTCTGAGTCTTGATGAGCCCCACAGTGGGTGTAGAGATTACTTACAATGAATAATTTTAAAAATAACTAAATAAACCAAAATGAAGAAACTAATTCAGGAGGTGCTTAGACAGTTCAACTTTTCCTTTCAAGAGCCTACTCAAAGTTCCTCCCTATTCTTCACTAAATAAATGTTACATCATCTAAGACTAATACAACACACCAAACTGAGCTACCGTTTTATAATTTATGTTGAATACATCAGACCTGACTTGGAAACATTCGTTATATTGATTTACAAGGCTACATGGGAAATAATGAGCACACCAGATCTTGATTTCTAAACACCATTTTCCAATAAAAGAAACTACAGCTCCTTCAGAAGTGGTCGACTTCAGGCCTGGAGCAGGGAAAAATCTAAGATTAGCATGGAACATCACGTCATGCCAAAAAAATAAGAAAGTATTCATAAAAAGATGGGGGATTATGGAAAGTACACAGGAGCCAACCTGAAGGAGTTCCTAATTATAAAAGCTGGAACAAAACGAGTAACAAAGTAATGGTAGTACTGGATTATAACCCATAAAATAAAATAAATATCCACAAGCCCACGTTGATACATATTACTGAATAAATGAGAGAAGGAACAGCTCTTCCAAATAGCAGAATTCTAATTAACAACATTTAGTAAGAAAGAGAAAAATAAAGATTCGGCATTAGGCAAGAAGCAGAGTAATAACTGCTGCAGAGAGGATCCAGATGGATGCTAAAATGAGGGGGCAAGTTTGAGAGATAGGATTTGTATCTTCTCAAAATACCTCTCCCAAGATATTTAACTACAAAAAGAAATAATTTTTTAAAAAAGAAAGATAATAGCTTTACAGTAGAGAAATCCTGCAGATACCACCAAAGCGATGGGACGTCAACATCACAAATTAAGACTGTAACATCATGAATCCTGTAAGATGCACTGAGAAGGACACACCATCATTTCATCGTATTCAAGACAAAATACGTAATACCTCAGTCTGATTGTGAGAAAATACCTGACAAACCCAAACTAAGGGACATTCTACAAAATAACTAATCAATACTCTTTAAGTGTCAAGGTCTTAAAGGACAGGACTGAGAAACTATTACAGATGGCAGGAGAATAAAGAAGAATAACTAAATGCAACACAGGATGATCCCCGATAAAATCTTGGAAAAGGATGTTGGTGGAAAAATTGGTAAAAATTTGAGTAAGATCTGTAGTTTAGGAACTACTGCATCAATGTTAATCTATTCCTGATAATTTTTCTGTGATTATGTAGGATGTTCACATAAGGGGCAGCAACATGAATGATACAAGAGAACCTCAAAATAATTATGTTGAATGAAAGAAGCCACCCAAAAGAAAGTACATTTATATTTACACATGGTCTTATTTATGTAAAACTCGAAATGTAAACTTATCTGTACTGATAAAATGTAGATAAGTAATTGCTTGGAGATGAAGGGGACCAGGAGGGAAGGGGCATGCAGAAACTTTTGGGGATGGTATGTTCATGATCTTGATTGTGGTGATGTTTCCACCAGCATATAATTATGTCAAAACTTAGCAAACTGTATACTTTACCTGCAGTTTATTGTATGTGAATTATACCTCAATAAATATGTTTGAAAAAACAAAAAGTTCATCCATCAGTTGTTCCTAGAAATTAAGTCTAGAGTCTACTTCTTCAACTCTCCCAAAGATTCTACAATCTATTTCTAACACTTAGTAAATCCAAGTCTGCTAAAAATATATATATATTACTTCTGCTAAAAATATATATATATACACACACACATATATCAGCAAAAAGCTTTAATGTATATTGAGCTAGCTAATGTTCTCAAGAACTCAAAAAGGAAAATCCATCTGGATATTCTAAAACTCTTAAACCTAGAATATGGCTTTAAAAGACCATCTGAAAGAGAGAATATTACACTAAGAGAAAAGAGCACAGGCTTTCTAACTATCTCAACTGAAAACAAGGAAATTTATTGAAGCCCCTACAAAAGTAAAAAACCTAAATTTAACTTTTCTTAACAGGGAAATAATTTTAAGGTTACATCAAACATTTAAATGTGGCAACTAAATTTCAGACAGTATCACTGTGTTATGACTGTAGACATAGCAACTAAATTTCATTCAATAAAATAACCTATGCTTTACATATTTAAATTTCATATTACACCAAGAGATAAGAAAAGAACATACATATTTTTTTAAATCATGAAACTGTAGGATTTTAAGAATTGAACGTTAAACTAACTCAAACTCAAATGCCTTTAGAGGTTAAAGCAGTTAAATGTGCAAGTCAATTATTTATATAGGACAACAGGAATCCTAGGGACCCTAGAAAGTTAAAATAAGCTCCATAATTTTTAAAACTGAACATCCATTCTACAGGCTAATCTCTGCCTATGTGATAAGTGGTGGTTCAGTCACTACTTAAAACACCTCCAGACACAGTAATTTATTACCTCAAGAGGTACCATTCCATCTTCAGGCACCTTTACTGTTAAAACCATCATACTTCCTAACAAAAAAACCCAGAAATCTCCCTCCTTAAAATTCTTATTAAATGGTTCTAATTTTGTATACCTCTCCCTCCATGTCACAGATAATGAGTACTCTTCCACAAAACAGCTATTTAGAAAACATTCAAGCGGGGGGACACCTGGGTGGCTCAGTCATTAAGCATCTGCCTTCAGCTCAGGTCATGGTCCTGGGGTCCTGGGATAGAGCCCCACACTGAGCCCCACATTGGGCTCTCTGCTCAGCGGGAAGCCTGCTTCTCCCTCTCCGACTCCCCTTGTTTGTGTTCCCTCTCTCACTGTGTCTCTCTCTGTCAAATAAATAAATAAAATCTTTTTTAAAAAAATAATAAAATAAAAATAAATAAAAAAACATTCAAGGGTAGTCATTTTCATCCTGTTATGTACACCTTAACTTGGTTTCTAGAGAAAGTCAGGGGGCAGGAGGGAAGGAGAGTGCACAGGCAGAAAAGAAAGCATCATGCAAAAAAAGGGGGGGAAAAAACCTAACAGGTCAGGAGACACTGAAATGAATGCTTTGTGGGAAAGACAAGGAAAGAGAGGGTTAAATAGTTCTTTATTCTGATATACTCAAAAGCTCTGAAAGAGGTGTCAAGAACATCTCATCAGGGAAGAAGTTATTCTCTGAGCTGCCAAAGCTATGATTATCACCAAGACTCTAAAACCAGATGGCATCAAGCAGTGGTCCAGATATGCTCAAGCATCCTCATTCTTGTTATATACATTTGGACATGGAAACCCTGAAAGGTCCATGTCCCAACACAGTCTCTGCATGGGCAGGGAAAAAAGCCATTGAAAATACCACCAGGACACTGGTCCCTTCCTACTTCAGATTAATAAAGAAGCACAAATGCACATCACAACTGTGTAGCTCAGCAGGAGGGAAAACAAATGCTTTTACCAACAGTTTCCAAAAAACGAGCCAAGGTACTCTGGGGCACCACACAGAACTTAAGGGTACCATAGGCTATTCTAAATTTTCAAGAGAAACAACAATTCTTGATATATGTCAGACAATGAAGGAACTACTAGCTCCACAGAGCTCTCAATTTCAACATTACATCCTACTACATTGCTTTCAATTACGTCACATCCAAAACTTTGAGAAGTTAGACTTTTTCATCAGTTGCTATAATAAAAAAGCACCACACAAAAATCAACGTAAAAAAGGAAACAAATGTGGTTGTATCCAATCTGATTCCAAAGTTTGAGAAGTTATGTGGTACCCAACAGTGCACACATCCCACTGGTAAATAAGTAACTGTGGCGCTAAGGACGTAACTACTTAGTTGTTTGGACCTAACAAACGGAACCATTAGGTATTTCTTTTGGCCTGGGGCGTGATAAAAAAAATTACTGGGACAAGAAAAGTGTCAGGAAATAACTACTGAGACACTAAGGGTGCTGTGAGCCAAGAAAGCCTGGGAATCTCCAGCCTAGATTCAAATGTCACAGAATTCAGAATCTTGCCTTCTTAGCTGTGCGGCCAAAAAGAATATGACCCATTAAAGCTTACATTTACATGCACCTTCTTTCATACCCAAAGGGACTCTTCATTTGGTAGCCCTAAATCCGTCACCTATCTAAGAAAAACTTCTCAGGACACCAACTTCATTAGGCCTCACAGACAAGAATTATCTTCTAAAAAGGATCTCACCAAAAAACATAAAAATAAAAAATAAAAAGGATCTTACATTATTTCTTATTAAAAAGTTTCTGATGGTTCCTAGTTACATATAAGATAAAAATCAACTTCCTTAGCAGGCACACAAGGCCATTCATAATTCAGCCCCAACCTACTTTTCCAGATTCAGTTTCTACCACTCCTGCCCCATGCCTCAGCTTGCACCACAGCAAGCTATTTACCATTATGGCTGCCTGAAATTGCGCTTCACCTTCTCTGGCTGATGAAATTCTACCTGAACTTCAAGACCCACCTGCACTGTCATTTTCTACATGAAGCTTTTTTAGTCTTACCAGACCTTCCCCCAATATCCTCAGGTCAAAAAGTAGTCCCTTCTTTCTCTGTGTTTTCACAAACACAATCCCACTGTGTTATGTACTGTTCTATCTTCCTTGCTACACAGGAAGGGCCTAGTAGATCAAAGATCAGGTCTAGCATACAGAGAGCTTCTTAAATGAATGAAAGAATGGATTTCTTCCCATCTGTGGCCTACCGGCCTGACTCACCTGGATCTTGGCACCTTTGTATCTGATGACACCAGGCACAGTGGTCAGAGTAGTGAACTCATAGGCTGCCACCTCAGAATATACCCCTGCCAGGTTACTAAGCAGTGTTGACTTCCCCACTGATGGAAAACCCACAAACCCAATTCGAGCATCACCTGTCTTGGCCACATCAAAACCTAAAACATCAATAAATATCAAAAAGAAGAGGAAAGTTATCTCTTAAAGTGTTGAGATTCATGAAATTCCTTTCACATTCTGGTAGCCTATCTATCCAGGACATATTTCTCCAACTTCTCCAACTTTCTCTCCAGAACTTAAGCACACAAAATAACAATTAACATTGTTTATTTATTTTTAGATTTTATCTATTTATTTGAGACAGAGAGAGAGCACAAGCAGCGGGGAGGAGGAGAGGGAGAGGCAGACTCCACGCCGAGCAGGGAGCCGAAGGCAGATGCTTAACTGACTAAACCACCTAGGTGCCCCTAACGTTGTTTAATGGAGTATTTATTTAGAAACTTTATTCCTCTACCACTTACACTATTATTCACCTTTCTAGTACCCATAGTATTTAACACTCAAAGATTGTATAATAATCGATCCAAAAATGGATGGAGCACCTGGGTGGCTCAGTTAAGCTGCCAGCCAACTCTTGATTTTGGTTCAGGTCATGATCTCAGGGTTAAGAGATCAAGCCCAACGCTGAGCTCTGCGCTCAGCACAGTCTGCTTATCCTTCCCCCCTCCCCCGTCCCCATTTGTGTGTTTGTGTGTGTGTGTGTGCGCTCTCTTTCTCTCAAATAAATAAAATCATTTAAAAATGGGTTTCTTCATATGTGGAATATAAGAAACAAAAGCAAAAAGAGAAACAAAAAATGAGACTCTTAAACATAGAGAACAAACAGATGGTCACTAGAAGGAAGGTGGGGGGATGGGTGAAAAAGGTGAAGGGGATTAAGAGCCCATGTATTGTGATGAGCACTTGAGTATTGTTGAATCACTATATTGTACACCTGAAACTAATATGTTTGTTAATGTTACTAGAATTAAAAACAAATTTAAAGTAAAAAAAGTAAGTTTTTACATAAAATAAATAAAATAAAAATGGGTTTCTTTTTTGTCTTACAAACTCTAGGAACTGTGTGACTGACTGGATTTTCTTTTTTTTTTCCTTTTATGGCTGCAAACAACTTAAAAGCCAAATTCATGGCCCTCCTCTAGGAAGTATAGACTTTATGACTTTATTTTTGGTCCTAACCTTATCTCTCTTGGCTTCAAATTATTCTTCCTACCCTCACTTCCCTTTGCATCAATTTCCTTCCTTATTTTTACCTTGTTGATGTATGTATTTACATATTCCTGTAAGCCAATGAAAACCTATTTTGGATCAATATAGGATATACATAGGAGTGCCTGGCTGGCTCAGTTGGAAGAGGATGCAACTCTTGATCTCAAGATCTTGAGTTCGGGACACATGTTGGGTGTAGAGATTATTTTAAAAAATAAACAAAAAAAAGTACAGGATATACATAAAACTCTAGTTTATCACTTAGACAACATTCATTTGCCTTTGAAACCAGAATAAACACAACTCATGAATTAAGGATTAGAAAATACAAATCTACTATCATAGAAATTTTAAAATTACTTTTAAACCATATAGCTACATTATTTCGACAGAAATTACATAAAAAAAAAAAACAATATTGAAGAAAAACACAAACCTTCTCCTGGCCCACCACCACCACCACCTTTTGGGGTAATGAGCTCTCTACGAAGCTTAGCAAGGCGAGCCTTAAGCAGCCCTAGGTGGTGTGCTGTGGCCTTGTTCTTTTGAGTCCGAGCCATCTGTAAGAGAGGAATCACAGCCATAAATCAGAAGCAGTTCCTACAAGGTAAAATATCCAGAATGAACGCTCCCCCAACTGGGAATGATTTTCTTCTAGATCCTACCTGATGTCAGTATGTCCGTTTTAGTCAGACTTAAAAAAGAGTGAAAAGTCATTCTCTTTATTACCCAGCCCATTCCCCTCATTACAGAGCAAACAACTGAAGCCCAAAGAGAAGAGACATGACAACTGTCACTGCAATTAGCACCCACAGATCAGACTAAAACTCAGCTGCGGAGTCCTTTCCTACTGCTTGAACCTGGTATGCACCATCTGATATAAGGTCACCACTTTCCGGATTTTAAAGAGCTCTGAGCACTTCAGACGACAGAATCACACAGTAATTCAGGTGGAATCAACAGCTACTGCAGATCTTATCCCAGATCCATTCCTGGGAGCAATGCTCTGGGAAACGCGGTCTTCAAAGTAGAGATTGGGGAGAGGAGGATGGGTTTTGGGAGATGATGAAAGATACTGAAGTGCGTGAGCGGATCAGGGCTGGAGCAGTGGGACAGAGAGGGCTGTGTTGCTCACAGAAAAGGAAGACTGAGAGAGGATCGATGTTCGGACAGGAGCCGAACACGGAACGGGGTACCGACCAAGGAGCAGGGGTGTGGAATGCGGGCCCCGGCTGAGGGGAGTCGAAGGGCTCCAGGAGAGGCTGAGGGGAGTCGGGGAACGCAGGACCGAGTAGAGGGGAGTCGGGGGGACCCGGGGCGGGACTGAGCGGAGTCGGGGGACTCGGGGCCGGGCTGAGGGGAGTTGGAGAACGCTGGGCCGGTCCTGAGGCGTTAAAGGGAGTATAGGCAAGAGCAATGCTACCTAAAAAGGAACACTCCGAGGGAGAGTGAAGCGCCAGCTGTGCCTATTACCTCGGCTTCGATCTCCGCAATCTTGGCTAAGGTGCTGCTCATGGTAGCGAGTCACCGGGCGTTGGGGGTGAGAGCGTAGTGGCCTCCGCAGGGTACTATCCCTCACACAACCGCGGGAATACCTGCCAAGGCCACCAGGCGCTACTGCAACGCGCAAGCGCGCTACTTCCTACTTCTCGCGAGAGAGTTCCGCCCGAGGCTCACCGCGAGATGTACAGCTTGGAGTGGTCTCCTCCCCCTCAACCAACCCCGCCCCGTCCCGCGAGCCAGCGCGGTGTCATAGAGCCCGCGGGAGTGGGGGCCAGAGAGGCCGCCCGGGTCTGTGCCTCCCCGAGCGCGCGGAGGGTCGCGCGCCGCTCGGCCCCGCCTCGCCGGACTTGCGCCCACGCAGTGTTCCGCGCCCGCCGTCGGGCGCATGGTGTGTGAGGAGTGTGTTCTCGTTACTGCCGCCTAGGCTCGCCGCCCTCCGACCCAGGGCGTGAGCGAAAAGCGCACTCAAGCCATCTACTCCTCTTCCTCGCCAGCAGCGACGGGCCCTGAGGTCCCCTTTTCACAGCCAGGAAGAAACCCCGGCCGACTCCTCGGCCTCCTGGATTGAATAGAGACTAATCTTCCTTCAGAAGGCCTCTCTGGCCCACTTGAAAAAAAATGCCCCCTTTCAATCACTCAAAACTATATTTAGGTGTCTTTTGTTTATCCCCAGCCCTGAGTACAGTGCGTTGCACTTGGTGAGCCTGCAGTGGATGAGTGAGTGATTGGATAATTGCCAGAGAATCAGTGCTCGCAACATAGCTTGTAATACTGAAAAATTTGAAGCTATGTTAAGGCCCATCGGTAGGGAAATGGATAAATAATGGTACCTTTATGCTGTGAAATACTATTGCAACCATTAAAACGATCTGGGGTGGTCTGACGAATAATGTCCAGGACATACTGTTTAAAAAAGAATAAACTGCACTTATGTTGTGATCCCATTTACTTTACTTTTAAATGAGTTGTTTATATAGGTGTACTTGTATGAAAGTGCATTGTTTAAAGGTCTGAATAAAAGCATACAGCCTCAAGCTCTTAATGGGATGCAAGGAAAGAGGGAGAAAGACTTTCCACTTGTTATTCTACGTATCTGTGTCTTTTGAATTTTTTTTAAAAGATGAATGTTATCCGTGTATTACGTGTGTAATAATAAAATTAAAAATTTCAAAAGACTCCTCTTCCCCCAAGTGTCTTGTGAAGAGGAAGCCAGGACATCCAGGAGCTATGTGCTGGTTTTGAAAGCTGCTTCCTGTGGGATCAATGAATTCTTGTTGATAGATTGATTGACCCACCGGGAGTCCGCAGGCTAGGCTTAACCCACACGGCTGGCCTCCACTCAGCCCTGGGAGGGAAGATTATTTATTTAAATTTGTAAGTATGAGCAATTCCAACTTGCCAGAAACAGAAAAGGAGGTTGTATCAGGCATAAGGGAGGGAATGGGGAAAAGAAAGCTTTTACAGAAGGTCCCCAAAGGACCCAGGAGTTTCATTCTTTTCTTTAACCTCGGCCTTTTCATAAATAAATTAAGGGATGATGAGGTAATTAGATCCTGTAGCATCAGTAATGGAGGAGGAAGAAGAGGAGAGAAAGTCTAGCTGGAATGGGATATGATGATAGATCAATCTTAAAAGACAGATAAAATCAAATCAGCAGGCCTTTCCTAACTCGAAGTACTTAAGGAATTAATTGGCTGACAGTATCAAGGGCATCACTTCTCCATGAGTAGATTCTCCTTAGCAAATCTGTTACAGGAGGCCTGCAGTTAAAAACTTCATTGCTCAAGGACACCCTAGGACCCACCTCGGGGGCCCTAAGCTGTGCCAAAGGGTAATATCTCCCCCAGGGTTCTCTGGGTGACCGTTTTATTCATCCCAGTCAGAATATTTACTGAGCTCTGACTGCTACCTGGCACTGTACCAGAGCTGGGAACACAGCAGAGTCAATCAGACACTGTCTCTGCACTTAAGAAGTATCTAGGTTAGGAGGCCAAGGCCAGGCCTTGAAGCTCAGCTCCTAAGAGCCATAGCTAGCCCAGGTCTGCTTTGTGCTAACTGCAACAGAGAACCTGCTTTGCCATACGGCACTGTATTTCTTTAAAAAAAAATTTTTTTTTTTCTTTAATGAAACAGAAGACAAATAAGCTTCATCTCTTGCCAGGACACTCCAACCATTCTGAAATAATTGCACTTCTTCGACTGCGCAGGTGTTCTCTGGCACTTGTTTTTTCTGCTCAGTATCCTGTTCACCCACCCTTTTCTTCTTCCACCACCCATGCCTGGCTAACTCACCCTCAAACTTATAGTCTTCTGAGACTTTTAGTCCTTGAGAAACATCCTAGGTCATTCGCTAGGTTCTCCAGTCACAGGTTCTCACTCCCATCAGAGCGCAGTCACTCTGCTTGTTTGTCTGATTCCCCACTAACCCATGACCTCAGGAGAGAGAAGCAGTATATATCTCCAGCACCAGTATGGAGGCAGCTATACCAAGCTCTTGAAACATATTTATTAAACTAATGGGAATAAAAACAAAGAGACAGGGGGAAAAATGTTAAGAAGCAGAAGAGGTATTTAAATGTTTTTTTTTCCCCAAATGAGCACTTACACCTTATTACAGACACCACGGTAATTAAGAGCTAAACACCTCGTTCTCATTCACAGAATGAGAAGTAACAGGGTAACACATGAAAAATCCATGTTACCACATTTTTAAGCCAAGCTGCTAAACAGATCAAAGTTCCCAGGATACTGTAGCAGTTGAGAGTAGGAAGCCCTGGATAAAGGATAGTTATTCATATCATTAGTAAGTGATAAATGTTTTGCTTTTAGAAGGGGATTTCTGGAGAATGTGCTCATTTAGGGTATGATGAAAATAATTCTTATCTACAAACTTTTTGTTTCTTAGATGCAAACGATAAAAGTACAAAAAAGTCTTCACTAAATCAAAGTCTGCTTTTTTTTTTCCAAGTGGGTGATTCCTTGACCCATATAATACATTCTGGGTCATTTAAGTTCATTCAGTATGTATTATGTGCCAGGGACTGTGCTAGGCAGTGCGGATACAAAGACAGGATACAGTTTTTTTCTTTCTAGGAAGAGTAGAGAGGAGAGGTGAAGGTATGTGAATACCCAAACCTCAGTAATACAAGGCCCAGTAAAGGAGGTGTCAGAAGAGATGTAAACAAGAAATCTTCTTGGGGGCATCTGGGTGGCTCAATCGGTTAAGCATCTGTCTTCGGCTCAGGTTATGATCCCAGGGTCCTGGGATTGAGTCCTGCATCAGGCTCCCTGCTCAGCAAGGAGACTGCTTCTCCCTCTACCCCTCACCCCTGCTTGTGATCTCTCTCTCTCTCTCTCTCAGATAAAATCTTAAAAAAAAAAGAAAACCAAACGACAGAAAGAAATCTTGTGGGGCTCAGAGGAAGAAGCACCCACATCTGGTTTGGATCAGAAAAGGGCTCTGAAAGAGAGGAGCCTGGGAAGATAGAAATGGAGGTGGTAGAAAGGAAACATTTCAGGTAGATGAACAAGGGCAGGGCCAAGGGAGGCACGACACACATCTGCGTTCTCTGTAAATGCCACTGGGCTGGGTCAGAGTGTATATGCTGACTTCCCAAAACAAAAAATTATTATTATTATTATTTTTTTTTTTAGAGAGAGAGAGTGGCATGTCTAGGAGGGAGAGGGAGAGAGAGAATCTTAAGCAGGCTCCTCACTCAGCGTGAAGCCTGACGTGGGGCTCGATCTCACAACCTTGAGGTCGTGACCTGATCTGAAATCAAGAGCCATTTGCTTAACTGACTGAGCCACCCAGGTGCCCCAGAAAATTATTCTTGAACATCAGCACACAACTGGCTCACCTGAGATTGTCAATATGGTCATATAGGCAGTCTTTTTTTTTTTTTTAAGTAAAAAGCAAAATACTACTTTGCCAAAAAAAAATTCACTTTCCTTCCATAGCCGCCTTCTGAGAAAGTTGTAAAAATGTCAAAAAAGTTGTTTGTTCTTAAGGATGCTCAAAACAGAAGAAATGAACTAAAGATAAAAACCCTGGACTATAAAAAACAAACAAAAAAACTGGACTAGAAATTTTTTTTAAAGATTTTATTTATTTACTTGACAGAGAAAGACACAGAGGGAACCCAAGCAGGGGGAGTGGGAGAGGGAGAAGCAGGCCTTCCGTGGAGCTGGGAACCTGATGCGGGGCTCGATCCCAGGACCCTGGGACCATGACCTGAGCCAAAGGCAGATGCTTAATGACTGAACCACCCAGGCTCCCCTGGACTAGAAATGTTAATCTAGTGTAGCAAAATGGAGACACTGAGAGTGGGAAAAAATAGACAAATAAATGTACCCTAAAGTCTTAGTCATTATTTAATTGTGATATGTTATTAAAGAAATACACATTGATTAGCAATGGGAAGGTAACCATGGTAGAATTGAAAAGCATAATAGAGCTTCTAAAATAACAGGAAGGGGGAGCCTGGCCACCCAGGCACCCCTTAAGATTTTATTTTTAAGTAATCTCTACACCCAACATGGGGCTTGAACTTACAACCCTGAGATCAAGAGTCACATGCTTTACCAACTGAGCCAGTCAGCCACCCCTAGCTGGATTTTAAATATATATATATATATATATATATATATATATATATATATATATAATATATATATATCTAAATATAGAGATGATAGATAAATAGAGAGAGAGAGAGAGAGAACCCACGTAAACAATGTGACAAGGAAAGGTTAAAAATAAACGGGAATGCCTGGCTGGCTCAGTCAGTAGACCATGTGATTCTTGATCTCAAGGTTGTAAGTTCAAGCCCCATGTTGGGTGTAGAAATTACTTTAAAAAACTGAATGAATGAGGGCGCCTGCCTGGCTCAGATGGTTAAGCGTCTGCCTTCGGCTCAGGTCATGATCCCGGGGTCCTGGGATCGAGTCCCACATCGGGCTCCCTGCTCCTTGGAGCCTGCTTCTCCCTCTGCTTCTCTCTCTCTCTCTCCCTGTCTCTCATGAATAAATAAATAAAATCTTAAAAAAAAAAAAACTGAATGAATGAAAATAGATATATATGTGGTCAAATATATGCCAGATAAATGCAAACAAAAAGCAAACAGCATTATTCATAATAGGTAAAACGTGGAAATAAGTCAAATGTGTATCAACTGATGAATGGATAAACTGTAGTATATCCATGAATGGATTATTCAGCAATGAAAAAGGAATGAAGTTCTGATGCATGCTATAATATGTATTAACCTTAGGGGCGCCTGGGTGGCTCAGTTGGTTAAGCGACTGCCTTCGGCTCAGGTCATGATCCCAGATTCCTGGGATCGAGTCCCACATCGGTCTCCCAGCTCAGCGGGGAGACTGCTTCTCCCTCTGACCCTCTCCCCTCTCATGCTGTTTCTCTCTCTCTCTCTCTTTTTCTCTCAAATAAATAAATAAATAAAATCTTTTAAAAAATTAAAAAATATGATTAACCTTAAAAACATGTTGAATGAAAAAAGCCAACCACACATCATATATTATATGATTCCACTTGTATGAAATGTTCAGAAGAGGCAAATCTATACAGACAGAAAGTAGACTAGGGGCTGCATAGGACTTTGGTGGATGAGGGCTGGGGGGAATGATAGCTAAGGGGTATGAGGGTTCTTTTTCAGGTGATGACAATGTTATAAAATTGAGATGATACCTGCACAAACTTGTGAATATACTAAAAGCCATTGTAGTAAAAAAATGCAAGAATATTTTAAAAATCTTTCAAATACTCCAAATAGTAGAGATTACCTAGGCTGCTTTCTCTGAACATAATCTAGTAAAACTAAATATCAGCAACAAAGACAGGAGGAAAGTGTAAACACTTGGAAATTAAGAAATATTTCCTTAAATAGGTAAAACAAAAAGTGAAATTTCAAATCATCTATAATATTATGAATAAAACACTTCATACCAGGAATGCCTGGGTAGTTTAAGCATCTGACTCTTGGTTTCAGCTTGGGTCATGATCTCAGAGCTGTGGGATCAAACCCCATGTAGAGCCCCACATAGGGCTCCAGGCTCCGCGTGGAGTCTGCTTGTCCCCTTTCCCTCTTCTCCTTCCCCTGCTCTCCCTCTCTCTTTCTCAAATAAATAAATAAATAAAATCTTAAAAATGAAACAAAACAAAACAACAACAAAACACTTCATACCAAACATAGGAATGCTGCTAAAGCTGTATTCAGAGGAAATTGTATAGTCTTAAATGTTTTTATTATTTAAAAAAGATGAATGAATTAAATATTCAAAATTTAAAGTAGTATAAGAGCCATGTAAACCAAAATAAAATAAAAAGAAAATTCAAAAAATTAAAATCTAAAATTGACAAAATAACAATTTGTCAAAAATATTTTAAAGGATCTGAGGGGCATCTGTGTGGCTCAGTTGGTTAAGCATCGGCTTTCAGGTCAGGTCATGATCCCAGGGTCCTGGAATCAAGTCCCACGTTGGGCTCCTTGCTCAGCGGGTAGCCTGCTTTTCCTTCTCCCTCTGCCTTTCCCCCTGCTTGTGCTCACATGCTCTCTCTCTCTCTGTCAAATAAATAAATAAATAAAATCTTTAAAAAATATATTTTAGGGGTGCCTGGTTGGCTCAGTCATTAGGCGTCTGCCTTTGCCTCAGGTCATGATCCCATGGTCCTAGGATGGAGCCCCGCATCAGGCTCCCTGCTCCACGGAAGGCCTGCTTCTCCCTCTCCCACTCCCCCTGCTTGTGTTCCTTTTCTTGCTGTGTCTCTCTCTGTCAAATAAATAAATAAAATCTTTAAAATATATATATATATATTTTAAAGGATTTGAAAGGACCAATAAAATAGAAGAGAAAAACATCTTGGCAAGCCTGAATAAAGGGTAAAGTATAGAAAAAAATAATAATAAACAGTAATCATGAATAAAAAAAGGAAATATAGGGGTGCGTGGGTGGCTCAGTTGTTAAGCGTCTGCCTTCGGCTCAGGTCATGATCCCAGGGTCCTGGGATTGAGCCCCACATCGGGGCTCTCCCACTCCCCCTGCTTGTGTTTCCACTCTCGCTGTGTCTGTCTCTGTCAAATAAATAAATAAAATCTTTAAAAAAAAAAAGGAAATATAACCACCAATAATAGCAATTAAAAGAGGTTATTATATGTAACTTTCTGCCAAATAATTAGAAAATCAAGAGGAAATAACGTCCTGGCCAAAAAGAAAAACCCACCTATAATTCCTCTAAGAAGAGAAAGAAGGCCTAAGTAAACAAACTATGAAAGAGCCGGAAAAGATAAATATCAATCAGCTTAGAATGCACCAGGTACAGATGGTTTTACAACTTAGATGTCTTCAATTTTAAAGAACAAGAGGAGGGGCGCCTGGGTGGCTCAGTCAAGCATCTGTCTTTGGCTCAGGTCATGATCCCAGAGTCCTGGGATCAAGCCCCACATCAGGCTCTCTGCTCAGCTGGAAGCCTGTTTCTCCCTCTCCCACTCCCCCTGCTTATGTTCCCTCTCTCTCTGTGTCTCTCTCTATCAAATAAATAAAATCTTAAAAAAAAAAGAAAGAAAGAACAAGAGGAAACTTGGGGGTGATAGGTATGTTCATTATTTCATTTCTTCATTGTGATGATGGTTCCATGGGCAGACACATAAATCAAAACTCATTAATTGTACACGTTAAATATGTACAATGTATTGTACATCAATGATACCTCTAAAAAGATGTTTATGGAAAGAGAAAGTAGGTCTTCCTATTCCAGTGATGATGAGCTAAACCTCTAATCCTAAACAACTATAAAACAGGAGATGATTGTTTTCAGGCATTGGAAAACAGGCAGTATACACTATGATTCTTGAGAAAAGAGCAATATACTAGATGAGCCCCATGTTTGTCCTGGCTTTCTGTCTGGGGACAGTTTCCCAATTACAGTGAATCCCAAGCAAAGAAGTGGTCTTCCTGAGCTTAAGATGCAGAAATCAGTATTTGGGACTGCTGAAGCAGCAGGAATTTGCATGTCAGGGTACAGAAAAGCAGGGAATAACACAACAGGAGGTGGGAGGAGGCAGACGTCTACACAGGAATTCTTGAGTCTTTGGCCAAAGAAGGCTGGGCTGTGGGTTGTGTACGTACAGAGTAAGACTCTGTGAGTCTTAGCAGAGAACAACTGCTCACTCAGGGCTGAGAACTGATCAGAGATACCAGAGTTTGCTCAATGTTAGAACATGTTAGAGTTCAAGCCCAGCCAGAGTAGACATGCTGAACATTTTGGGCATTAAGTTGAGACCCCAAAACGCCATGCTATAGGAGTAAGGACTACATCCTAGAGTAAGGACCGTGCCCCAGAACCAAAGATAAAACCAAGAACCGTCCCAAACAAAACTAAAACCAAACCTGATAGGTATGAGAAACTCCACCAGTAATTTAACCACTTATCAGAACAAAACTCAAAACCCTTGAAAAGAATGCAATAAAATCCAGACTCCCTAGAACGTGTCATTCATGTCTACCACACAATAAAAAGTTATTACATATGTGAAGATGAAGGAAAATGAGATAAACAATCTAGAGAAAGTCAATGGAAAAAGATCCCAAAGGACCTTGATGTTGGAATTAGAAAAGGATTTAACACAACTATAATAAACATGTTCAACAATTTTTTTTAAGATTTTATTTATCTTAAATAAAATCTTAAAAAAAAGATTTTATTTATTTATTTGACAGAGAGAGACACAGCGAGAGAGGGAACACAAGCAGGGGGAGTGGAGAAGGAGAAGCAGGCTTCCCGCCCGATGCGGGGCTCGATCCCAGGGCCCTGAGATCATGACCCCAGCCCAAGGCAGACGCTTAACAACTGAGCCACCCAGGCACCCATGTTCAACGATTTAAAGGAAAAAAATTAACATAATGAGGGAACCACTCAGTAGAGAAATGGAAAATTTTTAAAAATGAGATGTAAAGAACAGGTAAATACATATCTGAATTGAAAAATTCACTGTGGGGGCGCCTGGGTGGCTCAGTTGGTTAAGCGACTGCCTTCGGCTCAGGTCATGATCCTGGAGTCCCGGGATCGAGTCCCACATCGGGCTCCCTGCTCAGCGGGGAGTCTGCTTCTCCCTCTGACCCTCTTCCCTCTCGTGCTCTCTATCTCTCATTCTCTCTCTCTCAAATAAATAAAATCTTTTTAAAAAAATGAAAAATTCACTGTGAAGTTAACAAAAGATGAAGAGCTGTGAATTGTGCAAGACTGTTGAATCACAGATCTGTACCTCTGAAACAAATAATGCAAAACATGTTAAGAAAAAAAAAAGAAGATAGCAGGAGGGGCAGAATGAAGGGGGGAAATCGGAGGGGGAGACGAACCATGAGAGACGATGGACTCTGAAAAACAAACTGAGGGTTCTAGAGGGGAGGGGGGTGGGGGGATGGGTTAGCCTGGTGATGGGTATTAAAGAGGGCACGTTCTGCATGGAGCACTGGGTGTTATGCACAAACAATGAATCATGGAACACTACATCAAAAACTAATGATGTAATGTATGGTGATTAACATAACGATAAAAAATTTGGAAAAAAAAGACGAAGAAGTGCAAAGCTTCAATAAGCTTGAAGGATCAATAAAAATTATCTAAATTGAAAAACAAAGGGAAAAACGTTGAGAAAAAAATGAAGAGAATCTTAGTGTCCCATAGGACAATATCAAACTGTAACCTATCTGTAATAAGAGCCCAAAAGTAAAGGAGAAATAAAGGGGTAGAAAAACCATGTGAAGAAGTAAGGGTCCAAATTTCCCAAATTTAACAGAAAACATCACCCTACAGATCCAAGAAGCCAAGCAAACCTCAATTAAGATAAATACAAACAAACACACTCTCAGGAACATAATATTCAAAGCACTGAAACTACAAATAAAGAGAAAATCTAAGCAGTATCCAGAGGGGTAAAGACACATTTACATACAGATAGAAAATAAATATGACAATTCACTTCTCATTAAAAACAAATGCCAGAAGATACTGGAGTAAGGTCTTTAAAGTGCTCAAATAGGGGAGCACCTGGCTTGCTCAGCCAGGAGAGCATGCAACTCTTGATCTTGGGGTTGTGAGTTCGAGCCCCACAGTGGGTAGAGAGATTACTTAAAAATAACATCTTTAAAAAAATAGATAAAAATTAATGCTGAAATAAGTGTCAATCCAGAATTCTATCCAGTAAAAATATCCCTCAAAAGTGAGAGTGAAATCAAGATGTGTTCAGATAAACAAAAGTTAAAGAGAGTCCATTGCCAGACACAAGAAATGCTAAAGGAAATCCTCCGGGCTGAATGGAAATGATACCAGATAAAACTCAGATCTGCAGTAAGGAATGAAGATCCCTGGAAATGAGAAATATGTAGATAAATATTTTAAAAATTATCTTCTCAATTATAGGTTAACTATATTTCTGGAAATATAGTTATATATTTCCGGAAATATATATAAATATATATTTATTGCCAAATATATATATATTTCCAAAAATATATTTCTGGAAAATTTGTCATTTATGTTTCCTTTTTTTTTTTATTTTACGTAGGCTCCACACCCAACATGGGGCTTGAACTCAGGACCCAGAGATCAGGAGTCGCAGCCTCTACCAAGGGAACCAAACAGGCGCCCTCTTTTTTTTTTTTTTTAATTAATAGTAATCTCTATACCCAACGTGGGGTTCGAACTCACAACCCCAAGATCAAGAGTCGTTTGCTCTACCGACTGAACCAACGAGGTGCTTTCTTATTTTCTTTAAAAGACAACTGTTTAAAACAAAAACAGTACTATTGTATTGCAAGGTTTGTATATACACATGAAATATAAGACTAATGGGACAAAAGATAATATTGGTAGTGTCAATGGAATTACAGTTGACCCTTGAGCAACACAGATTTGAATGGAGCAGGTCCACTTATACATGGAATTTTTTCAATAAATACAATACAATACTGTGAAAATGTATTTCCTCTTTCTTACACTTTCCTTTTTCTTTTTTTTTCCAAGTTTTATTTAAAGATTTCTTTTTAACTTGAGAGAGAGAGAGAGAATGAGAGAGAGAGCACATGAGAGGGGGGAGGGTCAGAGGGAGAAGCAGACTCCCCGCTGAGCAGGGAGCCCGATGTGGGACTCAATTCCGGGACTCCAGGATCATGACCTGAGCTGAAGGCAGCTGCTTAACCAACTGAACCAGCCAGGTGCCCCCAAGTTTTATTTAAATTCCAGTTAGTTAACATACCATTTAATATTAGTTTCAGGCATAAAATTTAGTGTCTTATAATTTTCTTTCTTTTTTTTAAGATTTCATTTATTTATTTGACAGAGAGACAGCGAGAGAGGGAACACAAGTAGAGGGAGGGGCAGAGGGAGAGGGAGAAGGAGGCTCCCCACTGAGCCAGGACCCTGGGATCATGACCTGAGCCAAAGGCAGACGCTTAATGACTGAGCCAACCAGGCCCCCCCTTACAATTTTCTTAATGACATTTTCTTCTCTCTAGCTTACTTTATTGTAAGAATACAGTATATTATATATATATACAACATACAAAATATGTGTTAATCAGCTGTTTATATTATTGGTAAGTCTTCTGATCAAGAATAGGCTAATAGTTAAGTTTTTGGAGAGTCAAAAATCATGCATGGATTTTTGACCGCGCACAGGGTCAGCATCCCTAACCCTTGTGTTGTTCAAGGGTCAATTGTACATTGTTGTAAGAGTCTCACATTTCACATAAAATGGTACAATATTAAATCTTTTAAAAATGATCACAATTTAAAGTATAAGAAGAAACTGTAGGAAAACATTTATAAAATGGGGTGAGAGAAACCTTCTAAAATAAGGCAAACCCAGGGCCTTTAAGGAAATGACTGGCAAATTTAACTACAAAAAATATGTATTTTTGGACTGCAGAAAACACCAAAACAAAGTAAAAAATAAATGACCATTTGGTAAAAAAAAATTTGCAACACATAAGAAAGACAAGAGTTTACAATTCCTACTATACAAAAAACCCTCTAAAAATTGTTGTGAAAAAAAATTAAAACAATCCAACGTAGAAGTGAGCAAAGGATATGAGCAGGCGATTCCAAGAATAGGAAACTCAAATGGTCAATAAACACGAAAAACTGCTTACTCCATCTACTGACCAGGGAAATTCCAATTAAGGAAACAACGAGAGAGCATTTTGCTGCCATCGTATCAATAAAAACACAGAAATGACATCCAGGGGCACCTGGCTGACTCAGTTGGTGGAGCATGCAACTCTTGATCTCAGGGTTATGAGTTTAAGCCCACCATTGGGTGCAGAGATTACTTAAAAATATAAAATCTTTAAAAAAAGAGAAAGAAATGACATCCATTGTTAATAAGAATGAGAAAAAAGGGCACCCTCATTCCTTGCTACTAGAAAGGTGAATTGTTACAATCCTTTTGGGAAATAAAATGATAATGTTTACTAAAATATAAAACATACATGCACTTTGACCCACCATTCCCACTTTGGGGAATCTATCCTATAATTCCTGAATAAGCACAGGAATGTTTATGGCTGTATTATTTGTAGTTACAAAAAAAAAAAAAAGGAAAAAGCCTTAAACAATCCAATGTCCATCAGTAGGGGAACAGTAGAACCTACTATGTATATGAACTCTGGGTATGTTACATAGCGACTAAAAAAGAATGAGTAAGGTCTTTATTATTTTCCTAGGAGGTATATACATGGTATACAGTATATAAAATCAATTTATAGAGTAATATGTACAGTTTACTTAATTTTTGTAAAAATAAAACAAAAAACCTCACATCAAATCCTATAGATACAAGTTTCCAATGGCCAAAGCTGGAACCAATTGAGCAACAAGATAAATAATAGAAGTATTGGATCATAACCCAAACTATAAGTAAAAAGTATCCACAAGTCCATAGTGATAAATGATTGAATAAATATATCCATGGGGGAGAAGAGACAAATCTGAATAGAATTCCAGATGATTTATACAGACACTCCATCAACAAGGAAAATGAACATAAATCCCCAGTACTTAGGTGTGGGCTCTACATGGTGACTCTTCTGTATGAGGGTGGGGGTGGTGGGAGTACCTTGGCAGAGAACCCTGACAAACACTGTGTTAGCCAGGGGATCGAGGTCAATATCGTCAGTGGTTAGTCATGTAGATAATATGTGCCCTTGATAGGTTGTGATGAAAATGGCACTTTACCTCTGAGGTCTTCCTCCCCCAAACCAATAACCCCAGTCTGATTATGAGAGAAACATCAGACAGATCCCAACAGAGGGATATTCTACAAAATACCTGACAAATACTCCCCCAAAACTGTCAAGGTTATCAAAAATATGGAAAGTCTGAGAAACTGTCACAGCAAAGAGGAGCCTAAGGAGACTTGACGATGTAACATGGTATCCTGGATGGGATCTAGGATATTAGGTAAAAAACAAGGAAATCTTAGGGGCACCTGGGTGGCTCAGTCGTTAAGTGTCTGCCTTCGGCTCAGGTCATGATCCCAGGGTCCTGGGATCGAGCCCCGCATCGGGCTCCCTGCTCTGCGGGAGGCCTGCTTCTCCCTCTCCCACTCCCCCTGCTTGTGTTCCCTCTCTCGCTGTGTCTCTCTCTGTCAAATAAATAAAATCTTTAAAAAACAAAAAACAAAAGCAAGGAAATCTTAAATAAATTATGGACCTTTGCTAATGTATCAATATTGCTCATTAATTGTAATAAAGGTAACATCCTAATGTAAGATGTTAATAATAGGGGAAACTGGGTGTGTAGTATATGGGAACTCTCTATACTATCTCCTCAGATTTTCTGTAAATCTAAAACAGTCCCAGCCAATAAACTCATGAAAACATGCTCAATATCACCAGGGAAATGCAAATCAAAACCACAATGAGATATCACCTCACCTCTGTCAGAATGACTAAAATCAAATACACAAGAAAAAACGAGTGTTGTCAAGGATGTAGAGAAAAAGGAACCCTCGTGCACTGTTGGTGGGAATGCAAACTGGTGCAGCCAATGTGGAAAACAGTATGGATATTCCTCAAAAAGTGAAAAATAGAATTACTGGGCGCCTGGGTGGCTCTGTCCATTGAGCGTTGGACTCTTGATTTCAGCTCAGGTCATGGTCTCAGGGTCGTGGGATCAAGCCCCATGTTGGGCTCCACACTCAGCGGGGAGTCTGCTTGAGATTCTCTCCCTCTTGCTCTCCCTCTGCCCCTCCCCCCACCCTCTCTCTCTCTCTCTCTCTCTCTCTCTCAAATAAATAAATAAATATTTTTTAAAAAATAGAATTACCATATGATCCAGTAATTCCACTACTTAGTATTTACCCAAAGAAAACTAAAACACTAGATTAAAAAGATATATGCACCCCTAAATGTATTGCAGCATTATTTTTAAAAGATTTTATTTATTTATTTGCCAGAGAGAGGGAGAGCACAAGCAGGGAGAGCTGCAGGCAGAGGGAGAAGCAGGCTCCCTGCTGAGCAAGGAGCCAATGCGGGACTCGATCCCAGGACCCTGGGATCATGACCTGAGCCAAAGGCAGATGCTTAATCGACTGAGCCACCCAGGCATCCCATCAGCAGCGTTATTTTTTTAATATTTTATTTATTTATTTGACGGAGAGAGAGCACACAAGCAGGCAGAGTGGCAGGCAGAGGGAGAGGGAGAAGCGCTCCCCACTGAGGCAGAGAGCCCAATGTGGGGCTCAATCCCAGGACCCTGGGATCATGACCTGAGCTGAAGGCAGAGGTTTACCCAACCGAGCCACCTAGGAGTCCCTATTGCAGCATTATTTACAATTATTTACAATAGCCAAGATACGGAAGCAACCCAAGTGTCCATTCCATTCATAGATGAATGGATGAAGAAGATGTGGTATGTGTAATGGAATATTAGCCATAAAAAAAAGAATGAGATCTTGCCATTTGCAACAACATGGATGGACCTAGAGGGTATAATGCTAAGGGAAATAAGTCAATCAGCAAAAGAGAAATACCATATGATTTTGCTCATATGTGGAATTTAAGAAACAAAACAAAGAAAAAAGAGATAGAAGAAAACAGATTTTTTTAATTTTTTTTAAAGATTTTATTTATTTATTTGAGAGAGAGAGAATGAGAGATAGAGAGCACGAGAGGGAAGAGGGTCAGAGGGAGAAGCAGACTCCCTGCTGAGCAGGGAGCCCGACGCCCGACTCGATCCCGGGACTCCAGGATCATATGACCTGAGCAGAAGGCAGTCGCTTAACCAACTGAGCCACCCAGGCGCCCAGAAAACAGATTTTTAAACACAGAGAGCAAATTTGTGGATACCAGAGGGGAGATGCTGGGGGAGGGGTGAAGTAGATAGAGTATTGAGTACACTTACCCTGATAAGCACTGAGTAAGGTATAGACTTTTTGAATCATTGTATTGTACACCTGAAACTAATATAACACTATATGTTAATTATACTTCAATTTAAAGAAATAAAAATAAATAGGAGCACCTGGGGCTCAGTTGGTAGAGCATGCGACTCTATCTCAAGGTCATGAGTTCAAGCCCCACATGGGGTGTAGAGCTCACTTTAAAAAAAAAGAAATGAAAAAAAATAAAGGGGTCCTAAAAATTAAAGTCTATTTTTCAAAAATCCTGTATGTACACAAGTAGTTATATTTATCCATAGATATGTGTATGAGTGTTGAGAAAGAGGTAGATCCTGGTCACATCAAGGGAGTGGAAATGGAGGCAGGTGGGAAGAGATTATTAAGATTTGTTTCACTTGTTTTTTGTTTGCTTGTTTTTAAGATGTATTTGTTTATTTTAGAGAGAGAGCGCATGTGTGCAGCAGAGGGGCAAAGGGAGGGGGAAAAAAGAGAGGCTTAGACTCCCTGCTGAGCATGGAGCCCAAGGCTAGACTTGATCTCACAACCCTGAGATCATAATCTGGGCAGAAAACAGGAGTTGGACGCTTAACCGACTGAGCCACCCAGGTGCCCCAGATTTGTTTCACTTGTTAAAACAAGTACGTACAGTAGTGCTTCTGAAATTTAGAAATATATATTTTAAAATAGTAATACAAATACCAATGGAGTATAAAGTGTATACACCTTAAGAAGTCAGTTAAAATGAGAGGGATTTTGTCTCAATGCCTCTATGGATACCCCTATGTTGCCCTTCTGTGCCAAGTGTGTAAATCACATGATCGTCACCCTGACCATTCTCTTTGCAAATTTATCTCGGTAGGAACAGAACACTTCACTGAACCTACAGTCAGGAAATGAAAGGCATCCCTGATAAAGGTGGGATTCTTCAGTTCTTTGTTTGCTTTTAAAATTTTTGTTTATTTGTACGTGTTAAAATTATGCTTACATTATGGCTGGCTCAGTCGGTAGAGTATGCGACTCTCGATCTCGGGGCTGTGATTTCAAGCCCCCATGTTGGATGTAGAGATTACTTAAAAATAAAAAATCTTTTAAAAAATAATAAAATTAAATTAAAAAATAAAAATGTCTCCTTGTAGACAGTTTGCAACAAACGACACATAGAAGGAAAACAATATAAAACACCTACAACCCCACCATCCACTATCATTGTTTTTGTATGTTTCCTTACAAACCTTCTTTCAATGTACGTGTATTTGTTTATATTTAATTATATAAATATAAAATATATATAAATATATATAATATATAAAAATTATAATTTTTTCTTATTACAAAAGTAATAAATATTCAGTACAGAAACTTTAGAAAACAGAGATACACAAAAAGAAGAAAATGAAGATCTCATGTAGCCTACAGACCTTTTTCTCTGCATTTAATTTTTCTCTACACCAAACTGGAGATCATTTGGGGTTTTTTTTTTGAACTTTTATTTTTAGTTGAAGTATAGTTTACATACAATATTATATTCGTTTCAGATATACAACACAGTAATTCGATGATTCCATACCTTATGAAGTGTAATTACCATCTGTTGCCAAAGTTATTCCACTATTATTGACTATATTCCCTATGCTGTACTTTTCTTCCCCATGACTTATTTATTTTATAATTGGAAGTTTGTACCTCTTAACCCCCTTTACCTATTCCACCCATCCTCTCACTGCCTTCCCTCTGGCAACCACCAGGGGATCATTCTTCATAACCAATTTTGTACCCCTATTTCTTTGACCTCAGTATTACAACATGAACACTTTTTCTCTTTGTTAACAATTTTTGGTTCATTAGAAACCCTGTGGGGAAATACTTCTGGAGTTCAAGTCTCATTTAAGCAGTGCGATAACCAGAAACCAACCCAACATACTACCTGGCCTGGTAGAGTTTACACTCTGGTAGGGGAGGCAGAAAAACACCAAACACCCAAATCAATGTATAATCACATGGAGAACATGTTCTGAAGGAAATAAAGAGGGCATAGTGATAAAAACCATATTGGGGGTAAGATTTGTCTGGATAGTCCGGGGAAGCTTTTGTAAGGTCATGACTTTTAAGCAGAGACCTGAAACCAAGAGGAGGAAGGGGTAGGTTTTGGAGCTAGCAGGGGGATAATCTTCTAGGTGTATCTGGAAGCCGATGAAGTAAAGATATTTAATCCAAGTTCCTGCCAAAAGCAGCAGCATCTCTGGAACCAGAACACGACTCCTAACTCCCCACCCAAAGCTCTCTGCCTTTGCCTGTGGCCCATGTGGTGCATGGGCTCCACTGTGCTGAGGAGGGGATAGCCAAGTCTGGCATCATGCGTGTGCAACCCAGGCAGTCCCACGGGGATCCTCATCTAGAAGGGCCTTGAGCTTGAAATGTAATGCCCTACTGTCACCGTCTTGAAATTCTTAACAATTTTATCTTTGAAATGGCATTTTGTAAGTGAAGTCCCATGGGACTGTCGTTTGTTGCAAACTGTCTACAAGGAGGTGAGGACAATATGCATGCACTTATATATAACTATGTATACTTGTATATCAAGGATGGTCATAGCATTCTTGATGCCCCATGAGCACAGAATTCCAGTGGACCCCCCACAGCTTGGGAGTTCAGCGAGACTCAAAGCAAGTACAAGGTAGATGGGGTACTCACAGTCTGGGTAAGTGGGGTCACAGCCCTGGGAGGACATGCCCTCCATTTGAATCAGAACTTGTTTGAACACAGAAAGAAGTCACTAATGTTCTTAGAAACACAAATGACTGGGGTGCCTGGGTGGCTCAGTTGGTTAAGCGTCTGCCTTCGGCTCGGGTCATGACCCTAGGGTCCTGGGATCGAGTCCCGTATCGGGCTCTCTGCTCGGTGGGGAGCCTGCTTCTCCCTCTCCTCCCCTGCTTGGGCTCTCTCTTGCTATCTGTGTCTCTGTCTCTCAAATAAATAAATGAAATCTTAAAAAATTTTCTCATATTTTTTGCATTTGAAACTGGCATTGCACAGTATAAACACGAACAAAAAAATTCACGCTAATAACGCAACCTTTTTTTTTTCTTTTCTGAGAAGGACATGAATAGCAAATAAATAGCACATAAGAAATGACAAGAGGCGGAAGACCACAGAAGAAAGGAAAAAGCTGTACGTGTTACTACTTTTAACAGCACTTTTCTCTGCTTTTTGTACAAGGGGACCCACATTTTCATTTTGCATGGGATCCCACAAATTATATAGCCAGCCCTGGGGGCAGCCAAGACCCAAGAAATCCTAGGATCTCTGCCTTTGAGTGAGGCACTCAAGGTAAAAACAAACAAACAAACAAACAAAAGAGCTGAGACAGCCGCACCATTTACCTGGCTTGAGTACAAGATGAGATTAGCCGCAATGTGTGCCTAGGCATGTTAAACGCTGAGATGTAGGGAGCATCTCTCTGCTTGCTACATGGGATGCTGCCTGATTCATGAGAAAACAACAAAAAAGCTGATATGCAACTTTTTTTTTAACTCTGCCTTTGTCTATTTTCCTCTGAGTTTTTAAAATGTGTTTTGAAAATCTCAACAGAAACACTCACTCTCTGTAGTTAATTCAGACAATATCTGATGAAGTAATATGTGAAAATGTCCTTTTGCTGCTCACTGGAATTCCCACTCCTCCCAGAAGAATCGGCAGCTAATCTGTGGTTCTGTTCTCTTTTCCAGAGAGGGGGTGACTGAGGCTCAGAGAGAGGACGTGAGCCATCCACAGTGACCCAGCTGGTACATGGAAGAGTCAGGACTTAGATCCAGAGAGGTCTACATCCCGAATTGTGTGTGTCCCCCTCATGCTTTCAGCCAAACCATTAATACCGCAGCAAGCCAATGCAGACACTGGAGAGCATCACGAGTGTGTCTGGCCTAGATTCTACTCCATAATGACAGGCCTCCGAGGCTGCTTGGGAAGTCCCAACCGGATATTAATTTCACCACTGTCAATGGCTTTCATGATATTTTTGTTTTAAAAAATGATGATTCGGAGTATGGAGATCAAGTACATTATTAGTTCCTGTGATCTTGACTCTCAGATGAATTCATGCAATTTAGTGCCTCCTAATGCAGTCAGATGGAAGTTCCAAAGCAGCTGTGTCGGAAATAACAGATTTCTAAAGGAGCTTGACTGATATAAACACTGTAATGGGGGCAGGGGGACAGATCTACTGAGCAGAGATGATCTTTGATCGTCTTTGGATGGTCAGGGCCTGGCACAGCGCCTAGCTCAAGGTAGGTGCTCAATATGTTGGCCAAATTGAATTAGTTGCGATGCACAAAGATTTCTAATCCTGGTGCCTTTGAAATGAAAAGACACCCTAGTTTTTCTGGGGCTTCAAGAGAAGATAATGAAGCGAACGCCTCATTTATGAAGATGCTTTCAAGCTTAGCAGCACAACATGATGTAATTGCATCGGGAAAAACCATCATCTTGTGAGGTATCTAACCAGTTCATAACAATCCACTTTTTCTGAGAACTGCCCTCTCCCCATGTGAGGGCCAAGGCAGCCATTTGGTAGGGCAAGACCCCTCCCCTTTCTCCTAGCCACAGACTGACACCAGGGTGGATGAGGGATCTGAGTTGGACCCATCCAATTCTCTGTCCAAGGGATTCAGCATTGGGCTCAGCAGTTCTAGTCAGTTCCTAGTGTGGCTGGGATGAGGAACATAACAAAATCTTGAAAAACTTTGAGAAACCAATCTCTAGAAGGCAAGGATGCTCACGGGAAAGAAGAAACGAGAACCAGCTCCTGGCAGCTTTGTTTGTACCATCCTGCCTTTGACGCTAGCTGACTGGATCCACATGGCAACAGATCCAAGTCTGACCAGTTAGTCTTTCCCCTAGGAATTTGGTGAGAGGTCCAGTCTCTCTGCGTGCTAGAACTACGGTCTCTCTGTGTGCGACACTGGGGAGCCGGGGGGCAGACATGTTCTCTTCCCCAAAGAAACCAGAGAAGCAGAGAAATGGGTCTACAGCCTGAGAAAAGCATGTTGGAGATAAATGATGGAGAGAAAGGACTACCTCAGTCCCCAGAGTGCTCTCGTCCCTCTTTCTGGACCTTCTGGAATTCCTGTTTTGTTCTAGGAAACACCCTGGTGTCTTTCAAATAAAGTCCTTTTTTATTTACCGTGTTTGAGTTGACTTTGTTACTTGCACCCAAAGGAGCTCCAATTGATTCTCAGGACTCCTGACTCCTTCCCCTGTCTCGTTCCAGGCCTCTGAACGAGAGGGTTCAGTAAGATGTCACAGTGCCCTTCCAGTAAATTCCTATTCTGTTCACTTAAGCTAGTTTAAGTAGATCCTTGCTGTTTGCTTCCACAAGTGCTTTGACTAAAACAACACATTTGTATCAATGTAGGTATCAACACATGCCCATGTTTGTGGAAGTCGACTTTGGACAAAACTCCCCTGGCCCTATTACAAGATGTCGTTTCATGTCTGTTTTCACTGGCTTCTCTGCCCCTTGCACAATCTTTAGATGCCACATGTGCACAGCTAGGGGGATGCAGGAAGTGACTGGAGGGTTTTCCTTAAGAAAGCAAAAGAACAGGACTTAAGAGGATCTGGGTTTCAGTCATGGCTCTGCATCTTAGCTTTAGGCTTTGGGCAAACCCTAGGTCCCCTTCTAATCTTAGTCTGTGCATTTGTAAAATGGGAATAACAGTCCTCACCTTACTCATCACCGGAGTTGTTGGGTGATCACAGAGTATAAGGGATTCAATGGTGTAAAGAAGTTATTTTATAATGATGACAAAGTGAACATAGAAAATTCTGAAAATAAAGAATAACATGAAAAGGGAAGTAGAGGGGCGCCTGGGTGGCTCAATCAGTTAAGCGTCTGCCTTCGGCTCAGGTCATGATCCCAGGGTCCTGGGATGGAGTCCTGTGTGGGGCTCCCTGCTCCGCGGGGAATCTGCTTTCCCCTCTGCCCCTGCCCATCCCACTCGTACTCTCTCTCTCTCTCTCAAATAAATAAAATCTTTTTTTAAAAATTTTTTATTGTTATGTTAATCACCATATATTACATCATTAGTTTTTGGTGCAGTGTTCCATGATTCATTGTTTGTTCATAACACCCAGTGCTCCATGCAGAACGTGCCCTCCTCAATACCCATCACCAGGCTAACCCATCCCCCCACCCTCCTCCCCTCTAGAACCCTCAGTTTGTTTTTCAGAGTCCATCATCTCTCATGGTTCGTCTCCCCCTCTGACATACTCCCCTTTTCTTCCTCTCCTGTTATCTTCTTCTTTTTCTTTTTTCTTAAAATATGTTGCGTTATTTGTTTCAGAAGTACAGATCTGTGATTCAACAGTCTTGCACAATTCACAGCGCTCACCGTAGCACAAACCCTCCCCAATGTCTATCACCCAGCCACCCCATCCCTCCCACCCCCAACCACTCCAGTAACACTCAGTTTGTTTCCTGAGATTAAGAATTCCTCATACCAGTGAGGTCATGTGATACATGTCTTTCTCTGATTCAAATAAATAAAATCTTAAAAAAAAAAAAAAAAGAGAGGAAGGGGTAGCCTACTCTTTCAACTCAGCAACAATCTGTAAATATTTTCCACAATTCTTCCGCTTCATTTTTAACGGCTGCATAGGATTTCCTCCCACAGCTGAATCTTATTTTCACAATGTCCCCCCTTCACTGCAAGGCCCCATCCTGGACACTGAGGCGGCTTAATGGTGGGAGAAGTCCAAGCTACTGGGATAGAGGATAGAGATCAAGAAGGATTTCACCACATTTGAATTTTGAGTGTGTTTTTGAATATATTACCTATTCAAATGAATAGATGGATGAATGTCTTCAGAGAGGAGTTGAAATCTGAGCCAACTGTTGAAAAACAAGAAGGATTTTTTTTAGAAGCGAAAAATGGAGGGAAAGGGGGAATTTCTGTAGGAATTCAAGCAAGGCAAAGGTGTAAAGGTGAGAAACAGAAGTGGACATGGGACAGATTTATTTATCTTGAAAAAGGGCTAACATCAGGAGCTGGTGAGTGACAAAGCCAGGATTTGAACCCAGGCCTGTCTGACTCCTCTAAGTGCTCACTAGTAACCACTATCCCTTTGCAGAACACTCTGGGTCTGTGAAATGATGGCATTGAATTAGATGATACCTAAGGCTCAGTCAAGGCTTACTTCCTGTGAATCCAAATTCTGACTTACAATTTGTCTGCTACCCTGGGTCTAATGGATTAGATGAATCCTCCAAAGCTGGGAGACTCTGCCGGAGTTTCTAGGAATTTCTAAGAAAGATCTGAGTTTGTGAGAGGCTACCAGGGACTTATCTGAAGGCCCAAGCCCCATCTCAGAGTGCTTCTATGATGGGAGGTACAGCCTGCAGGCTCAAAGCACTTGACCTTGCTGCCCAAGGTCACGTAGTACACACTATTGTCAGAGAAAGGTCCACCCGCAAATCCTGGGAGCAAATTCCAGGCACACAAAATGGCAAACTGTGAGTCAGAGGACTCTGAGAAGAGCCATCCCAGGGATGATAAATTGGGGCCAGAGGCCCACTCTAGCCCAGAGGCCTGTTTCATTTGGCCAGCACAATGTTTATTGAAAAGCTTGAGGGGGCGCCTGGGTGGCTCAGTCGTTAAGTGTCTGTCTTCGGCTCAGGTCATGATCCCAGGGTCCTGGGATGGAGCCCTGCATCGGGCTCCCTGCTCTGCGGGAAGCCTGCTTCTCCCTCTCCCACTCCCCCCGCTTGTGTTCCCTCTCTCTGTCAAGTGAATAAATAAAATCTAAAAAAAAAAAAAAAAAAAAAGAAGGAAAGAAAGAAAGGAAAGAAAAGCTTGGACTAGTTACCAAATATTTAAAAACAAGAGATTTTCAGATTTCTAGATTTTCATGAAAAACAGGAAGACCTCAAAACAGTGGGTCCACATTCCCACGGTTGGCTAGACTCTGGCTGCTCCTTTCTGTGGTACCTTCCTCAGCCCTGGAGTCCCCAGTGGGCCTACAAATCACCAGGTTACCTTGGGGCCTGGAGGAATGTGAGTTTGACCACCATGTTTTACAAGATGAGGAAACTGAATCCTAGAGAGAAGAAGGGACTTAGCTGGGGTCACAAAGACTGGAGACTCCAGCTAGTTCCCAGGGTACGATTCCTGGTGCTGTGTTTCTTTTGGAGAACAAGTCATGGACCAGAAAACGAGGACTCCTCAGGCTTTAGGTGAAGGTCGAAAGCCTACTGTATGCCAGGGGCCTCACAGAGAATAGAATAACATTTCCTGTTGTAACCCACCACCCCAACCCCTCCACCTCCTCACCCCTACCCCAGGCAGGTTTGGGAATCACCTGGCATTGGAATATGCTCATTCTTACTCAGAATGGTCTAGAAAAGAAATATTCTAGGCCTTTCTCCTTTACCATTCAGAATGTGTCAGTGGCATCCCGTAGGAAACTTGCCCTGCTCCCCCAGACTTGGTTTTATCACCCCTGAGATGAGTTTTAATTCTGGGCTTCCCTCATCAAAGCATGTAACACTGAATCACAAACAATAACAACAAAATGGCTACCATTTACTTACGCATCTACAACGTGCATAACAATATTCTCGCTAATTTCCCATAAGAACCCCCTAGGTTTGGGGAAGTAAAGTAAATTTACCCCAAATCCCACAGCTGGAAGTGGGTTCAGACCTCTGTCTGACAAGAAACTGATGCTCTTCCTATTTTTTGTCCCTCAGTTGCCAGAAATGGAGTTTCAGAACCAAGTGAGACCCGAAGTCCTGAAGATGTGGGTTATTCCACCACCTTGGCTTTCCAGGTTCTCCAGGTGCATCTTGAAATGTCAGGTCTGCACAGATGGGGGCTGGGGAGTCACCCCAGGAAGGAACCTCAAAGAGCTTGGTGATGGTTTTGTAAATGTGAACCATGAATCACAAACTTCTGCTTGTAACCCCACCTATCCTTGCCCCAGCGTGGGATTGAGGTGGATGACCATTAACCAATTTGGATTGACACCCCAAATTCCTGAGCCAGAGTCTATCCCAGGGACCATTCTGCTTTCTCACAGTGTGGTTGCACTGACACAAAGCGCTCAGAAGGAGCCACTGGTTGGATCACACAGCACCCCAAATCTTCAGCTAAAAGCTTAACTCAGTCCAAGCACCATTACCTTTGTTCATGCAAATGGCCCCCTGTTGGACATTTAAATGGTTTCCGGTTTTCATTAATAGAAACAGTGCTCCAGCGAACACTCTTGAACCCACATCGTGAAGCACAGTTGTGCTTATTTCATCAGATTCCTACAAGTGAAATTGCTGGGTCAAAAGGTAAGTGTATTTCTTAGGCTTTTAAAATGTCTCCAGACCACTTTCCAGAAAGTTGCCCCAGTGTACCCTCCCAGCAGTGTGATATGAAAACACTGGGTCCTTCCTTCTAGGCCATCGCCAGCCAGAGTGGCAGGTCGCAAAATATTTGATAACTTGATAGCCAAAAATGATTTTTTGTGTGGTCATTCAACAGATATTTATGAGAGCCATGCACTGCGCTGAACAATGGAGATGCTATTGGGTCAACATAGTGGGAGACCCTGCCTTTGGAGACTGTCTAGTGGGAGAGAACACAACTTAGGGGGTAATTCTTGGGGAAGCTCAGGGCACTGTTGGAAACGTAATAGGACTTAACTAGGAGGGTGTCTGGGGCAGCCTCTTTGAGGAAGCGGCATTTAAGCAGAGACCAATTAGTCCGTTGGAAATAGTACTTAGCTTTCGTAGGCCATTTGTATTTCCTCTTTTGTGAGTCACCTACTGGTGTCCTTTGCACATTTTTTTTCCTTTAGGGCATTCTTTTTTTTTTCCTTTTTAAAAGGATTTTATTTATTTATTTGACAGAGAGAGAGCATAAGCAGGGGGAGCAGGAGAGGGAGAAGCAGGCTCCCCACTGAGCAGGGAGCCTGATGAGGGGCTCGATCCCAGGACCCTGGGATCGTGACCTGAGCCGAAGGAAGACGCTTAACGGACTGAGCCACCCAGGCCCTCCATTTTTTTTTTTTTTTTTTTTTTAAGATTTTATCTATTTGTCAGAGAGAGAGAGAGAAAGAGCACACACAAGCAGGGGGAGCGGCAGGCAGAGGGAGCGCGGGCTCCCCACTGAGCAAGGAGCTCGATATGGGACTCGATCCCAGGACCCTGGGATCATGACCTGAGCCAAAGGCAGCTGCTTAATCAACTGAGCCACCCAGGTATCCCAATTTTTTTTTAAGACTTTATTTATTTATTTGAGAGAGAGAGAGAGACAGAGAGAGTGCCCACACACAAGTGGGGGGAGGGGAAGAGGGCAAGGAGAAGCGGACTCTCCCTTGAGCAGGCGTCCCTAAGGGCATTCTTTTTTTTTAAGAAATTTTAAATTGAGGTAAAATGCACATATAAAGGTCACCATTGTAACCATTTTAAAGTGTGCAATTCAGGATGCCTGGGTGGCTCAGTCCGTTAAGCGTTTGCCTTTGGCTCAGGTCATGATCCTGGGGTCCTGGGATCGAGCCCGGCATCAGGCTCCTTACTTAGCAGGGAGCCTGCTTCCCCAGCTCCCTCCGCTGGCACTCCCCCTGCTTGTGTGTGCTCTCTGACAAATAAATAAATAAAAACTTTTTTTTTTTAAGATTTTATTTATTTGACAGAGAGAGAGAGACAGCAAGAGAGGGAACACGAGCAGGGGGAAGTGGGAGAGGGAGAAGCAGGCTTCCGGCCGAGCAGAGAGCCCGATGCGGGGCTCAATCCCAGGACCCTGGGATCATGACCAGAGCCAAAGGCAGACGCCCAACGACTGAGCCACCCAGGCACCCCTAAATAAATAAAATCTTAAAAAAATAATAAAGCGTACAATTCAGTGACATTTAAGTTCATTCACAATTTTCAAAATTAATTTATTTTGAAAAATGCCTAAAAAGCAGTAAAACAAATATCTTGATTTTTTTTTTAATCCACCTTTAAGAACTCCATTGACCTTTAGGATATGAACTCTTTCTCTGTCATCTGTAGTCCATTTTCTTCAGTTGGCCATTTGTCTTTCGTGTGTTTGTGTGTGCGTGTGTGTGAGTTAAGGTCCTGCTGGTGACAAAGAGGCAGGAAATACTGTTGATGATAAACCATGGCCCACAAGAGCACTGTCACCCCCGAAGACCACAGCACAGAGGGCCCTAGATAACCCTGGTGGGGGCAGGAGCAGGAGCTTCTGAGCCTGTGCCTCTTGCAGGGTCTTTGGTGAGGCTCAAAGAGAACAGGAAGAACAGAACAGGCAGATGATTTGCACACTCCTTCCAGTCACAAAGGAAATCCAATTGTCAAGAGAAAGAAAAGAGGCCCAGGTTCAGTGGAAAGAGCCTGGCTGTTGGAGTTAGGGAGGCCTGCACTCAATTTGGACCCCACCCCTCACTGGTGCAGGCTTGGAGGAACCACCTTACTTCCCAGTTACCTCTAAAAAGGGGGCAATCAGCCTACCCTCAGAGGGAGGCTGGCAGGACTAAATACACTGGCACAGGTCACCCAGAGCTACACCCAGAGCTACACTGTCAGCAAGAGGCAGAACTGGAATTTGAACTCCCATCTGTTTGGCTCCTGCTTGAGGTACTGTGATTGTACCATGAATAATCTTGTCGCTATTGTCATTAGACAGCCAGACACAGGGGCACCTGGGCGGCTCAGTTGGTTAAGAGTCCGACTCTTGATTTTGGCTCAGGTCGTGATCTCGGGGTCATGGCATCGAGCCCCTCATTGGGCTCTGTGCTCAGCGCAGAGTCTGCTTGTCTCTCTCCCTATGTTCCTCCTCCTCTCTCTCTAAAAAAAAAAAAAGAGAGAGAGAGATCGCACCAGACACAGCCCAGCATTGAAGAGAGTCCTCAAAGGAGGTGGGTTAGCTTCACATGCCTTCTAAGCAAGTCCAATAAAGGCAAGTTGAGGGGATGGGTGCCTGACTGGCCCAGTTGGAGAAGTGTGGGACTCTTGATGTCAGGGTTGTGAGTCTGAGTCCCACCTTGGGTGTGGAGAGATTACTAAAATTTGAGAACCTTAAAAAAATAAAGGTGAGTGTGGTGGTTTCTTGTTATCCTGTGGAAACGACAGTGCCTCTCTCCTATGCTTAACTCTATCACTTCCTCCTGTTGTTGGGTCCCTGGCTCATGGCCAATCATTCAACAAAGCCTGGCAGCAGGGTACATGGTCCCAGAAGCAAACCAAGGTCCAGGGGCCACTCTGTCTCATGCATGCTTTCGGCCATTCCTTTCCCTTCCTTACCTGGCCCGTCCTGTTTCTTCATCCATAAAATGAGAATCCCAGGGTAGGCACCTCATGAGGGTGTTTTGAGAATTACAGAGGGTCAACTCAGTAATGCACTCAGAACCATGGCACGATGAATGTTCTCTGCTTATTATCAACACCCTGTCCCTGTCCTCAGGGAACTTCAAAACCTGTTGGGAAGAAAATACATTATTATGAGACAAGATTATAAAGCAATATATAATATAGGACCCAATTATATTTAAAAAAAGAAAACCCAAATATTATACATATGTAGAAAGAGGAAAAGACCAGAAGGAAATGTTGACAGTGCTTAACTGTTGGTGGTAAAATTACAGAAGATCTTTATTTTTCTTTGTGTTTTCATGTCTTTTCTACATTTTTCTGCAATGCACATATCATTTGCAATCAGAAAAAAAAAAATCTCTGTGAGAGCTGAGAGGAGTGAGCTATCACTTGGATCTGAGCTTGTGAGGAGGATGCCCCAGGGGAAGTGGGATTTGAGCCAGGCTTGAAAAGAGGCGAGAATTTGAAGAACTGGGGAGGGGAGCTGGAAAAAAAACCCTTTTTTATTTCTTTTTGTTTTGTCTGTTTCCTCCTCTAGGCTGTGGGCTCCCGGGGGCACCATCCATGGTCTAGCTTGTTCACTGCTGTATCCCTAGCATCTAAAACAAAGAACCCCCAAACCTGGTGCTTAGTAGGTGCTCAATAAATACAGATCTGGTGAGTGAATAACCTTGACAGCTCCGCTTAGCCTGGGAGACAAGGATGCTCTCAGTTCCCTGTCCAGCTGGTGCACTGCCAAAACCGAGGTGCGTGGTTTCCATGGCAACAGAAGAGGGGCCTCGGCCAGCAGCAGGAGGCAGATGCAGGGATTGTGAGCTCTGCATCTTTTCAAGGTGCAGCCTGGAAATTGGGAACATGGCGGTGGGCTCTTTCAACAAATGTTGAGGAAAGGGAAGGAGCTTCATAAATAGGGTTAACTCAGTTCATCACTGTACAGGTCTGTCAAATATACCAATGAATAGTACTTTGGGTCTTTGAAGGAGGGTGGGAGGCTCTTAGTGGGCGGAAGGCTAGGGACCCAGGAAAGATTTGTTCTAGTCTGGACCCTGCTGTGTGACCTTGGAAAGGTTACTTAACCTCTCTGAGCCTCGTGTTCATTTAGAAAATAGGAGGTTTGACCAACTTTAGAATTAGTTATAAAAAGATGTGTGTGGTAAGAATGTAAAATGCTACAACAGTTGTGAAACAGTTTCATTTCTCAAAAAGTTAAACAGAGAATTATCATATGATGCAGCACTTCTATTGGTAGGTAAATATCCAAGAGAATTGAAAACAGGTACTAAAACAAATACTTGTACACGAATATTCATAGCAATACTATTCACAATAGCCAAAAGATCATCAGTGGATGAATGGATAAAGATGGTATATCCATACAATGGAATTAAGCTATTATAAGTTATGAAGTACTGATTTGCGCTATGACGTGGATGAACCTCAAAAAACATGCTAAGTGAAAGAAGCCCAACTCAAAAGATCAGATATTGTATGATTCTATTTGTATTAAATATTTACAACAGGCAAATCCATAGAGACCTAATGCAGCTTGGTGGTTGACAGGGGCTGGAAGTGGGGAGGGACTGCCTAATGGACACAGAATTTTCTTAGGGAGTAACGAAAATATTTTGGAACTTGATAGAGGTATCGTTGTACAACATTGTGAATGTAGTATGTGCTACTGAATTACACACCTTAAAATGGTTGATTTTTGTTAGGTGAATTTCACCTCAATTACAAAAGAAAAAAAAAGTGTCCTGCAAGCACACCTTGTAGCCTGAAGTTACAGAATGGAATCTTGGGACCCTAAGAGAGGAACAAAACTGAAGGATGAGTTAGAGATGAATTTGAGAGATCATCACAGCAGCCCTGCCCCCACCCCAATTATACTGCCAAGGTGACATGCAGCTGGGGCCAGAACTGAGATCTAGATCTGTCTCTGGCCACTTCTCCACGGTGGGATCCCAGGTCACTCACTGAAGCTCCCTGAGTCTCAGGCTTCCTATCTGCAGAATGGGGCTGATGCATCTTCTGTTATCCTCACTGCACTGTGGATGAGGGTCCTGAGAGCACTCTGTGAATCCATCTTCATTGGGTGAACCCTCTGGGATGAAGGCAATCATTGGACTGTCTTCCAAGCACCGTACAATGAGAGCCAGTTCCTGGTTCAGGAGGTACTCGTATGGAAAGAGCACACTCTTAACTGGTTAACTGGTTGGATTTGTGTGGCCCTGGGCGAGTCACTCATCTTCCTGTTTCTTCAGCGGTAGAACGTATTTACATCTACCTTAGAGAGAGGATGTGTGTACACCGTAAGCCCTCAAAAATCAGATCCCTTTCCTCTTTCTTTATGGTTCTTGAACACAAATATTGCCGGTTCCTGGGATCTGCCCAAGAATCTCTGAGCTGTGGCTCAGAGAGGATAAGGCAACTAGCCCGAAGTCACACAACTAATTTGGGCTTAGAACATAGATCGCCTGCCTCCAGATAAAGGGAACTTGCCCCAAGCCTCTAACGTATTCTCTCCAACAGGCGTTTGGCACCTACTACGCCCTAAAAAGGGCGGAGGTGTGTAAGGAGAGAGACCCAGCACAGAATTAAATGCTGTGTAGACATGACCTTCGAATCCTCATCACTCCGTGAGACAGGTGCTGCTGTCCCGGGTGTATATATTAGGAACGGACTGTTTAACAGAGGCTTCATTGCAGCCAAGTGACACCAGAACACACAACCAGAAAGCTGAGGTCTCGAATTCGAACTCCGGTCCAGCCACGGCTCCTCGCCTGGAAGCCCCCCACTGCGCGCATGGCTCCATGCAGTCCAGGCGCGCGGCTGTGGGAATCCCGAGCGGAGCTGGAAGCCGGGACCGTTCATTTGCATGCTAATACCCAGAATGCTTTTCCCCGCACACAGCTTCTCTTAATGGAAGCGCTCAGTTTGGAACCGTGGAAAGTTTGGAACACATACTTTGCTCCCTCTTTGCAACTGTGGGAACTTCCTTCCCGCACACGCGGTGCCTGCAGCCCCGGGCTCCAAGTGGCGGCCGCCTGCGCTTCCCCGGCAGGCCAACCTCGGTACCTAACCCGCGCGCGGCAGCATCCCCAGGCCTGCCGGGGACAAAGCGCCCTGGCCTGCCGGCGGGGCCCGTGACTTAAGCGCTCGGCGACTCTCTGGGCTGCGGGCACTGGGGATGCTCCCGGCCCCAGGAGGCTTTACGGCGTTCCCCGGACCCGCCAGTATCCCCGGTTCCCTGGGGGTTGCTGGGGTGCGCGGAGACCCCCGTTCCTGTCCATCGCCCTTGCCTCTGTGCTGTCGCCTCCCTGAGCTAGTGACTTCCCGCTCCCCGGGGCACAAAGCTCAGCGTGTGGTGGTCTGAGAAAAAGGCTGGACGATGGCCTTATCTCCCCAGCTCTCCCAGGCACGCAGCCCGTTCGGTTCGGTCAGTGAGCCAGGGTGCAGAAGCAGCTCCGGAGGTTCGGCCTGCCCCCAGCCAGGACCCCGGGCCCTCGCTGGGGTTGCGAGCGGGGAGGCGGTCGCAGGCGACTTCTGGGGATTTCGCGCACCAAAGTGGGGCTCCGAAGGGTAACCGACGCCCGCTCGACTTACGGGTGCACACCACAGGCTGGGGGGCCCAGGTCTGCACCCCTCGGTCCCTCACCCCTCCCTCCCGTCCGCTCGCCGCCACTCTCGGCGGGGAGGGAGGGACAGTAGGAGCTGGTTTGCTGGCTTGGCGCTTCGTTTGCATTGGTCCGGGGGGGCTGAGACTGTAGCCCCCGGCCCCGCGGGCGGGGTGGGGAGGCGGGGGCCGGACGGGGGCTCAGTCTGCGCCAGCATTGGCGGAGCTGGGGAATGGGGAGGGGGGGCAGGAAGCGGGGGGAGCGGAGCTGCGGGGGGGGGTGTATAAATAGGGAAGGGGGGACGTGCATCCTCGGCTGGGTGAGGGGGGGGCGCTCGGCACAAAGAAAGTGGAAAGTTTGCAGCGCCGGGCGGCCCGGACCAGGGATCCGGGTGCGCACGTGCAGGGCCGGGGGCGCCGGGGGCCCCCCACGCCGAGCTCGCCGTTTCTTTTTTTTTTTCCCTGCAAGCGAGAGGGGGGGTGTTGTTGGTATCGCCCCCTCCTTCTCCTCCCCCCAGGGGTGAAAGTGCAAGAGGAAGTGCAGCCGCTGCCATCTTTCCTCCGCTCCGAACACACGGAGGCCGGGGCCGCAGCGCCGCCGCTCCGCCGCCGCCTTCGCCCGGCCCGGGGAAGGGCCCACCCTGCCGCCGCCACCGCCCGCTCGCTCCAGCGTTCGCCGTCGCCACCGCCCGCCAGGCTCCGGGACCAGGCCCGCGCTGCCGCCCCCGTGCGCGCCCCGCCGCCGCCGCCTTCGCCTTTTGTTTCCTCCGCTCCGGCGCCCCCGCCCCGGCTCGCGCTTTGCAGGGGACGCAGCGCGCGCCCCCAGCGGGCCCGGGAAAAGCCGCGGCGCGCGCGCGCACGCCTGCGCGGCAGACCCCTCCGCCTCCTCCCCGCGCGCGCGCGCTCCTTTTGGCTGCGCGCCGGCGCCGCCTGGCGGGCGGGAGGGGAGGTGGCAGGCGCATTTGCAGGAGGGGCACACCTCTTTGCTCGCGTACCCCCCGGAGGTAGACCTAGGAAGGGAGGCGGGCCGGCGGAGAGGAGAGAGGAGCGCTCAGTCCAGCAGGGGTGGGGGCAGCTATGTGGGAGGTGGTGCGCCCTGCGGTCTAGACAGACCGATCCGAGCAGGGGGCGTGTGCGCTCGGCGCACCTGCGAGACTACAGAGCCTCAGGCCGGCACGTGTGGGGAGTGTAGATACGTCCGCTGCGCCCCGCTTCTCGCTGCCTAGGGGAAGGGGGGGGCGGGCAAGTGCCGCGGCCCGGTTTGTGGGGAGGGGGCGGCGGCCATGGAGCGGGTGAACGACGCTTCCTGCGGCCCATCGGGCTGCTACACCTACCAGGTGAGCAGGCACAGCACAGAGATGCTGCACAACCTCAACCAGCAGCGCAAAAACGGCGGGCGCTTCTGCGACGTGCTCCTGCGGGTGGGCGACGAGAGCTTCCCAGCGCACCGCGCCGTGCTGGCCGCCTGCAGCGAGTACTTTGAGTCGGTGTTCAGCGCCCAGTTGGGCGACGGCGGAGCTGCAGACGGGGGTCCCGCTGACGTGGGGGGCGCAGCGGCGGCCCCAGGCGGCGGGGCTGGGGGCAGCCGGGAGCTGGAGATGCACACCATCAGCTCCAAGGTGTTCGGGGACATCCTGGACTTCGCTTACACTTCCCGCATCGTGGTTCGCCTGGAGAGCTTCCCCGAGCTCATGACGGCTGCCAAGTTCCTACTGATGAGGTCGGTCATTGAGATCTGCCAGGAAGTCATCAAACAGTCTAATGTGCAGATCCTGGTGCCCCCTGCCCGGGCAGACATCATGCTCTTTCGTCCCCCTGGGACCTCGGACTTGGGTTTCCCTTTGGACATGACCAACGGGGCAGCCTTGGCAGCCAACAGCAATGGCATCGCAGGCAGCATGCAGCCCGAGGAGGAGGCAGCCCGGGCCGCTGGTGCAGCGATTGCGAGCCAAGCCTCCCTGCCTGTGTTACCTGGGGTGGACCGCTTGCCCATGGTGGCTGGACCCCTATCCCCCCAACTGCTGACTTCCCCATTCCCCAATGTGGCATCCAGTGCCCCTCCCCTGACTGGCAAGCGAGGCCGGGGCCGCCCAAGGAAGGCCAACCTGCTGGACTCAATGTTCGGGTCCCCAGGGGGCCTGAGGGAGGCAGGCATCCTTCCATGTGGCCTGTGTGGGAAGGTGTTCACTGATGCCAACCGGCTTCGGCAGCATGAGGCCCAGCATGGTGTCACCAGCCTCCAGCTGGGCTATATCGACCTTCCTCCACCCAGGCTGGGTGAGAATGGGCTACCCATCTCTGAGGACCCCGATGGCCCCCGAAAGAGGAGCCGGACCAGGAAGCAGGTGGCATGTGAGATCTGCGGCAAGATCTTCCGTGATGTGTACCATCTCAATCGACACAAGCTTTCCCACTCGGGGGAGAAGCCCTATTCCTGCCCAGTGTGTGGGCTACGTTTCAAGAGAAAAGATCGCATGTCCTACCATGTGCGGTCCCATGATGGGTCGGTGGGCAAGCCCTACATCTGCCAGAGCTGTGGGAAAGGCTTCTCCAGGTGAGGAATGGTGCCCCCTACCCCATGACCTGTCTTATTCCTGGCTCATGGGACAGTTTCTTGCTTAGATCTGGGGGTGTGGGATTTGTGGGAGGCACTTGACCCTCTAGGGCCACATCAGGTTTGGGAAGAGTATTTTAACGGCCCTGGTTTTGTGGCCCAGAGCTGCTTTCTTTTCCCACAGGGAAGTTCTGTGGCACTAGGCGTGCCCTACTGTCTGTCTTCCTTTGGGCCTTTTGGGAAGGGGCTGGATTCCTCAGGCCACAGCCACGGGGCCTCACCATTCTTCTCCCTGGGCTCCCTTTGTGTTTCCGGCACCAGGCGTGGGGCCCCCTCTGGGGGCGGGAGGCTTTTCCTCCAGCGACTTTCTCTGCTTGAATGGCTGCCCAGGGAGGGACTGAAACAAGTGCATCTGGGACTCCTTACACTCCATGCCACCAAATCCCCCCCCCCCACACAGAGCACTAGCCATCCTGGATGGGCAGACTCAAGATTCGTCCCTCACACCCTCCTGGGATCATGGGGCACAGAGTTCTGCACCCAGAGTCTCTTAGCACCAAAATCTTTGATCTGCTCTGACCTGGTGGCTCCAGAGCCTAACTGAACCCATAGATCCCCTTTATGTTTTCAGGACAGAGAGGAGTTGGGCAGGATATCTTTTTGGAATCACTTTTTAGTGAGCCTGATAGAGAACTGAGGACTTGTCTGGGAGCAGAGGGTTGTTTTGTTTTTCCCCTTGAGACAGTATTCAGAATAAAAGGCTGGTTTTAACTTGCCTGGATACTGAGGACCTTGTGTGTATGTGAACCTACGGATGGAGAACTCCCTTGGAGGGGCCCCAACCAGGAACCAGTCTTACCGGTCAGGCAGTCCCTGCCCACCTGCTCTGGCGGGCATCTGGTTTACCAGCCCAGCTGGGGACCTACGGCTCTATCCCTTGGCCTCTGGGGACTGAATTCCATCCGGGTGGCATTCATTGGCTGCCCTGGTGGGAGAGGCTGGGGGAGGGGAATACTGAGTTTCTAAGGGGCTTTAGTCTGTACAATGAATCACACATACCCCCTCCCAGAAAGGCTGCAGTAAGGCAGTCTTGTCTCATTCTAAAGCCACCTCCTCTGGTCCTAGAAATCGGTTGAGCTTGGTGGGGGGCAGGGCGAACGGGTAGGCAAGGTCAGAGACAAACACTCACTTCCCTTCCCCCTCTAGAAAAAACCAGGACAGAGAGGCCTGGGCCTATGGAGCTGGGTGGTGACTTTGTCTTTGTCATGCTGGGATGGGGAAGAGGGAGTCCCCTCCATCCGTGTGTGTGCAGGTACGGGTGGGGAGTCTGGCCAAGTTTGCGGCCCCATCTTTTGAGGTCTTGTTTTAAAGTCTCTCTTGGTTCTCTTTTCTAGGCCTGATCACTTGAATGGACATATCAAGCAGGTGCACACCTCTGAGCGGCCTCACAAGTGTCAGGTAGGGGTCGGGGCCAGGGCAGAGATGGGCTGAAAGACAACACTGCTGTTCTCACAGCCCGGCCACAAGCCAGCTGATGTGTGTGCTGGGCCGGCTGACTGACCACCACCGCTTTGCACACCTCCCCCTCTGTCCATCCACCCTCTGTCTGCTTTCCTCCTTTGTTCTTCCCCCCGGCCCCCTCCCCCCCACCGCTGGTGTCCCCTCCTTCCTGGTTGCTGGGTCCTGATTCCCACCCTGTCTCTGTCTTCGCTCTTTTGCTTGGCTTTTCCTCTCCTGGCATTTGCCAGCTCCTTGGATGGTGGGCCACATTGCACACATGTCGTCCTGGGGGCACCGGCTCCCCATTGGGCCTGGCTTCTGGTTCCTAGCAGTTTGCAGGAGCCACCATGGAGAGGCAAGGGTTTGTAAAGAGCTCCTGGTGGTCCAGCTAACAGCGCTTCCCCTTGTCTGCCAGGCAGGCTGAACTTCTGGGTCCCCTGAACTTAGGGCACGAGGGGTGCAGCAGGAACAACAGTGAAGGAGGATAGAGTGGATGGTCTTGATTCTTTGAGCACTGGCACCTGTTTAAGCCACTCTGAGCCATGTGTGCAAACAGCCAGGGCTTCTAAGGACTGGAGAGCAAGGTGGTTTCCTCTCCCTGTGAGCTCTTTGTGTAGCAGTAAGGTGTAGGGAAGGCTGGGCAAGATTCTCACCCTTGGTTTGTCTGCTTCAACAAGATCTGGGGGCCCTGTGGTACCCAAAAAATTGAATTTCCTCTCCTGGCCCCTGAGCATTCCTTCCTGTGTGGATGGAAAACACCGGTATCTTCTCCTTGGCTATCCCCCTTCCTATGCCAAGTTCCCACCATCTGAGGGGGAGACAGAGTGGTGGGGTGCTTGTTACAGTCTCTGGTAGGATAACCTGCTTCTCTTATCCTGTTGGTGGCAAGGAGGGAGGGTTCAGGGAGACCTGCAGGGAGGAATGGACGTGCTGTAGGTTGGGCAGCGAGCCCCCAGGGGCCAGGTGTGGACGGTGTTCACAGCCAGCCAGGCTAGGTGGCCTCCCCCGAGGACGACGACCCAGGGTGGGCATGCTGGGATCCGTCTGTGCCTCGCTGCCTTCTCTCTGTCTCTGATTTTCTAATCATGGAGCACATTCTGACTCTCCCAGGTAGCGTGCTGAGCAGCCTGGCAGAGTAGGAGGAGCCCAGAGGGCAGTGGGGGCGTGCCCAATGGCCTGGGGGGGTAACCTGCACTCTCTGCCCTTTTTCCAGGTGTGGGTTGGGAGCAGCAGCGGCCTGCCGCCCCTGGAATCTCTTCCTAGCGACCTGCCATCATGGGACTTTGCCCAGCCTGCTTTGTGGAGGTCGTCCCATTCGGTTCCTGACACCGCCTTTTCCCTTTCTCTAAAAAAATCATTCCCAGCCCTCGAAAACCTGGGCCCAGCACACTCCAGCAGCGCTCTCTTCTGCCCAGCCCCGCCGGGATATCTGAGGCAGGGCTGGACTGCCTCAGAAGGCAGCCGGGCCTTTACCCAGTGGCCTGTAGGCTAGCCTGGGCCTCCCAGAGAGGGTTTTTCTGTGGAGGGGAACGGGAATGGCGGTTGCTCTGAGACCCCTGCTTTTGGGAGAGGCCAGCAAAATGGTTCCTGCCCACCATGCCCAGCTCCTTCCTGTGTTATTTGGAGTCTTTCCCAGCTCAGGGACCCCAGGAGTAGTAAGGAGCTCCTTTCTGGGTCCCCCCCACAGCCTCCAGGTTTCTTTCTGGGTTCTCTTGTCTTTTTCTCCCCCTTTAACAGATGGCACCCCTGGGTATCTGTCCTTGCCTGGGTGATTTTAGGGGTCGGTGCTTTCCCAAGAACCAAGTCACGGACTTATGTGCTTCCCCTCTCCTAGCATCACCTCCTGCAAGGTGTGGGGTTTCTAGAATGGGGCTTGGCCACCCCTCCCCCCACTCTAGGGGTGAATCCCCTCCAGAGGAGAATGGAGCAACTCCAACTGGGTCAACCCATGCTGCCCTCTTCCCTTCCCACTCAGACAGGTCCTGCTTTCATTTCTGGCTAATGAATTAGACTTCTGTGTTTTTGAGGTTTACTAGTAGGTCTGCTCAGGAATTAGACTAACCAGTAGCTTTATATTGGTTCACCCCAATATACGGCTTTGGGGGCTGATAAAGCAGATGTAGACCCCCCCAACCCGGATCCCAGTGATATGCCCTTTAGCCCCCGCAGCCTCCGCGGGGATCACAGGAGTGATGATAAAAGTTTTCATTCTAACATTTGAGGCTTTGTGTGTTTTGTCCTTGGTCTCTGTCATAACACTGACATCATTGTCCCTCGGTGTACGGTGTACGTAAGGAGCCCACTCCTGCCTTGCCCCTCCAACACACAGACCTGCTGGCCCCACCTCCTGCCCATTAGCCAGAACTCCCCTAATGATGACCCAGCAGGCGAAGACATGCTGGCTCTCATGCTCAGTTAAACAGCAGGGGCATCTGTTTTGCATGGTGTGTATTCTGAAAGCATCAGAGGTGAAGAGATGGCCCGTTGGGAGTTGGTTCCCTGGGCAAGAGCTGGGCACGGGCTTATACCTCTCCACCCTTCCTGATGCCACAGATGACAAAAAGGGCCAGTTACAGACACTGGTGCCACAGCTTGAGTGAAAAGACCATCTGAATGTTGGGGTATGAAGCCTCAGGGTTGTCAGTGACACACAAATCTCAGGGCTTGGCCTGAGTGTCCTTAACTGGCTCAGATGCCCTCAGGCGCTGCTGGCTTAGTGACCACAGTGAGGCTGGGACATTTCCCCCACATGGAGTTCAGCCTGAAGCCAAGAGACTACAGCAACTCAAGACCTCTCCCATTACTTGCAGTGGCCCCACTTCTCGGGCTAGTTGGGGGGTGGTTTGGGCTGGAGGACAGCTCACTAGAGGAGTGAACTGAAGTGGGAACAAGGGAGCTGACAACCCCCAAGAAGAAAGGGGCCAGTGAGGCCAATGGCACTCGGCCTCCATGTATTGCCCTTAGACTTTTCCAGGGCTATAATAAAAAAGACTGCTTGAGACCACACCCCCTTTCCCCCCACCTCCAGGCTGCCAGACTTCAAAGGCCACCAAAGGTTGGGTGTGTGCTAGTGTCCCTTATACCATTTGGGCCCCATTCCTGAGCTGCTCAACCCTTGGGGAAAAAAGCTTTAGGCATTCTGGGATGGGGAGAAACTATTTGGGGAGTGAAGGGAGCATGACTGGGACTCAGTATTGAGTGGGGAAGACCAGAAGAGACCTAAGCTCAGGGTGGCTGGGCTGGGACCTGGCAGTTGTGCTCTTGATAGCAACAGGCTGCCTGTGCACAGGGCAAAGTGGTGGCCATTCCGAACATCAGGGGTGATCAGAGCATGCCATGCTGGCTCGCTCCTGTCCCATCAGGGTTGCTTTGTCTTCTCTCTGTCTCCAGGATGAGAAGTGCCTTTCTCCGGAGTGGCCCCAGTATACAGATTCTAGGTGTCCCCTTCTTTGAGATCTGTCTCTCCTTTGGCCACTCTTCTGTGTCATGTAACCAGGCTCTTTGTGTTCTGTGTTGTCTGAACTTCTGACAGGCCTAGACTCAGGCTTGTACACTTTGACAATTCCCCCACAAAAAACCTTGGGGACTGCAGCCATGAAGGGTCAATTTTGGCTCAGAGAAGCCAACTCCACCTTGGCTTTGTAATACAGTGAAAGTTTTTGTTGTGTTTGTGGGTTGTTTTTTTTTTTTTCCCCTAGCAGCAGATTTACATTCCTAATTATGTTTGCTCAGGCTAAAGTTAGCTTTCATTCCTTGAGAGATAATCAATGGAGGAGGGGGTGGGGGAAGTCAGCTTGGTCTGGGATTTTAATTTTGCTTAGCTAATCCCTCAAATGGATAATCCACTTGTGGATAATTGAGGTTTGGCTGTCTATTATCTTTAGGTAGCACAGTATGACAGGCAGTGCTTCAAAGGACAGACCCCAAAAGGAGGTTGGCAGGAGAAACAAGGCGTCGCTTTCACATCTCTCTAGTGGCGCCTCTCCCGGGGACTGCAGAAGATGGAATTCTGAATGTGTGCTTTCACCGCATTTTCTTACACCTGGTCCATGTTTGGCTCCTTTGAGTTCTTAGGCATAGACCACACTGCCTCTCATTGTTGGAGGGCTGGTCCTCAGGTCACTGGTTGGCAAAGCTGGTGAATGACCCCCAGATAATTTGTCAGGTGCACCCCTCTCCCCCCAGGGTATTTTTGGCAGCCTTTGCTCTGGTTTGCAGGGCCACTGGGCTGGGTGGAAGATGGAATTTTCCCCCCACTGTCGTCTGTGATTGGGTCAAGAGGTCCCTGACTGAGGAGGGGCCCACCGGTGGCCATGAGACCAAGCGCCCAGAATGCTTCCTGAGTCACCTAAGTGCTCGAGAGTTTCTCTGCAAAATGCCGTCACTCTCCCTTTCAGGGGAGTCCTGGCCGCCGCGCACACTGTTAAAAAGTATCCATACCTTTCCCACCGGAAACTCTCCCTGCTGAGTCTGGAAATGGGAAAAGCGCAGGCTCAGGCTGGTTCACATCCCAGCCGGCCTGGATCCCCTCCAGGCCTCTGTCTGCCCAGCTGTGGAGTGGGGAAGGGAGGAAGACCTCAGGGAAGCCGCAAGAGCAGGGAGGGTGCTGGCCTGCCTGGCAGCGACAAGGTTTTGACTGCTGCTTCCTCTGGTAGCTGAGTCGTGTGCTTCGGGCCAATCATTCTCCAAACTCAGCTTCCTCATTTGTCAAAAGAATCAACTCAATGCATGAAACAGATAAAGGCAGTGTTTCATTAGCATAAGGTGTGCTGTTCAGATGTGTAGCAGTCACTTAGAGACAATGACAGAGCAGCAGAGCTGGCCCTGATGCTCACAGACATTTGGGATTGGAGCAGGAACAGCAGAATCTTTGGCCTCCACAGTATCGCATACACTGGCTTCTTGCTTTGACCATATACAGTAAGGAGATAAACATTTGTACGGGGTGATGGTGTTCAGACATTTACCTTGAGGTCCTGGGATCTCAGGAGGTGCTTCTGTTAAACAGAGACGGCAGGAGCAGCTCCATTCTAGTGAGTTAAGGGGTGATGGGTCTTCTCCAGTGGGTTAACATTCCCTCTGTAATGCACTTAAAGGGGAATGTTGCTTTCTTGTGGGAGTTCTAAAATAGTAAACACACACACACAGAAAAATTAGTCAGACTTGACATGAACCTCTGAAACACCTCCATGGAACCAAAATAGTTTTGAAAGTCTCCAGGCTGAACTCCCCCAATGACTTCCCTGACATTCTGTGACCTCCAAGGCTGGGGTGCCTGGGCAAGCCCCTAGATGAGGAAGGGCCGTTGGAGGTCAGGGACTGAGACTGAGTCAAGGCCTCAGGGACGGAAAATGCCTGGGGACCTGGGGCTGCCTCCCAGGGTGCTAGTGCTGACCCTCAGCTCCTGAGTCATCCTCTCCTGGGGACAGGCTAGGAGTTGGTGCTCACACCACGGTTTTCTATGGCCACATTCTCTCGGAGGGTAGTAACACAGCCTGCCTCAGAGGGCTCCTGTAAGAATGGATTGCATGAGATCAGTGCCTCTGACAGGCTTATCATGGCGCCTGCCTGGCATAGAATGCATGCTCAATCGATGTGGGGTGGTATCATTCTTGTTATTTCCAGCACTTCCGCAGCTTAATGTCCCACAAATGCTTCTGAATCGTGGCCTGCCTTCGCTCTGCTAATTCTCACATTAGCAGAATCAACGCTATCGTTTTAGGGGCTGCTTTCTCAATACAAACTCACAAGAATATTATAAGGAGTAATCTCTGTGCTTTGTCCTGCCTTTCCTTTCCATTTCCCTGTGGCCAAAACTAAGGTCACTTTTGAATAAAGTGGATAAACTGAATTCTTTGCATAAAGCAAGTAGGGAAAACCCAGGATGGAGGACAGGAAGACGGATCTGTTCATATGCCAGCTTCTATACGTTCACTCACAGTCAGTGCAACTAAAGTCAACTCATGTTTAAGAACAAATGCCTCATCTCTATTTCGTAAAAGAGTGTGACACTTAGTGTACCATGTTCTGGGCATGCTGCGGTGGCCATTTGGAACCAATAAGCCCAACTCAGGTGTCTCATGAGGAGGAATCATGGGAAGTGAGAGCAGCTTGCTTGCCTTCTGGGGAGGAAGTGTAGGCCACAGGTAAAGCTCTCTTTATACAGGGATTCCAGGTGTTGGCCGTGTGAAACAGTTTTTGTTTCCCTGCTGTGCTCGGTGGGGAGTCAGGAGTGTAGTGCGTTTTCCCCTCATCCTCTTTCCCTTTCTGCCCTCAGACCTGCAATGCTTCTTTCGCCACTCGAGACCGTCTGCGTTCCCACCTGGCCTGTCATGAAGATAAGGTGCCCTGCCAGGTGTGTGGGAAGTACTTGCGGGCAGCTTACATGGCAGACCACCTGAAGAAGCACAGTGAGGGGCCCAGCAACTTCTGCAGTATCTGTAACCGAGGTAATCTCCCTGCTATTTCCTCACTCCCAGGGGCTAGGCCTGAGCTTGTGTGGGAGGCCAGGGGTGTCTTGATCACCTTGCCTCAGACTCCACTCCTTGCACGGCCGGCCCTCCCTTCCCACTGAACGATAAACACCTTCATCACCCAGCTAGCTATACCTCTTCCTTCCCATCCTTGGGATGCTTGGAATAGGAGTTCCCAGGGGATCAGCAAGTGGGAACGGAAGGAGAGCGTGCCGTTTCCAAGCCTGGGCTCATTAACACATGTGCTGTGTGGATGGCACGATTGGATACATTTCGTAGACACCACTGAACTACTGAGGTTGGTGGGAGAGTCATTAGGCCCCAAGAGGTGGGAGAAAAGGGGTCCTGCTTGAGAGCTTTTGCTGGCTGATTCACTGGCATGTGAAATTCAACAACCAAGGAAGGAGGTTGAGTCTGGAGATGGACAAGGGGCAGAAAGTTTCTAACAAATGGTCGGAAAAGAGCCCAAACCCAGGTAGACTGTGGTCTTGATGAGACAGGAAAGTGGAAGGTGCTCTGCGCAGGACAGCATGCTTGAGGCCGAGGTTGGCCTAGGTAGAGTCTGGCTCTGTGGCCCCAGTGCTGTGTTGATGGAGTCAGGCCTGCCCCTGAGCTTCCGCCAGGGCTTGTTGGTGGTTGCAGGGCTAAGGTTTGTGCTGTGCAAGCACAGTGTCAGTGGAGGAGGCTTGCGCCGGATCTGTGCGGAAGGAGGTCGGGGCAGCCGTCTGTGGTGGGTGTGAAGATGCTTCTGCACGATGCGCTTGCTTTGGCCAGGTGCGGACGTTGCTGGGAAGTCCTTTCTCCTGGGACAGTTTTGTCCCAATGCCTCTGTAAGTCTTGGGTATGGCTTAGTGGATTGAGTACTGAACTGGAGTCAGGGGACCCAGGGTTTAGTCCACACCCCTCCTACCTTGCCCTACTCTGACCTTGAGCTCTCCCTTCCCCTTTCTAAGCCTCCCAGTTTCTTTATCACTTAAAAGGGGTTAAGAACACCTCACCTTGCCCACCTCACAGGGTTGTCGTGATGATCCCAGGAGACAAGGTAGGTGAAAGTTCTCTGAACTCCCCACAAGGAGCTGCACACTTGGGAGGTCCCGTCCTTACACTCTGTAACCATGTTGGGAAAGACACAGCTCACTGACTCTCTGGTTTAGACCAGGCACAACACCCCTGCAGTCCTTGGCTGGAATCTTTGGGTGCCTGTGCTGTCTCCATGTGCCCTGAGGTCACTGGTGGAGGAAGACTGCAGAGTAGCTGGATGTTCTTGGTGCCCTGGAGCTGGGTCCCTCCCTGGGATTGCATACCTGGGGTTTGCCATGAAGCCCCCTGGATATGGATGTTTGTACCACCAGGAAACCTGCTGTGAAAGCAGGGAGGTGGTCATAAAAACTGCTGAAGCGTCTGTCCTATTTTCTGACACGTCAGTCGAACCCTTCCTGGCAGGAGCTTCCCCTGAGTAGTGAGCTGTGGGGTTGTGCGTGTAAGGAGTTATCAGGCTGTGGCTGACCATCTTGACTGTGGCTGCCCCAGCTCTAGAAAAAGATGGTTTCTTATCTTAATTCATCCTAACCCGGCTTCCTGACAGCACCCCTTCCCCGCCACCAGTGCCTCACAAATAACTAAACCGGTGCTGTCAGCAGGTGCTTGGTCAAATTTTCAAGCCTGAGGTTCTCCATCTGAGAACTGAGGTCAGAGACCAGAGGCAGGAAACCGGTGAGAGTGGAGAAGGATGTTAATGACAAAACTCAGAGCCTAGCTCAGATTGCAGAGTGGGGCAAGAACTGGACAGGAGACCCAGGGCCACAGCCCCTGGGGGCCCAGCTCAGGAGGAAAGAAGAGCTGAGAGCAGCAGGGAACAGCAGGGAAAGTCGACCTAGTTCGGAGATAGCTGATGTGGCAAAGCCAACTACTGTTGTACGTCATGACTTGGGTCGCAGCCACAGGCCCTGTGACTGGGCTCGGGGAGCCAGAAGAGTCAAACCAGAGCCCACCTTTTCTCAGTAAAGCCAAGCCTAGATCTGGATCATAGGCTGAACACCTCTGGGTCCCAGAGTCAGAATGGGAAGTCCCATTCCTCCAAGAAGACAAAAGAGGGCTCTGGTCCAGCCCTTCCTAGGCATACAAAGAGAAGAGCAAACAATTTTGGTCTTTATCAGAAGAGAAGGAACAGGATTCTACTTCAAGACTCATTTATTGGGCAGAAATAGGAGGAGATGACTCCTGAGGAAAAAAAAGAAAAAGAAAAAGAAGAGGAAGGTAGTTTGTTCAGGAAGAGAAGGATACCAAAGACATCAAGCCCCTGGAATCAGAATGCAGCAAACTCTGGGTCACCCTTCACCCTGCCCACCACCAAGGCTGTGATACAGGAGGAGGTGCACAAATAAAGGAATGTACTTACCGGGGCACCTGGGTGGCTTAGTCGTTAAGCATCTGCCTTCGGCTCAGGTCACGATCCCAAGGTCCTGGGATCGAGCCCCCATCGGGCTCCCTGCTTCTACCTTTCCTACTCCCCCTGCTTGTGTTCCCTCTCTCACTATGTCTCTATCTATCAAATAAATAAAATCTTAAAAAAAAAAAAAAAGAAACGTACTTACCTCCGTAAGGGTTCAAGCAAAGGCTGATGTCAGCTAGATGGTCAGATGTTTGAGGCTGGATCCGGTGCCCTTTGAACCCCTTCAATCCCAACAATTCTCAAGCAGTCAACTTAACTGCTATAGATCTGCCAGTCTTTGCCATACAAACGACTCTTCCCCATGAAGCATGAGAAAGAACAGAGGCAGCCTGGCTGCTCTCACAAAACTTTTGAGACAGATGACCTTGTCTTTGTCCTAGAGACATACCAGGATGTGGGGCATACCATCTGTAGAGGAAGATTATTTGCAGTGGAAGGAGTTATGATGGCTAGAAAAGGTGGTTTACTCATTTGCAAATCCAGGAAATGAGTTGAGTTGAATGGTGGGAAGGAGAGAAGAACCTGGTAGATCACCATGATTTTCTTCCTTACTTTTTAAATTTCTGTAGCAGGGCCTTTGTATATGCACATGTACTGGTATGAGAAAGAGGGATAGCTTATTGGAAATCTGCCTTTGACAGAGACAACATCTGAACTCAAACGTCATTGCTTAAAGGTAGAAGAAGCCTTCTCCCTTGTCAGAGATGAGCACACAAGTTATCACCCGTGCCAGTCATGGACACAGACAGCCTGCCATACCCCTGGACTGAGCTGGTACAGACCTACTTAGTGCCTCCCTCCAGCACAGCTCTGTTGGGCATGACCCCATCAGGGTTTGGACAAGAGGAAGGCAGTCCCTGACCCCTGTGTGGATGTGAAACTTGCAAAAGGAGATTTGCTTCTGGAGTGCGAATTGCAGTGTACGTACCAAGGAAGAAAATGCAGTGGAGGAACAGTAGCCTTTGGTTGTAAATTCTTCATCTTTGGAGTGCGAGGGAGGGTGAATGACTTGTTGGCTGTAGTGAAATCACATGTGTGCTCACTGTCTTCATCGTTCTGGTGCCTGAATCAAGCTGCCTCTTTGGTTCTTGGTTAATCAGTGGTGAATGGGCAGGTGAGTTCAGAATTCCGGCTAAACATTTCTGAATTCAAAGATAGGTTCTTTTCAGAAACTCGACTTCTGTTTTATCCCAACACTTGGCTGCTGAGTTGCTCTGTGTTTAAGTTCTGGGCTTTAAGTGGCAGCTGTGGATCCACTCCTACCACCCTGCCATGTGGTTTCGCTATAGATAGTACAGTCTGCAGCTGGGGTAAAGTCAAGTGTTCCTCAGACTGTTTTTCAGGAAAACACAGCAAATTTTCATTGAGCGTCTGCTGTATTCCCCTACTAGAGCTCTCCCCACAAGGAGTAAATATAATAATTCCTGGTGCTCCTTTCCTCCTTTCCTGTTCCCTTTAATCTCAGTGGACCTGCCCTGGTACACCATGGAGAAGGCTTCACACCACTTCAGAGGCTCCACAGGGATTAAAAAGCAAAAGAAAATCCTTTCCAAAGTGGAGTCATGGTGTCATTGGAAAGTCCTGATATCTTATGCTGGTTGCCAGGGGCCACAGCACCAATCCCAGGGGCAGGGCTAAGGTCCTCTTTCCTGTTAGCCTTGTCTCCTCATTCCTGACTGCAGCCTCCCTCTTAGGGATGTTTATATGGGACCTTCTTAAGCCAGCTGGGTCTATAAAGTAGCTGCATCAGGAAAGAAAGGAAAATTCACTCAGTCCCCCTTCCCTCCAAAACCACCAACTGCCATTGCCAGGGGAGTGTTTGTTAAATAAGCTTGCCACAGGTTAGCTCCTGTCTGTTAGCAGCTTCCATTCTAACCCACCAATATGGCAGAGAAACACAGAAGTGTAAATGGTGATAACGAACCTACTGCCAAAATCCAAGGGATGATTCCAGGGCCAGGGCCCATTGAAGAGTCTGCTCAGAGCTTAAGGACCACATGGTGGCACAGGGTCCTGGGGTTGGAGGCCAGGCACTGCCATCTAGTAACCCCACATGTGACTGCAAGTTTCTTAACCTCACCAGCCCTCTTTGTTTCTTCATCTGTGAAACAGGTATACTCATAATTCCCAGCTCATAGGGTGGGTGGCTGGGGTAATTCTACAGAAGAATGCATGCAGCGTGCTGGGCCCTGGCACACCACTATCACTTGCTAAAAGTGAACCTTTATTACTGTTCCAGCAGCATTTGAAAGGCCATGCCAAATCAGATTTTTTAAAAACAAGTCTCGTGCAGACATTACACAGTACTCTGCAGCCTCTGACCTGTTAAGCATGGATCCCACTGTTATCCTAGGACTGTAATTTTCAAGGGGAATAAAAGCACTTGAGAATGTGTCAACCACATCTGGAGTAGATTAAAGGGCACTAGCGCTCCAAGTGGACCTTATGTTAAAACGCTTCAGATCCTGCTGAAGGCATGTTCTGATCCTTGACCACGGTAGAGTTGGATGACACAACTTCCTGCAAAACCCAAGTCAGTATCCTTTGACTGGCCTACCTGGTTTCATGTCCTCAGACTTGTGGCTGGTGTGGAAATTGACCCAAGATCTTCTCTTCCCAGCCTGAGATACCACCTGGCTCAAACTGACCAGAGCATCTGGGTTGGGCTGCTGCAGTTTCAAGATCGCTGGATTGCCCCTCCTCCAAAACAAAGACAAAGATTATGTTTCTTCCTTAATTGAACGTGATGGATGCTCCAAAACCAAACCAAAAAGATGACTATGAATAAGATCTGACTGAGCCTCTTTAAGTTGCTATTTCTTTTGTTCCTCAAAAGGTCTGAAGAGTTATTAAATCCAGTTATTCTGAAAGTGAGAAAGTAGCAAAATAGAACATGTCCTGCTAGATAGAAGAAGGGAGACTCCTGGAGGCATTCCTTTGGGATTTCATCTTGCCTCCATCCGGTTTGTTGTGCAGTTTACTTTTACACGTGTTAAGCAGGCATTCTGTTGGCTGGAGTCCTGCAGCTGCCCTTGAGCCTCATGACTTTTCTGACGACATTTCTAGCCATGGTCTCTGCAGCTGACCTGGGGCTGTAGCACATCTTCTCCAACCGTTCACTACTGAGGCACCAAGCAAGCCTAGAGGCATTTGGCCTCTGGCCCTGGCAGGAACAGGATCTCAGGCCACCCTTCCAGGCCACCGGCCTCGGTCCTCCACCGCAGCCTTGCAGAGCGGGCTCTGCAGAGAAGCCGATTCGAGGACAGTGCCACCCATCCTGAGCCAGGGGGCTCCTGTGGTTGCAACCGTTTTTGAGCCAACAAGGGGGCCCCTTCTAGGTGCAGCTGACCTGGGAATGCTAGCCAGAGCGGCCAGAGGAGAGGCATGGGGGAAGCAGAGAGGTATCTCTGTGCTGGCCGCGGGATCTCATCTCCTTTTGTCTTGTTTAGGTTTCTCCTCTGCCTCCTACTTAAAGGTCCATGTTAAAACCCACCACGGTGTTCCCCTTCCCCAGGTCTCCAGGCACCAGGAGCCCATCCCGAATGGGGGAGCAGCGTTCCACTGCGCCAGGACCTATGGCAACAAAGGCAAGCGACCCCTTGCTCTGCACTTTGCTTCTCTGCGCAGACTGTGTTGTGGGGGCGCTGGGCCGGGCGTGGGGAGGCGGGAAGGCTGCCGGCTTGCTGGCCGCCTCAAGGAGGCTCTGAGATCTGAGTGGCAGTGGCCTCCAGGACAAAAGTCACAGTGGGTATCTCACTCCAGGGCAGTGAGTGAGGCTTTAGGGCACTGCCGAGATCCAGCCCCCGCCTCCTCTTCCCCAGCCCTCCTCCCTTGCTCCTGGTCAGCCCCCACTGCAGGGGGGCCCTGCAGGGATGCCCCGGGCCCAAGGCTGGAAGAGGAGCCCTGCATGATGAGTCACTCTGGGCCTATCCATTGCCTGTGGCCCTTTAAGGATGGTGTGGAGCTGTGGCTGAATGCTTTCTTTTCCTTCCACCCTGTGGGCAAGGGGAAGCCAAGGGCTGGCTTCCCCCTCCACAGGGGTGACTGGTTGCTGTGAGCGGCCCTTTCTGGAGGGCCTCTGGCTGCATTTGTGAGATGCATGGCGATAAATGAGCTACGTGACTGCCTCTGACTTGGAGTTGGTCTACAGAGAGCTCCCTAGGCCCCACCTTCACTTGTTGATTCAGGGTGTTCTGTGGTATTTCACGTTGTTGCCCTGGGGATGATGCCAGGGGCTTGGCAGATGGCAGAGATGGCATGCTCCACGCTCCCATCACAGACCTCCCTTCCCGGCATGGCTCTTTGAACCCAGGTAGGAAGCTGCTGATTGGTGGAGGACTGCAGTGTGGGCAGGGCAAGGCAAAGCAATGAGGATTGCCTTGAGGCCCAGCTTGTCCTGAGCCCTGTGTGGGGACAGTCAGCTGACTGAGTTGTTCGAAGTTGCTTTTTAATCTCTATGCTTTGGCCGCTTGGCCCTGGATAGGTTTTGGCAGAAGGAAGGCGGTAAGGGCAGGGCTTGTGTTGGCAGCATTGGGCAAAGGATTGGCTTCTGTCTCAGCCATCAGGGGGTCTGCTGGGTTGAGGACCTTTCGGCTCTGGTTCTGCCTTGCTAGGGTGCAGCTAGTCTGGTGTGGAGGTGAGGCCATTGATATACCTGCTCAGCATCATCAGAACAGCCGTCTTACCCCCAGGGGCAGCCAACAGAGCGCCCAGGAGCTGGGGGTCTCTTGAGTTGTTCTGGGTGGAAGCAGTGGAGGTCCCCTCTCCATACCCTCTTCCTCGAAGCAGGCTGAGATGGTGGTGAGCCATACACGTGCACCTGCATGAAGAGTCCGCGGCGAGGGAGGCTGGCAGCCCCAGGGCCCTGCTGTCTCACCCCCATAGGCACACCAGTCTCCCAGACCGACCAGCTGAACCTCCGGGGGTTCTGCCAGGGCGGTGGCTGGCCATCCGCTGCCCTCCACAGGCCTGTGAGCTGGCCCTTCCCGACCCCTCCAGGAGGGGGCATCTCCAAAGCCTGGCCTCATCTGTCCTGTGTGTTTTGTTTTTTCCTAGAAGGCCAGAAATGCTCACATCAGGATCCGATTGAGAGCTCCGACTCCTACGGTGACCTCTCGGACGCCAGTGACCTGAAGACGCCCGAGAAGCAGAGCGCCAACGGCTCCTTCTCCTGCGACATGGCAGGCCCCAAAAACAAAATGGAGTCTGATGGGGAGAAGAAGTACCCCTGCCCTGAATGTGGGAGCTTCTTCCGCTCTAAGTCCTACTTGAACAAACACATCCAGAAGGTGCATGTCCGGGCCCTCGGGGGTCCCCTGGGGGACCTGGGTCCTGCCCTTGGCTCACCTTTCTCTCCCCAGCAGAACATGTCTCTCCTCGAGTCCTTTGGGTTTCAGATTGTTCAGTCGGCGTTTGCATCATCTTTAGTAGATCCTGAGGTTGACCAGCAACCCATGGGGCCTGAGGGGAAGTGAGGCAGATGCGGTGTCCCCACGGAAATGGCCACCGGGGACTGCTGAGAAATGCTGTGAATGCGGAGGAAAGTAATGTCTTTGGGTTCTGTAGCTGAGAGATTTTTATTCGTTTTTAACCCCCCCTTGCCCCCACCCTATCACCCCACCCACCCCCACTCTACCACCCATCCCCTCAGTGGTCTTTAGAAATAGATTCTCATCTGATACTCTGCAGGAATATCTGCGAGACCTGGTATGGGATAAGGGCAGAAAACACTACATAGGCCTCCAAGGCAACACCAGTCCCGGTTTCTTTAATGGGCGGAAGCTGGAATTCCTGGTGCTCAGTTCTTAGTGACCCCAATCCCAAACCCACACCTGATGACATTCTGGGACCTCAGTGATTTGGGTCCCCTCCCCCTTCTCATATCCTTCAAGAGAAACCACATTAGGGTCTCCACACACTTATACAATGCTGATGCCCAACTGTTTTCAAGGAAGCTGGAAGCCTACAGCATCCCATGGACCATGGGGTGAGTGCCCTCTGAGAGCCCCTGAGCTTGACCCTTGACCTGGAGGGCCCCAGACCTTTCTGAGCCCTACCTGGAGGCTGGCATTTTGCTACTAGGACAAGCTCAGCTATTGAGGACACCCCCACCCTAAATTCCAGTTCTTATGTGATTTTAACCATTCAACTTGCTGTTGGGTTTTAATTCTCTAATTATTATTATTGTTATTATTTTTTAGGACCAGTTGTAGTGAATTGCTACTGAAAGCTATCCCAGGTGATACAGAGCTCTTTGTAAACCGCAGTCACACGTTAGGGTTAGTATTAAACTTTGTTTAGATGTACCATAATTAACTTGGCTAGTTGATTGTTTGAAGTCTATGGAAGAAATAGTTTTATGCAAAATTTTAAAAATGCCAGTCTGGTCAGGGAGGTGTAGGGGGTTTCAATGTTGTTGGTAGCCAGGAAGGCAGGAGAGCTGGTAGGTGGGGACATTGTGTGCCTCGGCCGTGTCACATGTGAGCAGGCCCAGGTTGACCTGGTGATGTGAATTGATCTGATCAGACTATTAAAAACGTTAGTACATTAATCTACCTGCTCCCCTGAGTCCGGTTTTTCAGCCACAGGTGGGGGGCCCTTTGGGACCCAGAGGGTGGGCACCTGGGGTGGGGGTGGGATCCCAGGAGACTTCTCTTCCTCCTCATTGTACCAGCTGCACTGGGACTGCCCTGATAGTTGGGTGTTCCCACTGAGGACCCAGCTGCCAGCATTCACCCATTTGTTCAAATATTCACTCCCGTTGTCTTCACTGCTTTGTGCCAGCCCCAGCCTCAGACAACCCTGGTGAGCAGGACACCCTTGTGGAGCTTATCGGGAAAGAGACAGTTAACAAGTAAGCAGATTTAACCATGAATTCAGGTAACAAGAAGTCCAGGGAAGAAAACCAGGCAAGGTGGGGACAGTGACAGAGGTAGGGTGGTCCAGGATGGTGAGGGGCAGGGAGTGGGGCTCTGGGAGAGAAGACCTGGAGTTAGAGAGGACCCAGTGTAGCGACCAGCTAAGACCTAAGGAGGGACATGGGCAGGAAGAGAATTCTCATGGCCAAGGGGCTCTAAGAAGCTCAGCAACATGAATTCCCCTCTACCCCCATTACCTACAGGGTTGAGTAAAAGTTGTTGCACTCTTTGTGGTGAATGTATGAAGAGAAGGGGGAAAGAGGACAGCAAACAAGAGGCAAGAAATGAACACAAGGAAGAATTAATGGGACCAAGAATTGCAGGGAGAGGGGACTGGCCAACTTAAAGCAGCCTGGTCATCTTGAGAAACTTCAAGGAGAAGGAAACCCCTCAACTAAGTGAAACAGCATGTAACCTCCAAACAAGTAGGAAAAAAAGTGATAAAGGAGAGAAAAATAAACACAGACCTGGAAGAATAAACAAAGCATAAAATGATTTAGACCCACATTAATACCATTAATTACATTGCTCTGGTTTAAGGCAAAGACTCTGAGCTGGATTTAAAAAAAACACAAAACAAAAACCTCTAAGCCATCTACATGAAATCATGGGTAAGTTGCCGGGTTCTGTGGAGTGTGTGGGATGGAGGCTCAGGCCCCTTGGTATCAGTAGCAGAGGAAAGGGTAACCCTAAACTGCTGAGACCCTGTGAATGTGGCCTTGTGACCACCACAAGATCTGCCAGCTGATAGCACCCATCAAGCGTTACAGCAGAGAACCTGGCCCTGAACTGAAAACATTATTAGTCCTGCCCCCCTGCAAGCCCCTGATCATGTCCCTGGATAGGCAGGGGCCGCAGTCAGGAAGCAGTATCTGTGCACGGCAGGAGGGGAACAACAAAGCAAGCAGGCTGCTTCTTACAAAGCACTACTCACCTGGAGGCCTGAGCAGCAAGAGGAGGTCCGCTGCCTGCCCCCCAACCTCTATCTCCTCTGTATACCTGTGCCTGTCAGGCCACAGGGAAGAAAGCTGTGCAGAACATGGGTGCATAAAGGTGGAATGACTGCCATGGTCAAGGGTAAAGAGCCTGAGCTCCAGCTCTACCATCTGCTGTCAACCCTGTACAAATCTTTGAGCCTTAGTTTCCTCATCAGTACAAAAGGCATGAAGGTTAAGGGAGACCATCATGAGCTAACATTTTCTGTGCCTAATTCTCAGCACAACCTATGAAGTTGGTTCCATTACCATTCTCCTCCTGCAGATCAGCAAATAGGCTCAGAGAGATAGAGGCACCCCTCCCACCTCTGCCCCAGGTCACAGAGTAAGTGCCAGAGCCAGGATACAAACTCAGGTCTGTCCTCTGAGTCCAGAACCTTTACTCCCAAGCTCTAGTGACAGTGCCTTTACACACATGTAAATACCCACTACCATGCTTGGCACAGAGCAGGCCCTTACCCTGCCAGGCCCCCAGGACAAGGGTTTGCACAGTGCAGCAGAAAAAAGCCATGGAGGAAGTCAGGGTCAGTGCCAGCAGGAGTGCCCAGAGACCCTTTGTGAGCAAGCACTCTTCATGCTTAGGTGACCCTCTGGGGTGACTTGCACCCCACTCCAAGTCACTTGCTCCAGGCAGAGCTGTCATACCAGGAACCCATCCAGCCACTACCTGATAGCCTGGGCAAAGACTGGGCACTGGTCTCACTTCCCCACAGCAATGATCACCCATCTCTGCCCCTGGCAGAGATTAAGGAAATCCCATGGCACCAAGGAACCCTGGCACACAGGGCTACTGAGAAATCTGACCACTGATAGACAGAAGTGGGTGGGACCTGGGGGCCTGGCAGGTCTGGGACTGTGGCCAGTCTCAGGATATACTTTGTGAGATACCTTTTACAATTCTGGCAGTTCTCCAAGCCTTGGCTTCCTTGTCTGTAAAGTGGGGATGATGGGGGACTGACTTGGAAGGGTTGTAGTGAGGATTAATAACGTATACCAGGTACTGGGCACAAAGCCAGGCTCCCCATGTGTAAGAATGAACTTCAGCCCCTTCCCTGGCCCCCTCTGTTCCTGCTCTCTGCCTCTGTCCCTCTAGAGCCTTTGGGGACCCCCAAAACTGACTCTCCACAGCAACTTGCCTCCTCTGTATTTCCCTGGCTCCAATCCCACTTTTCCTACTTGGTATGCCCCAAGCACAAGTCCCCCTTGTACTTTCATTTTTCATGTATCAGGCCTTTACTTATGCCAACCTTCAAATCACATCCAGTTTCTGACAATAATAACCTTAATAATAACAACATATGTTGTGTTTAGTAAGTGCCAGGTGCCCTTCTAAACACTTCACATATATTAAATTCAGTCTGTCCTTACAACTGCCCAAATAGGTAGGGACTATTTTTATAGTTAAGCAACTCACCCCAAACACAGAGCTTTAAGTGGTGCACCGAGGACCTGAACCTAGGCCCAGAGTCTGTTTCTTCGTTCCTGCCCTGCACTCAGGAGTGCCACGGCTTGACCCCAGGTGTCCTGGGAGCTCCCACTCAGCTCCTTCCGTTCTCAGTGCACACCATTCATTCCCAGGACTGGGCCTTTACCCATGGAACGCCCTCCACCTGGAAAGCTCTTCCTCTGCAGCTCTGGGCATCTGAATCTTATCCTTTCCACAGCCTTCGTTGCTGCTGCTCTCCTGGGTCGTCACCACTGTGCCCTGGTTCATGGGGGTCTCCAGGGACAGCCAGCTGGGTGCAGATCCCAGTGCCACCACTTTCCAACTGGGTGACCTTTGGCAGGCGTGTTTCCTTTTCCTGGTGTGGAAAACAAGGGTAACAGTTTCCCATTCACACAGCTGCTGTGAGGATTACATGGACTGGTATCTATGAGCACATTAGGAAATACTCAAAAACCTGTACTATCTCCCTCACAAGACTACACCCTCCTAAGAATGAACATAGGCAAACTTTTTCTGTAAAGAGCTGAGGGTAAACATTTTCAGCTTTGTGGGCCTATGGTCTGTCACAGCTACTCAGCTCTGCCCCTTGTGTAAGAGAGTCTGGCACAGACAATACATAGATGGATGGGCATGGCTTGTGCCAATAAAACTTCACTGATGGACGCTGAAATCTGAATTTCAATAATTTTTACATGTTACAAAATATTATTCTTCTTTTGATTTCCCCCCAACCATTAAAAAATGTAAAAACCATTCCTAGCTCACAGGCTGTACAAAAACAGGTTGGCAGGCCTGACTTGGCCCCCTGGCTAGAGTTTGCTGACCACTGTCCAAGGGCATTTCTCCAGGCCCTCCCCGGATTTCAAATCTTGGATTTCACCCAGACTGGGGTCCCAGCCTACCATGGGCTCACAGTTTGTGTGAGTTAAGCTTCTCTGACACCCAGAGCTTGTGATTTCTTGGTCTGCGGATCAATCCATTGATCCCTGCAGAGTGCAATGCCACATCCCCCAACCAAGGTCGTTCCAAGAACTCCAGAACCGACGCAAAGAAGGGCCTAATGTGCTCAGAACAAGAACGGCCTGCCCAGGTCACCTATCCTGTTTTCTGGTCCTTTTGTTTGTAGAAGTAGAGGAGGGTAGAAGTAGAGGAGGAAGGTCAAGGGGAGAGGGTAGTCAGGGAGCTGGCAAAAGGAAGGCGTTGTAGGGAGTGGTGAATGAATCCTGTTACTGCTTGCTCCAGTTCTTCCTTAGGGCTGATTTATCTCTGCTTTCTGGCTTTTCTGAAAGGTCTGGACTCTGAAGCACCAGGGATGAAGCACCAGGCTGCTAGTTTGGGCAGTGAATTGAGAATTTCACAGTTCTCTTGAGTGCCCCTTGCAGGAGGAAATTCCACAGTCATGCCCCCTCTCACATTTGAATGATAGTAGTCAGCACTCACCATGAAGTTACCTAAAACTTGCCCTAAAGTTATCACCAGCATCACTAAAATCCATTCTGGGCCTTGGAGAAAGCAGGCTGGAGGGATTTCCTCCAATTTACATAATCATGCCTGGCCACTGAGTGCCTGGCAGCAGAGCCTCTAGAATTCTAGTCCTTACACACTCCCCTCCCCCCTCTCATGGCTACTTCTGACGCCTCCTCTGGACCTCTCCAAGAGTGCAGGATGCCTTTAGACCCCGTGAAGCGTTCTCCCTGGGGGTGGAGAGGAGGAGGGCAGAGCAATAAATGTCTCGATCTGCATCTCTTGCTAAACTGCTGTGAAGGTAAATACCAAATATTTATCTAAGAGAAGAAATCTGTCCTAACAAAACATGTTTCCTTTGAGGACAGGGCAGTATGGAGGTAGGTACCTCTGAATAAAGCTTCTTTGTATCACTGTGGATGGGTACAACAGGAAAACAACTTATTTTTGCTTCAGAGAAAATCTGCTGCCCTCCCTAAATCTGGTGCCCTACCCCATGGCCAGTCCATACCAGGCAGAGGTCAAAGCCTGTGGCAACACTGAAAAGGAAACTGCATGATTATTGACATCTTCTTCTCTCCTTCAAGGGCATTCTCATCTGATTTTCTCCTCTTCTGAGTCAAAATCTGTGCCCTGAGCCTGCTGAATGTTTTGGCGTCATGTTAAGGAGCACAAGCTCCATGAGTGGCAGGGCTTGTGGGTTTTGTTTTTTTTTTTTTGGATGATGATAAACTATTTGCTCATTCATGTAGGTTGCTTTGCCTGTTAAGTCCTTATCTCTTGCATACCTGAGGAATTTTTATTCAAAAGCTCAGTTCACAAAAGCTCAGCCCCTTGTCTGTACAGCTTTCTCTGTTCCTCCAGAAGAGAGTTTTCATTTATTACATCACTACCATGTACCATGCACTGCACCAGAGGCCTTATGTATATCAACAACCCTATGGGGTAGCTACTATTTTATTCTTACTGAGGCCCAGAGATATTAAGTAACTGCCAATGTCACATAGCTGTGAAGTTGGTAGAGCTGATGAATCCTGAACTGCTCAGACTGTGGAGCCCAGGGCTCCATCACCGTGTTTCCCTCTGTGCCATCTCCCTGTTCTGCGCATATTTCTACTCTTGCATCATCTTTTTATGATTCTATCTCCCCATATGAGATCAGGTTTCTTTGCAAACGGGATTCATGCAAAGATAATTCATTTCTGTATTCCCAATACCTAGAATAGTGCTTGGCACTGAGCAACCACTAATTCATCCAACAAATATTCTGAGTGGCTACAGAAAGACTGAATTCCTGTTCTCAAGGAGCTTAAGCATACAGAGTAGTACAGGACATGGGACATATACCTAAACAGATGTCGGTACCACAAGAGAGAATATAACATGGGAGGTAAGGGAAAATAAATCCTCTGATGATTTGGAGAAGGATGATGTGCCAGCCGGGTCAGAGAAGATGCCATTAGAGTAGGACCCTGTAACACCCTTAGAACTTGAAGATGTAGGATGGGTGGGGGAGGAGCAAGGGGGCTCAGAGAAGGAAGGACATGGGCAGATACCAGTCCAGAAGTATCTGAAGTCCAGATACCAGCTGACGAGCAAAGTAACAAATCCCTTCATGCCACTGAGGGAGAAAAGGGCCATTTCAGACTGTATAGGAGCTGCTGGGAAAAGTCAGCCAGCCATCAGATTGAGAAGAACTAGTTAGGGCAGACTATGCTCCAATGTGGGGGCCAGTGTGGGTGACTGAACAAAGACAATTTCCTAGGGGAATTCTGCAAATCTTCTTTCATTAAACAAGAACTACTGCTATTTATTGAGGACACAATTCTGATTCTTGTGATCATGACACATACACCTGTCTCCATTTCACAAGAAGAAAACCAAAGTTCATAAATACAGCACAGAGGAAAAAAAAAAAAAAAGCCTGAGATTTAGAATCAGAAGATCTTGATTCCAAGGCTCACTCTTACTTTTCTATACCAATGGCAGAACTCTTCTGGAAAATTATTAGAATTTATCAAAATCCTAAAAACGTTTATATCTTTTAAACCAGTAATTCTACTTTTTGGAAGACAGATCTAACAAAGTAAGCCTCAGTAGCTTAATGCAAAAAGATGTATATAAATTGTGGAAGCAGCCTAAATGGCTGTTAATAAACAATCATTTGAAAATGATGATTACACAAAATGGTTAGTACCATGGGGGGAAATATTTGTATCAAAAGTAGTGATGAGAAAACAGCAGGTTATGGAAAAACAAAATTGCCTACGTAATAAAATCTGAACAATGTTAAAAAGATACATGGGGGAAAAGACTGGAAAGAAATGCAATTGCCACTGGTTTATCCCAGCATCTTATCCTGGAAAAACTTGAAGGGTTTTGATCTTTTTCAATGGCTGCCCTCAGTGACACAATGCCAAACCCCCTTTTCTCACTGGGTACTTAATGATGGATGCCATGATCCTCAGCTACTTTCAGGAATTCGAATAGTCAGTCTCCTTCTGGTATTTAAGATTAGTTTTAAATGTTTATATAATAAAAATATTCATTTTTGAAATGTCCATCTCAAGTTCCCCTTCAAAGATCCGCTCTGCCCCTTCCCAAGGAAGCCAGACCTGGTCATGGCTCTGGGGGTTTGAGGTGAGGGTAGGGGAACACAGCCTGTCCTCCACTTCCCCGCTGGTTCCTCTCTGTGGGAGGGCTGGGGACAGAGCTAGGGAGGCTCAGGTCTTCCTACCTGACAGCAATGGGGAAGCCAGGGTCTCTCTGATGGTTGGTTGCTGCTCTTCAAGGCTAAATGGCTGCTGGTTGCCATCTTCCTCTGTGTGGCAACATCAAAACACTGGCTCTCTTATGCAGAACTTTCTGAATCTCAGCTTCCTTACCTGTAAAATAGAAAGAAAACAAACTACCTTATGTGGGTGATGTGGAAACAGAACAAGATAAGGTATGTGCGAGCACTATCAACTATAAAGCACTATGTAAACAACATTTCCTATTATTATTACTTTGAGGAGCCTATTATTTGGAACGTCTACTATTATTTGATTTTTTTAAAGATTCTATTTATTTATTTGACAGAGAGACACAGCAAGAGAGGGAACACAAGCAGGGGGAGTGGGAGAGGGAGAAGCAGGCCTCCCACCAAGCAGGAAGCCTGATGCGGGGCTCGATCCCAGGACCCTGGGATCATGACCTGAGCTGAAGGCAAACACTTAATGACTGAGCCACCCAGGTGCCCCAAGAATGTCTACTATTATTTGAAATGGAGACCTCCACTTAGAGATCAAATAGATATTTCACTTAATAGGTAGAAACAGAACTGGTGAATACCACCCCCCTCCTCCCCCCGCAACCTAGCTCTTCTCACAGTCTTCTCCATCTCAGTTAAACAGCAACTCCATTCTTCCAGTGATGCAAGCCAAAACCTTTGCAGGTAGCTGTGGCTCTCTCCTCCTCTCACACCCCACCCACACCCAATCCCTCAGCAGACCCTGCTGACTTTTAAACCAAACCTACTAGTCAATAGCTTCTTCCCACTTCTGCTACTACCCCATCCAACCCACATCACCTCTCTCTGGCAACCATCCTCCAATTGGTCTTCCTTCTCTACCTTGCTTCCCTGTGATCGACTCCACACTGCAGCCAGAGTAAGCCTTGTCAAACCTAAGTTGGTTCACGTCATTTTTGTTTTCAAACCCTTCAGTGGTTTTCCATCTCACTCAAAGCAAACCCCAAAGCCCCTGCCAAGGTGTACAAGGCCCCAGATGATCTGGCCACTTGTTTCCTCTCTGAGCTTACTCCTACCACTCTCTCCTTCACTCACTCAGCCCCAGCCACTCCATCTTCTCACTGTTCCTCCCACAAGCCAAGCATGCTCCTGCTTCAGGGCCTTTGCACTCTCTAGTTCCTTTGCCATGAATATTCTTTCTCCAGACAATCACAGGACTTGCTCCCTCACCTCAACAGAGTTGTTTTCCCTGATCACCAAATTTAAAACAACACACTCTTGCCCTATCCTTCTTTCCTGCTTTTTCTCCTTTCTTAGCAGTTAGCACCCCTGACATGTTACATATTTATCTGGTTATGGTCTACCTTCTCCCACTAAAATGCTGGACTTTGCCCACTGCTACATCCCCAATACCCAGTAAAGAAGTGAATTCCTTCCAAACATTTCTTTATAATGACCATTTCATAGATATACCTGCCCAAGTCTGGTGGCAATTTTCATGCCCTTGGGTTCTTCTGGATTGGGTTCCCTTCCTTGTGTATTGGGGAAAATCACATGCTTCCTTCTAGGAAGGAAGGGTAACAAAAGCCTATTTCCATGTTCAACTTTAAGTGTAATTACCCTGGCACTTGGGGTTTGGGGTTGGAGAGAAGAGGAGGGGATTTGCCCTTAGTGTCTGACCATCTTTAACGCTCTTCCTGATGTCTGTAGTTTGGAGTCTGGCAAGATGCATTCTGCCACAGCCCACTTTCTGGGAAGTTGCATTGTGGTAAAGACAAATACATGTAAATAACCAAGAAATCTAGGAAGTGGGTAGGTGTGGGGCATTTATGGTATTTATGGAGGGTGAAGGGAGGAGGACCTAGTAGAGCATATACCCAGAGCTCCACAGAGTTGTTACTGGTCTTAAGAGTTGGGAGATGGGGTCACATAAGACCATGAACTCTAGGGACTCTCCCATCTACATGAGCCACCCCACTTGGTTCAACTTTCACAGGAGGCCAAAATAAAACTCGGTAGCCATTCAACCTACATGGTGACTATGTCTGACCTCAAGGCGCTTTGTCTTAAGGGGAGAAGGAGCACATCTCTATTCTCAATATAGAGGCTGATTCCCACATAATGACCACCTCATTTATGGGTCCATGCGGTCATGATACTCGTGGTCTTCAGGTGCTGCAGCCTCCAACCCTGCTCTTCTGACCTTAGCTGGCACTGGGCTACCTTCCTTGCCCCTTATACAGAAAGCTGCACTTCCCTGAACTGTTTTCAACAAGCTGCTCTCTTCCTCCTCAGACCTGCCTGGACTGGCTAGGGCACTCCACAACAATGTTCTATTTTCCCTTGGCAGAACCTGCCTCTGGCTCCAATCCTTGGCCACCAGCGGCACCTGTATGCAACTACCCTGGAGAGACCAGTAGGGGGAGCCAGGAAAATTCAGATTCTTCAGCTAGACAAAAGGGGTCAAGGATAAAAGCTACTTCTAAAGAGGTTCAAGTAATTTTCTCCTCATTTAAGATACACAGAACCAAGTGCCCTGTTAAAGCAGCTGGGTGTGAGGTTCAGGTGAGTGGAAAGCCAAAGGGAATTCATCCATTCAGTCATCAACTATTTACTAAGCACCTACTACATGCCAGACTAGGCATTGCATATAGAGTAATTAATGACAAAGATTGCTGAAGTCCCTAACCTCATACATTAAAGTTGGTGAACTAGGAGGGAGAATAGGTAAGTGAGGTCTAGGCACTTGGATCAAAGTGCATGCATGACAGGTTCACAGAACTCTGGGAGTGGGAGAGACAAAAGAACAGAGTTTGAGGCCAGAAAACACCTATGATTCTACCAATGCAAAAAACTTCCAGAGAAAGAATGTCAGGCCCAATAAAGCTGCTAAAAGCAATCTAAATGAGAGCACACATCCCAATATCTAAGGGAAATAGCTTCAACAACAAGTAGAAACTGAAAACTTGATCAATATACTGACTTTGTTTCAAAATAATCCAGTGGGGATAAGGAGTAAATGGAAGTAGAGATAAAACAAGATTGGCCACATGTTGATGATTCCACAAGCTGGGTGGCAGGTACCTGCTAATTCATTATATTATTCTACTTTTGCATATCTTTGAAAATTCCCATAGCAAAATTTCATATGTACCAACAATTTGATCAATAACCACTACAGACAAGTTTTACAGAAGACATCCTATTTGTTATGGGGGAAAACTGAGCATCTCTAGAGGCTCATCCAAAATTCCTAGAGTTCAGAACACACTGAGGCTGCGGACATTTTCTCACCTGTCCCCACTTCTCTCATAGATCTGTTGCTAGAGCCCATGATTTTGATCCTTCAAAGAATGGTACAATGAATGCAAGTTATTCACTGAAGCTCCTTACCTGTGTTATTTACCAAAGAGGGGAAGAAACTCAAAACCTCTCTTGGGGAAAATACTGAGAAGTAAATTCTATCTTCTGTTGCCCAATAAGGAAGGAGTGTGTGGTAATGATGATGAGAAGGGGATCAATGGGAGTCGGGGATTAATTCTGTTCCCAGTAGCACTGTAAGGTCACTGGACAACCTTGAACAAATCCCATAATCTCTGGAAGCTCCTCCTTTCTAAAGGCAGGGATATATTACATATGGAAACAGCACTTGTAAATGCTTGTTTTGGCAGCATAAGAAAAGTTCAAAAGACAGGTTCTTTCCCATGTGTCTCATCAGTGTGACATCTCAGGAATGGTTATTCACAAATAAGCATACAGCAGATTGTAAGGTTGGAGCCACTCTTGATCTCTGCACAGCTCTGGTTCAAGAAAGAGGTTTTCTTAGAGGCCTTCTACCCCAGAAACTCAACTCACAACTGGCCGGAAGTATTGGGTCTGAGCTGAGGCAGATCAGAGTAGTCTGCATTTCTATGAGGATGACCTAAAAAAGCAGCCAGCATTCTCTGATATCGATGGGGGAGGCTTGATAGCTAATGAGTCTGGGTCGAGAAGAAACAGTGCAAACAAGGCTATCTAGAAAAGTTAAAAGCAACCCAGAAAACAGGTAAAATAAAAGCTTAACAAAAATAGCACAGCAGAGCAAGGCAAAAAAAAAAAAAAAAACGCTTCATAATTATTTTAAATGACAAGGGTACTGATTATAGAAATGATCCACACAGAAGTGTGTGTTCCCCAAAAAGTGAAAAGAAAAATACAAAATACTGTTCACAATACACAAATGTACTCAGAGGCAGGCTTGCAATAATAAAAGTAGAGAATTCACAAAGCTACAGTAATCAAAACAACATGGTACCAGCATAAGGATAATAAGTCTATATATCAATGGAATAGAACTGAGAGTCCAGAAATAAATCTATACATCTATGGATAATTGATTTTCCACAAGGTACAAAGACCATTCAATCGGGAAAAGACAGTCTTTCAACAAATGGCATTGGGACAGCTGGATAGACATAGGCAAAATATGAGACCAACAGGACAAGCAACCAAAGGAAAAAAAAAACTAAATTAAAAACTTGTATGCATCAAAGGGCTATCAAGAAAGTGAAAACAGGGGTGTCTGTCTGTCTCGATGGATGGAGTTTGGGACTCTTGATCTTGAGGTTATGAGTTCGAGTCCCATGTTGGGTATAGAGATTACTTAAAAATAAAATCTTTTTTATTTTTTTAAAGATTTTATTTATTTTTCAACAGAGAGAGAGACAGCGAGAGAGGGAACACAAGCAGGGGGAGTGGGAGAGGGAGAAGCAGGCTTCCCGCCGAGCAGGGAGCCTGATGTGGGACTCGATCCCAGGACCCTGGGATCATGACCTGAGCCAAAGGCAGACACCTAATGACTGAGCCACCCAGCACCCCTAAAATCTTTTTTAAAAAGGGGTCGGGGGGAGCCTGGATGGCTCAGTTGGTTGGGCATCTGCTTTGGGCTTTGGTCATGACCCCAAGATCCTGGGATCAAGCCTGCATTGGGCTCCCTGCTCAGCGGGGAACCTGCTTCTCCCTCTCCCTCTCCCCCTGCTTGTGCCCTCTCTCTCAAATAAATAAGTCTTTTTAAAAAATAGATTTTTGGGGCACCTGGGTGGTTCAGTTGTTAGGCGTCTGCCTTCGGCTCAGGTCATGATCCCAGTGTCCTGGGATTGAGCCCCACATCGGGCTCCCTGCTCAGGGGAAGCCTGCTTCTCCCTCTCCCACTCCCCCTGCTTGTGTTCTCTCTCTCACTGTCTCTCTGTCAAATAAATAAATAAATAAATAAATAAATAAATAAATAAATAAATAATCTTTTAAAAAATTGTTTTTAAAAATGCCTGCTTCTCCCTCTCCCACTCCGCCTGCTTGTGTTCCCTCTCTCGCTGTGTCTCTGTCAAATAAATAAATAAAATCTTTAAAAATAAAAGTAAATAAAACTTAAAAGGGGCGCCTGGGTGGCTCAGTTGGTTGAGCATCCAATTCTTGATTTTGGCTCAGGTCATGATCTCAAGGTCCCAGGATGGAGCCCTGTGTTGAGCTCTTCACTCAGTGGGGAGTCTGCTCGAGATTCTCTCTCTCCCTCTCCCTCTCCCCCTGCTCACACACTCTCTCTCTCCCTCTCAAATAAATAAATAAATAAATCTTTATAAAAAAAATTTTTAAGTGAAAGCATAACCCATAGATTGGGAGAAAATATCTCGTATATTTGATAAAAATCTATCCAGAATATATAAAGAACTCTTACAACTCAACAACAAAGAAGACAAACAACCCAATTTAAAAATGGGCAAACGACTGTAATAAACATTTCTTCAAAGAAGATAAATGGCCAGCAAGACATGGAAAGACGCTCAAAATCTTGTTATTAGTTATTAGGAAAACACAAATCAGCATCTTTACCAGGCTGGGAAGGCAGGGGTTTGGCTCTGGCAACCGGGCTGCGATGTGGTTCAAGATCCTGCCCGGGATCGGCGTCATGGCCATGTGCTTGGTCATCCCCCGGCATAGCCATGGCGCACATCCACAGGTTCAGTAACAGCAGCAAGGAAAAAAGGGTTGCCTATTATCCATTATCAGTGGAGTTTGATGCAAAGAGATAGGTGGGTCCCTGGGGTTAATCGTTACTATGTGTCAAAGGGTTTGGAGAATATGGATTAAGGAAGCATTTTCCTGATTGATGAAAAATAACTCAGTCATACTCATCTACCCCTTCTAGAAGGTTATGCAGTATATTAATGTAGTGTATAATAAGAACAACAAAAAAGTAAAAAAAAGAAAACGCAAATCAAAACCACAATAAGATACCATTTTACCCCACTAGGATGACAATAATAAAATAAGGTGGGGGGTGAGTGGGAATAACAAGTGTTAGCAAGGATATGGAGAAATTTTAACACTCCCACATTGCTGGTGAGAACATAAAGGTGCAGTCACCATGGACTGGCAGTTCCTCAAAAAGTTAAACAGAATTACCCAGCAATTCCACTCCTGGGTATATACCCCAAAGAACTTAAAACAAGTATCGAACAAGAACCTGTACATGAATGTTCATAGCAGCATTATTCATAATAGCTAAATGTGGAAAAAACAACCAACTGATGAATGGATAAACAAAATGTGGTGTACCCATAAAAGGGATATTATTCAGCCATAAAAAGGAATGAAATACTGATACATGTTGCAACACAGATGAATCTCAAAAACACTACTTCTAGTAAAAGAAGCCAGACACAAAAGGTCAAATGTAGTATGATTCCATTGATATGAAATGTCCAGAATAGGCAAATCCCTAGAAACAGAAAGTAAATCAAGGCTGGGGAGAGGAGAGGATAGAGAGTGATTGCTAACAGATAGCAGGTTTCTTTTTGGAGTGATGAAAATGTTCTGGAATTAAGATGGTGATGATGGTTGCACGACCTTGTTAATATACTAACCAACTGCTCAAATGTAGCTGTAAATTGAATTTTATAGTATGTGAATTATAGCTCAATTTTAACAAGTGGAGCATTCATAAGTTTTTTTGTTAAATTTTCTTAAGTTCATTACATTTTTTTAAAAGAGATTTTATTTATTTGAGAGAGAATGAGAATGAGCTGGGGCGGGGAAGAGCTAAGGGAGAGGCAGAGGAAGAAGCAGACTCCCCTCTGAGCAGGGAGCCCCACGATCATGACCTTCGCTGAAAGCAGACACTTAACTGACTGAGCCACCCAGGCGCCCCTAAATGTGTTTTAAATGTGTCTTTGGTCTTAATGATGCAGGGACATACTGAAATCTGCTTGGGTCCCTCTCTCTTTGCAACTCATTTGTCATCCTCATTTCCCATCTCATCCCTGATCCACAGCTGCATACCAAACCCCTAGCCATTACCAGAACACAGACTGCCAAGGTCTCTCATTCTCCAGCACCTGTGCTCATGCTTCTCCTGCCTGGACACTCATGCCCTTGATCTACCTCATTCAATCCTATCTTGTCTTTCAATACCTAACACAAATGTCACTGGTGCCTTGAAGATCCTCCAGCTTTGCCCTACCCCAGCTCAGAAAATGTACTTTCTCTGTACCTCTCTCTGTTCTTCTACAGTGGCATTTCTTATACTCTATTGTAATGGTTTAGTGCCATGTTGGTCTCTTTTCCTCCCTCTTCACCTCAGACAAGGACCCTAAGGAGGTGCAATTTTCCTATTCCATCTCTACCACCAGTGCAGTGCTTAGAACAGAATAGGAAGAGAAGAAACCAACACTGACTGAATGCCTAATAAGTGCAGAGTATATAACCGTTAATCTTCACAACCATCCTGCAAAGTATATATTACCATCCCCATTTTACAGATGAGTAGACAGGTTCAGAAAGGTTGAGTATCTTTCCCAAGATCATTCAATTTTTTAAAAAGATTTTATTTATTTATTTGATAGAGAGAGAGACAGCGCGAGAGGGAACATAAGCAGGGGGAGTGGGAGAGGGAGAAGCAGACTCCCCACTGAGCAGGGAGCCCGATGCAAGGCTCAATCCCAGGACCCTGGGACCATGACCTGAGCTGAAGGCAGATGCCTAAAGACTGAGCCACCCAGGTGCCCCAAGATCATTCAATTTAAGTGATGGAGTAGAGGGGTTGAGATCAGAACTGGACTTCTGTGCAAATCCAGGGTTATCCCCGTCAGTACAGCGAGGCAGTTTTTAGCACAGGCTATGGGACCAGACTGCCTGGGTACATATCCAGGCTCTTCCACTTACTATCCTTTGCTTTAGGCAAACTATTTAGCCTATGATCATTTCTTCATTTACAAAATGAGGATTATAATTGTGCCTGCACATAGGGTTTTTATGGAGAATAGATGAGATAGTATATATATAAAAATACTCATGGGGCATCTGCATGGCTCAGGTGGTTAAGCATCTGCCTTCAGCTCAGGTAATGATCCCAGGGTTCTGTGACTGAGCCCACACTGGGCTCCCTGCTCAGTGGGGAGTCTGCTTCTCCTTCTCCCTCTGCCTCTCCCCCCGCTTGTGCTCTCTCTTGCTCACTCTCTCTCAAATAAATAAATAAAATCTTAATAAAAAACAGAGCAGTATCTGGCACATACTAAATGTTCAATAAATGTTAGTTATGATGCTTTTGTTACTGTCCCATGTTGAGCTACTGTTTGGTAAATATTGGATGGCTGGATAAAATGTACATCATTCTAGGCAGAGATTACTGGATTATCCAATTCACTGGCAAGTGAGGACTACAGTCTCTTAGGAATCCAGAGAGGAGGGACACCTGGGTGGCTCAGGCTGTTGGGCTTCTGTCTTCGGCTCAGGTTGTGATCCCAAGGTCCTGGGATCAAGTCCCACGTTGGGCAGGGGAGTCTGCTTCTCCCTCTCACTCTCCCTCTGTGCTTTCCCTCTCTCTCTCTTTCTCTCTCAAATATATAGAATCTTAAAAAGAAAGGAATCCAGAGATGAGATGTTAAATCTCTAATAAGTAAAAATACTAATGTGATAACACTTTGACCTTTTTAAGACTCTTTAAGCTGACAGTGGCTATAAAAGAGAGGAAACCAAGTATTTTCAACTCCATTTCCAGATAATTTCAACTTGCTTAAAACTACCCAGCGTAACAGGAGCAAAATCAGAGGTTCAGCTAGGCTCTAGCTTCTGATCCTACATGGTGGCAGTAACAACAAGAACAACAACATTAAAAATAATAGCAGAAGTTCTTAATATGTGAGGTATTTAATTTAATGTTTATTGGAGATTTCCCTACTATATCCAAGAGAGCAGAAGCTCAGAGCAAAAAGCATGTTATTGGCCTGATGGCAGAGCTATTCTAGGAATGGGAGGCTTTTTCATAAATCTGATGACTTATGAAGGTGACAAAAGGTTAGGCCACTCAGTGTTGGAGAGGACAAGATCCTAGAAAGTGGAAATGTTCCACTACTGGGTATCAACAGCCTGGCTGCAACTGGGCAGCATTTCTATTTCTAATGTCAGGATAATAAGGAAGTTGCTGCCAATGCTGCATAAAACTCAAGACACTTAGCAGTGATGGCTGACTTCCAACTGAGCCATTAAGGTAAATGTAAAAGAAAGTTCCAGGTAGAAATATCATTAGGAACTCAGAGAACACACTGAGTGTTTGAAGCTGGTACTTAACCTTCTATTATTGAACTCAGGGTCTTACCATGCTGGGACCAATCTGAGTCCACTTATGACACCCCCTTGTGCCTATAATACTGCTCATTTCTGTTATCTGGGCTTCACAGAGGTAATTAGGGCAGCAATCTCTTATGGCTGGGCCTCAAAGTACTAAGATGTGATTTCTCTTGTCCTTGCATTTCCTTCCAGCCACAATTGTTCTATGATCTTGTTTGGGATTCCTTTTTTTTCTTTTCTCCATTTCACTGAAACAGAGTCTGAAGAATACATAACATATATTAGTATTCCCTGACATACAAATCCTTTAAAGAATCCCTCTTAAGAGGAGATGGGATGGAGCCAACAATGAAAAAAGATAGATGAAGAAAGTTTTGAAGAGAATAGTTCATGTGACAGTGCAAAATGACAGACACACCCAGGAAGGAACTGAGATAGATAATAAAAGGAAAAGCAGTGCCTGACACAGAAGATACTCAAGAGCTGTTTGGGGACTGAGAAAATAAATAGTAACAGGAGAATGAAATACCCGGATTCTAAAGGTAGAACAGATGTATTTTCCCAGCTACCTTGTTATTCCCAGACCCAGCATATATTCAATAGATAAACACCTTATTTACATATTGTTTATGTAAATACAAATGCTAACTACAACCCTGAATGATAAATTAAAAGTAATTCATGGCAAACACCACAGTCCAGGGCTTGGCACAGCTGAAATACACAGATGAACTTTTTTTTTTTTACATTTTGAAGACAGAGCAAAGATTAGGACAAAAGTGTTGCCTTCCTAAAGTTAACCCATAGAGCCTATGCCACATGACTGCCTAGACTAGGCCTAGTATTCAGCCAAGGTCAATCGCTCCAACTCCAAACTCAGGACTCTCCTGCTCCCTCTCCCTGACAGCTTAGAACTCCTGGGCTCCATCTCTGAGCAACTCTGTTTATTGCAAATGCTCTTGATAAGCAATGAAGTTTGGATATGAGGCTTGGCTTCTCACTTCCGCTCTGAGACCCATTTACCACCCACAAGCACCTGCCTTCATGGAGGTCACACATTCTCATTATGCTCATGAATTCTAAGGCTAGATCCAGAGCTCCTTTGTGCATTCTACCCAGCCTGCTTTCGTTCCGGTACCTGCTTAGTTCATCCCCACTCACCTGCGTCTTACTCTGATTTTTCTGTCCATTAGTCCCATATCAAATTGCTTGCTGGGCATTTCTACATGCATATGTCAAATTCAAAACCACTGAGGCCAAATCCATTATTTATCCCCAAATCAGCTCCCCTTCTCAACCTCCCTGGCATGGCTATGGATCAAATAGAATGGATGCACAACCACTAAGAAATCTATCTGCCAGTAGGCCAAATCAGTGTATTGGGTCCAATGTCAGCCTTGCCCATAATCCTTCCAGCCACTTCCAGTCCTACTCAGCTAAACTTCTTTAAGCAGTTGTCCATTCTCACATTTTCCCTTCATCATCTCCTTTTCCTTTTATAATCCATACATTTAGCTCCCTCGAACCAGCCCCCTCAACCAAAATTCCTCCTGATAAAGTCACTAATGGCTTTCTTGTTGCTAAAACCAATTCTTTTTAGCTTTTATCTTAAGTGACCCTCTAGTAGCATTTAACAGTGTTGACCACTCCCTCCTTCCTGCAACACTCTTCCTTTAGCTTCTCTAACACCACACTCTCCTGATTGCAATCTACCCATCTTTGACTGCTTTTTCTCAGCCTCTCCCAAACCTGCTTTTCCTCTTGTTCCTTATCTCAATGAATGACACCACCATCTTCTAAGCTTCCAAACCAGAAACCAATTTCCTTGGCTTCTCCTACTTGCTCCTGACATCCCTCGGTCATGGAGTCTTACTTATTCTTCTTCCTAGTTTGCCTCTCTTCAGCCTCATTACCTATATTTGTAGAGCACTTACTATGTGCCGGGCAGGAGTGTTCTAAGTGCTTTAATCCTCACAGCAAACCTCTAAGGTAAATTTTATTATCATCTCCAAATTTCAGATTAGGAAGAGACCTAGGATGGTTAAGTAACTTGCATAATGTCACATAGCTATTAAGCAGCAGAGCAGGATTCAAACCCAGGTGGCCTGACTTAATTCTGGGTCCAGGTCCACTATTCTCTTTTACCTACATTAGTCCAACAGCCTCCTTGCTGGTCTTCCATCTTTCTGTCTTGGCTTCTTCTAATCCTCTACCCTGCAGCCTGAGTGATCTTGCTAAAACATGTCACTCTCTTGCTTAAAACTTTTACTGATTCCTCACTGCCTTCAGGATAAAGTCTACACTCAGGAACCTCCATAATCTGGTCAGCAAGTATTCACCTCTTTGGTTGCATGTTTTTTGGCCTCATTTTAATCACCACCTTGAATGCCCCACTAGCATAGTGATAGCCTACGTTTCCAGGCTTCTGCACATTGTCTGACCTGCCAAGAACACTAACTCCTTCCCCATTCAGATTTTAGTTTTTCTGATAAGCCTTTTCTAACCTCCTAAAACTAGGCCATAAGCACCCCCCTGTGCATTCCCACGGCCCCCAGTACTAATCTCCACTGTAGCATTTATTTCACTGTTGTTTTGCCTACTACTATCCGCTCTATCACAAAATTATGAGCTTCTTGAGAACAAGGACCTTGCAGAGTTCACTGTTGTATCCTCAGTACTCAGCTTAGTGCCTGCCTGGTATGCAGTGGATGTTTAATAATCACTGAATCAATAAGCCTTTATTGTCTGCATCACACTGTTTAACACCTACTTATAAATGCCGTATTAATATTTTCATTTTCATATGTGTTAGCCTGATCTTTATAACCAGATTCTAAGTTTCTGGAAGAGAGCAAATATACTCAGTACTTCAAAGTCAGAGGTTGCTAACACAAAGACTGATACAGTTAATATTTATTCAGGGCTGAGTGAACATCAACAATCCAGTGGTATAGGTACTATTTTTATCTCTCTCAACCTCCATTTGAGGAAACCGAGTCATAGAGAATTTAGTAGCTGCCCTAAGATGATACAGTGAGTAAATGACAGAGCTGGGATTTGAGTTCTGATACTGGTACTTGTACTCTTAGCCACAATAAGAACAGGCTGAGGAAACTGAGAATTACAGATGCTAAGTAATTTGCCCAAGACCATACTGTAGCACCAACACTGGAACCCAGGTCTTTCCAAAGCCTACACTCTTAATTATTTGGCATACAGCTCCTCTTGCTTTAAATGTCAGCACTAAAGCTCATACTGGGTGTTGATAAATTTTAAAAGCTTCAGCTCTGGTTTACTGAGATTGAAGAATATTACATTCCTTTCCCAAAGAGGCATCCTTGTAGCTTACTGGGTTAATTTACCTTAAATATCAACAGCCTAGCCTTACAAGCCAATTAAGTTTATATAGTCTCTAGTGTTATCCCTGCAACACTGAAGACTGTGTTTTCCTCAATGTGAAAACCCATGTTTTCTAAGACTGGCCTCTAAGTAAAAATCTACTCTCATTCACAAATTTACTCTTCCCTTTATTTCTCAAAACCAGTTATGTGATATTCCCAAGTTCTCTGCTTTTGTGGATCCTCAGTTCCTCGGTGTAGAATGTCTTGTTTCTGAAAGTCACCTCTTGGCTGTTTTATTGTTTACCCTTAAAAAATTACTATTCTCTGTAGGCTTATTAGACTCTGTCTTTATGTGGTACTCTGCTTTTCCCTTTTTATCTCAAACATTTACTAAACACTTAACTGTGTATCAAAATGCAAATAACCTAACTCATTGAAGGCCATACTTTCAAAGAAAATGGTCTTGGGGTTTAGATATTGGAATATTATTTCCTTAACAATCTTCATAGAGTCATCCTCTGCTCAGTTTGCAATTATACACCCAAATATCTTTCAGCAAAATCTCAGCAGCTACTTCTACAACACATTATATGGAGAGAATAGCTGGAGCCAACTCATTAGATATTACTCCAAAGATTTTTACCAACACGTTAGCCCTCTTTTGCTGACAAAAAAGATTCTTAAGTCTTTTAACAGCTTTATGGCTTCCTTATTAGAGCTCTTCCACTAACATTCCCTGTTATCAAAATGAACTGCTCATCTTTCTTGGGAAATGTTCTGAGGTTATTTCCTGAGTTAACAGTATGGCTTTGTCCCTCTGGATCAGTAATGATTTAATATAAAATTGAGAGTCAAACATCCCTGAAATATTTAGTAAAATATGAGTATTATATTTCACAACGTTGTCTTCAGGGATATATGCAATCCAAATGAATATATGAGTAGTGCTGTATCATATTATTATTGTAGTAATATTTCCAGAAGAAATATGGAATTTGGAGTAACCGTAGGCCATGAAATATGGCCATATTACAGCAATACATGAAGCAAAGTTCAAAACTAGATCATAAGAAAAAAAACAAAACATCATCAATGATGATGAAAAGCACATCTCTGACCTAAATCCAATTTCCTTGAGGAAGGAAGGTACTGAACTTATTATAATAGAATACGCCTTTGAAGGACTGAGAAGCCTGTCATTCTAGAAAAAATCAAATCACACAGATAAATGTCTTACAGGCAAGAAAAAGCAGAGATGACTAAGCTGAAAAAAATCTTCTCTAGCCTGTCTTATATCTTTTCTAGGTAGTGCTGTTCCTGATAAGACACATGGCACAAAATATGGTTTCTCTGTACATCAAGGTAAGTTACAGAAGATAGCAGTTTTCTGAATAGAAAACTTAGATAATAGCAACAGGTAACGAAGTCTGGGATTCTGAGGAAGAAATACTGTCACCCCTACATGGGCACAGTAGATAATCTGAAAATGGTACAAGTGCTGGCCTATGTATAGCCTGTCTCTATTATATCAGAGGGGAAAGTATTATAATCTGGCAGAAGTAGCCCTTCAGAGTCTGAGGAGCATTTCATCAGATAATAACTGAACACTCACTGCATACAAAGGCAATAGATTAGATGCTGAGGAAGCAATCCAAAAGAACTCCCTGCTACTCTGAAATTAAAAACTGCATTCTCATTTTCTCAAGCCTATATATTTTATGTAATGAAACAAAATGTATATCATATTTCTCTTACAGGGGTGTAAGAGTATTTAGGATCCTCAAGGAAAATTGTGCAAAGAACCCTTCCCCTTCAGCCTTCTGCCTATAGAAATATCCTAATTCCCTGAAAATAATGTAAGCTTTCTTTAACAAATGAAGTATACCCCGTTACTCTCTCCCTGACCATTTCACTTTTTCATAACACTTAAGACCACCTGACACTTTACATATTTATCATTTATCTTTCCCAACTAGAATATAAGCTTCATAAGGGCAGAGATTTCAAGTTTTTTTTTTTTTTTTTAAGATTTTTAAATTTATTTGACACAGAAAGAGAGTACGCACAGGCAAGGGGAGTGGCAGGCAGAGACAGAGGGAGAAGCAGACCCCCACTGAGCAGGGAGCATGATACAGGACTCGATCCCAGGACCCTGGGATCATGACCTTAGCCGAAGGCAGATGCTTAACCGACTGAGCCACCCAGGCATCCCTCAAGTTGCCATCCTTCTTCACAGATACATTCTCAGTATCCGGAACTATATCTAGTATGTGGTAAGTTCTCAAAAGAATTGTAAAGTTAATAAAAGTGCTTTAAAAAGACCCCTGAATACTATATTAGAATTATTAAATTACTAAATTTTGGCGTATCTGTGTATATGTATATGTGAGTAAATTTACAGATTCTGTGTAATATCCAGCATAGGCCAAGTCAGGAGTCAGAGGATCAGAAGCTTTTGTGGGGAGACGGAAGCATGATCGCATAAGCAAAGCAACGTGTCTTATTAAATGGACTGAAGGAATCAAACACAGTCAGCAAACTTCTGTAAAAGTAAACTAAATTTATCTCTGTTCTTTCCATGTCTGAAATCTGACTGTAGTAAATTCAAATTCACTTCAGATTGGTTGGATTGACATTAGCTTTCTTCCTTGATAAAGCTTTTGAAACTTATGGAAGTTTTTTTTCTTCTCCCTAAATTACTGCCTAAAGATACAAGCCCTCAGATCAAAACAGTTTCCTATTTCTATTTTGAGATTTGCCTGAGTCACAAGGTAGTCTTGGAGAATCACTCTGTTCTGTCTCTCCATTTACTGAGGCTGCCTGGGAAATCAAACTGTCAGCCAAACAGGAAGAGGACCCTTCTGCCTAACTCCAAAAGACCTAAGTCATATGAATGTGGTGAGGTTTAATGATGGATATAAATCACTGCGAATGGATTTCTCCACAGGGTGGAGAAAAAAAGCAAACATTTGACTTTACTTCCTCTATATGAATTCAGGGCTGGTAGAAAGGGTAGACTATTAAATATAGCTGAGCAAACGTCCCAATGTTTGCATAACATGTGTTTTCAACTAAAGAGACCCCTTCTCTATTCCTACTATATATGACACCCCCAAAACCCAAATATAAACAAAGTAAAGTGACTGATCTGATCCTGGCAAAATTATAGTTTAAAAAAAAAAAAAGTCAGGGTTCATAAAAATGTATAAACCACAAAGGCCCTTTTTCTTTTTCAGAAATGGATATGAAGTGTTCCTTCCACCTGGATACTCTTCTTTGAGCCCCCTATGTGGTCTTGAGTTCCTCCTGCTTGTGTAATTAGCATGTCCTAAGCTGTTCTGCCTTTGGGACTATAATTTCAAACCTTCCCACAATGATGCCTCCTGACAGAGTTACTCTTTCTGTACTCACACAAATGGAAACAGAAGAGATGAAAGCCCTGGGGATGCAGTCAGTGTAGGTCTCAAACTGATCCTCTGCTAAGCACAACCTGAACTTCTCAGCCTCTCTCTTCTCTGGGTGGAGATCCTCTCTTGGCTTAGTGATCTCGCATGGCATAGGAGGCTTAGGACCCAGGGGGCGCCTTTCAGCCGAAAAACACCTCGCTGCAGCAAGCTAGCTGGGAAGCTCCCAGCTCTAAAGAGAGGCTGTTTACCAGAAGAGCATAACAAGGGCAGGTCTGACTGCGAGGCTGGGACTGGGAGGCAGAGGCGACGCTAAGGGGACCCCGGTTGGGCACTGGTTGGTCAATCACAAGCAAGATGAAGGAGGTGAGGATGCTCTTAGCCTGGGTGCAAACATTCCTCATCAACAACATGCTCCTAGCAGAAGCCTATGGATCTGGAGGTGAGATTACAATCTTTCCTTCCTGCAGCAACTTAATGAAGTAGAAAGGGTAAAGCTGTTTCCCAAGCATGGCCAGGCCAGACAGGAAGATGACTGGAAATGAAGCTTTTAGCTGGTTTCTCTTGTCCCATGAAGGCTTCTTTTTTTTCTTTCCCCCTTTTTTTCCGTCTTCTTCTTCCTCCTTTCCCTGTTAGGGGCTTGCAGCTCCATATTTGCCATTAAGAACAAAGGCAAGTAGCCACTTTCTCTGTCCTTTTCCTTGCCTGTGGCTCCATGAGTGGATGGAATTTGGGATTCATCTCCCCTACTCCCTAAGTCCTTTTCTTTTCAGGGGCTTTGCATGGTGTGGTTAGGGCACAGGCCCTCCTTCCCCAGGCTCTCCTGCTCAGGGGAATGGGAGTTTGGAGTCACATCCAAGCAGGGATGAGGCAGGTTCCCTCCGTTTGAGGCTCTCTTTTGCCTGACTGAATCAAGGCTTTTGTAGAATTCTCTTGGGAGGGAGTGTTGCCAGTGCAAATGTGGCCATATCCGTGAAAGGAATACGCCGGTTTATGTAACGTGGAATTACAATACAAGGATGACCGAACCAAAACTCCCAACATCTCCAAAAAGGTACCCGAACCCAGGCGTCCCCCGCACACTCCTCCAAAGTGGCCACAAGTTCCAGAGTAACAACCCCTTGCACTTGTGCAGTGCTTTCCGGCTTACAAAAAGAACAGCAAAGCTTATTCTCTGAGCGCTGAGTGAGGGCCGGGCACCAGAGGGGCTTTAGACGCGCTTTCTCTTCCTTCTTTTTCCGGGCCTCACAACAACCCTTCAAGGCAGCAGGGGTTTTCCACATGAGGTCAGGGAGGCCCAGCCGGGCCCAGGGTCGCCCAAGCGGGGTAGGCCCGGCTCCCCTGCCGGCCACTCAGTGTTGGCGGGGGGGGGGGGGGGGCTCCTCTTCCTCACAGACTGCTTCTGGGACAACGGCCACCTGTACCGGGCGGACCAGCCCTCCCCAGCCCCGGGCGTGCGCTGCCTCAACTGGCTGGAGGTGCAGAGCGGCCTGGCGTCTGCCCCCGAGTCGGGTGAGTGTCTGCCCCGGGCGGCGGGCGGGCGGCGGCCGCGGTCTGGGTCCTAGCCCCGTCCCATGGCGCCTTCTCTCCCCTCCCAGATGCCGGCAACCATAGCTACTGCCGGAACCCGGACCAGGACCCACGCGGGCCCTGGTGCTACGTCAGCGGCGACGCCGGCGCTCCCGAGAAGTGGCCTTGCGAGGACCTGCGCTGCCCAGGTACCCGCCCGGACTCCGAAGACCTGAGGACCCCCGAAACCCCCACGCCCAGGGAGGCCTGGGAGCGGCCGCAACACCCGCCGCGCACGTGCGTCCGCGCGTCGCCGGCCAGCCCTGCCCCGCCCCCGCGCTGTCCGATTGGCCAGGGCTGTCTCCAGGCCTCAGGGCCCAAAGCCCATTGGCTGCTGCCGCCTCTCCGAGTGAGCTCATCCTCCGCGAGCGCCTTGTAAACAACTGGGGGAGGCGAGGCCACACCTCTTGGCCGCGGGCTCCCTGAGTGGTGCGCAGTCTCTGGGAGCTCATGGGGCTCGAGTCCCGGCCCCACGCCCTTAGCGAGTCCCTTAGCGTCTAGTGGCCATTTGTGGAGCGTTTGCTGTATGTTAGGCACTCTAGTCACAGCGACCCTGGAAAGAAGCTATTTGGGAGATCTGAACCTCAGAGAAGTTCAGCGACATATTGAAGGCTATGGCAGGGTCTAGATTTGAATCTAAATTTCTTAGGATCCAGAGCGAAGGCTGGTTGCTCCCGAGGCGGCGGGACCTTTCTCTGAAATTAGATTAAATGGGATGTGTAACGCATATAACATAGGGATTGGCAAACTGTGGATTCATGGATTGTTTCCTAGCGCAGAGGGGGCCTCTTCCCTTGGAGAAGAGGGCAACTGAGCCGGGCCTTGGAAGATGGCAAGAATTTGAACAGATAAAGACATGGGAGGCAGGAGAGGCTCTTTCTTACGTTCTTCCTCTCACATTTGCCTTGTCCCAGCTGTAGCATGGCCCCCTCAGACCTGGTCTTGGCCCTGGGGCAAGGATGGATTTCAGTGTGTATAGGCATCCTAAGGTGAACTCCCTTCCCTTTACCTCCTCCAACACTCCAGGCCAATTTCAGCTGTGGAATTCACTCTAATGAGGCATATTTTACACTTCACCTCCAGAGACCACTTCCCTGTCCCCTCTAACCTCCACAACAGAAACTGAGGAGGCGTCTGAAGTGCCAAGTGGAGATGAGGTGCAGGTGTTCGCTCCTGCCAACGCCCTGCCCGCGCGGAGTGAAGCAGCAGCCGTGCAGCCAGTGATTGGGATCAGCCAGCGGGTGCGGGTGAACTCCAAGGAGAAAAAAGACCTGGGAACCCTCGGTATGATTGCCCCAACCCCTCCTTGTGCAGATCATCAAGAAATATTTTCTGATCATCTGGGGTGAGGCTAATGGGACCTTGTGTCCTGTCCTTGGCAGGCTATGTGCTGGGCATTACCATGATGGTGATCATCATCGCCATAGGAGCTGGCATCGTCTTGGGCTATACTTACAAGAGGTCAGTAGCTTCTCTTCTGGGCTCTCTGAGAGGAGGGGAAGAAGGTACATAAAGTCGAATCTGACTTCTTTGTGGCATACATACCCAAAAAGGGAGTGAAGTATTGAAAGAGGAGAACTAGCTTATGATGTCCAGACTTGGTTCTAGTCTTTACCAGGTGACCTTAGACACACCATTTCCTTTGGTGCCTTTACTCCTCACCCAAAAGCCTTGTGAGGTAGGAGTTCTTGTTTCACACTTTACAGATGAGGAGGCTTTCATCAGACAGGTGAAGTGAATCGCCCAAGATCACAGTGCCTGAGAGTGGCAGAACCTAGATTCAAACCCAGCTCTTTTGATACCAGATTCTCTGCTGTCTAATCCAACATGCCTGGTATGGAAGTGAGTGGTGCTGCAGAAATCAGGCTGGACACTCATTGCAGGGTCCCAGAGATTGCATTCTTTCTGTGAATGATAAAATCCTACTAGAGGGGAACCTGAGTGGCTCAGTTGGTTAAGCATCCAACTTGATTTCAGCTCAGGTCATGATCTTAGGGTTGTGAGATTGAGCCTCACATTGGGCTCCATCCTCACTGGGTGTGGAGCCTGCTTAAGATTCTTTCTCTCCCTCCGCGCCTTCCCTTTTATAAAATACATAAAAATAAAATAAAATCCTACTAGGAGAGGTTCCTAGTCACTCCTTTTGCATTTGGGGCTTGAATTCCCTGGGCCATAAGCAGTGGGATCTCCTTCAGAACAGGAGGAAAAAATGAGTTGGAGGACACAGAACCTGTTTGCTACTCATCACCACATATGAGAAAGCCAAAGAAGCTCCTGGGGAACTCAGGGACCTGACCTGTGGCTGGAACAACAGGAGGAGAAATGCTCATTTTGAGAGGCCCCTTGAAATATCATATGGAAAAAGTTCTCAAAGTCCATGATGGGTGCATGATGATAAGCCAGAGTTGCATTCATTTGTACAGCATTGGCTGGTTCTGGGAAAATTATTTGCCATTCTGGGCAATATCAGGGGATTTGACTTCTAGCCCTGAGTGCTTGTGATATTTCTCTTCTATGGTCTGAGAAGGTTTTCTGAAAGGGAAGTGACAAGGTGGCTTGCATTTTCTAGTGGTAAGGGCTATGTCTGAGCTCACAGCCCCGGTGGGTCACCCAGCATTAAATAAACCTAGCATGTCCTTAGAGACTGTGTAGTTAGCCTCCTCATTTTACAGATGAAAAAGGGGAAGTGTTGGCTAAGAATAACAACAACAGCAGCAAAAGTGAACATTTATCATATGCCAGACCCTGCTTCAAGCAATTTGCATGCTTTAACTCAGTTCTTAACAATCACCCTTATGAGGTAAATGTTGTTATTATCCCCAGTTTACACATTAGGAAACAGACAAGAGAGGATATGTACCTTGCTTAAGGTCACACACCTAGCATTTTGGTGGAGCCAAGTCTTAAGTCTTCCATGAACTAGCTATCTGTGTGATTTTGGGCAAGTTGTTTGTTTTCTACTGCAGAGCTAAGCTCAGTGTGTAACACATAGTAAGTGGTCAGTAAGTGATAGCTGTTTTTTTTTTTCTGTAAAATGTGAGTCCTGTACTAGCACTCTCTGAGCCCTTTTCCCTATCTGATTTTCTATGATTCAGGAAGCAGAGGTTCAGAGAGAGCCAAGTATTGACCCAAGAGGGTCTCCTGTCTTCCATTCCGAGGCTGTTACCTCCAGTGGGATGGTTAACGTGGCAGGTCCAGGGATACCTGCTTGTTCATTTCCGCGAGTTAAAGGAAATGATGTGATAGCCCTGGCCTACAATTCATAATCAGACCCAAACCTGTTGGCTGAGTTGAGCCCTTGAAATATTTCCTCCTTCCTCAGCCACTGGATAGCAGTTGGCTCTTCTCTAATCTTGTGACAGTTTCCAGGCCTCCAGGTGCTTGAACTGACTAAATGTTCTTAATTCTAAGCTCAGCTCTTGTGCCCAATAAGGAATCCAGGCCTTTTTTCTTCTAAGTTTGCTTCTCTAGGCTGTCATAGGACTGCCCTGAGGCCTAGAATTTACTGTACTGTAAACTCAGGGCAAGGCACGAAGTCACGAGACTCCCTGTCACTAACCACCAGACCACCCCTTTCCTCAGCAAAAGTGCTCTGAGAACAGACTATAACAGGAAACCACATGTGGGCTAGAGGCAAGCTCTCAGCTCCCATCTCTCTCCAAAGTCAGAGAACAGTGTCCTGGAAAGAGCTGTTGAGTGTAGGTTCTGCCGTTTCTCTGCACTTCAGTTTCTTGACTGTTGAATGGGGATATATCCCCCTCCATACACCCATACCCACCCACCCAAGATTATCATAAGTATTAAATATAAGCAGAACACCAATCAGGTTAGATAATCATAATAGCAGCCAACATTTATTGCATGCTTTTTAAATAAATAGGGCCTTACTGAATGCTCTTCCTGATGATCTGGCCCAAGCCTCATGACCACACTTACAAGGTTCACTTTTTACACTGTTTTACAATAAGCTGCTGAGACCTAGAAGAATTAAGTGCCATGTCTAAGCTACACAGCCAGTAAGATGTGTCCAAGGATTATCAGTATCTCCCAAAAGCCCAGCGAGGCTCAGCAGCATCGCGCAAATCTGCTTTGAATTGCAAAGGATAGTAGGAAACATGGAAACTTTGAAAATAAAATACCTGGGTCTGGAAGTCAAAAGAACCAGGATATAATTTTGCAACTGCTGCCAATTCTGGATGTGACACCAGACAAGTAATTTACCTTCTCTGGTTTCCTGAGTTTCCTCATCTGTAAAAAGTGTAAAGGCAGGAGGTTAGATGTGATGACACTTTCAGCTCTCATGTTTCCTAAAAAGGCAATATTACCTGCTGGTGGCTGTACATGGTACTGGGTTCAAATCCCAGCTCTCCTATTTGCTTAAATAAATGATTTAACCTCTCTGCATCTGCCTTCCCATCTCTGAAACAGGGATCCTAATAGACACCATATAGGTTTGTTGTGAGGATGAAATTAGACAGTGTAGTTGGGCATAGGGTTTGTGTTCATAGTCTTAGCTGCCTTGAGGAACTTTTCCTGAGCAGCAGTATGGCATAGCACTACTTCCAACTGGGAAAATCGTGAGAGAATAATTGGAAGTAACCTGTGTTGCTTGAAGGAAGTCTGGGGTGTTTCCATCACTCCAAAGAGGGTATCAGAGGCAGGCAGCAGCTCCATTCACACCTGCTGACTCTGGCCAGCTCAGCGCTGGATCATGGCTCTGGAGCAGTCATGGATGGAATTACTGTAACCCTTGGACTCTGCAAAGGACCATGAGGCTAATAGGATGGAGTTTTCCCCTGGCTGGGAAGGGCAAGCAGGAACCAGGCTTCTGCTCAGGGGAGTAGGGCTGCAGGTGGGGGTGGGTGAGGGCGGGTGAGGGCTCAGCCTGTCGGGTCTTTGTCATGGTTGTCTAGGCTACGGGGTTCAGCCAGCCAGTCTGCAGCTCCCTGTCCCTGCCCCAAGCGCAGTGTCTGTGCTATCCGGAGGGAGCGTTTATTTTCTGATAAAAAGGCAAGGGAAAAACTGTAAGTCAACACTACTCCACCCCCTTAGGAGAGAAGCTGAGTCAGTGAATAAGCCTTTTGTTCCTTCTTGGCTGCCAGACAACAGTCTGGCCCCCCACCCCACCCAACAAAGGCAGTAGGAAGGGGCTGAGCTGCTTGATGGTCAATGCGGCAGGCCTGGTGGCCTCTCTCAGATCTTGAAAGGAGCTGGGGACGGCCTCTGCATCACCAGCACTCCTAGGCACCAATAACAGGAGGCCCGTGGGGTTGGGTGTGTTTTGAGGCTTCTAAATGGATGAGACTATAATCCAGATGAATCCCAGCACCTCCTTCCTTTACCCTTTGCTGTTCTTCCAGTCCTGTTCTGCTCCATTAATATGAATTGATTTTTTTTCCCCCTAAAGACTTGTTTATGATGTAGCCTGACCATTATCAACAGGTGGCCACAGCCAGACGCTCGGTAAAGAAGGTAGCTGAGGAAAGCAGGACAACTCCAAAGCCTGTTTCTTCATCTATAAAAAGTGCATAATATTATCTTGCAGAATTGGTGTGGAAGTGGTACATATATAAAGGGTGTGGCATCCAGTAGGTACATAGGTAGCTCTTTTCATTGTGGATGATGGGAAGGTCATTTCCTGGCACCTTAGTACGTACTCAGGATGTGTGAGTTCTCGCTTTCCTTCTTCCTCCAGCCCCTTAGATTTTGAAATTCAGGCCTTGGCAAAGGACATTTGCATACTCCACCTCTTTTGTTAATTGCCTTTTGGCCTTCTGCTGGCTTGGGGCTCCCTTAATAAAATTAAATCCAGACCTTCCAAGTTTTTCCTTACATGGGCAACCTTGAAGAATCTGGCTTTTTGTTTTATTATGGAAGGAGGTGTTTCCTTCTGTGGTGGCAGCTGTAACTGATGAGCAGTGCCCAAGGGCAAAATGAATCTTAGGCTGAGTGGGGATACACTTGGGCCAGACAGCCATCTTCCCGTGTCTCTCCATTTCCTTTTGGGGTGCTCTGGGAGTTATTCTGTTGCAGGAGTTGGCGGTATCCAGTACAGAGCCTAATGATAAGGATGGGGCAAGTGCCTTAGGCTTGCACATGTAGAAACTCAGTCACCCAGGGTGACTCAGGGAGATGAGCTCACAAATTTGCCTTCTGTGACCTTACAGTGAAAAATAGGGAATCAGAGCATATCTCATGTGAGGAATCTTACAGCATGTCAGGGGCCCTGGAGGTTATCAAGCCCAAGTCCTTGTTTTACAAATGATAAAATTAAGGTCCAGAAAGGAGGGGAGCTGCTGAGGTCACATAAACAATTGCCTTGGTGGGTCAGTAGGAGTTTCCTTGGGAAACCAGATTAAGAGAACATTGCTTGGTGAGTCAAGTCATATTCAGGGCAAATCATAATAACCTCCTCTGTGAGTTTTACAGCAGTTCCGCTGTTTTCAAAATGCATTCACTCATTATCTTATTTTGAGGCAGATATTATCCCCATTTCACAGATGAGGAAACCAAGGCTCAGCAAGGCTGTTTTGCCAGGTGTCACTCAGCCAAGGCTGAGCTGGTACTAGAATGCAATAGAACTGGTTGATTTAAAGATAGTTCTGAGGCACCTGTGCAAACTCCATCCCCCCCAGGCCCTGCTGTTTTCTCAATATCCTTCAGTCTCTGGAAATTTGTCATTGTACCTCATATGATGGATGTGTAATCCATCTGATCTCAGCCATCTCCCTGCGGTCTGAAGTAGGCCAGTGTTGTTTAACCAAGTCATCGATCAGCTGCTGGTTTCAAGGCCTCTTTGGGGTGGGCTCCTTCTAGGAAGATTTCCTCTGACAGTTGAGCCCATGTGTCTAGTTGTGACTTCAGAGTATGCTGATTTGGGTCCTGTGTGTTGGTTCTGGTGTGTAGTATGCTAGGCACTCACCAAACTCTTTGGCCTGCAACAGGTGTGGTCCAGGCCAGTGGGAAGGGCCCTACATGTGCAGCCAGAAGACTGGGTTTGAGTCCCTGTACCACCATTGCTTTGGGGTGACACTGATCAGGTCAGAATTTCTCTAAGTATTAGCTGGAGTCCAACAGACTTGGGTTTGAGCCCATTATGTTATTGGACAGTTCCTTCACTTCTCTGAGCTATTTCTTCATCTGTAAAATGAATGATAAGACCTAATTCCTAGGGTTCAGCCAAGAATGAAGTGAGATAATGTACACAAAGTTCTTAGCATGGAGTGAGCACTCCATTTGAGTAAAACGGGCAACACCAGGGCCTGATTGGGTCATGAGCACCATGAAAATTCAAAGGATGTTTGAACATGCAGGGATCTGATGGTCATTGTCTCACTGTTTCCCACTGACCAGAGCAGCCCTCAGTCCCTTTTGCCCCCTGCATGGGCTGGGGACAGTCCTTGTTTCCAGCCAGTGTTCACACCTTCCAAGGACTTTAGAATAAGAGAGCTTAGAATAGGTAAGTTTTCTGCACAACTTTATGGGTTAGGACTGAGATGGTTCTCTGGGTCTCTTGGAGCCCTTGGCTGAAAGAACAAAACCGTATCTTGCTTTCAGTCACACTATCTTCACTGAGCCTGTCTGCAGTTGTGGTGAGGTTCATGCTACTATACACGAGTTTTACAGATGAGGAAGCAGAGACCAGAGGTGTAGGAGCTTGTTAAGGCAATCTGGCAGAATGGAAATCTCATACATCAGCCACTGATTCGCTCTGACCATGCTTAGCCCTCGCCCCTGCCTGGGTGCAGCAGTGCTATTTAATGAGCAAAGCCATGCAGGAGGCACAGCCTGAATGCTTCCTTCTTTTCCTGCCAGGGGGAAGGACCTGAAAGAGCAGCATGACCAGCAAGTGTGTGAGAGGGAGATGCAGCGAATTACCCTCCCCTTGTCTGCTTTCACCAATCCTACCTGCGAGATCGTGGATGAGAAGACTATTGTGGTCCACACCAACCAGACTCCAGTGGACCTTCAGGAGGGCAGTGCCCCCCTCATGGGTCAGGCGGGCACTCCTGGGGCATGAGCCACCAATAATGGGCAGGAGCCCATGCAGATACTGGTGCAGGACAGCCTACCCTCCTACAGTTGGGAGGATCTACACTTTTTGTTGTGGTTAAAACCCTCCCTCAACTTTTTTTTTTTTGGTTAATTCTAAAACAGAAGCAGGTGTTGTGCTGAGGGCGAGGCTGGGTAGGGTCCTACCAATGCTCCTCCTCCGTCCCCTGGAGCAGGATTTTGCCTGTGGATGGAGACAGCGGCAGCCCTCACAGCAGTGCTGCTGACAAGGGCTTCCAAACGTTGCCTGTGCCCTGGAACTGAACCAGGGACAGACAAGGAGCTCCCCCAGGCTCCTCTGTGCTTTATTATCTAAGATGGCCTCGGTCTCCGCCCTTCTGTCTGTTCTCTGTGGGCTTGAGTGGCGCATACTGTTATCCATAGTTCAGGTCAAGCGGTCAAGAGGCAGTATTTAAAAAATAGTTTTTAAAATAGTTGGGATGGAACTCCCTACTGACCTCTGAGAACCAGAAAGGAGTTCGTACAAAAGTCAAAACTGTGGGTTGAGAATGGGATCTAGGCTAGGGGCTCCTGGGGGTGCTCCAGCTTGCTGGTGGTGATGTGCCTTGATAACCATGGGCCAGCCCGGGGCCCAGGGACTCTTCCTATTTCAAAAGGAAAGGAAGAATCGCACTGAACATTCCACTTGGGAAGAGGGTAGAGAAGGATCCGCAGCTGCTTTAGGCCACAGGACCTGAGGGGGCCCTGGGGTACCCTAGACAGTCTGTTCAGGGTGGACAATGACCTCTTTTCGTTTTTCAGGGGTAAGACAAGAGCCAACTAACCTACGGGAATTACACTGTGGGGCCTTGTGAGCTGCATCTGAGAGGTTAACTCAGAAACTAAGCTCAGAGGCAAGGTAATAAAGTGCTTCGGGGCTTGAGTTTGCAGGTGGCTCTGTGGCCTCCAGGCCAGTGCACCCCTAACTTGTAAAACAATCAACCATTGGAAGGGACCTTAGGGTTCCTCAAGCCTTTTGGACACAGGGGCCCACAGGGGGAAAGTGATGCCCAAGGTCAGAGAGCAAGCTACTGGCATGGCCAAGAGGAGAGTAACATTTCTCCACAGCACTGTGCTGCACCGAGCCAGTGGCTCAGCAGGGCCTCCAAGCCCTGATGCCACACTTGGAGGCCTTAGCAGTGCTCCCTATCCAGAGCTTCCTTCCCAAAGCCCTTCCACTGCCCCACGTGGGAGAGAGGGGGGTCAGTAGGGCCCATTCTCTTCAGCAGACTATTCCTGGGAGTGGTTTGCTGAGGGGACCTCGGCCTCATGGGTCCCCTGGTGTTAGTGATACTGAAGAAAAGAACAGTACATTACTGGTTTCTACTTTTCTATAAAAGCATTTCTGTGTACATGTTTTATATACCTCATTCTGATACCTGCATATAAAGTGCAGGAAATTGCTCTGCATTTGACTTGTATAAATTAAAAAACAAAAAACCCAAAACTCTGTACTGCCAAGTTTTTATGGGGTGCCAGGACACTCCTCCCCTAAGTTGGTTGGTTTTTGGTTACCTCGTCCACACCTGTGTGGCAAGCGCTGGCTTTCTGTCATTAACCCTGGCCCCGTAACTGGGAGGTGGCAACAACTGAGTGGTGGGTAGCTGCTGCCCCTGCCTTCTGTCATCACTAGGAATCATTCAGGTTCACGCTATAGGAAAGATGGGTATGCTGGCCTCCCCACAGGCAGTTTGGTCACTGCAAGTCTTCTCCCCCATCAGCATTCTTCCCGAGGTGGAGGTAGTTAAAATGAACAGCTAGGCAGCCCTTCGCAGGTGCTGGAGACAGAAGGGATGGGTGGTGGTGCTGCTGCAGCAGCCAAAGGGATGGATGGGTGTGCAGAGGGGGATGGGTCCTTGGGCTGCAGGGAGCAGTTTTAGGTAGAGGAAGGCCCCTATGGGGGTGACTCCTAGGGCTCTAGAAGCTACCAATGGGAAGTTGTTGGACTTTTTCAGCATGAGACTTCAGCAACACATTCTCTGCCTCTAGGAACACCTGGGGTGATCTTGGCCCATGCCTAGACATTGCTCTATAGTTCTACAAACAAGGGGTACCCTGGCTTATCAGTTTTGCCAAGAACCAGATTCTGTCCTTAAATTGAACTCCCCAAGCTTTGGGAGAAATCACCTTCGGGTATATGGATTTATACCGTGCCCAGGATCCCACTAGCCAGATACTGTCCTGTCCATTGCCCCACATCTCCCAGGTGTAGAAGCAAGGCCAGGTCTTCTCTCAAGCACCTGAAGGAAAACACAAGGGCTGGAGGTGACTTGCATTCATTTCTTCCCTTTATGAAGGTGGCACCTGGCTATGCAGGGAGGATATCCAGGCTTACAGCAATGTACGTGCATCAGAGGGTGGAAGTGTATGGCCCCAAAGGAAGGACTGGGCCCACAGGTCAGTCAGACCTGCTTCAAGGATTGGGTTGCTCAGGTGGGAAGCGCTTGTTCCCTGGAGCAGACTGGTGTCTATGTAAGAGGGAATTAGAGTTGGGGGTGGGGCGGGGCATGAGTAGTCCCCTATTGTGGGGAGTCATGGAGCAGGGGCCTGAAAGTGGCCAGCAGAACCCCCATGTATCCTCCTCCTGCTGAGTCAGGCCCCAAATCAATTTTTCATTCTCAGTAACATCACTTATGTTAACTGCTTAATTTATTTGGTCTGCTCAATGGCCCACCATGGGCCCACCACTCCCATGCTTGCTGGGGACAGCTGAGGCACAACCAGCCACAAAATTCTGACTTAGGGTTGCTCGGAGCCAGGGCTCAACCCTACAGCAAGCTTGCACACTCCACATATAAGTATGGTCTATATAGCAGGTAAACTCTGTCCAGAGAGGACATCTAATCCCCCAACTTATCAGGCCTATGTACAGTATTTCACATATCACCCAACAGATACAGCAACAAAACAGTATTAACATCAACCACTCTCCTGGATCACTCCCACCCTACTACCTCCCCCCACCCCCCCCCAAAAAAACACAACCACCACACATTGCAGTAATATCCCAAACCCATTCCCAATTTGTTAAATACGGTGCAAGCTCACAGACACATAGGAGGCAAATTTTGTTGTGTTGAAGGGTCCCTGGAGTTCTGGGAGCCAATGTAGAGGGTGCCTCCAGCGCTTTTCAGTGCCCATAGTTGTGTGAGGAAGCTGCAGCCAGGAGCTACAAGGAGCTACTGAGCTGGGCCAACCAACAAGGGAGGTAGAAGCCAGAAAGCCCAGCTCAGGGAGCAGTCTCCCCCAGCATCCCAGCTCTGGGACTCTGCCACCACCTCGTCCTGCCCAAGTTGCTACCTGGACCAGGCATGGTGAAGGGTGAGCAATGGCTGCCACAAGGGAAGGGCCAAGAGACTGCTGAGATTCCCACTCTCTTGGCTCATACACTGGGCCTGCGGCAAGCCACACAATCCTCCAGAACCTATCTAGCGCTAAGATAAATGTCTTGGGCTTCTGACTGAGGTGCCCACCAGGGTATGCATGACAGCAGCCAGGATATGGGCTTTCTAGAGGGCAGGGCCCCTTTCTTTCCAGGCCCCAGCCTCTTGCTGCATTTGTGGGTGAGTGCTTGTTGCAGGTAGAGAGGCCCAGGAGCTCTCAGCAAGCCTCTAGCAGTACAGTTTGAGAACATGAGGTGGAAGCTCCCCCTCACACTGATGTGGCCCCTAGCCCTGGTAGATGAGCAAACTAGCCCATCCTCTGACTCCTGGCCAATTCCACCACAAACTAAGGGACTCTTCAAAACTTGCTCCCTCAACCCCTGCCCCAGAGGAGGGTGGGACACAGAGTGGAGGGGTGGGTAGCACCACTGTCACTTCACATCCTTGGATAGCCGCCTGGCCACCAGTCTTTCGTCCACACTCTCACTTGGAAGTCCTCCTGTACCCAGCTGGACTACAGACTTCAGAGCCCACAGGCAGGTTCACCCTGGAATCCTGCCCAGCAGGTCCAGGTCATGCTCATTAGTGTAAGCAAGAGCCTCCTGGAATCCCAATGCCAGGGACGTCCCAAGTGGTCACGAGTAACAGATTCCTCCCGGCTCATGGGCCAGGCTTTTTTTTTTTTTTTTTCTTTTTTTTTCTTCACAGCTTTCAGGCGAGTGTTGGATCTACAGACAGTAACCAGACCCCCAAACCTTGATGTGTTTCCCTGGTGCTGCACCCGCTCGCCTCCTGGGGAGGTAGTAGGGATGGCTTGTTCTGTTTCTAAACAAGCTGCCAATCCACAGGAAGCCCGGACGGCCCTGCCCACAGCAGGGATGGGGCGCAGAGGGGGCAATGGTGGATGCAGAACGCCCCCCCGCAGGGGGCTGGGCCAGGGCTAGGGGGGTGAGTCCCGGGTCAGGCCGTACTGCATGCTCACATTGTGGTCCAGCTCTTCCAGCTCTGCAGGCAGTGGGATGCCCAGCTCCCCCAGGTACAGGGAGAGAGCCTCAAAGGAGTCCTCCAGTTTTGAGAATGCTGGTCTAGAAAAAAAAAAGGGGGGGGTGACTTGAAGGCACCTGAGACAAGGGCAGGGCCACAGGGTGCTGTGTAAGGCACCCAGGCCTGTAGCTCAACCACTTCCTAGTTGTGTGACCTTGGGCAAGCCCCTTAACCTTGTGCCTCTGCAGGAAATGGGGATGTTACATAATGTTACAGCTACTGTGTAGGGTTGCTGTGACGATGAGAGAGAGGACTGTGACAAGGCTGGCCTTGCTTGAAGGGGTAGCTTAAAAAAAGAAAGTTCAGGGGAAAAAAGGCTCCTCTCATGTCTTGGAGAAAATGCAATCATCAAAGGTGGAATTGGACTAAGTGCCTTTTTAAAGATTCTTTCCAGTCCTCAGACTATTTCCACATCAATGGATCTGCTCAGGAAGGGACATTTCATAGGCTCAGCAGCTCTTCCGAAGGGGAAAACAAACAGCAGGCTCCCAGTGCTGTGGAAACAGCTTAGCTGTCTTAGCTTAGCTCAGGCTTACTCCTCCATCTCCTCCATGTTTTTGTTTAACCATCCTGTCATCTTCCCTGCAAGGCCCACTCTCACCATATTTAAAATTACAACTTGCACCCTACACATCCTCTTTCTTCAGCTCTGTCTGGAGAGTTGCAAAGTCTTTTTTCCATGCCACTTGTCACTTCCTAATATTCAATGAAGGGTATTCTGTCTATTGTTTATCATCTCTCCTTGTGAGAATGTGAGTTCCAGAAGGGCAGGCAGCTTTGCTTTGCTCAGCCAAGTGCTCAGGACAGTGTCGAGCACAGGACAGGCACTCAGTCTGTATTTTTTGAGTGAATTAAACACAGACATTTAAAATGACTAGGAAAGGATATTAGCAAACAAATACTGTGTAGCTTCACATTTTCTCCTCATGCTCTTACTCTGGTGTTATTGAAGGTCTGCAGTCCTCTGGACCATGAAGGAACAAAATGTAGAGCCTCCCAACTCTAATGTGGACCTTTAGAAACCATTCTGAAATAAAGGCTGGTTATCCTGAGGGGATGGAGCAGGAGAGTGAGAAGAGCTGAGGGGTATGATGGTTAGATGATCATAGAAAACATGCACTTTATGTGCTATATATTTTAGTCATATATGATTTTTTTTAAAGATTTACTTATTTAAATAATCTCTATGCCCAACCTGGGGCTCGAACTTACAACCCTGAGATCAAGAGTTGGACATTCCACTGACTGAGCCAGCCGGGTGCCCCTTGAATTTGCTTAAAAGAAACAGGATTTTTGAGAGCAGAAAAACAAGCACAGATTCTAGTTCTATAATGCACAAACTTGGAAAAAACTGGGGTAACGCTGACAATAATGAAAACCATAACCTGAGATGAATAAAGGTCACTTACAAATTTTTTCTTTTTAAAGGAGATATTAGCTAAATGCATAAATATGCTCACTGTAGTAATACCTATAAGGAGAAACTGAAAAAACTTGAGTATCTACATTATGTGTATTTTTAATTTTATTTATTTATTTTTTAATTTTTTAATTTTTTTTTAAAGATTTATGTATTTGAGAGAGCGAGAATGAGAGAGAGAGAGTACATGAGAGGGGGGAGGGCCAGAGGGAGAAGCAGGCTCCTCGCAGAGCAGGGAGCCCGACGTGGGCCTTGATCCCGGGACTCCGGGATCATGACCTGAGCCGAAGGCAGTTGCTTAACCAACTGAGCCACCCAGGCGCCCAATTTTATTTTATTTTTTTAAAGATTTTATTTATTTATTTGACAGATAGAGACATAACAAGAGAGGGAACACAAGCAAGGGGGAATGGGGGAGGGAGAAGCAGGCTTCCCGCCGAGCAGGGAGCCCGATGTGGGGCTCGATCCCAGGACCTTGGGATCATGACCTGAGCTGAAGGCAGACGCTTAACGACTGAGCCACCCCGGCGCCCCTACATTATGTATATTATAATATGTTTGGACAGTCTCTTGAACTGAATTTCACATAGTCAACAAAAATGATAAACAGGAAGACTGGGTAGTAACAAGGAAAATGCAGGGCAAAATAAAAAACTTTTCTGTATCTGAGATTATATTTGTTTGGACACAGGTGAACATGAGAACACTTATCCTTTTGGAACGGCATAGGTTTGGGTGAATCTTCTTCTGTTACAATTTGTTTTCATGGCTGTGTGTGTGTTATATCCGGGTCACTCATGGCTATGCCCTTGTCCCCCCAACCACCCCCACCACACAGATCAGAGTTGGTAGGGCGGCTTCAGTGGTGGAGAGCCGCATCCTTGAGCTCAAGGCTTTTGCCGCCCCTGTACCTGGGAAGGGCTTGGGGATGGCGAAAGGCTGGGGCAAGCATCCCAGGCCTGTGGGAGGTGGGGGAAAGGGGCGGGATACCAACCTGCTCTCGGGCTCCAGTTTGCAGCAGATGGCTGCCAGGGGGAAGAAGGCTGGGGGGCAGTCTGTGGGGACAAACTTCTCCCAGAAAAGCTTCACGTTGAGGCCAAAGTCCAGTGTTCGGGGCAGGCAGTCAGGATCTGCATACACCTGCCCGATGATCTGCAGATGAAAAGATGGCTGGTCAGGAGTGGACTGTGGTGGGTGCGGTCACAGGGCAGTGGGATACTGGTGTATGGACAGGAAGGATGGGCAGAAGAGGGAGGTAAAAACCAAGGTTAGGGAGCCGTCCCCCATGCCCAAATCTCACGAATCCAGACTCTTCTCTCAACTGAGAGTCTGGTTACTGAGGAGGGTTTAGAAGAGGCTTCACTGCAGCAGAAGCAAGATGTTCCAGATCTGGAGAGGCAGCTCCACACATCCCACTCTGCCCTGCTGTGTCCCCTCATGTCTATGTCCCCTGTCAGAGTTCATAGGGTCTGATTCACGTCTGAAATCTTTCCGTGCCAGCTTAGTGCTTTGCACACAGTAAATGCTCAACTGACTTCTATTAAAGAAAACAATTTTTAAAAAAACCCTCCTTCATTATTCCAACTGTCCCTTGTCTCTCCTCTACCACTCACCATTTGTAGGAGTTACAGAAGACTTTGAACATATGTGTTTGACTGAGTGCTTCCAGACACACCGAGCTAAGCTCCTAATGGCAGAGATCTTTCTAAGACTCACTCTATCCACCCCACTGTGCTCGACAGACTGGCACTTGCTACAGTGGCTACTTCCACTTGTGGGGCTGACGGCTACGGCACTACTAGGGCCTGGGGATGGAGGACCAGAGGGAAAGGCTGCATCTGGACCAAGAGCTAGACGGACAACCATAAGGACACTCTCATCTGCCCCTTCCTAGCTGTGGAACTAAGAGCAAGTCGCTGCCCCTTTCTGAGCCTCAGTTTCCTCACCTGAAAAAACCCTGCCCAATCCTTCTCATGGGACCCATGAGACTCAAATGTGTCTCGCATTGATTTTATGGTGAACTGCCCATTATGGTGAACTGCCCATCATTACAAGAAGCAGTCCCAGTTCTGGGGCAGGGCAGTACTACTAGGCCCACTGCCTCAGGCCTGGCCTCTGTGCTGGCTGGAGCTCACCTCGCAGAGAACGATCCCAAAAGAGAAGACATCCACTGTCTCATCGTAGCTCTTTCCTTGGGGAACACAGGAGAGTAGGCAGTTAGGTTTGGTCTCTTATCTGCTCTGTACTGAGTCTGGGGCCAAACCAGGCCACAGCCAAGAACTAGGGCTAGAACAGGCTCTGCAGGGATGCCATAAAGGCTGCCCAGAACAGGCACCCTCTGAATATCATCTTTCCTCAGCCCTGGGTGGGCTGCCTCAGAGAGATCTTATAAAACACACTGCCCAAAATGAAACTGCATGGGACAGTGAAAGGGAACTGGATCAAGGTTCACCTGGACTCTGTCATTAGCTAGTTGTATGTTCCTGGGCAAACCACTGAACTTCTCTGGGCCTCAGACTCCAAAAAAGGGTTAAATCAGGCCATTTTTGAGGCCTCACAACCCTGTTCATTTCAAGAATCCTAGCCAGTATCTATGGTTGGTTTGAGTATTATCCACGAGGGGGCACCATACTTCAGTTCTCAGCAGGGAGAAAGAAAAGGCGAAATCTCTGGCAATAAACAGCCTGAGTTCTCAGCTATCCTTGGGGCACAAAAGCCACAGTCAGGTCTCACCCTAGGCCCAGGAGCTCAGGGAGGAAGGAATTTATGAGGTCCAGTGTGACAAGGGATAAAAGTCATCTAGCCATCAGCTGTGGGTACCTGGCCTTACTTCACAGGCCTCCCCTGAACACCCAGGACTCTACTCCAAGATGTGGCCCCCAAACTCCCTTCTTGGGGCATGTCCCCTCCATTGTCCAGTGTCAGGACTCACCGTTCAGCATCTCAGGGGCCATCCAGTAGGGGTTTCCCACCACTGTATAGCGCTTCTTGCGGTCATTCTTACGCAAGGTGCGTTTCTTGGTGGTAGCCTTCTCCACTGGGGGCTTTTTCCTCTCCTCAACTATAAGCCGTGACAGCCCAAAGTCTGCCACCACCACAGTCTTGTCCTGGTAGGACAAGGGCCAGGTCAGGACATTCCCAAGAGAAGTCATTGAGAAGGGGAGAAAAGGTACATAGCAAAGGGGAGTCACAGCTAAAGCTCTCTCTGGCAGACAAGCCTTTGATTATTTGTTTTCTAACAGTCTGGTGTCTGTACAGCAGAGTCCCCAGACCTGGGGGTGTTCACAGCAGAGCCCCTGGAGCCTGGAGGGGTAAGGCTCTGGGACCTAGAGAGTGGAACTTAGAGGCAGAAAAAGGGATTTCTTTCTTTCTTTCTTTATTTTTTTTAAATCCCATTCTGCCTTGTTCCCCAAAAGATTTAAGGCATGGCTAGAACCAGGATAAGACAGAAAAAGATAAGGTGGAGGTAGTCAGTGGGGGGACTTGGGGGGAGATAAGCTCTTCAAACAGCTACAGGGCAGTCATGTGGAAAAGGGTTAAGATTATTTAGTATGGACTCAGAGGGAAGAGCCAGGGCCAGTTAGTGGACACCCAGGGAGCTAGACTGCAAGCTAGCAGGAGAAATGACATGCTAACAACCAGAGCTGATGGGTGGTGGGAAAAATGCTGACCCCAAACTGGCCACTGTACATTTACTAGCTCTGTGGCCTCAGAGTGAGGCCTCAAGGTGCCACAGTTGTAGAATAGGGTCTGTAGTGAGCTGCATTACAGAACTACCATGGGGTGAATCCAGGAAAAACACCAGGGCTCTATATATAGTTAAGGAACTTCTGGAGCTCCCTCTGACCAAAGGATTTCAAAGGCTGCTACTGGGAGTTGGTGTAATTGTGTTTACATGTGTTTGAGAGCCCCCAGAAGACAGAGGAGGGCATCAGATACGGCAGGAAAGGCAAGACAGGAGCCTTAGGTGACAACTCAGTTCTAAAGCACAAGGGAACAGTCAGTCTCCTTTGTGACAAGGCAAGAGGGCTCACCCTAGGGAGACCCAGGGTGGTGGGACATACCAGCTTGATAAGGCAGTTGTGTGAGTTCAGATCCCGGTGGATGATGCACATGGAGTGCAAATAGGCCTGGAACAGAAGTAAGAGCTGAGGCCAATGGCCAGTAATTTAAGCAGATGCAGACTCCGCAACTGGGGGCCTGCTCTTCTCCCAGGCCATCCCTATTCAGCTTCAGAACCCAATCTGGACCCTAGGGCTAGGGCCTCCTGCTGTCACTCCCTTGTCCCAACGCCAACAGAAAGCCAAAGGCTGCTTGGGCTTCCTCTCTCCCTGCTACCACCTTCTGACCATCCTTTGTTCACTGACCCCAACCCAGTGGCTGCTCCAGACACTCACTGCTCCCTCCTAAAGTCCCCAACTCTATGAGCCCTGGCCCTTGCATGCCCCCAGCTCCTCTACCCATTTTACATAGATCCAGGCCACCTGAAGTGAGCGCCCTCAGATGCACTGCTCCTAGCCCCCTTCACTGCCATCCTCACCCCAATCTCTGGCTTCAGCCACCCTGGATCCTTCCTGCCTGTGATAGGGGAAGAAGTGACCTCCTCCTGGCCAGCTGGTTCCATATTCCTGACATTCTCCTTCTCTGAGACTTAGCACACTCCTTGTTCTTCCCTGTCCACACTTTAACTTCTCCCTCTTCCTACCCCAATGTTTTCATGCAAGTCTCTGTTTGCTATTCTGCTTCCCGCCCCCCTAACATCCAGGCCTCTACTCCTGGCTCTTGTCACTCTGCAGCCACTTCCTTTTCTTTCTCTTCCCTTCCCCAGCCAATGTGGAAGGAACTCCCTATGCGCCCCCCTCCAGTCTTTTCTAATACTGCTTCCATCCCCAAGGCTCCTGGCTCTGCTCACATACCCAGGGAGCTCTTCCTGAATGCTGTAGCTCTTGTGACCTGCCTGCCTGTCCTTTCTCCCAAGGCTGCCTGGTCCTCTCCCATGCTACCTGCTCCTGAGACTCTTGTGTGCCTGCATTTTCCTTCCAGCCTCCTCAAAGCCACCTTCTCTACACATGCTGACCCCCACTAACCACACATCAGCCTCAGGCAACACTAGTTCTTCCAGACCTGTTTCCCCAACATTGCTGCCCCTGCAAACATCTGGTAAATGACACCACTGTTCTTCTAGGTACCTCAAGCCACCCCTACTCTTTCTCCCCCTACCTCTGCTCCCTTGCTGCCAACCAGTCTCTCTGCACCCTGCCTCCCAGTCTCCCGTCCCCACAGTCATACCTTAATTCAGAAACCTGAAGTGTTTCACTAGCCCCACCCCTGGTCTCCCTGCCTTCAGTTCTCCTAACTCTACCGCCACCTACTGACTGCACCGGACCCATCTTCAAAAAAAAAACAGCTCTGTTCACAAAACTTTCTTAAGTATCTTTTACACCTGTCTTTTTGGCTTCCTAAATAAAGTCCAGACCCCTCAGTCTGAAACACAGAGATCTTAATGTACCTCCAGACTAACACAGTCTTCATGGGCCCCACATGAAGGGAAGGCAGTGATTAAAATCTCAGGCTTGGGGGTCAGACTGACTAGCCTAAGCTCCTTGCCCTGTCCCTTTCTAGATTAGCTTCTCATCTGGAAACTGGGGTTGTCGTGAGGAACACATACATACACGTTGGTCCCTCAGCTCAGTGCCTGGCATATAGAAAGCACTCAGCAACGGTCACTGGTATTACTACTATAATTGGTCTCATTCTTTCCCAGGTGAAACAGACTACTTCCTCCTCTCTCCTACCAGGTCTTTGCTGCTGTCATCACCTCAACCTTGGGGTCTCTCTGCCAAGAGGAACTTTTATCTAATTCTGACCCATCCTTCAGGCTTAACTAGAACACATCTCTCCCTTCTCTGATTTCATAGGCAGTGAAGTTCTCTACTTGTGCCAAGTTCCCACAGCAGTTGGACACTACTAGTTTGCCTTACCCACGCCCTGTTTGCCCTTGAAGATTTAGAACCCATTGAGAGTAGGTTATTTCACAGGCACAGAAGAAGCTCAATAAGCAGCTACTGACCGACCCAGCCCACACAAGCTGCCCAGGCTGGGGTCTCTGCCTTCCAGTACCTGCCAGCAATCTCCGCACCTATCCTGACTCCCCATCCCCACCTTGCCACCACTCCCACCGCTGGCAGAACTCACCATTCCAGAGGCGATGCCTTTGGCAAATCTGACCTTCTGCTGCCAGGGAAACGGGTCCTACGGGATGGGGGAATGCCCATCAGAGGCTGTGGGGCCCTGTCCCATTTGGGATCCAGGCCCATGGGTCAACATGGTCTGCCAGTGAACCCTCCCTGCTTATGCCCAGTTCTGCTCAGCATGACCCCTTGCAGGCAAAGCAGCGAGGGAGGTATGCTCACCACACTGCGCAGAAAGTCCTTCAGCGTGCCCCCCTCAATGTACTCTGTCAGCAAGTTCAGCTTCTTGTCTTTGTATAGCACACCAATGAACTTGAGCACATTGGGGTGGTCCAGGCTGCGCATCACCTTCACCTGGGGGTGGTAGAGGCCAAGGAGGGTGGATGGTTACTTCCCACTGTGTCTTCCTCACCCCCTTTCCTCCAGGAAGTCAGTCTGATGGGTGTTACCTGCATCTCCTACCTCCAGTCTTACATGATGGGGTAGAACACCTCCACGTGGATAGGGATGCCTCACAGGCCTCACCCTTGGGATCCTGCCTTTCTGGGAATTTTATTGGGGGGAACTGGAATGGGAGGGTCTGAGAGTGAAACAAAGGCCTGGAGGGCAATACCCAGACCACGGGAGTACCAACTGAAGGAATGGAACAACTTGGGAGGTGTGGTAAAAACTGTGTAAATGCTCCACAAGGGTGACAGTTCTCTGGGAGGCCCCAATCCAGGCTCCCTTAGCAGGGTGTTCAGGTGGTGAGTGTAACTAGTTGTCCTAAACTGGTCTGTTTTCATGTCCATTACCCCCACTAGCTGTAAGCTCCTCTGAACCATATCTGATTTGTTACTGTATCCCTTGTACCCAGATCATGCTGTCTTTAGTAAATGTTCATTGAACAGATAATTAGGCATTCCTCTAGAGCTCTTTTCCGCTCAGCTTTTAAGAAAGCGATTCTAAAATGTTTGCTCCTGAAACTGTTTAGTAAGATCTTCCCTCTTCCAACAGTGAAACCAAACTCCTAACTCCCACCACCCCATCTTCTTACCTCAGTCAGAAAAGTCTTCTGTGTTTCCTCATCACACCGAATTAACTCCTTCATGACCATCACTTTGCCAGTGGCTTTGTGTGTTACCTAGTTACAAAGGAGGGCAACTATTACTGGTGCAGAGTTCTGGGGAACTGTGTGAAAATATATGCAACTGGCCATCCCATCCCCTGGAAGACATACTGAGCCAGATCAGACTGACAGAGTTCATGTGTAGAAGACACAGCATGAGGCAAGAAGGGCCTCAGAGGGGAGCATACCCTCTTCCTTGGAGAGCTGGGCATGCACAGAGGGGAGGCGAGAATGCAGAAAAGGGAAGTATAGGAGGCAGGAGGGGACAATGGCAAGCCAAGCAGGGGCTCTGGTCATCTGACACAGGAATGAGTCCCTTGGGTGAACAGAAGTCTGGGGACAAGAGGGTCAGTGCCACAGACATGCACCAGGGAGCTGGGTGGGTCAGGGTGAGCTCTCCAGCCCCAATGCCCTGAAAGCTGAGACACATGGCTTACCTGACCCCCCCTCCCAGCTCTCAGCAGAGGAGGAGGAGAGAAAGAGAGAGAGGTTAGTCCCCAAGACTGTTTGTCAGGGAGGCAGGGGCAACTCCCCCGTATGCTCCCTGCAATATGCCCAGCACTGAGGCCTCAGGGGACCTAAAAACCTCCGCTGACTGGAGGTGGCAGGGCCATGGGCACAACTCATCCCAACCTGGGTCTCCAGGTCCACCAAGCTCACTGCGACAGCAACGCTGCCCTTAGATGGCCTAGGAGGGCAGGAGTGTAGCCCTCACACCATCACCTGCAGCCAGGAAGGGGGGCCTGGTGTCCTGTAGGGTGTGGAGTGAGATCATGTCATGAGAACTCCCCGAAAGAAGGTGAGAGAGGGGTTGGGGGCAAGGAGCAGAGCAGCTGCTGCCTGTGCTCACCTTGATGGCCTGCCCAAAGAAGCCCTTCCCCAGGACCTCCCCGTGGATCAGGTCACATGGCCGGAAGATCTGCTGTGAATTGCTGCTAGAACAGCGGAGCGATTCTGAACGGCTGATGTCACGACTAAATAGCAGGGGCTCCTTTGGGGAGCTGGGGCCAGGAGACTTGGAGATGCTGTTACTGCGCCTGAAGATGAGGAAAGATGAGGGTAGGGCTAGGGTAGTCCTCAGAGACCTGCCAATAAAACCCTGGAGGTAGAAACCTCAAGGCCACCCTACTACTCTATCCACCCCGATGTCTGTAGTTCAGGTACTATGATGAGGGGAGGGAGCTCTTACGTGAGACTAATGGGCCATTCTGGAGCTGCAAACATCAGTAGTTTATTTGAGAATCAGAGCAGGAAGCCTGAGCACTCACCTGGAATGACTACTAGCCTATAGTGCTCAATATATAACAGCATTGGAAGATGACCTCCCAGGTCTGCTGGAGTGACAGCCTACCACCATCCAAAAAATGACCAAATGGGATTCTGGCTATTTTGCTCATCTTTCTACCTGTCTACATTTCCCGAATTTTAAAATAATAAGCATGTACGATTTTTACAGCAATAACACCAGTGTACTTACATTTTTAAAAGCAGCCAGTAATAGTAATGGTTGATAACTGTTACTGACTTCCTGAAGAAGGGACAAGAAGGCTGAAGTCCACAGCACTGCAGGTGAATTGCAACCCTGCAAACTTCTCTCCGGCACATCCTATTTCACTTGGGCTACCCAGAAAGGACCGCCCACAGGCTTCTTAGCCCTTGCTCTTTTGCTTTGCCTCTCACCAACTGTGCCCACAGCACACAAGGTGAGCTGCCGTCTCTCCTGCAGAGGATGGTCCTCTAGATATCTAAGCAGCTCTCTGGCCACCACCCCGCCCCGCCACGTTCTCAGGCCTTCTCTGCGCTACCACTACCAGCTCACTTGTGCCGAGGCCAAGAGGGCAGCCAGAAGTTCATGCCAGCAACCTGTGGGGAGGGCCCTGTTTCCAAAAGATGCCAGGCAAGGGCCCTGAGTGATTTAGTCTGTCTGATCAGGAGGGCAGATAGAGAACTTGACTCCTAGAGATATTAACAACACCTCACTTAGTGCTGACCCTTTGCTGGCACTGTGCTACTTTGCATCCCTTTCCATACTGGATCCTTACATAATTGGTGAGACAGCCACCTTTGTCTTACAACCCCACTTCACAGATGCAGAAACAGAAGCTCAGAGAGATAATGTGATTTGTGAAGGGAGAGAGCTCAGCTCAAAGGCATGGTATAGGTGTGTCCGTCTAGAAAGCCACTGCTTCAGACTCCTTTCAGTCTCCCCACTTGGCACCTGCATCCAGGGCAACTGCTCCCTCCTGTTGGACCTGGACAACCCTGAGGTTTTGACCATTGGGCCCTCAAATCTAAAACAGTTTGTATTCATCTCTTGATTTATAGTTTTCAGTGTTCTTTATTTATACTTATTAATCCTCCCTGTGCCCCTACTCCAGCCTCTGAGCCCTGCACCTCCCTTTGCTGGTCCTTTAGGGGCTGGCATTGCTGCCTTCTGTCCAGCTCAGGAGTTCAGTGGACAGGGGCTGATTCTCTGGTTTCTAAGGAAACCTGGCAGACAGCTGGGTCAGATCATGCACAGGCCCTGGCTATGAACTGTGATTCCTATGGGGGGAGCTGGGTCAGCACAATCCTCATGGCTCGTCCCTAGCTGGCGGGTTCCCTTTCTAACTCCCAAAGCCAGTTCAACCTCATCTGAGGGATAGGCATGGGTCAGCATGGAATCAGGATAGGAGGTAGCACCTCAGGGAGCGTCTCCTTAGTGTGCCTTCCAGATTCTCCTTGGTGTCCAGGGTGCTGAGGGTATGGGAGTGTCCAGCATTCTGCATGTGGGGGGAGAGTCGTGCATCCAGCCGCAGCTGGTCCAGGCGCTGGGACACAGGATCATGTTCAATCAAGAGCTGAAGCGTCTGGCTTGTCTGGTTAATTGCATCCTCTACCTGTAGCCAAGAGCAGTGTAAGGCTGGCTCCCACAGGCTGTCCCAACCCAGGCCACCCATCAGCCCAGATGATCCAAGCACAATATGGCCAATGTTCAACTTGGCTAATGGTGGCCTCCAGCTGCCAGCAGCCCCACAGTGCCCTCTCCCTGGCATCCTGTCAGATATCCCATCTGTCAGGCCATCCCTGTTGTCCTGGGAATGTGCCAGGCTGATACAGGAGGTCACCAGTGGTCACAGGCTCAGTGGCAAGACAGAGATAGATTGGGGATGGAGAAAGGCAAAGGCCACAGCCTGATGTCCCAGAGGGTCTGTTCCATGTCCCACCCCCACACGACAGACTGGACACACACTGTACCTCTTCCACTCGGAGTGTGCGGACGGGGATCCCATTGATCTCCAGGATGCGATCCCCAGGGTGGATGGCGTTGCGGTTGCTGGGACTGATGTGCATCCGGTTGACCCTGGGCCAGACAAGAGTTGAGTCAGGACGAAGACATCCTAAAAATACACCTGACCAATTTCACTTGTGCAGGAAGGCTCACCAGGCGCCAGGCTCCTACCAGCCCCCAAGACCCAGACCACTCACAGGGGAAACGCAATGCTCTTTACAGGGTGCCCTGTCTCAGTGAAGGGCACCCCCTCTCACCCAGTGGCCTATATCAGACTTGGATGACATCTTCCCTACCTGGAGTTCTCTCATGCCCCCCAACCCTCGCTGTCTTCAAAAATCCTGCCTTCACTTCATCACCATAGTTACCAACACCTCTCACCTGTGTTTCAATAGCCTCCTAAATGGTCTCTACACTACCAGGCTTGCTCCTCTCCCATCCAACACCCATCCCAGGAAGCCTTCTAGAACGCTAACCTGGTTGCATCACCTTGTTGCTTATCCCTCAAAAGACCTGCTCATGTCTTCACAATCCCTACATGACTTAATAGCCCCCTTTCTGGCTACTCCCAACCACCCAATCTATACCAGACACAACCACAGACTCCCACCCCTGCACTGAACACGGTGCCCCCCCCCTTCATCTAATGAGGTTTTAGTGCAGATCTCACCTCTTGCTGACTTCCCCACCCCTCGCACCTCTCACCTATACTGCGAGTACCTAGTGCTCAGCACACAGTACATGCATAGTCACTATTTACGGGGCTGGCAGCCACAGGTGCCTCATTAATGGTATTAGACAAATACAGACTCTTTCCCCATCTGGTCTCTGGCCTAGACCTGGGATGAAGTCTTAACTTCTTTCTCTTCCTTCCTCCATTGATTTATTCAACCAACAAAACAATAATCAATCAACATGTACTACATGCCAGGTACTGTTCTAGGCCCTGGGCATGTAGTACTGAACAAGACTAAGTTCCAGAAGGAACTCGTCAGGAAGACAGATGATAAACTAATATACATAATCAAGCTGGATAATTTCAAAGAACAAACATGATATGAAACTTCATGCATGAAAGGTGAGCTGTTCTGGCATTGAGTATCTATCTGGCGGGAAGCAAGCTAGGCAAAGGGAAGATTAAGTGCCAACCCCAGGTGGGGTTAGAGCACAGTGAGCTCCAGGAGAAAGATAGGAGATGAGGGTGAAGGGAGCTCTGCAACCCCTGAGGCCCATCCAAGGACTCTACGTTAACAACTCCTGCTCTACGGGTCCTCAAAATACTCACTCTTTTACTTGCACAGTGGTGGCATAGTTGGAGCAGGCACTTTCCACGGACACGGAGAAGCCCCGTCTGCCCTCGGTGGTGGCTGGCATGGAGATGTGTGTGACGGAGTAAGGCAGCTGGTCCTGAACAGACTCCGTGGAGAGCCTCTCAAACATGGGTGCCAACACCACCTCATTATGGCACTTCCCACTGGGAAGAGGAACATAAAGGGGGCTAAGATCCTGGAGCCCCACCTGGAAGCCCCAGCAACCACTGCACCAGGTGGCTTCAAGCAATAGTACCCACATTCCCACTATTACCATCCTTGCCATGATTCCAGTTGGCTGCTCAGAATGAGCCCAGGGTCCCTGGGGTAGGCTGGGAATGTGGGTGCAATGGCCTGGGTTCTCTTCGCTCTGCTTTTGACTCTCAGTAAGAACCAAGTCCCCTTCCCCTCTTTGGGCCTCAGCCTGACTTCTTTGTCAACTGAGGCAATTGGACTGGGTGAGCTTTAAGGGGCTTTTGCCTTTAATTTTCTGGGATCCTTCTCTGAGCGTACCTCCCAGCCTTCTCTCCCTCTGGGAGGACTGCAGGGCAGAGTGTCATTATTCTCACAGTAGACTAGAGGACAGAGGACAGAGAGATGTTAACTGTCTGCTTACAGATTACTGAGGTGGTTACGGGCATTGCGATGATAGGAATCCAGTGCTCTGATACCCTCGTACTGTTTCTGCCCAACTCACACTGCCATGCCATCTGTTTCTCTCTCTTGGCCACTCTTAGGGGGAGGATGGACACCACCTTACCAGTAGAGGGTGGAGTGCTGCACCAGGGCATATGCATCACCATCTTCAATGATCACCTTGCAGCTCATACAGGCAAAGCACTCTGGGTGGTACTTGAACTCCCCGGCCACCTGTGAGCAGATAGGAAGAAGGGTAGACAGATGACAGATGGAGGAAGTGAGCTGTCATTGCTGGAGGGTAGGGGTACGTGAGTGACCTCCAATCAAGGATCTACAGGTCCCAGTCACAATCCACCTTTGCACTCCCTGCCCTAGAGCTTCCAGAGGACGAGTCAGATTGGTGCCTCCCTGTCATTTCTGAGATTACAAAAAACTGTTTTGGTCTCAGGCATGACAGCAAGTCGCCAGAAGTCATCATCCCCACTAGGAAGGCACAGTTCCTCCAACGCAAGGTTGGCAAACCTGTGACTAGGCTTAAAGCCCATTTCTGGAGCAGGTAGGTGGAACCACTCTCTAGTAGCCCATTCCAGGGTCACCTTTTCTGATTCTCTGCACACAATTTGGGTGTATCCTCCTCAACCTGTAATGCTCTCCTCTGAGGCCTTAATCCCATTGTACTGTGTCTCCTCCCTGCCCACCCACCCACCCACCCACTCCCAACATTGGACTGTTGATTTTAAGGGAAGGATCTTACCTGGCACTTAACTGGTACTCAACAAACATCTATTAAATGACTGAAGAAATAAAAGGGGAGGCCTTGGCAGATGAAAGGCCATGGGGAACCAGAGGTGCCATCAATGGACTCTGATGACCAAGAGGGTCTCACTCACCATGACAGGCCCTGTCATCAGCAGAGAGCACCCATGGCAGAACTCCCCAAACTTCCCCCAGTAGTCCTTGTGGCAGTAAAGCTTCCCATCCTTCTCATAGTACCAGTTGGTGAGGGAATCCTGGCATTCTGAACACCTGAAAGGAGACAAGAAATTCTTCTGGATCCTTGGAACCAGGATACACAGGCTGTCTCTGGCTCCCGGGGTTTAACAAAATGGACAGACCTCTCTTTGATCTAAAGCTAGGATGAGGGAAAGTTAGAGTTTACTGCCATCCCCGCAAAGGAAGTTGATTCAGCGTCAAGAAGATCCCAGAAACCAGTTCTGTATTGCCTGCCTCACCTAGCAGACCTTAACCTTTTTGGGTCTTGAAGCCCTTAGAGAATCTAGTAAGGGTCAAGAAGCCTCTCTCAGGGATGCCTAGGTGCTCAGTCGGTTAAGCGCCTGCCTTCGGCTCAGGTCATGATCCCAGGGTCCTGGGATCGAGTCCCGCATCAGGCTCCCTACTTCTCCCTCTGCCACTCCCCCTGCTTGTGCTCTCTCTCTGCCAAATAAATAAAAATCTTAAAAAAAAAAAAAAAAAAAAGCAGCCCCGCTCAGAAAAAGGCACATACAAGGAAAATGTGCTTATGATTTAGGTATGGTGTGTGTGTGTGTGTGTGTGTGTGTGTGTGTGTCTCTCTCTCTCTCTCTCTCTCTCTCTCTCTCTCTCTCTCTCTCTCTGGACTGAAACCTAGTCATGGCCCCAGTTAAGAACCTCTGGTCTAGACAGGTATCTTGATGAACCAAAGAAGCTCAATCTCACCTCTGTTCAAAAACCTACCCATCACCATCACCATTGCTGATGTAACATTCTTGTGAAAAAATTATGTTAAACATTAAGAAACAATCAGGCAAATCCAGAACGTGGGTCATTCTGTAAGACTACTGGTCTTGACTCTTCCAAAAGTTCATGTCATGAGGGGAAAAAAAGTACAGGGATTAAAAAAGCCCAGAGACACAGCAACCAAATGTAACACTTAACCTAGGATTCAATCAATTCTGGATTGAAAAACAAACAGCCATGAGTGACATTTTTGGAACAACTGAGGAAATTTGAATTTGGGCTATACACTTGATTATATTGTGAAATTACTATCCATTTTCTTAAGTGCAATAACGATACTTTGGTTATACAGAAGAATTTTTAGAAGAAACTTATTAGAATAAAGGTGAAGTCAAAATATCTACAACCTACTTTCAGCAAAAATAAAGTACATTGTGTGTGTTGTGTGTAAATACTTAGAGAAACTGGCTTAAAGTTAACAAATCTAGGTGAAAGATACATGGGTATTCTTTGAACTATTCTTTCAATTCTTCCATATATTTGAAAATTTTCAAAATAAAATAATGGAAGGGCAAAATTCCATTAGCACTGTGGGAGATACATGTTAGATCCACAGCTCCTTTCTCCTCCAAGTTATCTGGTTGTAAAGCTCCACCCCTCAGGTTAGGTGTGTTCTCAAGTCTACACAAGATAAGCTCCTCCTCACTTCTGAGCCTCCCAGCACCCAGACCTAAGGGCTTCCTGGCCTGTGGAGCCCATGCCATCTTTCCAGTGAAGACTCTCTTCTTGTTGTCAACACTTTGTACCACCCATCCTGGCCACACCCTTGCTTCTGAGAGGCAGGATGGAGTGGCCTTTAGTGTGAATCCTGACCCTGCCAACTCATGTCATCTTGGGGAAGTTACCTCACTTCTTTGCCCCAGTTTCCTCATCTGTAAAATGGACTACTGTGAAAATGAAATAACATGTATCAAACTATATAGATGTTTATATAAAAGGCTAAGTACAGTAGGAACTCAGTGTTAACTGCTCTTAAAGATGATAATGCTAGCTGTTCACATTATTTGCCACTTCCTCCACTAGCTGGATAGCTTTGGACAACTTCTCTGTTGCTTTTCCTCTTTGACAAAATGTGATAATAGCATCTTACTACAAAGAGCACTGTGAAGACTAAGTGAGCTACTATATGAGGAAAACCTTTTGCAAACTGTGAAGAGCATAGTAGCTTGCTAGGTACTGCAGATATAAAAGATACACAAATTTAATGAGTTGGGGAAGAGAAAGTCTAAACAAAACTTAAAGGTGAGAGGTCACAATGGGTGTCACTACTTCTGGGCACTGCAGGAGGTAGAGGAGGGAGACAGGAAGGAGTTGAAGCAGCTGTGGAAAGCAACTGAGCTAGGGAGGTCTAGAGAGGCAGGGCCCTGAGAATCTCTTTATGGAGTACCCAGTTCCCCCTGGGTGTTCAACACTGATGGCGTCTGCCATCAGTCATTCCTATCCTATAGCATTTCCTCGTTCTTTGGATGCTGAACTTCGGGGACTTGAGAGCTGGGTATGGCATGAAGAGTATGGATATGAAGTATCTAGAATGGCTCAATTAGAACCATGAATTATAGGTGGCAGGGAAGACCCTGTTCTGGGCATGCAGTTCAAATTCCTTTCAATGGAAAAGGCATGCTAGATGAGCTCCAAATTGGGAAGAAAGAGGCCTGGTTCAAGTTCTTGGGAGCTACATGCCCTTGGACAAGGCCCTTTCTCTCTCTGCGTATAGTTTCCCCATCTGTAAAATGAGGTAATTAGACTTTACCTCATATCCCCTTAATTCTGTGCATATCTAGGTCTTTCCCTACATGATCCAGGGTTCAAATCTCAGAATCACCACTTACCACCTAACTGATCTTGGGCTGGCTGCTTCACTTCTCATTTGTGCAATGGCAACATTACCACCTACTTTCTGGGTAGCAGTGAGGACATTCAATCCAGTTCTGAATGACTGTGGAGCCTAGCAAAGGATCAGCACTAGAAGCAGGAAGTTTGCCTCCCAGCTTCTGACTTGAAGCTCTTAGGTACCTGTCTCTCTCCTTCACTAACTGAGAACTCCTTGAGGACAAGAGCAGTGCCCCATTTACTGTCGGTAGATTCAGCACCTAACAAAGGGCCCAGCAGTGTAATAAGCCCTTTGCCGAGGTTTCCAAACTGAAAATGGTGGGAGTAGCAAGAACCAGCAGTCCAGATGGGAGCACAAGCATTCTGTGGCTCACGGTCACCAGGTCCTGCCCTTCTGCTATCTGCAGTGGAGAAAAGCTGGTGCACATGTATTTGCACCTAACTGCAGGCCTGGGCCCTGTTACACCCTCTCAATGGTATGTGTGCTGCAGGGCACAGGAGTACCAGAACACGTCCTCCTTTCCACTGCCAAGATCCTCCTTTTGTTTGTTGCAAGTAGCCCTGGCCAGGCCCAGGAGAGTGGGGAGAGAAACGAGTGCAGACATGCAGGAGAGCCACACCAGGCTTCTGGGAAGAACACCTGCCTGGCGAACGACATCACCAAAGCACACATCTGTGTCAAGGAATGCCTTTGAAGGGTACAGCCAGCTACACAGTTGAAGTCAGCTGCCGCAGGTGTCTGAAGAACAGGAAGGTGAACAGCTGACAGGAGGACTGGCTGTGGGTCCCTAAGCTGTTTTGTCACAGAACACAACTGGTTCTCAGGTCACTGGAGTGGTAGACTTAAGAGTCCTTGTTTAGATATTAAGGAGAGTTAGTTACCTGTTACTTGAATGCCAACCATATTCTGGGTACTATATGAGGTGCCTTACTTCCATGATTTCTAATCTTGACCACATCCTGCAAGGTGATAGGATTATCCCTGTTCTATAGACCAGAGACTGAAAAGCAGAGCCAAGTCACTTCTCAAAGTCACCCAATACATACACGATGGAGCTGGAGACTTAACTTGTGTGTACTTGGCTATGAAGCCATTTCCACTAGACCGCATCACCTGAGTAATGCAGGACATCCACTAAGCTGGGCCTCAGGATTTGCATCTGTGAAAATGAGGCTGGAGCCCTGAGAGCTGAAGTCCCTTTAGTGTTAACACGTAATGAGGTTTCTCCTTAAATCCAAGTACTGAATGTTAACTGGCACAATGATTCTCCTTCCTTTAGTCCACAGTGTTGTGTTCCCTAGCTGTCTCTGCCTTTTTAAGAATCCAAAACACACTGTGAAAATTTAAGGTGCTACCCCAAGAAAATCCCCCTTCAGATTCTTGGAGGTCATGGCCACAACGTTTCTTCCAAAGCCAAGGCCTTTTTCCAGCTTTCAATCTTTTTAAGTTTCAAGTTTAAGTCAAAATCTGCCCTAGCTGAGGGCTGCCCAAGGGCATCCAGCTCAGAAGTCATGGAGCCAGTGGTGGAGCCATACACCGAGATCTGAGGGATCAGTCACCACCCTCTCCCAAGCAACCAGAGTGAATAGAGCTGAAACGCTCCAGCCAGGAGAGATCAGAGAGAGGTCCAAATGCACTGAGGACAACCTCCAAAATTCCTCTCTCAAAGCACTATAGAGGGCCTGGGTACCCACAAAGTGAACTGAAACTTGGTGGTCACTTCAGTGGGCAGCTCAGATCCAAATTAAAGACTTTTTTTTTTAAAAGATTTTATTTACTTATTTTAGACAGAGAGAGAGCAAGTGCTTGAGCGGGTTGCAGGGCGTGTGTGTCGGTGGGGGGGGGGGGGGGACAGAGGGAGGAGGAGATAATCTGAAGCAGATTCCCCGCTGAGCATGGAGCCTTGAGATCATGACCTGAGCCGAAATCAAGAGTCAGATGCTTAACCCACTGAGCCACCCAGGTGTCCCTAAAGATTTTATTTTTAAGTAATCTCTATACCCAATGTGGGGCTTGAACCCACAACCTCAAGATCAAGAGTCACATGCTCCACTGACCAATCCAGCCAGAGACCCCAAACTCAGGACTTTTGAGTTAGCAGGGAACACAGTTTAAAAAAAAAAAAAAGGAGATAATCAGGTTGAGATTCTCACAAATAACTTTTCAAGACCTGGGTCCACATTTCTTCTTTGCCATTTACTATCTGTGTCACCTCAAGCCAGTTATTTCATGACTCTGGGCCTTAGTTTCCTCATTTGTGCATTGGTGATAAAACCTCATGAGTTTATGAGAATTACGTACAAATGCCTAGAATGACCCCAGGCTCAGAGCAGGTACTCAGTAAATGTTCACTTCCCTCCCTCCCCTCTTTAATTTGAGAACACCAAGGGCAAAAGTAGGCAAACTTCTCTCCCTCCATGCCTAAGCAATATGGATCTGTATCTTGGCCCAGAACCAAACAGATTTCGGTGAGTAGAGAAGGTCCTAAAATGAATTACTTACCGAATCAATTAGAAGCCAATTGATTATTATCAATTCCTATCAATTGGGAAATAGTTACTGTGCATCTAGGATCTGCAAGACCAAACAGGCAAGGTGTTGTGCTGGGAAAAGCCAAGTGATACAAGACATTGGCCCAGCCCTCATTCACATGCACACTCTTCAGACCAAATGTTTACAGGTTAAGTTTTCAACCTTACGTGGTTGAAGTAGCCACTATTACAGTGGATTTACAAAGGTTAAAGAACAAGACCTCCCATGTCCTGGTAAAGGCCTGGTTGGATGCTCATCCTTAGCCTCCTGAATGAGCAGACAGACTGTTGGGGAGAAGCTGCTTCCAGCCCCTTGCCTCTGAGCTCTCACTGGGCTAAAAAGGGGAAAATGGGCAGGTCTCTCTGTCACAGCTTGAGGGTACTGTGACCAGGGATGCCAACTCTCCCCCAGGCACAGAAGGGCAGATATAACAGGGGCCTAGAGACACTGGCCCATCAGAACCCAGTCTCCTACCACTGAAAATCCCTTTATTACTCCTCTTTCCTGCAGACCTTATAGATTGAAACAGGCTGTCAATGAAACTGTAATTATTATGGACACCTTGTTATCCTGTTTTAAAAAAATTAACCAAACACATAATAAGCCTCTCATCAGCAAAAAGTAAGTGCTACCAGAGTTGTGTTAATTCAGTTCCAACCAAAAGCCAGGAAACCTGTAGATTCAAGTAATGTGTGCAGTCATACTGAAGTTAAGGGTAAAGCCTTCATGATTAGGAAAAAATGGAAAAGAGCTTGTGTGTTTGAGGAGCCACATGATTTGGGGAGTTCTATCACTCACCTGATCTGAGTCCTTCACTTTTCAGATAAAGAGAGTCCTAGAGGACCTAAGGCAGCTGCCAATGTTACTGCTAAGCTGGGCAGAGTTAAGAATAATTTTTCCCTTTAAATATGGGTTGCTTTAGAATACAAAGATACACTTGTTTCCTTCACGAGACAATGTGTAAATCAAACCCATTAAATCAATGTTGGACATTAAGGGAAATTCTATAAAAAAAAATTCCTTTAAAGATGTCAGACAAAAGTCACTCCTTAATTGACCTCTTCTGTAAATTCCAATTGGAGGCGTTTTCTTACTTGGGAACACACCTATAATTTTATCTCCCCCCTTTCACTAGTGGCATTGGCGGAGAAGACCGCTCACTCTGAGTGCAGTCTGTCAGGCAGGGGTGTACAGGGTACAGAAATTACATTCTTCATTCCCTGCTCCCTCGTCCCTCCCTTGTGCATTGTCACGCCTGATCATGTCCCCGTGGAATTTGGTTGCGTCACTTTCCTGCAACCACAGCCCTAGAACTCCTGTGGACTTTGTACTCCCACAGACACTTGGGGTCAAGGACTTAATTTGTTTCACAGAATCTGGCAAAGGTTGTGTTCAGGAGCCCAGAAAGTCCAACCCCTATGCTCTGCAGCAGAGCAAACTGAGGCCTAAGGAGGGGACTGGCATCTGGTCAAGATGCCCTGTAATAAGGCAGGGGGCTGAGGGTGGGAGCAGTTTTCTGACCAGTGACAGTGGTGATTGACCAGACTGATACTTGGGAGAGCAGAAGGTCTGGGTGGTCCCTCCTGTGGGGCACAGAGCCCTGCATGCTGACTATCTCTTCAGAAATGGCTCCAGGAATGTGGCTTCTCATTTGGGGGAGGTGGGAGGGGCTAAAGTGAGTCAGTAACCCCCTGACTCCAGCTGGGCAAACCAGAACTGGGGCAGAGAGAAGGTAGTCAGTTCCCCAGAGGCACTGAGACAGCAAGACAAGGAACAGGGAGACTTGGGCGGCACTGGTGGCATGAACCTCAAAAGGTCCAGGTTGAGAGTTCATTATCTGCTCCAGCTCCTGAGTTGTCCTCAGAGATTAAAAGGGGCACGGCATTCCTCGCTCCCAAGGGAACAACCCCTCCCCCATGCTGCCTTTCCAGGATTAAGAGTAAGAGGGATTAATGAGGCCCTGGTCTAAACTAGTGGCTACTTCAAACACTTGGCATCTTGATTCCACATGGTAAAACCTACTCCTAAACTCAAGATCAATTCCCATTGGCTCTTCAGAAAATAATTTTTGCCATCCCTTCAATGTGCCAGGCAAACTATGGGGGCCCTTTTTGGACCCTCTGCTGGGAAAGAAAAGCAAACCTGAGACTTACCCTTGGGGGGCTGTGTGAGGAGATTAAGTTGCAGCCTCCTGAAGGATAAAACAAACCCAGGAAGATGGGAAAGGCTGACCAGAGAGACCCCACATGTTAATTCTGTTGAAAGTGGTTGCCTCTTCCGTAAAATGGGGATACATAATGCCATCAGGCTTTGAGAGAATCAAAGGATAAAGTGCCTAGCAGGATGCCTGGAAGAGTTAGCACTGAGAACCAATTCCCTCCCCCCTCCCCCAAATCCAAAGGCTTCCCACCACTCTACCAGGGTCCAGTAATTCCGGGAAACCACATGGTGTTCTGCTTTTCTGCTCAGGGCATGGCCACCTGACTAGTATCCTGGCAGCGAGGTCTGGGCATGGAGCTGGGTTGGGGAAGCCAAAAGGGAGAGGTCGACTAGGACCACTGGTGAGGGGGAGGCAGCCCTTGGAACAACAGGCTGCTCCCAAAGAATGAAAACAAGCCCCACCCTGGCCAGGAATGGCTCCATTCAGGAGGGACCCTGAGGGCCAGAAACCCCCTGGGGAGTTTCTGTTGGAGGTAGGGTGGGGCAGAGAGCAAAGAAAGGCAGGTCAGAAGTAGAAAGTTTCCACATCTCCCTCCGAGAAGCCCTGCAGTAAAAGGCCCGCAGAGGTCTCAGGCCTGGGGATCTGGTCTGCGTAGGGTGGGAGTGGGGAGGTGGGGGGGAGTGGGCGGAAGCTCAGGACACTCCAAAGCCAATTGCCCCAGTCTCGGAAGGAGCTGCCCAGGTCTTTCCCTAGCAACTGTACTCACCTGGGAGCTCAAAAGCCCTTAGAGCCAGAGGCAAATGTGTTTGCCATTAATAGAAAAAATGTTTATAGAGCACCTACTGTGTACCAGGCTGCCCACACCCAGGCCTTGCCAGCTTCTTCTATGCTGTTTGACAAAACCTGCCCATCCTGCTTGTTGGGGCAAATTCCTGGCAGACAGCACGGCCTGCAGGTAAGACATGTGAAAGCTGGAAGAAAGCACCCTATTTGTGCTCTTCCCCCGGAAGCAGTAACACCAAGAACAGGCAGGATCACCGGCATCTTTTGGAGGCTCTTCCAGGTGTGCCTGGGAAGGCGAGCTGGAGTTCCCCAGGAGCTTCCGTCTGGGCATATCTCTCACCTCACCATTCCTAGAACATGGTGGAAGCCTTCACCAGGCCTATTCTGCTTGGGAAGAGCTTCTGCTAGCTTCTTCCTGACAGTACCGATGGTCAAGGGACAAGTGAAATCTGAGAAGCAGGTTCAGGGAGGCCTCTGCCCTCCCCTCAGGACCAGGGGCCAGAAGAGAAGATGGAGAGGGGGACTCAGAGCCCAACTCACCGAAAGGGGTCTCTGGAGGTGAAGTAAGCCGGGACGGACAAGTAACTCCCCATCTTCTTCCCACACCAGATAAACAAGCTCAGCTGCAAACCTGTCTGGGAGTGCCTCAGGCTGGCTGCGAACGGCCACCATGACAGGCCCAGGGCTCCCGGCACCTCTGGCTGTGGGCGGGCTGCCCAGGGTTCACCTCTCCCTCCGGAGAAGCCGGAGGGGCGTGAGGACTCCAGGCCACTTGCCCCCCGGCAGATTCCCGCAGGGGGTCATGGCTGGGATGGCTTCTCCCCAGTTCTCGGAAGCTCCGATGGACCCTCGGGATTCCGGGAGAAACACCTCTCTGCAGAGGCCACACACACACACAGGGATTCTTGGGCCGGGGCCGGTGACTAGCTAAGAAAGAAGCGCTGCTGTCAAGTTAGCCTTCTTCTTCAGTCCCTCCCCTGATGAGGGAGGGAGGGAGGGAGGAAGAGGAGGGGCTCTTCGCGGAACCGAGGTGTGTGGTTGGAGCAGCTATTAGGAAATAGACCTTGCAGGCAAGGGGTGGAGCTGGGCTGGAGGGAGGCTGCAGGCTAGCGCCACAGACAATAACCAGGACTGGCTGAGCGTCCATCCCTGAGCTCGGGAAGGGCAGGGCAGAGAGAGAGGGCGAGCCCATCTGCCTCCAAGTGTCCCCAGCCTGAGGAGCTGCCCAAAGGATAGTTAACTCTGCTCGGAGGTGAAGGAAAGCACAGGATAGCAATTCCAGGCCAAGCCACGCCCCCCCAAAGAGGGGGAGGTCTCTTGGGCAGGGAAGGCAGGTCTAGACACTAGAGACCCAGGTCCAGAGAGCTGCCCTCTAGGTTCTCTACTCCGACTGGTATCTACTGGGTCCTGGCGCTAGGGTCCCCATTCATCCCTTTCCTCTGCCTGGCCTAGGGACAGCCCCCAGAGCTAGCCAATGGGGGTTGCCACTCCACTTCTGGGCAGAGCTGTACTGAGCATGAGGAAAAGACACCTAGAGTGTCAACTGACACCCAATGTTTCTCCACGTAGCAAGCCCTGTACAGCACTCTCTTATTTCTCCAAGCCCTGTACAGCACTCTCTTATTTCTCCAAGATGGGAATTAGCTCTATTAACAAGGAAAGCGAGGTTCAGAGAGATTAGCTAACTAACCCAAGGCCAAAATATTGTTCAGGGGCAGGGCAGGGATTTAAAGATTTTTTTTTTTTTTTTTTAATTTGAGATAGAGAGTGAGAGAGCACGAGTTGGGGGACAGAGGGAGATGGAGAAGCAGGCTCCCCTCTAAGCAGGGAGCCTGACACGGGGCTCGATCCTGGGACCCCAGGATCATGACCTGAGCCAAAGACAGATGCCCAACCGACCAGCCACCTAGGTGCCCCAGGGCTGGGATTTAAATGTAGGCCCGTGTGAGAACTCCACAGCAAGAGCTCTCAGCCCAGAGCTCATTCTGACTCTTTAAGGGGAAATATCTCCCTCAAAGCCTTTCTGCAAGTTGGAGACAACACAGGAACTGGAGCCCAGGTCACCTGTTACCTCTCATTTTTCCTTTCATTGCCAGAACGCCATCCATTGGCCTCAGCGGGCAGTGGTGCTTCTTCCGCTGTGTCCATGGCAACCAGGCTTCTCAAACTGAAAAATGGGGCACGATGGAGGACAAGGCTGGGAGTGCCTACGGGGATGTTGGGCCTAAGTATCTGGAGTGGCGGCCTGGCTGAAGAGTACCAGCTGAGATGGGATGACAAAACCAGAGCCCACCACTGGGAAAGCCCCTTATCCCTCTGCCTGCAGGACTGTGAGAGAAAAAGCAAGGTTGCTGGAGTGGGACATGTCCAGGCCTCACTGTTGGACTTGAGGGAGTAACAGCAGCTCTCTCCCACCAGGCATACATTCCTCTCCACTGAAATCACCCTGTCACCATGACAGGAAAGTCTATGGCAAAGGTGGTGGCTGGGTTACAAGGGAACATTTTCCCATTTCTCTATTGATTGGAAACATGGGTAACAATGAATGTGATAAGAGAGACTGTATATGCACCTGTTATAAGATACCATTTATTAAACACTTAGTATGTTCCCCGCTCTGTGGTAAGTGCTCTCCATTTGTTATCTATCATACTTAAACTGCTAATATATGGGGGTAGATGTTATCATCCCCATTTAACAGATGAGGGAACTGAGGTTCAGAAGGGTTATGTCAATAACCTGAAGACAAACAGCTAGTAAGTGGTGCAGCTGGGTTTCAAACCCAGTCAGTGTGATTGTAGATCAGGGGTCATGACACTTTTTCCCTAAAGGGCCAGGGAACAAATATTTTAGGCTTTGCAGGCCTACGCAAATACAGAATCTGTCACTGCAGTGTGAAAGTGGCCATATATAAAATATAAACAAATGGACATGGCTGTTTTCCCATAAGCCTTTACTTATAGATAGTGAAAACTGAATTTCATGTAATTTTCTTTTTTTTCTTTAAAGATTTTTTATTTTATTTATTTATTTGACAGAGAGATAGAGAGCACAAGCAGGCAGAGAGGCAGGCAGAGGGAGAGGGAGAAGCAGGCTCTCCACCGAGCGAGGAGCCCAATGCAGGGCTCGATCCCAGGACTCTGGGATCATGACCCGAGCCGAAGGCAGCCGCTTAACCAACTGAGCCACCCAGGCGCCCCGAATTTCATGTAATTTTCATGTGCCATGAAACATTCTTTTGCTTCCCCATGCCCAATCATTAAAAAATGTAAAAATCATAGGCCATACAAAAACAGGCAATGGGCTATATTTTGCCAACCTCTACTGTGCAGCCAAGGCCCTCAACCACTCTGTTTACTGCCCCTAACAGTGAAGACTAACTTTTGGCATATGTGCAGAACTCAGCCACATCTATCTACTGGCACACAGACACCACACTCCAGCCCCAGAGGCAGCCAGCAGGGAATAAGCACTGGATGGGCGCTCATTCTACACCAAGCACTGCTCATAGCATTCACTCATATGAATGAATTTTAACCCACAGTAGTCAGTAGTGCTATGCTTTCTCCCTTTTTACAGAGGGAAGAACTGAAGTACAGAGTCTAAATTGCTTGTATGAGGTTACCCAGTTGTATAAGTGAGAGGAGAAGCCAGGATTCGAACCCAGGCTTTCTATACTGAGGTCCACCATCGCTATGTTGGAGCTCAGTCTGGGCCCGGAGCCAGACTGTCTGGGTTTGAATGCGACAATGCACTGCGTGTAAGCCCTTGGCACAGAGTCTGGAACACATTAAGGGTTGATAAATGTTAGCTGCTAATATCATTAAAACTATTGTTACTACCACTATGGGCTAGCTATGTGGCCTTCAGCAAGTCACTGCCTCTGTCTGGGCCTTGGTTAGGTCTCTAAATAGCTTCCAGCTTCAACATTTGTCAACCCTATGAGGTTGCAGAGGGCTCCCTGTTTTCCTTGGGTCTCAAATTGAGTTTAAACCTCTTGAGCCAGCTCTGAGGTGATTGGGATCCCAACCTGGGGGCCACACAGGAGCAACAGAGGAGATCGGGCAGTGTGGAAAGGAGAAACAACACACAGGATACTAAAACGCTCATCCAGCTGGAAAGCTGGGAGCTCTCTTTCTCCCAGCAATAGAGCCAACTATTTCTCACCAAAAATCTATTATGTTCCCTTGTAATTCGATCAGGCAAGAAGGGGGCCCCCAATTAAGTCTGGAACTAGCAAATTATCTTCTAATTGCACCCTCTGATTTCCATCTGATGAACAGAGTGCAGATGGAAGAAAATGCAAGCCACAAAGAGACTGGGGCCAGGGAGCCCATGAGCATAACTCCTCTTGACATTTCATACAGCTCTGCTGTTCCAGCGGCGGCGGGTGCAGTGAGTCGGTGTCTAGGAATGTGAGCAGGAGGCTGCAGGCTTTCTCGATTCCCCCCACTCTGCTTACAAAGGACTCAGTGGGTGGGTGGGTGGGTGTGTGGGGAACTAGTGTGAGGGCTTCTCAATGCCATGAAAACTGCTTCTCCCTCAAAGAGGGGCAGCCGTCTCCCCATGTCATGAGTGGAAGCCCCTCCTAGGTGGAATCCATCTGACCTCCATAAATCCAGACTTTGGGAGGAATCACTGAAGGACTGATCACCAGATGTGATAAGCTGTTGGCTGCTCAGACCCAAGTGTGTGGTTCCTCAAGACCAACTTCAAAGGGCCTAAACCACCCAGAACTGGGAGGTGAAAGGTCACATTGGAGACTATACTTCCCCCTCCTGCCTTTGGATACTGGCCCTGGGTGGAAAGCTGCTCTTCTAGGTCCCCAGAGCAGCTGGCAGAGGATTCAGCAGTTATGGCTGCCAGAGGCAACTGCAAGGATCCTTGGACTGGCAGTTATGGACAGGATAAGGTGGCAGGAGAGGTACTAATCTGCACATTTCATAAGTTGGAAACCTAAAGAGGAGCCAAGCAAACTGATTCTTCTGAACCAGATGAGATGCGAGAGGCTGAAGGCAGCAGCCTTCAAGGCTGGCAGACCCAAGTGAACACTCTGGTGAGAAGTGGTAAATGAATGAAACACTCGGACCTCTCCTCAGAAGGCAGCTCTGCTCAGATGATCTGAAGCCCAAGGAACTGTGTTCTTGTGGGGCCCTCTATTGGCCGGGATGACTCCAACCAAGGAAGGGAGCTCCTGGGGACTCCATAGCTTCTGAACCTTGAAAGGTGAGCACTGCTACCCCCATCTACTGACCATTTCTCCAGCCTCTGCTCCTCCTCTCTTTCAACATGACTATAGCAATCATCATCCTAAAACAGGAGTCCTGGAAATTCCATTGTTAGAAATTTTGCCCAGAGGCAGGGCCTGGGTGGCTCAGTCAGTTAAGCATCTGCCTTCGGCTCAGGTCATGATCCTGGGATCCTGGGACTGAGCCTCTTGGTCAGGGTCCCTGCTCAGTGGGGAGCCTGCTTCTCCCTCTGCCTGCTCCTCCCCCTGCTTTTGTGTGCTCTCTCTCTCAAATAAATAAATAAAATCTTAAAAAAAAAAGAAATTTTGCCTAGAGAAATATTAGTACAAATGAGCTAGAACACATATCCAGCACTGTTTAATACTAAAAGATTAGGAACAGTCATGTGTCTATTAAGGAGTGGGCTCGGGGCACCTGGCAAGGGCAGGCGTACTCTTTGCAGTGACCTATGGCACTGGTATTGCATTTATAATCCTGCTTTTTTTTAAAGATTTATTTAATTAATTTATTAAGAGAGAAGGGGTGGGGCAGAGGGAGATGGGAGAGAATCTCAAGCGGACTCCCAGCTGAGCGCCAAGCCCTACGTGGGGCTCGATCTCACAACCCGGAGATCATGACCTGAGCTGAAATCAAGAGTCAGATGCTTAACTGACTGAGCCACCCAGGCACCCCTCCTGGGGCTCTTTCTTCAGCTTCCCCACCAGGGTCATGGCTCTGGCCACCTCCTGCCCCATTCCACTTCCTGATCCAGCCATGTATGCTTTCCCAAGCCTTTGCTGTCTTAGCTCCTCCTGTAGCCTCCTCCATCTTCAGGCTGGTGGCTGTCTCCTCTTTTTTCCAGGTCCAGTTCCAAGAGAGCACTCAATCTCCTCTGGGAAGAGTTCCCTTGATGTGTCCCTAAGCACCACACACAGGAATGGCTCTGAGCCTGTATCTGTCTAGTGCCAGATCAAACTACATGAGGCCCATACCAGTCTCACCCTGCATCCAAAGATGCCCACTACATAAGCATATGACTCAGGAACCTCCTTATGAGCAACTACAGTACTAGAATGATGATGGTAACTAATGTTTATAATGCATTTTTGGTTTACAGAGGGCTTTTATACTCATCATCTAGTTTAGTCCCTGTAACAACCTCATGAGGAATACCCACAGCACAGACCCGGCAAGGGAAGCCCAGAGATGTTAGGTGATTCATCCAAGGTTACTGCTGGGAAGTGCAAGACTGAGATTAAAAGCCGCCCTGCTGACATCAAATCCCAGGCCTTTCTTCAGCGTGAGCCCTAGCAAGGTGTTTAGGAATCCCAACTCTCCAGTATAGGGCCCCAACCTCCTGGGTGTGTTGAATTCCTGCATCTGATTTTTCTAGGTTTCCTGCCCACATTCTTACTGTCAGGATATCATGAAAAAGCTTACCAAATGCCTTGTGGAAATCAAGAGAGGGTCTCATGACTTGCAACCCAGTGAAAACATGAAGTCATGACTAATTCACTACTGCTGAATCCTAGTGATGGGCTCTTTTCTAAGTGCTCATTGTCCTATCATCTGCAAAATTCCACAGAATTCCATTAGAATTTGATGAAGGAGTCTAGTCAAAGGGATTACGAGTTCACTTTTTCCAGGAGCTCTTTCTCCTCCTTTTTGAAAACTGGGTCAGTTAGCCATTTCTACCTTTATTTTGCTAATAGATCCCTGGTACATGGCAGGTGTGGATCAAATAATCATTATACTTGGGTACTGCTCCCCTTCTACAAGGTCTCTCAAAAGTTTCTAATAGTCGTTCTGTTACTATGCCACAAAGATTTTTTTTTTCTTTTTCAGTATACTGGGAAATAATCTTCTGTCTAAAAACTAAACACATTTCATGTGATTGGGTACCCTGATGCATCTTGGGCTTCCCATCCTCCCTTCTTAGTTTCAAGTTCATGAGCTGTAAATCAAAGGATTGGACTAAATCTCTAAGGTTCTATCCAGATTTCCATGACACTTAAGACGGATGCCAAGGATTATCTTTTGCTGGGTGTTTGTTAACATGACACCACATTCCAGAAGTCGTGGACACTTAGTTCCCACTCTGCAAAACACTGACTAAGTTCCATGAGTTAGGCACTGAGGTAGGCTTGCTTACATATGCTTTCATTTAATTCTCAAAACTTTGTGAGGCTGCCATCTCCTTTTTACATATGAGGAACTAAGGTTCACAGAGAAGGCTGTGAATTGAGGTCACGGGTCTAGGAATTGGCAGAGCTGGGATTTAGCCCAAGTCTTTGGATTCCAGGTCCAAGACAATAAAGTTGCCTCAAATAACTATTTTACACTTGCTATTTGATTTGCAGTGGTTGGTATTTCTGAAATGTGGTTGAGAGAACAGCAGCATCAGACTCCCGGGGGCAGCTTGTTGAAAATGAAGACTCCAGGGCCTTACCAGAAGCCTATATAGTAAGAATTGCTTAGACTGAGCCCAAGAATCTGCATTTTAAACAAGCCCCAGTGTTTCTGATGCATACTGAAGACTGAATCCACTACTTTACTCTTTTCTATGGGCTCTTCCACTTGATTTCATTCTTCTCTCACACTAACCTTGAGAGGCAAGCAGGATAGGTCATTATTACCCCCTGGCTACAAATGAGGAAATGATTCAAAGATAGGTTGTTCACCTTCTTCTGGATTGAGCTTAAAAAATAAATGTTTGGTGGCTGACATTTTGTAAAGCTTTGGCTCACTGGGGACTTTCACCTTCCTGGTATTGTTCTTACTCATTTGTAACCCCACAGTAGCTGCCTCTCTTTTTTTTTTCAGTAACATTATAGTGGTACTCAGGGTATGGTGGGAAAAGAGGACTCCAGCATATAGTGTCATCTCATGAAAAGGCCACCTTTGGAACTGAAACAAAACACAAGGGCTGACATCAGCCAATTTCAGAAACAGCTGATGCCACTGTAAGAGTCAGTGCTATTGATGGGAGTTCAGTAGAGCACCCTCTGATCTAAGCAGGATCACTACAGAGCAACCTCAGAAAGGTATGACCAGAAGATGACTGACAGAGAGAAGAAAACTATCCTCAAATCTGGTTTGAGGTACTTGGGAGGTTTTTCCTGGTAATAGTGATGGATGTGGAGAAAGAGAATTTGTTAGCACCCCTCCAGTACTGCCCAAGGGAAGGGGGATTCTAGCCCTTGGGGGAAAAATACAAGGCAAATTAGCTGCCACAGTGCAAAAGGCATGCCATCCCTTGAGCTTTGATGGTTTTAGGCTTTGTAATGACATTTATAGACACAGGTCTTACTCCATGCTCCCACTTCAGAAGGAAAGCTCTTGCTTAGGAGAAAACTGCAGAGCAAAGAGATGGTGATGGTGCAGAGTGAAAGGGCTTCATCCACATGTCCAAAGAGAAAGGCTGTCATTTGACAAAACATCATTTGCCTAGCAAACACCCTCTGCGCTCTGGGCACTCTGCTAAGCTCTGGGATACAGAGACGAACTAGATATGGCTCCAGACTTGGAGAATTTCATACTCTAAGAGCGATGTTAGATGTGTAAATAAATACCAATAGAACTCTAACTCAGGTATGAGAATAACAAAGAGGAAGAAAGTCTCCTGTTTGGTGGGGAAGGTTCAGGGTGGGTTTGGTGAGGCTCTTCCACAGGGGACAAGATGTATCAGTTGAATCTAAAGGCCGATTACCAGGCAGACAAGAGGCATACCAGCCTGAAGGAACAACATGTGCAAATGCAATGAGGCATAACAGACTATGGTCTGTAAGCTGCAGAGCAGGGCGCATGTGAAAGGTAATCAGAGAGGAGGCTGGGATGGTGGGAGAGGGCAAGGGCAGATTACCAAGAGGCAGGTCTGTCAGGTGAAAGAGTCACCCATGGGCAGTGAAGAGTTATCAGAGGTGTTTAAGCAAGCAGAGGTTCCTAATGAATGGAACATAAAGCCTAAAACACCAAAGATAGTGCTGGTCTTTAGTTGTCAATTTGTCTCCTTGAATGGGCATTTATGTCTCAAGTCTACACTGGCTGCAGATATGTCCACATGAAGTTTGCTGGCCAACTAGTTTCACTAACAGCAAACTATGGCTTCATCCTCAGGCAACATTGCTACTGAGCTGGTCATTTTAACAGCTGAGATTTGCATATTGGTTATAAGCACTTAAGTAAGAATGAGGTTGTGGACCCCTTATAGATAATCAACCAATATGTTGCTCTGTGATACAACTTAATGTCCAACATTTGGTGTCCAAAACTGTGTTTACATAGACAATCTTATCCCGGCTGCACTGGAAAAAAAAAAAAAAAATGCTTTGGATACCTTAATCTCCAGGTAATGCCAGGAAAAGAACCCTGGCCTGAAAGAAAAGACCTGATAATTTGACCTGGCTAAAAACAGACTTGCTATGTGATCTGAGGCAAGCCATTAAACCTTTCTGGGCTTCAATTTCTTTCTCTGTAAAAGGAAGGATTTAGGTTAAAAAAAAAAATCCACACCAGTAAGCCAATACTAAAGAGAAACACAAGGAAGGGTTGTGGTCAGAAAAAGGTTGACTGGCTGACCACCCAGAGACCTCTCCAAGGCTAGCATTACCTTGGTGAATGACCCTAATTCAGGCCTTGTTTTTGGCCTCTGAGGTCCAGAAACAGGACTTGATGGTACCCAGAGAGGTGAAGACATTCTAGGATGGCTCTAACCATTTATCAATCCCATGGTCCATTTATGAATTCACACTTGAAATTAGAACACCTACATCCTCCATACAGGTATCACCTTCAGACCCTTCCAGTTATCAAGAAGTCCAAGAAGCTGAATTAGGCATCACAAGGTTGTTCTGGGAGCATGGACTTAAAAGGGAGATGAGCAGCCATGGAGAGAAATTTCATTCTGGCACTAGTGAGCCAGCCAAACCAGCCCTGTCTACACCAAAGAACCCCCTTCTGGCGACCAAATCCAGATTCAATATTTTTATCTGGACACGTACGTGACTAGTTTTGCCTCACTGATTTTTACTTTCTGTTTCACTGCCCACTCATTACTCCACTGGCTTTTAAACGAATTCTTTTCTAAAGATTTTTATTTATTTATTTGAGACAGAGAGAGCGTGAGAGAGAGAGCATGAGCAGTGGGAGGCACAAAGGGAGAGGGAGAAGCAGGCTCCCTGCTCAGCAGGGAGCCCAATGCTGAACTCGATCCTAGGACCCTGGGACCATGGCCTGAGCCAAAGGCAGAGGCTTAACCAACTGAGCCACTCAGGCGCTCTAAACTAATTTTTAATTGAAAAAAGAGCATTACTTCTTCAGATATTTGACAATCACCAATTCACATATTATTCAGCTCTGAGAGACATGTGGCTCCCTAGTAGCTAATAACAAATGGCTAACACTCATGAGTGCTCACTCCATGTGAGGCCCTGTTCCTACCCAGTACTACACAGGACTTCCCTCATTTACCCCTCCATGATAACATTAGGAACTAGGCAGAAGGTTAGTATCTCCATTTTATAGATGAAGAAATGAAGCACAGAAAGGGTAAGTAACTTGCCCAACGTGCACAACTAATAAATGACAGAATCAGGATCTGAACACAAGCAATCTGGTTCTAGAGTCTGTGCTCTTAATGACCACATGATACTGCTCTTATTACATGTAGATCTGAGTAGTTTAACCCCCAGAGGACAAACTTCATTTCCAACTTCTTGGAGAATCACCAACCTATTCACCCACTCTCTGCCAAAAATCACCCATAAGTAAAAGATATTATGTCAGTATTCCATTTTTTCCACACTATACTTAATGTATATCTTTAGCTAATGCTATCCTTCAAAGATTTCTAAAATCTAAAAAACAGTGGTGTCTGGGTGGCTTAGTCAGTTAGGTGTCTGCCTCTGGCTCACGTCATGATCTTGGGGTCCTGGGATGAGTCCCACATTGGGCTCCCTGCTCAGTGGGGAGTCTGCTTCTCTCTCTCCCTCTGCTCCTCCCCCTTGCTCGTGTTCTCTCTCTCAAATAAATATTCTTGGGACACCTGGGTGGCTCAGTTGGTTAAGCGACTGCCTTCGGCTCAGGTCATGATTCTGGAGTCCTGGGATCGAGTCCCGCATCGGGCTCCCTGCTCGGCAGGGAGTCTGCTTCTCCCTCTGACCCTCCCCTCTCATGTGCGCTCTCTCTCAAATAAATAAATAAATAAATAATTCTTTAAAAAATATATATATATAAAAAACCAAATAAATAGGAGCACCTGGATGACTCAGTCAGTTAAGTGTCCGACTCTTGGTTTTGGCTCAAGTCATGGTATTGGGATCCTGAGATCGAGCCCCATGTTGGGCTCCCTACTCAGCATGGAGTCTGCTTAAGACTCTGTCCCTCTGCTCCTCCTCCCTGTGCACTTTGCTCTCTCTCTAATAAATTAAAAAATAGGGGCACCTGGGTGGCTCAGTCAGTTAAGCATCTGACTCTTGATTTTGGCTCAGGTCATAATCTCAGGGTTGTGGGATCAAGCCCCGTGTCAGGCTCCGTGCTGGGTATAGTGCCTGCATAAGATTCTCTCCCTCTATTCCTCTCTCCCCCTCTACACAAACAAACTTATGATTAGAATTGAAATTTGTCAGATTTCAATTCATAATTAGTTTGGTCTAGAGTAGCTGGACTCATTCTTCCCTCTACTGCTTTTCTCTCCAGGGTTTGTTCCTGTCTGGCTGGTACCTACAGAGAAGTACAGCCCTGGGTCATCCTTTCTGTCTCCTTTGGAGGAAGAAGACAAAGCTTTAACTTCTCACCTTGACACTTCCAGACAATTTTCCAAAACAACTCAATCTCTGGAACTTACTCCTCTCTGCCACTTATAGTAACTGTAGCCACAGTGGCTGCTAAGGGAAGGATATGGGGAAGGGCAGGTAAAAGCCTCGCTTACATCATATCTCTTGGCCCCCCTGGCAATTCATTCAACAAACATCTCCCCCATACCAACGATGTGCTCAGTGGTGACACAATGGGGGGGCAAAATGTCCCATGGTCTATGACTAGGTTATACTTACAGAATATTAGAGGTCTCAGGATGTCACTAAGGAGATGATCAAATGAGTAAATGTAAAGTTAAAACCACAAAAAAAAAAGCTTCAAAGGGAAGGTCTGTGAAAGCATAAAACAGGGGCCATGACCTATTCTCTAACTATTTCCCTGAGACATCCAAGTAAAGATTTGAAAGATGAGCAGGAGTTAATTAGGTCAAAAGGGAGTGAGGGGGCATTCCAGGCAGAGAGAACAGCAGGAACAAGGGCCTGTCAGAGGAAGCAGGGTGTGTTTTGGACCCCATGAAGCAGAGCAGTGAGACTGAAGTAGAGAGAGCAGGAGGTTGTGGGGAGAGGCCAGACCACAAGGGGTTTTGCAGGCCACATTAAGGACTGGTCTTTATCCAAGAGTGCTACAAAGTCGTGGAGATATATAAGGATGGAGAGACGGCAGTGCGATGTGATCAGATTTTTTTTTTAAGGTCATTCACTCTGGCCACTTTTTGGAGAATGGATTGGGTGGTGTGACTAACTATCCACAGTTAGAAGGCTACTGTAATTATCCAGGTGAGACACAATGGTAGCCTGAACAGGGTGGTGGTAGGAGAAATTGAAAGACATGGATGTATTCAAGATATAATCTGGAGATAAAACTGACAGGTGTGGATATGGGATAAGAGAGAAGAGGTATCAAGAAGCACTTCCAGGTTCTGACTTAGGCAGTGGGGTGGATGGTCATGCCATTCAACAGGACAGGTTATATTGAAGAGAAGCTGGTTTTGGGAGGAAGATTGAAAGTCCAGCTGGGTCTGAGATGCCTGGAAGACACTGAAATGGACAGGAGAAGTTGACAGCAAGATAGACAGGATTAGAGCCCAGTGGAAAGGTTTGTTGATATGAATTTCAGGGTCATCAGTGTGTGGAGGACAACAGAAGCCATAGGTGTGGGTGAGATTGCTTAGGGAGAAACAGAATGTGCCTGGAGAAACAGCAATATTCCAGAGCTGGATAGAGGATAAGCAAACTAGAATGACCAGAAAAGGGGGGGTGTGTGGAAACTAGGACAGTATGGAATGCCATGGAAGTCAAGGGTTTCAAGAGTGACAAGGACACTAATAATAAATGATAACATCTATTAAATCCTAATTATGGCCAGGTACTGAGAGAAGGGCTTTGAATACATGATCAAATTTAATCAGCATCACAACCTTTTGAAGTGGGAAGCATTTCACTTCCCCTTTTCTAGATGAGGAAACTGTGGCAAAGAAACTCAAGGTCAGCTGACTCAAGACAAACTGGGATGAAAACCCAAGCAGGCGGACTCCAAACTCATTCACTTGTCTCTACTACCTCTAGTGCAATTTGAGAAGTCATACAAGATGAAGCCTGAAGAATGGCCAGTGGATGGACCGGTGTAGCTGGCCCCGGGAAACTTACTAAGGGAACACTGTTTCAGAGGAATGAGAATGGAAGCCAGACTAGAGCCCATTATTAGACATGCTCCACATTATTACCTGTTTTTCAGCTGTCTGAGGGAGCCAGTTAGGAGACCAGGCCACTAGGTTAAATCTGTATCCCCAACAGCATCTAATTTGGTGCCTTTAATATAGCAAATGATGCTCAAAATTGTATGTGAACTGTTAATGTAAGAAGCACAAAGTTGCCATGTGCTGCTCGCTGCTAACCCTTTACATCATACCATCCTCAAGTTTTCAGAGTGTGTTCTTATCCATCACCTTTTTTATTTTATTTATTTATTTATTTGACAGAGAGACACAGCGAGAGAGGGAACACAAGCAGGGGGAGTGGGAGAGATTTATTTATTTATTTGACAGAGAGACACAGCGGGAGAGGGAACATAAGCAGGGGGAGTGGGAGAGGGAGAAGCAGGCTCCCTGCTGAGCAGGGAGCCCGATGCGGGGCTCGATCCCAGAACCCTGGGACCATGACCTGAGCTGAAGGCAGACGCTTAACAACTGAGCCACCCAGGTGCCCCTCCATCATCTCTTTGATTCTCACAACTACTTCGTGAGGTGGATTACTTTTACCACATCTTTTTTTTTAACTTAAAAAAAAAGATTTTATTTATTTATTTGACAGAGACAGAGAGCACAAGCAGGGGGAGCAGCAGAGGGAGAGGGAGAAGCAGGCTCCCCGCTGAGCAGAGAGCCCACCATGGGGCTCAATCCCAGGACCCTGGGAGTGTGACCTATGCCGAAGGCACTTAACCAACTGAGCCACCCAGGTGCACCTACTTTTACTACATCTTATAGATGAGAAACTGAAGCTCACGATGAGAAAGGAAATTGCCCACAGTTACACAGCCAGCCTGGCTCAGCTAAGACTCAAATCCAGCTCTTCTGACTCCAAGTCTATTATTCTTTCTGGGGAGTACCAGTGGAAAGAGGACCCTCTTCAGAGCCAGGGAGACCTGAGTTCAAATGTATGTGACCCTGAGCAAGTTCTACTTTTCTGGACCTTGCTGTTTTCATGTAAAACAGGGTTGTAGGGTTATTGTAAGGGTTGAATCAGATAATCTAAGCGAAACTCCCAATACAATGCTTAATAAATATCTGTTGTCTATCCCTGGCTCCACCCTACCCCTCTTCATCTCTGCACTAAACAGCAGCTGTGGGACTTCTCTGGGATCTTCGTTCTCTCTTCCCAAGGAACAGAGCAGTATTAAGGCATGTTGAAGGTCTCATACTGCTGCTATATACTAGGAGTCCCACTCTGTGTTCATGCTGGACTCCCTTGTGCGGGCAGAGGAAGTCCCAGGTGTTTGTCCTCTGTCAGGCATGCCCCAGCCCCCTGTTTAACTGCCAGCCTTAATGAGTTGCTGGCTGGCTGTTTCCTTAGAGATAAACTAGACAAATAAGCAAACTAAAATCAAAGGCTTGGGTCCATAAATGCAGCAGCAACATCAACGTTATAACAGCAGAGGGCAGGGTTGCTCCACAGACTCCCATGCCAGGAGCCAGCGACCCAGGAGAAATGTAACAGCACTTTTATTTGACACTTGAGAGTTCATAAAGCCTTTGAACCAATACCCTTCAGTGTTATCTGACACCACCAGTGTGTGGCAGGCAGGATGAGTGTTTTCACTATGAAGCTACAGAAGAGGAAACTGAGCTTCAGGAAGGTTAAATGACATGACCATGTTGAGGAATGCAAAGAGACTCTTGTAAGCAAGGAGTCACGAATGCCTGGGTTCAAATCTCAGCTATGCTACTTACTAGCTCTGTGACTGTGAGCAAGTAAACTTCATTTCTTTATGTGTAAAATAGGTATGACCAGTACTATAATTATTATATTGTTATATATTGTTATAAGAATTAAGTTAGATGGAGCTCCTGGGTGGCTCAGTCGGTTAAGTATGTGACTCTTGGTTTTGGCTCAGGTCATGATCTCATGGGTTGTGAGATGGAGCCCCACATCAGGCTCCCCGCTGAGCTTCTCCCTCTCCCTCTCCTTCTGCCCCCGCTGTCTCTTTCTCTCGCTGAAATAAATAAATCAGTCTTTAAAAAGAAAGAATTAAGTTAGATGATACAAATATGAAATGCTTAGGATGGTGTCTGGTACATAGTAAACACTCAATAAACGGTAGCTCTTACTATAATTATGTTGCACTGCACTTGTTAAGGTGCGGGTGTGGATGAGAAAACGAGCATGGCTTTTAGCATCACAGAAGCTATCCTGTTGTCATCCAGCCCATTACACCACAGTCTCTGGCTGCTATGTGTACAATTTCTTCACTCACCTAACCTGGAGGCACAAATTTAGCAGAAATGTTCTGTTACCTGATAAAGTGACAACAGCTTTATATTTGTATTATTCCTTTTCCAGAGCATAGGCATTAGAAATCACTTCTCAAAAGAGAAAGCTCAAAGAGTCTGTGTTCGTGATCCTGGGAAAAGAGGCCCTGAAGAATTCCCAGGAGCCTTAAGTATGATGATTTTTTTCCCCCTCTGAATATCCCTTAGGAACCAGGTCAAGCAAGAGAGTCCCAGGTAAGGGCGAAAAAGACGAATTAATAGAGGCAGTTTTCCCTCTTTCCACAACCTGTCCTCCTTGGCTAAGCATTTCTAATGAGGGCGAAAGGACAATCATCAGAAAACTTGTCAAGGTTCTTTGGTTTTCCAACATGTCAAGTCACCATAAAACATGCCAGCTCCATACTTTAACCTCAGCTACAAGCAACATGCAGTCTGGCTGCTTTCCTGGCCTCCTCCATGGAGAGGGAAGCCAGTTCCAGAGAGCTTCAAAGAGAATGGCTCTAATTCTAGAACCAGTGGCACTGCTAGAGACCAAATAGGCCTGTTGGGAAGTCTGAGGAGAGGAAGCAGGAGGGCTACACAGCAAGTGTCCAGGATTAGAAGGATCCTGGCCAGGCACCCAATTGCACCAAACTAAGTTACTTCCAGGAGGTTTGTCAGTTGGCCTCTGCTGTACAGTCCCAGGTTCCAGCCTTCAGTGACTTCCTATTGTCCCAGGCACCTGAGAATCTGGCGGAAGTCTATCAGAGGCAGGATTACGGATGTGGCCGCAGATGGGGGGATGGGGTAATGTAAGGAGAAGGCCAAGGGAGGAGAGTTTGGGCCAAACCCCAGCAATTTCTCCATTGAATATCCAGCTCCACCCTGTGACTAGGAAAACAAAGGTGTGGGGGAAGGGGAAAAGAAAAGTCATTTCCTTTATTGTAACTAACTCAACTGAGTAAGAGCAAGGCTGGAAGGGAGTCATGAAGAATTAATTTCTTTGAGTAGCATGGAGAAAGGGTCCTGCTTTCAGCAGGCCTGTGCCCAGACACTGAATTCATCAGAGAATTTAAAGGACTATTCAGGCTGATGCCCCATACTCCTTATAACCAGGTTACTTCTGGGGTCAGATACAGTTGTTCCCAGCCCTGAAGATCTTCTTCCAACCTGGGCAAAAGTCAGCTGGCTCCAAAGCAGCCAGTTTCCCCAGGGCAAATTACTAGGCTCCATCTGAGGACTTCATGTCATCCAGCTTTTGTGGGAAAGCTCAGGAGTCAGGAAATGTGCTCCTTCAATAGAGCTGGATCAGAGAGACTATGTCCTTGAGACAAAGCCGTAAATAGGAGACTTACCCCAGATGCTCTACTTCCCCCACAGGCGTGATCTTTGGTGTAACTGTGCCAGGGTAGTTCAAAGTTAACCTTAATCTCTGAGGCTCCACATTAGAACACCAATGGGTGTGTATTAAGAGAAATAAATGCATGCACGTAGGTGTACAGAGACATACAATATAATATAAAGTGACAGCTACTGAATATTATGGGTAGTCTATGTGTCAGATGCTATACTGAGCACTTTATATAGGTTATCACATTTAATCCTCCCTAGCAACCTGTGGGATGAGTACTTATCCCCATTTTACAGATGAGGTGCCTAAAGCTCAGGGCAGTCACCCAAGAACAGTTAATAAATTGCAAAGCCAGGATTTGAAACCAGACAGTCTCATTCCAGAGTCTGCACTCACCCACCATGATAACGTGCCTTACTTCTTTCTGAGCATGTATATATGCGTATGTTTTCCTCTCTACCCCCCCCACTCTGACACACACACACACGCACACACAAATATGTTCCCTAACAAGCTAACATCTGATCGGACCCACAAATGACCTAAGACTTCAGTTCTAAGGTCAGCTCTGGTCATCCATGACCTGTCTTTGTAACTCTTTTTCTCTTTTTGGTTTCAGGTCTCTCAACCGTGATATGAAGGGTTATATCACACAATAGGTGGTCCCTTCTGGTTCTGAACTTCTTTAGTGTTAGGAGAATCCAGAAATTCTAAAAATTAGCTTGTTCTACCCTATCCTGCTTATTTTGGATAGAAAATATTAACACAAATAGGAAAACAGCAGGAATAAATATGACCATATGGGTTAGTTGCCAAGGCGAGCCTTGGTCTAGCAACTCATTAGGATTCACATCACCTCTAAATGAAAGGGCTAGCCAAAGGCTTTGTCTGTAGGTCCCTTATAGCTCTGACACTCTGCTCTAATCCTTAATAAGAATCAACTTCCCTTGGGATGCCTGGGGTGCTCAGTTGGTTAAGCCTCTCCCTTAGGCTCAGGTCATGATCCCAGGGTCCTGGAATCGAGTCCCGCATTGGGCTCCTTGCTCAGCTGGGAGCCCGCTTCTCCCTCTGCCTGGTGCTCCCCCTGCTTGTGCGTGCTCTCTCTCTGACAAATAAAATCTTTAAAAAAAAAAAAAAAAGAATCAACTTCTCTGAGGGTAAAAGGAAGAACTAAGGCAATTAGATCCACAGAGAAGACTGGAGAGCTCTGAGAGCTGAAAGGGCAGAAAAATGCTAGTTCCTCTCCAGCTCTTCCAGAGGCCAGAGCTCTCCAGGACAACTCCCCACATGGTTCCTGGGTGGAGGCAAGTGCTTAAAGGTCAATTAAATTACTTGATATCAGCACGGGGGATGCTTTGCAACACGAGCTGTGTGTGGGAGCTGGAATCTAGAGCACATGGTGCCTGTCTACAGTCTGTCTCATTCTCAAGATGTGAGCACCAGCCCTACCACTTCAGACCACGGGGCCACACATGCCCACCCAGCCTCCAATGTGGAATGACTGTAGGCCAGGCACTGTTTTATGTTCTGGAGAATGCAGACAAGCTCCCACTCTTGAAGATTCCAATCTCACAGGGGAAAGAAATAACCCTTCAGTGGATGCCTATCATGAGCTGGGCCCTTGGCATATATGATTTCACTCGATCTTAACAAGTCTATGAGATAAATTTTTTTTTTTAAGATTTTATTTATTTATTTGACAGAGAGAGATAGCGAGAGCAGGAACACAAGCAGGGGGAGTGGGAGAGGGAGAAGCAGGCTTCCTGCCGAGCAGGGAGCCCGATGTGGGACTCGATCCCAGGACCCTGGGATCATGACCTGAGCCGAAGGCAGACGCTTAACGACTGAGCCACCCAGGCGCCCCTATGAGATAAATTTTTAACATCTGTGTTTTCCTGATGAGGAAACTGAGTCTCAGACAACAGGAACAAATCCAACTTTAAAGTCTCTGTTGTTATTTTTAAGAAACTGAGCTGCCTTCAAACAATCTATGAGCTAAAATAAAATTAGATAACAAAAAGCAAGAAACTAGGGAAGCATCCTGTGGTGAAGGGCTGGCTCTGCCAACTGCACTAAAAACAACCCTTAAGGCACCTGCATAATCAGTAGTGTAGCTGCAGGAAAGTCATTCTTTCTGGGTCTCAGTTTCCTCATCTGTAAAACGAGGGTGGTGCTGAGACACCCCGGAAAGGGCTGCTCTCATCCCTTCACCCTACTTCTAGCTGTACCTGGCCCATTTGTGGCTCTTTCACTCTCACACCTGATATTGGCTCATGTTCTCTTCCTTGGCACATCCCTCCCCCTCCCCTCAACCCACACCAAAATGGGAACTGTCAAGTCAGAAACTTTTGTATTTTCCAGAACATGAAGGAGTGGCTGGCCTGTAGTATACTGACAAAGACAGGAGGACAGACCCACTTACCGGAAGCAAGAGCTGTGCCAGGCTTCGTTGACAGTCCTGTACCGCCTCTGGCTTGGAGCGACATGGTCCCCACAGCCCCGACACTTCCAGGTATCTTCCCCTGCACACAAAACCAGGGAGTTTAGAGGCCCAAAGTAGCAGGATGTACAGGGACGGGGCTCCTATCGTGCAGAATTAGACTGAGTTAACGGACCTATAATGAAAGGGCTGGCCAGTGCTCTGATAAATGCACAATTCCCTCCTCCACAAGATCTCTGGTAAGCACTTATCCAGCTTGCTCATCTCCCCAGGGACAGGGAATTCATGGCCTCAAAAGTTGAGTCTCATTCCATTTTTTAGAAATGGTTCTGATTGTTCCTTTTTCCAATGAAACAAAACCTGCCTTTCCCTAGAATTTCAGCCCTTGCTTATTATAGCTCTGAGTAGATGAAATGAACAAGGTCTCTTTCTTTTCAGGGTCAGCCTTTCCTGTGACTATTCCCAGCCAGCAGCCAGAAAAACTTCTCTGGGTTGAATGTGTTATTGCCTTTTCCTATTCCTCAAAAGTCCTCGTTGTATAGATATTCTATCACTGAGTGCAAGAGCTCATTCGTTCAACCAACATCATGGGCCCATGGGACCTCTCCAAGCTCTATGTTGGAGACTGCTCTTGGGGCACCCGGGTGGCTCAGTCGTTAAGTGTCTGCCTTTGGCTCAGGTCATGATCCCAGGGTCCTGGGATTGAGCCCCGCATGGGGCTCCCTGCTCAGTGGGAAGCCTGCTTCTCCCTCTCCCACTCTCCCTGCTTGTGGTTCCCTCTCTTGCTGTCTCTCTGTCAAAAAACAAATAAAATCTTAAAAAACAAAAACAAAACATCATCTCTGCTCTTCAAGGAGCAGATCCACTGAAAAAGGATTCTTCTTCCAGAAGTTATGGGTATAGAAGGGAAAGAACATTTAATGAACACCTCCTATATACCAAGGCTTGTGCTAGGTGCTTTCAGAGACCCAGTCTCATGTAATTCTCAAAACAATCCTGTGAAACAGGTATTAAATTCATTTAAGGGGTGGGAGAACTGAAACCCGGGGCTAGGGGGCGTCAGGCCAAGCAGCAGATTCAGCATTCCAATTCAGGCCCAACTCGTCCTGAAGTCCATGCTCTTTCCACTCACTCCACCACGTTGATTCCTGCTCATTCCATTTAGGGAAGTCAGGAAAGTCTTTGTAAGGGAAGCTAATACTTGAGCTAAACCTTGAAGGATGGGGAAGGTTTGCCAGAGAAAGGATGGAGAAGGGCTGTGTAGGCTGAGAGATTAGCATAGGCAATAACACAGAGTGAATCAATGTCCCTCCAAAAGGGACAAAACACAACACTCCTGCTGTGGCTCAGATGCCAACTTCTTGAAATAAAGAAGGCAGCTGAGATCAAGCTGTGGTACCTGACTCAGCCCTAGAAAGCAGGACAAGGTTGTTACAAGACTCCCTTGTATGCTCCGTGTATGCAGCTTTGTTCTCTCTGGGTAACTCCAGACTGCCACAGGCACAGTGACAGTCACTGAACCCTGTTTCACAGGCACAGGGGTAATGAATAGACAATGCTCAGCTCCGGACACTTCAAGATTGCTTAGCAGCATTCTGGGGCAGCCTGGACACAGGCAGCTGTCCTCATACCCCAGAGGAGAGTTAAACAAGAAGGCTTTAAAACCTTGACCCACCTGCTCCTCTCCTCCAGTTCCACAGTGATAGGACATATCACCACATGAATCTAAAAATTCTCGGACTCTCAAGAGGGGCCTTTTTGGTTTTTTAGGTGGTAGTGACCCAGAGAATGCACTATTATCCTCACAAACCCCAAGGCACAAAGTCTGAGAAACTTATTCAAATTGGGTTATGGATAGTGGGCAAGCAATGAATTAGTAAGGTTTTCTTTTCTTTTTAAAGATTATTTATTGGGTGCCTGGGTGGCTCAGTCGTTAAGCGTCTGCCTTCGGCTCAGGTCATGATCCCAGGGTCCTGGGATTGAGTCCCACCCACATCGGGCTCCCTGCTCGGCAGGAAGCCTGCTTCTCCCTCTCCCACTCCCCCTGCTTGTATTCCTGCTCTCGCTATCTCTCTGTCAAATAAATAAATAAAATCTTTTAAAAAAAGATATTTATTTGAGAGAGAGAGCAGAGCGATCAAGAGAGAACACGAGTGGAATGGGGAGGGACAGAGAGAGAGGGAGAAGCAGACTCCCCTGCTGAGCAGGGAGCCCGATGTAGGGCTCAATCCCAGGACCCTGAGATCATGACCTGAGCCAAAGGCAGACACTTAACCGACTGAGCCACCCAGACGCCCCCATAAGAAGGTTTTCAATGAAGACAGACATCCAAATGAATCTGCCAGGTTTGAAACATTTTTGGAACTCTTAAAGGGAAGGGCTTTTAGGTCAGTTTTTGAACTGCTGTGTCCTACCCCCAGCAAATCTCATTATTTTAAGCCACATCTTGTTTCTTATTTTTCCTTTTTAACCCAAAGGAATGGTCTCTAAATTGACCACCCACTTACTCAACAATTCAGCATCTTGGCCCTGAATAACTTCTGGCTGTTTATAAAATTCAAAAATAATCAGGACTTTCCCCTATGAGGATACTCAAGATGACTTGTTATTGACATACCCTCCAGAGCCTGCCCTTTCTCCAGTCTTGAGAAACCCGAAGCCATCCAATCAACACTTAATTAGCACCTGCTCTGTGCTAGGCTCTAGAGGCACAAAATCAACAGCCCTACTCCCTTCTCTCATATCCACCTGGTTCCACCTTCCAAATGTCTCTCCAATCCTTCCCTGTCCTTCACCACAGCCTGAGTTCAGGTCTTTGGCTTCTTTTCCCAGTCTTAACTGGCTTACCTAGACTCCCCAGTGTCTACAGAAGAAAGGCTCAACTGTTTACCATGGCACTCCTAGATTCTATCCTATCCCACCTCTCAGAAGATGTGCACTTTCCATTATCTCTACCACTACTCCCTTCTCCATTGGCTCCTTCCAATTATCATTTACATTAGTTCAAGTCTTTCCCATTAAAAAAAAATCTGGACCCTGTTTTCTGCTCCAGCTACCACCCTTCTTCCCTTCACAGCCACACATATTAAAAAGTTATCTACACATCACTGCCCTCATTTCCTCACTTCCTTGACTTCCACCCCCACCATTTCTCTGAAACTGTCTCACCAAGGGCCAAAGTGACCGCTTATTGCTAAATTCAACAGACACACCTTAGTCATTCTTGCAGCAAATATTAATTCCATGCCAACTATGTGTCTAACACTGTTCTGGGGAAAGAGCAGCAAATGAGAAAGAGACTTAACCTAGACATATTTTTTAAAGATTTTATTTATTTTTTTGACAGAGAGAGAGAACATAAGGAGGGGAAGTGGCAGGCAGAGGGAGAGGGAGAAGCAGGCTCTCCACTGAGCAGAGAGCCTGACGTCCGAAGGCAGACGCTTAGACTGACTGAGCCACCCAGGTGCCCCAGATTTAACATAGATATTAAACAATAATATAATGGGAGCAAGTGGTATGAAGGAGAAATCAAGTTCATAACTAGGAAAATGGGGGTGGAGAAGGGCAAACAAGTATTCCTTAAGGAAATAATTTTCAAGCTTAGCTCTGAAGGACAAATATGAATTAACCAGGCAAAGAGAAGGAGGGAAGGATAACAATGGAGACTGGGATGGGGTAGGGGGAAGACATGTGCAAAGGTCCCGAGGCAGGAATGCAAACTCCTCACACATCATTAAAGTCGGCTATTGTCAGCTCCAAAGTACTAGGGGAACCAAGACAGGTCCCTGGCCTACTGTAGTCCTTCAGCAAACATTTATTAAAGGAATGAATGGCCCTCTACAAGGTGGACCCAAAGAACTTTATTTCTCCTCATCTGTTACAAAGAGATGCTTTAATCATATCTTGATCTATTTTCTGTTTCTGCTGCACACATTCATCTTCTTGCATCCTGACATTCATGTCTCAAGCTATTCTGTGTTTAAGATCCTTACCACCTTTTTTTAACATTTTTTTAAAGATTTTATTTATTTATTTGATAGAGACAGCAAGAGAGGGAACATAAGCAGGAGAAGTGGGAGAGGGAGAAGCAGGCTTCCTGCCGAGCAGGGAGCCCGATGCGGGGCTCGATCCCAGGACTCTGGGATCATGACCTGAGCCGAAGGCAGACACTTAACGACTGAGCCACCCAGGCGCCCCTACCACCTTTTTCCTTAATCAAACTTCTATCCTTCTTTGATGGTCCCCCAAAGGGGGACTTTTTTCACTTTGTCTATACCTGCTTTATATCATTAGTTTTGTAATTATAGTTCATTATGTTTCTATTTCCTTCAGTCCCTCCCTCTCTGTGTCCCCCATCCCCACTCCTAGGTCTAAGGGACAAAGACTGCATCTTGATCATCTTCAAATCTCCAGAGCCTAGCATAAAACCTGATGCAGAACAGACACTCCTTTGTGTGGCAAATCCAACTGAAAAGTTGGATCCAACTGTCAACTATGAAGGTAATTTCCAAAGATAAGCTCCAACGGTCAGCAGGAATGATTCCATTGAATAAGGGTTCAGGCTCTCAGGATGACTACCTATGGGTAAAGTCACATGTAGATGCACAGGCCTCAGTTTATCTGTTGAGCATTCACACTGTTTTTTAGTTAAGTACCTGAGCAAGAATATTCATCCAAAGCCTTCAACTTCTCAAGCCCAGATACTCTTCAAAAGAAAACTCTTGGCTTCTTCAGCTCCGTACAGCCCTGAAGGTTGATGATCCTAACTCTCTTACAACTTTTTTTTTTTTAAGTAGGCTCTGCACCCAACGTGGGGCTCAAACTCACAACCCTAAGATCCAGAGTCTCATGCTTCCACAACTGAGCCAGACAGGGCCCCCAACTCTTTTACAACCTTTATTCTAAGGAATGCAAGAGAAATATAATAATACAAAGTCCTGGAGATTTCTGTGAGGTCCAATGAAAGACCAATCCAGAGTCCAGTCTGCCTGGGAAATATTTCATCTAGGAAAATACTTCATTGTACCAGGACCTTCACCCTCTACCTCTATAGTGTTTACTTCTCATATTTGCAGACTTATCAACAGTGCCTACTAATTGTCAGAGGCCAGAAAGGGAGTTTGATTAAGTAAATGTCCCCAGCAGCCTCAAAACAGTAAGTGGCCCTTATTAAGTGTTTAATAATCAGAAAACTGCTTTTACAGTTATTATTGGAATCTGTTGCTTTTAAGAAGTTGTAAATGTGCAATGCAAAGAGGGGAGAATTACAACAAATGGCTCATTACAAAGGTTCTCACCTTCAGGATCTTTTGAATCCTGGCATAAAATATAGTTTATATATATATATATATATATATATATATATATATATATATATATATATATATATATATATATACACACACACATATTCAGTTTATGCACACTTCTCTCTCCCAACTTAATAATTGGTGACATGGCCCTCAAATAATCTCTGAATCCACTGGGGTAGGGAGTAGGATGACAGGTTGGTAAGGCTGGAAGGGCTTTTAAAAATCATCTACTCGAGTCCAGTCCTTTTATTTTTCTTAAAGAAAAATGGGCCTGAAGAAGGAGGATCAGGTTGCCTAACCATGAGAAAGCTAGTCCAGGAGGGGCTCAAACCCAAGTTCTGAAACTACCAGACCAGTTGCATTTTTATTATCATATGCAGCCTCAGACAAGTTAGGACTTGCTTAAGACTATACAGTTATTCAGCGGAAGGGCTCAGCCTGGTACCGCAGCTCAGTGCCTGTGCATTTCTCACAAGACACTAATGTTCACCTTAATCTTGGTCTAAGAGCTGGGTTTCTGTAAACCAGTCCTTCTCAGACTTCAAAGTGGTGAGAAATTTCCAGGCACTGAAAGCTCAGGAGACCATAAAGCCTAGCCTGAACCAATATGCACAGATCCTATCCTTTCATTTGAGAAAAATCTTTGATGCTTCTCATGTTCCACTAGACAATGAGAACCAGGAACAAAACCCAGCCAATTCAGTGCAGTACAAAACAACTAGTACGGTAACTGCTGTGCACCCTGGGAACTGGCGGGTCAGGTGTATAAATCCCACTTGTCCCAGGATAAAGCAGGAAGCAGAGGGGCAGGGCAGCAACTGGTAGGGAACAGCCAAGAGAAAAGAGATCACACCTTAATGAAGTGAGTACCAACAAGACTTAACAGTATGATTAACATTCCTCTAGATACTCTCCCTTGTATCCCAAAGGGTTTTCCTCCTCACTAGCTTACCAAATATTACCACGGGGAGTGTCTATGGAAAAAAAGATTAGATGATTTTTAAAGGAGCTTCTGTACTTCTTTGAACCTTACATTCTTCCTTCCTAAGAGGAGGGATCAAATTATTCCTTCTAGCTCTGAGTTGGCAACACCAAACCAGGGGCCTCTCATTTTTCAGATTAAGGCATATATACAGACATCTCAGAAGGTTTCATTCTTGTTGTTGTTCCCATCCGCCTTTTATTTTATTAGGAAAACTTTGTAAGGGTCAAGCAGAAGAGCTGGAGCTAGACCTAGGTTTGAAACCTGGTTCTGCGTCCATGGGCAAATTATTTAACCTCTCTGAACTTGTCCCTTAATCTTTAAAAAGAGAATGACCACCTACCTTACAGGATTACCAAGAAGATTAAGAGAAATAACTTAATGTATGTGAAAATACCTCCTGCAGCGCCTGGCACTTAAGTTGGCAACTGAAAGCTTTTCTTTTTTCTTTCATGTATATCTAGAGCGTTGGCTAGGAAAAAGGTTGAGTTGAATTACACTAACCTCTAAAATCTGAAGGGAATGTCTTCAAAACAAATTCAGTGAATGTTTTCTATATGCCCATGTGCAAGACAAAGACTAGGTCATGAACTTCTGGGGCCCTTGGTGTGTAGTCATGGAGTGTAAGAGACAAAGATGTGTATAGAAATAACACATGTCAGAGAGGGACAAACCAGGTGCTGAGAGCAGGGCAAACTTGGTAGAGTAATAAGATACTTGGTAGAGAAACAAATGAGACAGATGGTTCCTGTGGCTTTTGAGCGCTCAGGTTCTCCCTTCCAACCATAAGTCTACTTAACTGTGAATGAATAGGCATTTTCTTATCTGGGGGAAGGCATTTTCTTATCGGAGAACTGGTTAACCAGTTAATATATTCCCAAACAGCAGTTCTCTACCCATTGTCAATGATATGGGAAAAAAACCCAACCACTTTGATCCTTATAATATGACTGTGGTGTCCTAAGCACCATGCGAGCATGAATTAATAGAATATAAAGATCCTATAAGACGAAGACAGACTATTACTGTTCCCGTTTTATGAAGACGAAGCTGAAATGCTCAACTCACAAGTGTTAGAGCTGGGTTTAGACCACAGGTCTGCTAACTCCAAAGTTTATGTCTTTAACTATATTTTAGATTTTCTTTCCTAGAAAAAAGAAATTACAGGCAGAAAGACTTGACAATAAAATGCCAGGGTGGATGCTCAAGGTATACTCTAATAGAACTAGGCAATGGTTTCATGTTCTAGCTCCCGCTGGGTATAGATTAATAAGTAAAAGAGTCAAATTCTTGTTCCTATATAAACAAAGGTCAAGAGTGAGAAGGATGATTGGCTTGTAAAAGAATGCTAGAGCTCCAGGTCCTCTCACTGAAATGCCAAAGTGATGCTGCACCCCTTCTAACATGCCCCTGAACCCTAGCCCTTTCCAGATTTGCACTGATCAAAAGCCAGCCCTGCAAGGGGAATCAGCTCAGCCTCCAGAAGACACAGAAAACCCACCAGGAATGTGGAAAGCCTAATACAGCCCCTTGAACATGAGGGATTTCTTTTCAGCTTTAAAACTTTGTGGCCCTTAAACACACACACACACACACACACACACACACACACACACACACACAACTTTGTGGTCCTCTTGGACCCTATGTCGCTCCCTCCATCCCATATCCATGGCCATCCAAGTTACCCTGCCCTGCCCAACATGAGGTAACTCCTGTGGTCCGTGCCTTCTTCCCCATTCCTATCATTAACACTTCAGCTCAGGGGCGCCTGGGTGGCTCAGTTGGTTAAGCGACTGCCTTCGGCTCAGGTCATGATCCCGGAGTCCTGGGATCGAGTCCCGCATCGGGCTCCCTGCTCAGCGAGGAGCCTGCTTCTCCCTCTGACCCTCTCCCCTCTCATGTACTCTCTCTCTCTCTCATTCTCGCTCTCTCAAATAAATAAATCTTAAAAAAAAAACAAAACACTTCAGCTCAGGGCCCACTGTACCCACCCCCAAATTAGTGCCTTCCTCACCCTTGCCCAATCCATCATGCCCACAAAGTCCAGATTGTCTAAAAATAAAATACATCATGACTTTCCCTGCCTCTAAACCTATGGTCTCTACTGTAGACTGAAAAATTCCACAAGTCTAGCATTAAACCCTACACGGTCTGGCTTTACCTACCCTCTCAGCTTTATCTTTCACTTCCTGTAATTCCCCCATTTGTGCATTCTTGCCTCTACCACACATATCAATTCACTATCCTTTGTGAAAACCTTGAAACTTGCCCAGCTTTGCATCCTACTTCCAGTTTCTTCCCCACCAGGATATCATACCCCACCCCACCCCCCACACCACTTTTAATCCACCTAAGACTTCTCAAATTTTACCTCAAATTTTGGTCAGCATTTCCTGACCAAATCTGGTAGCCACCCTGGACAACTTGCTGTTCTTCAGAATGCCAAGCACATTCCTGGCTCAGGGCCTTTGCTCATTCCCTTTTATTCCCTCTGCCTAAAATGTTATTTCCCCAGATATCCAAATGGCTCACTCCCTTGCTTCATTTCTCTGTTTAGATGTCATTAATCAGGGAGGCTTCCTTGACCTCCCACTGTCCCTATGACTTTATCCTATTTTATTTCTCTTCAGGGCACTTATCCCTGATGTTTGATATTCATATATTTACATATTGTCTATCTCTCCTACCATACACTCCATTAGGGAAGGGATTTGGTCTGTTTTGTTTCCTGTTGTATCTGCCAGGGCATAGACGTGCTTGGCACATAGTATGAACTCAATATATATTTGTTGGAATGGATGTATGAAGAGAGCTCTCCTCTACCTTTGAAATTCTATAATGTTATCACATACAGGCCTTCTAATAGTCTGTTTTGATTTGCCCATTTTTTTTTTCTTAATTCCTCTCAATAGACAATGAATCTCTCAAAGGGACAAACCACGTATTATTCATTTCCACAAATATTTACTAAGGACTTTTTGTGTGCCAGATTCTATATCTCAAGCAGCCTGGAATATCAGAAAGAGCACTGGAGGAGAAATCCTGGGTTAGTCCTGGCTCTACCATTAGGTGAATGACCCTTGACGAATCCATTTTTCTCCCTGGGTTTCTTCATATGTAAAATAAGGAGAGTTACATTATCTCAAAGTCTCTCCTGGCTCTAGCATCTGTTAAAATTTTTAAGAGGTGGAACTTGGCCCAGCCCAGTGCCTTAGACATCACAGGTACTCAGTAAATATTTGGTTTCTTTGTTGTTGATTCTCCTGTTACACAGGAATCTGAGGTGTCTTGGAACAGTTTGGACAGAACAAGTAAAAGTTTAAGCCCCACTTCCTTCTCTGACTCCAAGGGACAACTTCATTCTGGTGTTTTGTGATAATAAAGGATTCTGGTGTTTGTGAGAGGGTAGAGCACCGAATTTGAAGTTGGAAAATACACACTCTGACCACTGCCATTTACTCGGCTACAGAACCTTGAACAAGTCATTTCTGAGTCCGAGTCTCCCCAGACATAAAAAAAAGCCATATTGGCCTACTCTCAACTCTTCAAAGGCACCTTTTTATGCTGTTCCATCTACTTGGAATGTTCTTTGCCCTTTCTTTGCTGCATTAATTTCTACTTATCGTCAAGGACCTAAATACATTTGCTTTTTTAAGGAAAATCATCCTCTATTCACTCTCCCCCCCACACTCTTACAGCACTTACCTCCATTGTTTATCTCAATTATTATAGCATTTATCTCCATTGTTACCTCAATTATTTACTCTCTGTCTCTAGAACTGTAACCACAACAAAGGCAAGGACTGTGTCCATTTTGTTCATCATTATACTACTCAGCGCTTGGTTAAGTTCGTGGCACAGAAGTATCCAACAAATATTTTTATGGACAAATGTGTAAACTAATGCACCTAGAGACTTTAATACCTCTAGGAAGCTTTTTGGTTCATTCAGAGAATCTAATAAACACTATTACACTCTAAGATCTTTTACAAGTTTCTGTGAATCAAGGTTCAAAACAGGGAATTTATGTACACAGAGGTTAGAAAAAGTCACTGGAAATCATTTGAGCTGAAGAACTCTGGAAGCTAAAAAAAATCGGAGAAAGGGACAGGGAACATTTATACCCCTAGCCCTCTTTCTCCAGAAGCCTATTATCAAGAATGGGGAGAAAAATCCCATGCTTCCATGGTGAGGAAGTGACCCATTTGTGGCCTGGTCCTTGTATTCAGGATGGAGGAAGTGACTGTCCACAGGCTGAAATCCAGGAAGTGGGGGCAGATATCCAAGACAGCCTCCCTCCTCCACCAATCCCTCCGGCCACCTCTAGAAAGCTTCTGGACGCTGACCCTGGTCGACCTAGAGGCTGGGCCACCCACACAGGTGGCTGGGAAATATAGTCAACAGATAGTCCTGGTGCAGGGAGGACAGGCCAGGAAGACAGGAAGCTGCAGGGTGGTGTGTGAGGTGACTGGGAAGGGATTGCAGGTCTGGCTAACCTAACCCTAAAACTACCCTTCACCTCTGGACATTCCTCTCTTGTCTCAGAGAGGCCAAGGGAGGACCTAGCTTCCATGGAGGGCCCAGAACCCCGCGGGGCCTACCTTCCCCAGGAAGAATGCTCCAATCTCTCCCTAACCCCTAATCCGTGTCCTAAACTCCAAGGGAGCCCACACTCCGGATTCCTGCAAAGAGCCCTAAGACCAGGGCATCACAGGCACCAAGATATCCGCGAGAAGCCTTGGATCGGGTCAGAAAAGTCAATTATCCCCACTTTCCACAGAAAACCGAGAACCCAGGGTAACTCTCTATCCCTTTATAATTGCCCCGAACCCTGAGGATCCCGCTCTCCCCATATTCCACATATCCCTCATTCCAAGGGAACCCAGGCCCCCAGCTTTCTTAAAAAGAGTTTTAATTTGAGGGCCTGTGGTCACCAGATCCACAAAAAAAGCTGGCCCGCTGACAGAGCCAGCATCCCTTCCTCCAGGGACCTCAACTCTCAGAGAACTGCCCAAACCTCCTGCTCCTCGGAGCTTTCTGTCTCCGGTCCCCCAATTCCCGAAGCTCCACAACCTTCTCGCGGAGCGTTGTGCTCCCCCCCCCCCAGCCCCGGTCAATTCTCCTAAGGAGCGGGAACCCACGGGAGTCCACTCAGCCTGAAACCCCCGAGGCTGCCAGGTCCCCCCAGGCGTCTTGGGCCGGGCTTCCGAGATAACGGCGGGACAGGACGGGGAGGCCCCTCCTTACCCGCCTGCGCGGCCATGGTCCCGGGGACGCGGAAATGGGGAGGTGGCGGGGACCACAGCAGCCTCTCAGCTCCCGCTGCCAGCCGCCTCAGGCGCGGGAGGACCTCAGCCCCGGGCGCAGCCCCGGGCGCAAGCAGGATGCACCGCCTACGGCGCCCGGGGAGGACCAAACCGCACCTGGCACCGGGGCCCGCCCGCCGACGCCCCGCCCCCGGGCCAGGCCCCGCCCCCTGGCTCGGGCTCTATGGGGGCCCTGGCGCCTCCTACTGCGAGTGGCGCGGAGCTGGTAAAGGTGGTTGTGCGCGGCCGTGAGGTGGCTTCTCAGGAGAGTCCTCAGGACAACCTGGAGGTCTCAACAGAGGACCCTCAGCCCATTTTACAGATGCGGGCAGCTGAGGACCCGAGGGAACAAGTTTGACTACCTCGAAATAGCTCAGCTCATTAGAAGCAGAAGTGAAATGGGAACCCAGGTCCCCTAACTCCCAGGCAAAAGCTCTTTCCAGTAGAGTGTTTGGGATCAAGAATATGAATATGAAGGGGTGCCTGACTGGCTCAGTCAGTACAGCATGGGACTCTTGATCTCAGGGTTGTAAATTCGAAACCCCACGTTTGGTATAGAGATTGCTTAAAAATAAAAATCTTAAAAAACAAAATGAATATGGAGAAGTTACCCCACAAACCTTTGGGGATTGAGGGTAGACTTTTCTTAGAAGCTTCCAGCTCAGAGAAGCCACTTATCTGCGCCACTGAGTAAGCTGGCGCTCAGTAGATAATCTCTAGGTCAAAGATGGTATGAAGGTGGTGCAACCACATTCCAGAGGCAGATCCTTCTTGAGGCCAAATAGGTATATAAATGAATCCCAGCACACCAGATCTTCCAATTTTTCAAGACAAGCCAAAACTCCAGGTATTTAGGTGAATTTTCCTATTTTTAAATGTTGGTAACATTCGGAAATTTTAAAAATGCCATGTAGACCAAAGGAAACACTTGTGGAGTGAGTTTGCCCCGCTGGCTCCTCTTTGTGGAGGAGAAAGCACTGGACAAGGAGTTAGAACAGCTGACTGGCTCCTGGCAGCCGTTAGCTGGCTGAGGGGCCTTGAAAACCACTTCCCTTCACTGGGCTTGGGAGGGAATTGGGGCCCTCCACGTGACAAAGGGTGGCCTACATCACCACTGGACCTGTGGTCCCTCCCATTTGATTCTCTGGTGCTGGGTGTTTGGCAACTGTCATTTCCTTAGACTGGATTTAGGTCATGGGAAAAGTGTCCAAATGACCAGGAAGAGGCAGGGATGGGGCCCAAGGAAATGGATCATGATGCCCCCACCAAGGACAAAGTTCAATCCTGCTGCATCTGGTTCCAGTAAGCAAAGGTGAGCACAATTCTTTCTTCCTGCCCTCTGTAATCCAAACCAGATGCAGGTCAGTTGGTTCTCCTCTGGGTGTGTCAGGTGGCTCCTGAAGTCCTGAAGGTGGAGAAAGTGCTGAGGGGGTGGGGGAGGGGATGTGCCTGACTTCCTTTAATTCCTGGGAACCTTCCAGTGGTTGGTTTTACAGTTTGAGGAAATCTCTGGTCTGATTATAGTAACCACAGGATTGTGTGTTGAATTAAAGTGACAGGGATCCAGGGAACTCTGACAAGCCACCTTGTGGCTAGCAAAAAGGAAGCAGGGATTTTATTCACCCTACACATGCAAAGAAGTTATGCTGTATTTTCCGAGGTTCATGGGCACTGGCAACCTTGGAACCAAGACCCCTGTTTGTCTTCCCTTTCCTCTGCCCCACAGCAAGGCACCCAGGTCTGTCTCTTTTTCGTCCTCTCTCTCATTCCACCTCCTTCCCACCTCCAGCCTCCTGGTGTTCACTAGCAGTGAGTGGGGGGATAACCAACTCCCCCAAGTTCTCTCCAGAAGGGAAGTTTAGGTATTTCTTGAGAAATACAAAATGAAATGTAAAGAAAGAAAATAGCAATCTATCGAAATGGTATAATGAAGGGATATCATTCCAATATAGATCCAAAGAATAGTGTAAGATCACTTGTGAATGCGAGGGGGACTTCTGGAGGACAGAAAAGTTCTGGGTAAGGAGAAGATGTGGGTTTCTAGTGCCCAAGTCACCTGTTCACAGTTTGATTACCTGACCATAGTTTGGTCAGTCTCTGAGGCCAGATCCTGCTGACTGACTCACAATCAACTCTTTGGACCTACAGAAATGAGGACCCGGACACTGAAAACCACCTTAAGGTTCAGACTCTGCCTCTCAAAAATCTTCAACAGTTCCTTGTTGCCAACAAAATAAAGGCCAAACCAAGCCCTCATGAGCGAACTACATCTCATTTTGCAGCCTTCTCTCCCTATTCCCTTCACTCCAGGACTTTTTTTCCTGAATACATTCTGCCCTTGTACTACTCTGCCATTCCTATAACCCCTCCATGTTCTCTGTAATTTTGTTGTCCTATTCTACCCAGAAATGCACTCATTTCTAAATGCTTAACACATCATTTTCAATCATATCATTTTGCAAACCCTGTAAATTAATCGAAATCCGCACTGATAGGATAGCCATTAGCCACATGTGGCTATTTAAATTAAAATGAAATAGAACTGAAAATGAAGTTCCTCAGTCCACTGGCCATGTTTCATGTGCTCACTAGCTACATGTGCCTAGTGGTTACTATGTTAGACAGTGCACATAGAGAACATCTCCGTCGTGACAGAAAACTCTGTTGGACAGTGCTGTTTTAGACAATGATTAGTAAGGGCTGTTAACATCACAAAGAGGGACTACCAGGCAATTATGTGCCTCCTGAAATGATGCAACAAGAAGTATACGCTACCATTTATGACATAGTTATACCAAAAAACCAAGCCTGAATCTGGTCATACTTCTGGATCTAACAACCAATTTATAGGAAATACAAGAGTAGGAGGAGCTTATTAACACCACAGTGATATATACAGCAAAACTGAAGCTGTGGGAAACTCAACAGGACAAATGAACTGGTTTCTTTAACAGATAAAGTGCAAGAGAAAGAAAAGAGGAACCTATGGATGTAACATAGACTTAAGAGAAATGCAATAGCAAGGTATGGATCTGATTTTGATCTCAGTGCAAGCAAAGAACAAAAAGTTGAGAGAACTAGGAAGATTTGAGCAATGATTGGATATATGATGACATTAAGAAATAACGTACCTATTTTTTAAGGTACGTTAAATACCATTTGGATATGTTCTAAAAAATCCTTACCATTAAGATGCATATTTAAAATACTTAATAGAGGGGCGCCAGGGTGGCTCAGTCGTTAAGGTTTTGCCTTCACCTCAGGTCCTGGGATCGGGGCCCTGTATCAGGCTCCCTACTCAGCGGGAAGCCCGCTTCTCCCTCTCCCATTCCCCCTGCTTGTGTTCCCTCTCTCGCTGTGTCTCTATCAAATAAATAAAATCTTTAAAAAAAATACTTAATAGATGGCACGGGACTAGGATTTCCTTCAAAATAGCCCAGGCAGGAGAGAGGAAGCAGTGTGACGGTGGTGATGAAACAGAATTGGACACAAGTTGATTATTGGGATTGGGTCATTGGTACATAGAGGGTTTACTGTCCTATTCTACTTCAGTGTATGTTTTGTTTTCCATTCCTTACTGGGCTCAGTTCTGGGAAATCCCTCACCTTTGCATTTCCTACCAAATCTTGGTGCTATTCAACTTGATAACTCCTAGGTCAAAGTGGAAGAGAGGGAGAAGAGACCTTTTCAGAGGGATGACCTGTAGCTCTGGTGTGCTGGGGAGCCTGAGGCTGGGCAAGGTTTGTAACCTCACTATCTTCCATCTCATACTGTGCTACTGAGGAACCTCAAGGAACTGCACAGCCACTGCTCCAGGTAGAGGGCTTGGCCGGGGGCCCGCCTGCCCGACTGCAGAACATGTGAAGAGATGCAGACACTGAATAACCTGTCATTGTCCTCAAGGTTCTGACTGTCCACAAGCTAAGCTCCATCTTGGTTGCCTGCAAGCTTAGGGATTCTATACACTTTGTCAGGACCAGGGCTGTCAGATGGGTCACACCTTGGGCAGGGCTGTGTATGAAGTATTTCTCATCTCTAATTAATGGCTGCCTGAAGCCTTTGCTCCTCGATGTGACATTCCCATGTATGCAGAGGTGTTTTCCTAGAGGCCAGACCAGTGTGACTACTCCCCGACCCATTCATGCCCTGCCCCACCCCCTTACACAAACAAGTCCACAGCTCACAGTAATGTAAAACCATTTGTTTAATTCTAAATCAAATCACTTTCACAACAGTGAAAATTAGTGACTGGTCAAGGTGTGCCACTGTACATGGTGTCATTTTCTGACTGTGGGTGGGACCTGGTCCTAATCCACAAAGGTGGCAGGAGGGGGTGGAGGCCAAGAACACAGACAACACACAAAAGAAAGGAAAACTACCTTGGCAGAGGGGCAAGGTGGTGAACCTGCAGAGGGGTGGTGGGAAGGGGGTTTCCTGTTGGGGCTGGGCCAGCAGTCCCAAGTTGGCTCTCCTGCCCCAGCTCCCAGTAGAGGGTCAGTGGGGACCTAGAAGGTTCAAAATCAAAGGGCACATGACCAGCCTGGCTCTGCTTACAGGTTCCTGGGATGCCCTTGCTGGTGGAGTTCTCCTAGGCTTACTACTTTGTTAGAGAGTCCAAGTGATTTGTCTTCCTATCCCACAACCCTTTTTTAACCTTTCTTCTGGAAACCCATTTCTGTTGGGCCCATCTGACTGAAGTCCTCTCTCTCACCACTAGGTGGGGCTACTACACTGAGCGATCCCACCAATTCACTTATGTTGAGAATTCAGACACCTCCCACCCCCCCACCCCAGTTCCCCAACTTTGGGGACTTCCAGGAGGTGATAAAAAGAGCACTCTTGAGTGGGTGTCCCAAGAATGTTTAAAATCCATCCGGGACCTGTAAAGCTGGTGGCTTAGTCCTACCAAATGGATTCGGCAAACAAAACCACCTATTCAATACTTAGATTTTGTTTGATTAAACACTGAACTCTGGCATTGACAGGTACAGAGGGGAAGAGGTGGGGCCTGTGGAGAGGAGAGGAGGAAGACTTCCCTCATCTTCCTCAAGGTCTTGGTTTCCACATGCTATGCAGAGCCACATCTGGAAAAAAGCACTAGGTGGGGCTTTCTACCATTTGTTGGCTATGGCTGGGGGTGAGCCAGGAGCAGTGTGGACTGGTAAAGTGACAGAGAGGCCCCCAGAGGAAGTCCATCTCCTTCGATCCCTGGAATCTGCTGGAAGGGGCTGGATTTCTAGGAAGAGGCCTGACCAGCACAGTGAGAACCATTCCACAAGTGAACTGTCCTGCTGCCTGGAATCACTCCCTTAATCAGATTCTGAGGAAAAAGTCTGTGAAGTGGAAAAACAAGTCAAGGGCTTGGGAAGATGATTTCCCCTGGAAATTTCCTGGGGAAGACCACACCATATCACCATGATGAGGGTCTCTAGGCCCTGCTGCCTGGCTTTAAAAATCATCAAGAGTTGCTTGCTGGGCAGTTTCATGCTTCTCTCTGGTTTTAGCATAGATACAAGTTTTCAGGGGTATCCACCCAAGCTATACCAAAACCAGGGTCATATGTGGGTCTCCCCACTCCTGCCTCTTCATAAAGGACAATTTGGCTTCTGGGGAAGATGGTCTTCAACATGCAGCTGAGCTGACGTGACAAAGCAGCCAGTTTCCATTGGGTGGGTCTGAGAGGATGCACCCAGAGCTTTTGTAGCCTTGGGGACAGGGCTGCTTGTTCAGTTGTTCTTGCATCAGAGCTCCAAATACCACCAGAGCCCCACTGGCAGGTCTTTCCTAATGAGTAGTCAGTTCCAGCTTCAGCAGTAGTCTCCACTGTGCGTCCTCTGGCAGATGCGCATATTTGGGGAGGAAAGATGATGGGAAATCTGTGACTGAAGCCACATGTCTCTGGGGATAATCTACTCCAGGAAACCAGGAGGTCATTCAAGCCACTCTCTGGAGCCAAAGAGACTGAGCATGTCCCAGAGCCAATAAAAGATCTTTGGATCTCTGGTGAATTCATGAAGTGACTCCCGCTTTAGCTGCTGCAATTATGATCTTTATAAGGACAGCAATTTCTTGCATTTCTGCTGAGGAGGAGGAGATAGGGCAGAGCAGCACTGGGATACAGAGGGAGGAACCTCTCTATATGAGGAGTCCACTGATTTTGGAGGCCACTCACCAAAGGGTATTTAAAGAGATGAAAGAAAGTTTCTATTTGGCTCATCCCTTTGTTTTTATATTAAACTCAGGTAAAATTGTACTGACAGTTTCTCTCTTCCTGCCTCTTTCTTGTGCAGAGTCAGGACCTGCTGAGCTGGCTGGAACAGGATTTCATGGTGTAACTCATGAGAGATGACTCAATGCCAAGGACTGAGGTTATAGCAGGGTGTTTACAGCAGTGGCCATACTCCAAAGTCCTTGACAACTGGTCTTGAGTCCTTAAGCTCTGATGGAGAAGCAAAACTCCTTGATGTGTTACCGACTCCACCGATTCCAGGGATCAGGATTAGCCAGGAAGTCAAACATCAAGAGTGGGTGTGGCATGTCACCAGTCCAGAGGCCCTGCCATGGATGTAGGCTGGGAGCCCAGCATTAGGCAATCAGGAGCCAGAACATGATCACTAGGGCCACAAACAGGAAGAGGCGTGACAGGAACTGCTCATCCACGTACTGGGGTGTTCCAGGGACAGCTGGAGAGACAGGAGGGAGAAGAGAGGGTGTCAGAACACTGCAGCTGTGCACACTGCTGCCCATTTGGGCCAGAAGTCGAGAGCATTAGTGTTCATCTCTTTATAGCAGAACTCTGCATGCTAAAAAGATTTCCAAACCCCAAATAACATTAGGCAAAACAAAACTGAAATTATGAAGATATGCGGAATAATATAACAATGAGGACAAGGTCTCCAGTTTATCCTAAGACAGTTTGGTCTGCAGGTGTAAATTAAACAGGAAACTCAAGAGGAAATAATAAAAGAAAAGCTGTTAAGCATCTTCTGTGTGCTAAGAGTTTTGTACATACATTACTGCTTGGTGAGTATTAGCATTCCCATTTTGTGTAAGAAGAAATTGAAGCACAGGTATGAGGTGACCTGCCCCAAATCACAAGGTTCACGCATTAGTGGCAGAGCCCCACAGTCACGCTATCAGCCTCTCTGCATGCTCCCTTGTGAGTCATGGAGTCTCTAGATTTTGGCACTTTGAGCCGGGGGATGGGGGGGTACAGAGAGCCCCACACAGAGTGCCTTCCTTTTCCAGAGGACAGAAGTAGAGCCCAGACAAGCAAAGTGACTTGTCTCATCCATCACACAGCAAACTAGGGGCAGAGCTAGGCTTCCATTCCTCCTGCTTTGAGGAAAGCTACTATGTACAGCTCCCTGTCCAGACTTTGGGGGAAGAAGAGTAAGAAATCTATATCCAGGATGGGCAAATTTTATCAAATATGACAAAAGAAAACTGTGATTGTGGCAAGGGGATAAAGTGATCCAGAGTCCAGCCTGGCTGTAGAACTCTTTACCTAAGGAACCCAGGGTAAGCCCTGAAGCAAGAAGGGAAGCAAGCTGCCAAGTGGGTTCTTGCTGCCGCCATAGTGTCCTGTCCCTCCTTCAGGGCAGAGCACACCCTGCCCTGTGGGTCTCCTTCCTTTGAGAAAATGCATAAACGAAGGAGAAACCTTTGAGGTGGAGGAGGTAAGGAAGGGCATTCCAAGATCTCTTGGAGCTGTACTATTCCCCAGGTGGGTGCTCTGATGATTCATGCAGGCAGTCAGTCAACAAAGACTTACTGATTGCCTGCAATGTGCCAAGCATCAGGGTAGGGGCTGAGGAAAACTGGGATGACCCAGGAGTAGGTTTCTGTCCCTAAGAGCATAAGCTCCTGGCCAGGAACCACACACTGCTCTCTTATGTACCACACACTGTGCCCAGCACACATGAGGTTCCAATGAGTGCAGCAAGCAGAGCTCAAATGACCTCAGGACCTCTGCAGACTCCATGGTAAGGATCTTGGCCCAGGTGTCAGATTGGGATAAAGTACAGGGCACCCACCTTGCTGCCCTGCTCTATATGGAATACAGGTGGCACCTCAAGCTGGCTGGAGAGAGAAAGGCAGTGGCAGGTAACAGACCCAGAAAGGGAGAAAGCGTTCTCAAAGGGGTGGGGCTTGGGACCAGCCCCACACGTATCCTGAGGGAAGCTGGACAGAGATGCCAGAGAATAGAAAGGCCCTGAATCCTGGTGGGTTGCCTCTCTCCTCTCTGCCCCTAAATGGTACATGCACAGGACTAGGCTTTTCTTCAGGTAGGTATCCTGAGTATCATTTTATTCTTTTTCATTTTATAGGCATAGAGTAGGTCTTGGAAACATGCTGAGCATTTTCTAATTTGTAAAACGGAGCTAAATGCACACCCATCCCACAGGCTTGTGGTGAGGATCCCCTGCATTTGTGATGACAAGCACTTTGAACATGCCTAATATTTAGTAAGTGGGCAATATACATTATCATGACTACCAGTAATCTGAAAAGAATTCACATTTTTGAAAAGGCTGATTGACCAAGCAGTGACAGTTATCTGTAATCTGCATACTAATAAATTCCAAGGAGACTTCAAACAGAATTACCAAGAAAGTAGGGTCTTACCTGGAGGAGGCCGCCCATCATTTATGTTAAATGCTGTGGCAAATATCCCAAAAGGAAATGCCCCAATTCCAAAAGACATCTGGAAACCACCATCTCCAAATCCAAATCCTTGAAATCCCTGTGTGGAAGAAACGCAATTCAGAAGAACAAGAAGCATGTTTTTCCTGCACCTGTCAAACATATCACCTGCAGGTGGCACCTGCCTCTCCTCCCTACCCTCTGCCACCTGTTTCCAAAGGGGAACATTTTTTCCTCCCATTTAGACTGCAAGGCCTGGTGGCCCCTCTGCCCTTCTGGCCTGCAAGGGGTTCTAGCCAAGGAGTTGTGAATGCCAGAAAGGACTGGCTCTGGCCCAAAGTAAAACAATCTGCTGATGCAAGTCAGGCTTCTTAAAGCACCAGGTTTTTCCCCAGAATTCCACCCTACATGCTTTTCTACATGCTTTGTAACAGCAAAATTGGCAACCACCCCTACACCTAATTACAAGGGAACATTGGAACAAGCTGCACATTATTGCTAATAGCAAAAAACTGGAACCCTAATTAACCAACAATGGAGGTCATGATCAATATCGTGATACACACTCTCTAAAGACCATCATGCTGACTAGGCAGCAACACAGAAAAACTCCTGTGACCAAGCTACCAGACAAAACTGAACACTATGTTCACAAGTACATGCCAACATGCAGGTATGGAAATAAGATATAAATAGATATGTATTTTCCCTCAAAGTTTTAATATTTTTACAAAGAATTTAAAAAACATAAAACACTAACTTTTTTCTGATTATTTTTGTATATATACTTGTTATAAGAAACTTACACATTAGAGGAATAATTGACATAGAAAGTCAGAGGTCTCCTTATTCACCATTTCATGGCCATGCTCTCCCCAATAACCACTATCAGCAGTTTGGTGTATCATCCCCATAACATGTTCTATACTGTGTCATCTTTCATATGAAAAGACTTAGTAGGAATTTTAACACTGTGAATAAGTAACCCATTTTCTATCTTGACCAAAGTTGCACAGAGTAGAAGGGTAGAGTTTAGATTAGAAACTAGGTCAATATGATCTGAAGACCCATGCTTTTAATTATTGTGCACATCTTACAAAAATTTTCTCTCCTCCCCCACATCCCTAGGTAGATCTTTAGAACAAATGATTAAAAAATAAGAAGAAAATGTACTGGGTCAACTGCTCTCCACAAAGAGCTGATTGGCCTTCACTTGTGAGTCTTTTGTAAGTCATGGAAGTGGCTGTTCCCTATCCCATACCAAGCAGCCTGGCATCCAGCTCCAAATGTCTTCCTAGGTGGCACTACCTTTAAAGCCCAACAGCAGATATAACAAGAGGACAAGCCTACAGAGAAGAAAAACCACCAGTTTTCCATCTTCTCAGCGCAGAGATGCCTCCTACTCAAACCCAGCATGGTTGAGTTTGAGGGCTCCTGGGACCGAAGCTGCCTTACCCAGGAAGGTGCAACTGTTTCATCAGGAACTACCACTTCATTGAGTGCAATCCCAACGATGGACCCTCTGGACTCCCTTTTAGCAACCTCTACACAATTCCACAAGTCCTCACATTTGCTGGGTTTATGTTCCTGGGGCAATGGAGGCAAAAAGCATCGCTGGTGGCTGCAGGTACTTGTATGTGCTAGAGCTACACACAACAGTCATTGAGGCCAGGGCCTCTGGCTTCCTGAGGTTAGGAGCCGATGCTCTCTGTTGAGAAACAGAGCCTGAGAAAGTTCAAGTGATGTCACCTGGTAGTCAAGGGGGGAGAGTTTAGATTAAAAACTAGGTCAATATAATCCAAAAACCCATGCTCTTAATTCTTGTGGGGAAATGAAAAACTCTTGTGACCAAATTATCAGAACAAACCTGAACACTATAGTCATAAGTATGCTCAGGACAATATGTAGAGATGTGGACAAGATACAGATAGGTATTTTCCCTCAAAATTTTTAATATTTTACTCTGGAGAAATGAAAATATACTCATTTGGGGATTCTGGTAGTGTGGATAAATATTTCGCTTTTACAATTTCTTCAGTATTTTAACGAGAAAATTTTAACACTAACATCTGATTTAAATGAGCAAATTTTTTGAGCTAGTGATTTTTCCTAAGAATTTATCCTAGTAAAATAACCATGAACCTGCTCAAAAATGTATCTATAAGTTCACCAGGGTATTTTTAAAATAAAAAAAAGAAAAGGACACAGTTAAATGTCCAACAAAGGATCAAATAATGTTAAGCTCATACAACTGAACACTAAACAGCCTTTAAATAAAATATTACTGGCATGTAAAATCTCAAGATATGTCATTAAAAGTCTCCCTCTCTCTGATACAAACTTCATAAGGGCAGGAATCTTTGCTATGTTCACTGATCTATCACCAGTGCCTAGAATAATGCCCAGCATACCGAAGGCAAATATAGAATGAATGAAATTTTTAAAAAGAGCTACAAAACAGGAGCCAAGTATTGTAAAAAAATAAACAAAAATATATGTATACACATCTATAAAATACATGCACATAAATAGATCTATAAAATTTATATATGTGTATACATAATTATAGAACAATAGAAAATAGACCAAAATATTTCCAGTAGTTATCTCTGGATGGTGTGATTATAAGTGATTTTCCCCCCTCTTTTCCTTTGTGTATTTCACAATTTTTCCTTTACTTTTATAATCAGGGAGAAAAAGTGTAGGGCCAAGATGGAAACTTTTAAAGCCATCAGCTCATTTCTAGAAGCTTCTCCTAGCATGTTCCTCACCCCTCTGTTCTCTGGCTCTGGCCTCTGTCCTTGAGGACGGGGAGGGGTCTTCTCTCTGAAACAGAAACACCATAAAATAAATAATTATAAAATGCTTTCAGCTATTGTGAGTGTGGTAGGAGCTCTTCACCAACAGGGTCAGGCCCACCTTGCCCAGCACATGAAGTTACACCAAATTAAACCAAATCCTAACCTTCATTCTACTTGCAACTGTAAAGAAAAGCAGGGAGAAAAATCTGCTTAGTCTAAGATGTTCGTCATGTTGCGCTACAGCCTACTCCTCTCACAGGAGCCTGGCCCAGACTGGTTATGAATGCTAGCCAGACACCTTCCCTGGACCTGTGTAATATAGGGGTCACCAATGTTAAAAAGCCCAAATCCAAACTGAACAGGAATGGCCTGTCAGCATAGAGGGCTGAGATTCAGGATCTCTCTGATCTGCCCCTATTAACTTCAGCTTTACCTCCCACTATCCCTTGGTAAGTACTCTACACTTAGCTTTTTGCCTCTGGGTCTTAGCCCCTTCTATCACTCATCCCCAAAATACTGGACTGAGGGCTTGTTAGCCATTACACACTGGCAGGACACTGCCAATACTAAGACTGTGATGGACCCTACTCTTGAGGTGTTTATTCTTTAAAAGGGCTACAACCAATCACAATACAGCATGGGAAGGGACTTCTTGAATAGCGGTATCAACTACATAGGGTGGAAGCAAGGGTGAGAGCAACTAATGTGGGGAAAAAGGGCCACTTCAAGGAGGAGGTAACTTCAGAGCTGCTCATTAAAGATGGACAGAAATTAGTGGAGGAAGAGGGTGTTGAGTAGGACTGTGGAGGGCAGAAGAGGCAGGGGGAAAACAAATACAAAGGCTCATGAATGTGAAAGGGTAAGTTCCTTTAAGAGAAGTCCAGGATGTCTGGATACAAGGTATGCTGGGGTGGGGTCAGAGAAGGTATGAGACACTGCTGGGAGAGTCTAGGGGTGTGTGAGCATGTGCATGTGTGAGACCACACCATGAAGGGCTCTCAGAACCTGTGTTTGTAGAATGACAGACGCATCCACACCTCAAACTCCACAAAGCCTCCCAGACCTCCTGTCCCCTCCTCCCTCTGTACTTTATATATCACTGCTGCGGCAACTCCCCTCCGTGCAGACTCTCCTGCTAGACATCCTGCTTCCCAAGCTGCTCCTTCATAGCACTTTGCGTACTTAAAATTGTGATATCTTGTGCACTGCCTAGCACATTGCCTGCTTGCTGGCAGACATTCGGTGGATATTCGTATTACAGCCTGGTGAGGAGCAACTTGGCTTCCCTCCCTTCCTGACCGACTCCCATCTGGATCCCAACTGCCTCAAAAATGAGGGTCTGTAAGCACTAAGTAAAAGGTGGAGTGAGAAGGTGCTGAATGGAAGTGCATTCATGTCCAAAGGGAGGAGTGGGTGTGAGAGGTGCCCCAAGGCCTCACCTGGGGTCCTGCTGCCCAGTGCTGCCCCTGCCATAGAGCGGGATGACCTTATCTCGGCTGATGCCGGCTTTGCAAACTGGACACACTTGTCTGTTAGGTCTGGTCTCCAACCACTGCAAACGGGAGAGAAAAATGTGTGAATGGTGCAAGCCCACTACAGAGCAGTCATAGCCAGCAGAAAAACATGGACCAAAGGCCTCAAATTGGAAACAGCAGCACCAGCAGGGAACACTTCAAGGAACCCAACTCTCTGATTCCTGTTCCTGGCACTCAATAAATATTTACTAGTGGTGAAATCAAAATTGCTTTTAAACACCTCATAATTAAACAGGATTCTTCATGCTTCATTACTTCTAGGGGCTCCCTGCAACACAGCAGGAAGGAACTGCAAGCCTGGAGCTATGCCAAGGGGTCTGACAGACCCAGCCTCAGTTTAGGTTGTGGGTGCTGGTATAATGAACTTTAAATCTCTGCCTTCCCCAACAGATCAACTGTATTACCCTGGCAGCCAAATTTTGCTTTCTGTGACTTCTCATTTTTACAGCATTTCCTCAACAACTTTGTATCCCAGACATCAGCATCTGGACATAACCTCACCATTTTCTGGTGATCTACTATGTGCTAAAAGATAGGTTTTGCTTATTACCTAAATTTGCTTAGTGTTTTTTATGTACTTTCATTGATTTTTGCATTCAACTGTTTTTTTCAATATTAAAAACACCAGAATTCTGTTTTGGGCTTCCCAAGCTCTTTCACTGGCTAAAAACATTCTGCTTAACTTTCCTCTAAAATAAAATAAAAATGGGGCACCTGGGTGGCTCAGTTGGTTAAGCGACTGCCTTCGGCTCAGGTCATGATCCTGGGGTCCCGGGATCGAGTCCCGCATCGGGCTCCCTGCTCAGCGGGGAGTCTGCTTCTCCCTCTAACCCTCTTCCCTCTCGTGCTCTCTCTCATTCTCTCTCTCTCTCTCAAATAAATAAAATCTTTAAAAAAATAAATAAAATAAAATAAAATAAAAATGATAAAAACATGTTATCTGCAGTGTCTTAGAATAATTTAATTCATATATATTTTCTCAACATTTATCTTAGAACATAAATTGCATCTTTAGACCAAATAATCTAGTTTATTATATAAATGTGAATCTAGGATTTCAGGGTCAAGGAGAAAGCAGCATTTGATGATTTTATATCCCACTTCCTTTATCCTACTGTTGAAAGCTTCAAACCTTAAGTTATGTGCTCTTTATAAATTTCCAGCAGATAAATCTATAAATTTACTAGGTCTTGCTAGAGTCAGAATGAATAGCCCTTAATGTAGTGGGAACCCCTCTCTTATTTCCCTTGCTTCTTTCTCTCACCTAGATTCTGAGGCTCTAGAGCTCTGGAACTTCTGTCCTCCCCCTACATTCCTAAGCCACCTACTAGTGTGGGGCTCTTTTGCCAACAACCGTGGAGACAGTCAGCTAGCTCACAGTGATTATTCACAGCCAGTTGTGGATGCCAGGCCCTGCTATCTCACTAAGCACGTGCCTGGGTCTTGGTGAATACTTAACTGACTGGTTTTCATAATAATCTAGGGGTGCCTGGGTGGCTCAGTTGGTTAAACGACTGCCTTCGGCTCAGGTCATGATCTCAGGGTCCTGGGATCGAACCCCACATCGGGCTCCCTGCTCGGCAGGAAGCCTGCTTCTCCCTCTCCCACACCTCCTGCTTGTGTTCCCTCTCTCGCTGTCTCTCTGTCAAATAAATAAAATCTTTAAAAAAATAATAATAATCTAAAGCTGGGAAAACAGACTTTTCCCCTCTCACAAAATCTCTCTGTTGAGACCAAAAAAATTACTCCCTTCCTAACATTTTCAAGACCTTTATGGGTACGGAGAACAGCTGATATGCTAGAAGGTTCTTTTTGTAAAGGCAGAATCTCAAAAGTAAAAACTTAACATACTATCAAATCCTATTCTACAAATGGGAATCTATGAGCCAGAGAGGTGGTGGCCTGCTAAGGCCACAAAGACCATCAGTAACAGAGTGAGGACCATCCCAGGTACTACATGGACCCCTTATTTTCAGCAAGTACCTGTCAGTGGGCAGGTGTATAAAGAGGGTTGGGGGAGAGGGTGGTAAAACAAGCAAATGAGCCCACAAACAGGGGAGATTGCAGCTTCTGACAGTAGTCTCCCGAGACTAGGGGTGTCTTGTGCAACCAGAGCTGATGAAAGACAAAGTAAAATAAAACGCATCTTACCTGATGTAAACACGGCCAACTGCCAGAGTCCCCAGGGCAACCAGTCATCAAGGAGAAAGAGAATGGGGGTAAAGGAAGAAAAGTACTTTCATTAGCAGAACACCGAGGGTGGGAGCAGAAAAATGGGAACACAGGGTGGAACTCTAGAGCCCTGCAACCCCACTGTCTGCGGGGAATCACTAGTATCAGAAATTAGAAAAGACTGGGCTAAAATCACAGGAAAAATTAGGCAATAGAGATAAGACCCCAGTCTCTACCCCTGGGATCTTACTTGTAAAGGACCCCCAGGTCCCAAACCCAGCTTCTCTACAAGTCAAGCTTTGAAGGATTGTGGCCTCTGAGGAATCCAATATAGGCTAAAGACCTTCTGTGCAGAAAAATTCATGGGGGCATTCTCATACACACATGCACACACACATACACATACTATTTCAGACTCCATTTCAGTGGGTTCATAACCTCCTAAGGCTCACAATGTGTGACTCTATATCTGGTTTAAGAAAAATCTTCAGGCTGTCCTCAATCTTGAATGCTCTGCCGGCAGGAAGTAGTTTAAAAGGTCAAGTTTAGTATAAAAAAACATCTTTAAGTAATGAAAAGGATGGAGATGCTGCTCAGCAGAAAGGGCTACCTTCACAGCTTAACGAAGTTGTACTACAGTGAATTGCTGCTCAGTCCCTCATTTTTCAAATAAGGAAACCAAACTCAGAAACAAGAAACAACTAGCCTGTGGCACCAGGACTAAAAAGTAAGTTTCCTGACGTCCAGTTTTTTGTCCCTTCTATCACCCAGCATTGGGTGCAAAAAATGACATTTAGAGAACTGAAGGAAAAGTTACTCTAACTCCAAATTTTCCACTTTTACTCTCTTGATTTATTCATCCAACTAACAGATATCCACTGCACACCTCCTGTGTGCCAGGACAGTGGAAAATGTGGACATGGTTTCTGTCCCTCATAAAACATGACTCCTCTAGCTGAGTAAAATTTGTTGGACTCAGAGGCTAATCCCTTTCTCAGTTCCTGAACCACAGTTTAGCCCCACCATCCAGACATGCAATCTCCCTGGATAACAGACCCACCTGGCATTTGACTCCTACATTAACCTTGCAGTGTCATTCCAAACTGAACCCAACATACACCAAATCACAGATCTCCACTGGTAACCTCCCTTGAAGGCTGTGGGGGGAGAAGTGGAGGTGACTTCCTTTAGGAGAAGTTCAAAATTATAACAAAGATGGTGACCACTTCAATTTATTAAGCAACTATTGTGTGCCAGGCCATGGTTGACTAGCTTTTCATTTGTTAATGTCACTGGAGGGTCATATTAACCTATGACGAAGTGTAATTATCTCCCTTTTACAGATGAGGAAACTCAGGTACAGAGAAGCTTGCAGATTTGTCCAGGGACAAACCACTCTGATAGGAAGCATCTGTTTCATTTTAGAGTCTGTGTTTTTATTAATGGTACCTTGATTTATTCTTAATTTTGTCACTTGTTTCAAGTCCTGGTTTTATAATGCCCCAGAGAATCTCCAATTTTTAGAAAACAACAGTTTCTGCGTAAAACTTAATGATTAGGGCAAGAGCTGCCAGAAAAAAATCTGCCCAAACAAAATCTGCCCCATCCTATTTATTCAATAAATTTATCTCTTTATCTTAAACTCCCTTAAATACTACTTAAATGACCCCTTCTTCACACCAGTTCCCTGCTCAAAAATATTCCACAGATTTATGTGCTACTCAATCAAATTTGAGTTTGATAATCTGGCCCAACCCTCTCTTAACCAGTCTTGTTCCCTAACACTTCCGAGCCCCCCATCCAGGGCGCTATCTGAGGTTCACAGCAGTGTCAGGGTCTCAGTCTCATATCCAAGAGCGCATATGTCTATCCCCATAAAATGCCTGCCTTGGTGGGGGGGGCACATACTCTTTGCCTTATCTGCCATTCTTACCCCTCCACTTAGCCCAATTCACCCTTCAAGGTCCAGCTCAAAATCAAGGGAGAATAAAATCTCAACATTTACCCAGAACCTCAGATCCAGGAGGGACTTCTATAATGATGGAGGCCAGAATGAAACTAACCCTGCCACTTCATTTTGATATACATAAAATAGAACAACAATTATTAGGATCATTGCTAACACACAGTATTCCGTGTGTGCTATGTGCTCTTCTAAGCTTTTTATGTATTTTGAGTCATTTGATTGCTCACATACAACCCTGTAAAATGAGACAGAGTGTGTGTAAGCACCTTGCCCAAGGTCATCCAGTAGGGAGGTGGCAGAGTCAGAATTCAGAACAGGAAGTCCGGCTCCACTGTCCTTGCTCAACAGCGTACCACAGTATAACCACTGTACACACTGCCTCTTCATTCAGCCCAGCAAGTGGTACACAGCAACTGCTCACTAACTGGTGAGCATTTTCACTTTAGAGGTGGAGGTACAGAGTCCAGAGCGGGGACAGGATTTGCCCAAGGCCACTCAGCTCATCATCAGCAGAACTGGGACAAGAACGCAGGGCTCCTGCTTCTTGGACCTGATTGTATCATGAGACCCAAAGTGGGTGGGAAAACTCCTGTTCCAAAGCTGCCCGGGCCACAGGCTTTCTAAACCTGGCAGTGTGTCTTCTGGGGGTGGTGGCAGGGGTACTGACCAGAAGAGGTGGCCACACAGGCTGATGACGGCGTCCTTGGCTGTGTCCAGACAGATGTTGCACTCGAAGGTGCTGTCCTGCCCTCCACTCTCGCCAGCACCATTGCTGCTACCGCTGGGGCCCCCTGCACTGGAGTTCTCAGGGGATGCAGAGGTCGAGGGCCCCTTGCTCGCCATCCTTGGCTGTCAGACTCTGACTGAAGATTCTCCCCAGGAAAATCCTGAAAGGCAGAGAGCCCTTGATTGCCCATTTCTGCAGCCCTCTCTCCCCAGCTTCCATGGCAATATCCCCATCTTCTCTCAGCTCCAGAAGTTCAGATGATGACTGAACCCCCACACAGACTTTGCAGAGGCTGCAGAGGATGATACTCATGGGGCGCTACCCAGAAAACAATGACTCAAAAACTTTCATGAACACAGCCTAGAATGTACCACACAAAACACACTGCACAAATACAGAACATCCTCCATCCAGATGGCTCTCCAAAGGAACTGAGACCTTTTCTCATATGTCTTTACATTCTCCCAGGAGAACCAATCCAGGTATACGTGCTCAATAAAACTAAATGTTCACAGGCTGGCCTCTAACTGGACTGCCTCTATATTGGCGGGTGAATCTGCTTAGACCAGAAGGCTTTTGTCACTGCTGTACATAGAAAACCAGTATTAGTTACCATGAGTGAAAGATAAATACAAATATATAATGACAGAAAAGCTGTTTATCCTCATACCGAAATCTGGCACATTCATATAATACTTTGGGCAAACCTGATCTGGTCCAATCTCTTCAGGAAACTGAAGCCCAAGACCTGTCCTCTAATTGACTAATGTGGAGCTGAGACCGGGACTCATGACATCCAGTCTGTAATCAAACCACTGTACCACCACAGATCAAGTTGGCCACCAAATGCTGGGAAAAACAAACCGTTGTTCAATATTGCCTCCAAATCAAAGAACCTGCCAGGAGCTGAACAAGAAAGAGGACAAGACCAACACCAAGGATACCCAGAAATTCTGGGTGCAGATTAAGAATCTGTGAAGAGCTTGGTCTGGCCACCCCCACCATCTTAGAAATTCCAAGCAGGAATGCTGGCTGGTTTATCATAGCCAGAGAACCAGCAGCTTCGATGCTGGCTTCAGTTGAGCCTACAGCTTGCTAGGTGTTTTGAGAACCTCCCTTCTCCTCTGTGGGCCACAGTTTTCTCATCTGTAAACTAAGGCACTGGACTACATGGTCTCCTAGTTGTCCCCTTCCAGCTCTGAGACTGTGAGGCTCCAGGTCATCTCATCCATTCTTTCCAAAGCAGGCGGCCCTACCATAAGTATGGGACTCACCACTGGAGCACCAAAAGACTGCTCTGATTCCAGCTTCCAAAGTTTGAAGACGTTAACGACCAAAAAGCCAGAAGTCTTCTCTGACCAAGAAGCCTTCCTACACGCCACCAACTTAGAACTCTGGACTCACAAGCATCCCTCACCATCACAGCAGCTCAGTGACTTGAGCAGGGAGAGAAGACCAGCTCACTGCCACTTTTTCACTCAGTTACATCATTTTACATAATGTCCCAGAAGGGCAGCTGGCTGCTGGCAGCACCAGTGCCTTACTGGCCTCAGCTCCAAGACTTTCCCCCTGACCCAGTGCTTCTTCCTCTCCACATGCAACTGTTCTCTTCTTCTTAGGATGCAGCCTGCTTCTGAGGGCCATGTTATGGCCCTCAAATGTCATTCCAGCTCAAGTACCTGACCTATGTGAGTTTCCTTAGAATATGTTTATCTTTTAAAATTAAGGACTGTGTGGGCACCTGGGTGGCTCAGTTAAGCATCTGCCTTCAGCTCAGGTCATGATCCCAGGGTCCTGGATCAAGTCCTACATCAGGCTCTCTGCTCCGTGGGGAGTCTACTTCTCCTTCTACCTTTCCCGGCTGCTCGTAATCTCTCTCACTCTCTCTCAAATAAATAAAATCTTTAACATTAGGGACCGTGTGTACAGACGTGGAAAGACAATCATAAAGTCAGGTTAACCGATCAATCTTAATGATAGTCTCCTGATGTGATGCAATAGGAAGTACACATCACCAACAATGAAGCACTCTTAAAACATAGACTCTAATCATGTCTCCAAAATAAATTACCCATTTACAGAAAATATGGGGCACAGAAGCACATGTTTAACAACTCCAGGAGGCAATCAGCAAATCCAGAATGTGGGATCTTTTACAGGACAAATAATCCAAGTTCTTAAAAAATAAATAGCATAAGTGGGACATGGAGTTCTAAATTGAGACTTGAGACATACCAACCACTGAAAGTGTGTGGATCTCACTGGAACCAGGTTCAAACAAACCACCTGTAAAAAGACACTTGTGAGATGACTGTCAAAAATTAGATTTAGCCTAGGTATTAATTGATATTGAGGAATTATTGTTAATTTTATTGAGTATAATGGTATTGCATAATTTAAAAAATACTCATCTGCTAGAAATACTTATTTTTTAAAAGATTTTATTTGAGAGAGAGAGAGCATGAGCAGAGGGAAGAGGCAGAGGGAGAGGGAGAAGCAGGCTCCCTACTGAGCAGGGCTGGATCCCAGGACCCCAGGATCATGATCTGAGCCTAATGCAGACACTTAACCAACTGAGCCACCAGGTGCCCCTAGAAATATATACTTAAATATTTATGAAGAAATGATGCTTGGGATTTGCTTTAAAAACTCCAGGGGGAGAAGTGAAAATGGAGAGAAAAGACTAACAACAGGGAAGGTGATGGTTGCTGGAGCTGGATGATGAATGAGGGTTTATTCCATTAGCTTATTTTTGTGTGTGCTTGTACATTTCCATAATAAAAGGAATTTTTAAAAAGGTTAGGTTGCAGAAGAGTATGTGCCTGAACTTATTTGGGTAAAAACAAAATGTATAAAAGAATACACATATACATACACACACACAAAGAAAATGTCTAGAAGTCACACACTAAACTATCAACAATTATTTCTGGGATTAGGGGCTGTGGAACTTCGAATTTTATACTCTTATCCTGTTTTAATGTTTTATGATAGGCAGGTATTACTTTTACAATAACGTTTAAAAAAACTGTAAAATGTATGTATAATACTACATTTATTAAATAATGAAATATAAATATTAGAAAATGTCTTTTAAAATGTGGAAAAACATACCAAACTGTTAATGATGACTATCTGTATTGGTGGGGACTTAGAGGTGGTGACATATTTTCTAAGTCCGCCCCATTTACAAAACTGACATTTTTACATGTATTAATTTTGAAATCAGACAAAAGAGTAATAGTACATCTAAAAACAAAAAACAAACAAACAAAAAAACCCTTCTGGGGCATCTGGGTGGCTCAGTCAGTTAAGCATCTGCCTTCAGCTCAGGTCATGATCCCAGGGTCCTGGAATGGAGCCCCAGGTCTCAACGGGCTCTCTGCTCAGCAGGGAGTCTGCTTCTCCCTCTCCCTCTGCTCCTCCCCCTTCTCATGCGCATGCGCACCCGTGTGCACACTCTTTCTCTCAATAAAATCTTAAATAAAATAAAATAGGTAAAAAAACTTCCCAGCGTTCCAGTTTTCCCCAATCCTGAAAAACTCGGAGTTCAAGTCCTGACTCCACCACTCTGAGTAGATACCTTGATGGCTACAATCTTTTTTTTTTTTTTTTTTTACAATCTCTTTTTTCACCTGAAAAGTAACAGTGTCGTGCCTTCTACAGGACTGCAAAGGTGGCCCTATGAGGTAATACAGTGACCCAGAAGGTCCAACAAGGTGAGGGGTCGCTGCTACTGGGGAGACATACATAGACACCCCTTATCCTGGTTCATTACCCTCTCTTCTCCCTGGACCCAACAAGGCTCTGCATGGCTCATACTCCTAAGGGAAGGAAGGCTTAAGGGGACAGTCAGGATCAAGGCAGGTGTTAGGGTGGGAATGGTCAGAGGACAGTAACAGAACAGCTCAGTTTGCAGACAGCAGCAGGCTTACAGCAGGTTAGGCACTGGGACAGGCCTGCACATCCCAATTCCAAGCAGACCATGTAACTCTCATTCTAATTCTTGGCAGACTGACCACGTGGTCCCTACTCAGGCTCTAAAGCCTCCCCCTAGTAGGCACTCAAATATTTGCTGAGTGAATGGGTGTGGGCATGTATGACTGGTTTTGGTCAACAGGCCAACTGCTCACAAACCTCTCTGCAACACATCCTGCGCCCCAGAACCACGCAGCTATCCCTGAAGCCTTCTCTCCTCACCTTCTCCCTACCCTCATGTACAGGAACCTCACCACAGCGAGGCAGCATTGCAGAGATGAGCATCATTCCCTGGGGACTGTCTACTGAACACCTGCAGAAGAAGAGAATGTGGCTACAGCCTCCTGGGCCCAGCAGGAGTGGGACAATGGTCAGAGGACAGAGGGCCCTGGTTGGCTCAGGAAGTGGACAAAATAAAAGGGAAGCAGGCCCTGAGCATGCCTGAGCTGCCATCCTACTAAATCTTTCTCCTGGTCCTGGTAGGGACTATGAACTTCAACCCGACCACACAGCAGTCTTGTTGTAGCTGGTTCTGAGCCCCTGTCCCTACTCTGACAATTCTTCACTCCTGATCTGAATCTACTTTCTGCTTTTCAAGCACATTCACATCTATTACCACTTTGATCCTCACTCCACTTTACAGATGAGGATACAGGCCAGGGAGGTTAGAGGACCTACCCAAGGCCAGGCAATCATACAGCACCAAATTCAGACTTTCCAACACAACACTGGCACTCTTTTCACTCTTACATATTACCCTTTAACATGTAGCTTTACAAAATTAAATACCTGGTCTTTTTTCCCCTCAAGTTTATTGTACAATGCTGTAACTTTTGTGTTCTTTGAAGTGAACGTGAAGCATGCATTTATGCTTTCAATCAACAGATCTCTAGTACCAACTACATTTAAGGCTTGGGGCTACCAGCTGTGCGTGTGGAGAGAAGTCTCAAAGAGCATGGCCAAGTTGAGGCTCTGGAATCTGGAATAGGAGCTAAGGAAGACACATGGGTAATTACAAGAATTCTTAACAAGGGGCTCCATCAAACTTGCCTGTTTTTCCTAAACAAGGCACCCTCCCAGAAATCTGGTTCCTAGACCCCCTCAGTGATTTAAATAGAATTTGGATCTGGACAGTGCCCAAGAATGTGTATTTTCAAATAAATGCCCCTACCTTCCACACCAAGTGATTCTTTGATGAACTTTTGGAAACTCAGCTCTCAAACAGGGAAGAACTCTACCAAAAGCACAAAGCAATATGACACAGCACAGAATTTGGGAGGGACAGTGACCTCAGGGTCTATCCTTCAGAATGCACAACCCCCAGCTCCAGTACACAGAGACTACGAAGAAGTCAGATAAACTTGGGGGATGGGGGACAAGTCAGCGGAGATCTCAGACCAGTCAGCACCTGGTCCATCCAAGACAGAGCCGACCATTAAAGAAACAAATTCATACCTAGTTTCAAAAAACATTCCTAAATGAGATGTCCAGGTTGGCACATGTGATGCTGGGACTAAAGCAGATTTGCAATACTTAATGATCCCTTAGGAATGCAGAGCCTGGAAGCTGAAACGGACCTAACATCCTCACTCCTATTACTTTCCCAGAGCTGGCCTGGTCTACCTCACAGGAACTGAGCAAGGAAGAGAACAGAAAAGTTGCATACCCCTTCAGGAAACACTGGGGAACTTGACTTCATGAAGAAATCTCTTTGTAGCATTCTTGTATTCAGATCTCAAGTTCTAGAGAACTGCAGTTTTCAAAATCTGCCTTCTTTGTGCCTTTAAACTCTAAGAATTCCTGGACCAGGGTATGCCGAGGCATCTAAGAATGTTAATCCTACTGACGACGATTACAAATTTGGGTGATAAATGATTGCCACGATCCCAAAGGATACCCAGCAGAGTTCTTGTTCCTGTGGGCACATGCTTGTTCACATGGAAGCTTTCGGCCAGAAACTGTAGCTTGCCTGAGCCTGTCTGTGCTGTTCATTAGGCTGCTGCTGGACCACATGCAGGCAGAGATGAGAGGTGCATTCTGAAAATGTCTACATCACACTCACAGAAGGCTGGAGTAGGAAAAAATCTAACTAAGTTGATTGGAACTTGGAACACACAGAAACCAAGCTCTAAAATTTTAGTCTAAATGTTGTTTAGGTAGGTCCCTAGGCTAGCTCACAGAAGCTTGGCCCTAAAATATAGGATCATGGGCATGAATGACCTTCCACATCCAAAAGGACAGAGGGAGCTGAGACTAGCCTCTTTTCTTTGGGGCAGCACTGGTCCTTTTTTATGGCATCCTTTAACCTCCTATCTGTTCAAGCAATCCCTCTCTTATCTTCAAAGATTTATTTTTTTTAAGAATTTTTATTTGACATAGAGAGTGAGAGAAAGCACAAGCTACAGGGAGGAGCAGAGGGAGAGGGAGAAACAAGCTCCCTGCTGAGCGGGCAGCCCAACCAAGACCCTGAAATCACAACCTGAGCCAAACACAGACAGACGCTTAACTCAATGAGCCACCCAGGCACACCATCTTCAAAGATTTATTAAAGATCTTATTTGTCAAGCATTCAGGATACAGAGATAAAGGGTTTCAGTCTAAAGGGGAACATAGTCAAGTAAACAAGGCAGCCTAGCTTGCTGAGTGCTGACAGAAGTATGTACAGAGTGCATGACTGCAGGGCATGCTGGGGAGACACAGAACACAGGGCACATATGGGTGTGGTAAGGCAGCAAGGGCTAGGACTAAGGCAGGAAGAAAGGCCTTAGAGTCCTTGTGCCCTTCATATTTGAGTGGGGACTCTGGGATCAACTGTTCCTACTTCTTCACGTTTTCTTCCGGTATTTCTGAATCGAAAGGGTTTTCTTTGTTTTGGTTTAAACTTCAGTGCTTTTCCTTTTTTTTTAAGATTTTAATTATTTGTAAGAGAAAGAGTGAGAGAGAGAGAGAACGAGTTTGGGGGAGAGGGAGAGGGAGAAGTAGACTCCCTGTTGAGTAGGGAGCCCTATGTGCGACTCGATCCCAGGACCCTGGGATCATGACCTGAGCCAAAGGCAGACACTTAACTAACCGAGCCACCCAGGCACCCCTTCAATGCTTTTCATTAAACTTACCAGGTTTCAAAAGAAAAGGTAAAGCAAGATTTGGATGATCACTGGCACATACTTTTAAGGGTCACCCAAGAGCTAACTTTTATCATCCCTCGTATCACTGTCTTACAATGTTCTTTTAACTTTTTATGGACTTTTGTCCTTAAAAACTAGCATGGCAGGGGCACCTGGATGGCTCAGTTGGTTAAGTGTCTGCCTTCAGCTCAGGTCATGATCCCAAGGTTCTGGGATAGAGCCCTGAGTTAGGCTTCCCTGCTCAGCTGGGAGTCTGCTTCTTCCTCTCCCTCTGCCCCACCCCCTACTTGTACGTGAGAACTCGTGCTCTCTCTCTCAAATAAATAAATAAAATCTTTAAAGAACAAAAGCCAAAAAACAAAACTAGCATAGCAGAGGAATTTGATGGCTTTGGGTTCAAATCTCAGCTCTGCCACTTACGCAGTAACGTAACTTTATACATTATTTTCTCTCTGAGCCTTTGTTTTACTCCTATGTGTAAAAGGGGCTATTACCTTCCTCACAGGATAGTTTATAAGAATTAAGGAGATAAAACAATAAGGGACCAGCACAGTGCCAACAGAGTTAAGTGCTTGAAAGATGTTAATCTCACCTTCACTCTCAGGTCTCACAAAGTACACTGAAGGTGTACTACAGAGCTATGTAGTCAGCAGGTACTTCATTAATTTGCTTAATGAGTAAGTCACAACTTCCCTTTCTGAATGACCATCATTCTTTGAAGGCATAGTAAGTGAAACATCAGAACTGTGTATGAGAAAATCCAGAATGGGATACTTAGTTTGATCCAGGCAAAATCAGATTGTCACCAAAAGTTTTAAAATCAGGAGCCATTTTTAATATTTACTATCACCATGAATAATGTCAGCTAACACTCAGCACCCTTTACATGAATTATCTCATTTAAACTTCACAACCCGCCTTTGCAGTAAACACTACTATCCCATTGTTAGCATCCCCTGGGGTGTCAAATTAAGGCTTAGAGTAGTTAGGTCATTTGACCAGAGCCAGTCAGAGGCAAAGCTTCCCAACTCCCAAGCCAATGTGCTTAACAGACAGCACCTCAGTGATCTGTTTGTGTGTCTTTGTCCTTGGGCCCAGCTTCCAGGTGCCTTACTCAGAACAGGGCCAGGCACCTGAAGAACACCTCATAAATGTGCGTGGGTTGATAGATCTGATAGCCAGACTTAGAACTATACAACTCGATATGACTCAATTTAGCCAACTGAAGTAGTGGAAATCAGTATCCTAAAAGAACAAAATTTCTTCAGGGATGTTTTTCAGAACTGGAAATATCACATAAACATAACCGTTTTAAAGTAATTTTTTAAAAATTAAGTATTGCTCAAAACTCTGAAACAAATGAAAAAAATTTTTATTTTAAAGATTAGGGATCTGCAACCAGAAAAAGGTTTGGGTTTTCCCAAATTGGTAGAACCTCTATTAGAGATAACTACTGATACAGAGCATTAACTATTCATTTATCTGTCTATTGCTTACTCTAAGACACCTCCTAGAGCCACGAGCACAGTGCCTGACACAAAGTAAATGTTTGATAAATGTATGTGAACGAATAATGGGGATCTACTAATTTCAAATTCAAACCAATATAACTGCATAAAATATTGTAATAAAGAAAAACATTTTCAGATTGGACAGACCTCAGTTAAGGGGGGTGGATTTCTAGTATAATACAGTGGAGGAAGAATCTGGAACCAGAAGACCTAGTCTGACACTCAGCTCTACCACTCACTAAGCCAGAGTCCTCACCTGCAAATGGAATAACTGTGTCTGCCCTTCATTATCAGAAAAGTTTTCAAAATGAGGGTTCTGCTTTTGTTTTCATGTAGTCAGTAAATCCTTATTAATATAGAATCTATAAAATCTCATTAATTCAGATTTTACCTGAGGTTGAGCTAAAGAGCTCTAAAATAGTCGGAAGGTAGAGTATAAAAAGAAAATAAATGATGAAATTTAACTAATTAAGGAGAAAACTTTCTAAGAGTTTAATAACACACAGCTCATACTTGACAAAACAATGATCTCACTTCTCCTTTGAATAGGAGGTCCTAAGGAGAACCATCAGGAGAACATATGTAAGATAAACCAACTATGGTTTAAAATAATAAAACCAGGAGCGCCTGGGTGGCTCAGTTGGTTAAGCGTCTGTCTTCGGCTCAGGTTGTGATCCAGGGGTCCTGGGATGGAGCCCCGCATCGGGCTCCCTGCTCAGCGGGGAACCTGCTGCTTCTCCCTCTTCCTCTGCCTACTGCCCTTCCTGCTTGTGCTCTCTCTCTCTGTCAAATAAATAAAATAATACAACCAAAATGACACCATTTTGAATATGTAATATTGACTTTTACAAATCAGGTTTGTGTCCTGAGCCACCTGATGCTAACTGTCAGAGCAGTTTGGGAAACATTTGGAGAATGCCAAGAACTATGCTCAATGATAAATCAAAGCTCTGGTTCCTGCCCTCAAGAAGTCTATGGTCTAGTCATAACTGTCATTTTTTAAAAAAGAATCTCATTGAAAAATGCCTCTGCAGAGATGGTAGTGCTAAGAAAAGACAAGTAATTTTCCTGGGCTTTTGCCTAGGACCCACTCCCATATTCAGAGAGCTGTCCCTCTTTAAAAACTGCCCCCATGCCTATACCACATGGCACTTCTGAGGAGCAACTGGGAGCATGGATATCAAATAATCAAGTGCTATAGAGACTACCAGGGAAGTCAACTTGGTGACTGATCCAAGAGTGGAATGGCCAGCCAGACCCCTAGGCCATTTTGCACAGAAACAGTCACACAGCCTGCTGCTTCTGACCTCTGTGTGTCCTTAGACCACCATTTAGTCGTGCTTTGCTCCCACTGCTCAATGAGATGTACCCATGACATCCCAGCTGATGTGAAGAGTAGAAAAGTAGGAGCCATGAGGCTCTTAAGCCAAAACCCACTTGGTAGCTTCTTCCCTACTTTATTTTTTTTTTAAGATTTATTTATTTGAGAGAGATTATGACAGAGAGAGAGAGAGAGCACACGTGCGTGCACGCACAAGACAGGGGAGGGTCAGAGGGAGAAGCAGATTCAGAGGGAAGCCTGATGTGGTACTCGATCCTGGGACTCCAGGGTCATGACCTGAGCCGAAGGTAGTCACTCAACCAGCTGAGCCACAGAGGCACCCCGTTTTCTCTCTACTTTAAATACTACATTTCTGGCAATGATTTCTTAGATAAAACATCAAAGGCAAAGGCAACAAAAGAAAAAAAAATTAGACTTCATGAAAATTTTTAAAATTTTGTGCACCAAAAGACATTAAACAGAATAAAAAGGCAATTCACAGAATGGGAGAAAATATTTGCAAATCATGTATCTGAGGGATCAATACCCAGAATATATGGAAAACTAAAACTTGGGGCACCTGGGCGATTCAATCAGTTAAGTGTCTGCCTTTGGCTTGGGTCATGATCCCAGGGTCCTGGGATTGAGCCCCACATTGGGCTCCCTACTCAATGGGGAGCCTGCTTCTCCCTCTCACTCTGCCCCTCCCCCTGCTTGTGCTCTCTCTGTCAAATAAATAAATAAAATCTTAAAAAAAATAACTCTTAAAACTCAACAACAATGAAACAACAATCCATTTCAAAAATGGGCAAAGGAGGGGCACTTGGGTGGCTCAGTTGGTTAAGCATCTGCCTTCAGCTCAGGTCATGATCCCAGGGTCTTGGGTCAAGCCCTGCATCCTGCTCGGGGGAGAGCCTGCTTCTCTCTCTCCCTCTGCCTGCCGCTCCCTTTGCTTATGCTCTCTGTCAAATAAATAAATAAAGTCTTAAAAAAAAAATGGGCAAAGAACTGAATAGACATTTCTCCAAAGATATACAAGTGGCCAAAAACAACATGAAAAATGCTCAATATTACTATTTACAAAAATCCAAATCCAAACTACAAAATACCACCTTATACCCATTAGGACGGCTACTATAAAAGCAAACAAAAAACAGAAAATAACAAGTGTTGTTGAGGAGGTGGAGAAATTGGAACCTTTGTGCACTTTTGGTAGGAAAGTAAATGGCACAGCTGCTGTGGAAAACACTATGGCAATTCCTCAAAAAATTAAAAATAGAATTACCATATGATCCAGCAATTCTACTTCTGGGTATATATCCATAAGAACTGAAAGCAGGGTCTTAAAGAAATATCTGTACACCCATGTTAATATCTGTATTATTCACAATAGCTAAAACATGGAAGCAACCCAAGTGTCCATCCACACATAAATAAATGGATAAACAAAATGTGATAATATGCATACCATGGAGTATTATTCAGTCTTAAAAAGGAAGAAAATTTTGACACATACCACAACATGGATGAACCTTGAGGACATTATGCTAAGTGAAATAAACCAGTCGCAAAAAAGACAAATACTGTAGCATTCCACTCAATATGAGATACGTAGAATAGTCAAAATCATGGAGACAGAAAGTAGAATTGTGGTTGCTAGGGGTAGGGGAGAGGAGGGAACAGTGAGTTACTGTTTAATGGGTATAGAGTTTCAGTTTTGCAAAATGGAAAGAGTTCTGGAGATGGATGGTAGTAATGGTTGCACAACAACACGAATGTACTTAATACCACTGAACTATTCACTTAAAAATGGTTAAGATGATAAATTTTATGGTATGTGATTTAAATCCAATAAAAAAATTGGAAAAAAGATCCCTGTATTTCCACAAAATGTCATTTATTACATGATTCCCTTAATAGAAAATATCTACAACAGGGGTGCCTGGCTGGCTCCGCTGGTAGGGTGACTCTTGATCTGAGTCATGAGTTCAAACCCCACGATGGGTGTGCAGGCTACTTAAAAATAAATAAAAATAAAATAAAAATGGGTGAATGCTGTCTTAATAAAAAAAAAAGGAAATATCTACAATAGACAAATTCATAGAGATAGAAAGTGGATTAGAGGGCAATGGGAAGTTATTGTTTAATGGGTATAGAGCTTCTGTTTGGGGTAATGATAAAGCTTTGGAAACACACAGTGGTGATGGTTGCACAACATCGTGAATGTACTTAATGCCACCGAATTGTACACTTAAAAACGATTAAAATGGTAAATTCTGTTATGTATATTTTACCACAATAAAGTTTTTTTTAAAAAGAATGTGCTCCTTATTAGAAAGAAAACCAGATTTCCACTCACTAAGAACACGCTGAGTAATTGTTATATATATCTATATAATACTTACTAACTTATCGAATAAGTGAATGGCCAAATAAATGTATCAGAAGTAATGCTTACAAAAAAAGGCTGGCAAAAGCGCAGAGACATCAACATTAAAATGCTAACAGGAGGGGCCTCTGTGTGGTTCAGTCCATAGTAGAGTATGCGACTCTTAATCTCAGGGTTGTGGGCTGGAACCCCACGTTGGGTGTAGAGATTAGCTAAAAATAAAAATCTTAAAAAAAAAATGCTAACAGGAAAAAGCAAGCTATAGAACTATGTGCAGTGAATGGTTCTAACCATTAAAAATGTACACACTGGGGGAGAAACAAGAAGGAAATAAAGCAACTTAATAAAGGCTCTCTTCGGATGCTAGAGTTAGAAACAACGTGGGTGGGAAGAGAGGGAAGCTTTTCTGTATTTCCCAAAATAAGCATATATTACTTTCACAATTAAAATTATTGTTTTGTGCCCCTCACCCAAAATAGTTGCAACCTAGAACTTCCTGTTTCAAAAAACAAGTCCCGAAGTTATGTGTCCTTTTTAAGGTACTGTGATACCAATTAATAGGGGAAACAGGGCTTATTAAAAACCAAAAACTAACTGTGGAAAATTTATTTAGGTTGAAAGAAACCTTTGTATTTCATTTAGCCCCATTTCCTTGTTAAATAGGTCTGACTTCTTTGCAACATAGTTCCAATCCTAGGTTGATCAGTGAACAAAGAGAAATTTAATGATGGTCAGCACATCCCCACTTACACCTGAAAAGACACCTCTTTACAACCTCCTGACACAACACTGCATAATTTACTGTACAGAGACACAAAAAGATCACTTCAAAGAATAACGTATTAAATAGAACTTACTATCAATAGATTATGAGTATAGCTGATTACCAAGTCTAATCTAATCAATGCATATATTTCCTTTGACTGAGCTGGTCATGTCCTTTCTCTATTTTAGCATCTGCCTAACTGCACTTCTCTCCACCACATTTCCATTATTTTTAAGAGTATGTTCAATATCTCCAGAGATAACCTGTCTGGAACCTGCTCCAGCCACTTGCTTCTTTAAGCTTTTCCCTAAAGATCTTGTTTTCTACTCAACTTCATCAACCCACTTCTGTGGCCATGCTCTAAAATTTGTCATTAACTATTACTAGACTATTAAAACACGTATTTCAGTAGTCTCATCATGTGACCACCACTTCCTAAATTCTAGCAAATTTCTTCTTAATACTATTCAGTAACTGGGATGGCTAGTTCACTAACTCTACCCCCTTTCTACTACATATAAAGACTCTTCAAGTCCTTACTTCCTTTTTATCTTATTTAGATCTCATGGTCCAACCTTTTATCCAAATGCATACCTCCATAATTTCCTTCCCCTCCCTTAGTTTCCATAAAGGACTTACTTTAAAAAATGTAGAACAGTAAAATAATGCCTTCCTATTTATTGATATATTAAAAGAACTGAAGGGGCGCCTGGGTGGCTCAGTTGGTTAAGCGACTGCCTTCGGCTCAGGTCATGATCCTGGAGTCCCGGGATCGAGTCCCACATCGGGCTCCCTGCTCAGCGGGGAGTCTGCTTCTCCCTCTGACCCTCTTCCCTCTCATGCTCTCTATCTCTCATTCTTTCTCTCTCAAATAAATAAATAAAATCTTTAAAAAAAAAAAAAGAACTGAATACGCCTAGACAGGGAAGAAGGAGATTTTCTGCAAATCAATTTACCTTGAATTTATGACCTCAAAAGACCCCTTGCAATTTTCAGCAATCTTTCCACCACATTTTGAGTCAATCTAATTTATCAGTCTGTGAGGGCTGTTTCATAACTTTTTACTCCTTCAGTTACAAACAGCTTCTACTTTCTCTTCACCTTCACTAATGACAATCCTTATTATTTCCCCTAAAAAAGGAAAAACAAGAGAACTTCCTTATCTTCCTCCATCCAAATAGGACAACTTGGTTCTGTCTGTAGTCTTATATTCTTTTTTCTCTCTTTATTACCATGCATGAACTATCTCTGCTCTTAAGTAAGGCTAAACTTTCCACTCATACCATGGATTACATTTCCTCTCACCTGTTCAAGGTATTTGCTCCCCAAAATATACCTTTTCCCTTGCATCTTTAAAGTTTGGCACTTGGCTAAATCTTTTATTTCTAAATCAATAAGAAAAATTTGTGTTATCTATACTGCAGTGTCTCCCATCTTAATTTCTACATACTGTATCAAAATACTTGTTAAATGAGTGAATTACTCAATCAATGGTTCTCAGGAATATGTTTCTTTCTGGTTCCTAATTATGAGGATTATCATATCTCATTCCTCATCCCCCAGTACTTCTAATCTTTGGAAAAGGAAACATATATTTTCTTTTTTTTTTTAAGATTTTATTTGTCAGAGAGAGAAGTAAAGATTTTTTTTTAAAGATTTTATTTATCTGACAGAGAGAGACACCGTGAGAGAGGGAACACAAGCAGGAGGAGTGGGAGAGGGAGAAGCAGGCTTCCCGCTGAGCAGAGAGCCCGATGCGGCCTGATCCCAGGACCCTGGGATCATGACCTGAGCCGAAGGCAGACGCTTAACGACTGAGCCACCCAGGCGCCCCGGAAACATATTTTCTAAAGTTTCAGGCCCCTAATGGTAGAAATGCTCTCAATATGGTATTAAGTCTGAAGTAAAAAAGGTGCATTAGTCTTCCTGAATGATTCCTCTTAGTTGAATGTAAAGATTTTGAATTTTGGACTACACTTTTATTATGGACATGAATTCTACCAACAAATAAAATGCTGGAGGAAAATTCAGACAATCCTTGCTTGGCACAGTAAAGCACAACAATAAAAATGCAAGCTGATACTATAAGAAATGATCGTAATAATCAATGGGAAAATCACAATTGTGAATTTTAAAAAAATTTTATCACATTAAAAACACTCTTACTATTGGTACACATGCTTAGTGAAGTGAAAAAAAATTAATACTCGTTCAGTTTACTGTAACAAAATATTAAAAGCATTGAAAATTAAAGTGTCTTTTTTCTTTGTAAAAACTTTTTTTTTAAGAGGGGGAGGGGATGAGGGAGAGAATCTTTTTTTTTTTTTTTTAAGATTTTTATTTATTTGAGAGAGCAGAGAGCACAAGAGGGGAATGGGGTGGAGAGGGGCAAAGGGAGAGGAAGAAGCAGACTCCCTGCTGAACAGGGAGTGATGTGAGACTTGATCCCAGGACCCTGAGATCATGACCTGAGCTGAAGGTAGATGCTTAACCGACTGAGCCACCCTGGCGCCCCAAGGGAGAGAGAGAATCTTTTTTTTTTTTTTTTAAAGATTTTATTTATTTGAGAGAGAGAACGAGAAAGAGAGAGAGAGAGCGCACGAGAGGGGAGAGGGTCAGAGGGAGAAGGAGACTCCCTGCTGAGCAGGGAGCCCAACTCAGGACTTGATCCCGGGACTCCAGGATCACGACCTGAGCTGAAGGAAGTCGTTTAACCAACTGAGCCACCCAGGCGCCCCGAGAGAGAGAATCTTAAGCAGGCTCCCACACCCACTGCAGAGCCCGACGCAGGGCTTGATCTCACAACCCTGAGATTACGACCTGAGCCCAAATCAAGAGTTGGATGCTTACCCAACTGAGCCAACCAGGCGCCCCTGTTTTATTTTTTAATTATATGTTCAGGATGGTCTGGTTATAGCCAAATGCTCTGGGGTCAAAAGAGGCATGGGTGCACCGGTAGCTTTGCCACCCCACACAGCTGTCCAATATCTCAAGTCCGGAGAAATCCAAACCACCCCTGACTCCTCTACTCCTTGCTTGTGACCAGACAACCACAAGAGTAGCTCTCAGATGGCAGGATCTCCTAGTGGTCTTATCACATTTCAAATAATACCGTAGTACACCTTTTACTTGATCATGGCCATCCCAGCTCTGCATGATCAGCAGTGGTTGGGGTTGAGAGAAGCTCTGAATGGTCAGCAGTTTCAAAGGGACAATTACTCTGCACTTCAGCATGTCCAAATCCAACTCCATTCAGATCAGGGAGTTACTGGCATTGCCTCAGACTTTGCAGTTCAGCTCACTCTGAGTTACTTCAAGGGGCTCCAGGGAATCTGCAAACTCTCTGAATATTTACATGCAAAACTGCATGATAACAAATAACTCAATTACAAAATGGACAAAGGATTTGAATAGACATTTCTCCAAAGACACACAGATGGCCAATATGCACATGAAAAGATGTTCAACATCATCAGTCATTAGGGAAATGAAAATAAAAACTACAATTAGATGCCACTTTGCAGCCACTAGAGTGGATATAATAACAACAACAAAAAGGGACAACAACAAGTGTTGAAGAGGATGTGGAGAAAATGGAACCCTCACATATTGCTAATGGGAATGTAAAATGGTGCAGCTGCTGTGGAAAACAGTTGGGCAGTTCTTCAAAAAGTTTAACATTGAGCTGCCATATGACCCAGCAATTCCACTCCTAAGGAGACACATCTAGGAGGACTGAAAATATGTTCAAACAGAAACATGTACATGAATGTTCACAGCAGCATTAGTCATAATAACCAAAGGGCAGAAACAACCTAAATGTCAATCAACTGATGAATGGATAAACAAAATGTGGTGTAACCATACAATGAAATATTATTCATCAATAAACGTAATGAAATACCGATATAGGTCACAACATGGATGAACCTTATGAAAACATATGCTTAATGAAAGAAGCCAGACACAAAAGCCACATACTGTAAAAAGGGCACATACTATATGAATCCATATTAGTGGTTGCCAGGGGATGGAAGAGGGGAGAATAAGGAGTGCCTGCTAACATGTACAGGTTTTCTTTTGGGGGACATGAAAATGTTCTGGGATTAAAATAGTGGTGATGATTACACAACCTTGTGAACATACTAAAAACTACTAAATTGTACTCTTTAAAATGGTGAATTCCATTTCAAAAAAAAAATGACAGATATTCTACAAAATTGGCCAGTCCTCTTCAAAAGTTTACAGTCGGGGTGCCTGGGTGGCTCAGTCGGTTAAGCCTCTGCCTTCAGCTCATGTCATGATCCCAGGGTCCTGGGATTGAGGCCCCCCCATGGGGCTCCCTGCTCAGTGGGAAGCCTGCTTCTCCCTCTGCTCCTCCTCCTGCTCATACCTTTTCTCTCTCTCAAATAAATAAATAAAATCTTTAAAAAAAAATAAAGTTTACAGTCACAAAAGACAAAAAAGACTGAGGAACTGTCTCAGATCACTAGAGACTCAGGAGACTTGAAAACTAAATGCAATGTGGAAACTGGGCTGGATCCTGGAACAGAAAAAGGACATTAGTAGACAAACGGCTAAATTTGAATAAAGTCTATAGATTAGTCAGTAGTATTGTATTTTTGTTAAATTTCTTACTTAATTTTAACATGGTTATGTAAAATGTTAACATTAGGGAAAGTTGCGTGAAAAGTATACAGGAAGTTTGTGTATTATTTTTGCAAGTCTAAAATTATTTCAAAATTAAATAAACTATACAAAAGTTTAAAATGTTAAAAAATGTAAAAAAGTTGAAGAGTTAAAAAATGTACATGAAAAAACCAGGAGCTGGTAAGTTCTGTAAAATGCCATACAGTAAATACTTTAGACTTCGTGAACCATATGGTCCTTGGGGCAACTACTCAACTCTTCTGCCAAAGACGATTTGTAAATTAATGGGTGTGGCTGTGTTCCAATAAAACCTTACTTATAGTTTTAAATTTCCTATAATTTTCACAGATCACAAAACATTATTCTTTTTTGGATTTATTCCCCACCATTTAAAAATGTAAAATCCATCCCTAGCTCACATGCCCTGCAAAAACAGGCAATGGAGCCAGATTTGGCCCACATGCCATGAACTGCAGACTCTCCGGATGAGAATCTGCCAACATGAGGGGCACCAGGGTGGCTCAGTCCAGAAGAGCATGCGACTCTTGATCTCAGGGTCATGAGTTCACGCCCCAGATTGGGTGTAGAGATTACTTAAAAATAAATAAATAAAAGAATTTGCCAATGTGTGCTTCAGTTAAAAAAAAAAGTACTGCACATCAATTAAATTTGGCAACACTAGGATTAAACAAGGTTAGGTATGTTTCTTTACTATAGGACATCCCAGTACATTGGAACTGAGAAGTTCCAAGAAAAGATTATGATATACAGCATTTTCCAAACTTATTTTTTACTATGGAACACTTTTTTCAGAGGCATCTCTTCAGAGTAGTGACCTGAAGAACACACTTCGGAAATGCCGATTCAGGAACTTTTTTAAAAGGAAAATTTAGATTAAGAAGTATTAAAGACATCAACAATCATTTTACCCAGCACCTGGATAATATCTGAATAAGCATTTCACAATTTTTTTTTTTGTTTGTTCTAGGAAACACAAACAAAGCAGGAAGGTAAACACAAGCAGGAAGTCTTGGCTCAAACAAAATCTATTTTTCGGGATGGGGACAGGATGTGAGCTGAATTTGGTCATAATATGGAATCTTTGCTCCATAGGGCAATGTAAGCATTCTTACAAGTTGTTTTTTTGTTGTTGTTGTTAAAGATTTTATTTATTTTTTTTAAATTTTTTTTTAAAGATTTTATTTATTTGAGAGAGAATGAGAGAGAGAGAGAGCATGAGAGGAGGGAGGGTCAGAGGGGGAAGCAGACTCCCCGCTGAGCAGGGAGCCCGATGTGGGACTCGATCCCGGGACTCCAGGATCATGACCTGAGCCGAAGGCAGTCGCTTAACCAACTGAGCCACCCAGGCGCCCCTTTATTTATTTGACAGAGAGGGACACAGCGAAAGAGGGAACACAAGCAGGGGGGAGTGGGGGAGGGAGAAGCAGGCCTCCCGCCGAGCAGGGAGCCCGATGTGGGACTCAATCCCAGGACCCTGGGACCATGGACTGAGCTGAAGGCAGACGCTTAACGACTGAGCCACCCAGGCGCCCACATTCTTACAGGTTTTGAAAAAGCAACCTGCTTTTAGGAACTTCAACGTTTGATTAGAAAACTACAGATAAGCTAGGGGCACATGGATGGCTCAGTCAGCTCAGGTCATGATCTCAGGGTCCTAGGATGAGCCCCAGGGCTCTGTGCTCAGGGGGAAGTCTGCTTGTCCCTCTCCCCCAACTCCTGCTCTCCCTCTCTCAAATAAATAAAATCTAAAAAGAAAAGAAAACTAAAGATAATGCTAGAAGCATTACCTGTAGATTGTATGTTAGGGAGGATGAACTGGCAGTCCCTAAGAGGACTGGTTTTTAAATGCTGGATGAAAAGTTAGCTGACAGATTGCAAACATTCTCTCATTAGACATGAGAGCTATACAACACATTGCTGGAGAGAGGATTAAAGAAGCATTTATGTCCCAGGGAGGAAAGGCGGGCCTAAACAACCCTGAGGGGCCCTTCTGACCTAGACTCCTCAATTCTGTGATCCAAAGAGTTCACTGGCTTCTCCTGATCAAACACAAAGTCTTTAGCAGCATTTCCAAGTTATTCTAAAAACATAAGCTACAAACCAATGGGGTGGGGTACCTCCTTAGTTATTCAACAAACATTTAAGGAGCCCTTATCAGACGGGCCATTCCAAAGTCCCTGAAAAAAAGGATGGTGCACAGGACAACGAGGAACAGATTACACTATTTCATATCCACTGCCTTACTTCTAGAAAATGTAGGCTGAGGGGGATGGAGGTGTTAGGAAAAGAGGACAGAAAAAAGAAGTCAATCAGCACCAGAAAGACTGAAAATAGTTACTCAGAATCAGACATTTCAAGTTGGAAAGGACTTCCATCTAATACCAGGGAGTTCATTACTTTTGGAGGCAATCAATCCACTCCATTGCTGGTCACCTCTGACCAGCATTAAGTTCTTCTATTAAGTCAATAGAATCCGCCTATGGGTCCTAGTTCTGCCACTTTCAACCCCAAAGATAAAAGTGAAGCACTCTTCACCATAACAATTTTTTTTTTTCCGTTTTTAAGGCCAGTTTCCTTCTACTGTTCTCTTTTCTGGGCTAAACATCCCAATTCTTTCAAAGATCCGGAACCGGCTCCAGCTGCAGCAAAGCAAAGAATGGGTATCTAGTACTCACAGCAGGAAAGCACTTCAAATCAGGGGGCTTCAAACATCAGTATGTACAGGACCCCCGAGGTATATGTTCAAAACGTTCCCAGGTTCCGACCCAGATTCTAAATGAGAGGTCTTATTTGAGTCCTGCACTGTAAAGCATGCATCCCGGGACATTTCAAAACAGGCCAGTGTAAGAACCGTATTTGGAGGAACGCTGCCCTGTTTTACAAACGAGGAAACTGAGGCTCAAAAAAGGGAATGGACTGGGCCAATAACGCACAACTGGCTGTAAGCGGCGAAGTCTCTCGGCTCTCTCACTCCCAGGCCCAACTCTGTTGACCACGCTTTCTGACCCCGGCCTCTCCACCCGAGGCAAAATTATTTAAAGCACATCCACCTGAGAGGCGGTCTCGAGCCGGGGACAGAAACAAGAGTTAGAGTGAGTCCCTGCCCGGAAAGGAGAGCTCGTGGGAGCCTTTTCCCTTCTCGGGGACCTCAGTTTCCCAAAACTGTAATCACAGGACAGAAGACCACAACGCCAGGGGGACCTCTCTTCTGGGGCGGAGGGTCCCGGGCAGAGCCGGGGTTGTTGTCTCTGCGCCGCTGGGCCAGGTGTCTAAGCCTGTGGGCCGGGTTAAAGCAGAAACCCTGCCCGCGTCCCTCAACCTTGACAGCCCCTAAACTACCACCCGAGCCGCTCATGTACCTGCCTCTGTTCAGCTAACGCCGCTGAAGCCACCCCAGCTTATCCGTTCGTCCGGTGCCCTGCCACTCCGTCCCTTCAGGCTGTCCGGTAAGACCGGCGATCCCTCCTACGCAGACTCCGGTCACCTGACACAAAGCCGCCCCTTTCGGAGGACTTCCGGCCATAACCGGAAAAGGTTGGTCCGTTGCGCCGTTCTGCCGCCCAGGTGAAGAGCTCTAAGGTTCCGCCTGAGGGCAGGAAGCGGAGAGACGGGCTTTCTGGCAGCTTTTCAAAGAGCCTGGGTCCGGGCAGGGAAAGTACCAGATAAACCGGGGCGTCTGGGTTGCTCAGTCGTTGGGCGTCTGCCTTCAGCTCAGGTCATGATCCCGGGGTTCTGGGATCGAGCCTCACGTCGGGCTCCCTGCTCCGTGGGAGGCCTGCTTCTCCCTCGCCCTCTCCACCTGCTTGTGTTCCTGCTCTCGCTGTCTCTCTCTGCCAAATAAATAAATACAATCTTAAAAAAAAAAAAAGCTTGGAACATCTTGTTGCATCAGAATGTAAGGATGATGGGAATCAATGATGAGAACATGTTAAGACACAGGAGCTAACTTGAAGGAGATACCATTGGTCAAATCGGGGCAGTTTGAGCGTCAAAATAGATAATGAGAGTGACAGAATGTAACTAATGGAATAAAACGCTAACCCATGAGTCTGCTGATATAAATAAGGGTGTAAATAGATAGGGAGAAGGGAAAACCCCTCCTTTTAGTAGAATGCCAACTAACAAAATTCATGGAGTTAGAAAATCAATAATGAATGGTAAAACCAGAGGAACAGGGTAATTACACATTAAAAGTGTCTCCCATAAATTACTTATTGATTACAAAAGGAAAATGGTAATTTTAGAGGTATAACCTCGAAGAACAAGTGAATCAAAGTTATCAAAGTTAATGTTACCAATTATAGGTCAAGTAAAGATCATGTTCCTTCCAATAAGATGCACTGAGAAGGAAGGACACAACATCTCTTCTGTGATTAATTCTGTCAAAAATGTGTAACCCAAATCTCACAAGGAAGCATGAAATAAACCCAAATCAAGGGCACTCTACAAAATAACTTTTGGTATTATAAAAGACAGAGAAAGGCTGAGGAACTATCCTGGTTTAAAAGAGATTAGAGGCATGACAACAAAATGTGGTGTGTGATTCTAAATTGGATTCAGGAGGGGAGGATAGGAAGTGGAAAAGGTATAATGTACAATATTGGGACAAGTGACTAATTTGAATATTGATTGTGAACTAGCTCTTAATGCCTATTGTATCAATGTTAAATTTTCTAAATTTGATCACTATATTGTGGCTATGTTAAGAGAATGTCCTTGTTCTTAGGAAATATTCACTGAAGTATTTAGGGGTAAAAGGGCATAACGTCTCCAACTTAATTTCGGATTACTCAGAGAAAAATGCATGTGTGTGTGTGTGTGTGTATGAGAGGAGCATGATTAAGCAAATGAGGCAAAATATAAAAAAGTAGTGAATCTAGGTAAAGGGTACATGGGAGTTCCTTACATACTTTTTGCAACTGTTATTTAAGTTACTAAAATTTATCCCCCAAATGGGGGGAGTTCCTGGGTTTTAGCCAATTTGCTTATTTATCTATCAAATATTTCTTTGTGCTAGGGACTGGTGATAGAGACAAGACAAGATCTTTGCTTTCACGCCTAGTAGGAAAAATATTGAACATGTGATCACAAAACTAACAGACTACTTATCCTGAAAATTATAATAGCTAACATTTGCTGAACTTAACTAAGCACGCTCCTCACAACAGTTCATTTGACCCTCACAGCAGTCCTTTGAATGGTTTTTGTGGTTATCTCCATTTTACAAATGGGTAAAGGAAAACTTTTTGAAGCTTACACAATTTTATCATTTAATTAAAAATTTCCAGGGACGCCTAGGTGGCTCAGTTGGTTAAGCGTCTGCCTTCGGCTTGGGTGGTGATCCCAGGGTGCTGATATCGAGTCCCGCATCGGCTCCTTGTTCACTGGGGAGCCTGCTTCTCCTTCTGCTTGCTGCTCCCCCTGCTTGTGCTCTCTCTCTCTCTGACAAATAAATAATAAATAAAATCTTTTTAAAAATTTCCAAATCACATACTCATAGGTGGTGGAGATGCAATTTGCACCCACGCAGTGGTCCTCTGGAGTTTTTGACATTTTCATTCAACAAATATTTATTAATTGCCTACATTTATCCCAGAGACTGTAGTAGAGGTTGAATCTGAGTAGGTGGTGAAGGTAGTAGATGAAATAAACTCATAGATGAAATTCCTCATCTGCTTGTCTTCTTTTCAGGTTTCTATGAACAGGGAGTAACATGGGAAATGTTTCCAGCCACACAAACCTGGATCTGGGTTCAGGCTCTGAGAAAAATAAAAGCAGTCCCTGGTATCCAGGAGCTGGCCTGGCACTCACAGGTAGGCCTTGGTGTTCTCCTGTTGAACATACGCCCTCCTCCAAATTATTTAACACAAGCCCAAATCCTAAATGTCCTTTCTAACCCTCTGTACCAAGATGCTCCATCCTTCCTCATGGTTTGCATCCCCTGCTTTATGATAACAAGTAATAAACCCAACCTGTCCAACCACAGAACTGTTCCTGGTGGTCCTTGACTAGAGGGCATTGAAAGTTTCCATGCTCACTAGCTATGTGAATTTAGACAAGCAGTTTCACTTACAGAAAACTCAATTTCCTCATTTATTTAACGGGGAAATTCATTTCTTCAGAAGATTATTGTGAGGATGTAGAACAGGCTTAGCACTGGATGAGCTCTCCGTATACTTTAAAAAATTCCTGCTTGAGCTAACTCCTTTGAAAAAGTCACAGAGTACTATCATTATGAAACAACATGGGAGCATCAGCTTCAATTAAGACAAAGTTGTCAATTATATTCTCCTTTGCTGTTTTTGCTGGGTTCATCAGGCAGACTAAAGGCAGGAGTTCAACTTTTCCTTTGTCAGAAATGAGGTTATTCTCATGGTCTCTTCTGGAAAGCAATAACCACATTCCTGAAACTTTAATGTTAGGGAACCAGCACTGTTTATCTCTTCATGTTCTTGTTATTAAAACATTCTCAAGAAATAACAGAATTGGGATTACCAAACTTGGAAGCACTTCAGCTTAAAAAATATATCGAGTAATATCTTCTCTATTTTAGCACACTAAGACACTTATGGACCACAAAAGCACACTATTGGTGATGTTTGCATGTATCCTGCTATGACCCACCCTGGATTTAATATTATTTAATGCTTACAACAAATTATGACAAATAAAAAATATTCACTCCAGTGGGAAAGAATAAAATAAATAGAAATGTTCTGATTTCTTCCTCCGCTTGCTCTGAGCATCCCAAGGGCTCTCATTTTAACAGCTCTAACCTTCCTCCTGCCCCCTTCCTTCCTCTCCCCTTCCTCTTCTGATACTAATATTAATACTAATACTGGCAGCTAATATTTATTGAATGTTTATTAATGTGCTACACACTGTGCTAAGGATTTTATGCAATTTAATCCTCACCCCCGAATCATGAAGCAAGTATTACTACATATGAGGAGCTAGAGGCCCAGAGAAGTTAAGCAACATACCCAATGCCACACAGCTGGTAAAACTCACACTCAAGATTGGAATCTGCCTACAAAACCAGCACCTGTTGAAATGCTGCCTCACCATCTGGGCCAGAGAGGAGGGGCTGTGAAGGGATGGAGGAAGGGATGGGGCTGGAAAGGAAGGAAAAGGCTGGGGCAGGGGGTAGTGGGAATCCATGCAGAGGCATTCAGATCTCTCCAGAGTACAGAGGAGAGGGGTGGAGATTAGGAGCACAAGACAAGTAGGAGGCCACTGCAGAGCCTCAGAGGGATCAGGAATATCAGTCAAGGAGTTTGAAGGGCCAGGAAGGTTGAATAATGGGAAAAGGCAAGTAATTGAGTAGAAGAAAGCTATGATTAAGGACTTGAGGCCTCAGATGTGTATCTGCCAGGTGAGGAGAGGCAAGAAGTCTGGTAGACCTTCTGGCTTCTTGGATCTGTTGAGGCTCACAGGTCCCTGCCCTTCTTTGAGCCTCAGTTCTTCTGTTCAATGAAGGGAAAAAAGATTCCTAGGAACCAGCCCAGCTCTGGTAGGTGACATCACTTTTTCCTCCAGTCTCCTCACCTGACTTGGGGGAGAATATTCCCCGGGCCTGGCCCATCCCCCCCTCACCCTAGGCTGGGGTCAACCTCTCCTCATGGGTACAGGAAGCTCAGAGAGAAGACCATGTGTGCAGAGAGAAAGGAGAAAAAGCCAGAGAAAGCATCCCTTAATCCTCTTCAACTCCAACCGTTCCACAGAGGAGGTTGGTGGGTTAGGAACATGGCCTAATTAGTTACCCAACCCAGGGCAAACGTGCAAATCCTTGCTGCATGCCCTTGGGCGTGTTACTAAACCCCTGGGCCTTAGGCTCCTTTTGTTCTCCGTGCATGAGTGTTAAGGTTAAGATAAAGCTCACTGCACCCCTGCCATTAAGCCTTATGCCCCAGGACAGCTCAGGGTCTGGTTCTTCTGCCTCCTATTGGAGCCGGGCCTAGGACTCTGCCCATATGGTGACCTGCTGGCTTCCTAGGTTTGGGTCTGGATAGTATTATTTCTTTAGGGACATGGCCACTAGGTGATATCAGGGCCATATTCTGGAATCTTCTGGGATCCAGATCAGTAACACCTTATTCCTGGGTGATAGGCTCTTCCCAGAGGATTCTAGGATGCTCCCAACACACGAGGCATGAAAACCCAGTCTAGAAAACCAAGGAAGGGGAAAACTAGTGAAGGGGAAGAAAATCTGGAAGGCACCAAGAAATCATAGGGTCCAAGCCCTGGGTAGTGTAGAGAGGGAGGTGGGGCACTCATTGGGCAGCCCATCTCTGCCCTGCATCTCTGGAAGCCCAGGAGGGAAGGGTTGAATATTCACTCAGGGCCTACTATGTGCCAAGCTTTATGGGGAGTCCTTTTTAAATATTTTTCTCAGTGAGTCCTCTTAATAGGTCATTAAGGAAAGAATTATTGACCATTTTACAGAAGAGAAAACTAAAGCTCAGAGAGATGAAAAAACGTGGTCAACATCCCACAAGGAAGTAGAGCCAGATTGCATGTTTCAGAGTCCTGGACGATGAGCTAGAAGTCAGGCTGCCAAATAAAATACATGACATCCAGGTAAATCTGAATCTCACACAAACAACAAATGGGACATACTTATACTAAAAAATTTTTTGTTTGTTTATCAGAAATTCAGATTTAACTTGGTGACTTTTATTTTTTGCTAATCTAGCAATCCTAGGTAGAGGAGCTGCCCATGGCCCCGACATAAGAATGGGCAGAGCCTAGGACTGTGGAGTCCAGGAGAGAAGTTTGAATGGCACCCATGACCCCCTCTCAAGTCTTGGGGACAAGTCCTAGGCACCAAGGCCACCTGCTACCTGGACAGCTCCTGGTTAGGTGACTCTGGAAACTTTCCCAGGGCCTGAGGGCAACAAAGACCTAAAGGGACAAAAACCTTCAGGGTCTCAGCTTTTTCTCACCTTGCACCCCATCTGTTTACCTTCAACCTCTCCCATTCCAGGAAATTGCCCCACCCTTTGTCCATCCACGTTCAGGCCAGAAACCTGGAATTACTCTTTTATTTCTCAAGACTAGATACAGTTTGCATACAAAAAGGTCAAAGTCTTAAATGTTCAGCTCCACAATTTTTTTAAAATTTTTTATTGTTATGTTAATCACCATATATTACATCATTAGTTTTGGATGTAGTGTTCCATGATTCATTGTTTGTGCATAACACCGAGTGCTCCATGCAGAACGTGCCCTCTTTAATACCCATCACCAGGCTAACGCATCCCCCCACCCCCCTCCCCTCTAGAACCCTCAGTTTGTTTTTCAGAGTCCATCGTCTCTCATGGTTGGTCCAGCTCCACAAATTTTTACATATGTACACACTCATGTAATACTCACACAGACCTGTACTGTGCAGTAGAGTGGCTTTTAGCCTCATGAGTGCTTGAAATGTGGAATCCAAATTGAGACACACATTAAGTGTAAAATACACACCAGATTTCAAAGACTTAGTATGAGGAAAAGAATGTAAAATAGATCATTGATAATTTTAAAATATTGATTACATGTTGAAATAATATTTTATGCATGGATTATATAAAAATGGATCATGAAAATTAATTTCCCCTGTTTCTTCTACTTTTTAAACTGTGGCTAGAAAATTCTAGATTATGTTTGTGGCTCACGTTAGAGTTCTATTGTCCAGCACTGGTGGACAGAGTGTGACATATTCACCTGTGAGAAAGGAACTCGGAGAGGTGGAGCTAATGTTCACACTGCCCAACTGTGGCAGAGTGAGATGGGAAATCAGGTTAGTTTGAACCCTGAGCCCACAGATGGGCTGAATGGACTGAATGGACAACTATTTGATCTCTTCCAGGGTCATATCTTATTTGAGACCTAAATCAATCTTCTGTGGGGACCTAAAGTACACTTGCCCATCCTGGATTGAAGGCGTCAAGAAAGAGGGCTTCCTGGAGGGGGTAATTAAACTGACACTTGAAGGATGAGTAGGAACAAGCTAGGTAAAAGAGAGTGTTTTAGGCAAAGGAAATGGCCATATACAAAGGCCTTAAGAGGGACTGGTGATTAAGGAAATGAAAATAGCTCTATGTCACTAGAGCAGAGAAGTGGGGATCTGGTAGGCTTAGATCCTGCAGGATATGACAGACTTCAATCTGAAGGCCAGGGTGGGTCAGGGGACAGACCTGGCCAGGGCTGTGTTTTAGAAAGATCAGGCCGGGGGCACCTGGGTGGCTCAGTCATTAAGCGTCTGCCTTTGGCTCAGGTCATGATTCCAGTGTCCTGGGATCGAGTCCCACATTGGGCTCCCTGCTCCGCGGGAGGCCTGCTTCTCCCTCTCCCTCTCCCACTCCCCCTGCTTGTGTTCCCTCTCTTGCTGTGTTTCTCTCTGTCAAATAAATAAATAAAATCTTAAAAAAAAAAAAAAAAGATCAGGCCAGCTGTGATTTGGAGGATCTTTATTCCAAGAGAGAAAACTGAGAGCTAGAGAGGCAAAGGGCTTATCAGGGTTCTACAGTGAGTCAGAGGGCAGAGCCCAGACCAGAAGGACCAGGAAGGTGCAAAAAGGGACCAGGAACTTGGAAAGACAGCCTTCTTTGTTCAGTTTTTCTAGGAGGTGCTGGCTTTGAGTGCCCACTAGATGGCAGCAGAGGCTGGACCAAACCTTGTGGGCTCCGGAAAGGCCTACCCTGTTGTCCCCACAGGCCTTCCTGCTCCCATCTCCTTAGTCTGGGCATGAGGGGGCTCCTCCCTGGAACCTCTTGTCCAGACCCAAGAGCAGCAGGAAGAGCGCTGGATGTCAAGAGGCCCAAAGTCTGGTTCTAGCTCTAACTCCCATCTGCTATTGACTTTGGGCAAATTCACAGATAAAACCGTGCTTGAGGGGCGCCTGGGTGGCTCAGTCGGTTAAGCGTCTGCCTTCAGCTCAGGTCATGATCCCAGGGTCCTGGGATCGAGCCCCACATCGGGCTCTCTGCTCAGTGGGGAGCCTGCTTCTCCCTCTCCCTCTGCCTGCCATTCTGCCTGCTTGTGCGTGCGCTCTCTCTCTGTCAAACGAATGAATAAAATCTTTAAAACAACAACAACAATTGTGCTTGAGAACTTGAGTCCTTGGCTGTAGAAATAACTAAATTTATTAGTTAGTCTACTAGGGCCTGAGTTCTGCAGTCAGATCCCCCTCTGGCCTCCTGATCCTTCTTTTATGCTCTGCCCCACCCTCTCAATCCTGTTGAATGAGTTAGACTCCCAGGGCTTTTCTAGGGCCTCAAAGGCCAGTCCAACCCCAAGAGGGAAGGGGGTGTTGTGAGCTAAGTTCTCTGAGTTAGAGACAACAAACAACCCAGGTTTCAACCTCAGCAAAAGAGCCCTGTGTAGACTGAAAAGGTGGATAAGTAGCAGAGCTTTGGGCGGGTCCTATCTCCTCCTTGTGCCTCCACTGTGAAGTGGGATGAAGAGTTACTGCCCTGCTTATCCTCATCTCACTGCTGGGTAGGGTGGTCAGAGGTAGCAAATAAAAAACACAAGACAACCAGTTAAATTAGAATTTCAGATAACCAAAAAATAATTGCAATGTTGGGAGCATACACTTAAACTAAAAATTATTCACTGATTTCTGAAATTCAAATATAACTGGGCATCTCTGTTTTATCTGGCAGCCCTACCACTTGGGTTTGGTGAGAATATAAATGTCAAGTGCCATCTGAATAGGTGGGTTGTGATTCTTGCCCTCAGTGGCATTCTGTCCCATACCCTGAGGCCCCCAATGTGGTGACCACCACGTTGAGCTGGACAGAGCTCTCAGGACCCATTCTGCCCTGTTTCCCAACAGTTCTGGGGGTGGGATCTCATGCCACATGAACGACTCATGTGAGCTATTCATGACATAATGTCAGTGAGCTCCTTTTTTATTCTCTGATCTTACCATTGACCCTGGGAAGTAAAAAAGAAAAAAAGAAAGAAGAAAAGAAAGAAGAAAAGAAAGAAAGAAAGAAAGAAAGAAAGAAAGAAAGAAAGAAAGAAAGAAAGAAAGAAAGGAAAGAAAGAAAGAAAGAAAGAAAGAAAAAGGTAGGTGTGAGCATACCAATCAATAGATTATATCATGGGGATCCAGCCAAGATAAGGGACTTGCCCTAAGCTGCCTAGGGAGGGGAAATGGAGCCCAAGATTGAACTCAGGGTGTGGATAAGATCTACTGAACATCTTAGGACCCTACTAGCAGGCTGGAGTCAGTTGGGAGAATGGAAGGAGCCCACATTCTGCAACCTGGGGAACTGAGGATTAAATTAGTCATACTGTGATCCTGCCTGGCTCCTGCCTTCAAATCCCATTCTACTTATCAGAGGCTGCTGTATGTCAGCCACTGAGGTACCTTATATACACTCACTTTAATCCTCATGGTATAGGCACTATTCTCATCTCCATTTTACAAATGAGGCACAAAGAGGCAAAAGGACTTGCCTAAGATCACGCAGAAAGTAAGGGAGAAGCGAGTACTCAGATATGGGTCTGTCCTGGGCTTGTTCTATTCCATTACACTGCTTTTCCCATCCCAGGTATTGGATACACCTGCAGTTTCTAGGGAGATAAATCAATCTACAAACAATGACAGTTTTGTTTCTTCCATTTCAAACATGACAATTTGTGTGTGTTTTTTTTTTTTAATTTTTGAGAAAGAGGGAGAGAGAGAGTGCACGAGTAGGGGAGAGAGGCAGAGGGAGAGTGAGAAGCAGCAGACTCCCTGCTGAGCAGGGACTGTGATGTAGGGCTCGATCCCACGACCCTAAGATCATGACCTGAGCCAAAGGCAGATGCTTAACAGACTAAGCCACCCAGGTGCCCCTGTATTTCTTTTTCTTATGTTATTACATCAGCTGGGACTTCCAGGAGGATTAATAGTAGGTACCCATGACATATACCTGAATCCTTCTGTGTTACTTATGTATTGCTGTGTAATAAATATCTCAAACCATAGTATCTCAAAACAACAAACATTTATCATCTCACACAATTTCTGAAAATTAGGGATTAAGGAGTAGCTTAGTTGGTGCTGGTTCAGGGTCTCACAAGGTTACAATAAAGATATCTGCCAGATTTCTTCGAAGAAAATATGCAAATAGTCAGTAAGCATGAAAAGATGGTCAACATCATTAACTGTCATAAAAATGCAAGCAAAACCCATAATAAGATGCCACTTTACACCCACTAAGGATGGCTATAAGATAGACAATAACAAATGTTGGCAAGGATGTGGAGAAATCAGAATTCTCAAACACTGCTGGTGAGAATGTAAAATGGTGTAGCCACTTTGGAAACAGTCTGGCAGTTCTTCAAGTGGTTAAAGACAGAGTTACCACATAATCTAACAATTCTACTCCTAGGTATGTGCCCAAGAGAAACTAAAACATATGTTCACACAAAAATTTTTACATGAATGTTTGTGGAAACATTATTCATAATAACTAAAAAGTGGCAACAATCCAAGGACCCAGCAGCTAATGAATGAATAAAGTGGGGCATATGTATACAATGGGATATTATCCAGTCATAAAAAGGAATGAAGTACTAATATACGTTACAACAGAACTGAACCTTGAAAACATTATGCAAAGTGGAAGAAGGTAGTCACAAAAGACCATCTATTCTATGATTCCATTTATATGAGATATATAGAATAGACAACTCTATAGAGACATGAAGTAGATTAGTGGCTAAGTAGGGGAAGGGAGGAAGGCAGAGTGATTGTTACCTGTTACAGGATTTCTTTTTGGAATGATGAAAATGTTCTGGAATTAGGTAGTGGTGATGGCTGCACAACTTTGAACATACTTAAAACCATTAAGTTGTACACTTTAAATGAGTGAATTGTATGGTATGTGAATGATATCTCGATAAAGCTATCACCAAAGGCAGAGGGCCGGGGAGGTCACATGGTGCTGTATTCATCTGAAGGCTTGATTGGGACTTAAGGATCTGCTTCCAAGTGGCTCACTTGTACAGCTGTTGAGTGAGCCCTCAGTTCCTCACCATGTGGGCCTTTTCACAGGGCTGCTTGAGTGTCCTTGAGTGTCCTCATGACATGTTCACTGGCTTCCCCAGAACGAGTGATATGAGAGAGAGCAAGAAGGAAGGTACAATGCCTTTTATGACTAAGTCTCAGAAGTTACGTCATGTCCACCACATTTTATATACTAGGAACAAATGACTAAGTACAGCTCACACTGAAGGGGAGAGGAAGTAGCCTCCACCATTTGAAGGAAGGAGTATCAGAGAATTTGTGCACATCTTTAAAACACCACAGCTTCTAATGTTGTTCAATTAGAATAGTTTCCACGGTCCCTCTGACTCCCCATCTCTCTCTCTCTTTTTTCTATGCATAGTTTAATAATCTGTTAAATTGAATCTAATGTGTTTCTTCCTATCTATTGCGATGTCTAGGTGGTTTTTTTTTTTTAAGACTTTATTTATTTATCTGAGAGAGAGAGAGAGCCGTACAAGTTGGGGGAAGAGCAGAGGAAAAGGGAGAAGCAGACTCCCGGCTGAGTGGGGAACCCCATGCAGGGCTCGATTCCAAGACCCTGAGATCATGACCTGAGCCGAAGCCAGATGATTAATGAACTGAGCCACCAACTCCCCCTGAGATACCTAGTTTGAAACACTGTTGTTTCTCAGTATTTATTCCCTCAGACCTGGGGCTGGGCTTCATTTATGCCATGGATGCTTGGGTCTGAACTCCTACCTGGAAATCTTATGAGGGATAGTCTTGTACTCAGATTCCTATTCCTTAGCCCTGGGATCTCCTGGAAGAAGACTGCCTTCTGGGCTTCCTCCCAGCTGTCAGACTCCATCTGCCCATTGAGTTTCTTCTTCTGATCTGGGCAGGGGCTGCGCCAGATGGGCAGATGGAGTCTGACAGCTGGGAGGAAGCCCAGAAGGCCCGAAATGGCTGGATGAATTCTCAGGTGTGACAGCATCAGCTGCAGCACCTTCAGCATCTGAAGCAGCATTGGGGTGGATGCCACTGTCCTCCTGGGCAGCCCCCAACCAATGATGGGGCACAGCCAGGGCATTAGGGCCTGCCTGTTTCTGACCAGCTGGGGCTCTTATATGGGTAGTCTGCACCAGAGCTCCCCGTTGGCTGGCTGAGATCTGCTCAGAGTGGGACCACAGTGTGATGCTCTTACCCAGCTCTCCGTCCCTTCTACTCCCTCCCCATAGATGTCAGACTTGCAACAGCCTGAAGGCTTTCCCTGCCCAATCCTGCTTCCTCCCTATCCCCTTTATCTTTCACAGGCATTTCCTCCACTACATCTCTCGCACTTCTAACTCCATCTTGGTGGTGGCTTCCCAGAGGACCCAGCTGACACCCAGGTCCTAGCCTCCCTGGGCTGCCAGACCCTGTCCCGGCAGGGAATGCATTCTTCTCCATCTCCTGACTTCAGCATGCTCTGTCTCTCCTCCCCTCCTCTCTCTGTTCAGGGCCCCCCCTGTGCCTGGCAGTAGTAGATGCTCGATAACTATTTGTTTTCAAATGAACGCAGAATGTTCTGGAGCTAGGCACTGCCTGCACCATTCTCCTGGCACAGATAGCTGCAGAGAGACCTCCAGATGGAGTAGGGAACGCAAGCTCCAAGGGCTCCAGGCAGTGGGGAGGAAATCCCTGAGATGGGGAGGTGGTAGGGGAGCCAAGAGCCTCCCAGGGTCACGGAGGTCCTCCCCAGAGGCCAAGAAAAATCTGACCTGTCTTCTCACCTGGTCAACTATGCGACTCCTGGCAAGTGACTTCTCTTCTGGAACCTCACTCCATCCATCTCAACAATGGGATGAGAAGCCCTGCCCTGCCTGTCTCCCTAGGGAGGGGCAGGGGTTGTGAGCATCAGATGAGGTCATGGCCTGGAAAGGGCAGGATACCCTGGGGCCTGGGCCTGGGGTCAGGGTGTGGAGGGGGAGAACGCACAGAAAAGGCAGGAGGAGAGAAGAAGGGAGGGAGAGAAACAGACACACACACAAACTAGGAAACTATGAGACATAACAAGGGAAGGAATGAGAAAGAGAAGAGGAAGGGAGGAGAGAAACAAGAAGACATTAAGAAACAAAAAGAGAGGGCGCCTGGGTGGCTCAGTTGGTTAAGCCACTGCCTTCGGCTCAGGTCATGATCCTGGAGTCCCGGGATCGAGTTCCACATCGGGCTCCCCCTTCTCTGTGGGGAGCCTGCTTCTCCCTCTGCCTCTGCCTGCCACTCCCCCTGCTTGTGCTCACTCTGTCTCTCTCTCTCTCTATGTCAAATAAATAATAAAATATTAAAAAAAAAAAAAGAAACAAAAAGAGAGGAAAACAGAGAGAGGGGAAAAAATTAAGAGAGAAACAGGAAAAGGAGGGAAAGAGAGTTTGGGGAGAGGACGGGGATGCTCAGAGCCAGAAGAGCACAAGAAATGAGATAGAAAGGGAGGGAGGGAGGAGAGAGAAAGAAACGAGGAGAATCTGAGCCAGAGAAGGAAAGAGACCAAGAGACAGAAGGATGAGAGAGAAGCCCGAGGAGACAGAGCGATGAGGACTGATGCGCAGAGCGAGGGATAAATGATCAGATCCCATGGACCCCTGCCTTACTCTCCTGGGCACCCACTGTGCACCCTGCCCCACCCCAGACAGGTGGGGATCCAGAGGAAAGCCTCAGCTCCCCTTTTGTCTGCAGGGCTGGGCCTGTCCCGTCCTGCCGGTTGGCTCCTGGGATCCTCTGTGCCAAGGCCTCTAAGGGGCACTCCAGTGGGAGGCAGGGCTCCAAAGTCTACCCTGTAGGTTGACTGACGTGGCCACAGGGTGGAATCTGAAGAGAAAACCCAGTGACACCTTCCCTCGAGACCTAGGCAGGCCCCTACCTGCCTTCCTTTGGGGCCCAGACAGGAAGAGACCTCAAAGGTCACTTCCATTGTTTTCTTCACTGTACAGAGGAAACCAAGGCCCAGATAGGGGCAGGGACTGGCCTGAAGTCATACAACCAGGTCATGGCCTAGCTGGGGCTACCTCTCGTGGGTGCTGTGGTCTGAAAATCTGGGGACTTGCTTCTTCCTGGCCAAATTGTTTCCTGCCCAGGGATGTCCTGAGGCTTTAGGGACAGGGTCTTGGAGGCCAATCACTGTGCTGAGAGTCTTCCCCAACATCCCGGGAACTGACTACTGTGATTAGGCCCATCATACAGATAAGGAGACTGAGGCCCAGAGAAGTTAAGACTTCAAAGCCTGAGGCCACACAGTGCCAGGACCCAAGTTAGGTATGTCTGACCTTGAAAGTTCGGTTCCTGCCATGGGACCTCCCAGCCTCCCTGGGTGATGGGCTCTGTAATATGGAAAAGGGGGCAGAGGTGGGTGGCCATCCCTACAACTGGGGAAAATGACCAGAACATGGTCTCCAAACAGTAGAGTTCTTTCCAGAGGGACCCAACTTTGTTCAGTGGTGTCCCTACCTTTGGGGACCCCAGGTCTCCCTACCCTTCCTGCCACCACTCTCTCTATTCCACACCCCCTTTCCCAGCTTCTTGAGAGAAAGAATTTGGCTCCTGGACTACTCCCACCCTCTTTCCCTTTTCATTGTCCCCAGCCACGACCTTCTGAGCCGCAGGCCCAGGCTGGTTCTGAAGCACAGAGATGGGCCTGCACTCCTGGCCGCCCCCATTCTCCCTGCTATGTACAGTGAGCTTTCCTTCCCCAGCTATGCCCGTGGCTCTGCCTCGCTGGGGCTCGCCCTCCTGGAAGATTCTGGGATGGAGATTGAGAGGGATGTTGGGGGAGCGGGAGGCTGATGTGCAAATGGACAGACAGACAGACAGAGAAATCACTGTCCCCGGCAGCCCTGACTTCCCAGCAAAGCTTTCCAAGAGCTGTGCTGCCAGCTTCGAAGCCCTCCCTCCCTGGAGCCTGTCACCTGAAGTTTCCTCACCCTCAGCGATCTTCCGTTTCTTCATCTGCACTGTGGGTGTAAGCATCCCAGCTTTCCTGGACGGTTGGGAGCTGGATGATACGTTAGCTTTGGGACACAGAGGGCTGGCGGTAGCCCTTCCCTGATGGAGAGACCATTCCTGTCCCTTGGGGAACACATGATGACCTGCTGTGTCCCACTGGTGGCAACAGTCCAAGCATGGAGATGGCTGCAGACTCAGCCCTCTGCCCAGCCCTCCACTCCTCTGGAGCCTATAGTCCCTGCAAGTCCAGAGCATTAGCCCTGCCCCATGCCCTGCTCTCAAGGCCAGCTCTGGCTCTGTCTCCACCATATATCAGACCAGGAGGGTTGCTGCTTGGCCAGGCTTGTGTCTGGGAGTCCCAGCAAGTGGGGAGCCCTAGGGCACTGTCCCCTGATTATGCCGAGAGGCTTTCTTAGAACCAGTCCTGGGCGGTGGTGTACCCCAGGTGGCCAGGGGATGGACGCCCCCTTTCCCAGAAGCCTCAGGAGCTCCCAGGGGGGTGGCCACAGGGCCCCAGCCCTGCCCTCAGCTCCTTCACCTCGGTCTGGCAGAGGCCATGGCCCCCTGCCAACTTTGTGGAGATGGGTGTGGCTGCCTCCCTGGGGCAGAGGGCTGAGGATGAGTTCTGGGAGCTTCCTCTGAGTCCCTGAACCCCTTTCCCTCCCCAGGAAGATAGAGATCCTCTCCTGGCCCTTTGCCCCAGCCAAAGGCTTTGGCTATCACAGTCCCCATCCAGGCGGGGCTGGCAGCAGGTGACTAGATGAGAAAGGCATGGTGAATGGGGGCGTGGGCCCTGGAGAGTGCACTCTTTGGCCAATCAGCAGCCTACCCAGCCGGTGGATTCAGTTACAAGCCGGAGATCACCCCATACTCCAGCCTCCTTCCTACTCCTCCCAAAGCTCCATTCATTGGCCCCGCTGCGCCGGGTCTGCAGGGCACTGCTTCCGCTCAGTTGCTAAAGCTGCTGCCTCGTGGGCTGCAGGGGTTGGTGTCCTGGGGGCTTTGTCTGACTGGGCTGGTCTAGGACGGAATGGGGGTTCCGGTAGTGCTGTTAGGGATGCTGAACTTCCTGGGAGTGGCTGGGGGGGGCTCCTCTGCCCTCCGCTGGGACAGCACCTCCTGCCACTTGCTCAGGCCCACCTCTGGCAGCCCCTTGGGGACTCTGAGCTTCCTGGGAAAGGATGCCCAAGGACTGGCCCTGTTCCAGGCCCACTGGGACAGGCAGGGGAGGCTGCAAGCGTGTAGCTGGCGAGACGAGCCAGAGCTCACTGCAGCCTTCAGTGCCCTCTGTGCTGGTGAGATCACCCGGGGCTCCTTTATCCACACCCCTGGACCCGAGCTGCAGAGAGCCCTGGCCACACTTCAGAGTCAGGGGAGGGCCTGCCGAGGGCCTGAAGAGGGTCCAGCAGGGGCTAGGGAGAAGCGAGCAGCAGGGACCAGGGAGGAGCAAGCAGGACACAGAAGAGCACCTGGCAGCAGAAGACCCCAGCGGGTGAAGAGAGGCTGGACCATACCTGGCACGCTGTGGTGTGGAGTAGGGGATTCTGCTGGGAACTCCTCGGAGCTGGGTGAGCCATGGGGACGTGGACTGGGGGGCAGGGGAGGGAAGTGCTGGTTTTCGCCCTGGCCCCAATTCTCCCAGGCTGTGTGTCCGTGGGGGATTTCAATGTCCTTATCTGTAAAATGGGGGTGACCCTAAGTCTCATCGTGGGTTGCTTAATTTAGGTCGTAGATGGGAAACGTCCTAGTCAAACCTCAGAGCCCTCATTAATCACCATCCCTGGGAGGGGTTGGACTGGGGTGGGTCCAAGGTTGGCTGAGCCAAAAAGCCATTACCCAAGAGGAGGCTTTATGAGGCAGGATGCCCAGCGGAGGGGACGCCGAGACCCAAAGGCCTGGGTTAGCAAATTCAAGCTGAACAAGTCACTTCCCATCTCTGAACCTTGGTTTCCTCACAGGTACATGGAGATGATATTTCCCTCACTGAGCTGCTGTGAGTTTGGGTGTGGGGAGTGTCAGGCAATTGGGAAATGCTCAGTAAAAGGCACTATTGCTCAGATGGTAAGAACTTGGATGACTTTTGTGCACTCAGTACAGCTGTCTGTGCACGCATGGTGGGTTGGGGGAAGGCTTTGGCACCTGAGTTGGAGCAGATTGGCATCCTGGCAATGCCTCATCATGCCAGCGAGAAAGGATGCACTCTGCCTCTTTGCCATTCCATTCTGCACACATTCATAACTTGGGAGTTTTATTTGGGGCGTGAGCTTGGGAGCTCTAGAGGCAGACTTCGCTTCCCCTGAGGAAGTCCCTTTCCCTAACAAGGGCTCCTGGGTAGGCTGCCCAGCATTTGGAGCTGCCCAATAAAGGCTGTGCCTGGTTGCTCTTGTCAAGCTTTGAAACTGAGAGTCTCACAGAGGGAGAGTGGCCTGAGGCTGCCCAGGGTATCTGTGTCAGGGCTGGGGCAAGAACAAGGTCCCTGCTCCCTGCACCATCGAGGCATAGCCAGCGTGGGGTGCCCAGGACCCTGCTCAGCTGGTGCCCCTCTGCCTCCTGCAGGGGTCTTCCAAGGCCCTGATCTCTGCTGCCGGGAACACGACCATTGCCCACAGACCATCTCGCCCTTCCAGTACAGCTATGGCATACGAAACTACCGATTCCACACCATCTCCCACTGTGACTGTGATGCCAGGTTGGCAGTGGGTAGAGAGGGCTGGGTGCTCAGGGGTGGGATAGTTCCTGGGTGCAGAGACTGGGATTCCAAAGAATCCTAAAGGATCAGCCCGCCAGACCCCACCGTGCAGGTGGGAAAGCTGAGCCCTAGGAGAAGAGACCCTTGGATCCCAAACCACCTGCATGGTAGTGACTGGGTGGTCTTGGAGGAAGAGAGGGGTGGCCCTCTTTGGTCCAGAGACCTGAGTGCCAGCTCTCGGGCAGGTTCCAGCAATGCCTGCAGAACCAGCAGGACTCCATCTCGGACATCGTGGGTGTGGCCTTCTTCAATGTGCTGGAGATCCCCTGCTTCGTGCTGGAGGAGCAGGAGGCCTGTGTGGTGTGGTACTGGTGGGGAGGGTATGTGGCTGCCCCCTTCGATCCCCTTCCCAGCTAAAGGGGGAGCCCAGGCTCCAAGCCCTGGGAGGGAGGCTTGTCTGTATGTCCATCCTCCAGCGAATGATACCTCATCCTCCCTGTGCTCTCCTCAGGACAGGGCCCAGGACGCAGACCTTCCTTGGGTGCTCCACATAGGCCAGTGGGACAAGGGATGGCACTGACAGAGCCTTGGTCTCCATGGAGATGAACCTGGGGTTTCTGGGGTAGGGGGGGATTGTGAGTTACCAATTGCCACCTTCCAGGTGTAGAACATATGGCTCCACACCCCTTGCCCGCCTCCAGTCCAGGAGGACTTTCTACAATGCCTCCTGGAGCTCCTTGGCCACCCCCATGACTCCCAGCCTCGAGAGCCCAGCCCCCAGCAGGCCTCCGCAGAAGCAGCGTCCTCAGAAGCGGCTGCCACAATGGAAAGGGTCTAAGCACCCCCACAAAACCAACACCACAGCCCTCCGTGTCCCCATGGCCTCCACCAAACCTGATATGTCCCCCACAGCCTGGCTGGAGGTCACCCATCCAGGCCTCCAGGGGCCACAGAATGGCCTAAAACCTCAGGGTGAGCTCAGAACTTAACTTTGGGGGTTCCTGATGTGGGAAGGTGTCCCTGCCTCTGTGCGGGGTTGAGGGGCCCTGTGTTGCTTTCTTCCCTTTTCCAAACTCCTCCTGGGGCGTCCCAACCTCTCCCATCAAGTCACATTGCAGCTAGAAGGATTTTCGTAAGCCCTAAACTTGCCCATATCACTCCTCACTGAGCCCCCACCATAGCTCCTCTTAACTCATGATGTCCCAACACCCGGGGGCCCTCAGGTGCTGCTCCTGCAGACTCTACTCCCCAGTTGAAACTCCAGTCTTGTACGCCTCATTTGGTTCCTCAAAAGCAGCTTGCTCTGTCCCACCTCTGGGCCTTTGTGCATGCAGTTCCTTCCGCCTGGAGCACTCTTGCCGAGTCTTCTCATCTGCTTAGCAGTCTCTTCCTCCAAAAAGCCTTTCCTGACCAACATTCTGGGCTCTATGGTGGCACTGTTGTGTGTGCATGACAGTGTGCGTGTGCATGTGTGTGTGAGACGTGTGTAGCATTCTGAGGGCAGGAAGGACATGAGACAGGGGGACACTGTGTGTGACTGAGCACGTGTGCCTATGTTTCCCCTCCATGGCAGTGGGCATCAGTGGGGCTTTGCTGGGGGACCGGGCTCCCCTCACCACCATGCCCCCTGCCCCCAGATGCCCGCCGGGCCTGCCGCAGCTTCCGCCGTCTGGATCAATGCAAGCAGCAGATCGGGCCTCAGGAAACCAAGTTCCAACTGCTCAATAGCGCCCATGAGCCCCTCTTCCACTGCAACTGCACACGTCGGTGAGGCCTGCTTGGACCGTTGGGGGTGGGCAGCCTGCTGCCAGTCACAGAGAGGGGGCTCCTGGGTGGCCAGGCCCTGCCCTAGCCTAAGCCTGCCTCTGCCCTCACTCAGTCTGGCACGCTTCCTGAGGCTCCACAGCTCAGCTGCGGGCACCAACATGCTTTGGGAGCTGCTAGGCATGAACTGCTTCAAGCTGGCCCCTCCACTGGACTGTGCTGAGGGCAAAAGGTAAGTGGTGGCAAGGCCAGGAGGGAGGGGGCATTTTCCCAAGGTGGGGGGTTACCTATCCTCCCTTTGTGTGCCAGGACCAAGGGGATGGGGAAAGGGGCTAAGGCACCTCTGTGTTCCGTCGTCATCATCCCCTACTCCCTGGTGCTCCAGGTACAGCTCTGCGGTTGGCTTGTATGGGTCCATGTTGACTCTGTCACTTCCTATGTGACCTAGCAAGTTCAGTCACTGCTCCGTGCCTCCATTTCTTATTTGTAAAAAGCTTGTAGAAACCAAGGAAATGGTATGTGTGACACTATGACACACAGAGTCCAAGGCCTGCCTGGCACACAGTAAAATGTTTGCTTAACTCTTACTCCTAACCTAAAACCATGACCACCCGCTCCACTTTTGTCTGCCCACAGCTGTTCCAGAGACCCTAGGGCCATCAAGGTGACAGCCTGGCACTTGCAGCGACTTCAACAGAGGCGACGCCAGCTCTGGGGTGTGAGCACAGGTGAGGGGCAGGTGTGGCCTTCCGATCACCCAAGAGCCGCCATGTCATTCTATGACCGCTGCCTGCAGCTGACCCAGGCAACCCGGAGACCCATCGGGCGGCAGAAATCCTAGAACGAATGATCTCAGTTCCGCCTCTCCTGGGCACCACACTGGACCCTGCCCCTAGCTCTGCTAGGCCCCAGGGGGTCTTGGCTTCCTCTCCATGTGTTAGACTGAAGCATGGCTCGGGCCCCTGTGGACAGCCAGAGGACAACGAGAGGCAAGGCTAAAATGCTGGACCACGTCTCCTGCTGTGCTGAATGATCCTGAGGTGGTGACACAACCCCTCTGTGCTTGGACGTGGTGTTCAGGAGGCGCATTCTGATGCCCTGGGCTTGGGCCTTGCCAGATGGGAATGGGGAAAGGGTAACTTATTACAGCAGCCTCAGGAGGTACACGCTCCAGGTTGCAAAATGAACACATCTCAAAAGCCTGTCCAAGGAGCCCCAAGCGCCTACTTGCTGAGGCCTGAGGCAGCAGGTGGGGAACGGGATGTTACAGAAGCGCCTGTATCTGAATCCAGGAAAGGGGAGGGTGTTAGGGGGCGCTTCCCAACTCTTTTCCCTGGGGGATCCCTTCTCAACAGCTGTTGTGCCCTTCCTGGCCCAGCCTTGGCCCATTTTTTCCTACCCGAAACCCAAATTCAAATCTCCTCTGTGTCCTTGAACGAGGGACCTCCCCCACTCTGAGCCTTAGTAACTCCTTTGAAAAGGGGCAGTGTGACAAGGACCTACCTCACAGGATGGTTGAGGATTAAGTAAACCAATACATGGAGAATGCTTAGCACCTAGTAAATGTTCCCTCCCTCTAACATATAGCCAAACTGTGGTTAGGCATCTGATTCTGAGAGGTTCACCTCCTGGAGGCCTCAGTTTGCCCACCTGTGAAATGGGTCTAAGAACTGCACTGAACTCCACACGGCAATACTGGGCTGTGGTGCGGATTAAAAGAGCTGGCCTGTGTAATGTATACAGCTGGTTCCTGGTAACTGTCAGCTCTATCATCCTCTCGCCTCTTTAGTCCCTTTCTCTGCCTACCCCCACCCCCAGACTGCTAACGAGTTAGGAAGGAGTCAGCAGTAATGCTGAAGAATTTAATTTCTAATTGATGACCTCCAGGATTGCAACCCCCCCCACCCCATCTCAGATGGGGGCTGATAGCGCTTTGCTGATTGTCACAGTTGAGGTGCCAGGACTGAGTTTGGGGGACCCCACTTGGCCACCCCTGACCAGGACAGAGTGGCAGGTGTGGATGAAGCCGGAGCAGCGGCAAGAGGAACACAGGTGGGTTTGCAGGAGATTGGGGCACAGTGGCGGCCACCTGGGCCCATCCGCCCACCCACCCTCAGGGCCCCAGACCCCCTTCCTCCAGCCCCTGCCGGCCTTGGCTACTGGGGGCTGGGGCCTCCCGATTAGGTCCCCAGGAACCCCCCCCACCGGGGTCGACGGTCTCCAGGCGCAAGGCAGGCAGCAAGCCGAGGCTTCGAGGCACAGACGGTGGGGAGGCCCAGGGACTGGGCAGCCCAGAGGGCCCCTCCTCACTACTGCCCCGGCTGCCACCATCATTGCTCCTGTCAGGGGCCCCCCGGGGCAGGCGGCGGCTCGGGGGTGAGGGGCTGCGGCTGGCACCACGGCGTTCACGGGATGAAGGCCGCAGGACAAAGCCAGGGAAGCGGGCCAGGCCTGGGCTGCGGCTACGGTGTCTCTTGGACTTGCCGGGGCTGGGGCTACGGGACTTGGGTGCGAGCAGCTCCAGGGTACTGTCATCCTCATCCTCTGAACTGGTGCTTGAGCTGTCTGTGCTGCTGCTGGCCGGCTCCGAGGTGGGCAGCGAGATCTGGGGGCGGAGGCCAGTGACTGGGCTGCCCCATGCCCCAACCAGCCAGCCGCCAAAGGCATCTTGGAGCCACTCCCACCCTGCCCATTAGCAGAGCTGGGAAGGTCAGGTTCCTTGTAGGAGATCATGGAGCAGAAGGCAGAGGCTGTGGTGTTTGAACAGGGTCTTTTAGCACCCTCGATCCCGCAGTCTGAACTACTCACCTGGAAGGGCTCAGTGACACCAATGAGGATGCTGTGCGTGTGGCTGTAATAGCCCAGGATGAAATCTCCATGGCCCTTGGGCAGCGACTCCTCACTGAAGGTCACCTGGTGGGCCCAGGACATAGGCCCAGGTTGGGGTCAGGGAGGCAGCCTCAAGGACTGCCCAAGCCAAGTCCCGAGCTCCAAGGGCAACGGGGACTTCCTCCCACCCTCCCCCTCCCTTTCAGTACCTGGTAGATGTTCCCATCCACATCCTCGTGTTTGGCCCAGACATAAGCCACGTAGTCCTTGCAGTGGCGGAAACCCACCTGGGGTGAGAGGATTCAGGGTGGTGTCTCCTCTCACCTGACTCCAGCAGCCTCCTGGGCTAGCAATGAACTCTGGAGAAGCCAGTGATCCCCCTGGGCCCCTGGCTACTTTCTCCAGGCCCTCCCTTCCCTGAGGCACTGACCGTCCCTGCCCTTCTCACCCGGTACAAGCCGATCCAGTCCCAGGAGCTGCGGGCGAACACGGTTTCGATGCGGTACCTCACCACAGCCTGCTCTGGTCGCACCCACTCATCTGCCACCTCCAGCCGCACTAGCGGCACGTCGTCCCTGTAGGCAAACTGCCCAGGGGCGGGGGCCACATCAGGGGAGACCCTCCAAGTGTCCTTGGGCCTGAGTCAGCACAAATCAACTGAGAGAAAGAGCCTTTGAAGCCACCTTATGGATTGGCAAACCAAGGCAGAACAGGTCTAGGATAAACGCCAGGCTTCCCACCTCCCAGCCCAGGGCTCTTTATGCCCATAGCCTCCTTAGGGAGTAAGAATACAGCTTTGAAGCGAATAGAGTAGCCCTTGTTCTGCCCTTGCTCCCACCTCAGGGAAGGACTGAAGATGGTGTGTCAGCCTCGGGCTTTTGTCTAGGACCCACCCTCCCCCCATTTATCAGGTTTCGGGTTTCCCTCCCTCCTCAGCTTTTGAGCCAGGCTGTTCCAGAAGAAACCAGAACATCCTCTCCTTGTCCCTAGGTTCCTAACAGCAGGTTTGCCCGGGGTGGCCTCTTGGAAATGCTCTCCAGGGCCTCGCAAGGTCAAAATGCTTTGGTCAAGAGACTTAAGTTCTCTGAGCCTCTTGGGAGGAGAATTTGGATATCTCAGAGCCTACAAAGGCATTCAAAGGATGACAGAGCCCCAGGGCCTGGCATGCAGTAGGTGCTCAACAGGTAATATTCTGCAAGGGTCAGAGACCTTGATGAGGAGGGAAGGTCAGGGTGGGGCCCCCAAAAGAAGTGGTTCTCAAGGTGAGGCCCCTGAGGGTGAAACCTCACACCCAAGTCTTTTACCAAAGGTCATGGGAGGCCAGACTTGGGCAGATTTCCATTCCCAGTTGAGGGTACTGGCCAATGTCCCACTGATGGACCACATGACCAAGTTACCAGGGAAAACATTCTCTGGCCTGCACACTCCCTCTTATCAGATCAAGGAAAGGAATCGGAGAGTCCAGAGTTGGGTTTCAGGACTGGAAAGATGGGATCTACCTTCCTCTCCTGCTGAGCCGCTGTGCAGCTTGGGGGTACATACCTACCCTACTGGCGGGCCTCAGTTTCCCCATAGAAAAACAGAGTGTTGGACTACATGGTCTCTCAGGTCCAGTTCTGACATCTAGCATTTCTCCTTTTTACTTTGGCAACCAGAGACCTCAACCCTAAACAATGCCCTTCTCACCTGGTACAAGCCGATAACTATACTATACTAACTATTTAGAATTTAGCTTTGTATTTTCATCTCTCCACTCCTCCTCCCCATTACTACCTCACTCATGGTGCCTGGCACATGGTAAAATGGTAAATGAATAACGAATAAATATGAATGAAGGCTATATGGAGTTTGAATAAACATTTTGATTTTTCTGGTCTTATTATGTGACTATATAATGTGAATTTTAACAGAAGTGGTCCTAATCCTTTATCAGAACAGAGTTAGGGATTAGTGGAGAAGGCATGGACTCTGAAAACAGATTAGCTTGGGTTCAAATCCTAATTCTTCTGTTTATCGGCTGTGTGACCCTGATGTGATGCCGTGTCTCTAAGCCTCAGTTTCCTCATCTGAAAATGGAGATCATAACCCACTCCTACTCCGCTGCAGGGAATGGATGCTGCTGAGGGCAGGTGCAAGGGCTTACTGGTGGGCCGTGGGATGCTGAGCTGGACCTAGGGATGTCATGACGGGAGGAGGGGGCCAGGACTCACCTGCAGGACGAACTGGGCAGCCACTGGCTTGTGGTCACTGACTGTGTATTCCATGTGGCTGCCGTAGCTGTGTTGGGTCACCTGGAGGCGGTGGCTTTCCCGTCCTGAGGGGCTGGGACCTACACCCGGAGCCTTGACCTTCCACAGGATACGGTCTGTCCAGGCTGGCTTCCGCTTCTTGGCACTGAAGTGGGCAGGGGGAAGCCAAGTTTCAGGGGCTGGGGTTTGAGGCACAGCCCCCAGCCTTGCTTCTTGCCAATCCTCTTCCCTATCGAGAAGACCTCAGCCTGTGTCTCCACCTCATCCCAGTGCTGAGCTCACCTGGTATCATATTTGTTAGTACCCACATCAAATTTGAAGGTGGGTGCAAAGTTGAGGGGCCCTTCCTGGAAGCCCTTCAGGATGGGCCAGGTGTTCTTGGCCATGTTGAGCTGTGAAGGTCCAAAAGGGCAGAATTGGACAACAGCTTGCACAGGACAGGTGAAGGCAAGAGCCAGAGCCTAGTAGTATACAAAAGTGTGCTGGGTCATGCTCTGTGTGTTTGGCATTTAGGGTGCGGGCTGGGATTCTGCACCTGGTCCTTCTCCCAGAGCTGGTGGAGCTGGTCGCTGTCGATGGCAAACTTGACGAAGTGCAGGTCATAGCTCTCAATGCGGAAGTTGAGGTCCCCAAACCAGAACACGAGGCTGTTCAGGGGTGGGCGTCAGCAGGGTCCATGGGGTGAAAGAGCCCAACCCAGATCCTTCTCCACCCCCATCCAACCCACAGCACTGGATGCCCCCTTGGGATGATGCAGTGGGGTAGGTGGCTGCGGACCCTCCAGCCAGCCAAGGAACAGCAGGGGGATGCAGATCTAGAACAAAGTTTGATTGGACCCTCAGCAAGGCCCTGCCCCTCAGCAAAGCTCCACCCTGCAGTTTCTGTCCTCCATCAACTTACCAGCATTCGTGTTCCTAGATGTAGTTTAGCGCCCCCCCCCCCCCCCCCCCCCCCCCGCCATAGGCTCTGCCTCTACCCACAAGGCCCACTCAGGCTGGTACTCAGGTTCCTGTGGCCAAATTTTTGAGACTCTCGCCTCTGAGGCCCACCTCCTCCTTCACTAGCCCCGCCCAAGCTCCACTTGGTCCCGCCCAGAGCCCATACTCGTGATCCAGGATGCCATGCGCCCCGGGCCCCGGGAACTGCTGGAGGCTAAGGATGGTCTGGAAGTTGTCCTTGCGCTGCTCTGCCTTGTCCAGGTGCGCTGGCAAGTGGCAGTTCAAGAAGCAGAGCATGTGCCCGAAGGCCGCCAGTCGCACGCTCACTCCACCCTTGTTGCCCTTGGGAGACACGGTTGATCGAGTCATGGGCGGGGCCTAGGCAAGTAGATGAGGCACTGGGCGGGGCATAGAGAGGGGTGAGGCCAGCCAAGCCCGGTGGAAGAGGCTTAGAGAGCGGTGGGCTCTACCGCAAGGAGGGGAACCCTGGGATGGGGCAGGGACAGGAAGGGGGCTGGGTCTAGAAAATGGTATGGGGCGTTGGGCGGGGCTGGGGAGAGACAGGCGACAGCGTAAGGGGTGGAGCATGGGGAGGGGACCTTGCCAGTGCGTGGAGGACCCGGAGGACTAATCTATAGACCCGTTAGGGCCCAGTCCCGTCCCGGGCTGCTCCCATGCTCACCCAATAGCCACCCAGGCCAGTGCGCGTGCAATCAGTCTGCACGTCCCTCAGGAAGGGCAGGTGGTAGTACTTGGCGAACAGCAGCAGGATGACGCCCTGCATCCGCACAGTACTCACCTGCGGCGGGAGGCGACGAGGTTGAGGGACCGCACACAACCCCCGCCCTCCTGTGCGCTTTCCCCCAGTTTCCCCTATCCTCCTATTTCGCGGACCCAGCAACAGAGGTCCAGCAGGCCCCACAGTGAATCCACGCAGAGCTAGGGCCGGGAATCCAGGGGGCTCCACCCTTCCAGGGGCTGAGGGAGACGTTACCAGCACGAAGTTGAAGGGTGCCAGTGCGTCCATGAAGAGCTCGCTCCACTGGTCTGTGAAAAGCGCGTCCTTGAGCCGCTTGTTGATCATGGAATTCACTTCCTGCAACCTGGGGGTGGGGGTGAGGCGGCTGTCGGGTTGGGGGTGCCCTAGAAGCCCTTCCCATGGGCAAGGGTCTGGGAGGCACGAGGGATCCAGGAATGGGGTCCACCCGCCCAGCCCCCTCACCCTATGGCAATCATGTCTGCCCCATCGCTGTCATCACCGCCACTGCCCAGGTGGAGGAGGGATGTGACGTCGTCAGGCGGCATGGCCGTGCCCACGTTCCATGTGACCACAGTGATCCTGGGGGTGGGGGTATAGGAGGGGTTACCACTGGGCACCGTTGCCTCCTCCGCCTCCCTCCCACAGGGCTCTTTCTGGGGAAATAAACTGAGGCACAGGGGTGGGTGTAAGCTCTCAGGAGGAGGACAGTGGGCCCAGGATCCCTCCTACCAGACTCTCCCAGAGGAGATGGATTGAGGCAGGGGTGGGCAAGTCCCTTAGGAGAAGATGCTGTCTCCTGAGGGTCCCAGAGTAGGCCCAGTACCCCCAAAGAATCTTCCTCAGGGAAGTAAACTGGGGTAGTGTAGGGTAAGCCACCCTGGAAAGATGGCTAGTTTCGGAGCTGGAGCCCCACCAGTCTTTCTTGGGAGAAGGCCCCCTCACCAGAAGCCAGGGTCGCTCTTGCAGGTAGGCTGAGCTGACCAACAGGATGATGAGGTGGGGGTAGAAGGGGAGGTGGTGACCGGAGCTGGAGTTTCTTGGGGCCGAAGACTGGGGCTCAAGTGCCCACTAGGCCCTGCACCCTGGGTGCCAGGCCTGGGGAGGGCCATCTCAGGGGCTGGGGGGACACAGGGGGAGCGGTTGGGGGAGCGGCTGGGGGAACGGCTGGGAGACCGGGGTGGCTTGGGCAGAGGTGGGGGCACAGTCTGGGCCGAGGAGGCCCCTGGCCGGAAGGTGGGGGACAGAAGTCCTGGGGAACGGGAGGCAGGCTCTGGAGGGCCCTGGCCCGCATCCAGGGGCAGGGTCTGGGGTGGCCGGGGCAGGACAGGATCCTCGGGGCTGCTGCGGGGGGCCTCAGGCCGGGCTCTGAAGGAGGGGGAGATCCAGGGGTCTGCGGGGGGTTGGATCAAGGATGTGGAGCCTGCAGGACCAGATGCCTGAGCTGAAGGCTGGAGATGCTCTTCGGAAGAGGGGAGAGGTTTAGGGGCTGGGGCATCCCTCTGTTTAGCTGGTGTCCATCCCACAGAGGCCGAGGCTGACGTCACAGAAGCTGGAGCCAGGGCCTGGTCCTGAGAGGATGACAAAACCGGACTGGGCACTGGGGAAGAGTTGGAAGGGGGTTGTGGGGGCTGCTCCTCAGATGCCAGGGCCAGGCTCAGGCCTGAGGCAGCCAGTGCTGGCTTGGGTCCCACGGAGGCAGGTGGCACCTGCTTCTGGTCCCTGGACATTGGAGACAGCCTGGGCCGCAGGGTGGCTGGGGGAGGCCTCGGCCCTGCCAAGGCGGACGTCACCAGCTGCCCCAGGGATGCTGGAGCCAGGACTGAGCCTGAGGTCACTGGAGGTGGCTTCGGCCCAGCTGAGGCAGACATGACTAACTGGCCCACAGATGTTGGAGCTAGGCTGGAACTATGGCGGGCAAGAGCTGTCTTCTGCCCTCCAGGGGTAGACAGTGGAGCCAGGGTGGGTCGAGGAGACGCCAGAGCCAACCTTGGCCCCTCTGTGGAAGGTGGCATAGCTGCTCGTGGTCCCACAGGTGCTAGAGCCAACCTTGGTTCCGAGGGTACTGGGGCCGCATTCTCCTTCACTGGGAGCTGAAAACTTGAGTCCACCTTGCAGAAGACAAGTCAAAGACTCAGGGTAACCCTCACCAGGGGCTTGGGCCCCGACTTCCATAGAGACCCCAGCAGACTCCATCTAGCTAAGAAAGGCATATCTTTGCAAGGAAGTTCTTCCTAATTTCTCACCACAGTCCATTCTGTTGCAAATCAGCTTCTCTTTTGGAGGAAATAGGATGCAGAACCTTATCCCCTCCCTCAAGTCTGACACCTCTCATAGATGGGGAACTTAAGACCCCACCTCGAATGAGGCAGGATGTGAGCCTGAACCCGAGGGTTCTCTCCTTGCCTTCCTGGCTGACACCCACTCCCTGGCCATGCTGGAGTTTGGGCGCCTGGAGCCAGCTTCCCTGGGCAGCCCTCCCTGCATTTCCTCCTGCTCCCCTGGCTAAGGGCTACTGACCTAACACCCCAGATCTGCCCTCTCTGGACACCCTGGGTCTAGCCTATTCCTCTCCTTTCCTCCACAGTTCCTCCAGGAACCGTCAGCTTCTCCCCTGCCAAGCATCCTGAACTCCTTGGTCACGGTCCTCTCCTCCTCACCCATTCCCAGAGCTCCATATAGGAGCAAGAGCCCAGGGCTAAGACTAGCCACGTCAATTCCAAGCCCAGCTCCGTGTCCCCTTAGGCAAGCACCCCTCTGCCCAGGGCCTCAGTTTTTTGTCTGTAAAATGAAGATATCTGATAAAGGGTCCCTAGCCACACCTTGCTCCTGAGAAGCCTTGGTCTCCTATTCTCTGCATTTATGAGCCGAACATTTGCTAGGGTTCCATTCGAGCCCCATGGAATAGTCCGTCCTCATCAAGGGTGATTCTAACATTCAGAGCAAGTGCAGGATTCTGTTGATCCTGGCATTCACTTCTCTGTGCCCAATTGCACCGTGTCCTGTCTCCCCCACCTTTGAGGACAGGCAAGCAGGTATCCTCCTTTTGTCCGGTAGGCGGAGTGGGGGGACGTGAGGCCCTGCAGGGACCTCCTCTCTCTTTCCCATCTGTCCTGTTTCTGATGCCCCTGTCTCTGGAAGACAGGATAAAACACGTCCTCCGCCAGGGAGGGCAGAAGGTTTACACCCGCCCTGAGGTGGCCCCAGCCCTGCCTCCAGACATGCAGCTCTGTCTGTGTCCCATGTCCTTCTCGGTTCAGAGGACCTGAAACTCTGCCTCCACCTTCCTCCTCAAACTTAGCTCTTTGAAGCTGCATTTTGGGCATCCTCCTTGGCTCCAAGTGTCCCCCCAACCACCACACGGCCTCCAGCACTAACAACTTAGACATCCCAGATGTCACCATTTTAGTCTTCGGGGACAAGCCTCCTCATTTTGCATTGATTCAGAGAGGACAAGCAACTTGCCCAAGGTCACACAGCAAAGCTGGAGCACAGCTGGATCCCCTGACACCCAGTCCAGGGCTCTCCTGGGGGCTCCTGGAGATGGCTAACTCCATCTCTCTCTGGGTGTCCCATCACTGCCCCCTCAGCCCCCAGAGTGTCCTGTTTGCCTAACCCCGCTAGTGGGCAGAGGAGAGTGCCTGCCCCTCAGCTAGGGGCACCAGAGTGCCTGTGGTGCGTGGGGCTGTGTGGGACCAAGGATCAGGGATGAGGGGTTAGGTGTCAGGGGTCTTACCTTGGAGGGTGCCCCAGTTTGGGAAACCCCATGGGGCCTGGGCAAGGGCAGGGGTCCCAGGCCAGCCCGGGTGCCTGGCCTCCTGCTGCCGCTGCTGCTCTGGCCCTCCATGTCTGCAGCCCCTAGCAGCCCAGGCTCCCTGGGCTCAGGCTCCAGCTCCTCCGCTCCCGGGAACCAGTGATGTCATCAGCCGTTTCAACCTGCTGAGAATTTAAAGACACAGGCACCCACTTCCCAACCCAGAGGTGGCCAAAGCAAGGTGGCCTACCCTCTGGGAACCCTTCAAGCTGACTGCTGAGACTGAAATGGCCATGGGGCGGGTTGGAGAATGTGCCCATTGGCCTGGCTTGGGTCTCAACTGGCGACATGGAGGAGGCCCCCTGTCTGCCCCCACCCTCCTGCCAGTAGGCCTGGCTAGTCCTTACTCAAAGGTGGGGTATTAACACACCTGAGGGCAATGTAGAGACAGGTAGCTCAGAGGTCAGCACCCTCTCCAGGGCCGCAGAGACAACCGAGCCCCTGCCATGATCCTGTGAGCTTCCTGACTCCCTGCCAGCCCAGGGCTTGCTTTGGCCCCCACCTTTGCCCCATTTTCTGTCCTTGGTGCCCGCCCCCTGCCTGGCTCTATCCTTCCCATTCCAGAGCTAGACACTCAGGCTCCAGCCACTGGAGTCCCCTCCCATCCCAGCCTCAGCACCGTCCCCTGCTATTCTGCAGACACCGGGCCACCTGCCCTGGATGTCTTCACAGCCCAGCCCCTCTCAGCTTTTCTCTCTCCAGTATTCACTGGGTGTGGTTCGGGTGAGGGACTAGCTCAAGGTCACCTGGTGAGCTGGGGAGGTCTCAAGAGTTTCAGTGAGGAAAGGGAGCTTTCTCAGTGACCCAAGACCCATGGGAGCCAATTGGGGTGTTTGAGGGGAGGGAACTAGGGCGGAGAAAGGCCCAGCAGTGGGGGAACAGACTGGCAGGAAAATGAAAAACAGGCCCGGGAAACTTCGATGGCCAGCACCCAGCACAGGGTCCAGGGAAATATTTGCTGAATGAACCGATGACTCAGTCAGTGCGTGAGGAGAGTGAATGAGTGACAGGGCTCAGATGTGGCCCGGGATGACTGTGGGCCCTCTGATTCTGCCTCCTTCCCTCTCTCACTCTTATCTGCTAAGTAGTCCCTGAGATCCTGATTTCTCCAGAATTGCTGAATTGCTTCGAGAGGAATGATCGCACTCAGTGTAGCCAGAAAATGTCCAGAGTTTTGTACCCAGAGCTCTCTGGTGGTCCACGGTCACCTATGTAGCCTCATGGGCCTGTGTGGTCCCCTGCATGAAAGCTGCATGGACAGATGCCTCGTCTCCTTCTCCTGGATGGGTTTCCCCCCTCTGCTTGACTGTCTCGGGGTCTAGTCTGTGTTTCCCAGCCAGCAGTTCTGTGAGGCGGGAATTTGCAGGGGCTGAGCCCCAGACCATGTTAGGGCCCTGGAGTAGAAAGGATTTGGGGTGATGAAAGATGGTGGAAGTGATGAGTGGCTACAGGGGAGGTGACTGTGGTGGAGATAATGATGTACGGAATTCTGATGATGGAAGTGGAGGACCGACACTGATGATGGAGGCACTGGTGATGTTTCGGGTAAATGGAGGTCGTGGAGGTGATAACAAAGGTACAGCTGTTGGTGATGGTTGAGGTAGTAGAGCGAAGCGATGGTGGTCACTGGGATGAGGGTGATAGTAACGGTGGAGGAGAGATGGGGGCAGGGAGGCAGCCGGGCTGTTCCACTGATAGAAGAAGAGGTGGTGGTGGAACGAGACATAGTGGTGGGACTCAGGCCACCAGAGAGGGAAGGAAAATTTGGACTTACCCTGCCCAGTCATCTGACTCCTCTTGTATAGATGAGAAAACGGAGGAAGGAGCCACCCCTGCATGAGTACTGGCCTCCAATGCAACCCTGGAAGTTGTGGGGGGAGCAGATCCCAGTCTCTGGGGCCTGTCGCAGAGCTCAGCCATCCACAGCTCAGACAGGGACGTCGGTGTCCTTTGGAAGCCAGGCAAATGTCATGCAAATGAGCATGCAGAGAGTTGCTGCACACTGCAGGGCAGCCCAGGATTTCCTGTCATCGTCCCTCCCTGAAGTCAGATCCCACAGGGGACTTTGTTTCTGGCCTTGCCACTGGCTTACCTGGGGAGGTCGCTCAGATTCCTGATCTGTGTAGGAAGATAAAAACAGTAGATACCTCCTAAGGTTGCTGTGAAGATTCAACAAGAGGATATATCTGAAGTGTTTAGCACAGAGCCAGGCACAAGCGAGCTCTCGGCGAGGGCAGCGGCTCTGCAGTTGGCATCACTGCCATCATCATCTGCTCCAACCTGCCCATTTAATGGATGCTGAAACTGAGGTCCAGTGTCAGTTGCCTTCCTGGGGGTAAGGGACAGGGGCTCTGAGACCCAGACTTGGCTTTGCCAGGAGAAGGGGGTGGGGGGGCGGACCCCGGTTGAGAAGGGAGCAGGGTAAGAGCTATATTTGAGCTCCTGGTGTGATGACTAAGGAGGTTGATAACAGGCTCTGGGGCTCTGGGCGGCAGGCTGGGGGCAGCTGCCAGGGAGAACCGCCCCCCTGGAGACAGCTGTCTCCAAAGGCCCCTCCTGGCTCCCTCCCTTTCCTCACTCCAGGGAGTAGGGAGGTGGTGTGCTGAGACAGAGGGTACATCTTGTCCAACCCGCACCCCCCACCTTGGAAACTCTTAGTGCTACCCTTCAGGCTGTTTAGGTCAGGAATAGGAAAGGAGGGAGCTGGTGATTGACAAATTATCTCACTCTCCATAGTAACCCTGGGAGGTTGGTAATAAGATCCCCATTCGACAGAGGAAGAAACTGAGCCCTAGGGATTACACAGCCATTAGGGGACAGAGCATGGGGTTCCCAGGGAGAGATTGGATAATTCTCCCCCACAGAAGTGACTGTTGAACTCCTCCTTTGAAGGAGAGTCAGTGTTGCCAAATTGCAAAAAAGGAGAAATGCCCTGGGAAGCAGAGGGAGGAGCAGGGGCAAAAGAATGGAGCATGAAAGGTCCAGGCTATGACAGTATGACAGGATGCAAAATCTGGATATGTGCCCTTGTGGTCCTTTGGCTCAGAGTAAACCCATCATAAGCGGGGAAGGGAGAGAGACTTTTTCTTTCCTCCTCCTCTTCCTTGAGCCACCTCCCAGGAGCACCTGAGGATGGTAATGATACAGAAGGGGCTGTCCTCCTTCCTTTCGCTCCCTGGTCACCCTGCCCCAGGCCCACAGGGAGGGAGGTCACACTGTGGCCACTAGCTGATAAATAAATCCCTTGAGATGTAGAGTGTACCATAGGCTCCTGTAGGAAGGTAGAAGAGGGAAGCATTAAGGAGGGCTTCTGTGAGGAGGAAGCATACAGGGCACAGAGGAACACTTCCCCTCCCTTCACTCCAGGGTTCCTTATTGCTCCGAGTACAGTACCACATGTTATGTCATTGTCTCCTCATTCTCCCCCTCTGGGGCAGGTGTCATCCTCAGCTCCCATTCTGCCCCACAGGAAATGGGTTCAAGCAGGAGTGACTTTCCCAAGGTCACACAGCTGGGGCTGCGCTCAGGCATCCCTCCTCCCTCTCCTCAGCTCCCCCTCCTCCCAGGCAGGCCAGCACCCGCTGTCAGCTGCTCTGAAGTGAGTGGCTATTTTTATTCTGGTGCGAGGGGATCTCGGGCAGCAGAGCCATGTAGGTTAGAAGACTCTAGGACACCGGCTTCAGCAGGAAAGGCGAGGCTTACTGCAAGAACATAAGCTTGCCCGGAGGGCTCTCATTTCCTGCATGCCAACCTGCCCTGGGTGTTCATGTACCAGAAATTGCTTTTTGGGAGCTCAGAACAGAGCATAGAGCCAAACTAAACCCTGGCCCTGATCCCAGATCCAATTTGAGCCCCAATTTTGGTGTTAACTGAGCCCTTATCCCATGCCAAGACTGACTCTATACCCTACCCTGACCGTAGTCTGAGATCGAGCCCTGACTCTACCCATGTACAGAGCCTGATCCAAGTCTGACTAAGGCTGATCCCAACTTGAGACCTTGATTCTGGACCCAGATTGAGCCCTGATTCTCACCTAAGCCTGAGCCATAGTCATTGACTGAATTCTAACCCCAGTCCAGACCAACCCTTGATTTTAGACTGAGCCCCAACCCCAGGTCTAGACTGAGCTCAGAGTCTAGTCATTAACTAAATCCTAAACCTGGTGGCAGATTGAGCTATGATTTTGGTCACAGACTGAGCCTGGAGCCAAATCACTGATAGAATCCTGACTTCAAAATGAGCTCTAACCCTGGGTCACACAACCCTGGTCACACACTGAGCCCTTGTTTTAGACTGTGCACTGACCGAATCTGGTCAAAGGCTGAGCCTTGAATGTAGTCATAGACTGAGCCTTGATCTTGGTCACAGACTGAGGTCCAAGCCCAATTATTGACTGAGCCCTGAACTGACTCCAGCCCCAGACTCTGTTCTAAATCTGGCTTTAGGCCAAGGGCTGACCATGACCCCGATCCCATTACAGACTAAACCCCAAACCCAGCCCCACCCGAGGAAGGCTGCTAGCCTAGATTACAAAATGCCACATAAGGGCATGGATTACAAGCAGAGATCTGTTCAGGGAGAACCTGGGACTCCCATGAGTGCTGATGCCAGAATGTTCCCAGTACTCTTGTGGCTAGTGTCTCTACCACTGGTTCCACTGGCTGGCTAGTCAACCCCCAGCAGCCCAGGCTCTGGCCCCTCTAGGCCACAGCATCTAGGTTAATGCAATGAGAGTGGTTTGGTGGCATCTGTCCAGTGAACAATGTGGGCCCATGAGGCACTGAGGTTTGGCTCTGTCAGCAGAAAAGCCACAGGCTCCATAGGGCCTCTGGCTTCAGCCACTCTGAGGCTCTTGCCTTGCTGGGGTATGGGTTAGGGTTGAGGGAATCCATGGCATTTGTCCCATTATTTCTGTAAACAAAGTTTACTGTTTGTATTTAGGTAATACATAATTATTATAGAAAATACAGAAAAAAAGTATAAAGGAGAAAAACTTCACCCTATAATTTCATCTACCAAGAGATGACTATTTTGACTTCTTGGGTTGTTTCCATCTAGATTTTGTGATTTGGGCTAGGTATATATATCTATATATACATATTTTATAAAATTGGTTGGCTACTCTGTTGATGCTACAACATCCATTGAAGCCCATATCCTAGACAGGCTGCTGGAATGGGTCTCAACTGGTTAAGCCAATGAGCTATTTCCATTCCCTTAGTCACATGATTGGATCATGGATGGACTAGTGAGATATAAAGAGACTTTTGCGAAAGAAAGCTTGCTTTCTCTTCTGAGAAGTTTACCAAAAAAGATCATCTCCCCTTCATTAGATATGAATGAAGAAGTCTGTGGTCCTGGTTACTGTTGGCAGCCATCTTGATATCATGTATGTAACTGGCTTGATGACCAGCTGACACTATGGAAGGCAGAATGGAGAGAAATCAGGTCTTGGGGACTTTATCAACCAGATCAAACCTGACCTGAAGCCCTCCCTGCCATTGAACTTTTTTGTTATTTGAGCCAACAGATTTTCTTTATTGTTTAAGCCAGTTAACTTGGGGCATCTGTGACTTGCAGCCCAGAGCGTCACAATTCCCAACTGATATTACTCTTTTATAGCCTAAAAATTTTTTTAATACCATAACTATGAGCATTCTCCATGTTGTTCCACACTATGCTGCATCATTTAAAACAGTTGCATGATTTTCTATCCTATGGAGGTACCATCATTTATTTAACTCATTCCCTGAGGAGACATGCTTAGGTTGTGTCTCCAGTTTTTCAGCATTGTAAACAGTATTTTTTTAAAATTTATTTTAATTTATTTTTTAATATTTTGATGTTCTTTTGGAACTGCTCACAGAACTTGTTTTTAAAAGACTTTATTTATTTATTGTCAGAGAGAATGAGAGAGAGCACAAGCATGGGGAGCAGCAGAGGTAGAGGGAAAGGAGACTCCCCACTGAGCAAGGAGCCCAGTGCGGGGCTCCATCCCAGGACCCTCGGATCATGACCTGAACCGAAGGCAGACACTTAATTGACTGAGCCACCCAGGCATCCCCCCCTTTTTTTTAATGCATAAAGAGATTTATTGCAAAAAATGGTTTATGCAACTGTGGAGGCTGGTAAGGCATGTCTGAAATCTGTGGGGCAGGCCAGCTGTCTGGAAACTCCTAGGCAGGAGGGGATGCTGCAGTCCACAGGTGGAATTTTCTCTTCCTCAGAGAAACTCCAGTTTTGCCTTATCTTCCACAGATCTACACCTCAAAATGTGAAAGCCAGAAGGTACAGGGAGTCCAGTGCCCAGCAACTGCTCAGCAGCTCCTCCTATGGATGCAACCCATGCCTTGGGCGCTAGAGATTGAGCCAGAGCAGGCGCCCTACAACCTTGACTGGGTAAACAGTGTTTTGATAAACTTAACCTAACAATTGGTCCCTTCTCTGATGGTTACTTTGAGCCAAATCCTGACAAGTGAAATGACTGGGTGGAAGAAATGTTTTTAGGGTTTTGATTTATTGAGTCAAATTGCCCCTCAGAAAGCTTGGATGAATTCACACTTCCATAGCAGTAAATAGAGTGTTAGACATTGCTTATCATGTCAATAGTCTGGACAAAACCAGTTATATTTACAGAGCCCTGATGTATGTACAAAGAATGGGTATTAAATAACAACTCTAAGCCCATTATTATTTTATCTTTACAATCAAGTCAATGAATGTGAGGTAGCAGGGTATAAGCAAAGGGCTCTGTGCAAACCTGACTTAATCCATTAGGCTTAGAGTCCAGGACCCATGATACTTTTAGAGGTCATGAACATGTTTTAATTTTCATTTCTTTTAAAATTGAAAGAAAAAATAAACATATAATAATGAATCCAGCCAGGATTATATTCACTTTTTTTTTTTTTTTTTAATTAAGGCCGTTGTAAAATGCCTTAGTGGAGGAAAAGGCCCAGGAAGGCAAAAATACCTAAGGGTCCATGAAAGTCATAATGCAGCTTTGGCTTGATGTTAAAAAGGATTCTGATTCCCAGTCTAGATTCAGTAGCAAAGAGCACTGTGATCAATTTGCTGTGTCTGCCTCAGGCTTAAAGGGGGAACGTGGCGTCTTTATCTAGTCATCTTTGGTTTGATGAGACGAGCACAGGGACGTTTCAGGTTCAATTCCCAGATCACAATGTCATCGGTCTACCTTTCTGATCCTGTTTCTTAACTTGCAAAACGGAGTTCGTGGGACTTTTATGAGGTAAGAAATGAAATAACGAAAGCTAACACTGTGCCAGGTACTGTTCTAAAGGGCTTTATGTGTTTTAACCCTTTTATCCTTCCAGCCCCTACAGAGTACGTAATACCCCACATTCCGCCATAATGTGTGCCCCAGGGATTTGAAACCCATATCGGAATTTCATCCGAAGAAATAAAAGACACAAACAAGAATTCCCAGCCTCAGTTTCCCTATCTTCAAGTCAAGTGGCTGGCCCAGAAACTCTTTGGTCCGTCCGCGTCCCTCCCGCACCCCCTGCCGGCGTAAGGAGGCACTGTCTGGCCGCATCCCGCCGTAGCGTCTGCGCTCTCGGTCGGCGTGGACACTCTCGCGGCTGGGAATATAAAGGCCTAAGGGTCAGAGAAGATCCCGAACCAGAAAACATTCCGAACCCTGCCGGAAGAGAGCTGAAGGCCCCAGAGCCGGCCCTGGGGTGGAGACTGACAGCTCGGGGTGTGGTTCCCTGGGGGCGGGGCCTCGGGCGGGGCGGGGCGGGACCAGCCGGCGGACCCAGACGTGGCGCAGTGGCCCGGCCGTTCGCCTCTAGCTCGCGGATCATCTTCGGCCCGGTTCCGATGCGCCTCCCGCTGCCTCCACCGCCTCTGCTGCTGCTTCTCGCGGCACTCGCGGCCGCCGTCACTACCTTCCGGCCCGACTGGAACCGTCTGCACGGCCTGGCCCGAGCCCGGGTAGAGGTAAATGCCCTGGTCCCTAGCTCAGGGACCACTGCCCCCAATCCTCTGGCCCCTTAGCTTTGGAATCACCGCCCACTTTGGCCCCAGGACCCTCCTGACTCCCAAGTCCCCCTCAGGGCCGGGACCATCCCTCCCGCTCCCCAGCCTCAGGACGCCCCAGCACCCACCACCGTGGAAGCCCCAGACACCCGATCTTGCGGCCTGGAAACCCGAATTCCCCCCTCGTTTCCCATCCGGCTGGACAGCGAGCCCCCAGACACACTGGCCCTGTCCCCTAACTCTACTCCCGGCCTGTGACTCTTCCAAACCTGTCCTCTGGAGCCTAACTTTACATCCTCCCATCACTTCACTTTTTCCTGGACTTCCTCCCCCACCCCAGTTCCGGTTTGTGTCTCCCTTTCCGGAGGGAGGGAAGACTTTCTGGGCGCTTGCCCCACTATGCAAAAGCCAACTGCATTACCAACACTTACTCCGCAGCAGGCTTCCATCCTCCTCTGTGGGGAAATTACCCGTCAGAGTCCCTGTTTGGTTGTGTGACTTGAATCATCACAGATCCTCCCTCTCTGGGCCTTAGTTTTGTCTGACAGGGGGAGGGGGAGGAAGAAGGAGGACTAGAATATTCCCGGGGTCTGGACTCCTGCTGGGAGGTGTCTCTCCCCTCTGGGAGTGCAGGGAGGGGCCCACACATCCTCCCATGTTGCGGAAGCAACCAACCAGATGGAGGCCCAGCTCTGCATGGGGCTAGGTAGGGACCAGATGGCAGGTATCTCTAACGAGGTCTCCCAAGGCAATTCAGAGCTGTTCCCTTCTGGCCTGCCTCCACCCTGAGGTTCTAGGGGCCGAAGTCCAGGCCCAGGTGTCTACTGCCTGAGAGAAGTAATCATTTCTTTTGGGCACTGGGAGTGAGTAAACAGTAAGGTGTGCAGGCAAGAGCCCCAAGGCTGGTAAATGCCTTTTGGGTCACTGGTCTTGCTCCTCTTTTACCTGATGTCTGTAAGCCCCAGTTTTCCTATCTATACAGAGTTCTCCCCTCTGTCATAAGGGAACTTCTGTTTCAAGGGTAATCCACAGCCTCACCCAACTCTGGGAGGAGGGTGAAATGGTCTTGAGGGTGTGACTGGGCAGACATGAAGGCTTCCTGACCTATCTGATTTTGTCCCCCTCCAGACCTGTGGGGGATGACAGCTGAATCGGCTGAAGGAGGTGAGTTATTTTTTTGTTTTGTTGTTTTCTTTTTTGTTTGTTTGTTTTGTGTTTTTAAGAGATAGGGTGAGGGGGTGCAGAGGGAGAGGGAGAGAAAGAATCTTAAGCAGGCTCCACGCCTAGCACAGAGTCCGACTCAGGGCTCAATCTCACAACCCTGAGATCATGACTTGAGCCAAAATCAAGAGCCGGACGCTTAACCGACTGAGCCAGCCAGGTGCCCCTGAAGGAGGTAAGTTTGAAGAAAGGGGTCTCCAGCTGTGTCTCCACTGAGCCCCCTAGGGGATGGGTAACACAGTCCTACAGACTGGCTGGAGGGGAAGTTCCCTGGGGTGGGAGTCAAGAGTGTGTGACCTCGGCAGGCTTCAGTTTCCTGTCGGTATCTGGAGGGGGTCGGGGTCTGATTCTCTGGTTCTTCCCCAGGTGAAGGCCTTCGTCACCCAAGATATCCCTTTATAGTATCCTTTTTCTGTTGTGGGGGAGGATGGGGAGGAGGATCTGGGAGAATCTCCTTCCACTTAACTTCACAGATAGGGACGACAAATGGTTTTCATCTGACAAGTGGAATTGATTGATAGTGACTGCCCAGAGAATTCCTAGGTGGAAGGCAAGAGAAATTGACTACTGATGACCGCCACAGACACGGGAACGGAGAAGAGAGCCCTTTACTTCTCTGAACTCTAATTTCCTCACGTGTAAATGGGGGAATCCCTGCCCTACCTGGGCAAAAGAGGCAGTGCTGTTCACCTGCTGTTCATAGGTGGGAAACCCCACCAGCCTCAGGCCACCACTACACACCTTAACAACTCCAGTCACAACCTGGTAATGAAACACCTTCCAGGGGCCGACCCAGAGCTCGTCCTGCTGGGCCACCGCTACGAAGAACTGGAGGTGAGGCTTGGAAGCCGGGCGGGGGCGAGGCATTGGGGGGGGGGGGGCGGTCGGGGCGAGGCGCATTGACCCCACCCCTCCTCTACTTCAGCGAATCCCACTCAGCGAAATGACCCGCGAGGAGATCAATGAGCTGGTGCAGGAACTCGGCTTCTACCGCAAGGCGGCGCCCGACGAACCTGTTCCCCCTGAGTACCTACCGGCGCCGGCCAAGCCCGCCGAAGGCGCTCCGGACCGCCCTGACCTTTAGGTCCGGGGACGCCGGCCCACCTCCTCCCCCGCCTGAGCCCTGGGGACAGAATGAAGCGCCCAGCGTCCCGGGAGCACCTCCCTCGCTGAGGGCCGACGCCTCGTCCCTGAGCCGGCAGAGATGGAGTTGGGGTTTCCTCCTAACCCCTTTCTTCCCTACCCAGCTCAATTAAATCCTCTTCCGCCTTAGCCGAGACTCGACTCCTTCCTTGCTGCGGGAGGGCGGGCAATAGGAGCCCCCCCCCCCAGTACCCCCGAGAGGCCCGGCATCCCCAAATACCTGGCTGCTGTGGAATGGGGATGTGTGCACCCCTTGCCAAGCTGCCGTAAATTTAACAACCCCAAGAGAGGCAGAGAGGAGTCAGGGTCGTTGAAAACCAATAATTTATCAAAACGCAGCGTGTGTATGCAGGGGAGGGTGTCGCGACAGACGGCAGCAGTGGGCAGGCGCACAGGGAGGGGATGGTGCCTGGATGGTGGGGGGCTGCTTGCCGCAGGCGGGCCGTGCGGGCAGGGAGGCTAGACATTCTTGCCTCGCAGGCGCAGCTCGTGGCGCCGCAGGTGGTTGTAGAGCGACTGCACGTAGGTGAAGACGCACTTGGGGTCAGGCTTCTTGCCCATGATCATCATGTCCTCCACCTCCACCAGAGGGACGCAGTCCACCAGCATCCTGCAGGGAGGGGGCACGGGGTGGTTGTCAGCGCCGACCCCGCCTCCTGCGGCTACCCTCTACCTGGAGGTCTTTTCACTGCTTGCAGCCTGTTGGTCTTCCATAAACTCCAGATTCTTGATTGACTGAAGGGGTAAAAGCCTTCGGGGAAGACAGGAAACCCCAGGCCCCACTCACCGAAGCCTAGAAGCATCACTATGGGGAGCCAGGCGAGGCAGGTGGAGGTGCAGATGGGAGAGGAGCACCATGCTCCATTCCAACTCTGGGCACGGCCGCGTCTCTACCCCTAGCCCGGGGGGCGGGGGGGAGGGGGAATCCTGCCTCCAGACTCCACCCATGTTCTCTCTGGAGGGCCACCTCCTACACACGCTCAATGGCACACTCCAGCTGGCACAAGCCTCTGGGCTGGGCCATTGGATCCAGTGGGGCCTTACCAATGGGAAATCTTTCTCTGCATTAAGGACCCGCCCCTGTAACCCTCTGTGCCCTGGATTATCTCTCAGATGCCTGGCCTGGTACCTCCTGCAGAGAGGCCCGGGAACCCCTGTCCTTGCACCAGGGGACAATCCCACTACATAAGACGGAGGACAGCGAGTGTGTGTGTATGTTGCGGGGGGGTAGTTCTTTAACCCTTACCACCTGCCTTGGCTAGAGCAGGGGAGGCAGACGAGGGTCCCAACCAAAACAGCCAGGACCATCTACAACATGCTCAAGGGTGGGACCGCCCTTCTGTCACCCTCCAGAGTGCTAGCTGTACTTTACAGATAGGGAAACTGAGTCACAGACCAGGAGTCATGTTTCAAGCCCCATAGCTTAGCAGGTGCAGGGCTGGGCCTCTTGGGACTCAAGCACCCCAGCCCTGGCTGCTGACACCTGCCTGGAGCCATCTCCTCACTCTGGAGTCAGTGGGCGGCAGCATCTGACAGCCCCAGAGCTCTAAAGTTGGAGTGTGCTCCTTGGCTCCATTTCCCCTCCTCTCCCAAAGCAAGACCTCTTCTGCCTTGCTCCCTCCCATGTCCATGTTAACTGAATTTCCTTCGGCAGGGAAGGCATAAGGGCAGGAATCGTTCCTATTGCCAACACACCAAAGGGCCCAGGACTACCTCCTCCCATCTTGCACCTTCAAGGTCAAACCTTGGGACCATGGTAGGGCTGGGGCCTACTCCCAGCTCACCTGGACTCCTTCCTGGAAGCAGCTTGGGAGGCAGGAGACCTCTGTTTCAGTCCAGGCTGTACCCCTGGTCAGCTGTGTGCGCTAGATAAAGCTCTGCCCTGTTCTGTGACTCAGTTTCTCCATCTCTATAGCAACAAGTTCTCTGCCTTATTGGAGACCTTGGGAGCACTTAGGATGAATGAGGGGGTGTCTGACTCTGTTGCTGATGTGCTATGTGCCCTTGGGATCATGTCTGCCCCAGGCTGGATTCATTTCCCTGGCTATACTATGGGGAAAGAGGCAGCCTCTCTCTGCATCTTCTTCAAGCTGTGGCTATCACCCCAGGGATCCCGGGCTCCCCAACGTGGAGCTCCCTCCCACCTCTGGTGTCTTCCCTGGAGACCTTATAAAGCCATTGTTTACACTGGGGCTCACAGCGCAGGGCTCCAGCTGCCCCAGTGACAGGCCAAACACAGGGCAATTCGAGCAGCAGCGCGGCTGAGTCACACTTTCCAACTGGATCAGGGCTGGGTTGGCCCCTCTCCTTCCAGGCCAGCCTGCTCGGCAGCAGCTCCTAAGTCCATATATGACCTGGACACAGAACCAAGCCCATCCTCCCCTCACCTGCATGGCTTCTCTGGGTATATGTGTGCACATGTGGGCTGCCCCCGACATGGCTCCAGGCCCCAAGGGGCATCTGAGTGCACGGCTAGCTCTGCCCCTGACTCACATTACTTTGGGCAATCCCCTTGCTCCTTCTGAGCCTTTGTCTTTTCTTCTCTCTACACAACAGGTGGGAAAAGTGATGGGGTAAGGAAAACAGCCGCTAAGTGGGGAGTCTGGCGTTCCGGCTTCTGGCCCTGTCTCTGACCTAAAACCTCCAGGACGCCGAGCCACCTTTCTCCTTCTCTGAGCAGCTCGTCTGGAAGGGACAGTTCGCTCAGGACCTGAATTCTCTACTGTGGCCCTGAGGTGAGGTGACTAGAGAGAAAATGCCAGAGCTGCTGTCGAGATCCAGAAACATCTTCCTGTTACACTGGCCCCACTCTTGAGCTCTCCAATGAGTGTGGCACCAACAGATCCCCAGTGCCCAAACTGGAGGCCTAGCAGATTCCTTGAGCCTCCTTCTCTCTCCCTAACTGGATACATCAGGAAGCCTGTCCAGTTTCTTATTAAGCTGCTTCAGCTATCTAGCCCATTCCTTCCCTCCCTATCCCTCATCCAGGCATTGTTCTAGAATGCTAACCAGATCACATACATCCCTTCTCTGTTTGGAAATCTTTTATGACTCTCGTCCTCAGGAGGAAGTTCAAGCTCCTGTGGCCCTTTCTCCCCTTCCTACCCAGACTAAACTTCCTTCCCTTCCCAGGTGTGCCATGCTCTCTTTCCCTCTCGACCCCAGCCCTGTGCATAGGCTCATCCCTCTGCCCGGGACTCCCTTTCCCTCCTTTATCCTGAATTTGTCATTCAGATCCCAGCTCGGTTTGCACTTTTTTCAGATAGCTGTCCTGGGCCTGCAGGCCGGCTCAGGTGCCTCCTCTGGGGTCCCCTCCTGGGCTTGCTCCATCTCAGTCCTACTCATGTGGGTCATCACCGCCCCTTTAGAAGAATGGTCTTGCCTGCTAGGCCCCAAGCTACCAGAAGATCGGGCCATGTCTGGCTCCTTCCGGCTCTTCTCAGGATCCTGTTGCTTCTCCCACCCACCTCCCTGGTCTCTCTCTGTGCCCCTCTGAGCAGATTCCAGCGTACAGCACAGGTGGGCGAGGCAGCATTTCTCACCGTGGGGCCCCTGAGCAGGGGTTAGGACTTTTTGGTTTTTACCAGCCCCTTCTGGACCAGACAGCGGTAGAACTCCTGGATGTACGTGTACACGCACTTCCAGTCAGGCTCTCGAAGCCGCACCATGTCCTCTGTGTCCAGGAGCTGCGGGCAGTCCGCATGGGTCCTGGGGAGGGTAGGGGGCCGGGAAGGGGCAGGGAGGGAGGCAGGGCCCAGGAGAGGAAGAGGGGGAAGAGGCAGAGAAGAGAAAGGGGAGGAGAACAGAGAGACACACACATACACACACACACAGAGACAAGAGTTCAGTTACGTTCTCAGTGCTGCAGTCGGCCGGCCCCCCCGCATGCCCCTTCCCCATTGTGGACGTGCCGCTCACTACCCATCACTAATGGTGTGCGATGCAGACAGGGGTGGGGGCCAGACCAGTCACAGATGCAGAGAACTCTTGGGGCAAGCGAGAACGGGGTGTGGGGCAATGGCGTTGGCACTGAGGTTGGAGAGGAGGGCTGTGCCCCAGGGAGGGGGGGTGAGGGAGGCGTGAGAGGAGGTGGGGGAGGGGGAAGAGGAAGAAATCTGGGGGAACCAGAAAGAGAAAAGGAGAAAAGGAAAGACAGATGGAGGGTGCTGAGGGTGAGGTGAGCAGACGGGGTAACGATTCCAAAGTGGAGGGCTTGCTGATGTCCTATATAAGCCTCTGGCAACACCTATATAGGCTGGGCGGGCACGGTGCCCGGGGCCAGGAGCCTCCTTTTGGAATCTCCAGCCGGGATCCCGTGGGAGCAGGAAGCTCTGGTGATAGTGGGAGGAGAGCAGGACAGAGAAAGGGAGAGAGAGAGGGAGGAGGGGGCAGAGGGAGGATGGAGGGGATATGGACAGGGCCACCTGGTGGGCCTTGGCCGGGGCTGGTAGGCGGCCGGCGGCTCCTTCGTTCCGGCGGGCACCTGGCACGCTCAGCGGCGGGTGGGCAGGGTGGAGAGGACAGGGGCTTTCTGGGGAAGGGGGATCTCAGCCGCTGTCTGACAGTGCAGCTGGCCAGCTCTAAGGGGCCTTGGGGCAGCTGGGCCTGGCCCAGATGCACAGCCCCAGATGCCCAGCTGACACCAGCAGGGCTGGGGCCCACACTTACTCAGCAGATGAGAAGGCCACCTCGAAGTTCTGACGCCGGTTCTGCGGGCTGAGCTGCCCATAGTCGAAGGCCTCGGGGAAGAAGTTGTGCACCAGGGCACAGAAGGCCATCCCATCACTCCAACTTGAGGAGAAGTTCTGGATGTCCACGTGCTATGTATGGGTGGTGGAAGGATTGGTCAGCTTCCCCATTAACTTCTATGCCCCCAGCGTTTGGCATTCCAGACGTAGGGCAATTGGGGTCAGAGAGGCCCTGTAGCTTTCCCAAGGCTGCACAGCGGTTGGGCAGTGGGAACACGAGCATCCTTCAATTGAGTTTGTCAACTCCCACGTCTGCTACGTATAGGCACAGAGCAACCAGGAGGCCCAGCACCACCCAGCTAAGACCATGGTCATGCCTCCCTCACTCCTTCCCTTACTTATAGAAATTTACCCGGCTCACCCACTCCCATTTCCAAGAGCAATGAGGGGGGACTCCAAGGGTGAGGTCTGGCTCTGAACTGGGCCCCCATTAGGCCCTGCCACTTAATCACTTATTCTGGAATCTAGGGCATGTTGTGTGTCCTCTTTGAGCCTGTTTCCTCATCCCAAAAGAGGGCTTCCATCCTCCCTGCCAGGCACGGGGGCTGTGAAAAGCACAGGGTGTGAGAAGGAGTTCTGCAGAGCTGCGGGGTGGGGGTTGTGGGGAGAAGAAAGAAGCTAGGCTGCCTGGCCTCATAGAGCTCACCTCATAGCCACGCGTCTTGGCTCGGCACCAGTCCAGCAACATCTGCTTGATGCTGTTAGCGTTGGGGACCCCAAAGCTGGTGGAGCGCTGCACGGCTGCGCGGGGTCCACCAGGGCTGCTGCAGGGGCGCGTGGGGGTGGGTGGTGGTGAGGCTAGGCCTGGTCACAACACCATAGGGGACACTGCCTCCGCCCGCCCATCCAGCCGGTCCCAGGCCCCGCCTTCCCCGTCCTTCAGGCCCCTCCCAGCACAGCTCCCAAGGCGCCTTCCCGTTTCTGGCCCCGCCCAGCCACGCCCCCTGCTACTCACCCCGCGGCGCCTTCCTTCTCCAGCTTTTCAATCATGGCCTTGCGCGCCTGGGAGGCCGAGGTCTTGGGAAGGCTCTGCGCCTTCATCAGCTCTTTCTTCTTCTCTGCCTGGCGTTTCTCGAGTGCCGCCAGGCTGCCGGGCCGCGGGCTGGCGTCATCCTCGCGGTCAAAGATGCTGGGGGGTGGGTAGGGAGGCGACTGTTAGGCTCCTCCTGAGCCTCGACCCCCACTTGCCAAGGGAGGGGTCTTGTTGTACCCTACACCCTGCGGTATATCCACCACCGGCAACACAGGTCAGCAGGGGAAGCGTCCTTATCACACCCATTTTGCAGAGTAGACTGAAGCTCAAAGGACAAGAAGGTGGGAGCCACTCTTTTCAACAGACTTGGCCCCTGGGGAGTTCTCTGAGAAGGCTCCTTCTCTGATCAAGTTACTAGGTGAGTTCAGATTCTGGGCACTATCAACTAATAATACCCACCAGCATAATCAGAATGATGGTAATAATAATAGCTCATATCTATTGAGCCTTTCCTATGTGCCATTTTTAAACTTAACAAGGGGAGGGGCGTCTGGGTGGCTCAGTCATGATCCCAGGGTCCTGGGATCGAGCCCCACATGGGGCTCCCTGCTCGGTGGGAAGGCTGCGTCTCTCTCTCTCACTCCCCCTCGCTTGTGTTCCCTCTCGCTGTGTCTCTCTCTCTCAAATAAATAAATAAATAAAAATCTTAAACTTCACAAGGGAAGGGAGGCCTCTGGCCTCAGGTTTCAGAGGTAAGGGATTCAGCAGTGCAAGAACTTGAACACAGGTCTTTTCTGACTCAGAGTTCTTTTTTTTTTTTTTAAAGATTTTATTTATTTATTTGACAGAGAGGCACAGCGAGAGAGGGAACAGAAGCAGTGGGAGTAGGAGAGAGAGAAGCAGGCTTCCCGCTGAGCAGGGAGCCCGATGCGGGGCTTGATCCCAGGACGCTGGGATCATGACCTGAGCCGAAGGCAGACACTTAACAACTGAGCCACCCAGGCGCCCCCTGACTCAGAGTTCTCGAACCCCTCTGGTTCCCAGCCTGAATTCTGATCCTACCAGCCCCGATATACTTTGTGGGATGGAGATGTACTCCTCCCTCATGGAATAAGGTGCAAAAGTGCTCTGTGACATGGAACGTGGTCTGCAGACACTGGGAAGGGGCAGGGCCACCAGGCAGCTCAGTGGCAGGCAGTCCTCTCTACGGGCTCAGTGCTATCACTGCCACTCAGAGCTGGGAGACCCTGAGCAAAACTCTGGCCTCCCCAGTGATGTGGTTGAGGATTAGGTGAGATCGCAAGGGGACCAGCAGTGGCCTGATTCCTGCTCTGACTCTCCCTGACTGTATGCTTATCACCTTCCAGCACCATGGTCTACCCCTCTGTAGAATGGGTGTGCAGTGAGGTCCCATGTGGCTCTGACTCCACGTGGTCAGGGGATGATGGGTACCTGTGCTCACCTGCCCATCTTCTTGGATGATGACGAGGAGAAGGTCTTGGTTTGCACCAGGGTGCTGCTGCCACCATCTACAAGAAAGGGGAAGAGGAGCAGGGTGAGGGCTTTGGCTGGACGTCAGGAGGTAGGGCAGGGGGCTGTGGGGGGGATGGTGGTAGCCACAGGCAGAGAAGAGAAAGTGACTGCTGGACAGAGAGACACACAGATGAAGGTACGGAGAGAGAGCTTGAGGAAGAGTCTGAGGAGGTGGGCAGGCAGGCAGGCACAGGGCGACACCAGGCGGCCTTACTCTCCGAGCGCCTCACAAAACTGGACTCCACTGTGGTGGTGCGGGCCGTCCGTGTGCCATCATCTGGAGGGGCAGGGGATGAGAGGAAGAATGTGAGGCATGGGGCCAGTGGGGTGGCTATATTCCACCTGGAGCCCTGAGCCCTGTTTGGCCCCCTTACTGGAGTGGACGAGCCGCTCAGTCTTGGTGACAGTGCTGACAGCTGAGCCATCGGCTGCTCTCTGGCTGTGCTGCATGGTGGTCTCAGTGGCTGTGTTGCCACGGCCCTCCCCTGGCCGGGCCCGTGCCTCTTGAAGCCGCCGTTCCCGTTCCTTGTCCCGCTGGTCTGGGCGGGGGGTGGGGGGGATGCCCCATGCATGCCCAGAAGGGCCACCCATCACCCACACAGCACATATGCATGGGCACACAGGGCACACAAGATGGGGTGGAGGGCAACTTGTTAGAAATGCTGAAGACACAGGAGACAAAGGCCTTCTCTAGGAGTAGCTGAGGGTGAGGGGAAAGCTATAACTTGGTGGGGGCGGGAGGCGGGGTGTGGTGTGTGGCAATGGACTCAGGCAGAAACGGGGAATATGGACGAGCTAAACTCAAAGGGGAAGTATTTGGATCCAAGAAGGGCATTTCTATGGGAATGAGTAACTTATTCCAGAGTGAATATGCAGATCTAGGGAGGAAGTAGCAGAGTTCAGGGAAGAAGCTGAGTGAGGCTAGTAGCTGAGTGGGTCTTTTTTTTTTTTTTTAAGATTTTTTATTTATTTATTTGAGAGAGAATGAGAGATAGAGAGCACGAGAGGGAAGAGGGTCAGAGGGAGAAGCAGACTCCCCGCCGAGCAGGGAGCCCGATGTGGGACTCGATCCCGGGACTCCAGGATCATGACCTGAGCCGAAGGCAGCTGCCTAACCAACTGAGCCACCCAGGCGCCCTGAGTGGGTCTTTAAATGGGCCTTAGGTGGGAAAAGAGCAGCTGGAGGAAGATTCTGGGCACTATCTAGATCCAAGGAGGGAGTAACTGGAGGTACCTGAGAAGTAATTCAATACAGGGAAAGAGTGGTCAGGAGAGAAGATGGCAAAAGGGGTAAGTGGGCCTAAAGAAGTAGGTGGGTGGGCACAGGGGCTAGGTGGTCATCAGTGGGGCCTGGAGGAAGCAGTCAGATTCAGCGAGTATCTAGAGCAGCAAATGAATCTAGAAGCTGAGGGAAAGAATAGCTGGGTCCAGGAAGTGCTCAGGGAAGGGGAAGCTGGGTGGGGGGCAGAGGCTATGGTGGTCATCAGTGGCTCTCAAGGAGAGAAAAGCAGCTGGGGGAAGGAGTATTTGGATTCAGGGAAGGAGTAGTCGGCAGCACTTGGGGAAGCAATGGGATCCAAGGAGGAGTAGCTAGGAAAGGGAGTAACTAGGTCTAGGAAGGAGAGGAGAAGCTGGTTGGGGATGGTATAACTGGGGTAACCAGGGGGAAAGAAGGGGCTAGGGAAGGGAGAAGCTGGATCCAGGGGGAAGGAGGTAAGGGAACATCTGGGGCTAGAGAAGCTGGGTAGGGCAGTTTACTGAACTAGAGTGTCCATGAATGGACCCCAGCGTAAGGGGAGCAGCTGGGCAATGGAACAGCTGGATCTGGAGTGGGGCAAGTGGCTCTCTACCTCTCTTCTTTTGTCGGAGCTCACGTAGTGCAGCCCGGATGAGCTTCCGTTCCTCATAGTCTGTCGTCTGATCCAGCTGCAGATAGAACCCGTCATTACCCACCTGCTGGCTGCTGGTTCCTGCCCCCTGCCAACCCCTAGCCCACCAGATCTGGCCATACCATCTTGTCCAGGATGCTTTCATCCTCGATGGCCATCAGCTCCTCAGCGCTCAGCGGGCTCCGCCTCTCTGGTGCTTTGGTCACCCGGGTTTGCTCGGCGCCATTAGCCACTTCCACTGCTGCAGAGGGGGGCTCTACTGGCTCTGGCTCCATCTGCAGGGTGGGAAGAGGGCATGGATTTTAAGGAGGGGTGTAGAGGAAACCAACCATGCCCCCAGTGGACAGGGGACCAGGCCCTGGGTCTGTGGGCACAGCCTTAGAAATATCCACCAACTGGCCAGACTGCCCACGCAAGGACGGTCATATTGTGGTCAGACTCAGGGAAGAGGCACTGATAGCCTTGCCATAGGGCTTCCCATCTACCCGGAATGGTGTTAATACAATTAGCAGTGCCAGCACTGGTGATTTTCATTTGGTATTAAGTGTTGTATAAACACTAGGGATTTTACTGTCCCTATTTACCATAAGGGAAAACTGAGGCTCAGGGTAGCTGCATGACTTGCCCACAGTCCTTCTGTAAGTGTGATGTAGCCTGGGGTCTGAGCTGAAGGTAGCTTAACTTTCTGCTACTTCATTCCCAGCCCCCTCCCAGGCAGGCTGTGTTCTGTCCTGGCAGTTCCCAAGGCCTGGGTCCTCCTGGGCCAGTGCCCAGGCAGCACATGCCAAACACATACACACATACACACACACACCCCAAAGGGGCTGGACCAGGGCCCTTGGGCTCCTGACCAGGTGTCCGACTGGGACTGCTCAGAGCCAAGTCCTCTCTGAAGCCTGCCCCTGCTCCCCCTAAGGGGCCTGCAGCCCCAACCTAGCACCCTACCCCTCCCAGGCCACCTTCCAACCACTTGCGGACAAACCCCCAGCCCAATTATCACAGCCCCTCCCCTCCTGGCAGGGCCTCTCTGTCTGCTCTGAGGGTAAGGAGAGCCAAAGTAGCAGCTGCTTTAGGGAGACTCAGCCTGGCTGGGGCAGAGGAGGGGTGGGGGTGGGGGCTGGGCCCTAGCCAGGGGCCGCTGGGGCAGCCACCAGGCATGCCTCAGGGCCAGGAGCCTGGCACCCTCTCGCCTGAGTGTTGGAGCACTGGCATCCCAGTCCCTCTGCAGATAGGTTAAACTGAGGCTCAGAGAAGGTAGTGGCATAACTTAAGGCCCCTCAGCAGAGGGAGAACCCACTCAAAACCACCACCCCCCCCTTCCCCAGCCCATAGGGACTTACGAGACTGCTGCTGCAGGCAGGGCCAGCAGAGGAGCGGCGGCGGGTGCTGAAGGCAGGCGGGTGGGCCACGGGGGTCCCGGCATCCTCAGCCGCCTGGAAGAGGGCCTCAGGATCGGCAGCGGCCAGGAGCAGCTCACTGGGCTCCAGCTCAGGCTCAAGGTCAGGCACAAGTGGGACCCCCAGCCGCAGGCTCAGCACCTCCACCTGCCTGCCCAGTGCATCCAGCCGCCGGCTCAGTGCTGCCGTCTCCACCCGCAGCTCTTCAGCTGCCCGGGCCATTGGCTCCATGGCTGAGGCTACTGCCTCAGCCGCCTGGGTCACTGCCGCCCGGCCTGCCTCAGCCACTGCCCGCAGCTCCTCCAGCGCCAAGCCCAATCGCTCCTCAAGGGCTGCAGCCAGCTCAGACCCAGGCCCTGGTACCCCTGGCATGGTGATGGCAGGGGCTCTATGGTGGGGTAACGAGGGGCACAGTGGTAGGGACAGTTGCCTCTGGCTGGCAGTGTCAGAGTCTTTGCAGCTGGCCTGAGGGCGAAGGCAAGGGCAGTGGGCCTGCCCCGCCCCTGCTGGCCTCCCGGCCTCCCAGCCTGCCACCCGCCAGCTGAGGCTGGGGCCCAAATAGAAACCTATTCTGGGCTCCCTGTGGAGGGGGCTGTGGGGGAGGGGTGGCCTGCCCAAGCAGGCAGACTGCCAGGCCTGGCCCTGGCCCTGCAGAGATCACAGACTGGCAGTACAGAAATGCTGCACAGGTCCTGAAGGACTACCTAGGCCACAGCCCCATGCCCCACAGATGGGGAAATCAAGGCAGGGAGCAAGGAATGGGTCTGCCTGGGCCACCATTTAAGGATCCAGTCTGCCAGACTCCAGAGCCTGCACTCCTTTGCCTTTAGGCCATGCAGTTTTAGAAAGCCTTGAACAAATGGGGGAAATGGAGGCACAGAGAGGCGGGACTTTGAGCAATCTGCTATAACAAGTGTCTCGTCCCTAACATAAATATTCTCTGGCCTGCCTGTGGCCCTGGGATCCAACCACAGATTTTGAGCACATTTTAGGCACTTTTCTGCTTTCCCTTGATTCTAGATGGGGAAACTGAGGTGAGCTGGTGGTATCAGATGCAGAGCTCGCGGTTGTACCTCCCACCCACCTCAAGGGCCTCGGCCACCATCCCCTCATTCTCTTGGCAGAGAGCAGTTAGGTCCTGCTCTGCAGGGGAAAGGGTGCTTTCTTGCCCCCACCCTCTCCCAGTCACCCCCGAGAAGGCTCTAGCCATCTCACCTCAACCAAAGTCCCATTCAGTCCCCAGTGCAGCCCAGAGGACATTACCTGGGCAGCCGGACGGCCCACTGGGGATTCCTTCCCCAGCTGAGCTCCCAGCCAGCTCATCCCAGGCTCAGGAATGAATAATGGAAGGGTGCAGCGGATTCAGTTCTCATGGCACCTGCTAGGCTGCTGCCTCACCTGATCGGCACCCCTGCCTGTCCTCCCATCAATGCTTCTGCTCAGCCCCTGAGAGATGTTGATGCAGATGGTAATCACTAATCTCCAATCTCCTAAGAGGCCAGGCTGATCTTGGATGAGATCAGCAGCTTTGCTTCTTGGGGCTGAGGCTCAGTTTGGAGTAGGAGCAGGGGCACTGAGACTACCACAGGAAGAGGGGGCAAGCCCTCATCACCACCCTCTCTGAGCTTCCATTTTCCCATCTGTTCATTAGGAATGAACCAACCAATTTTGGAGTAAGGACCAGAGATCAGCACGTGGGAAGCCTGAGGCCAGTACAGAGTAAGCTTCTGACACACCTAGTGGGCGATACAGACCCTAGTCTGCCCTTAACTCTGCCACCAACTGGCTCTGGACTGTAGGTAGCCACCTGCTCTGTCTGGGCCTCAGTTTCCGTGTGTGTGCAATGGGGGAGGAGCAGAGCCAGAGGAACCCAGCTAGCCCTACAGGCTGAAGCAGTCTATATAAGATTGATGGATCGTGAGGCTGGTGGGGTAAGGAGGGGCTCACCTTAATGCTGCGGCCTCCCCGACTACCGGGGGAGGCATGGCTGAAGCTGGTGACGTGAGTGACGCTACCCAGCTGGGCCAGGGTCCCAGGGCTGCTGATATGGGTGATGGTGCTCTTGCCCCCACTGCTGGTGCTGAGGAGGGTGGGAGGCGCCCGTAGCCCCAGCGTCAGTTCTGGAGGGGGAGAAGGGCTCCTGTCAGATCAGCTGCAGTGAGGGCGATGCCAGCCAAGGTTAATGGTGCCCCTTGCTCCCAGCACACCCTTTGGAGACACCCTGAACCCTGGCCACAGCACTTGCCCTATGTGTAGAGCTGGGTGGCTGGCTGCAGGCACTCATCCCCAGCAGTGGGGAGACAGCAGGGAGGCCTACCTGCCCTCTGGTTGCCTGTGGGCAGCAGCACTCGGCTAGTGGATGCCTGGCCACGGCCATCCTTGATCTCGATGGTGAATGTGGTCTTCATACTGGCCCCTGGCTCGGCAGTGCCGACAGGCACGGGAAGCGGGGCACTGGCCTCCTCTGAGCGGGCCACGGGCCCCCCTGCTCCGTTTTCAAGGGGCCTGGCAGCCAAGCCCCGCCCCCTGGGGCCCTCCTCCCTGGGGCAGCTCTGAAGCTGGGCCAGGGGCCTGGCTGTTCCTCGTGGCTCCTTGCTGAAGCGGGAGGAGGTGGCACTGGGGCCCCGTGAGGAGGAGCCACTGGAAGAGGAGGCAGGGGTAGTGCTGATGTGGGAGGGGCCCAAGAGTCTTGTGGGGGTCAAGGGACCCAGGGCCAACCCGGGTGGACCATCCTGGAGCCCAGCAGCCATAGGAGAATCAGAGGTGAACTTGCGCACACGATCCCGCACGGAGCCGGCCCGCTGGAATGGGGAAGGTCCACTGGCAGGGGTCGGGGGTTCTAGAAGGGGTAAGAGGGCTATCAGTGACTTGGTGGGACAGGGACTGCCCCGAGTCTACAGTAGTGGGAACAGGTAGTACCTCGGTTCTGGGCTGGCTGGCGGGGGCTGAGCACGGACAGGGAGCGTTGGCAGGGACGGGGTCCAGACAGGTCTGGCAGTTTGGAGAAATGGTGGTGGCCAGGTGGGGGAAGATAAAGGAGATGTGGATATGGGGGTTCCACCTCTCACAGTTCTCTCCTCCATACCACCTCAGCCTTCCAACCCCTTCCTGTACCCCAGCCTCCCCATCCCGTCTTGTACCTCCTTAGCTCCTGGCCCCCCACTCAGCTGTATCTATCTTATAGGCTCCTCCTTCTCCTCCCACACTGACCCTAGGATGACCTGGACACTCTTGGGGGCTGGGGCTAGGGCTTGGGCTGGAGGAAGGGTGCCCAGATCCTCCCTGCCGATGGGGATGGGGGACCCCCCCCCCCGGCCAGTAGGCCAGGACTGCCCATGGCCTCAGCTGGGAGATGGGCGCACTCCCTTATTGGGGAAAAGAATGTGCCTGAGGCCCGTTGCCTTTCAAGGCTGTGGGGAGGCCTCTGGCCATGGGTTGGGGGGGGTGGGTTGGGGGGGGCGGGCCAGGCTGGGGGTGGGGACACTTCAGGGCAGTGGGAGGAGTGTCAGGGACTGCCTAGCCTTGAAGAAGCTGAAGCTGTCTAGGCACTAGAGCCCATTTTCCAGACACGGAAGGAGAGGCCTGTAGCTACCCCTCCTGGGACCCTCACCTGCTCTCTTTGTATTGGAAGGACCTTTGGTGGGGCCTTGGACAGCTGGGGGCTCTGTGGGGCCAGGCAGGAGCTGCAGGGGAGACATAGCATAGGCAGGGCCTGACTCCCAAATCAAGGAGCTCACCTGCCTGGCATCCCTGTCCCTCATCCACACTCACCTTGCTGACCACCTGCCTCTCAGTGCTGGGGGTGGCTGGTGCTTCCTGGGGCTCAGGACTGGTGGCCCTGGGTGGGCTGGAGGGTGCCTCGGGACTGCCCACAGCCTCAGCAGCAGGACACTGGGCCTCAGTAGGCTCTAGTGGAGGCTCAGGAGAAGCAGTGGTGGGTGAACTGACGGGTGAGGCAGGTAAGCTGGGTGTGCCCCCAGGTGGGGCCCGCAGCAGGAGTGTCACCGTGGTCACATCCCGGCTGGTGCCCTGGGGGGTTGGGGTTGGTTCTGGGACCTCTGCCTGCTGCTCCTGTTTCTCTGGCTCTGGCACCTGTGGGTGACCCACGGGATGCAGCCAAAGGCTCCCCAGGCTGTCAGGTGCCCAGGGCAGGGCATGAAAAGCAGAGGGGCTAGGCATAGCTTCCTGTGGGCACACCTGCACATGCATGGACACCGATCCTCACTTCCCAACCTCCTGGCACTGCCTAGTGGAGGGTAGTTCAGAGAGGACCAGATCCTATGCCAGGGGTTGGGGATGAAAGGAGACCTGCTGGGGACTCCCGGCCTTAACAGATCTCTGGAGCTGAGGCCCCAGAGCCCTGATCCTAGCCTGGCTAATCAGTGGGTGTGTCTGTGGGGGTAGTCCTTCAGGGACTGGGACCCAGCGGCCTCTGCTGGCCACTTAAGGAATCTACACAGCTTGACCACACTCCCTGGAGAACAGTCAACTCTGTGAACAGTGTTCCACCAGTCAGTTGGGGTGTGATAGGTAGGCCCTGATAAGCCAAAGTCAGGATGTGGGCTGTTTGGATAGGGAGGGACAGCCCTCAGGATGGGTTTAAGCTGGGGAGGTACCAGGGTCAGATCTGCATTTCAGGGAGATTGCATTAGCTACCGAGTAGAGGCTGGATGGCCATGGTGGGTGAGAGGGGGGCAGCAGGGTGATAAGGGGAGACACACTCGGGAGCATTATAGACAAGACGGCTTTGGGGGGAAGGTCTGGGTAAATGCAAAGTCTAGACTGGGGGACATGTGGCCAGAAGTAGCCCAGGAGAGTAGGCAGGGGCCTGAGATAGAGCCCTAGTGTCCCGCCCCCCCCCCCCCAACCCGGGTCAAGTACCAGCCTAGCAAAAACACACAGGTGCTCTTTGCTGCTGGCATCCATGGGCACAGGACACTGGGCTACGCTCCCACCCTGCTCACCTTCCTTACCTCACACCGTTCCAGCCTCTGTGCTGCCCGCCCCTTGCTCTCCTCTCTTGAGCCACTGTTGGGACGCCCGCTGCACAACCTCCCAGCCAACGTGGCAGCTGGAAGGGAAGGACAAAATGTCAGGTGCGTGGCCCGGAGGTGCTGTGGGGAGCATGCAGCAGGGCACAGAGCGGGGCCAGGGCAGGGCACCTACCCTCGATCTCCTGGGCCCTTATGCGGCGGATGGCAGCTCGGATCAGCTTGCGTTCTTCATACTCACCGGCACCTCGCAGCTGGGGATGAGAAGCAGGCCACAGGTGCTGGACTGCGGAGGCCGGCTCCTCACCTGCCCCGCCGCCCCAGCCCCTGCCCTGGCCTGGGCCTCACCAGCGCGGTCAGCTCTTCCACATCATTCATGGACTCCAGCCGCCCTGCCAGCCGCGCCAGAGCAGCTCGCTGCTCCGCCTCCTGCTGCTGAGAGCTGCAGGGACATCGGGACTATAACCGCCACTGCCGTAGCCAAGTCATGGAGGATGTGGGCTGAGGGGAGGGGCCAGGACAGGGTACCCAGAACCCTGACAGAGGGGCAGGGAGCGGTGCACCCCCTCTGGCTCCCCACTGGCACATGCCTGCCCATGTCCGTGAGCACTAAAACCACAGGCTCAGACGTGCTGTCGACACGGGTGTGTCCAGGGCCCCGTGACCAGCGAGTGGTCCGGGCCCGCATTCATCCCGGTGTATTCCAAATGCCGGCCTGTACTGCCATCGGCACACCCAGATGGGCGGCAGACACAGCTATGCTCAGGCCCGCCTGCACAACGCCAGCCTCCTCCCACCTGCATGACCAACGCCCTGGCCACTCACTGCAGCCAGTTCTCCTTGTTGTCCTGCCGCTCGGCACGGAAGCGCTTGGATGCCAGGGCCTCCTCCTCACGCTGCAGCTCCTGCCGCTGCAGCTCCCGGATGGCTGAGCGGATGCGCCGCCGCTCTGCCAGATCCGCTGTGACCTCCAACTGTGGGGCGGGCAGGGGTGAGGGGCGAGTCATTTTGGCTGCCAGGGTGGAGGGCGGGCACCAGCAGCCCACAGCTTGGCCTGGGCCACAATGAGTGGTCTGTCTCTACTCTCTCTGCCACATGCCTGTCACGAGCCTGCCCTCCCACCCACCCAGGGTCTCGGGGAGACCCGGCTCATGGAACCAGAGCTCCTGGACAGGCCGCTGGGCACTGTGGTTTACAGAGCGGGTGGCCAGCAACTGCCCACCTGGGCCAGTTGCCAAGCCAGGCACTGCTTCCTGAGATTTGACTCCTGTCTCAGAGTCCTTCATCAAATCCCCAAGAGCCTGGGAGTCAGGAGGAGGGAGGCCACCCTATGGGCTCCTAACAGGGTCCCTGGGAGAGGAAAGGGTGATTAGGGCAGCTGGAGTCCACCCTGTGAGCAAAGAAGATTCTCATGTTCTGGTCCCAAAGCACTACAGCCTTGCTGGGGGTAGCAGCCTCATCCACACTGGACTGATGGGAAAACGGAAGCAGAAGCAGGTGCTCAGGAGTCCTAGTTTCTTGCCTGGCTGGGGGCTATTTTTTTCCCCCTGTACTGACCCAATCCTAACCACCATCAAAGGGACCAGGGCCCAGAGTAGGAGGGTCAGTTCCCCAGATAGATAATGCAGCTGCACTAGGGTCTACCCAGGGCCCTAGAGAGGGTATCAATGGGGGGACAGGTGCTCTCACCAGCTTCTGGGCCTCTCAATCCCTGGGAAATTGGAGGCGGCTGGTCTAACCAGGCTCAGGAAAGGGCACCTTCGCTGGGCAGAGTCAGCCAATTCTGTTGTGCCCTCCCCCCCGCCTCCCCGGTACCTCTCCCCACTACAGTCTGTGGCTCAAGAAAGAGAGGACTGGCCTGGAGAAATCATTCAGGGGTAGGGTCCAGGAACCCTCTACCTCCTTCCTTATAGCCTCCTCCCCAATCATTCCTTCCTACTCCAGGATGGGAGGCCAAGAAGTGATGGGGATAGGTTTCAGCAGGGTGTATGGGCTGGCCCAATCTGCCATCAGGTCACTTGTCCTAGTCTGAAAAGAGTAGGGGGAGAGCTCTGGAGGACAGATCCCTCCATGGTTCCTTCAGGCTCCACATTTCTGAGGAGCTATGGGAGGGTCCCTTGAGGCACAGGCCAGAACCCCCAGCTTGCTCCAGCCTCAGTCCACGCCTGGCTGGGTGGTCAGGAACATGTCCTTAACCAATCTGTGTCTCGGTTTTCTTATTTGCCAAATGGAACAATGGCTCCCACCTCAGGGCAGTGGGTGGGGATGGGGTCAGTGACTTGGGGTCCCCCTGCATAGCTGTGCATGCAGTAAACATCACCCTCTCCTTGGTTCTAGCCGCTTAGGAGGAGAGAAAGGCAAGGGTAAATGAGTACAAGATACAAGACATCAGTAACATTTATTGAGACCCTAAATGACAGATCCTGCACTGAGCCCCCAGTCTGTCTTAATCTCACAGAAACCTAGGTACTTTATTACTCCTCTCTGACAGATGAGGAAACCGTGGTTCAAGGGGGAGAAGTCATTTGCTTACAGCCAAATGACCTGAGCCAGGATTTGGACCCATGTTTCTCTGACTCCAGGGTCAGCCTTGAGCTGAAGATAGCTCTGTTGCTAGGGTCTGTCTGCCATGGTGGGTACCTCAAGGACCTTGGCACCACTGTGTAAGGAACCCTCTCTAGCCTGGACTAGAGAGAACTATAAAGGGGGCCTATTATAGCAGAGGGAGGGAGAATGAGGCTCACCTTCCCACCCTCCAGGCCTGGCCTCAGAACTAGAGCTTTCTGTGGTACACTTGGAGATTGTGGACAATCCGTGGGACACTTGGTGATTGAGGGGTCAACTGGTTCAGTCCCCCTGTACAGAGGGTAAAGACGCTAAGAGATGCAATGACTAGCCCTCTGTCTCCTGGGTACCCCTTCTGAATGCCCTGGGTTCCAGAGATGGGGTTCTTGTCCCTAAAAACAGCCTGATGTGGAACCTTGGCTACCTCTGCAATCCCTAGGAGCCTCACTGTTCCCATCTGGAAAAGAGGATCCTCCGTCTGATCCCCCCACCAAATGAGTGGAGCGGGGCTGGGGGAAGGACAACCTCATTCCACTGGTCATCCCCAGCATGACCCTATCCTTTGGGCCTGGGTATATTGTCTGCCCACAGTAGCCCTGCTGTGTGGCCTATGTTCCCCGCCCTTTCAAGCCCCACCGTTGTGTGTGGAGGGGGCTGTGGGAGGGAGGGAAGGAAGTACAAAGCGCCATTGTCCACCAGAAGGAAGGGGAAGGGGATAGGGCGGTTTCCGAAACTGCCCAGTGACATTCTCCCGGGAGGAAAGAGGGCACTTCCTCCTCCTTGGGGGCCGGGTCTCCGGGCCTTTCTGTCCTCGCTGCTGGGGAGTGGGGGGTGGGGTCTGGCAGGCCCCGGCATCTCTCTGGGACTCAGTCTCCCCACGAGCACAACACAGAAGACTTTCCAGGCATTTCCTCAGTCCCAGCTCCTCCAGCTACCCTGGGAGACCGGCCGGCAGTGGAGCGAGGCCTCGCCAGGGGGCGCCGAAGGCCCGCAGGCTCCGGAACCGCCCGCCCTCCCAGGGCACGGCCTCTCCCGGGCCGCCCCGAACTGGGCGCCCGGTGGGGAGCCCGACAGGAAGCCCCCAGCCACCGCCTGCTTTAATGTCTCCGGCTACGGAGAGGAAATCAAAGTTCATAGCACTTAAGCGGCTTCCCTAGGTCACCCAGGTAGTGAGCGTCGGAGCTTGAACTCGAACCCGGGACCGAGGCGGAGTGCGTCCGGGTATGTGGCGGAGGGACACGCGGCGTGCCTGTCCCCAAGTGCCCCCATCCCGCGCAGGCACCCCGCCCCGTCCTCAGGAATGTGCGGGAGCGTAGGCCGGAAGCGGCTGCCCGGGTCCCCGAATCGGCCCAAAGCTGGGGCGCGGGCCAGCTTTCCCTTATAAGGCCCGGCCCCGCGGGGAGGAGCCCGGCTTGGGACGCCCCCGTTCTTGCCACCAGGCCGGCGGGAGCCAGGCCGGCGCTCGGGGCGGGGACCCTCGGCAGTGCCGGGGCGAAGTAATGGCGGGCGCCCCGGCCGTGGAGGAACCGGTCTGGGAGTGGGAAAGACCTCGCGCGGCTTCGCTGTCCAGGGACGAGGGGCAGCGTCTAGTCAGTCCTTTCCCAGGGAGGGGGCCGGGCTGGGCCGACAACAGCTACTGCTTTGGCTCCTTCTCTGAAATCCCACATGGGGTGGGGGTTGGCGACTGGAGAACCCTGAGCCTCACAGTGGACCCCTCAACATGGAGATGCCTGGAGACCTGGCTTTCTTTCTGGAACCCTCTGCCTCTACTACCCCCAGCTGACTTCCTGAGGGGAGGTCGAGTTGATGTGGGTGGGAACCGATGAAAAACCAATGGGGCACACAGCCGGCTGTGGCGGTGGCAGACACCCAAAGAGTCTAAGGGGCTGGTCTGAGGGCACACAGGCTGACTGCCTTGGGTAGGTCATGGCGGTACGGGCCACTGCCCAGTGACCCCTGCCTCCAGAAGAATGGTATGGGGGTGGGTAGGTCAACTAGCCTTCCCCTAGGGAAGGTAAATCTTTAATCCCCATTCCTCTGGCTGCTCACCCTCACAAAGGTAAAGGGCTGGTGGGGGGCAGGGCTCTGGCCCCTCCTCCAGTTCAGTAGCTCCCTGCCCTTGATAGTGGGCACATGTCTGCCCTGTGGTGTTGCCCTACAGCCTTTCTGTGCATGGGGATGGGTGGGCTATGGTTAGATAGGGCGCTCAAGAAGCTGGGAAAAGAGTAGGCCTATTCTTCCACTCTAAGATCTGGGCCCATGCCTCATCCTATCCCCATGTCAGCTCTAGGGCCTAGATATATGTTTGCACAGATCTCCCCCTCCCATTTTACAGGTAAAGAAACTGAGGCTCAGAGAGGGAAAAATGACAGAGTTTACAAGGGCCCCCAAGGCCTTTCCCTCTTTATGGGATCGTCTGGCTTTGAGTTACCCAAGACTTGGTCCCCCATGGCCCTCTTTGGGGTTTGTTTGGATCCTGGCACATCCTCTTTGTGGCTGGGGGCCCTCGGGGAGGTGATTTCACCTCTCTGAGCCGCAGTGCCCTCCTGGCTTTTGGAGCTGCTGTGGTCACAGCTTCTGTGAGATGGTCTAGCAGCCAGCCTGACCCCTGCTGTGCCCTGGCACTTTTTTCTAAGATTTATTTATTTATTTTAGAGAGAGAGCGTGGGAGCAGGGTGAGGGGCAGAGGGAGAGAGAGAATCCTCAAGCAGACATCCTGCTGAGCGGGGGGCCACATGCGGGACTCAATCCCAGGACCCTGAGATCACGACCTGAGCCAAAACCAAGAGTCTGGGCCACCCAGGCGCCCCTGTGCCCTGGCATTTTTAATCATTGCTGCTACTATTATCATTATGGCCAGCCTCCAGGGGCGGGCACTGCCCAGGCTGTTGCTTGGAAGAGCAAATCTAGCCTCCCCACACCTGTAGCTACACATGGGCGAGTCCTCAGCAGTTACTGTTTAAACAGGTGGTGGCAGTGGGGGGTTGGGAGGGACCAGGCCTTAGCACCTGGCATGGACAGGCACATGCTACTAGGTCCTCTGCATCAGCCATGCATAACAGGCTTAGTCCTGTTCCCCTGAGCCCTCCTCCTGCCCCCTCCTTTCACCCCGCCTCTTGTCAGCTGAGAGGTAGCCTGGACAGGCCCTGCCTCTGACCTGGCTTGCCTGTCATCACAGCAGGGATGAACAGGCCACTTACCAGCTTTCGCAGGGCTCCCTCGTCCAGACCGGCTAAGGCCTCATCCGCCATCTCGCTGGCCCCTACCTCTGTCCGTCCCCTCCTGGTGAGATCTCCAGTGCCTGTGGCACCTGACACCAGCTCAGGGAATTCTGCAGGAGACAGACATGAATTAGGCCTGCTGGGGCCTCTGGAAACCACAGGCACTTGGGCTCTGTGCCTCAGTTTCCCTCTCTAACCCATGATCATCTGTTGGTGTCCCATCCTTGCTACCTGTGGCCCCTGGCTGGGAGGTCCCCTCTATCCTAGGCTGGCATGTTGAAAACTTAACAAACCAAGGGGGGGAGTCTCTGGTTCCTGCCCAGCTAACTTGATGCCAGAGGCTGTGTGGCCTAAACTGGGCTCTCTCCCTGTCTTAAGCATCAAACAGGGAGAGTAGAGACCTGGATTAAGAAGGCCCACCACAGCCTGCTCACCACCAGGGGGTGCCCGCCAGACTCCAGCTTCCTGCCCCACCCACCTATCCCCAGGGCCTGCCCAGTCCCCTCCCGGACCAAAAGCTGAGTCTCTGGCTGTGGGCTGTGCCCATATCCAAATCCATGCTGCCACTACCCTTCATTTCCCCAGGTGATTTAATCCACTGGAGGTAACATCCTGTCTTCCAGTTCTTGACCACAGCCCTCTATACACACCCCTCCCTTCTCCCCTTCCTACCCTCCCCCTGATGCCAATCGTCTAGACCTCATGAAGCCAGGTGTCCCGACACCCAGCTCCTCCTGCCAATTTACAAACTTAGAACTGAATTTCCCAGCTAGAATGGCTTTCAGAACCTGATCCGTCCAACCTCTGGATAGGCAAAGTGAGGATTGAAAAGGGCCAGGGATTTGTCAGAGGGGTAAGCCTCCCAAAGACCCAGAGGGCAGGGATGGATTTAATCAAAATCTTGGCCACCTCTGGCTCCTGAAGCCCCCTTCCAAAGTGCCCCTAGGGGCTCAGGTCACTCCCTCTTGCCCCATCACTGCCCATCATGGCCCCCTAAATCCTGGCCCAAACTTCCAGCTCCTTTCTTCTTTTTTCAGCCCTCATGTCTTTATGGAATTTGAGGGACCACAGCCTGACACACCATAGGTGCTTAATGTATGGGGACTAAAATAGTCCCAGGATTGCCCCCCCACCCCGTGTTGATTCATCCCTCAGTCATGCCTTCCCCCTCCCCAGAACAGTCACTTGTCGAGTCACCCCATCCGGTGAAGGGGTCTGGTGGGGTGAAGGGCGTCCCTAAGCCGCAGTTGGGGTTCTTCGGACCCTGCCTGTTCAAGTGGCGGCTTGCCTTTCCCATCCCCTTAGGCTTGGATGGGTGTTAACCACCCATCTTCCCTCTGTTGGGGTCCTTGCCTCTATCTACCTACTTTGGGGTAATCCCCCCGAAGTGCCACTCAGCAACCACCAGACTTTAGGTTCTGTGGACACTCTGAGTTCCCCCATGTCTCCTGAGGGGCAGGGGTCCCTAATGCGAAAGTCAGAACGCCCGGGGGACTATAGGAAGTGTCTTTCTCCTTAGGGACTCCCGCCGCTGCCCCACTTCAGTTCCAGGGCTCTCTGTCACACACACAGTCTGCGGCCCCCGGGGATTGAGAAAGACCTCAGAGTAATGTGGGACGTTCCCCAAGGTGCGTGCCCCCACAGACCAGGGTCCCTGGGGGTCGTGGAGCCTCCTGGAGGTTCGTGGGTGGTATCCTTTCCCGCGGTCTAGAACCTTATCCCATGGCTTAGAGCCTCAGTGGATGGGAGGAAGCTCCCAAGCCTGGGAGTCCCAGAACCCCTGTCCAGATATCCGCGTTCCACCGCCAGGACCCGTAGGGGGTCCCGGTGCCTCCCAGAGGCCTGCACACCCACCTCTCAGTCCGGCCCACCGTTCGGCGCGGGCTCAGGCTAGGTCTCTTGGGATCCGACAGAGACTAGGAACGGTCAGGCGGAAGGCGCCGCAACCGGGATCCCAGTCCCCCTCAGCAACCGTCCCCGAGATTCTGCAAGCACCGCCCGTCCAGCCGCGCCAGCCTCCCTGCCCGCCCCGCCCCGCGCCGCCGCGCCAGCCAGTCCTTAGGAGGGTCCCGCCCATTCTCGTGCCCCATTGGGGAAATTCAATTTGACGGCCACGCCCCCACGTCAGTCCCGCCCCACGCGGGCCGGGTTGTAGGGGATCATAGTCTTGGGGCCACTACCGCTGCGACCTTGGCTGGTTGGGCAGGCATCGGCAGGAGGACGCAGCTTCGCATCAAAGTCAGGGAGGGCGCCCAAAGCCGGGGTAAGTGGCCCGGGCTCGTCCACCTCGTGGAGTCTTCAGAACAGCCCCTCTCCGCCCTCCTCTTTGTTCGTGAAACCTTGTCCCTTCCCCCGACTCCGCCCCCTTCTCGCGTTAGCGTGTGGGCTTGGCTGCGGACCAGGCTGCTTTCGGGACACCTGGTCCCGGCCACCTCAGAGCGGGGACTGTGACCGGCAGCACGTCGACCCTATGTTGGTGCATCTCAAGGAGCATCTCAGGTGGATCAGGATCAATCACAACAACCCTTCCCCAGTCAACACACCTTTGGACTGACGTTGCCTTCATATGTCATGCTTTTCCTTCCGAGCCCCTCAGGGTTCGCCTCTGGTTGCGCTAGACTCCTAAATAGGGAATACAGAGTACAGGCTCTCATTCAATAAATGGGGAAAACTGAGGCCCAGAGAGGGCCAACATGCCCAAGACAACACCAGGAGTCAGCCAGGGGACCTAAGAGCTCAGATCCACTAGGGAGGACGGCCCGCAGTACCTCGTGCTGGAGGCCCAGGACCCTCCCACCGACTCACAGTTCCAGGGTCATTGGACCCTACCTGTTCAAGGAGCCGGGGAGGTGGGGTCTGGAGTCCTGTCTGTCAAATAAAAACAATACCAACTCATTTATTTTGTACTTGCCATGTACCAGGTATAAAATCCCTATAACAACCATTTGAGCCCAAGGTTACGGTCCCATTTTACAGTTGAGGACAACAGCTGATAGGTAATGGAAATGTAATTCATCCCAGCATCTTTTGAGCCCAGAATTTGCTTTTACCCACTGTGATATGGGGTAATGGGGAAGTGGTTTCAGCCTATTGCCCCAGCAGAGCCCCGCAGCCCTGCTGTCCAGATCCTCTGTGACGACCGCCCAGCCACCCCACCTCACCCGCATCTAGAGAGAGGGCCAGTACACTCCCAGACTTTTTAAAAAGGTGTCATCTTATTTAATCCCCACATCCCTGAGGGGTGGTTCCACTTTACACAGGAGAAAATCAAGGCACAGAGAGGGAGGAGACTTTGAAGGTCACACAGGAGGAGGAGCAAACAGACTCCGGTTTTGGAGGCCATGGCTCCAGGTCCCCTTCTTCTGGGAGGGTCCCATCTAGGCCCTCTCTACTTGATCTAGATGCCATCTTATTTACCAGAACGAGGGGCACCGCTCTCCAAGGCTAACTCGGTCCTACTTCAAATTTCGTGCTGCCCTGGGAACGGTCGATTGGGGTGGGGCACGCCTAGGTTACCTGGGATTCTCAGGGCCTGCCTGTGTGGCGGCTGGCGGCTCCAATGAATAGCTTGCTTCGTGCTAGCCCCGCCTCCCGGCCCCGGAGGCTGGGAGGAACCACACAGGTGAGTCTGTGCCCGCGGACTTAATATGTCGCACACGCGCTCACCAGATCTTAGCCGTCCGGAAGAGGTGCGTATGTCCCTCCCTAACCCTAACCAAGTCTTGACGGTACGGAAGAGGTGCGTAGGTCCCTCCCCGCAGTCAAACCCTCAGGGCTGGGAACCTCCTCCAGACCTACCGGCCTCTTTCTTCCTCCCTGCAAAGGGTGGGGCGGGATGACGGTGGTGGCAAAACAAAGATCAAAGGGTAGCCGGGTACAGTGCCGGGAAAGCTTTCAGCCACAGCCCAGGAAGGAGTAAACATCCCACGAGGAGGGCCTGCCTCCATCTTGCTGCCTCTAGGATGGGGGAAATCCTGGAAGACTTCTCAGAGGAGGTGATTTGCAAACTGATTCTTGAGAAAGGGTGTGAAAAAATCCATGACACAGAGAAGATGGGGAAAGTCATGGAAGGGAATTTGTGGCAGGTGAATAGTATGAGTTAAGGCCAGGAGGTTTGTAAGTAGGAGAAGGAGGAGAGATGTGTTTTGGATGAAGCAGGAAATGGAGACGGGGGTGGGCCCTGAATCCCAGGTGAGCAAAGTGCACATTATCTTAGAGGCAATGGGGAGACCAGGCCTCAGTCTATCCATCTGTAAAATGAGGGGATTTGACTGGCCTGTTTCAGGCCTTCCCGAGGCAAGGGGCTATAACAAAAAGGGTCCAGATTCCTCCAGGTCCAGTCCTGGACTGGTAGAGCGGGGAGTGGCTGGAGCAGCTCAGGGGCCAAGGGTAATATTTTGCTCCAGTGCCTGAGTCTGAGAATAAATATTTTATCAAGCTGGCAGTGCTAGATCCCTGAATCACCCTGGCTTCCCCTCCCTCCAGCTAGGGTCCTGCTGAAAGGCAAGAGGGGTGATGGGTCTTAGCGCTGGCTCTGCCCCAGGCAAAGTTTTGGTCCCTTCAAAGCCTCAGGTTTCTTATCTGCACAATTATGGCCTGAGCTCCCTAATCCCTTTCCCCCCTAGACTACGCAACATAAAATCCCAAGACTTTCAGGGAGACCCCACCTTGGGGTGTGCTCACAAGCGGCTGTGAGGCCAGCCAAGGCCTGAACCTTGGGCCTATGAGGGAGTCCGGGGGCTGCTGGGCACGGGGTGGAGCGGAGGGTTAGACATAGGTTGGAGCTGGGCCTGCTGTTGGGGTCTCACAGCCTAGTCAGAGTAGGGAGAGACAAGTTATCTGGACTCTGAAAGTTGTACAGAACGAAGCCCTCACTTGCTGTTTGGCATGCTGAGGGGATGGGAAGGGCAATCTGGAGAAGGGAACAGCATGAACAAAGGAAGGAAGGTAGGACTATGGGGATTTTGTTGGGGAAAAGTCAAGCAGGTGAAGCTGGAGTGTGAGGTCCTTGAGGAGAACTGGTCCTTACTGGGGCTGGTGGGATCCAAGGGCTGTAACCTTCTTCCTCATGGGCAGAACTGGAAGCTCCCATGGTCATGGCCAGCAGCCCCAGGAATAGGACTGGGGACCTGTTTGGCAAACCAGTTCGGCAAGGCTGTCTCCTCTATGATGTCATCCAGCTGCTGTGTTCTCTGAGCGACAGTGCCAGATAAACTTCTGGCCTTGGAGGAGAAGGGGGCCGGGCCTTAAGTGCTGAAGGATGGGAAAGGAGGACTCTTCCTTGGAAACTTGGAGGCAAGTGGGCTCTGGGAAGGAGAAAGGGCCCTGGGATGCCTCGTGGAAAAAGGAGAGGATTCAGGGTGGGCTGGCCTGGACCTCTTGTGACTTCTGGGGGGTTCCCTGATGCCTGACATCTATCTAAGTTCATGACAGGGGCTCTATGCAATTGCTGCTCAGTGGGTTGGAGCCTGGCTCCAGATCACCCTTATAATACATGAGTGGCAATTTTGTTATTACCAGGACCTCATAGCTCTCTAGTCCTGTGAGGTAGGACCATCATTATACAGAAGAGGAGGCAGACTCAGTGAGGCCAGGCCATGCCCACACCTCACACAGGATTTGAACCTGGAATCCTCATCCTTAATCACAGGACCCTGCTGTCTGCCATTTGGGATCTGCCATCTGTCCACATGGGCTCTTGTTCTGTTTCTTAACTATTCAGCCTAGCAGCTGAATCTTGGCATTGTAGAGTCCTAGATGCCCACCTTGTGATCCAAATAGGTAATCTGAGTCCCAGAGAGGGCAAGGAACAGGCTTCGGGTCATATAGCAACTTGGAGGGGGAGCCACTCTGCACCCCAGATCCCCAGCCTCCCAAATCCCTTGTTTCCCCCTTGGCCTGGCACACCCAGGCATGAAATAACAACACCTGGCACATACTGAGTGCCCATTATGTGCCATTCACTCATTTAATCATCACCACAGCCCTGTGAGGTAGATGTTCAGATTATATCCATTTGATAAAGACACTGAAGCTCAGAGAGGGAAGGTCACTTGTTCAAGTTGACACAGCATGTTGGTGGTAGGGCTGGGCTCTGAACCTCATTGTGTGGCCCTTTCCCCTTGAGGGACCCAATAACCCTCACAGGAGGCACAGAAGGACCTCTAGGCGGGAGTGGAGAGGGCCCCTTTGCAGGCTCCAGAGGCGAGCAGGGTCCAGTTGGTAGTTTCCACACAGGCCTGGCCTCTCTGGGTGGGGTAGAAAAGTGCTGAGGCTGTGGAAATACTCTGAACCTTCCCAGAGGAGGCAGCCACGGTGGGAGGGAATGCTCCGTGCAGACCTCAGAGCCAAGTGGAGACGTGGCGGCTGGACCCGCTGCAGGCAAGGGAGGGCAGGCGGGGTGGGGCCCAAACCCAGACCGGCCTCCGGAGCAGCTTTCCCAACCATCCGCCAGCCAGGCCTGGCCCTGCCTGCCCTTGTAGCTCCCCATCTGGATTTGAGATGAGGACTCTGGGCCTAATAATAGCTGAGTGGCAGCAAAGGCAGCGCCTGAAGCTGCAGCCCGCGGAGGGCTGGGGTCCCCCATTGTCTCGTGCTGGCCTGGAACAGGTTTCGGAACTTTAAAAATAATAGCAAGTGCTTATGAAGCGCATACAGGTGCCAAGCTTTGTGCTAAGGCATAGCTCACAGTAACTCATTTATTCCTCACGGCCACCCCAATGAGTTAAGACTGTTATTAGCCCTATTTGAGGGATAGAGAAACTGAGGCACAGAGCGTTAAGCAGCTTGCCTGTGATGGTTATGGCAGCCTCCAACTGCTGAGCACATACATGTCCGTCCTGGATGCTGGCTTAAGCACTTTAGTGTACTTTCCCATCTGAGGAAACGTCATGAGGCTTTAGAGGCAGATTGTCATTTACTGAGATGAGGGAAAAAAAAAAAAAAACCCAGAGAGAAAAGGGACTTGTGCAAAGTCACATGGCTCAAGAGACAGAGTCGAGACTCAAACCCAGGACTCCCAAACTCTAGGGAAGTTAAGACCTTGGCTTCTGGAATCAGACAAACCTGAGTATGCTGGGGACATCACTACGCCTTAGCTGTATGGCCTTGGCAAATTGCATCCCCTGCCCAAGCCTCTGTTTTCTCCTCTTAAAATGGGGGTTTGGCCAAGATGATACTATACCACCTGCCAGATAGTAAGCCCACCTTGGGGGTAGTAGGTCATTTATATCATGCATTTACATGATGCATTCATTCATTCAATTCTCATAACAGCCCCCAGTGTGGGGACTCCTCTCATACCCATTTTACAGAAGAGAGGGAAATAGGAGGCTCAGAGAGGGAAAGGGACTTGCTCGGGACAGATAGCAAGTGAGTCAGGATTGGAACCCATTGCTGTGATTCCAGAGGCTGAGCTCTTACCTCTTTACACCTTGCCCTCTGATACTGAGGCACAGAGAGGGTGTGGGCTATGCCTGGGTCACACAGCAAGGTAGGTCTTTAGGGACATCTGATGTATGAAAGCCAGGAGGGGAAGACCTGTCTGCTAGCCCCAGCTCGCTGAAGTCACAGCTGCTTCAGGTTTGGAGCTCAAGATGTCCCCCAGCCTCAAATTTCTGTAAAGATGCCCTGTTCTTCCAAAGGCTAGAGCAAGATCCAGATTTGGGGTCCTCTTCCCCAGGAGGCTACGATGCTGGATTCTGGGTTCAACTAGCAGAGGTGGAGAGGTTCCTTCTGGCCAAAGAGGACCAGTCCTCAGAGTCACCAGCGAAGCTTAGGGCATGAAGAGATCTTCAGGTTTTGCTTAAATCCTGATTCTTCCATTTGCTATCTACTTCATCTTCCTGGGCCTCAGTTTCCTCATCTTTCAGATGGGGACACTAATACCTTCTGTGGTAGATTGTTTGCAAAAGTAACTGCAATGCTTTGCTCCCTATAAGCAAGACCCTTTGCAATGTGACCTTGAAACCCCTCCCCTCAGGAGAAAGAATCTTTTTCCTCGCCCCTTGAATCAGGGCTCAGCCATATGACTTATGTTGGCCAACAGAATGCAGGGGATGTGACACTGCCGGTTCTGAGCCTGGACTCTTAAGAGCTCTTGTAGCTTCTGCTTGTTCTCTTGGAACCTTCTCAGCTGGCTTGTGAACAAACCTGGCTCTCCTGCATGAGGATGACAGACCACCAGAACAGGAACGAGTTGTCCTGGCTGAGGCTGTGCTCGTCAGCCACCAGCTGATCCCACAGCGGACCACAGATGAATGCATAAACCCGACTGAGACCAGAAGAACCTCTAGCTGAGCCCAGCCCAAATTGCCCATCGGTGAAATCATGAGCTAAATAAATGATTGCTCTTTTAAGGCACTAAGTTTGGGGTGATCTGTTATGCAGCATTGCTGTGGCAATTAATAACTGATGTTATTAAGTTTTAAAGTTTATTTATTTATTTAAGTCATCTCTACACCCAGTGTGGGGGTAGAACTCATGGGGCTTGAACTTATGACCCTGAGCTCAAGATTCGCATGCTCTTCCAACTGAGCCAGCCAAGTGCCCCTGGTATACAGTTTTATTCAGTGTAATTAATGGAACAAACCAAAAATCTCTGTGGCTTAACACAATCGGAGTTTATTTCTCACTCACACAAAGTCTGATAAGGGGCAGGGCTCTCGTAACTCACCTCTCTTGGAAGGCACCTCTCTTCCAAGCAATGACTCCCTCACACCCTCCCTGGAATCCATTTTTGAGTCTTCTGTATGCGGAAAGGGAGCCTAGAAATCAAAAGAGGCTCACCTACTCTTAATTGCTTTGCCCAGGGGTGATGTGTAATTTCATTGGCCAGAATGTAGCCACATGACTCTACTAACTGCAAGGGAAGATGAGGCTGTGCCCTTCCTGTGTGCCCAGGAAGAGGGAATAGGTTGAAGAACACAAAGCATTGTTTCTGCCACATTCTCTCCCTCACCAGGCTGTCATGAGGGGGCCAAGCAGAGAATTAACATCTATAAAAAATTAATTCTAGCAACTAGCACAGGGTGGTTTGAATAAGGGACAATTTATAGGTGAAGAATCTGAGGCTCAGAGGTTGAGGAATTTGCCCCAAATCACACAGCGAGCCATTTGAGTAGCTGCTTTGTGGTAGTGAAGGGTTCAGGACAGATCTGGAGTTGGACAGATCTGGGTATATAAGTCTCAACTCTGTCACTTCTTCACTGTGTGACATTAAGCGAGTTCCTCAGTTTCTCTGGGCTTCAGTTTCCTCATCCACAGAATGGGGAGAGGAATAGTTCCAACCTCATAAGGTTGGGGTGAGCGTTCAGGAACTGGTGTGTGTCAAGAGCTTAGCTTAGATCCTGGTAGTGGGCACTGCTTAGTAAATATGAGCCCCCTGTGCAGATGTGATGCTATTTCTGATCTTGCCAGGGTCAACAAATTTATTATGTTTTGCAAATTCTGTCCCTTCTCTCTACCTCTTGTGGTGGGAATGGTCTTATTTACTTGGTTAAGGGAAGAAAACTTTTCCTTGGTTGGGTATTAGTCACTCAACAAACCTTTATAAGCACTAAGCCCCCAAGCACCCATGGCTGTTCTGCTGGCAGAGGTCTGAAATGCTCTCATTATTGCTTCCTTTAGACTAAAGCATGGCCCTGTGAAATGCATCCCCTTCCCAATCTGCTCCTAGGATCATCCCATCACTGAGAAAGGGGCAGGGCGAGAGGGTCTGGAGCTAATGGGCTCCAGCTGGGGAAAGGCCAGAGCCAGCGCAGACCCCGCTGGGTGTGTGGTCTAGGCATTCTGCAAATGTCTGCCCACACAGAAGCAAGGGTCCAAGATGGGTAAGAAGAGTCTTCCCCTCCCTTTTTCCCCATGTAAGCCATCTCTGAGCCTCCTCTTGCAGCCTGCCAGACAGAGGTTCACGAGCATATGCTGAAACTTGGCAGGTCTCATGGAGCTGACAGTCTGGATGGGGAGACAGACTCGGCAGACAGAGCACCATATAAAGTTATCATTACAGATTCGGGTGAGCTCTGTGAAGGAGGGGCCATGTGACACCATGGGAGCACATCCTGGGGACCTACTTTAAATTATTTTTAAAGTTGTGTTTCGAATGGACAATCCTAGGAGGTCAGAGAAGGTATCTCTCAGGAGATAATTATGCTCAGATCTGGAGGCTAAGAAGAAATTTGCTGAACAAAGAACTGAGTTGGTCTTGGGGTGAGGGGTGGTGTCACAGGCAGGGGTGATAAGTGCAAATGCAGGAACAACGTGACCGCAGTTTGAAGGGTAAGGGAGGAGTCAGGTGGGAGTAAGAAGGGAAAGGGGAGCGGGAGCCAGGCCAAAGGGTCCCAGTAGGTGGTGTTGGCTATATAATTTGCGGGGTCTGGTGCAAAATGAAAACAGGAAGGCCCCTGTTCAAAAATTATTAAGAGTTTCAAGATGGTGACAGTAGAGCATTAAACCAAGCACAGGGCCCTGTGGAACTGCACAGATCATACACCTGTGAAGTTGGTCGTGTCTGTGGACCATGGTAAGAAGGAAAGACTTCACTGAGGGCTGGAGGGAGCCACTGAAGGCTTTTGAGCTAGCAGGGATAAGCTCTGATTTGCATAAGCTTTAGTTGCTGTCTCACTACCCCACACCTGGGTGGTATGTGACCCTCTTCTTTGCACAGGTGGCCTGATTCACTTTCCTGAAGTACTTTACTCAGAAGGTCATTCTCCTGCTCAAGACCCTGCAATGGCTTCCACCCCCTAATCAGATCCAGCCCAAACTCCCAACACAGACGCTCAAGGTCCTTCATAATTTGCCCTCCCACGATTTAGTTAACCTGTTGCCAACCCAGGCTGTGTGCTGAATCCCAGAGATGATGAACTAACTTGAAGACACGAAGCAATTACAGGAGGGCAAGTCGGAACTAGAACCCAGGTCTCCTGATGTTTTCCCACCCTGCCTTGGAGGAGTGTGAAGCCTCACAGTGTGCTTTGTGCCCCCTCCCCCAACCTAGCACGGAACCTTGCTTGATATGTGCCTGTGGAGCACATCTTTGCCAGGGTAATTGTGTTCCAGGGCCCAGGATGTAGTTAGTGTCCTTTCTGACTCCTCTCCATCCCCGCTACCCCTAGGCATTCACCAAGCCCCACTGCACCCCCGGGGTGCCTGGGGCGGGGCTGGTCCTGCCCACAGACATGTGTCTGGCCCACATAGCTTTTTATTTTATTTTTTAAAGATTTTATTTATTTATTTGACAGAGAGAGAGCACAAACAGGGGGAAGGAGCAGAGGGAGAGGGAAAAACAGGCTCCCTGCTGAGCAAGGAGCCCGGATGTAAGCTCCATCCCAGGACTTCGGGATCATGACCTGAGCTAAAGGCAGATGCTTAACCGACTGAGCCACCCAGGCGCCCTACACAGCTTTTTAAAAGCTTTTTAAATTTGTCATTGACATTTAAAAATCAGGAAATTTCATAGGGAAATCAGCATTTTTGGTTCTCTGTAGTCGCCAGCCTGGGTCTGGATTTCCCCAAGGTAGCTGCTCCCTTCTGAATGAAGTCAGTCTTCCAAAGGGGTTCTGCCCTAAGCCCCCACTGGCCCTGTGGAATTTTGGACCTTGAAGAAAGAATGCCATACTTTTCACCAAGGAGCAATCAGGATTCTGGAATCTGACCAATCAGGTGAATAACTCCTCCTTTGGGAGGCGGGGCCAGGAAAAGTAAACCCCGCCCCCAGTCTTGGCCGACAGGAAGAGGGAGGGATGCCCATGACCCGTGTTGCTGGTGTGGGTGAGAGCCCCTATATAATGGGCAAATTTGTTTGCAATTAAGGAGTAATTAGTTACCAGCTAATTAATGCACAATACAGCTAAGGGGCTGGGAGGAGAAAAAGGGACTGAACCTCTGAAAGAAAACTCAGGTCTCTTTCTGGAAAAATATTAAGAGAGGGCAATGAGGAATCCCCAAGGTAATGTTTGAAAACCTCTTTTATGTTGCTGAAGGAGATTTAAATGTTCAGAAGCCCCCCCACAAAGGATTTGGTACCTTTGAGAAGCAGTTGGGTCTAACCAGGCTGTGGTGGTTGGGGCTGGAAGGTATGAAGTGGGACGGAGGAAGAGTAACCCTTTCTTACTTTGCAGGGCAAAATGCTTTTGGTATTAGGAAAGGTTCTTTGCAAAAACTAGAAACCCCCCTGGATCACCCTGAGCAAAAGGGGACTCTATTAGAAGGCCATCAGAAGTGGTATCAAGATAATAAAAATCTCAAGGTAGAAACAAAAACTCATTGTTTTAGTCCAAATTGGTTTCTGGTGTCCAGACTTCCTCGTGATCAGCCTGTTGGTAAGAAGTACACACTTTTTGCATCCGAAGTGTGGTCCGTGGACCAGCCTTGTTGGAAATGCAGAGTCTCAGGCCTCCCCCCAGACCTACTGAACCAGAATCTGTATTTCAACAAGATCTTCAGGGAAATTCATGTGCACATTATAGTTTGGGTCTGTGGCCACAAGAATCAACTGAGTGCTGAGAAGGAGGATGTTTCATAAACCTGAAGGTTCCTAGGCCTTCGAGAAGAGCTGTTGCCTCCGTGGTCTACAGGAGATGGGTGTCTTCCAGGATCCACTGGGGAGAGGTCAATAAAATAGGCAAATAGTCTTGAGCTGCTGCCACCAATTCCTACCCAGGTGCTAGTGGGGCAGGAGTCTGGCCTAAACCAGCTGGCTCCTCTGGTGGGAGATGGGCTGAAGAAACCCGGGCCTGTGACTTGTCAAGGAGGAAACTGCTCTGGACCCTAGAGGGAATGCCCTGTATGCTGCTGGGTCTCTCCTTAAGGGGCTCTATTTTGAGGCACTCATCTGCTTGGTTGAAGGAAGGCAGAGGGTGGTCTGGGCTGGGACCTTTCACCTTTCTGCTTTGCTCTGGGCAGGCAGCTCCTAAAAGATGCCCTTGGGGCACAGAATGGGAGTAGCAATATTGACTTGGCCCTATAAGGAGTCACAGAGCCCCTTCACCCTTTATTATATTTGATCTTCATAACAATCTCACACAAAGAACCAAAAAGAAACAGCCAAGTATGAGGGTTCTGCCTCTAAAAAGGGTTAAATTCAATCCCAGGAGTTACTGTAAGAGCTAAGTTTAGTGAGAGCTGCTACTTAACTTGTACCTCCCTCTTGGTTTGTTAAAGTCCTGTTCTCAAATTAGAAGTGCTGTTGAGTTAGGAGGTTGGGTCAGGGGTGAGCTCATCCTTTCACATTATTCATTTAAAGTATGAAAGTATGAAAAAAAGTTGTTCATTTAAAGTATGCCCCTGTTAGAGCTCTCCGTAAGAGACAAGTATCCATCCAAGCTTGTTCAATACTTGGTGGGGTGTGAGTTTCCTTTTCAGGGCCAACACATTATTGGAGGAAGGCAATTCCTACTTCTCCCCCTTATTTCTGTCATGAGGGAAAAGATCTCCCACCTGCCACCTACAGGATCCAGGTATCACTCGGCACCTCGAGGCAGCTCCCAAAATTACAGACAGATTCCAGAAGGAAACGGGGCTCACCTTATGTCTCCAAAACTTATTAAATGACATCACAAGTAAGGCTTGGCAAATAGGATGAGGGAGTTGGTGGCTGGTGAGGACAGACAGAAGCCCGGGGGCATGGATGCACACAGGATGGAAACGGAGACCTGACAGCAGGTGGCGGTGACGACAGAGTTGAGATCCCCGGAAGAAGAATGAGTAGTCCCAGTTAGCCTTGCTGAACAGTTCCGCGAGCAGGGTTCTCCTTTATCCTTGGCAGCCCTGAGTGGTAAGATCGAATTATACCCATTTTACAGATAAGGATCCTAAGGTCTAGCAAGGTCATGGAGCTACACATAACCAAGCCAGTGTTTGGTGGGTGTACAGCTGATGTTTGTGGAATTCAAGTAGAGAGTGTGCATTTGATAGCACTTTGTAAATGATGAGAAATTTATATTTTTGTGTAGCTTTGAGTATCTCCCCACAAGATGCTTGCTAATTACAAAGGGGCCCTTTACAACAGAGAAACTTGGCAGACAGCTCCTTAACCAAGTGATCAAAGTTAACATCTCCAGTAATAATCATGTTGACAGAATGTAGCCCCTGAATGATGTACTAAGAAGGGTACAACATCGCTTGGTGGTATTCTTGCCCAAAATGCATAATCTTGATCTAATCATGAGAAAACATCAGACATCCAAACTGAGGGATATTTTATAAAATGACTTACCAGCACTCTTCAGTGTCCGGGTTATAAGAGAAAAGAGAGTTGAGGAACTGTCACAGATTGGAGGAGACTAAAAAGACATAACAAGTAAATGCAGTGTGGGATTCTGGCTTTGATCACAAGGAAAACTGGCAAAATTCAAACAAGGTCTGTAGGTTAGTTAATAGTATTATTATATTAGTGTTAATTTCCTGGTTCTGATCATTGTACAAAGGTTGTGTAAGATGTTAATATTAGGGGAAGCTAGCTGAGGGGTACAGAACGTGAAGATTTTAGCAGAACTCTGAACTATTTTTGCGACTTTCTGTAAGTCTAAAATTATTTCATAATAAAACTATAAATTTGATGATATAGGAATTATATCTCAATTTCTTAAAATAATACAAATCTTGACAAGGTAAAGCATTAATAATGTAGTTTCTTCAGATGATAACTTCTCTACCAGTGCTTATTTTTCTCTTCTAATTTGGGATGGCATTTAGAATCTCTGTATGTTCCACATATTCTCAGCTCAAAAGTCATGTCTTCCAAGAAGGTCTTCTCGATCTCCACAGCTAGAAGTTATGTCTTCTTCCCCTGAACTCCCGTAATACTTTATCTGCACCTTTATTAGGGCATTTATCATCTCCATAATGGACAGTTATGGTATTTCCCACCTAGTCCTCTTGCCTAGCTCTTCTTTCGCCTTCTGACTCCAACCACGACTTTCTCATGGGAGCCGCCATATTTTTACAGACCCATCCCGAGCCACAGCTGATTGGTCCAGGGGTGGACATCTGACTCAGTTGGGCCAATCAGACACCTTTCTGGATCTCTCCCTCCCCAATGGAAGTGAGAAGTTGATTGGTCTGTCTGTGGTGCCTGGTGCTGGGCGTTATGAAACATGGAAGTTGTTAGCCATCACCTTCTCTGCTACATGGGGGAGCCCTGTCCACCACTAATGAGGGAAGATAGGTAACACAGAGAGAAGCAGAGAGTGGGAGTGAGAGAGACCGGATTCTATTTGTTTTTGGAGTTTCCTGTCTTTGCCAGGTGTAGGTTGGCTGGTTGTCCCTACTGTCTACTACATAATCCCCAGAATCCAATCTCCCAATAAAATCTCCTTCCAATAAATCTTTATTAAGGTAGCCAGGATAGTTTTATGTAGCTTTCAACCCGAAGACACTCAAAGAATATAGCTACTCTGGATTATTTCCCTAAATGTTTTCTCTCTCCCACGCATCTGGAGATTGCCAAATGCCCACTTAGATACAGTTTTCACTGGCCTGCGGCTAGGGAGAAAACTAGAACAATGTGGTGAGTTATAGAGGTAATTTTTTTTAATTGCTGAATTCTGAGATTAGTCCTTATTAAATTTTATGGTGACAGTAGAAAGCAATGCTTTATTTTTCCTTTTCTTTAGTGTTCTTTGACAAATAACAAAATGTTGCCGCATTTGGGGAGAACACTTCACTGGGATGTAAAATCGCCGTCTGGGAAGCACTGGCCAGGTAATAATTCCTGTGGGGCAGAGCCCTCGCCTAGCTCTCTGCACAGGCTCCTGATACGTGGTAGGGCAGGAGGTACCTTGGGAACGAGTGAGATGAGCTAATGGGTTTAAAGAGCTGTTCTGGTCTCCTGCCTGTCACGCGGGGATGATCTGATTCAGAGCTGCTATAGCTTGTTCATTCATGTCATTCTTTTATGATTTTCAAATCAGGCCAGATTTCTTTATCTATTTGCAAAATACCCTTCTCGTCCCACCTGACCTTTCCTTTCAAGTGGAGCTCAGATTAATTTTCTCTTTTATCCTTATGTCCAATGAGGTGTGGCTTGCCTGGGAGGAGAGTTGACAGCTCTCCTCTCAGAACATGGAGGGTCGGCTCACTGTGGTGGGGAGAGAGCACTGGACGGGGAGTCAGATAACATTGCAGTCCAACTCTGCTTTCCCCTCTGGCTGGTTGCTAACTCTCAGGCAACCCGTTTTCTTTCTCCAAGCCTCAGTTTTCCCATCTGTAAAATGGGAGGTGCTGTCTAGCCTACCTTCCGCATGGGGCTCTTATGAGGGGCTGAGTAAGGCTTTGGCAGCAATTTGGAAACTGGAAGCGGGGGGGGCAGGAGTTGTTTTACAGGGGCATTTGGGGGTATCTGAGTAGGAAATGATGAAATCCTTGAAATGGGAAATTAGGGAGTTTGCTAAGTACTTCCTAGCTCTTCCTGGTTATGTCTCTTACTTGCATGTGACCTCACTTCTCTGTGCCTCAGTTTCCTCGTCTGGAGAGAGCCACATCCCACAGTCAGGATGTCATAGTGGACACTGAAGCACACAGAGAGCTGGTTAGGGAGAGAGAGGCACTCCATGTAGAGGGGACTGCAGCAAAGGCTCTTGGGATTACAAATTATTGCGGATTGCGTGAGAAACACTGGTCTCATGTGATGTTTCCTGGGCACAATGATAATACTTCTCTATCATGATGTGAATGAAACAAGGCAGAGCCCTCAGCACACACTGGCACATAGCAAACTCAGTCATGGTGCTTGTCCTTACTGATGGTGTTTTAGTTTACCTATAAAGGAAACAGAGTCTTTGAGAGGTGATGTGGCTGGCCTAGTCACACAGTTATTGGAGTCAGGCAGGATTTGAACCCACATCTTCGCTCTAGAGGCCAAGCTCTGAACAGCTGTGTTCCATACAGTCACCCCTTTGTGGGGCCACTGCTCCTGACCCCAGCTGCCTGCCTGACTCAGCAGCTGCGGGTGGCCTTGCTCCTGCGCGTGGGCAGCAGAGCCTGTAAGAAGCTTCCCAGTTCCTTGAAAACCAAATATGGCCAGACCGGGCCCTCTGAGGCCCGACCCCCAGGCTAGGCTTGCTCCTGCCTGCTCATCTGGGCCGTGGGGCCCTATTCCCTATACAACCTCTTGGCTCTGTCCCAGAGGACTCTGGGAGAGCCTCTGTTCAGATCCCTTTCCTCATGGGATCTTGTTGAGCAAGTTACTGAAGGAGAACATGTGAGACCAGTGTCTCATCCACACCGCAGTAATTCCTAACTCCAAGCCTTTGATCATGCCATCCCCTCCACCTGGACCAGCTTACCAGCTCTTGTGCAATCTTTGGTGCCCAGTGTGAGGTATCAGGAAGAGGTACTTCGGGACTGTGTGACCTGGAACAAGACACTCATCAAACCCATCCATCAATCCCTCCCTCCCTTCTTTCCTTCCTTCTTTCCTTTCTTTCATCCACTGGGTACCTACCTGTGCCAGCCACTTTATGTACAGTCTCTCCTTGCAGACTAGAAGCCTCTTGAGGATTGCAGACCAGGTGCCAGAAGATAATTATTCAACCACTGTCCATGGCCCAAGGCTTGTCTTCACTACAGTCCTGGTGAAGCTCTTAGAGAGGGGAAGTCCCAAGGATGCACGGCAGAGAGGAGTGGAGCTGAGACTTGTCCCTGATCTGTTGGACTCCAGAGGCAGTACGGCCCAACTCCTAACGGAGGGACAGACCATGGTGAGGGTCAGGTCCTGGGGGGTGGACTGGGATCACTTCTCCTTCAGTCCTTTTTTTTTTTTTTAACATCTTTTAAAAAGATTTTATTTATTTGGCAGAGAGAGAGAGAGAGAGCGAGAGAGAGAGCACAAGCAGGGGTAAGTGGCAGGCAGAGGGGAAGGAGAAGCAGGCTTCCCTCTGAGCGAGGAGCCCGATGCGGGACTCGATCCCAGGACCCTGGGATCATGACCTGAGCCAAGATCAGGTGCTTAACTGAGTGAGCCACCCCCGTGTCCCTCTCCTTCAGTTCTTAGCTTCTGAGCAGTCCCCATAACCCAGAGTCTTTCTGAGGCAGCTGTCCCTCACTTACTTTCCCTACTCCAGCCCCTCTGCGACTGGAGCTGAAACTTGCCAGGGTGGCTAGAGAGGGTTAATTCTTTCCTGTGTCTCCCTCTTTCTGAGCCTTTGAGAGTGTCTGTCCCATCTCATAACCTGCAAAGTCCTTTTCAAGGTCACTGGCATCCTCACCTCAGCCTTGGGGATGGCAGAGCAGGGAGGATCTTCCCCATGGTTCGAATGGGGGAACTGGGGCCCCTGCACTGGTCATATGCCACATCAGGGGGTGGCCTTGCTTCAAGGAGCTGAGCATGGACTTAACTCCAGATCTTTCTTGAAACCATGGTATGAAGTGTTTAGAGTACAGCAGATCCCAGCTCTGCCACTCGCTAGCTGTGCAGCCTTGGGAGAGTCACTTCACCTTTCTGAACCTCATCTTCTCCTCCGACAAATGGGGACAGTGCTAGGACCCATTTGAGAAATATTGGGAGAGTGAAATAAAATAATGCCTGAGAAGCACTTAGCACAGTGCCTGGAACATACTGGGTGCTCAGACAATGAAGTTATTATTGTGCTAAGTGCCTAACATAGAACATCAGATCAGGAGGGTTATCTAGGCCAAGGCTAATTTACTAACATTCCTTTATCGCTACTGTGTGCCAAGCACATCCAGCAGAACACCATCCCTATAACTCAGTGCCACTTTACAGATGAGGTAACTGAGGCTCAGAGAGGGAATGTGACTTGCCCTAACTCCCTTTCCAATCAGAGGAAGAGTCTGGGTCTGGACCCAGATCTGTGTCTATACCCTCAGCTCTGGTCTCCTCTGCTGGATTCTCCAACCTTACCATGCTAAGGCCCAGAGAGGAAGAGGGGGTTACTCGGGGCTCCACAGCAGCTGGGAGCAAGTCAGACCACACTGCAGAGGCCTCTTCCATCCTGGCAGCTCTGCACAGGTCTAGATAATTCTCCAGTTTTAGGATTAGGACGGGACCTGACTGACACAGTCACAGTCCTCAGAAGGGTCCCAGAGTCTGGTCCATGATCTCAGGCCAGCCAGCAGATCTCAGCTTCCCTAGACACCCCTCGGCCCCCACTCTACCCAGGACCACCCCTTCCCCACCTCCAACTTTCTGCATGCTCCCCCTTGTTTTCAATCCACTGAACCTTCTGCCAAAGAAAACTCGTCGATGCCCGCAAACCAGCCAGCCGGGGAGGAGGCTGGCCTGGAATGTTGGAGGGGGTCACCACGCTGTTTGTGAGCGGGCCCACAGAGAAATGTGAGCAGCTACCTTTTTTGGGGGAAGTCAGAACTCCTGTGGGAAAGGAGCCAGGCTTGGGCCTCAGTTTCCCCCCACGATCACCACCATAGCATTTATGGGGCTAGGAGTAACTCTGGCTGTTGATTCAACAGCTCTTGGTGACTGCTGGGTGCCAGGCACTGAGCTGGCCGCTTGGGACACAGCCAGGACAGAGCTAAGCCCTGTCCTCCGGGGCTGACTTACCAGGAGCAGGCAGTCCCTCAGCAAGTCTCCCGATGAGCTAGAGGCAGCTGCCCCCGGCCCACAACCCCTGATCAACACTCTTGGGGCTGGACGGGTTTCAGAACTCAGAATTTTGGGGGCTTTAAAAGATGACCCAGTGCGGACTGGGCCCACCCATCTCCAGTCAGATCTATGAATATTGCTGTAGTGAGAAGTGTGAGTATTGAGTCAAAGTGGGATCAATAAAGGTTCTGCCCAGGCCCCAGTCCATTCAGGTCGGGTTTTGCCTCCACACGAGTTTTCTTCAAATATCCAGAAAAGCCCTTGGTTGTCTGGGCTTTGTGGACTGTTAGAGTTGAGGACAAGGAATTGAAGCCCTGATTCATCTCCCCATTTCCTCAGATGAGAAAACTGAGACTCAGGGCAGAGGAATCACATACCCAAGACCCTGGAGCAAGCAAATGGCACCAGTGGGTAGGATTGCAGGTCCCAGGGACTCCAAATTCAGAACTTATCACCGGCAGGGACCCTGGCTGGGAGAGAAGCAGGGGCTGAGTGGAGAAGGCTCCTGAGCCAAACCTTGGCGGCCCACCAGGCAGTTCTGCCAGGAAGGAGTTAAGAGCACCCTGGGCCTCTGCCAGGCCTCTGCACGAGGCTCCTCCTTGCACGGCCTGCCTGTCTGGGGCCTGTTTACCAGGCGGCGCTTGCATCACTGGCTTTGACGTGCAGTGCAAACACACTCACATTCTTGGGTCATGAGAAAAGCACAATTGTGATGACATCATTCCCAGAGAGAAGATTTGCGCCAGCCTCCCTCCTGCCCACAGTCAGAGTTGTTTAATTAACACTCTTAACTGGAACTCTTGTCTTCTTGTAAAAACCAACCGGAGAAACTTATGGGTGGGGGTGATGGGGGTTGGAGTGAGTGTGTGTGTGTGTTTTAAGGGATAAAAATAGCCCATCTGGGACTCCTTTTGGGGTGTGAGTATCAATGCACCACTGTTTATATTAAATCTATGTCACACTGGACATTTTCGTCTGAATTTGGCTTGGAGACCGGACGAGAGAAACCACCCATGTCTTTTTGTTCCCTGTAGTTTTTCCTTTTGGTAGGGAGACACGTAGGCCAAGTAAAAGGGCCCTTGGAAACGATTTAGACCAATGCTCATTATAAAGCCAAGGAAAGGGAGGCCCAGAGAGGGGAGGGCCTTACCTGAGGTCACACACCGAGGCTCCAAGTTCCCACAACACTCACATGCATTTAGCAGCACTGCCCTCAGCCCCCACTTTGGCTTTGTGAGTTGGTTTTTCAGGGTATTGGGAAGAGAGATGCCTCTAGCTAGAGCTTTCTGGATGTCTTTTGAGATCAGAATGGAGGCATTGGTGGTGGTGGTGGATATGGAGGTGGCCTGGGAGCAGAGGAGAGAGATTGGGACCACAGGAGACCTCAACCTCACTCCCCTGCACTGCCCCCCAAAGGAACCTACCCTAGGCAATCCCAGGCTTCCCTTAGCTCCCCCTTCCTGAGAAGTGCCACCCCCTCACTGGCCTCCTTCTATGATGATTGAAAACTATTTCCCACCAAGGGGTGCTAGATTTTTTTTTTTAAGATTTTATTTTTTATTTGAGAGAGAGAGAATGAGAGATAGAGAGCACGAGAGGGAAGAGGGTCAGAGGGAGAAGCAGACTCCCTGCTGAGCAGGGAGCCCGATGCGGGACTCGATCCCCGGACTCCAGGATCATGACCTGAGCCGAAGGCAGTCGCTTAACCAACTGAGCCACCCAGGCGCCCGGGGTGCTAGATTTTTAACAAATGAAAATAGAAGATACCCCGCTAAATTTGACTTTGAGATAAACAACAAAAAATGTTTTAGTATAAATATGTCTCATGTAATATTGGGGCATCTGGCAACCCCAATCCCCTTCATCTTTATTGTCATCATTGTGGCAGATACAATGCCTCCCATTAGCCTTCCCTCTCTTTCCTCATTAACCAAACCCTGGTGTTGTCTGCGTGCCATTTTGTCCCAGGCGATGAGCCAGTCATGATTAGTCTAAGCTAGTCATGACAATCCTGTTCTCCTGTGCCTTCCCAGACTCCCTTGCAGTCAGGAATGATCTGGTAGCTTTAAAATGTGTCTGTAAATTTTTTGATACCCTCCTTTTGAAAAGGTGGAAACTCATTCCCACAACATTGAATGTAGGTTAGACTGAGTGACTCATTTCAAAGAGTAACTTCTGAGGGTAGGTCATAAAAACCATTGTTCCTTCTGCCTGGCTTTCTTAGATTACTCACTCTGGGGGAAACTAGTGGCCATATTGTGAGGACACTCAACGGCCCTGTGGTGAGGCCCACATGGGAGGAACTAAGTCCTCCCACTAGTAGCCAGCACCAACATGTCAGGCATGTGCGTGAGATGCCTTGAAAGTCCTTGAAAGTGGCTTCAGCCCCAGTCAAGCCTTTGAATAATTGCAGCGTGGGACAACATTTTGACTGCAGCATGAGCCAGAGATATCTTTGCATGAATCATATTTTTTAAGATTTTATTTATTTTTAAGATTTTATTTTTAAGTAATCTCTACACCCAACATGGGCCTTGAACTTACAACCCTGAGATCAAGAGTTGCATACTGTACTGACTGAGCCAGCCAGGTGCCTCTGTATTAATCATATTTTTAAATTTTCTATATTTTATGATGTTTAAGTATCTTTGGAGAGCCTTGCTGGCTGGGAAAAGACTGCCCCTCCCGGTTAGGGCTAGCTAATTCCTAGAAACAGTGAACAACCTGTTGGTGAGCCCACCTTTCAAATACAAACCAACTAATCCTGAGTCCATACCTCCCAGCCACCTCCTTATGTAACTCACACACCAAGCCAATATTTCCCTTGACCTAGATCATCCTAGGGCCAAGTACTAGACAACTAGGGACAGCCCCTGTGCCCCAAAGTCAACTGGAATTATCCAAACTATCCAAACCTTACCCTGCCCTGCCCTGCCCTGCTTTTCCCACAGAAACCCCAATGAGGGTTGTGGCCTTGGCCTTCTCTTGCTTCTTTCTGCCTCCCGGCTGACGGTGATGCTTTCTGCATCTTGTTACTCTTGTTACTAGGAGAACTGTGAGTAATGTTAAACTTTGCTTTCAGTGGCATTGAATTTTCCATGTCGTCATGTAGTCATCTTGATACATTAAGACTCAGACACAAATCACCCCTGAGAGATCCTGATCCAGAGCCTCCAACCAGGCCATCTCTAGCTGACCCACAGTAACCAGAGATAGTAAAATGTTTATTGCAGTTTTAATAAGCAACTTAGGTTTTGGGTAATTTGTTTCCCAACAATGGGTAACTAACATGAACGGTCATGTGACCTACTTCTGACTAGTACAACCTAAGGGAAAGTATGCTTGGGTGCTTCTTTTTTTTTTTTTTAAGATTTTATTCATTTATTTGACAGAGAGAGACACAGCGAGAGAGGGAACACAAGCAGGGGGAGCGGGGGAGGGAGAAGCAGGCCTCCCGCCGAGCAGGGAGGCCGATGTGGGACTCGCTTGGGTGCTTCTAGGAAGCTTTCTTCATAAAAGGATCAGAAGGGAGAGGAGAGCTGAGGGGTATCTCCCTCCTTGAACAAGGATGATACTTAAAAACTGACAGCCATCTGGGAACCATGAGGCACTGAGAATAAGGATACAGGAGTGAAAAAGTAGAAAGTACCTGTGTCTTTTATTTATTTTTATTTATTTTTTAAAAAGATTTATTTATTGGGGTGCCTGGGTGGCTCAGTCGGTTAGACGTCTGCCTTTGGCTCAGGTCATGATCCCAGGGTCCCGGGGCTCCCTGCTCAGTTGGGAGCCTGCTTCTCCCTCTCCCCCTGCTGCTCCCCCTGCTTTGCGCTCTCTGTCTGTCAAATAAATAAATACAATCTTTAAAAAAAAAGATTTAGGGGCTCCTGAGTGGCTCAGTCATTAAGCGTCTGCCTTCGGCTCAGGTCATGGTCCCAGGGTCCTGGGATCGAGCCCCGCATCGGGCTCCCTGCTCAGCGGGAGGCCTGCTTCTCCCTCTCCCACTCCCCCTGCTTGTGTTCCCTCTCTCGCTGTGTCTCTCTGTCACATAAATAAAATCTTTAAAAAAAAAGATTGATTTATTTATTTTGGAGAGAGAGAGTACATGCCTGCACTAGTTGGGGGAGGGGTAGAGGGAGAGAAACCCAAGCAGACCCCATGCAGAGCACAGAGCTCAACCCAGGGCTCCATTTCAGGACCCCGAGATCATGACCTAGCAGAAATCAAGAGTCGGCTGCCCAAATCGACTGAGGCACCTGGGTGCCCCACCCTTGTGGTTTTTATAACATCATTAAGCAGGTGGACTAATTCTGTGACCACCTACATCCAGTTTTTTTTTTTTAAGATTTTTATTAATTTGACAGAGAGAGAGAGAGAGAGAGACAGTGGGAGAGGGAACACAAGCAGGGCGAGAGGGAGAGGGAGAAGCAGGCCTCCCACAGAGCAGGGAGCCCGATGCGGGGCTCGAACCCAGGACCCTGGGATCATGACCTGAGCCACCCAGGCACCCCTGCCTGCATCCAGTTTTGCAGACAAGCAAACAATCAATGTGCTTAAGGTTTAAGCTACTGTATCCTGCACCTTGCAGGTTTAATGCGTTCCTGACCAATATAATCAGCATGCACAATAGCATCTCACTTAACTGGAGTAACTTGTGCAATGACTTCATTTATCTGAATTTCACAATCTGAAATGTAGCTGAAAGGCCAGCTGAGCACCAAAACCAATAGCACAATGTCCATACCAATCACCTTACTCTTAGGTGAGCAGTCCCTGGCCTTCACTCACAGTCTTTTAACTTTTACTTTAGACACAATCCTAACAAGCATTCCTAAGGTATCTTCCCAGGCAGAGTAGCTTAGAAATCCAATTCAATTCAATAATCAATCATTTGCTATTGTACAAAGCACTGTGGGAGGCCTGCTTGACACCAGGTATCCATAAGTAAGTTTTAAGAGAGAGAGAGCAACATGGTCTCATTGGTCAAACAACTTGGGCCATAGAGACCAGAGCAAGCCTGGAGAAAAGAAAAGAGAAAAGTTGCTGATGAATGCCAATTTATTCAGAAAATATATATTTCAAAGTATTTTTCCACGGAAAATTCCATCAACAGGACAAACCACTCTAACTCTTCTTAATTGTTGCTAGTACTGCTTTCCAAAATACCCAAAATACTTGTATGCTTTAACTTCCTGAATCCCTTAAAAGTTTTCACAAGTAAAATCCTGTGCCAGGCCTGGATCTAAGTTCAGAGGAGATGCAGAAGGTGGCAATTCTAGGATATCCCGATGCACAGAGGGCAATCTACGGGCCAGGACCAGCCCAGAGTGACTCGGTAAACTAGTGGCAGAGTGAAGACTAGAACCCAGAACTCTGAAATTTTCCTTTCTCCAGGCAGTGAGGGAGGGGGAACACCAGTCCCCTCAAACCACCCGAACATTTCCTCTCATGAGGAGGAGGGTCTTCACCCAGTGCTGCAAGCTTCCCCCACCCCAGGTCAGGAAGCTCTGCCTGCCCAGGATTTCCTGTGTGGGGGAAAGAAACAGAAAGAGCAGATAAATCCTCCCAACACTTATTTTCAAGTGCATGAGGCCCTCTCCCTGGCCTCGATGCCCTGGCCAAGAGGACCAATCCATTGACATGTGTTTTGTGTGTTTCTAAAAGTAATTTAGAAGGATGACTGTGCACCCATGAAGCACAAGGCTGGACACGATAGTGGAGAAGAGTATGGGTCATTGTTCCTATGCTTGGGGGGGATGCCTTGGTTTGGGTCCTCCCAGAAGCAGACCCCAAGACAAATATCTAAGTGTCAATCATCTCTCTGGAAAGTGAATCCCTGCAGGGGAGTGGGGAAGTGAGACAGGGAGTGGAAGTCAGCCAGTAAGGGAAGCATAATCAAGGTATTACTGGGGTGGACAACTAGAGATCAGCCCTACTAGGGACCTCTCAGAGGCAGTGTCGGGCATACATCAGTCATCCCAACCAAAGGGTTAGGGGGCTGTGGTGTCTATCCACCAATTTTCTTTTTTTTTTGAGACTTTATTTATTTATTTGTCAGAGAGAGAGCACAAGCAGGGGGAGCAGCAGGCCGAGGGACAATCAGACTCCCCAGTGAGCAGGGAGCCTGACGCAGGGCTCGATCCTGGGATGCCGGGACCTGAGCCGAAGGCAGATACTTAACCAACTGAGCCACCCAGGCTCCCTATCCACTAATTTTCCACCCTTTGATGGTCAAGGGCTCTTCTGAGGGTGCCATGTCTTGGCACTTCCAGCTTATGCGCAGGTAGATACAAGCATGCTCCTGAGGCTAGACTCACACTGTCAGGCAGAGTTATAGGATTCACAGTGAGCGGCTTGTCGTGGGTAGACGTGATTGTCAGTCGGACATGAGTAGTGTCTGGTCCAGCAGTTGACCACTAATTGGTTTTACATTCACAGGAAAAGGTGGACACAGGCCCAGGAGACGTGTCTCCCCCTCTGTGGGGGAGGATGGGAAGGGTGTGTACGCTGCAACAGCAGGGGCTTTTTCCTGTCCGGGCTTCTGTCGCCCCTTTCTTCTCATGTTGGGGAGCCACTCTTCTGTGCCCGTCAGCTCGTATATCCATGCCTTCTTCTCTGACACGCAGCTAGACCACATTTCCCAGCCTCCCTTGTAGTTAGGTGGAGCCATGTGCTGATCCCAGAAAATGAATTGTGAGCAGAAGGGATGTATACCTCCTCCAGACTTGAGCAAAAAACAAAACAAAACAAACAAACCAAAAAACCCTCCACATACTGGGCTTTTTCTTACTTTCACCACATGGGCAAAGGCCATGGGGCAGGAAAGAGGAACCCAAGGCAAGTTAGTGCAACCGGAGGTAACAAGCGAGGGAGAGTGGCATGAGAGGAAGGTGCATGATCCTGATACAGAATTCCTGGGTTTGTGGGAGGTAGTTGATGGGTTTGGGCCAGGCACAGCCTTGGCACTCTCCCCCGTCTCCCTGGGGCAAAGCATCAGTTTAAGAAACCAGATTGTAACCAGGAGGGGCTGAACCTAGACACTCAGCATTTGTAAAGTGTGGCTTGGATAGTCGTGGAGTGCAGTGGGCCGCATGCCTGGAGTCCTCTGTTCCAGAGTCAGGGCCCCCTGCCCCTCCCAGTGGAAGAGGGGCGTTTCTGTGTCCCAGTCACAGCCCAGCCTCACCTCAGAGGATCATTCCCAGGTCACCTAGCCTGAATTTGGTGAGTTTTGAAATCAGGGGGCCCAGACACTCTCTTGGGCTGAGTTCCTCTTATCCTATACACATTACTCTCCAAAACCAGAGCCACAGGCTCTTCTTGTGGGCTAGCCTGGGAACCTCAACCCATTGTTTTGTTAAACCTCAAGTAACTGACTTAACTGATGAAGTGTTGGGCCCAGAGCTGCTTGCTTGACCTCTGGGGCTGTTTTCTGCCTGCCCCACCCCCTCCCCCAGAGCAGTGTCCTCTCGGGAAATGCAACTGACCCAGCTGCATCCGTGGGAAGGCCTGGCCCCCACACCTCACCCTCCTAGTCCTGCAGAGGCCTCAGGAAATGACCCTCTTACCAGGCACGAGCTGCGATCCAAAGGACAATGACAGAGGGACGGAAGCCTGTTTGTCTCAGCTAACATGTCCCCTTGGGTGGATGCCAGGTGCTGGAAACACAAAATTGAAGATTCAGTGGGAAAATGTATTTTTTAAAAAAACAAACAATCCTGTGGGCTTTAGCCAACTTCTGAGGATGCGAGGGATTTTGTTTTCTTTAATTGTGTGTGTGTGTGTGTGTGTGTGTGTGTGTGTGTGTATGTGTGTGAGTTTTAAAACATAGATAGGGTCAGAGAATCAAAGAAGCTAAGGGTTGGGAAGATCAGCTGTGCCACCCAAGCTGCAGGCCCTGCTATGGCATCTGTCTTTATGTGGCTGGACTCAAACGCCTCTGAGGGGCTTCCTGACCACCCTCTCTGAAACAGCACTTCTCAGTCGTTCTCTCTCGAAACACTCATCACAATACTTAACCCCATCTGGACGGATCTGGCTTGTTTACACGTGCCAGGTGCATAGTAGGTACTCAGTAAATGTTGACTGAATGTTTTTCAGTGGTAGTTGCATTCAGGTCAGAGTTAGCTCAGATAATCATGTTTTTATTGAATTGCAACACACATCATCATTCTTGGCTGCAAACCGTGTGCCAGGGCCAGGAGGTAAAGCAGTCAGGAACTCCACTCATTCACTCATTCATTTGGAGGGTAGAGCCCTGAGTAGATAGTGATTCTGTCCTGGGGGTGGGGGGGCGGGGAGCAGTGCAGAGAACAGAAAGAAATGTTCATGGCAGAGGGGATTTGAGGTGGGTTTTCCATCAAAAGAGAAGCCAAATGGGACCGAGGACTGTCCAACTTGAAGGAATTGTCTGGCTTGGAAAGTGTGAACATGAATGTGTTTAGGAAAGGAAGAGAGCCATGGAGTGTGGAATTTAATTTATTCCCACTTGGGACTGCCAGGGAAAGCAGAGACGTGGATTTATCTGGGGCTGCAGCGGGGACACTCCACCTTGTTTGCTGCAGCAATGGAGGGATGAATGTGAAGGGCTGAGGTGGGGTCGGGGTGAAGCTCTTCTGTCGCCCTGGGGGCCTTGAAGGGCATGCTAGGCAGTCTGGGTTTTCATCTAGAGGCAATGGAGTCGAAGAAAAAATAATGATTTTGAGAAGCCTGTTTTAAGATCCTGGATGTCACTGGCTCCAGAATTCAGTCTCCAGTGATGCAGACTTCTGTGAGGCAGAGGCTTCTGGAAAATACAGTCACCTGGGACCCATCCTGGGAGAGTCTGATTCTCTGTAAGTTGGAGTTGGGGCCTGGTCACCTGCATTTTTACAACCTTCCCAAACGTTCTCATCATTTGCCAGGTTTGGTGACCACGGGGCCTCCGAGAGGCGAAGGCAGCCAGACAGGGGCAGAGGCAGAGGGGGCATTTGAACCAGGTCCATGTGGCCCTCCGTGTTTACCCGCTTCATCTGTAGCCTCCCACTGGACTAGCTCTTTCCTCCAGTTTTCTTTTCCCCTGTATGTATGTAAGCCATCTGGGCCACGGCTGAGGCTGCTGGCCCTGTTCTCCCTTCCTCTCCCCACCCCCAGCCTCAAAGGTCAGGTACCTCCCAGCCTCCCGCGGGCATGTCCATTTATGGTTCTGTTGTTCCAAAATGTGGCCAAATTTATAAACTCCCCCTTCCCGGAGACACGAAACAATTTGCGCAGAGTACAGTGCGGGGGCAGAGCTGGGAGCTCCAACCGGGGCCTGGACTTCAGCCCAGGCCCAGGCCCAATGAGCTCTGGTGTTGGACAGGCCCCAGTCCCTCCCTGGGCCTCAGTTTCTCCACCTACAGGGCGGAGGAACTGGACTAGATCATTCCCGAAGTCCCTCTTAAGTTTAGACACATGCAATTTACTGCTTACAAATGCCAATTTCCTAAATCCATGGGCCCAATCATTGTAAAAGGGTGGGAGGATGGACTGCAGCCTCTATGCTCTTTTGCATTGCTTCTTTTCTTTCTTGTTGGCTTGTTTTTAATTAAAAAAAATCACCCAAGGAATCAATTTCCACGGTAAAATAAAAGTCCCCCTCACTTGCTTCCCATTCCTACACTCCTCCCCAGAAATATCGATTGTCAAAAGTTTGGAGTGGTGCTTTGAAGACAGGATTCTCTGCCTTTCTTTATACATGTATTTGTGTTCATATAGGAGGGTTTTAATGGCATTTATTTCTTACCTACCTGAGAATTGTATAGATGGGCCTCTCACTCTTTTTTACTTAATGTCTTATATCCCTCTTGCTATATCAACTTCCTTTTAAAAAAAAACAAAACAGTTTGACTGAGGGGCGCCTGGGTGGATCAGTCATTGGGCGTCTGCCTTCGGCTTGGGTAATGATCCCAGAGTCCTGGGATTGAGCCCCGCGTCGGGCTCCCTGCTCCGCGGGAAGCCTGCTTCTCCCTCTCCACTCCCCCTGCTTGTGTTCCCTCTCTCGCTGTGTCTCTCTCTGTCAAATAAATAAATAAAATCTTTAAAAATAACCAGTTTGATTGAGGTATAATTTATGTACTATAAAATTCACCTGTTGTTAGGCTATAGCTCAATGACTTTTGCAAATGTCTAGGGCCATGCCATTTGGTAATGAGCTCTCTGTCACTGGGGGTATTCAACTAGAGTCTGACCAGCCATTTGGCAGAGGCTGTAAAGGAGCTCTCAAAATCTGATGGGAAACGTCTATGTGGCTTCCGAGCAGCAGTTTGGCTAAGGGGTTAGAACATTTCCACACACTCCCCACCCCCCAACAAGTGCCCTTAGGCCCAGTTGCCAGTCCATCCTTCAGCCACAGGCAATCACTGATCTTTCTGTCTCCACAGATTTGCTTCTTCTGGACATTTCATATAAATGGAATCATACAATTTGCTCTTTTGCATCTGACTTCTTTGCTTAGCATAACTGTTTGGAGGTTCATCCATGCTATATGGTGTATCATCCTTTTTCTTGCTAATATTCCATTGTCTAGATATGCTACATTTTGCTTAGCTGTTTGCCCGTTGGTGGACTCTAGGAGTATATCCAGTTTGGGGCTATTAGGAATGATATTGCTATGAATGTTTGCATACAAGTCTTTGTGTGTTCTCATTTCTCTTGAGTGGATAACCTCAATCCTAACCTTTGAAACTGCTGTGGTATCCTCCATGGGAAGGATGAACTCTGATATAAGCAGTCCTCTATCAACAGACATTTAGATTGCTTTTGAGGTTTTATTCTCACAAACCTGCTGTTTGGAGCTTGTTCACCCATCCACCTTTAGGTGTGCGTGCAAGAAGAGAAATGGCTGGGTCATAGAGTATGTACATTTTATATTTGCTGAATTGTTGCCAAATCATCCTCCATGATACTCTTGCCTTCTCTTCAAAGAGAATGCTGAGAGAGAGAATCCATTACAAAGATATCACCATTACCCTTACCCTGCCCACTGAGCTTGAGGGACTGGACAAGGAGGAGAAAAGTCACTTCTGGATACAAGTCCCCAGGGTGGGCAGTCACAAGATAGCTGAGGTCAAGCAGGAGAAAGCAGAGGCTGGTATAGGGACTAGAACACTTCCTCCCAACCTTCTCCTTTGCAAGCCTATAGGTAATGAGCTCTCTATCACTGGAGGTATGCAAGGGGAGCCTGGCCAACCATTTGGCAGGGGCTACGAAGAAGCTCGCAAAATCTGATGGGAAACTCGGCTATGTGGCTTCTGAGCAGCAGTTTGGCTAAGGGGTTAAGAATGTGGGCTTAGGGGGCGCCTGGGTGACTCAGTCGTTAAGCATCTGCCTTCGGCTCAGGTCATGATCCCAGGATCCTGGGATCAGGCCCCACATCGGGGTCCCTGCTCAGCGGGAAGCCTGCTTCTCCCTCTCCCACTCCCCCTGCTTGTGTTCCCTCTCTCACTGTCTCTCTGTCAAATAAATAAATAAAATCTTAAAAAAAAAATGTGGGCTTAGGGGGCACCTGGGTGGCTCAGTCAGTTAAGCATCCGATCCTTGGTTTCAGCTCAGGTCATGATCTCAGGGTTGTGGGATCGAGCCCTGTATTGGGCTCCATGCTCAGGGCAGAATCTGCTTGAGATTCTCTCCCTCTCCCTCTGCCCCTCCCCACTCTCATGCTTTGTCTCTCTCCCTAAAATAAATAAACAAATCTTTAAGAAATAAAAAGAATGTGGGCTTAGCTCGCAGGAGCCCCTAGTTCAAACCCCAGCTCTGCCATTTTCTCTTCCTTCCAGCCTCCAGGAACCATGATTCTGACTCCTATTATCACAGCTTTATCTTGCCCATTCTAGAACTTCATACAAATGTCATCACACAGAACATTCTCTTGTATCTGGCTTATTTCTTTTTAAAGATTTTATTTATTTATTTATTTATTTGACAGAGACACAGCGAGAGAGGGAACACAAGCCGGGGGAGTGGGAGAGGGGGAAGCAGGCTTCCCGCCGAGCAGGGAGCCCGATGTGGGGCTCGATCCCAGGACCCTGGCATCATGCCCTGAGCCGAAGGCAGATGCTTAACAACTGAGCCACCCAGGTGCCCCATGTATCTGGCTTATTTCATTCAACATTACGCTCATGAACTCCTGAGTTTTTTTTTTTTTTTTACTCTCCCTCCATCCAGTAGGATACATTCATCAACATTCGGTCTTTCATTAATTTCTTCCATCACTGAGTCACTCATTCAACAAATATTTCTTGAGCCCTTACTGTATAGGGAGGACTGGCCAAACACAGTAACCCATGGCAAAGACTGGTGAACCCTGAGTCTCCCAGGATATTCTGATTCCAAACTATTTTGGCTCTGAATTATGATGGTGACAGCCCTACTCTGAACTACCCCAGTATCTGGTAGAATCCCCAATAGAGGCCACACAGCTCAGTGGTGAGGGGCTCAGGCTCTTGCATCCATACACGTGTACTTAGCAGGTGCTTAATAAACAGTGGCTATGACTATTTCCTTGGCACAGAAGCATTGTAAGGAGGAGAGCCCTCCCCTTTTCCTAATCCTTCACTGGCCCTAAAAGGTAGGTAGCATTACAATCTACATTTTACCAATGAGGAAAGGATGCTCAGAGACGTGAGGTAACTCTCCTGAGGTGGCACAGCTGGTGAGTGGCTGAGTCAGGATTCAAACCCAGACCTGCTGAGTATCGAGTTTGAGCTTTCACCTCTGCTACGGGGAATCAGCTGATGCCTCCTCGCACTTCCTTTAAGCCAGAATCGCTCTGGACAAAGGTTGTGCACTTTGCCATTTCTTGTTGTCTTTTTCCACTTTGAGAGGGTCAGCCCGGGATGTTTTCCTAGCTTTGGATTTTGTCTGTTTCAGCTTAAAATCATAGTGGAGGGGGTGGGGAGAAGCACAACTCACTAGCACCAGCTCCTGACCCTGTCCAGTGCCCTGGGCCTGGGTTCTAGATGGTCTTACAGCAATTTGTCCTCCTCTGCCCTGCTTCCTGGGGACTATCCACCTTCGGGCCCTCCTGGACCCTCACTCTAAGGTTCTATCACGTGATCCCTAATGGCAGCATTTTCCTAAGTGATAGGCATGAGATTATACATCTGGGCTAGTTGTTACCAACACCCTGACTCACCGGGCTCAGCGTGTTCCTGGGAGTGAATGAGCCTTTCATTTTAACGGCTGGCTTTTAAAGGGCCATGCACCCATTTTGTCCAACCATGTACAGTCTATTAGAGAAGGAAAAACGTGGTTCAAAGAAGTAGTTAAGTTTTCTCCATGGGAGCACATTTTCCAGGGAAGAAAATATGTCAATCTTATGATATAATTGAGTGGCTTTCAAAAAATGTTTTTTCAGCACATGAACCCTTTTCAGAGGCTCCTTAAGCTGAAGCTCAATGTACAAATGCTAAAAGTGGAGCTTCTGTGACAGGGGGAGGAGGGGTGGGGTTCCCTCTCACTTCCTAGCTACTCACTACTCTGTGAAACTGGTCGTTGGGTGTCGAACCCAGTTTGAGAACCTCTGAGAGCATCCTGGCCCAGGAGTTGAACCCTGGGTCTGAGCCCCAGGGTCATCCTTTATTAGTGTGTGACCTCAGAAAAGGGAGTGGGCTTCCCCAGACTCAGCTTTCCCATCTGGGAAATAGCACAGTTGTAGCTAAATATAAACTGCTTTCTAGTTCCAAGATTCTGTGTTACTGGGGAAAATTTAGTTGAAGCCGTCAACTGTTGGAAATACAGACTTTTGGAAAAAAAGAAACAAAGTTCTCTTGTTTGAGGACATCCGTTAACAAACCAAGGGCTATAAAAGTGTTTTCTAAGTAGAGGTACTGTGGGCCTCCTTGCATGAACTGATAGAAAAAGACCAAGAGGTTCATTTACTTCATTATTAGAAAGTAGGTGAGGTCAAATCATTATGCTGTACAGCTTAAACTTATTCAGTGCTGTGTGTCAATTACATCTCCATAAAACTGGAAAAAAATGGGGATAATATTACAGTGTTGAAAAAAATACTCTCCAGAAAAATCACTCCCATAAATCAATGCAAAAAGTAACTAATGTATTACCATATGCGACAAGGATTTTTATTTATTTATTTTTTTTAATTTGACACAGGGGAGCCTGGGTGGCTCAGTCGTTAAGGTCTGCCTTCGGCTCAGGTTGTGATCCCAGGGTCCTGGGATCGAGCCCCACGTCGGGCTCCCTGCTCTGTGGGAAACCTGCTTCTCCCTCTCCCACTCCCCCTGCTTGTGTTCCCTCTCTCGCTGTGTCTCTCGCTGTCAAATAAATAAATAAAATCTTAATAAATAAATAAATAAATAAATAAATAAATAAATAAATAAATAAATAAATTTGACACAGAGAGAGAGCACAAGTAGGTAGAACAAACAGGCAGAGGGAGAGGGAGAAGCAGGCTCCCCAGTGAGCAGAGGGCCCAACAGGGAGCTCGATCCCAGAAACCCAGATCATGACCTGAGCCAAAGGCAGATGCTTACCCGACTGAGCCACCCAGGCATCCCTCTCTGTGTAATATTGAGGAGCTACCAGCTTCTTTGGATCCTGACTCCCAGCTTGGTGAAATAAGGGGGCTGGTCTGGAACAATTTTTTTAAGCAGTGGAACTTGTCAGACAGTCAGGACGCCAATATATAAAACAGACCATAGTCACAAAATTTACATTGTCAGCATTTAGCTGGAAATTCTTCATGGTGTACAGAATTCCTGAGACTCTGCTCCATAGCCTGAGGCTTCCAGAAGCAGAGTGTGAAAACGTGTGGTTTAATTGCTCTCTAAGAACTTTTGGGGCTTTAAAATTAAATCCAACATTTAATTCAAACATTTCATTTGTTCATCCCACAAAAATGTTTGAACTGCATAAGATTTACCAGGTGCTGGTCCAGGCACTGGGGTATCAGCGATGAGCTAGACCAGGATCTCTCCACCCTGGCACTATTGTTATTTGGGGCCAGACGAGTCTTTGTATTGTCTTGTGCCTTGCAGAATGTTTAGCAGCGTTCCTGGTATCTACTCCCTAGATGCCCATAGCTCCTGCCCAGTGTGACAGACCCAAATTGACCTTGGGGGGTAAAAATCAACCCTGGTTAAGAATTACTGAGCTAAACTTATAAAGATCTCTCACCTCGTGAGCTTATGTTCCCTGGGGAGAGACAGACAAAAAACCTTTCTTTTTTAAAGAAATATGTGATAAAGGGAAAAATGGGGTGACGAGGCAAGTATTACTGGGGGACTTCTTCAGTTGGGTGGGCAGAGAAGGTGTCTCTGAGAGGATATTTGATCTAGAACAGGAATGTCCAGGAAGAAGGAGCCAGTCATGCAAAGATCTGAAGGAAGAGTGCTTCGGTTAGAGGAAGCACTGAGAGCAAAGGCTGAGAGGCTAGACAAAACTTGGCTTGATTAAGGTACAGAATGAAGTCCAGTGTGCTCGGAACATCAAGAATCAGGGCATGGACAGGAGAGGTTAGCTGAGGGGGTGTGGAAGGCAGGTAGAATTGGGAACGGTCAGATCATTGAGGGCCTCATAGGCCAGGGGAGGGAGGCTATTTTTTTTTCCCCAGCTTTTCATCTGCTTTTTTTTTTTCCTTTAAATTTTTTATTGTTATGTTAATCACCATACATTCCATCATTTGTTTTTGATGTAGTGTTCCATGATTCATTGTTTGTGCATAACACCCAGTGCTCCACGCAGAACGTGCCCTCTTTAATACCCATCACCAGGCTAACCCATCCCCCTACCTTCCTCCCCTCTAGAACCCTCAGTTTGTTTTTCAGAGTCCATCGTCTCTCATGGTTCATCTCCCCCTCCGATTTACTCCCCTTCGTTCTTCCTGGGAGGCTATTTTTAATTATGAGCATCTGCTCTGTGCTCCTGGGCTAGGTGCTGGGGACACAACTGTGAATAAGATAGTGAACCCACAGAGGATGGTACAGTTAATTCTCTCTGGGGTGAGTCTAGGCAGGCTTCATGGTGGAGATGACATTGGCGTTCACTTGAAGGATGAACAAGAATCCACTGTGTGGAGAAAAGGGAGCAACGGAAATTGTTTCCCACACACTATGCATGTGAGTCTCTCTATGCAAGTTGTTAAATTGCTGACTCCTGGGTCCTGTCCCCAGAGGTGGTAGGGCCTAGGAATCTGTATTTAACACAGCATTGTAATGATTCTGATACAGGTTGAGGGGGAAACCTCATTTTGAGAATAGTGCTGCATGGCTTTCCTGTCACTTTTCGGGTGCTCAGTGGAGTATGAATGTAGTTGGAAAGCATTCACTGGTTTGTTGTATACCAGGACCCAGGGATAAAGGGGAAGGCAGAAGGACCTAGTCTCTGCATCTCTATGTCCCCAGTTATCCTTTCTCTTGTATGAGGAAAGAGAGACTCAGAGGGGATAAATGATTCCCCCAAGGTGTACAGCTTTCTTAGAAGAGGCCCATTTGGACATTAACTTCAGGCCTAGGGGCCCCAGGTCCTGTTTTCTTTCCCCTTCCCAGCTATACTCAGGCTGTTCTTCCCCGGAGATCCCTGCATACACCATCCATGAAGCCAGTGTCCACTGATTTGAGAATCAACTCTGACTCAGACCAGAGGGAGCCACATGAAGCCGAGCAGGCCAGCTGCCAAAAGACTGGGGAGGAGGGTGTACACGGGGTGCTCCACACAAAGCTCTGAATCTGCAAGTGCCCCAAATGCTGCTTGTTTTTCTTCCAACAGACACACATGGAGACGGAGGAAAAAAATCCCACAAAAATGTTCAGATCACAGGAAATATGTTGGCAACTGTCAGAGGTGTGGACAGGGGCTCCTGCAAGAACAGGCTGGTATGAGGCAGGCGTCAGAAATGAGAGTGGGCCTAACTGCCGGGAGTGTGACTAAGAGCCTTCCTTCCCTGAAATACAACCTCCTCTCCTTGTTAAACTGGGTGTCTATGCGGTTGCGATCACACCAGATCTGGAGCTGGGGCTGTAGAAGTGGGTGATAAACATGTAGTTGTATAAGCTTGCAATCACATAAGTGTGTAATTGTGTAAGTGACTAGGCAGGTAAAAGGGTAACCCTGGAGGAGGGCAAGCAGATCAGCGAGTAAGTGTGCAATTGTGTTAGCACACGAGAGTGCAAGCATGTAAAAGGTCCAGGTGCAAGGAGATAAGCGTGTGGCATGTCAGGAGGTAAACACGTAAGCTGGTAAGCGGGTAAGAACGTAATTGAGGAGCTAGGTCAGGGAGGAAGCACATAATTGTGTGGGCAGGAAGTTTGTAAGTAAGTAAACATGAGCGAGCAGGCAATCATATATGTGGATGAGCGTGTAAGTAGATAAATGTGGAAGCATGTGAGCATTTGGCTTGCTGCTGGAGGTGAGACGTGTAGCTTCCACACACTGTACTAATGTGTACCGAGTTGTTTTCAGAATTTCAACCGGGGGGCGCCTGGGTGGCTCAGATGGTTGGGTGTCTGCCTTCGGCTCAGGTCATGATCTCAGGGTCCTGGGATTGAGTTCCCCGTCAGGCTCCCTGCTCAGTGCGGAGCCTGCTTCTCCCTCTCCCTCTGCTCCCCTCACCCCAGGCCCCTGCTCATGCTCTCGCTCAAATAAATAAATAAATAAACTCTTTAAAAAATATAGAAATGAATGAAAATACATTTGTGGGATGCAGTTAGTGCAGTGCTGAGAGGGAAATTGATAGCATTAAAATCTTTACATTAAAAAGTAGTAAAGATATTAAATTAATAATCTAACTTTCCACCTCAAGAAACTAGAAAAAGAAGAGAAAAATAAACCCAAAGCAGAGAGAATAAAGAAAATAATAAAGAGCAGAGGGAAATGAAATTGAAAATAGAAAAACAATGGAGAAAATTAATAAAACAAAAAGCTCTTTCTTTGGGAAAAAATTAATAAATTGACAAACTTCTTGTAAGACTAACAAAAAAGAGAAATCAGTATCAGGATGAAATGGGAGATATCATGACAAATTGTACAGCTATTAAAAGGATAATAAAAGAATACTACAGGGGCGCCTGGGTGGCTCAGTCGTTAAGCGTCTGCCTTCGGCTCAGGTCATGATCCCAGGGTCCTGGGATCGAGCCCCGCATCGTGCTTCCCCCTCTCCCACTCCCCTTGCTTGTGTTCCCTCTCTCGCTGTGTCTCTCTGTCAAATAAATAAAATCTTTAAAAAAAAAGAATACTACAAACAACTTCACACTATTGGACTTGAAAGAGATGAACCAATTCTTCAAAAACCATAAATTTCCAAAGCTCAGTCAAGGTGAGATAGATAATTTTAATAATGCTATAAATACTGAAGAAATTGAAGTTTTAATTTAAATGCTCTCAAAAGAAAAAAAAACCCAACCCTCCAGGCCCTGATGGTTTACTGGAGAATGTTACCTAATAGTCAAAGATTTAATGCCAATTTTACATACTCTCTTCTAGAATATAAAAGAGGAAGGTTCACTTCTTAACTCATTTTCTGAAGCTAGTACTATCGCTATAACAAACACAGACAAAGTCAGCTCAAAAAGAAAAAAAAAAATCAACATATCAGTACCTCTCATAAATTTAGACACAAAAAATCTTTTCAATAAGTGGTGCCTAAATGGCAAAATGACAAAAGAAAAAAAGGAAGAAAACCTCACACCTTATAAAACTTAACTCTAAATGAATTGCAGACTAAAGTGTGAAACATAAAACTATAAAACATCTAGGAAAAATAAAATATAAGAGAAAATATTTGGAACCCAGGACTAGGCAAAAGTTTTTTAGATTTGATACCAAGGGGCACTGGGTGGCTTGGTAGGTTCAGCATCTGACTCTTGATTTCAGCTCAGGTCATGATCTCAGGGTTGTGAGATAGATCCCAGTGTGGGGCTCCATGCTTAGCACGGAGTCTGCTCGAGATTCTCTCCCTCTCCCTCCCCCTCTCCCTCCCCTTTACCCCTTTCCCCTGCTTGTGTGCTCTCAAATAAATAAATAAAATCTTAAAAAAAGATTTGATACTAAAAGCATGGTCCATATAGTATGTTAAGTGAAATAAACCATTTACAGAAAGAAAAAAACAACAACTGCTTGATCACACTTACATGTGGAATCTAAAAGAGTCAAACTCATAGAAGCAGAGAGTACAACAGTGGTTATTAGGGGTCGGGGTGATGGGGTGAGTAGGGGGATGGGAAGTTGCTGTTATGTAGGATGAATAAGTCTAGAGATTCAATGTACAGCATGATGACTATTGTTAATAATACTGTATCAAATACTGGAAATTTGCTAAGAGAGTGGATTTTACGTGCTTTCATCATCAAAAAAAGTACTAACTATGTGAGGAGATGATATTAGCTTCACTATAATAATTGTTTCACTATATATGCACACCAAAGCATCATGTTGTACACCTTAAATATATATACTTTTTATTTTTATTTGTTTAAAGATTTTGTTTATTTATTTGACAGAGAGCGCATACAAGCAGGGGAAGCAGTAGAGAGAGAGGGAGAAGCAGGCTCTCTACTGAGCAGGGAGCTCGATGCAGGGCTTGATCCCAGGACCCTGGGATCATGACCTGAGCCAAAGGCAGACACTTAACCCACTGAGCCACCCAGGCACTGCTACAATTTTTATTTTTAAAAAGCATGGTCCATAAAGGAAAATTGATAAATTGGAGCTTGTCAACATTAAAAACTTTTGCTCTACAGAAAAGCAATCAGTTAGGATGAAAAGACAAATGACAGATTGGGAGAAAATGTTTACAAACCACATATCAGACAAAAGGAGAGTATCTTGAATATATAAACTCTACATTTAAGAAAACCAAACATTCTGATTAGAAAACAGGGAGAGGAGATGTACAGACATTTCACTGAAGAGGATATATACAGATGGCAAAAAAAGCATATGAAAAGATGTTCAACATCATTAGCCATTAGAAAAATGCAAATAAAATCACCACACACTTATATGAATAAAATAATAAATAGTTATAACACTAAATGCTGGTGAGGATGTGGAGAAACTGGATCACTCATATTGCTGGTGGGAATATAAAATGATACAGTGTCTCTGGAAAGCAATTTCTTTTTAAAACTAAAAACGGACTTACCATATGACCCAACAATGAAAACTTATTTTCTTACAAAAACACGTACACAAATATTCATAGTAGCTTTGTTCATAATATCCTTAAACTAGAACTACCCAAATGTCCATTAGTGGGTGAATGTTTAAAGGAACTATGCTACATCCAGGGGTGCCTGGGAGGCTCAGTCGGTTAAGCCTCTGACCTTGATTTTGGCTCAGGTCATGATCTCAGGGTCATGGGATTAAGTTCCACGTCAGGTTCCGCACTGGGTGTGGAGCCTACTTAAGGTTCTCTCTCTCCCTCTGCCCCTCCCCACTTGTTTGCTGCTGTCTCTAAAAAAAAAAAAAGGAAAAGAAAAGAAAAAAAAAGAAGAAAAGAAACTATGTTACATCCATACCATGGAATACTACTCAGCAAAGACAAAAATAAAAAACTACTGATACAGGAAATCATTTGGGTGAAAGTATGCTGAGTGAAAAAAGCCAGTCTCAAAGGAAGTATACTGCACAATTCTGTTTAACTGACATTCATTAAATAACTATAGAGATGGAGCCTAGATTAGCCGTTGCGGGGGGGGGGGGGGGGGGGGGGAGGGGTTAAGAATGGATGGGGAGTGGAGTGGGTGTGGCTACAAAGGAAGGCAGGAGGGAGTCTTGTGATGGTTCAGCTACACATGCAATAGAATTACACAGAGCTACACACACATGCACTCACACACACACACAGACACAAGTGCATATCTGAATGTGTTCTAAGGATTGTACCACAATCAATTTCCTGTTTGTTTTTTTAAGATTTATTTATTAGAGAGAGAGAGAGAGAGCGAGCACGAGAGAGCGCATGCGTATGCACACTTGGAGGCAGGGGAGGAGGGGCAGGGAGAGAGGGAGACAATCACAAGCAGACTCCCACTGAGTGCGGAACCCCACATGGGTTTGACCTCACGACCCTGAGATCATGACATGACTGAAATCAAGAGTTGGAAGCTTAACTGATGGAGCCACCTAGGCGCCTCAGTTTTCTGGTTTTGGTATCAAAAGCATGGTCCACGGGGCTCCTGGGTGGCTCAGTCATTAAGCGTCTGCCTTTGGCTCAGTTCATGATCCCAGGGTCCTGGGATCGAGCCGCACATCAGGCTCCCTGCTCTGTGGGAAGCCTGCTGCTCCCTCTCCCACTCCCCCTGCTTGTGTTCCCTCTCTCGCTGTGTCTCTCGCTCTCTGTCAAATAAATAAATAAAATCTTAAAAAAAAAGCATGGTCTATGCATTAAGTTATACAAGGTGTTGCCACTGGGGGCCTCTGGGTGAGACCGCCCTATACATTTCTTATTCTTTCCAGTGACTCTATAATTATTTCAAAATAAAACATCTTAAAGTGAGATGATTTAAAGAAGAATATTAAGTAAACAATAAGGGACATAGATGTGGCAAAAATCATTTGGACATTGTACCAATGGAAAAAACATGGGGTTTTGGGATCCTGGGTTCAAATCTTTGTCACTTACAAGCTGTGTGACTTTGGGGTCAGTCTTTGCTTCAGTTTTCTTATCTGTGAAGTGGGGAGAATCAGGCCCGCTTGAAGGGATTGGATGAGGCTCAGAGGTGGGTGCGTATCCTGAAAGGGCAGGTGGCTTCTGATAGAGGTTTTCAGGGTGAAAGAGCCAGAACCATCCTTCTTGGGTGGAATTCTCTGCCTCACCCATATGTAGGATAAGCCCCTAGATTTGTTCAGCCCCAGTGTGGGAGCTGGCTCTGAGTGATGGGTCTGAGGTGGATGGCAGGTATTCCCAGAGATTGGAGTTAAGCATGGGGCAGCCTGAGAGAGAAGGAGCAGCATGACTGCCCTGCCCTTGGGTCCAGCATCCCCTCAGGCCATTGTGAGGTAACTGAGAATGAGTTTGGCTGAGTAGGCCCTGGGCAATTGAAGGGAAGGGAGAAGGTCCCCCAAGCCAGCTAATAAACAATGACCCTTTCCTACATTTTAGGAAACTGGTGAGTTCACAGGCTGGCCTTCCCTTCTGCCCTCGTATCTCCAACAAGCCACAGAAGGGAGGAAAGGGCAGCGGGTGTGGTGGCCTGGCCAGCAGACTCTTCTTGTGCAGTGGAGAATGGCTCTGAAATTCAAGAAGGTTGCAGGCCTCCTGCCACACAGGGAGGCCAAGAGTGCTTCATCCAGAACCTGCTCAACACGGAGGAACGGGCTCCAGGCCCCAGAGGAAGAGTTTACCGGCAAAAACAGCAGACTTCTGCTTCTGCAATGAGTTTACCAGGAGGAGCTGAGAGATAACACTGTGAAGTGACATTGACATGCTCAGGCTAGAGAAGAAAGGTCACCTTCCTTTCTTAAGTGAACACAAGGCTGACTCTTGGCCATGACTTGGGTGATGCAAATACCTACAGGTGCCAAGATGCCAACATAAATGAAAGAAGCCCGTTGGGCATAAAAAAGTAAAATAAAAACCAATAAAAGGACAAAACCCACATGATCATCTTAATAGGTACAGAAAAATCTTCTGACAAAGTCCAATACCTAGTAATAATAAAACTTCTCAATAAACTTAGAATAGAATGTTATTTCCTTAATTTGATGAAAAGCCTACAGCTACCATCATTATAGGGAAAGACTTCAGTGCCTTTCTGCTAAGATCAGAAACAAGGCAAGGGTGTCCATGTTTGCCAATTGTATTCAACATTCTACTGGAGGCTCTAGATATGTAAAAAGGCAAAAAAAAAAAAAGGCACCTACTTGGGAATAAAGAAGTAAAACCGTCTTTATTCAAATATAACATGGTTATGCATATGGAAAATCCTTGGGGCAGGGGGCACCTGGCTGGCTTAGTCAGTGGAGCATGCAGCTCTTGATCTCAGGGTCATGAGTTTGAGCCCCATGTTGGGTGTAGGAATTGTGTAAAATAAATAAATAAAAATTAAAAAAAGAAAATTCTAAGGAATCTCTCTCCTATTACACACACAAGCTGCTAAAACTAATAAATGAGGTTCAGTAAAGTCACAGGATACAAAGTTTAAAAATGGAATTTAAAAAATGGAATTAGAAAATTCATTCCATTCACAGTAGCATCAAAATGAATAAAATACTTAGGAATAAATTTATAAAACATTGCTGAGAGAAATTTAAGAATATCTAAATATATGGAGAGATATTCATGTTCATGACTCATTATTTGTTAAGATGGCAATTTTCCCCAAATTGATCTACACTTTTGATACAATCCTGATAAAAATCCTAGCAGGATTTTTGTAGAAATTGTCAAACTTATCCTAAAATTCATATGGAAATGCAAGGTTCTAAAATAGACAAAAAAATTTGGAAAATAAAGAACAGTTGGAGGACTTACACTACCCAAGTATAAACCCAATTGGCAAATGGCTAGCTATATATCAATAGAACAGAATGAAGAGCCCAGAAATAAACCCTTATGTTTAGGGTCAATTGATTTCCCACAAACCGTCAAGGCAATTTGATAAGGAAAAGGTAGCCTTTTCAGCAAATTGTTTTGGTACAACTGGATATCAATATGCAAAATGATGAATTTACAACCTTTCCTCACTCCATACAGAAAAATGAACTGAAAATGGGTCACAGACATAAATTTAAGAACTACAGCTATAAACCTTATAGAAGAAAACATGGGAGAAAAGCTTTGCGTTCTTGAGTTAGGCAAAGATTTCTTAGATATGACACTAAAAGGATGATCTACAAAAGAAAAAAATAAGTTGGGCTTTAAGAAAATGAAAAACTTGGGGCACCTGGGTGGGTCGGTCAGTTAAGCATCTGCCTTCAGCTCAGGTCATGATCCCAGGGTCCTGGGATGGAGCCGCTCATCAGGCTCCCTGCTCAGTGGGGAGCCTGCTTCTCTCTCTCCCTCTGTCACTCTCCCTGCTCATTCTTTCTCTCTCACTCTCTCTCTCCAATGAATAAATAAAATCTTTAAAAATTTTTAAAAAATAAAATGAAAAACTTATTTTGTGAAAAACACATTTATAAAAAGATAAATTAGACTGGGGAAAATATTTTCTTTTATTTAAAGATTTTATTTATTTATTTGAGAGAGAAAGAGAGATAGCAAGTGAGAGCATGAGTTGGGGCAGGGGAAAGGGAGAAGCAGGCTTCCACTGAGCAGGAACTCCGAAGCAGGGCTCAATCCCAGGACCCTGAGATCATGGCTCAAGCCAAAGGCAGATGCTTAACTGACTGAGCCACCCAGATGCCCCTGGAAAATATTTTCAAACCATATGTTTGATAAAGAACTTGTATCCATGGGCGCCTGGGTGGCTCAGATGGCTAAGCGTCTGCCTTCGGCTCAGGTCATGATCTCAGAGTCCTGGGATCGAGTCCTGCATTGGGCTCCCTGCTCCTTGGGAGCCTGCTTCTCCCTCTGCCTCTCTCTCTCTCTGTGTGTCTCTCATGAATAAATAAATAAAATCTTTAAAAAAAAACCTTGTATCCATAATATATAAATAACTCTTCCAACTCAATAATAATAATACAATTTTTAAAAATGAACTAGAATCCAACAAAATATAATAAGAACTATACACCATGACCAAGTGGGATTTATCCCAGGAATACAAAGTTGGTTTAGTACCCAAAAGTTAATTAATGTAATACACAATATCAATAGAATAAATAATAAAAAAACCACATGATTATCTCAATAGATGCAGAAAAAGCATTTGACAAAATCCAACACCTTTTCATGATGAAAACAATCAACAAAACAGGAATAGAAGGGAACTTCAGCAAGATAAGATGTAACTATGAAAAACTTACAGCTACCATCATACTTAACGCTGGAAGTGTGGGTGCTTTCCCCTTAAGACTAGAAACAAGACAAGTTGTCCACTCTTGTCACTTCTCTTCAACCTTGTGTTAGAGGTTCTAACCAGAAAAATTAGGCAAGAAAAAGAATTGAATTGGAAAGGAAAAAGTAAATCTGAATTTGCCAATGACATGATTTCTATATAGAAAATCCAAAAGAATACATTAAAAAAGCTAATAGTACTAGTAAATGAGTTCAGCAAAGTTGCAGGAGACAAGATCAATATGCAAAATTATCAACTGTATTTTTATAAAGTTGCAATGAACAATCTTAAAATGAAATTAAGAGAACAATTCTATTTACAATAGCATAAAATAGAATAAAATACTTAAGAACCATTTAACAAAAGATGCGCAAAACATACCCTGAAAACAAAATATGGTTGAAAGAAATGGAAGAGAATCTAAATATATGGGAAAAGATGTCATGTTCATGAATTGGAAAGTCTGTATTGTTAAATGGTAATAAACTTCAAATTGATCTACAGATTCAACGCAATCTCTATCAGAATCCCAGATGGCTTCTTTGTAGAAATTGATAAGGTGATTCTAGATTTCACATGAAATTGCAAAGGACCCGGAATAACCAAAATAATCTTGAAAAAGAACAAAGAGGACTCACACTTCCTAATTTTAAAACTTACTACAAAGTGACAATAATCATGACAGTGTGTTACTGGCTTAAGGGAGAACGTATGGATGAATGAAATACGATTGTGTCCAGAAGTAAGCCCATGTGTCTGTGGTCAACTGATTTTTGACAAGGATGCCAAGGTCATTTAATGGGAAAATAATAGTCTTCAATAAATAGTGCGGGGACAACAGAAGAGCCATATGCAAAAGAATGAAGTTTGATTCTTACCTCACATCATATATAAAAATTAGTGAAAAATAGATCAAAGACCTAAATGTAAGAGCTAAAAATATAAAACTCTTAGAAGAAAATGTAGCCTTGTAGCTCATGACCTCAGATTTGGCAATGGAGTCTTAGATATGACACCAGAAGCATGAAGAACAGCAAGAAAAAAGAGATAGAGTAATTGGACTTCACCAAAATTAAAAAATCGTATGCTTCAAAGTGAAACCGCTTAAAAGCATCAAGTTGAACAAAATGGCTGCACTATTGCTTCAGTGAAGCTTGATTTTTTTTTTTTTTTTTTTTTGAGAGCACTGGAGCTTGTTGGGGGGGGCGGGGATGGTAGAGGGATTGTGACCTGAGCCAAAGGCAGGTACTTAATGGACTGGGCCACCACCAAGGCGCCCCAAAGCTTGATTTTAAAGTAAACTTTTTCCTCTCTTCCACAAACCTCCCTTCCTCTCTTAGCTTTCTGTTTCAGGAACCGGTAACACCCTAAAGACATGACAAAGAAGGCTGGCAGCAAGTACACAATTCCTGTCAAAACCAGCTAGATCCTGTTTTTCCCTATAACCTCCCCACCCCCACCCCAGCCCCTTCCCCTGGGCAGGTTTGCCTCTCTTTGAAGGCCATATCTGCTGCAGCCTCCTTTGCCTGGCAAAGCAATAAAGCTTTTTTCCCTCTTTATCCCAAACTTTGTCTTCGCGTTACATTTTGGCTCTGATGCACGGAGGTTGGTTTTGGACAACAAACTGACGTTGTCAAGAAAGTGAAATGATAACCCAAAGAATGGGAGAAAGTATTTTCAAATCATATGGCTGATAAGGGACTGGTATCTAGAATATATAAACAACTTTTATAACTCAATACTGATGAGCAAAAAACTTGAATGAGCATTTTCTCCAAAGGAAATATACAAATATACAAATACAACACACATGAAAAGATCCTCAGATTCATTAGTCATCAGATAAACATAAATCGAAACCCATGAGATAGTACTTCACACCCACTAGAATGGCTATAATCAAAAAGTCAGTAACAAGTATCAGTGAGGGGGCCTGGCTGGCTTAGTCAGTAGAGTATGTGACTCTCAATCTCAGGGTCATGTGTTCAAGCCCCAGGTTGGGCAAGGAGCCTGCTTAACAACAAAAAACAAGTATTGGTGAGGATGTGAAGAAATCACATCCCTCATACACCATTGATGGGAATGTAAAAAAATATGCTGGGAAACAGTTTGCCACTAAACAGAATTACCACATGACTCAGCAGTTATACTTCTAGGCATATACCCAAGAGAAATGAAAACATGTCCACATAAAAATTTGTACATGAATGTTCATAGCAGCACCATATGTAATAGCCCCAAACTGGAAACAATCCAAATGTCCACCAATTGGTGAACGGATAACCAAAATATGGTAACAATGAAAAATTATTCAGCATAGAATATTATTCAGCAATAAAAAGTAATGAAGTACTGATATAAGCTACAACATGGATGAACCTCAAAAGCGTTATGCTAAATGAAATTAGCCAGACACATATGGTCGCACATCATATAACTCCGCTTAAATGAAATGCCCAGAAGAGACATATTTGTAGAGACAGAGAGCAGGTCAATGTTTGCCCTGGGCGGAGACTGGAAGTAGAGATGAGTGCAAACACTCACAGGGCAACTTGTCAGGGTGCGGGCAATATTCTAAAATAATTGTGGTGATGGTTGTATAACTGTACAAAGTTACTAAAAGTTATTGAATTGTACCCTTATCTTTGGTGAATTTTATTGTATAAGTAAGTACCTCTATAAAGCTGGGAAAAATCCAGTAACTGGCTGAAGGTAGGTGGTGGGAGGCATAGATGAAGCAAATTTGGCAATAATTACTGAAACTGGGTGATGGATAATGGGGAGTTGCAGTGGGTTGAATTGTGTCTCCTAAAAAGGTATGTTAAAGCCCCAAACTCCAGTACTTGTGATTGTGACCTTAATTGGAAATACGGTCTTGGCAGGTGTAATCAAGTTAAAATGCAGTCATACTGGCTTAGAGGGACCCTCAATCCAATGATTGATGTCCTTACAAGGAAAGGGAGATTTGGAGACACACTAACACACAAGGACAACACGTAATGTGAAGACAGAGTCAGAGGTCATTGCCAACAAGCCAAGGAACACCAAGGATTGCTGGGAATCACCAGAAGCTAGGAAGAAAGGAAAGAAAGTTTTTTTCCCTAGAGCCTTCAGAGGGAGCAGGGCCCTGCTCACATCTTTTTTTTTTTAATTAAAGATTTTATTTTATTATTTATTTGAGAGAAAGAGAATGAGAGATAGAGAGCACGAGAGGGAAGAGGGTCAGAGGGAGAAGCAGACTCCCCGCCGAGCAGGGAGCCCGATGCGGGACTCGATCCCGGGACTCCAGGACCATGACCCGAGCTGAAGGCAGTTGCTTAACCAACTGAGCCACCCAGGCGCCCCCCTGCTCACATCTTGACTTTGGATTTCTAGCCTCCAGAACTGTGAAAAAATAAATTTCTAAAAAAAAAAAAAAAAAAAAACAACCTTAAAAAATGTATATATTTCTGTTGTTTTAAGCCATCCAATCTGTGGTAATTTCTTAGGGCAGCCTTAAGAAATGAATACAGAGTTCATTATATTATTATTTCTACTTTTCTGTATGTTTGATATTTTTCACAATACAATGTTAAAAAAGAACATTGTGAGCCAACACAGAGGCCTCCATGTTAGGAACATCGGGGGTGGTAGAGACTGAGCACATGCCTTCAGAGGGCACACACTCTGTCTAAAGGGGACCTCTCCGCTCCCAGGATTGTTGTGCCCTAGAATATGCATCCAGTGATGCCAGGGCTTCCAGTTTGTCTAAAGAAACTGGGAATCCATATTTTTCTGGGTGATCTCCTAAATTTGAAATGTTTGTAACTAATTCAAAATCCTAAAAACTTGTGTGGCTTTTCATAGCAAGACATGGCAACCGTGTGTTTGTGTGCGTGTGTTTTAATCTTTCAAATCTCCTCATAAAAATAAGAGTAAGATAACAAAAGAAACCCTCCCCTACACACACACACACACACACACACACACACACACACACACACACACACACACACAGTCCTTGTTTGGGCCAACTAAGATTTCTGCTGGTTGGATCTGATAGTCAATTAACACTGGAAATACAGGTTTTTTAAGTGCCTATTATGTGCCAAACACTATGAAGGCATTTTATAGGCTGTATTTCTCTTAATTTTCATGAGGTAGGTATTATTCATTAGGAATTGTTTTTTTTTTTTTTTAAGTAGCTCTACTCCCAATATGGGGCTTGAACTTATGACCCTGAAATCAAGAGTTGCATGCTCTACCTACTGAGCCAGCCAGGTTCCCCTCATGAGAAATTTTTTTACATGAGAGTAAAATGAGGCAAAGACTTTGCCTGTGCTCTCTCTATTCCACCATAACCCATGAATTGTTTTGAAAGGTCTGTATCAACTGATCTCAAAAGAATGGACCCCGGAATCAGATAGACCTGGATTGAAGACTCAGCTCTCAAGTTAAACACTATATGATTGTGGGTGAGATACTAACATTCCAAGCGTCAATTTCCTCATGTGTAAAATGGGGATGATATCAGTGCTTAATTCATGGGCCTATTGAAGAATGAATTAAGACAGTGTATGTTAAATGCTTAGTCTGGTTCCTATAAAGGCAACTGGGACCTAGTAGATGTAAGCTATCATTATTATTATTTTAAAATATTATTGCCAGGTGCAAGGATTTGTTTCTTTAACTATAACTCCCCCAGCACATTCAAAATTACTGATTACAAAAATCTGACTGACACCAAACTTTCTAGAAAATCCCTCTGTGAAGAAATCTCTTTGTTTTCTTTTAAAGCAAATGGATTATAATTGTTGTTTGCCATGTGTACAAATAGCACACGTTCTCTTTAAAAAGGCCATGTTGCTCTCCTTGCTGGGAGATCGCTGTCGCCAGAGACAGGATTCTTCCGTCTTACCGTCTCCTGCTGGAAGCAGGAACTGTCTGTCCAAGAGATTCCTGGTCACTTGACTGTTTCTCCCTGGCTGCCCAGCAGGTGGCCACTGAAGTTTGGTTTTCCTTCCAGTTCAATGCTATAGGGCTGACTTTTGAGGGAATAAGCAAGTCCCAGGGCAGAGTCTGATTTGCTCACCTGGAATTTGATGTCCACCCCTGGGCCAATCAGCTGTGGTCTGGAAGGGTCATCTCAGTAGGGTGCTCTGGAGCACTGACTGTCTGAGAACCAGAGACATGGGTTCTCCTGATCATGCAGTCAGACAAGCGTTGTTTAGATGTGCAGGTTGATTGGCAGAGATGAAAACCATGGCCCCCTGGGGCACATCCCTGGAGGAGGTTGTTAATAATTTTCTTTTTTGGATATGCACCAAGTTTATTAACTTATTAATTAACCTAATCTTTTGGAGATTAGGACTTCAGAACAGAAGAAAAAGATCTTCACTTTCCATACCTTTGTGTTGTTTAAATTTTTTCTTTTTAATCCGCTCTTTTTTAAAGAAACTTTTAGATTCACAGAAAAACTGACAGGATAGTAGAGTACCCTGCATCCAATTTTCCTGTTATATATAACATCTTCCATTAGTATGGATATATTTGCTTATAATTAGTGAATCCTATTGATATGTTATAATGAACTAAAGTCCATACTTTATTTAGATTTTCTTAGTTTTCATCTAATGTCTTTTTCTGTTCCAGGGTTCCTCCAGGATACCCCATTCCATTTAGCTGTCATCCCTCCTTAGGCTCCTCTCGGCTATGAGAGTTTCTCATATTTCCTGTTGTTAATGACCTTGACAGTTTTGAGAACTACTAGTCAAGTATCTTGTAGGCTGCTCCACTGTTAGATTTGTCTCATGTTTTTCTCATAAGCTTGGCTTATTGGGAGGGAGATCGCAGAGGTCTCCATTTTCATTACACCATATTAAGCATATATACTATCAACATGATTTATGACTGTTGATATTGGCCTTGATCACCTGGCTGATGTAGTGTTTGTCATGTTTTTCCACTGTCAAGCTACTCTTTGTTCCTCTTTCTGTATTATACACTTTGGAAGGGAGTCACTATGCACAGACCATGCCCCAGTGGGTGAAGATTTATGCTCCCCCTCCTTGAGAGCAGAGTATCTCCACAAATTATTTAGAATTCTTTTGTGTATTAGTTTCCAAGAGCTGCCATAACAAATTACCACTGACTGGGTGGCTTAAAAAAACAGAAATGTATTCTCCCAGAGTTCTGGAGTCTAGAAGTCTGAAGTCAAAGTGTCGGCAGGGCCATGTTTCGTCTGCAGGGTCTGAGAAAGAATCCTTCCCTGCCCTTTTCAGCTTCTGGTGGCCCCAGGCATTACTTGGCTTGCGGCAGCTTAACTCCAATATCTGTCTCTACCTTCACGTGGCTTTCTTTGTGTATCTCTGTTCTGTGTCCTCTTCTTATGAGGGCACCAATCATTGGATGTAGGGCTCATTCTAAATCCGGTAGGATAGCACAAGATCCTTAACTAATTACATTTGCAAATATGCTATTTCCTAATAAAGTCACATTCTGAGGTTCCAGTGGGCATGAGTTTTTGAGGGACACCATTCAGCCCATTCCATTTTGCATGGGAGATTTGTCCTCTCTCTCCCCTTTCTTAATTTATTCAATCATTTATATCATTATGGACTAATGGATATTTATTTTTTACTTTGGGTTATAATCCAATATTACTTTTTTTCCCTTGCTCAAATTATTTCAGCTTTGGCCATTAGGAATTATTTTAGTTGGTTCCTGTGATATATTCTCATTAAAATATATATGTATATATATATATTTTAATGTTTTATTTATTTATTCATGAGAGTCAGAGAGAGAGAGAGAGGCAGAGGCAGAGGGAGAAGCAAGCCCCCTGCCCAGCAGGGAGCCCGATGTGGGGCTCGATCCCAGGACCCTGGGATCATTACCTGAGCCAAAGGCAGACACCCAACCATCTGAGCCACCCAGGCGCCCCCCCAAAAATATATATTTTAAATATTTCCTTACTCTCTGGCACTACAAGATGCTCCCGGTTCATCTTGTATGTTTCCTGCACCTGTCCTAGAATCAGCTATTTCTCTGAGGAGTTCTGATTCCTTTTATTGGAGAAGGCCATTAGAAACCAAGATCTGGACATTAAACATTCTCCTGGCTACTGGAGTGTCACTTCTTTTAGGGCTTCTCAGCTGACAGAGCAAAAAATATTTAACTATTTAACTAACTAACTATATACACACACATGCACACACACATCTACGTTATTTTTCTATATGTCGCTATATAAAGCTGAACATGAGCTCATGTTGATGCATCCAATACTACATGGATCATTCTAGCCTTCTACCCTTGGGTACCTGTAAACTATTCCAACACAGAAAATTGCCACCTCCCATTATCTGATACCCATTTACTTAATTGTTCTATTCCAGTATTCAGGTATCAGAATTGTTAAGCTATACCCACATAGGAAACAATGTTATCAACTAGAGCTCAGTGCTTACATGCAATTCCTTTCGCCTTTAGTCTTATAGACCCGACTTATTCCAAAGATCTGCTTAGATCAGCACCTGCATCCCCTTCAGTTCTGAAGGTGTTTCATAAACTCACACATTCATATAGTTAAATTCTCTTACCACAGCCTGCATTCCTTCCTAGGATCCCCCAACTTCCTAAATGATTTTTTAAAAATTTGCAGATATTAAGGTTCAGTCTTTGTGTGGTACCATTCTGAGTTTTGAGAAATGCAGTAATGAATTGTATCCACCATTACAGTATCATACAGAATTTCACTGATTTCAAATCCCCTGTACTTCGTTATTCATCCCTCTCCATGAATGTTTGGTCTGATGTTGTGTGTGCTTTTTCCAACACCACAGGCAGTTAACTCAATTCTGATACTATCTACCTAAAGATAGCATAAGGTCCCACAGGCTAAGGGTTCAGTCCTATAAGACACAACCTCCCCGCCTGAACTCTCCAGAAGCTAATCACAAGTCCAGGTTGTCACTTGTGCTTCTGACCAATTGGTTATAGATCAGAGATTCTCATGACCCCATCCTTGGGTTTGATTAATTTGCTAGAATAGCTCGAGGAACTCAGAGAATCATTTTACTTACCAAATGACCAGTTTATTATAAAGGAACAGCCAGATGGGAGGGAGGCATAGGGCAAGGTATGTGGGAAGAGACCCAGAGCTTCCATGTCTTCTGGGTGTGTCACTTTCCATGTGTTCACCAACTTGGAAGCTCTCCAAACCCTGTCCTTTTGGGGTTTTATGGAGGCTTCATAATATAGGTATGATTGAACTCAATCTCTAGCCCTTCTCCCCTCCCTGGAGGTGGGGGTGGGACTGAAAGTTCCAACTCTTGAATCCCTTGGCAACCAGCCCCCACCCTTAGGTTACCTAGGGCTTTACAAAAGTCACCTCAGTCACATAACAAAGACACATTTTTATCACTTTCATCACTAGAAAATTCCAAGAGTTTTAGGAGTTTTGTGTCAGAACAGGGATGAAGACCAAATACTTAGTTCTTGTTCTAAATCACAATATCAGACCTGGCATCCACTGATTATTTTACTGTCTCTACAGTGTTGTGTTGTCCAGTTGGAATCATACAAGATATAGCCTTTTTGTAGTAGCTTCTTCCACTTTGCAATATGCATTTAAGGTTCTTCCATGTCTTTTCATGGCTTAATAGCTCATTTCTTTATATTCCTGAATAATAGTCCATTGTATGAATGTACCATAGTTTATTTATCCATTCATCTATTGAAAGACATCTTGGTTGCTTCCAGTTTGGGGCAATTATGAATAAAGCGGCTATAAACATTTCCATGAAATTCCTTTGTGGGAGATGTTGTTGATAATTCGGGGAGCCTTGGAGACCTGGCTTTGGCCCCTGATGATCCATGTTCTCAGCTGTAGTATGAGAAACATTATTCACACGTTTGCAGCTTTAAGGTGGTGGTTCTGAGGTTCTCAGAGAGCCTATTTGTCTGGCTGAGAGACTCCTTCTCCACTCTCAGCCCATGGCTTTGACTACCCAACACACTGACAACTTGCCTTTCCTGTTCCAGCCTGTGCCCGGTGTGCTCACTAATGTCTCACTGTTGCCTCCTCCTCTACCTCAACTTCGTGAATCTCAAAATGAACTCATTACCTTCTCCCTCAAACCTGCACTAGGTTCTTTATTCAATCCCTTGGTGGGGGTACCCCTCCGCCTCCCCCTCATGCCCTCCTCTGCTTCCCCCCACATCCAGTTATCTAGCCTGCAGATTCACCCTGAAGTCTCTGCCTTCTCTGTTTCATCACCATTGATGCTCCTTAGGAGACATCTTTCTGATCACTCCCTCCCCCACCACCTTTTGAACTTTCAGGAAACCATGCCATTTGGTGCCTCTGCACCTTTGCAGAAGCCCATCCCTCTGCCAGAGTACACCCTTTCCTTCCTTAACTGTCTGGGAAATTCATATTCGTCTTTCAAAATTCTGTTCAGGCATCTGGAAAGCTCGGTTTATCTTCTATTTATACTCTTGCTACTGAAAGTGTGGTCTGCAAATGACCACACTTTTGGCATCACCTGAGATCTGGTAGAAATGCAGAATCTCAGGCTCTATCCCAGGCCTACTGAGTCAGGTCTGCCTTTTAAATGATCCCTAGGTGATGAGTGTGCATGTTAGGGTTTGAGAAGTGTTCTGTACCACTTCTGATACTGCATTTTCATTTTTGACACGGGTTGCATTGTTTTGTAACTATTCCTGTCAGTTTTCCCCTCAAGACTGTGAGTACCCTGTGGTCAGGGCCAGGGTCCATGTACCATTCAGGGGCCAGCCCAGGCTGTGGCAACTGAAATGGGGCCCAGATGTTTGTTTAACCTTCGGGGATTTTCAAATCTGAGTACAAGCTCAGTGGCAAGGGAAAAATTATAGAAGTAAGGTTTTTCTCAAGCCTTATTTTACATTATCCTCACAAAGATGTTGTTAAACAATGCATATCCCCCTTTTCCCCACTCAGGATGAATTCATAAAAGAATAAATGGAAAAATGAACAAGACTTTATGTATGAGAATGTTTATAATTATAAAAATTAGGAGACTTGGGGCACCTGGGTGGCTCAGTCATTAAGCGTCTGCTTTCGGCTCAGGTCATGATCCCAGGGACCTGGGGTCGAGCCCCGCATCGGGCTCCCTGCTCAGCAGGAAGCCTGCTTCTCCCTCTCCCACTCCCCATGCTTGTGTTTCCTCTCTCGCTGTGTCTCTCTCTGTCAAATAAATAAATAAAATCTTTTAAAAAAATTAGAAGACTTAAATGTCCGACTAAATGCAACCATTAAAAATAGTGTTATATGGGGTGCCTGGCTGGCTCAGTCAGTAGAGCATGAGACTCTTGATCTTGGGGTCCATGAGTTTGAGCCCCACATTGGGTGTAGAAATTACTTAAAATAAAAACTTAAAAAAATAGTGTTATATGAAAATATATTAATAGAGAAAGATAATAGGCATTATATAAATACTTATAAATATAATTTTTGAAAATGATAAATTGTGAATACATTTAACAAATCCTAACTATATAGAACTCTATGTGGGTAAGCATTAAAAGTAGGTCTGTCCCCATTGGGGAGGGTATGTGCTATGGTGAGCACTGTGAATTGTACAAGACTGATGAATCACGGATCTGTACTTCTGAAAAAAATAATGCAATATATGTTAAGAAAAAAAAAAGAAGAAGAAGAGAGCAGGAGGGGAAGAATGAAGGGGAGTAAGTCAGAGGGGGAGATGAACCATTAGAGACGATGGGCTCTGAAAAACAAGCTGAGGGTTCTAGAGGGGAGGGGGGTGGGGGGATGGGTTAGCCTGGTGATGGGTATTAAAGAGGGCACATTCTGCGTGGAGCACTGGGTGTTATGCACAAACAATGAATCATGGAACACTACATCAAAAACTAATGATGTATGGTGATTAACATAACAATAAAAAATTATTAAAAAAAAGTAAGTCTGTCCCCTAGCATCTGTTAACTAAATGTTAACATCAGCTATCAGATGTTAATTTCTGGTCCACACATAAAAAGTGAAGTAATGTCCTATGTGATGTGAAGTGATGGCTTCTAAAGTCAGCTCATAATGTAAAATTTTATTACTGTCAGAATTATCCTTAAAATATTTCATATTTCATACAGTTCAATATACATGGTCTTAATATATGCTATACTTTCTTTAGTAAGTCCGCCTCGGTTTCCTAAGTCAGGAAATAGATCACTTTTTTTCACTTGAGTATCAGTTTGCATTTAAGGGTCAAGTTGAAATATACATACACATAAATATACACACATACACATATATCTCTATCTTTATGTCTCTCTTTAGTCTCCAAGCCCTTTGAGTTATAGTTGGGTAATTTATTTATTTATTTATTTTAAAAATATTTTATTTATTTATTTGACAGAGAGAGAGAGAGAGAGAGAGCACAAGCAGGGGAAGTGGCAGGCAGAGGGAGAAGCAGGCTTCCCGCTGAGCAGGGAGCCCGATGCAGGGCTCGGATCCCAGGACCCTGGGATCATGACTTGAGCTGAAGGCAGCCACTTAACTGACTGAGCCACCCAGGCACCCCTATATTTGGGTAATTTAAATTGAACTCCTTTTATCCCCATGTCTCGTGCACACACTACAATGCTGCCTACATGAGTTGTGTCTTTCCACAGTCAGCCTTATTCAATCATAAAGCAAGGTTAACATAATTGTTAACCAGCATTCCAAACTCAATGACATTTCACTAGGCGTGTGGCTTCATACACATCACACAAAGCAAAGCACAGTACAAAGTAACACAACAAACAAGATACAATAAGGGATAAGCAGTTAATGAACCAAGCACAAAGTCAGTCCATGAGCATGTAGTTGAAATCAGGACTTGGTCTTGTCCAGGTCCATTCTCGGGGCTTACTGCTTATTATGTTGAAACAGTGGAGGATCTCTATTATGTTCAGAGATCAAACAAGCATAAACTTTGGAGGGAGTTGCCTTTCAAAGGCAGTCAGACATGGAAGGTTCAGCATCTGGAGTGTCTGACAGTTTGCTGCAAAAGTTCTCCCTTCTTTTTTAATTTTTCTTATGTTATGTTGATCACCATACATTACATCATTAGTTTTTGATGTAGTGTTCCATGATTCATCGTTTGCATATAACACCCTGTGCTCCATTCAATATGTGCCCTCTTTATTTTATTTTTTTAAGATTTTATTTATTTATTTGACAGAGAGATACACAGGAGAGGGAACACAAGCAGGGGGAGTGGGAGAGGAAGAAGCAGGCTTCCCGTTGAGCAGGGATCCCAATGCAGGGCTCGATCCCGGGACCTGGGATCATGACCTGAGCCGAAGGCAGACGCTTAACGCCTGAGCCACCCAGGCACCCCACGTGCCCTCTTTAATACCCATCACCGGGCTAACCCATCCCCCCACCCCCGTCCCCTCTAGAACCCTCAGTTTGTTTCTCAGAGTCCATGTCTCTCATGGTTCATCTCCCCCTCCAGTTTCTCCCCCTTCATTTGTCCCTGCCTATCTTTTTTTTTTTTTTAAACATATAATGTATTATTCGTTTCAGAGGTACAGGTCTGTGATTCATCAGTCTTACACAATTCACAGCGCTCACCGTATCCCCAGTGCCTATCACTGGCTCTTTCCATAGTTTGGCTATTGTGGACATTGCTGCTATAAACATTGGGGTGCACATACCGTTTCGGGTCAATTCATTTGTATCTTTGTGGTACCGTATGACCCAGCAATTGCACTACTGGGTATTTACCCCAAAGATACAAAAGTCCTCCCTTCTTAAAGGAGTTTAATCAGTGCTGGGTCTTTGCAGGCCACTTACCAGCTCTTGGTTCCTCTAGGCTCTCTTGGCTTTACTGGTTATCAGTTCTGAGTGCTGCCAGTCTGTGCTGGTTTCAGTGATGTCTGGTCCTACCTGCAACGCCCTTGGCTGCTTGTCACTGCTTAACATGAGTACTGCTTGACATGAGTGGCTCCATCTTACTCTCTACACCCCACAAAAATAAGAGCATATTTTTCTGCAATTTGCTTTCCTTAATATTTTTCCAAGTCCCTTCATGTAAAACTACCTTACTATTTTCAATAGCTATATCATCACTTATGGGGGCACCATAATTTAACCACCCTCTTCCCTTGTTGATGGACCTTTCCACTATTTGCCATTTTTTATTATTATGAACAATGTGGTGTGAAAATTAATAAAAGGAAGCCTCATTCAGAATCAAGTTAGGAGGCCGGCAGGGGGCGCTCTCAAGCCCTAACTATCTTCAGTTACAGCCCCTACAAGAAGAGACACACCTTGCACGCGGGTATTTCTTTACTATCCCAGCAGGAGGAAGAAAGTCTTTCCTTCTCCCCTGGCAACAGCTTAGCCAATAAGAGACTGTCACAACTCTGCCAATGAAAAGCCAGTGTACTTGGAGCTCCCACTTTACTCCAATGGACTTTTTGTTTATAACATCCCCTCCCAACTCCCCCTTGCCTCAATAACACAGCATTCCTCTCCTTTGTTCTGTGGACTTGCCAGTATGATTTTGCCTAAGTTTGCGTATCCCAGCTGCAATTCTGTCTTCTCTGAATGAACCATTTTTTTGCTGGTAAAATAACTGCTTTTCTTTGTAAGTTAAAGGGTTAAAATTGTCATGAACATTCCATTAACATATATATTTGGCTTTCTTTTATAAAATAACATTTTATGGTTTAAAAATAATGCATATTTGTGGTTATATTTTTATTTTTATTTTATTATTATTATTTTTAAAAATGGTTTATTTTTAGGGTGGAATGAGTGGATTTTTTTTTTTAAGTAGGCTCTATGCCCAACATAGGGCTCGAACTCACAACCCCAAGATCAAGAGTTACATGCTCCACCTACTGAGCCAGCTAGGCACCCTGTGGTTAAATTTTTAAAGAAAATTACAGAAAATATAACACATAAAGATGAAAATAAAAAATCATCCTTAACTCCATTATCATGGTATATTGAGTCTCAGTTTTCAAAAGAAAACATTTAATTTACCTTACCAGATTTTAATAGAAGAAAAAGAACTGAAGTGAAACCAGTCTCCCTCACCCTCCAAAATCCAAAAAGAGATTGTGAAATAGTGAGAGTGGGAACCTTGTGTTTTTTTATTAAACTTTGTTTCTCTTAATAGGTATAACTTTAAATTTCCATGTAGTAAAACCTCATCACCTGCCAAGTGAAAATCAGAAGACAACTGTCACAGTTCAGTAGACAATAAATACACACACATGGATTTAAAAAAATTTATTGAAAGGGAAAAAGATTAAAACCTGAACCCACTAGAAGAAAATAATTGAGAAAGGCTGATCCAAGAAAAGATCCAATAAAAGTGACAGATTGCTTGTAGGGGAAAAAACAATAGGCATCCTGTGAAAACACTTATTCCTGCTATCTATTTTAAAACCAACAAAGTTAATTGTGGATTCAGAATATTAATCTTACTCCTCTCTCAATTTCTTTGACCTATAAGGGGTGGGCAGCTCACACTTGTTTAAAAAAGCAAACAACACCTTGCTAAGCTTTGACCATGTACATTCAAGCACCTCTGGCCCAGGGGAATCTTGTTTTGACATCTTGGACTTGTTTGAAAGCAGGTTCCTACCATCAGTTGACACAGAACTTAAAGGTGAGCACTTTCAAACATGGTTTGACAATCTGCTTTGTGAGCCAGCTAGAGACCGTAAATCAGAATCTTGCCTTATTTGAGGCACTCTTTTTTCCCTCCTCTTTATTTACTTTGATTTTTGCTCAGAGACCTATGGAACTTGCATTTGAGTGACATGACTCTCCTTTGCCAGGAAGGCAATAAAGTCAACTTTGTTTTAGATGATTTGGTGATTTTTGTGTCTTACTGTTTAAGTCACAATCAGTTGTCCAAAATCATGTGCATTTAGCCTGACCATGATTTTCCAACATAGCTTGTGTCCCCCCAGATTTTCTAACTGCTCTCTCCCTTTCTGGCAGTCAGAGTCTTTTTTTTTTTTTTAAGATTTTATTTATTTGAGAGAGATCGAAAGAGAGCACAAGCGGGGTGAGGAGCAGAGGGAGACGCAGACTCTCCGCTGAGCAGAGAGCCCGAGGTGGGGCTTGATCCCAGGACCCTGAGATCACGACCTGGAGCCGAAGGCAGACACCCAACCAACTGAGCCACCCAGGTGCCCCAGTCAGAGTCTTTTATCTTCATTTCACTTTTTTCTAAAAAAGATTTTATTTATTTATTTGACAGAGAGAGAGATAGCAAGAGCAGGAACACAAGCAGGGAGAGTGGGAGAGGGAGACGGAGAAGCAGGCTTCCCACTGAGCAGGGGCTTGATCCCAGGACTCTGGGATCATGACCTGAGCCGAAGGCAGAAGCTTCAAGACTGAGCCACCCAGGCGCACCCCCTTCACTTCACTTTTAAAGATTTTCAGACTTTTACTTACTCAATTTGCACAATGACATCTATTTCATCTGTATAATTTTTGTCCCAGAAACATCTAATATCCAATTCTGGTTTTGACAAATTGTATTGTAGGTCTGCTGAATAGCTATTAGGTTGGAATTTTTTCAAACTTTTTCCTGCTTTAGTTTCACCATTTCCTTCTTTTTTTTTTTTCCTAGTCTTTTCCCTGGACTCCTTTATTAATTTGTTGGAGTACAACCTCAAAGTAGTTTTTTTTCAGAGAGCGTGTACAAGAGAAAGTTTCAGAGTCCCAGCCTGTCTTCAGATATCTTCTTTTGTCCTCACATTTAACAATATTGCTGGAGATGGACTTTTCATTCAAAATAATTTTCTCTATACAGAGTTTCATGCAACAGAATTTTCATTATTTTAACAATTGATATCAGAATTCATTTAAGGGAGGGGACTGTTTAAAGGATGGGAAAATATATACTGATAAGTTCTTGTGGGTAGAGGAGAAGGGTGGGAATTTTGGAAGAAACCAGGGGGAAAAGGAAATCAGCTATACTGCTCATTAGGAGACAAGGCTGGGGACTTGCACTGGTTCCAAGAGAGCAGAGGCTTGGAGAGGGTGTCTAATGCCCAGGATGTAGTAGAATATGTGGCTGTTAGGGTACTTTTAAAGAACTTTGTCCATAAATTCTTTAATACTCCTCTCTTCAAGAGATAGAGCTTAGTTCTCCTTCCCTTAAGTGTGGACTAGATTTGATTTGCTTCTAATGAATAGAAAACAAATAGAGGTAATGATGTATGACTTTGGCACTGTGGCTTCTGTCTTACTACCTTTAAGAGGATTTCCTCTTTCTTGGGATTCTTGCTCTGAGGAAAGCCAGCTACCATGCAGAAGTGGTGCCTATCCTGAGACTGCCATGCTGAGGGGAAGCCCAAGCTAGGCATGTGGAAAGGGAGCATCAAGAAAGATGTCCAAACTTCCTCCAGCTATCTGACTGTTTTCAGCTCAAGTGCCATGCAGAGACATGACCTAGGCATCTTGGTCATTCCTGTCTCAGAAGATACATCATGGAGAACAACTGAGGCCCCAGACATATGGCCCCAGATGAGCTGTGCCAGCCATCTGTAGCCATCTTAGGCATTCCAGCTGGTGTCCAGGATATCTAAGCACAGAGATGAGTCATCCACACTGTGTTCTGCCCAATTCCGACCCTAAAGAATCATGAGTATAAGAAATGGTTGTTATTTTATGCTACAAAATTTTGGTATGTTATTTAATAATAAACAAATGAAAGAATCACAATTTATAAATGTTAAACTAACTCAGGCATTCTTTTTTGTTTTTAAAGATTTTATTTATTTGACAGAGAGAGACACAGCGAGAGAGGGAACACAAGCAGGGGGAGTGGGAGAGGGAGAAGCAGGTTTCCCGCAGAGCAGGGAGCCTGATGCGGGGCTCGATCCCAGGACCCTGGGGCCATGACCTGAGCCGAAGGCAGACGCTTAACGACTGAGCCACCTAGGCGCTCCTCAGGCATTCTTTTTTTTAAAAAAGATTTATTTATTTTAGAGAGAGAGTGAGCAGGGAGGGGAGGGGCAGAGGGAGAGAGAATCCCAAGCAGACTCCCTGCTGAGTGGGGATCCTAACGCAGGGCTTGATCCCATGACCCTGAGATCATGACCTGAGCTGAACTTGAGTAGGATGCTCAACTGACTGAGCCACCCAGCGCCCCTAACTTAGGCATTTTTGAAAAAATCTTTACTAAACATTTTTTTTTTAATTGCAAAAGTAACACCTGTTTGTTGTATCACATTCAAATACAGAAGTATTGTTTAGCTTTGGGACCTTGTGGTACTTACCTCCATGACTTCAGTACCTAGCTCAGGGCCTGGACTTCAGAAGCTTGATAAAGTTTACTGGGTGAATGATTCTTGCCTTCCTTTTCCCATCTCCTTCCTTACCACCTTCCCTCTCACATTTTTTAAAATAATTTTATTTATTCATTTGAGAGAGAGACAGAGAGAGAGAGAATGAGCAGGATGAGGGGCAGAGGGAGAAGCAGACTCCCCGCTGAGCAGCAGGGAGCCTGAGGCGGGGCTTGATCCCGGGATCATGACCTGAGCCAAAAGCAGACGCTTAACCCACTGAGCCAGCCAAGTGCCCCTCCCTCTCCCATTTAAAAGAAGGTTAAACCCTAAAAGTTCTGAAATGGTGTGCCAGGGGTCATTTTAGCTGTTCTGGGGCTCAGGGGATTATCAGGCCTCATGGATAGTGGGCTGGCCAGGTCTCAGGCAAAAGGGTGCTGCCTTCCCCTATTCTAAGCCCATCTGAGCACCTCTCTTGATTAGAGGTTAGGTTGTGGCTTACACAACTGAACTCTGCCTATAAGTCCAAGGGTAACAACTTTGTGGGTATAGCAGCTCAACTACAGTGTTATGAGGCATGTGAAGGGGGAGAAATTTCTGGGAGACAACAAGCTGTCTGGCCTTCGGCATGTCATCTATTCTCTGGCCTCAGTTTCCTTTGCCAAAGCCCAGCCTGGGAAAAACCTGAGGTCATTAAAAGTGGGGTCTGACAACATCCCCAAATCCCAGGGACAAGTTCGCCCCTCTGATGCTTTAAATTCTTTAGAAACTGTGGGCTAACACCGTGGAAAGGACAAGTTACAAAAAAGTCCGTACAGAGTGTTCTCTGTTTGTAACTTTATCCAGTCCCTCTGCATAGAACCTAAGTTGGGGGAGGTGGTTTGCCAATATGTTATCTGAGGGGATGGGAGGAAATTATTCCTGGTAATTTTTATTTTCTTTTTGGTGTGCCTCCAAATGTTCTGCGGTGAATATCTATTACCTTTCATATTCAAGAAATTAAAAAAATTTTAAATAGGCTCTTTTTAAACGTGCTCTTTGTTATGCTCAGTAGGTACACAAGTTGCTTCTAGGTAGCGGTGAAAAAGAGATGAATCATCCGTGCAGCCTTGTTAGTGGAGATTGTGGGGTCTTCTCATGTATTAGCTTTCCATTGCTTTCTAACAAATGACTTAGAGGTTTAGAGCAGCACACGTTTATTATCGCACAGTTTCTGTGGGTTGGGAGTCCAGGCATAGCTTGGCTGACTTCTCTTCTCAAGGACTCACAAAGCTCCAGTCAAGGTGTTGGCCAGACTGCACTCTCATCGGGTGGCACAAATGGGAAGAACCTGTTTCCAAGGTCATGCAGGTTGGCAGAATTCAGTTCCTTGTGGCTGTAAGATGGAGGGCCCCAGCTTCTTCCTTTCATTGGAAGCCACCCTTCTCTCCTAGAGGCTGCCCACAGTTTCTTGCCATGTGGGCTTTCCCAAGATGGCCCACTTACTTCAACAAATCAGCAAGAGCCTCTAGAGCAACTCTGCTAGCAAGATGGAGTCTTATATAATGCAATGTAATCACAGAGGGACATCCCATCACTTTTGCCAGATGCTATTGGTTAGAAGCAAATCACAGGTCTCACCTCAGGGGGAAGTCCAACTCTAGCAGAATGGATTACTCAAAGGTGTTGTTACAAACTCGATGTTTTTGTCCCCACAGAATTCATGTGGAAGCCTTAACTCCCAGCATGTCTATATTTGGAGATGGGGCCTCTACAGGAGAAATTAAGGTCATATGAGATCATAAGGGTAGGACCCTCATCTGATAAGGACTAGTGTCCTTATCAGAGGAGGCACCAAAGAGCTCACTCTCCTCTCACACACACAGAGGAAAGGCCATGTGAGGATGGAGCAAGAAGTAGCCATCTGTAAGCCAGGAAGAGAGTGCTCACTAGAAACCAAATTGGCAGGTCACCCTGATCACAGACTTTCACACTCTAGAACTGTGAGAGAATAAGTTTTTGTTGAATGAACCATCCAATCTGTGGTATTCCCTCAATGGCACCCTGAGCTAAGACAGGTGTGAGTGCCTGTAGGTACTGATCATGGTGGGGGCACCTTAGAGTTTGCCTGCCACACTTAATATTGTGAGGTTGGCTGGAATTTCAAGTAGAAATTCTGAAAGCTTCCAGGTAACACACAAGGTGTTAAAAAAATGCAGATTGTCCCCATAGTTTTTCATTCTGTAGTCCAGTGTGTGGCTTGGAAAATTTCAATGAGCTCTCCCATGGTGATTCTACTGAGGGAGTAGGTGGCCCACAGTTGAAGGTTGGAGTCCAGCAGCTTCAAATCCCCAGCTCTGCCACTTCCTAGCTATAGAACCTTAGATCAGTGACTCCTCCTTCCAGCCAAAGTCGCTTAATCTGATGTAATATGGCAAGTCCTAAAATTAAAAAAACCCTCCGGTGTCAGCAGTTCCTTTCCCTAGCCAAGCCCCAGCAAAAGGAGGCTGGAATTTCTGCCTTATACCCCCCATCCCCATGCTCTTAGTGTTTGGTGTTTCAAGGCCATGGAAAATTTGAAATCAGAAGGGGGACAGGATTTGAAGAATGTTCAAAATGGAGGTGCTTGTCCTTGCATTGCTCCTTCAGGGGGGAGCTGAAATATACCACTTGCAGTGAGAAAGGTGAAGGTCCAGGTATAGGTCTGGGGTACTGAGGTAAGAGCCAAAGTCCCTGGACACCAGGAGGAAAAGTAGTCTTTGACCATAATGTCCATGAGCAGGTAGAGAAGCCTCCATGTGGGGCCAGTTTTCTGACATCACTGACATCTGACATCACAAGAGTCCATGGCTGGGGGTGGGGATGCGTGTGAGCAAGTTGACTTCAGGGCAGTATTAAATGACCTATAGAGTGATAAAGGCAAAATTTCTTGCACTGGGGATATGGAATAAAACTCACACCAGAAAGGTGTCAAATGAGATGGTACATGTAAATTGCAGAGAATAGTGCCTGGCACATACATAACGTTTTTTTTTTTTTTAAATGAAAGTTATTGTTCTATTATGTCAAAATCTCCTAGTTTGATTGCCTATGATGCCTTTGTTGTTTATCCACCATCATGGATCCCACTGTTTTCCAGGCTGATATCTGTCATTTAGAGGATGGGGTTTTGGTTAGAAATCTGGGTAAAGACCACCTACAAGCTGAGGGACTCTGGTTTTCCTCTGTAATGACTGGAATATTACTGTAATATAATGACTGAGTATTAACAGAGTTAACAGGCAGAAGGCTTAGCTCCATTCCTAGCACTAATAAATGATAATTATTAATACATATCGTAATATTGATACCAAATGCTGTCCAGAACCAGCAGACTGGGTGGCATGGATATGTTTGACTCTTTTTTTTTTTTTTAAGATTTTATTTATTTACTTGACAGAGAGAGACACAGCGAGAGAAGGAACACCAGCAGGGGGAGTGGGAGAGGGAGAAGCAGGCTTCCCGCTGAGCAGGGAGCCCGATGCGGGGCTCCATCCCAGGACCCTGGGACCATGACCTGAGCTGAAGGCAGACACTTAACGACTGAGCCACCCAGGCACCCCTAAAGTTTTCAAATTTCTTACAGCCGTTTTTCTTGTAGGATTCTTTACATAACTTGGGCACCTTCCTCCATTATGAAGTTTCACAAGGCAGGGGTAGAAGGTGGACACCAGGGGCGCCTGGGTGGCTCAGATGGTTAAGTGTCTGCCTTCAGCTCAGGTCATGATCCCAGGGTCCTGGGATCGAGCCCCACATCGGGCTCCTGGCTCAGCGGGGAGCCTGCTTCTCCCTCTTTGTCTGCCTCTCCCCCTGCTCATGCTCTCTCTTTCTCTCTGTATCTCTGTGTCTCAAATGAATAAATAAAATCTTTAAAAAAAAAAAAAGGTGGACACCAAAGGATTAGAGAAAGGGGGAGGAGCCAGAGCTGTGGAGAGTATGTGAGGATCTCCTCCACATTAACTTGGTGGTACCCACAGATGTGTAAAAGGAAGTAGCTGGTTTCTTGTAAGGCCCATGTGTGGGGAACATGGAAGCTTGACTCAAATTTTCTAAGTGGAAGAAAGACCAAGGAATGAGAGAAGCAAGGGAGGGGAAACAAGTAGGTTCTGCTTCTCCTTCTTAGGCTGTTAGGCCTAAGGACAAGCCCAGAAAGTAAAGCCAAAAGTATGTACTTAGCACAAAACAGGTCCACATAGATAAGGCCAGGCTCTGGAGGGCAGAATATGATTAGAGCAGGGCTCTTTGCCTTAAAAGAGGGAACTGGGAGAGGGATCCAGGCAAAAAGCCATAAACATAGCCTGAGCCCTTGTTCCTTTTTTGGGTGCCCAAGGCATGAGGAAACAGCAATCCATTTGGCGAAGTGCTAAGAACAACTTGGTATCAACTTGCTTCTCCGCCAGGGCCAAGGATGCCTGCTATTAGACTTGAGGTTTCTTGAAAATTTTCCACATTTACTTTTGATTACTGCAAGTTTTCCTGTTATTAGAGATAATGAAACATCTCAAAGTGGTTGGGGGTTCTTGCTTTAGGCCAGGAAGTGATGGATAGAAGTCATGTAACTACTTAGATCCTCTGTGGGAACCACAAGGTCTGATAGTCCCCTGTTACCGGCTGCCTCTCATGGAGACCCCAGCTGGGCCCTGCCTCTGGGGCTGGCTTCTTGGGCCGTCTCAGCTCAGTCATGGTGCTGGCAGATGTGTGTGTGTGTAGACTTGGACTCTGATTTCAGGCTTGTTTTGTCATATACTCTTCAAAATTTGTGGTGTAACTTAAATGATCACATTGTAAAACGAATAGTGTAAAATACACACAAGAATATACTGCAGCATGATTGTGCTGGTCACAAGATAACCAAAGGATTTATTTTAAAATGTTAATTCATAGTGCACTATAGGCAATGTGTTCTGAAGATGGGACAGAAGTTGAACACCACCTTGAGGACTGTCGTTGTTGTCTTTGACCATGTCAGGGAATCTTTGTGGTAAGAGTGGAGTGGGCTTGATGATCCTCCTGTTGCCCCCTCCCTCCCTCCCATCAACTCCACAGTCTTTGAAGCCCTGATCTGTGTATGTCTCCTGAGTCCTGGACCACCTAAAATAGCATCTGAACTTGAATAATTTCTCTGGGAAAACTATTTTCTCCCCAAATCCAGGTAGTCCTAGGCATCTTCTGAACTTGAGAAATCAAGAATTCCTGTCCAAAGCAGCCAGGCATTGAATCAGGCAAATGTGGCTGGGATCTTTCTGTTCTGTTGCCTCAGAAGAATGACAATGATGAGCCTGGGGCTCCCCAAGGTCCATCAGTGCTTGCCACTTGATGAAATACAGCTTTGGCCCATTTCCCTGACCTAATGACTAGGTCTGATTTCAGTTACTTTCCCTAAGACTCAAAGTCCTGGCAGTTCAGGATGGTGACCTGGGATAAAGCCATAGGTCTTCTGAGATATTCAGAATTACACCTCAACAGAAAGATATCCTTTATTCTTGTTGGTGTGAAGGACCAGGATTCTTAACTCTGTGACTTAAACTGGTTTTTTTTAAAACAAGCAGCAGTTCAGAGTGCTGAGTCTCAATGTGATGCAGTGAAGTGGTGAGCCACTCATCTGTCTGGAGCATGCCCAGATTGGCCACCTGCTCTGACAGAGATGAGGAAGGACATGTTTCTATCAATGAGAATTGGACCTCCTTAATCCAGGTTTCCTGTCACATTTGCTAATAGGCCAGTTGGCACAGGTGGTATCCAAGGACCTCAGCCCACGAGGGAAATGGAATGTGACATGTTTTGCTGCCACCAGCACTCCCAAGGGTGATGGGGCAATAAGGAATTTATTTTCCTTATAAAAGAATATGATGGCAAGTTGAGGTTAAAAAGATGGCAAGGGAATGGCTGGCTGGCTGAGCTAAGAGGCTTCCAGGGTATTATTGCTGTAATATTATTGCTAACAACAACTGCCATTTACTAAGGACTTATTAGGTGCCAGGCAATGTGCTCAGTACTGTGTATTCATTCTTTCTCCTAATCCTCACATTCTTTGACACAGGGCCTGTAGGTACTCTTCCTTTTCTGAATAAATTGGCTCAGAGAGGTTAAGTAGCATGCCAGTATCTTCGGCTTTGCCAATGCAGAAACTTCTGTGGCTCTGTCTACTGGAGTTAACAAGTTCTAAGTTTTTCTCTCTTTTTTTAAAAGATTTTATTTATTCATCTGAGAGAGAGAGCATGAGAGGGGGGAAGGCCAAAGGGAGAAGCAGGGAGCCTGATATAGGGCTCGATTCTGGGACTCTGGGATCATGACCTGAGCTGAAGGCAGACGCTTAACCGACTGAGCCACTCAGGTGCCCCAACAAGTTCTAAGTTTCTGCCTCTTATTAATTGATCTCATACTATTTTCTAACATTTACTGTGACCTGTGCTGGTAATAAATTGAAATGGGTTCAGTCAGGACTCTTGTCTTTTTCATGAAAAGAGAAGACAACTCATACTGAATAGGTTTGGATTTACTGGTTTGCAAAAAATGTCCAGGGTTAGTTTAGCCTCAGGCATGGCTAGACCCAGGGGACAACAAGGAATCTTTAAGGATTCTCTTTCTTAGTCCCCAGTGCATGTTCCATTCTGACAGGCAATCTCCTTATGGTAGCAAGATGGTTACCTGCAGTACCAGACTTGTAGCCTTACAGTTCTAAATTCAGTGGATTAAAAACAAAAAGAAATGCCTTTCTCAGTTGTTTAAACACCCCCACCCTTTCACCTCTCAGAATTCTTGTTTTTATAAGATGGGTTTGGCTTAGTTCATATGCTTATCCCTTATCTAAATACCTTGACCAAGGGGCTGCAGGGCTCTGGTCAGTCAGTCTTGGTTGGAGCCAGGGGTAGTCAGCATACAGACAGAAAGTGGTGGAGGGCAATTCAAAAGAAGTGGGGATGGAGAGTAGGAATACAAAAGCAATAGATGTTCATAGCAGTGGGAACTCTGGGAGCATAAAGAATGGCTGGCTAATAAAGCCAACTAATTGATTTATGATGGGAGAAATATGCCTGGTTCATGGCCCAACCAGTAATCCACCTAGGGCATTGCACTTCTGTCAGTCCAGCTAGGAGGAGGTTGCTTCAGTAGCATAAAATTAGAACAGATGGAATGAGATGCTTCTAAGAAATATTCCCAACAAAGTATTTGTGGGCAGATTAGGTTCAGCTGTGAGGGACAGAAAACTTCAAATACCAATTATGTTAAGAGGATAGGAGTCTGCCTTATAAACAAAGTCCAGAGGTGAATAGTTCAGGCCTGGTATGGTGGTTCCTTATTCATCATAAACCTCGGCTCCTTCTAACTTGTTGCTCCATGACCATTCCCACACACCTCCTTTGGCTTCATGGTCCAACTGTGACATGCTCAAGTCCCCAGCCTCCAAGCCCACATTGTACTTGGCTGAATGGGAAGAAAGAGATGGGCACACACTCCTTTAAGGGCAAGTTGCAGCAGTCGCTCATGCCCCATTGGCTAAAATGTACTCAGTGGGTTATACTTATATGCAAGGGAGGTTGGGAAATGTGTTTATTCTGGGAAGAACAGATACAGGGAGACAACCAGTCTTTGACAGAATGTAGCACCCTAATGTACAGCTCTTTGCTGTAGACTGGCCTATCCAAAGGCTAAAGACCAGTCACCTGGAAACCAAGCACCTTCAAAAGGCAACCCTAAATATGTGAGACATAACTAACCATTACTCTTTGTTCTCCTCCTTTTTATCACTCTTCTATTAGCATATTCTAGTGAGAAAATGTCCAATTGCAATTTAATTGCTTCTTTAAAAATTTCAATTTAGAAATGAGTAAATTTTCTCTTAAAAAACAGCATGTGCTTCCCGCAACTAGTGAAACAATGCCAATATGTACAAAGTACTAAGTTTCTCTAAACCCTTCAGTTTACTCCAGAACTGTCTTTGTGTCCACCTTTCTCTCATAATTATTCATTCATTGACATATTTGTAGGTTTTGTTTTTACCAACATGGGTTCACAATATACGTCACTCTGTAACTTTGTCTTTTCACTTAAATATATCATGGACATGCCACAGGTTAAGACCCAGAGGTCTGACTCATTCTTTTCAACAGCCGCGTAATACTCCAGCTTGTAGTTGTTCCACAAATGATTCAATCATTCCCTTTGACTGTCAAGTTGTTCCCATTTTTCTCCCACCACAGGCCATGTTACAGCAAACTTCTTGCACTGATGTCCTTGTTCCTTCCATCTCAGTGCTTGTAGTTCTTTGACATACAGTTCTTCAAAGTGGGACTGCTAGGTTAAGAGATGCATCTAAAAATTGTAATTGCTACAGCCAGGTTACCTTTTAAAAAGACTAGAACAATCCACACTCACACCAACAATGTACAAAAGTTTTCATTTACCCTAATTCTTGCCAGCACTGGAGGTCATTGCTGTTTTAAATTTTGCATCTGACAGGAGACCAATGGTACCGTTTTGATTTACATCTCCCTGACTATGTGTACACTTGATCTGCTTTCATATGCTTATTGATATGCCCGAGAGAACAATGGTTTGAAGCATGGACTCAAGAGTCAAACCACTTGAGTTTGTGTCATAGCTCAAGCCATGTGACCACCTATTGCAGGACTTGGACAAGTTACTTTATTCCTCTAAGCCTGTCTTCTTAGCTGTACAACAGGGATGATATTACCTATCTCCAAGGTAAGTTGTATTAAATAATGCTTGTAAAGTGCCTGAAACAATGTCTAGCACATAGCAAACTCCAAGTAAGTGGTTAGTGACTATTATTGTTGGTCTTTTAGATTTCTTGAGTTGCCTATTGGATGTTCTCTATGGGGATGATTGTTTTGTAGTAATCAATTTGTAGGAACTCTCTGTATGTTAGGGATATTAATCATCAACCTGTCACTTGTGTTGGAAATTTTTCATGTGTCTTTTATAGAACCAAGATTTGTTTTCCCCAAATTTGTTTATGTGGTCAAGTATTTCTCTAATTTCCTTGAGAACTTCTAGATTTTCTTTTGCTTATGATCCCCATCATACGATTAGAAAGCCTCCTCAAAATTCTTCCAATACTTCATTTTAACATTTGAATTTGCAGTCCCTTTGGTATTGTGTAGGTTGTGAGGCAGGTCTGGTTGCTCTCTAGGCACTTTACTGTAGCTCTAATTATATAGTAGTAACACATATCAGATTTAATTTAGACACTTCATGGAAAGAGAACCTTGGAATCCTTTTTTCATATGAAGTACTACAGTAAACGCCAATATACAAAATTGAGCTATTTCTGTTTGAAGTGGTGAAAGGCTTGAGTAAGATAATGAAGAGCCTTGTAAAAAAAGTATAAAGTTTCAGAATAAAAGTTTAGATTTTATTCTGAAACAATGGGGGAACTGTTCAAAGGTTTTAGGCAGGGGAGTGACACAATCAGATCTGCGTATCAAAGATTACTCCTAGCTGCTCTGCAAAGAACAGACTGTAATAGGACAGCAGTAGAGAAAGTGACACTAGAATGGCATCACAATAGTCCTGTCAATAGATACCCTGGACAAGGCTGATAGAATGGAGATGGTTTTGAGGTATATTTACATGATACCCCAGGAGAGTGTATCATTTACATGATACACCTTAATGACTAACAGGGATGTTAGGGGTGACAGAAAAAAGGAAGGAAGTGACAAGAATAATTCCCGTGTTCTAGTTTGCGGAGTGTGGAGCCATTTCTCAAGAAAAGAATGAGAAGAGCAGATTTTGAGGGAAAAATGATGGGGTCAGTGTGAAGTATCTGTTCATCAAGCAGGGGGATATCCAAATGGCAGGTGGACATTCAAATATGGAGCTCAGGAAATATATCTGGGCTGAAAATAGGAATCTGAAGTTATCAACATACAGTTGGAAACCAAAGAAACAGGAATGGGGGAGATTCTTCAGAGTAGGCCAAGAAGGCCTAAGACACAGGAGGGACACAGATTTGGTTGGGCTTCTCTGACTGTAAGTAACAAAAATTGGTCCTGGCTACCAGGCCTTTGCTTTTAGTTGTAAAGGGATACCTTTTTACAGCCATATGTATTAGTCTGCACAGCTGATGCAATTTACTGGAAGGATACAAGGCAGTTCACAAAAATTTGAGAAGCTTAACATTGAAGAAAATCAGGAATCTGGGTAACTGAGGAAACCTTGGTAACATGAACTCATACGCCATTTACATATTATGTTCTGGTAGCATGGTAGAGGGGCAGCTTCACAAAGGGAAGGTGAGGTGCTGTTCTCAAAGGAGGCGGGGAGAGACAATGGTTAGGTAAATGCAATTGCCCACTATGTTCTAACCTTTGGCTGCCCAGGACATGCATTCTTCAACACGAATAACTTTATAAATGCTTCCATTCAACATACTGTACAAAATGGATTGTTCTCCCCAAGGTGAGAACTTAAAAATAACTTCCACTTATCACATCCAGGGTCAAACCTAAAATTTCTGGGTGATACTGTCCTTTAGTTCTTAAACCGTACCTTGAAATCAACAATTTATGCATCTGCTAGCATATTTAACCATCACCAACACACCTGTATATATTAGTGAGAAGATACTGTCAGTAGAATGGTTTCCTTATCCATTTCAAATTGTCCCACTGTCAACAGATACCTGGTTATCCACATTTTGCCTCAACAGGCACATGCTTCCAAATGACAAGGGGAAAGTATCTTTACTGGCTCCTTTGCCAATATAAATTGCTTATTTCCCCTACTCTGGGATACAGAGCAAGTTTTTCCTGCCTTTAGTGCAGACTCAATTCCAGATCTTCCATGTTCCTAAAGGTCTGAAGCCCATTTAACTCTCTGGTATCAATTTCTGTTATCATTCAGTCATTTGGTTGTAAGCAAGAGAAGCCTGCTTTGGCTGACAAATGAAAAGGGAACGTATTTTAGGATATATGGTAGTCTACAGAATCAAAGAAAAATTTGGAAACTAGACCTTGCAACAGGAATCAGGGCACCATGGGGGAATGTCCTTGCACCAATTCTGATATAGCTTCCTTGGGACACTACCATCAGAGTGACTCAATTCCTGATTTTGTTTGCATCACCACTCTAAGATTCAAAGTCCTGGTGAGAGGGGAATTTTGATTGGATAAGCCTTGGATCACATGATCAACTAGGGGGTCACGAGGTGGAATACTGTAATCTACAGTTCCACTAAAACCTCAGAATGGAAAGGAATAGCACTCCAAAGAAAAAGTGGGGATTTATCATTAAAGGAAAGGGGAAATGGGAGGCAAAAATCAATGGATGGCCATTACACTAATATTTAAATGATGGGAAGAAGACAACTATCTACAATGGAGCAAAAGCCAGAAATGCAGGAAGAAAATGTGTCACAATACCTAGGGGAAAAAGAGTGTGCCAAGGTATGATGGGAGCAGACTGTGCTGCTGAAAGTTCAGATAAGATGAATATGTACTAGACTTAGCAATAAAAAGGTCACTATTGAACTTGACTGTGGTATCAAAATACTGAAGGATTTCAAAGAAAAGGCGATCTTTTTCTTCTACCTACCTACTGTGAACACTGCAATAGAGGACTTAATAGATTAATCAGTTGAGAACTGGAATAATCTTTGATGAACACTGATACTAGGATATCCTGATAATCCAAAAAAACCTCATTTAAAGAGATATGCTTGAAAAATTAAGAATCAATTACTAAGTTTGAGTTCCTCAAACAAGGTACAACAACCTTGTCAGCTTCACTAATGGAGTGATGACTATATTTATCTAAATATTCACTAACAGAAAAATGGGTATTTTAAATTATTTGACAAAATAAGCTCAGTGGTAAGTAACTTGCCCAAGTCAAACAGTAAGTACTAAATTTAATTTTTAAAATTCTTTATTTTTAAATAAAGTTTAAAAGTAATGTTAGTGGAAAATATTCAAATACAGAAATGTATAAAGCTGAAAGTCTCATGTAATCTACACTATTTGAAGAAAGCCATTAGTAGACTTTTCTATGCATCATAAACAAATTTCTTAGTTCATACTACACACTTTTCTATTAAGTTTGTTTCACTTAATATATCATGGCCATTTTTCCATGTTCATACACAATAAATGTATTTTATTAATTTTAACAGCCATGTAGATTTTCTACATGGCTGAGCCATGTGTTATTTAACCAATCCTTTACCTATACACATTTAGGTTTTCTTCTCTATTTTTCTACCACGTAATTTTTATGCTTCTGTAGTAACTTAAACATTGTCACTTCCTGTTTCACTTTGTCTTCTGGTTTGGAAGACTTCAGTATGGCCATGACCTCCAGTTTAATAAATACTTGAATTTGTCAAGTTTTGATGCTGGTAGACAGTATACTAGTCAGGACTGACTCAATTTTAAGCAATAGAAACCCAACTCAAAGTAACTTAAAGCAAAAAAGGGTATTTATTGGCTCACATAACTGGAAAGTCCATAGGGATATACTAGCTTCAGGCACGGTTGGATCCAGGGGCACAAACATTGTCATCAGGACTCAAGTCTCTCCATCATTTGGCTCTGCACTGGCTTCATTCTCTGGCTCATTTGATATGGTGGGCCCTGTTGGTTTGAGCTTTTCCTACTACAAAGCCAAGCAACCTCAGTAAAGAGAGCTTCTGAGCTTCTCCTCCACAGTTCAGTAGAACTCCTAGGGCTGAGTATCACTGGACCAACTTGGATCACACGACCATTCCAGAACCAATCTTTATGGTGAAAGAATGGACTATGCTGATTGATCAGGTCTCAATTACATGTCCACCCATGAAGCTTCAAGTTAGGCCAGACTGTCTGAATCATGTGGACTGAAGATACGGAAAAGTGGTTCCAAGAAACATCACAGAGTTGCTACAAAGAGATGGAATGGATGCTGGTCAATCAAAAACAACTGATGTCAATATGACCCATAATACTGAAAAAGTTTAGTATCTGTTCACTAACAGTTGGCATTTGTTACTTTCTTGACAATAAGAGTATTCTGAAAAAACATCATGAGTAAGTTTGTCCTGTCCTCAGGAAGCTTGTAATCCATTTGAATGGAGTAACTGTGTCCAATAGCATACTTTGGATGATGCAATAGTGTTTCAACAGAAGTAAACTCAGTGGCCTTGAATCTGAGAGCCCAACCATCTTGCAGACACAACACAGGACAATAAGCCTCCCCCTGGCAAATAGTTCTGCGAGGCTATTAAGTCAGTGTAAGTTTTAAGTTCAGTGGAAAACTTTTCTTGCATTCCTTTAGTCTTTTGCCAAGGTGAACTGGTACATTTCTGTCACCTCTGTATTACTGCAGAAAAGAGGAATGGACAGTGCTTTCAATCTGTAGTCCTTCAGATCTGGTAGAAGGGGTCTCAAGTGCTAAAAATGATGAAATATATATAGGTGTAGAGGCTTACTCTGCACTTAAAAAAAAAAAAAAAGGCTGCTGGTCAAGTAGTATACAGCACAGTCCTTCCAGTTGTGAACATTAAGTCCTGGGTGTGTGTGTGTGTGTGTGTGTGTGTGTGTGTGTGTGTGTATGAGATGCAGGTTGCTTCTATTCAAAACTCCTTGGTGGAAGTGAGTGTAAGATAGGCTGATACCAGTTGTAGTTCTCTCATGCACAGCCAGTCTGATTGCCAAAATGTCAAAAGAGGCATACAAGGGCTGAGTCTAAACAGGCAAACACGGTACCTTCAGCAGGGCTAGCCACACCAATAGCCAGGATGTGATCTGGAAAAATGGGTAGATTGGTATCGAAGCTCTGTAAATTAGTTTTTACCCTGAGTACTCCAGGGTCATTCCTTAGGGTTTACTCTGGATACGATTTTCTGATCTTAAAGGGCCAGTCAGGTATAGCAGCTTTCATTTTTCTGCTTATCTGCCCCAGAACTTTCAGCTCAGTAGGCGGCTATATTCTCAATTCAGACTTGAGGTTCTGTTGAGGAGTCTATGCTACATCTGGGAATGACAAGGTTGGGAGAGCCAGGTTCATGAAGGTTGGCCCTACTCTCTTTGGTAATCAAGTCTCCATCTTCTGAAACTCAGCCCATCTCTGAGAATCAGCTTATAAACAAGGCCTTAGATTGGTTGGATGGTGCTGCTGAAAGACTTAGACTGAGATCTGAGGCAGGGAGATAGTAGTTAAGATCCTAGGTTTGAGTTTTAGGCTTTCTTCATTTTCAACCATCAATTCTTATACACAGCGTACATTAGACTCTTGAACAGATGATCATCCTCACCTTAAGCCCCTCATTTTGACTGCGTTTGACAGGATTAAAGGGAATGACTGGCAGTGTAGATCAGTGTCTTTTTCTGTAAGTACAGAAGAGAAAATCGAGCTGACATTTTGAAGGTAGTAGAAAAATGGAGTTTGTAGATAACTTCTTATTAACAAACAATAGTTGTATATACAAGCAAGCTAGTCATGAGATTTTTATTAGTTGAGGATGCGCAGGCCTTGTTTGATTTGTAGACAGAGTCATGTAATCAGGGTTAGTCTAGAGAATAAGAGACAAAGATACAAAGAAACCATTCCCAACATTTAACCAGTGCATTCATTAGAGTATAGTTGAGGACAGCTGACCCTTAAGCAGACTGTGAAGTAAGGGATTGAGATTTTTCTCATGACACAAATTGAAGTCTACTTGTTTGACATGATCTGGTCTGGGAGTTCACGAACTGAATCCATCCTGCAGAAACAGGTTAAGTGTCTTAATGCCTGAGAGTATCTCATAGCAAGGAATGAAGTCAGCCACTCTGAATCAGTGTAAAACAACAGTATAAAACAGATGAAATTCTATGAAAACATCCACAAAGACAAGACACTGGTCTTGTAACATTAGGAAGAAGCTGCAGGAAGCTCTTGAGTCTACTGATAAAATCTTAGCTGCAGGCTTTGTAGATTTTCAAGTCAGTCTACATTTCCAGCAAAAAGGTAGATGATATGTAACTTGAGATGCCCAGCAAGCAAGCTACCATGGCCTGGTCAAGAGGCCTACCTCCATATATCCCTAACACCTGCAGTTGATGGTACCAGACATCAAAAGAGCCATCATAAAAGAACATCTCTCATTGGTTATAAGAAAATTTTCCAAAAGATCGCATTTAAAATCACAGAGATGAGAGAGGATGTTCAAAAATAGTCTCTTGTGGATCAGGTGTTACATGTAGTTAGAGCAGAGTATTCGTAATTGTTGGAGCAGATATGCCAATGATGGAGTAAATTTTTTTAAGGTTATTAGCTCATTTATCCTGGAAACAGCAGTTAAACGGAATAATAACCAAGGAGCAGCCTAACTGCCACTGGTTGAGTCATAGTGACTTGTGGTTTTGAGAATAAGATGAATAACCAGGTATCCTTTTAGGTAATGTTGCCAGAATTTCAGTTCTACTTTCATAGTTAATGGTTATGCCTTGCACACGAAGTAAAGTACCATGGCTGATGATGGGAGGTCCAATGTACAAGTTGGTCTAATATGGCCTCAATGAGGCATCATCAACTTTAGTACCAGCTTCAATACCTGGCGATTCAGGTATCCAAGGAGGATCAAGACTTCAAAGTTACATATTTCAAGTACCACTAGAACATCTGGTGTTTGTTAAAGAGGCGGGTAAGGGGGTGTGTCAGTGTGGCGTACATATGAATTGCTGACTATATTGAATCCCAGTAATCACTGACTTGAAATCCATCTGGGGGTACAGGGCTGCTAATCTAGGTCCATCTGATACCACTTTCAGCCCACATGACTACTCTGGGGGGGCAAAGATATGCCCATCTTCTTGCACTTTTCTGATTCTGCCCACAGTAAGTATTCCTAAGAATATGCAGCATCAACTGAACACGGACTGGGTTGGGTAGAGGTACAGATCAGAATGCCATTCAGGTTGCACATGTTGTCTAGGGCAGTGGTTTTCAAACTGTGTTCTGAAGAATTCTAGGTGTTGTAAAGAAGTCTCCTTAGGGGTCACCATGGTGGTAAAGGAAGATGCTTGTGTGGCAGGTTTCAGGCCCCCCACTCCTGCTTCATCTACAGCAGCTTCTCTTTTACTCTGGGCTTCCACACAGTTTTCATCCAAAGGGCTTCATGGTCACAAAGCCTTTGGAAAACCAATGATCTAAGAATAAGTTGTTCACAAAATGCTGAAATACAAAAAATAGGTCACAGAAACCAGAAACTGTGAGCAAAGTCTGTGGTAAGCCAAGAAGGTGTTTTCCTAGTCATTCTTTCCCTAATAAGGGCCACATTACAGAATGATGAAGTTAACATTCAAGTTTGCTATAAATTCTGATGGCCTCAAATTGGGTTTGTGACTATCAGAGAACAGGCTATTGGTTTTAAGTGACAACAGCACTGGATTTTTGCAGTCAGCATACGTCTGCAAAATGCATTCCATTTCTTTGCAAATATTATCCCAAGTCCATGGCTAGATGACTTCTCTTCAAGCACTGGTAAGATCTCAATGGGCCACAACTCAAATTCTAAGAAAATATTTCCTTCTCATCCCTCCTCCCCCTTTTTTCCATCTTTCTCCTCCTCCCTTCCCTTCCCTATCTCCTCACCCACCTGAGATTCAATGCCTTTGAGCTAGATTTACAGCACAATTCTAAGGACAGAGAAGTATATTGCTAAATGTCATGGAACTCATCCAATTTGGGGGTCAACATTAACTTTTCCCCATTCCCTTCCCATATATCCTCACAGATCCTCTAGCGGTTCCTTTAACAGAAAAACAGAGGTAATGGTCAAGATGTAGGACTCTCAGATGATAAAGACATAGCAATTCAAGCAGTTATTGACAAAGTCAGAAATGGGGGGAGGGGCTTCAAAGATGCTGTTTACTCCTAGGTCTCCAGTACTGGCTATACTGCATTAAAGCAGTTTCCCCATTCCATTTAAAGGAATGCTGCAACAATAACATTCAGTGTTTGATTATACTTAGGACACACTGGGCTAAACAGCTCAATGAGGCTCTTTGTTGCAAGCCTTCTGAGATCCTTTAATACACTACAGTCAATCAGGGGAGGGAACACATATTTTACCATCTTACAGGACTATGGAAGCTCTATGTATACATGTTATGAGTATGCATCAAATCTACATACACACATATATGAACAGCACTGCTCTAAAAAAACATAGGACTCATGTCAAGTACATGTTTGGGGGTAGAGGACCATAGATAAGATCTTGGTGTCTAGGAGTTATTAATAAGACTTAGAAAAAAAAAAAGAGGACAAAACATGAACAGGGATCTCCAATCAATTAGGCCATTTGGGAAGACGGGAATAACAGATCTAAAAGTAGGTTTGTGTTTCATGTTACATAGTCTTATTGTCAGATGAACGTGTGCCTTGTTGACTGGAATAATCTGCCACTATGGAGACAGTCCACTCTTAAACCTTAGGGGTATTGCCATGGAATTCTGGTCTAGGTACAGCCATCACAAGATTACACTTATGACATCCTGACTGACTGAGGGTACCAGATCAGGAAGTTGAAAACTTTTCTGGGGTTACCAATCTCCAGTCATCTTAACACTGCAGGTAAAGTCGAAGCTAAGTAAATTCCATGGAGAGAACTGGACTGGGAGTCAGAAGGCCTGACCTCTACCACTTTTGTAGCTGTGTCACCTTGGATAACCTTTTAAATTTCCATTTCCTCATTTGCAAAAAGGGATTATAATTTACTGTGTTATTTTGATAACTGAGATTAATGCATGTAAAAGTGCTTTGAAACTATAAAGTGCTATATAAACATAAGGGATTACCATTATATGTTCTACCTGGATGTATCAAGATGCCTTTTCTGGAATCTGACTGCAGGTTTGTGAGATGCTGTTAGATAAAGGGATTCCTTGGTAGAATTTCTTAAATTTGTGTGAAAAGTTCTGGTTCCTGAGTAATCCCAAAGATGCTATGAGTTCACTGTGCCTTTGTTTTAATCCCAATATCTGCTGGTCAGAATATCTGCTTTCTATTCAGTAGGCTACTATAGACTTGAAGTGGAAAAAGAATAAGATCCAGTGACCTGGAGAGGATCCTAGACACTTCATGAATTTCAATCATTTGAAATTGTGGGGTATGGTCCAATGCTGTTCTTGAAAAGATGTTGTCATTCTTCAGTGTTGGTAACTAAAAATCCTCTGGTCCAAACTTATTATGTGTCTCTGAAGGCTTTAACTGAAGAAATGAAATGCACACTCAAGGAACAAATTGGGCCTTTGTTCTGATAGCTTCAGCTACTTGACTTAAAGTTTGACTTCACTATAAAGGGCTGTGTTGAATCTGGGTTGGAACAGGACAGGAGTGGAGGTGAAGGCCACATCATGATGGTTGAATGCCTCTTGGATCACAGTGGTCCACTGGAATGGTGTCTTCGTCAGCAGTAAGGTGAAGGAATCACCAAGGGCAAAAATCCAGGTACCAGATCTGTAGGCTGATGGAATAGTACAAGGAAGGTGGTCAGAAGGTCCAGGTGAACACTCAGCAATCAGGAGGCACAGGACTGGAAGGGACAGGAACAAAACAGGTAAGATAACAAATGCATGGAATTACAAACACAGGACACTAACACTAGGGTAGGTGTGCTGTCAACATATCAGCTGCCTGATGGGTACTCGTTCTCAATAAGCCTAACTAAGAAGCTGACAAATGATAAATGGGGAGTAAAAAAAGCTTTCTTGATTAACAATCAGTGATGATAATTGTTCTCGGGCAGGGAGTGCTTCCTGACTCTTGAGAACAAACTGTCTTAGGGAAGCAGCAAACAGGAATTGCCCTAAGTCTCGTAATTTGGGGGAGTGATTTGATTGTATTCAGGCTGCTGAGTAGTGCCTGATTGGGGAGAAAGAAGTGGCTCCGTTGGTAGCACAAGAAGAACTGAATATATATACCAACACCAAAGGAGATCTTGTCCTTCTTCCTTTTCCAATGCTTTCCTCAAATTATCTTACGACCTGTACTTTTTTAAAAGCTGTCTTTAACTTTCATTTTAACAAGATCTCATCTTGTGTGGGAGAGAATAAGGTACCCGGCGAATTTAAGACCCTGGTATTTGCACCCTTCTGTTAATACCCTATGCAATCTTTCAGTTTCTCTTCATGTCTGAGGGCTCCCTTAATCTTTTTAAATTTAGAATTGAAAAAAAAAAAAAAAACCCCACCATGAAACACAGAAAGAAACATGATCCATAACTAGTGATCTTTTTCCTAATCAAAAGTAATTAGGTTACCACACAGCAATTAACCAAACACTTACTGAGTGTTTATTCCGATAGCCCGCTCTCTATAAATTCGCTCTCTAAATTACTCCTTTCTAAGAAAGGCTCCATCATATGTAGGTAGTACATGCGGGCAAAAATCCTTAAAACAAAGCCCTTGCTTTCAAGGGGCTTGCTATCTGGAAAAAGAGCCAATGCTTGCAAATGACTACTTTATAACGTATGCTATGCAAAGATAGCTGAAAGGTAAACAACAGAATATAAAACTTAAAAAAAGATAAAATTAAGAAGTCTCATGGAAGTAGAGAGCATCTGACGTGGATATTGAGGAAATGGCAGTGTTCTGACAGGTGAAGAACCAGAGGAATACATTCCAAAGTAGAGCATGAACAAAAGTGCAGAGATGGTAAGTAAAGAATGAGGCATTTTGGAAAATGGCAAGTACCGTAGTTCACTTTTGATGGAGTGTTGCTAGAGTTTGCACTGAAGGTCTGGCAGAAACTCAGGTCTTCAAATTCCCAGTAATGGTGCTGGTGGCAGTGCTTGTTCAGTTGCTGTCTCTTCTCAAAGAAAGGTCAACAGCCCCCAAATTCAAAACCAAAAATATTCAGCTCCAGAGTTCCAGTCACATCCTGACACGCTCTTCAGGTCCCAGGTGTTGAAAATCTGGAAATCTGGAGTCCATGCCGTGGCTACATAGAAAAGCATCTGCTCCAGCTAGTGCAGAACACTGTAGTGAAACCTTTTCGGCCTCCTATCCTGGACATCTCATGTTTTGTCACAGAATTTCAAGCTTTGAGTTCCAGTTGTTTTTTTCCTCCTTTCTCCCGAGGAAAGCATCTTATAAGATCACCACAGTCTTAAGATTCTTTTGAGGTACATCCAGATAATAACAAAAGAGCTAAAAGACCAACATATTTTTTTCCAAAACAGTCCTTTCTCTGGAAGTGAGATCATTTGTCTTTGCCCTTTACGTAAAAGGAATAGTCAACTGATTTTCTCAGACATTTGTATGAAATAACAAAACAGGTAAACACCTAACCAGACAAAATACACTTAAATGTGTTTATGTTCACTTGCTTAGAGCTGTACCACTGGTAAGCACCACTCCACAAAATGAAAATGTTTGAAATCCAACTGTTCAAACATTTCTATAGTGTTTGCTGGACAATGGCCTGGAATTTGATAAAAGCAGCTGACAATTAACAAAGAAGCAATAACTGGCATTTTGGCCATCTTAGTAACACACTTGCAAGCAAATAGAATACAAAGCAGGCCTGGAAAAAGTTAAGCATTGAAACACTTCCAAATCTACTGATTTTGAAGTTCAGCAGAAGTCATAACAAAACTCTTCAGAGAGTGTTAACCTTCAGTTAATAAAGATAAACCCCCAAACATCTTCAGGAATTCCATGCCTGGTTTAGTCTGTACCAGTGAGTCAGCTTCCTAAAAATCCACCTGCACCATTAATTAGCTGGACTCGGCAGCACCATTTAAAAATAAGCCTGCTCAGTACCAACCGCACAGACTAAGAATATAAAATAGAAGCAAGTAATGGATGGCAACCATGGTTGTGAAAAATGGTCAATGAAAGCGAAAGGTAGTCAGGTACCAGTATAAGCAGCAGAACACTAAGAATTGCTGGGCCAAAGATTCAACAGGCTTCTTGATACTAGAGAACACACCCATTTCTAGTTTTAGCTGCTTTATGTTGGGTGCCATTGAACCATACCAACGTGTCAGCCACCCTTCAGGCACCCCATGGTAAAGGAAAAGGACTCAGAATAGAAGCCAAGCAGTGGAGTGTTGTTACCCCAAATATCCATTATGCATAGAAACAGCTCACATATCCCAGGGATTCAAACAGGGGCTTCAAATCGGTTGTGAAGGGTCCCAATGACATCTAGGCCTCAGTTTCCTCCCTGTGGCATAAAACAATTGTAGTTCTTAACTCTTCTGTGTTACAGCCCCCTTTGATAACTTGCTGGCGATGGATCCTCAGTCCCCAAAAATGCACACTCCCACTATTTCTACATACAATTTCGGGGAGTTTGGGGGATCTCCAACTTCAATCCAAGGTTCCCAGGTTCAAAATCCAAAAACTGGGCAATTGCTAACTTTTCTTACAACTCAAAAAAAAAAAAAAACCCCATTACAAACAATAATCATCCCTTACGTACACCGACGCTTTATACTTTACAAAGCGTTTTCAACCCCACAAACATTGATAGGCAGAGGAGGAAACTGAGGCGCCGACAAATTACAGAGTGATTTGCCTAAGGTCACTCGGCCAGCTGGTGGCTAGGCCCGGAAGCAAACCCAGCTCTTCCGACTCCGGGGCTTGTCTCCCCACCCCGGAGCTGCCGCCAGAGCTCCCGCCCCTCACTAAGGGGGCATAAGGAGGAAAAGGCAAAGTAGAAAGCCCACCACCAACCATCCCCCAGCGCCCTCTTGCCCCCCCAACTGGGTCCTTGCAGGCCCCGAAGGGTGGCGCCAGGCCTCCAGGCCGGCCCCGGCCACCCCCGCCTCCCCGGCCGCGCCAAATCCCGCCGCCGCCGCCTCCCCGGGAGCGGGGCGGAGCAGCTGCCCGCCGCCGCCGACCACCCGGACGACTCCTCGTCGAATCGCAAACGCATAGGCCGCCGCCCGAGTTCTGCGTACGAGAAGAAAGACGCGGCGCGAGCGCCAACGGCCACCGGGCGCGCGCCGCGGCGGCCGGGCCTGCGCCCCAAGAGCTGGATGCCAGAGCAGGAGAAAGAGCCGCCAACCGATCGCTCGATCGACCGCGCGCCCGCTCCTTCGCCCTACCAGACCGGGGAGGGGGGGAGGGCGCGCCAGGGCTTCTTCGAGTTAGGGGCCTGACTCCCCGGCGACGAGACAAGATGGCTCCTCCGGTCCGCGCCGCAGCTACCGTCCCGGCTGCGTCGCTCGGCCCGCCCCCGGTACTGTTTCTTTAAATGGCGGAGAGGGTCATGAAAGCAGGAAGAGAGGTGCGCGCTCTCACGTGACAGGGGCGGGCCCGGCTAGCAAGATCCGGTCACGTGGAGACCCGCTACCCGCCAATCAGGAGGCGTCGCATCAGGGCGGGGGCGGGAGGAGCTGCGGCTCTGTGATTGGCTGAATGCGCCGCGGAGGCCTCGGGGGCTTGGGGCGTCGGGGAGTGCGCGAGGCGGCCCGGGTTGTGTGCAGTAGCGGAGACAAAGCGGTGGCTGAGGTGGCTGTGGCGGCTGCGGCAACGGCGGCAGAGCAGCCCTAAACGCCGAATTCCGTGGTGCTGAGTCCTGTCATCATCTCATCCAGCGCGGCGCGTGGGCGGCTGGTCTCGCGGCGGCGGCGGCAGCGGCGGAGGCAGCACATGGTTCCAAGAGCGCGCTGCGGTTGTTGGGTTCCAATTCCGTGGGGAGGGACAAAGGCAGCTTTGAGCACCGGGCAACGCCCGGTCGGGTTGTGCGCGCTCCACTCAGCCCTCGATCCGAGCCTTGAAAGCTGGGACTAACTCCTTTCAGTGAGGAGGCGGCGGCCTCGGAACCGAGGCCCAGGAAGGGCCTGAGAGCCGGAGGCCTCTGTCTGAGGGAAGTGGGGGAGGGGCGCTGCCCGCCTCAGGTGATTTGGGCGGGTCAATTCTGAAGCATTTTTGTGGGTCAGTGTGAGGTAATTTGACCCACTACCCTGAGGAGATTGGGACGGGAGCACACACTAGGTTGGGTCTGGGCTTTGGAAACAGAAATCATCTTCAGCGCTTACGGGACCTTTCAGTTGGGAGGTGGTGAAGCCGGAACTAACGCCATATGCACTCCATCGACTTAATGGCCGCCAGCCTGGGGCCTATTTAAGAACCCTGGGATCATTGGTGGTGAAGAAATGGGTGACTGTCCAGTTTTATGACAGAAGTTGGTAAATTTCCGGATTGGTAAATTTTCTGATCGGAAATTCAGAGGAACACAAAAACTTGAAGAACGTGAAGATGGAGCAGTAATAAAACCTCCAACTCCAATACCATCTACTCCAAGGCCATCTACATTCAACTCCTTGAACTATCGCAACTGAATGCTAAAGCTCTTTAAGACTACAGATTTATAAGTTTTTTCCAGAATATTACATCACAGTCATCAAGAAGATAAAAAACTTAAAAGCGAAATCAATTGTAGTGGTAGACATCCTTAGAATATATTTTGGATAGATACTAGGTAACCTTGTTTTAACAGTAAGGAGCACAGACTTACCAAACCTTTACTAGAAGGAATCCTGCAAAATCTATTCCATTGTAAGGTTATATTTCCCAGTTAGTGGGTGAAGGACTGGAGACCTCACTGCACTCATGGCTTTCACAAATTACAGCAGTCTGAATCGAGCTCAGCTAACCTTTGAATATCTGCATACAAATTCGTAAGTATCCTTTAGGTGCCACTGAGGTCACTGCTAACTCATGTCTTGATAATACAGAACTCCTTTTCCCAGAAAATTCTGCTTTTTTACTTTTGGGGATATGTCACTGGATGAGTCTTGAGCTCTGTATTGAAGAACTGAGATCAGTGAAATATTTGTTGCTAATCCAGAAGAATATGATCTTCATTTGTTGAATCAAAATATATTTGACCAAATGCAAATTTTAGTTTTTTTGAAGCCCATATTTTGAGTTGTTTCACTCAAGTGTTTAATAGGAATCCAGCAAATACTTTTCTTTGGATCGCCAGAAGTTGGACTATTCTAGAATCAACTGTTTCTCTTTAGTGACAACAGCCAAAACAGTTGGGTTATAACAAGTCTTTTTTTTCCTAACAAGAAAAAAAAAAGAATGAAGATCTTTAAATGACAACTGTGAGAAGAAATTATTAGTTTCTCTTTTCAGCAAACAGTTGGCCTTATCTTCCTGGGAAATTCGTCCCTACATCCAGTATAGATTTTATGTGCTAAGCAGGAAATGGTAACTTGTTTAAACCCACAATTTAACCTTTCCCCAAAATGTGTGCAAATCACAGAACACGTGTGTTTATGGTTCTTGAGTTCATGAAGAGATTATCATTATCCCATGTTGACCTGGAATGTTTCAGGGTTAATTCTTATGCCCACTCTCTTGGAAGTAATTCGGTGGGATCATAACCACATAGTGTTTTAACACATTCGTTTGTCACTTTCGAGATGAAGGTAAGTATTCTACCATTTTAGTGCCTGGAGAAGTGATGAGCAGCTACATGAATGGCCCAGAGATCTGACGAACCACCCTGAGGGTTGAGGATATAGACTTTAATCATCTAGGAATAGTAAAATAAGTTTTAGTTTTTTATGGGAAAGGACAATACGTTATTTGTGATGAGAGTAGTTTTTTGTTTGCTCTTTTTCTGATCAAGGAAATAAGTTTTTTCTGGGTAGTGAAGTGAATTGCCAAATGGTGATAGCCTGGTTTTATTTTTGTTTAGGAATCTTATTATTGAACTCAAAAGTTTTAGAGTAGGTACTGTAGAGGCCATTTAAGTGAAGTCTCATGCTATTGATGATGAATCTGAAACCCACTTAGATAAGGTTGTAGATCAGGCTCGCTTACCTAGTTGATAACAGTCTTGGGCAAAATCTTCAGTATCCTTTTTTATATTTGAACTGCCATGTTTAAGAACAAGCATTTGAAGGCCACTTAGATGTTCACAGGTGATTGGGTTTGATAAATGGTTACTTCAGTTCTGAATTGTGGAATGAAAGTCCAAATTTGGAATGACAGATTATATGATAACGTTGGAAGACCATGAATGGGACTTGGGAAACTGGGTGGGTTGTTCTAGCTTCCCCCAAAGACTTTATTTGATAATAAAATAATAGAACAGTTAATTGCTTCTTGCTACTTCTAAAGATGTGTAATCTTTATAGTAACCTTGCTGGAGTAAGGATTATTCCTATTTTGCAGTTGAGGAAACAGGCTCAGATTGAATAACATGCCAAAAATTACACAACTTCTAAGTGGCAAATTTAAGGCATCAAGATTTAAGGCAACAAGATTTATTTGGCCACAGTGGTTAGTGTCTTTAACCATTAGGCAGTACTAACTCTAGTCAGTTTTACCTTTAAGGGCTTGTTTTGCTTCTAAAGCAAACGGTTTACTTCCTACTTGGAAGATCTATTCAGTTTATCAAAAACCTTTAATTTGAAGTTCTGGAATATTACTTCTTTTGCTATCTTACTAATAGGTGAACAGAACTAAGGTCAAGAATTGAGCTCTAGTTAAGTCACTTGTTTAAAGTGAAACTGGAGAATTTCTGTGAATTTGACTTCCCCGTATTGAATTGGAACCACCTGCTTGGATGAACATTTAAGGGTTGGATGTACCATTTTGGAAGCTTTAGATTTTCTAATCTGGGTCACACCTTTGAAGTTGTCTATTTTTGGATGTGTCCAGTCCTGCCAGAAGAAAATATGAACCCTAGAATACCATGATAAGTTAGCTTATAACCAATTTCAAAATTTATCGTGGTGACATGAATGGAAATTCATTTCTAGAGGAAACAAATTTTTAAATTTTTGTAAGATGTGACTTGTTATTCCTAGTGATGGTGGATGGATCTTCTCTGTGTTAAGTGATATGCAGTGTCACCTTTAGAAATAGGAAGATTTGTTTTATAGTACTTTCTCCTTTGGTCTAATTTTTAAAACATAAGACTATAATAGGGTGTCTGACATCTACAATATTGCCATATTGTGAATTATGAAAGGTATGGCCCTTTGCTTACCCCCCATGTACTTTGGACTTGCAGGCTGAACCCAGGCAGGCTAGAAGAATAGAAAGTGTGCAATGGAGGGAGCATGCATGGGCTTGGAAGCCAGCCAAGCTTGGATTTGTCTGCTTCCTGGCTGAGTCTTTGGGCAAGTTGATTTCCCTGATCTTCAGTTTCTTCATCTATAAAAGGGGGCTAATCCAACAGTTTGAGGATTATGTAAAATGTTTATAAAGTAATTAGCTCATGCATGGTACATAGTAAACATTGAACAGATGGTGATTATTTATTCAGTGTATAATTTATATAAACCAGAAGTGGTCAGTGTAGCAGCTTGCTCTTTGGTGGTAGTCATTAGGCAGATACATTCTTAGTAAATTCTGGAGCATTTGTTGGAGACAGTAAACATCTGTCTTGAGGGTTTTTTTCTGTTCTTTTTTGTATGATGTCTAGGGTAACTGATGGTTATTTTGGTTACATTAGCATTAAGATTTAAGGCAGGCCTGGGAGAGTCTCATGATAACATGAAAGTTTTAGGCTAATTCCTTTTAATACAGGGTGTTGCTAGTATAAAATGATGTTACGATTTTTAAATAAAAACAGTTTTATGCTGTTACTGCTCTTTAGTGTTGGGTTTTGTGACTACTAGTAAAAAGTGCATGAGCAATCTAGGTGCTAGATTCCAGATATAGTGGTGGTAGTGATGTTCCTTTTTGATAAGGTGCATATCTTACATCACTGCGGTACTGCTGAGTGGTCTGATAGAGCAGGATGCTTAAGTATAAGATTCCTGCTCTCTGTGTCTATTTCTGTTGGCACATTTAATAAATTATCTTGGCAATATGATTTTGGCTTGTTTTATCTATATATGTAGTGAATATAGAGGAACGTACCATCTTTAGAGACTTAATATTTTTTGGGACTTAGTTGAAATGTGGGTTAACACTAAATATATTAAAGCCATTTGAATGTAAAATGGTTGCTCTAGTTTCTCAGCTTTATTTTCTAGCAATTAAGGCAGTTAACTGTTGTCAACATCTCTAAGAACACAGGAGAAGCTATCACCGTGTGATGGACTTGTGGATAATCTATTGGCTTAAATTCAGGTTGAGTATAAATTGGGACACCATTTTCCTTACATAATGAGTAGATTTACCCGTGAATTTGTCACTGGAAATGCTGAGCTGCAAAACTATTTTGATCATGGCACAAACAGTATAAAAGCCAATTGAAAATGAGGGTTTGCTAAAAATCCTTGTCTTTTTCCATGTGGTTGACCTTTCTTGGATAACATGCAAAGAATCTTTACATCTGTGAAAATAATTTTCTTTGATATTTAATCAAATACCTGTTTCAAATGCTAGCAAGCAATGAATGTGTCTCTTTGAATATTATTTGAAAAAAGGAGAAATTATGTCAGTATATTTTTGGTTCTTATGATTTTAAGAAATATTTAGAACTCTGACTTTGTTAGTAGGACCCATCAATCATTTGAAGGTCTAGAGAAGATGAGTGTTGTCTCTGCCCTTCCCATCAGTTGTCACAAAAGACCCCTTTTATGATGTGTCAATACATATCACGAAAGTATCTGTTAGCTACGCTTTAAAGTTTCCTGTTAACTTACCTGAAATATGTATGTGTGGAACAGCATTGATACTCTATGGAACAACAAAGGCCATTTGGAATGTTTTCTTTAAATTCTGAATTTATAAGGCACATTTCTAAACATTGTATAGAAAGCAGTGAAAACTTAGCCAGAGATACTTTGTGCTTGCCCTTTTGAGATCTTACTGAATTCTGAATGTCTCTCCTTTTCATATGAAGCAGTTAGAAATATGTATTGCTGAGAAGCAGTTGCCATTTGTTTTTTATTTCTTTGCCCTGATGGCAAAGGGTATCAAAATTAGTTTTCAAGATTATTTGTATTCACTATTCTCACTACCAAAGGCCAGTACTTTATTCTTAAACATACTTATTCCGAAGATTCCTGCATACAAGTTGTAGTCCCATTCTTACTATGGTTGTTTTCTCTTTGTTGTTGTTACAGGAGCTATATTTCTGAGTTTCTTTGACCATGGTTAAAGTACAGGTTCTCACTGAAATGAGAACTTTTACAGTAGAATTTGTTATTTTATATTTTTATCTAACCTCAAAATTAAAAACATTTAGAGTATAGAAAGCTAACTCACTTTGTAAGTTTCTAAGCCATTTCTAAGACAGGAAAATGGCTGAAAGTTTGAGAGCAAATGTTAGATTTGCTTTTAATTTATATTACCTTTAGCAAATCACCTTAATTTTCTAACATTTCTCCCTATTTAGTGTAGTCTACAGAATACTTCTCTTTTCTTCAATTGATAATTTGAAGAATTTAAGATGATTATAGAGACTTAAATTTTTAAATTAAAGATCTGTTTTATGCAGGTTTTTCTCTTAGAAATTGTTTTTCTTGTAAAATAGTTAAGGATTGGATTTTGGTCAGAAGAATTTGAGCTCTATTTTCTAAATTGGAGATAAATTTCTACTTTGCGCTAAGACATATTTGTTGGTGCCACCTGTGGATTAGCAGCAGATATATTCACTGATCTCAGGGCAAAAAGTTATTCCTAAAATTCCAAGAACTGCTTTTTCTTCTTTTTTTTTTAATAACTAGTAGTTTTAATTCAGAATTTGCTATTGTAAAAATTTGTAGATTTATTTGAGGGAAAACCAATGTTCCTGGACAGTTCAGTTTTGAGTGTTTATTTTATAAGCAAATATTTTACAATTTGTTTTTTGTTTTACATGATAGTAAGTGATCAGAGATCCTAGACACTGGTTATTTAATTTTGGTGTATTCTAAATTTTCAGAAATTTTCACTTTGTCTAGTGGCTGAAATGGTATACGAAAAAATCAGCAGGAATTTATTTTTGAAAAATTGATGATGGTAATGTATTATTTAGGTTAATGATTTTGTTTTTTTATCGAAAGTCAAGGTTTCTAGATGAACACATCCTAACTTTTACATCTAAAGAGGACTATTATGGGAAACAACACAAATTAAAGAGAATGTAAATGGAGAAAGAATTTAAGGATTCATCTTCTGCATAAATATCATATTTACTGAGTTCTGAATACTGTGGTAATTGTGTATTTACCTAACCCAACTTTGAGCAGTCTCCTGGAAGAGAGATGACCTTCTTAAAAGGGCTATCAGGGACCCTAGGAAGAATATACCAAGCTGTCCTAAGAGGAAAACGTACAAGAGGGTCTTCGATTCCTTTCTTTAATGTGGAGAAGGTGGTTTTTAGCTAGAATTGAAATGTCAGGAAATAGATTATTCTCTCCTTTCTCCTCACTTTCATATGGAATATTTTGCTTACAAACTGCATAGAAACAAATGGGTTTTCTTTTTTCACCAATGGATAATATGCAAGTATTGGTAAAGCAAAATGTTAGCAAGTTGTCCATTGAGCATGCTTAGAGATATGCAGAAACTGATAGCTGGTTAAGGCAGTGAAAAATAAAACACATTTTTCTAGGCAGAACATGAGTAGTGAAAAAAGCTGCTTTTAAATCTGTAGTATACATAGAAATCTTAATGCTTCTCAAGGGTTTCTTAACATAGTAAGAATAAACATGAGTAGATAGCAGAACCTGATTAACATTTGAGGGGGTTTAGAAGGCCTTTAAAAGGCTCTAATTGTGGGGAAGTTTAAATTTCAGTAGTATAAATTGACAGCACAAATGGCAATTTTAGATTTTTTTTTCCCTAAAAAATAACATTTTATAACCTTATTAGGTGTCATAGTTCAATTCTGTAATTCTTCTGCTGATTCTTAGTATTTATCATTTCAGAACTACTCATGAATTCTTGTTTGGTGCTCTTGCTGAACTGGTTGATAATGCAAGGTATGTAGTCTTTAGGCATACAGTCTGTGCTTGAAAACTTTTTGGGTCGTTGGGACCTTCGTTTCTGAAGATGTGGGAGGAAGACAATTCTGTAAGCAGCTGTAATTCACTCCTAAGAGGTCTCTTACCCCCAAGTATTTTTAATAGCAAGTTAGTTGATATTTCCAGTTTACTTGATTGACTTTAATTCATCCGTTGCTTTTCCTAAAAATGAGCTTATGACCCCCAAAGTTACCTTCCCTTGTGTATTAGAGCAAGATAATTGTAGTGAAATGCAGGGAATTAAGATAGAAACGTAGGAGTCAAGTTAATGGGACAGGCAAGATCTGATTTAATTTGTGCTGTCAGAACAGTACACCATTTAAAGTTTTTAAAATTATGCCACAGATATGTGTGATCTCAGAATGTATATTTTAAGGTCAATGACACCAATTGATCAAAGTGTCTTCTATTGTTAGCTGTGTTTGGAAAAAATTCTTTAGCACTGTGTTATACTGAGTTCTTAGTGATGGAAGTCTATAAATGTTACTGTGTAAGACTGGAAAGAAGTTTGGTTTGGCTCAAAGATAAATAGCAACATCCAAATCAAGATTCTGTTAATAATTATGAAAATATTATCTCAGTTTTGTTTTTGAATGCAAACATAAAATTCAGACACATTGCTTATTGATGAATAATGAAGGAAGAGGGTAAGAGTGGAGAGTACTTTTTTTTTTTGGTAGAAGTGCTTTCTAAACATCCCCAATTAATGAGCTTGCCGATAATTTTCTGTCTGTATCTGTATCTTATACTATAATCATGTACCATTATTAGTTTTATTGTTATTCACCGGACTGTTTATGGAACTGTGCTTGTTAACAGCGGTTTAATCAGAAAACTCCCATTTTGTTTCAATCCTGGTTGACTCATAGTTTTTGTATTTAATTTAAAAATGCTGTAGCTTAATGGAACTATGTTTGAATTTGCCACTTGTTAGTTTAGTGAGACCATGGTGTGCTGTGGCAGACTGCCTTTTTGTATATCATATGGTGAACTGGAGATTCCTGGGAGTATGTGTTCCTGGTCATGCACACATATTGCCCGTCTTTCTCATATTTGAAACTGTTTTTATGTTTTTGGGAATAGGTACATGTAGAACTGTATGGATTTGAGTGGGTTTTTTGCATTTAGAACTTATGAAACTCTCTGTGCCTCATTTTCCTTCCCTGCAGTTGGCAGAATTGGACTAGATTAGTTTCAAGCCTTTATTGATGACTGAACTTGTATTTCAGCTGGTGGTTGGAGTCTAATGGAGTGCCCCAACTTCCTTTCTAGGTTAGGGAGGATAAGATTACAGGCTTGTCAATTAGTCTGCTGACTGTAATGTATATACTATGAAACCTGATTTTTCATAGGTTTTGTGGCAGATGATGTTTTTCTTTCTTTTCAGTATCTAGTACAAAAGAAAAATGGACAAGTTATTGGAAAATTTTTTTATGATGGCTATCAAATTATTGAGAGAAATATAGTTGTGAGTCATTTTTTAGTGTGTAAAGGGGAATGTTCTTTCATCCTCTAGATATTTTTACTGCGAAATCTGAAATCCATATTAAAAAGATGTGTCCAGACCCTATGTGTCATGTGGTTATTTTAAATAATTTAGAGCTTCAGAACTGTTTTACAGACACATAAGGAAAATAGTGTTGCCAAGTATGAAAGTGTACTTTAATGGATACAGAATTTCTGTGTGACTTCCTAAAATAGACTTAAAATAGTATGCATCCCGCTTAAAATACTATGTATTTTGATGGTTGATATTTCATATTTCATTTGGATCTTGATTTCTTTTGCAGAGATGCGGATGCCACCAGAATAGATATTTACGCAGGTAAGTTAGACGTCAGTCCTTTCTTCTGATGTTCAGTTCTTTGAATGCATGTATGGCTATGCCTAAGAAGAAATGCCTAAGAGCCTGGGGAGATGGAAGGATTACTCCAGATCATAGGGTAGAAATAGGGCAGCTCTGGTCAGGCATGTAATAGAAACCAAGAATATTGGTGTAAGGAAACTAACATGTGGTTCCCAGATCTATCTATTTATTTATTAAAGATTTTATTTATTTACTTGAGAGAGAGAGAGATAGCATGAGGAGGGAGGAGAGGGAGAAGCAGGCTGAGCACGGAGCCCGACTCAGTGCTCCATCCCAGGGCCCTGGGATCATGACCTGAGCCACCCAGGTGCCCCTATAGATCTATTTAGATAGCCACTGAGAGATTTATGGGATGATGGAGTAGAGTAGTGGGGAGTGAAGTGACCAAGTACTGGTGATTTTACTGGTTGGATTACTGAGCGGTTGATTTTACTGGTACCTGGAGCCAAAGAGAGATCCTGTTGGAGGCCAGTTTCTCTCTCTGTAACCTCAGGGAGGACTTAGAGAGTTGCTGGTGTCAGTTGCATAAAACATTTGGGTTAACTGGGTTGGCACTGGGGTTTGCTAAGGAGATGTTTTCAGGCAGAGGTGTCAGGAAGGAGAGCTGCTTTGCTTGGAATTTAAAGTCTTTTTTTTTTTTTTAAGATTTTATTTATTTGAGAGAGCGAGTGCACGAGTTGGGGGAGAGATAGAGAGGGACAGGCAGACTCAGTGGTGAGTAGGGAGCCTGACGCAGGGCTTGATCCCAGGACCCTGAGATCATGATGCGAGCCAAAGTCAGATGCTCAGCCAAATGAACGACCCAGGCATCCCGGAATTTAAAGATGTTATTAATGGTGTCTCCTGTTTTGCTTATTTAATTGGCTCTGCTGTTTGGTAGTAAGATTCTTTTTTTCTGGAGTGGGTGCAATAGTGGAATAATTCTTAGTCATTATCACTGGCTTTTTAAAAATTTTAAATTATTATTTTTAGTTTGCTTTCTGCCTGTTAAGTGTATGTACCAGCATGTTTCTGGTCATTTTAATGTTAGAAATTTGGAAGCAAAATAGAGGAAGATGGCTTTTAAAACCAATTTGGCTAGCGTAGTATGTGTCTCTGACAAACTTTTCTAAAGTCTTGAATAACATTGACTAGCTTCTGAGAAGACTGAAGTGTTTTTGTGGGAATATACACTTACTTACCAAATAACCCATCTTTGTGGACTCATTTCATAAATGGGAACAAGCAAACTAAGAGGTAATTTTCAGAACCTCCAATGTTACATAATTTTATGAAGAATCTCCCAGATAGGATGACTTTCTCATCTCTGATACACTTTGGAGCAAAGAAAATTCAGAACAGCTGAAAGTCAGCTGTACTGCTTAAATTCTGAAAGCCTTCTGCTCAAAAGGCTATGCCAAAGTGGTGAAAATAAGACTTCTTTTATTTTTAGAAGAAAGGAACAAAGTAAATATCAGGTGTTAGGGATACATCTCAGAGGCACGGCAGAAGAGTGTTAGAAGATTGTTACTTAAACCCTAAGGCCAAATGGAGGCACCATTCCCAAGTCACAGTGTGCATCTTACATCTCAAGTGTACTTTAATGAGGAGCAGTTACAGCTATCTCTGAAAGAAATGTTGTTTTAATCGTTGCACAGATGGTAAAGCAGAGAATGGGCCTCTATTCTAAGTGACATTGAAAGGACAAATCATCATAGCTGAGTCTACTTGAAAGAAGCATTTTAAACACAGGTCATCCCTGCCTCCTCCTACCACCTTTGGTGGGTGAATTTCACTAAGAAAATTTAATCCTTTACACTCAGAATGCAACAGAACGGTTGGATTTCAATTTAAATGAAAAAGGCCCGCTGTGCATTTATTCTGTGCTCGGTGTTCTTACTCCTGTTGTGCTTTGGGAAGAGTCCAGAGAGGATGTGATGGGGCCTTTTCTAAGTTCTCATTAGAGAATTTAAGTCTTTAATTGGAGAAGACAGTTAGCACTCTGCAGATGATTAGAGAACAATAACTTGATCTTGAGGGAACTGTCAAGGCAGTTAAGGATTAAATGGTGTGATAGAAGTACTAAGCACTACAGCATTTTATTTTTATTTTTTATTTATTTTTTTAAAAGATTTTATTTATTTATTTGAGAGAGACACAGTGAGAGAGGGAGCACAAGCAGTGGGAGTGAGAGAGGGAGAAGCAGGCCTCCCGCAGAGCATGGAGCCTGATGTGGGGCTCGATCCCAGAACCCTGGGATCATGACCTAAGCTGAAGGCAGACACTTAACGACTGAGCCACCCAGGCACCCCACACTATAGCATTTTAGAAAAAGACTTGATTTTCTCCAAATACCTCAAGATTGGGTATCTTGGCTGAGATATCTTTAACTTCACACTTTTCTTTCTTTTTGTTTTTTTCCTTTTTTAAAGATTTTATTTATTTGACAGAGACACAGCGAGAGAGGGAACATAAGCAGGGAGAGTGGGAGAGGGAGAATCAGGCTTCCCATGGAGCAGGGAGCCTGATGCAGGGCTTGATCCCAGGACTCTGCGATAATGACCCAGGCTGGAGGCAGACGCTTAACGACTGAGCCACCTGGCTGCCCCAACTTCACACTTTTCTACCTCAGAGCCTTATTAACACATTCAACAGGAGGAATAAAAGCAATCTCATTTTATCAGTACAATGATAAAATTAGTAATACCCTAATAACTATAAAGTTCTTATTGTCAGTACACGGGGGAAAGTATTTTCCTGACTCCCATTCTGAGACTAGATTGATACTGAACTTGGAAATCCCCTTAAACATCAGATTTAGTTTGAATTCACTAAAAAGTCATGTTTTAAAAAAAGGGTGACAAAGGAACCAGACGCTTAAAGTGTGGAGGTATTCATTTACCCAAAGCATTCCTGTTAGACGGGGCCAGACAATAATGTGCCTGTCAGAAGTAGACTCCATATTTTTACTGACTTTCTTGACTTCCTTGGATAGGCAGTGCCATTCCTCAAAGAAAGATCCCCTTTGTGATGCTAAACCATGGTTAGTAAGTGGAAAATTAGAGCACATGTAACTGAAATGAATACTGCTCAGATTGTAAAAGAACAATGAAGAACTTGGATATCATTTTATTACAACTTCTGCTAAGGACAATTTTATTTTCTCATCTCTGATTTTTGACTTATGAGTTCCATTTTACATTTCATCTCCTGCTTCTTTCTGTCTTCTCCCCAGTGGGAGTTGGATGATGGGATGATGTCAGGCTAATTTGGAGAAGCCAGACTTGGCCATATTGGGGGGAGCTTAGATGTGCATCCTTCCAAACTCGTTCTGATAATCTTACATAGCTGCTACCAGGATCTGAAGCACAACTATAAAGAAGGCAATTTGGCTTTGCCTTCCCTGTCTTGCTTCCAAGATGTATGATGGGAGTGGGAGCATACAACACCCAGCTGCTTAGACTCTCCTCTCTCTAGAACTTCCCCTCCTTCATCAAAATCCTTTGTGTGGAGGCTTCAGATAACACTCAACTGACTGATAAGTAAATATCAGGTGTTAGGAATACATCTCTAACTGGTGAGATGTCTAGGGAGATCGTTTTGAGCTATCTGGTTCTTGATTCTCTAGCTTAGTGCTTCTCACAGAGTGGTCCACTGATGGACAGCATCAGCATGGGAGCTTGTTAGAAATGCAAATTCTCAGGTACCTCCTCAAACCCACATAGACTTTGTGGGGTGGAGCCCAAAATCTGTATTTTTAACAAGCTCTTCAATGGATTCTTATGCACAATACATTTTGTTCTAGCTGTTACTCTTAATCTCCTGCTTAAACCCTTCTGCTTAACTGATTTGCTACAGAGAGTAGCATCTATTGGACTGTAAGCTCCATGAAGGCAGTGGTCATATCTGCATTGTTTACTACTGTCTTTATCACAGAGCCAGGAACAGAGGAAGTGCTCAGTAAATACTCATTGAATAAACAAGTGATCAGGATAAGCGTTGTAGCCAGGTGATGATGCCACATTGCCTATTTCCAAAGTTGAAGAAGTGACTGCTGTGTCAGCTAGTCTTTCTTGGCCCTGAGGCAGTATTGCTTATGATCATGTGGACTTGGGTACTACTAGCTGCTTACAGGCTGTTGATCACTATGTGGCCAGGAGGATCCTCTACTGGTGGAACTTTTACCCTTGTAAACCATATGAAAAATATTTAAATGAAGTCCTTGAACAAGGAAGGGATCTCAGACCCACTGTTAAGTGATGATTATGTGCCTAACAAACACAGGAGCCTTGCAGTAATTTCCTATATAGTGTTCAAGGAATGCCAGTTGGCTTGAACCAGTTTCTAGATTCCAAAGCAGAATCTTCATGAATGTTTTATGGCTGAAGTGTACAACAAATGGCTCTTGGCTAGATTTAGAACACTTTTTTTTTTTTACCATGCTCTGTATCTGTCCTAGTTTGAGTTTCCATGTAATACTTTGCTTCTTCCAGAAGGAAATTTTGAAGCCTTTTTGCACTTTTCTTGCACTTGCTCATGCTTAACTAGATCTCACTTGGATTCTCCACACTGATAAGAGGCACTGCCATAAGGAGAAATTTTCTTATCTACCTTACATGCTTAACAGGAAGGTCCTTGCTCTTGAACTTTCAAGAAGCACTTGTTATTAATGTTTCAGCAAAGTCAGCTTCCTGAACACTTAGTGATACTTGAAAATCTGTGGTTTATAGTACTTTTAAAATTGTGTTTTAAATTACACTTAACTAGTCAATTTAACAGAGGGTGGTCATGACTCACTTGAATCTTTAGCCCAAGGGGAGGACAAAGAGTATTTTAAACTGGGATTCCTCAGCTTTGATAGTTGTATAAAGTTAGTGAACCACAGCTTGCGGGGAACAAAAAAGAAATCGGGAACTAGGCTCCAAAGCAGCCTTGGGCTTGTCCCTGTAGTCCCTTACATAGATTTTTTCCTTTTAGTAGAAGTGATCTCCTGATTCCAAAGCCTGTGCTGTTCTCCTTTGTCAATATAATCCTCACCTTGGAAACTCCAATATTGCCCCCTTCTCTATTTGGGAATCTCTTCTTTAGTGTTTGTGACATGCTTAGACCCATACTACTTTGAGTAACCACCTGCTGCTGCAGAAGACCCACTGAAATGGCAGCCAGTTTGTTTTGTTCCCCTTCTGTCAACCAGGAAGCCCTGCCATGGCTGCACTGTCAAAGGACTTAATCCTCTTGTCAAAAGACTATTCTTCCTTCTAGTCGAGCAAGTCCAGCTGGGAACCAGGCAGTTCTCACTGCATGTTGTGCCATCATATTCCTAGGTTAGGGAGCCATTTCAGGGACCCATAGCAAGCAGAGGATGTGGCAATGAATACAGATAGCCCAGAAATTCAAGTTAGCCTGGGGGTAGTCATACACAGACTTAGCAGTTTCTCTGGATAGTAACTGCCACCACTGTGCCCACAGCATGTCTGGCTTGATCACATTGTCTGAAGGCTACCCCAGATTTAACCCACAAAGGAGATGCCCTGTTGAATTTGAGCAGTGTTGATAAGGTACAGTGTGTTGTAGTTGGAGTACTTTAGTGACTTGGGGTCCATAGCGGAGGGCAGAGGTGGAAGTAATCCAGGTGGAAAGAGGCAGAAGGATGATTGAGGTTTGCATTAAATACATGCATATTCAGGGGTGCCTGGGTGACTCAGACAGTGGGCTCAGATCATGACCTCAGAGTCCTGGAATCGAGCCCTGAGTTGGACTTCCTGCTTGGTGGTTAGTCTAGTGGACCAGGTATTTCCTGCCCTCAAAGATTCTGTCAATCTTTGTCATTAACTAGAAAGCATTGGAGAACCTTTGATAGTAATGTCTACCTTCAAGGACCCCGACACGTACCTTCTAATAGACTATTAGAAAGAGGAGCTAGGTTTGTCCTAATGTTTTTGGCCCAAATGTCACATTGATCCACCTTTGACCTTACCCATTTTGGCGCCCTCTGGTAGGTAACTACACAGTAATGGCAGCTGCTTCTCTTACAGAAAGGCGAGAGGACCTTCGAGGAGGATTTATGCTTTGCTTTTTGGATGATGGAGCAGGAATGGATCCAAGTAAGTGATGAGATTTCTTCTTTTGGGGAGGATGTAACTCTTTTTACTAAATACTCATTGTGTTGTTTTTCTGTTGCCTTACTGTTGTGACTAGAAGATCCACCTGGAGAGAGAGAGGTCTGTTGCAACATCTCAGGCTTAATTCCACTAATGGATTTGCCAGGTCTTGTCCTAGCATGGGAGATAGGATCTGAATGGCAACCTGAAGTCAGTCAGATTACCTGTCTCTTGACATTGTATTTATCAGCTTGCACAACATCCTGGAGCTGGAACTACAGAGGTCTCCCTCAGCCTTCATACCATGTTCTGGTAACAGAATAAAGTCATAGTGATGGTGGTACTAACAGGCCAGTCAGAGGTTGTCTCCATTTGCCTCATGGTTCTGAATTTCCTTGGGAAGTGGTTTTAGTAGACACACAGCCCTGCTCAGATTTAACAAAGCTCAGACCTTTTATTTTTGAGGATCCTGGGGAAGAAATGCAAATGCTTCTCTTTGTTTTGTGCCTGTCACTTCAGGTGACGCTGCCAGTGTGATCCAGTTTGGGAAGTCGGCCAAACGAACACCTGAGTCCACCCAGATTGGGCAATATGGGAATGGGTTAAAATCGTAAGTATACTAGAAGCCTGTCGTAGGACTCAATACAGAATCAAGCAGTACTCTCCTGCTGTTGTCCAATGAAAACTTTCTATTCCTTATCCTTCCATTAGTGTAACTCTGGAGCAGAAGAATTAAATCAGAAAGAAGTAGTAGTTTGGGGACTTAGCAACTGTCGTTCAAAGATTTTATTTATTTATTTGAGAGAAAGAGAGCATGAGAGGGGGGAGGGTCAGAGGGAGAAGCAGACTCCCTGCTGAGCAGGGAGCCCGCTGTGGGACTCGATCCCGGGACTCCGGGATCATGACCTGAGCCGAAGGCAGTCGCTGAACCAACTGAGCCACCCAGGTGCCCGCAACTGTCGTTCAGCCAAGTTTTCCTTACAGATTGAAAGAATGAACATCCTAAACCATTTGGGGTGAGAGAAGCAAGCTATAGGTTTCTTTTGGCAATGTGCTTTGGAACCGCATTTTTCCTCCTGATGAAAATTCTTATTTTTACCCTGTGGTTTGAGGATGCAAGTGGTTGTTTTGCGGGGTTCGGATGTGTCTGAGATGCTAAAGGGGTTGCTTCATGGCACAGCAGTGTTCCTTGAGCACCTGCCACATGTCATGCTTTGAGCCAGGCACTGGGGATCCAGAGTGAGTAATAGAGATCTGAACCCTCCCTCTCAGAGGACATGGTCTCCACTTCTGTGTCCTGCTAGACCCTGTAGCAGGGACCTACCTAATGTCTTCAGATCCTTTGGGACTTCTTTCTTAGCCCTTGGTTCCCACTTGTTTGGTGTTTGGAGTGTGTTGTTCTGGTTTTGAGTGAAGGCCCAAGGGAAAGGTTTCTATTTCTGAAATGCTCACTTCCAGCTGTACATACCTTTGGACGGAGTAAGATTTAGTGGAATTGGAGTTTGTACAAATGGAATTCTGAGTCACGTTTCCAGTCTTGCTGTGGAAACGTGTTGTTTTGTTAGAGGGTGGTGCTTTGGTCAGTCAACAGTATCAGTTGTCCCTCACATGCAGCATGCTTTAGGTGTGTGGCAGGGAAAGAGCGTGCTTCCAAAGACATCGGAGACATGGTACCTGGACTTTTTGATTTGTCTTTCAGGGGAGAAACCAAATGGTAATAACAAGTACTTACCATGTGCCAGGCACTGTGGTAAAAACTTTACTTGGATGATCTTATTTAATCCTCCTATTCTCATTTTTTTTTATTTGACAGACAAAGCGAGAGAAGGAACACAAGCAGGGGGAGTGGGAGAGGGAGATGCAGGCTCCCCGCTGAGCAGAGAGCCCGATGCGGGGCTTGATCCCAGGACCCTGGGATCATGACCTGAGTGGAAGGCAGATGCTTAATGACTGAGCCACCAGGCGCTCCTATTCTCATTTTTTATTCTCATTTTCCAGTGAGGAAATTGAGATTTATGGGGATGAAGTGATTTGCCCAGAGGTATACAAATATTTGCCTGAGTGTAGAGCTGAGATACGAACCAGGTCCTTTTGACTGCAAAGCCGGAGCTGTTATCCATCTCACTTCAGTCATGCAAATTAAAATTCAAATCTCATCTCAGCCACTTAATTATTGCTCTGAGCCTCAGTTTCCTCCTTTGTAGATTGGGATTATAATATGTGCCAAGTAAGTTAAGGATTAAATGCTGTCATTGCTTTGAGAGCCTTAGACTAGTTTCTGGATTCTTATTTTATTTCTCTTTTGTTCTTTCCATTAGCAGATTCCTGGTCTAGGGTAGGGTCTAGGAATCTATAGGTTAGGTTCCGCAAGTGATTCTGGTGCTGGTGCCCTAAATCCCAGTAACTGAGGTCTCTTAGAGTCAGTGCGAAAGAAGTCCTGACTTCCCATCTGGATTGTAGGCCAGCCTCCTCCTACCTGGTTTTAGCAGTTTTGTGGCCGCAGGCAAGCTGTTTCACATCTCTGAATATCTGTTTTCTAATCTAGAAAACAGGGTTCTAGTCTCTGACATTCTCCCTTACAGAGCAAGTTTGAGGCGCAAACTAAATATGACTCTCATGGTGCTTAGAAGACCAGGAAGTTGAGAGTGTTCTCATTAGCATATTTTAGTAGAATGAGTTTCGTAAAGGATGCATTGAGTTGGAGCCATCTAGTGTTGAGAGTGTATTTATTTTGAAACCAGAAGTTGAAAAAGAGTTTCAAGAGGGAGTGATTTGTGGTGAGAATAGGGCTGAGAAGCAAGGAAGCCAGCAGAAAGGTGGCGGTTTTGGGGTTGTTGCTCTTCAGCTTCCGAGGTCAGGATCAAAGAGGGAAGAAAGGAAGCACAAAGTGAGAGTTTTTGCCAAATTAGGGCAAGAACAAGCTTTGACAGAAAGCAAGGTAATGTGCCTCATTTTGCTATCCATAAGCTTCAGGGAAGAAGGAGGAGGGCTGTGAAATCTGTCAGAGGAAGCAGCATTGCCAGCATCTTGGGAACTGGAAGAGGAGAAAGAGAACTTGGCAGCCCCCACGGTGTCTCTGGATAGTGTCCTGGGCGTTTTCCTGAGCATTTGGGGAAATGGGACATGGCATTCATTTATGTGTTTGGCATGCCAGCCTGGTTTGTATTTGTACAATGAAGAGAGTAATGAGGCTTTCCACTGCCATCCCCTCCCTGGGGTATTATGAAGACTAATGAGATAATAGCCATAAAGCCCCAGAAGCTGCTCAGAAGAAAGGAGCTAAACAGCCCCGTTGTTCACTGGGCAATGAACTGTTGGAACTTCTGCCCTGTTCCATGTTGCCCAGAAAGGCCTGTCTTTGCCTGTTTCTCAGATGATTTAATGTGGCCAAACAGGAAGGAAGCAGTTGATTCCATTCGGACTTTTGCCTTGTGGAACCCAGCCTCAAGGCACATTTCCCAGAAACCAATTGCATCTAAAAGCAGGGACCGCCTCTGTCATAAAGAGCTTGAGGTGGCGAAACAATTTTGAGACAGAAGATGGTTGTAGTTACAGGACGTGAGCCAATTATAGGGCTCCTTAAAAACTATGATTAAGAAGAATTATGTTGTGTATGGTTAGCCCCTATATTTGGCTGAGCCTTGGGATCATACTGGGTTTTGTTTTTTTTTTTTTGAGGACTTATGAGTGTAGACTGTGGGCTGTGCCCTTGATGGTACTGCCATTTGATGAGTGAATGAGAAGGGAGTTTGTGTCAACAAAGGAAGGATCAGATGGGAACTGGATGTGGTTAGCATGGAAGATGATGTGTTGAAGGTATCGGTTCCTGGAGAGAAATCTGATGGTGGCACAAAGAGTACAGCAGTCCTTGTGTAGCTGAGATGAACCTGGTGCATGGGCAGCAGGGTTACTTACTATGTGCAGCAGGTCGGGAGTTAACTTGGGGCTGACGATCCGTGGTCAGTGTGCCCTAGAAGGGTGGTGGGGAAGCCTTGTATGGTGGGTAAGTGTGGTCAGGCTGGTTGTGAGGAACAGTGAAGGCTGATGGAAGAGTAGAGGGAATGAGGACTGTGGACCTCTCATCTCAGGGTCCTGCGAGGGAGGGAGGTCTTGAGGAGAGCCCTTCAAAGGCAGTTTCAGTCATGTCCAGAGGGTGAATTTCCTCCTTTTTCAGATGAGTTTTTGAATCCCTGGGAGAATAACCCATTTCTGCTTTCCTTTCAGGGGCTCAATGCGCATTGGGAAGGATTTTATACTCTTCACCAAGAAGGAAGACACCATGACCTGCCTCTTTTTGTCTCGGACCTTTCATGAGGAGGAAGGCATTGATGAAGTAGGTCCTATCCTCGTGGCCTAAGTCGTCATTTCACATTTCCTGGGTCTGCTTAGGTTATTTGCGATGCTGGGCTCATTGGGGTTGCAGGATTGCAGCAATGCCCCCTTATGGTATTAGCTGGTTGGATGAACTGGTTGAGGGGTTAGGCAGACCTCTTAAGTGTGAGAGGAAGTAAAAATCTCAAAGCTTTAGAGAACAGTTGTCCTGTTTCTGAGAATGAGGCCATCAGGATGGCAGAAACCAAGAGTTGGATTTGCAGCTTCTCTAGACCTGCAGCCTAAATTTAGTCTGGTGGGGTGTTAATATGAAGAGTTTTATCAAGGGGAGTGTTTTTCCTTCTTTATTGTGGGTGGAGATCACAATCTGCAATAGTAATAGGAACTAATAATAGGAGCAGCACTGTCTTTCCCATATGATGGTGATTTTGTGGAATGTGCTATGAGTGTATTTTCCTTTTGAAGAAATATGTTGTTTTAATCATCTATATCAGAAGGTACAAGTAAGATACTTGTGGGGCCTGGGCAGGTAGTGAAGCAGGTGAGTATATGGACAACATCATTGTAAGTTCTTTGCTAAATGACAGATGACACTCAGCCCTAGCTCATCATTGCTGTGCTGGAAAGAAGTCCTAATGAATTTGGAATATTCTGATTTTAAAACATTTCAGTAATTAGGTAATTATGTAAGCTAAACACATGCTCAGTTGATTCTCTTTGTGGCCTGGTGGCTCAGCCATCTACAGAGTTGGTCTGGTAAGGTCTGTGCTTCCTCACCAAGGGGGGTATCAGAGACAGTTTTAGTCTGCCCAGCCTCAGACTGGACTCTTCCTTTCATGTGTGGGAGGTGATGGCCAGAGCTGTAGAGAGGGGGCTGAGAGAGGGTCTGCAGAGAGAAATCTCCAGATAGGTAAATTTAGTCAGGGTTTTAATCTGATTAATCTCTCTTGGTTAGCTGTGATTAGATTTGTGCTGGCCCTATTTAGATGTGAGCTTAAATCATAGCAAATTAGTTCATGGTGGGAAGGAAAGGCTGTCTTTTTCCACCACCTTTACTTGGCAAGCCAGTGGATTAGTTTGCCTTTTTGGTGCACTGTGTCAGTTCATCTATCATACATGCAGTGAGAGAATTGCTACAGCTGGAAAGAACACTCCTGGGAGAAGGTAGGGCAGGAGAACTTTTGCCCAGGCTGTGGTTTTCAGGAATGTTTCCTGTTGGACTGTGGGTAGTGGGAGGAGGGTGGTCAAGTCCATGGAAATAGTCTGTTCAAGGCCCTGAGGGAGGGTGAGGGCTGTAGGAAGGGACTTGGCAGAGGGACTACCTGAAGAAAGGTGGTGGCCTCTGGACAGCAGGGAGGGCTAGGTCAGGCTTGACCTCAGGGCCTTGGTGAGTACAGGACTTTACTAACACCAGCCTTCAAAGGGAACTTAAGCAAGGGTGTGGCAGTATCAGATTCCCTTTTAAAAAGATCAGTTTGGTGGGGCCCCTGGGTGGCTCTGTCGGTTAAGGATCTGACTTGATTTCACCTCAGGTCATGATCTCAGGGCATGAGATGGAGCTCGGCATTGGGCTATGCCCAGTGCTGAGCCTGCTTTAGATTCTCTCTCTCTCCCTTTCCCCCTCCCTGCCTGCTTGCACTCTCTCTCAAAACAAAACAAAACAAAACACAAAAAAATCATTTTGTTATTGTGTGGTGATTGGATTGAAAAGACAGGAGTTGGAGTAAACTAGTTGAGATTCCCTAGCTGTGTGTAGCCTGGCAGGACCACAGCAGGGAGGTCCTTTAACATGTGGGACCCACAAATCTGGTGTTTGATCACTGGAGAGGGGAAAAGGGAGGAGGGTCATGAATGATGTAGGTTCTGGTGTGGTAGCTGGGGCATGATGTGGGCTGTTTGGAGCTGGTGAAGAATAAGAGAGTAGCATCCTGCTCTTTGGTGAAGAGTGTAAGTTCTCCTGGACATGGAAAGTTAAGTTTGGGTCGTGAGCTTGGGAGGCCTGGGCTCTGGGATCCTTGGTAGCAGATGAGCTCACCTAAAGGAGTGTTCAGAGTGAGAAGAGGACCTGGGAATCTCAGGGATACTTTCCTCCAGGGAGAGGAGAAGGTGGCAGAAGAGACAGGAGTGACCAGATGGGTAGGAGGAAAACCAGGAGAGTGGTCACATTGAAATTAAGGAAGTGTCCTGATGGCCGGGATGGGTGCCAGTGGAAGTGTATGCTGTTTAAAGCAATGCTGTTATCACCTGGGGCTGCTGTGAAGAATGGGGGTTGCAGAGTCAGGTACAGATTCACAGAACACAAATGGAATTCAGTTCCCTGGGTGAAAAGGCTAGGTTGAAATTTTTTCCTTACTTGGTGCTAGAAGGTCACTATTTTGGATTGTACTCCAGTGCAGACTCAGCCAAGATTTCAAAATAGATCATTTTCTACCGGGTAGGAATGTGTCCAAACCAGCTCTAGGGATGAATACCATTAGGCATAAAGCTTCTTAGAAACCAGTAAAATGTCTCAGAACCCTTAACAGTTTATCACCCTGGCACTTTTTAAAATTACAGAATCCATTTATTCTTAGGGTGGGCCATTTGATTTGAGATTTTGAGGTACCTGGACTGGTTTGCTTTACAGAGGGAATCAAGCAGTCATCTATCCACAGGGCTCCTGGGCAGCTGGCTGGGAGAGGAGCACATCTAAGCCTCTGGGTGCGGCACTTGAGGGTAGGGTTTTTTAGAAGAAAGAGTAGGATTTTTTTCCCCCAATTTTATTGAGGTACAATTGATAAAGGTAGGATTTTTAAAAACATAAGATTAAATTCCATAATATGGAATAGTGTATTAAAATACAGGTACAGTTGAGAGAATAATTATAAAGTGAACACCTAGGTAGTTGCCATAATAGACTGATACTAGAAGCCCCCAGTGTGTCCCCTCACTAATTGTATTCCTTATCGTACCTCTGAAGGAACCGCCTTCAGGTAACTTTTGTAATGATTATTTCCTTGTTTCTCTTTATAGTTTTGGCACCTGTGTTGTGTATGCATTCTTGAGTAATAGTTTAGTTTCTCTATTTTATGATATTTATTTAAGTGGGCTCATACCATAGATTGTTTTTTTTTTCTATTTTGTCTTTTTCACATAACGTTTTTTTGTTGTTTTTGTTTTAGTTAGGGGGAGGGGCAGAGGGAGAGAAAGAATCTCAAGCAGGCTCCATGCCCAGCACAGAGCCCAACGTGGGGCTTGATCTCATGACCCTGAGATCATGACTTGAGCCAAAATCAAGAGTCAGACCCTTAACCGACTGAGCCACCCAGGCGCCCCTCACCTAACGTTGTTTTTGAGATCCATGCATGTTGATGCTAATAGCTGTTAGTTTGTTCATTGTCATTACTATACCTTATTCTGTTGTATAAATATATGATAGTGTAATTTATTCATTCTGTTTTGGATATTTATATTACTCTTACATGTTTGCTGGTACATGTGTGCAGAAGACACTCCCAGAACCTGGGAGTGGAATTGCTGAGTTGTATGTTTATATGTATCTTCAGATTCACGAGATAAGTACAAATATCTTTTCAGTAGTAGAGAGAGAATTGATATCAAATTGGGAGAATGGCCAGGGCCATCCCAAGCAGGGAACTGCCCATGCAAAGACCCCCAGGGCATAAATCAGCATATCCCAGAGGACCTACTGCTGTGAGGCTGAGGCTTGGGAAGGGCAGAAGCCACAGAGCCTCTGGTGTCAGGCTGCAAAGCTTGGACCTCACCTCTAGGGCAATGTGGAGCCACTGTGGAGAGGACAAGATGGATGCACATTTTGGGGGAAGGCTATTCTGGGTCCTCCCTCAAAGTGTCTGCCCGTGCTTTCTCCAAAGGTGATAGTCCCATTGCCCACCTGGAATGCTCGGACCCGGGAACCTGTCACAGACAACGTGGAGAAGTTTGCCATTGAGACAGAACTCATCTACAAGTATTCTCCCTTCCGCAATGAAGAGGAAGTTATGACTCAGTTCATGAAGATTCCTGGAGACAGTGGTAAGTAGGCTTGAGCTTACAGCCCCTAGAATCCAGGAGCCATGAGTGGTGTGGGGATGACCAGGTGGTGCCTGGCAGGACAAAAGGAGGATTTGTTTCCCAGGAACACTGGTGATCATCTTCAATCTCAAACTCATGGATAATGGAGAGCCAGAGCTAGACATAATCTCAAATCCAAGAGATATCCAGATGGCAGAGACTTCCCCAGAGGGCACGTGAGTGTGGCTGGGAAGGGAGGGAAGGCTTGGAACTGGTGGTCCATTTTCTCAGGGAGAGAACGCTCAGGAGGTGACTTTAATAGTGAAGGGGGGGTGGGGCTCATTCCCTGAATTTCCCGGTATTGGAGTTGATGAAGCTGAGCACTCCCAAGTTTTCTTACCACAAACAGGATGAATAGGACCGCAGCTCCTCAGCTAAGCCAAAAGAAAAGATTAATGATCCCTTGCCCCAACTCCTTGATTTGGAAACCGAGCCTAGAGACAGGATGGGTTTTGCTGGGTCTGTGGTGGGGCCAGTGGTAAGGCTGGGTCTGATGTCTGTGGAGTGCCTGTGCTGGGGATGTGAAGGGTGTGCTCCCCACACGGAGGGAGCAACCCTTCAGGGTGGTGAGAAAAGCCAACATGTGAGGTGGAGGGTCTGCAGAAAGGCTGTTCTGTCATATCTTTGGTCAAGCTGGTCGTGGGGTGGGTGATAGCACTCCTCTATTCCTGCCACCTCTAGGAAGCCAGAGCGGCGCTCCTTCCGTGCCTATGCTGCCGTGCTTTATATTGATCCCCGGATGCGGATCTTCATCCATGGGCACAAGGTGCAGACCAAGAGGCTCTCCTGCTGCCTATATAAGCCCAGGTAGGGGTCTGCCCACCCCGGTCTGCTGTTCCCTTGAGCTGAGGATAGGGCCGTGGCTGTATTTCTCGGGGGCATTGTTTGAGTGATGCTAGGAGTGATGATAAGAGGCTCTGACAGTGTTGACTGCATCTGGGCCTTTAAGCTACTTGTGATTTACTGCATAGAAACTTCTAAGTCTTGAGGGAGGGACACAGATGGCTGATGAGCTGTGGAGGTTGGCTGGTGAAGCTTGTTGAGTGTGAGTGCCTTCTGTGACATGGAGGGTACCCTGCCTGGCACAGTGAACGGTCTGAGCCTCTCAGCTTCAGGACCAAGGGGCCTTTAGACACTACACAGGAGAGAGCAAAGGCCCTGGCTGATTGCTGAGATTTGTTTCTGCTGTGGGATTATTGATATACCTGGTGTGTAGTGGGGTTGCTTATCAAAGATGGAGAAAGGGGCAAGTGGAGTAAGGAATTGGATATTTTGCTAAAATAAGTTTGTTGCTGGGGCGCCTGGGTGGCTCAGTCCGTTAGGCGTCTGCCTTTGGCTCAGGTCATGATCCTGGGGTCCTGGGATCGAGTCCTGCATCGGGCTCCCTGCTCAGTGGGGAGTCTGCTTCTCCCTCTGCCTGCTGCTCCCCCTGCTTGTGCGTGCTCTCTCTCTCTCTAATAAATAAATAAAATCTTTAAAAAAAATAAGTTTGTTTTTGACTCATCATGAGTATAGTGCAGCTTGGAAGGGGGCAGGAAGGCAGGGTGCTTCCTGAGTTGCTCAATTGCTGTCCAGCCCCGCTGCTGCTTGGGTCTTGAGGTTGCTTTCTCCCCCTCTTCAGGATGTACAAGTACACATCAAGCCGTTTCAAGACTCGTGCAGAGCAGGAGGTGAAGAAAGCTGAGCATGTAGCACGGATTGGTAATGTGCACCCCCCACCCCCCTGGGCAGGAGGGGGGATCAGGTTGGGATTGTCTGGGGGAGGCTTGTGGCCAAAGCAGGATCCAAAAAAAGCTCTGTCTAGCACCCAGGGGCAGGCTGTTCTGAACCATGGGTCTAGTTCCTCTTGCACCCCTGCATGCCAATCCTCTCAGCAGTTTTTCCTCCCCAGACTCTACTTTCTCTTCATCAGCCATTTATAGGGACTTAACTAAAACAGTGTCAACTCCTTGGCTTGCTCAGAGTGAAGAATCTCACACTTTTCTTTGGCCCAAATACTTGCGAAATTGGTTTTCCTGACTCCAGGGCAAACATCTCAAGGTCTCCCATGCTGACAGGGCTTCTTGGCTGCTTGATGGAGAGTGATTGGCTGAGGACTTGGATAACTTCCAGCTCCTGCTGAGGATGTAACTCTGGTTACTTTGGGCAGTTTTTGACCTGTTCTGGTTCATTTGTAAAGTTTAAAAAACATGTCTCAAGTATAAATAGTGCCTGTTTTGTTTGGGACCTCCAAACAAAAGGATTTTCCTTTTTGTACTGACTGCATTCCAGGCAGGGAGGTTGGAGGTTGCTCTCCCAGCTCTCCTGTTCCTTGACAGTGTATACACATCTTGCCCAGCGGGTACTACACTGTGGGATTCAGGAGGGATGATTAAGAGTTTTTGAACCTTTGTATTCCTTATTCATGGTTTCTTCTGGATTTCAGCTGAGGAGAAGGCACGGGAGGCAGAGAGCAAAGCTCGGACCTTAGAAGTTCGCCTAGGTGGAGACCTCACACGGGACTCCAGGGTAAGGCCCCAGATCTGAGCAGCTATTGTCTAGCATTCCTGGCATTAGCATCCCAGAGCTGGCCTGGCTCAGCTCTAGGCTAGTCATGAACTCCTTACCTTAAAGCTGCAAAATGGATATTAAGATGATGTTTCCATAATCATTATTGAACACACTGTATGGCAGAATCTTGGCTAATCATTTCAACACCCTAACAACCATATGGAGTGGCCACTGTTAGTATTCTCAGTTTATAGAAAGGGAGATTGAAGTGAAGATGGTCACTTGCCCCAGGTCACACACAGTAGTGAAGGGGTCTGAGCAGTTCTCTACCCCTCAGTGTGTTTTTGATTCCATGTAATTTAAATTGAGAAGTTTCAGATGTTTTTTATAATACTGCCTGCTGCGGTCCAGAGCACCTCCTCCCCTCACTTGGTGCCAACGTACGTTTCCAGGTGATGTTGCGTCAGGTCCAGAACACAGCCATTACCCTGCGCAGAGAAGCTGATGTCAAGAAGCGGATCAAGGAGGCCAAGCAGCGGTGAGTGCCATGGCTGTTTTTTTTTTTTTTTTAAGATTTATTTATTTGTCAGAGAGTGCGAACGCACACAAGCAGGGGGAGTGGTAGGCAGGGGGAGAAGCAGGCTCCCTGTTGAGGAAGGAGCCCGATGCAGGACTCGATCCCAGGACCCTTAACCAACTGAGCCACCCAGGTGTCCCTGACTTTTGGGTTTTTAAAATTACGTAGCTTTTGTACTCAAAATTAAAAAGCTTGAGGAATCCCTCCCCACCCTGTGAGGTTGCTATTCTGTCACAAAGATTGCTTTGAGAGAGCCATTGATGTGATCCCAAATGCTTGTCAAATACCCACTGCAGGTTTTTTCCTGAGCTAGGAAAAGGCAGGGTGGGCCCACTCCCTGGTAGACCTCTCTTCCTGGCAACTCCTGTTCTTTCTTCCCTCCCTCCCTCCCTTCTTTTTTTTTTTTTTTTTTTTTTTCTGTCTCTCCCTCTCTTCTCTCTCTTTCCTTCTTTTTTCTCCTTTTCATTTAAAGGATATATAAAATGCTCATTGTATAAAACTAGTAAAACAGACCATTTTTAGAAATATTTTGAAACTCCCTTACATTTGTACCATCTGGTAATATCTACTCTTAATATTTTATCCCTGGTTACAAATGTGGAGTAATGCTGTAGATTGAGTTTTGGACCTTTTTCATCTAGAATGGGCACTTGTCCTGACTTACTAGATGATCTCCATGTCCCACCTTATGTCTGGAGCTTCTTGGGGCTCTGGACATTGAATTCCTGGGTTGCTGCTTCTTGGCCTTCCTGCCACAGGCATAGGTTTTTGGATTCTTCTGAGTGAGTGTGCTGCTCATCCATCTGCTTTTCAGCTCCATGATTTTATTTATCACATGAGGGTCTCTTCCCTCACATACGTGTTCATTGTCCTAGTGAATTCTTACCTTTTTTTTTTTATATTCTTTTTTTAAATTTTTTATTGTTATGTTAATCACCATATATTACATCATTAGTTTTTGGTGCAGTGTTCCATGATTCATTGTTTGTTCATAACACCCAGTGCTCCATGCAGAACGTGCCCTCCTCAATACCCATCACCAGGCTAACCCATCCCCCTACCCCCCTCCCCTCTAGAACCCTCAGTTTCTTTTTCAGAGTCCATCATCTCTCATGGTTCGTCTCCCCCTCTGACATACTCCCCTTTTCTTCCTCTCCTGTTATCTTCTTCTTTTTCTTTTTTCTTAAAATATGTTGCGTTATTTGTTTCAGAAGTACAGAACTGTGATTCAACAGTCTTGCAGAATTCACAGCGCTCACCGTAGCACATACCCTCCCCAATGTCTGTCACCCAGCCACCCCATCCCTCCCACCCCCAACCACTCCAGTAACACTCAGTTTCTTTCCTGAGATTAAGAATTCTTACCTTTTTAAAATTTATTACTGTCTACATTAGTGGAGTAGGTATGATCTTGTGTTTAGTCCACCATGTAACTATCTTCACAGAGATTTGCAGCAGCTTCACAGTATCCCATTCATACTTAAATCTTAACGTCCCTGTTTTGTTACCAGAAGCCAGCCAAAGTCACATGCTTTTAATTAGGGATGCTTAGAGTCACTGCACAGTACCATCTCCCTTCCAAGTCTGATGGGTTACACTTTGACTGGAAATGCAAAACTTATTCCTTAACATGTCTCAAGTTTAAGCTTAAGCTAACATATCTTCAAGAACATGGTGTTTGTGTGTTCGTGGGTTGATCTGCTTAAATTTATATTGTGTCTTCTCAGAGCACTTAAAGAACCTAAAGAACTGAATTTTGTTTTTGGGGTCAACATTGAGCACCGGGACCTGGATGGCATGTTCATCTATAACTGTAGCCGCCTGATCAAGATGTATGAAAAAGTGGGCCCACAGCTGGAAGGGGGCATGTGAGTATTGCCCAAGGAGAGCTTTTCAGCCCAAGGCAGTGGGCCAGTGGGGTGACAGAGTTGTCTTTTTTCCTCCCTGCAGGGCATGCGGTGGGGTTGTTGGGGTTGTTGATGTGCCTTACCTGGTCCTGGAACCTACACACAACAAGCAGGACTTTGCTGATGCTAAGGAGTACCGACACCTGCTGCGGGCGATGGGGGAGCACCTGGCACAGTATTGGAAGGACATTGCCATTGGTAATTCCCTTTCTGTTCACTTCCAACCTTAGAATACCCTTAGTGCCCAAGGATGTAAATTTAGGAAGAGCGAGAGGCTGGCTCCTAATATGATGTGTGGGTGTTTCCTTTCCAGCCCAGAGGGGAATCATCAAGTTCTGGGATGAGTTTGGCTACCTCTCTGCCAACTGGAACCAGCCCCCATCCAGCGAGCTACGTTATAAGCGCCGGAGAGCTATGGAAATCCCAACCACCATCCAGTGTGGTGAGCCGGTGGTCGGAACCTCCTCCTGACTCTCCACCATAATCCATGACCCTCTTCTTTCTATCCCCTTGCTGGCCTCCTGACTTGACTGACATTCATGGACTTTGGGTCCCACTGGGGATGAGTCTGTTTGGTGATGGGCCTGGGAGCTTAGCCTTGGGGCTGTGTCAAGTCCCACCTGTCCCTCCTGAATGAGGCAGAAGGTGTCTAACCTGCCAGGCATCACTTGGTTTGGTACCCCATTGTTAATGGTGTGAGTGATGATTGAGCCAGGATCCTGTTGGAGGAGGGAGAGAGGCTGGGAACATTGAAAGTCCATGATATAAAGTGTCTGTTCTTGCTGGGATCACTGTCCCTGAGAAGAATTACCATTGTGTAAGGAAGGCAGAGTTGTAGCCATGGAAAGTCGGGGATATCTTTGCCTTGGGCCTGGTTGGGAGGAACCTGTTTAGTAAAGATAGTATGGAGCATGGCTGATGTTTGTGGGGGTGTTTTCTGTGTCATAGATTTGTGTCTGAAGTGGCGAACCCTCCCCTTCCAGCTGAGTTCTGTGGAAAAAGATTACCCTGACACCTGGGTTTGCTCCATGAACCCTGATCCTGAGCAGGACCGGTGAGCACTTGGCTCTAACAAGGAGATTGTGGGTATCTCCTCTCTCCCCCACTGTATTCTCCCTACCCTTTGGGTAAATAACTTGCTGTGCACCTTGAGGTCAGTGCTGATATCCTCACATCTCTGTCTTGCTACAAATAGTAAGTGCCCTGGAAATAAGAATAGATGTCTGTCCTGCAGTGAGTATTAATTCTATACATTTGGGAACCCTGAGGTTGTTGCTGTGGTGAGAGACAGCATGGGTTGGCTGAAGAGGAAGGACCGTGTCCTCCTTAGGGCCCTGTTTTGCCGCAACCTCCCTAACACCCTCATTCTACAGATGTGAGGCTTCTGAACAGAAGCAGAAGGTTCCCCTGGGGACATTCAGAAAGGACCTGAAGACACAAGAAGAGAAGCAGAAGCAGCTGACAGAGAAAATTCGCCAGCAGCAGGAAAAACTAGAAGCCCTGCAGGTGCGTGGGTCATGGGCAGTGGTCAGAGCTAGCCTGTGTCAGGTCTGTCTGGGATAGGAACAGGAACCCTCAGTGGCTCCCTGGTTCTTGAGTACATTAATGATGATCATTTTAAAAAATCAAACTGTTTTGTTTATGTGTTCCAATGTGGGCAGAAAATAAGTATTCTACCAGAGAGGTAACCACCGTTAATTAACATATCTTTCTAATTTTTTTATGGGTGCCTATGTACCACATATATTTTATAATAAAAATATGGAAATGATGTGTTATGACACACACTCTTTTTAGTGCATACTTTTCTTGGGATAATTTTCCAGAAGTGAATTTGAAAGAGTAAAAGGGTTTGTAAAATCTTATGGCTTATTATAACTACTTCCAAGTAATTCCCCAGAAGATGTATCGATTTCTGTTTTTTTACAAGCAGTATGTTTATTTTAAAGTTTTTTTTGCAAATTCAACAGGCAAAGGTACACATCTTATAATTTGAATTTCTTTCATATTTTTGAGTTGGACAATTTTTTTGTCTATTTGTTTCAGGATAGCTGCTTCTCATGTATTTTTTTCATAATTGATTTGTCAGGTTTTTGAGATGTACATATGGTACTAACCCTTTATCATTTTTATTATAAAAAGTTTTTTATTTTCTGGCTTCTGTGTCTGTGCAGATGTTCACACTAACCTGGATGTCTTAGGCCTGCCTCCCTGTCTACTGAATCCCACTTGTCCTTTCTGATCTTTTCCATCAGGCTTTTCTTACCTTTTTTGGCCTCTTTTATAGGAATTTAGTCCATTGGCACTTTTTCCTGGCCTCTCAATTGTTAGATTAATCACATAGAATCCTGTAGTTTGCTGATGATACAGTGTCTCTATTTTTTGTCTCCTAGTGAGAATGGGAATCTTAAAATAGTAGAACTGTGCCTAGGTTTTCTTTTTTATGTGCCCACTATCCCAGACACATAGTAGGGATCCAAAGAGTTTGCTTGAATGTACCAACATATGCAAACAACCTCATCATCACGTTTGCTGTGCAGAAAACCACACCTATCCGGTCCCAAGCTGACCTGAAGAAATTGCCTTTGGAAGTGACCACCAGACCTTCCACTGAGGTAAAGCCCAGGAAGAGGGGAAGGGCTTTTCCTTAGGTGTCTCGTGCTGGGATCAGCGTTCTCAATTCTCTCCGGTTCTCTTTTAGGAACCTGCACGTAGACCTCAGCGACCTCGGTCACCTCCTTTACCTGCTGTGATCAAGAATGCCCCCAGCAGACCCCCTTCCCTGCAAGCTCCCAGGCCAGCCAGCCAGCCCCGAAAGGCTCCTGTCATCAGCAGTACCCCAAAGCCTCCTTCCCTGGCAGCTCGGGAGGAGGCCAGTACATCCAGGCTGCTGCAGCCACCCGAGCCACCCCGAAAGCCTGCTAGCACACTGGTTAAGACTGCGCCCCGGCCTACACCTGTGGTGCAGCCACTGTCACCATCTCTGCTACCCAACTCCAAGAGCCCTCGGGAGGTCCCAGCTCCCAGAGCCATCAAGACTCCAGTGGTCAAGAAGCCAGAGCCACCCAATAAACTGTCCCCAGTGAGATGCTTTTTCTCTTCCAGCCCCGAGTCTACTCTCAGTGGTGTAGGAATGGAATCAGGCTGTGTCAAAGCTATATTGGGGGAGCCTCACTGGAGATCACCAAATCTAAAGCTTCCTGTTGCCCCCGAGGAGGAGTCTCAATAGCTGAAGGGACTTGATCTGGTCAGGGCACAGAGCAAGTTGGTTTCCTGTCCAGGGAGCTCTTCATTGCTCCCTTCGAGTTTTGGTCTGCTATAAATTTGAGTCCCCTCCACCAGCTTCTGTGGTGTAGATGTAGGTTGGCAGCCTGGTGACCACCTTGCTGGGCTGCAACAGTGGTCAGCATGTCTCAGGGAGGTCACAGCTGGCTGGCCAGGCAGGCTAAGGGAGAAGTAAACTGAGAGGCTCCCCCTATGACAGCTTTGAGCAAAGGTCCTTGTGGGCACAGGGATCAGGAGGTTTCTCTATACTGAGTAATGTCGGGAGGCTCAGCCTTGGGGGAACTGAAAAGCACACAAGTGGAACAGCTCCTTTAGGCCAGATGGAACCTTCCTGCACTTCAAGGGCTGACAGGGCCCCTCAATTCCCTCTCCTCTTGCTATAGACCACTCCTGGTCGGAAGCGGACTCTTGGGGTCTCTGATGAAGAAGAAGCTGAGGAGGAGGCTGAGAGGAGGAAGGAGAGGTCTAAGCGGGGCAAGTTTGCTGTGAAGGAGGAAAAGAAGGACTTGAATGAGGTAGGTGGTCCCAGGTGAGGTTAGAACCTCCTTACCCAGGGTTGCAGTCTGCACCAGCTCCGTTTCTGTTTTATGATTTGAGCCTTCCAGAAGCCCAGTTCATCTCTGTAGGACTCTTAGTCACACAGATGACTTAGAAACATGGCGCCAGGTAGGCTTCTGAGTGAGACTGGCTTCTGGCTCTCATCACAGGCTGGAGGTCACACACCAGGGAGGCTTGTGAAACCCTTTGCTTCCCTGTGTTTGTGACTTTCCTTTGCGTACTGTCTTGTTTATAAAAGTGGCAGAAGGGTAGATACTCAAGGTAGTGATTTAGAGAGCAGCTCTTGGTGAGACACGGAGATGTAAGTGGCTACATAAGACAACATGAGGTGACAGCTAATGACCCTGGGTCACCAGTCATGTAAAAATCTTTTCAGGGGCACTGGGGATGGTTCTAACAGACTCTGTTCTCCTTACAGCTCTCAGACAGTGCTGGGGAAGAGGACCCAGCTGATCTTAAGAGGGCTCAGAAAGGTGAGTTTGGGGAGGTACCTGGCAGCCTGTGGGGGAAAAGGGTAGTGGGGTCCCTCAGCCAGCAGCTGTTTATCCTGAAGGCTCTCGAAGGCTTTCCTGGCTCTGGGCTCTTATGTAGCAGTGTTTCCAAGTCTGATCCCGAGAAGAATTCTGAAGATAGCACACCCTTATGTGTATTTTTAGCACAAATTTCTTGGCTTGCACCTCTGGCAGTCACTCATCCTGCTGCTCTTTGGCACCCTCACAACAGATGGGGGAGGAGATCAGGGTGGCTGGGCTTCATGTTCCTGGCAAAGTACAGGCAAGCATTAGGGGTTCTTGTCTCTGCAGATCCTGGGACCGCCTCTCTCAAGGTGGCCCTGGCTGAGTGGGGAACTTTGTTAGTGTTCTGACTTCCATTCCATCCTCATTCTTTCAGATAAAGGGTTGCACGTGGAGGTGCGTGTGAACAGGGAGTGGTACACAGGCCGCGTCACAGCTGTGGAGGTGGGCAAACATGTGGTGCGGTGGAAGGTGAAATTTGACTACGTGCCCACAGACACCACTCCAAGAGACCGCTGGTAATGCTCCTTTCCAGAGGCTGACAGAGTTGGCCTCCCAGAAGGTGGCCCATCCTGGGCGCCTGGGGCACACATGACACAAGTGCTTGTGTGCCTCCTAGGGTAGAGAAAGGCAGTGAGGATGTGCGGCTGATGAAGCCCCCTTCTCCGGAGTACCAGAGCCCCGACACGCAGCAGGAGGGCGGGGAGGAGGAGGAGGAGGAGGAGGAGGAGGAGGAGGCGGAGGAGGCGGCGGCGGTGGCCCAGCAGGCTGTAGCCATGGCAGAGCCCTCTACTTCTGACTGCATCCGCATAGAGCCTGACACCACTGCCCCGAGCACCAACCATGAGACTATTGACCTGCTTGTCCAGATCCTTCGGTAATGTAATCCTTCCCACTCTGGGGCTAGCTGTGGCTCTCCACACTTGTTCTTGCTATTCTGAATTTCTGTTCCCGCCTTCTTCTTTCTTTAGGAATTGTTTACGGTACTTTCTGCCTCCAAGTTTCCCCATCTCCAAGAAGGAACTTAGTGCTATGAATTCAGATGAGCTAATATCATTTCCTCTGGTGAGTTTGGCCTGACCTTTATTTTTATTCTGCATGACCTCTCAGCTTAATGCTTTTTGTGATTGCCAGCCCTTGCTGTGTCCCCCCACTCCCCGTTCCCCCGTAGCTGGATATGACTGTGATGTGCGGAAGCCAACCATACCCTACCATAAGATGCTGGGGCTGAGTCCTCACTTCGGGACAGCAGGCCTGGTTTGACATTTTAGAATGAGTATATCCTTTTTTCTCTACCCCAGCAGAGGGAGTAAACTTGTCCCGGACAACAGTGAAGAACTTAGGCTCAAAGTACCTAAAACGACTCTTAGAGCGAGGTAGAGATGTGTTGAAAGTAAGCACTGGGTGTTACTATGCTGATGTGGCACACCCTGTGCTGGACCTCTTAATGAGTAGCAGAAGAGAGTCCTGCCTCCAAGTGGCTTAGGATTCAATAGAGCCTGAATTTTTACCAGTAGTTGGATATGAGACTGTGAGAGCAATAAGTGCTGTGGAAGCAGGTGGTTGGGCTGTGGCAGCCTTGGGAAGGGAGAGAGCAGCAGTTTGAAGTGCCTCTATAAGTGACAGGGAAGCTTTGAGGTAAGGGGACTTTGTGAGCAAGGGGTCAGAGGGATGAAACTTCCCAAGTCAGGGCAGCAGGCTGTGTGGTGAGCATTTAGGCAAGAAGAGGGCCTGAGAGCCAGGATATGGTGAGTCTTGAATGTCTGGTCTTAGGCATAGTGGTTTAAACCTTGAATAAAATGAAGGGCCAGCAAAAGTTTTGAGCTGGGGGAATTGTCAGTCTGAACCTGGTCTAGGGCAAGAGTCAACAAACTTTCTGTAGAGGGCCAGTTAGCAAATATTTTCAGCTTTGTGGGTTATACAGTCTCTGTGGTAACTACTGAACTCCACTATTACAGCGTGAAAGCTGCAGTAGACAGTTTGTAAAGGAATGGATATGGCTGTGCTCCAGTAAAGCTCTATTTACAAAAACAGGTGGCAGGCTGATTTGGCCTGGGGCTCTAGTGTGCTGACCCCGCCCTAAGAGGATACCTCTTGTGGCAGTATGTTTGGGTGGGATGGGTGGATGGGAGATGCAGGGGCAAGGGGGCGGGTCCAGTTGTGACAGCTCAGAGGTGAGGGAACGGGAACTTGAGCCAGAGTGGAGGGGGTGGATGGACTGGTGGGTGAAAGGGCCATGTCAGAGGTTGTTGACTGGAGGCAAGTGATGGGGGAGGAGGCAGAGGCCACGTGCTTCTCTATGTCTCAGGCCTGTGGGAAGTGATGACAAAGCTATTAACTGGGAGAGAAAACAGAGGGTGAGGGTAAGAGAGGTGATGAATTGTGATATGTGTTGGGCTGGAAGCACCAGCACCTACATTTCTGGTGATGTCCAGTGGGCAGGTGGAGATTGGGGATTGGGCACTTGGGAGGGGTAGGAAGGCCAGGGCTGCATATGGGATCTGGGAGTTGTCTTTCATTGAGCGGGATAGATAATTTTGTGGTTGGAATAGCTTAAGTTTTCTAGGGAGGAGTTTCTAGAGAACAGAACTAGAATTGAAACTGCAGGGCTAGTATGTTCAAGACCTTGGGCCCTCGTATGGCAGCTGTGTGCTTGATGGTTTGCCAAAGAGGAAAAGATGGGGTTTTAAATCTCCATTCTACTTAAAAAAAAAGAGTTGAAGAAACTGAGGCTCAGAGAGGTGAAGAGTCTATTGTGATAGAACCCAGATTTGAACCCAGGTACTTCTTTAGGACAAGGGTCTTGCCCTTCTTCCAGTATTGCCTTGCTTCCCCATGAGATGAGAGGGTAGGTGCTGGCAAAGGAAGCTAGAGGATGGCAGAGCTCGTGGTAGCTTCCTTAGAAAGTTCCATGCCTCAACTCTTGCGCTTGTTGAGGTTGCAGGTGCTCTCTGCAAATCCCAGGAACAAACCACTAATAGGATGGCTAGGGTGGCCTGGCATCCTCTTGTCAGTCAGATTTGTTGATTTTGGCTTGAAGCTGTCAGACTCAGCGAAGCCTGAGTGCAGTGGGGTCTTTGCTGCTCAGACCAGAAACACAGCCAGGATCATCTGAGCCTAAAAGTCTGTTAGCTTATGCTTATAAAAGGAGGTATATCACCGGTGCATCAACTTCAATTTTTATTTATTTTTTTTAGTATTCCATGATGCATTGTTTGCATATAACACCCAGTGCTCCACGCAGAACGTGCCCTCCTTAATACCCATCACCAGGCTAACCCATCCTCCCACCCCCTCCCCTCCAGAACCCTCAGTTTGTTTTTCAGAGTCCATCATCTCAATGCATCAGCTTTATAGTCTGCTGACTGTAATGTCTAAAGTAACTCAAACTAATTTTTTTAATGTCAGGGACACAACAGTCTAATGTTCATTATGCTCTTGTCAGTCTGTAAAAGATCTTTTTTGCCATCATACTGGACTAGGAGTTCCATAAAGCTCTCAGGAGTCCTGCAAATATTAGATTTAAATATATATTTTTAAAAAAGTAATATAACCATTTAAATCTATAATAAATAAAAAGTTTAAAGAGTTAAAAAACTAATCATAGGCTCAAGACATCGTATACTGAGTTTTAATATTTTGGAGTCTGCTCACTTATTTTGTGCTGCCAACATAATTTTTTTACATAAAACTTCAAATTTCTTTTGCCATCTTGGTTTAATAGGATACTCTACATTGTAAGGTAAATGACAGAGTTAAGTACTTTCCGGTCACACTTTTTAAAAACAGCAGTCAGGAGCCAGTAACACTTTTTAAAATCAGTCAGGAGCCCTTCAATGCCGGTAGCTCATACATCTTTATAGAAGCATATAAACACATGAGTTGATAAGACTACAGTGGTCAGCCAGAACCACTCATTTTCATTAAAATGGCCTTATTCTCATTGGTGACTTAAGAGTAAATGATGTTATAAATTTGAGTTTTGAAAATAGATACTGCTCAGATTTTTTTACAATTAGATTCCATGTAACATTTCTTTTGAAATGTTCTGCTACCTTTTAAAAGTTTGAAAAGCCTCATGTCTAGAGAAACTGCTAGTTTACCATCACTACCCCACATCTTGGAAGTTTCAGGTACTCAGGAAAGATAGTAAAAGCTCTGATGTTGCTTATAGAAGTATACTACACAAATCTGAAGGTATTTGCCGCTGGTGGGTGCTTGATAAATATTTCTGGAAGAGAACTTTTGGTTCTTACATTGTGGGGCGTGACTTGGAATGGGCTGCTGAGAGGACTATGGTGAGGTTAGAAAGGTGTGAGCTGGGGGAGGAACTCGTCCTTTTTGTGCCAACTGGAATGGAAGAATCATCCCTCACTAATAGCTTGGTGTCTGCCAAGGCTGAGGGCTTCACATCAGGTGATCCTATCTCCCTCTCATGGCAGCCCCATGAGATGGGCATCAGGTTTTTCCACTCTGGAGCTAGAGAGCCCGCTTGTCCCTTGTGTGTGACATCCCTTCACACTGAACATCCTCGTGCCGAGCCAGGGTGGGGATACTAGTGCTAATTTAGAGGGACCCTGGGGGCCCCTGTAAGTTAATGCAATCATCCTGTGGGTTCCCTCCCTACAGAAAGAGTACTTCAAACAGTATGAAGTGGGACTCCAGAATCTGTGCCATTCCTACCAGAGCCGTGCCGACTCACGGGCCAAGGCTTCCGAGGAGAGCCTGCGCACTTCTGAGAGAAAGCTCCGAGAGACAGAGGAGAAGCTGCAGAAGCTGAGGACCAACATCGTGGCGCTCCTGCAAAAGGTGCAGGAGGTGAGCCAGGCAGCCCTCTCATTGCAGCTGGACCACCTGGTGTCTCAGGGAGGGGGGCCTGGGCACCTCCTGCTCCCTTCTCCCCACTCACAGGAATCTGTGGTTCCAACCCTGGCTGCACAGCATCCTGACCAGAAGGGCTGGAGGTGGTGCGGCTGCCTGGGCCTCATCCCAGCCAGACCCACGGTATCAGATTTTTGCCCTTGTTTAGATCTTCTGGTTTACAACCTGGTTTGAGAATCCTCCAAGCCATAAAACAGAAAAAAGTTCTCGCTTTTCCAGATGACGCCCAGATTGGGATTGGGTTGCCCAGAAGTGGGGAGTGCCCCTGTAGGGTCTTAGTCCTTCACCAAGGCAGTGAAAACTGTGGACTTGCTCTGTGTTTGTCCTGTGGATACCGGGTGAACCAGATAGGCAAGATAAGATCCCTACCCTCATGGCCCAACAGTCTGGTGCACAGAATTATTGATGGGGGGAAGTGCTATGAAGTAAATACAAGAGAAGGAAAACATGGAGGCCACTTTACTAGGATGTTCTCGCTAAGAAGGGGGTATTTGAGCTGAGTAGAATCAGTCATACAAGATTGGATGTGAGTGCTTTGGGCAGAGAGAAGAGTAGGACCTGAGGTCAAAGGCAGGGACTTGTGGGTGATAGAAGAGGCAGGCCTACGTGAGGTGGGCCGTCCCTGGAGGGGTATGGCACAGTCCTTTTTGCAACCTAAGATACTTACTGTGGTTGGTTGTAGGAAGTCCTGGAGTTGGGTGGAAGTTAGAAGCTAGGGCTTGGGTGAGGAGGTTCCCACACTTATCTGGGTGAGAGATTTGGTGGCCTGAATCTTGGATGGTGACCGTGAGAAAGAAAGATTTGTAATATTTGGGGAGAAGGAAGGAAACAGGGGTGATACTAATGTTTGTCTTGAGCCCCTGGGTGAGGGAAGGTGGTAGCCTGTACTGAGATGGGCACAAGCCGGGGTAGGGTGATGCAGTTGGGCTGTTTTGAATACTGAGTCTGAGAAGTCTGTAACACATCTAAGGCACTGGGAACCTGGGGTAAAGGCAGGGCAGGAGCAAGAAATCTGGGCGTCATCTGTGCACAGAGGATGGGGAGGGGGAGAATGATCAAGATGGGACAGGCCTGACAGCAAGGGTGGAGGCGGGGGTTGGGGATCCTGGGCTCAGGCTCCTTGGCCTGTGAGAAGGATGGGGAGGTGGCACCCCCCCCACACACCGCCTTCTGGGCCCTAGCTGATTGCTCCTTTCTATTCCAGGACATAGACATCAACACAGATGATGAGCTGGATGCCTACATCGAGGACCTGATCACCAAGGGGGACTAAGGGGCTCAGAGACAAAGATCAGCTCTTCTGCCCTTCAAGGCAGAGTTCGGGGGGGGGGGGGTTGTTTTGTTCATGGGTTGGTGGACTTACCTTGATTTGACTCATGAGACATTTGTGCTTTTGGAGGGAAAAATACTCTGATTCTTTGAATCTTCCTCCCTAAGTTTATAAATATTTATTTTTTAAAAGAAATAAGATGCTGCGCCTGCTATGAGACCATACATTTTTCTTTTGGTGACTCTTGGGCAAAGGACAGAGAACCAGGATGCCAAGCTCCTTCTCTTGGCTCCTGGCTCCTCATACAGTAAACCCAGTGTCATCCATAAGTCAGGCTTCAGGGGCAGGGCTTAAGCTATTCTAGAGGATGAACAGTGTTGATATCTGAGGAGTGGGCAAGGGAAAGAGCCCTCCAGAGTTGTGCTTCTCCTAGGGGCTCTGATCTGGGGGACCCCTGGGGGTAGGGGGTCAGGATAGAGGCTCACTGCTGAGCAGCTCCCTTCTCAGGTCAGGGACATGAATGTTGGCCCAAGCAGCTGTCAGTCATGCTGTGGCATTGTCCCAACAGCTTGGGGAAGAAAGATCCTCCCATTCAACCCCCCCCATCCACCATTCAAGTTCTCCCTGTGGCAGTGATTTCCTTAGTTAACCATGGATAGTGAGGTTTCCCACCTCAAAAACTTGAGTCCAGGTTGAGTAGTAGATCTGACTCTATTGGAATACACACTGAATGAATGTTTGAATTCCAAAGGATTCTTTTTGAGAAAGCTCCTTATGACAGAGCCCCTGGTGCTGATCTGGTGGTGACCTCTGCCTGTGGGTTTGGCAGGGTCTGGAGGGAGCACACTGCCTCAGATGGTGCTGGCTGATCTGGAGAGCCTGCCGCTGCTGTTTTTACTGTTCACCCTCTGCCTGGCCTCACCGGTCCCTGCTCTGGGCCAGACAGGAGAGGGGTCACTGAGCCACAGGGACTCCAGAGGCAGCTTTGTAGGAAGCACACCATGCCTTCCCTCCCATCTAATCACAGCCTCATGCAGCTGTGTCCTTCAGGTGACTTCTCAGGGTCAAAGACATGGCAAGAGTTGCTGAGTTTCTCTTTAGTGGTCATTGGAAAAATTCTGGTTTGATTTCCCCCAACTCTCTTCTCTCTCCTCTACTGTTGGGGACTTTGGGTTTTCTAGATGCACAAGAACTATGGCCTGGTACCACTGGTCTGTGATTCAAACCTTTCTGGGTGTGTTTCTGGCATCTACCTACTCCGGGTCAACAGTGGCCCACATGCCACTTTGTGGCCTCTGCACAAGACTGGGAGGCACTGGTGAGGGAAGTCTTTACCCACTTGTGCATGTGTCCAGAAGCACCTGCAATTTGTGGGTTTGGGGCTTCCCCAAACCACATCCCTGGGGCAGGGTTATTTGGGGAAATACCACTCAGAACCTGGTCTCTTCCTCTGGAAGATTCTCTGAGCCTTGGGGTTTCTTGAGCTGGTGAGTCCTCTCCTGTCCACCTCGCTCTCTCCATCCCAGGCAGCATGTGGTTCATTTTTGTCCCCAGACCTACTGTTTTAATCTAAAGGAAGTTGGTTCTCCATTTTTACCAGGGGTAATACCCAAGTTTTTTATTTACACACCTGTAATCAAAATGCAATACTATAAAACTTTTACTGGTGAGACTCCTGAATGCAGTCTGTTTTCTTCTGTTAGTAAAATCTAGCACTTTCTGCTTCATTCTTTCTACCACTATGGTTTTAAACTGTCTTCAGATTATTCCTCATCACCATCTTTTTCAATATTCACCCTCCGTAACACACACAGAAACAAATGCTGAATTTCATAAAACATTTTAGCTTGAACTTCATGTGCCCACTTTGCTGTGTAAATCCAATCACAGCTGTACTGAATGTAGCCTGTTGCCCAGACAGAGGTCCTGCCATTCTGGGTGGGAAGATAAAGTGCAGGGTTCCTCCCCTTTCCATGTGATGGGACCTGCTTGGAACTTAATGAAGACTTGGGAGGAGGGAGTGGTCTGGCTGGTTTGTGGCCTGAGGGTCCATAGCACAATGGCCGCAAAAAGGTGAGTGAGTACAGCATTGCCTGTTTTTAAGGAATGGGAGCAGTGGGGACTTTCGTTAGTTTTTAAGTGACACGCATAACAGTAAAAATTCAAACAGTACAAAAGGCTGGAAAGCCTGAAAAGACTCCGTTTCACCCTTGATCCCTGTTTTCTCCTTGAAAAGAATATCCATGCTGAGCACACATCTGTTCTGTTACTGCCGGTTTCCCAATCAGTGTATCTTGGAACCTGTTTCAGAATAGCCCATATGGGTCTACTTTTTTCTTCTGCACAACCTCATAGCATTTCATTGTCTTGGATTTGGATGTACTGATGTTTTAAGAGTCTCCTACTTAACAAAATTTGGGTTAACATTTATGAAAAATGCTATGATGTGTGTATTATTAACTCAGATCTATATGTATGTATGGTAAATTCCAAAGAGAAATGGCTGTGTCAAATGGTAGATATTAATATTAAAAATACTAAGATACAGTCCAGAAAAGACCTCCGACTTTAGCTCCTACGAGCAGTGTATTCCGCCCCCCCACCACACTTGTCAGTATGCAGTCTCTTCCATCCTGTGTACTAATCTGAAAGGAGAAAAGTGATATATTTTTGAGTTGAACTACGATTGAGCACCTTCATTGGCCAGTTGTGTCTCTGATGCAGTCTGTAGTTCTGAATCTGGATTAGGGACTTTACAAAAGTGTTTACAAAAATAGAAGATGATAACCAAGGGGTGAAGTCTTCAGGAAAATGTTCACCTTGTACAACCCATTCAGGCCCAAGTGTCCCATGGATTTAGGATTATAACCCCCACTTCAGGATCAGTACTGTATTACTAGGTCAGGACAAAGGTTTAACATGTTTGTTTACTCAAGGAAGGCATGGGTTAATAGGTTGAGAAAAACTTTTCTGGTTCCTCCTTTATCTGAGTGACACTACTTTTTGGCTGCTCTTACTGGGTCCAGTTCCCCAAGTCTACATAAATGCCTTTCAGACCTGTGGTTCAAGCAGTGGTAGCCAAGAATTTTTAGCTCTAAGGATCAGTAAGTGATAAAGCTCAAATTTCTTTGCCATTTACATAGAATACAAGGCTTGACTGGAGTGGGCAGTGGCTCCTGGTTAATTGTCCCTGTCGGAAGATTGTTCTCTAGCTGGGCCAGGCTATAAGGGACCTGTTGGTGGTGGTCACTAAGGTGCTTGAAACATCCTCAGAATTCCGCTAGAGGGTTTTGGCCTTTGTTGGAGATGGCACCTCTGAGGCTTCCTTTTGAATGACCGCATTGCTTTTGGTTCCATGGCCAGCTTGGCCAAGGGAGGCAGAGCTCCAAGGGAACACGCTTTCTTTGCTGCCCTGTTTTAGGCCTCAGACTGTTCTGTTCTCAGCACTAATGGGGTCACCCTCCATAGTGAGCAAGACAAAGACTGGACAGAGGAAGGCCCTGGCAAGGAACATCTCACTCTGCAATGAGCCAAAATACTGACGAGTGTCTCCCCGCCCCCGTGGTCGTCTAACTAGGGCTCCTGGTGGGTCCTGTAGAAATTTCCTTCCAGCTCACAAGGCCTCAGACCAGTCATTGCCCATCCTGGCTTATTTAAGCCATGAGGCTAGTTCACCTTAAATTTACTCAGAGGCCCCTATATGTAGATAGCCACTAATCTAGGGCTGGTCTGAAGTTGGAATGGAGGTCCAAAGCGCTTGTTGCCCTGACCCTGAATTTTTGTGTCCAAGATTCACTGGTCCCTCCGAACTACCCGTAGGCATTTCACTGCTTACTCTGGCCCTCCTGGGGTGTTACCCCATAGCCATCCTCATGGCTGCCTAACCATTTGGCCTGTTTCAAAAGTATCCCTTAAGGGTGAGGAGGGGCGGGGCTTCCATCCAGCCTCCTAAAGGGCTGCCTTGCAGGTTGCCTATGGTACATTGTGGCATTCCCAGCAGTTGTCAGCCAAGGCCTAGAGAGTGGGGGAGCTCATACCACTGGGGCACACTTAGACCACTGAGGGAAGGATCTGATGGACATATCTTTTCCCCCTTTCCCCTCTGGACTTGGCAGAAATGGGGAAGCCGCGGCCAGCTCTTAATTCACCACTTTTGAGTTTACTGGCCCTCCCTTTACACTTTTCCTCTAACGAAGCTCTGGGCTCTCACTACCCTCCCTAATGCCACCCTTTAGGCCAGTCTGTCATCGGGTGTGGGGCGCTGCGGTTGGAGGAGAACTATTAGAAGGGGAAGAGTTCTGAGTTCTTACTCTTAAACCATCTATCACAATACGAGATGGGCTGGAGAACTGGCTGCAAATTCTTACCTGGCCCAGAAGACGCGGCCAGGATCCAGCCGCAGTCCCATCCGGGCGCCGGCCTTCACCCAACCCGCCAACCGTTGCCGGTCGGCCGAGCGCGTCCCTTAGCCCGTTCTCCAGACCCTCGAGGCGGGAACGTAACAGCACCTGCGCGATGCTCCTCCCCGGCACGCACGTGTGCGGCTGCGCCATGCGCCTGGGAACACGACGAGCCCGCCAATGGGGCGGTGGGTGCAGGCGAGCAGGCTAGTGGGGAGGAAGCGCTGTGACGAAACTCAGGTGCGCGAGGCCTGCTGGCTGCAGGGACGCGATGTGGAGCCCTGGCAGCACCGCCACACGCGGCCAGACTCGGGGCAAGTTGGGGGGCGGCGGCCTCAGGGTCTTCGCATCCTAGGGCGAACGAAAGGCCCTGGGGATCCAATGGCCTGCCCACACCCCAAGCAGAAAAGTGGGTGGGGTTTTTGTTTTTTTGTTTTGTTTTTTTCTTCTGGCGTCTGCGTTGTTTTTCAACTTTTTTTTTTGGCCACTACAGAAAGCATTTTGTATAGATGACTTTGCGGTGTGGTGCTTTTATATCTGCAAGATAAAGGACCTGGAAAGGAAGCTGCATATTTCACATCTTAAAATAGCCATCTCCAGGTAATTTTCCTCGAAGGTCTGGCCTGCTTGCCAGCCTGTCGGCCTCTCCCAGGACCTGAGGCATCTTGTGTCTCACAACCTTGGCCCATTTCCTACGGGTTTGTCCTTAGCTTTGTGTATGTTGTACTTGAAAGGTAAACACTTTTAGAATTTGGGGATTCTTACCATGCTTAGGAAAACCTCTCCCTTTTATTGCCTTCCCCCAAATATTCTCTTATGTTTTGTTGCAATATTAAAAATGTCAGTGTCCACTCCCTGTGGAATTTTAGTTTAAGCGGTAAGGCAAGAGTCAAGCTTTGATTCTTTCAGATGGGAATTCACTATGTTCGCCCCATTTATTAAGTGAACAACCTTGGTCATTATTTATAGTCCATTCTATTTGGTGGCTCCTTGGACTTGTCAGTGAAGACGTCCTGTTATCGGTTGGACAGGTGATTCTGATGTGAGGGGTGGGGTCCCAGCTGAAACTAGAATTTTGGGTGTCAGGAGCATCTAGATGGATCAGTCTCCCTCACTGTTTTGTTTTGTTTTTTTTAAATATTTTTCCAGGCTATTCTTAGAATTTATTCTGTTAAGTGAAATTTATTTTTTTAAGATTTTATTTTTATTTATTTGAGAGGGAGAGAGAGTCGGAAGGGGGGGACAGAGCAGGAGGAAGCAGCAGACTCCCCACTGAGCAGGAAGCCCAGCGCGGGGCTCCATCCCAGGACCCTGAGATCATGACCTGAGCTGAAGGCAAACGCTTGACTGACTGAACCGCCCAGGCGCTCCTGTTAAGTGAAATTTAAGATCATGTTACCCAATTTTTTCCCATCCTTGCCAAAGAAAAAAGTTCCCTTGGGATTTAAATTATAATAACATTAAATTTTAGATGTAAGTTATGGGAGGTTGACATTTTTATGACCTTAAATCCCCCCAGAGGATACAAAATGGTTTTTCATTTGTTTGACTCTTTTTAGTCCTACAATAAGATTTTATAATTTCTTCATACATGTTCTATAACTTTCTCTTTTTCTGTTACAGTTTTTGTCAGTATTGTGAATGGGATATTTTTTCCATCTTTGTTCCTGATTATTAATACAGAGAAAAGCAAACAATTTATTTTCTATGTTATGAACTCTGGTAGTTTTAAAAATAAACATTTTTTTTTATAGATGCAAGCCTTAAATTTGCCAGTACACCAGTTTTAATTGCCATTTTATTTTTAAAAAATATTTTAATGCCTTTTTTTTTTTTAAAGAGAGTGCAAGTGGGGTGGGGCAGAGGGAGGAGAGAAAGAATCTTAATCAGGCTCCACGTGGAGCCCATGGCAGGGCTCCATCTCACACCCTGAGATCATGACCTGAGCCAAAATCAAGAGTCTGAAGCTTAACCAACAGAGCCACCCAGGGGCCCTGCTATTTTGCTTTAGGTAGAAACGGTGAAACAATGTTGATATCTGGGTCTTGTTTCTGATGGGTTGGAAATCCACATGTTAGAGGTGAGCAGAATATTGGCTGTGGTTTTGGTGAGTGATCTTTAAAGTGTGGAGTTTCCATCTTGTTTAAACTGCCAGTCTTACCTGAGTGGAGCACCAGGGGGCTCTAGTTACATAGACTGAAATGTGGGTTGGGGGGCACACAATTGTCAGGGACACAACCCTGACTGTCAAATCATATGGGTTTTTTTTTTTCCATTAAGCTGCTGTTTTAACAATTATTTTTATTAGACATTGTGTCGCTACAAAAAAGTACTGTATTTATAAAATATTTATATGGTAAGAATATGCAATGTACACCTATCATCTTGTTTTTTAAAAAAGCATTTTTCTTACTTTATAAATCTGTGTGCCTTTCCTGGGTCCTCTCCCGTTTCCTCCTTGCCCAGCAGTAACCACCATCCTGAATTTGATGTGCATATTTGTTCTTGCTCTTTTAAAAACTTTTACCTTCCTAAATAATTGTTTTGTTTTGCCTGTTTTTGAACTTGAATAGACACAACATTTACTGTTTTGCAACGTGCTATTTTCTTTTCAATATTGTGTTCCAGAAATCCATCCATGTTGTTAGATGTAGCTGTAATTTATTAATCTTCACTACTATATACTCTTCTATCACTGTTGAATATCATACAGTAATGAAAAATGAATCACACCTACAATGGAATATATAATTTTTTATCCATGTCTCTGTGACTGGCATTTGGATTGTTTTTAGTTTTTCTGCTATTATAATACAGCTGTGGACATTCTTGTTTATGTATGCATGCATCATCTTTGGAGTAGACTTGTTGAATCATATAGGTCATACCCCTTTCTTTTTTTTTTTTTAAGATTTTATTTATTTGAGAGAGAGAGCGCATGAGAGGGGGTAGGGTCAGAGGGAGAAGCAGACTCCTTGCCGAGCAGGGAGCCCGATACGGGACTCGATCCCGGGATTCCAGGATCATGACCTGAGCCGAAGGCAGTCGCTTAACCGACTGAGCCACCCAGGTGCCCCGGTCATACCCCTTTCAACCTTACTAGGTAATGTCAGATTATTTTCAGAAGCACTTGTATATGTTTACATGCTCACTGGCACTAAGTTCTTCATTTCTCTACTTCCTCACCTATACTTGATATTTTTAGACTTGAATTTTTTTGCCAGTCTGATGGGTGTATAGTTGTAGGTCACTGCGGTTTGTTTAATTTTTGTCATTGTGGTTTAATTTGCATTTTCCTGATTTGTCATGTGGTTGGGCACCTTTTCTTGTCTATTGACCATTTGGATTTTTTCTTTGATAAGGTGTTTGTTCAAGACTTTTGACCATTTTTTCTGTTCTTTTGTCTTCTTTTTATTGATTTGTATTTTTGTATATTCTGGATACAAGTTCTTTGTAAGTTATCTGTGTTGCAGATTTCTTCTACTTTTTGGCATCTTTTTAAAAAACCTTTTTATAGAGTCTTGATGAGTAGAAGTTCTTAATTTTAGTGTAGACTAATTTACCAATATTTTTTATCGTTTACATTTCTTGTAGTTTGTTTCAAGAAATTCTTCCCTATCATGAAGTCATGAAGATACTATTTTATATTATCTTGTAGAGCTTTTGTAGTTTTGTCTTTCACATATAAATCTTTAATCCACCTGGAATTGACTTTTGTGTATGGTATGAGGTAGAGCTTCAATTCCTTACTTCTTCCTGATTGTCCCCACGCCCTTTAATGAAAAGTCTTACCTTTCTCCATTAATTTGCAATGCTACCTCTCTTTTATATCAAGTGTTCATATATGTGTAAATCTGTTTCTGAATTTTTATTCAGTTACATTTGGCTGTTGTCTCTTTCTGTATGCCAGTACCACACCGATTTAATTATTATCATTTTACAGTAAGTATTTATATCTAGTAGAGCCAATTTAACCACTTTTTATGCTTCAAGAGTGTCTTTACTATTTTTGGTCCTTTGCATTTCCATATAAAGTTTAGAATCATTTAATCAAGCTCCAAGAGAAAACCTGAAGGGGTTTCATTGGAATTGATTCTATGTCATCAGTTTGACATAAACTGATATTTATAAGTCTTCCTAACCGTGAAGATAGTATAACTGTCCATTAATTTAGATCTTTCTTTAGTGTCTCTCAAGAAAGTGTTATAATTTTCCTTTTAGAGGTCTTATATTTTCTTTTTTTTAAATATTTTATTTATTTATTTGACAGAGAGAGAGAGCTCAAGCAGGGAGAGTGGCAGGCAGAGGGAGAGGGAGAAGCAGGCTCCCCAGCTGAGCAGGGAGCCTGATCCAGGGCTTGATCCCAGGACACTGGGATCATGACCTGAGCCAAAAGCAGATGCTTAGCCAACTGAGCCACCCAGGTGTCCCAGAGGTCTTCTATTTTCTTGATTAGATGTATCCTAGGTACCTGATGGTTTTTGATGCTATTGTAAATGATACTTTTAAAACTTCATTTTTCTGACAGTTTGTTGCTAATATATAAAAATGTAATTGATTTTCATGTTATTCTAATTTATCTTTTGATTCTTTTGAGTTTGCTATACATATCTGTGAGGAATGATAATTTTGCCAATTCTCATACTTCATGTACATCAAGGCCTTATTGCCTTGGCTAGGGCTGCCAGTACAATGTTGAGTATAAAGGGAAAAGCAGGGGGTTTTTTTGTTTCTTTTTTTTTAGATTTTATTTATTTATTTATTTATTTATTTATTTGACAGAGAGAGAGACACAGCGAGAGAGGGAACACCAGCAGGGGGAGTGGGAGAGGGAGAAACAGGCTTCCCACGGAGCAAGGAGCCTGATGTGGGGCCCGATCCCAGGACTCTGGGATCATGACCCAAGCCGAAGGCAGACACTTAACGACTGAGCCACCCAGGCACCCCTATTTTTTTGTTTCTTATCTCATTGACAAAGCTTTCTTCTTCTCCTCCCCTTCCTTCCTTCCTTCTTTTCTTTTCTTTTTTCTTCTTCTTCCTTCTTCCTTCTTCCTTTTCACCATTCAACAGATTAAGGAAGTTTCCATTCCTATTTTAAAGCATTTTTTCCTTTTAAATATCATGGGTGCATGTTGAATCCTTTCTAAAGTGTTTTCTGCATCCATCGAGATGACCATGTAGTGTTCTTTATTTTTTTTAATTTATTTTATTATTATTATTAACATATAATGTATTATTTGTTTCAGGGGTAGAGGTCTGTGATTCATCAGTCTTACACAATACACAGCACTCACCACAGCACATACCCTCCCCAATGTCCATCACCCAGCCACCCCATCCCTCCCACCCCCCACCACTCCAGCAACCCTCAGTTTGTTTCCTGAGATTAAGAGTCTCTTATGGTTTGTCTCCCTGTCTGGTTCTTCTTGTTTCATTTTTTCCTCTCTTCCCCTATGATCCTCTGCCTTGTTTCTCAAATTCCACATATCAGTGAGATAATCTGATAATTGTCTTTCTCTGAGTGACTTACTTCGCTTAGCATAATACCCTCTAGTTCCAACCATGTCGTTGCAAATGGCAAGAGTTCAATTTTTGATGGCTGCATAATATTCCATTGTATATATATATACCACATCTTCTTTATCCATTCATCTGTCGATGGACATCTGGGCTCTTTCCATAGTTTGGCTATTGTGCACATTGCTGTATAAACATTGGGGTGCAGGTGCCCCTTCGGATTACTACATTTGTATCTTTGGGGTAAATACCCAGTAGTGCAATTGCTGGTTCATAGGGTAGCACTATTTCCAACTTTTTGAGGAACCTCCATACTGTTTTCCAGAGTGGTCGCACCAGCTTGCATTCCCACCAACAGTTTAGGAGGGTTCCCCTTTCTCTCCATCCTTGCCAACATTTGTCGTTTCCTGACTTGTTAATTTTAGCCATTCTGACTGATGTGAGGTGGTATCTCATTGTGGTTTTGATTTGTATTTCCCTGATGCTGAGTGACCTTGAGCACTTTTTCGTATGTCTGTTGGCCGTTTGGATATCTTCTTTGCAGAAATGTCTGTTCGTGTCTTCTGCCCATTTCTTTTTTTTTTTTTTTTTAAAGATTTTATTTATTTATTTGAGAGAGAGAATGAGAGACAGAGAGCATGAGAGGGAGGAGGGTGAGAAGGAGAAGCAGACTCTCTGCTGAGCAGGGAGCCCGATGTGGGACTCGATCCCGGGACTCCAGGATCATGACCTGAGCCGAAGGCAGTCGCTTAACCAACTGAGCCACCCAGGCGCCCTGCCCATTTCTTGATTGGATTATTTGTTCCTTGGGTGTTGAATTTGGTAAGTTCTTTATAGATTTTGGAGACTAGCCCTTTATCTGGTATTTGCATATATCTTCTCCCATTCTGTCAGTTGTCTTTGGTTTTGTTGACTGTTTCCTTTGCTGTGCAAAAGCTTTTTATCTTGATGAAGTCCCAATAGTTCATTTTTGCCCTTGCTTCCCTTGCCTTTGGTGATGTCTAGGAAGAAGTTGCTGAAGCCGAAGTCGAAGAGGTTGCTGCCTTGTTTTCCTCAAGGGTTTTGATGGATTCCTGTCTCACATTTAGGTCTTTCATCCATTTTGAGTCTATTTTTGTGTATGGTGTAAGGAAATGGTCCAGTTTCATTCTTCTGCGTGTGGGTGTCCAATTTTCCTTGTAGTGTTCTTTATTTTGTTAATGTGGTGAATTACACTCATTAGTTTTTCCTAGGGTAAACTACCTTTGCATTTCTGGAATAATGATTATAAGTTTTCTATATTTCTAGACTTGTTAGTATTTTGTTTTGAATTATACCATCACTATTGTGTAATTTTCCTCTCTTCTACTGTCCTTGTTAGGTTTTGGTGACCAGATTATACTAGCCTCAAGAAATGAGTTGGGGATTATTTCTTCTACTCTTGGGATAGTTTCTGTAAGGCTGATTATTCCTTGGTCAGCTGTGTCTGGAGTTTTGTATGTATATGTGTTAGGGGAGTTTTTATTTAAAAATTTTTTTTTAATTATTTAAGAGAGAGAGAGCGTGAGCACAAGCAGGGGGAGGGGCAGAAGGAGAAGCAGACTCGAGCCTGATGTGGAACTTGATCCCAGGATGCTGTGATCATGACCTGAGCCAAAGGCAGACACTTAATTGACTGAGCCACCCAGGCACCCTTGCGGGGAGTTTTTAAACTGATTTTTAAAGATGGTTATACTACTAATCAGGATTTTCTAATTTTTGAGTCAGTTTTAAGTTATTTTTTTCTAGAACTTTATCTGTTTTTAAAGTTATTGTTACAAAATTGTTCATAATATCCTTATTTGACAATATCTGTAGCATTTGTATTTATGTCATTTCAAATATTGTTTTTTAGGTTCATCCATTTCCTCTTTCCTTCCTTCCCTTTCTCTGACTTCCTTATCTGTGTTGTCAATTTTAGTTTTTCAAAGAATCAACCTTTAGCTTTTATCATCCTATTATGTTTGTTTTCTCTTTAATTTCTGATCTTGATTTCCTTTCTTTGAGTTTGTCTTCATGTTCATTTTCTTACTCTGACTAGATGGTTAGCTCATTTTTTAGCCTTTCTTCTTTTACAACATGAGCTTTTAATGCTATAACTTTTTCTCTAAGTACAGCTTTACCTTTGTCCTGTAAGTTTTGATATTTAGCACTTTAATTTTTAACTGTATAATTCTGTTGTTTTCTTCTCTGATCCATTAGTTATTTAAAAGAGTTTCGTAATGTTCAAGAATGGATTTTTTTTCTAATTGCCTTTTTGTTACTGATTTTGAACTGTCTTCATTTTATTTAATTTTTTTAAAGATTTTATTTATTTATTTGATAGAGACACAGCAAGAGAGGGAACACAAGCAGGGGGAGTGGGAGAGAGAGAAGCAGGCTTCCCACCGAGCAGGGAGCCCGATGCGGGGCTCTATCCCAGGACCCCGGGATCATGACCTAAGCCAAAGGCAGACGCTTAACGACTGAGCCATCCAGGCACCCCAAACTGTCTTCATTTTCGTCTGAGAATGTGGTCTGTGTATTAGTTTTTTGAAATTTGCTGAGGCGTTATGACTGGCCCAAATACGTGGTTAATATTCAAAAATGTTCCATGTACATTTCAAAAACATATATTCTGCAGTTATGTGTACATTACATCAAGTTTGTTGATTGTGTTGGAAACCTTGCTGATATTTTTTGCCTCTCTGAGCTCTCACTGCAGGGAGAGGTATATTAAAATCTTCCATTGTGATTGTGGATTTATCTATTTCTCCTTGTGATTGTGTCTGTTTTACTTTATTTTGAGATGTTATTAGGTGCATAGGAGTTTTAGAACTTTGTGAATTTTATCTTTTATCAATGACTTTTTTATTTATAGGAGTTGACATATAGAAATACGTATTTGCCTTAAAGTCTATCTTGTCTGTATATTTATGTTTTCAGTGTATTCTTGTAAACATATAGCAAGATTTTGTTTTTATTCCAGATACTTTTTATTCTTACCCAAAGATTTAACTTACTTAAATTTTGTGTATTATTGATGCATTACTGACTTATTTCTGTCTTATTTTGTAATTTTTATTCCACCTTATCTACATTCCTTTTTCCTCTTTCTTGACTTCTTTTAGATTGACTGAAAATTCCCCCCCCACACACATACAATGTTTTCCCTTGTTTGGAAATCCGTTATTCTTTCTTTAGTGATTACTCTGTGTGTTTTACCTAATACTTAACCCACCAAAGTCTAACTCCACAAGACTCTTAATACTGTTTTAGTAAGTTTTTATTCATACCTTTATTTTCCTTTGGATCCTGAAAGATATTTTCCCTGGGAATACTAACATTTTCTCCTCTCATCACTTTTCTCTTCTTTCTTAGGAGGTCAACTTTCAGTGTGATCAATGCTCTTTGAAGGTAATTCCCACCACTTACCCCAAATCTGGCTGCTTTTAAGATTTTAAGAGTCTTGCAGTCTCACTCTATTGTAGTTTGCTGTGGATGTCTTTATTTTCCTAACTAGGATTTGCTGAGGTTTACTCTGTATGTTGGTCTTTCTCATGACTTCTTGGAAATTTTAAAATCATTAACTCTTTAAAGAGTTCTGCTCCGCGATGCCTTGGTGGCTCAGTCAGTTAAGCGTCTGCCTTCGGCTCAGGTTATGGTTCTGGGATCGAGTCCCGCCGTTGGGCTCCTTGCTCAGCAAGGAGCTGGCTTTTCCCTGTGCCTGCCACTCCCCCTGCTTGTGCGCGCTCTCTCTCTCTGACAAATAAATCTTAAAAAAAAAAAGAGAGAGTTCTCCATTTCTATTAGACACATATGGGACCTTCTCACTTTATTCTCCATGTCTCTTCTTTCATATTTTTCACATCTTTGTGTTGTATTCTGGATACTTTCTTCAGAGCTTACTTCTATGTCACCATTCTCTTCAGTAGTATGTTTTAACATTATTATTTTTAGTGATTTTTTTTCTAATTTCTGGAAATTCTTTAGTTTTTTTAAAATACTGTTCATTTTCAGGAATGAAAATTTTAGAAACCTATTTCTAGAAATATATTACACATGCTTATTTTATATTCTGTGTTTGATAATTTCACTATATGGAGTTTTATGTCTGATTCTGCTGTTATTTCTGTTGGCCTATGCTCATGGGCCAACTTGTGCATTGTGTTTCCTTGTGTGTTTAGAGATATCACACTGTAAGCTATTCATTTTCCTTGCAATGTCACATCTGGGATTCCATAAGACCTGGAATGAAGGGGAGAGCCTCAGAGATGATTTCTTTGCTTTTCTCATGTGACTGGGGACATTGCCAATTTGGGACCATGTTATATTCTCTGCCAAAGATTTTATTGGATTATCTAATAGTATGTATTTGGCTATTAAACCAAACCAGGAGAGGGTCTGCTCCCAATTACAAATTCTTAGGGGATTCTTTTCTCCTCTGCTTAGGACCAATCTTTAAGACAAACAATTTTCCTGTATTTGATTTTGGATTCATTATATCAAAGGTATAGACCTCTGGGAGTCCAGCTTTATGGTGGACATCTGCTGTTAAATACCCTACCTTGGAAGTGTCATTTCAGGCGGTGAAAACTTAAGCTCACTGGTACAGTAAGTGGCTATAAGGGAAAAGCAGACTTCAGACACTTCTTACCTTCCCATATTTCTACACTCACTTAATATCTGGCCCAAGTATTCCTTATATTCTTTCCAACTCATGGATGCTTTTAAGATGTTTTAAAATTTTATCTAGCATGCCTAGTATTACACAAGAGTGGTTGATATAATGAATGATTTATAATGAAAAGCTTCCCAACACTGACCCATTCTTGCACTTCTGTGGTAAACCTAACTTGGGCATGGGTTTACCAACTTGAGGTATTAGTCTTTGGTATGTGGCTGGATTCTATTTGCTATTTGGATTTTTGAAAATACTTTTTTTTTAAAGATTTTATTTATTTGACAGAGAGAGATACAGCGAGAGAGGGAACACAAGCAGGGCGAGTGGGAGAGGGAGAAGCAGGCTTCCCGTGGAGCAGGGAGCCTGATGTGGGGCTCGATCCCAGGACCCTGGGATCATGATCTGAGCCGAAGTTAGATGCTTAATGACTGAGCCACCCAGGTGCCCCGAAAATTCGTTTTTTAAAGATTTTATTTGACAGAGAGAGAGCATGCACACACAAGCAGGGGGAGAAGCAGAGGCAGAGGGAGAAGCAGACTCTCCACTGAGCAGGGAGCCCTATGCTGGGCTCGATCCCAGGACTCTAGGATCATGACCTGAACCGAAAGCAGGCATTTAACTGACTGAGCCACCCAGGCGCCCTGAAAATTCTATTTTTTAAAAAGACCTTATTTGAGAGAGAGAGAGAGAGAGAGAGAGAGAGAGAGAGAGAGAGAGCATGCGCATGCGCACGCGCATGAGCAGAGGAGGGGCAAAGGGAGAGGGACAAGCAGACTCCCCACTGGGGAGTCCAATGTGGGGCTTGATCCTAGAACACTGAGATCATGACCTGGGCTGAAGTCAAAAGCTTAACCAACTGAGCCACCCAGGCACCTCTGAAAATTCTATTCTTAAAGTGAGATTGCAATACACAGTTCTTATATTTTCCATGCTGTCTTTCCCAGGTTTTGTTGTTGAGGTTATGTTGGCCAGCTTCATAAGAAGAATAAAAAACTGCATTGATGGTGTCTCTGTGCTACACTTTGACATTTTTCTGTCTGGTGTCCTTTACCCACTTTATTTTGAGCTCCAGCCCTGGGGATAAGGGAACTTCAGGCCTCCTCCCCCACAGTCTGTCAGGAGCAAAGACTTGGATTCTAGAGTTTGTGGGAGCAGGAGTTTCCTAGGTCCCTAGGTTCAGCTCTTCCCAGTTGCGCCCTCACAATTTGCTGCTGCAGCCACACTCTCAGTGTCTCTGGGGAGTATACCCCTGAGCCTTTGCTCTATCTGGGCCTTCTGGCCTGGAATTAATTCAACACCTATTTACTGAGCATCTCCTGTGTGCCAAGCACTGGGGATGCTATAGTATGTAAGACAGACATGATTCCTATTCTCATGAAGCTCACAGTCTATTGTGGGGTAGAGGAGATAGTCAACAAATGAATGAAATATATGGTATGACACATCATGCCAGAGTGCAGTGGAGAAAAAGGAAGCAATTTGTTGGTAGCTTTCTAACATGTTTGGGTATATGCAGGTCAAGTCCATGTTCCCCATCTTCTTAAGAATTGCTCTATTCTCTATTTTTTGCTTAAGAATTGCTCAGTTCTCCTATGTAGATTTCACAATCCATTTGTCAAGTGTTTAAAAAATATTCACAGGATGTTGATTTGGATTATGTTGGATTTGCAGATAACTGAGCTGGCCATCTGTGAAGATGGTGTTTTTCCTTTTAACTCAGGTCTTCTCTATCATTCAGTAAAAATTTTAAAGTTGTATCTGCAAAGGTCTTTTGCATCTTTTTGTCAGATGTACTTTGAGGCCCCATATGGCCTATGTTGCAGAATCTTTTTTTCTATGACCTTTTCTACTCAGTGACGGCTGGTGGATAGACTGCTGAGAGTAGGCTGATTTTCTGTGATCTGGTTAGAGTGGGTTCTAGAACGTCAACCTGATGTCACTCCCTGTTCAGAGCTCTGCCTGGCTCCACTCCAGGCTCTTCCCTCACTTTGTCTCAGTGGACTGGCTTTTGTCACCTCTGGGCTTTGCCCATGTAGCCCATCTTCTCCCTTGGCAGGCCCCCTTCCACTGCCCCCACCCCCCGGGTTCAGGTTTATGCTAGGGTTGCCTCACCTGCCTTGCACCTTCTGGCCAGCGAGAGCTGCAGGACTAACCAGTGCCTGCCTCCCCACAGGTGGGAAAGCAAGGCCCTGGTAAGGCAGGAGTTGTGCAGGGCCCGTCTTGGATCCCACAGCGCTGGGGCTTCAGGGCAGGTGATTGGAGCCTGGCTCTGCTACTCCTGTGGTGCCCTGCCCCACCCCATCTTCTCACATGGAAGCACTGGCAGTGAGGGAGGCGCCCCCACAGTGGGCCAGACCAAGCCGCCCGTCTGGGGAGCTAGTGATCTGAGTTGCTTAGCAACCTGGGACAACAGAAGCAGTCCAAGTTATCGTGGTTATCGATTAACCCTGGAACTCACCAAGGTGGGCTTCCCTTGAAGAGAAGAGCCGGGTGGGTGCCTTGGCTTGACCCCAGACAGCCCCAGGCAAAGCTGTGAGCCTTCCCCTAGCTTCTGTCTCTGCCCTCTGCAGCCTTCATGGCCCAGACCCTGTCACGAGTCTTCCACCCCGTTCTCTCCCCTCCCCATTTAGACCAGCTTTTCATTGATTTCCTCAGCGCAGAGCAGAAGAACGTCCCAGGCTCCGCCCCATGCTGCCCTATAGGCTGTCACCTGTCCTGCATCAGCCCTGATCCACCCAGTCACAGACACACTCAGGGACAGGGCCTTGGAAAACTCCAAATCCAAGGTTTTTATTACCGGTCAGAAGGTGCTCCCTCACAAACAGTGTTGAGAAGAGGTACATTGCACAGCTCTGCTGCAGGCCTGGTGGGGCCACCCACCCCACCCAGACCACCCTGCCTCTTGAGTGGGCACCCTAAGGCATTTCATACGTTGGTGTTTTCACTTTTGTTTTTTTATAAAAACAAAATCAGTCCTGGAGTATACAGAAAAAAACCCTGTGATGAATTTTCAGGACCAAACTTAAGCGGGAGGGGTTGGAGTGGAGGTTTTGTGGGGTGGGGACAGTGGCCACGGTGGCCCAGTACCCCCACCATTGGCAGAAGCCTTTGGAAGGGGGTCCGAGGAGAGGGCAGGGCACAACTGACAGGAGGGCTAAACTCAGACAGGAGTGCCCTGTCTTCATCATTTTTTAACTTTCACATACCATAGAAATTTAAGCAAAATAGCTATTTTTATATATTTATATATCATATATATATAAATCAGGCAAATAAAAGAGTTCAGGGGGTGTGGAGATGGGCACCCTGAAGGTGCCTGAGGCCGAGGCGGGACACTGGGTCTTTGGTGCCTGGGGGCACCAGCCCAGGCTGAGCCAAGTGTTTTGTTCTTATTGCTGATTTAGGGCCTGGTTCTGGGGTGGGGAGCACCTGCAGGCCCTGCCCCCCAGCCCTTCCTGGCCTCTCTAGGGCTGGGGAGCAGCCTCAACATGGCCAAGGCAAGGCAAGGGGCTGGTGCCCTCAAATCTACATGGGGGCTGCTCGGCGCCCCCTCCCCCACAGTGGGTGTGGCTGTAGCTCCAGAGACAACTGACTTGTGCTCTCCTGGGCCAGGTGGCTCCTCCAGTTCCCTTCTCTGTGGAGTCCTGGGCTCCCGCTGACTGGGCAGCTCCGATACAGATGTGGCCCTGCTATGTTGAGTGACAAAATGCTCCCTGCTCAAATGGGTCTGGCCTCCTGATGTCTTAAAAAGAAGGGGCTCTTGCCAGGACACGTTTGTGGCAAGAAAGCACACTTAGAAAGTTGTCTGCTAAGTGCTGTGCTAAAAATATTTACTAAACGTCTTGGCTGGAAAGAAATGGAGATAGTTTTTTCTAAAAAAGTCAAATGTGGCTCCTCAGGAGGGGCCAGTGCCTTCCTGGGTGGGGCTGGTGACTGGGGCAGCCCAGGGCCCGGGCCAGCCTGCCTGAGTTGTGGTAACTGGGAGCTGGGGTCCCAGTGGGACCCAAGTCCATAATGAAGGGGCTCGGGTGACCCAGGGTACCTGGAAACTGAAGAGAATGCAGGTCAGCACTTACTCCTTCCAAGTGGGAGCCCCAAAAAAGTGTTAAAAAAAAAAAGGTGGGGGGGAGGTGTGGGGACTAGGGCCACTGAGTACTAAATTGAGTGCATTAAAGAAGAGGTGGACCAGGCTGTGCAGGAGCCTGTATTTGCAGTAGGGGTGGTGCTCAGAAGATGTTGGGGCACATGTGCCAGTCCTGCCTCTCCTTGGCCTCCCAGTAGCCGCCCTTGTACATGCAGGCCGTCTCCCCCGTCAGTGGGTCCAGCCTCTTCTCGAACCACAGCGGCATGTACACATCGGCCTCCTTCTCTGCTGGGCAGGCACAGTGGGCGGAGGGGTGGACAGTGGTCTCTTCCCAGCCCGCCCCCTTCCCCGGTTCCCCCATTCCCTGCCCCCAGGACACAGCTTCCTTCCACCCTGCCTGCCCCCGCACCCTCCCTGTCCCCGGGGGTGCCCCTTCCTCCCCTTCTCCCCACCCCTGGGGCATCCCTTCCTTCCGGGAACCCGCTCCCCACCCCCAGGGTCCCCTCTCTCCCCTCCCAGCCTCACCTTCCTCCGTGCCACAGCCCCGCGAGCAGGCCTCCAGCCGCCGGCGCCGCGACACCCGCTGCTTCTCCTCCAGCCGCTGCTTCTCCGTGTTGGCCTCATCCCAGTGCCCCTTCTCCATCAGCCGCTGGTCCGGCCGCAGGCGGCTGTCCGTGGGCGCCACGCCCTCCTCGTGCTCGTTGAGGGTCAGGGCCAGCTCAGAGAAGTAGTACATGTTCTCGGCGTTCTCCCTGTGGCGGCAGGGCGGCGTGAGCGGTCCCGCAGGGCCCCCGGGGCCACGTGTCCACCCCTGGAACTCGCCCAGCCAGCGCCTGGCTCCTTCCTCTTTTCCTGCCTGCACCTTGCACACTCGCTCCACCGACCTGCATCTGTTTTGCTACATTCTACTTTTCTGGGAATTTGCCGATTTCCACCAGTTTTTCAATCTCATTACTACTGCTTTAACGACTAGGACATGGCGATGTCATCTTTTCACATCTGTGATGTGCGTTAAATGTGCCTTCCCCCCTATTCTGAACAGTCATGGTGGAGGTTCGTGCACTCTCTTCATTGACTGAAGATGAAACTTTGTTGATCCTCTTTCAGGTTTTTCTACCTTACTGAGTTTACTTTTATGTTCTCCCACTTTGTTGTGGTTTATTTTGCTGTTCTTTTTCCAACTTCATCAGATGGTTGCTGAGCTCATGATTTTGCAGCTTTTCTTTTCTAATATGTGCGTTTTAGGTTAGGCATTGCCCTCCAAGTACTGCATTAGCTGAATCTCACAGCTTTTATATGTATTACTTTAATTATCATGCACTTTATTTATTTATTTAAGAGAGAGAGTACCAGCAAGGGGTGGGGGATGGACAGGCAGACTCCCCACTGAGCATGGAGGCGGATGGGGGGCTTGATCTCAACTGAGATCATGAGGCAAGCTGAAATCAAGAGTCAGATGCTTAAGGGACTGAGCCACCCAGGTGCCCCTTTATGCAGTTATATTTTCTGATGTCCACTCTATCTTCTTTGATCTGTGGATTAGTTGGAAGTATATTTCTTGAATTTATAAACATCTGGGGATTCTTTCTAGTTATCTTTATTTCTAGCATAATTGCTTTGGAAACAGTATACTGGTATAATCTCAGTTCTTTGAAACTTGCTGAAAGACCCAGTATATGGTCAGTTTTTGCAGATGTTCCATGTGTACCTGAAGAGAAAGTGTTTACTGCAATTGTTCAGTACAGTGTTCTATAATTGGTAGATTCTATGGTTCAAACTTTTTTTTCCCTGTTTCTAGCCATTACTAAGAGCTTTGTTAAAATTTCCTATTTTGGTTGTAAATTAATCCATTTCTCCTTGTATTTCTACCAGCTTTTGTGGTAAATATTTTGAGGCTGTGTTTTTTAGGTACATGATAGGTTGAAATTTAAAACCCATCTTAGTGAATTGAACCTTTATCATTATGTCCCCCTTACCTCCAGTCTTACCTTTTGTTTTAAAGTCTGTTTTGCAACATTAATATAGCTACAGCAGATTTTGTTTGTTATTTCTGTGGACATACCTTTTTCCATCCTGTTATTCCAATCTTTCTTTCTTACTTAGAGGTAGCTCTTGTAAAACACATATAGTTGGATTTTTAAAACTTACCTGAAATCTTATACCTGTAATGGGAGTAATTAATGTAATTACTGATATGTTGGATTTAAATCTCTCTTATTTTGTTTTTTCTTTGTGTTCTCCTTTTTTGGACCCCAGAGGCACAGCTTTGGATTAGTCATGATCCTTTTGCTACACGACACCCTCTTTTTATTGGTGCTTGCATGGCCTGCTTGACCACCAGAAGAACCTCTAAACAAAAGGTAGAATCCTGACAAAACCTACATCTAACCATATGGAAAACTCACCAATCCACCCCCTTCTCAGGTAGCTGTCACAAGACTCCTGGCTTCATCAGTCCCTTGCTTACATTTTAATCTAATTTTATTGCATCTTTACATAGTCTTAAATGTGCATGTATTTACTTGTTTTCATATACATATATTTACATATTTGTTTTTAACTGTATAAGAAGAATCATGATGTATGTAATCTTCTGGGACTTGCTTTTTTTTCTTAATATTATACTGCTAAAATTTATATTGTTGCATGTTTCTGTGGTTCATTAGTTTCAACTACTGTGTAATATTCTCCCACGTGAATAATAACACAGTTATTCATTCAATAAATCTGGGTTGTTTACAAGTTTTTGCTTTGGAGTAATCTTATGCATGGTGCCCATTGTATATTTGCAGGAATTTCTTGAGTATGTAACTAGAAGTGGAACTGCTGGGCTATAGAGTCTGATATTCTTCTCTAGGAGGTAAGGCCAACCTGCTTTTCAGCATGGTGACCAGGCACCAATTCGCATTCCCATCTTTGATGGGTAAAAAATATTGTGGATCTACATCTTCTTCAACACTTGATACTGTCAGACTTTTTCATTTTTTTTTAATTAAATGAAGGCAAAATGGTCTCATTGCAGTTTTGATTTTCATTTGTCTGATTACCAATGATGTTGATCATATTCATATGATGACTGATCATATGTATTTGTTCTCATGTGAAATTCTTGCTCGTGACTCTTGCACTTTTTCTGCCAGATTGTTTTTGCTTTATTTGTGGAGGAGGTGTTCTTGATTTTTTTTTAGTTATTATTTTTAATTGTGGCCAAATACTTTTTATGTATTCTCAATACTGATCTGTTGTCGGGCATTAAGTATTTTGATTATCTTCTGAAAATTTATATATTGTCTTTTCACTTTCTTTAAATTGTCTTTTAATGAGCAAAACTTCTTTTAATGAAAAAAATATTTTAATATAGTTACATGCATCAGTGCTGTTCTGTGTCTTAAGATCTATTTCCTTAAGGTCTAAAAGATACTCATCAGTATTTTCTCCTTAGAGTTTAACTTATTGTTTAATGGCAAATCAAGCTTAATACTTTTTCTAAGACCTTTACCTGGAGTCAATTTCTATTCTAACATAAGGGAGAGATTAAGTTAATCTTTTTCCATATGGATAACAATTTTCCCAAATCCTTTTAGTGAACAGTGCCATCTTTCCACACGATCTCATGTTACCTTTGTTATATACCAAAGATATATACATCCATGGGTCTGTTTCCAGGCTCACTGTTCTATTGCAGCTTCAAAATAAGTCCTAATATCTAGTAGGGCTAGTCCTTATTTCTCTGTTCTTCAGAAATATTCTGGCCCTTTATTCTTCAATATAAATTTAAAAATCATATCAAGCAATGAAAATCACTACTGGGATTTTGTTTGAGCTCCTCTTTAGATCATAACATCTTTGTAATACTAAATCTTTCTATTTATGAACATTGTGTCTTTCTCCATTGATTTAGTTCTTCTTTAATATCTCAGTAAAGTTTTATAATTTTCTCTATAGAGGTCTTGAATATAAGATTATTACAAGATTGTTATTTATTATATTATATATTACATATTATATATTATGTTATTATATTATTATAAGATTACCTTATTGAATATAAGATTTATTACAAGATCCTCCTGTGGTATGATAATTGTCTTCTCTTAAATTGTATTTCCTAGTTGTTTTCTTTTAGTGTGTAGAAATGCAACTGACTTTTGCATATAACCTTATACTAAGACACCTAAAATGCTTTTTCTGAATCTACTGAGATTTATTAATGTGATGAATTAATTTGTGGATTTTTTTTTAAAGATTTATTTATTTGACAGAGAGACAGATAGCGAGAGAGGGAACACAAGCAAGGTGAGTGGGAGAGGGAGAAGCAGGCTTCCCGCTGAGCAGGGAGCCTGATGTAGGGCTCAATCCCAGGACCCTGGGATCATGACCTGAGCTGAAGGCAGCTGCTTAACAACTGAGCCACCCAGGCACCCCTGGATTTTCTAATAATAAAATCACCTTTGCATGCCCATGATAAATGCAAAGGATTGATGAATGCTTTCTTTTTTATACACTGTTGGATTTTCTGATGTCTTATTTTGGAATTTTGCTTATATATTCATGAATGACTCTTTTAGGTTGGTTTGGTATCAGGGTTATCCTGGCTTCACGTATAGGAAAAGAGAGCATTTCTTCTTTTCCTTTGGTCTGGAAGATTTTATATACTATTGGGATAATATATTTCTTGAAATTTTGGTAGAATTCACCTACAAAATTAACTGGGTTTTGTGTTTTCCCTGTGAGAATTTTTAAACTACCTCTTCTGTTTCTTTGATTATAGGACTAGTCATGCTTTTCATTTCTTTTAGACTCAGTTCTTATATTTTTCTAAGAATTTGTCCTCATCTGAATTTTAATTCTCTCTTAGTACTTTGTATGTCATATTAAACTCTTCATTAATAATATTTATTTCTATATTCTCTCTTGGTAAGTCTTGCCAATAGTTTTCTGTCAGTTTTTTTTTCTTGAAGAATCAACTTTTGGTTTTTTAAACTTCTCTTTTATTTTTTCTATTTTACTAATCTCTGCTTTTAAAGTCAGTTTTTTTCTTTCTTCTGGTTTATATGTTGACCTTCTCTAATTTCTTAGATTAGAAACTCAGAAAAGAAATAGCCTCAAAATGAATGAGCTTGTTTATGTGCCTATTTAAGGCAATCCATTTCCTTTAAAGCACTGCCTTTGTTACATCCATTCTCAATTTTAGGTATTTTATTTTATTTTATTTTATATTAAGATTTTATTTATTTAAGAGAGAGAGAGAGAACAAGATGGGGGCAGAGGGAGAGGGAGAAGCAGGCTCCCTGCTCAGCAGGGAGCCAGATGTGAGGCTTGATCCCAGGACCCTGGAATCATGACCTAAGCCAAAGGCAGATGCTTAACTGACTGAGCCACCCAGTTGCCCCAATTTTAGGTATTTTAAAATTTCCATTCTAATTTATTATTTTCCCCATGAGTTATTTAGCAACTTAACAATTTTTTCCAAACACATGAGGACTTTTTGTCATCTTGTTCATATCTTCTGACTTAGTTGTCTTATCAGAGATGTGGTCTATACACTACCCTCTAAATTTGTTGAGTCTTTCTTTAGGGTTCAGTACATGATGGATCTTTGCATACGTTCCATGTCTATTGGGTAAAAGGTACATTCTATTATTGTTGCAACTGCAAGTATGTGGACATCCTGTGTTGTTTTGATCTCTTCAGATCCTTGTTGATCCCACCCCGGCTCTGACTGATCAACAAGTGAGAGAGGCATATTGAAGTCTCTCAATCTCCCACCATGGTGATGATTTTATCAATTTCTCCCTTTACTATCAATATATGCTTTGTATATTTTTGAGGCTGTTTCATTACATGGATAGTGAAACTCATATCTTCTTGAAGAACTCAGACTTTTATCATGTAGCAGTTCTTCCATCCCTAATAATGCTTTTGTCTTATTAAATTCTATTTTATCTGATATTAATATAGCTATTGTAGCTTTTTCAGTTAGTATTCCCATGATATGTCTTTTCCTTTCAACCTCTGCATGTCTTTGTTTTTGACATCTCTTAGAAGGTGCATATATCTGGATTTTAAAAAAATCCAGTCAGTCAGTATTTTGCTTTTTGACTGATGAGTTTCAGCTACTTTTATTTGTTATGCTTGGGCCTATTCCTATTGTGTTGATTTACTGTTTTTATTTGTCCTTTTTCTTTTTAGTCTTTTCTTACTATTTTAACATCTTATATTTGTCTCTTCCTTCTAATAAGAACTTAGCAATCCTTCACATCCCTTGGTGTTCCTTTCAACTCCCCTCAGATCCTGACATATTAACATTATCTACATCTTAAATTCTGCATTATTATGGGAATATTTCTCTTTTACTTTGGTCCTAGTAATTGTTAAAAACACAACTTTTACTTCATATGTCTTTTGCAGCAACTTCTGGATATTTTTTTTCTCCCCCTTTTAAAGTACTATGTCTAGGGGCGTCTGGGTGGCTCAGTTGGTTAAGCATCCAGCTCTTGATTTCAGCTCTGGTCATGATCTCACATGATCTCAGAGTCTTAAGCTCGAGCCCCATGTCAGCTAAGCACGGGGTGTGTGGATCCTGGTTAAGATCGTCTCTCTCCCTCCCCTGCCCCACCCCTGCTTGCTCTCTCTCTAAAATAAATAAATAAACAAACTACTATTTCTGATACCATTTTCACTGTGGGTTTTTTGTGGCAAACCTTCTGAGGCTGTTTGCCTGACGACATTTATTGTTGTTGTTGTTGTTATGTCCTCATTATTAAATGATAGCTTGGCTGGATAAAAATCTTAATCTTCTAATTTTGCTTTCTTCATTACCTTGAAAATATTACTCCAAACATTGGCTATTGAAAGATGTCAATCTTTCTGATTGCCAATCTGACTCTTTTTTTTTTTTAAGATTTTATTTATTTGACAGAGACATAGCGTGAGAGGGAACACAAGCAGGGGGAGCGGGAGAGGGAGAAGCAGGCTTCCCGCTGAGCAGGGAACCCGATGCGGGGCTCGATCCCAGGACTCTGGGATCATGACCTGAGCAGAAGACAGATGCTTAACGACTGAGCCACCCAGGTGCCCCTGCCAATCTGATTCTTTATCCTTCATTGTAATCTGCTTGTACTCCTCTCTTGAAGCTACTAGAATTTTCTCTTTGGCATTTTTAATTTTCACTATAGTGTGGTCTAGGTGAAAGCTTTTCTTTATCTCTTGTCTCTGGAACTCCACAGGCCCTTCAACCCAAGGTCTCCCATCTCTGTTTTTATTCTGGGAAATCTATCTCCATTATTCAACTATTTCTCTTTCCTTCCCATTTTTCTTTCTTTCTTTTCCTTCCAGGATTCCAGTTAAACATTATTTTAGTGGTTGTTCTAGGAAATATGCAGACTTCACACAGCCAAAAGTTACCGCACATCTTGACCTTCCTGAGTTGCACAAAGGCCTTTGAGAAGTTTCCTTCCATTTATCCCTCTTCTGACTTATATGATCACACAGTTGTATTTTATGTTTAGATTCTAAAACCCGCAAGACATCTCTATTCTTGTTTATTTACTGTTCACTTAGGTTCACATAGTTTTTGTTCTTCCTTCATTCACACATCTCAGATCTTCCATCTGGGATCACTTTCCTTCTGCAGGAGGTATATCCTTTAATGTGGGTCTGCTGGTGGCAAAATGAGTTTTTATTAGTCTGAAAATAAAATATTTCAACACTCTGTAAACGTGTTCTTGCTGGGTGTATAATCATCGGCTGGCAGTGAGTCTGCACATGGAAGATCTCATTTGACCATCTTCAAGCTTCTACCAGGAAGAGACCGCTGTCAGTCTGCTGTTCCTCAGAAAGTCATACAGGTCTTTTTCACAACTCTGATTTAGTTTCAACAGTTCCACTGTATAGATTTGGTGTGGAAGATTCTTTTCTGTTTGCTCTTCAGATATGGTCTCTTTCCTTCTAGACTCTGACTAGAAGTACGCTAGACCCTGCTCTCAAACCTGACGTGTGCATGGCTGCCCTGGGGATCTTCCTGAGATTCTCACTCTAATGGGCTCCCAGGGCTGCTGGTGATGCTGCTCCAGGGACTCCCTCTGAGTCACTAGGTGATAAGCTTTCTCTCTCTTAGCTTTTTGTCTTTGCCAGGTTTTGTCTATCTGAAGTGTTTCTTTCTTACATTGATGGATTATATTAAACCTTCCCAATTGGAGTTCTCAAGTTCAGTTACTTAATTTTTCCTTTGTAGAATTTGTTTTGCTCTCTTTGGAACCTGCTGTGCCACTTTTTATAGTTTTCTGTTTCTTGCATTGATTTTCACATTTGGTTTTCATTCCTTGGACTGTGGGGACTCTGTCCTTATCAGCCTGTTTAAAGTCTGCATAGGACTTGCTACCACCGGATACAGTCACGCTTATTTACGGCCGAGCGTCTGGTTCCCACACTGGGATGTCAGGTGCAGAACACCGCCTCTGCCTGTGTGTGGACAGAACCATCCCGACCCCAGTGCCTGCTGCTCGCTTCTTGCCAGGCCGGGCAGGCTCCCTGGCCTGTCCTCTGCCCCTTGCCTCTGTTTCCCGCTCCCTGCCTGCTCTTTACCCACCCTGCAGCCCCACTCACGGCAGCGGGTACTTCTTCCACAACAGCTTGGCTGGAAGCGTCTGGTACACTGTCTTCTGCTTCCCATCCGAGCCAGGGCTGCTGGGGCTGCTTTGCACGATCTTGGCGCACTCCATCTGTTCATCCCACGAGCCTGACAGCACGTAGTGGGCTTTGCCCTGGCTGTCACTCACCACGCCTGTCACCTGTGGACATGGGCAGGATCGGCATAGGCACACACCCCCCTCCAGGCCCCCCCCCAGGACTCCAAGAGGTGGCCTTGCTTACCTTCCGGGCTACCTCTTTGGAGAAGTAGCTGTAGGGCAAGAACTTCAGCTGGCACCGGTCCTGGGTCTTATGGTTTACAATCTCGATGTCCCCTGTCTGGTGAGGGAGGGTAGTGGTCAGTGGCCCACCTTGAGGCCACACGCCCCCCCTCCCTGAGGGTACCACCTGACCTGATCGATCCAGAGCTTGCCCACAATGATGTTATGTACAGTCGAGGTGCTCTTCCTCCACACGTAGTGATTCCCACTGGCCTGGAATTCTAAGTGGATGGCACCTGGAGGCCAGATATAGGGTCAGAGGTCACGGCTTGCCATGCTAGACCCCAGCCAGCCTGCCTGCTCACAGTCCCAAGGTCCTGACAACTGGAAGCAGTATTCATGTGGACTGGGGACAGGACATAGGCCAGGGAGGCATCCAGGAAGCCTGGGGAGGTGGGAAACAGATTTGCAGAGAGACTAATGTCACTCCTGGAGGCCCCAAGCTGGCTTCTGGGTTGGTAAAACCCTCCCCCTTATCCTGAATGTCTTTCTGTCCTGGGAGAGCATAGGGCTCCAGCTCACCTAGCGGCATGATGGAGAGGTATTTTCCCCGGAACTTGCTGGAGATGGTGATCTCCTGCCACAGGCTCCAGCCACGCTTGGAGAACACGTAGTGTGCAGCTGATGGTGGGTGGTGGCTCACCTGAGACCAGACCCACAGGACATGAGCGTCTGCTGGACGTGAGCCCAGGCCTGCTCCCCATCCAGCTGTCGGGGGGGCAGCCTGCCCTGTGCTCAGCACGACCAGCTCCATGGCCCTGGGAGCAGGCCCCCAGGAAGGATGGTGCTCTGAGTGGAAAAGCAAGGGTGCGGCAGTGGGACCGGCCTAGGTGGCTGTCCTGGGCTTGCTGTGGTTGGGAGAAGGGGGCCGAGGCATCTCTACGGCGGACTTGGGCTCTGAAATGGGGTGACGACAGAGCCTGGCCTCGAGGAGGCCCCTGCGACCAGCTGTGCTGAGGGCTAGGAAGCGAGGTGTGACGCTCTAGCGAGGGCTTCTGTGCCCACTCTCCAGGTAGCCGCCCCACTCATCCGCAAAGGGCTGCCCCTACTGGGCCATGTTGCACAGGGGCCCAGGCCAGGGAAGCCATTTGAACTGAGTGGCAGAGTTGGGCCCTGCCTCCCTCCTGGGTGGCCCGGCTCCAGAGCAGGAGTCCACGTCAGTGTCCCGCCCCGGGTGCGGAGAGTGGTGCAGTAAGCTCTGCACAGCCCCGCAGGGGTCCCCTAGCACCTCCCGCCTCCTCTCACGGCACTGGGCGCCCCTGATGGCTGTCCCACCTGCTAGCATACCCCTACCAACTTCCCCTTGTTTGTTCTTCCTCATTCTATGGCTCCTTTGGTCGCAGGGTCCTGGGGCCCAGCCTCTCCCCAGCTTCCTCACTCCCTAGGGCACCTCTTCGCTGAGTCACGGCTTCAGTCAGGCTCCAGCCCCAGCCTTGCGCTCCAGTCTGCCCCAGCTGCCCACTGGATGCTTCCGTCGGCTCTTTGGACTGACCAGAGTTCCTGCCGTACCTGAATGCATCTCTCATTGCCTCCTGTCACCATGAGTGGTACTTCACTGCCTTTTGGGTCTGAGTCCCAGGTCAAACTGCCAACCGTTCCTTGTCGCCCAAGGCCAGCACCCCACGTGCCCTAGGGCCCAGCACAATGGCAAACTCAGGGATGGGACCCCAAGGGGCTGGCCCTGGTGCTCTGCGTCATGGCTTCCTGCTCAGGCCGATGACCCAGTCTTAACAGCTGCTCACACCAAATGCTTTGGAGTCATCCCTGGCCCTCTTTCTTGCATGCCTGCTCTAATCCTTAGCAAATCCAGGCTGTTCTTTCTTCAAAATGCATCTAGGAGCCACCCCTCCCCCTCACCAGGCCACAGTCGGTGGCGCAGAGCATCTGTAGGCTTTACTCTCTGCTGCAGGGGTTGGGGGGTGGGGGCATAAAACAAGGCCAGTGTCCTGACTCCTCCACCTGCCACACAGAATGAAACCAGAGGCCTCAGGCTGCCTGCCCACTCCCTGTCTGACCTGTGCGCTCCTTTCTCCCTCACTCTGGGCTTCAGTCAGCTTTCTAAAGGAGCCAGAACCATCTGACATACACAGCACCTGGCCCTCACTGCCCCCCTCAGGAGAACAGGCACCCCATCCACTCACTTCCCAGCTGCCTGTATTAGCACCTGGCGCTTTTGGGGGTACTTGGTCAACTCTATTGAATAAAGAAGTGAATTCACTCAGTAGTTCAGGCCAAGAACGCCAGGGTCATCCTTGCCGCCTTCCCTTGCCTCCCTCCCTCCCTCCTTTGCCCTCTCTTCCTCCTTTGCCCTCTCTCCCCACATCCAAAGCATTAGCAAATCCCCAGGCTCTACTTTCTAAGCAGCTTGCGCTCTGCCCGCCCACGTCCCCCTGGTGTGGCTACCCTAACCGGCTTCCCGTAGGGTGACACTGCAACCAGAGCACGCCTTTTAAACTAGCCACCAGACCGTGAAATGTCTGCTTTCTGAGCTCCACCCCAGGCCCAGAACAGCGCCTGGCCCACGGCTCATGTCCAGCAGCCCACCCGGGAAGCTCTATGTTGGGTGCCTTCACGCAGCACTTAACTGGGTCCTCCCAGCACCCAGGGAGGCACCAACAGAATCACCCCTCTTCAGACAGGGGCGCCAAAGCTCAGGCTGAGATGCTACTGTGGAGGCTCCCAGACCCCAGGGCCCGGGTTTGATTCTGCTCTGGGAGGAGAATACGCATCTCTGTGGGGAAGGCATAGAGAAGGGATGGGGGCAAGCTGACCTCGCCGCCCCCCAGGGCAGGACCTCTGGACCCCAGAAGCTCCTCACACTCCAGGCCTGTACCATCACTGACCAGGGTCCCCACATGGTGCGGGGTCCCCTCTGCCTGCCACCCGCCCCCCAGCTCTGGTCCACCCGGACTCCCTGATAGCACCGCATACAACCCTTGAGGGTTGCCGCATGGTTCCTGATGGGGAGGGGGGCCTGGGGAGGGGGGCCTCCCCTTCCCCACACACCCCCTTCCCTTACCCACACACCAGCCCTGACTCTGTACTCACCCGGGAGACCTGCCCCTGCTGCAGGAGGCCCAGCTGCTGACTGGACCTCGTCTTGGCCCTGTGGGCACGGGCACATCAGGGACAGAGGCTGCGTCCCATCCTTCTTGCTAGGACCCCCAGACCTAGCAGGAGTGGCTTGGCCAGAGTGTGTGTGGGCCTCACCTGCTCGCAGAGGGAGCGCAGGCCCATGTCATCGAGGCGGTCCAGCTCAAAGGTCTCCCCCAGCATGGGGTTGAAGGGCTTGGCGATGCGGTGCACAGTGGTGGAGTAGGAGGACACAGAGAAGGCGGCCACCAGGCACATCTGCTCCACCGAGCTGGTGCAGTGCACTGCCTTGTCCAGCAGGTGGTGGTACTCCAGGTCCTCCGTCAGCCGCTGGAGCATGGACAGGGGCTCGTTAAAGTTGACCTGCGGACAGGCGGCGGTCAGGCGCTGCTCCCAGCACAGGCCTGGGGTCGGCACGGCACCCTTGTTCTCCTCAGAGGTTCGTGGACACTGCTGCCCAGATGGCACCTTCACGGTCAGGATCCTCTGATGACCGTGTCTAAAGCCCTGTCTAAACCCGCAGCTCCATGCGCTCGCCTCCGGCGTCAGTTCTCTCCACAGCCTCACCGCTTTTGGACCTGCTGTCTCTCGTACCCTCTCACTACGATTACTGTCACTCTCCCCTCCTAGAATGTAAATGCCACAAAGGCCAGAGTTTCTGACTTGTTCAGCACCGAGTCAGATTCAGTGAGTGAGTGGATGGATGGGTGGCTGGCTGACTTTCCTCCTATTCTGACCTATTATGCTAGTTTTCTGGTGAAAGCTCCTGGAGGTGACCCCCCATCCTGGCCTTGGACAGGGCGGGGTCACTCACCATGCTGGGCTGCGACCCTGGGCCAGCCATCCGGCAGGGACTGCTCTGTGTTCTCCCCTTTCATCCTCCCGACACTGTTCTGTGGGCGCCGTTACTCTCCCCACTTTGCAGGTGTGGGCACAGAGGCCAGAGATGTGAAGGGGTTTGTCCCGGGGGCACACAGTGAAGCCAAGTCTGGCCTGAACCCCAAACTCTTCCTCCCTGGAGATGCCATCAGAGCCTGGCGGCCCGCGAATGCTAACCACCCTCAGCGTGCTGGGTGACCTCGCTGGCGTGGGCGCCAGAGACAGCTCCCGGCCCAGAGGAGGGCAGTCCTGCCACTCCCCATCTAGGAGGTCAGGGCAGCTAGGACACCGTGAAGCCCGGTCAGGTGCAGAGGCGCTCTGGGGGTCCCCACATCTCTGATCAATGCAGAGCCCCTCCTTTGCTCCTTCCCTCAGAGCCTGAGACCTCAGGTCTCAGGGGATTTTGGCAATGTCATTGAACACGATTGGATAATTTGTTACATGCTCCTCAGGTGTCCTTAAGAAAATGACACCCAGGCTGCTTGTACTTCACAGAGGTCATTCCTTCTCATCCATGCACAAAAAAGCACCCCCCCACCCCCCAGGACCCACTGCAGCTGCCCTGCCCCAGCTCCCTACCGGCATGGGGATCTTGGAGAGCTCCCGGCCGATGCAGTTCTTCATGATGCTCCAGAGATTAAGGCTGTAGTTGGGTTTGTCAGGGATGCGGACACGCCTCTTGACTTTGGGGGGGCCCTTGGGCACAAGTGAGGCACCATCTAGCACCTGCCAGAGAGAACGTGCCTGTGAGTGGAGGCCAGGGTGCCCCTTCAGTCTTCTAGCCCTGGCCCTCACCTCTACCCAGTGCAGTCTGAGCACCGAGCTGGCCACTGGCATGGCGCTGGCGCAGGGGGCAGTCTGGCTGATCGGTCAGACCAGGATGAAGGCAGCCAGGGCACTGAGCCCACCCCAGGGGCCTGGAGCCCAAAGTGCCAGCCTGCCTCCTAGCCAGCCTCGGGGTCCTCCCTCTCACTTACATTATCTGATGAGGTCCAGTCCACTGAGCCTGTGGTCCCACCCTCTGCTTTTCTGCAAGAAACACAAAAAGGGAGGTAAGTTATTTACAAGTCCTCAGGCCTCCTGGGGACCTGGCCACCTTCTATCCACACCCCTCAGTGGGGTGCAAGGGGGCAGCCCACCCCAAAGCTGCTTCTCCAATGGGACATCTCCGGTTTGGGACATTCAGCTGGGCTGAGGGGCCCAGGACAGTGATTTGGAGGGGCTCCCACCCACTGATGCCCCATAGGAGCAGCCACTCGAGCAAAGTCACCTGAGGTCCCTGCATACAGCCCCCTCCTGGGACTGGCAGACCCAGGACCCGGATGAAGCTGGGAGTGGCCATTTCCTCTGGCAGAGCCTCCTAGGGCCCCGTGGGCCCCCTCCATCACAGACAGACCCCACTGTGCCCTCACTGTCTGCTGGTCTGACTCTCGCACTAGACTGGGGTTCCAGAAGGGTAGGAAGTGGGTCAGATGCATGCCTGTGCCTGTGAATCCTTGTGGTGAGATGGTTGGCTAGAGCAGCAGGGGGCGGTATGGCTGAGGGGCCCAAGCTCTGAGGGATCCCCAAGGACAGGTGACCTGGGCCAGCGGGGGCGAGGGACAGGCACTTGGCAGTCAGGGCCTCAGGGAATGGGAAGGATTCACTGGGTCACTGCGGACAAGGGACCCGCCTGCAGCCCAGAGGAGCTACACTACCAGGGAAGGTGGTAGTTTAGGCCTTGGGGCTGTGTCAGGAGCCTAGGGAGCTAGTGAAGAGTGTTGAGCACAGGGGTCACCTGCTTGCTGGTTGGGTGGCAGCAGAGAGGCCTGGGGCTGTTGGCTGAGGTGTGGAAGGTGGCTAGGGTGGGGGCACAAAGGAGGAGGCAGAGCGCAGGCCCCTGGGGACTCCAGATATGGGAGGGGTGGGCGGGGAGCTGGAGGGATCTGCGAAGGTGACACTGCTGGGTGATAAAGTGAAAGGAAAGAACAGCCAAGCCAAGCTCATTTTGAGAGCAATATAAGTAAATCTTAAAATATTATTGGGAAATGAACCTCGATTGAATTGGAAATACAGTTGATAGGACTAGAAACTCCCTGAGGGGTTAGAGAGATCCCAACGGCCCTTGCCCTGGGAGAAACCAGGACAGGGGGGTGGTGACCCATGTCGGTCCACAGAGGCAAAGAAGGAGCGGCCAGAGGTTTTGCAGGCCTCCCGCTCCCCGGACTGGGCTTCAGGAAGGCAGCGTGGGGCTTGGCGGGCAGCAGATCAGAAGCAGAGAGTAAGGCCGCTGGGAAGCCTGCAGTCCCTCATCCGTGAGGGGCTGAGTGCCCTGCCTGAGGGCCCGCCCGTGAGGGGGCATGGGAGGCTGTGACTCTGTGAAGGTGGCAGAGGGCAGCACAGGCTGCGGTCACATAGGTCGCTGGCCCCAGGACTTGGAGCAGCAGCTCCTCCCCAGGCCACAGCAGAGGGGTGTCCCCCAACGCTGCCATACTCGGGCCCCTTCTATCGATAGAATATTGAAGCAATGTGATGAGAATAAAAGATCCTAATGAGGCAACTCCTAATTATAGCAAATCTCCCGTCAAACCCCAGGGTGCTGCCCTCTGACCCAGCTTCGCCCCCCCATTCCAGTGCCTCGCCACCCCCCCACCCCCCCCACCCCCCCACCCCAGCTCCTGCTCGTCCCTGTTGCACGTCCTGCACCACCCGGGGGCGACTCCCGAAGACCGGGAGTCTGACAACAATGTCCTGGTTACCGCTGTGTTCTAGTGCGTATTTAGAAACATCCAGAAAGAGGATGCTTTTATGAAAAAATGAAACAAAGCCTTGGAAATAGAAAATAAAAGGGACTTCCTGCATCTCCTGTCTGTTCTGGAATGCTGGGGCGGTGGAGGGAGTGGGTGGGACTGTGCCGAGCTGCAGGCAAGAAAAAGCAGCAGCCTCTTCCAGGCCCCAGCCCTCGGGTGGCAGCCCCAACCCCCATCCCCTCCGGCTGGAACTGGATCCAGCCGAGGCCCCGTTCTCCACCTCCATTTAAAATGAAACCCTGATTCAAACTCTATGTGGGCATTTTGGGTCTAAGGAAGAACAGAAGAAATCTAATCAAAATATAACGTGAAGCAAGACTTGAGAGAAAACCCCAGGCACAAAGAACAGGCGGAGCCGAGGAAGAACAAGGCAGGAAGGGCTAACCCTGGGAGAGGACGCACCTGTCCTCCTTGGCCTCAGTGATCACAGTGATGAAGGATGTAGAGTCTTCCATGGCGTCGAAGTACTCGGTATCTTCATCTTCCTCACTGTCCTCTCCTTTGGGAGTTAGGAGGCTTCCTGCAGATACATGAGAAACCACTGCCTGTGTGCAACACTGAAAACTCCCTCACCTGCCTGAGGAAGTCCAGAGCCCAAAGGGTGCCCCCCACTTTGGACCCTGCCCCCCACCTCCACCGGCCTCTGGTTCCCTCCCCACTCCGGTCACCTGGTCTGCTTTAACCTGGCTGTGGCTCTGCCCTCGCTCCCCTTCCTGGAATGAGCTTCCCGCTCAGTGCTCTGGCTCAGAGGCCTGCCTCCTTCTGGAAGCCTCCCTGATCTCTCAGCATGCTGGTCAGTCTGTCTGGGGCCTAGCTGCCATTTCTGACCGACCTGTCACTCCCAGCCCAAGGCTACGTGGGCCGCCACCTGGCACCAGGGCAGCCCTGCCACAGAGAGGCCCTTCGGCTCACTGGACTTTTCTTGTGAGAACTGGAACCTATTAAGCGTCTCCTCCTTCAGCTCAGGTCATGCTCCCAGCGTCCTGGGATCGAGCCCCAACATCAGGGAGTCTGCTTCTCCCTCTCCTGCCTCTCCCCCTGCTCATGCTCTCTCTCTGTATCTCTCGGTCTCAAATAAATAAATATAATCCTTAAAAAAAAAAAAAAAAGAACTGGAACCTAAATGCAGGGAGCTAATTGCCCTTTGGCAGTGGGTGTGGGAAATACAAAGCCACACAGCAGGCCCAAATGTGGGCGTGTGAAGGGCTATGTGGATGGGGGGAGGCTGTGTAAGCAGAACCAGCGGGCAGAAGGAGGCGTAGACGGAGCACAGGTTGGGCAGCCCTCACCCTCTCACCTTCGCTGAAGCTCTTGGTGGGGTTGGCGGCCCGGCCGGGGGCGCTGCGGAAGGCCCGTTCGAGGCTGTTGTGCTGCTTGGCTAGCTGCTCTATGGTCTCCTCCAGGTGGACGCGCTGTTCTTGCTCATACTGTAGGGCGCGCTGCCATTTCCGGCTGTGTATCTCTGCTAGTTCCAAGAAGTCTCTGCAGGCCTGGGGGCGGGGGCACGGAGTGGCCGGTGGGCACAGGGCCTGCGGGAGGGGCCTGTCTGCCCCCCACCCCACACCCCACCTGCCAGTCAGTGAGGAAGGCCCTGGGGTGCTCAGAAACACCTTTGCTGCCCCCTTTGGCTTCTGTGGGGACATGGGGACATCCCACAGTCAGGATGCCATCTGAGAGCACCAAACCCGGGCTGTGGCCGGCAGATGCTGGGTTTTCAGACGGCTGGGGCCCGAGTTCAGCTGCCGCCTCCCCACTGTGTGCCAGACCCAGGGTTTGTCACGACCTCTGTCCCCATGAGAGCCTGAGGCATACGCGGTGCTCAAGTCAGTCCCTGCCCTTGGCAGGGAAGGAAGGAAGGCCACATTCTGCTATACTTCCTGGCTTAGAGAGGTAAAGGGTCTTGTCTGGCACAGGAACTGAGACTGGACCTTTCCACAAGGTTACCTCAGAGTCTGTATCACATAACTCTGCTTTTAAAGTAAGGTTGCCCCTTCAAACTTGGGGCCTACTCTGACATCAGATTCTTTCCAGCTTCCCAGGGCCGTAGGTGGTTCCGCCACACTCTAATGAAGCCGGGGTTGGTCATTCTGCCCGCCATCCTCGTGGGCAGGAGGGCCCGGGCTCAGCTGTCCCTGGAGGGCAGGGAGGGACAAGCCGGGGACCTCGGGGTTTGCCCCTTCTGGACTCCTTTAACGCGGTGGTCTCCGGCCGCCCCTCCCCGGCACTCGCTTCCCACACACATCACACTGTCTGACCCCGACAGTTACAGTCGAGCTTTCCTGGAGGGAGACAGGCACACAGCCCATCATCTGTGACACAGGGACAACGCAGCACTATCCTGAGGGCTGTCGGGAGGAACCAGGGAGGTGATATGGAGCACTGGGCCAAGCAGCCTTCCACAGACACTCCCTCGGGGGCACCAGGGGCATGGGCAGCCCACCTCCCCACCCCACCCCCTGCCCGCTAACCCCGCTGCTCAGACTTCTCCCACGTCTCCGCCCAGGGAAGGCTCCCGAGCCGGCTCAGCCAGGTCCCCTGAGACACCCCGCCCCCACCCCACAGTCTCGTGTCTACAGATCAGCTTCTCTGCTCACTGTGCCTGTTTCTCTTCATCTCACCAAACCCCCAAACACAACAGCTGCTCCAAGCGTTCGCTGGACGAGGGAGCACCCTGCTGACGGATGGGTGTCGGGGCCTCGCAGGAGCACAGGATGGACAGCACCTTGCCAGAGGCAGTCCCCGGCAGGCATCTCTCTCCTCAAGGCTTCCCCCTCATGCCTTCCCTCCTCTGGTCTCACCTCCCAGCCCCCTGTGCGGAGCGGGCTGGGCAAGGCTTCCTCCCCGGCACCCCCTCACCCACACACACCATCCTAAAGATGTGATGGGGACCCAAGGAAACCAGCAAAGTAGAGTAAAAAAGGCTTGTTATCAGGAGTGGGAAGGCCTGGGTTCCTGCACAAGCCACTCTGCCCCTCTGAGCCCATGTCCTGTGAGACAGAACAGTCATATCTGACCGAGCCCGCGCTCCCAGATTCCCTGTCCACCCCGGCCCAGCAAAATCCTCAACGTAGGAGGAGTCGGATCATCCCCAGTTGACATATGAGGAAACTGAGGCTCAGTCTCCCGCAGCTCCCCTGCAAGGCTCTGGGGAGGAGGTGTATTCACTCCACCCCAGATTCAGGAGCTTCCTCACTCTCCCTGAAAGGTCCCTGCCTGGCCACACCTAAGCCACTGTAACCAGCTTCTCCAGAAGGGGCAGGGATTTATACTGGCAGGTGACCCGGCTCAGGTTGGGGCGGGAGTAGAGAAATCTCCTTATGCATTTACCAGGCTCTGGAGACCAGAGGCTGCACCACAAGAGCAAAGGGGAAAAGATGAATCGGGCTCCCTCTCTCCCACCCTTGAGGTTCTGAGGTGCTCGAGCTCTAGCTGCCTTAGAAACGACCATTTTCTCTTCCAAGGGAAAATGGAATGTTCGTCGCATTTCGAGGAATAGCTGACAGCCTCTCACAGACCTGGCCCCAAATCCTCTCCCGGGGCCCCATCATCCCCACGCCATTCGTGTGTGGCCCCCAGGCACGTGTCACCCTCGCTTCTGGCTCCATCCCAAACACACCTGCTTATTCTGATGCCAGCCCCACCTCCTGCACGCCACACACCTCTGCAGCCAGAGCCGTCTGGGGCATTCTTGCAAGCATGGAGGTCGCTGTTTTAATGGAGGCTCAGGGAGGCCAAGGCACTTGCCCAAGGCCACAAGGCAGTGTGTGTAGGGCTGGAGTCCAAGTCCCTGTGGACCCTACCTGCAGTCTCCCAGGGCCCAGAACCAGCCCTGCCACCACTCTGTACAGCTGGGTTTCAGGGCCTGGGGGCCCCTTGAGGGATTCTGTGGCCTTCCCGGATTGGGAGCTGGGCTCCAGGAGATGCTCGCTGGTAAGGATGTCAGGGAATAACCCTGTTCAAGCAACAGGACTCAGCCATGCCTCTGCGACACCTGCTCCCAGCACCCATCCTTGAGGCTGAGGACATTGCCCCCTGCCCCAGCGGCCAGGCCTGCTGGCTGACTGCCTGTGACCTCCACCTCGCTGCCACTGCAGGCCCAAGGGTGTGGAGCAGCGGGGGACAGGAAGTCAAATCCCCAGGACAGCTGGGGCCTCACGTGGCTGGGCTGGGTACATGAAGGTCACAGAGTGTCACAGTCCCCTAAAGACGAGGGCAGGGCAGAGGGTGCCGCACACCGATAGAGAGGGGCTCCTGTGGCTGGACCAAGGGCCTTGCCACTGCTCCTGGACGAGGGGTCATCTGCAGCAGAGGAAGCACCCCGGTCACCGTATGGGCTGCGGAGAGCTCATCCACCCCTCCCACCCTGCTGCGCCTACCTGGTGTCCTTCCTCAACTCCCAGGGTCTCCTCCGCAGCGGCCGGCCTTCTCTAGGCCCCATCCCAGCCACGCCACGGAGAGAGGCAGGCGCTGGTCTGGCCCTGCTGCCCGGGAACGCTGAGCTAGGCTGTGCAATGTGCGTTCACTAAGCTGGATTAAGCCGGGGGCCCGCCGGGGGGGGCCAGCTGGGGGCAGCCTCCTGGGGCCCAGGGAGGGGCCTGGCTGACCCACACCCTGAACATGGTCACATTTCCCCTGAGGCTCTGCCACAATTCTCAGAGAGCGCGTGCCCAGCCCTGAGCAAGAGCAGTTTCCTAAGCCACCCCGAAGCCCCCTACCCACACTAGCTCTTAAATGATGCAAGGGACCAGGAATGGGCAGAACAAGGGGCCCAGCCTCTGGGCCCCTCATGGGCACTGCCTGCTGCCTACCCTGGGCCAGGCCTATAGCCTCCTGGGCCTTGGTGTCCTCATGGGAAGAACAGAGAGCCAAACCCCAGGACTCCTGCAGGGCCCCTGATTCTGTGACCCACTGAGTGATCGCCCTCTGGGTGGGAACAAGTTTCCAGTTTCCCAGCCCTGTCCCTTCCTCCCACTCCCACGGTTGTTGAGAGGATCCCTGAGATGAAGAGGTTTGGGGTCCTGTGGGTCGTGTGGGGGGCGGGGAACCCACCAAGCTGCCCCAAAGCGGAGTGAGAACCCAAAAGCCCAGTACAGAAAAGACAGCCTCCCCCCTCCCCCTGTACTGGGGCTGGCTCTGCTCAGCAACAGGCTGGGGGGGGCTGGTAGGCCCTGCCTGCCCCCCAGGGGCTCTCCCTTCTCAGAAGCCCCACCTGGTGAAGGGGGCTGTGAAGCCTGCTCACCCAAGCTGTGTGAGCTCCAAAGGGAGATGCTGCTGGTCATCCTAACAGAGGCCCCGTTGGGATGGACAGAGTGTCTCCGAACTGGAAACCTTTGCCCGCTTGTGCCCAGGAGGAAGGAGGACAAACTCTAATCGCTTTTGTTGTTCCTAATCCTAATCCGGACAACAACCTTGCCTTTCCCCAAATATGGGCGGGTGAGTAGGGCGTGGGGTCAGCCGGCCTGGGTCCTATGCCCGTCCTGTGTGTGACCCAGGAAGGCTCTCAAGCTCTTGGGAGGGTCTGCAGACCAAGACCCTGCTTAGGCCTGGCCTTCAGGGACTGTTGGGAAGCACTGTCTCCTGCGTTGTCACTGCCCTCCTAGCCGGGGGCATGAGGAAGGTGCCGGAGGACTGTGGGACGCTGGGGTGGGTGGTCCCTGGACTCATGGAGGAGGCGGGGAGATGGGCCAAATGCTCACAGGTTCCAGGCTGCGCGAGGGCCTTGGGCTGACAGGGCCAGCTTGGCGACTGGCTCTGTCTCTAGCCACCAGCACATAGCAAGTTCTGGTAACCATGGATGCAGGGAGGATGGGAGAAAGGGCTGTGTTTCCACCTGCAGCCAGACAGAACTCGCTAGATGTCTGACTGCCACGTGTCTGGCATGCAGGGGACCCTCAGGCTTTAGGGCTCCCAGATGGATGGGTAACTGGACCCTTCGGCTCTCAGTGTCGCGGGGGCTGCCCATGTGCCATCTACCTCCCCTGCACTGGTCTTCACATGGCCAGCATGACTGGATCTGCCTCTCACTGGCCTTTTATCATAAAAGGAGCAAATAGGACAAAGTCGTGCAGAGTCCTGGTTTCCCTGAGCCGCTGTGCCTGGCCAGAAGCTCACACCCGGGGACACACTGGGGTCAACAGGGTCCTTCCTTCTCCCCCTCACCGAGGAGCAGCAGGCTGCCCTCAGTTCGCGCCTCCCAGAGGCAGGAAGGGGCAGTGCTGAGATTCAGGCCAGGACTGCAAGGCTCAGAGGCCGCCACAGCAGGAGATGCACAGCCATCTCAGACCTCCAAGACCAAGAGTGGAGACCCCCGGAGCCATGACAGTAGCGCTGGGCTAACCTGGGGGTTGTGGGCGGGGGTAGAGTTCCTCTGGGTCAGGCCCTGCCAAACTGCCATGCTGCATCTTCAGCACCTTCCTGGCCCCTAGAGGCCAAGCAGCTCCCAGGCCAGGCCGGGCCAGCCACCCCTCCTCACACGGCACTCAGAACAGACTCGGCCCACGGGGGCCGGCCCTTCCTGAACACCGAGGGGATGGTCATGGCTTCTCCTTGATGTGACTCACTCGTGGCGCGGGAGAGGGAGCTTTTCACTTCACTTCAAACTTTAAAATAGCCCTTTCTACGTTCAAAATAGTTTACCCCTTGCGCACAGGAACCAGTACCATCTGGCCACCAGTTTGCCAAATGATTTTAAACAGTTATGGAATCTATTTTTATTCATCTCCCCAGGCCCCAAATGAGCAAGCTGTCAAGAGCAGGACAGTGGTCAGCTGGCCGGGAATCTGCCCACGGGCCCCAGAAGGACCCGGGAGGGCGGCTCCAGGGCCCCTCACCCCTGCTCTGCTTGGGTGGGCGCAAGAACCCCTTTGTGATCTCCAAATGGGGCCGAGAGAAGCCTCAGAGTATTTCCAGCAGTAAACAGCTCCAGTCTGGGGCTTTATTTCTATGATGCCCCAAACCTGAGGCCTTGGCCTAGCGCTTCGTCGATACCTGCACACATCTCCCAGATGGCCCTACTTGCCCCCACCCTGTCCATGCCCACCTGCACTTCTCTCTTCTAGCTCCCTTCAAGCAGATCCGGAGCCAGCCCCCACCCAGACTGGCTGTGCTGGTGCCTCTCCCCACAGCGTCCCTGCTGTCAGAATCCGCACGCTCATCCTGCCCAAACAGCTCTACTGCAGGTCCCAAGGGGTGTCTCCTGCAAGCTGTTACCTTCCTGGGTAAACTGAGAGCTCCAGAGTGCACTGTCTGTCCCATCAGGCCCTTGGAAGTAGGCCTGGCGGACATCCGCCCCCTGTCGGCCGGCGCCACTTCCTGCCCCCGCTGGGCACCTTGACCATCTTCGTTTCCTGCGGGGCTCACCCACTGCCCAGCTCTGCTCACTCACTGGCTGCACAAAACCCGTTTCTGGGAAAGGCCCTCCTGGTCCTACCCGAATCTGTGGGACTGACCGCTGGGCCCCTGTCCAGCACTGTGAGGGCTGAGGTGGGGATCAGACAGCAAAGGCCCCCCATTCCACTAGTAGCTCATGCCCGCGCCTTGCAGTCCCCCGGATAACCGAGATCTCTCCCTGCACAGCCACTCTGCGAGCCCTGTTCTCAAAACACTGAGCAGCCGGGCTGGCCGTGCCAGCCCCTTCCTGCAGTCCAAGCCACCAGCTGTCCATAGGCGACAAGGGGCTCCCAGTGCCTGCCCAGAGGCTCCAGTGCCTGTCCACAGGCTCCAGAGCCTCATCTGTAGTCCGTGTTCCAAGCAGCAGGGGGCTCTTGCTAAAACGTGGGTCGGACCACTGTCCTTGGCTGCAGGAGCCTCATTCAGAGTGGAAAGCACGGTGTTCTCCATAAGTGTAAGCACCCAAAGTGTCCTGTGAGCACTCTGGCCTCCCAGGCCTCCCCTCCATGACTGCCACCGCTCACCCCGGCCTCCCACTGCTCCAGGCCTGCCTGAAAACCTAGGGCTGGCTCTTCTCCCCACCTCCCTCCAGGTCCCCCCCCTCCCCTCCAGCCCGTGTGTCCCCGGGGCCTCCCGCCCCACCCCACCAGCCTGCTCTGTTCCCTCTGAAGGTCTTTTGGCCACGAGCATGCCTCATCATCTGTGTGGTTACATTTCCCCGAGGGGATCCAGGTTCCAGAGGTTGGGCTTTGCTCGCTGTGTGCCCTGGGCCTAGACCAGGGAGGGATCACAGAGGGCCTCCTGTGCCTGCACGCCACCCTGCTGCAAAGCGCTCAGTGCGTGTAAGCCAGGCTGCCTGAACTCACGGCGCCTAAGGGCCCTGGGGTGGCCCTGTGGCTGGAGGGGCTGAGTCCTGGGCCCCAACACGAGTCACGAACTCTGAGCAGCCTCTCACAGCTCAAGGGCGGGGGCCATGTCAGGAGCAATCTGCCTTGTTTGGGGGCAGTCCCCCCACCGCTGCAGGGGCCTGGAGGAGCAGCTGGTGGGGAGCAAGCCAGAGGCTGCCAGCCTGCTGAGGGACTCAGCGCTGGAGGGACATGATGCCAGCCCTTGCGGGGCAAGCTTGCCCCCAGAATGTCCACGGTGATACTGAGGGTTTCTTCTGCTGGGGGCAGGGGCCGTGAGGCCGGAACACAGGGCTCACGGGCAACCCATGGGAAGCCCGGGTCACCCAGGAAAGTGCAGGTGTGCTGGACCTGATGACGGGTGACGCCCCTCAGCCCTTCTGCACAGATCCCCCAGCCAGCAATGTGGGCGGGCCAGGGCCCGGTGGCTGTGACCCCAGTGCTCATCTAACAGCCAGGCCTGGCACCCCCCACACACACACACCAGGCAAAATGACTGCTCTGGGCCTCAGGATGGCACCTGACTAATACAAACGATGCTGATGACAAGGAAGCCATGACGAAGCCAACCTCAGGTGGCCGTTGTGAGGTATCAGGAAGAAGCTGGGCGGACTGCTGTTGTTAGCCCACTGCCTTCCCTGAGGCCTGTCCTTCACACCAGGGCGCTCTGCTTCACCCCAAAGATAAAACGTACAGGAAAAGAGAATGAAACTGGAATTTATTCTTTTCCTTTATGGAAACGAATACCGAAAGTATGAGCTAGGACTACGTATTAATTCAATCACGCTCCACCTTACACCACGGGGACCAGCCCAAGGCGACCACACACCAGGCACATCCTGGGTTCCAGGAAGGACGCAGGACACCGGGGGCGCTGAGGTTCCAGGCTCTGTCTACGAACCAAAATTGTTTCACAGGGCTGTGAGGTCCCTCCTCAGCGGTGGGCTAGTTCACAGTTACCCTAACAGGAATCGATGCAGGGGACCACGGGGCCGCCTTTGATCAGACTCACAAAATCCGCCGTTGGGGAGCTCTGCCGCTCGCAATGCCACCCCAGCCCTGTGTTTCCCCCACCTGCTCACTCTCACTTGTTGGCCGAGGCTCCTGATGCTGGGCACTGTGCTGCACACGGAAGCTTCAGGGCTGCCTTGCAGGCTGCCCAGGCCAGCAGGGGGATGGGCAAGATGCTGCCGCAGAAAAGCCCCTCAGATGCTGAGGCCCCATGGACAGATGTCACTGTTCACACCTTCTCTCCCTGCCTGAGAGTGACTCTCCTCACCGGTATAGGCTCCGCTCCATGGCCACTACCTCTGCCCTCTGCAGGCCCTGCCCTGGCTCCCAGGTGTCCAGCTAGCCCCCCCCAAGTGTCACTCTCTTGGTGGGCTGTGGTCATCTGGGCTTGAGCCCCCCTCCCGGCCGACTGGGAACCTCCCCAGTCCCTCCCCAGGCCCTCTACACACCTGGCCTGCAAAAGTGGGCCTGTGAGTTGCTGTCCCTGCTGCTGCCATGTGTGACAGAGCGTCACTAGGTGGGTCCTCTGGATCATGAGCTCCAGGAGCAGAGCCGAGTCCCCACCTGGCACAAGCCCTTCCCAGTGAGAAGCTGCTCAGGTCTGGGTTCAACTACCAACTGGCAGGACTTTCCTAACTGCAGCAGCCATATGGACATGGCTTCACCAACCAAAACCACAAGCAGAGGTCAGGAGGCCGGGGCTCAGTACAGTCCTCCTGTGAAAAACCCAATTATGACTTAATTTCATAAATCATGCTTCCTATTTCTCTGTGACCAGGCTGGGTCATTTCTCTGCAAGACAGAGTGACAAGAGTGGTGCGGGGCAGTGACAAGTGGCTCTGGCCGAGGGCTGAGTGCTGGACCCACTTTCTCACTGACCTTGTTCAAGTGAGGAAATGGAACAAGAATGGCTTTGTAAATGGTAACAGCAGGCAAACATGAGTCGTGGGCAACTTAGAATTTTCTTTTCTGAGATGACACCCGTTTTGGTTCCAACATCACATATTAAGCACTCCCACTGGGCTACTACTGTTGGGGACACAGGTGAGTTAAAATCCGAGTCTCACTTTGGGGGCACAAAGCCTGGGGGGCAGATGACAAAGTAACAGGGGAAAGTGCACAGTGGGCTCAGCGAGGCACAGCAGTGCCTGTGGGTTCCAGAGGGTTCTAACCAGAAGGAACGGCTTTCTGACAAGGAGCTTGGACAGCCTCCCGGCCCTGGGTGACATCCATGTGGGGTTCTAGAGGATGAAAAGGGATCCACCAGGTATCTAAAGGGTGGGGAAAGTTCTAGAAGGTACAGCACAGGCAAAGACACAGAGAGGTGGAACACTGTGGCCCTGTTCAGCATTCCTGATCCAGACACTTCCTCTGAGCATCCTGTTCCCTCCAACACTCACAGAAGGGAAGGGGCCATGCTCGACTCGAGGCGAGTTTCACCACATCGGCCCCCTGGGCACAGTGGCACAGGAATGGGCTGCGTCACTAACCATGGTTCCTGGGGTCTTAGGAATCGTCCAGAGAGCCCCCTCCCTGTCCTGCTGGGAGCTAGGGATCTACAGGCTTGTGAAGGAAAATGCCCTTTCCCAAATTTGAAGGAGATCCGATTGTCCCTCTGACTTTTCTCCTGAAGGATGAACAACCCCAGATTCTTGGCCATCTTGGGTAAAAGTGAAGGCAATGCAGCTGATCCCTCTCTGTGTGGGAAGGGTGCTGCTTGCCCAGGGCCCTCTAAAGGATGCATTTCCCTGTAGGCTTTGGCCAGCCATCCTTCATTTTCTGCTCCACTTGTATGACTCAGCCTCAATCAAAGCCCATGAGGTAGAAAACCACAGCCATTCACAATTCACGGGGTGGCGGTGGCTACCCTAAAGTGGGAGTGGGAATAGATTCCCCAAACTCAGGCACGGGGGATGCTGGAAGCTTCCCTACAGAGGGTGTGTATCATTAAGGCCGGGGGTGGGGGGGCGGGTGGAGTTGCAAAGGGATCTCAGCAGTGGGAAGAAACAGGTTCCTCCTCTCCCAGCAAGAACTGGAGTGACCTGGGAGATCATGGTTTGTGCCTTCTGGGGACAGTGGTGGTGGCTTCCACCCATTCTGAGCCCCCAGCTTCCCAGGAAGGGCCCTGGTGTGACTGCAGCCTAAAGGTAAGAGACATACCAGGGACTCAGGTTCCTGAGACTGGGGGCTTTGCCCTGGTGGATGCAAGGGCACCCAGTCCATGTGCTGACTGCAGAGGGGAGGGGGCCTTTGCCGCCCTTGGGGGGGGTCATCCTTGCTGCCTCTGAGAACATAGGGGCCATCACTCCCCCACTGAGCCACAAAGACCTGGCCTTGCATCTTGGCTCAGATACCTACCAGCTGGGTGACCCTTGGCAGCTCAGGTGACTTCTCTGAGCCTCAGTTTCCACTTTGCACTAACAATACCTAATGGTATTAATGAGGTTGTAGCAAGGGGTGAGTGGTCTTGGGTGTGAATGTGCATGGCTTCCTTAGTTACAGATCCCTGGTCCAACCCCTTCCTTATAACAGGGGTGGAGGCCAAGGCCTGGCCAGGCGTGGGGATGCATTGTCCAGGGGACCTCTGCACACAGTGGAAGTTGAGAGATTTGGTGTCTGCCAACCGCGTACGTGATCTACCCATCCAGAACTGACTCGGTTCCTGCCAGGCGAGGAGCAGCATCAGGAAGGGTCCCCAGGAGAAACACGGGGCCTCTGCCCCAGTCCGAGCTATGAGCACAGCCTGCCGGGGCCAGCCCCTCACTTCTGGGTGCGCCCCCCCGACCCCACCCAGTGGAGGTAGGTAGCAGGGGCCCTGTCATCAGGTTCAGGCCAGCAGGGGGGCAGAGCCAAGCCCAGGGTGCAGCTCCCCGGCACTTGGGTCGACTTTCTGGGTGCTGGAACCACACACAGGCTTTTGTAACCCACCCCAGGGGCTTGATTCCCATCAAACAATTCATTATGCACTTAGATGGTACACGGTTTTTATGGCTTCCTAACACAGAGGAGTCTCTGATACCTGATAAAAGATTTCTGCTAAAGACACCAGCTGAGAAGCTCATTATCTGGGAAAAGCCGAAACTGCTTACTCAAGACAAAGCGGCTTCGGTGTCGGCGGGTGGGGGGGGGGGGGGGGAAGTGCCAGGGAAGCAGGGAAGCCGCAGGCAGGCGATGGCTTCCGGGCCGGGTGGGGAAACACAAGTGCGTCATTCTGTCATCAAGCGCCTCCTGTCTGGGCCTGTCACCAGAAGGAGGGCAGTGACCCAGACCCCAAAAGTCTGGGGGCTGTAAGGAGCTGGCCCGAGCGAGTGGGGAACATGGGACGACGCGGGTACAAACCAAGGATGGGACCGACTCGCAGGGCAGCCTCTCAGTGGGCACGCCCCAGATGCACACCCAGATGCACCCCTGAGGGCCATGGACAAAGGTCTGCGCTGGCTGAGCACAGGGAGCTGAGTACCTGCAGATGGTGCATCCCAGCAGCCTGGGAAAGGGTGCACCTCCTCAGCCACAGGCCCCAGGGTACGGATTCCTCAGGCTTCCTCCTGCACCAGGGGCGGCTCCAGTAGTGGGGGGGAGGGTGTGTGTGTGTGTGGGGGGGTGGTCTACTCTCCCCACAGGGACTGCCCACAATCCCAGTGAATCAGGCTTGGGGCAAGTCTCTGGTGGCCACAGTTTCACCCAGGGGTCTTGGCCCACCGTTGGCTCCAGCCTGCACCTTCCCACCCTGTTCTCGGCCTACAGCCTACTCCCGACTCCTGGCCCTGCTCTCGTTGGATCCCCTTGATTTGGAGGCTGGGCACCAGTACTACCCATTGTCTCTGGCCAGCCTGATGGCCTGCCTGAGCCACCTTCTCTGGACGTGGGCCGCCTCCTCTGAGGTGGCCTCCGTTTCCCCACACCTCCCCTCTCTGGTCTCCTTGCTCCCTGTGTGCCCCTCCTGGGGGCTGTCCGTGGCAGGAGGCTGCTGCAGTCAGACCTGTGTCTGCAGGGTGGAGGCCAAGAAGAGCATACACATCAGGGGTGGGGGTGGGGGACTGAGGAAGAAGGGCCCAGAAGCACAGGTGAGCATTATATTCTCTGCCACCATGGAGAGACCCTCCCAGCTCCCAGTCACAGCAATGTGGCTTCCAGAACTCTGTGGAATGTGGTGACCCCCAAGGCTGTGCCTCTCAGTTTACAGACTGTGGCTACTCATTTGGCTACTGTCAGGTTGGCATGACCCGTGGCAGGCTCATCCGCAAGCTCTTCTGGCTAAGGGAACCCACAAAGCCAGTCTTCCAGCTGCATACCTGCCCCTGTGGTTGCTGGGCCCTGAGCCTGCTGCTTCTGAGCGGCATACTAGGGAAAGAGCAGGAACAGCTCTTGTGCACCAGAGTGGCAGCCTTGTCCCTAATATCCGGGCAGAGCCACTTGCTCGGCTTGGGGCCCTGGCCCTCCTTGGCTAGGCCCGAGCCACCTGCAAGCCTCCATCAGGATTGCGCACCCCACTCCGGTTCCCACCAGACAACCGCAAAGAGGGCAGGAGGCTTTGGGAAACGACCTGAAGCCACCAAGAAATGGAGCCCTGGTTTGTCAAGCACCCTGGCCACCACCTACTTGGGGACTGTGGTGCCGGTGACGGGGAGCCCTGTGCCAAGTGGGTGGGCACAGTGGTGTGGGTGGGCACTCACGTTGATCATAGCATTTGAGGTGATGCGAAAGAGGGTGGCCCGCTCATTCGCGGCCTTCAGCTTCTCGCTGCTCTCATAGGGGATTTTGAGGCCGTCCAGCTCGCTCAGGGAGCGCTGGAGCGCGGCGCCGTGCTTCGCGATGAGATCATTGCACGTGCTGAGGTCGTCCAACTTCAAGGAGAGGCTCTTGATGGCGCAGTGTAGCTCGCTCTTGTCAGCTGGAGAGGCAGTCTCGTCGTCGTCGTCCCCAGAGTCATCTGCAGAAGGAAAAAGAGTTGCCACCGTTATTAACTGACCAACACAGCACCGAGAAGCCCACTGGCCTGGGCCCAGGAGGAAGGAGCAGATAGAGCCTCTCAAAACAGAGGGCCCTACATGGTGCCAGCTCCTGCTCTCGGTCAGCCCTCCAGGGTGGGCATGGGCCCTCGTGAGTCAGTGGGAGGGGATGGAAGGGGGGAACCAGCTTGACAGACCATGCCTGGCCTGCACTTTGGAGGGGGCAGGCCTGCGGGCACCCGCCTGCGTGCGGGGCACCAGCCCCCTAAGCTGCGCCACGCAGGCCAGGGTGGACCGAGCTGGGTGGAGAGGTGAAGACTGCCGCGAGGAGCAGCTCCTGTCGCAGACCAGAGACCCCGGATGAAGGCTGGCTCCTTTCCCCACATCACGGGCCCAGCCTAAGCCGACCTGGACTTTCCTGCCGGCCTCACTCTGCCCTCTGCTCTACGCCCACACCCGGCCACTCCAAACTGCCCCTGTTCCCTGCAACACCTGAGTGCTCAGGGCTGGGGCCTTTCCCACGGTGTCCTCACTGCCTGGAACCTCCTCCTACCTACCCCACCTCCTCAGAGGCCTCACCCCTACCCAGCCCCAGCCCGATGCCCCCTATCTTCAAAGCCTGCCTGAAGACCCCCAGGCCAAAGTCATTCTCCCCGCCCCTGGCCATCCTCCTGCAGGTCTCCACCTACCTCCCCATCATGAGCAAGGCCGCTCACATTTGTCCAGACACGGGCTGTGGCCTCTCCATGGCCTCATCAGGGTAGGGATGATACCATGCCCCAGGGACAGACAGGCAGCTGAGGTCACACCCCAGGCCACCCGGCTAGTCTGTCTGCCTCCACAGCCGCCCTCTTCATGCCAGGCCGGCCACTGGGGCCTCTGTGAGCGGGCCAGGCGGGCGCCCCATCTCCTCCTGGCCCATCCCGCTCACCTCTCACACATCCGCCCGGGCGCCCTCAGGGTGGCCCTTCCTGGGAGTCCAGGGTGCCTTGGAGCCCAGCCCGCTGCCAGCCCTGCCTATGTTGAGAGGGTCGGGTCGCAGGGTAGTGGGGACCTCGGCGGAGAGGGGACCACTGTGGGTGGGGTAGGTAGGCATCCGGCCCGGGCTCTGCTGCTGTTAAAGCACTGGGCTCGCGACCGTAAAGACCTGCGGCCGGCCTGCGTGCCCGATCAGAAATCCTTGTAAGAATCAGAAATTCCTGTAAGCGCCAGGGATTTCTGAGAGGTCTTGTTTCAGAAATCATCAGTTTACAAAACTTTTTTCTTTTTTTTTTTTTTTTGTGAAGGAAATCTGTAACAAAAGATACAAAATTTTTTAAAGAGGCACATGCTGTGAGGGAACAGATTTCTTCCCGCGGCAGACAGGGTGCATGGGGGTGGCCATGGCTGAGTTACAACGCTGAGCGTGTCCTGAGCTGGTGGTGGCACCGGGACAGCCAGCGGCATGCGGCCTGGGTGGGCTGGAGGCTGGGGGTGCAGCCCCCACTGGGGCCGTGGGCCAGCATCCGGGCTCAGGGCAGGGGCTCTCCCTCTTCCCACCACAGCCAGCCTGGCGATGGCTCGGAAATGGCCTGGTGCCCGGGGACCGCACGTGTGGCACCAACCTCACCGTGGTCTGCAGACAGTGCAAAGTGAGGAAACGTACGTTCTCAGACAACAAGCCACCCGTTTAGGGTGCTGCGGTTACGGGGTGAGAGCCAGATCCGAATCCGGGTCTGTTGAGCATCAGACCCTGGGCTCAGTTACGGTGTAATCTCCTGTCACCTTTCCGAGTTCAGCACGTATAACCCCCAGAATGGTCAGCCACCGAGCAGTCAGAACAGGGGCTGCTGTACACTGGGAGGGCCGTGTGGGGACACGCTGGCTGCAAGTCAGCCTGAATGGGACCCCCCACACACACACCCGTGCTCTAAGCAAGAAACACAGCTGGCCTAACTCTGAGCATCTGCCTGTGTGGTGGGCAGAGGTGGGTAACTGCATTTCTAGTTAACTTGTTAATAAGCAGCTCTTAGGGTCCAAGTTCAGGTCCGGCGGCCAGAGACAGGAGGATGTACTTGTTCTGCTCCCAAGTCATGGGCTGTGTTGGTGGGAAAGGGATGGGAAGATTCTTGGGTCAGCAGTTACTGACCAGCACAGTGTGTTCTATGGGGATGGGCAGAGAGAGTCTCTCCCAGAGGGTACAGTGAGATCGGGGGAATGAGGGAGAGAGGGAAAGAGCGCAGGTACAGGGGTGGGGCAAGAGAGAGGGAGGGAGTGGGTGAGTGAAGGAATGAATGATCAGGAGGCCTGTCCAGGGGTTCTGAGTGGCATGCACAGAGGTGGCGGGTCACACATGGGAGGGCAGTGTCTGGAGAAGGGTATGATCAGTAGGAGGGAGGAGCTACTTGGAGAGGGGGGTGGGAAAGAGCCTCTGGCTCAGCTGAGAAGCCTGGGCCTTTATCCCTTGGCAAGAAAGAGAGTGTGGGCACCTAGACAGAGATCCATGGGAAAGATGAGACTGGTGGCAAGTGGCAGGATGAGCAGACTGAAGGGACAGAGAGGCTAGAGTAGCCACAGGAGACCAGGGGCTGGAAAGAACAGGACCTCTGAACCTAGCCCAAAAGTGCTGATGGCAGCACCCACCCAGCTCCAAGGCCATGACCATCTAGTGACAGCCATGCTCCCAGGCAATCCCCGTCCTTCGCCAGTCCTCGAGGAGGGGGCCTAGCCGCCATGTGGCCTGACATGTGGCCTAGCTGCTCACTTTCCCACAGTATCATGGGCTGTTCAGACTCATACTGAGCCCAGCGCCATGAACCCCCCAACTCAGGCCTGGCCGAGCTGAACCATGAAGGGGACTCTGCCTCTGACATGATGAACTCCGACCATCCTGGGTCTCCAGGTCTCAGTCTGGGGTCAGGGGTCCTTGCAAGGAGCAGACTCACATTAGAAAGACAGATGAAACTCATTATTAGAGATGTAAATAAAACTATTTGCTGTGATACTACTCGAACTAGAGAAAGAACGAACGGCATTGAATTAGCTTCAGCTTTCTGAAGGATAAACCAGCAGCTACCCCTCAAGAGCCACAGGAATGGCTCTTCCACTTCCATGGCCCGCTTCTTCCTTTGACAGGGGAACTCCACTTGTGGGGAATTTGGTTCAAAGGAAGGCAAACACTTGTATGCACCAAGTTGTTCAGGCCCGTGGCTCTCAAGCTCATGGCCTTGGGGGTTCTCAAGCTTTTATGACCCCGCCTGTCCCCTCTGTTCAGTCCACATCTCCACAACCCAGCAAACACTAACCTATCCACAAACGTAAAATCCTATAGAAATTCTGCAACTCTATTAATACAAGAAGAGCAGCAACTGAAATCCAGGGCCAGGTCAAAGCCACACTCCTGGGCCACAGAGGAGCCCCCTGCCTTCCCCCAAACCCATGTGAAGGCCACGACTTAGTACGATGAGCAGCTCTTGGGGGAGGGGGTTGCCAGGGTGTCCTGGGGTGGCATAAAAATAAGGTGGTCGGAGAACTGGCTTGAATGCCTGAGTTCCTGGTTCACCTTGAACTCTGCTGCTTTGTGGGGCTGTCTTCCTACTCTGGGCCTTGGAATCCTCATGTGTACAGCAAGAACAGCAACACCCACCTCACGGAGCTGGGAAGCACCTGGGTATCAGGTGGGCCACATCAGGTGGGATCATCCCCAGCAGCCGCTGCTGCCACATTGAGGGATTTCTGAGCATCTGGCCTGGGAAACAAGATCTAACACTGGGAGAAGCACACCCTGGTTTTCAGGGGCTGGCTAAACTCAATGCCTCTCCATTACCTCCTAGAAAATGCTGGTCCTTTAAAGAAAGGAAGTCTACCTGAGCACTGGGAGGGTGCAATGTTTCATCAGCCAGGACCCAGTGCAGACCCGGGCTTGGCCCCAGCTAAGTTTCAGGGGAGACTGGGAAGGAGCCAATGGACCCCTAGCAGGTGGCGTCTCTGCATAAGGCCCAGGGGTTAAGGCAGGAGTGAAGGGTGGGGAGGGGTAGGAAAGCGGCATTGTCGACGTGCCCAGAGCCCTAGTGGCCCCTTAGTCTCCGCTGCCTGTACGCCAGGGCAGCTGTGCAGAGCATCAGACGATGTCCTGCTTTTCTGGGCCCCTCCTTCTTAGCTGCTGCTTTGTCTCTGTTCAGAACAACTGGTAGAGCTCTGGGGGAGGCATCGTTGGCCCTCAGATAAAGGACAAGTGTCTAACCATAAGGGTGCTCCCCGTCCTCACTGTCTCCTGCTCTGCTCACCTCTCCCATTTTCTTCAGTTGCGGTCAGCTGATACAAGGGTAGCAGGAGCGTTCTGGCAGCCTCTTGGGCTGTCAGGTGACCCCACTCATGGACTGGCCAGGCTGAACCCAAGAGGGTTCAGAGCACGGGCGACTTTAGGTCATTCCCATTGCATCCAGGCCCATGCCTTTGCTTTCAGATGGGAAAACTGAGGCCCAGGCAGAGGAGAGGGGCTTGGTCAAGGTCAGACACTGACCTTGGCAGCAATGGCAGCTATAAAGCCCCCGCTCTGTCAGATATGGCCCAGACCTTGGGCGAGCTCTTTCCAAATGGCTAAGATGTGTTTGCTGAGGGCTCAGAGCTTGGGACCCAGGGCAGATGACCCAGATACCTTTCCCAGAAGGGGAGGACATGGAGGGGGTGCTTTATGCCCCTGCTATCAGAGCCTCCTCCCCAGGCAGTGGGATGCCAGCCTCTGATCACACGCCACAACCAGCTGCTGCTGTCAGGAGCCCACAGTGCTGGGCAGCACTTAGGTCTGCAGGGCAGAGTGCTGGAGCTCACTTTCTCTCTCAATACAGCCCGGGGGTGGAGGCAGGCAGGAGAGGACAGGAGACTGCCTTTACTGGGCAGCAGGTGTGAGCAAAGGCACCACTGAAAGCATCCCAAAGTGCACATGGCACCTGTCCTTTGCTCGGTGAGGATCTTTCTGCCCCTCCTTCCTGCCAAATGTCAGTCCCTTCACCGGGGTGCATCTTTCTCCTTCGCTCCAGGACAGGCTGTCAACGCTGGCCCTGCAGTGCCCCTCATTGCCTGCCTCCGCTGAGCTCCCTGCAGTCAACTGCTCTGCTTCATTCATCTGGCTTCTGGCTGGCTCTGCACCGGGCTGGTGCCCTCTGGAAATGCTGCACGGACTGTACTCACACCCGACTTGGGTCTCAGCAGCTCAGGAAGCAAGCTCTGGAAGAAGCAGCTTCCCACTGCCCAGTGATGAAGCAGCTGGATGAGAGGGCAGCGTCCTAACCTTGCACCCTTAGCACCCCCATTTTACAGGTGAGGAAACTGAGGCTCAGAGCAGGATGGGTCCTATATGCCTGAGTGGCAGAGGTGGGGTGTCACGCCCTCTCCCCCCCACCCCGTCATCATGGCCATTTCCCATCCCCCAGCGCAGGCCACGCAGAGGGGGATCTCAGTGCAGCTGGCCTGGGAGGTACTCGGTAAAGCCAGGAGAGGACGCTGTACAGACTTCCGGTCCCGGGGTGAGCGCCCACCCTCACCCTGCACAGTGACTTCTCTTTCTCGCAGGACTAATGCGAGCATCTCATCTTGCCCTCTCCTTGCTGACCTGCATCATCTCCCTCCGAGACTGTCAGGCTTGCCAGGAAGAGGACAGAGCCCGAAGGTCTGCCCTGCGGGGCCCTACGGACCCCACCACCCTGTGCTGTCCTCTCCACAAGAGGGCTGAGGCTCAGGGCAGGGGGCATCTGGGCCAAGACCACCAGAGTCAGGGTGGGAGCCCACATCCCCGCATGGCTGGCCTCCAAGGACATGGTTCACAGAGGACAGTGACCCCGGGGAAGCTAACTGGAGGGACCGTGATGGGGGGGGGAAGGACAGGAGAGCTGGAGGGGACCAGATGAGGGCCCCCCGTGGCAGGCAGGCAGCAGGGGACTTCTGCCTCCCCATCCTCCCCCCGATCCTCCAGCATGGGCATCGCTCATGCCTGCTTTGCAAAGGGCCAGCCGCTGTCCTGCTGTGCCTCCCAGCAGGGCTGCCGAGGCCATCTTTCGGAACTCCCGCCATGCTTCCTCAGGCCTTGCTCTGGGCGCCGCTCCTCGTGGTGTGCTCCCAAGGGCAGAGCAAACCTCCCCAGCAAAGCGGCTCGGCAGGAGCCTGCTGAGTGCGGCTTCTGAAACAAGGACGCTGGGCCTGGGAGACACAGAAGCCTACTCTGCCCTTCAACTTCCCCAGGGACAACGCAGGGCCAGAGGGCCTGCACCTTCTAATGAAAATGATTTCTCAGTAACTGTGGGGGAACTTGGCCTGACATTCCTCAGCCAGGGGCACTCCCAAGCTCCAGACTGCGGGACACGAAAGAACAAATCGATCCAGCCTCTGCGGCAGACTTGGAGCTCAAGATGAGGTGCAGGCTGCTCTTGGGACAGTGGGACCACGTGAAACAAATGGGCCAGGCTATTCTCAGATACCACCGTTTCTAGAAAGGTACTGATTCCTAAAATACCCATCAATTTTCACCAGCTACACACAAGAATGAATTCTTTTTGTGAGAAGAGAATATATCCCAGGGTGTGTTGACTCAGTTGAGCGTGTGACTCTTGATTTCGGCTCAGGTCTTGATCTCAGGGTCGTGAGATTGAGCCCCACGTCGGACTCTGTGCTGGGCTTGGTGAAGCCTGCTTAGGATTCTCTCTCTCCTCCCCTCCCCCTCCCCCACCTGCTCTGTCTAAACACACACACAAACAACAACAAAAACCAAAGAAGAGAATAAATCCATAAAACTCAGGTTGCCAATACTATAAGGTAGCAGTCAAAACTTGTCTGTCCATCTTGGTCGGCCAGCAGAATCTGGCAGCGGCCTTTCATCCATGGCAAGCTTTCAGGTGTATGGGTTTCCAACCTTTAGTTGCCACACTGGCTTGGCTAGTCCCCCTCCCACCCCATTCATGTCCTTCCTGGAACTTCAGAATGTCACCTTATTTAGAAGGGTTGTTACAGATATAATTGGTTAAGATGAGGTCATACTGGAATAGGGTGGCTCCTTAATATGACTGATGTCCTTATAAGAAGAGGAGAAAAGACACCGAAATATACGTGATGAGAGAGAGAGAGAGAATAGAGGGACAGTTGTGTTCACAAGCCAAAAAATGCCAAGGATTGTCGGCAACACCAGAAGCTGAGAAAGGCCTGGAACAGATTCTCCTTAGGCCCTCAGAGGGCACGGCCCTGCCAACACCTTGATTTCAGATTTCTGGACTCCAAGACTGTGAGAAGCTAACCTTCTGTGGTTCTATGCCATCAGGTTGCGGTGATTTGTTAGGGCAGCCCGAGGGAACAAAAACGGTGGCTTAAAACAACACTCATTTGTTACCTGGCAGTTGTGGAGGTCACAAGTTGTAAAATCAAGGGGTTTCAGGGCCCTGAAATCAGCCCTAAAGTCAGGACTGCGTTCCTCCTGGAGGCTCCAGGGAAGAGTCTGTTTCTGTGCCTTCTCTGGGCTATGGAGGCGGCCCACATTCCTTGGACTGTGGCCCCAGGCCCCATCCTCAAAGCCAGCACCTGACTCTGACCCTCAGGCCTCCCTCCTAGAAGGACTCTTGTGATGACTTCGGGCCCACCTGGATAGTCCAGGAGAGTCTCCCCATCTCAGCGTCCTTGATCACATCTGCAGGGTCCCTTTGCCATATAAGGTAACCTATGCACAGGTTCTGGGAATTGGGACTTGGACGTCTTTGGGGGCCGTTATTTGGCTCCCACACCAAGGAGCTGTGCTGAGCTCAACACTAGGCCACATTCTCACCTGCGGTGGATCATTGTGTTTGATTTACTGCCCAGGGGTGTAGTCCTTGGATGCTCTCCTGTTAAACATGGAGACCCCTCCCTGGGCACAGAGACCTCACAAGTCCCTGTGTACCCGCCCCCCAAAGCCTGGCACATGGGTCTTCCTACTGCTCAGAGAGGAGCTGGGGTCTGGGCCAGGCAGTCCTGCCTCGACCCCATGTGGCCTGGGGTAAGCGTGCTCATCCACGTGCGTAGGGATGTCCATACCTGCTTTGGAAAACGATTTAAGTGCCTGGTGTGCAGCCAGCGCAGAGCCAGGACTTACTGGTCCCCAGCCCACCTGGATCCTGGTCATCCTTTTCGGTACAGCTCACTTCCGCACAGAACCAGCCTTGAGCTTACTTCAAATCATAGAGGCCTGGAGCCACAGGGAGTCCCAGTGTGTTGGCCCTGCCCCCTGCCCTTGCTCCCCACTCGGGGCTCTCCTCAATGCCTTTCACGGCCAGCTCAGGCTGAGGAGCCCCCTGGGGACCCACACCAGGACTGAGACCCTGTTTTACCCTCTTTTACCAGGGGACTCCTGGGAAGGAGTGGGTTGCCATGGAAACACTACAGTGGAGCCAGGTAGACTATATTTAGAAGTAGATCTTTTCTTTTTTCATCTGTGGAAGAAAATGGATCAGGTTTCTGGGTGGGGAAGCCCTGTCAGGGGGCAGCAAACACAAGCTTGGAACCAAGAAACCAAAAGGCAGCACCGACTGGTTTGGAGGGGGCAGGGACACATGGTGGGGATGTAGGAGTCAGAAGCCCTGGGGCCGCCCCATTTTGTACCGTCTCTTGCTTGTTTCTCTCGGAAGCCTGGCTTTGCCCCCATCTGCCCATGAGTCAAGGCACAACATGGCCAGGGGACCCCTCCCCTCACACACTGTGCTGGAGATGAGAGCAGCTCTGGCTGTGGAGAGGCCACAGGACAGGCAAGGTCAAGGACAGGGGAAGCCCAGCAACTCACCCCGCCCTTTGCACCTGTACCCAGCACAAGGCTGCATGAGTTGTGTGGTGGGGTGGGGTGGGGGTGCTGAGATGGGTCCTGACTGCAGAGGCAGGGGACAGGCCTATGGGGCTGGAGGGACAAGCACAGGAGCCCCAGCAGGGTCCTGAGCAGGAATTCCCCCACCCTATGCCCCACGCTCCATGCCCAGCAAGGCACCCGCCATTGCCGCATCTTCTTTCTCCTTCCTGGCTCTTCAGCTCACCCTGTGCCCCCTGCAGAAACCTCATGACCTCAGTGCTTTTCCACTTCGGCTCTATTCCCTGGATTTCTTTCCCTTTCTACTCCCATCTGGCAGATGGCTACTGCCCCAAGGCCCAGGACACACGTTGTCTCAACGTCTGTGTGTCCTTTCTCACCCCAGGCCCTGTCCTGGCCTTCCACAGGGAGAGTGGGGAAGGACCTGCCCCTGCCACGGTGGGTCCGCCACACCCGCAGCCTGCCACCCAACTGTCCAGTAGCAGCTGACACGCACTTCCCTCACCAGCAGGACTAACCCTGAAGCAGTGATGTCCTCCCTGGGCCAGCAGAATGGTTAATGGGGACAGGCACTCCTTCCTTCCCTCCCTCTGTGGCCACACCTCCCGGGGGCTCCCAGATGCCCCACGGGAGGGCTTCCAGTGCATCCTGAGCCAGAAGGACTCAGCGCAGGGAGTGCATCCTAGTATTTTTGGCCTGGCTGTGCAGAGACAGCCCACGGCAGGGCTGGGGTGATACCACTGATAGTGGGTATCAGTTTCAAGTGAGAACCACAGGGGTGCTGCACTCTTGGCAGAAAACAGCCATTTCCAATCTGCAGTATTAGCGCCTCAAAAATTCAATTACAGCAGGTTTGGTGATTTTTATTTAGATCTCGGGAGCTTTGTTAAGCCGCCGGAATTTGATCGTAGAATCCAATTAGCTGGGCCTGTCTACGGGATGTCAAGTGACTTCGTGGGTCTGAGAAGGAACAGCCCGGTTGCTCAGCGGCTGCCTACTCTGTGCTTCCATATGTTGTGTCATTCCCACGTACAACATGGTATGTGGCAAGATTCACACCCCAAAGAGGGAAGGGTGACGTGAAAGTTAAGGATCATGCCCAAGACACCAAGGCCCCTAAGAGGGGGGCTGGAATTGGCGGCGTGGTCTTTACAGAGAGCCTGGTGGCACCTGCTGCTCCACAGCCCCGGAGGCTGAGGGACAAGGGATGGCAGCAGCTTGCCTGCCCCCAGCCCTGAGTGAAGCCTGTGCCTGCCCGGACCCTCCAACCTGGCCTGGAGAGGACAGTCAGGGAGGTGAGCCCTGCCTATTGGGGTGGCGCTGGTCCTCTGGTCCCTGGCCCTGACCCCTGCCGGTGCTCTGCCCCACTCAGGCAAGGGGGAGAGGGAGGCTGAGAGGTCTCTGGGTGCTTCTAAGAGAACAGGGAGCCTGCCACCTCTGACAGAGAAGGGGCTCGGGAGCCCCTGGGTGACAGTGTTGGAGAGGGGACTTCAAGGCTGGGCTGGGGCCCCCAGGGGCCTCTGGGAGGAGGTGGCTGCCTTACAGATGCATGCAATGCAGGAGGGTGATGCTGCAGGACAAGGAGGGGGCAGTGGCGCCGGGCCGGAGCACTGAGGATGAGCACCCCCAAAGTGCACGCATGAGGCAGGCCAGAGGGCTCTGTCCTGGGGAGTGAAGCACGTGGACCGGGTCACATGGCACAGGCAGCCACCGAGGGCCGCCAAGACACTGTGGTCCTTCCTGCCTGCGGAACCCGGAAGGAAAGCAGGTCAGCCTTCCCCAAAGTAGGGCCTGGGGAACATTAGTACTGTGGAGAGCTCTGCAAAAAGGGAATCAGTGACGATTAAAAAAAAAAAAAAAAGATTTGGAAAATAGGATGAATGCCATCCCTCCCCAAATAGGGCAGGTGACTGAATACTCAGAGAAGCTTGGACTCGAGGGCACTGGAAGGTGTGTCAGGATCTATGTGGATGGAAAAATCAGATAACAATAAATAATTAATTGTGAGACCCTGGCAGGCAGATGGAAAACACAAGCCAGAGCACCATGGTTGTCTTGGCCTTTGGTCTATGGCTCATCTCCCCTCCTCTTTCTCTGGTGACCAGCACAGGGTGTGTTGAGGGCATTGGGGACCTGGTGAGACTGCATCTGGGCTCTCCGGCAACTTCCCCTGGAGAGGGGTCCAGGGGTGACACCATAAGTAGGGACAGCTATCAGCAAGGCCAAGGGATGGGGCCTGAGGGATGGATGCCCTGGGCTGATATAGAAACCGGGCTTTGCTTCCATCTACTGGAGCTGCAAGGGGCAGACCCCTCATCCCACAAACACATCCGTGACAGCCAAATCTCCCATCTTCCCAGGGAAAAATACTCCCTGGGACCCCTTGACTGGTTACAGACTCCAGCAAGCAGAAGGCTGGCAAAAATCCCCAAGGGCATTTTGCCGCCGTGCGCAGCCAGTAACACGTGGTCCCTGCGGCTGGAGGACAGGCAGCCATGCGGCTCTAGGTGGGGCCCCTCCTGCAGACCCCCATGTAGCCTTGTTTGATTGTCAATCACAACGTGAGAAAAAAACACAAACCTGATTCTGGGAAATAGTAACCCTGAAGAATACACCTGCTTGCAGGGGACAGAGATATGTTTCTTTAAAACCTGGTAACCGAAAATTGGCCAACGGAACGAATGTCCTCGGGATACGAATTGACACTTTATTAATGGAAGGCTTCCACCTAGTCAGCGCTAGAACATTATCCTCTGAAGACAAAAGTGAATGCTATAGCTTTGAAAGGATAAAAAGGCCTGAAGCTCTCACCATGAACAAAACATTGAAACCAGAGACTACCATCATGTCAGAGCAATCTCAGAAAAAGAAATGAGGTTCCTGTTCTCTTTTAGAGTAAAGGGAAATTGCCATTTTCTTGTTTGGAAATTCCATATTTATGGCATGTATGTTAGTCATGTATGTTCTCCTCTTTAAGTTCTGGCCTTATCTCCATCACGTCTGTCTCCGTCAGAGACAGCACGCCCTCTCTGGCAACCATACTTCCCCGGTGCTCAAGCCACACTAACTGCTTGCTGCTTTCTAAATAACATTGTGCACTTGGTGCTTTGGCACATGTTCCTTCTACCTTCAATGCCTCTTTCCCTTTCTTTTCTTCATGAACGCGTACACAGCTCTCAAGAATGGGTTCTGGAATCAGACTGCTTGATTTCGAATCCCAACTTAATCATTTACTACCCATATGACTTGGGCAAGTCATTTAAGCTCTCTGTGCCTCAACTTCTTCATCTATCAAATGGGGATAATGTAGCTCCTTATAGGATATGTGAAAATAAAAGGAGATAATGTAAAGTACTCAAAAAAAAGGAAAAAATCCCCACGGGCGTAGAAACCCATCTGCTTTCCCCTCACTGGAGGGGGCTGGGGCACAGGGTCAAAGCCACGAGCCACAGTGAAGGGTGAAAAATAAGTCCACATGAGTGACAGGATTCCCACAGAACCTGGTGCCTCCTCAACACGGCAGAAGGCTGACCAGGAGCCACACAGTATTCTCAGGATGACGAACAGCTCTGGAAGCGGGGCCCACCTCCTCCAGGGAAATAAACACTGGCACAGAGACGGAACATAAAAATAGAGGCGCGGGCTCCAATTACGGCAGCCGCTGTGATGCTGAGGACAACATGCCGCCCATAGCCTCCTCCACCCGGCAGAGGGCCCAGCCTACCGTTAGCTTCCACTCTAACCTGAGTTTCCAGGGGGGTCTCCCTGAAGGAATAGGGTTGCCGTACAGCGTCAAGCCCTGCAGGGAGCTGACCCCCTCCTAGGGCCTCTGCTTCACTCGCCTGCCTTGTCTTGGTCGGAGTCTCCCCCCAGGATCACGAGGTGCAGAAGCAGGTCGTTCCTTAGCCCCGAGGCAGGCGCATAAGGGCCGGCCAGGCTACAGCAGTGCACACCCCTAGAGTGAGCTGAGGGAGGCAATAAGCTGCAGCTTTCACCTGAGCCCTTGGTTAATGGGCGTGGGACCAGTGAGAAGGATCCTTAATGGACAACAAGAAACCCCACCTGCCTGAGTGTTTCATTTCGCTTGGCACAGACATGCATTTCAAGGCCAAAGCCAAGGGGACTAAATTCTAAAGCAAGGCCTGGCAACCCGCATGTGAGAACCCACTGATCTGTCCCAGACGGCGCCAGCGCCGTTGAGCAGGTCACTGGAAACTACTAGTTTACATTTTCCTGGCCTGAAGACAGCCACAGCTGCTTATCCTTGGAAACCATCTGATGTCCACATACTTGCACTAAAGATCTTTCCACGTGCAGCTAACTGCCCCTGGGCGTCCATGACAAGGAGCGAGCCGAGACAGGGGGCCCGGGGTCGGGGGGGAGAAGGGTCCCATTGCCTAGGAGCCACGTCTGCCTGGTTGGTCCTCACATCCCCAAGCCAGGCATGCAGGGAGGGCTAACCAGGAACCTGCTGAATGAATGGATGACACCAGAGACAATGGGTGGAAAAGTGTTTTGTGAACTGCAGCAGCGTGCAGGTGTGAGTGGTGGGGAGGATCATGGTGCTTTGGGATTAGGAGAGTCCAGGTTCAGGGTTTTCCTTTATGCCGCCCCTGGCTCTTGAGCTACCACAGGAATCCAAGTGAAGTGAATCACAACCCAGTCGCCCTGTGACCCGCCCCCCTTGGCCAGACCTTGCTGCACGGTCCCTGCAAAGATCCTCTTTCCCACCCTGCACACCTTCTCCGGGCACCCTGCCTCCTCTCCTGGCTGCAGGGTGGCGAGGGGGTGCCCTGGCCCTGGCTGAGCTCTGCAGGGAGGGCGAGGGAAAGACCCACAGTCCCTGTAGAGGTGAAGTCTCAGACTGGGCTCCATGGGAGGCAGCCAGGCCAATCCGTGTCTTAAACAAACGAGGAGATAAAGCAGCCCCTCTCACTGAATTGCCCAAGTAAGAGACGCTTTCCCTTTTTATGAGTCAACAGACCTGGAATGGATCACCACCACCACCAAGGATCAGCCTTGCACCGTTAAGGAACAGCTTAAGCTTTAGTTCTTCATCTGTAAAATGGGTTCATGCCTCAGCACAGTACCTAGCCCACAGTTAGGCCACAAATATCGGCCATTATTCCCTGGCTATAAAAACGATCCATGCTTGAGGCAGAAAAACGGAAAAGCTCTGTAGAGAAAAGCGTGAAGTAGCAAAGAAACGATCACCAGCGGCTCTCCTCCAGATGACCTCATCTGTCTGTCTGATGCCTGTGGCAACTCCTCCCTGCCTGCTCAAACATGCTGCACAGATGCGGGGGGCGGGGGCTGCCTCCCTTGTCCCAGTGCCCTGCCTGCCGGGTGGCCAAGAACACCCACAGAAAAGGACTTTCTGGGGCCAGGAGAGGAGGTGGGAACTCTCATCATTCGAAAGGCCTGTGCCCCCAGGGCCGGGCACACCCACAGCCACATCACTACCAGCACCCCGCCAGTTGGTGTCCCCAGAGGCCATCCCCGAGCCCTGCCCAGCCAGGCGGCAGACATGCCCCCGAGGGAAGGCCTGCTAACGGCAACCCCAGAAAAGTACACTTGGCAGAGTGTATGTTTAAAGACAAAGGGCACAGAGTGAGGCTGTGAGAAGGGGGGGAGGTTATTTTTGTGGAGGCTATTTTGGCTCCTCCATAGCTCCTTTTATTCCTCTCCCAGTTCTGGGTCACTGTCCATGCAGCTGGGAGCCTGGCACAGGCTCTGTATTTGTTGGCATCCAGACATTTTTCCTGGAGGACACCAAGGGCAGCAGACGGCCCTCCCTTGTGGGGGCTTTTGGGGAAGCCAAAGGTGTCCTCAGGCTGCTAGGGGCTGTGAGCCCGACCCAGAACTGATGGGGAGAGGCCGATGTGAGGGTCAGTGAGGCCGAGGTGATATTCCTGCACCTGGAAGACTTTAAGGCCTCGCCGATTGCCAACGTAGTTCTTTGTTTTCTGTTTTCTACGTTCCCAGGTCATTAGGGAGACCGCTGGGTGGATAGGTCCTCAGTTTAAGCGTTGGTTTGGACACCAACAGGCCGTGTGACTTTGAGCAGGTCCCTTTCCTTCTCCAGGCCTCAGTGCTTGCTCCTGCAAGAGGAAAGGCCCTCTGCAGAGAAGGCCTGCCGGCTACAGTTAGGTTCATGCAGGCATGCGCTCGAGCCTGGGTTCCAGGGCCCGGGGCCCCTCAGGTTGTTGCGCTCTGGGAGTGGGATGAGGAGGACTTGACCGTGTAAACAACCAGCTCCTCTGGATTGGACGATTCAGCAGAACCGCTCATTTATGAGGAAGCCTGGGGAGCCAGGCCAGAGGCCAGGCTCCACAGGCATCCCCACCACTGTGGGATGGAGCAGAAAGCCGACCGAGAATAACCTCATCCGGCCAGATAGGCTGAACCCAGATCTGCTACCTGGGGATTTGGCTCCAGGGCTCAGATCCAGAGTGGAGAGGAGGCAAAGGGGCTGAGGAAGGGTCTGCAGCAGAAAAGACTTGAGTGAATCATTCAGCAGCATCCTCTCCGCTCTGCATATTTCCTTCCTCCAGTCAGTGTGGAAGCAGCTCCCACAGAGGCCGTGTCCCGGCCCGGGTCCACCATCACCTCCCTGCCCTGTCTCCCCCATACCCACACACTCAGGGTGGGCAGTCACAGCCACAGTTTAGGGGGGCCCTACCAGCAGGACCAGCCCAAACACGGCTGTGGGAGGGCGGCTTCCAAGGCTTGGCTTCGGGGAAAGTTACCCAAGTTGTTATTGCTAAAGAGGAAAATCAATCTGAAAATAATGAGGCCTCAGAAAAGTCCATATTTGGGAAGGAAGCTGCTTAACAGGAGCTTGGCCAAAGACAAACAAGGTGGGATTTTGCCCTCCTTTTCCTCAAGAAGCCGAGAGTGAAGGCTAAGGTCCCAGCCTCCCTGCAGCCTCTAGCTCTGACCCCTGCCTGCCCAGCCTCCTTCAAAGAACTGCTTTCTATGGGGCCAGCAAGCTTCACTCTCAGGTTCTTGGCAGTTACATTTCTTACTGTAAAGTAAGAAATTGTTTTTTTATTCTCTAAAAGAAACAGGAATTAGAAATTCCTACATGTGTGATTGTATTGGTCAAGAGACTAAAGGTAACTGTTCCTAAAAACCGAAGGGGGGCTATTTCCAACTGCCAAGTCCTGGTGACTAGGAGCTGGCTCCTGGGCAGGAAATGCCACCTCAGGGAGCCTGGGGGTGGGGGGGCAGGGGTGACATAGTGGAAGTGAGAGCTACTGTGAGGCCAGGGGAGGGAAAAGCCTGCTAAGGTGGAGGAGGTGGGGGTGGGGTGGCAATAGTGGGAAAGGAAGAATCTTACCTCAGAGCAGAGCCTGAAAGGAGAGCCATTGCCCATACCCCAGTTCTGGGGACCCCACTACTCAGCAGTTGCTCCCTCAGCCTGCAGGGGGCCTCCTCACAGCCTGAGGGACACAAGATCCCCAGAGCTCGGCTGGGACCTTCCCCTCAGCTGTGGAGCCACTTTGTGCCCAGGGACTTCTCACATAGGCTGCGGGGCTGAGAGGGAAAGCTGAACAAATCCAAAGATGCACACAACACTCAGGCTGTGAGGGTGTCAGAATATGATCTGGCAAAATTCAAAACTCCACAGCCAGGTAGGCTTGAATTACAACCAGCCTGCAGAGATCCAACATCTTTGGGCCAAGTTTCCACCCAAGACCCATTTCAGATTGGCTCCACGGTGGCCTGGTGGTGTTCCCCTTAACTAGGTCATTCTGTGGCTGAGAACTTTCTGGGGTTCTTGCCCTAGGCTTACCATGCTAGAAGGGGGAGAGAATGACAGAGCATGTAGTGGGGGGCCTTGAGGACTTTGGGGGCTGTGCTGAGGAACAGCCAAGGCCATTTAAGACCCAGAGGGCCTTGGGGCCTTGGAATGGCGAAGCCCTACAAAGAGTCCATTTTCTGGAGCAGGTGAGCCTGAGGCAGAGAGCCAGGCAACAACAGCGGTGGCCACTGCGTGCTGACAACACAAGTTACTTTAAGTTCCGTAAGCACTCTGCCAGACGGGGCTCCCTGGGCTCGCCACACCACACCACTGTGTGGATGCCACTGGCCGTGAATGTCAGGGATGCTGAGGTGCCATGAGGTGAGGTGCCTGCCCACGGTCATCTGAGGGCAGCTTTGACTCTGGGACTTAGCTACTGGGGCCCTGAGAAGGGAGGTGCCAGGGCAGTGGGCACATGGCCTGAAGACAAAGAAGAAACAGCTTTACAGTCTGAAAGTAAAACCCCCCCTGGAATCATATAGCTCATAAAAACGTCTTTCAAAAATAAAGTCAAAAGAAAGATAAATAAGACCTGAGAGAATCTGTGGCTGGCTGACCTGCACCATAAAAAAATGTTAAAGTTCTTCAGCCTGAGAGAAAATGATACCAAAAGGAAACTCAGATCCCAACAAAGGGGTGCTAAGAAAGATAAATATGTGAGTAAATGCAAAAGATGCTGGTTTTCTTCTTTTAAACTTCATTTAGAGATAATTGACTGTATAGAGCAAGGGGGAAAAGTATATTATAGGGTTTATACCGTCTGTAAGAGTAAAACAGGGCACAGCGAGAGGATGAGGGCAATGGGAGAGCATCATCATAAGGTTCTTAGAGATGAAACAGTAGAGGATTTGAAGGAAGACTGTGATACGTTCAAGATGTGTGATGTAACTCCTAGAGCAACCCACCAAGAAGAGAGATGTATAGCTATGGGTTAATAAAAGGGGAAAATGGGAATACGAAAAATTATACCACGGATGGCAGGCAAGGAGAAAAAACAGTGCATGAAAATAGATGAAACCAAAACAAATAGCAAAATGGTAGATTTAAACCCAACCATATCAATAATTACACTAAATTAAAATGGTCTTGACACCCTAATTGAATGTCAGAGACTTTATCGGACTGGGAAAAAAAAAGCAAGATTCACGACACGCTATCTACAAAGAACCCCCTTAAATAAAAAAGCATAGATCAAATAACCAACCATAAGCTTTCTACAAGAAACACAACTTTAAATATGAAGATACCAATGGGTTGAAAGTAAAAGACTGGACAAAGAAACACCAGGCAAACAGCAATTACAAGATCAACAACCAAAATGAGGCTTGAGGACAGAGATAAAGAGGAAAATTTCATAATGCAAAAGATATAAATTCATCAAGATGACACAAACTCCCAAACGTGTGCATAACTTACGGCGAGTTTGAAGCTGCATGAAGCAAAAACAGAAATGAAAGGAGAAAGAGACAAATCTACAATAGTTAGAGATTTCAGTACTACTCTCTTAGGAATTGACAGTAGATAAAGTAAATAAAGATTTAGAGGATGTGAATCTTCTAAGTATCCTTTCTCAGTCACCTTGACCTAATGGATATTTATAGAACACTACACCCTACAATGGCAGGATACACATTCTTTTCCACAACACACGAAACATTTACTATATCAGTGCATATGCTGGACCACAAATCAAGTCTTAAATTTAAATTATAAAATGTATGTTATCTGGCTGCTACAGAATTAGAAAGCAATAACCAAAAAGTATCTGGAAAACACCCAAATACATGGAAATTAAATCACACACTTCTAAATAACCAACAGGTCAAATAAAAAAACACACAGGAAATTAGAAAATAGTCTGAAATGGGTGGTGAAGAAAATGTGACATATCAAATTTGTGGGATGCAGCTAAAGCAATGCTTGGAGGGAGATGCTTAGCTTTAAATGCTTATTATACAAAAGAAGAAAGGTTTAAAAGACCTATTTATGATGATTTATTTATGGATGATCTAAGCTTCCACCTTAAGAAACTAGAAGAAGAAAAGCAACTCATACTAAAAAATGAGTAGGAGGAATAAGACAATAAAGAGCAGAAATCAATGAAATAGGAAACAGAATAACAATGGAAAGATTAAAAGCTTTGGAAAGATTTTCTTTGAAATGATCAAGAAATTGATATGCTCCTAGCTAGAACAATCACAAAAGAAGGAAAATGCAAATTACCAATAACAGGAATGAAAGAAGAAACATCACTACAGCTCCTATTGGCATTAAAGGGATATTAAAAGAATATTATGTAAAATATTATGCCAAAAAGTTTGACACCTTTGATGAAATGGAATATTTCTTCAAAAAACAAATTACCAGAAATGACACAAGAAAAAAAAAGTCCTTTATGAAGTAACTAAATTTAAAATTAAAAACCTTTCCTCAAAGAAAACTCAGGTACAAAGGGCTGCACTGCTGAATTCTACCAAATATTCAGGGAAGAAATAATACAGTTAGTATACAAACTGTGTCAAAAAAAAAAAGAAGAGGAAAAAACAATTCTCGATTATCTTACAAGGCACTATTACCTCATCTTATGAGGTACCAGTGTGACACATACCAAAAGCAAAGACATGACAAGAAAACTACAGGCGAGGATCCCTCATGAATATGGAAGCAAAATTCCCTGACAAAATATTAGCCAATAAAATTCAGCTAAAAAGGATAATACGTCATGAACAAGTGGGGTTTATCTCAGGAATGCAAGGTTTAACATTTTAAATTAATTAGTATTAACAGTATAAAGAAAAAATGTAAAAAACTCAATAAATGCCAACAAAAAGTATTTGACAAAACTAAACACCTATTCAAGACAAAAACACAGAACACTTGGAAGAAAAAAGAACTTTCTCACCATTACAGATGACATCTATAAAAATCCTACAGTTATCTTCATACTTAATGATGAAAAGTTGAACTTTTTTCCCTCAGATCAGGAACGAGGAAGTGTGCTTTCACCTCACCAGTGCAATAAGGAAATAATAAGAAGTCAGAAGCATACAAGTTAGAAGGGAAGAGGTAAAAAGCCTTTAGGTACAGAAAACATGATCACATATACAGGAAATCCTGGGGAATCTAAAGAAAAGCCACTAGAACTAACGGGTGAATTTAGCAAGACAGTAGAATAAAAGGTTATATACAACAATTGTATTTCTATAATACTAGCAACAAGTAGCTGGACAATAAAATTTAAAAAATACTATTTATAATAGCATCAAAACCAGTAAATACTGACAGGCAAATTTAACAAAATTTGTGCAAGGGAACACATAGCTTAGAGAAATTAAAGAAAACATAAACAAATATCATGTTCATGAATTTAAAACTTCAATATCATTTTTTAAAAGATTTTATTTATTTATTTGACAGAGAGAGACACAGCGAGAGCAGGAACACAAGCAGGGTGAGTGGGAGAGGGAGAAGCAGGTCTCCCGCTGAGCAGGGAGCCCGATGTGGGACTCGATCCCAGGACCGTGGGATCATGACCTGAGCCGAAGGCAGACGCTCAACGACTGAGCCACCCAGGCGCCCAAAACTTCAATATCATTAATATATCAATTCTCTCTATATATATATCAAATTCATCTACAGATTGAATGCAATCCCAATCAACAGCCCAGCAGACTTTTCTGTAGGAACTGACATGCCAGTTCTGAAATTCATATAGAAACACAGGAACAAGGAATAGGCCAAAACCATTTGGGAAAAGAACGCACGCTACCTGATACCATGATTTACTACACATTTACTCCATTTATAATGGAACATAATAGAGTTCAGAAACACACCTGTACCTGTGTGATCAATGGATTTTCAACAAAATTGTCAAGGTAAGTCAGCGAGGGGAATGCTTTATTTTTTAAAGAAAATGGTGCTTGAGCATTCACTGAACATTCACATGGATTTGAAAATAACCTTGACAACTACCTCACACCACATACAAAATCAACTGAAAGTGGATCTTACACCTAAATGCAAAAGCTAAAACTACAAAACGTCTAGAAGGAAACGGGACTATCTTGAGGTAGCCAAAACAATTCTTAGAACACAAAAAAGCACTAATGATAAAGAATTAACAAATAGATCTAATGAAAATTAAAACTTTGTGCTCTCAGAAAGATACCATTAAAAATGAAAAGGTAAGCCAGAGATTAGAAATTTTAATACATATTCCTGAAAAGAACTTACATTCATAACACATAAAGAACTCCCAAAACTCAATAATAAGGCAAAGAGCCCCCACCAAAGGCAAAAGATCTGAAAAGGCACCTTATGAAAGAATATGTACAAATGACTAATAAGTATATGAAAAGACGCTCAACAGCATTAGTAATTAGCGAAAACTTAAACTACAATGAGATACCACTACATGCTCACTAGAATAGGTGAATTAAAAAAAAAAAACTAACAATATCAAGTGTTGGTAGGATGTAGGGCAACAGAACTCCCATACATTGCTAGTTGGGATGTAATGTAGTACAACCATTTGGGAAAAAGGCTATTTCTTATAAAGATAAACATACACTTACAGTATGACACACAATTCTTCTTCTAGGCATACCTAAGAGAATTAAAAATTTATGTCCACAAAAATACATGCAATTTACATGTTCAGAGCAGCTTTCTGGCTCACAGAAGCCCCAAACTGGAAACAACATGAATGTCCATCAACAGGTGAATGGATAATTGTAGTATATTCACACTATGGAAAACTAGTCAGCAAAAAAAGGAACAAATTATGCATTCACACAAGAATGAACCTCAAAAACTTTGTGCTGAATGAAAGAAGCCACATACATTACTATTTGATTCCATTATATAAAATTCTAGACAAATAAAACCATAGTGCAGAAAGATCAGTGGTTATCTGGGGCTAGGCGTGAAGGGCACTGACTGCAAAGGGGCATGAGGGAACTTTTGGGTTGATAAAAATGTTCTATATCTTACTTGGAGTGGTGGCTACACAGGTGTATACATTTGTTAAAACTCACAGAATGGTTAAAATCAGTACATTTGATTGTACTTAAATACTACATCAATAAAGTTGATTTAAAAAGAAAAGAGAGGATAACCACCTACTGATCCAGCTGTAGTAACATCCTACAGATATGCAGATACAAATGCAGATATGTGGCCAAAGACTGATGTATAATGAATGTACATTTCAGGGCACCTGGCTGGCTCCGTTGGAGGAGCATGCGACTCTTGATCTCAGGGTTGTGAATTCAAGCCCCAGGTTGGGTGTAGAGATTACTTAAATAAATAAAACTCAAAAAAAAGATAAATGTACATTTCAGTATTGTTTGCAAGAGTAATAAGTCTATAAACATCCTAAATGCCCTTCAGAAGGGACTGGTTATTAAACTATGATACATGCATATAACAGAGTTATTACATAGATGTTAAAGAATCCATGAGCTTCTGTGTGATATGAAAAAAAACTTGAAGACACAGTCAATGAAAAAGATCAAGGTGCAGAACAGCATTATAGTATGATTCAGTTTACTTTTTAAGGGTATCTATAATGTATATGTTTTTATTTTATTTATTTATTTATTTTTAAAGATTTTATTTATTTATTTGACGGAGAGAGACACAGCAAGAGAGGGAACACAAGCAGGGGGAGTGGGAGAGGGAGAAGCAGGCTTCCCGCTGAGCAGGGAGCCCGATGCGGGGCTCGGTCCCAGGCCCCTGGGATCATGACCTGAGCTGAAGGCAGATGCTTAATGACTGAGCCACCCAGGCGCCCCAATAATGTATATGTTTTTAAAGAGCATATGAGAAAAACAGTAGATAAAACCAATAAAACCAAAATCTGATTCTTTGAAAATATCAATAAAATCTATATACTTCTAGCCAGACTGAGGAAGAAAAAAAAAGGTATAACCAAGTACCAATATCAGCAATGAAAGAGGAGACATCACTCCAGACATTAAAGGATAAGAAGGAAATATTGTGAACAACTCTGTGCCCACAGACTCAACAACTTAGAGACGAAATAAATCCTTGAGATACAAAACCACTGCAAGTTATTCAGTTAAAAAAAATAATAAAATAATAACCTGAATAGTCTATTAAGGAAATTGATTTTACAGTTAAACATCTTTAAAGGAAACTCAGGGCTCAGAAGGATCTGCTGACAAATTCTACCAAACACTTAAGGAAGAAACAATATCAATTCTACACAGACACTGTCAGAAAATTAAAGAGGGGGGAATATTTCCCAATTCATTTTATAAGGCCAGAATTACCTGATACCAGAACCAGGCAAGGACATTACAAAACAAACAAACAAGGAAAAATCCTATAGACCGATATTCCTTGTGAACAAAGACACAAAAATCCTCAAAAAAGTGTCAAATAAATATAATCCAACAGTATATAAAAAGGGTAATGCATCTTGATTAACTGAAGTTTATCCCAGAAATGCAAGGTTGGTTTAACATTCAAATATCAATCAATGAAAGACAACCTAATTAACAAATGGGATTTGTTGGGGCGCCTGGGTGGCTCAGTCAGTTAAGCGTCTGCCTTTGGCTCAGGTCATGATCCCAGGGTCCTGGGATCGAGTCCAGCATTGGCTCTCTGCTCGGTGGGGAGCTTGCTTCTCCTTCCCCCTCTGCTGTTCCCCCTGCTTGTGCTCTCTCTGTCAAATGAATAAATAAAATCTTTAACAAAAAATGGCATTTGAGGGGCACCTGGGTAGCTCAGTTGGTTAAGTGTCTGACTCTTGATCTTGGCTCAGGTCTTAATCTCATGGTCACAAGTTCAAGCCCTGCATCGGGCTCCATGCTGGGCATGGAGCCTACTTTAAAAAAACAAAACCAAAAAAAAGAAAAGAAAAGAAAAAGAAAAAAATGGGATTTGAAAATAAATAAGTAAATAAATAAATAAAAGAAAAGAAAATTTTAAAAAATGGGATTTGAACCGACATTTCTCCAAAGATATACAAATGGCCAATAAGCACATGAAAAAATGCTCAGTATCAGTTGTCGTCAAAAGAAAATTAGTGTTGGTAAGGATGCAGGAAAACTGGACCCTTCAGCCTAATGGGAATATAAAATAGTACACCTGCTGTAAAAAACAAAACAAAACAAAACAAAACAAAACAGTTTGGCAGTTATTACAGAACTCAGCAATCCCATCCTAGATTTACACCCAAGAAAAATGAAAACATATGTCTACACGAAAACTTGCACGTGAATGTTTATTGCATAGTAGCATTACTCGTGGTGGCCAAAAAGTGAAAACAACCTAAACGTCCATCAGCGGATGAGGACTACAGAGGAAGGAACCAGGACAATGGCTGCCCCAAGGTTTAGCTGCAGTGACCCTACAGATCAGATCGCTTCGGTCTCTCCCTGGGCTTCACTCCCGTCCTGAACATTTGAAGAACCACATCATGACCTCTGGTTCTGTGCAGTGTGAGTGAGCAGTTGGCACATGCAGTTTGGCCACAAGCTGCACACAGCTGGATGGCATGGCCTACCTCCTTCTCATAGGGGTGTGGGAGGGAGTCCCCTGCAAAAGGGGTTTGAGTGGTTTTCCTTGCTTCTGCATCACTGCAGGAGCACAAAGAACCACATCTCCGCCCCCACTCCCCACCATGGGACAGTTAAGGAAGTCAAGGTCCACTGGGGCTAGGACAAACTATCTACAGTGGGCCCAGGGTGAGAACTCTGTCCCCTGATCCCCAGCACACTGTACCACTCAAAAAGACTGATGACAGCTTGGAGACACAGCAGGTCAACTTAGCATCTTATATTTGCTGAATTGGTTCCTTAATCACATTACTCACTTAACGTGTTGACTGTGTGTGTGTCAGCTACCATGTGGGGTGCTGGGGACACAAGCAGCAGTCTCTAAGGTTCACTGTGTCCCAAAGCCTCATTCCCCAGACAACATCAACCCAGAACTCCAGTCATCACCACTTCTCGGGGTTTCTGGTGTCTCTCCGGTCTCAGCTGCCCACTCCGTCCTAACCACAGGTCACTTGTCCTGCTGTGTCTTACCTGCTTTCCAGGCAGCTCTTCTCTTGACCACACCTGCATCTTTGCCTAGAAAATTGCCCCAAAATATCAAACTGGTGGTAAATATTTTTGGAAAGCTTTCCCTGAAATATCTCAAGTAGGGAAGCAGGAGAGGATTAAAACCTCAAACAAACCAGATCTTGTTACATTTAAAATTTGCTTACTTTCCCTTCGCCAGGCAAAGAGAGAGAAAGGGGATAAAGTCTTAAACATTCACTTGGTGGAGCAAATGTGATTTGTATGCGATGGTTGTTGAGGTATGCAGAGTTCAGAGGCTAAGAGTATGCGCTGTGATCCTAATTGCCTGAGTTCAAATGCCAGTCGCTAGCAGTGTGACCCATGATGTAACCTCTCGAGACTCAGTTTTCTCATATGTAAAATGGGAATAAATATAACAGCATCCTGATAAGCTGCTGGACTTGATCTACAAGATATCAAAATGTATTAAAAGGTACTTTAGGCAGTGTAGTACTGGTAAAAGGGAAAAATTGTCCTATGAAATGAGAGAGCATCCCAAACAGACCCAAGCACATGCAGAACTCTGATAGTTGCCAGTGGTGGTAGAGCAGGTCAGTGGGTAAAAAAAGGGACTGCTCAATAAACAGTACTAGGCCAAATAATTGACCATATGGAGAAAAATAAAATTAAGCACATATTTCACATCCTATCCAGAAATCAATTCTGGATGTATTAAGGACCTCATTGTGAAAATTTAAAAACTTCTAAAAAGAAAATATAGAAAAATATGTTATCTCTAGGCAGAAACCTAAGACTGAATTTATCATAAGACTGGTAAATTCAACCACATTAAAATTAAGAGTGTCTATTGACAGTTTGGTAATGGCATAAGGATACACAAATAGATCAATGGGACAAAATTGAGAGTCTAGAAACAAACCCTTACATTTAGGGCCAGCTGATTTTCAATAAGGATGCTAAGACAATTAAATAGAGAAAAGAATAGTGTTTTCAATAAGTGATGCTGGAAAACATCCAAAAGAATGAAGTTGGACCCCTACCTCACACCATCCACAAAAATTAACTCAGAATGGATCATACCCCTAAATGTTAAGAGCTAAAAGTATAAATTCTTAGAAGAAACCATAGAAATTCATCCTCATGAGTTTGGGTTAGGCAGTGGATTCCTAGATATGACACCAAAAGCACAAGTGACAAAAGAAAAAAATAGATAAATCAGACACCAACAAAATTAAAAACTCTTGTGCTACAAGTGATACTATTCAGAGAGTGAGAAGACAACTCCCAGAATGGGAGGAAACATTTGCAAATGATATACGTGATAAAAGACATCCAGAAAATGCAAAAAGCCTACACGATAAAAAGCAAATAACTCAAATAAAACATGGACAAAGGATTAAAATAGACATTTCTCCAAAAAGATACACAAAAAGTACAGGGGGAAACACCCAACATTCTTAGTCATTAAGAAAATGAAAATCAAAACCATAATGAGATACCACTTCACACCCACTAAGATGGCAATAACAACAATCAGAAAGCAACAAGTGTTGGCAAAGATATGGGGAAATTGCAACCCTAATACACTGCTGCCCGTGGTAATGCAAAATGGTGCAGTTGCTGTGAAGAAGGGTTTGGCAGTGCCTTCAAAAGTTAAACTGTATAACCCAGCAATATGACCATATGACCCAGCAATCCCACACACGTGCAACATGGATAAACCTTAAAAACATTACGCTAAGTGAAAGAAGCCAGACACAAAAATATATGACGTCTACGTGAAATATCCAGGATAGGCAAATCTATAGAGACAAAAAGTAGGTCAGGGGTTGCTTAGGGTTGGTAGAGGGAGGAAGGATAGGGAATGGCTGCTATGATTTCCTTTAGGAGGGACAAAAATATTCTATAATTAGATTGTGATGATGGTTGCACATCCTGTGACTATACTAAAAAAAATTGAATTATACACTTTATATGAGTGACTTGTATGGTAAATGAATATTTTAATAAAGCTATTTTAAAAAGTACTCATCAGGGGCGCCTGGGTGGCTCAGTCGTTAAGCGTCTGACTTCGGCTCAGGTCATGATCCCAGGGTCCTGGGATCGAGGTCTGCATCAGGCTCTCTGCTCAGCGGGGAGCCTGCTTCTCCTTCTCCCTCTGCCTGCCACTCTGCCTACTTGTGCTCTCTCTCTGTCAAATAAACAACTAAAATCTTCAAAAAAAATTTTTTTTAAAAATAAAAGCTTATCACTGACAGTTGGTATCCAGATCATATAAAGGGCTCCTACAAATACGTAAGAAAAGGACAAACCACCAACAGAAAAGTGCATTTCACCTAAGAAGAAACATACACTCACCAATAAAATGCTCACGCTCTTTTGATATCAAGGAAATGCCAATTAAGATTACACAGAAATACCATTTTAGGGTCATCAGATTTGTAAGAATATGCATCACAATACCAAGTGTTGAAGAGGATGATGATCAAAGGGAACACACCCTCATTCACCTAATGGGAAAGTAAGTCAGTACAACCACTTGGAAAAACAGTGTCCGGTGGGTATTTTTTCAAAACTTATCATTCATTTATCCCATGACCTGAAGTGGCCTGCCCAGGTATCCCCTCAGCAAACTTTTGTACATATGTCCCTGGAGATGTGTACAGTAATGTTCATAGTAGCAAAGTTCATGACTGCTAAGTACCAGAAACATATCTCATGTCCATCAACAGAGGAAAGGTACATGAATTGTGATACAGTCACACAAAATAATATGAGAAGCCATGGAAATGAATGAACAACAGCCACACCCAACAATGTAGATAAATCTTAGAAACATTATGTTGAAAGAGAAAAAACAAGTCCTTAAAAGATGCATACAATCTGATTAAAATTATTTGTGGTTATTTCTGTGCAATAGAATCAAAGGTACTTTTTCGTTTGCTTCTAAGTGCTTTTTCTTTCCTAAACTTTCTACACTGGGCATGAATTATCTTTGTAATCTGGAAAAAATGTCAAAAATTATTTTCACAACCAAATGGCAATGATTTGGGACTGTGCCCTCTGATCTCTATCTAGCAGACTATGCCAACTATGGGTCTCCAGGCCTCAGTTTCCTTGTCTGTACCATTGGGGTTGGGTAAATCACCTGCAAGATCCCTCCAACTCTGATAGTCATGGATTCTGCGGCTACATGATTTTCCTTTGTGTGGGTAACGGAACACTTCTCAGCGCAATGTGGAATTCACATCGACACCTTCCTGATTCAAACTTTGAAAAATGTAAAACAAAACAAAACAAAACAAAACAAAACCCCACACGTGTAAGGCCGCATTTCTCATGAGAGTAAGAGCTTAATCAAGCCAAGGACCATTTAAAAAGCTCCAAACTCTGTGTAATACATGGGGAGAATGCAGGGGGTGCATTCCAGGAGTTGCCCCCCACCCCTGCAAGTCCCCTGCAGAATGCCACTACTCAGAACACATACCAGGGTTCACACACCCTCTTTCTGTGGAAATCCATTCGTTCCATTCAGGATGCCACCATGTTTCAGAGCCCCCTGTGAAGTTAACACTCCCTCCCCTCTCCCCCCTTCACTTCTGGAACCCCTGCTGCTCGGTGGGGGGCCATGGGGAAGGGGATCAGGGAGACAGCCTGGCATTTCCAATTACCAGCAAGTGCAACTAGCTACTGATTATCAGCAGCTCTTGGCAGCCCCTTGGATGAGCAGCTTCTCACTACAGAACCAACAGTTCCTCCTGGCCCTGGGCTGGCCAGGAGAGGCTCAGGAGGGGGAAAGCAAGACAGAAGTGGGAGAGGCAAAGGTGAAAGCGCACACGGGAAAAACAGCACAGAATGTTATTAAATATTCAGGCAGTGAGATGCTGCTTATTCTGCTTGGCAAAAGTAGGCAAAGATGAGCAGCAGAAGGGACAGCTCTCCACCAGAAAGAGCCACTAGGGGTCAGCGTGAGGTGTAAGAGGACACAGAAATGGCCACTGAGAAAATGACCTAGTCTAGGGCGGAGCAGACCCGGGAGGGCTCACAGCCACTGGCCATTGTCAATCAAGCGCAGCAGGAGTGGGGTACCATGTCAGAAGCCCGTCCACTTCTGGGTCTGGAACCTCTGCATCTGGAGTGGGCCCTGGGGAAGCTGAAGGGTAGATTCAGCCCAGTCAGGCAAGCTACTTCCAAACTCTCTCCACTTCCAATTCGATGAGTCCACGGGGTGGGGGCGGGGGTGGGGGTGGGGCACATCACAGGTATGGGACCTGTGCAGTCACACAGGGCCCAAAGTCAGAAGGGCCCCAGGCTTGGTTTGATGTTCAGCTGTCTTTCTCCTGAAACTCTTAATAATTTTTAAACAAGGGGCCCCAAGCTTATGCAGCAGATCCTGCTGGGGGATGACAGTTCCAAGGATCATTTCTCAGAACCTTGCCCACCAAACAAAGTAGGGCAGTGCCAGGTCCCAAGAAGTCCTCTCTGGCTTGGGTTCCAGCCATGTTTGATAAACCAACAGCATTCATAATGCTTCCCTTTGGGTTTCCACATGAGGGCAGGAAAAGATGCAGCTGATGAACCACAGAAGGGCAACCACAAATAATAACCAAAATTGGTGGTGGTGATGGGGGAGATTCATCCTTTCTGGTTAGTCAAATGTAAGTTAAAACACTAACAAGGCATAATTTTATGCCTGATTAAAAAAATACTCTCTCAGAATGATGGAAGGCTAGTGCAGGGTAGGTAGGAGAGAAGCAGATGTCCACACGCAGCCCTGCGAGCTTCACGGACCAGAACACTTCGGCCAAGGGCCATGGAGTGCCCAGAGGGAAGCAGTCTCATCCTCTGGCTCAGCAATCATACTCCTGGGAATCTGTCCTAGGCAAAAGACACCAGAGAAAAATTTTACATGCCAATGATGCTCAGGCAGCAGTTTGGCTCTGGTGACAATCTGGGAAGAACCGAAATGCCTAACAGAAGGAAAAGATGTTCCACAGCCATTCAACAGATACATATTAAGCCTGTGGTAACGTGGGAAAGTGCTTATGATGGACAGCCACGTGAAAATGGTAATATTTTTTTTTTGTCTCCCAGTGATGTAAAACGGATGTTCACATAAAGGAAAAATACTGACTAAAAATAGAGACCTAAAAACAGTGGCGTGAGGGTAATGGAGTCATGGAAACACCAGGATCTTGAACATCTGGAATTGTTGCTTTAAATGGTAAACAACCCTTAAAAATAATGCATGTGCAGGGTGCAGAGGATGGGCCGAGATGAAGCTCAGTTTGGTCAAGAACAAAGCGTGCGTGCGTGCGTGCGTGCGTGTGTGTGTTTGGGGGGGCGCAGAATTTCATCAGGCAGAAAAGCAGCTGCCAAATGGTCAATGAGCCAAGAGTCATGCTCCAGGGGTCCCCCCTCTGGACAAACTGCACTGCTTCTGACATAAAAATATCCTGGGCAGAGGATGGGACCCAGGGGGCTTTGCTGGCTGTCAGTTCTAGCCTCTCAGGGAAAACATTTGTCCACTAACCAGCTCCCACCTCTGGCCTCGAGGACACGAGGCACACCAGAGAGCTGCCCACGTGGGGATTCCCCCCTTCCCCGAGCCTGTGGCCTCCTTTGACCTCACCACACATCCAGCCTGCGAAGCTCTGATTTCTGAAGATGTGCGTCAGGTATCATTATTCCACACACACATCAGAGGCAAGCAGGACATAAAAGGAAATTTTATCTTTGGCAGCCTGAGGCCCATAACTCCATCTTTATTCATACTGTTCATCTATTTGATCAGATGCTGCTGCCAGTCTGAGCTGACTGGCACTTTACAGGAAAACCACGCGGCGGAGGAATGACTTGTTTCTGCAGAGGGCAGTGCCGCCTGCTGTAGGACTGCCCCCCTGCAGTCACCTCTCCTGGCATGGCACCCGGGCAGCCCTCTCTCTCTTTGCCTAGAGGCAACAGAGATCACTGTATAATCCTCAGGGCCAGCCAATCGTTGCTCCTAGTACGTGTTGACATTAACAGGGCTGTTGCATCTGGTTGAGCAGGTTGCTCACTGCACAACCACAGGGGGCACCTTTCGTAATGGACACTGCAGATTTGTTTTTATTATAACAGCAAATGAAAGAAAAGAGTGTTGCTTTAACAACCTTAGTATATTACAACAGTTTCAGGGTCAGTGGAAGTAAAAGATCTTGAGGAAAGGGTGCCCTTTTCTAAAGATGGGCACCAAGTGGGCTCACTGCAGCCCTGCACACCAACCTGTGAATAATCAGTGAACCAGCTCCCTAGAGAGCACACTACATTCTCCAGTCTCCTTGGGCCACTAGGGGCACCAGAACCCTGGCTGGGGCAGCCCAGGGCCCATCACAGCCTTGTCACCTCCATGCTGCCAATACCCTCCTCACTGGATGCTGCTATTCAAGGGTGCAGCCACGAGCGCCTGGGCAGCTTCAATTCTCTACTGTCCTCGAAGTAGAGGTCACTTCTGTTCACGACTCCCTGTCCTCTCAGTCTTCAAATCCAGCACAGCAGTCCACTTGCCACCCAGGGGCTCAGAGGGGGCACAGACAGAAAGCCCATTGGTGGACACGGGCTTCTGCACAGCCAATCAGAAGCATGGGGGAAGCTTGTTCCGCCCACCTTTCTCCACTCTCCTCCCCACCTCCTGCCTTTAGCTCTCCACTCTCCCAACCTGATGGCCTGCCCCTCTACACACACAATGACACCCACATGCTCAGCACTCCTCAGTGCCCCCAACATGCTGCTTTCTCTACCTGGGGCACCCCTGCCTGCAGCCCATCTAACCCACCCCTTAGCTACCTGCCCACAGTGGGCCCTCCATGCGGGGCTCCCTGCCTACCTACCTCTCACCTCACTTCTGTCTTCTCTTACCATTTACCGTTCAAAGCATTGAAACATTTGAAATCCCCCTGGCATTTAGCCTCTTTCAATAAGGAATCCCACCCCCCCCCCAAATCACCACACTTTACACTTCTCAGGTCCCGCCCCAGAAATTGAGCCCCCAGCCTCACCACCCACTGTGAGCTCTCCTCAGGCCAGGCTTGTTCAGAGTCCCGCAGTTTCTCGGTCTATACCGTTCCCTTGCTGGCCTTCCCCTGCGCCTTGACCCTCCATCCCACTGACACGTCGTAAGTGCTGGCATTCAGAGTGTGCAGGCTCTGGGTCCCACTTACGCCTGTGATCTGGGGAAAGTCCTTTGGCCTCAGTTTCCTCATCTATAGAATGATACAGTACAATGATACAGTAATCATCTTATTTGCTACCACTGATTAAGCCCCCTTATGTGTACGGAGGGCTTCCCATTCCCCCTCATTTCAAGCCCCCAAACATAATGTAATAACGACGAGCAGCTACCATGTGCCAGGAAGGGGCGGGGAGGGCTCTCATACATATTGCTCGCCATCCCCATCCCGCGGGTGTGCAGACAGAGGCCCCCCCAAGGTAACATGTACGTGAGAGAATTTCCGGCTTCCATGCATCACACTAAGTAATGGTGATCACTCACAAGGCCAGATGTCCTTCCCAGGGAGGACATAAATGGGGTCAGTGCTAACCTAAAGCCTCTTTTCTAGAAGCCATACTCCACCTCTTGAGCCAGCAGAGCTCATGTCCTTTCCTGCCTACTTGTCCTTTTATTTTTTATTTTTTTAAAGATTTTATTTATTTATTTGAGAGAGAGAGAAAGAGAGATAGAGAGCACGAGAGGGAAGAGGGTCAGAGGGAGAAGCAGACTTCCTGCTGAGCAGGGAGCCCGATGTGGGACTTGATCCCGGGACTCCAGGATCATGACCTGAGCCAAAGGCAGTCGCTTAACCAACTGAGCCACCCAGGCGCCCCTACCTGTCCTTTTAGATCCAACCCACCAGTGAGGCCCCCTTCCACCTCTTGCCTGTCTCGCCTCACTCAAACCTAAGTGAGCACCTGCCTGTCCCCATCCTCCACCTGCCCACTCACCCTCATCCTCCAGCACCCATCTGGGCATCATCTCCTCCAGGAAGTTCTTTATGATCTCTCATGTTCCCTTAAGAGCCCCCCCTCCTCACTCTTCTGAACTTCCCCGGTTACAAGGGAGGCACTTGCCATCCATAGTAACACTACAAGGGGCAGAGCAGGACAGAGTCCCCCACTGCTCTAATCTTGAGTCGAGAGAGTTCTGGTGAACCAGGAGAAACCCCCCCCCCGGGGGGAGGGTGCTGGAGGGGAAAACACCAGCCAAGAACGCTCCTGACCACTCAGCCTCAGACGGCCTTCCCTCCATTCACTCCCATGCTGGTGGGTTGGTTATGGAACAGCAATTTGCAAAAGTGCCAAGTGCTGGGGGCAGAGGTGGGGGGGGCACATCACAGACACAGGTGAAACCCAGGCTTCGCCTTTGGGTGCTTACAGCCTCCGAGGAGGGCGAGACTTGCACTCAAACAACCCAGGTCCACTGCAGAAGGGAAGCCCAGGAGAGGTCTGAGGGGAGAGTTTACCTCCAGCCTTGAGGGGTTTGGGGAAGCTTCAGGAGGAACGAGGATGGGCACAGGGCCTCAACAGATGAATTTGATTAAGATGTGAGGGATGAGCAAGGGCATTCGGCTGAGTGGGCAGAGTGTGAGGCTGGACTGGGTGGGCAGTGAGGCCAGGCCCAGTGAGGCAACAGATGCTAATCTTGGGGCACTACACTGGGGGGACCATTCTGCACACACACAGAAAGTGATCAGAACAGAGAGCTAGTCCCTCATTTCATGCCTCAGTCCTTTGTCCCAAGGACCCCGGCAGACACCTGGGAACACAATGCAGGGGAACACAAGATCGGACACGTTGAAAAGCCCCAAAATGAACATAAAAGAACCCCACCTGTGACTTTTTGAAGGATACCACATCCAACAGCTATTCTCAGCTGATGTTCCGTGAGGCTGCTTCTCTGAGAACGGTTCCTGTCCTAGGCCTCACAGATGCAAAAACAACCCTCATCAAAACAAGAGGCCCTGGCTGTCCTCTCACAGCCGCACAGAAGCTAGAGCGTGCATGCCACCGAGACCGCTGGGAGCCTGCGCAGAGACACCTAACCTGCCTGACCGCATGCACCTGCCCTTGATGGTTCCCGCTGCCCTGATCCCCTCCCGCTTCCGTGACTCATCCCGCATCTCCACCGTGCAAGCACAGCCAATCAGAGCTGCGCTCAGGACGTGGAAGCCGGCTCATGGGTCCGCAGGGACTCTTTGAGGCCACAAATGGGAAAGTGGCGACCTCAGCAGTGCTGTGGGCAGGCCAAGGTCACCTGGCTTGGACCCCTGGTGAGTTTATCTTACCAGGGCAAGGTGGTCCCTATTTTGTGCTCTTTCAGAACTTTACAGTCCAAAAAGATGCAGAAGTCCTATATACAACTGCGCACACGTGTGCACACACACAAGCCAATGAGTGAGCTGCCAATGGCTGAATTCAGAGCTTATGAGCGACCCTAAATGGGCATTTCCCCATCTGCTGTTCCTGGCCCTGTTTGAAGCACAGAGACACACAGATTGATTGACTGAATAGTAGGTATGGATATATATTATCTCATTTTGACCTCCCAGCCACCTTGCCAGGTAAGTAGGTTTAACGCCATCTTTAGACAAGAAAATTACAAATCAAAAAGGCGAAGAAGCTAGCTGAAGTTCAGGCAAGCATCAGGGGTGTAGTTTGAACGGCCATTACCCACGGAGGAGCGGAGGAGCGGCCTCCTGTCAACGGACTCCCTGGGGCTCCTCTTCACATGCTCGGGCCTGAGAGCAAGACAGAGACACCAGCCCTTCGCAACCCACTCCTCCCCCATCATTTACAGGGGTGGGAGCCACTGAGGCCCACAGAGGGACAGGGACTTGCCCATGGTTGACAGAGCCCAGCAGCAGAGGCAGGATAGGTACTCAGGCCCCCGACACCCCCGATCCACTGTGGGAACCCCACCCCCTGCAGAGTAACAGCCCGTGTGACAAACCTCCACAAGCTTATATGCTGTCCTGCCACCTAAATGATCACTGCCTGGACCTCAGCCCCTAGTCCCCAGGGCAGGCTGCGAGCCCAGCTGGCTCTTCGACCTGCACAATTTCACTGGGACCCTTTTCTAAGGGGAAATGGGTCTGGAGTGGCCTCTCATTGCAATACCCTTCAATGTGTCTGAAACGAGAAGGCCAGTCTCACCTCATCTGCCCGTGCCTGCCACAGCCACAGTGTGAGGGCCCACAGGGCCCCCACCTCCCAGAACAGCCTGCTCACCAGGCCTCCCGAAGGCCCCATCTCTGCTTTACTCACTTTGCTCTTTTTAGCTGGCCAGGTTGGCAAGCATCATCCTGCGCACAGGAATGTTCTGTTTGGTCTTGCAGGGCATTGACTCACACAGGGCACCAGAGGGGACTCCCTCTGCAGTCTGCCCCCAGGGTATCTGACATTGGGGCTGAATCCTGGCTGCTCTTGACCACTGTGCTGGCTCCTGGGCCTCCTCCCACAGCCCAGGAGGCTCCGCTCCAGGACCTGTGCTAGGCACCATCCCTACCCCCACACAATGTCCTCAGCTCCTCATCCCCAGGCCCACTGTGAGAGTAGGACAGTCACAAGAAGGGTAAGAAGGAAGGTCTAGCAATCAAAGAGATTACTCTGCCATCAGTCCTGAGGTGCAGCTGTTTGAGCTTCCAGACAAAAATGAGCACCCTGGGGGCGCCTGGGTGGCTCAGTTGGTTAGGCGTCCCGACTCTTGATTTCAGCTCAGCATGATTTCATGGTTGTGGAATCGAGCCCCGTGTCAGTCTGCTTCAGATTCTTTCTCCCTCTCCCTCTGCCCCTCCCTGCTGGTGCATGCACACACCCGCTCTCAAATAAATAAAACCTTGCAAAAAAAAAAAAAAAATGAGCATTGTCTCACAACCAAGCAGAAAGCAAGTGGATACCAGGCCCAATGTTCCCTGCCAGCCGCAAATGTTCTAGAGAATGGCAACCAAGAAAATCATCAGGCAGGCCAATAAAAGAAAAACTAACACCTAACTGTACATTTTTTTTCTAATAAACTCCAAAATTCATCCTCAGAATAAATTCATCCAAAGTGATAAAAGGAACATTTAAACTTCTCATTAAGAACATAACTGCATTAGAAAGGATGCTCTATCTAAAATAAAAATTAGAAATTAACACCAATCTAAAACCAGAAAACATACTCTATACAAAATTTACTTGTCAGTTTCTGTAAAGCATTCTCAAGATGGAGCCCAGCATCAGCTCCCAGTAAAATAAATCTCAAATGTTTGTAATTACAAACACCCTGAGACTTCAGATGGTGTTTTCAGGAGAATCTGCACAATCAAACCTGACTCCAGGGTTGAGGCTTGGAGCCCACAACTTCGAAGATGTCTGCCCTACAACCAGGGCCTCATGAAGCCGTTAGTGTGACCAGTCAGCAAAATTTATTACAAGGCTTATTACAGATCAGATGGAGTTAATTTCTAAAAGGAGCTCTTTCTAACGAATTTATGTTAAGTGAATTTAATGGCGTCTGTATCTTCTAGGTCTACAGAGTCAAAGAATCCTAGTTTTTCCCTAGAGTCTCAGACTATAACAGAAACAATAAAGTAAACAGCAAGTTTCACTCATGCAAAATCTCCAATAATGCAAGTTTTTCAAGCATCAGGAATTGCAGGCAGAGGCTTAACCAGTTTGCAAGATTGCAACCTTAGCGACCACTGCTGAGGAAGGGCTCTCAAGCGAGCATGCCTGCATACACGGTGTCATTCGAGACCACAGACGCCTGGGAGTGCATCCTCAAGGGCTGGTCCTTGCTTAAACCCAGGAGGCCACTTACACTGACTCTCCGGATCTGTCACAGCTTGCTCAAAGGGCAAAGAGAAGTTGGTTAGGTCATGCACTGAGCACAGCTGCCCCCACGGGTGGCCCCAGGACGAGGACCCTGTGGACAAAGCAGCAACTCTGCCAGGGCCCCAAGCCGACTCTGGGGAAGGAAGGGTAGGTGGGTGGATTAAACAGGTACCTCCTCTTCCCGCCCCTTACTTCCAGAAAGCTCTGGATTATATTTTGTTTCCTTTTTGCCGGGGTTAATCAGGCAGATGGGTCTCTAGCCACAGCCTTCTCTCTGAAACGCCCGGCGCCAGAAGCGAGTCCGGAGAGTACACGCTGGCGGGGTACTGGGGTTCCCCGCGCTCCCCACGCCGCGAGGGAGTGACATCAGAGGCTTGCGTGGACTGATCATGCAGCAAGCCGGGCGTGCGTGCGCGGGGAGCTCGGCCTCTGGGCGGAAGCCGGGCGGCACTAACCCTTCTCAAATTTATTCAGGCAGCCAGAGCTGCAGAAGGAGCGCACGGAGGCCGACTCCCAGCAGCCGCGTCCCTTCATCCCCGCGGCGGGGCGGCCTCCGAGCGGCTGGGCGCTACATGGCGCCGGGCCCAGGGTCTCCCAAGGACGCGCGCACAGCTCGGCGGGCCTCCCGGCGGAGGCGGCGGGGGCTAGCGGTCCCGGCGCCGCGTTACCACAATGCACCACTGCTGCCCGCCCGCCGCCCGGTGCACGAGCCCGTTAACCCCGTCGGCGCCGCGGGAGCCTAGTCGAGCGCGAGCTGCGGCCGCCCCCTCTCTTCTCGCCGGAGCGCGGCCCTCGCCCGCACGCCACCTGCTTGCCCGTGCGACCTCCAGGGCACCCAGGTCGGACCCAGGCGTTGGGCGGGCAGTTAAACGTCACATGTTAACGAGAAAATGCGAGCGAAGGTGTCAGCCTCTGCGGTAGCGGGATTGGCGTTGCTTTATTTCAAAGGGAAAGATGCCCTTGAAAGCTAAGGGGCACGTGGGAAATGGAGATGGCCCAGGGCCTGACAGTGCTTCCAGGAAATCTGGGTCACCTCTGAGACCTGGTCACCCTCTGATTCCCCTGTTGGCGCCTGGTGTGCCTGGTGCACCTTGTGTCTGACCACCTGCAGACACCATCCACCGTTCTGGAGGAAGGCAACAGGCGGGGCCTACCGCTGCTACCATAGCGGTCCCACAGCTGCAGGCACCTGGGGACAAAGGTCTGTCTCTGCCCAGACCTCTCTGAACACAGTTCACCTGTCCAGCTGTCTGCGGGAGTTCTCCATGGGATGTATGATGGGCATCACACACCCAACTGTCCAAATCTGAGCTCCCAATGGCCCTCTAGACCTGTGTCCTTAGCCCTTCCCCAGGCCTCCCCACCTCAGCTAGGGGCAGCGCCAACCTTCCAGTTGCTCGGGACAGAAACCTGGAAGTCATCCCTTACTCCTAGGTCTCTTAGACCCACCTCCGGTTGGTCAGCACACCGGGACAAGTTCTACTCCTAGAATACAGCCAGGATCCCTTCCCTGCTCACCACCCCCGCGGCTGCCACCCAGGCCAGACACAGCATCATCTTCCCTGTGGACCCTCCTAGAGCCTCCCAGCAGGTCCCCTGCTTCCACTCACGCCCCCCACGGCCTACACAGTACAACAGCCAAGACATCCCGTTGCGATGTATCTCAGACTCTGTCACATGTCCACTCAGTGGTCTCTAAGTCCCTGCCAGCATACCCAACCTGTTCCCCTCCCTCCCTGGGCTCCAGCCACACTGACAGCTTGGCATGCACACACAGCTGCTGGAAGGCAGTCCAAACCCAGGCTGGGCCTCTTCTTGGCCCTGGCCCCCACCTTACTCTGCCCTGTTTAGGTCTCGTTTTCCCCACTGGCTGACAAACTCTGGGCCCTGGGACTAGGCTTCAGCCCCGGCTCCACCCCTGACAAACCCCTCTCCAACACTGCCTCTTCACAGGAGTTCAGTCAAGACAATCTATCAAATGTAATCTATTGAAACTGAATCAAGTTTCACCAATTTAAAGGTTTTCAAATATACAATGAAGCTCCTGTTATAATAAACTCAGGCAAGGTGGTGCTGGGTCAATAATTCCCTCTAGGCCTTTGAAGCAACTGAGTATTTCTTTCACCTAGAGAATTAATCTAGATCAATTGCGTTAGATTTGCTGGGGATCCAGGGGATATAAGGCCTTTAGCCACTCTGGGCCTTGATTTTTTGGCTACAAAATGAAGAGCATAATAATGCAATGGCTACCGGTGGTGGAATGTTGACGGAATGCCAAGCGCTGGGCTTCAAGCTTTACCTACATTTCTTGCACTGCCTCATTTAATCCCCACTGAATAGCCTCTGGTAGGTTCCACCAACATCCTCTTTTACAGATGAGCAAACTAAGGCTCTGAGGTAAAGGGACTTGCCTAGGGTCACCAGGCTTGGACCCAGCCTCTTCTGGCTGACCTCGGACACACTCTCAACCATGTCCTGTGGGGTCCCTTATGCAGAATACTGCTCCCCAGGCTCCCAGAGGCTTCGTAAGGAAAAGTGGGGTGAGACCATAACAGTGTCCTGAGTGCTTTGGGAAATGTTCATAAACACACAGGCAATTTTTAAAGGATCTGCATGTGGAAGAATCATCCAACCCAGGATACTGAACCAGATACTCTGAGTATCACAGACTCTGGAAGCTGGAAGCATCTTTCGAATGCAGAGCTATGCCCTCCATCTCAGAGCTGAGGAATGGAGGACAGAACGGCTGAGTACATCATGCCTCTCCTCACAGTGAGTGGATGCTGGGCTCACCGCCCCTGCTTCCTTTGTCACTTTCCCTCACTTACAGCTGCATCTGACTGCATAGTAGAGGAGATAGGGAACAATACACAGCCAGGGAGGAAACGAAAATATGAAAGAGAAGTAGGAAGGGAAGATCATGCGGTCCTACTAAGGTACACACACACGTTTTCTCCTTTCTCCATAACTGTTTTATGCTATAAGTCACATCAAACAATTATCAGACTCTGCTCACGTGAAATACTTTAAAAATCTGCCACCTAGCTTCACAGGCAGCTGGAAGAGTGCCGATTTGTCCTTAAAGGAGAAGATACATTAGCTGAAATGTCTTAGGTGACCCAGCAGCGAGAACGCCAAGAGATAGAGCATAAGATGACCGACGGGTAATTCCAACAGCTCTGCTGGCTACCTGAGGCCTGTCAAAGCTTCCCTCCTGTCCGTGTGTGTGAGCGTGAGGCTGAACCCCAGCCCGCTCCTGTCCCCCATGTGCATTCATTGAGGGTGGCTCCTGAAGAGCTCCAGGTGGACAGCCGCCAACACCTTACACATGATGTCCTAAAATCAAGTGCACTAACTCCGTGATCTTCCTGAGATCCACTCACCCCAAATGCCCTGCAGTGACAACCCTGGAGGCAATTGCAACCCTCCCTCTAGGCTGTATTTCACCCCTCATCAAGTTGCTTTGGTCACTTCTGAGTTTTTGGCTTCCCCGCAAGTCTATGGTGACATTTCCCTTGTCACATCCCCCCTGGGTTGCTGCTGCTGCAACAGCCTCCCTAGAGGCTGGCCTCCCCACTTTCACTTGCTACCAGAACATTGTTATGCAGGCTCTGTTTCCATTATGTTCCCTCCTTTGCTCAGTAATATGGTACAGACATCCACTCAACTAAAATTCACACAGACATGCGTGCGTGGGGTGGGTGGGTGTATTTGTTGCCCACCCCAGTCCTGGAGGCAACAGAGAAACAGGTCCCTGGAAACTGGTATGAGGCCTCAGGCAGGGTCGGGGAGCATGTGGTAGCTCAGAACCACAAACCCACGTCCCTGCCCTCCGGCCTAGAATGGTGAATCCCCTGGGATTCATCACAAGGGAACAATGGGAAAGGGGCACAAAGCTCTAACACCATTTGTTGTAAAAAACCAGAAGCAACCCAAGATCCTAACAGGAGGCCAATGTTTATTTCATCCACTTCACGGAATATCACGGAGCCATTCAGACTTATGTGTGTGATGACTCTGCAGAAATAAGAAACTGTGCTTAAAAAGAAAATGCTGAGGAAAAAGGCAAATCATGCAGTATATTTATAATTGTGTGAAAACTATCCATACCCGGAAATGTTAAAATACTAGAATCACAGGTGAATTTCTTCCAGTCTGGGCTTCCAGAACGCCCCGGGCTTCTTTCTTTCCCAGGACCTAACTTGCCCTCCAGCGGGGGTTCCTATTTACTTGTCTATCTCCCACAACAGACGGCAAACTCCTTGAAGGCAGAGACTGTGTTCTTTTCTTACTGTTCTCAGCCTCTCAGGTGGCCCAGCACGTGGTAAGCAGACATTGAATAAATGAGCACAGGAATAAACAGATAAATAAATTCATTGACAAATCAATCAATGAAAACCACTTTATCGGGAGCCCTATTTGGCCCAACCTACAAAACCCCCACCACCTTCTTACCTTCGGTGTTGTCTGGAGAATCAAGCTCCCCAAAGGTCTTCATAACATACAAATTCCTTGTGCAGATATCTTAAGAATGAAGCCCTTTAATACGGCAGTGTTCTAAGAATAGCCACGCAGAGATGCTGACTGCTATCATCATTAATAAATGAGTCTGCACCAAAGCCAAAGAATTAATTTGAGAGCAATTTATGATAATACGTTGCTAGGCAATTAAAATAAACTTCCAAGGGGGAAAAAACTTTCAATTTATTGTTGATTATTTCAGATTAGAAAGATGGAATAGGGGAGTTTGAAAAACGGCAAACACGAGACAGATTTCACTGGGGATGGTGCCTGGCCTGGCTCTGCCAGCATGTGCCTCTTGCTACTAGTAGCAGCCCTGGAGGCCACCTCCCTAGCTGTTCTAGAGCGAGCCAGGGGCTGCACTGTATCCCTGCACATGTGTTTGGAAGGAGTGGCCTGCCTGAGCACCGGGTCACCTGGAGGACCCCGAGGAGAGTGGGGTGAGGTCCCAGCAGGCAGCTCTGAGGATGCTGGCCTCTTCTTAGACCTTTCTGTTCCCAGAAGTGGCTGGCCCAGCTGGCCCATTCAATCGCTTATACCAGTTATTGACCAACAGGCCTTTGCTTGTTGAGGGGGTCTAAATATCACTTTGACCAACAAATCCCTCAAGACGATCAAAGAGCTGGGATTCCCAAGGGGTTACTACCCATTTGTCTGGTCTTCAATTATTCCTTTTTTTAAAAAAATTCCTTTTAAAGAAAGCAACAACAGAAATAATTGAAAATACAAATCTACTGCAGAATGTTCCTCCTTCTTTCTTGGCCATTAAAAAAGTACAAATTAAAGCAGCCTTGAGGCAGGTACCCTTTTAACTATATTAAAATGGCCCCAAATGTATTTAATTATTAACACCAAATGCAAGTGAGATGACAGTGAAGCTCGCATGCTCATTCTTTGTTGGTGGCACAGAATATCGGTACACTCGTTCCAGAAAGAGATATTATGGCTCACTGAGGCGCTGTGATGATGTTGCTTCCCTTAACTCAGTAATCTGACTCCTGGGAATTTTCCCTCAGGAAATAATTCAAGAGAAACAAAGAGCGTTCAGTACAAGGACACTCACTGCATCATTATCTGTGCAATAGCATAAGGCGGAACTCAGATGCACAAAAATCAGTGGATAATTCAAAACATGAGAGTGCATCAGCTCGGTGGAATATTACACAGCCATTAAAATGACCATTATAAAGATAGACTGTTAGTTATAACGTGGGGTGAAAAAGGCAGACATGAAGGCCATGTGCAATATGATGCCAAAGATGTGAGACACAGGTGTGTGTGCAGGGTGGGGAAGAGCAGGGAACACGCAAAATCAAAAACAGTTTTGCGAGGCTGTGAGATTACTGGAGAGTTGCCTATATTCCAAATGCTCTTTATCTTACTTTGTTCGCATAGTTTTCCACATATATATTCCACATATTTTTCCACAACAACAAAAAAATTGAGCAAGTTACATTCAATCAAATGAATTATTTCAAACCCTTTCCTAAGGGGCCAAAGGAAGTACAGAAGAGTCGGCTGGGAGGAGGTGCCCTGCTCAGGGAGTGTGGGGTATGAGGCAACAGGACAGCAGGGGGACAGGATGGGACCAGTGAATGAGAAGTCAGGGCAGTGTCAACCTCACTCAGGCTGCCCTGGGGGAGGCCTGCACTCGGGGGTGAGATGTGTGGGTCTGAGCACAGAGCTGCAACCTGTGCCCTGGGTGATATGAGGCAAGTCCAGGAGCCTCTCTGAGTATCACTTCCCTGATTCTCAACCAGACACAGGCCTGGCCCCCTGTTGTGGGCTGAATTGTGTCCTCTCCCCTCCAAATTCACACGTGGAGGTTCAAACCCACAGTACCTCAGAATGTGACTATATTTGGAGACAGAGCCTTTGAAGAGGTGACTAAGGTAAAATGAGGTCCTATAGATGGACCCCTATTCAATATGACTGGTGTCTTTATAAGAGGAGGAGGTCAGGATGCAGACACATGCAGACCGAGGAGGCAACCACCTACGAGCTGAGGAGAGAGACCTCAGAAGAAACCAAACCTGCTGACACCTCGATCTCAGAACTGTGAGAAAGTACTTTTCTGTTGTTTAAGCCACCCAGTCTCTGGTATTTTGGGGCAGCCCCAGCAAACAAATATACCTCCCTTTGAAGAGCCCTGAGGATGACATCACTGGCACAGGGCAGGCACGCAAAAGACATCTGGGAAAAGTGAGCCAGGTCTGACGCGGGGGCTTGGCGCCCTGAAAACCACCACCAACGCGAGGCCCGTGCTGGAAGATTGGGTCTCAGTGTCCATCAGTGATTTAGTTTTACTGTGAAGTTCAGAACAACTATGAAGTCCTGCAAGACCGCTTCTCCCGGGACCCCCATGGCAGCTGGGATGAGGCTGGGCAGGACAGACATCACCGTACATAGCTGGCAAAATGAGAGTTTAGTGAAGTTAAGGGGTTTTGTGCAAAGTCAAATAGCAAGCACAGACCAAAAAGGGTCACTAATGCAACATCTTAAACCTCCAAGCTCCACTTCTCCCCGTTACGAAAAATTAAGGCTCTGATTGATTGATCTTACAACACGAATGTTTAGAAAGTCCATAGCTCCACAGCTACCATAATTCGAGTTAAAAGATAAGCAACACAGAAAATACTTGAAAAATTAATAACTGACAAAGGAGAAATAACCATAACTCAGAGTGACCTCCTACAAATCAGCATAAAGACACAAATATCTAGACAGTAAAATGGCAAAAAATATGAACATACAAGTCACAAAATGTACATGATTGGTCAACAAACAGATAAAAGTATACTCAATCTCTATTGGTCATAAGGGAAAGACAAAACAGAGCAAAGAAATGCCTCATCATTCACCCATCAGAGCAACAAAGCGTAAAAAGAATGATGGGGGAGCTTCTGTTGACAATCCACACTATTGGGAGATATAAATTTATGTCCTCTTTTTGGCTGACAATTTGATAGTGTGTGTTGATATCCATCATGGGTACCCTCTTCTAGTCTAGCAATTCTACTCCCAGGAATCTATACACATGTGCATTAATTTGCACATACAAGCAGGTCCACACAGCACTCTGTGAAAGAGCAGTAAAATGCAAAGAACCTAACTGTCCATCAAGTGGGAAATGATTAAATAAATTATGATACACTTTAGAATTCTATGCAGTTATTTCTAAAATGAGCTAGGTCTATTTGTGTCGACATGTAAATATCTCCAAAATATATTCGTAAGGGAAAAAGCAAGCTGCTTATCAGTATCCACAAAACGATCTCATTTACATATACGTAAGGGCGTGGGGGGTGGGGGGGTGGTGTGAACTTACATGTCTTTGTAAAAGCATGGGAAAGGACCAGGAAAAGTACCACTGCTTACCAATGGGTGTGTATTATTTCTTGGGAGGGAGGTAATGAAAGATGACTAACTTTTGTTATATATTGAGTCATTTAAACATTTTACAAGCTTGTATTTCCTAACGAATGCCATCTCTCAACAAATTACAATTGGTAAGAGTGTGCCAGGATCAACTCCTGCTCATGTTGAAACCTGAGACCCTACAAAAGACTCTCCAATGGTGGAAGGTCAGGCATGAAGGGAGGTGCATAATGAGTGAGTTTGGAGGCAGGAGGGCCCAGAAGTCACATCAGAGAAGCCACCACATCAATGCACACAGACCAACCTGGCAGGCAGCAATCAGAGAGGGGCTGGATCAGTTGACGCACCCGTGGCGCAATCCCCATGAGGCAGAGGAGCAGAGCGGCCCATGGTGACGGGCCCTGCAAAGAACGGACACAGCTGCAACCAGGTGTGGGAGGCAAAAGGCTCAGGCACCCGTCACTCGGCCAGGCTGCAGGCCTCACCCCACACTCAGCCACCAGGCTGTTGGCAGATGCTCACGGCCACGGCCACCAGTGACCTTGAGAGCTGCAGCGGTGGCTCAGGGATGAGGCTCAGGAGAGGCCACCACGTGGATCCACCTGTGCTCACCTCACCAGGGTTGCTCTGGGTTGCAGGGTCCAGAGAGGTGTCAGGAGAAGTGCCAGAAAAGGAGAGAGGATGTTGGAGGCAAGCATCAACCAAAGACACAGGGAAGAAGTGAGAGATATGCTGCAGCTCAAAAGAGTCATCCCTAAATGCAGCAGGCCCGTCGGACGCCCCCTCTGGTGCCCGTACTGTGGCAAGCATGAGTCACACCAGTGGCCTCTTACTGAAACCCCCCTGCTTCCTGCCCTGTAGCCACACCCCCACTGTCCTCCAACCTCCTGTCTCCCTGCTCCCAGGCAGGAGTCAGTCCTCACTCCCATGTTCTTCCCACTCTCTACTGGGTGGAGCCCAAGTGATGGTGCCCATGCCCGTGGCTCATTGTCCTGTCTCCCTGTTCATGTTTCCCCATCTGTACCATTGCTGGGCCCTCCCCTTCAAGCTCCAGATCCCAAAGGCCACCTGCAAGTCCTCTCCCCCCATCAACCTGACCCCAACTGAGCCCAGTATCTCTCCTCTGCTCCCTCTTGACCACCTTTCCCCCTCCAGACAATCCTTTCTGCCCACAGGCACCAGGCGGGAGACCTGAGGGTCAGCTCTTATGGTTTCTCCCTCACATTGGGCCCCGACACGCAGTGCATCCCCAAGTTGTAAGGATGTTAACTTCAAAATGGTTTGCAAATCTATATCCTATTCTACACCTGGGGGGAGTAAACCACGCACCTGCTCACTTCCAAGGTCTCAGCTTCCACGTTTATCCTTTCTGATCCAACCTACAAGCTGCCATGGGGACAATTTACTGAAAATACACCATCTGCTCTCTGTCACTTCCCTTCCATGGCTCCCTGATACCCACAGCAGCAAGTTCAAGTTCACACTCCTTGGCATATCATGGCCCATCAGGAGCTAAGCCTTGTGGGCCTCAGCAATTCCCCACTTCTTACTCCTTAGCTTCACCCCTGTTCCTCCCTCCCCTGCCTTTGCTCACCTGGCTGACATGCCCTGCCTTTCCTTCCCTGGGCTGGCTCCTGTCATCTCTGGATACCAGGTGTGGGCCCCTCCTCAAGGGAGCCTTACTTGACAGCTGCAACCCCGGAGAGGGGATAGAAGACTCTTTGGAGAAGGGCCCTTCCTCAGGGTTCTCATCACACCCGTATGCATCGCTTGCAGCACTCATCACACTGACTCATAAGGATCTTGTCTGCCCCCCCTGCAAATAAATGGTCAGCACCTTGAGGGCTGGGAAGGGGGTGCACTCACTATATTAGTCTCCTAGGGCCACCACAACCTGGATAGCTTCCAACAACAGTAATTTATTCTCTCACAACTCGGGAGGCCAGGAATCTACCATCAAGGTGTTGGTAGAGCCATGCTCCCTCTGAAGGTTGAGGGAAGGATCTTTCCTGGCCTCTGTTAGTTCCTGGTGGTCCCGGGTGTTCTTTGGCTTGTGGCAGCATAAGTGGGGTCTCTGCCTCTGGTCTCTTCACATGGCCCTCCCCTTTGTGCCTGTGTCTGAGTCCAAATTTCCCTCGTTTTAGAGGGACATCAGTCCTATTGGATTAGGGACCACACTCATGACCTCATCTTAACTTGATGACATCTGCAAAGACCCTACTTCCAGTCACATTCACAGGTACTGAGGGGTTAGGTCTTTAATATAGCTTTTGGGGGAACACAATACAACCCATAGCCCTCACTTTGGCATCACTATTGATAGAACTGTTCACAGATGACTGAGCCAGGGTGCTCTGGGTCTAAGCAGGGGAGGAAAAGTCAGAGGAGGAAGGCATCTTGAAGGAGGCAGCTCTGAAGCTGGGCCTGGAGGAGGTGGGGGAGGGAAGGGACATGTCCAGGAGGAAGGAGGAACACTGCATGAGAGATGAGGGAGAGCCGGGCTGCACGAGAAGCCTTGGCTCTGTGCTTGGCACTGCAGGGAGCTGGGTCAGCCTGCAGAAAGGTTTTTCAGCCTGGGCTGAGGCTTCTGCCCTGGTACCGTGGAGGCCATAGGGGGTGAGGGCAGTAGGGAACCAGGGAAGGTTCATCAGGAAAGCAGTGACAAGAGCAGAACCAGTGTTCCTGAAAGATGAATCTGCCTGAGGCATAGAGGGGCAAGTCTAAAAGGAGCCACCCAGGGCAGGGAGTCACTACCAATAATGAGGGCAGTGACAGGGCAAGGAGAGAATCCAGAGAAAATGTGATAGAATGGACAGGGCATGACCTCAGGCAGCAAGGAGAGGAAGGAGTTGAAGCTTGCAGGGGCTGGGGTTCAGGGGCCAGTGACTGAAAATGGCAGCCCAGGGAGAGCAGCGTGCCTGCAGGAACAGCGATCAGTTTAGCCTCATGAAATGCCATTCGATTTAAAAAGCCAGCTCACGGGTGCACTCATTAAGTAACCCCTGAAGCGGGCCATGTGTGCAAAGCAGTTATAGAGTCCATACACTTTGTAAATAATTCAAGTTTATGGGCAACAAACACGTCTTTTTCTATCAATGCCTGGTACCCAGGCTGTTAGCAGCAGGCGTTTTGGAAGAAAGGTCTCAAGCCAAGGGAACTAGAAACTCAACTGAATCACCTTTAAATTACCTCATCACCTCGGGGAAATGGAGATCAATGCAGTCTGCAAAGGGCTACCGTTTGTGCCAGCAGAGGCCAGATGGAGCGGGTTCCCAGGCAAGAGAGCCAGGGGCACGGAGAGCTGTCCACCTCGGGGGCATCTCTGCCATCAGCAAAGGTCCAGGGACTTAGGATGCCCTTGCTGACAGAGCCACCAGCAACTTCCAACCACCCCAGACTTTCCTGGGAGGCACAGAGGCACAGCATTAGGAAAGGCTCTTGCCTTAGGGGATGGAATAAAGACCCTTCTCTCCACTCCCCCTACTTTTATGGGTGATTCATTCCCTCTCTGGGCCTCAGGCTCTTCGTATCAGGAGAGGCTGACCTCATTGATTTCCAAAGGGCCCCTCTACCTTCCAGCTCTGCGTACCGCTGCAGCTGCTGTCCCTGCTGCCCGATCACCAGCAAGCCTCATCCCCGGGCGAGGATGGGAAGATCTGGCAACCCTGAAAGGGAAGGTCTCAGACACTAACTCCTCCAAGTCATGATTCTTTCTGAACAGCTGATCCTAACCCCTGCTTACTCTTCTTCCTCTGGCCACCCAGAAACGGGTGCTATCGCCTCAGTGGGAGAAGGGAGCACTGGATTGTGAGCCTGGAGATCAAGATGACTGTGGGTGCATCACTCCCCCATTCTGTGCCATCAGCTCATCTGTGAGGCCCCCTCCTCAGGCCAGCCAGGCAGGTGCCACAGTCAGACCTTAGGCACCTGTGATCTAACCTCTGAGCCTCAGTTTCCTCAGGCACATCAGAGGGTGTGGTAATGGTTCTATTCCACAGGGTTGTTATGAGGACTGAGTTACTACAGGAAAGTCCAGCCAGCGTCCACAGGGAATGGGGGACATAAGCAGGAAGAGAGGACACACATTGTTGAAGGACAACCCAGTATTAGAGAGAGGGAACCTCAGGAGGGACAGCAGCAACCTCCCCCCACAAGAAAACATCCCCTGCCATATAGCCTTTCCTGGAAGGGGTTTCTTGTGGCCTTTGGCATGTAAGTCCCTTCTTCCTGTAGGGAACACTCCCCTTGTCCTTTTGCCCAAGCTCCACTGCTGGCCAGCCAAGGTCCCTGGATGACAGAGGACCCAAAGACAGCCTCCACCTTGGGAACATTACCTCCAGCAGGACCGGGCTACCCCAAAGCAAACCACCGTCATGGTTTCAGTATAAACACTGATGTGTGGCGATTTTTGTCCTGATATGCTCAGATTCTTCTAATAACCAGTGGCAGTACACTATGGCAAGAGATATCAAGGATAACACTGAATCCCCATAATCCTGTGCTAAGTTTACATATCAGGCAGCTGTTACTTTCTCTATCTTACAAATTGAGGCTCAGGGGGCACCTGGGTGCCTCAGTCAGCTAAGCGTCCAATTCTTGATTTTGGATCAGGTCATGATCTCAGGGTGGTGAGATGCAGCCCTGCAAAGGGCTCCGCACTCAGCAGGGAGTCTGCTTCTCTCCCTCTGCCCCTCCCTCTGCTCTCTCTCTCTCTCTTTCAAATAAATACATCTAAAAAAAAAAAAAAAAACCCTGAGGCTCAGAGAGGCTAAATCATGGCATATAGTTAATAAGAGGTGAAATGGGAATTTTAACTGGGGTCTCTCAATCTACAAAGCGCGGTCTTTTTTCACTCCTTTACACACCACAGCTATTAACATTATCCCTAACAGCACTCTACCAGGAACCCAAGATGAATTACTTTCACCAAAATGAAACTTGTTCTATTGCCATATATTCATCACTATATTTTCTGCCGTGGCCTTGAGAAATCCAGTCAGAAAGGTTCTGTTCATATTTTTCATGTACATTTTATAACTGTACATAGATGAAGGCTTGCATGTGATATAACCAAGTGCAATACTTTTTTTTTTAAGATTTTATTTATTTGACAGAGAGAGACACAGTGAGAGAGGGAACACAAGCAGGAGGAGTGGGAGAGGGAGAAGCAGGCTTCCCGCAGAGCAGGGAGCCCGACGTGGGGCCTGATCCCAGGACCCTGGATCATGACCTGAGCCGAAGGCAGACGCTTAATGACTGAGCCACCAAGGTGCCCCACCAAGTGCAAGACTTCTGAACAGAGACTGTGAGCTGGATCTAGAACTGTGTATCACCTAGACAACCCTCAAATGTTATCTTTCTCAGTTACAGAGGAGAACTTGAGCCCACCTTAATTATTGAGGAGGTTTTAAGTTGCTCATATTGTGAGTAAAAATAGGCAGCCTGATTGCATTATAGGTGTAGAGCAGGCTAAAAATATATATATACCCCAACTTGATCTAGTTACAGAAAACTTGGGGCCTATAAATGTATTTTCAAAACAAACAACATGCAAAGCTCAAATACATCGTTTTTCCAAAGCAAAAGCAATGGCCTGCTGCTTAGCCAGCCTGTATTTTATGCATTTTGGACTTCATATTTTTATGAACCAAGTCAGCAAGAATGCTGTCAAAGTACAGTTATGAGTCAGCCATCCTTCCAGACAACTACTCTCTAAAGAGGTTATTCATCTGGCCAAAATACAAAGCATTTACATGGTAGGTCAAAACTTACCTACTCAAAACAAAAATGTTTTGGGGTGGAAAAAAAGTGGTCAAGAATAATGTAAATCAAGTATATGTTAGATATGCAGTTATTATACTTTCCCCAGTATGACTTTCCTCTCTACAGAACACTGACCAGCGATAAATGGTACCTGGTACCAAATGGTACCCAGGAATGCTACCACACTCTTGGCATACATTTCCATCAGCACTGCAGCACCATTGCAGCTCACCCTGACCCTAAAACCAGCACATCATCTCACACGTCTTTTCCACCTCTCTTTCAATTCTTTGGCACCACCACCACCAGGCATTCGATGATCCAAGGAAACTGCCCACCAGAGTCATTTCTGATGCACATAGCTTAGGCTAGACAGTCAGAACAAAACACAGACCCCAGTCCTCCAGCATGAGCCTGTTGAGATTAAGAATATTCATTTACATCCACCTGGTTACAACAGGCACTTTACAAGGCTTGGAATCTAGACCTCTCCAGGGCCCTGGAGGATGGTCCCTCCAACTCCACCCCACTTCCTTCCACCCCTTCACCTCCCCAACACACCAAAAGTCCTTTGTCGAGGCAGTAGAGCCCCGCAATAGCCCACCCATCAGGTTCTAGGAGTCAAGAGGTCTTTCTGTCTGACCTTGCCAGGTGATGGAGATGGGAACCGAATGCTGGTGGGATCGAAGGCAGAGGTGACCCATCAAGTTTAAACACATCTCCCCCTTCAGTGGATGGCTCAAGGCAGGAGGGGGGCAGCTTTAAGGACTGAGGAAGCCCAAGCCTCCTGGCTGGGTAGTTGCCCAGCGTGACCCCAAACTGCTTACTCAGAGGCACAGGCCATCTGGAGAAGGGCTTTTCCTGTGACAGGCACCACCAGAGTTTAAAATCCCCTTTGCGTGCTGGGAAAACACACACACACACACACACACACACACACACACACACACACAGTAGCAGGGAGTGCCTGCCCAGTATCCACTCCAAAGCTCTTCTGCCTCAGTCCAGCTCACTCCCAACAGCCAGGTGCACTCAAGTGACCCTTGCCCTTGAAGCCCAGCAATGGCAGTTCAGGTGCCCAAGGAGACTGGAGTAAGGCGGGGAGAGGGCTTTACCTCTTGCTTGCAGCCCCTGGGGAAGACTCAAGCCTACCTTCCCTGCTAAAAGATGGTTGGCCTCTGTCTGGGCTGAATTCCAGTGGCTGGTCTACATGGGCCAGTCCCTGGCACAGAGAGGGGAGAGTATCGCCCTTGTGACACCAACCTGGGCAAACAACCCTTCTCAGGGTCATATGGTGGGCAGCACCCAGGCTGGTGAAGAAGACATGCTTAGTGACTGCCCTTAGACTTCTAGCTAAACCCTTTGTCCCCTGGCTCGTGAGGGCAGAGGGGTCTGCCCTCTATCCCAGGACTGAGTCAGAACCAGGGCAGAGATCTGAGTTCTCAGTCCTGTAGGCTGCTCAAGATCAGGGCTGGAAGAAATTTACAATGGGTAAGGAAAATTTAAAAGCCCAAGAGATCCCATGCCTCGGGATCCGCCCGCCCCATGCTTGCTCCGCCTGCCCCAACTCACCCCAGGAAGGGGCTCCCGGATGTGGAAGTGGGTCTGGCCCTGAGGCTGCGGGAGCTCTTGCAGCTGCCGCGGCCGCCGCTGCCTTCCCGCCGCCGCGCTCTCAGTCCATCTCGGTGCAGCGCCGGCTGCCACCGCCGCGCCAAGCCCGGGAGAAGGAGGGCGGTCCCCGGATTGGGTGTGTGCTACCCGGTGGCCCCGGGCCCGCCTCCCCGCCGAGGCCGCCCCTTCAGCACCGCGGACAGCGGCCAGCCCACGAGCTCCGAGCGGAGAGGAGCCAAGCGCCCTGCTCCGCCTGCCCGCCAGCCAGTCAGCCGGAGCGCGGCAGGGGCGCCGCGCACCGCGTCCGCATTCCTCCAGCCTCCTCCCGACCCGCCGGGGGTGGCCACCTCCGTCCCTCAGGGCCCCGCTCCAAGAGCGAAGGGCGCCAAGCGAGGCCACCAGACAGTCTCCGGAGGATGGGACGCACCTCCTCCAGACCGGTCAGAGCAGGGATTAGCGCTCTCCTCCCGCCCAGCGGGCTAGACAAAGGCGAGCTCTCAGTGTCTCGGTGAAGGCCAGCGGGCGGCAGAAAGCTCAGCTCAGCCTCTTAAAATGTGGGGGCATGGCCTGGAACCCGACCCGGCACTAAGGGCGCTATCGCGGCTCAATCGAGGCCAAAGAGGGCTGGCCCTTTGCCTGGGTCCAGCGTGGGAGGGGACCTTGGCTCAAGCCCTCATTTCTCCTCTGTCATATACCCTGGGGTTGTAAGGAATTAACCAGTTACAGTGTCTTGGGACCTAGGGGAGGGAGAGCCTTTGGGGTTCCATCCCCACCTGGAATCCAATTCCCTCTTCCACATCCTTGGTGTCAGATCGTCAACCAACCAACGGACGGGACTACTGGAGCCTGGTGACGTCACTCAGAACGCTTCCACATTTTTCATTTCTGTTAAAATCCCTCCCACCACTCCTCATCCCGTGCCAGGAAAGCCCCGATGGAGATGAGGGTCCCTGGTTGTAAGACCCTCTGCCACAGACCAGAAACATGACCTGGGCCACCCTTCCATCTGCCTTCAGTGGGCCTCAGCTTCTCCTCTGGGATGTGGGGGTGGGGTGGAGCTACCTCTGGTAGAAGAATCCAAGACTGGACAGCCACACCCAGCCCAGGTCACTTCATGGCCATTCCAAGTACAAGATGAGGAGACCCTTCTTTCCACTGCCAAAACTGGCCACTCTTGCTTAATTCTTTCTAAAGCAACCACAACTCTTCTACCTCATTAATTCAAATCCAAAGACATGTTGATTTTTTACCATTTGGTTGAGCCCCTCATTTGAAGGGAGAAGACCAAATGAAATGAGTTCCGAGGTTAATAAATGCTATCTGAGCAGGCAGGAGGCACGCTGCTCAAACATTCTCAGATCAAGGCTGCTACACAAAGAACCCAGAGCTGAAACGTTCAGGAAGGGCACAGCAGGAACAGGACTATTTGCCATCCAAGAAATTCTGCAAGTGGGGGGTGGGGAGCAGGGGCTCCTTCAGTTTCCACATCAAGAAAGAAGAATCACAATCCACATGTGGTGCCTTTAAAAAGAAACAAAACCACTACTTCTACAGTCTTTTAACTTAACATCTTTTTTTTCTCCTTTGAAAATTACTTCCAAGAGCTTTTTTTTTTTAAGTATCATACCATCAAAATCCAAAGACAAGAAACAAGTCAGGTTCCAGGGACATCAGGTTATGTGAGCTTCCTGCTGTACCGGTCACAAGCATCAGATGGGGGATGGGGTGCCCATCCGCCTTCCAAACAGCCAACATTTGCCAAGTGGACATGTTGACACTTATGAGGAAAGTCTCAAGTCTTTCTTTGTGCATTTCCTCATTTGGAATGGAATTTCTTGAGGATTTTATGACAGAGGAGTCCTTCAATTTAACTCTTAGTTGTCTAACTTACAGCACATTCAGCAATCACCAGCATGTCTGCATCCTCACCTTCCAGGAGATCAGTGAGGGACCCAGTGATGCCCATTTCTACACACACACCCCACTAGCACAAAGCACAAATTTTCTACTGACGTGACATACTCACATATACACTAAAGATCCCAAAAGATTCAGGATTTGGAACAACAGAAATGATACCAACCATACAGCAAGATTTTAAATTTCAGTGCATTTATTCAGTGCAGTTATTCTCTAGGTTCTGGAAAAACCTAAAAACTGGAACACATTCCAATGATTCTCAACTACAAAGGCAGGAAGACACTTCTGTCCCAGGTTCCATTCCTCCCTCTGCCCCTCCCTTTGAGCCCCAGGGCTCAAACCCTGCTCTTTGACCTCACTAGACAATCTCTTCCTGGTGGGCAGACTATGACTGCCCACTCCTGCTGACAACTAGTAAACCACCCCCAACCTGCCTGGAATGCCACCTTTCTACCAATATGGCCAGTAAATCCCAACCAAATCCATCCTTCCCACCCCAACCTAGCTATACTTTGCTCCCTCTACTATGCCCTGAAAACATGAGCATGTCCTTGGCCCATCCCCTCCTCCTCCCTTACAACCAGTCTACCCCAGGGTCCACCAGTGCCTTCCTTAGCCCTCTTTCCTGCTCACCCAACTGGGGACCTGGACCTAGCCTTCTTTCTCTCTCCCTGGTCCACCAGCCTCCTCCCTGGCCCCTGCCCCCTCTCTTAACCTCCTCTCTGGCCATATGACTCTTCTTACGACACCTGATACAGACTGTCACTAATTCTGTTACAAGTCTAAAATGCCACCACCCTACTACTAACCAAGCAAGGTTCAACTTCCAAGCCTAACCCTTTGAGTCCTAGGCAGACATGCCCTCTCTATCCCATTTTCCCATTTCCCAAGCCCCCCTAGTGACAGCTCTGATCTCTGGCCATGATGTCTCAAGTCTTTGCCTCATGACCTAGACTGTCCCTTGTCAACACTGAGTATCTGTTCCACTATCCCTCACCTGGCCTCCAAGTTCCCTGTCCATCCAATGGAGCTGCAAACTCTTAATCCAGAAGTGCTCCCAAGTGCAGCTGTGGCCAGTGCTGGGTTTGGTGCCAGGCAGTGCATGCTTACCATTCTGGGGCATGGCTCCTTACCTCGCCCTCCACTTCCACTTCCTTGAGCTCTTAGAGCACTTCCTATCAGTACCATGCACCAGACACTTAATCTTTCCAACCATCTACACCACCACCTACCTGTCCATGCCCAGGCATCCTACCTCTCCAGAAAGTCTACATAAGCTCTCGCCTTCTATTTTTGTGGGGTCCTGTCAGTTTCTAGAAAAGTGTTCACAGTGCTATTGAGAGGTGCTCAATAGTTCTTGAATGAGCAAACTCAGCATGGGTAATAGCAAGAAAGGGATAACTTTAAATCTGCTTTTGAATTTTATCTAATTCATATTTCTCTCTCTCTCTCTCTTCACCCCCAGGCCACATCCTGCCAAGCTGAGCTTGGGAAGGCAGGCAGGGGAGAAAGAGGCTCTAGGCTGCCAGAGAATTCACAGAACAAGTCCCTTGCCAGTGGGTGATAAAGACAAGGCTGATAGTATGTTATTACATAGCTATATTCAAGACCCTTCAAGTAACTCTGCAAACAAAATGACAGGGCAAATTGGAACCCAGGGACAGGCTGAGTTACCTATTCTCACCATAGCAATGCCTCAAAAACACAGCTATTGGCAGTGACCACTCCACAGGAGTGGTGAGGGGCTGGAGAAGCCACAACTGATTTTCTGCAGAGTAGAGACTATTTGTTGCTTCCATCAAAGTAGTAATTAACATTACTCTTGGAATGAAGCAAACTAGCAACCAGCTTTAAAAAAAGTATCCAATATGAAATCAGGCCAGGAAGGACTCCTAGCTCTGTCATATGCTAACAATGAAGCCCAGGGCAAGTCGCTTTCTCACTTTGGGCCTCAGTTTCCTTATCTGTAACAAGTGGGCACTGGATTGATTCTGGCAGTCTCTTTTACCTACAAAAATTCAATGGCTCTTCAGAAATAAACCCTTGTATGTATAATCAAATCGTATGTATAATCAATTTGATAGGCGTGCTGAGATCACGCAATTGGGAAAGGACAGTCTTTTCAACAAATGGTGATGGGAAAACTGGATATCCACATGCAAAAGAATGAAGTTGGACCCTACCTAACACCCAGGTACAAAAATTAACTCAAAATGGATCAAAACCCTAAATGTAAGACCTAAAACAATAAAACTCTTAGAAGAAAACATAGGACAAAAGTTTCACAACACTGTATTTAGCAATGACTTCTTAGCTATGACACCAAAGGCACAGGAAGCGAAATAATAAACAGACAAATTGGAATTCATAAAAATTAAAAACTTTTGTGCATGTAAGGATGCTATCGACAGAGTCAAAATTGAGTCCGCAGAATGGGAGAAAATATTTGCAAATTGTATCTGAGATAGGATTAATAGCCAGATTATATAAAGAACTCCTAAAACTGGGCAACAAAATCCAATCTGATTCAGAGATGGACAAAAGACTTGAATAGACATTTCTCCAAAGAAATGTTCTCCAAACATTTCTCCATTTCATAAGCATGTGAAAAGATGCTCAACATCACTAATCATTAGGGAAATGCAAATCTAAAACCATATGAGATATCACTTCACATCTATTTGAATGGCTAATATTAAAAGAACAAAATAAGTATTGGTGGTGAGGATGTGGAGAAATTGGGAACCATGTGCATGATTGGTGGGAATATAAAAAAACAGCATAGCAGGTTCCTCAAAAATTTCAAAATAGAATTATAATGGTCAAGCAATCCAACTTCTGGGAATGTACCCCAAAGAATTGAGAGCAGGGTCTTAAAGAGATATTTCTACACCCACATTCATTCATAGCAGCATTATTTACAATAGCCAAAAGATGGAAGCAACCCAAGTGTCCATTGATGGATGAAAGGAGAAGTAAAATGTAATATATACATACAGTGTAATATTATTCAAGCTTGAAAAGAAAGGAAATTCTGACATGTGCTACAACCTGAATGAACATTGAAGAAATTATGCTAAGTGAATTAAGCCAGTAACAAAAAGAAAAATACTTTATGATTCCACTTATATAAGGTACCCAGAGTTGTGAAATTCATAGAGACAGAAAGTAGAATGTTGTCTTGGGGACAGAATGGGGACGGAGGGAGGGGAGAGGTGGGTTTATTGTTTCTTGGGTATAGTGTTTCAGTTTTTCGAGATAAAGAGTTAGATGAATGGTGGCGGTTGTTGAACCATATGACTGTATTTAATACCACTGAACCACAACTTAAAAATGGTTAAAATTTCAAATATGTAACATAATAATATTATTATTAAAAAATTAAAAAATAAAAATTCTTATCTGAAGCATATATATTAACAGAGTGCAAGAGAATTTTTTAAAACATTATATAGTTGGTTAAGTTAATATCAGTTATTTCCCTTGTAAATATGTTTTTAGTGTTTAAAAACTTGTGATATACAAGGACTAAAAACAGGAAAAACAAATAAATTCAACCCTGAATACTTTGACTGACCAAGGAGCTCTCAGTTAGGTGGATCCCAACCCAGGAGACCAGATTTCCCTCAGCAGTCACCAAGCAACCACATCTACATAAACTGGGGGCTCTGAGTCCTCATAGCTTCTGGTAAGGTCTCAAAGACTTAATGTTCTCCCTGCATGAAGCCCACGTGCAGTTAGGGAAACCTAAGAAAACACTACAAGAGAGAAATGTAAACCTTCAAAAATACAGATGGCTGAAATGTCAAGAGCCATGAGAAGAGCCACTTGGCATATCTACTGCATCCTAAGCAGCTTGATTGGAAAGAAGCTAATTTCAAAATAACTGTAATTAATAATTTTAAAGAAAAAAAAAGACAAAATGGATACATAGATGTAGCATTTCAGCAGAACTGGAAATCTATAAAAGTCATCACATGGACATTCCAGGATTTAAAAATACAGTATCTGAAATTAAGAATTCATTGAATTGGCTTCATGGCAGAATGGGTAAAGTAAAAGCAGGATTGATGAACTCAAAGTCTGGTTAATCAAAATATCCAGAGAGAAAAGAGATGGAAAACACAGAACAGAGGATAAAGGTCACTTGGGTGATCATCAAGAGGTCTTAACATACACACATGTAATTTGAGTCCCACAGAGAGAGACAGAGAGAGAAAGAGAGTAGACCAGAAGCAGTCATGGCAAAAATAATGACTATGAATTTTCCCAAATCTGGTGAAAGACATTAGCCCACAGATTCAAGATGCTCAATGAGCCTCAAGAAGAACTATAAATCAAATCTTATCTAGGTACATTACAGTCAGTCCTAAAAATCAAATACAAAGGAAAAAACTTAAAGGCAGCTGGAGAAAAAAAAAGATACATTATTTTCAAAGGAGCAATAAAACTGATTCTGATTGTTGTCTTTTCAATATAAAAAAGAGAAAAAGAAGATAATAGGATCCTTAAAGCTTAAAAAAGGAGGGAAGGGAGGGAGGAAGGAAGGAAGGGAGACAGGGTGGACTGCTAATCTAGAATTCTATAGCCAGGGAAAAGATCCTTCAAAACTTAAGGTGAAAAAAAAATATTTTAAGGCAAAATAAAAAACAAAAAGCAAAGAATTCACTGCTAGTAGACATGCATCACAAGAAATACTCAAGTTCTTTATACTGAAGGAAAATGGTCCCAGACAGAAGAGAAGAAATTCAGAAGGAATAAAGAACATCAGAATTGTTTTTTTAAATGTAACTAAATATAAATAAATATTGCCAAAAAATTCAAAACTTAAGGTAAAATAAAAATATTTTAAGGCAAAATAAAAAACAATTATAATGCTCTGTGGAATTTATAACATATGAGTAAATGTATATAAGAGCAATAAGAAGAGCAAGAGGAGATAAATGGAATTTAACTTGTGGAGTTCTTAAATTGGGAAGTGGTAAAAGTACTAGTTTAAAGTAGACTCTAATATATGAAAGATTCACATTATAATCTCTTTTATTAAAAGAATGAGAGGGGCGCTTGCGTGCCACAGTCAGTTAAGCGCCCGACTCTTGGTTTCAACTCAGGTCATGATCTCAGGGTTGTGAGATCGAGCCCTGCGTTGGGCTTCGCGCTCAGCAAGGAGTCTGCCTGAGGATTCTCTCTCCCTCTCCCTCTGCCTCATGCTCTCTTTCTAAAATAAATAAATCTTTAAAAACAATAAGAATGAGAGAGGGTACAAATAAGAATGAATAAAGGAGAGAATAAAATCATTAAAAAATGCTTGATTAGGGGCACTTGGGAGGTTCAGTCATTAAGCGTCTGCCTTCGGCTCAGGTCATGATCCCAGGGTCCTGGGATCAAGCGCCGCATCGGGCTCCTTGCTCAGCGGGAAGCCTGCTTCTCCCTCTCCCACTCCCCCTGCTTGTGTTCCCTCTCTCGCTGTGTCTCTCTCTGTCAAACAAAAAATTAATAATAAAATCTTTAAAAATATATATTTAAAGATTTTATTTATTTATTTGAGAGAGAGAACGAGAGATAGAGAGCACGAGAGGGAAGAGGGTCAGAGGGAGGGGCAGACTCCCTGCTGAGCAGGGAGCCCAATGTGGGACTCGATCCCGGGACTCCAGGATCATGACCTGAGCCGAAGGCAGTCGCTTAACCAACTGAGCCACCCAGGCGCCCTAAAAATATATATTTAAAAAATGCTTGATTAATAATAAAAAAATGAAAGAGAAGGAATATCCATGTTGTAGCATGTATCAGAATTTCCTTTCTTTTTAAGGCTGAATAACATTCCATTGTGTAGATAGATCACATTTTGTTTATCCATTTATCATTGATGGACACTTGGGTTGCTTCCTCCTTTTGGCTATTGTGAATAACGCTTCTGAGAATATGAGTATTTGTACAACCTAAATAATGTTTGAAATTAACCTTTTAGCTGAAAGACAACCTTAATCACTTGTATTTTCAGTGTGTAGACAATGTAGTAGACAATGTGTAGACAAGGAAGCGGAGAACCTGAAATCAGATAGACCTGGATTCAAAGCCAGGCCCTGCCTCCTACTAACTCAGTGACTGTGGGCAAGTTTCTTGGAGGGCTACACATAAGGCACGTAAAAATGCCAGGCACAGAGCAGGCGCGCATGGCAGCAATTACTCTTGTTACTTTCACCAGGTCAGAGCACCTCTCTGATGTCGGGTGGGCTGGGGAATGTTCCAGACTCTGGGCCCTCAAAGATGCCTGAGGCTTATTATGCTTTTTGCAATGTTCATTTCTCCCCCCAACCAGCAAGAAGACAAAACAGAACTTGTAACAGCTGCCAATCAACTTTTATCTCTATAAAACATGTTGTCAACCAATGATAATTGGCCAAAGTGTATTTTACGTTTTGCTTAAAAATATTGTTTCCGTTCATCTGACTTTAAATGCCATGTGCTGGTGGCAAACCCAGATTATGAATGATTCATGCATAGACACAGTGACTAATTAAACCCAATAGAGACTACTCATTAAAAAATAGAAATGCAAACTTTTACCCAAGGGCTTGCAAGTAAATGTCTGCAGGAAGCATTTGAGGAAGGTTTATAACCTCAGCTTTCTCAATAAACAACACTGCAGATGGTGGATGAAAAAAATGCTTATATTCATAAACTATTTCTTATCATGCAAACCATGGTGATCGAAGCTTCTGTACATGGTTCCTAAATCCTTAGTTTTTTGCTGTTTTGATAAATGCCTATGTATTTTTTTGAAAGATTTTACTTATTTATTTGACACAGAAAGAGAGAGAGCACAAACAGGGGGAGAGGCAGAGGGAGAAGCAGACTCCCCACTGAGCAGGGAGCCCGATGCGGGGCTCGATCCCAGGACTCTGGGATCATGACCTGAGCCAAAGGCAGACACTTAACCTACTGAGCCACCCACACGCCCCACCTATGGATTTTTTAATCATGACTCTTTCTATATTTTGGTGATGTCTATCTATGTACCCATTGATTTGGGGCAGGCTAGGAGTCTAGCTGGGGTCTTAATAAAACTATTTACTGCAAAGGCTCCTGAAATTTCCACTGGCCTGGACCCAGCCCTGGGACATGACTGTGACCCTCTCGGTCTCGCTGCTCTGTGCTAGCTAAGGCACTCTGCCAGTCGACAATTTGTTTTTCTCTATCAGCAAAGTGAAATTACAATTGACAACGTATTTCACAAGACTGTGGCACAGTTATGGTAAAGAGACAGGATTGGTCACATCTAAAATTCCCTAATATATGTAAGCTCTTGGAACCTGAAGAAGGGCAGTGTTGGCAACAGGGATCATGTTGCTCTTGAATGTCAAAGACCTTCCAAGCAATGGAACTTAAAAACCAAAGAAACAGATCCTATCCCCCTTGGTTTCAGGGCATCCACGTGATAAGTGGGGCAAGTGTAGAGATAACAGAAGAAACACCCCTTAACTGATTTTTAAATTGTTGATCCAAGAACTTATCAGTCTTGAAATGACCCTTAACCACATTTGCCAGTGGATCCTCAGCGAGTTACCACATCGCAAATAATTTAACTTCTTAAGTATTCCCCTACTTCTTTCCTTCCTTCTCTCTCCCCCCTCCCCCCTCTCTCTTAAATACAGTTTGCTACATCGCTTAGGGGTTGCTTTTGGCATGTCTTAAGAATCTTGCTGAAATAGCACCTGAAAGCCGTAGAAACTGTTTGGAACACACACACACACACACACACACACACACACACTCTCTCTCTCTCTCTCTCTCTCTCTCTCTCAATCCAGCCCCCAAACTGAGATCAGTTTGGTTCAAGACCAATGTGGAGCTTCCAACTTTGTTCTCTTTCCCATCTCCCTCCAAATCCATCATGGATCCTGCGTATGAGTATGTAAATTAGATGTGCAACAGAACTCCTACAAATAGGTGATATGGTTTCAAGTTATCCAATCTTTTCTGTCCCTTCTCTCCCTAAAAAGGGGGTCAAACACCAGTGCTATGTATTTTCATGGGGCTACATATACAGAGTCTTTCCTAATCCAGGGAATATGTGGAGGCAGAGGGTGACACTTGAAAGGACAGACAATAAACCCTGTGGGTCATCTAGCCAATCATGCCTCCAGCCCCAGGAGCCCACACCCATCAGCCACTATAATAAACTACGACGTGTCTGCCAACCTCAGGGGCCCATGTCCTTCTTCTGAAGCCCAGTCACCTTGGAGCATGGAGAGAGCGTCACCCCCCCATCACCCTGCTTCTTTCTGATGACAGCCATTGTCACACAGAGAGAGATGCACAAGACACAACACATGTTCTCACTGAGATTCACATCCCTCCTACCCCTAGATAACACGGCACAAAATAGAATGACACTGTACTCTAAAATGGAAACAGAGTTCCCACCAGAAGAGGAGGCAAAGCTGCTACAGAGAATCTCACGAGCAGACCCTGTTCTTAGAGAAAAGTTCATCCTGCCTTGTGCTCTTGGGGTTAGAACAAGTCTGTCCACCTTCTGGTCATTGGTGCTGCCTTTCGAAAGGCTGCATCCAAACCACTTCCAATCAAACCATTTCTTTCCCCTTAGGGAGATTTGGACTTGGGGGCCTCCAGTGGACTTGGGAGCCTCAGCCAATGCTTTTTCTATGTGGTGAACCCCAAAGAGGGGCACTGGGTTGTCCTGAGGCCCTTTTGGGCTTTTTTTGGGGGGGTTGTCTTTGTTTTTTTCTGATTTTTGAGTCTGATTTTTCTGATTTTTGGAAGTTGATTTTTCTCTCTGTAAGTATCTGACCTGAATGGGTGGGTCAATGGAAGGGAGACCTCATTCACTTTTGTTAGCCACTGGCTCCTGGAACTGGTTGGAAGATGTGCAATCTGGAAAAAAGATGGGCCAGATCATTTCTTAGAGGAAGCAGATTTCACTGCCCTGAAATCCTGGTGTTTGAATGCACAGAGGACGCAGTCCCCACCTGCTGGCCAGACTCAGGTCCTCCCTCTCTGGTCAGGATTGGACTTCCTTCCAGAGCCCCTCCCCGCAACCCGGCGCATGCATCTCAGAGATGGAACAGTACACCTTCCAAGATCCTCCATTTAAGCTAAGAAATAGTACAGTTCTTTCCAAGAGGGTGCACCAATCAAAAGTTGATGTTTCACCAGTCAATGCCAGAGCTAACATTTCTTGTTCATTTTTCCTTTAAGGCAGCATCGCTGAGATGGCCATACACATCAATGGCCTCATGCCAAGCCATTTTTTTCCTTTCACAGTACTGCATGTAGATTTGCCCAAAGCTATTAAAAATTAATTATTCACCCCAAAGAAGGCCTGAATCAAAAGTCAACATTTACAACATATTCATTAACAAAGTCCCTGGCATTAGAGACTCATTACATGGGAGCCACGGTGCTAATCTAATTTTACATGAAAGGAGACGCGTAATTGCAGGAGCCCTGCAAGTCTGAGCCACGGCAACACCATTTTATGCTCCTCTTTGAATCTGTCAGATTAAATCCTACCAAAGGCCTTGGCTGGTTTGTCAGTCACCCCAGAGCATATTCAGCCTTTTGATGGAGGGCCCCAAGTAAAAGGTGGGGGAGAAAAATGTGGCTAAGAAGGCCAGGGCCGGGCTCTGAGCACATCACCCACCACCAGCTCTCCCTGCGGCAGAGGTCTGGGCTCTCTCTACAGAAGGCTTCTCCCTGGAGGAAGATCTCCCCACGGGACCCAGGTGGGATTCTGCCTTTTCAGAGTGATCGACACGGCATCGGCATCCGGGAGACCCTAGATAAAGAGGGATGGTGTCACTCCCTCCCTCTCTCCTTTCCCACTCAGCAGGACATTCTGCAGCTGATCAAACTGTCCCCATCACCACCATCACTATCGTCACTTTTATGGGGGATATACAGGCCGGGCAGGGTGTTGACACTTTACACATCCTCACAACAGCCTGATTCTTCAAACGATGGAACTGGGGCTCGGGAAGATGGAGGGGCTGGGTTAGATCATGTGTCCCAGGTCATGTGGCTTGAAAGTCCCACAGCCGAGATCCTAGGTTGGCTGGCTTCTGGTTCTGCAGACACCATCAGGAACAAACAGCACGCAGAGCTCGGCTCTGCCCCCTGAAGCTCTCAAGTCCCAGGGCTGCTCTCCTGCCCTGCTGCCAACACGTCCTGTCCCCCGTCTTTCCTCCCTCTGACACGCTGTGTACCCTGCAGCCAGAGGGGCAGAGCTGAGAGTACCAGGCTCCAGGGGAGCACCTTTCTGAGAGACTCAGCCCTTCTTGGGATCCAGCTGGGAATGTGGCCGGGAAGGCCTTTCACGATCCATGATGTGGCTCCTCCAGCCTCATCTTGGGCCATGCCCACCGCATCCCAGCCCTCTCTGTTTGGGACACTCTTGAACTCTCTGGAGCTCTCTACACGGTCACGCTCCTCCCCACCTCTGGCGTCATTTTCACTTGCACTCCCCACACTTCATCAGGCAAATTCCTCCTTGACCTTCAGGCCGCGGTTTACACGTCCCCTCCTCCAGGAAGCCTTCCCTGACCCTCCAAACTAGGCGAGGTGCCTCTCTTTGTGTTTCCTTTGCTGGGGTGTAGCCTCATACACCGTCCACTGTGATTTTTCGGCTGTTTGTCTCCTCACAGCAGACGGTGAGGTCCCTGGAGGCAGTGACTGGTTTTGTTTCCCATTAAATCCTCATCTCCCAGTGCTGTCTGGCATAGAAAGCTGTGCAGCAAATATTTATTATATATACTGACTTAAAATGTACTAACCTCTCTAAAATTCAGCAAGCAAGCAAGTTTCCTAACTCAGAAATATTAAACACTGCTTTAGATATATGATTAAAACGATTCAAAGAACAAAATACGGTCCACACATGACACGGTTAGAAAGGAAAAAGTAATCTACTATTAAAATGCAACCCCAAACAAAACCCCAATGGGATAGTTGAAGTAAAACTTGGGCTGATTCTAAAATTTACATAGAAGGGGGAAATCCCAATATATTTCTGAAATTGAAGAACAGTGAGGGAGGATTTATCCGACTAGCTGTCAAACTCTACCATAAAGCTACAGTGACTTAACTGTGGGATACAGGCAGAGGGAATGATAAAGAGGTCAATGGACAGTAGTGTTCAAAAACAGAATAAATTCTGCTGGGAAAAATGAGATATACTTTTGGAAAACATAAAATTAGACGCCTACCCAATATCTTGCATAAAAACAAACTCCCGAAGGATATAAAACACACTTGTTAATGGTCCGTCCATTGGGTGATTTGAATGGCACCTTTATCACTAAGTGAACTCCCATAAATACATAAATCTATTTCTGGAGATTCCATTCTGGTTTTAAGAATGAAAAACAAGGATTTTCACCTAGGGCATTTTAATAAGCAACCACAGACTCAGCTCTGTGAGACTACCCACCAGAGTGTGGACACTTATGCCTACCTCTGAAAACGCTGTCCCTGCTTCTGAAGGCTCTCCATGGGAGGAAATAGTCATTCTGCAGATACATGCCAAAGACACAGTCTGAGTGATTACAGTGGACATTTCTGAGACCCACACTCTCCCACACTCATCACCTGCTTGCCTGGCCCAAGTAGGTGTGGCTCTGGGAAGCTTCTGGGGCTCATGGGCAATGTTGGTGGGGAACAAAAGCTAGAGAGAAATGGTACATTTTGTATCAAGGTGCCAGTTTTTCCATTTCCAAACTAAAGACTCTCAATAAATTGCATTCTTATGTAAACATTCACAAAGGCAAGGACTTTACGTGATCAGTCAGATTTGGGGAACAACAGTATTAGGAGTGTTATGGAGTTATTCATTTACCTTTAGACAGAAACATGCTCTCTGAACAAGCTTCCCTGCCTCTGCGATGTGGTATTTCATGTCCCAGGGGAATGAAAACAGACAGAACCTGTGTCTTCAGTAAGCTGCCTTCACTGATTCTCCTGGGGGTACTAATGACTAGGACCATATGTGCACAGGTCCCCTACTCCTTGAAGCAAAGAAAATGTATAAGACACTGTAATGCCTGAGAAAACATACAGTCATATTTTTTGAAGGCAAAATGATTGTTCATCAAGAAAACCTGTGCTCAGCACTTCCTCAGGTTATCCTGGGAGGGTTGACTCAGTGTTCCCCAGCCTGGCCCCTCTCACACTGCTGGTGGGCATTTAAATAAGTTACACCTGTTTTGGAAGACAGTTTGGCAGTTTCTTAAAAAGTGAAGCATGTATCTAATACCCTATGACCCAGCCACTCCACTCCTAGGTGTTTTACCCAAGAGAAAAGAAAGCATATGTAGACATGGGCGTGAACACAAACGTTTATGGCAGCTCTATCGGTGACAGTCAAAACCTGGAAAAAACCCAGATGTCCATCAACCGGCAACAGCAGACATTCCATCCAACAACAGAATGCCACTTGGCAATAAAAAGGAACAAACTAGTGATATATGCCACAATGTGATTGGATTTCAAAATAGTTATGCTGCGTGAAGGAGCCAAATAGAGTATATACTGTATACAATTCCAGAAAATTCAAATTAATCTATTGTGGCAGGGAGCATATTAGTCGTTACCTGGGGAGGTGGGAAGGGCTGAAGAGGAATTACAAAAGGGCAGGGGGAGACACTGGGAGTGACAAATATGTCCATTATCTTGATTGTGGTGATGGTTTTGTGGGTGTATACATATGTCAACACTTATCAAATTAGGCACTTTAAATATAGGCAATTTATTGTATGTCAATGACACCTCAGTAAAGACTTTGTTAAAGACATGCACTGAAGACAAAAGGAAAGTCGCTGTCCATCAAGAAGCCCTGTGTTCCTCCCTGTCCTCCAGCTTGGACAGCTGCTACAAGCAGAGAGGAGCACAGCATGCATGGACATGTTATATTTATAACCGGCCATAACCGGAAGCTGCTCAAGTGTCCAGCCAAAAACAGGGTACAGAAACTAGGGCTAGGACTCCTAGGTGTCCCCCACTAAATCAGAAACAAAAGCATCCTTACCTGCTCCTGCCTTTCCCTATGTTCTCATCCAGGGGATGCAACAAGGCCTAGCTTGGAAGCTGCAAAAGTCTCTGTTTGGATTTCGGTGCCACCATGCATTCACTGGACGTTTTCCTGAGCATCTCCTGTGTGGCCGGCCCTGTCCTCAGCACTCTTCTTGAAGTAGACGGTCTATCTGAGCAGCTATACGTCGATCAAAGCATCATTACTTCCTAACAGCAATTTCCAAAAAGGCACCGAGGTCCTCCTCTGTAAACAGGAAAAATGTTCCCTCCTTCTCAATGGTACTGCTTGACTCACTGAGACGGTCCCCCAGACATGTCCTGCAAAGGACCCAGCATCACCTATGGTCAGTCTCAGTACCTGGGTGCAGGGAAAGGACATCCCTTCATGTCTCCTTCCCTCCGAACAGCCCGAGGTCAGAATGCTTCAACCCACTTCCGGGGCATTTTACACAGAGAAACACAAAGTGTCAGTGTGTCTCTGGGAAGTGCAGGCTCCAAAGGAGAAGTGGAGAGGTAGATGGTGGATGTCCTGGCCAAGAGAGTCCCAGGCTCCTCACTGGCCTTTCCACACCCACAACTCTGAGCTGAGGCCTGAGCCAAGGGACAGGTGACTCAGTGTGTGGCAGGAACCACGGAGTTAAAATGCAGGAATAGTCGCCTTTTGAGGAGGATGATTTTTAATATTAAAATAAAATTAGTACATGGTATTTACTTTTGGGTTGCTTGAAATGAGTGCACAAAGCCCAAGGAATGGGAAGTTGACTTGACACAAGTTAGATCCACAAATGCCAAAGGGATTCAGTGAAAATGGTGTAATGGGGGGCGCCTGGGTGGCTCAGTTGTTAAGTGTCTGCCTTTGGCTCAGGTCATGATCCCGGGGTCCTGGTCGAGCCCTGCATCGCGGGAAGCCTGCTTCTCCCTCTCCCACTCCCCCTGCTTGTGTTCCCTCTCTCGCTGTGTCTCTCTCTGTCAAATAAATAAATAAAATCTTTAAAAAGAAAAGAAAAGAAAATGGTGTAATGGTATCTTAGTGGCTAGGGAACATGGAAAATGCCAGAGTCACAGCCCCCTGGCATTTCACAACATAACTTGGTTTGTTACACAGAGTAGGGGCTGAGTAAAGCTCCCTGATGAGATTTTCAGCTGCTTTTCCACTGGTGCCTGAATGTGTCCCCAGGACCTGCTACAGGATAATCACTTCATTGTTTTGAGAAAAGATGGATTACTGTGGCATATGTACTGCAAAAACCTTGGCACTGGCATCCAGAAAACAATTCTGGGTGACTCACGCTTTTCAAATAACACTGAAGAACTGTGCCTTTCTGCTCCCCCAGGGCTGTGAGCCCCTGAGGGACTGAATGCTCAGCCTGAATAATCCTTCAATTCAGGCATCTTCCTCTGATTTTAAATAGACTACACATGCTTCACATTGAATGCGAATCTGACATGCCTGAAAGGTACATCTAAAAGGAAAAATGATGAGCAAAGAAATACTGAAGAGTAAGAGGAAAGCCTGAGGAGTGGGGATGAGCTGGATTTCTGTGTAACAGAGGAGCTGGGAGCGAACAGGAGGGAGAGCAGACAAGCAAAGTTCGGGGCCGCCCAGGTGGGCCAGGGTGGGTATCAAGGACCAGGGAAAAGAAGACTCAACCGTCAAAGTGGCCAAGGTCCTTCTGCCTTAGGTCTGGTCCCTGCCACTCAAGTACAAGACTGAACCTTTCCTTTGTTCCCTTAGCTCTAGTTCAACTTCATTCTGGAAAGGAACTGGGGATGCTTAAAAAGGGGGGGGGGGGCACTTCCTTTCTGGAGCTTTCCCAGGGAAGGGGAGGATATGTATTGCTCTGTCCAGCTACCACAGCAACAAGTGTACCTAGGAAGTGCAGGGTGGCCAAGGCAGTTAAGACAGAAAGTTATCCGTTTCCTGATAAGCGGAAGTCCAGCCATTCAGGAGCAGGTCAGGCGGCAGCGCTGCCCAGGACCCCCTTCTGGAAGTTTTGCTAAATGTCTGTGCAATGCCACTCTGTGCTGGGCAGTGGGCAAGGGGGTGAGAGGGTGGTGCTGGTCCTCAAAGAACTCAAGCCAGACGTCCAAGTTATTAGATTATGCACCCCATCCAAAAAAAAAAAAAGTTTGATCATTTGCCCCCCAGTAGATGAATAGTTATTTCTAGATTATATACATGTTGTACTACTTGACTTAACCGTTTATGATCTGGTACTCTCCTACAGGGCACTCATCGCCTTCTTAAAAACAACCAGGCTGAAGGACAGTGGAATCAAGAGCCACCATACCACCTGCATGTATCCCCCTCCCCCCGCCACGACACAACTTTTCCTAGGAAAGCATCACAGAAGAGAGGGCAACAGCATGCATGGACATGTTATATTTATAACAGGCCATAACTGGAAGCTGCTCAAGTGTCCAGCCAAAGAACAGCAGGGTACGGAAACTAGGGCTAGAAGCAAGCATAAAAAGTGACAACCGAGGCTGCAGAGCTGGTGAATACTGATGCTGGGAAGCCGAGGGAAATGAGAATGGGTGGTGTCTGCTACTACTTCAGCTGCCTGTGCAGGTGGGTGGGGGTGGGAGATATGAGTGGGGCCCCAAAGGCATGGCCCATGGCCATGCTTTCAATTCTTCTTTTCAGTGTCCTTTAATGCCACTATAATGTCTTTAATAGCATAGGAAATCAAGCTTAAGTGAATGGCAGAGGATGATGATTCTCACCAGTTCTCTCTTCCTCCCTCTCTTCCAAAAGAGTATCAGTTTCCTACCACCAGCTGCCCCACACCCCAGCTTCCAGACTGATGAACGCAGATGTGTGCGAACCAGCCCCTGGCTCCAAGAATGGGGCCTCCGCCTTCCTGCTCTCCGAGGCTGCTCCCATCATTCTCCCCGACAGCTCTGAGACCTTCCTTGGCTGAAGGTCCTGTGGGCTGTCACTATGGATGCCACACCAGGTCATTTTTCTCCTGCATTTGGTTATCAATTGATGGCCTTGAGCTATGGTAGCATCTGGGAGACCCTTCACCCAGTGCAACAGAGCATGTCTATACAAATGGGAAAATTAGTGGTACTTTTACTTGAGCTATGGCAAAGGATTAACATGCGAATATTTCCAGGGAACACCTTCTCTTAACAAAGCCATCCGTTTTCTGCTAAGGGGAGTATAAACTGGAAGGTTTATGGTGGATAACTTGGCAACAGTATCAAGATGGGAAACATTCACTTGATCCAGTGATCTCTTTTCTAAGAATTTACCCTTAGGAAATCATGCTACTGCCAAGAAAAAAAAGCACAGAAATGCTTGTGCCGGTACTTTTTTTGATAATAGGGAAACACTGCAAACAGCCTAAATGGCTAAAAAGTATTAATTTAATCATGTTATATCCATTCAGTGGAATATTATATACCATTAAAAATTACATTATAATTAGATATTCAAATAGGTAATATTGAAGAATTGTTATTTCAGGTGTGTAAGTAGTCTTGAATTTATGCTTTTATAAGAGTCCTTGTTTTTTAGAGATACACAGTAAAATGTTTGCAGATGCGGCTTCTTAAAAAATAACAGGGGGGTGGATGGGGTATGGGGTAACTGGATGAAGGGCATTAAGGAGGGCACGTCATGTGATGAGCACTGGGTGTTATATGAAACTGATAAATTATTGAACATTACATCTTAAACTAATGATATACTATAAGTTGGCTAACTGAATTTAAATAACAAACAAACAAATAAGTAATGGGGGGAAAGCAGATTAGTGGTTGCCAGGGTTGGAGGGAAGGGGAAATAGGGAGTAACTGCTTAATGGCTATGGGGTTTCCTTCAGGGGTGACGAAAATGTTCTGGAAATAGATGGAGGTGATAGTTGCATGACATTGTAAATGTGCTAGATGCCATTAATGGTGAATTTTGTGTTATGTGTGTTTACCACGATAAAAAAAATAATAGGGGGTACAGAGGCTGGGATGAGATGAAATAAGATTGGCCATACTTGGGAACTGCTCAAGAATGAGTGATTACAACAGGGGTCTGTGTGTGTGTGTGTGTGTGTGTGTGTGTGTGCGTGCGCGTGCACACACGTGCATGACTTGCTACCAAGTTTCCATAATAAGTGGTGCCACAGATGTGTATTTGTCAGCATGCTGACATGTGGGGATGCCCACAACATGCTGAGTCTGATGAGTCAGTTGCAAAACTGAATACTGGGAATTTCCACCGATGATGTAACAGTATATACCTAGATCTAAATGCATATCTATGCATAAATAAAATGTTTGTAATGCTGCTCAGTACAAGATTTCACAGTGATCATTTCTGGGTTAGTAGATTTGAGGAGATTTTTCTCCCTTTTATCCATTTTTCAGGATAGTTTACTCTTCTCTTTTTCCACAGAGTATAGTTTTATAAAACAATAAAGCTTTTCTCTTAAAAGGCAGACATGTTTAGAAACAGCCTCTTCACCTCCAGCATACTGACTGAATGGCCCTGCGTAATGGCACATTCCTCACAAAAGCCACCTGGCACTTGGCACTTACTCCAATGACCATGACTGTCTATGATGACCACCACCCCATGGAGGGGCTGCGGAGGGCCCAATTTTATTGTCAGACACCTCTGCCAATGACAACGCCAACAGTGACCCCTGGCAACTCTCTCTCCTACACACCTTCATCCAGCCTCATAGTCATCCTGTGGAGTCAGCTGACCCAGCACTGAGACTGTCCCTGTTTCAGAGAGGATGGCACTAAAGCCAGTGCCCACGTACCACAGCTGAGCAGCCCAGGCAGGACCCACCCCGACATGGACTCTCCCTTCTCCCAGGAACCACTCCTCCTTGGTGGTTGGGACCCTGCTGCTGGGAGCTGAGGCCAATCTTCCGCTCAGGAGGTAAAGACCACTACACGTTGATCTTGCATAAAAGAGCAAAGCCCTAACCCCTGTATTATCACTCACAGCCAAGTGTTTCAGGTCCTACTGCTTGTCATGTGAACAGCAGAAGCTGGAGGGGTAAATATGGTGACCTCCGCTCAGCTGCCCATTGCTGAGGACACCGATGCTGCCCTGCAGTCTCACTAGACTAGCTGCCGAGAGTCCTTCCTGATCTCCCACACTGCCGGTAATGCCCTTCAGAAGGACATGCTCCTCAAACTCGGCTCTGTGAGGATCCCCAGGCAACTTACCTGAATGACCTGAAGCCTCGGCCCCCAGAAGGTATGAATGAACGGAACCAGGCACCTTCTTCTAGGTTCATTCATTCCCCCTCTTTCTATCCCTTCCTTTATCCACCCAACAAATAGTTGCTGCATATCTCCTTTGAGATGAGCAAGGCCTAGGCACTGGGACTATCAGGGAAGCCAGAGGTCAAACAGGTAAGTTCACAAGTAAATAACAACCACGATGGTGGTGAGCTCTCTGAAGGAGAGGCACCAAGGGCCAGGAGAGCACCCGCTGGGGGGTGGGAAGCAGCCGCGCTGGGCTGGGCTGGACTGGAAGGTGTCCTGTAGAAGAACACTCGTGACATAACAGCCATCCTGTGTGTGTGCCACACTGCACAGTGTGTGGGGCTCACACCAGCTGTCTAACTGCCCAGGGGCTCTCGCCATTTCCCTTCTATAGACAGGAACCTGAAAAGGCAACAGAGGACAGTGCTCAGCTGCAGAGAGGGAAAGCCAGACCTCACCATGGCCTCCAAGCCAGGCTGAAGCTGCCACAGGCCTGCCTGGAGCAGGCAGAGCGGCCGCCAGCACGGCTGGGGCTCCGGGCCTCTGTGGCCAGGCCCTGAAGGTGACTCTTCTGGCTGAGCTCACAAAACAGCTATGAATAGGAGCTCTCTGCAAACACAGAGCTGCCTCACCAATGACAAGATGTCCCTTGGACCAGTCTGGCCTCCCCACTTCTAGCGTTGAACAGAGATGAGGAAAGACGGGCTTGTGGTAGCTGCAACTCTTCCAAGGCAGGCGCGGCACCATGACTCGAGAGCCTAATTAAAATGAAAATCCCATTCCTCAAGAGAGGCCACCCCCTCTCTGAGCAGTCAAGTGTTTCCGGCTGTCTTCTACAGAAAAATGTAAGGTGGTGCTGGCAGGAGAGGAAAATCCACCACTCAGTCATCTAAAAGCAGAACTCGCCCACCAGAATCCCAGCTTGCAGTCTCCATCCCGGCCCCACACAAACCCACGAGGGCGTTTTCTTCTCTCTCTACAGAGGGCTGTGCCCAAGGCTGCAGGAGCTGCCGACCCCTGCCTGGGCACCCAGAGGGAACCCGCACTCAGCCCGGCTCTCTGGCCTTGTGGCTGCCTGTCGGCCCAGCTGCGCTCTTCCTGGCTCCCACCTGGACTAAGGCAGCCTACAAGCATGTGGCACTGTGCACACCAAACATCTGAGTGCTGGACAGAAAGTTCTCTCTGCACCCAGGCATTAAAGGCCTTTGTCCTTTCCATGGGAGGAGAAAGGACCCCTGATGTGGGAGCCTCTGGACAGCAATGCCAGCTACACGGGCAAGGGCAAACCCAGGCCAAGTTCTGTGAAGCCTTCCAGGGAGCTGCCCCCACAGGCCTCCTTTGGAGGATCATGAAAATGGCCAGCCCCACCCCTCGCCTTAGCCCTTGCCACCCTCAGGTTCAGCCTTGATTTCAAAGCTAATGCTGACCTCAGAAGGGACAGCTCTGGACCAGTGGTTCTCAAACCTTTTGTAGTGGAATCCGTTTTTCAAACAGATGTCCTTCAGCAGAGGCCACCAGACACAGAACAAGGGAAGCTACTTAGGCTGACAGAGTGGGAGGAGGCCAGCCCAGAGCCTCACGCACTGGCCCAAGGTGCAGGAATTACTCCTGTGCCCGGGTGTGTGCCAAATGTGTACCGTGCTGCTGAGAGCCAGCCTCCATTGGGCCCAACTCTTCCTGTGCTCGCAAGGCCCTCCCTGACAGCACAGCCCCGTTGTGAGGGGCCTCTAGAAGCTTCCATGACTCCTGCCCCTGCCCCCAGGGGACTTGTCTTCTCCCCCAACGATTCTCTTCCACAATTCGTGGTTATCACACCCACCGGCTGGCCTGGCCTCCCTCCAGAGCTGGGTGTGAGCTCACCATGGTTCCTGGGTCTGGGCTGGATGTGGGCAAGGGGCATCTGCTGTCTACAGCCTTCCTATTCTTTTTCCTGCTCCTGGAAGGGACAGTAAGGGACCACTGGATGGAGGCTGGAGGTGGTCAGGGTAGGGTCTGCAGAAGAGGTCACATCTCAGGAGGACCCGAGAGAGGGCAGGATTTCTCCCTTACTAAACACATTCAGGTCGCCCTCAGGTACGACTCTGCCTCCTCTGGCCATAGAGGATGTGGGATCAGGCCACCCTGATGGGACCAGGGCTGGGTACCTGCTCCAAGCTGCTCTGGGGCCTCTGGCCCAAGAATTTGAAACTGGGGCACTGAGACAGCAGCACAAAGGCGGGCACAGCCAGGGCAGGTCAGCCCCACTGACAGAACAGCTTATAGAAGAACACAGAAGCCCATCTGCAGAGGGAAAGAAAACGGGAGGGGATACCAGGAGAGAACCAGAAATGGGAAAATCAGGAGCAGCCGACAACACACTCTGTCCCTCCAGGACATACCCCGAGCATAACTCTCTACTTTTACTAAAGACAGTTTGAGTGGGTTTTCATTCCCCGCCACTAACTGACCCTGAATAGGAAACCATGACAAAATAATAATTTTAAAAAAAGAATTAGTAAACAGGTCCCTGTCTATAACGGTGTTTCCAGCACAGTGAGGAGACATCCCTGCGTGCACGAGACCATCCCACGCGCCTCTATTGTCAAGTGGGCTTACGGATTGAAGAGTCAGGGACGGTGGGTGGTGGTAATGACGGCACCTGTCAGCTGAGCCACATGGTTCCTTCTCACCTAGAGGTGTTCTGTAGTCTTTTATTGTTGTTGTTTTTGTTACTTATCCTCATAACTGCCTCGTGATATGGCCATTATGCTTCCCTTTGACAGGCAGAGAAACTGAGGCTTTGAAGGGCTCATCCAAAGTCACAAAGTGACTCAGAGCAAAGCCAGGATCCCAAATGTTGCACCCCTTATACTAAGCCGCACTCCTTCACACCACCATACAACTGAGACTCAGCAGAGCCCAGCCTTCCAGGTCTATATCCTAGAATACCTAGCCTTGACCTTTCAAAGTTGATCTCCAAATCAAAGCTCAAACTGGCAGAGTGAGGTGAAGGAGGGACCCAGCAAGGTGTCCCAGCTCAGTGTGCCTTGAGTTTAGGTCACACGTTCTGCCCTGGCCCCCAGGGCCCTCTGCCTTGGAGCTGGTGACATGATGAGCTGACAGCCTCACCTGTGTCAGAGCTTGGCACTCATGCCCACAGATACACAAGCAGGTTAACATCCAAATGGTAACAAAGCATAAGCCTTATGAATCTGATAATTACAAAGGGAAGTGTTATTATGTCCTTTAGTTGCAAAGAATGCAATTAGTAATCAAGGTAATTGCCCTGGCAGGAAAATATGCTTAAACCATTTTAATGGTAAGATTACAACAAATGTAGAGAGGGACCGTTTCGTCTACTTTTTTAGTCAATGACTCTGACCTACTAATCCTCTTATGATGACCTCCCAATGCAAACACATCTTAGAACACCTATTTTCTACTGAAATAAGAGGGCCATCCTTTGGCTGGCTCCGGGGCTTAGCAGGTAGGCAGAGGGTCCTAAGGGAAGAGCTGAAGTCAGAACAACGTAGGCTGTCATCCTCACTGTGAAAATCCAACTCGATTTCTCTGAGAACTGAACATCAGTCTCTTCCAATTCCACACATACATTCAAACTCGCTGGTGACCCATTTACCCTGAGCCTCTTTCAGCTAGCACTGATTTATAGGAGTCCCCCAGGGGTAAGCTGCTGCCATCTGTGTGGGTCACAGGGTCACATCTAAATCCCAATTGTCAACACCCCCTACAGAACAAATACCGTCGCTTTGTTAAGTTCCCTTGTGGTCGCTATTGCCTTTGCTACTTGAGAACTGACGCCAGCTCATGCCCTGCTCTTTGCCCTGCAGGGCCTCCTGGCAAGGCCAAACCAATGGGAGTCTCCATCCTTCCATGACCTCCTGAGCCACGCCATGCCCTGCTTCTTTGTGAAGGGCCAGAATTTTCTCCCAGCTGAGGGATGTTAACTTCCTCTTTGGTTTCTTCAAACTCTGACTAAAGCCCTGCCTTCTCGGCTGGAAGCACGGGCCTGCCCCCCTTTCTCAGCCCCTGCGTTCCTATTTCCAGTTCCTTTATACCCTCTTGGACACCCGAGAGTGTGCCGGTTCCCTGAAATCAACCTCATTCCAAAGCACTGTTCATTTATCAGGTGTGATAACAGTACTTTGTTATGTTAAATTTTTAAGAATGAATCCTTACTCTTTTAAAGGTCCACCCTGAAATATTGACAAATGGGATGACATGAGGTCTGCAACTGGCTTCAAAATGTTGGGGGAAGAGGCTGGAGGTGTAGAGACAAGGTTGAGACAAGGTAACTGAGAGACAGGTATGTGTGTGGGTTCCTGAGACTCTTCTGTCCACTTCTCTTTTGGTCTTAAATTTTCCACAACAAAAAGGCTTTACAAAATCCCATCCCTAGAGTTTTATAACATCCTTGAGTCCAACTGTCCCACCTGAGCTTTTACCTGCATCCTTTTCAACTGACACGTGTTTACTGAGCAACTACTATGCTCGAAGTGTTGTGAAAAGCTGCAGAATAGAAGTGACCGGCCCCACCTGTGAAGCACCCTCAGGATGCTGTCCTGCTGCACACAGTCCTGTCCTTTGTTTTAACGAAGTCCCCAAAGCTTCATTTCTCAAATTGGGCACTGATTTTTCTCTCCCCCCCCACCAGGGTGGCAGTCAGGGCCTCCCCTTCCTTGGGATGGAGTGAGCCCAGCGTCACTGAGGGGATACCAACTACGTCTGTTCTTCCCCCACCCCTACTGGATGAGGTGGCCCAGGTGTGGGTCGGGGCAGACAAGAGTTTCAGAGAAAGAGAGGCCAACCCAACCACATGTTGGAGGGTTTGGGTGAGGCCAACTGCTCTGTCCCTCAACTTGCAGGCAAAGGACCAAGGGCTAGGACATGTCCTGCCTCCCGTCTGGACCAGAAGCATAGACAGAAGCACTGAGACCATTAGGGGCTCCAGACCCGAACACCTGGATGTGGGAAACTGTCTCAACCCAGAGACCTCCAAGCCAGAAACTGACCTCCCTTCCCAACTAGGCACAGAATATGTTGCCTTGCTCAGAAGTCTGTGTGCCATTCTCAAGGAAGCCTGAATTCACAGCCAAAGTGGGGAAGGAATACCCACCTTGGGCTGCTGACCTATCGACGAGCAATGGTTGCCATCCTGGGTCCTGCGAAATGTTCATCCTGGAGCCACCAGAGAAACTGAAGCCAATCCCTTCAGTCAGCAATACGCTTCAACACTGTTAAGGTCAATAACCTTTAATTCACACCCATATTCCCCCTCTCTCAGTTCAGGTGAGGACCATGAGGAGAGTCTGATGAGTAAAGGGTATAATACTCTGACATAGACACAATGCCTCTTGTCAAGTAAAGGCTGCACCTACGCCTAGAAGACAGGGTCCAAGAACTCGGGTACAAACACACCTGGTGATCACCCTTATGGTCTCTTTTGTCTCTCTATAGCCAGTGCATTAAATAAACATGTGGCAGTAAAATGGAATTAAATCCCCATTCAATGGAAACCATGAAATTTAGAAATGGGGGAAGCCAGCCAGTTGTGGCAAGGAATCCAGGGAGTTTAAACAGATGACATTTCTTAAAATGAGACCCACGGGGGACCAGCATGAACCCTGTGTGGAACGCTTATTAAAAGTGGGGTTCCCGGCAGAAGAGACCCCGAATAGCCAGAGGAATATTGAAAAAGAAAAGCAAAGCTGGCGGCATCACAATTCTAGACTTCCAGCTCTATTACAAAGCTGTCATCAAGACAGTATGGTACTGGCACAAAAACAGACACATAGATCAATGGAACAGAATCGAGAGCCCAGAAATGGACCCTCAACTCTATGGTCAACTCATCTTTGACAAAGCAGGAAAGAATGTCCAATGGCAAAAAGACAGTCTCTTCAACAAATGGTGTTGGGAAAATTGGACAGCCACAGGCAGAAGAATGAAACTGGACCATTTCCTTACACCACACACAAAAATAGACTCCAAATGGTTGAAAGACCTAAACGTGAGACAGGAGTCCATCAAAATCCTAAAGGAGAACACAGGTAGCAACCTCTTCGACCTCAGCTGCAGCAACTTCTTCCTAGAAACATCACCAAAGGCAAGGGAAGCAAGGGCAAAAATGAACTATTGGGATTTCATCAAGATAAAAAGCTTTTGCACAGCAAAAGAAATAGTCCACAAAACCAAAAGACAACTGACAGAATGGGAGGAAAATATTTACAAATGACATATCAGATAAAGGGCTAGTATCCAAAATCTATAAAGAACTTCTCAAACTCAACACCCTAAGAACAAATAATCCAATCAAGAAATGGGCAGAAGACATGAACAGACATTTTTCCAAAGAAGACATCCAAATGGCCAACAGACACATGAAAAAGTGCTCAACATCGCTCGGCATCAGGGAAATCCAAATCAAAACCTCAATGAGATACCACCTCACACCAGTCAGAATGGCTAAAATTAACAAGTCAGGAAACGACAGATGTTGGCGGGGATGTGGAGAAAGGGGAACCCTCCTACACTGTTGGTGGGAATGCAAGCTGGTGCAACCACTCTGGAAAACAGTATGGAGGTTCCTCAAACAGTTGAAAATAGAGCTACCATACGATCCAGCAATTGCACTACCGGGCATTTACCACAAAGATACAAATGTAGGGATCCGAAGGGGTACGTGCACCCCAATGTTTATAGCAGCAATGTCCACAACAGCCAAACTGTGGAAAGAGCCAAGATGTCCATCGACAGATGAATGGATAAAGAAGTGGTATATATACACAATGGAATATTATGCAGCCATCAAAAGGAATGAGATCTTGCCATTTGCAACGACGTGGATGGAACTGGAGGGTGTTATGCTGAGTGAAATAAGTCAATCAGAGAAAGACATGTATCATATGACCTCACTGATATGAGGAATTCTTAATCTCAGGAAACAAACCGAGTGTTGCTGGAGTGGTTGGGGGTGGGAGGGATGAGGTGGCTGGGTGATAGACATTGGGGAGGGTATGTGCTATGGTGAGCGCTGTGAATTGTGCAAGACTGTTGAATCACAGATCCGTACTTCTGAAACAAATAATGCAACATATGTTAAGAAAAAAGAAAAAGAAGAAGATAGCAGGAGGGGAAGAATGAAGGGGAGTAAGTCAGGCAGAGAGACGATGGACTCTGAAAAACAAACTGAGGGTTCTAGAGGGGAGGGGGTGGGGGATGGGTTAGCCTGGTGATGGGTATTAAAGAGGGCACATTCTGCGTGGAGCACTGGGTGTTATGCACAAACAATGAATCATGGAACACTGCATCAAAAACTAATGATGTAATATATGGTGATTAACATAACAATAAAAAATTTTTAAAAAGTGGGGTTCCCGGGGCACCTGGGTGGCTCAGTTGGCTAAGCAACTGCCTTCAGGCTCCCTGCTCAGTGGGGAGTCTGCTTCTCCCTCTTACCCTCCCCCCCTCTTGTGCTCTCTCACTCTCTCTCAAATAAATAAATAAAATCTTTTTAAAAAATGGCGTTCCCGGGCACCACAGGACCATGACATCAGAATCTTGGTGGTCCTCCACTAAGACTTTTAACGTGCTCATCCCAGGGGACTTCATGCCCACCTACCAAAGTTAATGAGAAGTTATTCAGGGGTGTGTGTGTTGTTTAATCAATGCCAGTCAGTATTTTACTAACTTAATAAGCTCACAAGAGACCTCATTACACCTTCTGGCCAGCTAGGCAGATGGATATTTTCCTCTTTGGGACTGAGGGATCTGAGAGCTAATAGCTTGAACATGGCTGCATTTTCCCTTTGTGCTGAGAAGGGCACAACCCTGTCCCCACCCAGCCTCTAGGGATTGAAGACAGAGGAGGTGGCCACAGAAGAACCCACCACAGACGCAGTACATGCAGGCATTCTCCAAACGCTAAGGGACAACTCCCCCACAACACATAAGAAACTCTGCATTTCAGGAAGTCATTCCTTCAAATGGGAAGAGTGTTGAGTGGACCAAGGAGAGACCAGCATTTCTCCAGGCCCCTTGCATCCCAAGGCACAAAGGCAGCAGGTTTTCTAGGAGCTGTTTACAGAGCTAGAACAAATCCACATTCCCCAGGAATTTATTTCCACCTCTGGGGACCATAGCCAACAGGGACAGAAGGAAAGCCTTTGGAGTCCTACCTTTTAGAGGATTTTCATTTTGGAGCAATTGGATGGCAGGCTGCCCATATGTTCTTTAGGGTCAACCCCTAGGGCCACCAACCACCCAAAACCCCCTGACCCCCTGCTCAAATGCCAGCCTTGGTTGTTCTAAGGGCAGAATCTGGGCTGTGTGGGATAATTCGGAGCACAGGGCTGTGATGTCAGAATAGGGCTATGACATCAATGTGAGAGTAGGCCAGCCTGGGGAAGCAGAGCAGAAGAGGGAGCCACTGATGGGCTGGATTAGCCCCCCTGCAAGTAAGGCCAAGAGAAAGAGGTGGCTGGCTCTGTGTTCACTTCTTATAGCCTTTCAGAGCCCCGCTTGGACGCAGACCTGCAGATCTTCTGAAAATGATTCACAAGTCCTGAGAGGTAAGTTGCAAGCCCGCTAACCTGCCCATGCTTCCTTAGACATCAATTTGGGAGCAAAGAAAGTGAACAGCCATCCTCTAGCTCCCTCCTGTGTCAAGTGAAAAAAAATACTCTCTATTTTCTGACTGGGAGGTTCAACCTTGGACCCTAAGCAGGGAGTCAGGAGGATAGCTCCCAAGCGGGCTGTGTCAAGGTCTCCCAGGATAGATACAGTTAAATGCAGATAGATAAAACGCAGGACAATCTTTACATTTGAACTCCAGATACACAATTAATAAATTTTGGTATATGTCTTGACTATTACATGGGACATACTTATATTAAGACATTATTTGCTGTATACTTGAAGTTCACATTAAACTGGGTGACCTGTATGTTTATTTGCAAAATCTGGTACTCCTATCTAAGGAGATTTTTTTTTTCTTAATGTAGGTACCCTCCTCCGCCCCACCCCACCCAGTACTACTCTCATTCATTCAGATTTATCAGGGCAGGAGGACTTGGGAACCTGTATTATTTTAAAGCTGCCAAGATGGCTATTATCAATAATTACAGCTAATTGTTCTTGAACATTTACCAAGTCAAGTGCTGAGTTCTTTTTCATGCATTCTCTAAGTTAATCCTCACAGCACCTCTAAGAGGTGGGTCTATTATTAAGCCCATTTTACAGAGGAGAGAATGAGGCAAAAGACAGCAAGCAACTTGCCCAAGGTCACACAGCCGGTAAGTAAAGGAGCCATGGTTTGAACTCAGGGAGGCTCCCACTGGCTTAGAAATCTTTGAACTGCAAGGACCCTCACAAATGGGGAATCTGAGGCTCTGGGAAGTCCACATTCACATTAACCACTAGCTACTGTGCACAAGGAGCTAAACCAAGTTGCAGAGAGCAAGCATCTGGCCCAGGCAAGGGGTTGGCTCAGGGAAGTTTCCTGAATGGCCCTCTCCTTGAAGGAGAAGCAGACCTAAGGGGAAACAGGGTATGGGAAAGGGATTTGCAGGTGCTAGGGAAGAGGGTTTGCAGGTAAGAGGTTCAGCATGCCTCGCAGAAAGATAGTGTGCTGATGAGGAGAGGGGAAGCCTGGTAGATCTGGAGGGCAGGGGAGAGCCCAAGAAGGAATATAAGTCAAAATTGCATTTTGTTTTCAAATTAACCTACAGGAAATTTTACTTTCTTGTCGTACAGTTCTATGCATTTTAACACATGTATAGCTTCATAACACACCTCCACTAGGACATAGATCAGTTTCATTACCCTCAAAATACTCCCTCACGCTATAATTTTGTATCACACCCTCCCTCCACCCCTCACCCCTGGCAATCACTGATTTGTCCTTCATCTCTACAGTTTTTGCCTTTTCCAGAATGTTAGATAAAATGGAGTCATACGACTTTTTGAGAATAGCTTCTTTCACTTGGCCTAATATCTCTGAGATTCATCCAAGTTGTTGTACGTATGGGTAACTCATTCGTTGGCATTACTCAGTGGTACTCCACTGTGTTGTGGACCAGAGTTTGTTCAATTGGTTACCCACTGAAGGACCCTTGGGTAGTTTCCAGTACTTTGCCATAAAACCAATGCGGCTCTGAACATTTGTGTGCAGGCTGTTATGTGAACTTAAGTTTCCATTTCTCTGGGATAAATGTGCAGGGTTGTGACTGCTAGGTCATACAGTCATTGCATGTTTAGTATTGTAAGAAACTGCCAAACTATTTTCCACGGTAGCTGTGCCATTTTATATTCCCACCAGCAATGTATAGGACAGATCCTTGCCAGCATTTGCTATCATCACTATTTTTTATTTCAGCTGTTCTTATAAGTGTGTAGTAATATCTCATAATGATCTTAATTTACATTTCTCTAATAGCTAATGATAATGATCACCTTTTCATGTGCTTATTTGCCGTCTGTATCTTCCCTTCAGTGAAATATGTTTGTGTTTTTTTCCCATTTATATTTAGATTCTCTTTTATTGTTGAGTTTTTACATTTAATTATACATTCTAGATACTGGTCCTCTGTTAGACAAGTAATTTGCAAATATTTTCTCCCAGTCTGTACTTTGTCTTTTCATCCTTTTGATAGGGTCTTTTGCAATGCCAAAATTTTCAAATTTAAAGTCTAATTTATTAATGTTTTCTCTTATGGAGTGTACTTCTCATATCTTAGACATGTCTAACAACTCTTTGCCTAGCCCTAGGTCCCAAAGGTATCCTATGTTTTCTTCTAAAAGTTTTATGGTTTTACATTTAAATCCATGCTCCATTTTGAATTAATTTTTGTATACCATTTGATGCTTAGGTTGAAGTTCATTTCTTTTTTGCCTTCGGATGTCCAAAGAGTCCAGCAACAAAGTACCTTTGTCAAAGAGTCAATTTGGTGTATTTGTGTTTATTTCTGGGTTTTTTATTCTGTTAAATTGATTTATAGGTCTCTGTTCCTCCCCTAACATCATGTTGTCTTGATTACTCTAGATATACAGTAAGTCTTGGCATCAGGTAAAGTGATTTCTTCCACTTTATTCTTTTTCAAAACTCTTTTAGCTCTTCTAGTTCCTTGTGTTTCCACATAAAATTTAGAGTTAGCTACAAAATGTCTTCCTAGGATTTTGATAGAAATTGTTTTAAACATATAAATCAATGCTGGGAAAACTGACATCTTTATTATGTTGAGTTTCTCAGTCCATGGACATGGTATGTCTCTCCATTTCTTCAGATCTTGAATTTCTTTTAGCATACAGATCCTGTACAAATTTTGTTAGATTTATATTTAAATATTTCATTTTGAGGAAGCAGAGTAAAAGTTTCACATTTTTGATGAAGTTCAATTTATCAATTTTTTTCTTTAATGGATTATGCTTTTGATGTCATACTTAAGAGCTCTTTGCTTAATCTTAGGTCACAAAAGTATTCTCCTATGTTTTCTTCTAAAAGTGTTATAGTTTTGTGTTTTATATTTTGACTTAACTTTTATATGTGTTTTATATTTTGAGTTAACTTTTGCCAACACAAAACTATCTTCATTACAGATTCTTTATAGTAAGTCTTAACATTGGGTAATTACTCCAACTTTATCCTTTTCAAAATTGTTTTAGCTATTCTAGTTCATTTGTCTTTCCATATAAATTTATAATAAGCTTGTCTACATTGAAAAAAATGTCAGGGAGGGGGTGGGGGGATGGGGTAGCCCAGTGATGGGTATTAAGGAGGGCACATGTTGTGATGAGCATTGGGTGTTATGCGCAAATAATGAATCATTGAACACTACATCAAAAACTAATGATGTACTGTATGGTGACTAACATAACATAATTAAAAAAAAAGAAAAAATGTCTTGCTAAAGTATTTTTATTGGAATTGCATTAAATCCTTTGATCATTTTGGAGACAACTGACATCCTTACTCTGTTGAATCTTCTGATCCATGAGCATTTTATGTCTCTCCATTTATTTTGGTCTTTTATCTGCATTTTCTAGTTTTCAGTATAAAGATACTATATAAGTTTTGTGATATTTATACCTAAGTATTTCATAGGGGTGCTTTAAATTTTTTTTTTTTAATTTTGGTTTCTAAAGGCTCACTGCTAGCACATAAAAATATGATTGGTCTTTGGGGCACCTGGGTTGCTCAGTCAGTTGAGTGTCTGCCTTCAGCTCAGGTCATGATCCTGGGGTCCTGGGATCAAGTCCCATGTTGGGTTCCCTGCTCAGTGGGGAGTCTGCCTCTCCCTCTCTCTCTGCCCCTACCCCCACTCATGCTCTCTCTCTCTCTTTTTTTTAAAGATTTTATTTATTTATTTGCTAGAGAGAGAGAGTGAGAGTACAAGCAGGGGGAGCGGCAGGCAGAGGGAGAAGCAGGCTCCCCACTGAGCAGGGAGCCTGATGTGGGGCTCCATGCGGGGCTTGATCCCTTGAGCAGAAGGCAGACACTTAACCAACTGAGCTACCCACATGCCCCTGCTGGAAGTTTTCACCATGAATGATACTGAATATTTTCAAGTGCTTTTTCTGCATGAATTGACATGATCATGTAGTTTTTATTTAGACCATTAATATGGTGATTCCACTGATTGCTTTTCAAATACTGGACCTATATTGTACAGCTAGTATGAATCCCACTCAGTCATGGTGTATTATTCTACTTATATATTGAAATATATATATTCAAACTACTAATAGTGTAATGAGGACTTTCTCACCTATGTTCATGAGAAATATTGGTCTGAGGTTTTCTTTTCTTGTACTATCTTTGTCCCGTTTGATATCAAGGTAATGCATTGGGAAGTGTTTCCCCCTTTTCTATTTTCTGGAAGAAGTTGTGTGCAAATGGTGTTATCACTTCTTCAAATGTTTGGTAGAATTCACCAATGAAATCACCTGAGCCTGAATATTTCTTCTTCTTTTTTTTTTTTTTGAAAGGTTTTAAACGGTGAATGCAATTTTTTTAAATAATTTTTTTAAAGATTTTATTTATTTGTTTGACAGAGAGAGACACAGCGAGAGAGGGAACACAAGCTGGGGGAGTGGGAGAGGGAGAAGCAGGCTTCCCGCTGAGCAGGGAGCCCGATGTGGAACTCGATCCCAGGACCCTGGCATCATGACCTGAGCTGAAGGCAGATGCTTAACAACTGAGCCACCCAGGCACCCAATGAATGCAATTTCTTTAATGTTATAGGATTATTTAGGTTATATACTTGATCTTGGGTGCATTTTGGAGTTTATGATTTTTGAAGAATCTGTTTATTTAATCTAAGTTGTCAGAATTGTGGGTAGAGTTATTTGTAGTATTCCCTTGTTATTATTTTATGTCTGTGGTATCTATACTGCTGATGGCTTCTTTCATTCCTGATGTGGGTACTTTGATATTTTCATTTTAGCTGGCAATTGACCTAGTTGGGTTTAAGCCACAAGTTCTGACCAACTTTCTCCTGGTGATGATTTCATTATCAGTTCCCTTTACAATGCCTTTGCAGTGCTATTTGAATCTTTCCCTCATATGTGCCAGTGGCCACTGGGACCTTGGTGTTCATGTGGCTTTTAGTTCAGTTCTCCAAGTATGCAGTTTAGGATCTGACTCATGCACGTGCAGCTTGGACATGAACCTAGAAGTTCATAAACAACTTTACAGGGTCAGTTTCCCAAGCTCCTCTCTGTGATATCTTGGTATTTTCCAGTTCCCAAGGGTTCCTTCTTTCTGTCCTTTGGCCCAAGACTGGGACTTTATTTACTTATCTCTCCACTGTCCATTTCCCATCACTGCACCCACATCTGGGGCCAAGTGGGTGGGAAGAGAAAAAGAAGAATGCAACAGGGGTTCTCACTCACTCTCTTGGGACCACAACTCTTTCTCCTGGAGGGGAGGGTTTCCCTCAAAGCTCTAAACACCTGCAGCCCCCCGCTGCTACTATCACTGTAGGGGAACTTTCCCGTTCCTTGGGCCTGAACGAGAGGGCTTGTCCTGGAGCTCTGTCTGCTCACTCATGGGTCTCCCCCAAGTCCAGACTGGAAAATACTGGAAGGAAAAAAGTTGTAAACTTACCACCTGTTCATTGTTACTTCAAATTATGATCTTCTCCAATCTGCTTGTGGCTACTTAATTTCCAGGGTGCTTAAATAGCTGTCCCATGCATTCTCTCCAGGTTTTCTAGCTGCACAAAATGAAGTGCTCTCACTTCATCCTCCTGAGGACTGGAAACAAGCTGAACTGCATTTTAGAAGATTCACTCTGGCTGTTGAGGAGTCTCTAATGGAAGACTCTAGAGTCCCGGATCTGGGAGGCCAGGTGGCCGAGCCAAGGTGGAGACCATGCAGATGAAGGGCAGCAGGCAGATGCAAAACTGTTCAGGGCTGGCACTCACAGGACCTCGTGACAGCTGAACATGAGAGGTGAAGGAGGGGAGGAGTAAACAGGACACTCGGGTTTACTACTGGTCCAACTTCCAGGTCTGGAAGGTAACCTAAGACTATGATGACGGCAGTTTCAAGGCCGTGGGCAATGGGTCAGGTGGAACAGTGGGAAGAAGCCAGGAGAGAAGTTGAGGCTGCAGGAGAGAAAGGAGAACAGCTGTGGAACGAGGTCCCATTGGAGTCAACACAGTGGTGGATGCAGGGAGGTCGCTAAGTGTGATGGTAGAGAGCTGAGATGGTCCAGAAGGTGGACTTTTTTGTTCTATGGAATGAGAAGGAGGCAAGGTGTTTTGCTGGGGTAGTGAGAGTATGTAGAGTGGCAAAGACTTCAAGAGCCACTGGGAAGATGGGAAAGGAAGCTGTAAGGGGACCCACACTAGGGGGGCAGGCACTGATAAAGGCCCAGCAGAAGCCCTTGGGTTTAAGGATGTGCTGATCTATGTGGTTGGGAGGGATTACCCCCAAAGCATGGCTGCGTGGCTTATGTACCTTGGCCCAGTGAAGGGGCCCTACTACTCCTGCCTGAAGGCAGAAGGTGCAGAGCTAAATGGTCATCACCAAAACAGCGACAGCCTCACTTCTGTCAACTGAGCACTCCAGTTGCTAAGCTGAGCAGTTTGTAATATGATTTAATTTATTCCTCTTGACAACCTTAAGGGGTCTTTATCAATAGACACGCTTTTAGGGTAAGGAAACAGAGGCACAGAGTGGTCAAGCCACTTTGCCGAAGTGACCCAGCTAGTAAATGGCACAGCTGGGATTCAAGCCCAGGGCTGTCTGGTTCCCAAGCTGGTCTCATGGGTTGGTGGAGGACATGTGGGTGTGATGGAAGCTGGACAATCAGGCGAGGGAGGAAGACCCCTCTCAGGAGCGACTGGGGGACAGATACTGGGCCAAGCCAAGCAAGGGAGAAGAAGAAAGAAGGCAGCTACTAGAGGAGGAGCCAGAGGTCTAGAAGGGTACTGAGAGGATAGCTGCTATGGCAGCCGAAAAGGGGTCAGACTCTGACTTCAAATGACTGAGCCAGAGCCCCAGGATCCAGAGGTAGCTATGTGGGGGAGGCAGATGGGATCTGTGATACCAAGGCATAGCTAAAGATGCAGGGGTATGCCAACCAGAGGACCAGGCCTGGAAACTTGAGGACAAGCTCCACAGCAGAGGGCCCTGGTGGACCTGAGGGCTGAGATGGTGGGGAGCAATCCCCAGCAGGGGCACCAAATGCCAAGATTTAGATGAATGAGCAGCATGGGGAGGAGGCAAATGCTGGAGGTGGGCATGACCATGGCCTTGGTCACTTGCCCCTCTCAGAGCAGGGGGCTACCTAGATGTAAATTCACTCTCCTGGCTGTGTTCTTCTCCCCAAAGGTACCACATTCTGATGACCCCACAGGGACCTTTTTAAAAAGACAAGTGAGTAAGCAAAGGCACACATGCAAGCCAGCCCCAGCAGCCCAGCACAACCTCAGAAGGGCCTTCATCCAGCCACCAGATGGCAGCTGCAGACACCAGATAAAGCCTTCCATTGTCAACCGAGGCCCACATTTCAGAAGCTGCTAAAAAAGTAAATCATCCAGTCCGGGGTTGCTCATCTCCTCATCAGAATATCAGAAGACTCCATTGCCCTTCCTCACACAGATTCTTCTAATAACACACGAGAAAAATTTTGTAAATCTGAGACGAAGGAAAGACTGTCCTGAAAGCCTGGTGAGCTTTGCTCTCTCTGGTGACATGAGTCCCAGCCTATCTCCACCCCCACTGGAAGGTCCCCTGATTAGCTGCCTAGGACTTCACCTGAGGCCCCAGCCACCAGCCTCCTAGAGCTCTGCGCCCTCGCTGCTCTCGGGCTCCTCGGGCCTGGCACACTGCCTGGAGCATTCAGTAGCTGCGGCCTAGGCAGGAGTAGATGTTGTCTCTAGTGTTCCACGGCAGCTGGGCAGAGACCCACGAGAGGACACAAGGAGGATGATCGCAGCTTGGCTTTGGCAGGTGGATGTGCTAAAAGGTCAAGAGGCCAAGAAGGGCCTGGGGCAAGGTAGGGTCCACACAAGGGACCCACGGGGAAGGCTGCACAGTGGGAAGGCTGGGTGGGCAGAAGAAAGCAGAGGACAAGGGTCTTCCAGAGCTTGAAGACAGATGTGGGGACGGTCAGTGATGGGGGGAGCAAGATGTAGTCAGCAATGGCAACATGTCAATGGGAAGGCTTCCTAGAGGTGGGAAGGGGGAGAGGGGACAGCCCTAGGAGAAGGCCAAAGACGATGCCAGAACTGCTCTGGGCTGGACAGGTCATCTAGAACCTCCCCCACCTGCTCCCCTCCACTGAAGTTGCAGGAGGTCAGAGGTGAGCAAGCAGGGGCCCTGCAGAACAGCTCCAGGTAAAGGAGCTGGAATACCTGGTGCTGCTCAGCACCCGAGACAGGCTTCCTGGAGGCTGAAAGAGGAGCCTCCAAGAAGGAACAAAGGACAGGGGGAGGGGAGCAGGGCTGGCCACAAAGCCGGGCTGGGTGTGTGAGTGAGGAGCACAGATTGAAGGCTAGGGAGGGAGGAACCCTCCGGCAGAGAGGGGGAACAGAGGACCCTGACTGAGGATAGCAGGAACAGGTGGGTTCATTTCTTCCTAAGAAGCAGTAAGGACGATAAATAAGGAAAAGAGAACCTCATTTAAAACAAACCAACACTAACAACACACTATATGTTCATTAATTGAATTTAAATAAAATAAAATTCAAAAAAATAAATAAGTAAAAAATAAAACCAACAAAAACAAGGTAGTTGCCAAAATGAGCACTGCCTCCTCACCATAAAGAGGAAATGGAGGACAAGAGCACCCCTGGGTCCTGTGGATCAGAGGCACGGGGTGGCTGCATGCAGACTCCAGGCCTTCCCAAATCACCGGGGCAGAACTGGTCCCACGCTGGTCCCGCACAGCCTTGGCCTGCTGACCTCATCCCTTGAGGCATCTTTAGACGTCATGGTCAGCTTTGGGGCCCAGCTGCCTACAGCACAGCAGGCCAAGGGGACAAGGGACAGCTGCCAGGAGGCCAGGACCCGATGAGAGCACGGAGGCTGGAGAGAAGTGAGCCACACGGCCTGGAGTCGGCGAGGGGCAGGGGTCAGAGTACGCCATCACAGTGGACCCCACATCCATGCCCGCCGTTGCTCTCAGTTCCTTTGGGTCCTCTTGAATGGCCCTGTCCCATAATCCTTCCTTCCACTGTTCCATTGCACAAGGCCCCTCAACCTGCCCCATCTGATAGGGGGGCTCAGCCTGGCCCCCTCATCCCATGTCCTCTGCCCCCTCCTTGTGGGAGTACTGGCCTGGGCTGGGTGGCTGCTGGGTCCAATGCCAGCTCCCTTTTCCGGCGATGGGTTCTGGGGCCGATGTCCCTGTGTCCTTGGCCCTCTTACTCCACCTCAGGCTTGGCTCATCTCTCCCCCTGAAGGGTCAGGGGCACCCAGGCAGCCTACTCTCAACCCCCACCAGAGAGCTCCTCCAAGTCTGGGTCCAGGCCTGGGCCCGCTGATCTCTGAGTTCCCTACACACAGCCCAGTCCCTGGGACACAAAAGGACACCAGTCAAGAGCCCTTTGTGACATACACATGCACTGTGCTTTTATAAGGAACATTTCGGTTTCAAGCAACCTCACATTGCTGGACTGCTTTCTTCTTTCACAGACAGAAAAGAAGCCTAGTGCCAACAATAAAAAGCAACCATAAACAGAGGGAGCATTAAATGAAAAAACATCATCTAGGGAGTTTGAGCATCCCCTCGTGCACTTGGAGAAATCTGCCCAATTTTTGGCTAAAGTCCATTTTCTTCAGTGATTATTTACAAAAAGGTTAAAAGAAAAATCTTTTCTCCCCCATGTAGCAGAAAGAAAGATTAGACAATTATGTCAATGTCATTTTTGTAAGTGCTATGTACTTCTGATCTCTCAGAGTCTGATCAACATGACATAATAATTAGGTGTAACAAATAAGGATAAGTAAACTCAAACAAGAAAGCCCAAATCTGCACCCCAAATACATAAGTAGGAGAGAATCTGGGGGTCTTCACTAAGCAAAACAGAGGGAATACAAATGGACTGGAGAAAAGGCCCTTGGGTTATAGGGCATTTGACAGGACATGATGCTTCACGGCTTTCAAATCCTTATACTTTGAAATACATGTAAGCAATTTGCTTCTCTCTGAATGGGTGCAGGCAAATCAGCCCTTCCCAGGGAAGAGCCCAATGGCAACAGTTAAGCAAACCCCTTCTCAAATGGGTCCAAATAACTGAAGTGTTCCAACCATCAGATGCAAGGTCCTTGGGCAAAAAGTAGGTCCTTCTGCTGTGTGGGGGCTTCTCCTGCTGACCAAAGGTGCTTGGGCCTCCTGGGACGGGCAGGTGGCTTCTATGCTCTAGCTGCTGAACCAGTCAGCCCTTCTGGCTACCATCCTCCCTCCAGGAGCCCTGTGCCCCCAGCCAGGCGGAGACCCTAGCCCCAGATCTTGCCAAGGCCACCCCTACCAGACTGATCTCCAGCCTCCCCTTGGTGACTGCCAGGCTGAGGGATGATGCAGCCCAAACACACGCAGTGTCCCCAGCCACATAGAACCCCCATGGCCTCTGAACACATCCATTCCTTTGCTCCAGCCATTCCTATCCCCACCGCCTGGATAGTCTTCCTTCTTCCCTGCCCCCCTCACCTCCATCTCCATATTTCAAACCCTTCTTGTCCCTCAAAAACCCACCTCGGGTCTCAGCTCCTATAAGTAGCCTTCTCTGACGTCATTTCCCTCTCCCACCCACCCCAGTGGTGACAGCCTCCTACCTTACACTGTGCTAATTCACCTGTAAATCATTCTAACCTCCATAGGAACTGTCACGCCTCGTTCGTGAAGTTTGAGTTCACGTAGGACTGTGCCATTTGAATGACATTCGTTCCCTCTGAAAGGTTAATATACAAGAGCACATACTGTGCAGAGGTCTACTAGGGGTTATTTTTTATACAATAAAAACTACTGTGGCCTAGAAATAGGTGGTTCCTTCTTTTGGCCCATTTTAGACGACTAGCAAGTTAAGGCCACAAATATAAAACTGGAAAGCTCAAATGGCCAAGTTTCAGGTGCCCAAGGGATCGGTTCACTTCTGCAAGAGAGCAGGGGCGGACACATGCTGTTGAGGACCGGGCTCTAGGAGTGTGTCCAGGTCCTGGGCTCTGCAGATGGCTGTCCCAGCACCCAGACTCCTGACTGACACAGACACTCATTCAAGAGGAGCAAGCACACCCCCAAGATGATGATGACTCATCCCTCTGCCTCCACCAGCGGCATGTCCCCAGCCAGAGCGGAGAGCAGCTGCCTTCCCCAGGATGCAGCCCTCCAGAACCATTGTGCCACATTTCAAGGAAATACATGTTGGTGGAGGTAGGTCATTTAAAGAGCGAAAGCATATTTTTCAAACACCCTGAGTACTTGACCTTCTGCGGATGATTCTGCCCTATCACCTGCTACCAGCTGTGGGCAGGATGATTTATGAGTGCTGAGCCACACTCCCCGACCACAGTGCTGGGATGAATGGAATTGGTTGCACCCGCAGCACTACACACTTCCCATATATTATCATGTAATTCTCCTGGTAACTGAGCAGGGGTGCTGAAGATGAGGAATCTGGAGCTGGGAAATATTCACTGGTTTGACTGAGGCCCCAAAGATGGCGGGAGCTCAGTGAGAAGCCTTGCCAACCACCCATTTTATAGACAAAGAGACTGAGGTCCCAAGAGACATAGTGACTTGCCCAAGGTCAGATCTGACCCTCCTCAGCTTAGCACCCAGCCCATAGTACCACAGAACATTCTACTAAATTTGGAAAATGAATGGCAAAAGAAACACAATTAGCTCAGAAGGACAACAATGGAGTCCCGAAGGACCCTTGGGACCCCCACCCCCAGCCCAGCTCTCTGCTGGAACCTCCCATCGTGTCCCTACCATCCCCCTCCCTTTTGTAGTACACTGGTTTGTTTCTCAGCCTAAGCAGAAATCGGTCTCACCCCTTCTACCGCTGGTTCTGCTTGTGTCTCCCAGTGCCACAAAAAAAGAAAAAAAAAAACAGGTCTGCATTCTCATTCACAAGCTCTGACCCTTCAAACTTGCAATATGAGCAGGCTCTGCCTGGCCTTCCTTTTTCCCATGAAATGTCATGAGTTCCTTCATCTGCTCCAGTGGTGACAGGTATAGAGAAACCACAACAGCCCAAGCCTCCTCTCCAAGGACAATTCGAGCATGGACAAGGGTGTCCTGGCTGCTGTGCACACTGGCCCCACAACAAACCCGCACTGGGCACCAAGCCCAATGCCAAGCCCAGGGCTGGGCCCTGAGGTTACCATGGAAATAAGACAACACAGGATCTCTCTGCCCTGGAGAAATGCAGGTTTTATGGAAGAGATGGGCAATAAGTGAACAAGCCAGTCCACTAATGAGGGCAGACAGCAGGGAAGAAAATAAGGATGCTATCATGGAGCTGTCTTAGAAGGGAACAACTTAAACCACTCTGAAGTGTTGCTGAGCTGAGACCTGAAGGATGAGAGCCAGGCAGGCCAAGAGTAGGAGCAGGAGTGTTCTAGGCAGAGAGGAGAGGCCAGCAAGTACAAAGGTCCTGAGGCAGGAGTTGAGTATGGTGAGCAGGGAGAGAGTGAGGGAAGAAGGCCATAGACTGTCATGCAAGGTAAGGAGCAGATTTTACCCTGAAAGCACTGACGAGCTCCCTGAGATGTGTGTGTGTATGTTAAAATAAATACACATAAAATTTAACATGTTAACTGTTTTAAGTGTATAATTCAGTGCTATTCAGTACATTCACAATGTTGTGCAACCATCACCTCTAGCACCACCACACTTTCATCACCTAAAAAGGAAACCCTGTACCCATTAAGCAGACACTTCCCACCCTTCTCTCCCCAGCTCCTGGCAACCATTCCTCTGCTTTCTGTCTCTCTGGATCTGCCTATTCTGGACATTTCATACATATAGAATCATACAACATGTGACCTCCTGTATCTGGCCTCTTTTAAGAAACGTGTTTTCGCCTTTCCAGCTCCGGCCCCGGACGTAGAAGCTGCTGAGATGTTGATGCCCAAGAAGAACCGAATTGCCATTTATGAACTCCTTTTCAAGGAGGGAGTGATGGTGGCCAAGAAGGATGTCCACATGCCCAAACATCCTGAGCTGGCAGACAAGAATGTGCCCAACCTTCATGTCATGAAGGCCATGCAGTCTCTCAAATCACGAGGCTACGTAAAGGAACAGTTTGCCTGGAGACATTTCTACTGGTACCTTACCAACGAGGGCATCCAGTATCTCCATTATTACCTCCACCTGCCCCCCGAGATTGTGCCTGCTACTCTGTGCCACAGCTGCCCTGAGACTGGCCAACCACGGCCCAAAGGTCTGGAGGGAGAGCGACCTGCAAGACTCACACGAGGGGAAGCTGACAGAGACACCTACAGACGAAGCGCTGTGCCCCCTGGTGCCGACAAGAAAGCTGAGGCCGGGGCTGCGTCAGCAACTGAGTTCCAGTTTAGAGGCAGATTTGGTCGTGGACGTGGTCAGCCACCTCAGTAAAGTTGGAGATGTTTTGTGTTGAATAAATTTGTAGCCAGAAAAAAAAAAAAAAAGATTGTGTTTTCAAGGTTCATCCATGTTGTAGCATGTATTAGTACTTCATTCCTTTTCATTGCTCAGTAATATTCCATTGTATGGATATACCACATCTGTTCACCCATTCATCTGATGATGGACATTAGGGCTATGCTCACCTTTTGGCTCTTGTGGAGAGTGGGTGCTATGAACATTCCCATACAAAGTTTTTGTTTGAACACCTGCTTTCGATTCTTTGGGATATATACCCAGAAGTGGATTTGCTAGGGTCATATGGGTGATTATATGTTTAACTTAGTGAGAAACCACTAAACCATTTTCCACAGTGGCTGCACCATTTTACATTCCTACTGGCAGTGTTTGAGGGTTCTAATCTTCCACATCCCTGTCAACACTTACTTTCCATTGTTTTTGTATTTTGATTTTTGTTTTGATAATAGCCATCCTAATGGGTGTAAAGTGTGGTTCTGATTTTCATTTTCTTAATGACTAACAATGTTGATTATCTTTTCATGTGTTTATTAGCCATTCGGATATCTTCTTTGAAGAAATGTCTATTTAAGTCCTCCGTCCATTAATATCCTGGATTCTAGACACATCAAAAACATGTCTTGCAAATATTCTCTCCCATTCTGTGAATTGTCTTTTCCCTTTCTTGGTAAGTGTCCTTAGATGCACAAAAGTTTTATTAAATTTTGATAAAGTCTGATTCATGTATTTTTTGTTTTTGGCTGCTTGTGTTTTTGGTGTCATATCTAAAAGGCCATTGCCAAACCCAAGGTCATGAAGATTTACTCCTTTTTTTTTTTAGAGCATTATGGTTTTAACCTTTATATTTAGGTCTTGGATGCATTTGAGTACGTTTTTATATGTAGTGTGAGGTAGAGGTCCAACTTCATTCTTTTACATGTGGACATCCAGTCATCTCAGCACCATTTGTGGAAGAGACTATCCTTTCCCTGTTGAATGACCTTTGTACCATTGTTGAAAATTCATTGCCCATATTTCTAGACTCTCAGTTTTATTTCATTGATCTGCATGTCCATCCTTAGGTCAGTACCACACTGTTTTGATTGTTGTAGCTTTTCCTTAAATATTTATTTATTTATTTTAGAGAGAGAGCACGCTGAGGGTAGGGGCAGAGGGAGAGGGAGAGAGAAACTCAAGCAGACTCTGTGCTGAGTGCAGAGCCTGATGTGGGGCTCAATCTCATGATTCTGAGATCTCATGACCCTGAGATCACCACCAGAGCCAAAACCAAGAGTTGGACGCTTAACTGACTGTGCCTCCCAGGCACCCCTTGATTGTTATAGCTTTATAGTAAGTTTTGAAACTGGACAGAGTTCTCTAACTTTGTCTTCTTTTTCAAGATTGTTTTAGCTATTTTCGGTTCTCTGGGATGGTTTTTTCTACTTCTAAGAAAAAAGGCCATTGGAATTTTGATATGGATTGTACTGAATCTATACATTGCTTTGAGCAGTATTGCCATCTTAATAATATTAAGTCTTCCAATCCATGAACACGTCTTTCCATTTATTTAGGTCTTTAATTTCTTCTGCAATTTTTTTGTTTTTTGTTTTTTTAGTTTTCAGTGAACAGCTCATCTCCTTGGTTAAATTTATTCCTCAGTATTTTATTATTTGTGATGATATTTAAGTGGAATTATTTTCTTCATTTCCTTTTTGGAGAGTTCATTGTATGTATAGAGACATACAAGTGACATTTGTTGATCTTGTGCCCTGCAGCTTTGCTGAATTTGTGTATTAGCTTTAATAGTTTTGTGTGTGTCTGTGTGTGTTTTCTCAGGGATTTTCTATATATAGGATTGTGTCATCTGCTAATAGAAAGTTTTACTGCTTTCTTTCCAATTTTTCCTTTGGTTTCCTTTTCTTGTCTAGAACTTCCAGTACAATGTAGAATAGCCATGGTGAAAATAGGCATTCTTGTCTTGTTCCTGATCTTAGGGGAAAACTTTCAGTTTTTTAACCATTGAATATGTTAGCTGTGGGTTTTTCATAAATGCCCTTTATCATGTTGAGGAAGTTACCCCCTAGTCTGACTTCGCTGATTTTATTTTTAAGATTTTATTTATTTATTTGACACAGAAAGAGATAGCAAGAGCAGGAACACAAGCAGGGGGAGTGGGAGAGGGAGAAGCTGGCTTCCTATTGAGCAGGGAGCCCGATGTGGGGTTCAATCCCAGGACCCTGGGATCATGACCTGAGCCAAAGGCAGACGCTTAATGACTGAGCCCCCCAGGCACCCCCTTTGCTGATGTTTTTATCATGAAAGGATGTTGGATTTTGTTAAATTCTCTTTCTGCATCAGTTGAGATGATCATGTGAGGGTTTTTTTCCTTTAATCAATGTAGTGTATTATACTGATTGGTTTCTTATGTTGAACTGCCCTTGCATTCCTGGGATAAATCCCACTTGGCGGGAGCGTGTGTATAACCCTTTTGATATGCTGTTGGATTTTGTTTGCTGATATTGTGTTGAGGGGTCTAACATTTATATTCATAAGGGATAATGGTCTATAGTTTTCTTTTCTTGTGACGTCTTTGTTTGGCTTTGGTATAGTGCCAGGCACACAGAGTAAGTTAGAAAGTGTTTCCCTCCTCTTCATTTTGTGGAAGTTTAAGAAGGATTGGTATTAATTCTTTTTAAATGTTTAGTAGAATTCACCAGTGAAATTATCTGGTCCTGGACTTTTCTTTGTTGGGAGATTTTTGAGGACTGATTCAATTTCTTTACTTATTATTTTCTATTTCTTCTTCAGTTGGTTTGGTAACTTGTGTGTTTCTAGGAATTTGTCCATTTCATCTATTTTGTCTAATTTATTGGCACACAATTGCTCATAGTATTGTTTTATAATCCTTTTTGTTTCTGTAAGGTCAGTAGTAATGTCCTCATTTTCATTTCTGATTTTAGTAATTTGAGTCTTCTCTTTTCTTCCTAATCAGTCTAGCAAAAGGTTTGTCAATTTTGCTGATTGTTTCAAAGAATCAACTTTTAGTTTCACTGATTTTTCTCTATCGTTTTTCTATTCTCTATTTCACTTATCTCAACTCTGATATTTATTGTTTCCTTGTTTCTGATAGCTTTGGTTTAGTTTGGTCTTTTTAATCTAGTTCCTTAAGATGGAAGGTTTGGTTATTGATTTGAGATTTTCTGTCTTTTTAAATGCATATTTTATAGCTATAAATTTCCCTCTGAGCACTTCTTTTGCTGTATCCCATAAATTTTGGTATGTTGTGTTTTCATTTTCATCCATCTCAAAGTATTTTCTAATTTCCCTTGTGATTTCATCTTTGAATCATGAGTTGTTCAAGAATGCTTTGTTTAATTTCTACATATTTGTGAATTTTCTAGTGTTTCTTCTGTAATTGAGTTCTAGCTTCATTTCACTATAGTTAGAAAAGGTACTTTGTATGATTACAATCTTCTTAAATCTATTGAGACTTGTTTTGTGGCCTAACATTTAGTGTATCATGGAGAATTTTTCACATGCACTTGAGAAGAATGTATGTGTTCTGCTTTGTTGAGTGAGTGTTCTGTATATGTCTGTTAAGTCTAGTTGGTTTATAGTATCCAAGAGTTGTAAGCAGTGCAGTTATATGATTAAATTCCCATTTTTTAATATGTCATTCTGCCTGTGGTTTGGAGAACTGACTGGAAACAGGAAGACGGTGAGGAGGTTGTTGCAGACATCCAGGTAAGGGGATGGTGCCTGGACTGGGGGGGGGGGGGTGCTAGAAAAGCTGGAGAGTAGCTTTCAAGTAGTTTTCAAGAAGTAAGTAGAGGTAGGAAGTAAGCTTCCTGCTAGATGAGAGATGGTCCACAGTCTAAAAGGGACAGATAGGCCCCGGGATGACCTGCAGGGGGTCTATCTGGAGTGCCCTTGACCTAGCTTGGTCACTATCAGCCAGAGTCAAGAAGAACCACACCAGACTGCCTTCCCTCATTCAGGGTTACCTGAAACTGACTCCATGTGAAAAGTTGCAAACCACAACTTTCCAACATCAGCCTGAGAATGGTGGGAGAGGGTATTGCTTTGCAGAGAATGCTACTACAAGACCTATTTTTCAGGAAATAATCAACTTTTCTATAAAAGCACAGTACCTTCCTGAAGGCTTCTCTTTCACACACATTAGTTCATTTATGTTTCAAAATATCCAAAGGAGAGGAATCCATTCCTCATCAACTTATAGCAAGTGCTACCTTGAATTTTACCTGAATGTCCTGTGTCTTCACCTGGGAGGCTAACCCCTGGGGACACAAGACATGTGCTGTGTCTCCAGTCCCTGATTATACCAAGCGTATGAAATGAAGGAAGGTGAGCCTGAGGCAACTCCCTCTGGGGTCCCAACCTCTCCTAGAAGAAGTCCAGGCTTCACAATTCCTAGCACTGCCCAGCTGAGTTAACAAGCATTCACCATAGTGGCTTTCCATAGGCCTCCAAACAGAGCGCACGGGTCCTACTAGGGGTCTTGGCATAGCCCTTGCCTGAGATGGCCCCAACATCCTCCTTCACAGGAAAGGGAGTGGTACCCTGGGGACCCCTTTCCAAGCTCAGCGTCACTGTTGACACACCAGAGTCACATGAGTGCTGACCCCAAGGAAGAGTCCCTGGGGTCAGGGGAGGATCCATGCTCCAAACGTGTGAGACCAAAAGAAAAGGTCAGACCGATATTCAATGACCTTCAATGCGCACTGAGAAGCTAGTACTGGGGGAGACCCCAACACACGGAGACTAGGTATGGGGCATGGTGACTGATATCATAGACCCTCTCATCCTGCTTTGTGCTAGAGCTCCTTCCACAGGACTCCCTGTCTCCCCAGCCAGCTTGTGTGATAATCTTAGAGAGCAGAGCCTGTGACTCATTCTCACCTGGAGCCCTGCTTTCCTAAAAGAACTCCACATAGGTCTAAGGAAACACACACCATTTTGTGTTAGCTTCAGAAGAATCACAGCTTCCCAATCTTTCCTGCTCATGTGTGTTTAGATTTAGTTTTCACCCAACAGAAACATGTGCTCTCACTCTGGGTGGACAAGACAGTGGGAGGCAGGCATTCTCACACACTGCTACAGGCATCTGATCGTATAACCCCTATGGAGGGCCGCTTGACAATCTCTCAAATTACAAATGCACACTCCTGTTAGGGAGTAGGTAGGGCCCAGCCACCCTACCCCCTGGAACATATACTTCATTTATACTTCTGCAAATGTGAAACGAAATGCAAGGTTACTCATTGCAGCACAGTGTGTCATAACAAAATAAACAACCTAAATGTTCATCAACAGACTTGGGGTTAAATAAACTATGATACATCCGTACAACAAAGTGCTAGAATGTTGTAAAAACAAGGAGGAAGTTTCTTACGTACTGATAGAGAAAATTTCCAAGATATATTGCTAAATGGAAAGAAGGCAAGGTGGAAGACTGCATTTAGTTTAAAGTAAGTACCAATTTTAATATATACGTAAAAGACACAAGGTAGCTCTGGTTGCCTCTGGGAGGGATCACAGGGTGGGTGTGGCTGGGAACGAGAGTCAAGGGCAGGAGTCACTGCATGTGCTTTTGAAACTGTTGGCTTACGAATCATATAAAGACATTACATATTAAGAAAGTGACTGTATTAAAGTAAACACTTAAATGTCTTGCCCAGGATATCTGAGCTGGCCTTCCACCTCAGCAAAGGAAGCATCTCTGGCTAAATGGTTTTTCAGTCTCCATAATGGGCCTGGGAAAAAGTCTGGCCCCAGGCACAGGTGCACAATCCTGGACTCCCACCCCTGCTGCTGCATCTGAAGGGTCTGCTGAAGTCCAGGAACCAGACTTGTCCAAAGAAAGACACACACAACCCTGCTCACTACAAATATTTCTATTCCAAGAACTGCCAGCCAACCTTGACCACCTAAGCCTCTCATTGCTGAGGACACATGGAGCTGAATAAGAAGGGTAAACACATACCTCTACCTTCCAGGGTTGGTCTGGATTAGCCTGGCTCTCCTGGTCACCACCACCCCCAAACGCTATCAATTCCCACTCTCTCCAGACCCATGACACTGTGTGTATACCCGCTCACCAAGCACTCACTACCTGAGTGGCTGCTCATCATGTGGACAGCCTTGGCCTTGGCCAGCTCCAGGGCGGTGATCCACTGCTGCCGCTCCACCTCCGAGCTGGCCTTGAGGTGGTAGGTCCTTGCCCCACTGGTTAGCACGATACCGCAAGAGTCCTCCGTGTCAAAGTGCGCGGTGGACAGGTTGATGGTGCCACGGCAGGTGTGGGCCATTTCACCCTGATTTCTGTAGGATGCAAGAGAAGGTATGGGGTGAGGCTCCCAAACTCATTATCTCTAGACTGAAGAAAGCCTCAAGGCAAATCCTCAGAATCTCAGACCCTTTGAGCTGGAGAGACCCTGGAGTCGGAGCTAGGAGATAATGCCTGGTGGGATTGACTGGAAGGGGCTTGGCTGAGGGGTGCTCAGTGGGGAGATGGCAGAGGGAGGAGGGCCTGCATTAGTGCCAAATGCAGGGTATGCCTGCGGTGGGCTGAGCCCTAGCAGACACCAGGAAATGGAGAAGGCTGACCATCTAGGGTCCTGCGAGGCAGCATAGACATCTAACTCCATCCCAGCCTCCTCCCACTAAGCCTCAGAACCATAGAGTTGGAGCAGGATGGGAATCTGCCACTGAAAATGAGATTAGAGACTTGGAACCTCAGGGGGTGAACTTGGAGGTACCCCCTAGCAGGAGTGATCTGGCAACAGAGATCTGCAGGGCAAGGATGCCACCACACCAAATGAGAAGAAGGTAATGGCTGGCCTAATGCAGGGTGACCTCATTACAGGGACTGACCCTTTGTTGGTTATAAGGGTCAGAGAATTCCCCCCAAAGTAAGGGGAAGCAGAGGTGATTGAAGTGTGGGCCATTTCCAGCTGTGACCGAAGTCTGAAAATGGAGATGCAACTATCATGACTGGATCTACTTAACTCACTACTTCACACACTCAAAGGAAATTTAGAACCCTCACAACATACCAAATTTCCTTCCACAGAGAGGGTTGGAAAAGGAAGAGCCATTGGTCAGCACGTAACACTGCCAGTGGCAGGAGCTCGTTCAGCAATTCTGCTGGCCTTTGATGCTTCTTCATTTCCCCTGGTTGTTCCTCATCTGCTATTTTCTTGATTCTTCTACCAGTTCTATTTTCTTTTTTTTTTTTAAGATTTATTTATTTATTTGACAGAGAGAGAGAGAGACAGCGAGAGAGGGAACACAAGCAGGGAAGTGGGAGGGGGAGAAGCAAGCTTCCCACTGAGCAGGGAGCCCGATGCAGGGCTCGATCCCAGGACCCTGGGATCATGACCTGAGCTGAAGGCAGATGCTTAACGACTGAGCCACCCAGGCACCCCTACCAATTCTATTTTCTTAAAGGTTTATGTATTTATTTTTAGAGAGAGAGAGAGCGTGCACACAGACGAACAGGGGGTGGGGCAGAGGGAGAGGGAGAAGAGAATCTCAAGCAGACTCCCCGCTGAGCGTGGAGCCCGAGGGGGCTGGCCGTGGGGCTCAACTTTGGGCTCCATCTCACAACCTTGAGATCATGACCTGGGCCAACATCAAGAGTCAGATGCTTAACCCACTGAGGAGCCCCTCTTCTACCAGTTCAAAAGTCAAATGACTTGACACTCGGTAAGACATTCAGCTTTCATGTGAACAGTGGCCGCCTTTTCTGATTCCCTCCTGCTTTGGTTACATTTCTTGGAGAAGATGATGTAGTTTCTATCGGAGGAAAGGTCCAGCTCATAGGTGCTGACGTCTTCTACTTGAAGGAGACTCCTAATTTACAAAATTACTGGCAAGGTTGGGCATGCCTGTTGGAAGCTTGCCCTTTTAGATTCAAGGGCTTTCAGGCTAGAGACTGTTCCAGTATTAAACAGTCTAGTAATTAACCAAAAATGCCACTGTGGCTCAGCTCAAAAAAGAGAGGAGGGTGACTGAAAGGGCAAAGACCATGAGGCCAAGTGGAGTTTACAGCTTTCAGAGAATAGGAAAAACTTACGTGTGGCTGGAGCATTGAGAACAACAGAGTGAATGAGAAAAAAGATGAAGCTAGAAAATTGTGTAGGGACCAAATGTACTGCCTTGCAGGTGATGCTAAGGATTTAGACTTTTGTCTCAAAACAAAAACAATGGGCTTGCTGGACCTCATGTCAAGAAAGGAGCAGGGGTGGCCAAGAGTTACAGAAATTCCTTTGGAAAATGGGGAATAGAAGTATCTGGAGTGAGATGGTATATGGAAGCCTGGCCACTGTGTGATACAAGGGCTGGGCTGGAAGTTATCTAGTAGCTATTGTTTTGGATTACAACCTCTTGACTAAAATAAATACCCGAGTCCATGCTGATGTAAGTAAATAGTCGAAGGGCTAAAGGAATGCGGGAGAAGGGACAGATCTTCCTTAATAAAAGTAGATGTGATCATAGAAATAGAAAATCACTGAATGCAATGTGGGATTCTGGACTGGATTATAAAATTTAAAAAAAGACATTAGAGAAAAACTTGTAAAATATGAATAAAGTCAGAGGTTTAGTTAATAGTATCATACAACGTTAATTTTCCACTTTTGACAATTTTACTTTGCTGAGATAAGATGTTAACATTAGGGGAAGCTAGATGAAGGGTATGTGAGAACTCTCTGAACTTGCAACTTTTCTGTAAGTCTCGGTATATTTTCTTTTTGTTCTTTTTCTTGTTGTTAGTAGTAGATCACCACTTTATTATAAAAGTACACAACTCAGGAACAGCCAGATGGAAGAGATACATAGAATAAGGTATGGGGAAATGGTATGGGGCTTCCACATTCTCTGAGTGTGCCACTGTCCCCAAATCTCCACATGTTCACCAACCTAGAAATTGTCCAAACTGTAGTCTAAGTTACTTCAAAATTAAAAATAATTCATATTAATGCTGCCATCACACTCTACCCAGGACCATTGCTGATATGAAATCTTGTATCCAGAACCAAGAATTCACTTGCCCTCAGGCTCAGTGACAGGGTTGGAGATATTCCCAATGTCACTGAAGGAGAGAAGCCCTAAGTCCCCATCATAACATCTGGTTCTGGACTAGGCTTTACAAAGAGTGAGGCGAAGGCACTTTAAAAATCACTAGAAAAAGAAGAGTAGAGTGGCGGGTAAGGCTCAGGGAGGGAGGGAGAATCTCCTAGTCAAGACAAACTGAAAACCAAAATTCAAAACCCATGAAGGAAATCAATGCTAACAAAGAAAACAACAAAGTCAAACGCTCAGCAGATGAATCACTTCAGACAAAAATGGACCTATCAGAACAATATTTTTAAATGAACATAAATAGGCTTAGTATTCTTAAAGATGAAGGAATAGCATCAATAAAGAGCAATAATTTGTGAAACAGAAGCTGGTAAAAACAAAACAAGAACACGTAGACATGAAAAAGTAACAAGAGAATTTCAGCAAATGAAAATGTAGCAGATAAACTTTACCAGTCACTCAGCAAATTTAACCATCTAAATTTAACCTTAACTCTTTGTAACTAGAGTTACTTTTCATTAAAATACTTGAGGAGATTCATTTTTCAGTTTTACTTTTCTGCATTATTGGAAGAAATTATATAGAGACACATGTGAATTTAGGAATTAAAGGCCCACTAAAATCATCAAGGTCCAAGACATTTGCTTGTCTTGGAATTTAACTCTGTTCTTTTCTCTTTCACTTAGATGTTTTGTGGCCAATCCATTCTCCACCAGTAGCCAAAGTGATATTTTTTGTCCTGTTACTCAGTGTTTTAAAAATTTCAATGCCGGGCGCCTGGGTGGCTCAGTTGGTTAAGCGACTGCCTTCGGCTCAGGTCATGGTCCTGGAGTCCCGGGATCGAGTCCCGCATCGGGCTCCCTGCTCGGCGGGGAGTCTGCTTCTCCCTCTGACCCTCTTCCCTCTTGTGCTATCTCTCATTCTCTCTCTCTCTCAAATAAATAAATAAAATCTTTTAAAAAAAATTTCAATGCCTTCAAAGTAAGTCCCAAAAGGGTCTAAAATTCAGGGCGGGACATTTCCTAAAATTCAGGTTTGTTTTCTGGAGTGGTACACCTACCCATGTTGTATATAAAAGTTTTTGTTTCTCCCATTGTGAGTTCTGGCCTGAGGCAACCCTCTCTATGAGAGCTGACCTTCCAGGGCCATCCACCAGCCCAGATGGTGGAAAAGTTAAAGCCCCACTCCCACTCATAGCACACTGTGGACTTGGGTCTGCAAGCTGCAGTGGCAACTCCTGTCCTACCTGCCCTGGGGGGGAAGCTTTGGAGGTGTGCAACAACCTCAAACCATCTCTTCTCATCGAGCCCTGGATGTCCTCAGTGCCTCAAGACAAACCAGGCCATGTCCTAGGGCCTGCCAGTTATGTCAGAGCTCATATCCAGCACACGTGATCATTTATCTTCTGCCAGTTTTTAAAAGAAACACGTTCTGTGGCATTACTTTACATTTGGTGGATATCTTAAGTATTTAGAACAAGTAGAGACAAAATATGGAACACCTGCCATAAACGTAACGGTAAGAGAGGTTAACCATAACTAACATTGTTCTAAGTGAGTCACACTGACTCTCAACCAAATAATATTCATCCAGTTTTGATGGCCAATGTCCTTGTCAGAGATGAGAATATGACGCCAGCTATCAGAACTTGGAAGCCTGTAATAGTTAATGTAGCACTTTGGCTAGTGACTAACCCAACCCACCTGGATGGAATAACAAACCTTATGCACCAGCTCAGAGTTCCCTCACCACCTCTTCTCTTACCTCTCTTGGTACACCATTTGGCTTGAATCACCCCTCCATTTCTGGGCTTGGAAGGGATGCGAGTCTCAGAGTATGGGATCTGGCTTCCTGATTGGCCATCAAGAGACTGGATTTTTGCAACCCGCTAATGTGAAAAGGTTAGTACCTCACAGGCTGAACAATGGCCAATGGGAAGTAGGAAAGAGATGGGGAGGTAAATTCTCCTCATTTTCCCCCTCAGGGGACCTTTCCAAAGTATGTTTTATCCTTGCAAACCTTCTGGAGAAGTCCATAAGCCCAGAGAACATGAGTAGTCTCTGTAACACTTGCAGTTTGCTGTGAAGTGGTGGCCAGCCCATTAAAATCTCACATCACTTTGCATCTTTCCCTGGCCTTTCTTTACCTTTTTGCCTCCACATCACCAAGGATCATCTTGCTGAGTGTCCAACCTGCCATGGTAACAGGAGGGACCAACAGTAAACCTCCATGGCATGACCCACTCCTTGGAAAGAACAAGACAGCCATCAACTAGTTTAGACCACTTTTACCTTGGGAGAGTGGGAATTGAGTGATTTTTCCTTACTGGAAACAATGTGTTTTCTGGTAATGGGGTTGCCTTCAGCAGCACGATGGTCCACAGTTATTGAATCCTCATTTGCTGGCCTGGATTCTCATATGACACAGCCTCAGACTAAGTCACCCATTTCAACCAAGGAAGTGAACCAATGACTCCTGGCTGGAGTTTGCTGATCTCACTGTGAAACCCTGTTGTCACTCAGAAGGAACCAACCTGACAGAAGAAAGGAAGGCTCAGCTGGGACATCTACTGAAGAGATGTATTATGTGCTTGAGGGACTATCCTCCAGGATGAAGTATATGCCTTGAACTGACAACTGATATCTGGTGCTGTGTCCTGTATATTACGAAGATGGGTCCAGGAGCGGCCCTGCTCACCATTACACACAGTGACCCCTTGCAGAGTTTGTGCTTCCCTTCAGCTGGGCTCAGCTGGGTTAGAGGTTCTGCTTCCAGGGAAAGGGGAAACACAACACAATAAGGCTTCCATTCAAACAGAAGCTGATGTTACCCCCTGGCCACTCTCTGTTCCTCACGACAGCGACCAACAGACCAATAAGCGAGTGACAATACTGCTGGGGTTACAGACGCAAACTGCCATGGAGAGTTAGGTTAGGGCACATATGGGGATGGGAGGGGAATGTCTGGAATCAAGTTGAAAGGATTCCCTGCGGACTCTCTTAATATTTCCATGTCCAGTACTGGTTACTAATGGGCAAAGCAACCAGGAACTCAGACCCCTCAGGACAAATGTCACAGACCAGCCAAAGTGCTATCAGAGAGTGAAGAGGATCTAAAACAGGTGGTAGAGGAGGAAGATAACGAATATCAATTATAGTGTTGGGACAGACAGCAGCAGCAAATGAGCTTGTTTCATGGCCTTCTTCTTCTGTCTTCCAGGCAACCCCAGCTGGCCACCAGGAAGGGGACTCTGTCACTGATTGGACTTGCACCTCCCCTCCCAGGGAAGGGGTAAAGATGTCTTCGTTCTCCCAGGAGAATGGAGGTCCCCACATCGTAGTAGGAGAGCTGACACCATGGGAGGGCACGAGTGGACCTGAGTAGCGCAAGGTGTGGAGCGTATTGGACACAAACCTTGTGCACCTTCTCAGATTCCCTCGACCACCTCCTTCTCTGTCTCTCTCGGTCGGTACCTCATCTTTGCCCAATTGTCCCTTTACTTCTGGACTTCCATGAAATGCCACAGTGGGAAATGGGAGGTGGAAACAAAGGGGACAGATAAATCCCCTCCGCTCTTCCTTCTGCAGACTGCTCAGAGGTATGTTTTCTCCTTGCATATCTTCTGGAGAAGTCCATGTGCCAGACCTGCCGTGTCTCTCTGCTGCTCACTGTGAAGTGACATCCATCCTCCTGCTTCCCGTTTCTGCCTCTCCGCCCCGGGATTGCATCTCTCACACAAAGTGTCCCCTCTTGGGGGCACTTGGGTGGCTCAGTCGGTTAAGTGTCTGCCTTCGGCTCCAGTAGTGATCCCAGGGTCCTGGGATTGAGCCCCTCATTGGGCTCCCTGCTCAACAGGGAGCCTGCTTCTCCCTCTGCCCCTCCCCCCAACTCATTTGAGAGAGCGTGTGCGCAGGCTGTTTTCTAGAGGACCTTAATAAAAAATGTCCACAGGCAAAAAAAAAAAAAAAAAAATTGACAAGCAACAAATTTGAATCCAAACCCATAGAAAGACAAAAGATACTGATCTGGAGCAAAGCACTTAGCCCTGTGTGTGACTTTCACTCAATGCTAACTCAATGAGTCTGATTCATTGGCAAATTCCACTCCAATCTTCCAAATCCAAATTCAGCAAGTACTTCCTATGGGTCACTATATATAGGAATTCTTTATAAAGATAAATAAAACACATTTCCTGGCCTCAAAGAACATTCCGTCTTGTGAAAGAGACAGACCTATAAATGGCAAGCTACTATTTAATAGGCAGAGGAAAATAAATTCAAGATGGAATATTCACTTTATGAAAATTCATTGAGATGCAGCCTTATAATTTACCTACTTTTCTGCATGTATGTTACATACAGTATATTGTGTGTTACATACATAGCTATTGTCAATAAAAATTTTGCTTTAAAAACAAACTCAAAATGGAAGAATAGGTTGCCAGTGGTGGGAACTCAGGAGACGGAATGTCCCTTTCTGTCCTAGAGGGATCAAGGAGGTACACTGGAGCAGAATTTCAAACAATGAAGGGACTCCGCCCAGGCAAAGGCTAAGAGGAGAGCCAGACCAACCCAGAGCAGTGGTGTGTGTGTGGGGGGGTGGCTCTGGGAAAGCCCAGGTATCCAGAGCAGCCAAAGGAGAAGGTCCAGACATGGCCTGGCTTGATGATGGGTGTTATGAGTTAAACTGTGTCCCCCTAGAAGATATGTCGAAGTCCTAACCCCCGGTACCTGCAAATGTGACCTTATTTCGAAATATGGTCTTTGAAGATATAATCAGGTTAAGATGAGGTCATTATGGTGGGCCCTAATCCAGTATGACCTCCTTCTAAGAGGAGGAAGAAAGACACAGAGATACAGGGCAGCAGAGATGGGAGTGATGCATCTACAAGCCAAGGAACACCAAAGATCACCGGCAAATATCAGAAGCTAGCCAGGCCTGGAACAGAACCTCCCCTAGAGGCTTCAGAGAGAGCATAGCTCTACTAATCCCTTGATTTTGACTTCTAGCCTCCAGAACTATGAGAAAATTAATTTCTACTGTTTTAAGCCACCCAGTTGATGGTGCTTTATTACAGTATCCCTAGGACATTACACATGATGTTTGAACAGATGAACGCTGGAATAGCCTTTTAGAAGCTCCCATGCACCTGAGCTGGTTTCTTTCTACATTATCAACCATGGGGCTGCATTTCAACCTTTCATACAGGCCCCACCTGGACCCCTCAGTCACCACAGCACCCATATGGCTCCTCTTGTTCCTAGAGCAGCCCTGCCTCAGAACTACCCATCACAGCTCAGAGCTTTCCCTTTGCCCTAGTCTACTGAGGCTAGAGCACACAGCATGGCCTTCAGCAAAGATTCCAAGGATCCAGGTTCCACCAAGGACATGCATTAACACAAGACTTAAATGTAGAAGCAAATTAGGAGGGAAGTGAGCAGAAGAAAAGTGATCCATTGGGGTGGCAGGAACTGTGACAGACGGAGTGGGTTTTCGTAGCCATCAGCTTCCTGATTCCGTGGCTCCCTACAGCAGCATCAGCCGCCTCCCAGCTGAGCTAATGAGAGTCTGGGGACTGGCGATGCACCTGACTTGCAGCTTGCAGCTGCTCCCAGGGACTAGGAAGCTACCTCACTCACTGACAGCACCGCCTTTCAGCTAACACTAGCCAGAGTCATTTCTGATATGCGCTGCTGGGGCCTGGCCAAAGCACCTTCCCAGAGGCTACATCATCTCAGAATGAATACCCGTGACTGCAAATAAGGTTTGATGGGCGCTGTTTCAGATCTCTGGCTACCAAGGCACGCACAGGCCAGTCCCATGCGTTTGCAGAGGGCTTTTTTTGTTTTGTTTTGTTTTGTTTTGTTTTGTTTTGCAAAGGTTTTAAAATCTGGATCTAGAGATGCAAAATGTATAGCCAGTACCCCAATTTAAAAATAGGCAAGAGATATGAGCAGATACTTCAAAAAAGAGGATCTCCAAATGGCTAATGACCATATGAAAAAGTGCTCAACCTCATCAGTGATCAGTAAACATATATGTGCACCATGATCCAGCAGTTTCACTCCTCTGGACTTCCCCGTTAGGGATGTATGTTATACATGTGGTTATCAAAAGACATGTACTGGAATGTCACCAGCACTCTTCCTAAAAGCCCCAAACTGCACCACCCCGTACGTCCATCCATGCTAGAATGGATAACAAATGGTGGCTTATCCATGCGGTGGCTAACCCAAATGGTGGAGTAGTACACAGCGCTGAGAATAAATGCATGAGAACTCCACAAACAGCCTGGAAGCACCTCACAAATATAATGCTGAGCAGAAAAAGCCAGACACAAAGAAAACGTATCACGTGAGTCTACTTAGAGAAAGTACAGTAACAGGCAAAACTAAGCGCTGGGGCAAGGAGTCAAGGCAGCAGGTCCCCTTGAGGAGAGATGGGGGGACACAGTGTGGAGGCTCCTGGGGGGGCTGGTCCTGTTTTATTTCTTCAGCAGGGGCAACGGCTTGTCATTGTGTTCATTTGGGGGCATCTTCTGAGCTGTACACTTATTTACCACTTGTCTCTATGCATAGCAAACTTCATTAAAACTTGACATTTAAAAGAATGGGGGTGTGGGGTGGGGGATTCTTCCGTGGCAGTGGAGGCAGCACGACTAGTTCTCAAGGGCAGGAGAGGTAGCCGAGCCAGGGAGCATCAACATCCAGTGCCCAGACGGCAATGGCCTCTCCAGGACACAACTTTGGGTCATGGGTCTGGCTGCCCAGCCTGCTCTGTTCTCACCCACCTCTGTGAGCTCTGTCCTCCTGCCTTTCCAGGAATCCTATGAGCTCCTGAAGATCCTTCCAGTAAATACCTCCTTTTTTGCTTAAGATACCCAGAGCTGGGTTTCTGTTGTTCTTAACTAATAACCTGCTACTACAGGTGGACAGCGGCCACACAAGGGATGTCAGAGGGCAGAGAGGACAGTGAAGAAGGTCGCGCAAGAGACACAGGCAGGAGAAACAGTACATCTCAGATCTTCTACCTCTCAGGCCACAGGGATGCTGTTAGGACCCTTCTAGGTCTAAAGAACAAAGCTCAGCTTATTCGTTCTAAGTACCACATCCTAAGGGCATACCTTAGAACTGTCTCACCTGGATTAGCCACTTGAGATGCCATAGGAAAGGCAGGAATGTTACCTCCCTGTTCCAGATGCAGAGGCTGAGAGGCTGGGCTTTGTAGGCAGCTCACTGCAGGTCCCAAAGGGGACCAAGCCACTAGAGCCAGGCCCACCCATCCACCTGCAGCCCTGCCTCTTACCCCCAGGGGTGCATGGACTTGTCCCCCAGATAGTCATCAAAGATGGTTAAATAGCACCATCCAGAAAATGCTCAATATGGCAACTGTCAAAAATGGCCAAACAGAAGCATCTCCTGCGCAGATGAGACTGTCACCATGAGACCTGACACCGTTTCACTTTGCTCCTGGCCTCATTCTTTTCCATTTAAAGCTTCCCTTGAGAAATGTTAAATAAGTGCTGCTACAAATTCTATAGGAAGGACATTTCTAATGTAATTTTTTAAATAAGACGGAGACTTGGAAGCCATTCTCCAGTTACTGAAACTCACATCACTACGAGTTTACACAAATGGAGGATGACAGACAGCAATTTATAAAGGCCAGCACACGTATCCATACAACTTACATCTAGACAGTACTTCACTCTCCATGGGAGACTGTCACAAACATGATTCCTTCAATCCTCCCAAGAACCCATAAAGTGGGCAAAGCAGACACTGATTTGTTTAGCAAATATTTATCCAGTATATTCCAAATGGCAGGCACCTGCAGGAGAGAATTAGCCTCATTTTACAGCCAAGAAAGGGGAGGAGGCCAGGAAAAGGTAAATCATGCACCCTGTTATTAAAACTGGTAAAAAAAAAAAAAAACAAACAAACTGGTAAATAATAAAGCCAGGCTGGAGCCGGGTTTCTCTGCCACCAGCACAGGGCTCTTTCCATGGAGAATCCTGGGGTATCCATCAGAAAATGCTTTATGTGGTCATTGCTTCTATTTGCTGCTTGCCAGTGAGAATGAAAGTTCCATGAGACACAGAACTGGCCTCTCTCTCTCTCTCTCTCTCTCATCCCTCCCCACCTCAGAGCTGACACGTGGTGAGGGCTCAGAGATGGTGGGCTGGCTGCGTGAATTAATGCATGGGTGTTACACAAGCAGGGGAACGAACCCAGGGAGACGACCCAGCCCCGGCTCCCCGCGAAGTCCTGCCAACCCCCCACAGTTAAGGTGGAACAGCAGGATAACAGCACCCCACCCTTCCACAGCACCCCCTGAAAATCCACTAGACCCTTTTTGTGGTTCCACCAAAATGTCAGAATATCATGTACCACCCAGCAACGGCTAAGGTGGTTCCTAAGATTCTTTTTTTTTATAAAGATTTTATTTATTTATTTATTTATTTGACAGAGATTGAGAGCCAGAGAGATCACAGAGGGAGCAGGAGAGGGAGAAGCAGACTCCCCGCTGAGCAGGGAGCCCGATGTGGAACTCGATCCCAGGACTCCGGGATCATGACCGGAGCCAAAGGCAGACGCTTCACCAACTGAGCCACCCGGGCGTCCTGGTTCCCAAGATTCTTACATGGAAAGCCTGTCACAGAATATTAGACAAATGCTTTAGAGCTCAAATTTAGACTAAAATGTCCCATCAGGTAGAAAATGGATGAATATGCCGCTTTTACTACCAATGGAATAAGGACAAAGCACAATATTTTTCCAAAAGTCATTACACTTTTAAATTGTGAGGTGGGTCTCGGGGCGCCTGGCTGGCTCAGTCCTTAGGCATCTGCACTCGGCTCAGGTCATGATCCCAGGGTCCTGAGATCGAACCCCGCGTCAGGCTCCTTGCTCCGCGGGAAGCCTGCTTCTCCCTCTCCCACTCCCCCTGCTTGTGTTCCCTCTCTCGCTGTGTCTCTCTCTCTCTCTGTCAAATAAATAAATAAAATCTTTTAAAAAAAAATTTGTGAGGTAGGTCAGGCGAAAGCCTCATCCCTGGACATCAATGAGCAGAATTCCAAGTCCTCTCCAGCATGCCTCCTCAACCTTCCTCAAACCCACGCCCTTCACTGCAGCTGCCCCCAGCCCCACACTGGGCCACGGTCATCTCTTGGCCAGACACCCCCGCAGCCCCATCATCAGCCTCCACTGTGCACCTGCCAATCTACTCTTGTGCCACATTTTTCCAAAGCTCCATTCTGAATCTGTCAATATGCTGCATTAAACCTTTCCACCACTCTCCTCTTCCTTCAGGGCAAAGTCCTTGCTCCTGAATAAGACTTACCAGCTCTTCCTGAGTAAAAATGTACTGTTTCTCCTGCCCGTGTCTCCTGCACCACCTTCTTCACTGTCCTCTCTGCCCTCTGACATCCCTTCTGTGGCTGCTGCCCACCTGTGCTAGCAGGTTCTTAGTCAAGAACAACAGGAAACCAGCTCTGGGTATTTTAAGCAAAAAAGGAGGTATTTACTGGAAGGATCTTCTGGAGCTCATAGGATGGAAGGGCAGGAGGATGGAACTCGCAGAGGTGGGGAGAGAGCAAGGCAGGCTGGGCAGCCAGATCCATGACCCAAAGTCGTGTCCTGGAGAGGACATTGCCGCCTGGGCACTGGATGTTGATGCTCCCTGGCTCAGCTACCTCTCCTGCCCTTGAGAACTAGTGTTGCTGCCTCCACTGCCACAGAAGAATCCCCCAGACCCCTGTTCTTTTAAATGTCAAGTTTTAATGAAGTTTGATATAAAAAGTGGCACAACATTTTTTCAAGGGTTGAAAGGAAAGAACTGTCAACCCAGAATCCAGTGAAAATATCCCCTAGGAATGATGGCAAAGTTGAGGACATTCTGAAATAAAGGGAAACAAAGAGATTTTTCACCAGAAGACCTACCCTAAAAGAATGGCAAAAGATTCTCTAAAAAGAAAGGAAATGATAAAAAGAAAGAATCTTAGAATATCAGGAAGGAAGAAAGAACATGATAAACAAAAATATGGGTTAAGACAATAGATGTTACTCCTCTTAAGTCTTCTGAATTATGTTTGATGGTTGAAGCAAAAACTTAAACACTGTATGATGTGGTTCTACATGAATACAGAGCAAAATTTAAGACCAGACCATACGATAAATGGGGGCAGGTAAAGGAGCTTCCAGGGAAGCAAAGTTTCTATACTTCATTGAAACTGGTTAAATGACGCCAGCAGATGCGATAAGCATGTATATATAATGTAATATATGGAGAAACCACTAAAAAAGTTATCCAAAGAGATATACTCAAAAACACTATAAATTAAATACAGTTATCATATGACCCAGCAATTCCACTCCCAGATATATAACCAAGAAAAATAAAAACACATGTCCACACAAAAAGTTGTACACAAACTTTTACAACAGCATTACACATAAAAGGTAGAAGTAACCCAGATATCCATCAGTAGATGAATGAACACCAAAAAATTTAGCATATTATACAATGGAATCACATTCATACAACGGAATATTATTTAGCCATAAAAAGGAACGAAGTCCTGGTCTATGCTACAACTTGGATGAACCTTGAATGCTACGCTAAGTGAAAGAAGCCAGTCACAAAAGTCCACACATTGTATATTCCATCCATATGAAAGTCCATGATAGGGAACTATATAGAGGCAGGAAGTATATGAGTGGTCACTTAGGGCTGGGGGAAGATTCGGGGACAGAGTAGTGATAGCTAAAGGGTATGGGATTTCTTTTGGAGATAATAAAAATGTTCTAAAATTGACTGTGATGGTTGCACATATCTGTGAATACATTAAAAATCATTAAGTTGTATACTTTAAATGGATGATATACACAGTATGTGAATCATATCTCAAAGATTAGAATAACAACTGCAATACATTGAAAAGCATCATGTCAAGAATGATACTAAAAATAAGAATGATACTAAAAAAATAAGTCATTAGTAACCCTGGAGAGATTCTAGAAGTCCAAATCATTTGTCTGATAACTGGTGAATAAAGGAAAGCGTGGAACATTTTTCCTGCCATTTCCATATTAGCAAAACTATTGGGTAACCAAATGATTAGATGAGGGGAAGTTTCTCCTTATAGAATTATTTCTACTAATAACTACAAAAGGAATGATAGAATATCATCATTTTGCAACCTGTACTGAACTAATGGGTCTAGGAAATTGTCAACAATGACTGCTGGTGTGTGTGTATGTGTGAGAGAGAGAGAGAGAAACAGAGAGAGAGCCAGACTGTTGGCGCCCCTGACCTAGTTTCTTCAGCCAATAAATTGTAAAGGGAAAAAAAGAGAGAAGAAGAACCTATAAATCAAAAGAGACTGGGGAGCTCCTTCCCCTTTCCCAGGCTGTGCTCAGCCATGGCCTGAGGCAGAGAGGTTTGACTGGCATCACTGGTAAGATCAGCAACACTAAGGTCAAGAAAATTCAGCGAGTTGGGATGCTTGGGTGGCTCAGCTGGTTAAGCGTCTACCTTCGGCTCAGGTCATGATCCCAGGGTCCTGGGATTGGGTCCCTCATTGGGCTCCTTGCTCAGCGGGTAGCCTGCCTCTCCCTCTGCCTGCCACTTCCCCAGCTTGTGCCCTCTCTCTCTCTCTCTGACAAATAGATAAATAAAATCTTTAAAGAAAATTCAGCAAGTATGACTGGGTGTGGAGGAACAGACAGGATTTGGTCAGCATGGCTGAGAGAGTAGTTTCATACAGAAAACTGAGCAAATATGTAAATATATTGAGGATAGTGGGAGTCAGAGCTTTTATTGTCAAAGTTTGAAGCTGGAAATATGGAAAGGGAAGGTGAGAAAAAAAAACTATCTCTATCCAGAGAGAGCCTAGAAGCAATGATGTCCCAATGACAATGAGCACACCTAGCATCCAGAATTTGGCTTCTAAATTTTCCAACAAAAGCAATTTCATCAGAGAAATGCACATTCCAGTACAAGATAAACCAGGAACATTTTGTTGTGCCAAAACTAAAGAAATGTTCACAGTGATGGGTAATGTCAAAAGGACACAGGAGCCAGTTTAAAAAGACTCCTCCTTCCCAAAGCTGGGAAAATTTGAGTATCAATATAAATGAGAGTTACTGATAATAACCCACTCACTGGATGAGACAAAAATCCATGAGGTCATATTGATATGAATAGATGAACAGATAAATAAATAAAAAGCTCCTCCTTATAGTACAATGCATTCTAATAAATGTGCAAAGAATGGTGTTATAAGAAAAACCGCCAACTGGGTGCCTGGGTGGCTCAGATGGTTAAGCGTCTCCCTTCGGCTCAGGTCATGATCCCAGGGTCCTGGGATCAAGTCCTGCATCGGGTTCCATGCTCCTTGGGAGCCTACTTCTCCCTCTGCCTCTCTCTCTCTCTCTGCCTCTAATGAATAAATAAATAAAATCTTAAAAAAAAAAAGAAAAACCGTCAACTGACAGCCATCAAAATAATAACATATCTGATTCAGCCAAGAATAACCAAAGGGTACTAAAAACCAATGCGATTTGTTAAAGAACAGTGTTTTGCCTAGCTTCAAAGTGTCTCCGCATAAAAATACACTCTAACTTAATTCTAATTAATTACACATTAATTAATGATTATGTAAATTATATTCTAGCTCTATTCTAATTAATTATTCCAAGTAACTAAATTATGACTTAATTCTAATCAGTCGCTTATTGATTATAATCAATTGCTTCCATTTCCAACTGTTTATTAATTCTGATTAATTGCTTATTAATTAGTTGGTTCTGATCAATTACTTATTAATTAATAATTATAAGTTAACTTTACAGTGGAGAAATCTGGCAAACACCATCGTAACCAAATGATAAAAGTTACATCACTAGTAGCAGGACAAAACATCATGTGCCTCCTGATATGATGCACTGTGAAGGACACAGTAGTGCATCCTGTGGTATTCCTGCCACAAATGCAGGAACTGAATCTAAACATAAGGGAACACTAGGCAATCCCAAATTGAGGCACATTCTACAAAGTAATCAGCATGTATTTATCAAAAATGTCTAGGGCCTGAAAGACAAGAAAAAAAAAAAAAAAAAAAAAAAAAAAAAAAAAAACAAAAAAAATGGAAGAACTGTTCCAGACTGAAACTAAAGTGACAAGACAACCAAATGCAATCAATGATCCTGGATTGGCTCTTGTACCTCTAAAGGACATTATTGAGACAACTGGCAAAATCTGGATGGGATCCATAGATTAAATGATAGCATTATATCAATGTTTACAGTGCATACATAGGAGAATGTCCTTGTTTTAAGGAATACACACTGAAGTAGTAAGTGGTAATAGGCATCATGTCTGAAACTTACTCTTAAAATCAAGAAATATTATGTATAAATACAACATAGAGAAAGATAAGGTAAATGGAGCATAGTAACAACTGGGGGATCTGAGGGAGGGGTGCATAGGAGCTATTTGTGTTATTCTTGAAATTTTCCTCTAAGTTTGAAATTATTTCAAAACAAAAAGTTTATTTAAAAAATCTGGGGAGGAGACTCCTGGGTGGCTCAGTCAGTGAAGCATCTGCCTTCGGCTCAGGTCATGATCCCAGGGTCCCCGGGATCGAGTCCTGCATCGGGCTCTCTGCTCAGCGGGGAGTCTGCTTCTCCCTCTCCCTCTGCCTGCTGCTCTGCCTGCCACTCTCCCTGCTTGTGATCCTTCTCTTTCTCTCACCGTGGCAAATAAATAAATAAAACCTTTAAAAAAAAAAAATCTGGGGAGAAATATCAACAATTGCAATAAATGGACCTTATTTGGATCCTGATTTCTAGAAACTGTAAAAATGATTTTAAATCAATGGGGAAATTTTAATATTGACTGGATATTTAATAATATTAAAGAATCACTGTTAAATTTTTAGGCATGTTAGTGCCATTTTGATTATGTTTTTTTAAAAACCTTCATCTCTACAGAGATACATACTGAAATATTTATAAATATTAGTTATTATTAAAATTATTTCTTAAACTTAATTATTAAAATTAGGGTAAAGATGTTCGGGACTTGCTTCAGGTTAAGTGAGGGTGGGGAGACCATAGACTGACCCGAAGGTAAGACTTGCTCACACTGAGTGATGGGGACATAGGGTTCCTTATACCAACTCTCTACTTTTTTTTCTTTTAGATTTTATTTACTTACTTGACAGAGAGACAGTGAGAGAGGGAACATAAGCAGGGGGAGTGGGAGAGAGAGAAGCAGGCCTCCTGCTGAGCAGGGAGCCCGATGCAGGACTCAATCCCTGGACCCTGCGATCATGACCTGAGCCGAAGGCAGACGCTTAACGACTGAGCCACCCAGGCGCCCTCCAACATCTCTACTTTTATGTTTGAAATTTCCCATAATAAAAAATAAAATCCATTTGAAATCCATTGCATTTTAAGTTCTTCCCTGTGTGTAGTGACGACCAACAACAGTGCTAAACTACTTTTTTTTTTAAGATTTTATTTATTATCCATATGAGACAGAGAGAGAGAGCACATAAGCCAGGGGGAGAGGCAGAGGGAGAGGGAGAAGCAGGCTCCCCACTGAGCAGAGAGCTGACAGGGAGCTTGATCTCAGGACCCTGGGATCATGACCTGAGGTGAAGGGAGACGCTTAACTGACTGAGCCACCCAGGTATGCCATGAACTACTTTTTTTCCTAAAGATTTTATTTATTTATTTTAAAGTAAACACTATAACCAACGTGGAGCTTGACCTCATGACCCTGAGATCAGGAGTCGCATGCTCCAGCGACTGAGCCAGCCAGGCGTCCCTGTGCTGAACGACTTTGATGGTGAAGGGGATCTCTTGAGTCCCAGTGAGCCAGGCACAGGAATGAGGCTGTGCACTGAGCGTCTCAGGAGGAGATAAAAGATGACAGGTCCTCAGGGCACAGGGCTGGATCTATTTTAAGACCTAGTCATGGGCACCGAACAATTCAGTATAGTTGAACAGATTTGTGTTGTTTTTTTTTTAATCATCACACAATCTCTGTAGCTGCAGCCACAATCTACAGAATGTTCCAACAACCCAGATTCTTCCTTTTACAAGTGATCCGTTAGCTTAAAATTTCAGCAGCACTAAAACATACCACCCAAAAATACTACACTAAGCAAAGGAGGTTCTAAAAAAGAAAACCAGTTAGCAAGCCAAGCAAAAGACTGAAACACCACAAATTAGAAGTCAATTAAGGAAACACTTGGATAGAATTTTAACACACCAAGGCCAATTACAAAATTAAATGCACAGATTACAATACAAGCTTACAGATCTGATGGAGAGACATGTAATTTATTCAGGAATTCTACTTCTTCCTTTCATGGCCTCCAGTCTTATGCACATTGATATTAATATTAGATGGAATGATCTTATGTAAAAGTGACTCCCACCAAGTTTCAAGTGAAGCAGAAATGGCAGCTGAACTCCTATCAAAACATGACAGCAGCCTGCAAAGCTGAAGGACTCACACCACAGGCAGTCACAGATTTCCCCAGCAGAGACTGTGTTTAAAACAACTGTCACCCCTGCTTGCACGTTCACTGTTTTGTTCAGTCAACGTGACAGGCCAGGCACTAGGTTCAGACCAGTGAAGAAAACAGACGAGGTCCAGGCTTCTGCCATGGGGTGGTAGCTCTCCTGGGCCCCCACAGAATCCAACAAGAGTGTAAGATCTTCTGTCTGTCCTCCATCATTTGATCTGAACAAGGGAAGGGCCCTGTCAGCACAGAGGGGTCCCCCTGTGAAAAGGTTCCTGAAATCCAGAAGGATAGACCACAGCCTGGCTATACCCAAAAGAACCCTCAAATATGTCTTCCTCATCCTCTGGCAAATCCAGACCTGCTTTCCTTGACTGTATGTGTTACACAGGATTGTGAGGTTGAACAGGAGGTTTTCACTAGTTAAGTGTTACTACTAGCAAAATCCTTACATTCAAAACATCCCTCTCAGTTATGAAGGGTTTACCAAGTCCTTCCTCATGGGTTGTTTCAAACAGCCAAGTAGGGCTGTTTACAGATGATAAAAGTGTGGGCCACAGAGGCTTGGAGACTTTCTCCCACATTGGCAGGGCTGATTGTGTAACTAACAGGATATTGTGGAAATGACAGAGTCAAAAAAGTTGAAAAGGTAAAAAAACAAAAACAGAAACAAAAAAGACAAAACAAAACAAACAAATAAAAAACAACCAAGTAACCACTGTGGTTTCTGCTTGCTCTCTCTTGGGTCACCCTCTCTGGAAAAAGCCAGCTGCCATGTTGTGAGGACACCCAAGTAGCCCTTTGGAGAGGCCCATGGAGAGAGGCACTGAGGCCCCCTACCAACAGCCAGCACCACTTTGCCAGGCACATAAGTGAGCCACCTTCAAGGTGGAACCTCTAGACCCAGTCCAGCCTTCAGGTAAGTGCAGCCCTCATGAGACATCCCAAGGCAAAATCACCTCCAACTAACCACCCACACTCATGCATTCTGGCCCTACAGAAACCATGAGATAATGTTTATTATTGTTTTAAGCCACTAAATTTTAGGATGATTTGTTATGCAGGAAGAGAAAACACAAAGGGACACTGAGCCAGCCTCTCTGAGGATGAAGAGTATGGCTGTGAGGAAGGGATAAGTCCAGGAGTGTGGGACAGAGAAACATCCCAATGAAGACAGAGTTTCCCTGGAAACCCATCTCAGCTCAACAGAGGAAGAACTTTCTAACAGTCAGAGTTATCTAAGGAATACCAGCTTGTCTTGGGAGATAAAGGTCTGCTCTCTGTCACCGGAGAGGTCTGCTCAGAGGCTGATGCTAATGGGGCAAAGATGTCATAGGAAGAAGTCAATGAACTTCAAGTCAATGGTTGGATCGAATGACCTGTAAGTTCCTTTCCTACCAGAGATTCTTCCACACCATGCAACTTACCCAGGGACCTGGAAAATCTTGCTCCCCAGCTTCCCAGGCTCCAATGACCTGCTTGAGCAGTGTGTGTCTGGCTAATAGTTACTGAAAACTGATTTGTTCTGGGAGGAAATAGACAACACATGAGCTACTGGTCCTACCCTCAAAGAGCTGCACTTGCACACGAAGCACATATTGTCACCAAGTGCAAACCAGGGCTGACAGGGGAAGGGAGGCAAGAGGCCTGCAGCCCGAAGCCATTACTATCTAGAAGGCTGCAAAGGGGGGAAAGGGTGGCTCAGTTGGTTAAACGTCTGCCTTCGGCTCAGGTCATGATCCTGGAGTCCTAGGATTGAGTCCCGTGTCAGGCTCCCTGCTCGGCAGGGAGTCTGCTTCTCCCTCTGACCCTCCCCTCCTCATGTGCTCTCTCATTCTCTCTCTTTCAAATAAATAAATAAAATCTTTTTTAAAAAATTTAGAAGGCTACAAATGCTGCACAGGCTGTGAGGTACTCAGGTAAATGCAAGTGAGAGAGAAAGCACTCTGGGCATCTGCTCGGGGGTTAAGAATGCCCTAATGTCATCTCCAGAAGGAATGACTCAGTAAACTGACTGGGAAAATAAATGCAAACTTAGGAGAACTGCAGGACTCAGAAGAAGAAAATCACTTCTGTGCCCACAACTGGCAAAATAATTTCGTTTTCTAAAAATGGAAAATTCAAGGAAGGTGTCTTTCTTGTCACAGCATGTGAACAACGCAGCAAAAGGTGATGCCCCCCAACTTAGTCGGCTTGCGTGTCTCCCCAAATGGAACAGAAACACACCACTCACCCATCTGTGGCTCAGCAAGAGCATCACCCATTCTTTCTCTTACCAGGTCAGCCACCAGCCTCCCTGCCGCCTGGGCTGTGATCTCCAAGCCGCCAAGCCAATAGACATTTCTGTGCCAAGCCCAGTGCCAGGCAGAAATCATCTTAGATAGCTCATCTCTCCCCCAACTTCTTCCAATTGCTTCCTCATCAAATTCTCAAGGAAGTTGGGGCTAAAAGGAACCCCACAGATCATCCAGTCCAGCCCCCTTATTTTACAGATGAAGAGTATGATCATTGGAAGGAAGGGTAGAGGCTGGGATACACTGAAATATTTTTCCCAATTCCTAATGTCCTCCCTGAATTACAATTACATGTCCACACCCTTCGTCATGGGATTTTGGAGGATCACCCACTAGAGTGGGGAGTGAGTACCCTCCCACCTCACTGATATTAGATGGGGCCATGTACCTTGATTCAGCCAATGGAATATGGACCAGAGTGAAGGTATGCAGGCTCGAGCTGGGGTGCTTCCTTTCCTCCTTGCCCTCCTATACTTCTACCATCATGGGGAGAAACTGCTAGCCTACTTGTTCAAGGCAGAGGAGTGTCCCAGGTGCTGCTGCTGGAGGCAGAGCTGATCCAGCCATCTGCAGACATGCAAGCAAGAATAAAACACACTTGCTTTAAACCTCTGAATTTTGGGGTGATTTATTTGGGGGCTGCCTGATCCAGGAGCACAAGTGAGCTGAGGACCCAGTTCTAACTCTCATCTACCCCCTCCCCTATTAGGATGTGCACAGAGCTCACTGTCACTGGGGTGTGACAGTAGAGGAAGAAACCAGAAGATGATCCTAGAAAGGCAGAGATGAGGCTGGTCCTGAGGATAAGCAGTGGTTGTGTTTGGGATGAATGGAAGATGAAGGAGTCTCTTGTGCTAAAATGCAAGGTACATGTCAGCAATCTTTGTCAGCAACCTAACTGTGTGCTTTTATTTCCACCCACCTTCTCTTAGGCTTTCACAATCATCTTTTGCAAGTGGAGGGCTTACTAGCCAGTTACAGAAGCCTGGAGATGTGGGAAGGGAATTTAGAAGTCTGTCCTCTTGGATTAACTTCCCACAGTCCCAGATGACAGAGTTGCAGGTGGACCCTGAAAGTGGCACAGTGTCCTATCCAATCAGTATAGATGTTGTTCAAATGGGTTTGATTTTCATGCCTGCATATACGGTGCCAGGGTGCCAAGACCACTCAATGGGGAAAGGACAGTCTCTTCAACAAATGGTGCTGGGAAAATTGAATGTCTACAAGCAAAAGAATGAAATTGGAACCTTAACTGACTCCAGGGTTGGGTTAAGACAAGTATAAGGAGAGCCTGGAGCATGCTTTCAAGCTAGACACAGGAAACTATTAACACCATCAGGGCCCTATCCAAAAGACTCTAGAGCCAAGTGAACAGGCCCCTGTAAGGGCAAAGATAAGGCAGGACAATATGAGCACGATTAAGGGCAATACAACAGTGGGCTGAAACACAGCAAACATGTTTGTATCCATGAGATGATAGTGTTTTTGAGAAAACAAAAAGGATCGGTCACCATTGGAAGATAAGAACCAACTCATGATTTTGAGAGCCTGTGATTAAAAGGAAAGAATCAAGAATTTATTCTGCCTTTCCTGTGTGAACCATACCCCTGAGTAACCAGAGTAGTAGATAAGGGGAGGTTTCTCTTTCTGGAGGTATTCCTGCTAATAAATAAGAAGTGATAGAATTACACTAATCGAAGACTGATTATCACCAGCAGCTAACATCACAAACCAAGAAGCCACCAGACATTTTGAGCTCTTGATGGAAGAATACATAATCACTTGATCAAGTTTCTAGATCTATCTGTCAAATTAAAGAACCGTGAGGACACGTTAACCTACATGAAGAGAATGCAATCAGCTAAACCCAGACGGTGCGAAATTCTGTGGGTAGGCCTTACTTGGGTCCCGATACAAACACATGAATCAAAAAAACATTTTGTGACATTTGAGACAATTGAAACTGTGAACACCAGATGTTTGATAATAAGGAATTATTCATTTGTTTTAGTGTCACAATGGTATTGTGGATATGTCCTTAAAAATCCTTATCCTCTAGAGATACATACTGAAACATTTGCAGGTGAAATGTGATATTTGGGATTCACTTTGAAATGGTATTGGCAGGCGGGGGACTGAGACGAAATAAGATTGGCCAGAAAGTTAGTAATTGTTGAAACTGGGTAATGGGTGCACAGGGGTTTGTTACACTATTGTCTACTCTTATATATGTTTAAAATTCTTCATACCAAAGAGTTTTAAATACAAATGAGTACAATGAGTTGTCAATACTGTCACATATCCTTGGCTCATGCTAAGCCTCAGAAAAGGAGCTAAAAATCCGAGCAATGTGTAGCTTCTTGGGTCACTCAATTCTCCTGGCAATTCAGTGACTGCCCATGGGCTACTGCAATAGTTCAGGCTGTATGTTGGGTCTTTATAACACGTAAAAAGATTAAAATGACAAAGTATCTTCTATTTTAAAAAAGGACTTCACTGAAACTTGAGAATCTACTAAGTAGAAGGCACTATGCTCAGCATCCCAGGGGACACTACAGTGGGAAGACACAGCCCCAGGCTCTGGCGGGGAGGAGCCGGATGTTAACCTAAAGGAGGGACACAAACCAACATCCTGCTAATAGGGGTACACGGCCAAATGACATAATACACAAAAGGGCATCAGAGGAAGGACAGCTCTGCCAGCTCAGCTCATTGCAGGGGAATGCAGGCAGGTTCATCCTGAGATGACTTGGAATTAAGACTGTCAGCTAGGATGTCAGTAGCAATGAAGAGGGATCTCCCGGCTGAAAGGCTGGCTGGTGCAGAGATCTGAAGGGGAGTCTGAAGGGCATGTGGTGTGCAGAGGGGGAATAAGGCAAATTAGGCAGAAGATGGGTCAAGGCCCAGGCATCAAGAGAGAGGGAGAGAGGGACGGGGCACCCAGCTGGGCAGGGCAGTGAGGGGTGAGCCCAGGAAGGCCACACACTGTATTTCAGGAAGACAGTACCTACTGCAGCTTCATAGGACAACACAATCTGGCAGTGTCCTACGCAAGCTCAGCAATGCCAATAGCCCTCTTCTTGGTTTAGGCAATGGCCCAGCAACGCAGATCAAATGGTGTGAGTCAAGATTGTTAAATCGGCCTTCAGTGCGCGGAGCTGTGGCTGAGCATGTGATGAGGTGTCAAGACGAGTGGAGCTCAGCGATCAGGACTCTTAAAAATGGAAACAGACGCGGGAAAGAGTCCCATGTAAAAGAAAAAAACAGAGTACCCAGCATGACCCTGAAACTCATCGACAGTTTGCTTCATGCGTCTGATTATGAAAGGAGCCTCTTAAAGCCACATCTCTGTGTGGTGACACCTGGTATGTGTGTGATTCACCACACATCAAAGCTGCCAATTTCAATTCCGTTCAGGGTGTTTCTTACCATCTCCTACTCCCTGTATGTCAGTTTACAGTGGAGTGTATTTCTCTCCTCCTAGGATAAGCAGACATTGATCTGGGTTAAGGAACCCCACACCCTTTTCACAGACCTTTCTTTGCTGGCACTTTGCCAACTATACCCCAGAAGACTATAGGCAGCATGGGGGCTGCGTGCTCGAATACCCAGCTCCCTGGGAGCTCCCCCATGGCACTGTGTCTGAACCTGCTGGCCTTTTACTGAATGGCCAGGATGGGTACGAATATCCCTCCTCCCCTTCCTCCTCCACGCAGTGGTTTTATGATGGATGGTATGCATGTCCATCTCCCACACTGCATTATAGATTGTTGGCCCTTGATAAATGATACAACCAAAGGTGGTATAATGCTTACTGTCACAAATGTTCCGGACTGTTCATCAGGCCCCAATCTTGGATTAACAGACCCTCCCCAAAGAAGGCACAAGCTGAAGAACTCACATCAGACATTCCATCAAAGGCACAAAAGTACTTGCAGAGGAAGGAAGAACATGTGGCAAGTGCACTCTAGTCATGCGCAAAATCAAGTCACCAAAGGGTCTCAGGGAAGGTCTAGATGACAAAAGTGTCTATGAAACAATAAAGGAACAACCACTGTGGCCAGAGGCTCCAAACAGAAGGTCCTCAAGCACACAGAGCAGCAGGCCATGCCCATACCCTGCAAGACTGGCGTGTGTTTTCTCTGATAGGCAGTAAGAAGCCACTCTGCCACTAAAGCCAAATGTAAGCACTCACTCTCCCTGAACCAGAGCGAGTGTTGGCCCTTCCCTGTGCCTGACATCACTGAAGTCTGCAAGGAGGAAGGAGGTCAGAGCTATGCAGAAAAGAATTAACACAGCTGGCCTGAGGCCACTTATCCTTTGAAAGATTTGCCCTGGGCTGGCATCTGGGAGTCTGGATTTGGAGAGGGCTCCCCCCACTCACTAACTGCTAAAGGTGGCTCACTGTGCCTAAACTACTCACACAAAATCGCGGTCTATGCTGAATACCTGCTTTCATTCTGGCAGTCTGGACGGTGGGTATATGCCAGGCAGACAGTGCCCACATGGTCAGCCCCCCAGTAAAAACCATGGCCACTGAGTCTCTGATGAGCTTCTCTGGCTGGTAACATTTCACACGTGTTGTCACAACTCATTGAGGAGGAACTGAGCATGTCCTGTGTGACTCCACTGGGAAAGGACCCTCAGAAGCTTGCACGTGGTTTCCCCAGACTTCACCCCATGCCCTTCTTCCTTTTGCTGATGGTGCTTTGCCCCCTTTCACTGTAATAAAGCACAGCTGTGAACACAGATAGATGCTGAGTCCTAGGAGTCCTCCTGGCTCCTTTTGGAACCTAGAGGATTAGCCTTGGAGATCACAACACAGGGCCCCAGCAAGAGGTCTCCCCCACAATGAGGTGGGTGGAGTCCATGAGCTGTCCCCTGGTGCCATCCGTGAACTCCCACTTCCTCCTCCATGTATCGGAACAATGCTCCTGGCCTGCACTCCTCACTGAAACCATGAACTAGAAATCGCTCTGACATCTGCAGAGAACCCCACAGATGTGAGGGCCTGTTATTTGATTGGATCTAACGTTTTAGGGTGGAGGCATCACCTCTGATCCATAGCCTGCTTCCCACAGGGTCTTGCACGTGGAGGGCCTGCAAAGCAAACCTGGTGCACGTGAAACCAGTTGAAGGAGCTATAAGATCGAGAAAAGCCCTTGTAATAGCTTTACCTTCGCTCCCTATTCCTCCAACCACCACCACACTTTACCAAGTGACAAGTCATCCTAGGTATATACAGACCATGTGCACAAACACTTGCAACCCTATGGAAATATCAAAGTAGGACCACAGAAAGAGGCTACTGTTTCACTGAAGAACCTATTTCAACACAGTTGACTCTGTCAACATAATAGATCCAGATAATCTGCATTTCATAACTATAGCTTTTCTGGCACTAAAGGCTTCAGCCGGCAATCTCCCACTTATCATCCCAATCTCATTCCAGCAAACAAGTTTTTGAAACTGAAAACAAATTAAGAAAAACCCAAGTTTGGCACTAACATATTTGGCTCCCTGAAATCTCATAAAATTGCAGGCAATTCTCATTCATTCACTCACTCTTCCATTCAGATTAGCCAAGCTACTGAGAACATATCAACAGCAAAGCACCTGCCAGGCTCCATGCGGAACGCAAAGAAGACGCCAAACTTGGCCATGGTGTTCCTTTTGTACAAAAGCTGTCTGCAGAGATGCCCACATGGGCACCCTGTGTGTGTGTGGCTCCCAGAGAAGGAAGACAATGGCCCTTGGATCAGTCAGGGGCCACCGTGGGTATTTCAAACAGGAGAAAACCAATGCAGGGAGGGATGTATGAACAACATAAGGGATGCAACTGTTGAAAAAGAAGCCTGGAGAAGACAACGCAAGTCCGGGGCCATTGGGTGGGGAGCTAGCACCACAGTGGGGATGCGCTGTCCAGCACAGAGGCTGGAAGCTGGGACACCAGTGAAGCGGACGGCAGACCTGAACCACAATGTGGCCCTAGGAACGGAGAGGAGGGACTAGAGGAGAAAGACAGGCAGGGCTCGCAATTCTATCTGATGTCAGAATAGAGAAGGAGGAAGCAGCAAGCATGACTCAGAGGTTTTCAGCTATTCATAGAAAGAGAAAAGTTAGCCGAAGGAACAGGATTGGTGGGGAAAATTACAATCTGTGTCACTAGACCTTGCTAAGAACATTGGTGTGTACTGGGTTCCTCCAAAGTATGCTCCCAATCCACTCACAACCTCTTTACCACACCCTTCTGCTAAACGTTAAGAAAATACACTTCAAGCAAATGTGGACACGTTATCAGCCTGTGCATTCCTTTTCAGCCTCCTAATGGTCTTATAGTATGAAACACTGGATGATATTTTAAAGTAAAGCTGAATCCAACATGATAAGGCCACCATCTTCTAGGGTGGAGACCCCAGTGGCTTAACCTGCAGACTTGCATCCTCAGGGACACTTTGCAACTGGAGAGTCTTTCCCATCCTCGTCCTTCGAGTATTACCTAAAGTGACGCTGAGAACACTACTATTTCCTGGCAGCCCGTCTACATGAGAGTTTGCCTTTGAGAGATGGTCTCACCGGAAGAATGAGTACATGATCCACCCCAGAGTCAAAGATGTCTTGATGTGCCATCTTCTCTTACCTGACTTGGTACCACCCCACAATGGGCCCAGCTCACCACATGTTCAGTGGTCTTCCTCAGCCAGAAGACTTTCAAAATTTACTCTTACTTGACTGAAGTCTTCTTTCTTACAGACCCAGGCTAATTTCTTTGAGGACTTCCTTGCTAACTGGCCTAACTATGCCTACCCGCGTAGATCAGTCTGAACAACAAATAAATTAAAACAAATGCTTCTGTTTGAAATCGTATCCTGGGAAACAAATATCATTTATAGTGTCACCAAATAGGCAACTGGTATACACAAAACAGAATTTTGCTTAACCAAATCAATGTTGTCATTAATGTGGAGAAAGCTCATGCGTGGAACACTCTTGCCCTAAGAACTTGCCGAAGCGATACCTTTGAAACTTCCACATCACTTATGAATTTTTCCTTAATGTAACATGTAATCACATGTTCTCTATGAGATAAGAACTGGAGATAAAATTTTTTAAATGGGAACTAATAACCGAAAGACCACATTCTCTTTGTTTGTGTCCAAAGAGACATGTGACTAAGCATGTCAGCAATAGAATAAGAATCTCATCTCCTGTATTTATTTAGATCCCTAGCACATTGTTGGAAAGAAGTAAAAACCTGCCAACAGTTACCAATACTTGCCCAAAATTGTTTCTATATGTGGCAATATTTACAAAGAGCATTTTTTAAAATCCTGTTAATAGGACTGTTACCAAGCCCAGCTGTTGGCACTAGGTACTTTCTCCTTTAGAATAAACTTAAGTGATCAAATGAGTTTCTCAAGCAAAATCCAGGGTGGAAGTACCCGAGAAAGCCACACATAACAGAGAAATTCTAATCTAAACCTCCACTGATTTTCCGTTAAGGTACAAATAATGGGGATGGAAATTCAGGTCAAGACTAAGAGATACCATAGTATACCCATTTGATTGGTAAAATCAATGCAGACAATACCAAGTGTTGCAAAGGATATAGATCCATAAAATCTATTAACTGCCAGTGGGAGTATACATTGGTACAACTGCTTTGGAAAACAGTTTGGCATTATGTAAGGTGAACCTTCACATTCCTACAACCCAGCAATTTCACCCAAGAGAATCTCCTGCACGTGTACAAGAACTGTCATGGTCAGCCATCAAGAGGAGAATGCATAAATAAAAAGTAACACACCCACGTCCTGGACTGTTATAAAGCCATCAGAATCAGTCCCCCCAAATCATATATTGTACAACACCCTTTTTATAAAGTTAAAAATGGTTGAAACGAAAACTATGGGGCTTTTAAAATTGCATATAGATGAGATAAAACTGAATAAAAAGTAAAGAAAGAAGACAGTGACACAAATTTGGAATGGTGGTTATCCCGGAGTGGGGCAGGCTAGAGGATGGGAGAGGGGAGACAGCACAAGAAATATGTGCCCACATTTTCTCTGAAGATACTTCTCTGAACGCCAGGCTTCACTTAGTTAAAAAAAAAAAAAGAAGAAGAAGAAGAAGAAGAAAATAAAATTAGAGTGGTCTTTCCAAAAGGGAAGCTTGCAAGGGAAATGGCTCTGATTCCTTCTCCACCAGGCACATCACCCTACCAGGTTAAACCTGGCTCTACCTGGCCCCTAAGGGAGAGAGATCATGAATAAAAATTCTCTGTCTTCAGCTCACAAGCACTTGAATCTTGCCACTCTTCTAGCCACACACACTTGGAGAACCACTGAGAGGGGCGCCTGGGTGGCTCAGTTGATTAAGCATCTGCCTTCGGCTCAGGTCATAATCCCAGGATTCTAGGATCGAGCCCCATGTCGGGCTCCCTACTCAGTGGGGAGCCTACTTCTCCCTCTCCCTCTGCCTGCCACTCTCCCTGCTTGTGCTCACTCTCTCTGTGTCAGATAAATAAATAAAATCTTAAAAAAAAAAAAAAAAAGAACCACTAAGAGCTGGGGTTCCAGACAGGGTAAGAAGAGAACACATATATACAGCACCGGGCACAGACAGAGCCACATAACCCACCCTGCTGCCATCAGAACTATGAGCCACAGACCTGGAGGGCACTCTGTCCTTGACCCCAGCAGGCAGGATGGCCCTGTCTGGTCTAGAAGGCAGAATTCAGACCAGAAGCAGGGACAGGAGAGCGATGTCAAACATCTGAAGTACTGAGAAGCACAAGGAGGGGCAGTCCAAAGGGTCTTCCAAAAGGCACAACAGGGGTACAAGGAAAAAGTGGCAGTTTGGGCTCCACCTCAGAGGGGCCTTTTCTGCACCTGGAGACTCACCCATCTCCCCTGGCATGTGGGAGCCACCCACAAGTGAGGTGCCTCTGAGCAAGCCACGGAAGGTTTGTTCATTTGGCCTCAGTTTCCTTTCCTCTAAAATGGGAATGAGGACATATTCATGGAAAGACTCACATAGTACTAAATGATGGCACAGGGCTGTCCTAATGTTGGGAATCATTCATTCCACCCAGACAAGTCAAGCAACAGTTCTGCCCACCTTGGAGTCTAGAAATGTCCAAAAACAAAGCAACCGAGGGGGATTGTGCAAGCACACACACAAGAGACTTGCTCTCATCCCTTCATCCCCCCAAACCAGTATCTGTCCCCACAACCTTATCAGCAAGCAATAAGAATTTTTCTTACTGCCCAGAGAATCTGCACATTTGAGATAACCTTGAAATGCCAACTGTCTACAAACAGTTATTTTAGAGAAAAGAAATTGGTAAATCTTTGCTCTTTTGATTAGAATAAAACAAAAGAAAAGTGCATGAGATCAGGTTTTACTTCCACTAGAACTGTGGGACCCTATACTCATAAACATTACCTTGACCCCTCTAGGTTAGTGGTACCTGGTAAATACAGATAACAATGTGAACTCGAGAAAGTGGGCATTAGGACACAGATCTGGGACAGGCACAGACTGTGGAGTACAACAGGCCCAGGTCAGAATCTCTCCCCATTGCCGATGGGGCCAGTGACTTCCGACAAGCTACATCCTCCTGTCAAACCTCAGAACCCCTCAACAATCCTGGAGCCCACCTCACAGTGTGGTTGTGAGGATGAAGTGAATGTAACATAAAACAGAGTGTGTGGTCCACAGCTGACAGTGACACATTTATAGCAAATCACGGATGATCCCTACCACTGCATGTCTTGGTGAAATGTTTACACACCTGACAGAGAATGGTAAGTGGGATAAAAACACCCTTTGGAAAAGAATCATTTCTTGTTTGGTTACCTAACTATAAGAACGCTATGTTCTGTGTGATCTGGTGGGTGCAGCTGAGTGGGCTGAGGGGCACCAAGATACCACACGAGAAAGGCACATGAGAAATACTTGTCAGTTTTCTCCCCTGCCAGGAATTAATGACAGTGGTCCCCATTTTGGAGTGGGAACCATCATTTAAGTTCAGTGGAGCTCCCTAATTGTCAGGGGCATCATAGACTCAACCATCCCCCAGAAGCTGTGTTCCAAAAAGGCGAGGAAGAATCCCACAAACCCTATAGTGAGCAACCTGAAGGGATACTGCCTGGCCAAGTGAAGTGACCGAGGTGACCTGAGTTTCACCAAACAGCAAGGCAGGGCCCTCCTGTCTGCAAAGACAACGGAGCAGTGCTTCTCAGACTGTGGTCCGGAGCAGCAGCATCTGGGAACTTGTGAGAAATGACAAAGCTCAGGTCCTCCCAGACCCACTGCATCAGAAACTCGGCAGAGAGGCAAGCACTTTATGTTTCAACAAGCCCTTCAGGGAATTCTGATACTGGCTCATGTTTGAGAACAAATGGCATAGGGTGACCTGAGATCTCAAAGTTGAAACCAACCATCCCCAGGAAACATACTAAGGCACTAGCCAGTTAGAAAAGAGAGAAGCCTCCGGTATCTTTCTCTCTTTCGTCGGGCAGACAGTACTAGCTATCTCACTACTGGACTTCAATTTTGAATCCCATGCTGCTTCTGCAATAAGGAAGGTGACAGTGGAATGCTTCTGGTTCTCCACAGAATGCTAAGATGGGCCCCTAAAACGCAGACACTGTATCTGATACATCTGGACTGCTGTGCCCATCCCAAGGCCTGACCACCAGTGGTGTCAGGAAGAGTGGGAAATAAACTAAGTGACCAGCTGGCGGGTGGGGAGCAAGTAGTCCTTCCCACAGTGGGTTCCAAGGACTGAACAAGGTGATTGTTTCCCTCAATCCCTAACACAATGATCTTAGCTCCTGAACCAGAATCAAAGACTTTGGGGAACCAACACTGGTTGGCTGCCCCAAGGCTCCACTGCCCCCAAGACCAGAGGGGCCCTGAGGCCCCAGATCACTCTCTCACTCCACCTCCCCACAATCCTGAAACCCAAACTGGTCAGAAGTCTTGTCCACAGGGGGCTCCCCTGTCAGAGGTCAGGGCCCCCAGCCCTTGGAGGTTAGTCAGAGATATTATTTCTCCTGCTAGAGTCCATGTTCCCAAACAACCCTAGGCTAGTGGCAGTGTCCTCCAACCCCACACACCCTCTGTCGCCATCACTGCAACATCACCACCCTCCAACCTCAGATGCCCCAGTGTGGCATGTCCATACCTGTAGTAAGACAGCAGACCATTGCTGAGCACGAACCAACGGCGCTGGTAGCCTTTCAGGTAGTTAGTCCATTTGAGCAGCCAGCCCTTGAAGCTGTCCAGAGGCAGTAAGGCCTTAGGCGCCGTGGAGGTCGCCCCAGTCCCTGACATTGGAACCCCAAGAGATGCCCTCACCTGCCCGGGTCGCAGCAGGGGCGGGGGCTTTGACGCCGGCAGCGACCCTGGCTCGGGTTTGGTCCAGAGCGCACTCTCCACGACCGGCCCCAGGGCCGGCAGCTGCTCTGATGAGGCCTTGGGGCAGGGCCCAGCCCCTACACTTGAGCCCAACTCTGGCCAGGGCCCTGACCCCAGCCCCAAACCCAGCAGCAATTCCGTTCCCTGTTTGGACTCTGGCCTTGGCTCGGACGTCTTCTCAGACACAGGCTCCAGTCTTGGCACCGGCTCAGAAACTGGCTCCGACACCTGTTCCGACACCGGCTGCCGCTCGGGCTTCGGCACTGGCTGGGGCTGAGGCTTGGGCTGGGGCTTGGGCTCCGGCCCGGGGCCAGGCGTGGAAGCGCTCATGCTCGGCGCCGCCGTGTGGCAGGACAGGCAGGGGACAACCGTGAACAGCGACGAGAGTCCGCGGGCGCGGCCGCCACAGCCGCCGCCTCGGCACAGAGCGGCCGCTTTCCCCATAGAGCCCGCCGACCCGAGCGCGGCCGAGTCGCGGGGAGGGGGAAGCGGGAGGCGGAGGCCGGGGGCGGGGCCGGGGGCGTCGTCACGAGCGCGCGGCGCGGGGCGGGGGCGCGCGCAGGTCCCCTCGCGGCCCCGTGCGCCCCGAGCCGCCAGCGCCAGCCGACTGTTGTCCTTCCCGCGCGCAGCGGGCCGGAGCTGGACCTCTGTCCCTCCCGTGCGTCGCCAGCGCCCGGCTCAGGTCTGGCCCTTGGAAGGCGCCCTGGAAACACCTGTGGCGCTAGAGCTTCGTGGGCGGGCGACGCGGAAGGGACGGCGCGCTTTAGGCCACCCTCGCTGCCTGCGCCCCAACCCGTGCCAGGCGCTGGGGGAACAATGATGAATGCGGAGCCCGCCGGCTCGCAGCGCAGCTCTGCCTGCCGAGCCCAGCGCCGGCACTCCCCAGTCCGGGGTGGGTTTGCTCCCCGAAACCCAAGAGATTGCGGTGTGGAGGAGCAGGTGCAGCGCTGGGAAACCACGAAATGCTCCCGAAGCACCGGGGCCCAGCCGGATGACGCTAAAAGCTGAGGAGGACGCCCACCGACCCCCATGAGAGCCATTACCTGTCTGTGCGTCCTTACCCGACGATCAAGCTCAATGGCCGAAGTCACCAACGCCTCCACCTCCTGAGCGGGCTGGCCTCTAGTCCTTGCCCCGGCACTTCGCTGCAAGTGGCGACATAGTTCAGGCTCTCTAAACGAATACAGAAAGAGTTTTTGTAAACCGGGCGTTTTAAGTATGACAAGGGACATCTGAAAGCGGAGTTCTTAACTTGGACCTCCTGGATATCCCTGAGTAATCCTGGCTGGCAGTCTATGAAGCTTCTGCAATCGTCTGCAGAGTTTTACGTGTCTGTGCAATTTTCTAGGGAGAAAGCCCACGGTTTTTATGAGATTCCCAAAGGAGTCTGTGATCCCAGAAAGGTTAAATATTTTAAAGACTATCCTAAAGGAAAAGGTCGATGGTTACCACAAATAATGGAAAATACAAGTGGAAATGTTGGCTTTGGGCCTCCCACCCAGACCCTTCCATCTCTAGACTTCTGTGCAGGCTCCTCTCTATTCATCCTAACGAGTCTTACGCTCCCTTTGCCCACTGTTCTTTCCTGATCTTTGCTTGTGACAAGACTGCCTGTGCAGGGACCAGCCTCCTACACAAAGTGATAGCCCGAGCCGAGCACGCTGGAATGTCCTAGAAACAGGTGGTGCAGGCACTCCCCAAACAGAACTCCTTGCCATCTTTGCTGGTGACTCTGGGACACTTTCCTAGGGCACTTGCCCCTGAATGGTGGTCTTACCTGCAGATTTTTGTGAGCGCGGGAGTGCAGAGACCTGCCTATCTTGGTATATCATGTAAATACAAAGATGGTCTCAGTTTGAGTCAAGGAAAAGTGGTTGCCTTTTGCCTGAGAACTGGGCAACTGGGGGATGGAGTTGGGGTGCCTGCTCTTATATCCTTTGAACATTTGGAAAGTTTTAAGTGTGTGTGTTTCACCTATTCAAAAAGTAATAATAATTGTTTCAGTCCATCCCAAGGAAGCTTATTGGAAATTCAGTTTTCCATCTGCATCTTCCTAGGATTCTGAGTCAGTAGGTCTGGGGTGGAATCCAGGAGCATGCATTTTAATGAGCTCCCCAGGGGTTTCTGATGTGGGTGGATCATTGACCATACTTTGATGGACAATGATGTGAAGGGAAAATCTTGGGCTTTGGGCATCAGACCCACTACGGAAATCCCAGCCCAGCCACTCCCTAGCTATGGGACCTTCAGCCACCTCACTGAGCTTCCTCTTGCTCATCTGTAAAATGAGGATAATAATCCCTACCTCACCAGTTGAGAGTGATAAAATCATGTATGTAAAGCACATTTGGCATAGTAGATGCTCAGTAAGTATTCTCCAGTTATTTAACTAGAGGGGTGCTCTGTGAAATGTTTCGTGAAATGAATTAAATAGAGGCCAGAGCAGAAAGAGATGAGACCAAGGTTAATAGGCTTGGAAAACAGCCACAACAATGGGAAAAGCTCAGTGCTGGCTATGTATGTGCCAGATGTGTTTGCAACCCAAGGAAGGAAGCCAACTATTAAAAGTTTAATGATATGTTTTGACTGCTGCAATAAATGGATAATAGGATCTAAGTCAGCTGCCAGAGTGAGTGAAGAAGGTATCACAGAAAGGGCAAGGGTTTGCACTGAGTCAGAGGGGCAGGGAGTGGAGGGGCATTCAAGGCAAAGGAATCAGCATGCACAAAGCCCCAAATCAGGAGAGAACACCTTGTTTGAGAAGTAACAAAGAGCTCAGCATATTTGAAAGAGCAGGGCAGGAGATGAAACAGGGAGCTAGCTGGACACCACACAATCAGGAATACCCTATATCCTACAGAAAGTGAGCCTCTTGGGCACTGGGATCTCCTGGGAGATTTTTTAAATTTAAAATGCCAGATTCCACCTGCTGGAGAAATGGATGTCTCCAAGTCTGGGGCAAAAAATATGCAAGATGAGCCTGCCTGAGACATTGTGTCACCTCCAGAAAGTAAAGAGGCCATTAAGGACTTAGAAGCCAACTTTAAAGGGACTCTCACAGGCCAAGGACGGGACAACTTGAACATCCAAAAGAATAATGATTACAATGGGTCAAAACATCAAATATATGAAGATCTATAAGTTTGATCCACAAATTCCTAAAGTTGCATAAATCAAAACAAAACAAAACAGAACTTCATTGGTTGCCTTTGATGACCAGGACCAATTCATTATTCTGAAAACTGATATTAAGTCTGTATCCTTCCTTTCTTATACAAATTCTATCTATAGTAACCAAAGAGTTTATGGGGGGAAAATCTTTATAAAAGAATTGACTAATGAATGCAGAAGGAATAATAAAATTAGAAGAAAATGTCATCTTTTGGCAACCCTAAACGAAATAATGGGTCCAGGCAACGATTATAAAAACTTCTAAGTGATGGGGTAAATGGGGAACTTCATAAAGAACTGATCAGACTGATGTCAGCTGAATCTGCTTATGCTCTCTCTCTGTCAAATAAATAAATAAAATCTTAAAAAAAAAGACTTAAGAAACATATCAACCAGATGCAGTATGTAAACCTTGTTTGGATCCTGATTCCAACTAACCAACTGCAAAAAATATATTTCAGAGACAATTGGGTAATATTGAACAAAGAGTGGGTTTTAGGGAATATTAAGAAATTGCTAATTTTGTTATATGTGTTATAATGGTATTGTGATTTTTTTAAAGGATTTATCTGTAGAGATATATTCTGATGTCCTTCTGGGTGAAATTATATATTTGGATTTGCTTTCAAATAATACGGCTTTTTAAAAAATGAAGTGGGTGGGGAACAGAAGAACAACGAACGGCCAGGGGTTGACAGTGTTAAAGCAAGGTGACAGGTACACATGAGTACATTATATGGTTTTCTCAGCTTTCACTTTTGTATAGCTTTGAAAATTACCACGAAACGCTTTTGTTTTACAAATGTTGGGCCTTTTACAAACCTCGCTTCCTACCTTTCCAACAGCCCTGTAAATTCCCCCATGTTTCCGTAAGAGGGAATTGAAGTTCACAGAGCTAAAGGCCTGCCTGGAGTCACACCATGGACAAATGGGGAGCCAGGTTCAAACAGAAGGTTCTCTAGCCCCAAAGCCTGTCCACCTGTGTCATAAGAGAACAGAGACACCAGACACTTGCCCCCAGACAGCTGCCTCCCTCCCCCAAAAGAAGCCTTGCCAGGCTGCCCCTGCAGACCTTAGGAGTGGGAAAAGCTTAAGAGATAATCAGTGAAGGGCCTTGTGGGTGGGAAGACTCTGGGATAGCTGATCCAACCTCATGCCACAGAGCTGGTCACAGCCACCATTTCCACCTGAGGTTAGCCCAAGGTCACATTGCTAACTGGATAACAACCCAGGCCTTTCAGGGCACCTGGCTGGCTCAGTTGGTAGAGCATGCAACTCTTGATCTCAGGGTTGTGAGTTCAAGTCCCACATTGGGTGTGGAGCCTGTTTAAAAAAAAACAAACAAAATAAAACAAAACAAACCCAGGCCTCTCTGTTCCCAGAGAGGTCTTCGTTTGGTCTTCGTTCAAAATCCAGACAGATTCTCTTATAAGCTTGTGGGCACAGATAGAAATGTTGACAGTAGTTTGTGCCTTATTTTACCCAGGAAAGGATATGTATGAGCTAAGAGCTAAGGGCACAAGTTTGGAAGGAAGGCCTCTGTTCAGATCCCAGGTTGGCCGCTTTCTGGCTGTATGCCCATTAGTGAGTACCTTGTAAAATGAGTGGATGTAGGTTTCTTCTGCTATTACACAATTAGGTCTGGCTTACCTCTGGGCCTTTCGCTAAATGAGAATACCTGGCTAGAAGCCCAGTGTGGAGCAGAATCATAAATAGCAGAGTCAGGAGGCCTCTATTCTGTGGTACCAACATCCACACTGCAAGCTCTTGCTGACCTGAGATATTGAATTCAATTTCTTAAGAGAAAAGCCATACTGTTTTCTGCTTGGGAGAAATGTTACCTGCACTTAGGAAACTTGAGTGTAAAGAAGGGTAGGACAGTGGGTTGGAGCAGGTATCCACCACCCCACAGGCCCATCTGCCCCAGGTTGTGTGTGAGTTTATCATATACTACGTAGATACAAAAGAATATTGTAAAAATATGTGTAGGCCTACAAATAACAATACAAGTGACACCCATGAGCTTACTAACTACTTCAGGAATAAAATCCCCTATTTTCATTCTCTTTCCTCCCTCCTCCCTTCTATAACCTGTTGACTTTGAACCCAAATCCCTCCCTGGGTTCTTTCAAGCCAGCTGACTCCACCTCCTCCTTAGTTGGCTAAGAGAATGTTCTTGGCTGCTCCTTCCACCTGTTTCATTCATCAAGAGCTTTCATCTTCTGCCATACTCCAAGTACTTGTTGAAATCTCTCATTCAGCGGTGATCCATCTTTCTTTAAACCCCCCCAACATGGCCTTCCCAAACACCCACAGCTGTTTTCTTTTTCTCCCACAGAATTTGTCACCTTCTAAGTGATTTATTTGGTTTATTTCTGTCTCCTCTTATTAGAATGTAAGCTCCAGGATGGCAGGAATTTTTGTCAGATTCCTTTCACTGCTCTACCATCAGGGCCTAGAAGACGACTTGGCATATAGTAGGAATTCAAGGTATATTTGTGGAATAAGGTCTTCTTTTTAGTTCTCTTTGCTGTTGAGTGTTTAGTACTTTTGAATTTTCTATACTTCTATTTCAGTGGGGTCTCAAGAAAGATGAGAGGCCAACATGGGTGTTAGTCGAACATCCTGAACTTGAAGTCTCAAAGTCACTGGTTCTTAACATGTGTGGGGAGTGGGGGGGGTGTCGTGGACCCCCCATAAGATGATGATGGAACCTACAGAATATACAAATCAGCATTTACATCTAAAATTTTACATATAATTTATGAAGACCATGAACTTCATCTTAAGGACCTGTGATCTTAGAACATTTCTAGAAAGATGCATAGAAACTGTTAACTTGGTGGTCCCAGAGAGGAGCAAGAGGGGAGTTCCCATTTTGTTATGTACACTGTACATTTCACTTTTGTATAAAGTGCAAGTTTAAAGTTGTAGAAACTAGTTAAATATTTTAAAGGAACCCGTGTTTTCACACTTTTGGGTGGTCACAAAATTACATGTCTTCAGGGGCCAGGAAGGTAAGTGCACTTGGCTTTAGGTCAATAGTCCTGGTAGAAGCTGTTGCTAATCAGAGCTTGCATTACCCTCCACCAAAGTGCTTAACCTCAAGACCATGGAAAAAATGGTGTTGACCAAACTCAACATCCCCACTGTCAACCCCAGGAGGACTATTGGTTAGCAGCCTCTGTTTTGCCCTCTGCTTAGAGTGATAGCAATCCTAGGTGTGTTTGAAAATTTTTCTGGATAGTCAATGATTCCTCAGTGACAGAGCACACAATCTCTGAAGCAGTAGAAGGAAAAAGAACATAGAAAACATCTTGGAAATGACCCAGGAGTTCCAGAAAATATAGTTGGTGGTATATGATGCAAATTTCCCAAAGAAAGGGGGAGCCAAACCTCCCTTCGTCCAGCAACTGCCTGGTGGGAGCTCCCAGTCCCATCAGAGAATGAAGGGAATATGGTGAACGATGATAACACCAGGTATGAAAGATGGATAGGGTGCATCTAGTCCAGGAAGAGAGAGCTCACATCAGGGCGGGCTTCATGAAGGTGGACCAGAAACCAGGCCCTTAAAGGGTCTGAGCTGAATTTCAAATGGAGAGGAGGGAGGGCTGTATTCCTCACAGGGTAAACAGTAGGAACAAGTAGAAAATCAAGAGGCCTCTTTGGAGAAGAGAGAGAATTCATGAGGTTTGGTTTGTGGGAAGAAGTACAGGAAATAAGTTTGGAAAGCTAGGTTCCACAGGATCAGGTGCTCCCAGTCCTCTAATTTGCCTTTTGAACAAAGCCAAGGAACCAATTTTCCCTGTGACCATTTCATCCTACAGAGCCCGTGTACTCAGCCCTGTAGAACTACCAGAGGAAGGTTTGGTTGGGGCCCCAGTGACTGACCACTGCTCCATGACCCCGTTCCCACCAGGCACTCACTGACTAATGGGTTATGAGTGTATCTCAGTCTAACTTCTTACTCCTCAGGGATTAACTGAAATCCGAAGGAAGAGAGAAGTCCAGCAAAGCCCAGAGATGGGATGTATGCTGCCCAGGGTCGCAGAGCAAATTGAGGGGCTCACTCTCCTGCACCAGGCTGCCTCTCAAGGTTTACATGTCAGCTCCAAGTACATCACAATTACACCACAACCCCCTTCACATTTACGCTATGAGGGGCCAGGCCTCATACGAGGTTCCTGAGGTGAGCATTAGCTCACTGAGTTCTCAGAACAAGCCTATAAGGTAGGTACCACAATTATTCCCATTTTCAGACGAGGAACTGAAGCTCCAAGGGTGGGTGGGGGGTGTAAAATAACTTTCTCCTGAGAGATAGAGCTGGGATTCTGATTTAGAGTCATCTAACTATAGGGCCCACATACATCAGATGAATGAGACCTTTCTGCAGCAGCGAGGAATGAGGACACATGCAGCCTTCCAGGCTTGTGGGCAGCATTTCCAGTGGCCAATGGGTTGAACAGGGCAAATGTAGCCCAAATAGTTCTCCCTGTAGAACCCAAAGGAGGCACCAGCCACCAACAGCCAGGGTTTTCATCTGATTCATTTTTCCCCCTAGGGACTGTTCAAATGTAAGCTCCACAAGGGCAGGGAATTTGAGTCAGTTTTATTCCAGCACTTACAAGAGTGCCATACAAGGAGCTCAATAAACACACCATGAATGAAGCGGAAAGTGAACATTGGTGAGCCACAGGAAGAACTGAGAAAGACCGGCACACAAAGCTTCTCAGTGGGGGTCATTCCAGAAGCTGAGAGTGACTTGGTGACAGAACCTTGAAAGAGCTCCCAGAGGAGCCGACTGGCTAAAATGATCTCATCAGGAAAGTGATAAATACATTAGTAAAGCAAAACTCATCCTGAATTATCATTTTGTATAAGCCTGGCTTTGCTCAGAGCAGGAGTCTCTCCCATCCATTCAAATGCAGGTATTTATGGAGCATGATGTGTGCAAAGCCCTTTGCCACATCTCAGGATCTGAGAACTGGAAGAAAGTGCAGAGATCAGCCACCAGGTTGCAGGTGGGAAAGCTAAAGGCCAAAGAAAGTTTACTTGGGAAGGTAGGGAGTCCCAGGCCTGCTCCTAGCTCTGCCCCATCAGCTCTCAGAGCCCGGCAGAGTTCCAAAGTCAGCAGCTGGACCAGGCTCTGTACTGTCACACCCAGAGTAACACTTCTCGATTCCACAAGGGGCTGGACTGAGCTATGTCCCCACCTCTTTGTGTTATGGGTCTCCAGGAATGAAATGACTTGGCCTCCCTTCCAGACCCCAGCACACAAGCCTGTGCCTTCCAGCAGATCCTAGTTGAGCGCACAAGTGTCTGCTGACCCCTTGTGGTCACTGTGGGATCTGTCCTGGCCCAGCCGCCAGGGCCCGGGGTGCTCCTCTGGGACTTTCTGGCCTCAAAGCGCTTTCCCACCTTTTACCCCGTGGGCTCCTCCCTACAATCCCAGGAGGCAAGGAGAGACAGGATTCCCACTCCCACTTTACAAATGAGTGGCAGCATCCTGCGATCCAGCCCCAAATCCACCATGAATTCCTTACAGGCCCAAGTGACCTGCACAAGGCAACTCTAAGGTTTTTTCAGTCCCACAAACTCTCAGTGTGGAGAGGTGACTTGCCCAAGCCCAGGGTGATTTGGATTCAGAGTGAATCCAAGCAGAGGCACTCCCAGTGAGCAGGTCACCCCATGTCCTCACACTGATCAGGAAAACTGAGAGGATCACAGCAGACAAGAAAACTAGTTCCTCCACCTTTGTGTTCTGATTGTGTGCTGAAGGGCCACATGGAGAGTTGAGTGGATGGACAGATGGATGGATGGATGGATGGACAGACGGACTAATGGGATGGATATGTAAGAACTTTGCGTTTCCTCTTCACTGCAGCTGGAGCAGCTAGATGCCTCCCCTGCTCCCTGACAAGCTGTGGCTAGAATTCTAGCTGCCTAGCCCCTTGGCAGCCTATTCCACACTCTCCTGCTGGGGTTTCAAAGCCACTGCCCTGACAGTCTGGAGCTGGGACCCCCAATGAGGGGAATGAGTAATCATCCAAGACTTCCTCCCTGCCATGTCACTGACCTCTGTGGAGGAGAGTCAGGGGCCAGGGCCATGAACAGGCCCACAGCATGGGTATCCCTCACAGAAGCTGTTTCTGCCGCCAACAATGGCTGAAATCGAGTTTGGTGCTCACAATGGGGCTGAGGATCACCAGAGTGACTGGACGATATGGAAAGAGTGTGCCCTATGCATCTCACAGTCTGCCTTAAACCTACTGACTCTGAGCAAGTTCCTTAGCCTCTCTGTGCCTTGGTTTTCTCACCTGTAAGATGGGCATAATACCTGACAAGTGTTGTAAGGACTGAATGAGGTAAGATAGGAAATGCCTTGCATATAATAGGTGCTCGGTAAATAGAACTTCCCTCCTTTTGTTCCAGGTCGTGGAAAAATTCTGGAGAGGGCAGGAAAACAACATCCACTGTGCCCCCAGCAAGTTTTCTAACCTGGGAGGTTTTTCCAAGTACTCTAAAGCATGTGGTGATAGAGGAGGAGGGAAAATGTATTTTCAGCAAGAATTAAAGGTACACTCAAGCAGACTTGATCCCTTTAAAAGAGAGTATCATTCATCTAATGGATAAAGAAGATGTGGTATATATACACAATGGAAACTACTCAGCCATCAAAAAAATATATATGAAATCTTGCCATTTGCAACTATGTAGATGGAACTAGAGGATATTGTGCTAAGTAAAATAAGTCAATCAGAGAATGAAAATTATCACATGATCTCACTCATATGTGGCATTTAAGAAGCAAAACAGAGGATCATAGGGGAAGAGAGGAAAAAATAAAACCAGATGATATCAGAGAGGGAGAAAAACCACCAGAGACTCTTAATCATAGGAAACAACTGAGGGTTGCTGGAGAGGCGGTGGGTGGGAGGATGGGGCAATTGGGTGATAGACATTAAGGAGGGCACGTGATGTAATGAGCACTGGGTGTTATATAAGACTGATGAATCACTGACCTCTATCTCTGAAACGAATAATACATTATATGTTAATTAATTGAATTTAAAATTCTTTTAAAAAGAGTATCATTCATCTGTCCCCTGCCCTCAGCATAGTTCTTCAGACACAAAGGATATTCCACGGAGATTCCCTGAGGGTGACACTGGGAACATCTTTTCACAGCCATTGGGCAGTAGGAGGGACTCCTGTGCCCTACTTCATCCATCTCATCTAGATCTCCCTAACCCAGCCTAACTCTCCCTCAATAGCTTATATCCAACCCAGGATCACTGCAAGGTCTTCTTAGCCACCTGGTTGAAGAGAGACTTGGGTTTTAGCCCAGCTGACATTACAGCTGTGGCCCTTGCAACACCATCTGTGAAATCACACTCCAGAAGGCTCTAGGTCCCAGAGATGGGGAACTTAACACATGGTGGTTAGGAGATGGTCTCCAGAGTGAGACAAGCATAGTCTTTGTCACTTACTAGCTGCCCAAACTTAGGTGGAATTCTTACTCTCTGAGCCTCGATTTCTCACCTATAAAAGGGGGCTAATAAAATTACTTACTTTATTGTTGGGAGGATTCAATGAATCATGTTTGAAAAGAGCTGAGCCTTGTGCCCGGCACAGGAGTGCTAAATAAATGTTAATATGGCGATAGTCTTGACTACTGGAATAGGCTTCCAGGTGAGATTTCATCTGAACTGAGAGTTGTGCACATGAGCACATGTGTATGTGTGGCCACTGAACTAAAGACTCTATAAACCTCTCCTTAGCTTCAAGATTCTATTTCTTGAACAATATCTTCCCAAACAACACCCCTCCATTCTTCCCTTGCTAATTTTTCTTCCCTTTAATCTTCTTTTTCCTTCCCAACAATTAAGCGGCTTCTCCAGAATTCCATCACTGCTTGTCCCCTGCTTAAATGCAACATCCCCTGGTTTTTAAAGCAAAAATGGGAAGACTGAGTCCACAGAATTAGAGGTGAGTTGGTGACTTATAAAATTGACTCCTTAGGTCAACATCTCACTCCCAGGGAATCCTGCAGTCCTTTGGGCTACAGCATGAGGATGCAAAGACCCTCAGCCAAGGCCAGCCATCCAGGAGGGTGCATGTGGCTGGAGGCTAGACTGGAGTCAGGCTCAGGGAGGCTGCATTAAGCGAGATCCTGGAGGTAGGGAGACCCTGGGGACAGTTTAGAGAAAGAGGGGCTGGGGCTGCTCTGTGGGCCCTCTGAAGACTCCAAGATCCCCAAAGCCTTTCCCCTTTCCAGGCACACTGGCTGATGGCCAAGGAAAAATATTTGTTGAAAGGAAACAAAGGAAAGACACCAAAGTGCTAGCAGAGGTTGATCTAAGAGGCTTTTGGCAGACGTGGTCATATTGCTTGTGTGATAAACTCTAAATATGTAAAATCAATTATTCTAAACAGTTGTGATCAGCCAAGAAAACAGACAAGAGCTTGGAAAAAAGTCTGTTTTCATCCCCACTGAAAAGTAGCATGCTCCAGTTCTCAAGGGAAGACCATAAAGGAAGAAAAGAAAAACATCATGAACCAGATCAGGCTCCGGGATATTCCATTCAGAAGAAGGCCTGCGGCCAGGCACCAAGCCTGGAGAGGGGCGTGATGAACGTGAGGATGAGCACGAGTAAGGAGGACTTCCTGGGGAAGTCTTCCCAAAGCCACTGAGAAGACTGATGTCCTTATCCATTATCCAGCAGGTGCTGTGATGCAGAATGACCACCCCATGGCAGATAGGAAACCTGCTTCTAGTTCTCTGCCATTAACTTGCTGCAGGATCCTATGCAAATCAAGTCACCTCTCTGGGCCTCGGTTTCCTCATCTATAAAATGAGGGGCCTTGGTTAACTTAAAAAACATATATACTAGGCCCTTGCTCTGTGCACTGTGCTAAAGCTACAATACAAGGAGGAATAGTCACTTAGAAAACACTGAGTGACAACTAGGCATTTACTAGGCATTGTGGCTACAGATGAGTAAGTTAGCATCTCCACCATTAAGACGTTTACAGTCTGGTCAGGGAGACAGTGAGCAAACAAGAAATGGCCAACCACACGCTCAGTGCAGACAGAGGTGTGGGCACAGGAAGGAGTGGCCTTTTCTACTGGGGCCAGGTGGGGGGAAGTGTCATGGGAGAGGCCTGGACTGGATGTTGGAGGATCCTTGGTCCCTGCTCTCAAAGACTGTATCATCTAATCAGGGGTTAGGACAAATGCCCAAATAGCTACCACACAAGGCAGAATTAAGCCACCCTGGGTAATCCAAGCTCAGAGGGTAGAGGAAACCCATGTGACAAAGGGGGTGGAGGGGAAGGGCAGGCAGGAAGCAGAAAGAGGTCAGAAAAGTTTTGTAGAAAATGGCATTGAGATAAGCTTTGAAGGATGAAGAGAGAACCCTGCGGGGGGCTGAAGGTGTATTCTGGATGAGGGGCCTGTGCATGTAAAGGTACGATGTGGGGACTGTCAGGGTGTAGTCAGGATAGCAGGTGAGGCCAGGGACTGGAGACTGGCAAGGCCAGAAGCCGTCAGGGAGCCATCATGATAAGAGCCATCGGCAATGATGGGCCCTGGGCCAAGCATTCCACATCCTCACACCAGTTGTTGGAGGCAGGTTCCCTCACTACCACCCCATTCTTTCGGATAAGGAACCAGAGGTTCAGAGAGGTTACAAACTCACACAGCTGATGGGTGGCAGATGTAGCGCTTCACCTAGGTCTGTCCCATGCCTCACCTTGACCCCCTCACCACTAGACAGTGGCACTACTAAATCCTTCCCATCTAAGGTACCACTCACTGTCCCAGGACACTGGGCCTGGCATTTCACTTCAGACAGGTGGGTACCAAAGGTGGATCTTGGCCTTAACCATAAGCCAGCTTGATTCAGCCTCCTCCCAATCAGGCAGCTATGGGTCCGTCAGGATCACCTTCACCAGAACAGATGGGATGGTGGGGCAGGGCAAGGAATACTATAATTGCTGAGGGCTTTTGTGCTCCACTGTCCGCTGGTCTCAGTTTATTGTTGTTCTACGATGGTGTAGGCTGGCTAGCTTCTGCCTCTCTTCCGCCTGTAACCTAGTGTCGTCATGGCCCAGGGGCAGATTATTCCGCCTTGACTAGGGTGGCTGGCTTTTCCTGTTACGCTGGAGTTTGAAGTGGACCTTGTACACGCGGATGCTATCCAGGTACTGCTGGATGTTCATGGATTCCCGTCTCCAGCACCCCAGCTTCCTGAGCTGGTCTGTCATGAACTTTTTCTTCAGATGGTCGTATAAGTGGCTTATCTTTCTCTTGGTCCTGTCTGAGGCTCTTACCTTAAAAAAACAAAAAAACAAAAAAAACAGAGCTGATGTTAGGATGAAGGAGCTACTTCACAGAAAGTGAGACATCAGTGCTGCTGATGGCGCGGTGCAGGGGGTGGGGGGTAGGGTGGAAAATGAGCCAGCTGGACTCAATAGTCCCTAAATAGATTGACTCATAGTAAGCCTCAGTCTCCCTATTTGTAAAATGTGGGCATTGAGCCACATAACCCCTATGGTACCTCTGACAGTCTGCAGCCCAGAAGCCTGATTTGGACCTCAACATCTCTATTGGAAAACTGGTCAGAAGGAGGTGTGTGGTGGGGAGGGTGGAGAAAACGCGCATCCAGTTCCTCCCCTTCCATAAATCCTATCACCCTGTCCCTGGTACTCACTTAGTACTTCCCACATATTGTCTCTGACATCCTCTACATCACAATGACCTCTACTTATTTTGTCTAGCGTATCATTTCTGTCCTGTCCCCAACAAGACTGATGTGTCTAGAAAGGCACATCCTTTATCTTACTCACTCATTTGCTTATTCCAATGAGCTAGCTGTGAAGTGGACACTAAAAAAATCAGCCGCAGGTCTTCAGAGCGACTACAGCATTGTCAGGAAGCTGGGGCACATGCCCAAATGTTTCTAAGTGAGGCAGAGTGACACATCCCTACAAAGAAGTACAGAGCTCAAAGAAGGGAGATACCAAGAAAAGCCTCATGGAGAGTTGACTTATAAATTGGGATTGGGTTTTGGAGGATGGGGAAGTGTTGGGCATGTGAAAACAGAACCAAGTGGGGGGGTGATCCTGGGAGCTGACCATTTTTGCAAACCCTCCTGGGGATTCTAAGCCCTGACAGTGTCTCAAAACCCAGCACAACATAGGCAAAGGAGAGCTCCATTTAAGGCCAGTGTTGCCATGATCATTGTGCAAAGGGAACAGGGATGAACCAAGAACCTAAGTGGATCTTGGGAACAAGGGATGAAGAGGGAGAGTGGGTGTGTTCTCAGAGTGTGCTCAGATGATTCCCAAGACACAAGGTCTTAGCTGTTCTTGTCAAGGTCCTGAGAAACCAGTGGCTAGCCAAAGCTGCCTCTTCTCCTCACGTGAGCACTTTGGGGGAAGGGGCTGGGGGGTGGGGGCGGAGATAGAAACACTGCCATGCTGCCACTCAGGCCTCACATCCACTGAGCTCCTACAAGCTGGGCCCTTAGCAAGTCACCAGGTCTACAAATAAGGAGAAGACAGTCTTCATCCTGAAGGGAAGATGCCAGTCAGACCCAGGTCTGCAATTCTACAATGATGCACTGGACGACCTTAGTGAAGTTACTCCATCTCTCTGAGCCTCAATTTCCTGAACTATTAATAATACATAATACATAATGGATGTTCAATACCTAAAGCACATAAGGGCTCAATACAGCTTTAAAAGGAGAACTTCTGGATGCCTGGAGGGTGGCACAGCCCTCTGATACATATAAAGCACCTCAGGAGAGTCTCCAGTTACAGCATCTCACGGATCCTCACCCCACTTGCCAGAGATAGAACATCCCCTCCCTCCGCTGGTGATAGAAATCGACTCCCAACCCATCCTGGGCCAGTCAAAACAGCCCACACCACCTGGTCACACTGACTGCGGCAAGGATGGGCCAGTGACACACCCTGGGCCAACTGGAGTTTCCCCAGGATTTGTCTAATGTGAGCAACAGTGGAAGCACTCCATTTCCTTTCTAGGCTACGGGCCAGGCTTTCCCTGGCCATGCTCACCAGGGACAGCCAGCCTAATGATTATGCCAACATGCACAAAGACACAGAAAAGAGATGAAAAAGTAAAGTGGAAGACACATCCAATGGTACTGGAGTCCCGGACTCCTCTCATCCCAAACATTGGTGACCCTGCCCTACCCATCCTTGATTATGTAAACATTTCGTTCTATTTTACTTGTACTAGTTCAAGTTTAGTTTGAGTCACCAGCTACTGAGAGGATCCTAATAGATCCTATTTTACAAATGAAAAAAGGGAGTCCTGGAGGAAATGTCATCCCCTGAGGTCACAAAAAGCTGGCTTGTCCATTGCCAAGTCCACCCTCTTTCCACTACACTGTGCCGCTGAAGTTTAGCAGAGAGAGAAAGACCCAGACCCCTGCTCTTCTTTTGGTCTCTTTGGCCTTTAAGAGGATTTAGCTCCATCTCTTGAGCCTCTCCTACTCTTTTTAATGTCAGAATCTCATAGGCCCATCTAGATTTGGCCCTGGAACATGGAGGGAAGTCAACAGAGTCAAGAAGGAGACAGCAGTTCGGGCGCCTGGGGTGGCTCAGTCGTTAAGCGTCAGCCTTCGGCTCAGGTCATGATCCCAGGGTTCTGGGATCAAGTCCCGCATCGGGCTCCCCACTCGGCAGGAAGCCTACTTCTCCCTCTTCCACTCCCCCTGCTTGTGTTCCTGCTCTCGCTGTCTCTCTCTCTGTCAAATAAATAAATAAAATCTTAAAAGAAAAAAAAAAGAAGGGGACAGCAATTCAACTCTGGGATTTCTGCTCCACTTGAAGAAATGAGTACATTATCACAGTCCATTGTGTTCACCAGGGTCTTCCTAGTGCCCAACACAGTGCCTATCCCAAGCAGCCCCTAATGATGCACATAATGAATTAAATTGAGTCTGTGTGGTGACAACACTGTTTTCCTTCCCCTTCTTCTATGGATTTTGGGGAAGCAGGTCCAACTCTACTTGTCCATAAGCAGAAAGGGGAGGGGCCTCAGTGCTCCTCCAGGTAAAGGAAAAAACAGACCAAAGAGTACTGATGCCATTTCAAACTCCAAGACCCAAGATTTCTTTCTACAGGAAATAGTAGATTCCTAGATAGATAGATTCCTACTATCTCCTATTCCTACAGGAGATAGTAGGAATCCATTCATGGATCCTCTAGAGAAATAACATGATTGGAGGGGGGAAAATGCCACAAGAGCCAAAAAATATGGAAACCTTCTCCCTGGCTCCCTCGGCCCAGCAATAGCTATGACATCTGGGGCAAACCAGTAACCTCGAATCTCAGTTGCCTCCTCTGTAAAATGAGACTTGCTTTAGAGCACCTTGATCACCTCTAAAGTCAGTGATTCCCCCCCCACCCCCACCCAGGCTATTGGTGAGGGTGAAGTGAACACGGGTCAAGCCACTAACACCCTCTAATGCAAAAGCTTTTAATGACTTTACCTCCATCTCGTAGATCCGTTGTGCACTGAGGTTGTCACGAATAATCACCCGGGATAAGTTGCTCTTAGGTAAAAATTTTTTTGCCACTGCTTCACTGGAATTCATTAAGCTGGAAGTGGGAGGGAAAAGTGGCACAGGGTGAGATGGCTGGGGCCAAGGCTAGGACAGGGACTGATTTGATGGGGTCCTAGGGGAGTGACTGAGGCTTCCCAGGATTCTTAGGAGGAGGCACAGCTGCCACAATTTTCGGAGGAGCAAGGGAGTAGGCCTAGGCTTCCTCCTGCAGAAAATGTGCACTAAACAGGTATTTTTTGGATGCTGAGAGGAAAAGTCATCCTGAGAAAGATGTGGAAAGGCCCGAAGTGTGAACAGGACTCAAAACTGTCCTCATAAGCAACCATCTTAAGGTGAAAAAATAGGATAAGTTGGGAGGTGGGGGTCTTAGAGAAGAGCAAAAGTTGTAGGGTAGGGTTCAGAGGAATGAATTTGAGGCGGGTGAAGTGGGGGGCACTTGCTCCAGAGCCTAGGTCTAAGAAAGATTGGCAGGGGGAGGGATCAGAAGAAGCAGGGAAAAAGAGGAATGGAGGTTAGGCTGGTTAACAGGGGACTTCTAAGGGAAGAGGGTTTGGAAAAAGTCTAGAAAAGTGAGGGAAGTTTGTGGTGGAAAAAGATTTGAGGAGACTTCCTAAGATGAGAGGACGAAGATGGGATGAGAGGGGTTGGGGGGGTATGGACTGGAGCCAGGTGTTCCAGGTGAAACTAGAGATAAAAATTTGGCCAAAATGAAGAATTGGTCAAGAATGCATAACGCCAGGCTTTTGCTTTTTGATAATTTACTTACACCATGAAGTGGTTTTGCAAATATGTACCTCTAAATGTTTTTGCCCATTTCAAAATAATTGTTCATATTTCTTCCTAAAATTTGTAAATTAAGTGTACAATAGAGAAGCAATGGAATAAATTCTAATTAGGCCATACAATAAAATACTATGCAGTCATGAATAAAACAGATATCCGTAGTGTATTAGGTGGGAGGGGGGGGGGAGTAGGTAACACAATAGTGAAATTTCTTGTGATAAATTTTTCCCCCCAAAGTTGAATCACCATGGTGTAGTACTTATATGTGAATGGATCTGGAAGAATATATACCAAAATGTTAAGAGTGATTGTCTGTGGCCATTCATTTTGCTTGCTTGTCTTGTCTGATCTTCCTATAAGGGTACACTACTTTGATAGGACAAAAAAGACAATATTTAAAGGTTAAAGCATTTTGAAGGACTAAAAAAAAATTTCTAATTCATTTTCAGCCAATCTGGAACTATGGTTTTATGAATGTTTTTACATTTATAGACTAGTATAAACAAATGTTCCCAGTCTCTCATTTACATTTTTCTGACAACAAAGGCATGAAAATAAAAAGGCTGACATACAAAAAAGGAGATGCTCACATAAAAACGTCTCCCATACGCTGTTAAAAAACAAAACAAAACAAAAACCCGTAAAATATTTAAAGACACATAAAACGCTCTTCGCCTACTCAGTGGTGCACCATATTTACCAATACTTCCTGGAAAAGTTTAAAAAGGTGGGGGGAACAGAGCCTGTAAATATCCCCTTTCAAGTCATAAACGGTCATTTTAAACCAAATTGTTTTCCAACGCAAGGCCTTTGTGGGAGCCTAGAGGATGCTGCCAGGGCTGTGGAATGGAAGGGAGGGAGGGGAAGTTGGGATCTGTGCGACTCGGGCTGAGCTGAGGGGCTTTCCCAGGACTACCGGGGAACGTAGAGGCTGAGGAGAGAGGTGTCAGGCCAGAAGGCACCTGGGCCTCGCTAGGCTCTAAGGAAGTTGAAGGCTGGCCCAAAGGGCGCTGGGGACCCCGGAGCTATACGATGTCAAGCCTGGGAGACTAAAGAGCCGGGGAGATTCCGAAGACATGCAGGTGGAAGATGGGAATTCCAGCTTCTCCTGGGAGTCCAGGCTGAGGGCGTTTGGACTCCCGAGCTCCTGGGGGTGCGAGGTGCTGGCCTGGGAAGGGGCCGGGTGGGGCTCGCATCTGTGAGAAATCCAGGCTCTCTTGGGGTTTAAGAGAGTGCCAGGCTCTGACAGGCTCGGGGCTCTGGGAGAGCCATGGCCGAGGTGCCAAGGGACGCTGGAGGAGCGGGGGTCTGAGAATAGCCCTAGGCATCCGGGCTGCACCTGAAAAGCACCAGGGGCTGCGCGGTCCGCGGCCGCAGGAAGCTGATCTGCGGGTGGGTCCCTACGTGGATTTCGGGTTGGCGGCTGAATCTAACGTGCGGGGAGGCCCAGGTCCAGTTGGTGTCGGAACTGGTAGTCGCCTGGGAGGCCGAAAAAACCGATGGCGAGCCCAGGTCCCATTTGACCGAGGGCCTGGACTGCTGGGCAGCCGAGTCTACCATGCTCCACAACGACTCGGCAGGATGAGACAGAGGAGGGCGAGGGCGCGGAGGCCGAGTGAATCCCTGCGCCGACGCGGCGCGCAGAGCAAGGCGCGTTGCCCGGGAGACGCGTGACGGAAGGTGGGACCTTGGGGCGGGACGTAAGCGCGGAGTCTGGGAGGCTGAGGACGCGCGGCAGGATTGTCCCTCGGCGGCCGCCGTGGTGCAGCCCGCCGCGTTGCCGTGGAGACGAGCCGGGCGAGATGGAGCGGGCTGCCGCGCGCTGAGCTGACACTACCTCTCCGCTAGGACTCATGTGGCCCCCGCGTGATCGCGGGGCGGGTAACCGAGTAAGGCCGGGCGGGGCAGCTCCAGGGAACCGAGACGAGGCTGGGGTTTCTCCGAAGACCCGGCGCTGCGGATTCCTCACCGCGAGGAGGGACCATCACTATGGAAACCAGAGCGCGGGGCAGCAGGGGATTGTGGCTCCCGGATGGTGACCGATCTTCTCTCTCCCCGAGACCCTCACCCGAGGCTTCGGGCGCGGTTGCTTCCTGAACGAACCTGCCCTCCCGCCCACGGGAGAGAGGTAAGACTGTGGGGATTCTTAACATCCAGGAGGCGAGGGAGCCCATTCCAACGTCAACTCCCCAGAAAACCTAGGAGGCTCACTCCTGAAAGTGGCTCTTTGCTCTTGTCAAGCCATGGACTTCGTCCCACGCTTATAAACCAGTATTAATGAATGCCCCCGGTGTTTGCCGACTTTTCCCACACGTGATGAGACCAGAAAGACCAGCTTTCGGACCTTGCTTCGTGACCCTAGACAGGTCCTTTTCTCCTCTCTACTTCACTTTTACGTGTGTAAAATGGAGATATTAACTACAGACACCTATTATGTTGGCTTGAAGATCGAACCAGATGAAGGAAGCCTAAGGCTTTGTAGGCCGTAAAATGGTGAAACCGATCACCACCACGCTCCCCCTCACGCAAAATGTTCTTCAAATCTTTATGTCATTTCTTGAGGCGATCTTTGCAACTCCCTCGCCCCAAGCCTGAAATAAACCCCTTTATTCTTCACTCCCATAAAGCCCTACATTTCACCGTCCCTAACAGCAGCAAGAATAGTTACCATTTATAGAGGGCTTACTCTGTGTCAGGCCCCGTGTTAAACACTTTACCTGGGGTTACCTCATTTCATCCTCAGAAGATCCTTATAAGACAGGCACTGTTATCCCTATTTTCCAGCTCTGTTGTGCCTATAATTGCCTATTTAATGTCTGTCTCTCCCACCAGACTTTGAGCTCTGTGAGAGAAGGGGCCATGACTGTCTTGCACATTTCAATACCCCCAGCACCTAATACAGAGCCTGATAAATATCTCTTGACTAGCATTAAAAAGTCTCTCCTCCCATCCCTACCCTCACCATCAAGAGAAGTCTTCTCTGCACACTCATTGTCCACTGTGATGAATAGCAGTTTCCTGTTGCCCACTGGGCACTAATTTTGGAGACCCTCAGTCCACTTTTCTCTGGGTTTTCGGGTGATAAGGATCCATCACTTTGGGTGATGGAACATCCCTTAGCATTTAGGCTTTCAACTGAGTTTTGGAGAGCTTTTTCTCTGCCCCCACATGACCTTTAGAACAGACAGCCCCATCTGGCCTTCCTGGGGTGAGCCTGATGCATTTGACTCTGGGGCATTGGCTGGGGGTAGGATTTCCTATGTAGCCTTTGTCCTTCCTCTCCAGCAACTTAGGAACCACCCTCACCTCCACCAAGCTCTTCCCCCAAATTCTATACAAACAAGGCCAGAAAACTCATCCTTTCCAGAAGATCTCTGAGATGACAGAGTTGTGGCTGTTGGAGCCATTCCTCATTCAACAAATATTTATCAAGCATTTACTTATATGGACAGAGAACTTAGCATTGGTGATACAGTAGGAGTAAAGATAGTTACAGTGAATCCCAGTAGAACCACAGACAAATCAAGACAAAACCACATCTTTAGGAAGTGGTAGGAAGAAGAGCACATGGAGCTTAGAAAGCCTGGAGCAGGGACTTGATTAAACCTGGGGGAAGGGTATGGTTCCAAGGGGTTTCCCTCAGGAAGTGACCCTTAGCTAAGATCCCAAGTCCTCTGTTGAATGGAACAGATCAGGATCTGATGGGCTTGTAGGGAAAGAGGGTTCTGGGCCAAGAGAACAGCAAAGGCAAAGGCCCTGGGCCAGGGAGGACCAGGGATCCATGGAGGGGAGTGCAGGGAGGACCAGGTATCCAGGGAGGACCAGTGCAGTCATGGCACTGCAATGGCTCAGCCTAGCCAAGGCCTTTCAGGATGGAGCAAAAGAGGCTAGAGATGGGCAGGAGCCAGACTACAAATGGCCTTGACAGTCAAGCTAAGGGGCTCCATCTCATCCTGACAGTGGGCAGCCAGTGAAATGTATTAAGCAGGGGAACAGAACTCTGCTCCTCATTTGTCTCTGCCTGATGACAGCTGCCAATTTGGCCTTGAGAAGTGTGCTCTAAATCCGAATACTCCTGTTTCAGTGGAACATGTGAAAATGTGCTATTTTTGCAGCTTTGTGCAAGACTGGGAGAGTGAAGGGCCTGGGATTTCTTAGGACAAAGCAGGGGCGTGCCCCTCACTGGGGTGCATGCCACAACCCTGCTGCGCACAGCATCATGCTGGTATAGCTTGTCTACCTGAGGCCCCTCTGCTTCTCTGGGAGCTGCTGTAGTGCCCCTCATGCTGGCCTCCAGGAAGCTTCCAGCCGCCTTCTTCCCTAGGTGCCCTTCTTAGAGGCCAGTTGCAGGAGCTTGGCTCATGATGTAGGACTCTGTAATTGATGTCACTTTCACAGGGGCACATCCTGTCTCTTCAGAGGGATTCTTGGAGGGGGGAAGCTGAGACCCTTCTCTCTCTTATACCACCAGTGACTCCTCATGTCACTGCTTCAGAGTCTCATGATTTGAGCAGAAAGTCAGAACAGAAGCAAGACTGGGCAAGTGGCTGTGTGAACCTAGACAGAGAGGCCAGGGTGCAGCTGATGGACACAAGTCAGCCTGCCCAGCTAGAGATGTGGAGCCTCCCAAGGGAGGCCTTGACTTCCAGAGTTGGAGATAAGTTCTCTGGGTAGTTCTGCTGTGATGGTCAGAGGACCGCCTTGGGGATCCTGTTATAGACCCACCCATCCACTTCCCAGAAATCCCCTGGGGTTGGCTCTCTGGCCCAGCTGGGCTCCTGCTCTCTAAGCATTCTCTCCCTCCTTGCAGTTTTCCATGGCACAGCCCAACAGAAAGATGTAGTCCTTGTGCCTCACTGACCGCTGACCCACTGGCTAATGAATGACAGCACCCCTGTGTACGTTTCCGGTTCAGTTCCGGCAGCCCTCGGTCAGTGGCCTCTCACAGATCACCAACAGCCTGTATGTCAGCAATGGGGTGGCCGCCAACAACAAGCTCATGCTCTCCAGCAACCAGATCACCACGGTCATCAACGTGTCAGTGGAAGTGGTAAATACCTTATACGAGGACATCCAGTACGTACAGGTGCCTGTGGCCGACACACCCATCTCGCGTCTCTGTGACTTCTTTGACCCCATTGCTGACCACATCCACAGTGTAGAGATGAAGCAGGGCCGCACGCTGCTGCACTGCGCTGCTGGCGTGAGCCGCTCAGCTGCCCTCTGCCTGGCCTACCTCATGAAGTACCATGCCATGTCCCTGCTGGACGCCCACACGTGGACCAAGTCATGCCGGCCCATCATCCGACCCAACAATGGCTTTTGGGAGCAGCTCATCCACTATGAATTCCAGCTGTTTGGCAAGAACACCGTGCACATGGTCAGCTCCCCTATGGGAGTGATCCCTGACATCTACGAGAAGGAGGTCCATTTGATGATTCCACTGTGAGAGCCTCCAGCCCCCCCACAACTCTGAGAACTTTGTTGAACCCCCCACCAAGATCTGAACTTAAAACGTTCCACTTTTGCTGATACAGAAAAAACAGATGATGCCTTTTATAAGGGCCAGAAAAAAAGGAAAGGTGCTGTAGCTTTTAACCTTATTATCCGTATCTTCAAAGATTAAATTCACTAACTGTACAATGGTGCAGAGAAATTTCCTACCCTTCTAAGTGACAGGTCATGGCTGCTGGCCAGTGGGGAGAGAGAGGCCAGTGCCCAGGTCAAGTGGACTGGCACCTAAAGCATTTGGCAAGCCTGCAATCCTGCTGCCCTCCCCCAGACCGACTAACCTAGGAATGAGTCAGCCACAATTCCACTCAATTCTTTCAAACCTGAAGCCAGAGCCTTAAGCATCATGGCACTTCCTGTGCTGTTCACAGTAAGTGCGCTGACCCACTAGGTAAGTGGCCTTCAGGTGGTACCCCAGGAGTCCTGGGGTCCCAGGCCAACCCTGCTTCCACCTTCGACCCACGGGGGCCCATCTCTGGTTTTCTGGATTTGATTTACACATGACATCATTTTCAAAGAAAGCATTCCACAGCATAAAATTTTTTAAAGATATTTTCGATTTTGAGTGCCTTTGTAAATGGCAAGGTCTCAAAGAACCCTTGGCAGCCCCCCGCCAGCCTTTGACGAAAGGTGGCATGAGTTTCCTTCTTAGGGGCACATGTGGAGAACAGGCCTGATATCAGGCTTCAGAGGTTCCTCTCACAGGTCTCAATTTGAAAGGCCGGAGCTATAGGCCGGAACCTAGCCTTGTCACCTCCTCCCCCATGTGATTGGGACCTCTTGGCACCTCAGCTTTCTCATCTGTCCAAGCAATGACAGCCCTTTCCTCACAGCATTGTCATGGCGAGTCAACGATCCCTTAACACGGCGCCTGGCACGTGATAGGTGCTTATGGTAGCAACTTTCGTCCTGAATGATGCTTTGGCCCTGCTGGTCTGGGTCAGCGTGGTCATCCTCATGATGACATTTCCCCCATCTGTGCATAGCCCTTCACTGTTTACAAAGTGCTCTTCCAAAATGTCATCCTGTGGGGAAAAAAGTGGTTTGAGGCCTTTCAGACCCTACCTTAGAAGAGGCCTAGACTTTGTAGCCTTTTCAGAGTTTCCATTGTGTTGAATCCACGTGTGACTGGGGGTCCTAAAGCAAGGAGCACACTTCCAGCTTCCCCCAAAAAGGCCTTGTTTAGATTGCTGACCATTAACGCCAATGCTAACCACCGGGGTCCGCAGGGACAAATGAGTGGGCCCCACTGATAGGCCCTGAAATCCAGGATTGTTCAAACCCCCCAGGGGCCTGAGGATCTGACTCAAGACCAGCTGTTCTAATCCAGAGGTTTTCAGAAGAACAATATAAGAGACAGACAAAAGCACAACTGCTCTGTGAGTCCAGAGCCCAGTGGAAGCCAAATGCCTTCTCCCTCCAAACTACCCAACCCCCATTTCCATAAAGGGCATGCCCAGGGGTGTAATTTTAGGGTGCAGGGGAGAAGGAAAAGCCCTGCTTTAGACTGACTTCTCGTTTTACAGACGAATAAACAGACCCACAAACACCAGGGCTGGTGTAGCAGAGCCCCCACAAAGCAGCCTTTCTGGAAGAAACCCAGATGGAAAATTTCTTTCATAATCTTCTTAAAGAGAAATTGATTGGGACATATTTTATCTTCATTTTTAAAAATTCTGAATTAACATACCACAAAATTAACTTTTTTTGTATGTACAGTTATGTTTTAACACATTTGTGTAACTACCTCTGCAATCAGGACACAGAGCAGTTCCATCACCCACAAAATTCTCTTATGCCACCCCTTTGTATTCAGACCTTGGCCCCACCCCAGCCTCTGGCACATACCAATCTGTTCACTGTTCCTTAGATTTGCCTTTTCCAGAATGTCACATACATAGCATCATAGAGGATGTAACCTCTGGAGACTGGCTTCTTTCAGTATGTCTTTGAGATTCATTATGTGTTACTTTTTTATAGCTAAGTAGTGTTCCATTGTATGGATGACCACAGTTTGTTTTAATATTCACCCATTGAAGGATATTTGGGTTGTTTCCAGTTTGGGGCAATTTTGAATAAAACTGCTACAAACATTTGTATATAGGTTTTTATGTGAACATAAGTTTTCATTTATCTAGGGTGTATACCTAGAAAGTGGGATTGGTCAGTTATATGGTAAAGGTTATGTTTAACTTTATAAAAAAACTACCAGACTTCCAGAGTGGCTATACTGTTTTGCATTCCACTATGAGAGATCCCCTTTCTCACTAGTATTTGTTACTGCCAATATTTTTTATTTTAGCCATTCTGATAGGTGTGGGGTATTAGCTCATTGTGGTTTTAATTTGCATTTTCCTAATGGTTAATGATGTTGAGCATCTTCTTGTGTGTTTCATTGCCTTCTGCATACCCTCTTTGGTGAAATGTCTATTCAACTCTTTTGCCCATTTTAAAATTGGGCTGTTTTCTCACTCTTGAGTGTCGAGAATACTTTATATATTCTGGATACAAGTCCTTTGTCAGATAAGGATTTGTAAATATTTTTCCCAGTCTAGCTTGTCTTTTTATTTCTCTTAGAAGTATCTTTTACAAAGCAAAGTTTTTAATTTTGATGAAGTGCTACTTGCCAGTTTTTCCTCTTATGGACTGTTGTTTTGGTGTCATGTCTAAGAACTCTTTGCCTAACCCCAGATCACAAAGATTTTCTTCAATGTTAGAGTTTGAGGGTCTAAATTTTTGACTTATTTTTATGATCCTTTGGTATAAGGTATGAGGATTAGTTTGAGGTTCATATTTTTTCATATAGATGTCTAATGGTTTCAACTACATTTGTTGAAGACTGTCCTTTATTGAGCTGTCTTTGCTCCTTTGTGTAGGTCTGTTTTGGACTCTTTATTCTGTGTGATATATGAGTCTTTCTCTTCACCAATACTACACTATCTTGATTACCATAGCTTTGAGGTACGTTTTAAAGTCAGATAGTGAGTCCTCCAATTTTCTTTTAAAAAAAAATAGTTTGGGTTATTCTACTTTCTTTGCCTTTCATATAAATTTTAGAACCAACTTGTCTGTATCAACAAACTCCTACTGGGATTTCAATTCAGAGTGTATTAAATCTTTTGGCCAATTTGGGGAAGAATTGCCATCTTTATTCTGTTGAATCTTTTTTTTTTTTTAAAGATTTTATTTATTTATTTGAGAGAGAGAGAATGAGAGACAGAGAGCACGAGAGGGAAGAGGGTCAGAGGGAGAAGCAGACTCCCTGCTGAGCAGGGAGCCTGATGTGGGACTCGATCCCGGGACTCCAGGATCATGACCTTAGCTGAAGGCAGTCGCTTAACCAACTGAGCCACCCAGGCGCCCTATTCTGTTGAATCTTCCAATCCATGAATATAGTATGTCTCCCCATTGAGTTAGGTCTTTGATGTCTTTCATCAGTGTTTTGTGGTTTTCAGCATACAAATCTTACATATTTTACTGTATTTATACCTAAGTATTTCATTTGAGGGAGAGCATTGTGAAAAAAAAATTTTTTAATGTTGGTTTCCAATTGTGCATTGTTGGTACTATATAGAAATACAATTGATTTTTGTGTGTTGACTTTGTATCCTGTGACCTTGCTAAGAGCATTTTTGTAGATTCCTTGGCAATCTACATATAGACAATCTTGTCATGTGCAAATAAAAATAGTTGTATTTCTTCCTTTCCAATCTGAATGTCTTTGATTTATTATTTTATTTCACTGGCTGTGACTTCCTGTATGATGATGAATATGAGGGATGAAAATAGACATTCTTGCTTTATTCCTGATCTTAGAAAGTGTTCACTCTTTTACCATTAATTATGATGTTAGCTATAGGCTTTTTGTAGTTAAGGAAGCCCTTTATTAAGTTAAGGAAGAGTAGTATTTCTCCCCTTCTATTTACTGAAAGAGATGTGTGAATTGGTGTTATTTCTTCTTTAAATGTTCAGTAGAATTCACCAGTGAAACCATCAGGACCTGGAGATTTCTTTTTCAGAAGGATTTAACAATGAATTCAATTCTTTTAATAGTTAAAGGACTATTCAAGTTATCTATTTCATCTTGGGTGAGTTTTGGTAGTTTGTGATTTTTCAAGAATAGCTCCATTTCATCCAAGTTGTCAAGTTTATGCACATAGAGTTATTTGTAGTATTCCTTATTATCTTTATTATCTGCAGGGTCCACAGAGATATCACCTTTTCATTCCTCATGCTGATAATTTGTCTTCTCTCCTTATTTCTTTGTTAGTCTAGCTAGAGGTTTATCAATTTTTAAAATCTTTTTAAACAACTACCTCCCTTGTTTTTTATTTTCTCTATTGTTCTTCCCTTTCATACTTCATTGATTCCTATTCTGCTTGTTTGAAGTTTACCTTGTTCTCTTTTCTAATTTCACAAGGTAGAAACTTAGATTATTGATTTCAGACCTGCATCCCACCAATTTTGATATGCTGCATTTTCATTTTTGTTCACTTCAAAATATTTTCTAATTTCTCTTGAAATGTTCTCCTTTACCCATATATTATTTAGAAGTGTGTAGCTTAATTTCTAAGTATTGTAAATTAAACCACCAACCAAATAAAACCACCATTTATCTGTTATTGGTTTCTATTTAATTCCATCATGATCAGAGGACATAAGTTGTATGATTTTATTTCTTTTAAATTTGTTAATGTTTACTTTACCATGTAATATGTGGTTTATCTTGGTGAACGTTTCATGTGCACTTAAGGAAAAAAACATTATTTTGGATAGAGTGGTCAATAAATGTCAGCTTATTGATGATGATTGATGGTGACTCCAGTTCTTTTATACTTGCCCTGCTTTTCTGTTTACTTTTTCTGTTGATTACTAAGAGAAGAGTGTTGGATTTTTTTTTTTTTCCAGAGAGAGAGAGAGAGCACAAGCAGGGGGAGCGGCAGGCAGAGGGAGATGCAGGCTCCCTCCTGAGCAAGAAACCTAACATGGGACTCGATCCCAGGACCCTGGGATCACAACCTGAGCCGAAGGCAGACGCTTAACCTACTGAGCCACCCAGGCGTCCCAAAGAGAAGAGTGTTGGAAGTATTTAACTAAAATTGTGGATTTGCCTACACCTCCTTTCAATTCTATTAATTTTTGTTACATGTATGTTGAAGCTTTGTTGTTAGGTACATACATATTTAGGATTGTTATGTCTTTATGATAAATTGGTCTTTTTTTCAGTATGCAATGTCTCTTTACCCTTCTTAATTTTTTGAAATCTACTTTGTCTGATATGACTATAGCCACTCCAGCTTTGTTTTAAGTAGTATTTGCATGATATATCTTTTTATATCCTTTTACTTTGAACCTACTATATTGTTAGATTGAAATGGGTTTCTTGGGGCCCCTGGGTGGCTCAGTCGGTTAAGTGTCTGTCTTTGGCCCAGGTCATGATCCCAGGGTCCTGGGATCGAGCCCCACATCAGGCTCCCTGCTGAGCCTGCTTCTCCTTCTCCCTCTGCCACTCCACCCTGCTTGTGTGCTCTCTCACTGTCTCTTTCTCTCTCTCAAATAAATAAATAAATAAATAAATAAATAAATAAATAAATAAATAAAATCTTAAAAAAAAAGAAAATGGGTTTCTTGTAGACACCATATAGTTGGGGCTTTTTTTTTACATATCTAATCTGTTTTTTGAATAGTGTGTTTAGAGCAAAATTATCAATATTTGGATTTAGGTCTACCATTTTGTTTTCTGTTTGTCCTCTGTTTTCCATTTGTTTCCCTTTTCCTGCCTTCTTTTGGATTATTGAATTTTTTAAAGTATTCCATTTTAATTTTATATAGTTTTTTTAGAGGTTACACTAGAGAATATATTTTACATACTTAACTTTTCAGAATCTATTTAGAATTAATATCTTAACCACTTCCCTCTGATATTCAATGGATAATGTATTAGTTTTCTTTTGCTGCTATAACAAATTACTATAAACTCAGTGGCTAAAAACAATACCTATTAATATTTCACAATTTCTGTAAGGCAGAAGTCTGGTTGGGCTTGACTGAATCTTTTGCTTAGGTTCTCACTGGCCAAAATCAAATGTTTCATAAGGCTGAAATCACGTGCTTTTTTTTTTTTACTGGAGGCTCTGGGGAGGATTCTGCTTCCAAGCTTTTTGAGGTTGTTGATTGAATTCAGTTCCTTGTAGTTATAGGACAAAGGACCCCATTTCCTTACTATCAGCTGAAGGCTGGTCTTTTCTCTTAGAAGCTGCCCACATTCCTTCAAATGCTATCCAGGGGGTTGAGTCCCTCTCACGCTTTGAATACCTCTGACTTTTCCTTCTATTGCATCTCTCTGAATCCAGCCAGAGAAAATTCTCTGCTTTTAAGGATTCGTGTGATTAGATTAGGGCTGCCCAATAATCCGAATAATCCTGATTTTAAAATCCATAACCTCAGGGGCACCTGGGTGGCTCAATCGTTGGGCGTCTGCCTTTGGCTCAGGTCATAATCCCAGGGTCCGGGGATCGAGCCCTGGAGCCCCGCGTCAGGCTCCCTGCTCCACGGGAAGCCTACTTCTCCCTCTGCCACTCCCCCTGCTTGTGTTCCCTCTCTCGCTGTGTCTCTGTCAAATAAATAAAATCTTTAAAAAAAAAATAAAGTCCATAACCTCAATTAGATCTGCAAAGTCCCTTTTGTCATATAGAGTAACATTCACTGTTTCCAGGAAATATGGCAGGGACATCTTTGGAAGGGATGGGCATTCTGCCTATCACAGTTAATTTCTATTGATCTATCTCAAGTTCACAGAGTTCCCTCTGTCCATCTCCATTCTGCTATTAAGGTCATCCAGGATATTTTCAAATTTTGATGACTATAATTTCTTAGTTTTAAATGTTCTATTTGGTTATTTTCTGTATCTTCTATTTTTCTTCTAATTCTTTTTGTCTTTTCATTTGTAAAGTCTTTTTCCAATTAATTCCATCCAGGTCATCTCAGTGTTCAGACTTTCTTGGTTCTTTGTATGTAGAGTAATTTTGGATTGTATCCTGAACATATTGAATATTATGTTATAAGACTCTAGGTCTTGGTTAAATCCTATGGAAAATGATGAATTTTTGTTTTAGGAGGCAGTTGACCCACTGAGGTTCAGTTCTGATCTGCCTCCTGTGGACTGGTAAAAACAAGACTACGAGCACAAAATGGAGTCATTTATGCTAAGCCTCATGCCACCAAACTGAGACTTAAATTAATTACAGTTTTGGCCCTACCAGAAATGGAATCTTAAACCAGTTGGTCAGGAGTTGCCTGATCAGGGCGCCTGGGTGGCTCAGTCAGTTAAGTGTCTGCCTTCAGTTCAGGTCATGATCCCAGGGTCCTGGGATTGAGCCCCACACTGGGCGCCGTGCTTAGCAGGGAGTCTGCTTCTCCCTCTGCCCTCCCCTTCCTACCGCCCCCTTGTGCTCACTCTCTCTTTTTCTCTTTCTCTCAAAAATAAATAAATAAAATCTTAAAAAAAAAAAAAAAAAAAAAAAAAGAGTTGCCTGACAGGACTAGTTAGATAATCTGCCTGATAGATCCTTGCCATCCCCTAAAGAAAAATAACCTTGCAATATCCTACCCACTTTTTTGCCTAAAATAACTTCCTTATACCTAATCCCATCTGCCTATAAAAGTCTTTCATTTTGTACAGCTCCTTAGAGCGCCTTTGTTTCTGCTGGATTGGATGCTGCTAGATTCATGAAGCTTTGAATAAAGCCAGTAAGATCTTTAAAATCTACACAGTTGGGGCACCTGGGTGGCTCAGTCAGTTAAGTGTCTGCCTTCGGTTCAGGTCATGATCCCAGGTCCTGGGATCAAGCCCCACATCAGGCACCCTGCTCAGCCAGGGAGCTGCTTCTCCTTCTCCCTCTGCCACTCCCCTTGCTTGTGCTCTCTCACGCTTGCTCTCAAATAAATAAAATCTTTAAAAATTAAAAAAATTTAATAATTAAATAGAAGCTACACAGCTGAATTTTGTGTTTTGAAAGGGCCATGGTTCCTGGCACCTGGGTGGCTCAGTCGGTTAAGTTTCTGCCTTCGGCTCTGGTCGTAATCCTGGGGTCCTGGGATCGGACCGAGTCCCAAACCGGGCTCCCTGCTCTGTGGGGAGCCTGCTTCTCCCTCTGCCTCTGCCTCTCACTCTCAATCTGTCTCTCATGAATAAATAAATAAAATCTTCAAAAAAAAAAAAGTCTTTAAAAGGGCCATAGTTCCAACGTCAGTTCAATTTTCAAAACGTTGGCAATACACTTTAGATCTGTCCTAAGTCTGTGCCACCCAGGGGTCAGTCAGAAATCTGGGTGGTCTACCTAGTTTAGTTCTGAAAGTCATTGGAGTACTATTTAGAGTCAGATCCATGCATGGAACCTAGCAGTTCATATGCAACTTTATGGGATCCATGTCTCCAGCTCCTTCCTCTCTGTGATCTCCCCCACATTTTCGAGTGTTCAAGGCCACCCATTCCCAGGTCCTCCAGCTGGAGATCAGGGCCTTTGGTCTCCCTGCTCTGCTGCACACATTCTGCGACTGGGTCTGCTCTGGAGCCAAGTGACAGGATGAAGAGAGAAAAGGCATTGGGAATTCCTTCCCCTGCCCCACACTCCCTCCTCCATACATTGTTTTTCAGGCCACAGTTCTTTTAGTCTGAGAGGATTCCCCTCAGAATTTTAGGTGATTTCCCAGCTGCCATTGCCATCAACTTTGCTGCTGCCCTGAGTTTTAACTTGAGCATGAGGTTTGCCTGGGGGCAGGGCAAAAGAAGAGAAAAGGGAAAAAGAAAAAAAAAAAGGTTTCCCTTACTTTGTCCTTAAGGGACCCTCCTTTCTACTCCTCAGACCAGGAAGACAGAGCTTCTTGGGGTTTTTTTTTTCCATGCCCAGTGCACAGTTCCAGGAGCCACACTGCCTTTGAGACCAGGCCAAGAGATACAGGAACAAAAAAACAAAACAGGAAGCTTACCGCCAGATTGTTTATACTTCAAGTTCTGATTCCCTTCCCCAAACCACCTGCTACCATTTCGTTTTCTGAGCCCTCAGAGAGCTGCTCCATTCGGTCCAGCGTTTTTAGTTGCATTTGGGGGAAGGACAGATGATGCTTACTCTATCTTACTCAGAACTGGAACCCCAAGAAATTTATTTTTAAAGATATATGTCCACTTGTGGAAAAAGGAAAACAAATATGGTCCATCTACAAGACTATTTTGATAACCAAGTCAATATTTTGGTATAGTGGTATATTTCCTTTCATGCATTTTTTTCATAGTGGAAATCTAATTTTGGATCCTCCTCTTTAAAATTATTCTTTTTAATTTTCTGAATTGGTTGTGGTAGGATCAAGATTTCATATCCTAAGTGGAAGAGGTTGAGATTGAGGGCTCTTGAGAGGGTCCCCTTTTCCCAAATAGTTCACTCTGTTCCTTCAGACTCGGTAGCCCTTTACTCAAACAACCTAGGCAAAGTAGGTCATATTGGAGCTTTACCATATCCTGTAATAGGAAAGAATGAAATGATTCTCACAGCCCAACATCCTGGCTTGGAGCAGGGATTCCAGGTCTCTGTGATTTTATGAACCTTTAACTTACCCACTTTAAAAGTCTAGAATTTCTTTCTTTATGATGAATGAAAAAATTAAATTTGGTTTAAGAAGTTTCTGTGAAGTTCATAATGCCCTGTCAGAGAAATAGTGACACGCTAGTGGCCCTGGGGATTTCCCTGAACAACCTCTGTTAAAAGGGTGATCTCATTACAGACCCCAAGGACAGGTAGCTCTTGACCCTGAAGCACACAACCCTGTTTACCTATACCCTGGGATGTTACATCCAAATGCCCTAAGAATCCATCCACCTTCACCTCTGGATTTAGGATCGGTATCACTTAAGAAGCCTGAAAGAGAGTCAAAAGGTAGATTTTCATCCTGCCTTGTTACTTCAGGCAGACCCTGGAATTTTTCTGAATTCTGCCGACTCCATAAAATGGAGTCACAATGGCATCTGTGGTGACCCTAAGGGTGTGTCCCAGAGACCTCCAATTACAGAAAGTAAAACTGACCAAAGGCAGTGTGAAATCTATCACCATGTTTATACTGAGGCTAGACTTCCCTCGGACTCCTTCTAGCCAGTTCCTGAGCACAGCAGGGATACTAAGGCAGACCCATTCCTGGGAGACGTGGGGCTCTTCTGGTTGCCTTCTTTGCCTCAAGAGCTCTGATGGCCATGCTGAACCTTCCTTAGACCACAGCATGGTCAGGAACATGTCCACCCAACCTTGCTCCCCTCTCTCCTCCACTCAGAGTCTTACCTCATGGTCTGACAGGTCTCCCAGCCTTCCCAGCTCCCTTCCCATTTTCTCTCACAGATGTTTGCCCTCATAAAACCCTTGCACTTTTCTTTCCATCTTGGTGTCTGCTTCTCAGAGGACCCAGAGTAAATCACCATCCTGCCCACCTCTCAGAGGTGCCAGGAGACACCCCAAAGCAGAAAGCTTTCAACATCTGTAAAAGCCTCTTGCCACAAATGTTTCTAGACTCCCCCGTGACAAAACATTTGTAATGCTTTTCCCCTGAAGACAAAAAAAATGTTTTGCTGCCTGAGCTGGGAGACACCCGGCTGGCAACTTCTGTGGCAGACACTCCCTGTGAACCTGGGCCAGACCCTACATACCTCCATAACTTCACACCCTGGCTCTGTTCTCTAGAGCAGAGTTCGGAGCAGGAAATGGCAGAATCCCCAAAATTCGCAGATAAAGCCCTAACCCTGCTGTTCCCCGCTTTGCATCAGATTTTTGCTATGGTCTGAATATTTGAAATTCATATGTTGGAAACCTAATGCCCAAGATGATGGTATTAGGAGGTAGGGGCTTTGAGAGGTCATGAGGTCATGAGAGTGTACCCATCATGAATGGGATTCATGTCCTTATAAAAGAGGCCCCAGAGAGCTAGTTGCCCCATCTGCCGTGTAAAGCTACAAAAAAGTGACGCAGAAGAGGCCCCGCACCCAACCATGCTGGCACCCAGACCTCAGACATCCAGCCTCCGGAACTGTGAGAAATAAATTTCTGTTGTTTATAAGCCACCCAGCCTGTGGCATCTTGTTATGGCAGCCTGAACAGATGAAGCTAATCATCTTGGTTCTTCCTTCTCTTTGGGCTTCAGTTACCTCATATGTATGACAAGGATTGAACTAGATTTGTGGCTTTCAAACAGGGTTCATGGGAAATTTGGCAGAGGTGTCTCAGGGGTGAGGGGTTTCCTCATTCAGCTAAGGTGCCTCAGCTTTGGCTTGTTTGATATTGGGCTCCAGCATAAGATGCACAGACAGGGTTCTTACACCAGAGAAAATTTACGTACAAAGAGCAATGCCCTGCTGCACCAGAATCTACCCAGCTGGGATGCTGGCAGTGCTTAGAGAAGGAGGGAGGGGCACATGATGAGTGGGCAGAAGGGTGCCTAGATACTGGGAGGTTCCATCAGGCACAGGGAGTGGGGGTGGCCTCATCTAGCTGGAAGAATCACTGGGAGTGGGCTTGGAGATAGCAAAGCATCCAGGGCTTCAAATACCAGACCAAGGAGCCCAGACCTTCTCCTGTCTGTGAGTAGGGAGCAAAGAAAGCAGCCTCCAGCCCTCACTGAGCAAACATTTTCCAAGTGCCCACTATGGGCAGGATCCTATAGTACTGTATCCGGGAGGACACACAGGTGCAGCCAACAAAATCCCACCTGGAGCAGGAGACTCCCGGACTCATTCCCCGTGGCCCCAAGCTGTGTCCCCCTCAATCTCTCACTCAACAAACACTCACTGGTGTGGTAGCCAGCCTGAGCTGACCTCAAAGATCCCCTCTTCTTGGTATTCATGTCCTTAGGGTAGTCAAGGTGGGAGGGCCCATACTGGATAGGGTTGACCTAAGATATCAGAGAAATGACAGTATTAGAGTTAAATAATAAATGAAGATATTAGAGAAATGAGTGTGACTTTTGAAATTGGGTCACAAAGGATATTGTGGCTTTTTGCTCTCTTTATCACTCATTTTGAGAGAAGCCAACTACCATGTCATAAGGACACTCAGGATGCCCTGTGGAGAGGCCCACGTGGCAAGGAAGCGAGGCCTCTGCCAACAGCCATGTGGATGACTGGTCTTGGAAGTGGACCCTCCCGCCCCAGTCAAGCCTTCATATGACCCACAGCCCTGGGCGACATCCAGAACTATTCCACTAAGCCACTCCCAAATACCTGATCCACAGAAACTGTCAGATAATTCATGTGTGTTGCTTAAGCCATAATGTTTGGGGATAATTTGTTTACCCCAAATCTATACATCTGATGGTACTCTGTGCTGTGCCCACGACACTGTCCCCACTGTCCTCTGGGCCACAATACCTCTTCCCTGATCTCTCTACCTCCTGTCGATTTCCTCTTCCATTTCCCCTCCACATAGGATCCAGACCAAACTAAAGGGACACTCTCAAGAAAGTGTGTTTGAACAGGCTCTTGCCTGCTCAAAGCCTCTCCCATGGCTCTATATTGTATAGTGTGTTCTTTCCAGGAAGTACTGGCAAGTGAGCTGGGGGCAGTGTGATGGTAAGAGTTTCTGGCTCCCTGAGCTGATTTGGGAACAGAGCAGAAAGCAAGAAGAGCCCTTGTTTGCTCTTGCCCCTGGAATGACAATCCAAGGGCCCCCTGGGGAGGTTGGGAGGGGCCCCCTCGCAGCTGGGGCTGAGACAAGGCAGGGGCTTTGTTCTGAATCCACAATGGCAGGATGCCCAGCACAGACCCAGATCCCCGGCTTCCTCCAAAGCAGGCAAGGGGTGGGAGCTGGGGCATCCCTCCCACTGTGTTCTAAGAGCAAGCCCCCAGAGTGAAAGGCTGTGGGGGAGGGAAGTGGCTAGTATGAAAAGCCTTGGGAAGGAACTAGGAATTCTGTTAGTTTCTCTTGTGAGTCAGTCTGCTAACATTTCTTGAGGACCTATTAGGTTTCAGGTACTATTGCTAAGTACTTGCCACACATTAGCCCACTGCAGCCCCCTCCCCAAGCTAGCCAGGGTTCCGTTCTACTGCTGCCGCCACTTAACACACAGAGGCACAGGAGGAGACGGCCCTTGCCTGGAGTCACACAGCTTAGACAAAGCCAGAGCTGGGGTTTGGACCCAGGTCGGACCCCTGTTCCTGACTAGTATTCTCTTCCACCTACTCTGTCCATAGCAGGCCCCGTGCTGGTGCTGGGGAAGACAGTGGTGAGCAGGACAGCTGTCTTGGCCCTTGCCAGAGCCCAGGCTGGTGGGGAAGAGAAGTGATACACTAGTTCTGACAGTGGGATGTGCTCAGTGCCCAGCCTGAGTGCAGGGAGCTGGGGTGACCTTTAGCTGCGGCTCTCAGCTCAGCTTTGCATGGAGCAGGACAGAGGTAGGGGTAGGAAAGAGCTTCCCAAGGAAGGTGACATCTGTTCTCCTGGGGACAAGGCTTCCCTGCAGGGACTTGGATACAAAGATTGAGGCTTGGAGAGGTGGAGTGACTTGCCTGAGGCAATCCACTAGTAAGAGGCAGAGCCTAGAGGGACAGTGGCCTGGGATGGAAATCACCCACCAAGCCCTTCTTACCGGTTATTCCAGCAATCCTCACTGCCCACTCCCAATGACCCTGTGACACCAAGAGAGACCAAATGGGTCACACTGTGAGACAGGGGGCCAGGATACAAACCCGGGTTTTCTGATAGGGCTTTAAACATGACCTTGAGGGAATCTCCTCAGTGCTGGAGAGTCCCCAGTCTGGTGACAAGCCAGCCCCAAGGTCAAGCACGGCTCCGATTCACCCCTGCCCTCTGCCCCCACAACCACCAAGGGCTGGCTCTGATCTGATGGGGTTTGGGGGCTGGGGTAGGCTCACCCTTCAGCCAAGCATTCCATGGGGGTCCAGGAGCCAGGGTGAGGGTGCTGCAGGGAGGCTCCTACTCTGGCAGAGGGGCTCCCTGGAAAGAGAAAGGGTCCTGAGTACTAGTGAGGCTCTGCCCACCCAAAGACATCTAATCTGTCCTGTCTGGCCAAGCCTCAGAGTGGAGGCTGGAAATGCCCAGGCTGCACAGGGACAGGGCTGGGCCAGCGGCATCTCTGAGTCACAGGCAGGGTGGGTAGCGAGTGACTCAGCCTGGGCCCACTTCCCCTCCAAAAGGCCAGCCTGGATGGAGGCCAGGGCCAGGAAACCCTGCGCCTGTCCTTCCTGGGCCAGGTGCCTGAAGGAAGTCAGTGAGGATGGAAGGTGGAGCCCAAGGAGAGGAGAAGCGAGACAGGAACCTGGTGAGGCCGCTGGGGGCCAGATCCTGATGGTCTTGTGGTCTGGGGCAGGAAGTTCTGACTTTGTTCCAGGAGTAGTGTAGAGCCCCATGAGGTGTGTGTTTTAGAAAGAACCTTCTGGGGCTATGTGGAAGGTGGAGTAGAGAAGCCAGAGCAGAGCAGGGAGGAAGCCACTGCCACCATGCAGAATGTGAGCAATGGTGGCCTGGCCAGTTAGAGAAGGGGACCCAGACAGGCCATGATGGGTAAGGGAGGATGTCCTCATTTCTGGGTGGGCAGCTAGCAGCCAGTGGGCCCAGAGCTCTCCCTGGATTTCCTTGGCTGTCACTCTGAGGAATGACACAGGTATACAAGCAAAAATAGTTTATTTGAGAATGGAAGACCCAAAACTGGGGGGCCCAGGGGTGAGGCTACAGCAGCTGCCTGGAGTTGGCAGATGACCCCAATCCCCAGGGGATCCCAGCAACAAAGAGACCCTTCCCTGGGCCCCCTAGCTGCCTCCCCCACTTCCTGGAGGAAGGATTGTGCAATTGCCAAGAATCATCATCGTCGTCATCAGAACATGGTGAAGTTTTCAAAGTTTGGCCAGCAATTTTTGGAGTAGTAGTTGATGCTCATCCTAATAATCAGTCCGAGAAGCACAGTGACTGTGCTAGGTCTGGACCCACCATCCAGTGGTGAGTGAGGTCTGTGGTCAGAGGCAGGCAAGGGACAGGAGGTGGTTCTCTCCGGGAATCCCCATTCCAGCCTCCAAGGTGGCCCTTCCAGAAGGCCCCTCTCTCTCTCCCCTGGCCCCAGTGGCTGCCTGCTTTCTGCTTTTCCCATGGCCACTGGCCAAGGTTGGATTCAGGCTGGGCTGTCCCAGGGAGCCCAGGTGTTCCCCTAGGTCTCAAAGACCTTTGCCAGTCCGGCCCCTCCTCCAGAAGCCCCGGCGGGCAGCCCAGGAGGCCACAAACTCGCAGTTGTGGTAAAGGAACATTCCTGAAAGGGTGAGTGCAATGCCCACGTAGCTGAGGGCACTGAGGCGGCTGCCAAACAGGAGTCGGGACAGGATGAGGTTGCCCACGACAGTGAGGTTGCCCAGGACGTGGACGGTGAGGGCGGAGGTGAGAGCCAGCAGGAGAAGCTGGCCAAGTTGTAGAGCACGGACAGCAGGCAGCTGAGCAGGACGCAGGCCCAGAGCTGGGAGCTGGTGGGAGCGGGCGGCAGGGCTACGCCCGCCTCCAGCACCAGGGCCGCACCCGCCAGCAGGCAGAAGCTGGGCAGCGAGGTGGCATACAGCAGGGTCACCGCGTCCAGACTCTCCTCCTGCAACAGGGCACCTGCAAGCAGGACAGCAGCCATCAGCACCCCGAGGGAGGCGATCCCACCCCACCTGACTGACCCGGCAGGGGCTCGGGGGGCCCATCACCCCCGGAAACCTGCCCCAGTCCCTCAGGCAGAATTAGTGGCTCCTGCTCTGTAACACGACAGTCAAGAATCCAGTCACATCACCTAGCCTGTGACCTGCGTCCGCTCCTGACCAGCTATGACCTGGCACTTACCCATCGTATCACCTGCAGAGTTGGGTGATAACACCTCATATGCAGCGTTGTTGTAAAGATTAAAATAGATGACACTTATAAAGTCTTTGTAAGGTAAGTACTTACTGAATGTAAAAAGGTAAATAAATAAGCCTGTTATCATCCACTTCAAACTGCCTTCCGCAGTTTGAAGCAGCAGCAATAAGCTGCTTGTGATAGCCAAACGATCAATAAACATGAAATGTGGCTCAAAAAAAAAAAAAAATCTTGGGGGGCTCCCCAGGCCCTGGAGAAAAATATCCTAGGTTCTTTTTTTTTTTTAATGTTTTATTTATTTATTCACAAGAGTCAGAGAGAGAGAGAGAGAGAGAGAGGCAGAGGCAGAGAGAGAAGCAGGCTCCCCACCTAGCAGGGAGCCCGATGCGGGACTCGATCCCAGGACCCTGGGATCATGACCTGAGCTGAAGGCAGATGCTTAACCATCTGAGCCACCCAGGCGCCCCCAAATATCCTAGGTTCTTAACCAGGTTGGAAGGCCCTATGCCAAGTGACCCTGACCCCACCTTTCTTGGGTTCAGTCCCCACCCACCCACCCACTACCCCACACTGCAGCGCCCACCACCATAGCAACAGACAGGCCAACAGAAGGTCCCAGCTCTGCCACTTCCTAGCAAAAAAAGAGAGTTTTACAATAATAAATTGACGTCAAATGGCGAGTTCATTCATTGCTTCATTCACTTATGACCCTGGGATGACGGGAAAACAACAAGAAAGTCATTGTTTGCCCCTTGGCTGTCACTCACTGTTTATAACTGATAATCAGCATCTTTTGCTACCAACACTAAGGCTTGTCGAGATGAATCCAGGACTAAGAGGAAACCTTATGGTTTTGCAAGGAAAGAGAGGATCCTACCAGCTTGCATATGTGTGAATGTGTGCATGTGTTTCTATGCTTACACATGTTACTACCCAGCTGTTCACAAAGGAAGCAGTGCCCATCATCAAAGTCAGACACTGCTCGGGTGAAATGACAGTATTTGCACACTGGTGATGATGTTTTGGGGCCTTCTCCTAGCTTTGGTGGAGAGAGATGAGTAACTGATGGAGGCCCCCTCCCAGGGCTCTTGGAGCCTCTGTGCATTTTCTGACACACGCTTTCCAAAGAGCCACAGGGGTGCTTACTCATAGGCCAGAATAGGAAAACTGTATTTCTCTCTCAATTTCATTTTGATGTTTTGGCTTTGTTCTCTAGGCAACAGTCCCTCCAGCTCAAGCATTTCTAGAAATGAACAGATAATTGGAATGCTTCCTGCTCCCTTCACTCCAAATTTAGCACTATTACAAGCGGCATGTGGCTTGTACGTTAAAGGTCCCATCACTGGAAGGTGTCTAGGTGAACCTCACCGCCTCCAAGGTGGCCCTTCCAGAAGGCCCCTCTCTCTCTCCCATGGCCCCAGTGGCTACTGTGAGGTAGCCAGGCAGAAGGTCCTAACCTCCCCACCACCCCCAGCCCCTTGTGCCCATTCTACATCCCACCCAGCCCTCTGCCTGCCCTCTGCCTGCCCTCCCTGCAGCCCAGGGAAAGAGCAGTGATCCTCTGCCACAGGCCACTCGCCCCACCCAGGGCCCCCAAATGCCAGCCTATGGTCCTGCCTCCTTAATGATCCCTCCCCGGCTAGCCCCACCAAACCCTCCATTTCAACTTCTCCTTCTCTAAAGGCAATTTTGTTTCAGCATCTGAACACACCTAGGCTTCTGCCACAGACAGACAAAGGTTCCCTAGACCCTCTGTTCCTATGGCTGCTGGGTTAGCCCATCTTTGCTCTGTCACCAGCTGTGTGATATCACACAAGTCACTCTAGGTCTCATCTCCTCGTGTGTAACAACACCGCCCTCACAGGAGCGTGCGAGGTGCTGAGCTCAGGGCCTGGTGCCCGGCGGCGACTGCTCGCCACGGCAGCTGTCATGATCCCCCACGCTGCTCCTGCCGGCTGCCACCCGGGCCCTGGCAAGGCCTGCCTCCCACTCCCAGAATGCTCTCTCCTCTGGTCTCCCCAGGAAGAAGAAAACTGCCCCCGACCACACCTGTGCCCACCTTGGCTCTAGAACTTTTCTCCTGCCCTTGTAGTCTCTGCCTCTGAGTGCATCTCCCCACCAGCCTGAGAGCTCAGGCAGGGATCAGGTCAGGCTGCTCTCTGATGCAGGTGGGTACAGCTGAAAGCAAGTTCAGCAAGCTGGCACCCCTCTTCCCAGCCTCTCTGGGAGCACAGCCCCACCCTGGGCCTGCAAGCGGCCCAGATTGGAAGAAAGAGACTGGCCCTGCCCACGGCTGCCTGGGTGCTCCTCTTCCTGGACTCTTACCCCTACTCCATGCAGTCTGCTCTCAGCCTACCATTTACACTCTAGTCTGAATCTGGAACCCCTGGAAGTAGAAACCTTCTCTTGTCCAAAACTCACCTCACATCCTGGCTCCGGTCTGTTCCTCCCCATCTCTGCCAGGCTCCCATCTCAGTTGGTGGGGCCTCCAGCCTCCTAAGCTCCCTGCTTAGCACCCTGAGCCATGTCCCCTAACCAGCCTGCCAATTCTGCTATCAGAGCCATTAATAACCCACCCACTGAAGGAGTACTTGCCTGTGCCAGGCCTCAGGCCAGGTGTTGGGGGACATGGAGAGGCCCAAAGCCAGTCCATGCCCTCTCAGCCCTCCTGTCTGGTGGGATGCAGACAGGTAACCAAGTGGCTACAACACAGGACATCAGAGCTGTGACAGGGGAAACAGAGGGTATACTGTGGGAGCCTGGAGAAAGCACCCAACCCACCTCGAGGGCCAGGCGGTTGACACCTGGGAGAGAAGGAGGAAGCTGGCAGAAGCCAAGAAACATCAATGCCAGGCACCCACTGTTTCTGAGGCCTGGGTGAGAAGCAGGCATGCTGTGGGCCTGAAGACTGGGCTCTTCCCAGCCCTGTGACCCTGCTGGGGTGGGGTGGGGGGGGGCAAGAGGTCAGATTTTCCACTTACCAACTCATGCTCAGAGCTCAGGCCCAAGCTCAGTCACCAGCTCTCATGTAACCCGAGGGCAAAAAGAGCACGGAGCTTTGGCCCTGCCTTAGGGCCCAGGAGGATGGGGAAGATGCGAGGGCAGGGCTGAGCTCTGCCGTCTACCTTCCCTTGCCTGCAGGCTGCCCCCAACCCCCCTATAGCACCCTTGAAGCCCCCTCCTCGTTCTCCCAGGCCTAGGTCACAGATCTCAGAGCTGGAAGGGGAGAGAGCACGGGGCCCCTGGGACTCCATCAACTCCAACCCTCCTCCTCTGAACAGATAGGGAGACTGAGGCCCAGATAAGACCCAGATCGGCCCAAGGTTGACCAGCAAGTATGAGCAGAGGTATGGCTGGATCCCAGGCCTCCCCACCCCAAGTGGGCACCCTGCCTTCCCCCACATCTCCCTTAGGTTGAGGCAGAGAGAGGGTGGGGACTGTGACTCAGATGCCCCTTGAGACAGAGGGGAAGGCATCCTCTACCCTCAGACCCAGTGATTTAGCAGGGTCTAGGCCTGGAGCCTCCACCTCCCCTTCTGCCCAGGGCCCCCCTGTCTCCTTTCTTCAGAAGTGAGGTCACCTGGGACAAATCATGAACCTCTAGGTCTCAGTTCCATGGGCTATCAAATGAGAATGAAGGTGGTGGTTGCCATGGCAATTCAAGGTCAACAAGGAGCATGGGGACTGTTACACTGCAGCTCTCAGTAAACATCAGCCCTTCCCAGACTTAGCCAAACCCCTCAGCTTCCAAATCCCAGCTCAGGGTCTCGCCCTCTTTCTCTCTCCTGGGTCCCCACTATCAGGTCTCCTTCAGGGTCCACAGCCTTACGCCACATCACTTGGACAGCACGGAGTCTGACTGCCTGGGTACAGACCTTGCCTCTGCTGCTCACTAGCCACATGACCCAGGGCAAGTCTCTACGGGTCAACAGGGACAACAGAGTGACTTCCTTCATCAGGGCAGTATGGAGATCCAATGAGATAAAGGGCTTGACAAAACATGAGACACGGATCAATGGCAAATTATTAAATATCGGCTGGGGTGTAGAGCCTAAGTTTGGGGCTTGGAATTCTCTGAGCTGTCGGTCCTTTCCCAGCCTCAGTTTCTGCCTCCTCCAAAGTCACGAACCTCAGTTTCTTCATCTGGAAGATGGGAAAACAGCCATACCCCTCACAGGGCCATCCAGGCCACACCCCCACCCCAAACCCCACCTTCTCAGCCAGTGACCCAGGCACTCACTCTGCTGGATGGACTTGAGGCCGCGGAGGCAGGTGGCAGCCAGCAGGAAGCCGCAGCCAGCAGGCGGTGTCCGGAGCTCCCCGGCCAGGCTGCAGGCTGCCCCCAGGCAGAGGGGGCCCATGGCGGCAAATTGCAGTGGGTGGTGGCGCCGGCCGAGCAGCAGCGCGGACAGGGCCAGCGTGATCAGTGGCGTGGTAGTGGTGGCCAGCTGTGCCAGGTCCAGGGGCACAGCGCTCAGGCCCACGTTGCCACAAGCCATCGAGGTGCCGAAGGTGAGACTGAGCAGCAGCACTTGGAGGCGAGTGCGGCGGGGCATGGGGCGCTGTGCCCCCCAGCGGCACGCCAAGGCTGCTGCCAGCATGTGTAGGGCGGAGAGCAGCAGGGGCCGTCCAAAGCCATGCACAGTGAAGATCCACTTGTTGAGGCTCGACATGCTGGCCCCTGCCAGCAGCCACACCAGAGCTGCCACGGCCACCCGAACCCGGCCAGGCCGCCCAAGGGCCTGCCGGGTGTCGGGCGGCCACTCGGGGGACCCAGCCGCCCGAGCACCACTAACCACTGCCTCCGCTGAGGTCATCCTGCCGTCATGGTGCTCCAGGGGGCAGCGACACATCCGTACCAGTGGGTCCGGGGCAGGAGGACGGCTCCCCAGTGACCAGCTCTGGGCCACCGAAGAGTCCCACTCTGGGCCAGGCCCGAGCGCAATTCCTCAGACAGATGGGCACTGCTTCTTGTACCAGGCCTGTGCCAGCCAAGGTCCAGGAGCTATGCGGTACTCCTGGCTCAGGCAGGGCAGAACCCAGGCCGAGCGGCTGGCATGCCAGCCTCTCCGGTGCTCAAGCCTGGCCTAGTAAGCTGCAGGCACCTCTGCCCGGTCCCAGGTGAAGTCTCCACTCTTCTTCCCGCTTTGAAGCCGATTCCACGATTAGGTGGAATCCTCGTTCCTTTTTCTCTTCGGTCCAGACCCCGCGACCCACTGCTCGTTCAGGCCGGGCCCAGGCCTGGCAGGGGCGATCCGGGAACCGGCTCCCGGTGGTGCCTGGTGGTCGCGGCTCGCTCCCTCCGACAAGTGCGCCCAGGCCCAGCGGCTAGCTGACACACCGGCCCGCGCTCAGGCCGGTGCCCGGCGATGAGCTCGGCTCGGCTAGGCTCTGGCAGAGGCCTGCGCTCCAGCTCCGGCTCCTGGCGGCTCCGGCTCTCGGCAGCTCGGGCTCCGGCTCCGGCTCCTGCAGCAGCTCCAGCCAGGCTTCAGCCCCGGTGGGCCCCGCGGGCGAGGCCCCGCGCTCTTAGGCCCCCTCCACCGCCGCCGCCCGCGCCCCACCCGGAAAGTTGAGCTGAGCCCCCAGCACCGCCCCTGGCTAGGCCCCGCCCCCGGAGCCGGGAGGGATGTCTCGCTCCTCCCCCAAGCCGCCCGCTCACAGCCCCCCCCGCATCCGCCTAGCAGTCCCCCATCAGCAGAGCCCCCCAGATGGAGTGGCCAGGCTGCCTGTCCCCTCTCCCCTAGCAGTGGGGAATCAGGCCTCTCCATATCCAGCGCCAAGGCAAGCCCCCCGTAGAGACCTATGCAGTGCGGGGACAATGAGGTGCCTTTCTGAGGGAGCCCAATAAAACCCCCAGCTTCACCGGGGACTGCAACTTCAAGGACCCCCGCCCAGGGACCCTCATCCCAGGACCAGTCTCGGGGCCACCCGATCTCTGGCCGCAGTTATTCCGTGAGACCTCAGCATCCAGACGAGTTGGACCACCGGGCCCCTTAAGGCCCCTCCATAGCCCCTCCCTACTCCCACGCTTCCTTCCTGTCCCAGCCCAGGGCCGGCCCCCTCTAGGCAGACACCGGGAACTGAATCACCAAGGCCACCCACATTTGTGGAAGCGGGGTACCAGCCAGCATCTATCCCTGGCCAGCAGCTCCTGGGCACTCAGAACTGACTCACAGCTGGACTTCCTGGGGTCCACCCTCTGCCCCCAGCCCTAGCAGGACAAAGAGCCCTGGGTGGGCTGGCAGCCAGAGCAGCTGCCACTAAGCCCTTGCCGCTGCCTGGGTCTCTGCTTTCCCATCTAAACGACGGATGCTCTCTTTGCTCAGGGTTGGGGAAACCGCGCACCCCAGAGCAGAACAAGCTGAATCGGATTCCAGGCTGGACACTGGACTCTCTGAGCTCCGGAACCCAAGTGCGCAAGAACCAAGGTGGAATGCCTGGCGCAGGTAGGTGCCCACAGCCAGCTGCGAGCGTCTTTCCTGACGTCGGGCTTCCTTCCCTGCGGAAGCTGCCCACCGGAACACGGCTCACCCTTAGCCTGTTGTCTGATCAGCAAGTCCTGAGGACAGCAGCCTGTCGGGAGGAAACAAGACCGCAAAGGGCTGAAGACAGCAGCCTGTCGGGAGGAACAAGACCGCAGAGGGTAACCACTTAGCTCGGTCCGCGGCGCCCTCTCGTGGTAAGACTGTGGAATGACAAGTGCCCCTCAAGCCCCATCATAATCACTGGACAAGGATTAGCACCATCTGTGTCCTCCGCACTCCCGCCCCCGCACCCCCCGACACCCGCCCCCAGCTTCACCGGAGACCTGCTGAATCAGACGCTCTCTGGTGGGCCCAGGAATCTGCATTTTTACATTTGCCTCTGGTGATTCCGATGCCTGCTGGAGCCTGCAAATAGCTGCTTAATAGTCCAAATTGTAGGGCAAAGGATTTTCAGGTCAAGGACTAAAATAAGGGGGTATTTAGACAGGGTTTCTCCAGGAGGGGTTGTGGGAGAGAAGCTGAGCTAGCCAAGAGAGCAACCTCCCTCCCCCCATACTTCCTGAAGAAGAGGAATCAGTGCCGTCTAAGGGTTATATTCTTTTTGAGATGTCAGTTTTCCAGGAAATTTCCTTTAATTAAAAATAATAATAATAATACTTTAAAAACTAGGTAAACACCCTTTCTCAGAGCTGAGCTAGCAGGGAGTGGTAGGCAGTGTTTACAACTCCTCCAAGACTGCCACAAAGCAGCTCCTACCTGCCCTGCCTGATAAGGGGTGGGTTAGAGGATTATTCAAGACGAGGCCTGAGTGGGCCATGATGGGATGGAGAGAGCTGCCCACACTGCGGTGGAGGGGGAAGGGAGAGGCCGAGGGCACAGCTCAAAGCAGGGGTTGTGCAGCCTGAGTGCTGGTGGGAGATTCAGACTAGGTCTGTCTGGGTCCAGAGCCCTAGTTTTTAACCTGCCTTGACTTGTAGACAGCAAGACTCTCCATAGGATTTTCCCTTGTGCAAAAATGGGGGCAGGGGGCTCCCTTCCTGTCCCTGGGGTCCATCCAAAAGCCCAGAGCAGCCCAGAGCAGGCTGCCCTTGCCCACAGACTCCCAAATCCCTCAGATCCGATCTGATTGCTGCCCTTTGGGGCCCCAACCTGGAAGTAGGTGATTCAGGGAGGGACTCTGGGAGGCACCAGGAGCAGGAGAAGAACCCGTTCCTAGCAACTGGGCTGCAGAGGCTGTGGGACAGACCTCTCCTCTCGTCACTGCATGTTCCTAGATAAATCATTTCACTGCTAGGGCCTGTTTCCCCACCTGTGACATGATGAGCTCACAGGCATGAACATGCTAAGCAAATCCAGGCGCCATCCCATGGCTGTGAGAGAGGGGAATTGGTCTGTCTGGAGGTCTACAGATCTAAGTGCAGGCTAGACACAAAGCTGGTCCCCAGTCCCCAGGGGGAGCCTGTTTATCAGACTCTCACTATGGGGCTCTGCACCAGACATGCTTATGCTCTCACCCACACCCCTTCTCACGGTCCAGTAGATTGTACCAGGCTAGACACCTGGCCCAGAATCCACAGGCGGGGCTGGGCTGGGCAGACCCCCTCTCTAGGCTTTGGGACATAGGCTGAGGAAGTGAGAGGGGGCTGGGGAATTGAACTGGAAGGTGACAGAGTCACTGCTGGGGCCACACTCTGAAGAAGCTGATGGGGGAAAAGACAGACTAGTGAGCATTGTGGAGGTGATGGAACTTTGAGCCCCAACGTCTGTTTCCCTACCACCCGTGGCTGCCCCTGAGTTGGTGGGCTTGATTTGAGTAGGATTCAGTAGTTTTCTGCTCCTCAGAGCCAAACACACCCTGACTAAATCGTCCCTTTGGAGGGCAGATCACACCCAGTTCGTGCGCCCTCGAAAGCCCAGTGCAGGGGCATCCCTGTCCTTCCCATCCACCCTCTCTCTCCGGCCCGGCCTGAGACCTGCCACTGCCAGTCTCCTCTCTGTGGGAGGGGCCTGTGGCTTCCTCACTTCGTGTCTCCGTGACAGGCAAGGAGACAGCGGGGGGGGGGGGGGGGGGGGGGGGGGGGGGGGTTTCCTGTGGTGGCAAGTACCTTCGGGGCCGAGGTCAGTGGGGGAGGGTCTGGGCTCTGCCACCTCCAGGCTATGTGACCTGAGGCAAGCCTCAGACCTCTGAGTCTCCACCCTTCTTCAACAGTACTATAGAAGAACCACAGAGCATGGAACAGGTTCTGAATCCTCTGAGAAGGGCCCCTGATGGTGATCAAGGAGGGACAGGTGAACAAGCCCTTTGGGGTTCTGGGCACAGACCTTCAAAACAGGCTGTGTCTTCGTGTGGCTTTCTGATACTCTGACGTTTGTTTCAATATAAGAATTTTTTAAATCATCTACTTCCCCTCCCTGTCCAGACCCCAAATACGTGAAACTGGAGCTCTAGGAAGAGGGATCTATGTAACACACTGTCTAGCACAGAGCCCCTCTGAGGGCAGGCCCCCCCTCACCTTCGTGAGGTGGGGCATGTGAGGTGCCTCCCTGGACTGAACCCCACTTCCCAGAGGTCAGCCCAGAGTTCAGGGCCCTCCCACTAACAGGCAAGGTCCCTGGCCCCTGGCCGCTGAGGCCTGGGGTGGTACCCTGACTGTGTGTTGAGGAAAAAAAAAAGCTCTAGGCTCCTGGGCCTCCAGTTACATTTAGGTTCTGTCATGTAATCCAACAACCATGGAAGCCCCCAGTTTTCAGTGTTTGCGTGGAAGAGCCAGGAGGCCACCCCAGGCCAGGCCTGTGTCTCCTCAGGCCATGTCCCCTGCCTGACATTGTGGGTGAGTCACACGCCCTTGCTGAGTACCAATTTCCTTATCTGCAAAGTAGAGATGAAAACAAAAATATCCACAACCTCAAGAGTTGTGCGAGAAAGCATCTAGCAAGGATATGTTCCCTAAACAGTAATCAGCGTTGACATCACCAGCACTGCTCCTTACCAGCCCCCGGGAGAATGCAGCCACCCCCCCCGCCCCCCACCTTCCTCTGCGCCCCCAGGGGAGCTCCTTTCTCCAGCCCCCTGTACTCAGTCATGAGCTTGAGGCATCAGGACGCCAGGGCAGGTGCACAATCAACACTTTAATCATTAATTTCAGAGGCAGGCTTTGAGCAGCTTGGCAGAGCCCCCACCAGCCACTCTGCCAAGGCCAGCACCTGGGCCACCGCCCTGAAGGCCAGAGTAGAGAGCTGGGGTCAGGGCTGCAGCCCCTGGGCCACACAGGTCTCCTTGCAGGACCCCAATCCCAGAGGGGGCAGTACTCACAACACAACTGGTCATGACTTCTCCTCCTTGTGTTGAGGAGTCTGAAATGCTTCAGACTCTTCAGACTATGAGTGGCCTTCAAGGGATGCCTGTGTGGCCAGGTGGGGCCAGACTCGAACAGACAGCCCTCCCAGGGAAGATGCGTGGTTCCCTGATCCAGAGTGGATGGTGGCTGAGGACCTTTGCAAGGGTAGTAGCTGGGTAATCCAGGGGACACTGCTCCAAGGACACATGAGGTAGCAGCAGGATTGGGTACGTGTGTGCCTGTTACAGCGATGTCTGGAGGGAAGGCGGACGCCCAGCAGGGGGCCAGGCTGCTGGGGTGGGTGAGCCCAGGGGCTACCAGCTAACCAGCCTCAGCTCGATGGTTTCTCCATCCTTGGGGATATAGTCAGCAATACCTGCAGAAACAGGTAAGCAGAGAGGTTAGCAGGGGAGAAAATCCCACCCCCTGCCCCCCACCACCTCTTCTTATGGACAAGCACCCTGAGGCCAGGGTCTATCAGATCCACTCAGGGTTTGGCAGTGGGAAAGTGGGAGCTGTCCAGAGCCAGTCTGGAAACTGAAATCATCTGTGACCTCAGGGTTCCTGAGGCCCACAGGCTCATTTTACAGTGGGGGAGGCCCCCAGGGAGGGGGGCTGGGACAGCATTCTGGATAACCAACATGGGGTGAAAGGAACCAGAGACCCCTGACAACACCTGACGGGCAGGGCCACTATCTTCAGGGTCCCTTGAGGGGCCATCAGGAAGGGGGATTTGCTCAGTATGGTCTGGAGGGAGAACCCAGACCACAAGTGAAGTCTGCTGGAGGGGCGCCTGGGTGGCTCAGTTGGTTAAGCGACTGCCTTCCGCTCAGGTCATGATCCTGGAGTCCCGGGATCGAGTCCCACATCGGGCTCCCTGCTCAGCGGGGAGTCTGCTTCTCCCTCTGACCCTCCCCCCTCTCACGTGCTCTCTCTCTCATTCTCTCTCTCAAATAAATAAATAAAATCTTTAAAAAAAAAAAAAAGAAGTCTGCTGGAGCCAGCCTCCACTCACTAGAGACAGTCAAGTCCCAGCTCTGCACTCAACAGCGGCGTGACTCTGGGCAAGTTATTTCACAATTGTGAGTGCTGGCATTCCCACTTCTGAAATGAGGACAATAATGGTATGAACAACCAGGTGCTCCTTTTTTCCCCATGAGAGTGGGCTTCCTGCTGGACCGGGGCCGGGGGGGGGGGGGGGGGGGGGGAGACACAACGATCCACATCTGCCTCATGATTGAGTCCATCGGGCTTTTGCCCCAGGCTACACCCTCCAGCCCGGGCTTTATCAGTAATAGAGGCCAGATCTGGGGTCTCCATCTGCCCTCTCTTTGTTTTACTTCTCAGTCTGTTCAGAAGCAGGCAGGAAAAGAGAATGCTTTTTCTTGGACTCCCTCAGAAAGGCCCACTTTCTGGAAAGCACTTGGCCCAATGCCTGGCACTTGGTAGGTGCCCAACAGAAGCTCCAGATAGCAAAAGCAGGGACAGAGGACCCTTCAGAGTCTGTCTGGTGACTGGGCTGATGCACAAGGATGCTCATGACAGCTTGAGGTGTAGGAGTTAAAACCCTAAGTATCTAGCAGGAATCAAGAAGCCGCAGCCTCGCCATCTCGCTCCACGCCCCACTGCAGCACGCAGCGCTGAGGCAGGCCCTGACTGGCCCACACCAGTCGTGTGGCAATCCTTGTTCTCTAGCCGATGGTAATGCAGAACCTGGGGCCATCTCCTAACGATGGGGAGGGGTCCAGGAATGTGCCTGTGTCCCAATTCCACCTTTGTCTGCTTGGGGCAAAGTTTTAAAAGGGAGCTGCCCTGGGAAGACACAAGAAGGGTGAGGAAGTCAACAAAAAGAGGCATATGGAGTCACAGGGGAGCAGGGCTGGAGCCCAGGTTACACAGCCCCGAAGTCCTCATTCCCTCTCGACCCTGGTCACTCGATCCAATGGATGTCATATAGTGGAAGTTGGTTGGCACTGTGTTTCCTGTTACTTGCAGCCCCAAACACCCTCATGAGTGATATATTCTACGTGGTTATTTCAAAGGAAGGGGAAGATCTACATATAACAACATAGAAAGATGTCCACAATACATTAAGAATGAAAAAAATAAATTGCAGGGTGCCTGGCTGGCTTAGTCAGTAGAGTAGGCGACTCTTGATCTCATGGTTGTGAGTTCGAGTCTCACTGGGCACAGAGCTTACTTTAAAAAATAAATAGGGGCGCCTGGGTGGCTCAGTTGGTTAAGCGACTGCCTTCAGCTCAGGTCATGATCTCAGGGTCCTGGGATCGAGCCCCGCATCGGGCTCCCTGCTCCGCGGGAAGCCTGCTTCTCCCTCTGACCCTCCCCCTGCTTGTGTTCCCTCTCTCGCTGTCTCTCTCTCTCTGTGTCAATTAAATAAATAAATAAAATCTTTTTTAAAAATAAATAAATAAATAAATAAATAAATAAATAATAAAAAATAAATAAATGCAGGGCGCCTGGGTGGCTCAGTTGGTTAAGCATCTGCCTTCGGCTCAGGTCATGATCCCAGCGTCCTGGGATTGAGCCCCACATCGGGCTCCGTGCTCAGCAGGGACCCTGCTTTTCCCTCTTCCACTGCCTGCCTGTCTGTCTGCCTACTTGTGATCTCTCTCTCTTTTTCTGTCAAATAAATAAATAAAATGTTTTTCAAAAAAAACAGAATTTTTAAATTTTATTTACTTATTTTTTAAGATTTTATTTTTTATTTGACAGAGAAAGACTCAGCAAGAGAGGGAACACAAGCAGGGGGGTAGAGGGAGAACCAGGCCTCCTGCTGAGCAGAGACCCCCCCCCCCATGTGGGGCTCGATCCCAGGACCCTGGGACCATGACCTGAGCCAAAGGCAGACGCTTAACGACTGAGCCACCCAGGAGCCCCAAGAATTTTTTTTTTAAGTTGCCAAACAGGGGCGCCTGGGTGGCTCAGTCGTTAAGCGTCTGCCTTTAGCTCAGGTCATGATCCCAGGGTCCTGGGATCGAGCCCCACATCAGGCTCCTTGCTCGGCAGGAAGCCTGCTTCTCCCTCTCCCACTCTCCCTGCTTGTGTTCCTTCTCTCACTGTGTCTCTCTCTGTCAAATAAATAAATAAAATCTTTAAGAAAAAAAAAAAGTTGCCTAACAGTATACAGAGCTGTGCCACCCTGTATGCTCACATTAGCCACACACAGCTATTGTGCATTTGAAATCTTAGAACAAAAAAAGCATGCAAAAATGTCATTCATAATTTTACACGATTACATCTCGGAATAATAATATCTTGTGTATTTGGTTAAATAAGATATATCGTTAATATTAGTGTCGCCATCTAGAAAATTTAGAATTACACTAGCATTTTGTTTTGGTCAGACAGCATTGCTACCGAGCATGGCTCCATCTTTATGAAAAAAACTTACATATTTAAAAAAAATTAGCTGGAAGAAAATACACCAACAGTTAAAAGAAGTAATGTCTGGGGAGCAAATGATAGGTGATTTTATTTATTTATTTATTTATTTATTTATTTATTTATTTATTTATTGCAAGTGATAGGTGATTTTAATTTTCCTTTTTTGCCTATCTGATTTCCTAGAGTTGCCACAATAACTTACATAAAAGTTCTTAAGCGTTCAGTTCAGTAACTCAGAAGCCACCTCGAGCATCAGTGATGATCTGAGGCTGAGGCCCAGAAAGGCTCAGGGGAAAGCCAAGGTGAGCTGGGGAAGCCTCGCTGCAACAAGGCCGGTTGGGGCAGGTGTCCAGAGGTGGCTGGGCACCACACTCACCTTCTAGCAGTGGGGTGTCAGGGGCTTGGAGGAGCTGCCAGAACTCACGTTCCCCAACTTCTTTCCCCATCACAGAGGTCAGGTACGGTCCTGACAAGGAGTTCTGGGTTCCATACCTACCAAAGGGAGAGGCAGAAGGAGAAGTGACTTTTGCTTCCACTGACCCAAGGGCAGAAATGGAACTACCCCCACCAGGGAAGTCCTGGCCTCTCCCTTAGGGCTGGCACTGGCCAAATCCTTTCCAGGCCACAGGGTTCACCTCCGTCCCTCTTCTGCCACCCCCTGACACTGCCCGCTCAGAGGACTTCACCCCTCCGCACTGACCAGGACCATGGCCTACAGGAAGGGACACCTGTTACATGGCTGGCTCAGCAGCTGCCCCCTCTCTGGGAGCTGATGTTGCAGGGGTGAGGAGCAGAAGCCGCCAGCACCACATATAAGATGCCAACGCCCAAAGAGAGAGGGCGAAGCCAGAATGCAGAGAGAAGCCCGGATGTGCGAGACAGAGACACCTGGTGGTGGCAGTGGGTCTCTGCTTCTGGAAGTTTCTGTGGCTCAGTGACATTTCCCTCTTCTTGTGGCATTGGTGGCTCAGTCTTCTCTCCGATTCTACACACCCCATACCCCCCATTACCAGAGAGGGTTGGAGTTAGGTTTCTGGCCTTTGTGACCTAGAGACTCCTTATTCACTCCACCCCCTCCCTGAGTTCCTTGCCTCCAACTGTGCATTTCTCCAAACCATGTGGACGTGGCTGCCAGAGGGGTCCTCTTAAAAGCCCATGGGTCATGTTCTTCTTCTCTCCAAAAGGGTTATCAATGGTTCTGTCTTAGAGAGGGAGGCTTTTATATTTTTAAGAGACAGAAAACCACTCAGGGTGATCTCGTCCAAGGGGAAGTGTTGTTTGAGGGGGTGTCGTGGGACAGACCCCGTTGCTCTGTCATCCCTAACTCTGTGGGTCCATGTGGCTGCTTAGAGCACGTCTCTCTTTTTCTCTCTCTCTCCTCTCTTTCTCTCTGGATCTCTCTTTCTGCAGTCCAGCTTTCTCTGCCGGGCATTCACATGCCTCCAGACATATAACCTTACTGCCTGGCCTCCGCACCCAGTTCAGGCACCCACCTCCACTGACAGAATTGTTTCCCTGATTAGTATCCCTGATGTCTCCTCAGAGGTCATGGAGTTCTGAATCAGAACGTTAAGTACTATTTTTTTTTTTTTTCATTCTGATGATGTTATTCAGACATGAATGCCAGCAGGGTCTGCATACTCTCAATGTCTGCTGGATGGAGGCCTGCCAAGGTGCTCAGTGTGTGTGGCCGTCTAGGGCTGTGTGGGCCCCCGTAAGCTGCAGGCTACTGGGAAGAGAGCTGAGGCGGGCTTAGTAGTGAATGGAGTGTTCGGGGCCAGGGAAGGGCCTATGAAGTCAAAGCTGCCTGGACAAACTCAGGGTTGACAGTAGCTCAGGCCCAAGTAGCTGAAAGCATAGGGCTCATCCCATGCCTGGCCACGTATACCTGTTCCTCAGCAAATAGTCCTTATTTGAATGTTATTCTTTTTACATTTTATATCTATTTGCAGAGTTGTTTAAGGTTTATAGATGTCTGGAGCCAGAAAAAGAAGGAACTTTTAATAGTAAACATAATAGCACACATCTAAGTCATAGTATAACAGAAATATCCTGGGGTCTGGGAGAATTTTTGTTCTTTAAAGGGGGTCTTTGTGTATCTCTGGCCTGAAATTCCCTGACCTGGACAAATGCGAGGCACCAGCTGTGGGCCCTCCCTGACTGCAGGGCACTGTCCTTTGGGAACTCCAGGTGAGCGCAGAGATTGGGGCCCTCTCAAACTGAGGCATATCTTTCTAGAAAAGTCTGGGGTCTGGGTGACCCGGTGGAAGGCGCTCAACTCCTCTGGTTTGTATTCCCCATTGGTAACACAAGAATCCCATCCATGTTATTTAGGCATGGACATGGCTGGGCAGAAATGCTTGGCCCCAGACTTTTCGAATCTTGTCAGGGTGAGAGGCAAGTTTAAGGACGTTGCCCAACCTCCACATTCTACAGAGGCCTTGCCCAGGGTAATTCATCACAGGGATGAGGCCAAGATCACCTGATGATAAAAATTCTGATTCTTACAAAAGCTAACCTGTACTGAGCTTACTAAGTATGGGGGACCACAACCTCTTTGTGCACTAATTCCCGGACTCCTTGCGTGGGCCCTGCAAGCAGCAGGGCACAGCTGGTGTTCTCACTGGATTACAGGTAAATAACTCATTCCGGGTCCCTAGCAGGGGAGTGGGGGAGCTGGGATTCCAGGGTGGATGCTCTGCCCCCAGAGCGTGTTCTCAGAGCCACTGACAATGCTGGCCCACAACTCCCAGTTTCCACTCTACCCCGGGCCATTCAGGGGTGGAGAAGGGGGAAGCAGAGCCTGGCCAGACACCGCTCCCAGGGGAACTTCCTCTTCCATCCCCATCCCATCCATGCCCTGTTTCAGGGGTGTGGGGTCAGGTGGGGTGAGGGCTGGGAGGTGGAGGTCTCACGTGAATCCTGCGAGCTCCTGGGCCTTCTTAAGGACATCTTCCAAGGAGGACCCAGCAGGGACAGAGATGGGGTGTCTGTATGGTGGCAAGACACTGGGGACCTTCAGCATGACACTGATGAGCTCTCGGGTCTGTGAAGGAGTCTCCACAGCTGGTTGCAACAGGACTAAGCCAGGGAGAGAGGGAGGGGTAGCTGGTGTGAGGGCAGGGGGCCGGTGTCAGCCCTCCTTTCTTCCCTCGAAGAGACTGTGGCCTATCTCAGCCAGGGTCACCACAGGATCCCAGCCTCCCCTGTCCTTTATCCCCCGTGTCCCCTGGCTGCCCAAAGTTGGGTCCCTCACTGGTTTTTTTGCCTCCAGTACCCCCTTCCCACCCATGCCACATAGCACCCCAGAGGGCTCTTTCTACAACTAGAATCCCTGCCCCCATTACCTCTGAGGGTCTCCCCTCCTTTCCATTCTCCTGCCTGCAACTCTAGCTCATTCCCCCAGACCCCAGTCTCTGGTAGGAAACTTCCCCCAAATTTCAGCTTGCCCACCACGCTGTCATGGAGCCGCTCCTGGTGAACATACAGGGCCAGGATGCCCAGGCCGTACTGGTAGTAGCTGGTGCGGGGGTGGCCCTTGTGACTGGACCGAGAGGACCCTTTTACACCTCGGCACCTTCGTTCCTGCTGCCCACTCTCTGCCCTGCCCTTGCTACTGCTCTTCGCCACTGGAAAATCCCACCCACCAACTCAAGTCCTTCTCCCAGACGAAGCCCTGATGCCAGCTGCTAATTGGGACTCATTAGGATATATCAGCGCTACCCAAAATGTGTCTCTCCCCATTCATCCATTCAAACATTTCTGGACAGGGTATCACACAAGGGGCTGCAGACTCATGGCCCACCCAGGGCTCTCTCTTTGGTATCTCTCTCCCCACACTGTGGCTTTCTGGAAGCTCTGACTGCATCTTCGCTGCCAGTGTGTCCCACATGGACCCGCAAACCCCCATCGACTCAGCAAATCAGGACGAGGCAACCTCCCTTCCCTGGGACATGCAGACTTCAGGGAGCACTGAGCAGACTGAAAAGAAGAGGGCTCCCATTGAAAGGCCTAGCTACCTCTTGGTGCCTCGCAGTCTGGGGAGATGAGATCCACATAGCTCTTGCCATTCAGGACAGGCAGCAGCTGGGAAATGATGAGAACATTCTTGAAGGCCCCATCCTGCATACTGGCCAACAGAGCAGCCCTTGCCTTGAGGCATGCTGGGCCCAGCTTCTTTCCAGGCATGAAGGAGTTCATCAGCAACTGGTGACAGAATGGGGAAGTTCAGAAGGTGGAGGTGGGTCGGCTGGCATGGAGGAGTCAGGTCTTCCAGTCCCTGACCAGGCCACTGCCCACTGAACACCGGGGTGAACTCTGGCCCCATGCTCTCTTTCCTACCTGCAGCGCCAGAGGTGTGCTGTAAACATTTCCAAAGTGGCCTTCAGGGGTCTGGGCCTTCAGGATTTTCTCTTGTACAGTTCTAATGGCCAGGGTGATCCGGTGTCCCTGATTGGGGTTGAGGTTGGAGTACTCCAGACAGGTGAAGGCCAAGCCCGCCATGGCCACTGTGTCTGCAAGAGACAGAGCCAATTGGGGTCAGTCTAGACAGGGCCCTGGGGCAATGGGCTGCCACCAGAGGCTTGAAGAAGGGGCATGGTCAGATCAGCATTTCAGAAAGTTTTCACCAGCGAGGGGGACGAACTCAGCCCAGTTTGTCCAGAACTTTCCCAGTTTGGCCACTGTAAGTCCACTGTCCTGGGAAGCCCCTTAGTTCCAGGCAAACAATGGTTGGTCACCCTTCCCCTGTCTACTGTTTAGGGGGAAAGATTAGGGAGATTAGGGAGAGAGCCTGGAGGAGGGAGGCCCCAGAGGCTTTATCCTACACCCCTCATTCCCAAACCTGCCTGCACGTTGTAATAACCAGGGAAGTTTGGAACAGACGGATAGCTGGGTCCACCCCCAGGTGATCTGATATCATAGGTCCAGGGAGCTGCCTGGGCCCTTCAAGCTTTAAACCCCACCAGCCCCCGCCCCTGCCCAGAGGTAATTTACTGGGCCCACAGTGGTTTTTCTACAAGCCTGAGGCAAGAGCAAGCTCTCCGCAGTATCTCCTCACCCTCCCAACCTACTCCATCCCACCCTCACCCTATGCGAGGCACACTCTCACAGAATGCCAGACCTACAAGAGACCCTGAATCACTATGACAAGAAAGGGCACTGGAGGCCCAAGGCAACACGGTGAGGTAGCAGCTCCAGAATCCAGGTCTCAGGCTTCCCAGCTCATATGAGGACAAGACCATAGCTATGTATCCAGAACTTTCTCCATGCCAGGCACCATGACAAGCCCTTGACTTATAAGGTATCTTCTATCAAGATACTGCTGGGAGGTTATTTTACAGCAGAAGCTGAACCAAAAAGACCAGCTGACTTGCCCAGGGTGGCCTACAATAAGTGTGTGACAGAGCTGGGGTCAGGGTCCCAGGCCTGCTCCAACACTGGCTCACGACCACCATACCCCACACACGAACCCTCGCCATTTCACTCCTAAGGGACTCATAAGGAAGGGGTCCCAAGGAAGGTGAGCATGGGGCAGGGGGTGGAGGTCTTCAGCTGGAGCTGGGAGTGCCAGCCTGGCTTTAGCAGGGCCTCGCCCACTCACCCACAGAGAGGCGGCCCCGGTGCAGATGTTGGTCGTGTTCCACGGCGTACAGGAGCTTGCCCACCACGCTGTCATGGAGCCGCTTCTGGTGAACACACAGGGCCAGGATGCCCAGGCCGTACTGGTAGTAGCTGGTGCGGGGGTGGCCCTTGTGACTGGACCCTGGGAGGAAGAAGACCATGGGGCAGGGGCTTCATGCCGGGCCTGAGGGGCTGCCTCTCTGCCCCCTCCCAGCAACCAGCCCAGTCAGCACATGGGACCCCACTGCCCACACTTCCCAACACCCTCCTCTGGGTCATGGGATCTTTCATTCCTTGACTCCCTCAACCCATTCTTGCGGAGGATCCACTCTGTGTCAGGTGCTGTGCTCAGAGTGGTGACCGGCCAGCCCTCCAACAGTAACACAACCTGCACCCACGTCAGCATGATTAGAACTGAAATGTGGACCAAGGTCTCTGGGGCCAAACAGTAGAGGTCTTTGAGTAGCTGGGTATCAGGTACTCAGGGCAGGACTCTCTAAAAGGCAGTGACACTGGGGAGGTGGGGGTGAGGAGGAGCTAAGGGGGAGCAGGAAGCTGGAATGGGAAGGAAACTTTCCAGATAGAGAGAACATATACGAAGACCCTGATCTGCAAGCTGAAAAATCAGCGTGGCCAGAGCCAGAAAGGCAGGTGCGTGGGTGGGCCAGGGAGTGGGCCAGCAGGTCCTGAAGAGGAGAAAGGGGCAGACAGATGGGCCTGAGGGGTTGTGGACGCAGCAGTGAGTAGCCTGTGCAGGGTTTGAGCAGGGCTAACCAGATCAAATTTATATTTCAAATGCTTGCCCTGGCTGTCATGCGCTGGGTTGAATCAGGCGGCAGGACAGTTAGCAGAGAGAGGCTGAGGAGTAAGCAGTACGGAGGCCATGTGGTCGTCCCAGAGGTAGACAGTCAATTCAGTCGTGGTGGCTGAGCAGAACTTGTCAAAGGAGTGCATGTGGGGTACAGGAAAGGCTTGGTCAAGGATGGTGACTGCAGCAGGCCCAAGCCTCTAGGTGGAGAGTGAGACAGGCAGAGTGGAGGGTGGGAAAGAAGCCTGGGGGGGAAAAAACCCAAAGTTCTGACTTAGATGCTTCCCCAGAGACTGTTATCTGATGAGGGCCCCCCCACGCTTGGCAGACCACGTCCTCTCACCAATGGCCCTCTTCTCGTCCTCCAGGAACCGCTTCAGCTGAGAGACCAGCTTATCCCCCTTGAGGCCTCCAACAAACTCACAGTTAGCCCTGAGAGCCAGCAGGTAGAGGGCCAGCTGGCCCATGGCGGGCTTGGCCTTGTTGTTACTGTTGTCATCGTTGTCATTGTTGACGGCAAGCCTAGGACAAAGCCAGTAAACAACACTTCTGTAAGAAAATGCACCTTTGGGGCGCCTGGGTTGGGACACCACCCCCCAACATCATAAAGTGAAAAGAATCCTAATAATTAGAAACTTTGCTAGAACTACCAAAAGTAGATGAGTCAGCTCTGCATGTTGTAAGGTGCATGCCATACATATTTCATAAAGATAAAAAATCAGACTCAAGGACAAGCCCCGAGGGCTCTGACGTCCGTGACCTATGCTTGCCCCCACCATTTTGATCACCCTTTGTCCACACAGTCCTCCCTTTCTTCCCTTTCCCTGCTCTGTGTCAGCTTCTTGAGAGGGAGTCCAAGCAGGAGATGCTTCAGGGTGGTCCCGATCCTTCACCTCTCATTCAAACTCCCACACTGAGCCTCAGAACAGGCCTCCCCTTAGTGCCCCCTGGGAAGGGAGCACAGAGTTAGATGCTGCTAGATGCTGCTTCTGGGCTCAGTAGTGGGGGTGGGGGGGCGCAGACTGTGGTCATGGATCAGTGATATCTGCCTCCAGTCCAGTCAGGCCAATCCCATTCTACAGATGGAGAAAGTGCCAAAGGAGACAAAACTTGCCCAAAGTCTCCCCAACAAAGCAGCGGCAGCCCAAAGCAGAACACAGGTCTCCTTTCCCTTAGGAGGTAGAGCAAGACATAGGGAAAGGAGAAGAAAGTGAACAGTGATACCCCAGGACGCTCTGCTGGTAGTTGAGCTTGAGGATGTGCAGATAGAAGGCCTCCCTGGCCCCGGCCTGCAGGCTGGAGAGGCGTAGGCCCACGTAGATACTGGGGTTCAGGTACTCCAGGGAGAGCCAGTCCATCCAGGGCAAGAGGCGCTGGCCCAGCCTCTCTACCAGCTTGCTATCCACCTCTGGTATTTCTTAGGAAAGAGAACAACAGGTCAAGTGAGGTTGCAGAGCCAGGCCACCAGCAAGGAACTGCTTTCACCTTACCGGAGCCTTCTCCAGGGAATAAACATCCCTACTCCGTCTCCACCTAGCACATATCCTACTTGTATGGGAGAATAAGGCTGTAATGAAAGGCGGCAGGTAAATAGGGGAAAGCAGGTATCCCAAAAGAGCAGTTGGAGTGGGCCAGGGAGAGGTGGTGGGCCGAGGGCAGAGGAAGCCGGTACCAGGCAACCACTCTGCCGCCAGGAGTAACAGAGAGTGGAGCTCAAGCCTCGTGATGTGCCCCAGGCACTGCACCTGACCTCACTTGGTCCTCATGCCAGCCCTGTGGCATCGATACTGTCATCACTGCTTTGTGCAAAAGAGGAAACAGACATTCAAAGTCATGTTGCGTCTTCCACAGGCTGCAGAGTCAAGGATGAACCTGCCTGCAAACCCCCTGTTCTTTGGTGCGCTGCCGAATCCATTTACCAAGACTGCAACCCACACGCAGAACATGCTACACACCCAATTTTAAAACACTGCAGGCTGGGACACCTGGGTGGCTCAGTCTGTTAAGTTTCTGCCTTCGGCTCAGGTCATGATCTCAGGATCCTGGGATCGAGCCCCGCGTGGTGGGAGGGGTTGTCCCCACTCAGCAGGGAGTCTGCTTGAGGATTCTTTCTCTCCCTCTGCCTCTCCCCACCTCTCTCTAAAATAAATAAATAAATCTTTAAAAAACAAAACAAACAAACAAACCCCACTATAGGCTGCCCATGGCTAACTGGGGCTGTCTGGTGAGCTTCGTCTGTGCAGATCTCAAAATAATGCTTTCCTTGCCGCATCTGTGTAGGTGAAGAGACTGAGGGGTGAATTGGTAGAAAGCCATCATCGCTGGCAACCGTTTCTCTGTGTGCTTTGGGGTTTGCCTGAAACTGAATCATGAAAATCCTGAAAAACTGGGGAGGCTGAAGTCTCAGGGGCATTTCCCAGCCCCAGCTGACCCTGCCTGCCTCCCTTAGGGAAGGAACCTGAGCTCAGTGGGTGGTTTGGGAGGCACTTTGGACTCTTCCCCATTTACTGCCTCCCAGTTATCTGCAGGGCTCCAGCTGCCTCCACTGTGGCTGTGCCTGTCCCAGGATGCTGGGCAGGCTGCCCCTCCCAGGGGACTAAGCCCAGGAACTGCCGCTGGAGCTCTTCACCTGCTCAAGGACCAGGGTTCCTCTCATAACTGGCCCATCCCTCTTGGTTTGGGTCCCACCATCATTTTTTTTTTTTGTAAGTAATCTCTATGCCCAATGTGGGGTTCAAACTCATGACCCTGAGATCTAGAGTCGGCATGCTCTGCGGACTGAGCCAGCCAGGCGCCCCTACAGGTCTCACCACCTTATGCCTGTTTTCCCAAAAGTCACAGGTATCTGTTGCTACCTGTGAAGGAGCGAGAGAGGGTGCGGGTTGGAGACAGGGGTTGCTTTTCTTTCCTTTCGCATCCTCAGTGCCTTTCTGGGGCTGCCTCCCATTTCTATAGGCATTTCCCCCTCTCTGTCTGGATCTGTCTCAGTCTCTACCTCTTTCAGCCTGTCCTTCTGGTCATCTGTCCCCCTGTACCTCTCTTTCCCTCCCCCTTTCCTTCAAACTGGTAGGGGAGCCTCACCCCAACCCCAGGCTCTGCCCTCTAGCAGGTGAGTCAGCCCTGGGATTAGAAGTGATAAGAAGAAGAGCCAGAGCTATAAAGAGAGGCTCATAACCACAATTCAGCCTCCTTAAAAGGAAGGAGCCGGGAAAATTCACCTTGGTCATAAAAGTGGCCCAGGGCGAGCTCCCTCCCATGGGGCCTCTTGCTCACAGGGCCACGCAGCTCTGCCAGCTGACCCGCCTTGACATTCCCAAGCACAGGAGCCCACCCTGGGCAAGCATTAGTGCAGCATCCTTGTCAATTTCACAACTGCACAGAGCTTTGAGCTGGTAAAATTTGAGGTGTGGGATCCTCCGCACCACACCAAGGAGAAAGGCAAGGAAGAATTCTTAGCCCATTTTGCAGCAGAGGGAATGAGGCCTGAGCAGCTAAGTGGCTCAGCTGTAGGGGGCTGCACCCCCAAACCTGGTCCAGGGCTTCTGTCGGGTCTATGGGCCAACTACTGAATGGTTCATGCCCAGTGAGGTCTGGGTCCCAGGTCCCCCCTGGGGACTGTCTGGATGGGAACCAAGAGCCAAGGGCTGAGGGGTCTGGTTGCACTTATGGAACACAAGTTGGAAGCTCGTGGTGCCCAGGGAAGGCCATGGCCTGGAGTTCTGAGAACTGAGTCCAGCAAAGCCCTGGAAAGCTGGAGTGCCTTGGCAGGTCACCTGGCTTCTCCAACCTTTGACTGACTCATCTGTCATCTGAACCTGCCTCTCAGTTTGTCCAAAGATAACAAGAGACCATACAAGGAGGGAAGAGAGATGGGTAACCCCAGAGCACAGAGGCTTCCCTGCCTGCCTCCTGCTTTCTGCCTATCTCCAGTGCACAAATAGCCCCAGGCTGCGTTCCGACTCCCAGACCGGTCCCAAGAGGCCCCTGGGGACACTGGGACACAGAGCCCAGCCAGGCTCCTGTGCATGCAGTATACCACAAATGCCTTGCCATGACCTGCCACCTATGCTTCTCTCAGACTCGTCTCGTCTCCGTTAAGCGTGCCTGCATACTCACTTCCCTCTGCCTGGGATGCCCCCCACTCCTTTTCATGTCAGCTCCTTTTCCTCCTCCGGGTCTCAATCCCCTGTCACGCCTGGTCCTTGGAAATCCTTCCCTGAACTCTCTCCCTGTGGAGAGTGGCCCCCAGCTCTCTACCTCTGTGCCTGGTTCTCTTCCTTTGGCACTCCCTGCAGCCTCCAAACACAGCACCGATTTGTGTCTTGGCTTTTTTGTCTGTTCCCTTTACTAGAACAGATGCATTAGGAGGACAGGGATGGGACCGGTCTTCTCTGTTCTTTCCCCAAAGCCTAGCGCTGCACTGGCTCAGAGAAGCCTCAGTCAATCCATGTTGAATGAGTAAATAAATCAATGACTGGATTAATGAGAGCATTTTTGTCTGGTGGGCTGTCAGACATATACAGTTGACCCTTGAACAACGTGTGTTTGAACTACATGGGTCCACTTATATGTGAATTTTTCTGGATATAGTACAATACTTTAAATCAATTTTTTTTAAGATTTTATTTACTTATATGACCCTGGGATCATGACCTGAGCCTAAGGCAGACACTGAACAGACTGAGCCACCCAGATGTCCCAAATCTATTTTCTTTTCTTTGTGATTTCCTCAATAACATTTTTTTAGTTGACTTTATCGTAAGAATACAGTATATAATACATATAACATACAAAATATGTGTTAATTGTTTATCTTATTAGTAAGGCTTCCAGTCAACAGTAGGCTATTAGTAGTTAAGTTTCTGGGGAGTCAAAAGTTATAGGTGGATTTTGGGCTCTATGGAGGGCCGGCAGCCCTAACCACCTTGTTCGAGGGTCAACTGTAATTAATCTCAACACAGTGTGTCAAACACTGAGGTCCAGCTAAGTCCCAGCTGCTGTGGAAGTCCAAAGGGGCAGATAAATCGTACCCTCCCAAACATTCGAGCCTCGGTTTCTCCAGCTACATAATGAGGGGTTTGGACAAGACAGTCCTCCCCGCAAAGGTCCCAGGAGGAAAGAGGTACAGGGTAGATCTGGTTACTCACCGCAGATATCAGCGAGCACCCAGGCTCCCAAGCAGGAAGAGGAGGGCTCCAAGGTGCCCCATGGCAGGAGGATGAGTGAGCAGCGGGCGGGAAGCGCCACAGACTTCTAGGGCTGGTCTTGCACAGCTGGTCACTGCTCTGAAAGAGGCAGCTTCCTGTCACTGATTAATCCCTCCACGCCCCCAGCAGGATGCTGCTAAATCAGCAGAGAGAAAGGGGAAAAAGATCTGTAGCTAAGGTGAAAGCAAGGCCAAAGAACAGAGGAAGGAAGGGCAGAGTCGTTTTCCTGGAGGAAGGGAGTCAGGGGTGGGGGCAGACAAATAGGAATGGTGTGAGACATCTTGAGGCCGGCCACATTCAGTCCCCGCGGCCTACAGAGCGCTGGGCAGGCAGAGTGCCTGACATCTGATCTGCCCACATCTGTCCACCTGCGCCTGCGTGGTCGCCCCCTCACTGTTCCAGCATTGGACAGGCAGGGCTGGGGTGCCTACCTGGTGTCCCCCCCACAGGAGGAGTCCCTGGAAGTGCCCACCCGGACACTCCCTGGGACAGGGAGCAGAACTGAGAGCTGTGGTGGTCACGTGAGCGACTGCTGGCGTCAGCGGTCCTTGGCCAGCCCGCCCCAGTGTTAGGGTTGGGAGGGGCTGGACCGGGACCAGACCGGCCAGTTTTCCCAACCAACCAGAAAGCGGGAGGCCTCCTGGAGACAAAACAAAGCAAGGAACAGGATTTAATCATTTGAGACACAAAGTCCTGGGTAGTGGGGCTACTTGTTAGGACTAGGAAAGTAATCTTTAAAAAAAAAAAAAAAATCTCTGTAAGAAGAGAGAACAAAGGATTCCTCCTCTGCCTAACCTCACAGGAAACTCAATGTCCAAGAGTTAAGCATGGCGGTGCTGTGTGACCTTGTCCAAGTCACTTAACCTCTCTGAGTTTGAAATAGTTTCTCCTGTGTGAGATGAGAGGCAAGATCATTCTAACCAAGCTCCCTTCCAGCTCAACCTGTGAAAATGTTATCATCTTAAAACACCTCTAATCATTTCCTCTAATGAGATTTTTATTGCAGTCATGTTGTGGCTAATTGCCAAGGTTCATTCTTTCAAGATAATCTGGTTTTGTGCCTGATTTACCACAAGTTAAGCTCTTCACATTGACAAAAAGCTCTTCACATTGACAAATACAGATATATGCATCTGTTTACAGAAGTGCTTTACAAGTTACAATTAGATTGTCTGGCTCAAGAAGGTGAGGTGTGGCCCATGGGGTAAGGTTCTGGGGAACGAGGGAGGCCAGCTGGGCCCAATTTCTGCAGATTCTCAGGTTCAGACCTCCAGGAGAGCCCCAGCAATTTGTATGCAATGGAACTGCCTTGATCCGGAACAGGACTGCTTTGCCCCCCCCCCCAACCCTCTGTCTGTGGCAGGTGGTGGTGATTCTGATTCCTGCCACCTCCAGGAGGGCAGCCTGGAGAAGGTGACCATGGTAGAGGGGCTCCCCATCCCCCAGCCTCTGGGGAGAAGCAGCTTCCTTCAGCAGGGTCACCTCTGATTCCCATGGACTCAAACTTACTCTGGTGACCCACCAGGAAAGAGGTGCATTTCCCATAGCTATCAGGAACAGAATGACTGGGGGCAAAGGTGGGCTGTGTTAGGTGATACTGTCAGGAAAAGTAAAAAGGAAAGATGACTAAAATGTTTGGTTCAGGATTTCCATTTAGGGGTCTATACCAAGAAAGTGAAAATTAGTGGGGAATGAACAAGTGAAAGTCTGCCTGTCCATGCATCAGGAGAGGTACTGACGAAGTCAGCTGCAATGTTAACAGGAAACATGACTTTTCCCAAGGTCATGTTACAGCTGTAAAGTGTCCCAATAATCATGTTCTTTGACTGACTATGACATTTTACTGAGATTTCTTTTTCCCCCTAAAATCATAAATTTGCTGTTTTAAATCATAATTGTAAGAAAGAAACATGCCTGGTGGAGCTAAGTCACTTGGACACAGAGAAGCAGCCTGAGGTCAGAAGTTTCTGGACTCAACATTACACACCTATCTCTGTGGTTTCCAAGGGAACAGGACTCTGAGTCCACTTTGCTGTCCAGATCTGAAGTTGAGCCCTTTCACTCAGGCCTGCAATGTGCTGAGTCTATCAAAGCACTGCTTCTTTTACATTTCACCTAACCCCAGCTTTTAGCCAAATGCTTTAATAACCTTTCTGTTTGTGTGGTCAGACCCCTGCATTTGCTCTGCTCCATAAAGAAGCCTATAGAGTCAAAACAGTTCCAAGGATCTGTCTGAGAAGTTCTCTTGGCACCCGCCAGCAGGGATCCAGTGTGTTCCCTCCAGGGGTCCTGGTCAGGACAACCAGCCTTTGAGGATGGAGGGAGTTTCAGGGGAGAGAAGGAAAGGCTGTCTGACAGGATTACTCAGACTGCTGTGTCCCAGCACTGCATGGATTGTCTATTAGTCTCGTGTCATGTGCAAGGCTCTTTTCTCTTACTAAGCTGGAATCCAGACCTTTAGAAATTGGAAACTCACTAAGTGGATATTTAACTCTTCCCTGTAGCATTCTTTCCTGGATTTTCTTTTAAACGTTTTATTATTTTTTAAGATTTTATTTATTTATTTCAGAGAGAGAACAGGAGAGGGGGTAGGGTCAGAGAGAGAAGCAGACTCCCTGCTGAGCAGGGAGCCGATGTGGGACTTAATCCCAGGACCCTGGGATCATGACCTGAGCTGAAGGCAGAGGCTTAACCGACTGAGCCACACAGGTGCCCTTTTTGCTGGATTTTGATAGTCATTAATAAGTGCTGAAATGGAATGAGCTCGAACCATTTGCCAGCCACTGTTCTAAGCATTTCATAAGCATCCTCATTTGATCCTAATGAGAAACCTATGAGTATGTTATTATAGTCCCATTTTACAAGAAATGGGCTTGAAAAACCATTTCAGTATGTGGCAGAAGGAAATGGTAGCTCTTGGGGCACCTGGGTGGCTCAGTTGTTAAGCATCTGCCTTTGGCTCAAGTCATGATCCCAGGGTTCTGGGATCGAGCCCCGCATCGGGCTCCCTGCTCAGTGGGAAGCCTGCTTCTCCCTCTGCCACTCCCCCTCTCTCTCTGTCTCTCTCTCTCTCTGTCAAATAAATAAAATCTTTAAAAAAAAAAAAAAGGAAATGGTAGCTCTTTAAGAATGTACTTCAAACCTAGGCCTCAAAGAATTCCAAAAGGCAGAGAGATAAAGCAATGTGAGCAGTAAATTGAACAAAACATGTATAGGACCGGGGCGCCTGACTGGCTCAGTGGAGCATGCAGTTCTTGATCTCAGGGTCGTGAGATCAAGCCCCATGTTGGGTGTGGAGCCTACTTAAAAAAAAAAATTGTGTAGGATCTATATGCAGAAAACTCAAATTCTGATAAAAGAAATCGAGGAAGATCTAAATAAATGGAGAGATATTCTGAGTCTGTCAACTGGAAGACTCAATATTGATTTTTTTCAAAGATTTTATTTATTTATTTGAGAGAGAGAGAGGGAGAGAAACAGCATGAGAGGGGAGAGGGTCAGAGGGAGAAGCAGACTCCCCGCTGAGCCGGGAGCCTGATGTGGGATTCGATCCCAGGATTCCGGGATCATGACCTGAGCCAAAGGCAGTCGCTTAACCAACTGAGCCACCCAGGCATTCCTCAATATTGATTGTTAAGATGTCATGGTGACAGATGTCAACATGATCTAGAGATTCAAATGACCCCAGTCAAAATTCCAGTAAGCTATTTTGTGGATGTTGATAAACTGATTCTAAAGCTTATGTGGAGAGGCAAAAGACCTAGAATAATCAACAAAATACTGAAAAAGAACAAAGTTGGAGGACTGACACTACCTAGTTCAAGATTTACATAAAGCTCCAGTAATCAAGATGGTGTAGAACTGGTGAAAGAATCAACGGGTTGACCAATGGAACAGAATAGAAACCCTAGAAATAGACCCACACAAAAACTGTCCACTGATATCTTGACAAAGGAGCAAAGAAAATTGACAATGGAGAAAAGATAGTCATTTCAACAAATGTGCTGGAATAATCGGATACCCATATGTGAAAAAAAAAGTCTATTTAGACATATACCTTATACTTCTCATGAAAAATTGAGAACTGAACATAACATATAAAGCTATAAAACTTAAAACTTCTAGAAGAGGTTATGACTTTTTAGAAACAATATCAAAGTCATGGTCTGTGAAAGAAATAATTGATAAGCTGAGCTTCATTAAAATTAAAAACTTCTGTTCTGCTGAGGACACAGTCAAAAATGAGAAGACAAGGGGCGCCTGGGTGGCTCAGTCGGTTAAGCATCTGCCTTCCTTCAGGTCAGGTCATGATTCCAGGGTCCTGGGATTGAGCCCCACATCGGGCTCCCCGCTTGGTGGGAAGCCTGCTTCTCCCTCTCCCTCTGCCTGCCACTCCCCCTGCTTGTGTGCTCTCTCTCTGTCTCTCTCAGTCAAATAAATAAATAAAATCTTTAAAAAAATGAGAAGACAAGCCACTGACTGGGAGAAAATATTTGCAAAAGACATGATAAAAAACTGTTACCCAAAATATACAAAGAGGGGCACCTGGGTGGCTCAGTCGGTTAAGCATCTGCCTTCAGCTCAGGTCATGATCCCAGGGTCCTGGGATCGAGCCCCACATTGAGCTCCCTGCTCGTTGGGTAGTCTGCCTCTCCCCTTTCCCTTTCCCCCCAGCTCGTGCTCACTATCTCTCTCTCTCTCAAATAAATAAATTCTTTTTTTTTTAAAGATTTTATTTATTTATTCATGAGAGACAGAGGGAGAGAGAGAGAGAGAAGCAGAGGGAGAAGCAGGCTCCCAAGGAGCAGGGAGCCCGATGTGGGACTCAATCCCAGGACCCTGGGATCATGACCTGAGCCGAAGGCAGACGCTTAACCATCTGAGCCACCCAGGCGCCCCTCAAATAAATAAATTCTTTAAAAATATATATATACAAAGAACTCTTAAAACTCAACAATAAGAAAACAAGCAACCCATTTAAAAAAATGGGCAACAGACACGTCATCAAAGATGATAAATAAATGGCAAATAAGCATATGAAAAGATGCTCCACATCGTATGTCATTAGGAAATTGCAAATTAAAACAACAATGATACAACTACACACTTATTAGAACAGTCAAAATTGGGGCACGGGGGTGGCTCAGTTGGTTGGGCATCCAACTCTTGATCTCACCTCAGGTCTTGATCTCAGGGTTGTGAATCCAAGCCTCAGGGCCTGATCTCAGGGTTGTGAATTCAAATGTCATTGGTTCGGGCGCCTGGGTGGCTCAGTTGGTTAGGCGACTGCTTTCAGCTCAGGTCATGATCCTGGAGTCCCGGGATCGAGTCCCACATCGGGCTCCCTGCTCCACGGGAAGTCTGCTTCTCCCTCTGACCCTCTTCCCTCTTGTGCTCTCTATCTCTCATTCTCTCTCAAATTAAAAAAAAAAAAATCTTTAAAAAAAACAAAACAAATGTCATTGGTTCAACACTGAACATGGAGCCTACTTTAATAAATAAATAAATAAAATTTTAAAACATTTTAAAAAGGGGCGCCTGGGTGGCTCAGTCGGTTAAGCATTAGACTCTTGATTTTGGCTTAGGTCATGATCTCAGGGTCATGAGACTGAGCCTCGTGCTGGGCTCTATGCTGGGCATGGAGCCTGCTTGGGATTCTCTCTCTTCCTCTCCCTCTGTTCCTCCCCCCACCACATGCACACACTCTCCCTCTCTAAAAAAGATAATGATAAATATAATAAAATATAAACAAATGAATGAAAGAATGGTCAAAATTCAAAACACTGACAACACCAAATGCTGGTGAGTATACGGGTCAACAGGAACTGCCATTCATTGTTGGTTGGAATTAAATACAGGACAGTCACTTGGGAAGACAGTTTGGTAGTTTTTTACAAAGCAAAACATAGTCTTACTATCAGATTCTACAATCATACTCCTAGCTATTTACCCAACTGGAAGGCCACACAAAAATTGACATGTAAAAGTTAATAACAACCTTATTCATAATTACCAAAAACTGGAAGCAACCAAGATACTCTTTACTGGGTGAATCAATACAAATTCTGATATATATATATATAATGAAATATGGTATAAATAAAAATAACAGTCAAAAGAAATGGGAAAATGGGGCACCTGGGTGGCTCAGTCGGTTAAGCATCTGCCTTCAGCTTTGATCATGATCTTGGGGTCCTGGGATCAAGCCCCATGGCCAGCTCCCTGCTCAGCAGGGAGTCTGCTTCTCCCTCTCCCTCTGCCCCCCCAACTTGTGCTCTTTCTCTGTCTCTCAAATAAGTAAAATCTTAAAAAAAAACAAAAGGGAAATCAAGCCACAAAGAGACATGAATGAAACTTAAATGCATACTGATGAGTGAAGAAAAGTGAGTCTGAAAAATCTACTTACTATATGATTGTAATTATACAACATTCTGGAAAAGGCAAAACAGTAGAAATAGTAAGATCAGTAGTTGCCAGAGCTTGGGGGGAAGAGGCTGGGGTAAGGGGGTTGAATAAGTAGAGTAAGAACAGGGGACTTTTTTTAGCATGGTAAAACTATTCTATATGATAGTAATATGGTGGATACATAATACTATGTATTTGTCCAGACCTATAGAATTTTACAACACATAGAGTGAATTTAATGCATGCAAATTTTAAAAAATCATTGAGGAGATCAAAAGATCCCAGGATAGAATACAGAATGTGACAAGGAATCTAATCTGTATTACCAATGTATAAAACAACCAAAGGGGTGGGGGAAAGGATGCTGACCTAAGAAACTTTGGAAAATGAGTGGGATCTGTAAGAATAATGGCAAAAGGGAGTGCCTGGGTGGCTCAGTAGGTTAAGCATCTTCCTTTGGCTTGGGTCATGATCCCACGGTCCTGGGATGGAGCCCCATATTGGGCTCCTTGCTCAGTGAGGAGCCTGCTTCTCCTTCTGCCTGCCACTCCCCCTGTTTGTGCCCTCTCTCTCTTTCTCTCTCTGTCAAATAAATAAATAAAATCTTAAAAAAAAACTAAAATTTTAGTATAATTTTGAAAGTTTATCAAATATCATAGTTAGTGACTTTAATTTTGTGTCAATCAATCCATCTAATTTTACAGTTCTCTTTGCAAGTTAAATAAATTAAAATGTTTCCCAAAATATGAGCAATTAAAAGCCACGGATAATAGAGTAAAATGGTTCAACATAAGTCTAATGGGAACTACATGAGAAGAAAATGGTGAGAATAAAGAACAAGCAATATTTGAAAAGATAATGGCTGAGAATTTTTCAGAATTGAGGGAAGATATAAATCCTCAGAATGAGGAATACCAGTGAATCTCAAGCCAGATAAATAAAAACAAATCCAAACTTAGATACATTATAATGAAACTAAAAACATCAAAGATAAAGAGAATATCCTAAAAGAAGCTAGAAAAAGACATATTTTCTACAAAGAAACAATAATTCTACTGTCAGACAACTTCTTAATAGTAACAGTAGAAGCCAGAACACACTAGATTAGTATCTTCATTGTGTTAAGAGATTATACTAGCCACCTAGAATTCTATACCCAGCAAATCTACACTCAAAAACAAAAATTAAGTAAAACGAAGATATTTTAAGAAAAACAAAACCCAAGAGCTTGCCTGCAACAGAACCTTACTTACTAATATACCTCCAGAAGAAGGGAAATGATTCCTGAAGGAAAGTCTAAGATGTAAGAAAGAATGGGAGCAAAAAAAATGTCAAGCTTGAGGATAAATGTAAACAAATATTGACTGCATAAAACAATACCAATAATGTCAAATAGTAAGAGCATAAAATCAAGATAAAAATGAAGCACAACAATTGTTTTTTAAGTCTAGAGGGTTCAGATTGGAGTTGGAGTATACTAAGATCCGTGTATTGTTCCTGAGGAGAATAATGGTTAACGTTAGGATCTGCTAAGTGTGTAAATTAAGATTTGGGGGTGATCATTAAAAGAACAGAAACAGAGTATATAAACTAGTAAAGGGTAAAACAGAATTAATACAGGGAGAATTTATTTATTTTATTTATTTATTTAAAAGATTTCATTTATTTATTCATGAGAGACAGAGGGAGAGAGAGAGAAGCAGAGGGAGAAGCAGGCAGCCCGATGCGGGACTCAATCCCAGGACCCTGGGATCATGACCTGAGCCGGAGGCAGACGCTTAACCATCTGAGCCACCCAGGCGCTCCAATACAGTGAGAATTTAATCCAGCCATCACAGTCCATGTACTAACAGTCTCTTGAGTCTATAGGAAGAGGATGATTGGTACTTTCCTAGGCTCTGCCCTATGTAATTCTTCCCTTGGTTGATTTTAATCTGTATCCTTTGTCAGTAATAAATTGTAAACGTGCATATAACAGCTTTCACTGAGTTCTGAAAGTCCTTCTAGTGAATTATCAAACTTGAGGATGATCTTGGGAGTCCGTGAACTTGTCACTGGTGTCAGAAGTGTGCACTCCTCCCTATCTTCACAGTTGGTGAACTTTTGGACTGTCTAATCTCCTCCAAAAATAAAATGGATAAAGTATGACATGAAAGAAAGAAAGAAAGAAAGAAAGAAAGAAAGAAAGAAGAAAGAAGAAAGAAAGAAAGAAAGAAAGAAAGAAAGAAAGAAGAAAGAAAAAAGAAAGAAAGAAAGAAGAAAGAAAGAAAGAAAGAAAGAAAACCCTAGTCCCCTGAGATTTGGAAATGTATATGATACAAAGATAGGCAATGCTTGCTTTCACTTCCCCTAAAAACATTTAACTTTTCAGACACCATGACATTCCAATCTGTAGCCTTTGTCTAGTTAATTGTCTTAACCAAAAGCAAAATAAAACTTTTTTTTTTAAAGATCTTATTTATTTATTTAACAGAGAGAGACACAGCAAGAGAGGGAACACAAGCAGGGGGAGTGGGAAAGGGAGAAGCAGGCTTCCCGGGGAGCAGGGAGCCTGATGCGGGGCTCGACCCCAGGACCCTGGGATCATGACCTGAGCCAAAGGCAGACGCTTAACGACTGAGCCACCCAGGCGCCCCGCAAAATAAAACTCTTATTTCCCTGCGAGGGCCAAATGCGTACAGTCCAACTAGGCCCCTGTTTAAGCTCCCAAGGTTCCAGGAAAACCAGACTGCTATCTCCCCATATATTTCAAAAGGGATAAAGCCGAGACATCCCAAACATCTCTACATTATAAAAGCCAGATACTGGGGCTTATCCAGTTCTTGGAGGGATGTATTTACATTCCATCAGATTAGGGTAAGTACCTGGGATCCTTTCCATTCAATTCTAATAAGCAGAGTTTTTTCTTTTTCCTTTCAGGAGGGAAGGAGAAGGCAGCTGCTTTGCTCCTACTTATAGAAATGGAGAAAATTCATTGTTCTCCATCCCTCATTTATGATATATAACCCACTACTCACACAGAAAGCTTCCATCAGCTCTCACTGAATTGTCTGTGGGTCTAGGTACAAGGAACTAGGTGCAATGCTACTCTGGTTGTTAATCTGGTTGTGGGTATCAAGCAAAAATTCTTTCCTCTGACCCAGAAACCTCATGTTTCTGCAGTGTTTTATTTAAAAATTATATATCTGTGCGAGTGGGTTAAGACCTTGGACTCTTCACAGTTCTTAACAGAAGAGGCTATGAAATTCATTGACACAAAGTTCAAAAACAGGCAAAACTACTGTATGATTTGGGAAGTGAAATTAGTGATTCTCATTGAGGAATATAAACTGAAAGGGAGCACAGTTGGGAGGGCCTCGGGGGTGTTGGTCATGTTCTGTTTCCTTATCTGGGTGCTGGTTCTGAGTATGCTTGCTTTGTAAATCATCATCAAGCTATGAATCTATGACTTGCTATGTTAGTCCACGTTCTCCAAGAGTAGATGCCAAGATGACATTAGGGGTGCACAGGATTGGGGAGAATTCTGTGAGTATAAAAAGGGAGGGAAGCAGAGGAGGCCAAGGGCCTCCTGTGGTGCAGGTCTGAATCCAACCCTGCAGAGCCCAGAGTTACAGGGATGGGAAGCACAATATCCCCCCAATGGATCACTGGGTGGAAGTGGGATGGCTTCCCATACATTGTTGCAGAGTATTTCCTTCAACCTGGTGCCTTTAGAAGGCCAGTAATTCTGTGAGGCTGGCTGCCTCTGGATGGTGCAATAGGTGTTACAACACTGGATCCCATGGCCATGGGCCTACTCCTACAAATCCTTACATGAGAAATGGGTCCTCTGGTTGAATGCAATGACATGTAGGATCCCATGCCTGTATCAGGCATTCCACAGGCTGCTGGATAGTGGTTTTGGCTGAGACTCTCCAGGCAGAAAAGGCAAACCCCTACCCGGATTAGATATCTATCCCTATGAGGACAAACCAGTGACCTTCCCAGAACAGAAAATGTGCCTTGTAGCTGAACTGCCATTGAGTGGCCAGTTGGCCTCCTCAAGGAACAGTGGTGTATTGGGGAAACAGTGTTTTCTCTATTACTTTCATCCTTGTGTCCATCAACATACCTCTACCCCAAGCCTCATCTCTACATTCTAATCCTTTCCTTTCCAGACCCTTGACCAGACACTCAAACCATTGACTACCGCCCAGGAATCTATATGTATTCTTACCTTCGGCCACTTTACTTGCCATTACTAGCTGATGACTAGTTACAGCCCCACCCATCGGAAAGAGTTTCCACCTCCACTGTCTTTCAAGACCAACCCTGAAAGTAGCTATAATGTAGATTTGGTCTATTTTTGCCTTGTACCTGTATACTAAGCCTACCCATCCATAAATCAAACTTGAGTCTTTTCCTCCTCCTTCAGCTAGTCATTCAGGACCTCCATACAGCCTTGGGCGCAAAGTGGGGAGGGATTCTGGAGCAACTGTTGTATGCAACAGAGAAGCCTTAGGCTACCAGTTCATGTTGTTTACTTAGGCCCTCTAGTTCCATAAAGCCTTGATTATACTTCCCATGTGGGAAACAGTATGGAGGTTCCTCAAAAAATTAAAAATAGAAGGCACCTGAGTGGCTCAGTCGGTTGAGCGTCTGCCTTCGTGATCCTGGGGTCCTGGGATCGAGCCCCGCATCGGGCTCCCTGCTCAGCCTCCTCTGCCTCTGCTGCTCCCCCTGCTTGTGCTCTCTGTCAAATAAATAAAATCTTAAAAAAATAGAAATACCACATAATCTAATAATTCTATGACCAGGTATTTACCCAAAGAAACCAAAACCACTAATTTGAAAAGATACATATGCCCCTATATTCATTGCAGCGTTATTTACAATAGCCAAGATATGGAACCAACCCCAGTGTCCATGGATAGATGAATGGATAAAGAAATGTGGTGTATATGTACAACGGAATATTACTCAGCCATAAAAAGAATGAAATCTTGCCATTTGCAACAACATGTATGTACCTAGAGTGTATTATGCTAAGTGAAATAAGTCAGAGAAAGACAACTACCATATGATTTCACTCATATGTAGTATCTAAAACAAAGGAACAAAACAAAACAGATTTTTTTTAAAGATTTTATTTATTTATTTGTCAGAGAGAGAGTGCGCACAAGCAGGGGGAGCGGCAGGCAAGAAGGAGAAGTAGGTTCTACGCTGAGCAAGAAGCCCGATGCAGGACTCGATCCCAGGACCCTGGGAACCAAAGGCAGGTGCTTAACTGACTGAGCCTCCCAGGCATCCCTGCAAAACAGATTCTTAAATACAGAGAACAGACTAGTGGTTGTCAGGGGGAGGTGGGGGGGTGGGCAAAATAGGTAAAGGGGATTAAGAGATACAAACTTCTAGTTATATAATAAAAAAGTTATGGAGATGAAAAGTATAGCATAGAGAATTTTTTTTAAAAATTAGTTTTGATGTAGTTTTTGGGATGTAGGTGAGGTCTGGAGCCAATGACCAAGAAAGAATTCTTGAGATGTCTTTGGTGCAAAAAGCTGATTTTAGGGGTGGTTCAGTCGTTAAGCGTCTGCCTTTGGCTCATGATCCCAGGGTCCAGAGATCGAGGCCCACATCAGGCTCCCTGCTCAGCAGGAGGCCTGTTTCTCCCTCTCCCACTCCCCTTGCTTGTGTTCCCTCTCACAGTCTCTCTCTCTGCATCAAATAAATAAAATCTTAAAAAAAAAAAAGCTGATTTTATTAAAGCACAGGGACAGGGCCCATGGGGCAGAAAGGGCTGCTGTACCTGGTTTATGAGCGGTAACTGATTATATACTCAGGAATTGGGGAGGTATAGAAAAAGGGAGGTTTTCAAAAGAACTTTCATATGCTAAAGAGGACCGACAAGATACTGGAGGCCTTTTCATTGTCAAGTTAAGGTTGTTTTTCCCTCTGGTAAAGCATTAACATTGAGATAGTTGGGAGTTTCCTTCCGGAAGTTAGGTTATTGATAAAAATGCTTTTTCCTTGTAAATCACTAAGACATTTGTAAACTGAGGGAGACTCCTGTCTTGCAGGACTGTGATCTCTGTAAGTTAACCATTTGTTTTTCATTCCCTTAGCTTTAGGGCAACCAGGAGTGCCTGAGAAATGTCATACAGATCCCACCCAGGTGTGCGTCTGTGTGTGTGTGTGTGTGTGTGTGTGTGTGTGTGTGTGTGTGTGTGTGTGTGTGTGTGTGTGTGTGTGTGTGTCGGGTTGTGCTTTGTCCTCAGCTTGCCTTCTGCTTCCTCATCAGTTTGGCATAAGGATATACATACAGACCAATGGGACAGAACTGAGAGACCAAAAAAACAAAAACAAAAACAAAACCCTCGCATATAGGATCAGTTGATTTTTGACATGTTACCTGTCTCCTCACTTTTTTCTCCCATTCTCTTCAGCAAGGTTGTTTCATACATTTGTAAATTAAGATTGGTTTGTCACATTGGGCATTCCATCCTGGGATTCCATGGACCTCCTAAGTGATTCTTTTCTTGTGGTTGTTAATTTGCACACATTAAGATTCACTCTTTGTGCTGTGACATTCTATGGCCTAGAGGCAAAAAGCAACCTTAGCTTGACAATAGCCAGATCTCCAGGATCCTGTATGTCTTTAACATATGAAAATCCTTTTGGAAACTTCCTTTCTCTCTGCCCCTCCCAACTTAAAAGTATATAATCAATTGCTCCTCACAACCCCAATGCAGCTCTTTCTGCCCAGAGGTTCTGTGTCTGTGCCTTAATAAAACTACCTTTTCTGCACCGAAGATGTCTCAAGAATCTTAACCATTCGCTTCCAGACCCCGACATCTCACATCATTTTGGTGTCCCAAAGTGCAGCCTGAGTCTTCTCCGTGGCTGGACTCCCATCCTTGGTGCAAACTGGGTGAGTACTTTCTTGTCTCTTCCTTTACTTTCATTTCAGGGGCTTTTCAAGGAGTATGGTCTTATTGGAACACTTTCATGAAGATGGCTCAGGCTGCAATCCTTCTAGCCCATGGCTACTCTACGGGGAGGAGAAAGCCTGCCTTTTGGCTGGAAGTTACTACTCTGGCCAGAATGGTAGTAAGACCCAGAAACTTGATGCCCTCTCTTTATTCCTGTCCTTATACAAAGTTGTCTGCCTTAGGCACAGGACTGCCACCTAAGGCACCAGGATGGCTGCCAATCTTAAGACTCCATTGTGAGGGGGCACCTGGGTGGCTCAGTCGTTAAGTGTCTGCCTTCGGCTCAGGTCACAATCCCAGATCCTGGGATTGAGCCCCGCATCGGGCTCCCTGCTCCGCGGGAAGCCTGCTTCTCCCTCTCCCACTCCCCCTGCTTGTTTTCCTTCTCTCGCTGTCTCTCTCTGTCAAATAAATAAATAAAATCTTAAAAAAAAAAAGACTCCATTGTGAGGTTCCCCCTGATTGATCTAACGTGATCCCCTTCACATCCCTGGTCTAGGCGCTTCTGGCCACGGGACCTCCACTGGGAGCTGGCCGAAATCAGTACCCGACTGAACTGTTTCCTATCAGTGTCCTCTACTAACTACTTAAATTACAAAATTGGGTAATTTCCCCTTGTAAAACTTTTCTAGTGTTTTTCATGGTTAAAAATGGCAGGCTTTTCACAGCCCGGCACAGTATTTTGTTTCATTCACTGGTACCCATTTGTAGTCTGGAATGCAATATGGAAGCAGGGGGCACCCTAGCATCCCTCCTACAGAGCAGGGTGGTGATCATATCGATTTCATTTGAGGGACTCCTCCGGTTGCTTTGACACCAGGAACCTCGGACATATCCTGTGGGGGATGCCTACTCCGGCGGGTGGGGAGGGGGGAGGAGTTCTGTGGTAATGGACCTTCTCTACTTTTCTAGGAGTATAGGATCTTCAGTTTCCAAGGACTCTCCCTTGGGATGCCTCTTAACCCACTGGAAACAATTCAGATTGCACGATTAAAAAAAAAAAAAAAAAAAAAAAGCACCGGCCCTCTGCAACACTGCATGGCCTCAGTACTCCTTAGGAGACGAGGAAAATGGCCCATTAATGGGACATTAAACTTCAGTACGATGTATCAGTGAGATCTCTTCTGCAGGAAACAGGGCAAATGGACAGAGGTACCCTAGGTCTAGGCCTTAATGTCTGTAAATCAGGACCCCAACCCAAGGGCCTCCTGCAGAACGTGTTTAGCCGAATGTGTCTGGCCACTAACCAGGCTAGTAAACCCCCTCCTGATATATGGGATGATAACTGTCTAAATAGGCCTTCTCCAAATAAACCCAGGCTGCTGGAGGAAACACTAACCAAGGGGATGCTGACTCTCTCACTGTTCCCTCTAATAGACCCAGGTTTCTCTTGTGGTATGCGGGAGCTCTTCCCTCATTCATTTCCTGGGTTAATGGCCATGATAACTGGAACCAATGGTCTCTGGTTAGTCTATCCCAAGAAGGGGACTTTAAGTTAAGGAATATTCCCAAACAGCTGCCAAACTCCCTTTGTTTTGGGGAAGTTCTCTGTCTTCTCTGGCCCAACATGGACTGCCTGTTTCTACTTTAGTGGAAAGAAAATCTGTCTATTCATCTGTTCAAGCAGATGAGCTGTAGAACTGGGAGTCTTTTTTCCTCCAGCCTTGGCTGGTGATACCTCACCTCTTCTGCCTTCTCCTCCCCCTCCTCCTGTTTCTGCACCACCTTGAGTGCAGCCTATATAACTAGCTCCTCGTTCCCTCGCTGTCAAGGAGCAACGAGCACCCCTTCGGCGCACATCACCCGCTTCAGTTTTCCCACCAGTGTCCCAGGTAAAAATTGACAATGGGTAACAAATTAACTTTTAAGTGGACTCAGGTGGAAGATACTCGGTATTTAAGCTAATTTAAGTTTGTTGGGTTTAAGATAGACATGTCTTTTTTTTTAAGATTTTATTTATTTATTTGACAGAGAGATAGAGAGCACAAGTAGGCAGAGGGAGAGGGAGAAGCAGGCTCTCCGCTGAGCAGGGAGCTGGACATGGGGCTCGATCCCAGGACCCCAGGATCATGACCGCTTAACCGACTGAGCCACCCAGGCGCGATAGACATGTCTTTAGAGTTATCAAAATTAAAGATGAAACTTTTATTCTACCTAGGTTTACTAAGGTCATAAGCTCATGATCTTGATGAGGGAGCAGAAGGCTAGCTAAGCTGACACCTTACAACCTCCCTCCAACCTCCTAGGTGGGATATGTGATGTTCTTCCAGGAAGATCCCAACTGTCTTCATGTTAATGCCTTTCTAAAGGGAAAAACAACCTTAACTTGACAATGGCAAGGCCTCCGATATCCTGTGGGTCTTTTTTTTAAAAGATTTTATTTATTCATTTGACAGAGAGAGAGGGAACACAGGCAGGGGAGTGAGAGAGGGAGAAGCAGGCTCCCCGCTGAGCAGGGAGCCCGATGCGAGGCTTGATGCGGGGCTCGATGCGGGGCTCGATGCGGGGCTCGATCCCAGAACCCTGGGATCATGACCTGAGCCGAAGGCAGACGCTTAACTGACTGAGCCACCCAGGCGCCCCAATGTGAGCCTTCTTTAAAGACAGGAAAATCCTGGGACGCCTGGGTGGCTCAGTCAGTTAAGCGTCTGCCTTCGGCTCAGGTCATGATCCCAGGGTTCTGGGATCGAGCCCCGCATCGGGCTCCCTGCTCAGCGGGGAGCCTGCTTCTCCCTCTGCCTGCCACTCCCCCTGCTTGCGCTCTTTCTGTCTCTCTCTCTCTCTCTCTCTCTGACAAATAAATAAATAAAATCTTAAAAAAAAAAAAAGACAGGAAAATCCTTTTTTGAAACCTCCCTTTTCCTTACCTCCCCCAACTCCCAAGTACATAATCCGTGCCCCTCACAACCTCGTTCAGCAGTTTTCTGCCCACGGTTCCTGTCGCCATGCTTTAATAAAATCACTCTTTGGACCAAAGACGTCTCAAGAATTCTTTCTTGGTCGTTGGCTCTGGACCTCACCCCACCTAACCTCACCTGTATTCCAAAACCACATCAATCTCTGCTGCAATTTGTCAGCAAAAAGATGACTTAAAATAATGATTAATTTTGTCTGTCTCAAAGTTCCCATGAGTAATTGTTAAAATAGCTTTCAAAGTCTTTGGAACCTGAAACTAAGGTTTTGTTTGGATGATAAATTGGATTGAATTCATTGCGATGTGGGGAACAAAGGCAGAAGGAAATGTAGATAAAATTAAATTTCCTTATAACCTGCAGCCCATTGACAAATACTTGAGGCAGTTAGAGTATAATATTTCTGCAGGAAACTCCCAACTATCTTAATGTTAATGCTTTGCTAGAGGGAAAACAACCTTAGCTTGACCATAGACAGGCCTCCAGTATCCAGTGAGTCTTTAGGATATGAAAGGCCTTTTGTAAACTTCCCTTGTCTTTAACTCTGCCAACTCTATAGTATATCATCAGTTGCTCCTCACAATCCTGGGGCAGCAGCTCTTTCTGCCCAGGGGTCCTGTCCTCATGCCTTTTTTTTTGTTTTTAAAGATTTTATTTATTTATTTGACAGAGAGAGACACAGTGACAGAGGGAACACAAGCAGGGGGAGTGGGAGAGGGAGAAGCAGGCTTCCGGCGGAGCAGAGAGCCCGATGCGGGGCTCGATCCCACGACCCTGGCATCGTGACCTGAGCCGAAGGCAGACGCTTAACGACTGAGCCACCCAGGTGCCACTGTCCTCATGCTTTAATAAAACCACCTTTTTGTACCAAAGACATCTCTAGAATTCTTTCTTGGCTGTCGGCTCCAAACACCACCACTCCAAACAATTGGACAGTAAGTCTTTTCCAAATAAATAAGGTACTGAAGCATTGATAACTGAACATAAGGTTTATCTGCTTTTGACCTCTTACTGTAAAGAAACTAAAGATACTTGGGTCTGTCGGTAAACACGCTTCGTGCTTTATTACAAGATTGTAGTATGGAAAAATATGTTTTTAAAATTGTAATATGTATTCATAAATTTCAGATCTAAAAGATCTGAGAAATTTTATGAATTTCAGATCTCGAATTCTGGTGTAACAGTTCACAATTGGTTACTATTTAGTTTTCACTGGAGACTATGGTTTTTAAGTTAAAATTCTTCTGCTAAATGTAATTAAGACTGTTGGAGAAAAAAAGGCTTCAATCGAAATCTGAATGAATAAGTTGTAAAGGTTTACAAAGGGACATCATTGGAAAGGAATTTTGTAAGTGGTCAGGACTAAGTTTGAAATGAATGGATTTTTAAAGTACACTGGTATAAGATTACAACCCTGCTTTTCTTTCTGTTAAAAAGACAGTTTTCAAAGAAGAAGATAACAGGAAGAAAAGGGGAGTATGTCAGAGGGGGAGACGAACCATGAGAGATGGACTCTGAAAAAACAAACTGAGGGTTCTAGAGGGGAGGGGGGGAGGGGGATGGGTTAGCCTGGTGATGGGTATTGAGGAGGGCACGTTCTGCATGGAGCACTGGGTGTTATGAACAAACAATGAATCATGGAACACTGCACCCAAAACTAATGATGTAATATATGGTGATTAACATAACAATAAAAAAGACAGTTTTCTTGGATGGTTGATCCGCTCTTGATAAGAAAATGTAAACAAAGTTTTTTTTCTCTTTTGTCTGCTCAGAAAACCAAAGTTTCTATGTTTGGTTTTTATCAGGTCTTTGATTACTTAAGATAGTTAAAACTTCTCAATATTAAAGGAGCTAAGTTTTGGGGCGCCTGAGTGGCTCAGTTGGTTAAGCGACTGCCTTCAGCTCAGGTCATGATCCTGGAGTCCCAGGATCGAGTCCCACATCAGACTCCGGCTTTTCCCTCTGACCCTCTTCCCTCTCGTGCTGTCTATCTCTCATTCTCTCTCAAATAAATAAATAAAATCTTAAAAAAAAAAAAGGAGCTAAGTTTTGCTAATAACTATATAACCCTACCTATTTGCCCTTGGGAATTTCTTATTGCCACCTTGGTTAAATAAATTACTATTTAGGCATGTGCTTTTAAACTTTCTGAGGGTTTTAAACAAACTCCCTCAAGATTTAAATTGTAAATGAAGTCTTTTTGACTAATTAGGCCTTTTTATTTGGTATGTAAGTTACTCCAGAAGCACTGTTAAACAAATGATAAACCTAAGGTTATGGTGTAAATGCTGTAACTATTCTAGAGATTATACGCAATTCCTAAAATTTTTAATACATTTTGGTATAAGGCCATCACTTGATATTCTGATTATTGAAGTGTTATGTATCACAAAAATAACTGGACCTCCTTGTCAGCTACATCATAATGAATTCTCGTATCAGATCTTTAACCATGTCCATTTTTGAGTCTTTTGTCATTTATAGTTATTGTTCTTAATCTCTTATGAAACAAGTTTCATCTTCAAGGAGATTCATAAAAAGGGCTTCTGACAAATACAGGTTTTTGAGATCTTTAAAATCATAAAACTAAAATGGGTAAGAATTTCCAGAACTAACTTTTATTTTTTTATTTTTTTTAAAGATTTTATTTATTTATTTGAGAGAGAGAGAACGAGAGATAGAGAGCACGAGAGGGAAGAGGGTCAGAGGGAGAAGCAGACTCCCCGCTGAGCAGGGAGCCCGATGTGGGACTCCATCCCGGGACTCCAGGATCATGACCTGAGCCAAAGGTAGTCGCTTAACCAGCTGAGCCACCCAGGCGCCCTCCAGAACTAACTTTTAAAAGCTGCATTCCAACTGAACAAGAATTAGTAACATGGAACTAAACGAACTGAAGAAGATGATTATAGTTTTTGTGACTCTTGTTTGAAACATTGGGGGCTCTCTAGTGTTTGCTCTTGCAGATTAAGGAAACTTTCTCTCAGGATAACCATGACTCACAGAAATATAAAATATTCCTTTGTGAACAATTTAAAGTGTTTACCTTTTCTCTCTACCTGAACCCTCCAGAATACAGGAAACTCAGTGAATATTCTTTTTTCCATAGCAACTACAACTGTTTGCTTAAGTACAATGAGAATCTGTTCTTGTAACAGGACACCATTGGAAACATTGGCTATTTTACCAAGGCTTTGACTGGAATGTCATATTTGAGAGACATGCATAGACTCAGATATAACCATACAGCTTTTTTTAGTTAAGATTTTATTATTTTTAGAGGAAGAGAGAGAGGGTGGGAGGTGTGGAAAGAATCTTAGGCACAGCCTGAATCAGGGCTGGATCTCACAACCCTGAGATCATGACCTGAGCCCAAACCAAGAGTCAGACCCCTAACTGACTGAGCCACCCAGGTGCCCCATAACCATACAGCTTTAAGGAACAAAGGTTGACTTTATAAAACCAATAGAGCCCCTTGGAAATGTTAGTCTGACACCTTGCTCACAGAGTTCCCAGCAGCCTCACCAGGTGAGTAAAGAATGTCACTTCCTGGCAGGCAGAGGAACCTCAGGATATTTGGGGGATCTTGAGAAGAGGAATTCCCTGGCATCTACAGGTATTGCAGGCATGTCTGATGGCAAGCACTTGGCTTGGCTTCTGGCCCAGAAAGCCTACTAAAAGTTTAACTGAGATTCCTTACAAAAGTTCCAGCAAAGCAGATTTTAAAAGATCTGTATGATCAATCACTACTCTTGCTGAGCTTATGTAAATAATTAGGCCAAGTTTGTTAAAATTGGACTTGTTTGATTTGGCTATCTTTGATAAAAATGAGGGTGATTATAAAGAGAAAATACATTTCAAGAACCCATCTTTGTAGATAGATTTAAACACCCGAGACTCAAGACACTGGGTTTGTAATTTGCTCCCACCATTACCTTATATTTTTCTTTTGTTTCCATAAAGGTGCCTCTTATTAATTATACAATTATTTGCTAAATAAAATAGTATATGATAGCTAACACCACCTGCTACACAATTAAAGACTTAAATGATTCTCAGAATGGCTTTAGATGTCCTAACAGCAGCACAAGGAGGTGCACATGCCATTATTAAAACAGAATGCTGTGTATACACCCCAGATTATCACAAAAATGTCCCAGGACTACCAAAAGCTATGAATACTGGGGTGCCTGGGTGGCTCAGTTCGTTAAGCATCTGCCTTCAGCCCAGGTCATAATCCCAGGCTCCTTGCTCAGCGGAGAGCCTTCTCCCTCTCCCTCTGCTGCTCCCCCTGCTTCTTCTCTCTCTTTCTCCGTCAAATAAATAAATAAAATCTTAAAAAAAAATTTATGAATACTCAAATTAAGGCTCTACAAATCCTTCCCTCTTTCAATGATTGGTTAAGTTCCTGGTTCAGGGAAGGACTGTGGTCAACTATTAAGGTCTCTTTGTTGGCCTTCAAATTCTTTTTTTTTTTTTTTTTTTTACAGTGCAAGCTGTGGCCAGTTTTATTAAAGAAAAATTATGCATGATTTACTTTTCACCAGTCTGTTCTGGCATGCTTCGAATGATATCAGAATCAGCTGGATCAATGATAGCCAGTGTGCATACTCTGTAGTATTTCCCACATGCTGTGCCCAATTCAATATTATTGCCACTGTAGTGATGGACACCAGTTTTGGCCAACATGGCATAGTATTCTATTTCAGATTTCCTCAAGGCTGGGCAGTTGTTGGCGAGGATGACCAGTTTCGCTTTGCCATGTCTGATCATTTTCAGAGTCTGCTTGTACCCCAGCACGTACTTTCCACTTTTCATAACAAGCTGGAGCCTGGAGTTGATCGACTCCAGCGACTTTTTCGTCTTCTTTGCGGCCACCATCTTCCTGCCTTAGATGCGGGACGGCCCCAACCTAAAACCAGCCGCCAAAAATCTGGCCTTCAAATTCTTATAGCCATTTTAATTCTAACATGTTGCCTTTTTCTTTTTTTTTTTAACCTGTCTTTTTTTTTTTCAGTGTTTTTCTGTTTCGTGCCCAGACTCCCATCACTACAATAATTTCACATTGACAGATGGTCCTTACCGCCTACAGAGATACTTCTTTGCTGTCCAAATTGGACTCAGCTGCCTCTGCCTTTTGTAACTCCCGTATACATTCCCTGACTGACCAACGTTAACCCATAGGTCGGGACATCTCTATGCCCCTATTCAGCAGGAAGAAGCTACAGAAGATGAGACCTCCTGCCTTCAAGATTTAAGGGTCAGGGCACCTGGGTGGCTCAGTCAAGTGTCCAACTCTTGGTTTTGGCTCAGGTCATGATTTCAGGGTTTTAAGATCGAGCCCCCCTTTGGGCTCTGCACTCAGAACGGAGTCTGTTGGAGATTCTTTCCCCCTCCCTCTCCCTCTGCTCCTCCTCCTGCTCGTGCACTCTCTCTAGCTCTCCAATAAATAAATAAATAAATAAATAAATAAATAAATAAATAAATAAATAAAACCTTCAAAAAAAATTAAGGGTCAAAATTGTTCAGGGGGAAAATGATGAGATAAGAAAATGCAAGCTGAGGGCAAATGGCAAACTGACATTCCACACCCCCCCCCCCAAGGTAGGAGTGGTGATGTTTGAAGTAGGGTTCAGGAGCCAATGGCCAAGAAAGAATTCTCAAGACGTTTTTCTGTGCAAAATGGTTGTTTTTATTATAGCATGGGGACAGGACCGATGGGCAGAAAGAGCTGTATTCTAAGTGTGAGAAGAAACTAATCATATAAGATTTTCTATCCTGTGGAGGGGAGGGTGATGTTAGGTCCAGGAAACTGAGTCTATAGTCTGGAAATTGCTTTTTTCTTGTAATTTTTAATACAGTTGCAAATTGATGGAGACTCATGTCCTGTGTGACTGTGATCTCTATCAGTCCCTTTCCCTTGCTCTTGGGCAGCCAGGAGTGCCTGAGGAATGAATGTCACACATGGCTCAGTCGGTTAAGCAGCTGCCTTCAGCTGCCTTCGGCTCAGGTCATGATCCCAGCGTCCTGCATTGGGCTCCCTGCTCAGTGGGGAGCCTGCTTCTCCTCCCTTTGCCACTCCCCCTGCTTATGCTCTCTCTCTCTCTGTCTCTCTCTCTGCCAAACAAATAAAATCTTAAAAGAAAAAAAAAAGAATGTCACAGATCCTACCTTAGGAGGGTAGAGATTGCAGGCTGTTAACGATTGTGGTTTGCTCTCAGCTTGCCTTTTGCTCCCTCATCAAGTGGGACATTATACTATTTCTCAGGCACTCATGACTGCCCAAGAATAAAGGAAGGAAAAAGCCAATGGTCAGTTGATAAAGATCACAGTCATGAAGGACATGAAACTCCATCAGTTTGACACGATCATAATTATTTACAAGGAAAGCCCATCTTGAGGATAGTCAGACCTCCAGAAACCCATAGACTCAACTTCCTGGAGCCCTAAGGTCATGTTCCCCTCCATAGGATAGAAAACCCTATATATATATAATCAGTCACTCCTCACACTTAGAATGCAGCTCTTTCTGCCCAGGCGTCCTGTCCTTGTTTAACGAAATCACCTTTTTCACACCATAAAACATCTCAAGAATTCTTTCTTGACCATTGGGCTCCACGATCCCACAACGTCCCTATGGTGCCAAGACTCCTTTACTGCCATAAGTTCAAGCCAATGGATGATCTTTTCCATTTGGGGAGGTCCACATACAAGGATCATACAATACATTGAAATTAAAGTGCCAGTTTGAGCATTCATGTCAGTTAGACACCCAGAAATTTTTGTGCTAATCTGGAATGTATACACAGCATTCTGTTTTTATGCCAGCATAAAATCTACCTTGTGCAGCAGTTAAAACATCTGATGCCATCCTAGTTTGTAAAACTGCTTTATGCATTTGTGTTACTTCAGTATTTAATAGGGAAATGCTATCTTAAGTGTCATTTAGGGCTTTGACCGTGTACTTATTAAGAGCTTCTATGTGCCAGATGACATCCTTCAGTCCTAAAGAAGGATGCTAGGTGTTCATATCAATTAAACACAGAATGTGTCCACCATTGTTTTAAATTTGCAAGGTTGGCTGGCTTGGTAATGGTTTTAATAATATGTCTGTGCATCCAGGCAAAACCCAGAGTACAGCGGCCTATCCACTTTGGGGGGAGCCATGGCCACGAGTTAGAGCTGCAAGCCATTGGGTCCCCTTAGGCCTGGGGAGCCAGCCATCTAGTTTTGGGCCTCCTTGTCCCAGGGTCCTGGGATCGAGCCCCGCATTGGGCTCCCTGCTCCGCAGGAAGCCTGCTTCTCCCTCTCCCACTCCCCCTGCTTGTGTTCCCTCTCTCGCTGTGTCTCTTTGCTGTGTCTCTTTTTTTAAGATTTTATTTATTTGACAGAGAGAGACACAGCGAGAGAGGGAACACAAGCAGGGGGAGTGGGAGAGGGAGAAGCAGGCTTCCCGCGGAGCAGGGAGCCCGATGCCGGGCTCGATGCCGGGCTCGTTCCAGGACCCTGAAATAACCTGAGCCGAAGGCAGATGCTTAACGACTGAGCCACCAGGCGCCCCTACACTCTGGCCTTTAAAGAATGATTTTGTCATCCCAGCCACACAGAATTGGTCAAGGTGATAGCTGAGTTATACAATTGTTGGGGAATCTATTCCAGTTTCCAGCTGTTCAAATAATCATATGCCCATGGGGTCCTGTTATTATCCCCACAGAATAACAAGAAGATTGTGTATACATGAGCTATTGTGGCAATTTCCCTGAAGTTTACTTCAAGTTGTCTAGCATAGGCAAACAACATTCAAAGACAATTAGAACTAGAATTTAACATTTGCAAGGGTGTGTTATTGAAATAATTTTTCTCTATAATTACCCTTATTTCTAGAGATAGCCAAATCAAACCTAATTCATTTGAAAAACAAGTCCAGTTTTAACAAACTTGCCCTAACTATTTACATAAGCTCAGTAAGAATAGTGATTGATCATACAGATTTTTCAAAATTTGCTTTGCTGGAACTCTTCAGAAGGAATCTAGACTGAACTTTTAGTAGCCTCTCTGGGCCAGAAGCGAAGCCAAATACTTCTCATCAGACATGCCTGCAATACCTGTAGATTTGGACAAATTCCTCTTCTCGAGGTCCCTAAAATATCCTGAGGTTCTTGCACCTGCCAGGAAGTGACATTCTTTATGCACCTGGTGAGACTGCTGGGAACTCTGTGAGCAAGGTGTCAGGCCAACCGTTCCAAGGCACTTTATGGCTCCATGTTTCATAATGTCAACCTCAGTTCCTTAAATCTGGTCATATTTGAGTCTATGCATGTGTCTCTCAAATATGGTGTTTCAGTCAAAGCCTTGGTAAAATAACCAATGTTTCCAATAGTGTCCTGTTACAAGGAGAACAGATTCTTATTGAACTTATGCAAATAACTATGATTGCCAGGAAAGAAAATCATAGAAAAGTTTCCAAAGGGATTTTCATGTGTTAAAGAAGACTTACAGATCCTGGCGGTTGAGCTAATGTCAAGCTAAGGTTGCCTTTTGCTTCTAGCCAAGTATTAACATTGAGGCAGCTGAGTTCCTGAAGGAAGGTCACCTTGTCTGTCCCAAGTACTTGTCAATGGGCTGTACGTTATAAGGAAATTTAATTTTTTTTAAAGATTTTATTTATTTACTTGAGAGAGAATGAGAGAGAGAGCACATGAGAGGGGGTAAGGTCAGAGGGAGAAGCAGACTCCCTGCCGAGCAGGGAGCCCGATGCGGGACTCGATCTAGGGACTCAAGGATCATGACCTGAGCTGAAGGCAGTTGCTTAACCAACTGAGCCACCCAGGCGCCCTTAACTTTTTTTCTATATTTCTTTTGCCTTTGTTCTCCACATCACACACCATCCTAAGGTGGTGTGAATATTTGTATAAACCTTGTAATTATCCTTTGAGGAACACAATACGGAAGGTAATGTATATATACTAAAAGCTCAAACGCGCTGAATGTACATTTAAAATATACCACAAGTTCTATAGCTCTGCTTCGCCTTTTGTCATTTTTCAATTCACCGCTAAGGCTCAGAACATGTAAGTGGCCTCTCGGATCACTATACTTCTCTGAGGAAAAAAGTCTGCTTTTGATCCACTTTATCCCCCTAAGAGCCAATGAACCAAAGGGAAAGCCATAGGCGGCCTGTGGGGAGAACAGCCCAGCCTCACTAAGTGCCCCTGGCGGCCGCTTTTCCTCAGGAGGAGCCTAGTTCCGAGGGCGCCTAGCAACCGTTACCGTGACAACGCCACTGGCGCTCACTCACCTCCGTGTGGATTTCCTCTGTATCCCAGAGGGTACTGCGCTGTCGCGTAGCCTTCCGCCACTCTCCATCCCAACATGCAACGGGGCTCATAAAGTCGAGCGAGCGTCATCACGATGGTTATAGAAACGCCTGAAGAGGTGCGTTCGTTTAAACATTAAAACTGCCGTAATAGGTCCACAGATAAGAAAGAACTCTAAGGAGTGGTCTCAGTGATTTTTTTCGGAAAGTTGAGTTGTAAATTTCGGGGAGGAAAGCCAAATATTTCCCTAGGCTCGCTCAGGCACCGCATCGGGCAGCCCGCGCAGACCCGCGGCGTGGGGGCCTCGGGGCCCTAGGCAGGGCCCGTGCGGGAGGAAGTGGCGCTGGCTGTCCGCGCGGCGCACGTAGACCCTTCAGCGTGGAGCAATGGGAGGCCTGGAGAAGAGGAAGGTGAATGGGGCAGAAACCCGGGAGGGGTGGCCCTGGGGCGGGGGGAGGGAGGTGGGAGCGAGGGAGCCAGGGGACTGCACCTTTCCTGGCCGTGGCCACTCTTGCGTTCAGAAACGGCTGGGATCAACGGGATGAGAGACATCTATGAAAAGGGGTCCGAGGATGGGTGAGGATGGCAGTACTCGTCCGATGAAGCCCGGGAAAGAGCCCTGGAGTAGGGCTGTAAAAGAACGTTGGGAGTTGCCAAAGAAAGCCTCACTCCAAATGCAGACCGGGACGAAAGACAACTGTTTTCTGAAACAGTAATAAACATTACCATTACGTCAAGTTTATCATCTCCAAAACTTGTTATCTCTTCTCTGTTGAGCCTGCCCTGGACGCTGGGGAGGGAAACATAAACAATCAAATGTGGTCCGTGCCTTCCCCGAGCTCACTTTCTAGCGGGGAAAGGACATAAACAACCAAATAAAACGATCACATATTGTTAAATGTGATGTGAAAGATAAGGGTGGAGAATATAAAAGTATACTTACTTCAGTTAGTGTTGAGTTGAAAGGTCTCTCTGACTCAACATTTAAGCTGAAATCTGAAAGATCAGAAGATTCCAAATGGGTTCTGGGCCATGGGAGTGCTTAGCCAGCAAACCTAGCAGGGGAAACTCAGTGCCAAGACCGTTAGGTGGGGAGGACTTTCTGTGTGCAAGAAATTAGGACATCAAGATGGCTGGGGTATAGCAAACTAAGGGAAGAATGGCATTTGGTGAGTTTGAGGTTAGGGACCAGATGTGCAAGGCCTGTGAGCCTCCAGGAGGAGCTTGGATTTTATTCCAAGTGCAGTAGGCCTCAACTAAAGGAGAAGTACCGTGGTTGGTTTTTCAGGGATTTCTTGTTGCTGTATAGAGAATCACCTTGGTGGTATGAAAAGATTGGGGAAGGGATGAAGGTGAGGAAGATGTAGTTGCCTCCTGCTTCCTTCAGATTGAAAGTTCCTGTTGCCTGTTTGTGTTTAACCCAACACACTATTGGACAACCAGTAAGTGCTAGTGTTTGGAATTGGAAAGATATTAGATGGAAAATCTTCCCTTGCAGCACAGATGCAGCTATGTAAACAAATCACAATAGTTTTTAATGCTGGGTTTCACAAGCATTTCGAGCCAGATAACTTTTTTTTTTTTTTTTTTTTTTTGACACAGAGCACAAGCAGAGGAGCAGCAGGCAGAGGGAGAGGGAGAAACAGGCTTCCTGCTGAGCAAGGAGCCCCCAGAACCCTGGGATCATGACCCAAGCTGAAGGCAGACACTTAACTGACTGAGCTACCCAGGCGCCTGGAGCCAGATAACCTTTGTCATAGAGAGGGCTGTCCTGTGCATCATAGGGTATTTAGTAGCATCCTGACTTTTTACACACTAGGTGCCAGTGGCACTCAACAATCCAAAATGCCTAATTCCCTTCCCTCCATCCCACACACACCCAAGGAGTAAAATCACCCCAGTTGAGAACTACTTATCTACTTGATGTTTAAAAGGATAAGCATGATAACAGACGAGTGTGTGATGTAAGGCAATGGAAAACACTTTTAATGAAGACCTAACTTTCTGAGGCAGTCTGAAACTCATCTTTGTAGCCCCAGTAGACAGTTTCTTGAGGAAAGAATAAATGAAGCGTGTATTTTGTGACAGGGGGTGATTGTAAGGTGGGGGGTCATAAACATACTCTTCGAGGGGCTGTAGGCTTATCTCTTTAGAGCTAGACCTAGCCATCAGGGTCCCTGCTGCCTTAATGCAGAGGATGATCTTGTTTGGAAAGGACATTCTTGGTACAATGCACTGCTACTCATTATCATTGATAGATGGGAACATGAGGCAGCATCTTGGCACTACAGATATCCACATGGTTGTATCAGACAGTACGCTCCTTGGGGCTAGGTAGAGACCAGGCCTTCTGTCTTCATTGCCCTCATAGCATCTACCTTAATACAAGGAACATTGTAGAGGTCCTCTTATTTTTGTTAAATGAATGAATGGTGGAGAGGAGAGGCTTTGGCTTAGAGCATGCATTCTCAGGTATCACTCACAAGGGAACAAGAATTAGTTGAAGGGGTCTTAGATATTTCAATGGGGCCTGGTGGCTCAGTCGATTAAGTTTTTGACTTTTTTTTTTTTAAGAATTTATTTATTTGAGAGAGAGCACATGAGAGGGGGGAGGGTCAGAGGGAGAAGCAGACTCCCTGCTCAGCAGGGAGCCCGATGTGGGACTTGATCCTGGGACTCCAGGATCATGACCTGAGCCGAAGGCAGTTGCTTAACCAACTGAGCCACCCAGTGCCCTAAGCTTTTGACTCTTGACTTCCAGCTCAGGTTGTGATCTCAGGGTCATCAGGGTTCTGCACTCAGCGAGGAGTCTGCTGGAGATTCTCTTCCTCTGCACCTCAAGAGCTCTTTCTCTCCTCCTCCCCTTCTCTCTAAAATAAATAAAATCTTGGGGCGCCTGGGTGGCTCAGTCGGTTAAGTGGCTGCCTTCGGCTCAGGTCATGATCCCAGGGTCCTGGGATCGAGCCCCGCATCGGGCTCCCTGCTCAGTGGAGAGTCTGCTTCTCCCTTTCCCTCTCCCTGCCTCTCTGCCTACTTGTGCTCTCTCTCTATCTCTCTGTCAAATAAATAAATAAAATCTTTAAAACAAAAAAAAAGGACCACAGTACATAATAATCTTTGGTATGCCTGCAGTATTAACATTTCCTGGGGCTGTGAGAGGGGACAGTTAAGGGGGGAAACGGTCTAAAAAGGCTTCTGGTGGTAGGGGTTGGTTGTAATAAAAAGTTGAAAAAACTGGCTTAGGGGATTAGGCACTGAGGCTGAGGACTCAGACCTATGTTTGAATCCCAGCCCTTGAAAAGCTGTGTGACCTGGATAGGTTATTTCAATGAGCCTATTTCTTCTCAGTAAAATGGGAATTTTAATGGCACCCATGCCATGGTGTTGTGAGGATTAAATGAAATAATGTGTGGAAATCACTAATTATAACGGCTAATACTTAGAGCTACTACCAAGTACTTGGCGTAGCACCTGATCCATAGCAACCTTGTGGTCCCCAGCATCATGGAGATGTGTGTGTCCTTTACACCGATTATTGCAAGGACAGTGCAGGAAAGCATGTTCAGGCAGGTGGACTCCCTCCCTATAGCATTTCCTGTCCCAGAAGCCTCTTGGCTACTTGTCCACAGTGACTGTTGCCTCTGGCATGAGACATGCCCAGAGATTGATGTCATCACTGCAATCACTGCTAATGGTCAATTGGTTTTTTTCTCCCCAAGTATGAACGAGGCTCTGCCACCAACTACATCACCCGAAACAAAGCCCGGAAGAAGCTGCAGCTGAGCCTGGCTGACTTCAGGTGAGGTTGGAGAAGGGTGGACTAGGGGAGCCACGGGGGGGTGCCCGGGCAGTGAGTCACACTCAGTGATGGTGAAGATTCAGCCGCATCCCTGTCTTACCTGCGCTGCCACAAACTCTGTCTAGAATTCTGATAAGCCTTCCTCTTTCTTGTCTGGTTTTGCTTTAATGAGCTGTGCTTTGCCAGGGGTGGGTCTGTGGGGAAGCTGGAGAATGGGTCATGCCACTCTGGGTCATCAGAATGAGCTCACTGCTACAGTGCGTTGCTGCTTTCTGTCTGGGTCTTTGTCACCCATCCCCTCCCTTCTGGCAGAACAGACCTCTGATCCTGAAGCTAGGGGTTCTCAGCTCCTCGTAGAGTCAAATCCATAGTTTCATACAGCCTGTGGGCCCTGCTTTGTGGCCCACTTTTAGTCACCCAGCACCTTCCACCCTTACAGCCTCTGTCCTTCTAGAATGCTTTTCCCTCTACCTTTTATATTGCTGAAATATCAGTTTCTCAGTAAGTCCTTTCCTGACTGCCTTTGCTAAAAGGGGTACCTGCCATCTGGCCCCTGTCAACATCCTGATTGTTTCTTTTCTGGTGTGTGTGACAATCTACATTAGGTGATTTTCAGGGACTTGTGATTGTCAGATCCTGCACAGGGACATGAATTCTCCAAGGGCAGGGCCCCTGTTTTCCTTGTTCACTGCTGTTTTGTAGGCCTGGTGTGGCCAGGGTTCACGTTTACTGATAGAAGGAATGGCCTTTATCTTCCAGGCGGCTTTGCATCCTGAAAGGCATTTATCCCCATGAGCCCAAACATAAGAAGAAGGTTAATAAGGGCTCCACAGCGGCCCGAACTTTTTACCTTCTTAAAGACATCAAGTTCCTCCTCCATGAGCCCATCGTCAACAAGTTCCGGGAATACAAGGTAAGGCTGGGGCTCTAGGGTCTGGATGGCGTCCATCACTGCTCTGTGACCCACCAACTAACCATGGGCAGATTGTTTAACTTCTCTGAGCAAGCCTCAAAGAAATGTCTCCAGGATTAACTGAGATCACATGTGGAAATGTGCACAGAACCTGGCAAATGATTAATGCTTTACCTGTTGTACCTTTCCCCTGGTTCTTTTGGAAAGTAAATTTATTGCCTTGAAGCAAAGATGGTACTATTTCAGGGGCTCTTTGGTGTATTCTCTGCCCAAAGAAACTGCTCCTTTTAAAATTCTTTCTGGAATTGCTCCCAGGAGACCAAGCTTTCCATTCCATAAATGGAAACCATTAACTGCTCAAATGCCACAGGGAAAACAGAAACCTCATTAGACCAAATGCTGATAATTGAAAGTAGACTGTTGTTACTGAAGCCTTTGTGGAGCAGCCGGGCCAGGCTGAGCCCTGGGCTGGGAGAGGTGAGGCGCCACCTGGTGGCCACAGGAGACTGGCCAGCACCTGCTCCTGGCCCTCTTACTCAAGTCCAGGAGGTAGGTGGCTCGTTCTGTTTTGCTGCTGGGTTCTTTTAACTACTTAAACTCACTGCATTGGAAGAGGGCCTGTTGTGGGAAATGGCTATCTTGACTATTCAGCAGAGGTAGCTTTAGAGCCTCTGAAGAGCACCAAGGGCAGGCCTGACCAAAAGTACTTACAGGGAAGACATGAGTTGGTTTGGAGGACCTTCTGAGCCCATGCCTGGCCTCAGCTGCATTTTCCTGTGTGACCTAGCCCAAAACATGGACCCATGGCTTGTTTCACGCCCACACAGACTGGTGCTCAGAATGGAGGCCAGCTGGGCGCCTGGGTGGCTCAGTTGGTTAAGCGACTGCCTTCGGCTCAGGTCATGATCCTGGAGTCCTGGGATCGAGTCCCGCATCGGGCTCCCTGCTCAGCGGGGAGTCTGCTTCTCCCTCTGACCCTCCCCCCCTCATGCTCTCCCTCTCTCTCATTCCCTCTCAAATAAATAAATAAATAAATAAATCTTTAAAAAAAAAAAAAAAGAATGGAGGCCAGCTTTCCTGGCCCTGAGCCGCCTTGCCGGCAGGTCGCTTAGCCTCAGTTGGAAAACGGCTGAAAACATTGTGTTTTCATGTAAACATGTAGCGGAGTCAGCACATCTGAGTGGTTATCTCTGGTCATCCATCACAGGGGTGCACCAACCTGGCTCTACTCATCCGTGTGGGTCAGTTTTGATGTTTTTTGGAGTTTGCTCTTTTATACATCCCAGCTGAGGGGATCAGACGGCACAATCAGACAGCTGTGGTCAGCTTCAGGAGGCCCTGAGAGTCCTCCTGCCCCCTGTGTCCCTCTTTGGTGGAAGAGGGGTCTCCAGGAGCCCTTGGCCCCAGCATCAGTGATCTCTCTTCTTTCCCAGGTTTTTGTCCGGAAGCTCCGGAAGGCCTATGGGAAGAGTGAGTGGAACACTGTGGAGCGTCTGAAGGACAACAAGCCCAACTACAAACTTGACCACATTGTCAAGGAGCGGTAAGTTAGGGACTCAGTCCTAGCACTGGGACTAAGACCAGAATTCTGCTCAAGTTGCTGGCATCCTTTTGGAGGAAGCAGACCAAAAAACCAAACAAATTGCTAGCATGATTGCAAGTCACAGCAAGTGCCATGTGGGATGTTAACTGCATGAAGGGACCTGGGGGACATATGTTACCTACAGGTTTGTCAGAGTAGGTGTCTGGGGGCAGACACTTGAGCCAGCCAAGGGAAATATGGTCCAAGCAGAAGAAACAGCAGATGCAAAGGCCCTGTGGTGATTGAGATCCAGAATTCTGGGATTGCACCCCAGGTACATGGGGCAGACATGGCTGGGTGCCTCTGATTTTTTTTTTTTCTTTTTAAAGATTTTATTTATTTATTTGACAGAGAGAGAGCACAAGCAGGTGGAGCAGCAGGCAGAGGAAGAGGGAGAAGTAGGCTCCCTGCTGAGCAGAGAGCCTGATGCCGGGCTCAATTCCAGGACCCTGGGAGCATGACCTGAGCCCAGGCGCCCTGGGGTGCCTCTGATCTTAAGTGTTCTTGTCCAGCCTTCTCAGTAGTCCCACTCATCCATCGGCTAAGTCAGTGGTTCTTAACCAGTAGCAGTTTTGGCCCCCAGGAGACATTTGGCAATGTCTGGAGACACTTGTGGTTCTCATGATTTGGACATGGGGCAGGGGAAGGCATCCTACTGGTGTGTAATGGGTAAAGACCAGGGAAGCTGCTAAACACCCTACAGTGCACAGGACAGTTCCCACCACACAGAACAACTGGCCCAAATTGTCAGTGGTGGTAAGGTTCAGAAACCCTGGGCTAATGAATGTCCATCTTCTCTTGGGGGCTGACGGCTTGGAAATACTCACTCCAGGCTGGATGGACTTGGCACCACTGAGTCAGGCCAGCCATGGGCTAACAGCCTGACATGTGGTGTCCTCACCACAGCTCTGCAGCCTGCAAGCTGGGCGGCCCGAGAAGAGTTCCTGCTCCAAGCACGTCCTCCTCCAAGCGCGTGTGGAGCAAATGCAAACTTGCACTAGGAAAAAGCCAAGTGTCTGGATTCATGCCCACACCAGGTGGCAGTGTGGTTATGGTGTTGCAAATCTGTGTCACCCCCCACCCCGCCCGTCTCCTTAGCCATCGCCTAAAAAAAAAACAGGTGGCTCAGACATAGTTGGGCTGTTTCTACGAAGGTCCTGGCCCGTTTGGTGGGTTTGTGCGTGAGGTGTAGAAGGAAACTTGGAGGCACCAGAGGGGGCCCATTGAGGTTTTCCGCCTGAGCACCAGAAGACCTGATGCCCCTCCTCTTGTCTTGGAGAGGTCCCTGTAGCCTTTCTTCTATCTCAGTGTGGTTTGAAGACTGGCAGGCTCCTCCTGGTGTATTGCAGGGAGTAATGCCACCTTGGGCTGGAAGGACCCTGGCCATCTCTGGTTTCATGGCTTTCAGAGTCCCTTTTTGAAGCAGCAGAATGCTTTCTGCAAAAGAAAGCTTCCTGGAAGGCAGTTTGGGTGCCAGAGGCTCCGACAGCTGCTCTGGCTAGGGGAGGGAGGCCCGAGGCCCTGTCTGTCCACTTGTCCCCAGGCGTTTCCAGGGAGCTACAGGAGCCCAATTTTAAACCAACAGTCTGGTCCAACAATGTCATTTTCCAAATGAAATCACTGGGGTTGGGTGAGGCCAAGTGACCTATCCTGGGTCACACCTGGGACTGGAATGAGGTGTATTATACATATCCCAGTGTCCTCTCCATGACCCAGGCCCCCATCCCTCAGCAGGGCAGCCACACAGTAGTGAATCTTGCCAAGGACGGCTCATTCTCATCAGCTTCCTCATTTGTCACAGGATTCTTGGAAGCGCTTTCTTGCTCTGGCTTTTCTTGGCCCAGGACTGAAAAAATCCCAACATTTTTACCCTTTGGTTCCAATTGGTTCTGGAAACTAGACAGAGCGCTGGGTGATGAGGGACAAGACATAACTCACTCTGGTGACGTCTGGGGTGACTGACAGAGTGGACGAGGAGTCCAGCCCCCGCCCCCGGAGCCCAGGTTGACCAGGCTTGTGAGCACTGCCCTCCTGGCCGTGCAGGTACCCCACATTCATAGACGCTCTGCGGGACCTGGATGATGCCCTCTCCATGTGCTTCCTCTTCTCCACCTTCCCACGGACTGGCAAGTGCCACGTGCAGACCATTCAGTTGTGCCGCCGGCTCACTGTGGAGTTCCTGCACTACGTCATAGCTGCCCGCGCCCTGCGCAAGGTGAGCCCATGGCCACCGGGGGAAGGGGCCACCGCTCTGCTCCCTGCCCTGCCTCCCAGTGCTTTTCAGCCTACTGTCCCCTCCCCCTAGGTCTTCCTGTCCATCAAAGGCATTTACTACCAGGCCGAGGTGCTAGGGCAGCCCATTGTGTGGATTACACCCTATGCCTTCTCCCATGACGTGAGTATGCCCATTGGGAAGGTGGGGCTTGTGCTGGGGCCATTGCTCTTTCTCTGGCTCCTAGACAGATGTAAGGACTTGGGCAGAGGTGGGGTTTTGTTGTCCTGCATAGTCCAGCATGTGCTGGGTTCCCGAGTGCGGCCGGGGTAGGATGTGGGGTGAGGAATGTACCACACAGCATCATAGTGAGAGCCGGAGCCATGCTGTGTGCAGTCCTCCCCAACTGGGTGCCCTTGGACGTGTTCCTGCATTTCTCTGTGCCTCAGTTAATAAATGATGTGCTTCCACTTTCTAAGTCTTGTTCTGAGGATTTAAGGAAAAAAATCTCTCCAAGTGCCTGGTGCTTGGTCCTTTGGGACTGCTGAGTGAGCAGTGAGCAGCTTCCAAAGCTCGGACAGTAGCTGAGCCCAGCCCTACCTTCAGAGCCCTGGGGTCATCGTCCCGCTCTCCCACTAGTGGCTGCCAGACCTTGGCCAAGCTGCTGTGCTTAACTCCTCAGCTTCCCCTGACTCTCACCCAAGGCTGGGGGACTGGGTGAGGTGGGGGAGGGTGAGTACATGAGAAGCCACTAGCCCATGGCACTACTTCCTATTTATCTTGGTTTAGGCTGGGTGTTTTGGGCAGGGATTCACAGGGAGAAATCCTGGTTTTGCCTCCTCATGGGGCAGCATTAGCCTCTAGTCCCCCACATGATCTGGGCCAGGCTCTTCTTCTGCCTGACTTGTCATCCTGTGGGCCTGCATGTGGCCTGGTCTCCTGCCTGTGCCTGGAGCAGCAGATGCACCAGCATGGCTGGACAATCTGTTTGCTGACCAGGTTATCAGGTGCTGCGGGGTGAGCTGGGGGTCTGGGCCCCTCCCCTTTACTCTGGGCTGGCGGGGGTCCAAGGCCAGAACCCACTCTGACTGCAGGGTAGTGGAGATGTTTGGGGGCAGGCTGCAGTCCGTGGGTGAGAGGCGACTTGGCCCTCAGCAGTGCCCTCTTCCCACTCTCCGGGGCCGGCCTGTTGGCCAGAGTATGGCCCTTCCCTCTTCCCTGGTCCATCCCTCCTCTCCACCTCCTTCCTTCCTGTCTTCTTGCCATGCCTCCTTCCTCCCTAGCTCTCCCTCTTTTTCCTTCTCTCTGATGTTCCACCCCCATGCTGCTCAGACTGGTCTTTGTATGTCCTCCGGGTGGTGAATAGGGCCCTGTGGAGGCCAGCCTCCACACAGCTGGCCCTGGGGGAAGGGAACAGGCCGCCCATTCCTCCTTCCTCCCTGGCCGGCTCACTGCCACTACTTCCTCTCAGCCAGAGGATGGGGGACCAGTCCTGGGTCATTACTGAGGCCCTCCTGTGCCTTCTTCCCCTGAGCAGCTAGTGCTGGACTCCTCAAAGTAGGACCCAGGCAGGTAGTAGGTGGGCTGGGAAGTGGGGGTGATGGGACTCTGCTCAGCGCTGTGCTGTCGAAAATGGAGTTATTGGGGCGCCTGGGTGGCTCGGTCATTAGGCGTCTGCCTTCGGCTCAGGTCATGATCCCAGGGTCCTGGGATGGAGCCCCACATTGGGCTCCGTGCTCCATGGGAAGCCTGCTTCTCCCTCTCCCACTCCCCCTGCTTGTGTTCCTGCTCTCGCTGTCTCTTTTTCTGTCAAATAAATAAAATCTTAAAAAAAAGAAAGAAAGAAAAAGAAAATGGAGTTATGGAGTTAGTTCTCAGATGCTTCCCTAGCAGATGCTCTTGGAAGGACGGAGGTGTGAATGGGGGCACAGGTGGAGTACCTCTTGGTCCCTGCACCTTCATACCCACACTGCCTAATGGCAGAATAGAGAAACAGCACAAGGTCATGGGCATGCCTGGCATAAAAGGGATGTTGTGATCATTACCACTTTTGACCTTGTTCAGCATATTCTGCCGTCCAGGTCCTTGGGGGTCAACAGGGCTGGGCTAGCCTCCCTGGTTGTGGGGGGAGTGCTGCTCAAGAGGCGAGGCACTTCATCTGGCTCTCAGTTCCTTCCCCTGTTTTGCTTTATCAACTCCTCAAGGGCACAGATAAGCCCTGTCATGTCCTCTGCTTGCTGGGTCGGCAGCTCTCGAGGGTAGCCATGTGCTTTTGCCCCAAGCAGGCAGCTTTTCTCCTGCCATTTCTCCAGAGCTCCCTGGGGCCAAGCCAGGCAGCTGTCCCATCCTGTCCTGGGTCCTCAAGCTGTAGTTTTGCCTCTGGCTTGGGCCTGAGACCAGGTCGCTGAATTGAGTGTTCATCCCAAGCCTCCTGCCAAGGTGTGAGGGTGCTGAGTTCCATCCCCCCAGGCCGACAGACACCAGCTGGGCTGGTGATGGGGCTAGGCATGGGGGGGGAAGCTAGCAGGCGAGCCCTGGAGAAGATGTTAAATGAAGATTGTAGGATGACTCATAAAGAAGGATGAGCTCTGACCAGACTGGCCCTGGAAGGCCGCCTCTGACCAAGTCTGGTTTGAGCTGGGACTTACCAGATGAGTAGGGAACTAGGGCAGGGGCAGGGGAGCTCCAGCCAGTCCCTTTCATCTTCCCCTTTATGGCTTGGGGATCTGGCACTGGCCTCAGGATGCCCCTAACCCTGGGGAACCCTGTCCAGAGCCTCCCCCGAAGTGCTTGTGGTGGGACATGCCACACAGCCCCTTCTCATGGGGCGGGGGTCTGAAGTCAGGGCTGCCATGGAGGGGCCTTGGGCAGGCTGGAATGCCTCCCATGGGGGTTGTCAGTGCCGTCTTTCCCCTCTACCTGCCCGCACTGCCAATGGGTCCCCTGTGCCCCCCAGCACCCGACAGACGTTGACTACAGGGTCATGGCCACCTTCACCGAGTTCTACACCACTCTGCTGGGCTTCGTCAACTTCCGCCTCTACCAGTCGCTCAACCTGCACTACCCACCCAAGGTAGGGCCACAGCCCAGCCCAGGTCCTTCTCAGTGTGCAGGGGCCATGGCCCTGCTCTCCCCACATGGAGGCGGGGGCTCTGGCATCCTCTCCCTCTGACCTTCCCCCTGCCTCCCAGCTGGAGGGTCAGGTCCACACAGAGGCGAAGGCCAGTGAGGACACCTACGCGTTGGACTCCGAGAGCTCCATGGAGGTGAGAGAGGCTTCCAGAGCACTGGCCCTGCATCCTCCCACAGAAGGGTGGTCACTGGCCTGGGGGTGGGGTTGTGCATGGCTAGATGGGTGGGCTCGGGGCTTGCCCTTGGAACCCAAGCCCACTGACGTCCCAGAACTGTCACTGCTCCCCCTTCCCCACCCTGACCATGCTCCCAGACAAGACCTCCCACCTGTAAGCAGCAGCCCTGCTTCTTTCCTGTAGAAATTGGCGGCGCTGGGTGCCAGTCTGGCCCGCATGGTGGTGCCTGTGGAGGAGGAGGCTGAGGTGGATGAGTTTCCTGCAGATGGGGTGAGGACTGTGTGCCGGCGGAGGGGGGTGCCTTGGGACTGAAGGGTCTAGAGAGACGCTGGGGACCATCTCCGCCCTGTGCCCTCCAGTGCGGGGCTGGGCAGGCCCGACGGTGGCACGGCCTCTTTTGTGGCAGGAGACGACAGCGCAGGCGGAGGGCCTCAGGAAGGAGCTGGAGGCACAGGAAAAGCACAAGAAACTTTTTGAGGGCCTGAAGTTCTTCCTGAACCGTGAGGTGCCCCGCGAGGCCCTGGCTTTCGTCATCAGGTAGGAGGCTGATGGCAGCGGCTCTGCCCCGCTTTGGGCTGGGTCCCAGCCTGGACGCCCGCGGTGACCTCGGATGGTGGCAGCAACCACGCCTCAGGCCTGTACTGCACATTCACCGGAGTGGGTGTGCAGAGCGTTCAGCCCGAGCACGCGGGAGGCACTCACCCCCGGGCAGCTAGCACCACCTTCTCACCGGCTTAGGGCCAGCCCCCGCTGGGCCAGCACTGGAGGTGTCGGCCCGATGACGGGGGAGATCCCGGTGTGGGGGGAGGGCACGGGTGTGTCCTAGGAGGGGGAGCTTGTGGGCCACCTTCATGCTGGCGCTTCATGCTGAATACTCTTGTCCTTTCCCCCTGTGCCTGTAGGAGCTTTGGGGGCAATGTGTCCTGGGACCAGTCTCTGTGCATTGGGGCCACATATGATGTCACAGACTCTTGCATCACCCACCAGATCGTGGACCGGCCTGGGCAGCAGACACCTGTTATCGGCAGGTAGGTCCGCAGGGCTCTCATCCTTCTCTGTCTGTTTGGGTTTCTGGGGGCGGAGGTCTGTCTCCAGCCCCAGATGCAGAGGGGCTTCAGGTTGCTTCCATGACCTGTCTCTGCCACCAGGTACTATGTGCAGCCCCAGTGGGTGTTCGACTGTGTGAATGCACGGCTCCTCCTCCCCGTGGCAGACTACTTCCCCGGAGTGCAACTGCCTCCACACCTCTCGCCCTTCGTGTCGGAGAAGGAAGGAGATTATGTCCCTCCCGAGAAGCTGAAGCTGTTGGCCCTGCAGCGGGGAGAGCACCCAGGTGAGCGGGCCAGGCGATGGGGTGGATAGGTTCTTCCGGGCTGGCTTTGGCCTCACCTTATTGTTTCCCTCCTTGGCTACAAAGGTGGCAAGCTCCTGAGAATGGGACAGCAGGGGCACAAAGCCCTTTAAACCAGCCTTTGGAGTCAGGCTTAGGAGAAGGGAACACGTGTGTCCTACAGTCAGCTGTCACTTGATGTTCAGAGTGACCAAGCAGGAGCGGTCTGGAAGTTGTCATGGGTATTTACATAGGAGGTGGCAGAGCTCAGGGTTGGGGACCTGGAGTTTGCTCCGAAGGCAGCTGGGGCTGTGGGGAGAGGTGCCAGGAGGAGCCACAATTGGGACAGCCGTGCACTCTCTTTGGAATGTCTTCGTGGCTGAAGAGTGTGGTGGCTGGGCCCAGCTGTTGGTCTGCAGGGAGAAGGGGAGGCTCCTGGGGCTTTCAGAAGTCATTGGCCTTTTATAGGGAATATGGGTGAGTCTGAAGAGGAGGATGAGGAGGAAGACAATGATGGTGATGGTGATGAAGGGGGAGAAAATGAAGAGGAGGAGGAAGAAGATGCGGAGGCTGGTTCAGAAAAGGAAGAAGAGGCCCGGCTGACAGCCCTGGAGGAGCAGAGGATGGACGGGAAGGTACTGGGTGGCTGACGGGGGGCACAGCCTGGGAAGCAGCCACACTGGCCATCTTTGGTGCCAGCCTGGGCCCAGAAGGGCAAGAGCCAGGGGACTGGTGGGGGTGTGGGGACCCAGCATCCACAAGTGTCCGCCCTGTGTCCCCAGAGGCCCAGAGTGATGGAAGGCACCGTGAAGCTGGAGGACAAGCAGAGGCTGGCCCAGGAGGAGGAGAATGAAGCCAAGCGCCTGGCCATCATGATGATGAAGAAGCGGGAGAAGTACCTTTATAACAAGATCATGTTTGGCAAGAGGCGCAAAATCCGAGAGGTGAGTCCCCGCCACCCGCCTGAGACTCCAGGTGTGGCCACCGGATGTGGCTGCACAGGTGAACTTGGGGGCCAACTGGCTCTCCTCTGCGCAGACTCTGGGCCCTTTCTTAGCCTTTTTCTGAGGTTGCCCGTCTGGCCTGGCCCGGCCCAGCCCCTGGGGCCCCCGCCCAGGCCTGTATGGGCAGCTTGGTGTCAACAGATTGTGGCTGGGCTTTCTTCAGAGTTTCAGTCTCCTTTCTGACACCTAGCTCTTTCTGAGTTTACTGGCATCTGGGGACAGAGGTGTCCCAGCAGACTCAGGACCCACTTTCACAAACGACCACTTAATAGATGTGCATAAAGCAGGAGGGACTGTGGGAGGTTTGGGTTAGGTTTCTATTTTGTTTCCTCTTGTTCACAAAGCCATAGATGCTCATTGTAAAAAAAAAAAAAGTTTTTTTTTTTTTTTTTAAGTGCTTTACATACCAGAACTCTATAATCGATGATGCAGGAGTGCCTCACGATCCTGCCTTTGGGGTGATGTGTAGTAACAGCGCCTCAGTTTCTTCTGTGTGTGTAATAACAGGGGATTTTAGATCCATCATGCTGCATACAGATTGTTTTGCAGTGTGTTTTTCATTTAACCAAAGGGTGAATTTCTTGGCTATGACCTCATACAAGTGACCTGTTCTCTAGATAGGATTAGTTTTTCATTTTGAGGCATTCTTAGAAGACACCCTTGAGCACATCCCTGCCTCCCTCTGAAGTCTCTGCAGGGTATATTCACGGGCATGTAATTGCCAGGTTGAAAGGCCTAGGTATGTTTTGTAGTAGATGTTGCCAAATGGGCCGCAGGGGAAAGACCCTTCCCTAGCAACCTGGTGAAGGTTTGATTGGCACTCAGCTTTCCCAAGGAGGAAGGTAAAAATGGGGCAGTTGCTTCCAGCTCTGGGAGCCTGGGATCCTCCTTAACTTGTTATGGGCCCATTGAATCATAGAGCCCTAAAAGCAAAGGTAAAAGCTTGTTTTATTGCCTGAGGTTGTTCAATTAGTTGTTTTTCCTCCTGGTCATTTGCCTCTTTAACTTTCCTGGAAGCTCTGCCTTTAAGGGACAGCCTTGAGTAGGAAGAGGAGAGGTACCCCACAATCACAGTGTGATCCCCCCCTTTCTCCTCACAGGCCAACAAACTGGCAGAGAAGCGGAAAGCCCACGATGAGGCTGTGAGGTCTCAGAAGAAGGCCAAGAAGGCCAGGCCAGTGTGAGTGGTGGCAGCCTCTTGATGGGCGAGGCCCACTCTGGCTGTTGGACTTGGCACAGGCAGGCCAGAGGACCCAGGCTTGGTGGCAGACCAGTCTCTTCTGTTTTCATCCCCTTCCTCCCCCTGCCGGCCCTGGCTTCCTCTCACGCTCTCTGACTGGAGCCCCAGCCTCCGTTGGATGGAGCTCCCTGCTGGTGGCTGGGCAGAGGAGAGGCCTCTGTGCCCAGCCCAACTTGATGCTCCCAGGAGTCAGTGACATCAAGGGTAGGGGCCTGACCAAGCCCCTCACCGGCTGCTTCCGTTTCCCCTGGCTTTCTGCAGCGCCCCCTTCCCCCCATGGTTGGACCTGTGATTCTCCTGCTGCTATGATGGGGTGAGGGTGAGGAAGCATTTGTTATTAAACAGCTGGAGTTTTAGAACCAGTTGAATTCTATTTCATGAGCCTTCGTGGGATTGGAGAAGGGCCACTTAGTGGAGTCTGCCCTTGGCTCACGTTCCAGCCCAGGTATTTTTCCTCTGTGAATGGTGCTTCCTCCTGTGTAAATTAAGGGTAAAAATTCTGGAGCCTCTCTGGGGGGTGGGGGCAGGGGGCGGGGGAGGAGGGTTCAGTGATAATGTTATGTAGACTCAGTAGTGTCAAGTGTCTAGTAAGTAAGGTACTCTGTATATACCAACTGTGATTGTCATAACTTGCTGCTAGAGTGAGCCCAGAACGTGGAAGCCAGCACCTGATAGATCTGTGGGGCTTGAGTTGCGGGTACCAGCTTTACCTTGTAGGCTCCTTGGCAGAACCACCCGGTAACCCCCACTGTGGGTGTTGCATGCAGTCTGACCTGTGACCCTTGCTGGGCCATCCTTGCAGCTTCCCGCCTGACCCTACCAGTGCCCTTGCCGAGACCTGGAGAGACATGCCTTTACCCAGACGGCCAGAGCCTCACAGCAGGACCAGGGCCAGAAGCCAGGGCTCGGGATGGTCACTCAGCCCCTCCTAGATCAGGCAGGGAATTTCTGAATCGCCCCCTCTTGGGGGGCTGAGGGCTGTCAGGAGCAGAAGCCAGGGTGGCAGATTGTGGGTTTGGAACTGGGCTTCATATATCCCCAATCTAGGCACCTGAGGGCCTTGGCCCTCTTCCCCTCACTGTGCCCAGGCTCTGTAGAAGTTTTTTGGGCAGTGGCTGCAGGCCCACCCTGGGGAGGGGGGGACGGGGTGGGAGGAGAGTTTGGGCGGGCTCTGACAGAGGGACCAGAGGACCCAGGGCCCCTGTCTCGGCCGGGCCTTGCAGGGGGTGGAGAGGGCTATGTTATACTCTGGCATGCTCGTGGGGGTGGGGGGTGTGGATGTGTTTCCAGAGGCAGGGATGGGATCAGGGCCTTTGGAGCCAAAGCCTGCCACCCTAGGGAATGACTTGGGCCTGCCTGGGTGCGTGTGCATCCCAGGGCCATGGCAGGGGTGCTAGGGCAAGGCTGGAGAGCAAGCCAATCGGATCCCGAAAAATCCCTGGCAGCCATACGGATGTGGAATTTTCCCCATTCCAGAGTCGCCCAGTACTGGCGGGGGCAGCGGGGCTCTGACGCAGCCCGTGGCCCACTGAGTGGCCAGCAGGTTTTGCAATTCCCACAGCTGGAGCTGCACATTCCCAGCCCAGGCAGGCATTAGTTCTCATCCTTGGTCCTCCTCTGCAGTGAGGAGGGAAGTTGGGCACTGAAAGAAGGTGGATCATGGATGGGGCACCTGCATCCTGATGGTGCTATGCTCAGCCCTTATGGACACCCTGGAGAGGTGGGGTCAGTGGAGACCTCCTAGTGGCATGACTGGTTGGAGATGGGTCCCTTGCCTGAGCTTCCCTCAGGGGATCTTGGCACCCCCCTGCACCCCTCTCATCCACAGTTTAGACCCCAAAAATGTATGTCCCCAGCTTGCACTGACTCCCGAGCAGGAGGCCATACCTCACATTGGGTATTCAGGGCCCCAGCGCCCCTAATAAAAGTTCAGCAACTAGTCTAGCCACCTCCCTTTGCCCAGAGCTCAGCTGCCCTCACCACCACCACCACGCCACCCCGTTTCCCAGGCACCCTCGAATCCCCTTCCGGGGCTGGGAGCTCAGCCGAGCCTCAGGGTCCAGTGGTGGGACAATGGCCCCGTTGGCGCATCCGAGACAAACGCGCCTTGTTGAGCCGGCGGCGGGGGCGCTGCGCTGCGCTCGGGTACGCTGAATGCGGCTTCTGTGCGTCCCGGGCGAGCGCGGAGGGGCTGGGAGGGGGCCGGGGCCAGGCCGCCTATTGGCCGCAGCACCGGGGGACGGGCCAGGCTGGCGGCCGCACCTGGCCGCAGTGAGTGTGGCGGCGGCGGGAGCATGGTCCAGGCCCGGTGGAGTCAGGGGCCCGGGCGGGTACGCCCCGCCGCCTAGTGAGCGCCCGGGTGGCGCGGCCCGGGACCGAAACAGCCACGCCAGGCCCGAGGAGAACGGGGCAAAGGTAAGTCCTGGGGGCCCAGCACCCACTGCCTGCTTGTGCCCTGCCTGGGGCTGTAGCCGGCACTACCCAGACCTCCAAACTGGGACCGCGGGAGTCAGCGCCTCAGACCTGAGTGGTGCAGGAGTGCAGCAACCGCTCCAGGTTCGAGTGGCCTGCGGGCTGACAGAGGGTGGGCAGCTGGGGGGGGCCACATTGGTGTGTGCCCTGTCCTTGGTTTCTTCCTCATAGCCCCCTTTCCAGGTTTTTCCCAGTCCTCAGACATGGGTGGGTGGGGCTGGAGCTGGACTGGAGCTGGAAGTCCATTAATGATTAATCTTGGACACAGCAGCCTGAGCCCAGGGGGAGGAAGGGCAGGGATCTCCCCTCTTCCCACCAGCGCTTTCGAGAAGGGGTGGGGTGGGGGGCCATCGGACCAGGGGCTGGGGGTCAGGGGGAGGGGATGGATCCCCTCTGCTTGGGGAAGGCCTGGTCCTATACCACAGAGGGGGCAAAGCCAGCAAAGAGAAGCTTGTGGAATTGGGACAAGCCCTGATATCCAGGAAGGGCCCATAGGATCCAGCCGGTTGTTTCCAGGACCAGTGTCCAGGAGGAGGTCCAGCTTGGTCTGCCCCGTCATTATCAAGCCGGTACTTGGTCACAGCACAGAGCAAGACTGTGGTCTTTTCCCAGTAAGGCCCCCCTTCCCACCTGCCTAGAGCAGGAGAGGTGATGATCACACATCTGGCTGCAGTAACCCACACCAAGTAAGAGGGAGGGAGGGAGAAAGGGTGGGAGAGAGAGAGGGCACAGGCCTGACACCTGATCACCTGGGTTGCCAAGGTGACAGGTGCCATGAAAATCCTCAGGAGGACAGTCCAGTTGGGAGAATCCAACTTCTTCCTTTACCAAGAGGGTTGATCTGAGGCCCAGAGAGGGAAGGCCATGGGCAAGCCTGGACCAGAGCAGCCCCTACAGTGCCTGCAAAGGAGGGCATTCCCGTTATCCTAAGGGGGAAACTGAGGCTCAGGGTGATTCAGTGACTTGCCCAAGGTCACACATAGTTCAAAAGTGGCTGAGTTGACTACGAATCACAGGAGTCTTGTTCCAGCCCACATCTCAGGACTGCAGCCCCGCTCAAGACCTCTCTGCTGCTCTGGGGTCCTAGGCTCTTGGATCTGCCTGTGCTGCCCAAACCCCTAGCTCAGGACCCCTCCCCCCCTTGCCTTCCTAGCTCCCAGCTCTGGCTGACACTCGGGGGGTGGGCAGGCTGCTACTCTGGGAGCAGAGACAACAGAGCCCTGTTCCCAGCTGCCACCTTGGGCTGCTTCATTCCCTGCTTCTCACTCAGGGCAAGCCCTGCCTGAAGGAAGCTCCCTGTGGACAAAGGAGCCTGCCTGCTTCCTGTGTAACCCCTTGTCCACCCATGGGGTGGATGCCCTCTTGTCACCCAGCAAGAAAGGAGTGTTTCCTTGACAGTCCCCACTCTGGGCTCTGAGGGACTGAGTGTGTCACCCTGGGGAGAGGCAATGATTAACCTAGGCGAATGAGGCACAGATGGTAGAATTCCAGGCACGGCAGTAGGCTTGTGACGGGCTTCTTGCTTCATTTGGCCTGGGTGAGGAATATGGTGAAGAACAACCCCTTTTATGAGCGACAGGACCTAACAGGAAGGGCAGGAGTGAGCAGAGGTGCCCGTGGGGAACAGTGGGCTGGAGGCTGGAAGAATCACCAGGTGAGGATTGATGGTTGGGAAGACCTGGGGTCCCAGATGATACCTTCTCTCCCACCTGCCTGTTCCAGGTGGCTTGGCCACTCCCAGACCTGATCCCAGCAGTGCCCTGACTTGTCATGGGACTTTAGGCAAGTCCTTTCCGATCTGTGCCTCAGTTTTCCCTGATGTGAAATCTGGGGGTGAGGGAACTCAGGTCTGGAGCATGGGAAATATGGGGGTTTGGATGAGGAGGGTGGCCTTTCAGGAGTCTGCACTGGTGGGTCCTGTTTCTCCTGCCAAGTGGGTCTAGAAAGGTCATGATAATAATCTGAGGTATGAGCAAAGGGCTCTGCACGCCTCATTCCTTTTGATCCTCATAGCAAGCACGTGAGAGGGGCAAAATATTCCCACTGTTAAGAAGCTGAGGCTCAGAGAGGGGAAGTCACCTCCCCAAGATCGCCCAGCTGGGGACTGGGGGCGTCAGAATTCGTAGCCAGAGCATCTCAGCCTCTCCAGGAGGGGAGAGGCAGGTGGGCGGATCCAGGACATTGTGCATAACAGGTGTTCAGCACCTTTTTAAAACCTTTATTCTGTTACATATTTGTATGCAAGCAAGTGTATGACATTCCTTTAAAAAACATTTCAGTCATGCTAGAAGGTACAACGAATGATATGTATTCTCAGTAATTGGGAGTTAATAAAAAAAAAAACCACTGACTTCCTGGCTAACCTGTGTTTTGCCCCTCTGAAGCTACTTTGGGGCAACTTAGCCTTGATGGTGACTTTGCCCAGACAAGGCTGTATAGCAGGAAGAGCTTGCTTGTAGTTCTGACTTTGTCAATTGGCCCTTCACTAGTTTCTGAGCCTCGTGTCCCCACCCATCCTGTGGCTAGCAGGTGACCCTGGGAAGTCTATAGGGGTCCCAGGCATGGTTGCCATTTGAAATGGTAGAGAGGTGACCCTGCGAGATCAGAAAGTGCCTTCTGAATCGTCAAAGAACATTGCCCTCTTTCAGTCGGCTGCCTGACCTGGTACCTAGCTGGCCGCCATGCCCCCAGCCCAGGGGGGCAGGCAGTAGGGCCAAGACGTCAGGGCTGACAGTTTGGGGGTGGTCCTATGAACCAGCAAGTTGGGATTCAGCTGAAGTCCCTCTCTGGGTGATCCTCCCCATCTCTACTCCAGCACCCCACTCCAGAGGGGCAGAGTGAGGAGGCTTCTGGGTCCTTGCAGGGCACTGTCCAGGGCTCCTGGGTGGAGGGCCAGTCTTTCCCATCTGCACCTTTAACTGTGCAGCCCACACTTCCCAGCTTCTCTGCCCTGGACCCCTGTTGCTTCTTCCCCACTCTAGGACACTGAGGCTCGGAGAGGGCTGTGGTCGCACAGCAAGGGGGGGGGGGTATGGTTCCGACTAGCCACTTCTCTCTCCTCCTCCAGCCAGACTATAGGTTTTCAAAAATGGAAATATCTTTATTTTTCATTTTAATTCTTTTCCAAAGTAATACAGACTCTTCGTAAAGCAAAATCATATGTGTGTGTCTGTATTTTTTCACTTTATTATATATTATGGACATCGTTTAAATGAGTACATAATAAACCATGGAGTGAATGTCACGTAATATTTTTAACCATCCCCTATCGTTGGACATTTAAATTGTTTCTGTCTTTCCCCTTTGCTAAACTTTTGCACCCACCTCGGATCTCCTGTTAGATTGTCTTCTGTGAACAAATGAGCACAGGTAGAATTGCTGGGTCTGAGGATGGGCACCTTTAGAACTGTAATGGTTGCTGTCAAGTATGCAGTCCGAGAACTGTAGGGGGAGTCTTGTTGCTCTACTTTTAAAGTCTCCTCTAGGGTCCCCATGAGATTCCCTTCCAGCTACAAGAAACAGCCCTAGGACACCCTCACCCCCTCACCTTGTCTTCCAGAACCCTGTTCCTATGTGTGTGCATTGGGCAAACAGCATGGATGCCCATCAGTCAGGGAATGGTTCATGGGGAGCAGTGTTCCACAGAATGTTCTACAGCCAATGGCTTTAGAGACTCTTTATCTTTAACTCCTTGGGGGACTCTTGCCCTCCCGGCAGGACCCTTCACCTTCCTCCCCCTTTCTCTAGTGGATTCCATTTGCTTCTCTGACATCAGTTCCCACCTCTGTGCCCATGGCTCCCAATCTCTTTCCCCTGAGATCTCCCTCTTGTGCTCCAGGTAAGGGATCTTATTGCTCTTTGCATATTCTACAAGCATCCCACACATCGCTCAGACTCAGCTTGTCCTAAATGGAAATTGACATTGCCCATCCAACCCCAATACTAAACGTACCCCTTCTTAGGCTCCCCCACTCAGGGACCAGCTCCACCCCCAGCCAGCTCCACCCCTAGTCACCCCAACAGGGGTTCCTCCCTCCCCTCCCCCACATCCTATCGTTCACCAAACGTTGTCTATGCCATGGCCTGCAGATGGTTCCAGTTCATTCCCAGCCTTCTCCTTGGTCCAGGTCATTTCACGGCTAGCAGCTATAACAGCCACTGTCAAGGTCTGCTGGCTTCTCCCAGTCCTTCCCCATCCCTACTGTTCATTTTTCATCTAGCAGCCTGTGGGAATCCTGTTTCCTCACTTCTCTGCTGAAGACTTTCCAGGGTTCCCCACTGCCCACAGGATCCAGGCCAGATTCCTTAGCATGCTTCCCTGAGACCCTTCATCTCCTGCCTACCCCTGCCCCTTTTCTGGCTGTGCTTCTAGTCTCCCCTGCACACCCAGCCTCTGACGTACACACATACTGGACGTTCCAGCCAAGCTGAACATTTGTTAGTTTCTCAATTGCCCTGGGTCTTTGCACATGCTTTTTTTTTTTTTTTTTAAATATTTTATTTATTTATTTATTTGACAGAGAGAGTGAGAGAGCACAAGCAGAGGGAGCAGCAGAAGGAGAGGGAGAAGGAGGCTTCCCGCTGAGCAAGGAGCCCGATGCGGGGCTCGATCCCAGGACCCTGGGATCATGACCTGAGCCGAAGGCAGACGCCCAACCATCTGAGCTGCCCAGGTGCCCCTGCATATGCTTTTCTCTCTGCCTGGCTCATTCCAGAGTAACAAGTGCATTAGTTAATCCTAGCTGCTGTAACAGACAAGCCCCAAGTCCCGAAAGGCCTAGCACAATGGCAGTTTAGTTGTCATTTTCATGAAATCTATCTGGGTGTTTAGTGAGTGGTGATGTGAATACCAGTGTCCTCCCATCTCATGGCCCCTGCCCATCTCCAGATCATTGGAGCTGGCCCCATTCATCCAGCATACGCGAAAGGAGTCCACAGAGAATGTCTGCCCACCTAACATCAACAGCTATTATTCTGCTCACATTCCGTTGGCCAGAATTCAGTCACATGAGGACACTGAACTACAAGGGAGGATGGGAAATGTAGTTTAGCCATGTACTCAGGGAGAAAAGGGAACTAATTGCCTTTGGAAATCTGAAAACACACAGTAGCTTCTGCTAGGGACCCCTAATCCTAGGAAGCCTCCCTGAGCATGCTCTTCCTGCAACCCCCGCTCCCCAGCCCCCCTCCCCCCCCCCCCGCTGACTGGATCAGGTGTTTGCGTTCCAGCAAGCCCCACCAACGTGTCCTCCATCACAGCACCTGCAGCTGCCTGCTCCTCTTACCCCCAGGACTGTGAGCCCAGAACTCTGGCACGGGAATCATGAACCCTAGCGCCAGGCACAGTGCAGGTGCTCCCTAAATAACTTTGGAACAGATCAATTTAAAACTAATTGTCACAAAAAGATGTCCACAATCGATTGACATGGGAGGGGGGGAGCAAGTTAAAGAAAAATGCGCTCCCCCAAAGAGACCCCTTCTGTCATCTGTATGGGTTTATGGACAGAAAAAATGTGGGGAGGCTTGTGCTAAAGTTTTAAGGGCAGTGATCTATGGGGATGGAGCTCTTTTCATTGTCTTTGCATTTTTCTGTAATGTCTGAATTTTTTTTTCAGTGATCATGTACTGCTTTTATAATTAAAAACTTTTTTTTTTTTTCTGCTGGGGTGGGGGGAGAACCAGCCAGAGATGACATCACTATCGATACCCTGAGAAGGGAACCCTCTGGCAGGGCTGGAAGCGTAGGTTCTGCTATCAGTGCTTCCTACTCTAGAAAGCTCTGCTTCATGTGGCTCTTCTTTACCTGCCTTTCCACCCCACCACGACCTCACCCAGAGCCTGACCTCCACTCCCCCCTGCCCAAGATCCTTAATCTCTTGTGACATGGGGCTTGTCACATCGCGTCTTTGAGCTTCATCTCCCTCCTCTATGAAGTAGGGGTGGTAACAGGGCCTCCAGTGGCAAGGATTATGAGGGCATGTGATGCATGGGAAGTCCTGAGCACAGGACGGGAGTGTGTTTGGTCAAGAGTCCACACTCATAAACCACCTCTCTGCTGTTTGATACCAGCTCTGCCCTGATTCACCCCTCCATACCTTTATTTATCTGTTTTCAAATTAGGTCAGTCCAGAACAGATGAACACTCCCGTACCTTGGGCCAATCCAGCACTCAGAGAGATATGGACTCTTGGTCCTCTGTGGCTGTTTAAGCTCTGGTATTTCATGGGACCTCGAGGGCTGCTCCCAGGCTGGGTGGGGCTGTGAGGGAAGAGGCAAAGTGTCGGAGCAAATGTCAGATGCCTGCTGTTCCTTGGGAGGAGTTGGCAGCTGGTCAACCTATGAAAGTGCTCAGTATGAGATAAATGACTGTCGTGATAGTTATTACTATTAACCGATGGTCAATTACTATTAACCTTGGTCCCTAGAGCCCCTGTGCCTGACGGAAGGATGTGAGGTGCTTTTCTGGGCATCTTCTGTTCATGGCAAGGCTGAACCCAGACCCTAAGACAGACCTAAACACAGCTAGAGTGGGGTGTAAGAGATTTCAGTGCCTCTGGTGAGCCTGAGGGCCCTTGGGGTTTAGGACAGGGCCCCTAGAACTGCCTCTTCTTGCCAAGACCTGGGGAAGGATTGGCATCTGCAGCAGGCCCGAATCTCTCCAAGCTGGTCCACGGTGTCCTGTGCGCTGACCCCCACACCGGGTGCAGACAGGAGAGGCATGATCGTATTGCGTCTTTGATGAAGGACTTGGAGCTCACAGGTGAAATCTCATCAGACTGATCCTCCCAGAGCTGGTCAGGTTCTCTGCCCCTAGGAGGACTCCTGGGTGAGTTGCTTGCTCTGGGGCCTCTGCCGATTTTAGACAAACCTTGGTCTCTGGTTGTGTCTCGGTACTTTTAAGCCCTGGAATTTGCCAAGTGTGCATTTGGATTTTCTGACTGACGCTGACTGTCCCCGGCTAACTCTGTGACCTTGGACGGGTGAGTTCATCTCTGAGCCTCCGTTTCTTCGCCTGGAGAGTGGGCTAATCACGGTGCTTAATGCATGGGGCAGCATTAAGATGAGGGGGACTTAATGAGATGCTGGGACTTAATGAGATGCTGTCCGAGGAGCAATTCACCTCCCCGACTCTCCGCAGAGCTCTGCAGCTGCTTGTGTCCTTGGTCCAAGGACACCTGAGACCTTGCTGAGCCCTGGGGTGAAGGAGCTGCCTGGCTGCGGAGGTCTAGAGGTAGTCAGGGACCACCCGGAATGTGCCCCTGGCAGAGGGCCCGGGTAGCACCTGCAGGGTACAGGCACATGCCACCTGCTATCCCCTAGGAGGGACCTCATGAATATTCACACCGCTGGAGCATTAGGGAGCCAGCCAGAATACTGCTGGGTGTCATTGGAGCATACCTGTTTCCCAGTGACCGGAGAGGCAGCCTGGGAGTCAGATGTGGCTCAGACAGGGAGAGGAAAGGGGCAGCCAGCCACGGCCCAAGGTGAGTGTGTCTTCTTCCTCCACCCCTGCACAGGGGTCCCTGGGGGAGCAGGACACCTGAGACCAAGGCCTGCCTGGTAGTTATGCTGTAGGACAGAAGGTTTACCATCCTGGGCTCGGTTTCCCTATGTGCATGCTGTGGCCATGAGTCCTGTTTCTCCTTCCTTCTCTAGAGGGTGCTGGTCCAACTGAACGGGAGGATTGCTGGGCCTGGCCTGGAGCCAGCTATCAGCATAGATGGAGGGCGATGTGGCTAGGGTAACCAAGAAGGATAGGAATAGATGGGGTGGGCTAGGGAGGGGGCGGACCATCGCTCCTGACTGCCTGGGACTGTCACCACCATAGGCAGAGGAAGAGACCCAGATTCTAGTTCTCTCTGCTGCTGCTGTGCTGTGTGACCTTGAGGGTGGCCCTGCCCTCTCTGAGCCTTAGCCTCCATGCTGTGCTATCTTCCCAATTGGAAGCTGAGGCTCAGGCCACACTGTAATCATCCCTGGTACCCCATGGCCTTGGACCTGGGGCTGTCTGCTGACTGCAAGCCTCCATCATGGGCCATGGGCACACACCTTGAAGGGGCCATGACTGGGACCCTGGGAGGGCAATCATAATGATGATAATAATAATGATGGCTACCCATGCCCAGGGAGTGTCTGCTCTGTGCCAGCCCTGTGCTGGGCACTTTCCTTGTGGGACAAGGAAGATCTGCGTAGCGCCCTGTGATGGGGGGGTGGAGTTGGCACCATCATTTTAGAGGAGAATCTGAGACCCAGAGAGGGACACAGCCTTACCTAGGGCACACAGAAAGGAAGCAGCAAAACTGGGTCTCAAACGCAGGACCCTGGCCCCAAGGTGCTGGCTCCAGGTGGCCCTCAGTTGTGTGACTCACACATGTGGCTCTCACCCACTCATGTTAGCCCCGGCTACATTCTGCCCTGAGGGTCATGGGGGTCATTCATCAAACATTTACCTGGTGCCAGGCTCTGACAGCACGGGGATGAGTTACCTTCAGGCTTGCTTGCAGCCAGGCACAGAGATCTCTCCTCCCATAAACCTGGGCCCAGGAATCTGGGCCTTGGTCAATAGTGATGATAATAATAATTAATATGTATTGATCTCTGCCTGTGTACATGCATCCCCTTATTCAAATCTCAGTCTCATGACTGTTCCTCTCAGCCAGGCTCCTGGCTGCCAGCCAGCCCGTCTGGACCTTGGTCTACCCAGGGACTCTGCCTGTGGTTACCAAGGGCCCTGTTTGCCCTGATCTTGGTGCTATGTGTCCATCGTACACATGAGGAGACCAAGACGGAGAGGCTGAGCAGCATGCCCAAGTCCACAGAGACCAGGCAGGAAGGGAACCATCAGCCTCGAATGCCTCAGGCTGTTGACACAGTAGGGACCAGCCACCAAGGCCCCCTCTGTTTCTCTACTTCTTCCTGGCTGCCCTGGCCCAGCCCACAGAGGCCAGACCCTGCTGTGTTGCTGGGACAGAGCCCCATTAGCCACACTTTGGCCTCCTGTGGTGGATCTTCTGGCTGCACACACACTTCCTGCGGGCTTGGGACTGAGCTTGGGACATGGCAGGCAGGGGCTGCCACAGACAAAGCAGGAAGATGCATATTGGAGGCTGACAGACTTGGGCTTGAATCCCAGCCCCTCCCCCTGCCTTGCCGAGTGACCCTAGGCAAGTCACATCACCTCCTGGAACCTCGATTTCCCCATCTGCAAAATGGGGGTGACAGTGGGGTCAGCCTGCTGGGATAGCTAAGCAGAATCAGTGAGATGCTCTGGAGAAGGCCCTGCCCAGGGCCTGGCTCATAGCAGGGGCTCAAAAGTGAAACCTGAGAGCAGGCATGTTTCAAGGAAGCCCGAGTGGCAGAGTGAATGAGGGAAGTGAAGCCATGATGGGGAGGTTGGGGGCGCTGTCCTGGGCCGGGCTAGGAGGAGCCTGATTGGTGGTTCTGGGAAGCTGGTCTGCCCCCTACTGCTGGGCTTCCACCCCAGAGCTTCTGTCATCAGCCTCCTAGATTTCCAGAAAGTGTCCTGGTGAGTGGGGCTGGTGGGGCAAGAGTGGACCCTGGGGATTTGGGGAGGGCAGGAATTTTACCCTCCCCTGTTTTAAAGTCAGAGAACCCAAGGTCTAGGGCCCCACTCAGGGTTTGGGCCCAAGTCTGAGGCTCTGGCCTGGCTCTAGGCTCTGCCCTGTTTTCCAGTGGGCCCTAGGAGACAGTAGCCCAACTGGGGCACTTGATGCATGGAGCTGGTTTGTGCTGGGAGCCGGCAGCAGCCACTCCTTGCTCAGGGGAGCCCACCCTGAGGGTGACAAAGACTGAGACCAGGAGCAGGTCCCCAGGGGCTCAGGAGGGAAACAGCTAACACTCTTTGAGAGATAACTACATGCTAATTGCTTTCTTTGCCTCCTCCATCTCTGAAAGAGCCAGTGTGTGGGGGGGTGGGGGGGTGGGCTATCAGCTTCCCAGTTTTACAGAGGAGAAACTGGGGCTCCATGGGGGTTCCTGTGATTGAAACACAGGCCTGGGGCCTCCAGAGCCTGGGGTCAGCACCTCCCCCTCCATGACCAGACTGGCTAGCCACCTTACCCCACCCTGCATTCTTTATCACCTGTTATTTAAATATATTAAATACATTTTATTGCCTTTTTTTAATTAAAAAAGTAATACATGCTCCCTTTTTAAAAAGCAGTTGTTACAGAAATGCATAATATAGAAAAATATTCCCGTGTATACCCCTTTTCCTACCTACGCAGAGGCTACCACTGTTAAAATTCAGAATACTGTCCTCCAGTTGTTTCTGGGCCTACATGTATACATATATGGATTTGGGGGCATAGTGTTCTGGAACTTTCTTTTTTCCCCATTATTAGATCATGATGTGTTTTTGAGCCAGTCCACTTAGCTCTGTCTGTTTTGTTAATGGGTACAGAGGACTCCATCTGGGAACAGGCCTTGGTTTGTTTAACAGTCCCCCACTGATGGACATTGAGGTCGTTCCTAATTTTTTAAATTTCTGGCCAAGCTGCCATGAACACCATGTCATGTGGGATTTTGCCCAAGTGTTTCTGTGGAATCGTTGGAATTTGGAGAGCTTATACCTTCCTCCTTCGCTAGAATGAACTGCCTTCTGGAAACATTCTCCCCCATTCTCATTTACCCTTGACTTGTTCACCTTGCCCACCTAAGAGTGAACAGAGATACGTCATTGTCATGAGGGAGGCCAAATTCCCTCTTGCATAGTTTCTTCCTCTACACTTTGCTTCCTTACGTCCTTTCCTGTGACGAGAAATTTCTAGAGGATGAGCAGAAGACTCAGGGACTGGTGCTGGCTGGTGGGGTGGGGCCTGGAGTGCCCCTTCTCTGAGAAGGGTTTATGGGTGCCTTGGGTAACTTTCCCAGAGGGAAACATGTGGGGTCCTCCTCCAGGCAGGCTATGTAGCCTCTGCCCCCAGGGATGGTGGGGACGTGCCGTGCGTGTGGTCACGGGGCAGCATGCATGACTGCTTGTGGCCTCAAAGGCCCAAGGCCTCCACGCCGCACGTGTTAGAGCTGGAGTGGAAAGTTTTGTGCCCTGGTCTTACAGCTGAGGGGAGGGGGGAAGGCGCCCTGAGCCCTGACTCTGTCCTGGACCCCCCATCCCGCAGCATGAACTGCCCTTACAGTTCATGCCTCAGTCCCCCACCGTTACGGCTGCCACAGTTAGACCAAAAGACTAGACCAAAAACTCCCCAAACCCAAAACAAACAGACAAACAAAAAGGACACCCAGTTAAATGTAATTTTCAGATAAACCCTGGATAATTTTTAGCATGTCCTGTGCAATATTAAAATTAAACAACTTTTGGGGCACCTGGGTGGCTCAGTCGTTAAGCGTCTGCCTTTGGCTCAGGTCATGATCCTGGGGACCTGGGATTGAGCCCCGCATCGGGCTCCCTGCTCAGTGGGAAGCCTGTTTCTTCCTCTCCTGCTCCCCCTGCTTGTGTTCCCTCTCTCGCTGTGTCTCTCCCTGTCAAATACATATATAAAATCTTAAAAAAAAAAAATTAAACAACTTTTGGGGCACCTGGGTGGCTCTGTTGGTTAAGCGGCTGCCTTCAGCTCAGGTCATGACCCCAGGGTCCTGGGATCGAGTCCCACATCAGGCCCCCTGCTCAGCGGGGAGCCTGCTTCTCCCTCTCCCTCTGCCTGCCGCTTCCCTTGCTTGTGTGGGCTCTCTCTCTGACAAGTAAATGAATAAAATCTTTAAAAAATAAATAAATAAAATCTTAAAAAAATTAAACAACTCTTGGGGTGCCTGGGTGGCTCCGTTGGTTAAGCGCCCAACTCTTGGTTTCGGCTCAGGTCTTGATCTTGTGGTAATGGGATCGAGCATCGAGTCGGGCTCTGCGCTCAGCACGGAGTCTGCTTCAGATCCTCTCTCCCTCTCTTTGCCCGTGTCCACGCTCGGGCATGTGTGCGTGTGCTCTCTCTCTAAAATAAATAAATAAAAATTTTAAAAAAGATTTTATTTATTTATTTAACAGAGAGAGACACAGCGCGAGAGAGGGAACACAAGCAGGGGGAGTAGGAGAGGGAGAAGCAGACTCCCCACTGAGCAGGGAGCCCGATGCGGGGCTCGATCCCAGGACCATGGGACCATGACCTGAGCCGAAGCCTAACTGAGTCACCCAGGCGCCCCATAAATAAAATCTTTAAAAATAATAAAATTATACAAATTTTATTCATTGTTTATCTAGAATTCAGATTTCCCTGGGCAGCCCTGCCTGCTGGCAATCAGAGAGAGGAGGTAGGTTTGTGCGCAGAGGCCTGGCTGTGTGACCTGAACCCTCTCCTTCCTCACTCTGAGCCTCAGTTTCTCCATCTGCCTGCCCTATGGACCCAGGGGCACAGGGATCAGTGAAAAGAGATGAAGAGCCTCAGCCCCTCACTGCGCAGCTGGGAAGGGTGGCCCAGGAAACAGGTGGTCTGGCTGGGTCTTTAGAAAGCTGAGAGATTCAGGCCCCGGGGAGGTCCCTGACCCCTGCTTGTGAATAGCCCTGGCCCCAGGCCTGGGGGGAGGGAGCACCGGGAGAGGGTCTTTTTCTGTCTTACAAGATGATTTCATTACCGGATGCCTGGGTGGCTCAGTCAGTTGAGCAGCTGCCTTCGGCTCAGGTCATGATCCCAGGGTCCTGGGATCGAGCCCCGCATCGGGCTTCCCACTCAGCGGGAAGCCTGCTTCTCCCTCTCCCACTCTCCCTGCTTGTGTTCCTTCTCTCGCTGTGTCTCTCTCTGTCAAATAAATAAAATCTTTAAAAAAAATAAAAATACAAAATGATTTCATTACGAAGCCCCAAAACATATAAGGTAAACTGATGACACCCAGGTACCCACCCTACCCTTAAAAATTAAAACTGAACCAGGCAGTAGAACCTGCTTCCTGCCCCATCTCCCAGTCTCTCTCTGCATTGGCTTTGCCCGCCGTCTCTGTCTGCACCCCTGTCGCTGTGTCTCTCCAAGCGTTTGTCTCTCTGTCCCTGTGTGAACCTTGCTGGGGGGACCACAGAGCCGGCAAAGGGCAGTCCCAATGTCAAAGGCTGCCCTCGACCCAGCCAGGCCTGGGGCAGCAGTGGAGGCTCCCTGGGGCTGGCCTCCTGATGCTTGCCCTGCTCTGTGACCCCACAGGTATCTGAGATGCCGCTGCCCCAGAAGAAGCGCTGGGTGTCCATGGCCAAGGGGCTGGTGCTGGGAGCGCTCTTCACCAGCCTCCTGCTGCTGCTGTACTCCTATGCTGCCCCCCCACTGCACACTGGCCTGGCCTCCACGTGAGTGGCTCTCGGGGCGGGGGAGCAAGCAGTGGGGGTTGGGGGTGGGGCACCCTGGGCCCTGCATCATGCTGTGCTGGATGTGCAGAAATTATGCTGATTAGGGCAGAGCTCACTGTGTAACCCTGGGCCTCAGTGTCCTTCTCCGTGAAGTGGGCATAATAGCAGAGCCTGCCTCATGGAGCACGAGGATCAAATAACACTGTCTGTGTACACGGCAGGGATTATCCTCATCTGAGGCTCCAGTGGGGCTGGGACGTGGGGGTGACTTGTCCAAGAGAACTCCACGGGCACAGGGCCCAGGCTCAGACTGGGCTCTGCTGCCTCCAAGCCTGGCTCCTAACCATGAGGCTAGCCCACCTCCTCAGGGGGCTGCTCAGCCCAGGCCTGGTATGGTTTGTGCTCTTAGTTGGTGGTATCAAGTTGAACTAGAGGAAACTACCGAGAATTGACTATTTTTGGTCAAAAGCCGACCTACAAAATTTCATGTGGTCCAACCTAATGCTAATTCGTGATAACATGTACGATGTGGTGGCCACGAATGAGACAAGAACCAGCAAGCTTGTCTCACTTTGATCTCACACCAACACCCCAGACGGGCCTGTTATTTTCCCCATTTCGTAGATGAGGAACGTGAGGCCAAAGAGACCAAACCACACGCCCAAGCATCACAGCCTGGACACAGGCCTGTCTGGTCCCGTGTCCTGGCCTCCCTGCTACCCACCATCCCCAACAGGCCTGATCTTTAGACACCAGGGCGCTGGGGGTTCTGCCTCCCGAGGGCCCCCAGCAGCCCCTGAGGCTCTCCCCACCATTCCGTCCACAGCAGGACCCCAGAGGGCACAGCGCCCTGCGCCCCGGCGCCAGGTGAGCCCGAGGCACTGACCCCGGCCAACGGCTCTGCGGGAGGGTGCCAGCCTCAACGCGACATCGTGTTCATGAAGACGCACAAGACGGCCAGCAGCACGCTGCTCAACATCCTGTTCCGCTTTGGCCAGAAGCACGGGCTCAAGTTTGCCTTCCCCAATGGCCGCAACGACTTCGACTACCCGGCCTTCTTCGCTCGCAGCCTGGTGCAGGACTACCGGCCCGGGGCCTGCTTCAACATCATCTGCAACCACATGCGCTTCCACTACGAGGAGGTGCGTGGTCTGGTGCCGCCCAACGCCACGTTCATCACCGTGCTCCGCGACCCCGCCCGCCTCTTTGAGTCCTCCTTCCACTACTTCGGCTCGGTGGTGCCCTTCACGTGGAAGCTCTCGGGCCGTGACAAGCTGGCCGAGTTCCTGCAGGACCCAGACCGCTACTATGACCCCAACGGCTACAACGCCCACTACCTCCGCAACCTGCTCTTCTTCGACCTGGGCTACGACAGCGGCCTGGACCCCGGCAACCCGCAGGTGCAGGAGCACATCCTGGAGGTGGAGCGCCGCTTCCACCTGGTGCTCCTGCAGGAGTACTTCGACGAGTCCCTGGTGCTGCTCAAGGACCTGCTGTGCTGGGAGCTGGAGGACGTGCTCTACTTCAAGCTCAACGCCCGCCGCGCCTCGGCCGTGCCGCGCCTCTCCGGGGAGCTGTACCGGCGCGCCACGGCTTGGAACGTGCTGGACGCCCGCCTCTACCGCCACTTCAACGCCAGCTTCTGGCGCAAGGTGGAGGCATTCGGGCGGGAGCGCATGGCCCGCGAGGTGGCCGCTCTGCGGCGCGCCAACGAGCGCATGCGGCGCATCTGCATCGACGGGGGCCAAGCTGTGGACGCCGCCGCCATCCAGGACTCGGCCATGCAGCCCTGGCAGCCGCTGGGCGCCAAGTCCATCCTCGGCTACAACCTCAAGAAGAGCATCGGGCAGCGGCACGCGCAGCTCTGCCGTCGCATGCTCACGCCCGAGATCCAGTACCTGATGGACCTTGGCGTCAACCTGTGGGTCACTAAGCTCTGGAAGCTCATCCGGGACTTTCTGAGGTGGTGACATCCCGCCCACTGGCAGCTCCCTCTGCCCGCTGGATCGCCGAGGAGGGGCTGGGCGGGGGCCCGCCGGCCTTCCCTGTGTCCTCCTGGTGCCCCCCGGCCCCGCGCCCCCAGCTCTGGGGGGAATGAGGTGGGGCTGCTGCGGGGGCGCGGCCAGCCGGGACTGGGTCCATGGCACACAGGGCCTCAGATCAGTATTTGACTAATTCTAGCTTTTTTTAAGAATTAAATCCCCTTCCCTCCAAGGAAGAATGTTCTATTTCCTGCCTCCCCTTAAAGGGGAGAGTTCAGAAGTAAAGGCATTTGATGTTGTGTTTTTTGTTAATCAGCCTCAGTGGTGCTGACTGGCGGGGCCCTGGGTGGGAGGTGACTGAAGAGGATGGGGGGACCCGCAAGAGAGCATGGCAGGTGCCTGAGTGTGTCTGTGGGACAGAGCCCAGCGGTGTGGCAGGGTTTGGTGTGCACCTGTTACGTGCTGAAGCCCTGTGTGGTTGAAGGACTCCCAGGAGCTACCAAGCCCTGGAAGATCATGTGTGTATGTGTGTGTGTGTAGGTGTGTGCATGTGATCATCCTGGGGCTCTACCAGTCACTGACTCCAACTCAACACTGGTTATGTGTCCAGCATTAGGCTGAGTAGGTAATTTCAATTCATCTTCATCAAAACTCAGCAATGTGGGAACTGTCATTTCCTCATGTCAGAGATGAGGAAGGGAGCTCAGAGAGGGAAAGTCATCTGGCCAAGATCACACAGCAAGTAAGTGGTAGGACTGGAACAGGGGCTGGGAGGGATGGAGTGTGTGGCCAGATTAAGATAGAGTCCATGTGTGCGTGCGTGTGCGTGTGCGTGTGCGTGTGTGTGACGGGGAGGGGGGGAGTGCCTGGTATAGCACTGAGAGCAGGCCCCGGGCCCAGGCTGAGGGTTCCTTGTATAATCTCATTAATCCTCACAGTCACTCTTTGAGGTAGGCACAAATACCGTCCCATATTACAGATGTGAGAATTGACATTCTGAGAGATCGAAGGGACTTAACTGAGGTACACATCAGACCCAAAACTAAACCTTCTCCCTGGGACCCCAAACCCCTTGCAGCAGTGTGAGGATGCATCAGCTCTAACCACTGCCTCCCTCGGCCTCCCCAGGGGGACAAGGGCCCTTTCTGGGGCAGAGGACTTGTGGGTCTCTAACTAGGAGCCAGCAGCCAGACATGAAATGCAGAAACCACAGCCAAACGAGTTTATTGGAGAACTGTCTGTACCAGGCTCCAAGCCAAGTACTTGTACACCTTTATCTGAATATCCACAACATCCCAGCTTTATAGACCAAAGCTCAGAGAGGTTAAGTGATTTACTGAAGGTCGCACATCTAATTACTGCCAGAACCAGATTTCAAGCTGGATTAGTCAGCTCTTAACCCCTCCCTGGATCTGAATCAGTCTTTCTCCTAGGAGTGAGTTTCTGGCCCAAGCAAGGTGGGAAGAAGTTAGGGTGACCAACTCTCTCAGTACCCTGGGACTGTCCCAGTTTTTGCACTGAAAGTTCCCAAATCCCAGGAAACTCCTCAGTCTGGGCAACCAGGATGGTTGGTCAGCCTGGGAGTTTTGAACCCACCAGCCCCCTGGAGCCACCGCCGGCACCCTCCTAAAGTTCTCTGTAGCAAGAAATAAGTACATTTTTGAAGCTTTATTTAATTCATATGGAAAGAACTAAGCAAAAGAAAGGAAGAAAGAAAGAAAAAAAGAATAGCTAAGATATTATTGACTCCAAATTCATGAGATAATCTTCCCCCACATACTTTTTATTAATCAAAGAGAGGTATGAGTTAGTGCAATATGGTAGTATCTTGGGTTTGTGGAACCTCATAATTTTATTTCCTTGGACACTTAAGGGCCTATAAATACCAATAATAATATTATATGTCATCGAATTGTTTATTATTAATATTGGCACTTCTAAGCCCTTAGGGATCCAAGGAGAATAAATCTGGCAAATAGTAGATGCCAAGAATATAAATTGCTCCATTAGTATTTACTATTTGCCTGGTTTGTTTTAAGAACATTAGCGTTAGTAACTCATTTATTAACATAATTAATATTTTAACAATGAGTAGTTGCCTGGTACTGAGCGAGCACTTTGTGCTCAGCTCTGTGCCCTATGGGAACGTGGACAATTCCCTTTGCTCTCCTGAGGAGGCGACCAAAACACAGAGAAACTGAGCAACAAGCCCAGGGTCACCCAGGTCACTCAGACACCAAGGGCTGGTGCTTGCAGCCTCCAGACCCTTGGTGCCATTCCAGTTGGCCACCTCAGCCTTGGGATGGAGGTCTTTTCCATGGTTGAAAATGTATGAAGTCTCCAAGGGGCATGCCTGTAGGAGCCAGACTGCTCTTGCCATACCTGGGCAGCAGAGGGCGCCATGGTGCCAAATTTGGTCTTAGCCGGTCAGGACGTTCCCAGCCGCCAGGGGCTGGGGGCACCCACGGTTAGGCCTGGGCCTACAGGTGAAAGCCAGGGCGAAGGTCATGGCTGGCCCCTGCGAGAAATTCAGTGGAACTACCTGTTCGTCTCTGTTATGGGATGAATTGTAACCCCTAAAAAGATATGTTGAAGTGCTAACCCCCAGTTCCCTATGACTGACCTTATTCGGAAATAGGGTCTTTGTACATGTAATCAAGTTAAGATGAAGTCATCAGGGTGGGTCTTAATCCAATACGGCCGGTGTCCTTATAAGAAGTGGCAATGTCATGTGTATCTACACACAGGGACAATGCCATGTGAAGACAGGCAGAGATTGGCGTGGTGCAGTTACAAGCCAAGGAATGCCAAGGGCCGACAGTGACCTCCAGAAGCTAAGAAGAGGCAATGAAGGATTCTACCCAGAGTCTCAGAGGGAACATGGCCCTGCTGACACCTTGATTTCAGACTTCCAGCCTGCAGAACTGTGAAAGAATAAATGTCTGTTGTTTTAAAGCCATCCAGTTTGTGCCGCTTTGTTACACAGCAGCCTCAAGACACATATACGTTCTCTGTGCCCCGGCCCCTGCTCTGGGTCCGGCCTCTGTCCCTCACCTGGACTCCCTCCCCCAGGCTTGCCCCTGTGACCCACCTGTAGCCAGAGGCCAGCCTCGGCTCCGAGCCCTCCATGGTCCCCCTCACGCCTGGGGAGAAGCTGTGCAGCTGCACACGTCTGTGGCTTCGCACGTGCTGTTCCCTCTACCATAAGGCCTCCTTCCCACTGCAGGCCTAACATTGCTAAGTGACTTCAAAGCAAGCTCTGTGGCCTCCTCTGGATCTTCTTCCCTGACAGCCCAGCCCTCAAGCTAGCTTAGGGCCTCTGGGCTCCCCCATCTCAGTTCCGCTCACTCAGGGCCGCAACTGTGGATATGCTTGTCTGCGAGGCCCTGACAGTACACTCCTCCGGGACAGGATCTTCGTTTGTCTTGACACAATCAGCCTCTAGTGCCCAGGCCAGTGTCCGGGACATAGTTGGTTTTCAATAAATGTTGAAAGAGGAAAGGAAGGAAGGAAGGGAGGGAGAGAGGGAGGGAGGGAGGAAGGAAGAGAGGGAGGGAGGGAAGAGAAGAAGGGCGCCTGGGTGACTCAGTTGGTTAAGCAACTGACTCTTGATTTCAGCTCAGGTCATGATCTCAGGGTCACGGGATGGAGCCCCGTGTTGGGCTCTGTGCTCAGTGGGGAATCTTCTTGAAATTCTCTCTCTCTCCCCCAACTCTCTCTTTAAAAAAATAAAAGAAGGGAGAGAGGAATGGAGGAAAGGAGGGAAGGCGGAAGAGAGGAACCAGAAAAGGGAGTGTGAAAGTAGGGCAGAGTAGGGAGAGAGAACGGTGCTTCCATCCTTGAGGGCCTTCCAGAGCCTACTTGCCTTGAGTGACCAGGCCCCCATTTTCACTGGAAGGTAACACGTTAGCCAATGCATGCAAGTGCAGGAATGAGTTAACAGGTTGAAAAGTCGTGTGTCGCTGGGATGGGGCACAGGTCAGGTAAGCTTTGACAGGCGTGGGTAGAGGTAGGGACCCTGGGCAATGCTTGCTCTGGGGAGTAGGCAGGCCCTGGGCAGGCTGGGGACAACCTGGGGGTGCTAGAGAGCATTAGAGAAACTGAGAAAGGAGAGGTAGCCCTTGCCAACTTCCCTTGCCATCACATCTAAGCCCTTACTGAGCACCTTCTGTGTACAATGCACCATGCCGGGTGCTCAGGTGGGAATATACAAAGATGAACCAGACTCTCAGGGAGTCTGAGGCAGAGAGCTGTGAGGGGCTCACAACAGCTGGGCAGAGAGAAGATGACAATGAGGTATAGGACTTTAGTCAGGGAGGGGAGACTCACTTGCCAGCAAATAAAATAAATCAGAAAGATGGTGGATGCAAGATGATACTGCAAGGAAAGGCATTCCAGGGAGAAGAAAAAGCTGGACAGGGAATGGTGGAGAGGCAAGCGGCCTGAAATAAGAAGACGAGCAGGACAAATCAGCTCCGGAAGGACCCCAAATGGTCTTGCACTTCAGGCTCAGGGGTTTGCAGTTTCTCTCCGTGGTAGCAAGGAGCCAAGGGGGGGCTTTGGAGCAGGGGCAGGATGTACTTGGAGGCAGGCTGCCGGAGGATGGACCAGAGGTGCTGGGAGTCGGGAACCTGGGAAGGGGATAGGAGGGCCTGGACCAGGGAAGGAGCAGGGGTGGGTGGCCTGCATTTGCCCCAGGGGCTAAAGCTCTAGTCTATGGGTCTATGGGGGTGCTGAGGAGGTCCCGTCCTGCAGGAGAGGCAGATCCACTCTAGTTACCCCCACGTAAGACCAAGGGAAGACCATCGCAGGGCTCAGCCAGGTCACCCAGGTGCGTGTTCTGCCTGGTGCTGGGCATGTGGGATTCAGTGTCTGGAGCAAGCACCAAGTTCAGACAGTCTTGATTGTCACTCAACTGCTGCACGGCCTCAGGCCTTCTGCTTCCCTCCTCCAGGCTCTGTTCAGATGGGGAGGAACAGTCTGGGGCTCCCAGAACACACGAAGCCTTTGGCCTCGAACCAGGAACAAAGCCCGAGCTGCTGGGGCCCTGCACATCCGCTCAGCCTCACCACTTCCCGAGGCCCTTCTCCAGCCTCCAGAGCCACGCGCCCAGCAGACCAGCAGTGCCCGCAGGATTGATGGCGCCTGGAGCGGCCCTCCACCCAAGACCATGGAAAGCTGGTGTGTAAATATCCTCAGCCCTCAGGTGGGAATTCTGAGGTGCCTGGTCCACACTGCCTTCCACTGGTTCCTATGAGGATTGAGCTCTGCCTCACTTCCCATCTTCTGTCTCACTCCCCCCTCTCCCCTACTTTGGTCCCCCCCCATCACCTCTGGAATAAACTCCCTGCATTGGAGCCGTGGTCTCTGAGTTGGCCTCTGGGCGAACCAGACTGAGACAAGTACCTACCGTGTGCATGTGTGCAAGGCCCCACGGACACAGCATGCTCTTGTTACCGGACCGAAGGGGGTCCGCTCATTGGTGAGCTACAGGCGGAGATTACACCAGGTGGCGTTGCCTCTCAAAATTATCTTTATTTGCAGCAAATAAGGAGATCTTGGGGAATAATTTCCAAAGCCGTGCCTCCCTGAACAGGGGTAAGCAGGTTCCTTTATTAGGGCTTGGGGTGAATATTCAGAGGGGGATTTTAACATCATAATGAAGCTAACCGTTGGACACTTTATGATTCACCTGCACGGGCAACGTCCTCAAGTGCTTCTTTTCCTGTTCCAGCACTTTGTCAGTTTCCAAAAGGTGAAATGGAGAATTAGGCAGAGGCTTCTAGGAGGGTCCTGAGTTCAGGGAGTCAGGGGGTCTCACCGGTGACAATCTCATGTGTCCTTGTCTTGGGCTCTGACTCTCTGCCTGTCCAAGGGGGCATGGAGACAGTCTGTGGCCAGAAGTCCCCTGTCACCCCTCACCCGAAGGCCGAGTTACACACCCACCTGCTGGGTCTGGACCTGGGAAGTCTCTCCTCATCCTAAAGCCACGTGCTCTAATAGCTGCTCCTGACACATCGGGTCGTAGATGGAGCCTGGGACACATCGGGACACAATGACAGCGGGTTCCAGGCCTTTGTTGGGGGTGAGCAGTGGCCAGCCCAGCTCAAGGAGACATCTGATGGGAGTACGAGGTGGGGGCCTGAGGCAGGGTGGACAGCTGCGTGTGTGTGTGTGTGTGTGTGTGTGTGTGTGTGTGTGACAGCAGATGGTGTCACTTTCAACACGCCCACATCAATGTAGTGGGGCGAGCATCACTGTCCTCTTTACAAATGACTATTTGAACCCAGGGCAGCGAGTCCAGGGACCATTGCCTCAGGGACGTATCAAGGAATAGGCCCTGCAGGTCACCTTGAGGTAGGGAGTAGAGGCCCAGGAGGAAGGGGCTGGCTTTCTCGGGGAGGGGTAGGCATGGCAGGGCAAAAGACAGGGAGGCCTGGGGGAAGCCACAGAACAGGACCTGAACACAAGACCAGAGAGTCAGACCCCATCCTGGCCACCGTGGGAGCACGGGTGGACAAGTGGGTGATCTGATTGCAACAGAAGACTCTGGGCCAGGTAAGTTGGGGGAAAGAGCCCTACACTGGCCTCAGTTTCTCCTTCTGTCCCAGGAAGGCCCTGAGGTCCCTCCGAGCTCTAGAGCTCCGGGTCTCTTCCCAACTCTGAGGGTCTTGATGGCCAGAGGCCACACTGGCACTACCCAATAGAAATATAACAAAAACCACAAATGCGAGTCACATGTGTCATTTCAAATTTTCTAGTAGCCACATTCAAGAAAGTAAAAAGAAACAAGTGACATAAATTTTAAAAATATATTTTATTTAACCCAATATAGCCAAACTATTATCACTTCAACATGTAATCAATATAGAAATTATTACTGAGATTTTTTTTTTTGGAACAACTCTTTGGAATCCTGTGTATATTTCATACACGCAGCATATTTCAGTTTGCACCAGCCACATCGAGCGTTACGTAGCGGTGGATGGCACAGGTAAGGGCTGTTGGCCTGGAAAGGGGAGGCAGGTCACGACCCTAGCTATGGTGGCCGGGGCGGGGGGAGGGTGGGAGGTTAGGCATGGGTTTTCCTCCCTAGCCTGTGAGGGTCTTTAGGATCTTTCCCTCGTGGTTGCCCATGGTAAGCAGGGGCTCCAGGGAGATTCACACGCTTCCATGAACACAGAGGGAACAATTAGGCAGTGGAGGCACCCATTCCTGCCCTCAAAGTGTTCTGCATCTGGAAGAGGGCATATTCCTCCTAGGTCAGGAATAAACCCTGTTACAAGAAAGCTGAGGTCAAGAATTGGGTTCAGATGTGGGCTGAGCAAATCACGAGTTCGGGCCTCAGTTTCCTTACCTGGCGAATGGGTATAATGACAGTATCATGTCGGGATTAATTTAATGCTTAGCACAGAGCCAGACACCCCCTTGTGTCCTTGAAGAGAAAGGTTAACAGCTCATTTGGGGTGGGGGGGCCCACAGAGAAAGACCTTTGAGCCCTCTTTTGGAGGCTGAGCAAACTGAGACCCGGAGAGAGAGGAAATGACCAAATCAAGGCCACACTGGGGTTGCTGACTCTTTGTCCAGTGTTCTTTCCTCTGCCAGATTCACTTTTGAAGTTTGGCCTTGATCCTCAGTCAGCAACTCTTGGGGCCTGCGTATAGAAAATCCCCTCCCAGCCTAGGTCAAGCTACCCCTCACTTAGGCCTGGACGATGGGCTCTGGGCCAGATGTGTGATTTGCCTTCCAACTCTGACACTCGCTGGCTGTGTGACGCCAGGCAAGTTGCTCAACCTCTCTGAGCCTCAGATTCCATGTAGCTTACCCTCCCACCAGAATTGGCTCTGAGGATGGAGATCAAGCATTGGAAGAGGGCTCCTCCCTGCTCCCACAGACCTGAGGGAAGAGTCTGGCATATAACTCCAAACTGTATTTAATCCACGTTTAATCCTTTTTGAAGCTTTGGCCAACTGACTTGTTATTATCCCATTTCCCAGACAGAGAAAGCTAACTGCCTGACTTGCCCCAGACCCTGGTTCCCCTAGCACTAGTGGGTCCTCTCCTAAGGGTAGGTGAGATCTGCTGGCCTGAGGGTGGCTGGCCAATCCCCTGATGGCACTATGGAGGCCCTCTGACCTGGGTATTTCCCCACTCTGTCCTTTGTTCCGGGACAATGTCCAGGATGTGCTATCTGTCCTGCCCAGCCCTCATGACGACTGCCTCCTACTCTGGCTTAAATTAGGGACAGAGCGTGGAGTGGAATGAAGGTCATGGGCATAAAGAGGAGTGTATTAGGTATCTATTGCTATCTCTATATCAATTATAACAAATTACTCCAAAACATAGCCATTTAAAATGGCCATAAACATTTCTTTTTTTTTAAGGACTTTATTTTTTGTCAGAGAGAGAGAAGGAGAGAGAGAGCGTCAGGCAGAGGGAGAAGCAGCCCCCCCCCCCACCACCACTGAACAAGGAGCCCAATGCGGGACTCGATCCCAGGACCCTGAGATCATGACCTGAGCCGAAGGCAGATGCTTAACTGACTGAGCCACCCAGACATCCCAAACATTTCTTATCTCTCAGTTTCTGTGGTCAGGAATTATGGAGTGGTATAGCTGGCTTGTTCTGGTTCAGGATCTCTCACGAGGTTACAGTCGAGATGTCAGCCAGGACTACAGTCATCTGAAGGCTTGAGTGGGGCTGGAGGGTCTGCTTCCATGCTGTCTTCTGTATCTGGCAAGTCGGTGCTGGGCTGTTGGTAGGGGTCTCAGTTCCTCCCCGACAGGGCATTCTCCGGACAACATGGCAGTTGGCTTTCCCAGAGCAAGTGATCCAAGAGAGCAAGGAAGAAGGGGCAACGTCATTATGACCAAGCCTTGTAAGTCATACCCCATCTTTTCTGCAGTATCCTCTTGGTTACACAGATCAGCCCAGTTTAGTGTCAGAGGGGACTAAATAAGGGGGTGAAAACCAGGAGGTATGGCTCATGGGGGACCATTTTGGGTGGCTACTTCCAGGAGTCATACTACTACCTTTTGAGCACTTATTCTGTGCCAGGCACTGAGTAAGATAATCTGTGTTTATCATTGCCTTTTTTTCTTTTTTTTTTTTTTGCACAACAACCCAGTGATGTAGGTACTATTATCAGCCCCATTTTGCGTTGGAGGAAACTGGCTCAGAGAGGTTAAACCGCTTGACTAAAGTCACTCAGCTAGCAAGCGGCCAAGCCAGGTGAGTCTGACTTTAGAGTCCAACTGTTTACCATCTTCCCAGAGAAAGAGCTTGGGGAAAAAGGCTAGAGAAGAGGTTTGCTCTTGAGATAAATGTTGGAATCCCAGGAACCTGATGCACAGACAAGAAACCCCTTTTCCATGGCCCTGAGAATGTGGTCAGAGTTCCCACACTCAGACTGCTTCTCAGTGGAATAAGGCTGGTATCAATTTTGGCTGCTGGGAGGAAACCAATATAAAACCATGTCAATGGGGCCTGGGGGGCTCAGTCGGTTAAGCGTCTGCCTTTGGCTCAGGTCGTGATCCTGGGGTCCTGGGATTGAGTCCTGTGTTGGGCTTCCTGCTACCCCCAACCCTCATGCTCTCTCTCTCAAACAAATAAGATCTTTAATACATACATACATACATACATACATACATACATAAAACCATGTTGACGATCACACACACCCCAACTAGTGCAGAGTACACAGGAATTCACATGCCTGAATGGAGAGAGAGAGAGAGAGAGACCTCAGAATACTTAATATGTGATCAACAGCTTTTGTAAATCTGTCAGGGCAACTTGCCTCTGAACAGGTGTATAGTTTATACAAGTTATGACACTTTCCCAGCTCAAAGCCTTTGCGCAGACAGTTCCCTCCACCTACAAATGTCCCTCAAACTGCCACCAAAGCAGAAAAGAATCCTACCTGGAGTCCTAAAGACCCAGTCTAGGGATGCCTGGGTGGCTCAGTCAGTTAAGCAGCTGTCTTCAGCTCAGGTCATGATCCCGGGGTCCTGGGATCGAGCCCCACGTCGGGCTCCCTGCTGAGCAGCTTCTCCCTTTGCCTGCCACTCACCCTGCTTATGCTCGCTCTCTCTCTCTCCAACAAATAAATAAAATCTTGCCTCTTACTAGCTGGGTGAGACCTGGGGCAGGCGACACCCTTCTGTTGGGTCTCAGTTTCCTTGTCTGTTCGTGGGAACCTAGACCCTTCTGCCCACCTTGCAGGGTTGTCATGAGGCCCATGTGAAATCAATGCAGAGACCAGTGCTGGGACCAAGTGAAACCACTCCGTCCTCATCAGCTGGGGGCACTTAGCCAAAGTGCTGCAGCAGCAGGTAAGAAGTGGAGTGTGAGCCCAGAGAGACAGTGCTGGCTCCTAGAGAGCCAGGGAGTGGCCCCGGCAGCAGGGGTAGGCCTTGGGGCAGAGCACTGTCGTTGCCAGCCTACTGGGACTGCTAAGTAGGACCTGATTTCCATTTCTTTATAACACCCACTGGCTGTTTTTCTGATCATAATATCAGGGCACACTCATCATGGGAAACCTAGAAAGTGTACACAAAAGTGTCATGAGAGTCATAGAAATAACCTGTAATCCCACCAATACCATGAGGTTACTTTACAGATAATTTTTTTTAACACAATAGAGCTCCTACATAATATATTGTTTTGTTCGTTGATAATTTCAGGAACGTTTCCCCAAGTCATTAAAAAATGTCTTTTTCTCTAGTGTAGCTATAAGGCTGCAGGAGTTTCCAGAGGAGTGGTTCTATGTGATAGACTTAAATATCCCCTTCCTGGCAACCCCACTTTCTCAGCTGGACAGAGCTAGTTCCATCAGCTCCATGAACGTCTTGAATTATAAATCTGAGGACTGGGCACCTGGGTGGCTCAGTCGTTAAGCATCCGCTTTCGGCTCGGGTCGTGATCCCAGGGTCCTGGGATTGAGCCCATCTCGGGCTCCTTGCTCAGCGGGAAGCCTGCTTCTCCCTCTCCTGCTCCCCTGCTTGTGCTTGCTCTCCACCCTCCCCATGTTAAAAAAAGAAATAAAATCTTAAAAATAAAGAAATAAATCTGAGGACTGAAGAGTGGCTGGCAGTGGTGAAGAGCTCTATTGTGATGTTATTTTTAAAAATATTTATTTATTTTTTATATTTAATATTTATATTTGATATTTTAAATATTTTATTTATTTATTTGACAGAGAGAGATAGTGAGAGCAGGAACACAAGCGGGGGGAGTGGGGGAGGGAGAAGCAGGCTTCCCGCGGAGCAGGAAGCCCGAGATGCGGGGCTCGATCCCAGGACCCTGGGATCAGGACCTGAGCCGAAGGCAGACGCTCAACGACTGAGCCACCCAGGCGCCCTATATTTAATTTTTAATTTTATAACTCCCTTCAGGGTTCCGAAGACCCTTTTAGGGGGCCCTCAAGGTCTATACAATTTTTCATAGTAACGCCTAAATGTTATTTGCCTTTTTCACTCCCATCCTCTCATGAGTGTGCACCAGAGTTTTCCAGAGGCTACGTGATTTGTGATGACATCATTGCTCCGTGATTTGTGATGACATCATTGCTCTGAATCTAAGGGAACACATTGGATTTCTTTTATCACTGGTGAGGCTAGAATTTTTCTTCACGCTAATGGTCTATTTTAATTTTTTGTTTATTTGTTGCTTTCTGGTGTCTCTTACCCATTTTCTAGAAAAGTATTTTTCTTATTGATTTACAAGTGCTCTTTACATATTCAGCACATTGACCTTTTCTCTCATATTTGTGGCATTTTCCCCAGTTTGTAGTTTGCTGCTAACTTTGACCTCGACTTTGTGTTATGTTGTTTCATTTGGGAGGCTTTTCCTTTGATTTCTCCATTGCTTTTATGCTTAAGTATTTCATACCTATCATAAGATATGTTAGGTATTTACCTCTGCTTTCTTCTACTTTGTCCTACAGTGACCCTATTCCTTTGTCTGTGCACCACCATTGGCTATCTCAGAACAGCTTGTGCAGGAACTGACACAAGCTTGCCCCCCAGTTCTCGGGGTGCTGGAGCTGTAAAAGCAGGTTGACTGGAAGTGCAGACTCTAAGGAAAAGGAAGCCCAGGTCAGAGACAGCCTCTTCTCAACTTTAGGTTCCAGAATGTGCTAGTCTCAGTCCCGACTAAGATGGCCAATGGGCCAACACCTCAAGAGATGGGGGCAGGGTCCCGGGTCTGGAAGGGCAGGCCTAGGGGCAGGAACAGCTACCTATGCTGAGACCTAGAGCCTCTAGGCTTCTGCCCCCAGGGGCACCAGAAACATGCCAGGAACGGGGAGCAGTATGCCACAGGACAGCCCTGGGCTTTGCCTCTCTGGTCTTTGTCGAGCTTCCCTGAGCCCCCACAAGTCCCCTCTCCTCCTCCCACAGGCAACTTGAGCAGGGGCTGCCAAGTTCATCCACCCTGACCAGCCGCCCATGGAGTTTGGGGGCACCATGAATGACTTGATGGCAACCCCAAGGGCCTGACCCTGCCTGACCAAGGATGCCCAGAGGATGGGAAATGAGGGGTGATGACCATGGTGTAGTGCTTACTCACCAGCCCTCACCCACAGATCAAATATGGAGGCAATGTGCGCAAGAGGTACTGCCTGCGCAACCAGGTGAGGATGAATTATGAGCACACGGTGACCGTGGCCTGAGGCTCCTTCATGCAGGTGGAGGACAAAATCCTGTTCCCGGGCTGTGTGCTCCAGTAGGCAGCCATGGCAGCCCTGGGCACAGCCGGGAGGGACCCGGAGCCCAGGCAGGTGTCATTACTGGGGTTCTGTCCTCTGCAGGTGGCAGTGCACATTGGATGGGGTGGATATCAGCTTCGGGGCTTTCCTGAAGACCAAGATGAGCGAGTGGCAGCAGGCAGGGGAAGATGGTGGAGGTGCTGCCCATTCAGCGCTACAAAGCCCATGTGGTCCCTGAGGACGGGAGCCTCACCCGCCTCAAGGCCAGTGTCTATAGGTATTGGCAGGAAACAGCTCCACTTGGAGCTGGGGGCTGGGGGCTGGACTCTTGATGTGCATCCGGCTTTTACCAGGTAGGGGCCCCTGGCTCCAGTAGACAGAGCGTAGAGCTGGCTTCGGACTCTCAGGCATGACAAGGGCTCCCTGGTCTGGGTCCTGGCACAAGGATTTACACCATGGAGGGCGAGGTCCCGGGTGGGGCACCCTATCTGAATGTACCTCAGTTCAGATGTCCTGAGGTTCGACAACATCTACATCATTCCAAACACATCAGCTCCTCTGTAGAGCTCCACAGACCAAACCTTTATGGAGAAGATGGAGAGATTCTAGGCAAGCCTTGTGGCTCCCATAGCCTCCTCTTTGATCTCTGGGTCCACAATGAATTCACAGCCTTCCCTGGCCAGACCCCCTGCAACATCCCTAGGGATGGGAATCCTACAACGGCTGCTCCCAGCCCATTTGTCACAGTGGGTCTACATCTTAGGAACCGCTGGGACTATGTCCCAGTGGTGGCCAGACAGCCACAGCAAAGCAACCAAAACATGAAAAAATGAAGGCAGTGAGCCCTGGGAGCCCATTTTTAAGGGCTCACCATGTACCCCTACTCAACGATCTATTCCAGAATTTTGATAGCAAGTTTATTCAACTGATTCCCAAATCCAGTGGCTAGTTCCTATCATGATAGGAATCATGATTCTACCATGTTATCTTGCACAGATGGCACCAAGGTGCTGGGGCCAGTGGGTAGGGGGAAGTTGGCTGGAGAAGTGCCACGTGGGCTGCAGTCCAGGGGGGGAAGGGAGGGCACTGGGGAGCCAAGTCAAGGATAGAGGGATTTCCCTGGCTTGGGTCCCTTGGCCCCATAATCTGCCATATCCCACCCACCATTCCATCTGTTTCTAGCAACTGCCCTCACTGCAGTCTTCTTGAGGTATGGGCTGAAGGCCAGAGCTGTTGGCCAGATAATGGACATATCCACAGCGGTGCCCACCTGCCTCCTCTCCTACTGCCCCCCCAACTCAAAGCCTCCACTCCAGGCCCACGCTCCCCTGCTCTAAATCTTGGGCTTTGCTCAAGCTGTCCCCTCACCTAGAAGGCCCACCTTTCTCCTCTCTGTACAGATTTTCTCTCCAGCAGGCAGTGCTGAGTCAGAGTGAGGGCATGTACTTGGTGTGTAATTCACACCCATGAGATTCTCTCTTTTTATTGTACAATCCTGGGAGCTTCGACAAACGCAAACAGTCCTATGACCACTGCCACAATCAGGACACATAGCAGCTCCATCTCACCCAAAATTCCCTCCTGCGGTCCCTTTGTCATCAACCCCTCCCCCACCCCAGCCCTGACAACCACTGATCTGTTCTCTAACCCTGCAGTTGACTTTTCCAAAATGCCAAATTATACGGTATGTAGCCTTTTGGATCTGGCTTTCTTCATTCGGCATAACGCCTCTGAGAATCATCTGTGTTGTTGCCTGTGTCAATGGTTGTCTCCTTTTTGTGGCTGAAGAGTATTCCATTGTGTGGATGCACTGCAGTGTTTATCCATTCCCCGGTTGAAGGTTAGCTGGGTTGCTTCCAGTTTGGGGCGATTACTAATAAAGCTGCTATATCCGTGTGCAGGTTTTTGTGTGATCCTGTTTTCATTTCTCCAGGGTAAATAACCAGGGGTGGGAATCACTGCTGAGCCATATAGGAAGGGTCTGTTTAATGTTCTAGGAAACTGGCAAACTGTTTTGCATCATTTTGCATTCCCACCAGAGCATTTGAGCATTCCATTTGCTCCACACCCCTGCCTCCGCATCCTTGGTTATTCTGATGTTAGCCACTCTAATAGGTACGTGGTGGTATTTCTGTGGTTTTAATTTACATTTAATTTACATCACTAAAGACTAGCGCTGTTGAGCATCTTTTCATGAACAGAGCATACTCCGTGAGATAAGGCAGACCCAAGTTCAAGTCCTGTTTTTGGCTTACTGTGTGACCTTGACCAGATCTCTCTGAGGCTCTGTTTCCTCACTGGCAAACGGGGAAGATAACGGTACCTACCTTCGGGTGGTTGCTAAGAGGAGAAACGAGATCCACAGGCCAACAGTGAGCATGGTGGGTGGGGCGGGGGGGTGAACAACACTGCTCAGGAGTGCTGATAAGTGTTGGGGCCCACCAGAGACCCCACACATGTCCCCCCAGCTTTGCTCAGGCAGCTTCATCTCACCTGCTCTGCTCACTCTGGCTGTCCCAAAGGCCACTCTGTCATTCACGTCAGCTCTGATCTCCCAGTGCACCCTGGGTCTGGTGCCCTCCCCATCATCTCCTCCAAGCTGGCTGCTGGCTTGTCCTAGCGTGGCCAACCCTGCCCCTGATCTCTTACATCTAAGTCTCAGTGACCCTCTTACTTCTGTCCCTGAATTTGACCTTCCCATTTATCCTGTTTCTGGACATTCTTCTCTTAATTAGCCAATAGCTCAAAACACCTGCTCTCCTCAGGCCATTAGAGAGCCATCCCCCATCCCACCCTGCAGGAACCTCTTGGCCAGATCCAGGGCATGTGTCATAGGTTCTCTGTGGCTCTTGTTCAGTCTGTGCTAGTTCAGTGCCTGTTGGCTTCCACTGCCATCAGCTTGTGAACTTACACATCTTTCCATGGACTCTTTCCTCGGGGCAGTGACTGCCCCTCCAGACTTGGGAGTGTAGTCCCTAGTAAATCGTCTTGCATCCATCCCAGTTCAATAAACATCACAGAACAGTAATGCAGACTGCAGCTGTCTACTTGGGCCCTGAGTGCAAGGCATTAGGCCTGCAAACTCTCTCTGGCTCTCAGAATATCCCCCATTCTGAGGGTCGGTGCAACCTTGGCCATGCAACAATGATTCTGACTGCAGGGCAAGAAGCCCCTTGTGCATGTCCCTCCCTGCCGCCCTGGCCAGGCCTGGCCTTGTCCACTCACCCAGGGCCTCCAGGACACCACCACCCTGCAGCCATATCAGAGGCTTCTAGTGTACCTTAGGGGCAGAGGGGGAAGGAAGGCTGGAAGTCTACGCTCTGGGAGCACAGATGGCCCTTGGCCAGAGCTGGGTGGGCTCTTGTACATACATAACTGAGGAGTTGGTGGGACACACAGGAGCTCCTGACATTTCCCATCCAGTGTCCACTGATAGTCTCAGCCCTGGGCCAGTGCATAGCATGCAGCAGGTGCATAGTGAATGAATGAATGAATGAATGATACCAAATTCCTCCTCCTCTGCTGTGTGTAGGCCTCTGATGCATTTCCAGGATGCTCTGCTAAGAGGCTCATCCCCTGTACCACAACTCCAGGGTCTCCTGTCTGACCCACGGTCTCCTGGGCCTGGGCTTTAGGCTGGCAGCCAAATGGAGCTCCTCATGGCCTACAACTTGAACTCAGCAAGCAACAGATCTCAGACCAGCCTCGCCACCAGAATGGGCCTTGGGGCCTGAGTTCAGGCTTCGGAGAACTAGTTCCCCTTCCAAGGACAGAGAAAGCTTTGGTGTGGCTCAGCCCACGGGGCTCTTCCAAGGCCTTGATGCTCATTCTACAGCTCCTGCCTCTTATAATGGGTCCCTACTCAGCCTTTGTCTCTCTCTTTCCTCTCCTCAAATCTGCCCTACACCTGGGCTTAACCTTGCATTCAAAAGATCCTTTCTTCCTCTCTCTCTCTGCTTCCTCACCGAGTGTGTCCTGTCCAGAGGAGCTGGTCGGGCTCCACAGGGTCTGTGTGCTGACACGTCCCAGCTGGGGTACCTGGGGTGGGGGAAGGCAGGGACTCCAGAGTCCTGGGCTCTGGGCTCTTTGTCTGTGCTTCTGCCTTTGAGGGAAACAAAAACAACAACAACAACTTGTGTTTCTCAAAAGTTAAACACAGAGGGGCTCCTGGGTGGCTCAGTTGGTTGGGCACCTGCCTTGGGCTCAGGTCTTAATCTCTGGGTCCTTGGATCGAGCCCCATGTGGGGCTCCCCGCTCAGTGGGGAGTCTACTTCTCTTTCTCCCTCTGCTGCTCCCCCCAACTCCTTCTCTCTAAAATAAATAAATAAAATCTTTTTTAAAAATGTTAAACATAGGGCGCCTGGGTGGCTCAGTTGGTTAAGCGACTGCCTTCGGCTCAGGTCATGATCCTGGAGTCCCGGGATCGAGTCCTGCATCGGGCTCCCCGCTCAGCGAGGAACCTGCTTCTCCCTCTGGCCCTCCCTCCTCTCATGTGCTCTCTCTCTCTCTCTCATTCTCACTCTCTCAAAATAAATAATAAATAAATCTTTAAAAAAAAATGTTAAACATAGAATTGCCATATGACCCAGCAATTCCACTCCTAGGGAGATACCCCAAAGACTTGAAAAGAGGGGTTCAAACAAAGACCTATACACCCACATTCACAGCAGCACTATTCCCAACAGCCAAAAGGTAAAAACAACCCAAGAGTCCACCAACAGACTAATGGATAAATACAATGTGGTGTATCAACACCACAGAATATTATTCATTCATAAAAAGGAATGAAGTACTGATACAAGTTAGAACATGGATGACCCTTGAAAACATGGTGCTAAGTGAACAAAGTCACACAGAAAATGTCACATGTTGTATGATTCATTTTATGTGAATTATCCAGAATAGGTAAATTCATAGAGACAGAAAGCAGACTGGTGGTGGCCAGAGGCTGGGGAAGGGGGAAATGGGGAGTGACTGTTCAATGCAGGTTCTCCTTTGGGGTTGATGAAATGTTTTGGAACTAGCTAGGAGTAGTGGTTGTACAATATTGTGAATGGACGAAATGCCACTAACAGTACACTAAAAAGGTTAATTTTATGTTATGTGAATTGTATCCCAATAAGAAATTTTTTAAATTTAAATTTAAATATTTTAAAAATAACATTTGTAGGGCTCAGTTGGTAGAGCATGTGACTCTCTATCTCGGGGTCATGAGTTCAAGCCCTATGCTGGGTGTAGAATTTACTTAAAAATAAACAAACAACCAAATAAATAAAAATAAAGTAACATTTGTGGATTCCTTTACCCCAAATATAAAAGTAACACACATGCAAAGAAATAAAATCCACAGGGAAATATGGGTTGGCCACACAGTCGTAGAAAAATGAAAACTACTTAAAGAACAGAAGGGCTGACCAACTTTATAAAGTCAGACTTTAAAAATAGTTGGGAAGGGGGTTGAAGAATTAACTGGCACCAGGGGCCACACACAATAACCAAGAAGGATGTGTCAATAGTATGTTCCAGGGACTCCTGGGTGGTTCAGTCGTTTAAGCATCCAACTCTTGGTTTCGGCTCAGGTCATGATCTCAGGGTCATGAGACTGAGCCCCGCATCAGTCGCCATACTCAGCACAGAGTCTGCTTTAGATTCTTTTTCCCTCTTTCTCTGCCCTTCCTGCTCATGCCCTCTCTGTAAAATAAATAAATAAATCTTAAACAACAAATGTTGGCAGAAAGCAGAGAAAGGGGGACCCTCCTACACTGTTGGTGGAAATGCAACCTGGTGCAGCCACTCTGGAAAACAGTATGGATGTTCCTCAAGAAACTAAAAAAAGAGCTACCCCAGGACCTAGCAATTGCATTACTAGGTATGTACCCCAAAGATACAAATGTAGTGATCTGAAGGGGCACCTGCACCCCAATGTTTATAGCAGCAATGTCCACAATAGCCAAACTATGGAAAGAGCCCAGATGTCCATTGACAGAGATGAATGGATAAAGAAGATGTGGTATATATACACAGTGGAATATTACTCAGCCATCAGAAAAGATGAAATCTTGCCATTTGCAATGACGTGGATGGAACTAGAGGGTATTATTATGTTAAGCGAAATAAGTCAATCAGAGAAAGACAATTATCATATGACTTCACTCATACGTGGAATTTAAGAAACAAAACAGAGGAGCATAGAGGAAGGGAGGGAAAAATAAAACAAGACGTAATCAGAGAGGGAGACAAACCATAAGAGACTCTTAACCATAGGAAACAAACTGAGGGTTGCTGGAGTGGAGGGGGGCAGGGGGATGGGGTAACAGGGTGATGGGCATTAAGGAGGGCACGTGATGTAATGAGCACTGGGTGTTATATGCAACTGATGAATCACTGACCTCTATCTCTGAAATTAATAATACACTATGTGTTAATTAACTGAATTTAAAGAAAAATAAATAAATAAGTAAATAAATCTTTTTAAAAAATAGTATGTTCCAAAACTGCTCTGTCCAATGCAGTGGTAATTGGCCACCATTTAAATTTAAATAACTAAAATTAAAAACTCAGTTTTTCAGTTCATTTCAAGCGCTCAGTAGCCACATGTGGTTAGTGGCTGTGGACAAAGACTTTCTCCTTGACCAAATTCAGGACAGCTTCTAGCAGCTTGTGCCTGTGTCCCTAGGATAACCTCAACCCCCCTAAAATGCCCACTGAGGAAGCTTGTAATTATACATCCTTTCTCTGCCCTTTTGAGATGTAAATCATCTACTACTCAAACCGATTACCTCAAGGACCTGAAAGCCATCTCTTTGAAATGCAAACGTTCAAGGACACGACTTTTGATCCTGCTCCCAGTTCTTGTGGGAGGATAAAAGCTTAACTTGGGGCAGTGAATGAGGGGGGATGCTTGCTCCAACTTGCACCACTCCTCCTGTTGTAAAAATACAGATTTTTATCTGCCTTAACTATTGCCCAGCTTTGTTTATCTTTGACGCTACTAAATTAGACAGTGTGGACATAGGACATGTGGAAAATCCTGTTGGGTAGTGCTTTATATTATGATGACATCATCAAATCTTCCCAAGAGGGGGCCACCTGAGCCAAACTGATCCTTCATCTTCTAGGAGAGGAAGCCTCCAAAGAGCTCAACCGATAAGGCCGAATATTAAAGAAGCAAATCAGACCAATGATTCATAATAACAGAAAAGCATAAAAAGACATTTTGGAGGAAGGAAGGGCATTTTAAGTTGTAAACAAGCAAAACCTCTGTAAAATGTGCGAACTGTGGAAGTAACAAGTAAAGTTTATAGTCAATTCGGTCTGGCTTTAATCACCTTGGGAGAAAACACCAGGTTCCATGCCCCCTGGTCCAGTAAATGGGCCCATAACTCAGAACTGTAATACCAAGAAGTGTCTAGTGAAAATTTTACATTCAAGTTACAACTCCAACAAAATAATAAAAGACTAATATTGAAACTCAGCAGAGATGTCTAAGTATAGAGTTGGAAGCCTGTGGGTAGACTACAGGAAGGTATGAAAATAAGTATAGAAATAACCGATTAACACATTAAGTTTAAGTGGGATGTTTAGGAACAAGCCTTAGTATAATTGCAGTAATTTTGGGAATCATTGGATTTCTGTCTTTGCTGTTCAGAGTAATTTGAAGTGCTCAAAACTCTCCATTGGAATGAATTTGTAATTTACAGGTAGAATAACTCCCACAGACCAGGCACTGAACAACATTCAGCCTTCCGTATTCCCCAAGCAAGTTTGCCAGCAGGGCCATGATTTGGGACAGAGGTGAGGCTCTGACGTGTCCCTGATCACTGTTGCTCTTCTGTTTCCTTTCCTACAACCACCATGAATTTATGCAATAGCCTCCTGACCAGTTTCCTGTTCTGAACATCTGCCGTCTAGGTCATTCTTCACCCCCAGCCCATGGTTTTCTTCCTGGCACAGGGGAAATCACATTGTTTCTGCTTCTAAAACTTTCAAATCTCCCCACCAATGACAGGGCATGGCCCAAAGTCCTTAGCATGGCCTGAAGTGCCTTCATGACCTGACCTCAATCTTTTTGAGGCCCCTGCCCTCACAGCCCCTCTCTCACCTCTATGAGTTTCTTTGGATGGTTGCCTCTACCTAGAATATTTTTCTCCTGTTCCCACCTAGAGGCCCAGCTCAAAGACCATCTCCTCTGGGGGATATCCCAGGACCCCTCTAATGCAGTGTTCTTGCTTTATACCTTTACTAAAACACTCTATCTTCAGGGAGACAGGACAGGTGGTAGTTAAAGATCCAGGTACAGACAGATAAGGGTTCAAACCTTAGCTCTGGGTCTTACCAGCCTCTCAGTTGCTGCAATGTAAATGAGTCCACTGGTACAATGGTGAGCACAACATGGCCTGTGCCTCCTGGGGCTGACAATTAAGGGGGTGAGTCAAATAGTCGAATCAAGTGATGTCTAATGAGAACAACGCTCTGGAATAGAGGAGCAAGGCTCTGTTTGAGCATTTAACTGGGGAATCAGAGGACTTGAGGCAGCACTAATGAGGCAGTGCAGAAGGAGGTAAGGTAAGATGTTCAAGTCAGCGAGAATAGCATGTGCAAAGGCCCTGTGGTAGGAGAGAACATTAGGGGGAGAGAGATTGCTCTATATACTCCCTACTTGATGTTCTGTGTCTTGGGAAGGATGGACCTCCTGGCTTTTGTGGCCCCAGACCCCTAACCCACATTTTTTACTGGCCCCAGGTCTTTAGGGTAGTTGGTCAGGCTTCCACTGCCCACCCCCCACCCCAGGTCCTTGTGCCACCTCCCTTCCTAGAGTTAGAGAACAGAGGGGATGTGGCCACGTCAGGCCCCACCTTTTTCTGAGGTCACCTGAATTGATGGTGGGAGCCAACAACCCTTCCCCAGTTGCCCTAAAGCCTGATATCCAACTCCCAGGCAGCCTCAGGCATGAGGTCACACCTGCCCTCGGCATCTCTGTCAGGTAGACACTTCCTCCCAACCCCTGGGTTACCTAGGGTAACCCAAGCCCCATCCTTCATATGTGGAGGGACATCCAGTAGCATTTGTCCAGCTAAGATGTTTGCAGGATAGGACTGAATTAGCCATGATGTGGGGGCAGAGCAGGCAGGGGCTCCTGCAAAGACTGATCCCACTCCAACAATGGAGATGCCATTCACCCCCACAGAACTTCCTTCAGTTGGCGGGCTACAGGCTTGAATTAGGACCACAAGCAGACCACTTCTGGCCACTGAGAGATGCCTGGAGTTTCTGGAGTACCCAGAAGGTGGGAGGGAGAGGCAGTGCAGTGAGTGGGCAGGAGATATGGAATTAAGGTTACATACCACAACGATACCATCATTGTAGTTCAGCTTCTCAGCCCATGGTTCAGGGGGACCAAGGGAATGAGCTTGGGAAGGCGGGGGTAGACAGGCCCACCATGGAAGAGGGGAGTTGTCTGTCCCTCAAAGCACTGGTGCCCAGATGCTTAGACTGAAAGTCCTCCATGCCCAGCCAGTGGCTGACCTTGAGGAGGTGGTGTCACCCTACAGGTTCAGAGGAAGGACATATGTGTTGTGTCAGCATGACAGGACCTGAGGGTAACCTGGACACAGGGAACCTGGCAGGTAGAAGGATATGGCATGGTGGTGAGTGCCTGGATCCCTACCAGCCTGGCTCGGTTCTGATCCTGGCTTTGCTGCTTGCTGGCTCTGAGACCTCAGAGGCTCCTTGAACTTTAATTTCCTGGTCCCTAAGTGGGGTAATAATCATGCCAATCTCAGAATGTGCCAGGAGGACTAAGTGAACGAACCCTGCCTTGCCTAAGAAGGCAACTGCTAATCACCTATGGTAGTTTGCTGGGAGTGCCATAACAAAGTACCCCAAACTGAATGGTTTACACCACAAAATGTATTCTTTCACAGTTCTGGACACAGGAAGTCCAAGATCAAAGTATTGGCAAGCTTGGTTCCTTCTATGCAAGGAGAATCTGTTCCCTGTCTCTCCTCTGGCTTCTGATGGGTTACTGACAATCTTTGGCATTTCTTCCCTTGTGGAAGCATCACCTCAATCTCTGTCTTCGCCCTCACATGGTACTCTCCCCGTGGGCATGTCTGTATCCAGATGTCCCCTCTTCATAAAGACACCAGTCACTTTGGAATAGGGGCCCACCCTTCTCCAGTAAGACTTCATCTGAACTAATTACATCTGTGATGACCCTGTTTCCAAGCAAGACCACATTCTGAGATATTGGGGATTAGGGCTTCAACATATGAATTTGGGAGGGGACACGATTCAACCCAAGATACCACATGTGGCTCATCAAGCATTTGAAATGTGGCTAGTCGGGATTGAAATGAAAGACTACATACTAAGCTGAAATACTAAATCACACTGGATTTCAAAGACTTAGTACAGGGGCGCCTGGGTGGCTCAGTTGGTTGAGCATCTGCCTTCAGCTCAGGTCATGATCCCAGGGTCCTGGGATCGAGTCCCCCATCGGGCTTCTTGCTCAGTGGGGAGCCTGCTTCTCCCTCTGCCTGCCACTCCCCCTGCTTGCGTTCTTTCTCTCTCTCTCTCTGACAAATAAATAAAATCTTAAAAAAAAAGATTTAGTACAAAAAAGGAATGCAATATATCGCACTATTAATTTTTAACGAGATATTAATTTATCTCATTTATTAATCATATCAATTATGTGTCAAGATGATAACATTTTGGATACCCTGTGCTAAATAAAGCATAATCAGAATTAGGCTTTTTAAAATGTGACTGGTAGAGAATTTAGAGTTACCTATGTGGCTTCCATTATCTCTTGGACAGGACTGAACTAATATTTACAAAGCCCTCAGAACAGGGCCTGGCCCATGGAAAATACCAGTAAGCACTTGATAAACAAAGCTTTCTCTTTGGAGGTGACTCATTACCTGTGGCATTTTATTTTATTTTATTTTATTTTTTATTTTTTTAAGAGTTTTATTTATTTACTCATGAGAGACACAGAGAGAGAGAGGCAGAGGGAGAAGCAGGCTCCCAAGGAGCAGGGAGCCCGATGCGGGACTCAATCCCAGGACCGTGGGATCATGACCTAAGCCGAAGGCAGATGCCCAACCATCTGAGCCACCGAGGCAGCCATTACCTGTGGCATTTTAAAAATATGACTTCTCCCTCTTCTCAGAGACTGGGAAATTTGGGAGCACATTTCTTGCCTGGCCCTTCTTTTATTGTGTGGATTTTGTTTCATAGTCTGGAAGCATATGGCATATATAATGTGGTCTCGTCTTTTCCAAATTGTTCCATGGCATTTTTTCTGTGTGATTATAAACTCTTCATCAACCACATTAAGCACTGTGGTTTCCTGAAAAATTGTTTCCAATTTTCCTATTAACAATGCACGCCCCAACTTTAAGCTGAAAATCTTTTCTGTTATTTAGGATTTAAAAAAAAAGATTTATTTACTTTAGAGAGAGAGAGCCCCAGGGGGGAGGGGCAGAGGGAGAGGGAGAGGAAGTTCCAAGCAGATTCTGAGCTACGCAGGGAGCCCAACGTGGGGCTCAATCTTGTGACCTTGAGATCATGACCTGAGCTGAAACCAAGAGTCAGTCACTTAACAGACTGAGCCTCCCAGGCGCCCCTGTTAGCATTTTTATTGGACAAAGTGGTAAAGTATTGAAGGATCCTAATGCATATTGTCAGGTAGTTTCTGAGAAAAGCTGAATCACTTTCCAGTCCTGCCAGCAATGTATAAATGTCTCCATTTCACCAACTTCTACCTTTATTATCATATTATTAAAAAAGTTGTGTGTGAAAAAAAGTTGTGGGTATATGTGCGTGTATGCACGTTTGTGTGTGTGCCCGTTATTTGGTTTGTTCTGTTTCTGTTTTGTTGCTGATTTGGCCGAGGATTGGGGGGAAGGTATCTCACCGATTGTATACCCATTTCTTTGATGACCTGGAGGTTGAGCATTTATCCACTAGATTATTTCCCCTGTGCATTTCCTCTTCTGATAATTAGTGTTTTGAGTCCTTTGTCCATTTTTTAGTGCCTTAGTATTTTTCTCCTTAATTTACACGCATTCTTTATAAAGATATCAATTTTGTACATTTTATTTTTTACAAATTCACAGTAGCAACTGCTGACTTAATTGTGTGTCTTGTTTAACACATTTTTGTATTTTTAGGTAGTCAAATCAATTGATTGCCCCCTTTGTGATTTCTGTCATTGCTTTCAAGCAAAGACATGCCCTTCCAGAGACATGGTGAGTGTCAGTTTCACTTTCTTTTAGCTTTTTAAACTTTTTTTGGATTTTAAATCCCTCTAGGACAGTGCTGTCTAAATGAAATGCAATGCAAGGCACAAATGCGAGTCACATACGTCATTTAAAATTTTCTGGTAGCCACATTTTTAAGAAGTAAAAAGACTAGAGCACAGAGGATTTTTAGTGAAAATAGTAGAACTATTCTGTATGATACCATAGTGGTGAATATATGTCACACTATGTATTCGTCCAGACCCATAGAATGTACCACCAGAAGTGAACCCTAATGTAAACTATGGACTTTGGGTGATAATGACGTGTCAGTGTAGGTTCATCAACTGTACCCAATGTCCCACTCTGGTGGAGGATGTCCATAGTGGGGGAGGCTGTGTGTGTGGTGGGAGGAACACGGTGTATTAGACCTCTCTATACTTTCCGCTCAATTTTGCTGTGAATCTAAAACTGCCCTAGAAAATAAGCTTATTCATTTAAAAAAATTCTAAAAGAGGGGCGCCTGGGTGGCTCAGGTCATGATCCCAAGGTCCTGGGATCAAGCCCAGCATTGGGCTCCCTGCTCAGCAGGAAGCTGGCTTCTCCCTCTCCTTCCGCCTGCCGCTCTGCCTGCTTGCTCTCTCTAGCTCTCTGTCAAATAAATAAATAAAATCTTTAAAAAAAATTTCTAAAAGTATGAAAAAGTAAAAAAGAAACAGACAAAATCGATTTTAATAATATATCTTATTTATTCTAACATATCAAAACAATTATTGCAACATGTAATCAGTATAAGAAATTAATTAATGAAATATTTCATTTGGAGGAATTACGTCTTTGAAATTTGGCATGTATATCTCCATGAGTGCTAGTGACAAGCCACAGTCCCAATACTCAACAGCCACATGCGGTTCATGGCCACCAGATGGGTCTGCACAGGTCTGGAATTTGGTTCAACCCAGAGGGAGGGGCAGAGGGGGAAATGTTCTGATGGCCTGATTTATCTCCCCCTTCACCTTCACCTCCCACCTGCTCCTCTCTTGAAAATTCCTGCCCAGAGTCCCTGGGTGGCTCAGATGGTTAAGTTTCTGCCTTTGGCTCAGGTCATGATCCCAGGGTCCTGGGATCGAGTCCCGCATTGGGCTCCCTGCTCAGCGGAGAGCCTGCTTCTCCCTCTGCCTCTCTCTGTCTCTCTGTCTCTTATGAATAAATAAAATCTTAAAAAAAAGAAAAGAAAAGAAAAAAATTCCTGCCCAGCCAACCTGTTTTCTCACCTTTCTCAGTGACCTCTGCCTGGTTCCCGGATGCCATCCTGGCCACCTGTGTCAGCCGTCCACCACCCATGGCCTCCTGACCCTTCCACCACCCCACCCGGGGCTTCCAGCTACTATTGCCACCTCCCATTCCCCTGCCTTCTGGCTGTAGCTCTACCCAGGGGCTCACCGGGGGCGGGGGGGGGGGGGGGGTCCAGCCCAGAATTTCCACCTCTGTAGCTCTCTGCTCTGGTGAAAGTATCAATAATAATAGTAATTATGAAATAATATTCCTAACATTACACACTGACTGGGTGTGGCATGCCAGGCTAACCCTTGGTGGATCATCTTACCTAATCCTCCTGACCATCTTGGGGCTGGAACCATTTTGCACATAAAGGCTTCTATCAGCTAGCGAGCACAGATAGGGAGCAGCCTGTGGTCAAGGCCAGGGGACAGAGGTTGGGGCCCTTTGGGCAGAAACTCCTGGGGATCACCTAGAGGGTTGAGCCGGGTTTATGAAAATTTCGTCCATTTTGCTGGGAAAGAGGATCTAGGCGTGTTCCCTAGAACTTGCCCACACCTCCTTTATGCTCCCCCCTTCCCCTAACATGCAGGAACCTGTAGGAGCCCCTGGGATGAGGATGCCTGGAGGTAGCAACGCCCGCTGCCCTCCCCTCGAGTCCGTGCTCTGGGATCCCTCCGGAGCGGGTCGCCTCCCTGCCCCGGGTAGGGTGCCTCCTGGCCACCGCCCGCAAAGCACCGCGAGGGGAGGCAAGAACCCTGCGGGGCGGGGCCAACATCTGCTCACCAGGTAAAACCAGGCGGCGGCTGCGAGGCCAGGAGGCGGGCGGGCAGACTCCTGGCACATCTGCGCCCCGCGACCCCTGCGCCCGCGGGCACCATGAGCGGCCGAGTCGGGGACTTGAACCCCCAGCAGCAGGAGGCGCTGGCCAGGGTGAGGGGCTTCAGGGGTGGGGGCAAAGTGGGGGAGGCTTGGGGAGGGAAGGAGCTGCCTGATGCTGCCCACCCAGGCTGAAGCCTCCATTGTTTGGGGGTCAAGGGTCTCTTGAGGGTGTCAAGGGTCTCTTGAGGGTGTCTCTATCCAGCTTGCCCGCCACTGGGCACAGTGGCTGAGGCAGACATACACGGGACACAGGACTTGAGCCCTTCTCTGGGCTACACTGGGGCGGAATCCAGCTTTCCGATCCTGCTCTCTCCGGACCACAGAGCCCTAGCCCTTGTCCCCTGGTTGTGGGGGTAGGGTGATGCTGCCATCCCTCTGGGCAGCCTTGGGCAGACAGACTAGCAGGTCTCCTGCTCTGATTGCAACATTTGTTTGTTTGGCTTCTCTTTGTGGTTTTCAGACTCCCCAGGGCCCAAGCCTTCTCCCTGTTGTCAATGTTTCCGTTAAAGGGGACTGGAGGGGGTTTGGTGATGTCAAGACGGTCCTTCAGGCTGCAGCTGAGAGTGTCACGCCCTGGGGAAGGGGGGGCATATCAGGTCTTAGGGGCCACAACATTAATTTGATTTGGAGATGGCAGGGCCTAGAAACTGTGACTTCAGGTTAGGGGAGGGAGGTGACAGCCCTGGCTCACACTTTGGGCTTCAGACTTGTGGAGAATGGCTCCTACCCTGGGGAGGATCCTTCAGGGAGGAATGAGGACCCCTGATGAAGGAGGGGGACCCTGGATGAATTCTTAGTGAAGGAGAGAAGGGTCCCAAGTGAAGAATGGGGGGCCCTGGGTGAATTCCCAGGTATAGGAAGAGGTTCCAGGAGTAGAGGGTCCTGAGCTGAAGGAGGGGTCCCCAAGTGAAGGAGGAGAGGGAGTCCCCTGCTTAGCTCTCTCTCTCCCCACTGGCAAAGACCTCAGGGGAGCCCCGGACACTAGGCTCATGGGAGGGACTAGACACCCGGCCTTTGGGGGTCAATTATGATGGAGATGCTTGTGGGTCAAAGAGCTTTAAACAATGTAAAAAGAGTTTATTCTTATTTTTTCTGTTATTTAAAAGAAATGAATGTTAGTTGTTTTAAAAATTAGGGAGAAAAAGAAAAGTAGGAAAAAGAAGCCACCCATGGTCCCAGAGATCTAGACAACCACGCCTAGAAGCATTTCCTTCTAGGTTTTTCCTAAGCCTAGTTTCGACCACCTGTGGTCATGCAGCCAGAGGCTGCTTTCTCTATATGGCATCATTGGTTTTTTTTTAAAGATTTTATTTATTTATTTATTTATTCATTTGAGACAGTGAGAATGAGAGAGAAAGAGAGAGAGAGAGAGAGCACATGAGAGGGGGAGGGTCAGAGGGAGAAGCAGACTCCCTGCTGAACAGGGAGCCCGATGCGGGACTCGATCCCAGGACCCCAGGATCACAACCCGAGCCGAAGGCAGCCGCTTAACCAACTGAGCCACCCAGGTGCCCCTATATGGCATCATTGTTAAGTTAGTTTTTCCTTCAAGTTATTCCAGGCCCTTCTCAGACGTGAAGCTCCATCCCAGGTCCCTGAGATCATGACCTGAGCCAAAGGCATACACTCAACCGACCGAGACACCCAGGCCCCTGAACACATTCTTATTTCAAACATCATCTATAAAGCTAAAGGAGGTTTGGTGGATGGCTGTTAAGATAGCTTCCTATGGCTTTGCTAGCATTGGTTTCTAATCCTAAAGTCCCATTCACAGGTTCCCCTGCAAACCCACCCCTCCAGAGCTTACCTTCAGCTCCCTTAGTCCCCGGGATGAGGAAACTGAGGCTGAGAGTGGTTAAGCAACTTGCTTCCAAATCTAGACCTTCAAGATACAGTATCAAGGGCGAGGTTCCTAAATTGTTCTCGTTTGCCTGCATCCGATTCACCAGGGATCTTTGTCAAAATAGGGAAGGCAGGGCCCCGCCTCAGACCTATAGAATGAGGATCTTGGGGAGGCAGAGAACCCCCAAAGTTTGAGAAGGACCCAACTCTTCCTGCCATGGTGGGCTGAGGGGTGCTCCATTCCCACGCTGCAAAAAGGTCGAGGCAGCCGCTGCTCTCTCTGTGGTCCCTAGCCTGCAGAGTCCCTGGGCAGGACTGATTGACAGACTGAGTTTGGGAAGGGTCGGGGTGGGCTTGGGAGCCCAGGGGTCATGGGAGCCCCTCTGACCTTTGTATCTCCCCCTCAGTTCTGGGACAACCTCCAGGACCTGCTGCCTGCCCTGCCCAATGCTGATGAGTACTTCCTCCTGCGCTGCCTCCGAGGTGAGACTGGCGGTGTCGAGGGTGCCGAGAGGGAGAGAGGGAAGGAGGGTTTCAGGAAAGTGGGTGGGACTTCGGGAGGAAATACTATAGAGTGGGAAACATAGGCTCTGGAATCACCCTGCTTTGGGTTAGAATCTGAACTCCCCTCCAAATTAGCATGGCACCAAACCCCATTGAGCCTCAATTTCTTCATCTGTAAAGTGGGATGGGGCCACCTCCCCAAGGATTGCTGTGAGCATTAGAGAGGGTGTACACTTGGCACTGGGTGGGCATATGGTAGAGGTGAACTTCACACCTGGGAAGTTCTCAGGATGACTGGCCTGGCTGGGCCTTGAGTCAGATAGCCCCAGATATACTCTTCAGGACTTGCCTATGGGTCTATTTCCAGTTCCTTGAAGGCAGGGCTGTGTCATCCCCTGAGGGAAGCTGGCCACCTAGCAGGTGCCCAGCAAACACTTCCGGAAGTGGATGCAATTAAAGGTAGAGAAGGAATTTCTTCCAGGGATTGTCACAGGAGTGTAAAATTAGAATAACAGAAACCTAGGGGGAGAATTCATTCCAATTCAACACACCCCATGGAAAGGATTTTGAACTTGAACCAAGAGAGAAGTCAGAAGCCAGGCTGGAAAGTGCACACGCAGTGGGGTGATAATGCCAGCCTTGGAATCTGGCAAGCCTGTGATGGAATCCCAGCTCTGCTGTGTGCCTCTGGCAATCACCCATTGTCTCTCAGGCTCACTTTTCTCTTCTGGGTAATGGGGATAATACTGGTCCCCCCACCTTCAAGATGCTGTGAGTCTGACATGAGGTCATGGGCGTGCACAGCACCTACACAGAGGAAGCCCTCCCTTCTGTTCTGTTTGTTCTATTTGGTTACGTTTTTTAATTATTATTTTCTACAAACTTAATTTTTTAGAATGGCTTTAGATTTACAGAGCATTGTGAAGATAGGTACAGGAAGTCCACACATATCCCGCACCCAGTTTCCCCTATCATGAATATTTTTCATTCTTATGGTACGTCTATTACAATTCATGAACCAACACTGATACGTGGTTATTAACTAAAATCCCCACTTTGTTTAGATCTCCTTAGTTTTTCTGTTCCAGGATCCCATCCAGGATGCCACATGACATTTAGTCATCATCTCCCTAGGCTCTCTTGGCTGTGGAAGCTTCTATTCTGTTTTCAACAAGTTATGTCCATGTCATTTTCCTGGGCTAAAGAAGGAGTGAGGACAGTAGATTTCTTGAAGCCCCTTGATACAGCATCAGACCTCTCTCCTCCTTTGGAGTCTTTCTGGGTTGAAAAACCAACTTTTCAGGTCCCTGGTGTGTCGTTGAGAAAGGAGTGAAGTCACAGACACTGTAGGCTGCTGGGTCATGGGAAAGGAGAAGGATCTAAGGTTGGGAGAAGAGGGGACAGGGTGTCCTGATGCCTCCCACTTTCTGCTGAGGCAGACGGGCTGACATGGCCCCGTCCCCTTCAACTTTACCTCCCTAGCCACACTGCCTGCCTCACTAGCCCAACACCTGGGCAACAGGGAGGGAGGTCTCTGGGGCTGAACTTGGAGTCTCCCCGCTCAGGCCAGATGCAGAGGGGGCCCCCCTGACCTCAAGTCACTTCATTTTGTTTTCTTTATCTCCATCTCACGATTGTGTCCATCTCTCCCACTCGGATGCCGGCTCCATGCCGGCAGGGTCCGTGCCTGCCCCATACTTCCAGCCGGGCACATAGTAGGTGCTACTAAAAAAAACTATGAGCGTCCATCAACAGTGCCCAAACCACTTTCTATAGAACAAGAAACCAACCTGGTTCTCAGTAGGAAATCTCCTAGACATCACAGAGATTTTTTTAGAAACCAATAAAAGAACATTATAGACAATTATGCACAAATTTGAAAATCTCAATGAAATCAGTGCATTCCTTATAACACACATATAAGGCCAAAATCCAGCAAGAAGAAAATAAAAAGCCCCAAGAGACCAATAAATATTAAAGACATATAAATGGTACTAAAAAGCTTCCCTCCTTCCAAAACTCAAACTCCAATGGCTTTACAGACGAATTTTCCCAAAGTTTTAAGATTAGCTGATACCTGCTTTTACACATTGTTGTAGTTGCTTTAAAATATATTTAAAAAGTGAAAGTTACTTTATGAGGCTTGGGTTGGTTTGATTCCAAAATGAGATCAGGACAGAAAAGAAAATTCTGGGCTTGTTTCACTTGTCAATGTAGATGTAAGGAAGTCTAAGGGAAACATTACATAATAGAATCCAATAAGGTATTAAAATTACACAGCACGATCAGCGGGAGTTTATCTTAGGTATGCAGGAAGAATTCAACATCAGACAATCTACCAGTGTCATTGAACACATTAATAGAATTAAAAATGAGAAATTATGTGGCTATCTCAATGCAGGAAAAGCATTTGAAAAGGCTCAAATCCTATTCATAAGATAAAAACAAAATAAAAGGGGCGCCTGGGTGGCTCAGTCATTAAGCGTCTGTCTTCGGCTTGGGTCATGATCCCAGGGTCCTGAGATTGAGCCCTGTATCAAGGCCCGCATCGGGCTCCCTGCTCTGAGGGAAGCCTGCTTCTCCCTCTCCCACCCTGCCCCCTGCTTGTGTTCCCTCTCTCGCTGTGTCTCTCTCTGTCAAATAAATAAATAAAATCTTAAAAAAAAAAAGTCTTACCAAACTAGAAATAGAAGGGGATTTCCTTGACTTGGCTTGGTAATGGTTATGCAACAAAGATCTTACAATATACGTTGCAAGTTAAGAAGAAGTTTTAGGGGGCACCTGGGTGGCTCAATCACCTAAGTATCTGCCTTCGGCTCAGGTCATGATCTCAGGGTCCTGGGATCAAGCCCCACATTGGGCTCCCTGCTCAGCGGGGAGCTTGCTTTTCCCTCTCCCTCTGCTGCTCCCCCCGCTCATGCTCTCTCTCTCAAATAAATAAATAAAATCTTAAAAAAAAGAAGAAGAAGTTTTAGATGCATTTTCTTTAAAATCGGGAACAATAAAAAGATGATGTTAAGCAGCATCATAGTTTAAACAGAACTAGAGACCTTGCCAATATTATAAGGAAAAAAAGTAATCTAGTCTATAAAGACTAGAAGGGGTTCATTTTTAAAATAAAGCATCACATTTTCAATTAAAGTGAATTTATTTCTTCAAAATAAGTAATCACAACAATAGTTAACCATTTACTGAGAAGTTCCTGGGAGCCAGGTAATGTGTCAAGCACTTTATGTGCTTTATCTCATGTCATCCTTTGAATAACTGAAAAATATATTATTCCTATTTAACAGATTAAAAAACCAAGACTTAGAGAAGGTAGGTGAGTTGCTCAAAGTTGCACAGCAAATAAAAGGACAAAATTAGAATTTAAACCCAAGTCTGTTTGATTCCAAAGCCTATGCTCCTCACTACCCCTAACACCAAGAGGGTCTGTGCCCCCTTGGGGGCATCAAATATTACAGGCCAGATCAACCTCTGGAATGAAGAGTTTATTTATTTTTATTTTTTAAAAGATTTTATTTATTTATTTGACAGAGAGAGAGATATGAGCAGGGGCAGGGAGCCCGATGCGGGGCTCGATCCCAGAACCCCGAGTTAAGGCAGATGCTTAACGACTGAGCCACCCAGGCACCCCTGGAATGAACAGTTTAAAAAGGCTTGGATACTGAAATCAAGGGCTTCCAAAGTCTTCTAGAAGATTAAGGATACTTGCTTTTTAAAAAATGTCCAGGGGCACCTGGGTGGCTCAGTCGGTTGAGTGGCCAACTCTTGATTTTGGCTCAGGTCATGATCTCAGGGTCTTGAGATTGAGCCCCAAGTGGGGCTCTGCACTCAGCAGGGAGTCGGCTTGAGATTCTCTCTCTCTCACTCTCCCTCTGCCCCTCCCCTCTGTGCTCCCCTCTCTCTTTTTCTCTCTCCAAAATAAATAAATAAATATTTCTTTTTAAAAATTTTTTCTAAAGATTTTATTTATCCATTTGAGACACAGAGATACAGAGAGAGAGAGAGAGAGAGCAAGCATGAGCAGGGAGAGAGGCAGAGGGAGAAGGAGAAGCAGACCCCCCGCTGAGCCAGGAGCCGGATGTGGGGCTCGATCCTAGGACCCTGGGATCATGACTTGAGCCGAAGGCAGACGCTTAACTATCTGAGCCACCCAGGCGCCCCAATAAATATTTCTTAAAAAGAAAAAATGAAATGACAAAGAAATGTCCAGACCCCCAATGTATTCTTGGGGCATCATGGAAGACTCAGGCACCCTCGTGTTTCTTCATGAGTTTTCAGAGAACTGCGAGTTCAAGATCCAGCCTCAAGCCTCCTCTTACTTTGGGTCTTTTTGCAGCTCAGAAATTTGACCTGCAGAAATCTGAGGACATGCTCCGGAAGGTGAGGCCTCATTCTCAGGAGTGTCCTGCCTCCCACACATTGTACCCCAGGGATCAGTGACAAAGAGTAGGAACGTTGGCCTCTCCTGTTCTCCTGTGTTTCCTCCCTTCCTCCTTGGATCCCTTTCTGCATCAGACCTGGGTCCCCCACAGCCCTCCTCCTGGCATTGCCACCTCCAGTTCTAGGTCAGAAGAGCCTGGGGGTGCTCTGGCAGGGTCTTGGGGGCTGTAGGCAGAGGGATCTGGCCCGATGCCCCCAGGTGCCTTCAAGGTCTTTGTGGTAGGCAGTCTTCAGGTCCTGCCATTTCTCCACAGCAACAGGACCTGGACAACATCCTCTCGTGGCAACCCTCAGAGGTGAGCCCCATGCAGCATCCCCCACAGACCATCCGATGCCTTTCATACGTGCCCCCGAAATCCAGCCATCTGATGGCTGATAGGCTGGTTTGAGTCAGGACCTCATCCCCGTGCCCAGGTGATCCGGCTGTACGACTCCGGTGGTCTGAGCGGCTATGACTATGAAGACTGCCCTGTGTGGTTCGACATCATTGGGACCCTTGAACCCAAGGGTCTTCTCCTGTCACCCTCCAAGCAGGAGCTGATCCGGAAGCGCATCAGGGTCTGTGAGCTGCTTTTGCGGGAGTGTGAGCTGCAGAGTCAGAAGGTACGTGACTGGGTCCAGGATGGGAAGCGCATGGTGGGCCCGATCTGTCTAAAGGGTGGCACCAAGGCGGCGACCAGGTGGGAAAGGCATGCTGCCTCCACTTCTCGCCAGGCCTCAGCACTCTGGGCTTTAGTGGGACATGGCTTCTCCTGCAGTCACCCATCTCTGAGCATCTAACGTGTGTGTGATACTCTCTGCTGGCGAGGGCCAAGGATCACCAAATCCCTTTCCCCTCTGACCTTGGGTGAGATGTTGACCTTGGGTGCAGTGAACGCTCTGGCTCTGTTCCCCGGGAACCCTGGGAACAGTGGATGGTCAGCTTGCTTATGGAAAAGATGTCCCCAGTTGGACACTGCACAACCATAACCTGTTGGGGGAGCCATCGCTGTTGGCTTCCCTGAGAGCAGTGACTTGAAACTTGGCACATCTGTCGTGTGTCCCTAGAAGCTAATATGGAATTGCTACCAAAAAAAATATGGAGTCCTGTGGGGCAAAGGCCTTCCAAGCCAGGAGGGACCCACACCCATCTGTACAGATCTTCTCTTTGCTCTGACTCTGTGTTTCCTTGTCCATACCCTTCAGCATGAATCTATTGCCAAGTGTGGTCTGTTGGTTTTGTGAATCTAAGTGTCTCCATGAGTCTGAGAAGACCTCTGGGGCGGGGGGGGCTCTTGTGTCACTTTAGGATGATCTGCCTGATGGCGAGGACAGGGCCTGCATCCCCAGTGTCTGTCACGGTGCTGGACACCAAATAGACCCTTGGCACAGAGATTTGTGGCAATCATGAGAGACTTGCAAACAGTGCCTGGTCCGAATAGATGTGTGTGTCTCGAACAAGATGGCTGATTTTATGGGGTCACAACGGAGTCTTCTACTTCGTGTACATTTCCAATCAGAGCTGGTAATTGTGGTGATGATGATACCAGTAATAACATCTGCTGACATTTACCAGGGGCCAGCTCGTGTCAGGCACTGGGCTCTTTGTGACTCATCTCACTGAATCCTCCTGGAAATTTTGTCAGAACCTGGAATTACCCCCATCTCACAGAGGGAGAAAATAAGGCTCAGAGCTGTTAAAACCCCACCCAAGGCCGCACAGCCTGCCAGCACTGTAGCTCTGGCTTGACACACCCCCAGACTGCAGACGCTGACTGACGCAGTGTACTATTGTACAGGGAGATGCCTGGTGGGCAACGAGTGAGGTCTTCAATTCTGTAGTTAACTAAGTCCGGCCAATCATGTTGAGCAAACAGTGTGATAAGGGGTCACTTTGCCGGGGCTCAGATGCAGCATCTTCTTAGACGCTAGGTGGGCTCGATCTGTTTGGAAGGCCCTATGGGCAGTTAGGGGTGGGGGTAGCAGGAAGGTGGGAGCAGTGCGGGGTCTCCCAGGCCGGGACCCCCTGGCTGGAGTTGTGTGACATCTATCATTGTGCTGTCCCATGTAGCTGGGCAGGAAGATTGAGACGGTGTTGATGGTGTTTGATGTGGAGGTGCTCAGCCTGAAACACCCGTGGAAGCCAGCTGTCGAAGTCTACCAGCCGGTGAGGTAGGCGGCTGGCTGGGGGGCCAATAGGGAGCTACCTCCTCCATGGGGAGGAGGATCACCCCCCCCCCCAGGGGCCCAGAGCAGCCAGTAAAGCTGGCCTGGAGTCCCCCCACCTCCAAGGAGAAAGATGAACAAGAGTATGACAGGGGATGAAGTGCATCTCATGGGGAAGGTGGGTGGCCAGGGGGTGGCAGGGGCTCTTGTGTCAGCAGCATGAAAGGCCATCAAATCCAGGCATAGAATGTGTTGAAGCATGACCTTGACCAGACTCATCTTGCCACAGTTTTTTGCCATCCTGGAAGCAAATTATCCTGAGATGCTGAAGAATTTGTCATTCGAGGTGGGCCCGTGATGGGGATGACCGCTTGGGGGAGGAGGAGTGGGGAATGGGGGGGCCAGTGGGTAAATCACCCAGGGTAGGGCTTCTCAAGCCATCCTTTGTGAAGATCAGGGGTTTTTTGTTTGTTTTTTTGTTTTTTTTTTAGTCAGTCCTTCATAGACCGATACTTTTGGAATATACAAAATCTGCTCTGGTATGTTGCAGCAAATGTCAAATAAGTTATAAGTTTCTAAAAGTGAACTGTTATTTTCTTTACTTTTCTCAGTGTGGAATGGTAACAGATCGTTCATGGACCACACTGGCTGATAGACATGCTTTGAGAGGGAATGGTCCCTGTCTGTGACAGTTGTACAGTGAAGGGAACACCATGTGTGCTCTGGGGTCAAATGATCTGCTTTCCAGTCTAGCTAGCTCTGTGATTGTGAGCAAGTGTACTTAACCTTACTAAGCCTCAGTTTTCCCAGTCTGTAAAATAGGAATGCAGTGACACCTTCCCTATAAGAAAGCCATGAGGTTAAATGAGACAGTCTGTGGAGAAAGAGCCCACAGAAAGCACCCAGTCAGTGTGAGCAATTCAGGTGGGACATGAGGTCTAATGCAGATGCCCCATTTACTTGCACCCAAGAAAATTCCAAGACAACCTGGGAAAACTGTGAGTGTGGACAAGAAGAGGCACCATAGGGAAATCCACATTATTGACACCCTACAACTAGGTGGGGGGGGCAACCATTTATTGAGAGCCAGGAGCTGTGCCAAGTGTTATGCATACATTGTTTAATTTATCTACGTTTTATAGTTAACAACACTAAGACTCAGAGAGGCTGAGTAACTAGCTGAAGGTCACACAGCAGGAAGTAGCAGAATCTAGATCTGTCCAACTCTTGTCCAGCCCAGGCCCCTGGCCATGACTATACCTCTAAGTCCTCTCTAAGCCAGCTTCCCAAAGGAGTTTCATGTGTTTCAGCCCCCAAGCTGTTCCCCGTGGCCTTTAACTTGGTCAAGTTGTTCATGAGTGAGGAAACACAAAGGAAGATAGTGATTCTCAGAGGTGAGTGTCTTGACTTCCTGGCTGGGCCCATCTCTGCCTGGGCAAGTAGAGGTCAACGTGAAAGGCCCCATTTCTCCCTGGCTCGTCCTCTTTACTCAGGCACTGACCTTGGCCTGACTCCCACTGGTCTTTGCACACTCTCACAATGCTTCGGGCCCTAGACCCCAGCCTGGGTGGCCACATAAAGCATTTGGGTGCTTTCAGGAGTAGGCGCTCAAGGGAGTAAGCCAAAGACATATCAGGTTTCCTCCCTGGGCGTGGCCTCTCTGCTCTCTGTTAAGCGCCCCCCCCCCCCCCCCCCCCCCCCCCCCCCGCTGAAACCTTGCTCCCATAGGCAACTGGAAGCAGGAGCTGCCCAAGTTCATCAGCCCTGACCAGCTGCCCATGGAGTTTGGGGGGACCATGACTGACCCCGATGGCAACCCCAAGTGCCTGACCAAGGTACAGGGTACCCAGAGGAGTAGGAGGGAGGGGTGATGACCATGGTGTAGTGCTTACTCACCAGCCTTCACCCACAGATCAAATACAGGGGCAATGTGCCCAAGAGCTACTACCTGCGCAACCAGGTGAGGATGAATTATGAGCACACGGTGACTGTGGCCCGAGGCTCCTTCATGCAGGTGGAAAACGAAATCCTGTTCCTGGGCTGTGTGCTCCGGTAGGGATGGTGGCCACGCCACCCCTGGGCACAGCCAGGAGGGGCCTGCAGCCCAAGCAGGTGGCATTAATGGGACCTTGTCTCCTGCAGGTGGCAGTTCGCATCAGAAGGGGCAGACATCGGCTTCGGGGTTTTCCTGAAGACCACCAAGATGAGCGAGAGGCAGCGAGCAGGGGAGATGGTGGAGGTGCTGCCCATCCAGCGCTACAAAGCCCATGTGGTCCCTGAGGACCGGAGCCTCACCTGCCTCAAGGCCGGCGTCTGTAAGAGCTGTAGGATTCCCTGGAGTCGTTTTCCTCCTTATGGCACAGAAATGAGCCGATAACATCTTGCCAGGCTGTCCTGCTTACCCTCTATTTCCAGCTCTCAGGGAGGGTGTGGGGGTCTATGCGAGCTACTAGATCCCGTGGTGGTCAGGGGAATTGGCTTCAGGACGTTAGATCTGGTGAGTGGCCCCTGGGTATGCGTACAACTGCAGAGAGGCATTTTAGAGAGTGGGATTCACAGCCCGAAGCCACTGACTCAGCTCCTGGGAAGCCCTTACACAGCACTCAACAGGCTGAGGGGCAGGTAAGTAAACAGCCATGGGCTACCCTTTAGGGGTCCCCGGCTGCCCAGGTGCATACGCAGTCCTACTGTGGGAATCCCAAAGAGATGATTCTTCCATGTGTTTATCCTTCATTCTCAGGCCACCCAAGCCAGATGCAGTTAGGTCAGTCTTACCAGAAGCAATGTTCCCCAGGAGCAGCACTGACCTTCCGCCTCTGTCGGGAACAGAGCTAGGAGAAGGGGAACCCCGGGTTGAGGAGCATGAGTTTTACTAATGCTTTGGTTAATCCATATCTAGTTCACCTTTGTGGAGAGGGAGAATTAGAAGGGTGGAGACCGAGAAATCTGGATGATTCATCACATCCCAGAGTTCACTTTGCACCTTGGCATCTAAGGAAATGCCTTCTTTATTTAAAAAAAAATTTTTTTTAATTTTTTTATTGTTATGTTAATCACCATATATTACATAATTTGTTTTGGTGTACTGTTCCATGATTCATTGTTTGTTCATAACACCCAGTGCTCCACGCAGAATGTGCCCTCTTTAATACCCATCACCAGGCTAACCCATCCCCCCACCCTCCTCCCCTCCAGAAACCTCAGTTTGTTTTTCAGAGTCCATCATCTCTCCTGGTTCGTCTCCCCCTCCGACTTACTCCCCTTCATTCTTCCCTTCCTGCTATCTTCTTCTTCTTCTTCTTTTTTCTTAACATATATTGCATTATTTGTTTCAGAAGTACAGATCTGTGATTCAGCAGTCTTGTACAATTCACAGCGCTCACCGTAGCACATACCCTCCCCAATGTCTATCACCCAGCCACCCCATCCCTCCCACCCCCCACCACTCCAGCAACCCTCAGTTTGTTTCCCGAGATTAAGAATTCCTCATATCAGTGAGGTCATATGATACATGTCTTTCTCTGATTGACTTATTTCACTCAGCATAACACCCTCCAGTTCCATCCACGCCGTTGCAAATTAAGGAAATGCCTTCTTTAAAAGGCATGATGGGAAAGTGGCTTATGGAGCTCAGCCCTCTCCTCTGGGGAGAACAGAGCTCCTCTCTCGGTTGGAGCAGTGGGCACTGGGAGGGCGGGGCAGTGGCTGACCCTCCAGCACCACCCCCAGTCCTGGGCCCATTGCCAAGGGCACCAGGTATGCAGATATGTCAGGTTGGTTTTGAGGGATGACTTCTCCACCCTTGCAGATGTCCTGCGCTTCGACAACACCTATAACCTGATGCACACCAAGAAGGTCAGCTACACTGTGGAGGTGCTGCTCCCAGACAAGGCCTCCGAGGAGAAGATTCAAGGTTTCAAGGCGAGGAGACCATCCCCAGTGCAGTGAAGACCCTGGCTGCCTCTGTGCCTGGGCTCCTCAAGCCCTTAGCAGTCCCCTCCCTATCCCCTGCCCTCCCAGGTGGGGTGGTGTTTGGAGGAGCCAACCACCCTGTATCACCATCTCAGCTCCTTGTGGGGCCCACCAGGCACAGGGGCAGAGCAGAAGGGGGACATCCAGTGCATGGCCACACTGAGGATTCAGACAGACACCTGATCCCCTGATTGCAGAGACTGACGATGAGCCAGGGTCCACCAAAGAAGTGTCCCGCCCACAGAAGCTTCTGTCACTCCTGACAAAGTTCACCAGTCTCAGGACTCACCCACACCTAGCGATCTGGTCTGGGGATGTGTGCATGAGCCCCAGGCCATGCAGGGAGCATAGCGTCAAGTCTGAAGAGCAGAGAAGGTCCCATCTCTGCACGTGGGGGCTCAGCAGGGGTGGACAGGGCCAGCTGGAAGTGGCCGGGTGGAAGGATGGGGCCAGTTAGGTGGTAGAACTGAGGGTCTTGGTTCTGGGAGGGCACCAGGGCCCTTTGGACCTGCCCTCCTGCCTTTGGAGGGAAGATCAGAAACGGAACATGAGGCCCAGCAGGGATAACCATCAGGAGGAAAAGCCACGCTCGTCACACAGAGCTACATGGGTGAAGACCGAGTCTCTCGGAATTCTCAGTGACCCCAGCCTCCCCCTCCCCATCTGCCGTGATCCAGCTGACATTCAGCTTGGGTTCTTTCTGGCTCTGAGTAAGGACCAGGACTGTAGCAGAGCTGGAGTGAAGTGGAACATGCTGGAATAAAGTAGAACAAGTTGGGGTGGAGCTGTCATCCTAGCGTGCTTATCCTAAACTCTGATTTTCTTCTTGGAGAACCATCGAGCTTTTTCTCCATCTTTGTGTCTCGCTAGAGGGACTGCTAAGGGTTGGCTGCCAACTCCCCACCACCCCACCCCAAATGCGACTCAGTAACTGGCCGGTAATGGCTTCTGTTTCCCAAAGACTGGCTCTCCTGGTGCCCACAGCCCACAGTCAGGACCACCGTCTGCTCTGCTAGATGAGCTGCCCCCAACAGAGCAGACCTGGCCTGCAATGAGCCAGTGCAGCTGCTCAGTGGTCAGAGGTCCCTGTCCTTGGTGCAAAGCATTAGCATCCTGGCCGCCAAGACCTTTACCAGAGGCAGGAAGCCTCAGCAAACACTAACATCCAGGTGCTTTGTAAAGAAGAAGCCGGCTCAGGCCCCTTTCTTGCTCTCAGATTCTGTGATTTCATTTTTTTCCAGTTAATAGCTTTCCTGGTTTCCCATAGCCCGTTTTTCCCCAGGCAAGAAAACAGTGAGGCTTGGGAAGATGGGGGTCTTCAGGTAAGCTATGTGAGGTCCTCGGGGCCTCTGGCCCTCCACCTGTGGCAGGCTGCATCGCCCATGGTCCAGCACACAGTCTGAACAGGGGCTCTGCTGCTACAGAAAGCAAACTAATGGGAGGAAACACGACTTGAAAGCCAGTGCATGGAGGCATGGCTGGTCCAACAGTGTTTGAGGAGTTTGGCAAGAAAAAAATGGCCCTGCCTGCACCAAGGAGACAGCCCGGGGCTGCCAGATGAAAATCACCGGACATCCTTGTGTCCAAGGGCTGCTTCTGCCTCCCCGCTGCAATGGGCTCTCCCACCACCCCACTGCACGCCGTGGCCGCCCTCCCCAGACCCAGAGGCACTTGGGCGTTCCAGAGCCATCTTCCTGCTGCACAGGTTAGAGAGGGTGCGGCTGGCTGGGGTTGTAAGGGCCCCAGGTCAGGTTTCCCTGGGCCCACCTGTTGTCATAACCGGGTTGGGGTGCGGGGGTTCACAATGCCTCACTTCAGCCTTACATCCCCAGCCTAAAAACAAGGCGTTCACGGATTTGAACCCCGATCCTTGCTTTTCCAACACCCACAGCCCATTTCCCACAATCAGCACAGCCTCCTCTGGCTTCCTTGCAAGTAGCAGATTGTCCCCACCGTGTACAAGGGTTTAATTTACACAAATATGGGCTGCCCAGGGAGTGGCAAGTAACGGAGGGCTCAGGGGTCACGGGTGCGGGCACCAGTGACCTTGAACCCCAGAGCCGGCAGAGTGTACTACATGTGAAGCTGTGAGTACAGTGGTCACCTTCAGAAGTGAGGACAGGATCTTTTGTCTGGCAAGGTGGACAGGGGACATGTCCTCAACAACTCCGTCCCTGACTCAAAGCCATCGCTTCTTTACCAAAAAGATGGGGGGGGGGGCGCCTGGGTGGCTCAGTCGTTAAGCATCTGCCTTCGGCTCAGGTCACGGTCCCAGGGTCCTGGGATTGAGCCCCGCATCGGGCTCCCTGCTCCTCGGGAAGCCTGCTTCTCCCTCTCCCACTCCCCCTGCTTGTGTTCCCTCTCTCGCTGTGTCTCTCTCTGTCAAATAAATAAATAAATCTTAAAAAAAAAAAAAAGGGAGTAGCCCAGACAGGGGCTGGTTCACCTGCAGTTTGTTTCTTCCTTTCATTCATTCATCAGTGTTTATTGAGTGCCCAGGACCAGGCACTTCAGGCCCTGGGGACACTGGGGGTGCTGGGCTTACCCCAGTCTGCTGGCAGGAAGCTTGCCTGCACTAAGGGAGGCCCAAGTGATTCTGATGGCTGTTATCAAGTGGGCAGCTCAGTAGGGCAGGAGCCAAATTCAGGGGGAGCATCCAGCAAAGAAAAACAAAAACAAAAAACCTGATGGGGGAGCAGACGTGCTTTGCCTGAGGCAGGGACCCCAGAAGGGAGAGCTGGAGGTGTGAGCGAACCTTCCAGACGGAGGAATGGAGTAAGGGCAGCTGTGGGGTGTCTGAAGCCACAGGAAAGCCAGAAGGGCCCTTGGGTGATGCTGGTAATGGGTCACTGATGTTTGCTATTTCTTTGTGAATGACTGTGTACACATTAGGTAGTTAATACGATCATTTCATAATGGAGGTTACAAAACAGAGATTTGTTGTTTGTCAGGAAAGAATGGCAAAATCTTGGCAGGAAGCCATGGATCAAAGCTCTTACTCAAAATGAGGTGGTTGGAAATAGCCAGGCCTTCCCTGTCCCGAGGAGTGGAGGCAGGGCCTGCCCTTCCCAGGGCCAATCTCCTAACTGGAATCTTAACAATCTTCCAGGGGAAGCAGGGAAATAAGCGGGGGGTGTGGGGGGGTAACTATAGGGTTTTTTGAGGGCAGTTGGGAAGTCTCCCCTGCCCCCCAAATCTCTACCTCAGTTCAGCTCACCTTCCAAGAGCTCAGGCCGGAAGGGACACCAGTGTGGGACAATCACGGCTTCACAAGCACTCGAGCAAGTCTTTACCGGGGCTCCAGGGCACGGCACACCACAGTTTGTACACAGCCCCTTCTGTGCGACCCCGAAGAGGCGGGGATTCTAGTGAGGACGCCAAGGCTCAGTGAGAGGGAGTGCAGTGGCCAAGGGCTTAGTGTCTCATGGCAGGGGTGAGGCCGGCAGCACCCAGATGAGCCGCCAGCAGTGCCCCTGCCCTGCCCTGCCTTTCGGGGTAGGATAGGGTCAATGCGGGCAGGGAGGGCCAGCCTGGGGCAGAGAGTGGCGCTGGCCAGAGTCTGGAAGCTGCCTCTCTGCGGGATGGGACAGTGCCGGCTCCAGTCCACGTGCCAGGCCCAAGCTGATGCAGGAAGCATCACCCCCTGTTTACCGAAGAGGAGAGTAAGGCCCAGGGCAGGAAGTGACTTGTCAGGTCACTCAACATTAAAGGCAGGGGGGGAGGTAAGACGTGAAGCGAGGTTCATCTATCCAGACAGCCCAGGTGCTAAATGAGCTCATTGGGTGGGCAGGCTTCAGGCTTGATGACTTCAGAGAGGAGGCGGGGGGCAACAGGCTCGGGCAGGTTGGTGCTCAGCTGACGGCGGTGACCTCCACGCTCAGCCACCAGAGGGTGGTGTTGGGCCAAGTGCCCCTCTTTCCCTACGGTGGAAGCCTGAACAGGACTCCTCAGCGTCCAGCTCTCCGGCTCATGAAGGGTTTTGCAGGCAGGTTGAGGGGAAGTTCACCGGGCCCAGGCTGTTTGTGGGCCCATCCGGAGCAGCAGAGAGAGGTGGTCCCACCTGGGTTCAGATCCTGGTTCTGCCCCTTACTGGTTTTCTCTCTAAATCCCTGTGGACTCCATCCTCCATCCCATGTCTGCCACCCTAGTCAGGGCCTCAGTCATCTCTTGCTTGGATTATTAGAAAAGAGTCCATGAGTCAGTCTCCGTGTGCCCGTTCCTCCCGCCTCCCAGGAGACTCCACAGGGCAGCCAGAAAAAGCCTTTCTGAAATGAAAATCTGATCATCACTTCCTGTGTGAGCCCTTCACTGGCACCTCATTTCCTCCCGGGAAAGTTCGGTTTTCATTGGTTGCTTATAAGGCCCTCTGTGACCTGCCTATGACACCCTCATTGCGGCTTCACCCAACGACCTGAACTCACCAATTCCTCAGACTCCTTCCTGCCTCCCTGCTTTTATTCATGCTGTGCCCTCAGTCTAGGACACCCTTCCCAGTCTTGTTCTGTGCACCCTCAAGGCTCCCAGGGCCCTCTTTCCCTAGTCAACCTCCCCCTCCCCAGTGCCTAGCAGAGTTAGAGTCTTGTCTCCATGCCCTTGGGATAACAGGGCCAGTGCTAATCATGCAGGAGAGTCGTCATCTGTCTCCTCTTCCCCAACAGCCTCCCCAGATGTTCAATAAAGCCTTGCAAAAATAATAGGCACCATTTACTGAGCACCTATGTAGGACCGCTGCTCTTGTGCTATCTTGTTTGATCTTCATGGCAGCCTTGTCAAATAAATACAGTCATCCTGGTTATATAGGGGAGGAAAGTAAGGCTCAGAGATGCACTCATTTGCTCAATGATGTCGCCAAGACTGGAATTCAGGATGTCTGACTCCAGAGCAACATGTCTCCCTCACCCATCCACCCCCAGAGGTTAGGTCATACCAGGAGCACTGCCAAAAAGCAGAGCCTAACAGCATGACTCAGCACAGGGAGATACCCAAGTAGAGGATCAGAGAGTCACAGAACAGTGGAGAAGGAACCAGAAAGGATGGGCTCACCTAACTGTGTCCCCATCCTGGAGTTGATGGTAGGCCTGACAATAACTATAAAATCCAACACTAAAAAAATAATAATAATAATAATAAAAGCCAACACTATCCAACACTGGCTGGCTCAGTTGGAGGAGCATGCAACTCTTGATCTCAGGGTCATGAGTTCAAGCCCCACATTGGGTGTAGAGATTACTTAAAAAAGTAAATAAACTTAAAAGAAAAAAGCCAACACAATTGGTCACTTACCGTGTGCCAGGCAGTGGGTGGTTACTGGCTTCTAACCATTTCAGTAGCCTTATAAGAGGAGGATGTTATTAGCCCCAGTTTGCAGGTGAAAAAACTGAGACTCAAAATCACACAGAACATTACAGGTGAAGCCAGGATTCAAACCCAGGCCCCCAGGCCTAGGCTTCAGCTCCACACATTTCTGAACTATTTGGGGATTATTTGCTCAGTGTTGGGAGAGGAATTACACCTGCTTGGGTGGTTTGTTTGTGGTCACCCCCAGACTCAGCCTCCTCACAGTAGTCTTGGGCACTCCAGGTTTCCCAAGGATGGCAATAAAAAGAAGAGAACAGTTTGGAATGAAGAACTTGGAACACTCAATGCCCTTAGGGTGCCCCAGGTATTGTGAGAGGGATATGCCAGCACCTGTCCCAGAAAATATATAAGCTCCCCTACCTTGCAGCCTCCTTCACTCTTCTCCCCCATGTTCCTATCACCATAGCATCCCATTCCTATGATAAGCAGCAAATGAGAGAAGGAAGGGAAGAGCCTATGAACTTGACCAGCAGCTTTGTCACCAACTCAAAGTTCTTTGGGGTCTCCTCCAGCAGGGTTTTGACTTCTCAGTGGCTCTTGGTACTCCATGGCTCTTGGTACTCCATTAGTACTCCAAGGTACTAATGGCCCAGCATCAGAGGCAACAGTAACATCAACATCATCATCATTATCATACTTCATTTTGTTTTTTGATCCCAAAGGGAAATTAAAGAATGAAGAATATACACCAGAAAAAAATTGGGGTTACCAATTTCAACCAGGTTGCAGGATACAAGAGTAATATACAAAAATCAGTTGCATTTCTATACATTAATAAGGAACATTCAAAAAATGAAATTAAGAAAATAATTTCATTTACATCAGCATCCAAAAGTAAAGTACTCCAGGTATAACCCTAACTAAAGAAGTGCAAGATTGGTACACTGAAAACCAGAATACCAACAGTATTGTTGAAGGAAATTAAAGACTACATGTAAAAAGACACCTATGTTTATATTTCAGAAGACTCAATAATGTTAAGATGGCAATATTCCCTAAAGCAATCCACAGATTCAGTGCAATCACTACCAAAATCCCAACTGCCTTTTTTTGCAAAAATGCACAAGCTGATCCCAGAGTTCACATGGAAATGCAAGGGACTCAGAGTAGCCCAAACAATCTTGGAAAAGTAGAATGAAATTAGGGAGGACTTGCATTTCCTGGTTTTCTTTTCTTTTCTTTTTTTTTTTTTAAAGATTTTCGTGGGGTGTTTTTGTTTGTTTGTTTGTTTGTTTGTTTTTTATTTGACAGAGAGAGACACAGCGAGAGTGGGAACACAAGCAGGGGGAGTGGGAGAGGGAGAAGCAGGCTTCCCACGGAGCAGGGAGCCCGATGAGGGGCTCAATTCCAGGACCCTGGGATCATGACCTGAACCGAAGGCAGATGCTTAATGACTGAGCCAGCCAGGCACCCCGCATTTCCTGGTTTCAAAATTTAATATAAAGCTGCAGTAATCAAAACAATGTTGTACTGACATAATGACAGACATACAGATCAAGGGCAAAGAATTGAGAGTCCAAAAATCCACTCATCTACAGTCAAGTGACTTTCGACATGTGTGCGAAGACTGTTCAATGGGAAAAGAATAATCTCTTCAACAAATACTGCTCGACTACAACATGGATGAACTTTAAAAACATTACGCTAGGTGAAATAAGCCAGTCACTAAAGACTATATGAGTCTCTTCATATGAAATATCCAGAACAGGGAAATCTATAGAGATAGAAAGTAGATTTGTAGTTGTCAGAGGCTGCAATAGGGGAGCAGGAAATGGGGAATGGTTGCTAATGGGTACAAGGGTTGGTTTTCTGGGGGGTGATGAAAATGTTCTATAAGTAGATAGTGGTGATCGCACAACTTCGTGAATATACTAAAAAAATCACTGAATTGTACTTTAAGGATGGTGAATTTATGGTATGTGAATTATAACACTTAAAATTTTTTTCATTTAAGAAGGAGACAATACTACCCAAGAGTAAAGATGGAAAGTAGATTGCCTCAGGGTGCTACCCAGAGCATCATTACAACTCTGGTGGGGCACCCCCAAATCCCCTTCCATCTCCTATTTTCAAGACATCCCCACCTCACCTTACAGCCCTCTGAGCTCTCCCCACTTGCCTCTTCCCAGCAACGCTCACCCCGCTCATCCTGTAGAAAGGCTTCTCCTGGGCCCCCTCTGTACTGGCCCAACTGGTTCTGGCAGGACCCATCTAAGGGAGGGTGGATAGAAAGGTGGATATGATCGCCCTGGGGCCTGAGGGACCTGAGAGGCAGCCTTTTCACATTTCCTAGTAACCACCTAGAAGGAGGGGTTTCAGGGTGTGGTGTGGGTGGCCCTGTCTGCCCCCCTGCCATTGTTTGCTTGTTGCCATGCCATGGTCCCCTGAGAGTTTGGCAAACTAGGAGCTAAACACGATCTGGGGATTTACTGGATCTACTGGGAGAAAACATGCAGTGTGGGTGGGGGTTGGAGGTTCTCCTTTGCCAGGGCATTTGTTTCAAAGGAGGGAAATTAATTTTGCTGGCCTCAAGACACTCCACACTCCCTGGGGTGTGGACCCAGGCTTCCTAACACACGATGATGATTTAGACCATTTATTGAGCACTTACAATGTACCAGGCACACTTTCCTCCAAGGGAAGACAGGCCTGGGCTGTGGTTCTGGTGCAGGTTCCAGAGTCAGAGAGGCTTGGGTTCAAATCTTGGCTCCCCATTTCCTGGCTGTGTGTCCTCAGAAAATTTTCTTACTCTCTCTGATCTTCCATTTCTTTGTAAAATGGGGATACCCTTGCCTGCTTCCAAGTGGTCCAATAATGATGTAATGCTCTCAGCACAGAAGAAATGCTCCACTAATGGGAGACTGTGAGCTCCATGCAGACAGAGACCTAATCTCTCTGGTTTATTGCAGTATCCCCAACATTCCCCTCCACATGCTCTTCACTTTCCCACCTCCACGCCTTTGCCCATGCACTTTCCCTCCACCTGGGATGCCCTTTCCTCTACTCCAGTCTCCATCCTTCTTTTCTTGAAAATCTGGCTCAAATGCTACCTGCATCCCATTGCGATGACTTCTGTGCCTGGGTCCTCTCTCTGATTAGGATGGAAGCTCCTGGAGCTGAGACTGTGGGATAACCTAATAGTGCAGAGTGCTTAATTGGGTGGGCTTAACTCTGGCTAAGTTTACTTAACTTCTCTATATCTCAGTTTGCTTGTCTATAAAATGGGCTTAACCATGGTACCCACCCCTAGGGGTGTTCTGAGGTTTAAATGAGGCAATGTACTCAGGATGGGGTTTGGCGTGGAATAAGCCTTCAATAAGTATAATAAACCTGCACTGTCCAATATGGTAGCCACAACCCACATGGGATGATTTAAAGTAAAATTAATGAAAATTGAATTTAATTCCATTCACACTTGAATTCCTCAGTCTCATTAACCATTTTCCTGTGTGACTAGTGGCTACCAAATATGTTCATTAGGACAACCCAGATACAAAACATTTCCATCTTTGCAGAAAGTTCTATTGGGTGGCGTTATAAGTGATGATGCTGTGTGCACAATGGGCGCTCCTCCTGGCTCTCCCTGCCCAGCCTCTGATGTCCCTAGAAATAACTGGGGTGCCTCACATGAAAGGGATGAGGGAGAGAAAGGAGACTGGTGGGAAATAAGCAGGATTAGGCGCTAATGGGAGGGCAGTGGAGGAACCCAATCTCTACCTGCTCCCAGCCTGGCAGGAAGTAGGTGTTGACAGCGGCCAGGAACTTTGCAGAAAGAGGCTGGAATGTGAAGTGGGGCAGGGTTGAGGTGTGGAGTTACCTAACTGCTCCTGGCAGGTGCCTCAGATGGAGGGAGATGGCTAAAGATGCTCCCCCTTCTCCTTGTGGGTCAGATTCTATCAGGGACCCAGAGCAAGGAAGGTGTCCAGCACTAACCAGCGTCAGCTAGCCTCAAGAAGTCCCAAGCTAGCCCAGGGATGGGGATGCAGGATGCCACAGACAGAGAATCAGGGAGAGCCCTGGGCAGAGTGGCTTGAGCTGGCCCAGGGGTTGTTTCAGCCCACATGGACCCCCTCAAGTCCTGAAGATATGGCCACATGGATGTGCTGTGCTCTCAAGCAGATGTGCTCCTGGTTTCTTTGTAGACAGTCATTGACAACGTGGCCTCTGCTCTTTTGGAGCTACTGACAGCTGAACAAGAATAATGCCTTAGATGTGATGACCCTTGACAGTCTATATGTCTCCTTAGATATTCCCTCCAACTGCACAAGGACAGGGCAAGCACTGATAGCCTCATTCCATAAATGAGGCAAGTGACACTCAGAGATGTCCTCTTGAAAGGGAGGTCTCATAGGGGAATGGGGAACCTGGCCAGTCCTGGCAGGCAGGTCTGATGGTGGACCATCAGGCAGCATGACAGAAATCAAAGGACAGGGAAGTCTTCTGGGCTTCCTTCATCACCTTGCATACTTGCTGGACACCCCTCACTGATCAGGTGTTTAAAATCCCAAGAAACACCCTCACCACCCCAAGACCATCAGTATGCCCCACCTCTCCCTTAGGGCCCCCCGGGGAATGTGGGATCCCAGACAAGAACCCTCATGTCCTCATGATCCCAACAATGGGAAGGCAGGCAACAGGGTGGGGGCTGCTCAGTCCTTCCCCATGTTGAAGGTGCAGGGCCCGCATTGCATGATAGGATTTGAAAGACACCAGGAAAAGTAGTGTCAGCCCTGTGGAAAAAACAAACCTTCAGCAAGGACATATTTGAGTTCCATTTCTCTGCCCCAGCCCGTCTCTTCTCGAATATGGACGTTTGGTGCAAAAGGATGTGAGTTTCCCACCCCAACAAACTGAATGAACCGTTTACTAGACTGACCAAGTCCCTGGCTCTTACCAGCCAGAGCTGGGTGTAGGGGGTGACCTTTGCACAACCCTCGGTGTGGGGTCTCTTCATTAGGGAGATGGGAAGATTGATGATGGGAGAGAAAGGGTGCCTGCAGGGGGCAGTCCTCGTTCTTCCTGAAAGTCCCCCCTTCTCTGGAGGCCTGGGAGCACGAGTAGGGGTTTTACAGACATTCAGCCTGGGCTCCCATGCCCTCTGGCATGCCCTCCTGTGCCCGCCTGCCCCCCAGACCTGTCCCAGATCCAAGCATGGGACCTTACTTAATCCCAGTTATGTAACGTGCGATCCAACAGTTGGCCAAGAAGGAAGTGCCTGGTGCCGCACCCAGGAGTGGGGGCAAAAGTCCTCAGCTGGGCAGGGCCACAGATCAGGCTTGGTTTCTGCCGGCAGTGGCCCCCACTCCTCCAGACACCATGAGTGGTCGAGTTGGAGACCTGAGCCCCAAGCAGGCGGAGACCCTGGCCAAGGTGAGAGCCTCTTTCCCTGGAGCCCCAGCAGAAAAGGGCTGAGGAGGGGGGGGGGCGGGGGGGGCCGGAAACCTGCCCCACTCTGTTGGCTCAGCGTGTTTTTGACATTTTCTCTTTACTGTCACCTTACCCAGGGTCATGTTCTACAGTAGCCAGTGGTATCAGCTCTGTCCAGGGTAGGGACTGAGGGAAAATTACCACCTCCAAGCAGTAACAGTGTGTGTGCCAGATCAAACTTGACTTCTCGTGTGGGAGCCAGAACCAGAGAGCTTTACCCACAGCAGCCCCTTCCCCATCCCTCCCAGGCCCCTTAGGTGGGGAACTGAAGGATGTTAATGGTGTGCCCTCTGATTCTGTTCCCTCTCCTTCCCCAGGACCTGAAAGATGACCTGTCTGTAAGAGTGAGAGAGACAGAGCAGGGTGTGTTGTCATCCCCACAACCAATGGGGAGGAGAACATGTAATCACTAACCATGCTTTTGTAGAAAATGGGATGAAAAAAGGCAGAAGTCTTGGTGGGCTAACACACGGAAAGAACTATGAATACACTCATACTCCAATCCACTTACCCACCCACCCACTCATTTATCCTTTCATCCATCCTTCCACCCCACCCACCCATCCATCTATCCCTCCTTCTGTCTATTCACCTACCAATCTCTCTTTCCTCTACTCACCCATTTCTCCTTCCTTCCATTCACTGATTTCTCCTTCCTTCTTTTTCCATCCACCCACCCACTCATCCAACCACCCATTCAACCATCCATTCTTCTTTCTATCCATTTACTCAAGATCTATCCTTCCATCCATTCATCTACCCATCTATCCATATACCCATCTCTCATCCTATCCATCTGTCCACCCATCCTTCCATCATCATGGACCAGACTGCATGGGGAAGAGAAGGGATGATGACAACAATTATTGAGTTTGGGGGCCAACATTCAGTGCAAAAGCCACTTTAACCAGCACCTCCTTTCCTAGTTCCGAGAAAATGTGCAGGAGGTGTTGCCCGCCCTACCCAATCCTGATGACTATTTCCTTCTGCGCTGGCTCCGAGGTGAGGGAAGAGGTGGGGAGATCAGGGTGAGGGGCAGCGAGAGGGGCCTGGTCCCAACTGCTTTGGAACAACTCACGGCTCTCAGGATCCAATCACACCATCCTGCTTCACATGTTCAGATCCAGGAGAGGGGAGGGTGCAGGGAAGGAAGGTCCTACCCAGGCCCCCAGTGCCATGCATAGCTCCTCACAGCCCAGGACCAGGACAAAGTGACTACAAGGCAGCCTCTCTCCTGCCTCACACCTTCCTTCCATCTTCACACAGCTCGGAAGTTCGACCTGCAGAAATCAGAGGCTATGCTCCACAAGGTGAGACCTGTCCACCCCTGGAGATTTGGGAAGGGTTTTGTGGGGGGCAATCCACACCTCGAGCCCCCATCTCCATCCCCTTCTTGGAGGTGCTGGGAGCCCAATAGGGCCTTACCTCTCCTCTCCCTTGCAGTACATGGAGTTCCGGAAGTCCATGGACATTGACCACATCCTTGATTGGCAGCCCCCAGAGGTAAGCCAACACCCCTCCAACACCCCAGTCTTTTACAGACATAATATTAAAACAGCGTCTAGGTCACTGGAGAGCATGAATGAAGGGCAGCATGCCCGAGAGGGCCGTGGAACTGCCCACAGGCATACAGGCACCTCTCCTCTAATAATTATGGATATTTCCTGGGTGCTTATGAGGTCCTGGCCTGAGATGAAACTTTACCTGCATGAACTCATTTAATCATCACAACTCAGTAAGGGGGGTGCAATTGTCCCCATTTTACAGATGAGGACACTGAGGTCCAGCAAAAGTTAAGCACGCTACCCAAAGCCCCACAGCCCCAACGTGGAACTGGGATTTGAATTCGTGAAACTGGCCCTTCACCACCACCATTAGCTTGTGCCTCCGGGCCCTCACCCCTGGGATCTTGCTCAAAGCATCCCATCTGTGTGGGAAAGAAATTTAGCCCACCAAGTTGTTGGAGAGAACAGTCCCACCACTGGCACTTCGGTAAAGCAAGGGGCAGAGTTTCATTTGTAGAGCATGAGCTCTGGCTCAAGCACTGTGCTTGGCCAACATGATATTGGGGACTTTCCCTAAGGGAGGGGTTATCCAAGCCTTCTTACAGAAGAGGAAGTGGAATGGGACTCAGAGAGGTAGGTGTCACTTGTTCAAGGATGCACAGCAAGGAAGCAGCAGTGTCTCTATTTGAACCAAGTATGTTGACCTTCAGAATCCATGTTTTCCATCACTAAGCCCAACTTCTCTCAATGGAAATGGACATGGGAGAGGCTGGGGGACAGAATTAAGAAGCCCAGAGGCCTTCAGCCAGGCCCAGCTGAGGCCTGGCTCTGCCATGTACTCGCTATAAGCAAGGCCCTCCCCTCAGGGTCCCTTAGTTTTCTCACCTGGACAATAGTGTCACCCTTCAGGGAGAGTGCTTGTACCATGCTGTGTGCAGGCTTGGGCCAGCCAGGTCAGCCTAGTCTGGGGGTCTCTGGGGAGGTGCATAATGCCAAGTTCTGTATATCTTTCCATGCCCAGGTGATCCAGAAGTACATGCCTGGAGGCCTGTGTGGCTATGACCGGGACGGCTGCCCGGTGTGGTATGACATCATTGGGCCACTTGACCCAAAGGGCCTGCTCTTCTCCGTCACCAAGCAGGACCTGCTTAAGACCAAGATGAGGGACTGCGAGCGCATCCTGCATGAGTGTGACTTGCAGACGGAACGGGTAAGGCACAGGCTGAGCGAGGCGGGCAGCTGGGTACAGGTGAGGCTGCCAAGGGACATAGTCCCAAGAACACACTGTGCTCTCTGCTATCACAGTCAGAGGACTCTGGGGTCAAACCATCTCAGCAGCTCGGCTGCTTCCTAGCTGTGTGGTCTTGGAGGGTCATGTCACCTCCCTAAGCCTATTCCTCACCCACAAAACAAGAATAATAATAATGTTGCAAAGATTAAATGAGATAATGCAAATGTATGGCCCAGCACACAGCCTCATGCATATTTCTCAATAATACGTTACTGTTATTCCCTCTGAGTCTTTGCCCCTGCTGTTCCTTCTGTTTGAATAACTTTACCTCCCAGCACACCGCTACCTCCCACACTTCTCTTGGTTCTCTCCCTTTTATCATTCAAGTCCCAAACTTAGATGTCACCTTCTCTGAGGTCCCTGTCTGGGTTAACGTGTGTCCCCAAAGCTCCTAAGCTGTTTATTTGCAGCACTTACCTCAGGACTTATAGTGACCTGGTTGCTTGTCAGTCTCTCCAAGTAGACTGTGAACCCTTTGACGACAAGAGTATTATATGTTATATTCTCCATGTCTGGCACAAAATAGGTGCTTAACAAATATCATTTGGACAGAGGGATGGATGGATGATTGAATTGTAGTATGAATGGATGGATGGGTAAATTGATGGGTGGGTGGGTCAATTAATGGATGGATGGACAAAGGGATGGATGGATGATAAATGGATAATGGGTGATGGATGGATGGATAGATGGATGGTTGGGTAGGTGGATGTGTGAGTAAATGCATTCAGTTTTGTCCACTTGTTCCTCTGAGGACAGAGTAGGGGACTGGGAGAATTGCTGAGGGGGTCATATGCTAGGGTCACCATGTCCCAAGTTCTGAGCCTGCACCCTGAACATTGGGACTGGTCTTTGTTTTCATCCTTGCAGCTGGGGAAGAAGATTGAGACCATTGTGATGATATTTGACTGTGAGGGCCTGGGACAGAAACACTTCTGGAAACCTCTGGTGGAAGTGTACCAAGAGGTGAGGAGAAGGCCCCCTGGATGACCCCTGCTTCCTTAATGATGAGCTTGGTCTGCTGTGACCTTGTGGCTCACTCAGAGCCAGGATTTGGTAAAAGGGGGTGGACTTCCCAGGCTCTGGCACTGCAACTCAGGACCCAAAGGGCCTTAATGTGTTTCCCAAAAGACAGGCCTCAGATTCAACACTGTACTGAGACCATAGAGGCCACCTTCTGCCAAACATTCCCAACTCTGTCCTCCCTAGCTTTGTGACTCCAGCAAGTCATTTCATGCCTCCATGCTTCAGTTTCCTCACCTACAAAATGTGGATACCAATAGTCTGCATTTCAAAGGGAGGTAGGGATATTCCAGTGGGTTGATATATAAAATGTGTACACAGTGCTTGACAAATTGTGAACATTTAACGAACAATAGTCATTATTATTGTTATACTACTATTACTATAAGATTTACTCTGAAAATGATTATATTAGAGTGTGGTTGTAATAGTCTGAAGTGAAAAACTCTCCTCCAGGGGCCAGTGGAGGTGATGGAAATAAAGGAAACCCTCCTTAGCCCTTTGAACACTCCAGAGGGGAGATTGCAAAGGCCATGGGGATAGGAGAAGATGAGATGAGATGTGGGCTCTGATGGGGTCTTTCTTGGTTCTACAGTTCTTTGGCCTCCTTGAAGAGAATTACCCAGAGACCCTGAAGTTCATGTTCATTGTGAAAGGTGTGTGGCAAATGACTTCACTTTTTTGTGCCTCTGTTTCCTCATTTGTACCCTGGGAACAATAAAAGTGCCTTTTTCCTTGGGTAGTAGTGAGGCAGGTTGGTTGCTTGGCTGCATGCAAATCACTTAGAGTGCCTGGAACAAAGTAAGTGTTCCATAAATAATAATTTCAATGGTTGGCCTTACTGCAAGAAGAGGCATTTCCCACACTAGCTCTTTCAGGAATCCTTGCTCATTTCTCCCACCCATGTTGATCTCTCCATTCCCAAACTGCCTGTGGCACTGACATCTGGAGCAACCAAGTCTGGCCTTTCCTGTCTGCTGCCTTCTGGAGGTCTCTAGTTGTCTTGTGTGTGTTCATCCTGGTTTTTTCCTGAGTTGTCTGCTCCTTGAAGGCAGGGCCTTTGATTTTCCACTTCTGTTGTACCCTTCACAGGCCTGGAACCATGTGGATGCTTAATAGGTATTTGTGTTGTTGAATAGGTTGATGGATAGAAGGATGGATGGATGTTTGATGGTTGGCTGGTTAATTGGTTGGTTGGTTGATTATTTGGTTAGTTGGTTGTTAGTTTACTGGCCACTTGGTTGGCTGTCTACATGAATGACTGGTGGCTGGTTGGATAGTTAGTTGGTCAGTTAAGTGACTGGTTGATCGGTTGGTTTGTTGGATAGTTGTTAGTTTGGTTGACTGATTGAATGACCAGCTGGCATTTTGTTTGGGTGGGTAGGTGAGTAGCAAGTTGGCAGATTGGTTAGTCTGCTGGCTGATTTGTCATTTGGATGGACCTTGGGTGGTTGGCTGGCTGCAGAAGGCAATTGGCTGTGTGGTTAGCTTGTTGCTTGATAGGCTGATGGGTTTTCTGGTTGGCCGATTTGTTAGTTGGTTGTATGACTATTTGGTAGATTGGCTGACTGGTTGGTAGTCTGATTGGTGGGCTGATTAGAAGGTAAATTGATTGGCCATTTTGTTGGTTGGTTGATAGATTGGATGATTGACTGGGTAGCTGGTTAGTTAACTGCTCGTTGGTTGTTTGACCAGTTGTGGGCATGGTTTGGCAGTTGCAGGGCATTTTCCAATTCATGACTCCTCCATATTGTTGGCTATGACTATGACAGAGAGAGTGTCCCAGTGGAATAATTTTCTTCTCCATTATCTTTGTTTGTATCTCTCCAGCCACAAAACTGTTCCCTGTAGGCTACAACCTCATGAAGCCCTTCCTGAGTGAAGACACTCGCAGAAAAATTATAGTATTGGGAAGTAAGTAATTCTAGCTCTATCCCCTGAGCTCTGCGCCACCTAGAGTCAGAAATTCCTCCTCAAAAGTGAAGTGAAATGTGTTTTACACTATAGAGTCTGTTCAGGTATTTCTGCCTCATTCCATGTCATTGGTGACAGAGGCCTCACACCTTCCTCCTCATTAGTTTCAGTTTGGTTGATAGACAACCTCTGGGCTATGGGCCTCATTTTCCTTTCAATACTCATTACCTCAGTGCTTCTAAAGGCAATTTGGGTTGGGGAGGATGAGGAAGAACAGCAAGAAGAGGAGATGTGATTCAGAGAAGGAAGGGTCAACAAGAAGGGACTGGATAAGTAAATAATAATGCATCCATTTGATGAATTATTGGAAAACCATGAAAAATGATTTGATGCCAAGGGAAATGTTATTAAGTTTTTAAAAAGCAGATTATAAAGTGGTGTGGATAGTATCATCTTCCTTGTAAAAACAAAAATATATTGCTAGAAGAAAATGCAACAGGGGCGCCTGGGTGGCTCAGTTGGTTAAGCGACTGCCTTCGGCTCAGGTCATGATCCTGGAGTCCCGGGATCGAGTCCCACATTGGGCTCCCTGCTCGGCGGGGAGTCTGCTTCTCCCTCTGACCCTCTTCCCTCTCGTGCTCTCTATCTCTCATTCTCTCTCAAATAAATAAATAAAATCTTTAAAAAAAAAAAGAAAATGCAACAAAATGTTGATTTGTGCAGCGTATACACATTTGCACTTGGGTTTGGAAGGCTAAGGGTTAACAGAGGAGTAGGTTGATGACTGGAAGGAGCTCTTTACTAGGAAGTTCACAGATGGATCATAGACCAAAAAATATTGAGAAACTTTGTTTGTCACTGGGCCATGCTTTCTTCTCAAAGTGGTTACACGTGAATTACTATAAAATTCAACAGTAGTCTGGGCTTTAAGGTGGTGGCTGATGGACAAACTAAAAATGTGCATTTGGGATAAAGAACCTAATGCCTGGAGTTTTATCTGAACCTTTTGAGTGTAAAGAAGGAAAATCATAAAATAAAACAAAACAAGACAAAAAAAATGTTGATTTGTGGATGGCAAGAAATCAAGTGGTTTTTTAATTTTATTTTTTGTATTTTTTCTGTTTCCTAAAGTTTTTATAATAACATGTATTACTTTTATAAGTAGAAAAAATCATTATTTTAAAAAATGATAAGGAAAGAGAAAGAAAAGAAGAGAAATAGTTCTTAAACTCAAGCCAATGACCTTGAACTTAGAGACAACTTCTTGCAAGCAGAATGGTCAGATCATCAAATCAGGAGATCTAAGGATCTGGGTGGGTAGAATCTTACAAATCCTGCTTTCTTTCTCTTCCTGATACTTGAGTCTCTGTCTCTGCCCAGTTCCACAGGGATAGGGAGCTAGGTGGATCACAAGGTAGCCCCCCAAATCCTGGAGCAGTGTGGGTAATGCCACACTCCAGGTCCAAGTCCAGGGCTCGTCCTACTTAGTGGCACACAGGGCCCTGTGCATTTGGCCCTGGTTTGCCAGGCATTGTGGTCTTTGTTTTTATCCCACTGGTGGCAAGGAATATCCCATGGCCACAATAGGGCTGGGAGTGGGCAAGGGAGATAGCCTGGATTGGTCATAAAACCCAGAATGCTTAGAGCTTTGCACAGGACATGAAGAACAGTAATGAGCATTATGGCTTTAGTGATTAAGCAGCACAGAAAGGGAAGGTCCATTCAAAGGCCCAGGACTATCCATCCCCCACCAAGAGGTCTGTCTTGAGTATGCCACTTACATGTTTTATGGCCCCCAACAAGGTCCTTGACCTCAAAGGCTTTAAAGCCTCCTTGAGACAATTAGATGATTCTTATCTTCACTACTCAGGATCGGAAGACCCTCAAAAATGTGCAAACCCATTAGCTCAAAGGAAACATTTTTCCATAGCAACACAATGCTGGAGGACATTTTCTGCAGCCCGAGTCCTGGAAGGCTGGGGAATTGGTCCTGGTAGCCTAGTCCCTGTAGGGCTTTCCCCAAGCTCAGGCCCCCCTGGTGGGAATGCGGGGCTGACAAGTACCCTCCACACCTGATAACAACCCTTCAAGCCCTCTGCCTGCAGGCAACTGGAAGGAAGGCTTGCTGAAACACATCAGTCCCGAGGAACTACCTGCTCAGTTTGGGGGAACTCTGACCGACCCAGATGGGAACCCCAAATGTTTAACTAAGGTACGAAGAGCCCCAGACAGGGGAGGGGAGAGGAGTAGAGCTGAGTTCCTTTCTCACCCTATCACTCATTCCACAAATGTCTATGGAGAGACCCCTGTGAGCCAGGTATTGAGCTAGACAGTCCTAGCCCTACTATCACCAGGCTCTCAGCAGCTGTGCAGGGAAACAAGAAATGAGGAAAATGACTCTGAGGGATGAGCTGGAAGGGGAAGTTTCCAGACGAGGCTTTGACCCTGGAGGGTCAAGGAAGGCTTTCTGAGGGTGGTGGGAAGAGGACAGGGTGAGTAGGATACTTCCAGAAGATGGTAAAGCATCTCAGGCAGGAGAAACAGCATGAAACAGCACAAGCAATGCAATGGTCAAAAGAGGGAAGCAAACCCATTCTGTCCTGTGTCTGCAGATCAACTATGGTGGGGAGATCCCCAAGTCCATGTATGTGCGGGACCAAGTGAAGACTCAGTATGAGCACTCAGTGCAGATCAATCGTGGCTCCTCACACCAGGTGGAATATGAAATTCTGTTCCCAGGCTGTGTCCTCAGGTAAGGGCCAGGACATCAACCCATCTCTGGCTGGTCTTACATCCTCAGGGTCCCATCAGACTGAGCAGCAACTTGTCCCCCTCCCACCACCCACCCAGGTGGCAGTTCTCCTCTGATGGTGCAGACATTGGCTTTGGGGTTTTCCTGAAGACCAAGTTGGGGGAGCGGCAGCGAGCCGGGGAAATGACAGAAGTACTCCCCAGCCAGCGTTACAATGCCCACATGGTGCCTGAGGATGGGAGCCTCACCTGCTCAGAAGCTGGTGTCTGTAAGTCTACCCTGGCTGGGCCCCAGCTCTGGAAGGCTGGAGACACCTGTCCCATGGTTTAGAGGAGGAAACAGAGAGGCAGTGACTCTCCCCCACCCCAGGAACATACAGCCTAGGTTAGTGCCATTCATTCACACAGTTGGTCATTCAGGCTACACTCTCAAGCATTTACTACACACCAAGAGTTAACGACACACAGGCCTTGAAGAGGCTGAGAGCACTCAGGCCACAGGCCACAGGCAAGGGACAATAAGGCAAGTGTGACATTTCCCAGGAAGAAACTGGGATTCTGAGAAGTAAATCAGCTTGTCCAGAGCCACACAGCTGAGTGTGATGCCAGGGTCCCACCTCAGCCTCATGGTAGCTGCATAACCCTGGGCAAAGTCTTAGCAATCTGGAGCCTTGGTTTGCTCACCTGTGAAGAGAGGTTACAACCTCTGCCTCTTGGGTGGTTGTGAGGAAGTAGAAGGTATGCACTGGCCTCACCCAGCACCTCACTTTACCCAAGGGGACTGGGAGGACTCTGACATTCCCAACTGCCCCCCAACCCCTATCATGGCAGTGTCCAGGTGTGGAGACAATGGGACGCAGTGGCCATTGTTCTCATTGCCAGTTGTTGCAACTAAAGCCAGGCTGGGCATGTGCCAAGAGGAGGTCAGTGTCTGTTTACAGACATGGCTGCAGGCTGACAGTTCCCATGGGAAAAGGAACAGGAGTGATGGGAACTTGGCCCAGCTTAGCAAACATAGCAGGTAGAAACACAGCTTGTCCTCCCTCCTGTGGCCGGGGCAGGTACATGGGGAGTGTGAAGCCAGACCTAACTACCCATCTGTCCATCTGTCCCCCCAGATGTCCTGCGCTTTGACAACACTTATAGCTTTGTCCACGCCAAGAAGGTCAGCTTCACTGTGGAGGTGCTGCTCCCAGACGAGGGCATGCAAAAGTATGACAAGGAACTCACCCCTGTATAGGCAGCTCGCTCACTTCTCTGAAACCCCTGACCCCCTCCTTTCTCTATCAATATCCTACCATCCTCCCTTCCCTCAGAAATTGATCATTAATCCTCTTGACTCTGTGAGATTAGTGAGTAGAGAAAGAGTTGCCTTGGGGAAGACTTATGTGCTGTGGTTAGATCAGGAAAGGTATGAGAGGCACAGTTTTGGAGGATGCCAAGATTGCATAAGAGGAAGAAGCAAGGTGAAAGCAAGAGGTGATGTCATTGAAACCCAAGAAACCAGAAAATGAATCCTTAGCTTCTGTCCTCACTTCTCCTAAGGCATTTGTGTGTGTTCAAATTTCTTCCCTATGAGCTATGAGCCACTTGGGTTACAGATATATCTAAATTCCTTTTACTTCTACTCCTTATACGGTAGATGCTCAATGTATACTTGGGAAGTTGAATGAAGGTAGTGAGCCTGTAATTCACCAGTATGCAGGACAAGAAGGAGCTTACCCAGAGCAGATTTCAGCACCTTGGACAGAGACCAGGCTGTGGACGGGGTAGGCTTTCCTGGAGACCCAGGTGATCCAGCCCCCTGGTTTCTGGGAGTGGCTGCCCCCTCAGGTAGGTAGGAGATGCCTACATAAGGCTTTGTCTGATTCAGGGCACACAGCTTTCCCAACCCATCACTCCCACCTTCACCCCCTTCCTTTGGAACTCACAGCTTATATTTTAAGCAATTAAAGAAACTTTACTGAAAGCAAAAGAGGTCCTATCTGGCTCAGTCTGTGGCCTGGTGATAATAATTTAAAAGTCTCAGCTATCATCTGGTTAGTGCTTTCTTGCACACCCCACATGGTGCCAAGTGCTTTATGAGTTTTGCTCATTTCACGCTCAAACCTTCCCTGGGGGCCGCTTATCATGGTCATCTTATGGACAAGAAAACTAAGGCTTAGGGAGGTGACCTGCAACATCATATAGCTCTTAAGTGGCAGATTCAAGACCTAGGGTTTGTTTTTTCTTTACTCCAAAGACATTGCTTTTAATTGTCCATAATACCACTTCTTAAGACCCTACTTTCACAAAGAAGGAGAGAAGGAATGACTTGTTTGTCCTAGATCTTCCAGCAGAAGTGTCCTGAGTGTCACCCTCTCCAATCTTAGTTTGTCGGCAAAGTATGTGTTATGCCCATTGGTCGGCTGGGGCAATAGAGACCCCAGTGCTCAACTGCATGATGTTTGTCCAAGGAAACTCACAGCAAAATGGACTAGGGCTTTGCTTCTAAGCCTAGCACCCTGTCCATTCACATGGCCTCTGGGAAACATGACCCCCTGACACTCACCATGCCTTTGGGTGACTGAGGGAGAAGTTGGGTCTCCAAGACATTCCTGCTCCAAACCAGGGACACAGAGACACCTAGGACCTCTTACCAGAAGGTACCAAATTACACAGAGAACGTGGGTAGGTGGGAACCAAAGGGCTGGCTGGTCCTTGGGAACGAGCTGCCCAGAACCAAGGCTACTGGAGTGAGCCAGAGTGGAAGGCCTGACTCCAAAACCGATCAAGCAAATGTTCAGCAATGGCTAGCACTTTCCATCCGCACTTATGGGCACAGGATTTTATCTCCATTTTATAGATGGGAAACTGAGCTCCCAAAAGACACTGGCCTGGTTTCCTTTGGCCTATGGGTGGCAAAAATAACACTGAAGTTAAGGCCACCCTCCCCCACCTACTCACTCCCACCAAATTCACATTACTGTGGCAATTTTCCAGAACAAGACAAGACTGCTGACTCTCAGAGTTGGGGAAGGTGAAGGAGGAAGGAGAGGAAGAGGAAGAGAGGGTTGTCAGATTTATGAGGGGGGAAGCAAGATATGGAACATACTTAAAATTGTTTATCTGAAATTAAAACTTAATGGGGCATCCTGTATTTTATCTGGCCACCGTACAAATGAGGGAGAGGGAGAGGGAAGGGAGAAAGAGGGGAGAAAGGAAAGAAGGGCATGGGCTCATTCTCTTGGAAGACTGTGGTAGCACCAGCAATGTGGGTCAAGGGGTTCCTGGGAGTGGTTGGCCCAGAGTCGATGGTGCAGGGTGGAGGCACAGGGCAGCCTTATCCTTGCCCCCAAGGGAAAGGCTCCCATATTGCAGCAGGGTCAGAAGAAGGATAAGGGGGTGGACCCTTTGCATCTTTGAAGCTGAGATGGCTGTGAGTACCACCAGATGCCCTCATTTGCCTGACCTCCTCTACTGCTGATCACAGACCTCACTCTGAGCAGAAGGGTACTTGCTACCTGGAGGCAGGGGCAGCACCGGGAGCCTAGGCCAGGGCTGAAGCCAAGAATCAAAAAGCGCCCCTCAGCATCTGCTGACGCCCAGCCACGGCAAACCAGCTCCTACTCCATTTCCACCATCAGTGGGAAATAGCCTTCCCCGGCTCCCAGCCTCACTCAGGGGCCACTTAGTTCCAGTTCTGAATGTCCAGGAGGTGGTGAAGGGGGGAGGGGAAAAGGTCCTACTTTGTCACCATGAATAATGGGCACCCCAACCAGCAATGGTCAGCAAGCAGTGTAGGGGCAGGAAGACCGAGGCCTGCATGCTCCCTACCGTGTGTGAAGGGCAATTACATTTCCATTCCAACGGCCCAGAAGTGACCAGGAAGGAAAGGTCTCGGCTGCCCTTGGTGGCTGCTGGCTATTTCCCATAAGACAGATCAAATTTGACAGTCTGGGCCACTTACCATGCAGACTCCAGGCCAGGGCAACCCATGGGCAGAGAACAAGCCAATTGGTGCTAAACAGGCACCCTCCTCAGGAAGCCACTACTGCAATGGCCTCTCCAGAGAGCCCACTTCACATCATGCAGTTAAGAGGTCATATTTGTCCAACACACACGAGTGCCAGGGAGAGTTAAGGCACGACCAGAGCACTAGAGAAATAGAAATCTTTATTGTGCGTAAATAAAAGGGTGGTTTAGTTGTCTTCCGAAGGGCTTGCCGCCTCCCAGCTTTCCTTGATGGTAGACTGGGACATCATATCAATCTCCTCTTCAGAAGAGGTCTCTCCATTGCCCCGGCCACTGACTCCATCTCCTGGGTGTCCTGATCAGACAGGCCACCCCCCCCACCCCAGCGTGCTCCCCAGGCAGCCAAGGGGGCAGTGCAGCTAGAAGACCTTGCCCACTTTCTTCAGGGTCAGCAGCAGAGTGACCCCACTGAAGGCCAAAACCACCGCCACCAAGTCCTTCAGCATCTTGCAAGAGACTGGAGGGAGGGGCGAGGGAGTGGCTCAGGACTGCCCAGAGGTGCGGGACAGGCCATGTAGGACAGCTGGAGTGGACCTCAAGCCCAGAGTTCTTCAAAGTAGGAAAAGAAAAACCAGGAACATGTGGGGAAGCAGGGTGTGGCTGGGGATAGGACAGGGCAGTGAGGTCAGGACTGAAGGCAAGTGTCCATGAATGTGGATGGTGGAGGGGGCGACCAGACATTTTCGGGCCTAGGCTGCCTCCTAGCCCTGCACCTCCCTTTAAACCATGATGTCGGCAGCTTCTTGAACCTCAGTGGCCCCACAACCACCATATGGGTGTTCCCTTAACCTGGGAATTCTGGGGAGGGGAAGCTGTTAGCCCTGGCATCTTTCTCCCTTCCCAGCCCCTGGCAGAGGCTCCGAGCCAGCTAACTCCTAAGTAGGTGTGTGTTCACCTGCTAAATGGGGGCAGGGGGCAGTGAGGTGTTATGTAACAGGAATTAAGAGAAAATAACTGAACAACACAAATAGCCCTCCCCAAGGTACTGATTCAATTCTAATACCTCCATCCCATGGATATACATCATCAATGTCAAAGAGGTATCTGACCTACAGAGCTGTCTGTAGAGTATTCTAGAAGGTTTTATAGAATACCATAAAAACTGGACCATTATATTCATGTGTACAGACAACAAAACCTGCCTGGATATGGTTACACTAAGCTGTTCATTAACGATGGTTTGCGTTGTAGGATTAGATCTTTTTGAAGTCTCTAAGTTGTCTTGGACGGTTATATATTTGTTTGGTAAAGGAGGGCAGGAGAATGAGTTATTAGTGGCCCCGGCATACGTCCTGGCGCCAAGCAGAGCAAGCTGCCCCCTCCAAGCTCCATGGGACAGAAGAGGCAGCTGCAGGCGACCTGATGGCCCACAGCCTACCCCACCCCAGCTACAATTTCTTCCTGGCCCCTGCCCCCTGACTTACCACCCTGTCTACCCTCCCAGCCCAGGGGCCATGCCGGTGGCAGATTCAGTGACATCCATTGGCCACACAAGCCATGCCCTCCCCCTAGTAGCCCCTCTAACCTGGTTCTACTCTGCCTTACCACAGCGCCAGCCTCTTTGTGGATGGGAGCAGCTAAAGTCACAGCCATCATGCACAGAGCTCTCCCACTTACCAGCTGCGAGCTGCCAATGGTCCAGACAGAAAGACATGCTCAGTCGGGGGGGGGGGGGTAGGGGGAAGACAGTCTGCCCCAGGGGAGAGGCCTGCCCCGAATCCCAATTCCAGCATGGCCCCTATTAGCTGGGTGACAGCAGTCCATCCCCTGGCCTCTCTGGACCCCCCTCTCCCTGGTTTGCCTATACCAGGGAGAGGCCACCTACATTTCCAGCATAAGGATTTCCCATGGTACAGATGAAGCATCCCAGTAGAGGGCCAGGTGGGGCCTTCCACCACTCCCCATTGCCCAGCTTCCAGGACCCAGGGCCCACACATCACGGCAGCAAACACTTTCACTTTGGAAATGGGGCCCCCTCCCCCCAAGGCCCAAAATGGGGAAGGGGTTTGCCCAGTGTCCCACAGCTCGAAAGAAAGAACCCTCACCTGTATGAGGAAGTGTTGTAAGAACAGGATTTCCGACCAGTCTCAAAGGGTCTTGTCCAACTCCAGATGCTCACCAAGCAAGTGAAATACACACCTTGGAAGGATGGACTAAGGAAGAATCTTGGAACACCAACACCCATTGAGAGGGTCCTCCTGGGCTCCCATGGCTCCTCTGGATCCCTATCCCACTGCCATTCGCAGGGGTTAGGGTTGCCAGATAAAATACAGGCATCCAGTTAAATCTCTTAAAATTTAGTCTAAATGGGTCTCGGGGAATATGGGTGACTTGTTTATACTAAAAAAAAATCATTTTTTATTTGAAACTCAAGCTTCACTGGAAATCCTGTAGTTTTATTTGCTAAATCTGTAGATCCTATCAGGAGATTCAGTACCCCTCTCTGGGCTGACCCCCAGCTCTACCCAAAACAGTCCTGGGAAGGGAAGCAGAGTAATAGGAAGAGAGTCCCCGGACCTCCAGCTGGGCCTGAGGCACAGCCCTCACCTCATTCTCTTCCACATCATTGTTGAGCATGAAGGCCTCCGCGCCGAACTGTAGTGTCTCATCCTGCTGGGACCAAGGGCCAGACCTGGGGCCTACTGAGTGGCACCTGGGGACAGCCAAGGGGGCCAGAGGGACCTTCAACTCACAGACTGGTCAGACCAAGTTTCCTGGGAAGCCATGGAGAGGCTCATACTCTGGGACCTTCTTGCCACTTAAAGCCACATTAAAGAATGTCCACCCCATTACTAGAGCTCAGGGACAATTGTGTTTAGCCTGAGCAAAGAGCAGATGTTAGAAAATCAGCCCCAAGTGATAAGACTCTAAGGTTTCTGCCGCTGCTCAACAGCTTGCACCCTGGCTGGGAAGGACAGCCCATCCTTTGCCAAACTCACAGCCCAGGTGGACATGTTCAGACCCAGACAAGTTCAAACCAGACACAAAAAAAGGCTGGTCACCAATGACCAAGTGCAAAAAGAGAGACCTCTATACGTGATTACACCAACGGTCCAGCTAAGCAAGATCCCAGGGTAGGGATGAGCCCCCTGCCCTCCCTCTTGCTGCCCCCAACAGCCTCATAGACCCTTGGTGGAAGACAAGGGTGTATATCCTCTGGGAGTGGTTCAGGTACCAGTTCTGAGAGCCCACACACTCATCCACATAGAGTTTCATGGCCCAATTTGACACCGGCTGGATGCAGGCTTCAGGAGTCCGCCATGAACCTTCTACATAGGCAAGCCATCTGAGGGAAGAGAGGGAAGGGGGTTATTCCCAGCAAGTAGTCATGGTCGCCTCCTAACAAGCATCTACTGCATGCCTATTAGGTCACAACCATAATTCCATTTATTCCCGAATGGTCCTAGAAATGTTTGCTATACCCATTTTACAGGTGGGATGATGGAAGCTAAGAGAAAAGGTTGAACTTCAGTTCTCTTACCCTGGTCTCATCTACCAAATGGGTGCACACCTGTCCCACTAAGGGCAGAAGACTGAGGCCCAACACAGGATGGTACAGGTGGCCCACACTCTGCCCTCCTTAGGCAATCCTCAGGGGTCCCCACTCCAACCCCACCATGGCTACACACACCAGCCCTGAGACTCACCGTGCAGTACCTGGAGGGTAACCTGCAGGGGCTGTGGGGTATGGGGTGAGGGCTTCTGGGGGGGTGTCCTTTGGAGGGCTCTGCGGGGTCCATGATGGGCCGGCTGCCGCAGAACTGTTCACTTCCTGCCTGAGGAGCAGCCTAGGCTGGGTGACTGCAGAAGAAGGGGCACCATAGGTCAAGCGGGTCTGGTGGGTCCCCACAGACAGGGGAGGTGGGAGGTGAGGCTTGGCATCCTGGGCATACCTGGAGGAGGGAAGTTCTTTCCTAATGGCCTATGAGTTGCTGTGCTGGTTGCCTTTCAACACTTGGCCTCACCTCCCATAGCCTCCAGCCCTGGAGTCCCTTGTTTCTTCCCCAGCTGAGAGCTGAGGACACCAGAATCCTGGGTCGCCCGTTCCTCTTCCCTGACCTTCACCCTGTTTCTTGGGAGACTTTCAGCCTTGTCCCAGGCTGAACAGGACCATGCTGGACTTCAGGGCAGTCCTGCTTCTTGAGGCTTGGGCTCCCCAGCTGGGCCCTTGCTGCTGCCCAGGCCAGACAGTGTGGGACGAATTATCCTCAAGGAGGCTCACCAGGTGCACTGCTGGCAGCGCTCAGCTCAGGGAGCACAGGGGGAAGGACCCCCACCCAGCACTCCAGATCCTAAGGGAGCCTCACTGCCCAGACCTCATCAAGCTGCAGCAAGAAGAGAACAACTTGCAGGAGCCTGCTGGGGGTGGCCATAATGAAAAGAAACATGGCCAGCCCCCCACAAGCTTCCTTAAATTGGCCCAGAAGAGGCTGGGGAAGGAACCGTTTCACCTGAGCCCCTATGGCTGAGTGGGGCACAGGCCAAATATTTCCACACTCCCCCACCTGCCCGCCATGCCTCCTGATTTTAGAAAGGACCCCAAAGTCCCCCTTACTCGTGAGGATTTAATAAGGTTAGTTAAGAGTTAACGCTGACAGAAGGCTCACCTCACCACAAGGATGGTATGGCGCCTATTGCATTGGCTCTTACGGAGGTTATGTAACACAAGGCTTAGTGCAATGCCGGGCATACAGCAAGCGCTCCATCCAGGGTTTATGTGGGTGTCTTTCATAACTCTTGTCCAAGGGGAGGGGGGGAGTGTGATGACTGAGGGTGCTGTACGGCAAGATGATCCTGTCTGGGAGGAAAAGCCGAGAAGCATTCATGGGGCAGATACCATCAGAGCTGGACGCTGAGGGCTGGCAACAGAGGAAGACAGATGGGGAGAGGGCACTCCTGGCCGGTGGCATGGCCTGAGTGAAGGCACAGAGGTTAACGTGCAGGGCACATCCGGGGAATGGCAAGGCCTCAACGGAGGCAGGAATGCAGGTGCGCAGATGTGTCACGGTGAGAGAGAAGGCTACCAAGACCTTGAGGCTCTGAATGCCAGGCTGAGGTGTTCAGATTGGATCCTGGGGGCCGTCAGGAGTCATAGAACATATCAGAACAGAAGGTCTCTGGGGAGATTCAGCCACCAGCATGATCAGATCAGAAGAGTGTTCCTTTATGCATCGGGCATTTAAGGAGTTTCCAAGATTTTTAGTTCCTACAAATAAGACCATGACAATGACCCTCAGCTGCACACCTTGGGATGACCGCCCATTATTTCCTCTGAATAAATTCTTAGTAGTGGAATCCTTGAAGCATATAATTGGCATAATTTATATCTGGTTGGTTATCAGGTGGAATGATTCAATCATTTGTCCTTGAAGGAGAGGCCTCTTGACACACTGATAATAGCCAATGTTTGTGGAGCTCTCTCTGTGAGCCCTGCTCTGGCTGAACGCTTTGTGAGCCATTTCTCCTGTAATCCTGGCAGCAGCTTCAGGAGGTCATTACAGAGAATTGTTTGGTGAGGAAACCAAGGCTCAGAGAAGTTAGGTAAACTTGCCCATGATCACACAGCCTGTGAGTCAGGTGCTCCCCAACTGTGTAGAGAGCCACAGGCTTGGAGGCAGTAGATACAGAATCAGAACTGGGCTGGGGGAGGGGGGTTAGGGAAGAGGGAGAGAGGGAAGGTGGAGGAGGTGGGAGGAATGTTGAGTTATGTGGGTGGGCAGGGAGGGGTAGGGGCCAGACTGTGTGAGCTTGGGCCAGTGACTCCAACTCCAGGAAACAGGGACCTAACTATGATGTGATTGTAAAGAGTAAATGAGCCACATCACAGGAAGTGCTTAGCACAGGACTTGACCCACACTGTTCTCAATAATCCCAGAGGCAGTTTGAACCAGCCAACAAGAGCATGTTTTGTGGTGCTGCCTCCTTGTGGTGATGCTGAGCATTGCATGAAGGTGGCCACGGGATTCCCAACTCCCAGAATGCTCTTGGACAAAGCTCTGAAGGGGGTGGGAAAAGACAAGCCTCCCTGCCCCCAATCCCAACAGGGGTCTGGCCCTCCTCTCAGGCAGTGGAGGAACTATTGGGCTGGAGGAAGCACAGAGGAGGCTCCAATGCTAGTCCTAGGGGATCAGAGGGTACTTGAGGGGGCAGGAATTAAGTGGGCTATAGTCAGGGGAGGGTGCGTGGGCCTGCAGGAAGCAGTGGGGGAAAGATTGGAAGGGAGTGTCCCAGCTGGAGGGAACAGTGTATGAGAAAGCCCAGTCGAGACAAATGCCAGATCCAAGAAACCAGAAAGGACAGAACAGCTGAAATGAAGATTTAGGGTAGGGGGCAAGGGTGGGGTCTAAGGGCTCTAAGAGCCACCTCAAGGAGTCTGGACACTGTTCTGAACATTTTAAGAAGTGGTTGGCTAGATAGAAAAGCTGGCGGCAGGAGGGGGGGAGACAAGCCAGAGGCTGCTGCCCTCATCCAAGGCTGGAGGGGACAGAGGATTGGGGCCAGAAGCTACATGAGTGAATGGAAACACCCAAGGAAGAGTGAGCGAGAAGGGCCTGAGCCCAAGCATCAGGTGCTGGGGTACCAGCTGGAGGAGGAAAAAGCCGGAGTGAAGGCTCCAGACAAGCAGGGGCTGCAGCCAAGGCCACCTTCCCTTCTCCCTGCCTGGCCTTTTGGGGAGGAGAAAGAGCAGAGCAGGGCTGAGTCTTACCTGTGACCCTGTAGACTGTGAGGCTTCTGCCAAGTCACTTGCCCTGTCTGATCCTAGATGGGGTTCTGCACAGGGGGATGGTGCTATGACCCACCTCCTGGGTCGGCAGGAGGGCCAGAGCAGTGGTGTGCTGGTAAACATTTAACCCCTGGCTGCCACGGCGGGCGGACCCTGATTTGTTGATCTCCATGGTGTAGAAAGTCCCCTGGTGACCTATTTCAGGCTACCCAAGAGAAGTCACTAAGCAGAGTTGAGAAGCTGTACTTTTTTAGTTACTGCACGTTGCCCATCAGAGTTGGGCAGGTCCAGAAAGACGGCAGTGGCCTCTTGCCCCACCGGTCGCTCCACCGTGGCCAGACCTAGACAGGAGGCTCCTCTGGTTATTACAGCAATCAGGCCCTTCACGCTCCGACATGCCTCAGCTGCCTTGTGCTAGCCTCTCCCCATTATTTAACCTTTTTAAAGATTTTATTTATTTATTTGGGGGGGGGATGAATGGGGGAGGGGCAGAGGGAGAGAGAGCAGCAGACTCCGGGCTGAGTGGGGAGCCCAAAGCAGGGCTGGATCCCAGGACCCTGAGATCATGACCCGAGTCGAAGGCAGACGCTTAACCGACTGAGCCACCCAGGTGTCCCTCCCCATCATTTAATTTTTAATAATGGCTATGTTTAAAATGATTCCTAAAAAGGCAACGATCTCAGTTCTGGCCCCTATGAACACCTCTAGTACACCACTCATTGGCCCACAGCAAGAGGATGTGCAAAGTAAGCCTCCAGATGGGCCAGGTCTCAGGCATCCAGAAGAGGCCCTACTGCTGCCTAGGGGGCTGCTGGGCCCCTGAGCAAACATTAAAGGAGCAAAGGGAGAAGCACCCTGATTCCAGCGCCCCCAGGCAAGCCACGGGTTTGCCCACCACCCCAGCACTCCTGCCCAAGTTCACATGTGGCAGGCACAAGACCTGCTCATTCCTAGGGGCATCACCTCCCAGGAGACCCAACACTAACTCCTGCTCTTGGAGAACTAATTTCCTCCAGCCCCACCTCAGGAAAACCATGAGTGGCAGAGTCATTGGTGAATATCTTTTTCTTTGAAAACCCCAGTAGGCACTGGGGACTCCTTAGACCCCACTGCCTAGGCCTGGAGCTAGACATGCCTGCAAGGCTTTGTGTCCTGAACCAGAGGCAGTGGGTCTTCACCCACTGCAGGCCTAGGATGGACATCAACACCACCGTGAGCAGAGTCCCTGTCATGGGTGTGAGGGGGATGGGCAACAGCTGCCACCAGCCAGACTGTATTGAAGACGTGGAGAGAGTATGGGAGTACTGGACTACCTTGTACCTATGTGACCTCAAGCCTCAGTTTCCTTATCTCTAAAATGGGGATGATTTGGGGGCACCTGAGTGGCTCAGTCGTTAAGTGTCTGCCTTTGGCTCAGGTCATGATCCCAGGGCCCTGGGACTGAGCCCCACAGCGGGCTCCCTGCTCCTCGGGAAGCCTGCTTCTCCCTCTCCCACTCCCTCTGCTTGTGTTCCCTCTTTCACTGTGTCTCTGTCAAATAAATAAATAAAATCTTTTTAAAAAATAAAATAAAATGGGGATGATTTTGTCTACTGCATAGGATTCTTTTTTTTAATTTAAATTCAATTAATTAACATGTAGTGTATTAGTTTCAGAAGTAGAATTTAGTGATTCATCAGTTGCATATAACACCCAGGGTTCATTCCATCACGTGCCCTCCATAATGTCCATCACGCACTTACCCCATCCACTCCCCTCCCCTCCAGCAACCCTGTTTGTTTCCTCTAGTTAAGAGTCTCTTATGGTTTGTCTCCCTCTCTGATTTCGTCTTATTTTTCCCTCCCTTCCCCTCGTTTTGTTTCTAAAATTCCACGAGTGAAATGTAATTGTCTTTCTCTGATTGACTTATTTCGCTTAGCATACCTCTAGTTCCATCCACATTGTTGCAAATGGTAAGATTTCAATTTTTTGATGACTGATTAATATTCCATTGTGTATACATACCACATCTTCTTTATCCATTCATCTGTCAATGCACATCTGGGCTCTTTGCACAGTTTGGCTATTGTGGACATTGCTATAAACACTGAGGTACTGCGCAGGATTCTTGGGAGAATCCCATGGTCATCACAGAAAAAGAGGAGCTGCCTGGCAGTAAAAGGGTAGCATTTATTAACCATATACAGTGGACAGCAGTTATTCTTCTTCAGGATGAGGAGGCTCAGAGGTGAGTGGCTTCCACAGTGATGGAGTGAATGAGCTCACAGCTAACTTGCCTGAGGTTTCAGGCTTTACTCTGGCAGGCCATAAATGGGGGCCAAGTGGGGGCAGGGGGAAGGGAGGAAGAGGCCAGAACCAGGTTCTGCTGGGATTGCCAGGGGGCCCCTGAATCTGGGGCCCCAGTGTCTCCCACTGTGAAGGGGATCCCAAGAAGGGCCCAGGCTCTGGAAAAGGGCTCCCTCACTCACCTCTGCAACCCCTGGAGTCAGAAGCCTGACTCAATTCAAAGGACCAGATCATCCTGTGGGAAGCCTCCTCAGTGGACTTCCCAGAGACAAAGGGAAGACAAAGATATCCCACCGGAAGGCTTGAAGCCATCCACCCACCGAACCTCTATACACCTCTAACCTTCTGACCTGGTTATCTGCTCACTGATGCTCAAAGTTGAGAGAAAATGAAGCTATTTGTCCCAAGGCAAGAAAAGAACATGTTTACACCACGATGTCAGTGACCAAGGTAGAGACCCTGTGAGCAGGGAACTGGGTGGCAGTGCCCAGATGTCATAGGGATGCAGGTGTGGGTCGACCCTGGTGGGGAGATGGGGAGGTGCAGGACTGGAGAGGGGCCTAGAAGGGGGCTCAGTGCATTGAAGGGAGCCGGAGGGAGCAGTAGGAGACTGGGCACAGGGCAAGGGGAGCCTGGGAAAGAAACCCAGCTGCTGTGGGATGAGAAGGGCAGCAGAGAAAGGCCCACCATCAGAGAGATTTACCCTGTAGCTACAGACTCCCCCAGAGCATGAGCCACAACCTGAGCCCCCATCCTGTCTCACCAGCAATCCTGCCCAGTCCCTAGGCCCCTGTAAGTCCCCATCCAGTTGCAGGGGGTCTCTCTGGGGAGGGGGCTAGCTGCCAAGCCTGCACCCAAGCTGCGAGGGGCATGGCCAGGGTCTCGGCTGGAACTGATTTGTGGCTTGGGTCAGGGCTGAGCGACAGGGACCTAGGCCTGCTTCTGCCCCATGCTCCATATCCCAAACCCCACTCCCCATCTTTCTACCCCTCTGAGTTGTTAGCAGCCAAAAAAGGGCCTGGCCCAGAATCAATGAGGAATGCCCCCTTCAGTGCTCCCGGGGACAGCCTCCTGGGTCGCTCCCTTTTCTCCAAGGTTCCTGAGTCTCCTCCTGGGAGTCCCCCGTTGATACTCATATGGGAGTTGTCTTCATCTTGGGCACCTTCAGGCTCAGGTGGTATCCCTTCCAGAGGAGCTGGTGCTTTAGGAGGCTTGCAGAGAGGTCAATGGCCAAAGGAGACTGGCAGCACCAAGGGTGGGATCCCAGGCATCTGCAGGGGAGCGTTGGTGGGTGAGGAGTACCTGACATACTGTGAGCCATGCGTGGCCAGAGAAGTCAGCTCCTACCTCTGAGGGCCCCCAGGGCCTGCTCCCCAGCACCACACCCCTGCTCATCCCCAAGAGAACAGGAGAAGAGAACTCAACTTCTTGAGGATTTATTGGACCGGGGACTGTCCTGCCTTCCAGCCAGGCCAGAGCAGGTCCAGCACCAGGGCTGGGCTAGCTGGAGAATCAGTCCTCAGGGTGCCCATGACTGCACTCCTGCATTTCTGAGTGTCTGCTGCTTCTCGGCCCAGCCACACTGCCATGGGGCCAAGCCACTGGGGCTCCTGGGGCTCCAGCTTGCTAAGTGATCTTGGCTGTATTCCTTGCCCTATCTGGGCTTCTGTATCCTCCATGGGAGGATGTTACTTTCCTGTCAAAAAAACAAGTCCACTCCCCCTCAGTATCACGGATTCCATGGAAGCAGATGGGGTTCAGGTCTCCCTTTCTGTGAGTCACAGCAGCTGCCGCTCCTTGAGGCCTTTGTCTCTCAGTTCCCATCTGGCTCAAAATACTCAGATGCCAGGGCCTCAGACCCCAGGGAGCCAGGCATCCACATCCCCTGGCAGGAGGAAGAAGTTGGACCAGAGCAGGGAGTGGGCCAACCCACAGGCCAAGTACCAGGGTGGGGTCAGGAGGAGCTGGGCTTCTCCACTGAGGGGTAGAGCTTGCGCAGGCTGGAGTCCAAAAGGAAGTCCACTGACCTGTGGGGTGGTGGATAGTGATGAGCAAGTGACCCCTGGGAGGAAGGGAAAGGGGGGTAGGAGATCAGGGCTAGGAAAGGGACTCCTAGATGCAGGACACAAGTGCCATCCAGGCGACAGACATCACCCTTTTCTTTATTCAGTTGGGGAAACTGAGGCACAAAGAAGGTAAAAGCCTCACTTAGGGTCTTTGGGTCAGCTGTGTTCCCTTGGGAAAGGACTGCTCCTCCCACTCTCTGTTGGTCTGGTTGAGTTGGCCCCATTCTCTGGTTCTAAGAGCAGGCACATGACCCAAGTGTGGCCAATCAGAAAAGAGAAATTGGCTCAGGGGTGGGCACTCTGTCCAGAATAGACCAATGACAACCTTCCTTGGGATTTTTTTGGTCAACTATGAGAAGCTTCCTATGCGGCTTGCTAAGCTGGTGGGAAGGAAGCTAGGAGCTGCTGGAGGCCATCTCTGCTCCCAAGTGGGGAAAGTGAGTGAAGCCAACATGGGGTGGTGTGGGAAGAAGGGCAGCAGGCTGGGGAGACCAAGACCCCTAATGACACCATTTGGGTGCCTCAATCCAGCCATGCCTGAAAGCAGCATAACTCTGGACTTTTCGGTTTCATGAAACAATTCATTCTTATTTTACTTAACCCAGTTTCCGTCAGGCTTTCGTCACCAAAATCTCCCCAAATCCATCCCCTCCAATGTGCACCTGTTCCTGCCTGCCTCAGACTGTTCTTTAACACTAGGTTTTCTTTCTAGAATTTACTGGTCCTATGTCCCATACCCTCAAGGCACCACCCGTACCTTTACTGCCAAGGTACTTGCCAGAACACAGGCACAGACTGTCCTTTCTGTCTCAGAGCCCTGACTACTAGCCCTGCCCCCGCTGCTATTGTTCTATGCCAAGTAGGGTCACCCCACGTCTCTCAGAGCTTCTCGCCACCTACAGAGTGGATGATCCCTGAGGCTGGAAGGGGCACCCACCTGTCAATGGGGTGGATGATGCCAGGGATGACCAGAAGCCCCAGTGCAGTGGTGGTCCACTTGCGGACGGACAGAGGCCAGCGCGTGGCCGTGCCCAGGATGTAGAGAGAGGCAGCACACACACGGTTGATAGTGAAGCCTGGGATAGCCACAGAAGCCAGAGCCTGCCACACAAAAGTGTCCACCACAGCCACAGCCACCCTGGTGCTGCGGCCTGCTTCGGAGCTCGGTATCTGGTGGGGACAAGAGATAATTAACCCAGCAGGGGCAGAGGTGGGAAACCCTGTGGACAAGGGGCATGAGGCTGGACCAGGGGAGGGAAGTGGCCAGTGGGGGGCGGGGGTGGGAGTGGGGACAGAACCACACTACTGTCAGGTTCTGGACTGTACCAATTCAGGGCTGAGGGTGGACTCATTCACATCCAGAACTGTAGGGTACAGGCTAGTTCACATGCAGGGCTGGAGGCGGGGGGCGCGACCCTACAAACAGGACTGGGGTATGGACTGCAACAGGCAAGGTTGTTGGGACTGGACTGTTGCACCAGGGATTTTACCACATGCAGGCTGTGGATGGAATCACAAAGGGACTAGACTACAGTAAGGGGTAAAGGGACAAGCCAACACTCACAGCTCCCGCCTTCTTGCCCTTGTCAATGGCATCAGCCAGCACGTAGGAGCTAGACACACCATAGCTCAGCCACACCACAGCTGCTGGCACCAGGGAGCGGAATGCCTCTCCCACCTCATTGGCATAGCCTGTTGGGGAGGAGACATTTAATTTCGATGGTGGGGGGCAGCTGAGTTGCCCAGTCCATTAAGCATCTGACTCTTGATTTTGGCTTAGGTCATGATCTCAGAGTTATGAGATCGAGCCCTGAGATGGGCTCTGTGCTGTGCGTGGAGCCTGCTTAAGATTCTCTCCGTCTCCCTCAGCCCCTTCTCTCTCTCTCTAAAAAAAGACAAAAAATAATAATAATAATTCCAGTGCTGGGGCCGGTTTGCTCCACAAGGAGGCACTGGTCCTAATCCCAGCCTGCTAAATAGTAGCTGAGTGACCTTAGATAAGCGATTTTATGTCTCTGAGCTTCCGTTTCCCAGTCTATAAAAAGGCAACCATTAAGTCCACCTCGACTCTAGGACCATTGTGGGAGAGCTGAGTACAGTCACAATTATCATTCCCTTGCCTTCCCAGTCTAGGTTCTAGAAACATGGGCACCAATGCAGAGACTAAGAGCAGGTCGGCTGATGAGGCACTCACCATGTGCCAGGTCTTTCCTGTGCCTTATCTCATGCTACCCTTCCAACTACCACCCCATGAGAGAGACAATGTTCATCTGTATTGATGCCAAGCAGAAAACCGAGTGTCAAACAGAGCCAGTATGAGTGTCCAGACACCAACTCCACAGCCAGGGCCCAGACATACCCGAGAGGGCAGCCCGCTCACCCCGTTCCTCCCTGCCCGGTTGGAGCCTACACCTGGGAGACTGACCAGCACAGACCCCGAGGACCGGGCTGGGCGGACCTGAGCTGTGTGACCTTGGGCAAGTCCCGAGCCCTCTCTGAGCCGTCTCTGGCCCATGCAGAATGAGAACTATGATCCTTCCACCTTCTCCAGGGCCCTGACCGGCGTCTGGCGACCTCTGCCTCTCCAGCCACATGGTGGGGGAGTTGCCGTGCCCCTCGCCCCCCACTCACCTAGGTATCGCACCCACGTGTCCCGGAAAAGGTCGCGCTCCGCATCCCGTGGGGGTGGCTCGGACATGGCGCTTCTGCCTCGGTAGGAGCCACTGCAGCGGGTCCTGCTGCCGTTACCACCTCAGCTTCCACTACCGCTCAAGTCGGCCGCGGCGGGACCGGCTGAAGGTCCCGGGCTGAAGGAAAGGTCGTGTGGTCCCCGCCAGCAGGGAGCGTCTGCAAATTACCCCGCGCACAGAAGCCCCTCTCCCAGGCTTGGGTTTTACAGATTAATATTCTTCACGTTTTCTCTGGGGTTGAGTGGTTGGAGCAATCCTTTCCCACGACTGACTAGTTTTGGAGCCAAAGAGACTGGGATTCAAATGCGGCATGCTACGCTTCCTAGTTACACTTTATAGCTGTGTGACCTCAGGCAAGAGACTCTACTCTGAGCCTCATTTTATTAATTTATTATATGGGGAACACAGTGTTCATTTCTGGGACAGTTGCAAAGATTAATTATAAGAAAGCATTTATTAAGTTTACTACTGGCCAGACCATTGGCTAAAGACTCTAGACAGATTACTTCCTTAAAGCCTCCCACCAACCTGGGACCCCTACTTTACAGACGAGAAAATAGAGGCAAAAAAAAAGAAAAAGAGTCACTTTCCCAGGTCATCCAGCGAAGTGGTGAAGCTGGCATTTGAATCCAGGCCGTGGCTCCAGGTCCCGTGCTCTTAAGTTGAGCTGAGTTAATGAGGCTGGGGATGGTGAACAGTGAGCACCCTGGTGAGGTGGATATTTAGATTCGAGTGCCTTCCTGCCAGGTACCCTGTTCATATATCAAGCTCTGAGGTCTAACTGGATCGGCATAACCCCTAGACCAAGATTCTTTGGGGGCAGGACCTAGAATGGATGAATGAATGAATGAATGAATGACCTAGAATGGATGAGTGAATGAATGAATGAATGAACGAACAAACGAACGAACGAACGAACGAGGCAAGGGAAACAAGACGTCAGGGAAGTGAGAACAGAATGAGTGGTCTTGGGTGGTAGTGATTACTAAGAAACTCTTCCCCAGCTGGACCTCAGTTTACTCACGTGAGCAATGAGTGCACTTCGCTAAAGCTGTGAATCCTTTGGATTTGGGAGGTATCAGGCAGTGAAGAGGCAGCCATTAAAGACAGGTGGTTCTGGGTTCAAATCCCAAGTTGTGCCACCTATTAGCTACGTCTGTAAAACCTACTAGTAGCCCACATTTACTGAGCACTCACTTGTTAAAGCTCTCTTCTAAGTGCTTTGCACGTATTGTTTCTTTGAATCTCTGCAACAACCCAGGGCCGTAAGCACAGGGTTGTTGCTTGGTACCCAGTAGGCGCTCATTTTAAAGAATTAGCTTTTTATCATCATCAAATAAAGATGGAGAAAATAAAGGCCATTGGTTCAATATTAAGGACTCCATTTTCAGCCCTGGGCGTCTCTGTCATTGCATGGTCGTGTAGGGAAGCCCGGTCAGCGGTGACCTTGCGGGAAGCTGGGCTCCGGACCAAAAGCGCTCTCCAGCTCCGGAAACACCAGTAGTGCTGGCGCGGAATTAGGAGACGGTCCCTAGCACCACGTGAGCGTCGCTCGTCCGCTTCCCTCCTACCCTGTGCCCACCGCAGGCGTTGCACGTTCTCCTCAGACCCGCACATATCTGCGCGCTAGAACCTTCCGGCACGTATCCACAAACCGAGTGGGGCGGGGCCTCCGCCCAGACCTTGAAGGCGGCCAGGAGCCCCCTTGGTGCCCTTAACAAAGATGGCGGAAGACAGCCAATCGGGAAGCAAGCTGGCCGTTGGGCACCATGGGAAAGCGCGCTAGAGGGGGGGGGGGGAGAGCGGGTGGCTTCTGCGCATGCGCCCCACCTATTGGCGACTAGGTGATGTTCCTGAGACGTAAATTTTGTCAGTCTGAGGGGCAGCGAGGAGCGAGGCGGTGGGCATTGACTTCCACTCCCTGTGCACTGAACGTTGCTTTATTCATTGGTTAATTTTCCTAACAGAGCGCTGTAAACCAAGGTTGGGATGACCCCTCCTAAGCGGTGTGGCTGGTGCCGGCGCAGCCTCAGGCCGCTCTCGTCAGCGCCAGCCTTGCCCCTTCTCCTTCCTCAGCTTCCCCAGACCATCTCCCCACGCTGGGCCAGGGGGTCTGGCCCTCGGAGGGGAAGGAGTTCCTGCGAGGGCCTGGGGGAGGGACGGGGGGCGCTCTCCAGTGTTCGTTTGCGGGGCGTGGCGGTGGGTTATGGACTGTGGTTGCCCGCAGGGTCCGTGCCCTCCAGTCCGTGGTCGCTGAGCGCCCCCTTGGCCATCCCTGCTTGTCACTGTGGACGGCGAGGCTGGGGCCCTGCGAGGCTATTTGTGGCTGCCCCCAGATGCAGGGCCGGCCTTTGGCCTCCTGCCCGGGCAGCCTCCCCGCCAGACACCAGGAACCCAATGCACCAGCCATACGCCTCCCACAGAGATGGGACTGCCAAAGCCTTGCTGAGGTCAGTCAGGAAGCGGGCTGGCCAGCACCGTGGGAGACTCAGACTGGGAAGGCCTTCACTGGGATCTACTGTCTTGATCCCCCACCTGTCATTTTTGTGTGGGGTGCTCAAATGGAGAGTTAACTTGATGAGAGGCTGACAGCACTGAAAAGGGGAGGGGGCGTTGGAAGCCTCAGGATTCACTCTCACCCTTAGCCTCCCGGGCCCATCCTGGAGCTGGGATCCCTGGAGGTAATTTCCCTGTGCTTTGTTTGCGTTGGAGGACAGTGGCTGGGTACCAAATCTCTGTCCTGAGAAGCTCTGAGTCACTGACAATCAGTAATTAAAGAGACAGCCAGTGGGTCCCAAGAGTTGCGGAAGTCTTGAGGTGGCCTCCCTGTCTACCCCTGAGTGGGAAGAGCTGTACTGACTCAGGCCATCCCTGAAACCTGGTGGGAAAAGCCACAAGGTCCCAGTCTTGGAGATAGAAAGTCTAGAAGAGACTTTGACCCCCACCATAGCTCTAGCAACCTGCTACCTTGCTACTCCTCATAATGATCTAGACTTAACATTTTCATTTGGGAGCAAGTTCCCTACAGCTGGCTTCCCTGAAGTGTTAGGTCTCAATCTCTCCCCGCTTTTCTAATTTCTGCCCTGTCCGCATCTTCCCCACCCCCATCCCTTCCTGTCTCAGCTCTCACTGGACAGGTGAAGTTGGCACAGCTTATAGGATGGTAGATCCTATCATGGTGCCCAGCCCCTGGGGACTCCTAAGTAATTTGAGAGGCAAGGAGACCCTCTCCTGCTGCTCCCCCTCTTCCTAATTCTGAAATGAAAGCTCCCCAAATCCAGCCCAAGGTCTTTCTTGTAGCCTGGCTTTTTTGGGCATCTGGGTACTGGGAAAATGACTGTTACAAGGGACAGAAACTGACAGGGAGACACTGCGGGAGCCACACCTGCTGTGGGAAGAGGCATTACTTTGGGGTGACTGCCCCCAGCTGTTTCATCTTTTCTTCTGAGGCTTTGTCTGGAAGCAGGACCTCCACAGTGAAACTGACCTTCTTGGCATGAATGAAGCTGTAGGTGTTGTCGAACCGCAGGACATCTGAGGGAAGGCAGAAAACCAGACATTCAGGCAATTCTAACAAAGGACAGCGATTTTTGTTGTCTGAACAAGGCAATGTACGTAATGAGGACAAAGGTGACATAAGGAGTGGTCCCTCACCTTCTGAAACTTAAGTCAATCTCGGCTGACAAAATATTCACAGAGAGAAAGAAATATAAGACAGAACATGCTGAGCGCCTGATGAGTGAGACAACCACATCTGTCACAGCTTGCAAGGAGAGGGTCCTATAGACTGACATCATGTAAAAGGCTTTTCAGAGGAGTTAGAGCTTGAACTGGCGGGGCAGAATCAGTAGGAGCAGTTGTCACAGCAATAATAGTAATGGTAACAATGGCTGCCTAAGTGTCTCAGCCCTGGGTTGGTAATCTATATATATATTATATTATTGCTCAAAATAACTCTATGAATTCAGCATTAGTCCTGCTTGATAGCGTATAAAAAGGAGGTCACTGTGTCACACGGTGAGGAAGTGATGGAGCTGGAATTTCCCTCTGACCTGCATTGCTGCCTGACTTGGGCCCTGGGAAGATAAGCCCCGTTCAGTTTCTGGCGAAGGTAAAATATACAGAGTTGTTGAAACAGGAATGTATCCCACAGAAAGATAAATGGACAAAGATGCGCACTGCACCCGTTCGTAATCATAAAAGATTAGGAAAACTCAAAATGGGCATGGGTTGGCAGAGAAGGCTTTGAAGCCTTGGCCGAGGAACAGACTGCTTTTAATCTAACCCCTTTCTTTTTGAGAAGTTGTTCCCTTTCAGTCGAACAGCCCTTCAAGAGAACAGAGTGTGAGAACAAAAACACTGACTCTGCCTTTTCCCTATCCTGGTCTTCTCTCATTTTTCCCAGGGAGAAAAAAAAAATTAAAACAAACCAAAAAAAAAAAAAAACCAAAACAAAACAGTGTATTTATTCCTGAAATTTCACCTCTCCCCTTTCCTGCCCCTAGATAAAATGCATAGTTTAGACATTGGGTAGAAACACCACCCACACTTTCTTCATGGTGGGAATTATTATCGATCTTCTCTGCACCAGAGGTCTTTCAGAACCAATAGTCCCTCTGAAAAGAGGGACATTTCCTCACTGCCCTGGATGACAGAGTCCCAGCAACCAGAATCAGTCATGCTGGAGGAGAGGTCTGAGCTCCTTGGATCAAGCACCACAAGATGCTCTGCTTTGCATATTCTGCCCTCAGAAACAAGGAAGGGGCTGTTCAGAGGTCTGGGCCCAAAGGAAGTGGAGTTCATGAATTGCATGGTTCATTTTGACACTAATCATGTACTGATAGACCTGTAGAGCCCCCTCAGAGATGCTCCAGGCTAGGGATCCTCCACTTTTGTTGGGGAACTGACTCCCTTGAGAATCTGATGAACGCACACAACTTCAGATCCTCTGGAGCCCAACACGGACCCTTGGCAGCACTTGGGTGTGATCATCCCCTCTCATTTATATATGGAAACAAATACATATTCTAAATTAGCTTCCTTCTATTTCTCCTGATGGGAGATTATAGTGCTTTTTAAATTATGTGTTTAGGTGGGTTATATTACCCATGAATTTCATTTCAGAATTGTAAAGGGGATATTAGACACTGTATGTTATAAAAGAGAGGTGTTTGGTCTTTAAGATTTAGTCACTGCTCTGGGGAGTCCACAAACCCCAGACTAAGCCCTCCTGCTAAAGAAGTGCCTGGTTGGCTCAGTCGGTAGAGCGTGTGACTCTTAATCTCAGGGTTGTGAGTTCAAACCCCACATTGGGGATGGAGCCTACTTAAATAAGTACGTAAATAAAAAGACCTCCTGCTGTAGCCCATTCTTCTCATTTTAAGGAGAAGGAAATCAAAAGTAGTTATTTAGAGACACTTGCTCAAAACACTTGGGAGAGTTGGTGGTACAGGTGGACTCAGAAACCAGGCCTCCTGGAGCCTGGCTGGGCTCCCCAGCACTGCCTGGCAGTACTGTGGAGCCTTCATCCAGTGTTTTGGGTCTTCTAGACTACCTTATGCACTCCTGGTGGACAAAGTCCAGATCTTTTCTGCTGAGTCTTCTTCTTTCCTAATAGAGTATTCTACACTCAGGTCCTCCAGAAATTTTAGTGTAGAGAAAATAAGTGAAACCAATTCAGGTTTTGTTTCTCCTTCTCCCTACTTAAGCACACTTGGGCAAGCACCAGAATGGCCTGGGGAGGATTCATGTCCTCTTGCCATTGGAGGCTGGCACGGAGTTTTAATTTCACCACTGGGTGATTATGTTCCACTTTGCAGGGAGTCGCCTGGTTCTTCAAGGGCACTGCCCTCCCACAGGTGAGCTTGTAACCTAACACTGGCTTCTCTCTGGGCTCAGGTCTAACCTGAGCCATGGCTCCAGGCAACAGCTGATCCCACCTCATTGTTTTTACACCTGGGAAGGGGACGTGGGTGCTGTGACCTGCCTCTAATCCTCCTTGGAATGGACAAGAAGCAACTCCAAGTCAAAGTCCCGCAGGCAGATAAGTGGTCCATCTGGGAATGTAACGAAGAAGGGCTAAAATAAATCTGGGGTTTGCAAACCTAAGTCTGGTTATGTTGTAAGGTTCCCAGTCCTTTCTCAGGCTGCATCCTTCAGATACTGTAGACGTGCGATGCTGGAAAATGGGATTGGGCGCTGCTGCTGGGTACATGATCTCAGATAAATTACTTCCCTGGTCTGGGACTCCACTCTCGCCTCTGTCACATCGGGGACAGACCTGCTCATCTCTAGGATAGGTGATGGCCTAGAGATCTGGACCAGGACTCTAGGATTCCCTCACGTCTTCAGTCTTTTGGGGTGTACACAACCTACTTTGTGGGAAAGATACCATCCCTTCTCTATACCTCAGCTTCCCTGTCCATTAAAAAAAAAAAAAACAAGCTTAGGGGCGCCTGGGTGGCTCAGACCTTCAGCTCAGGTCATGATCCTGGGATCCTGGGATTGAGCCCCGTGTCAGGCTCCCAGCTCGGCGGGGAATTTCCTTGTCCCTCTCCCTCTACTTCTCCCCACCACCAACCCCTGCTTGTGCTCTTGCTCCCCCCCTCAAATAAATAAATAAAATCTTCAAAAAAAATTCAAGCTTCTATACAAAATATGGTCTGTGGATAATAGTATCCGGGCTGGTGTGCTAGGCCTTGTTCTTACTGAAGCTTACATTAATATGCCTTCTCCTCCAAGGACCTGGCTGCTTGCTCACTAACAAGAATACTCACCCCAGCGAGCAATATCACAGAGCATCTATGAGGAAGGGGCAGTCGAGACTGAAGGTTGCCTGGCAGGTGGGGAAGTACGCAGCATTGGAGGTTGGGGTGATGGTGTAAGACATCTGGGGGCTAGCTCCGATATCTCTTGGTGACGCTGCCCTAGAAATGGGGCACAGGGCTTCTCCCATCTCCAGCACCATCTCCAGGATGGTCCTTCTCCCCACACAGGTCTTGCCCTAATGATAATGGTGTCTACAGTGTGTTGAGTGCTTGTTGTACACCAGGCATTAAGCTAAGTGCTGCCCATTTAATCATCATGTATCCCCATGAGGTAGAGAATTTGATCCCCATTGTAGCAATCAGGAAACTGAAGCACAGGGAGGCTAAGTCACTTGCCTAAGGACTAGTCAGTAGGCAAATCCAAGTCAGCTCGATGATAAAGCCCTTGCTCTCATTGATTTTCCACGTCTGGCACATTGGCTCTGATAGAAAGGAAACTGGAGATTTGAAGGGCTTTTTGTGTGTGTGTATGTGGTTTTTCTGCTTACAAATGTAGGACATGGTCATTGTAAAATAACCTAGTTGCAGAACTAGTGTAAAAAAATAAAACCCTCTAGAAGCTTCCTACCATCCCAGAGATAATCACCATCACAGTTAGCATACATTCCTCAGAATTCTTTTCAACGTATATCCTTTAAAAAAACAAAAAACAAAAAACAGAGAGTATGCCATATGCTATGTTTCATTCTTTGTTTTTTTCAACATGTATTAGACACTTTACATGTCAATTTTTCTCTCGAATGGGTATAATGTATTCCATGTACACATGGACCATAATTCATTTACATAATTCTTTAACAAGACGTTTTTAAGGCCATTTGGTTTATTGCCAGTTGCCCAGGCTGCTAGGAACATCCTTGTACCTCTATCTCTGTGTCTTTGTGTAAACATTTCTGTAGGATAAATTTCCAGAAGTAGAATTGCTGAAAGGGAATTTTAATCAAAACCGTGAAGTTGAGGGATGTAAAACACTTTCAAATGCCTGTTTGCCATTCTTATTCCTCCCAGCTAAACTTCCTGTTCGTGTCCTGTACTTGGTTTTTGATCAAGGTGGAGATAAGTGAAGCTCAGAGGGGTCAGGACTGGGCTTTTCAGCATTCTGCCTACCCTGGGATCCCTGCACCCACCGAGGCAGTTCTGCCTCTCTGACATCTGGGAAAGGAGCATTCCCCAGAAACGTCTGGTCATAGTCACAGATCCAGTTAAACTTGGACCGAGAGCAGGTGTTCTGAACCCTTGTGATCACCTAGCACCATGATTCACCTCGACCTGGAAGTATCAGGTCAGAGTCCCGCCCTGGTGCTAACCAGCTGGGCCCCCTGGTCATTTCACCTCTCCAAGCCTAGGTTCGTTCCCTCATCTGTATAAGGAGAGGGTTGAACACATGGAGGCCCACGTCTGATTCTCATAGTCTGCGAAAGAGGGACCTCACAGGCAGACAGCTAGGGCAGGGGCTTTAAGCCAGGACAGAGGTACTTACAGATGCCAGGATCAGTGCAGGTGAGGGTCCCATCCTCAGGGACCAGGTGGGCATTGTACCTCTGGTTGGAAAGCACCTCTGTCATCTCGCCTGCCCGCTGCCGCTCCCCCATCTTGGTCTTCAGGAAAATCCCAAAACCGATGTCGGAACCATCTGACATGAACTGCCACCTGCAGGGGACATCCGCCCATTCAGACCTGATAGTGTCTGTGTGTGCACTCTCTGGGGCTCCTGCCACCAGGGCTTCTCCCACCCCAGCCCGACCACTGGCACCTATGGCTGAAAGGCACAGGTGGCCTCTCAGGGTCCAGAACACTACCTGAGGACACAGCCAGGGAAGAGGATCTCATACTCCACTTGGTGGGAGGAGCCTCGAGAAATCTGCACACTGTGCTCATACTGCTGTTTCACCTGATCTCGCACATAATACTCCTTGGGAATGTCACCCCCATAGTTGATCTGGAAGCAAAGCACAGAGTGAACTGGAATGTGCATTTGAGCCAGGCTTCCCTGGTGCAATCCCCTGCCCCTCCGGGCCCTGCAGGGGACTACGCGGCCCATACCTTGGATTTGCACTTGGGGTTTCCATCAGGATCAGTCATGGTGCCCCCATACTCCACAGGCAGCTGGTCAGGGCTGATATATTTCAGTAAAACCTCCTTCCAGTTTGCTGGCAGCAGAGGGAAGGAAGGAGAAAAAAAAAAAGGATCACCACTAGGCAGGATTGCTTCACAGCCCTGGTGGTCAACACAAAAGGGGCAGGAAAAACCCATCTGCCCCACAGCCCAGAAAATGCAGACACTAGGAGCACATGATGTGCACGCAGCTCGGCAGGGGGTTCAGGAGGAAGCATCACCCAGAGGACTGCCCTTTCGCTGGACTAAGAATCAGAACACCTAGAGTCCTGTGTCCATTGCCTCTGGCCAGTTGAGCAACCTTAAGTAAAGTCACCTTATTCTGAGCCTGGTTCCTCCTGCCCCACATGGCTCCGGTGGGAGTGAGGTGACCTAACTGCTTGAGAGGGTGCTGTAAACTGTTAACTCCGTACACGTATGAGAGTATATGATCACCTCCCAGGCAGGTGGTACAAATATCTGGTGTGCAATCAGAGGGAACAGAGAAAAGAGGGAAGGGCATCCCACGCGGAGGGAACAGCATGTGAGGCAAGCAGGAGGGCCTGAGTCAACATGATCTGTCCTGGTTCAACTGAATTCCAAGAGGGTCCAACCACGTGTCCCATCCCCTGCTTTCACCTACACATAATTGTGCTCAATCGTGACTTACCGACTGCACCACAGTCGAGTAGCCCCTTAAACAGGGCTCCCTTGGCTTTGCCCCAGCCACGACTTCACTTCTGCTCTGTTTTTCAGGCTGTCTAGCTGTTGGTGACTCGGCTCTTTTTTTTTTTCTTTTTTAAACAACCAAGCCCTTTCCTGACTAGGAGAGTTTGACTCTAGTGCAACCAATGCTGAGAACCACGTCACCACTCCGAATTCCTAAACTCGTATCAGCCAAGCACAATATTTTGATACTGGAAACCTTGTCATGCCGACTCTATAGCTGAAAATAGGCAGCAGCTCCAAGTCATGGGGTACGACCTGGGGTCCTCTGCTGCTGAGGCTGGCTGGAAGCCCACAGGGGCTGTCCAGGGTCTCCCAGCCCTCTGATTTCTAGGGTCCTGAGACCATACAACTCCTGGAACACAGCATCTGTGCTCTTGGGCGGGGATATAATCTGTGCTTCCTAAGCTCCCCTGACCAGCCAGAGTGAATGTCTTCCCTCCTCTGTTGGAGACCCGGTAGCTTCTGAGCCCAAGGCGGGCTTGGTTGAAAGGGTTGCAGGTGTGGGCGGGGAGAACAGCCTGCACCTCCTCCATAGTTCTACTGCCAGGAAACCCAACCAGCTCATGCTCACGGTGGGCGGTAGCAGCAGCAAAGCCAAAAATCATCAGAGCCTTTTGCTCAGATTTTGTATTTCTTCCCCCAGCTCAGCTGGAGGGTTGGAATAAGGCCAGAGGGGCCCTTCCCATCTTACAGAGAGAGTAACTGAGGCAACAGGAAGCCAAACTTGTTGCTGCCAGAGTTAGGACCAGAACCCAGAAGTTCTGAACTTTCCAGAATGCTTCACGCTACTCCCAGGGCTCACCAGCGCACATCGGGAAGATCTCCACTTTCCATGTGTCGCCTAATGGTGAACATTCAGAAACCTTCAGAATCCCTGTTACCTACCCCCAAGCTCAACTCCATAGGCGGCACCAGGCCTGACATGAGGCGGTCCCAGTCTACCTTTCTGGCCTTTTCTTCCCACCGACTCCACTTAATGCTCCGGCAAAACTCAGCTCCTCTCTGTCCCTGGTTGGCTTGATTCCTGAGCATCTTCCTTGCTGGCTTCTTCTTGTGCCTTGATGTCCTCCCAGCTCCCTTGCATATCCAATCCCTGTCGAGTGTGGCCCTACCAAGCTCATTAACACCTCTTGCTCCGCCTGCCCTTGAACTCAGATAGTCCCCAGGGTTTGGCCTCTGCTCTTCCATGGGCAGTGTTTACTCTCAAGATCTTAGCTGCTGCCTATAATTGAGAATTTCCAAATTTCCAAACCGGAGTCCTCTCCTCAGCTTCAGGCTCATGTACCCTCAACATCTGTATATCTCACAGACTCCCAAACTCAACATCAAGGTTATGTCCCCCAGCTGAACTAATCGCACCAGTCATTGCAATACTCTGTTACTCACGCTAGACACCAGAAAGTCATTCTAGATTTCTCTTCCTCCCTTCCTACGCCCAGTGGATGGCGTTCTGCTGTTCTACTTCCTAAGTAAGTCCCAAATCCCTCCTTTCCTCTCTATCTCTACCGCCATGGCCCCGGCTTAGGCTTGCAACAGCTCTTGCATATGGACTGTGGCCACGGTGTACAAACTGGTACCTGTCCTTCGCAAGCTTGCCAGTCAAATGTTTCTCCGTTTAAAGTCTGAGCCGGGTCCTCCCCCCACTCAGAACTCTTCTCTGGTTCCCAACAGCCCATGGAGCTGTGTCCCAGCTTCTCAGCACAGTGCCCTGGATTCTCCGTGCCCTGGCTCCCAGCTGCGTCTCTAGCTGCACCTCACCTCTTGCCACACCCTGGCCGTGCCATGCTCTCTCCGACTGCCTGAGCCACGGTGTATGAGGCCTTCGCTCAGTGCTATTCTTTCCACCCAGCGGCTTCCTGCCTGGCTTCATCTGGCTGCCTCTTACTCATGCCACAGCACTTGGCTGAGGTCGGCATCTGCTCCCGCCTGGGTCGGGAGGGCTGAATGCCCCAGCTCCGTGTTCCCACCCACTTCTTGATTTCCTTCTTTTACATTTAACATATGGTGCTGCTACACATCTGTTTGCAGCTCCCCTGCCCCAAGAGGGCCAGGAGCTCCTCAGGGGACTCTGTATGATGCATCTTTGTCACCAAGTCCAGGGTTGGCCCATGGTAGGTGTGCATCAAAGGAAGCCCCTCCTAGTTGCTCCTAACTAGAAGCAACCTCTCCGCTCCTGTGGCCTCCGTGGTGCTTTGCCTCCATTTCCCGTAACTTTTCTAACCTGTATCCGTCGCTTTCTCTCTAAAGGCCTCTCTCCTGTTACACTGTCAGCTCCCTGAAGACAAGACTGGTGTTTCATTCATCTTTGCATCTACAGAGCTGAGCTCAGTACTTTCTTCTAGAGTGTCTGAGAGGAAGAGTCCTTGTGAAAACAGAGAGGAAGACCCTAGCCCGGCCCCCGCTTGCTCCAGGATCCCACTGCTACCAGCAGAGGAAGTCTTCGCCCTAGACACTTCTAAAGCCAGCCCCAATTTGGGCCACAGACCAACCGGTGGTGCTGAGAAGAGTCTGGGCTACTCACCCCCCAGGACCATGATCTTCTTGCGCGTGTCCTCACTCAGGAAGGGTTTGATGAGGTTATAGGCCACAGGAAACAGCTTGGGGGCTGGAACAGAGACCAGGCGATGAGAGACCGGGAGCAAGGCCCACTATGTCCCTGACAGTGTCCTCCACAGCCCCGTGTCAGGTCACAGGTTCCCCAGTGCTGTGGAGCCCACACAGGCAGCCCAGGGTGTGAAGCTTGACACGGGCACCTGTCTAACTTCCAGCTTCCCTGTCTGGACAGCGAGCGAGTCTAGCCTTCCTACGTCACCGGTCTGAGTGGTTCCAAGGAGGCAATAAATCCTAAAAGGTTTGTAAATTGCAAATCGGTCTGCCTATATCAGAGGTCCCTGGATCCCCTCCTCTGGCTCACCCCGTTCTACTCCCCCGAATCTGTCCCAGCAACATTGTTGGCCCCTCTTTCCCATCTGACTTCATTGCAGAGAGTTCCCAACTTACCTTTAACAATGAAAAGACGCTTCAGCGTTTCAGGGTAGTTTTCCTCGAACATGCAGAGAAACTGTGGAAACAAAATTACTGAGTTCAGTGGGCTCAGACCTCTGTACCAGGGAGGCAGGCCCCGCCTCCTCCAGGCCAGACTCGGCCCCCATTGCCTCACCCACAGGGCCTCCTAGCAGAGGGGCCCACTCCCATTTCTCTCCTCTCCCACTCCCCTCCCAGCCCTGCCCCTCACCTCCCCATAGGCCTCCACCGCAGGCTTCCAGAGATGCTTGAGACCAAGCCCCTCGCAGTCATAAATCAGGGTGACGGTCTCCACCTTCTTCCCCACCTGCAGGGGACAGAGGAGCAGAAAGTCACAGTAGGCTGCCACACCGCAGAAGCCTACCCCAGTCCAGGGCAAGAAGCTGATGTGTTCATGTGCCCATATGGCGACCAGGTCTGGGCAGGGCCACATCTACGGTTTTCCAAATTGAGATAAGCACCCCAGGCCAGAATTCTGGCCTAGGCTAGTCACTCTTCCTGCCTAGGTGTCCCTGTTCTCATCCAGTAAACAACTGGGTAGATCTAGATTATATCTGAGGTCCCTTCTGTTCTGCAGTCTGACCAGGTGGCCTCCCTCTTCCTCTGTGCGCAGTGCCTGGTAGCGTTCCATCCGTGGGGCCTCGTGGGGCCACTGATCTGGTACACAGGCCCAGAGCCTCCCTGTCCACCCTAAGCCCTGAAGGGTGCCCATCTAATGCTTCTCTGCCTCCACGGGCTGTAGGGTCTCTGCACATACTAGGCCCTCAGTGCATGTTTGTGAATGACAGCGTTGAAATGCCCCCAAATTTATGACGTCATTTTGCTGGATCCTTACATAGGCTAAAGAGGAAGGCAGGAGAGAAGATCAGGGTGGCTCCAGCACACTCCTTTGCCTTTTTCTCAGAGAGGGAATCACATATCCTTCTTTTTTTTGAATACAGAGCTAGCGAAGCACAGACTCTCAGCTCATCTACACCAGTGGTACCCAAATACTTGCTCAAGGAGAGGCTGGTCCATGACAAAGATCTTACCAGTGCCCAGATGAACGAGAAAAGCAATGATACTGTAGTATGTTACTTACGAAACTAAATTTCTTTGATTTAAAGGACTGCTCTTTATTCCGAGACTATACCATTCCTATAGTTTTGGGAGTTAATTACGGCAATAGTAGCCAGTAAATTTTCCTTTTAAGTCCTTACTTGGAGAAAAATAAAAATCTAGCAACATGGGTCAGTCCCTAAAACTTGGAAATTTCACTCGTCCGTGAAATCCAAACGCCTGGGCCTCAGTCCTGAAGCTGTGCTTAAATCCCTGTGTGATACACCTGCTTCTGCTAGAACACCTCCACGGTGGTGAACTCATTCTCAACCGTGCTAAGCCCACTTGCCTTTTCAGTCTGGCGGGCACACTCCTGCAGGAGCCGCTCGCAGTCCCGCATCTTGGTCTTGAGCAAGTCCTGTTTGGTGGCTGAGAGGAGCAGTCCCTTGGCATCCAGAGGTCCAATGACATCGTACCAGATGGGGCAGCCGTCCAGGTCATAGCCACACATGCCCCCTGACAGATACTGCTGGACCACCTGGGCAAAGACACAGAGGGGGCACCTGGTCAGCAGGCCCGGGGGTGGCCAAGCCTTCCCTGTATCCCGGGGCCTTCCTATGGGTTCTTCAGGCTCTCCCTCCACACCCTTTCCCCCTGGGTGCCAATGGATACCCACTCTGGGAACCATTAGAGCTCACTTGGCATCGTCAGACCTTTGCTCTTGAGGGTCCCAGTCTGACAGACTCAGGACACAGACTGTGGGTGCAACAGACCTAACTAACACAGGGGTGGGGCAAGATCATTTGTCCTCACCTCTGGAGGCTGCCAGCTTGTGATGTTGTCGATGTCCTTTTGCTTTCGGAACTCCACGTGCTGAAAACATAGTCAAGGCTTTTAAAAAATGTGGGGGTAGTGGAACCCTTTATAGGCATCTAGCAACAGATGACACCGTGTCCCAGGTACATCATGAGAAGGCAAGTGGCAGGATTGGAAAAGAGGCACTGCCTGTTTTAGAGATCTGGGCAGAACAGATTGTAATTCTTAGCTGGCCCAGAACTGAGAAAGCTCTGTCTTTCCAGGGAAGGGAATGCACTTTGTCCCAAAGGGATAAGGCAACAACAGTGGCCAGCTAATACTCAGATATGCCACACGAGCCAGAGGCTGTGATCGGGTGGGCAGGGTGGGCAAAGCAAATCCAAGCCCAGTGTGATTCTGATGGGTGGGAACTGAGGCAACAGTGGGCTATGGAGCCAAATGGAGCTCACCTTCCGGAGCATGGCCTCAGACTTCTGCAGGTCGAAGTTTCTTGCTGTAACAGGGAAATGTGGTCAGGGTTAGACCAGTGGGCTGGGCGTCCAAGGACAGGGAGATTTCTCTATTCTCATGCTGGGGCTGGTTCTTCTCCATCTTCACCCCAGCTGACTCCCAGATCACCCCACATGCAGAAGCTTAATAGGAGGACTTTCTCTGGGGGCTTCTGGAACACCATAGCCCCTGAAGAGCAGGTCAAGGACCAGGGCAGGTGGGTGCAGCCTTGTAATATCGCGGTCAAAAGAATTTTACCCTAGTGGATGCAAGAGGTGAAAGATCTTATCTCCTCTCAGGGAAAGTGAACCCTGGACCCCCTTATCATTCAGCCTTCCCCCTTTACACAAAGTTAATCTCCTTCACGGTCTAACATCCAGTTCTGAGAACTTGACCTACAGTTCAACGATGAACACAGCTGCCCTGTCATCTGGGGTGGATCTGGCAGGCCATCCCAGTAGGATAGAGGGGTTGATGAGCCTCCAGTCAACCTTGCCATATTTTCAAAGGACCCACGCATACCCTAATGGGACACAGAGGGACCTCCTCCTGGGGTTCCTGGAAAGCTTCAGAATTAAAGTCCACCTGGGCCACGTCTTCATTTCATGCTCCAACCCCAAGTCATCCTGCTCAAGCTTGAACACAAAGACCTCACTGCCCCCCAAAAGCCACCTGCTTCCAGGTAATCTGAGCAGTCATTTGCACTCAGCACTCATTGTTACGCTGAGCAGAGATCCACTGCCAAGACACTCAGAGAGTACGGTCCCTTCCTCAGCCATGTGACAAACTTTCCAATACGGGTGAATTCCGTGCTGCCACCTGCATCCCCTCGGCTGTCATGTTGCCCATCCATGGATCCTTCCTCTGACCATTCCTCATGGCCTGGTTTCAAGTCCATCCACAGAACTTCCCTTTGGATGTTTTCCAGTCTGCAAGTGCCCTACTTAAAAAGTGCACCCTCCAGAACCGAGCACGGCACCAGGTATTGCCTACCCTTCTCCGATAAAGCCTAAGAACTTTCTTGGCCACAGTCATACCCTTAACTCAGATGGAGCTTACAGTCAACTGAACCTCCCAAATCCTTTTCAGCTGTGCCGCTGCTAAGCCTCCTTCCTATATGTTGTGAGGTGGTTTTCTGGATCCATCCCTATCAGATTTCATCTTGTTACAGTTAGCTCGCTCCATTTCATCCTTTAAAGAGTTTCTGAGATCCAGACTCTGACCAATTTTGCCAACTGACCTATGAACTGTCCCTCCCAGCTGTATGTCCTCTGTGGATCTGATTGACATCGAGATCTGCTGACGGCCCTGGGACCTGTGCCAGACAGGCTGCCCTCCGGACTGTCACCGGTCCCTTAATCACTGATCTCTGGGAGTGGCCAAGCACATTCCCTGACTCTGCTATCACGAAATCCACTCCACTGTCCTGCACCCAAAGGGTGCATCAAGAGATTTGACCAATGCCATGCCCGTCATTGGTGCTGGACACACATTCGTAGAAACGAACGGCCTTTACTCTTAGGAAGTTTCTTCTGATGGAGACCTTTCACGCGCCATCATGGCAGCAAGGGGCAGCTTTTAGAGGAACATAATCTGGGTTTGCATCTCAGCCCTTTCCCTTTCTCCCAGTCTGACCTTGGACGAGATACTGCACATCTCCGAATGAATCACCTAATGATCTAGAAACGCATGAAAGATACAAAGCAACATACTCTCACAATGGGGGAGCCCAGTTGGTCTGTGAAAGTGGGAATGCTCCATAGGAACAGAAGTGGTGGTGAAGTGTGAGCCCCCTTTTCTCCGAACGGCTCTCCAGTTCACCCGTATCTGCCAGGGTCCAACACCCAGGGTCTTCTTTCAGGGCCCTCCCCAAGTTGCCACTTGGCCCTGGCAGTACCCGGCCTGGTGCCTCCCCATGCCCGCTGAGTCAGGCCTCTCCAGGGCTCCTATGCCCTGGTCAGGGGCAGATCAAAGCTTGGCTTTTAGGGAACTGCCAGAGAAAATGACCTAGGAGCAGCTGTCCTGGGTTCTGATTTGATCACTTCCGAGTCCTGGAGGAGACTTCAACCTGCTTTGCCCCCTACCTACCCGACACACACACAGCTTCTACCACCTCCTTGTTTTCATTTGGCCGTCAGACGCTCCTTGCTGGGAAGCCCAGAGCTCAGCCCCAGGCAGGGGGAAGCAGTAGAGATTTTTGTGCCTGCTCTCAGGGCTGGGGGTCGAGGGCAGCAGAAAACTGAATCCATGTGACGGGAAGCGGCCAAGAGTGTGAGCCCAAGCTCATACCTAGGTTAAAGACATTTTGCTAGCATGCACTTTGAAAATGTTTACTTTAGAATTAAAGGTAGAGAGGGAAAAGGTTTCCTTAAAAAAAAAAAAAAGAAAAAAAGGCAACAAAAACCCTAATTGAAATTCACAGTAGAGTCTGACCAGGCCTGAGCTCCTGCCCAGGAAATGTGAGGCACAAGTTAAGTACTGAGGAGACACTTCCTCTGTCTGAAGAGGCTGAGCTTGGCTGGGGCGGGGGGGGGGGGGGGGGGGGGGGGCAGCTGTGGCTTACTGGAGAGAATGCTGGCCTGGGAGTCTGAGGCCCTAGGTTTCCGCCCTGATTCAGCTTCTCATTAGCTGTGTGCCCTCAGGTACGTGCCCTCCCCTCTCTGAGCCTCCGCCTCTGAGCCTCTGCTGTTTCGTCTGGCAAATGAGGATGACAATAATGCTTTGAAATTCTTGCAAAGAGAGGGGTTATCCCAGGACTGGGGTGTTGGGAATGTCTGGGAAACCAACTGCCAGGAGCCCGAGCAGCCTCCTCTCAGATAAAAGAGCTGTGTTATTGTTCGGCTCTCTGAAACCACAGGTCTCTACCTACCAGCAGCTCCGTGGTGTGTTTGATCATCTTGCAGCTGGCTCTTTAAGGCAGCACAGCCATCCCACACTGCCTACACACCCGCTTCTAGCTACAGCCCTTCAGCAAATGCTGGACCAAAATATCCTCCAGCCCTGGACTGACTCCTCTGCGCCCCCGTACTGCCTCTTCACCCAATCTGAGTGGGCTGGTGGGGGGAGGGAGTGTCACAACATTTGGGGGGGAAAGGGGCAAGTGACACCTCCAGAGGCACACAGTGCCCCACATGGCTTTCCCAGCTGCACCTGCCCTGGGGTGCCTACTAGCAGTCCCTCAGAGTGTGCCAGCTCCATTTCTGGGCAGAAAAGAAAAATACAACCATTCACCTGTCCCAAGACCCCTAGGGGATGTACGTGTGTGTCTGTGTCTATAAATAACTGGACATGATACGTATTTTAATACGTTGGGCTATGATTCTACAATACAACTGAATCTCTGTTAACCTAACACAGTGGAATTTTCTCTATTATTTCAGTGTCTGGTAATAAAGTTTCTATAAAGAAAAAAAAGTGTGTCACAGGAACCAGAGAGGGTGGCACATGACTTTAACCACAGGAGAGGAGAAGAGAAAAAAGAAAGGAGAGATTTCAGGAGTCGGGGCATGGGGTTGAGTTGGACTCTGATACTAGTGGAAAGCTGTACCCTTCATTAGTGCATGCAGAGTTCTATCATGTTACATCTTGCAATAAGCAGGGCACCCTGTCTGGTCCTGTTCTACCAGAGGGGAGCCTAAAGCAGATGTGTGCCCCTGGTCCACATGCCACAGCCAGGCCAAGGCAAGCTGGAACTAAAACGTGGGGCTCTGGAGCCGGGTGGTGGCTTGAGGGCAGTCTTGTCAACTGAGGCCAGGCTGAGTGCCCCCCATCTTTTCCCCCTATGCCCTCTGGCCCTCCTGCAAGCTGCCTAAACTGCTGGTCTGTCACCCTAAAAGGCCACAGAGGGGGCCAGCCTCTCCCAGGGGCCTGCACTCTGGTTCTAAACTTGGCTCTGTGCTGACTTCCCACGTGGCTGGGCCTTCCTGGGCTTTTCCTCAACCCACTTCCCCAAGCCCATCAGCAGAGTGGATTTATCAAATGGAGAGAAAGTGCACCGGGCTGGGAGTCAGCCCACGAGCTCCAGTCTTCTCTCTGCCTGTGGCTCAGGCGCTGTGTGACCTGGAGCAAGTTACTTCACCTCTCTAAGCCCCAGTGTTGTTATTCCACCCAATAGGAGGGTCAAGGCTATGTAATTGCCCAGGGCCCTTTTGGTTCTAAAGGTTGAATTCTCCAGATTCTCAGATTGCCAGGGGCAGGGTTTCCAGAGGGTGCCATTCTGCTACTCAGAACCAGCCCCTGACCCAGCCTCCCACAGCCCCTCTTCCCTCACCTCGGAGCCAGCGCAGGAGAAAATAGTCATCTGGATTCGGCAGGGTGGGCAGCACATCCTGGACATTCTCCCGGAACTGTAGGGAGAGGTAGGAGGGTGAGTGGCAGGTCCCCCCCTGACCACCCTCTGCCTGGGGCTCTCCACAGGGACTCTGCTGACCCCTCTTCAACATGGGTCAACTCTGCAGACACTGGCTGAGCATGTGGGCTGCATAGTGCACTCTGTTGCCTCAGTGGACAGCAAGGAGGAGGCAGGAAGGGAGTAACACATGACCCCTGCCCGGCTGTGCGCACTTGCACACTCCAGTGTGGCGGGCGGCCATAGGCGATCCCAGCTAACTGTGATAGTGGACACTCGGGGAGCGTGCCACAGTCAAACCTGTCCATTCGCCAAGCATTCCCTGTGTGCCCAGCACTGAACTTGGCACTTATCTTATTCATGCCTCACTCAAGAGTCCCTAGAGGTATTACTGTCCCCATTTTACAGATGAAGAAATTAGAGCTCAGAGAGGCTAAGTAACATGCCCAAGGCTGAACAGCTAGTAATCAATAGGGCTGGGATGCAAACCCCCGTCTGTCCGAGGCCAGAGCAGGCACACTTTCCACTGGGGTCTTTGGCCCCTTAGTAATGGACTGGTGAGCAATGGGCTGAGGGAGCAGAGGGAAGGAAGAGTTTGATTGTGACAGGCCCAGGAAGATGGTGGTCTCAGACGACTTCAAAAAAACATATTTGTGTTGGGCTTGAAGGACTTCAAAGGTAGCAGGAGGAGGGAGGAGGGCAAACCAGGTGGAGGGAACAGTTCTAACAGGAAGCCACGACGGGGGAAAGTGCAGGGAGTGCGAAACAAGGGATATGGACGGTGACCCCAAGGGGTGGCCATGTCCACCTCCAACTGCTCCCTACCCTGTGGGTGTGCTCACCCCCACACGCTCTCCCCATGCCTCCTGCTCCCAGTCCCTCACCTTTCTCTAGTCACTGACCTACAGGGCAGCCACAGAGGGGACCAATGAGGACCTGCCACCTCTGCCCCTTGCCGAGGTCAGCCGGGGACTCAGACCATCCCATCCCATCCCCCAAACAGCTCCCAGACTCCCAGGGAAACTGCTCCTCCAGGGCCCAGGCATGAAGCCACCCCTCACCAAGGACCCTACCCAGCCCCTGGTTTCCAGTTTAATCACCACCTAATCCCTCCTCTGCCTGACTTCCCCTGCAGGTCAGCAGTAAAACCTGAAACCTCCCTATCCAGCCTCCTTGGGATGGGGGAGGCCCAGCCTGGGGCAAAGCCTTCATGGGGTTGGCGTCTCAGCTCCACTGCCATGGCAGGAGACATCTGTCCCACCAGCAATGGAGAACTACTTGGCTGTGGAGCCTCCAAACCTTGAGACCAGACCCCATCAATTCTGGGTCAGAGTACAGCCAACCTCCCCTCTGAGGCCCCAGGGGCACAGGTGTCTCGTCCAAGGTCACAAGGTGAGCTAAGGATCTAAGAATAGATTCAGATGGTGGACAGGGGGTCCAGCCTTCAAACTGTTGCCACCTCCTCTGCTCAGGTGCCAAGGCAAAGCCAGGCTTACCTCCTAGCCTTCTGAAGAGCATCTGCCCAAACCGCCAGCCAGGGAGGGACCTGGATTGCAGGATGCGGGGGCCGGGGAGGGGGGGGGGGGTGCTGGTCTGAGCTCAAACTAACCTCAACCCAGTGAGTCACTCGTAGGATCCCAGGCTTCACACACGAGGGTGCTCCCTTCAACATCGTGGGATCCAACCCCTCATTTCATTTCATCGAGAAGCACACTGAGAAGGATGGTTTTGAACAAGGTCGCAGAGAGACTTGGTGCCCCAGCAGGGGCTCTCCAAGTACCCTAAGGAGCTGTCAGGGCCCAGTTCATGGTGCCAGCGCCCCTGCAAGAGGAAAACCTCCCGGAAATGGGAGGAAACCCGGGGCCCTAGCCCTGCCCCCAGGGCCCGGCTGCCAGTCTTAATGAATATTGTCTTTGTGCCCTCGGCTGCCTCCGAGAGCTTCCAAGCAACCACTTCTTCCCAGGTGGCCCCGCCAAGGGCTCGCTCAGCGCTGAGGCTGGGGTAGCCAAACTTCCCCCGGGCCTCCTCCTCGGCTGGCCCAGGGAGGGCCGGACGGGCCGCGGGGGCGAGGGGCGCGAGGCGTCAGGTGCCGCCGGCCGCAGCTCCCTCCTCCGCCCGCCGGTCCCGCACCGTCGCCCGCTTCCCCCCACCGCGCCCGGCCCCTTCCCGGCTCGCTGCCGCGGGAGGGCGACGCCCCGGCCCGGCCCGGAGCGGGGGCCGAGCCAGGGTGACGGCTCACCTTGGCCAGTGCCTCCTTCTGTTTGGGGCTCAGATCGCCGACTCTGCCGCTCATCGTGGTTCGGGCTCGGGGCGCGGCGGTTGCGGCAGCCGATGGAGCAGGGGCTCGTTCTCTGCCGCGGGAGTAAAGTCCCAGCCTTTTGCCCTGGCCGCGGCGCTGGCTGCCAAGCCCCGCCTCTTAAAGGATCCCGAGGGGTGGAGTGGGGAGGGATGCGCTGGGCGCTGAAGCCTCCGGCGCGTCCCTCTCTGTCCTCCTGAAGGCGGAGATCCTGGCAGGAGGCGAGCAGGAGGGTCCACCCGGGCCGAGGCCAGCGGACATTAGAAAGCCAGGAAGTCTGGGTTCTAGTCTCAAATTTATCCTTAGCTCACCTTGTGACCTTGGACGAGACACCTGTGCTCCCGGGGCCTCAGTTTCCCCATCTAGATGCTATCTAATGAGCTGTCCGGAGATGGGGTCCCCTAGTGCAGAACCTCACTCCCCCAGACGGGAGGGAGCTTGCCCCGTGCCACTGTGGGGGGCCAAGTCCTGAAGCCTAGCATCGCCCTGCGATGGACTGCGCGAGGTATTGGCCATTTCTCTCTGCGGCCTTTGACCTTTTCCTGTTTGCCACGGGTTTTGGTCCACTGCTGCCAACCCAACTTGGGGCCTCTCGGTGTTGACACGCTTTCTCCTCCACCTGTGAGGCAGGCAGGCCTAGGGGACAAGGAAGCACAGACCCCGTCTCCCGGCCCAGGGCCCTGACCTCTGCTTCTGACCTTCCCAGCTCTCCAAGAGCTGCTCCAAAGGTGCTCACAGCCTCAGCGGGCAGGGAGGAGTGGTTTCCTCTCTGGGAGTCAGAAGACCTGGGTCTGAATCCTACATCCTCCACTTCTCTGTCAGACTTCAGCAGGCGACCTCACCTCTGTGAACCCAAGCTGCTCTGCTCACTACACGGAGGTGATGATCTGATCTCAAGTCAGCTTGAGAGAAGATCAAGTGAGCTACTGTACCTACGTCGCTCAGCGCAGTGGATGCCTAGCCAAGGGTTCGCCTCTGTGACCCTTCCCTAGTCTGCCCTGCACAAGCCTCCCTTTGCGGCCTGCCTGGCCAGGCTTTGGCCTCTGGGTGGGGATGTAGGGTGGACATGGAGGAAGCCACAGTAAAGCTACCACTCAATGAAAGCAGGCCTGCTATCAGCTTATCTGCTTCCCTTCCTCCTGCCCAGGGGCCAGAGCTGCCAGTTCCTATAACTGCAAGTCTGACTTGTGTGATGGATGCTTCAGTGCCCTCTGATTGTCCTGCCATGCCTCACAGCCCCTTCCTCATCCAGTGAAGCCATTTCCTCCTTTCTGAGTTCGATAGTCTTCCCCCTCTGCCTGGGCCCCCCTACCCCCCACCACATACTCTATTCCTACCTTCATGGTATCAGCTATTCACATGCCCTGGACCATTCTTTCCTCCTACTGTGTGCCAGGCCCTAGGCACTGTTCTGGGGACCCTGAAATGAATCAGACACCATCTTGCCCTCCCAGAGATAAGATACAGGCACCATCATCCAGAACCCAAGACCAAGATAAATGTGCCAAAGAGAGTAAGTACCTGGGAGGTTAAAGGAGGAGAATTTGCTTTGGGTTATAAGAATCCTAGAAGGCTATGTGGAGGGAGTGGCATTGGAGCTGGGCCCTAAAATATGGGGCAGGAAGGAAAGGGAAAGAAAATCCATTCATTCCATGCTGGCACGATGGCATGAGCCAAGTTTGGGTGGTTGATGGGAAGCATGGCCAGAGAGGAGGGGAAAGCAAGAATAGGCAGTGAGGACCCTCAGAGAACCACAGTGTGGCCCTGCTTAGCAACGTCGGCCCTGCTAGACTGTGAGGTCTTTGGGAATCCCCACAAGCCTCCAACCCCCAGCACAGCAGCCTACACACAGGGGCTGTTCAATAAATGTATGCCGAATGAGTGAATGCAAGAAATGCTCCAACAGGCACAGAGTCAGGTGCCGAGGGAGCCCTGGGAAGGAGACACAAGCACAGATCATTCGGGCATCAGGCAGCTCACCTCACTTAACAGCCATGGAAATACAGACCCAGAGAGGGCATGGCCCAAAATCGTTAGTGGGGTGACAGATGTGGAGAGCTTTGCCCGGTGCCTGGCACATGAAAGACCTCCGCTTAGAGGCTGGAATTCACACAGAGCCCAAGGAATTCATCCCAGGAGCCCAAGGGCATCCCACCTCCCACAGCGGGGCCCCTGTCAACTCTACACTCAGGTCTCCAGGGGAGTAGAAAGCAGGAAGATCCCAGACTCTCTGGGTCTGAAGGCAGAGGTAGACTACAGCAGGCCTGCTAGAGACGCCTGGGAGACTCTGCACCTGACATGGCCTCCACCATGAAGGTCTGCAGCAGGGTGCAGAGAGTTGAGGGTCTCAATTCAGCTTTGTTGCTGAGAGGCCCCCCAACCCCCACCCCTGGGAGGAGTTTTTAGCTGTCCCAGCAGTTCCGCACTAAAGAATCATAGGCTTCTGGCTTAGGGCAGAAGGCATGGCTGCCTTCCTTGTTGGACACGTGGCTGAAATCTTTATATAAGATCCTTCCGGGGGCAAGATGTAGGGCCTATTCAAAGGAAAATAGAAAAATAGCCCCTTTACAGCCCTTTACAGTTTGCAAGGCACTTTCAGATCTAGCTTTTCATTTAAGCCTGTGATGACCCTCTAAGTCAGGTAATTTATCGAGGAACCTAGGGAAAGAGGCGGCCCCATAAGAGTATGTGCAGATTTAGGGCTTGCACCCAAGCCTCTGGCTTCTGGGCCAAATGCTTCCAGGAACCCACAGGCTGCAGTGTGGACTAGCCTGGGAGTTGCCTACACAGGCTCCCCAGGAAAGCACAAGGAAAACATTCACCCAGAAGGAAATCATCCCCAGCCCCAAAACAAGCCCCCAGGAATCTGGAGTTACCCACGATAAAGGTCTAAGTGAAGTACCCTTCTTCCAGTCTGCCCTTCCCAGGTCCTGTGGCTGCCTGCTTCTCCTTCCTCCCCTGAAACTTACCTTACCTCCGGCCCACTATGGAACAGCTAGTTAATCTGATAATATAAATCCTAGAATAATAATCTGGTCACCTCCTCTGAGCTGGTTACTAAGAGAGAGTCCCTCATCCACATTCCCACCTTTCCTCTCTTACCCCCTACCCCTGTCCAGCAAGTCTCGCTCCCTGCTAGGTATGTTGTTCCCCTGCTCAAGAATCTGCTGTGGCTCCCTAGTTCCTTCAGGAGTCAGCCCAATCTCACTGACTCGCATTTGAGGCCAAGGCCCATCTCGTCCCAGCATCCCCTGTGGGCCTCAACGGCCACTCTTCCCCTCTATGCACTTTCATTTTATTTTATTGTTTTTTTAGGATTTTATTTCTTTATTTGAGAGAGAGAGAGAGAAAGCGCAGGAGCAGGGGGAGGGGCAGAGGGAGAGGGAGAAGCAGACTCCCCGCTGAGCAGGGAGCCCGACAGGCCTCCGAGATCATGACCTGGGCTGAAGGCAGACACTTAACCCACTGAGCCACCCAGGTGTCCCCAAAACACTTTCATTTTAGTCAGAGAAGCTCCCTGCTGCCCCTCAGACAGAGCTCGGCCCTCCTGCCTCTGTCAGAGTTGTTTCCATCTCCTGTTTCCTCCTGCCAGATCCTCCCTGACCTTCAAAGCCCTGATCAAATGCTGTTTCCAGGAACTTCTCCCCGATCTAACCAATCCAACATGAGCCCTCCCAGACAGTAACCTCTCTCTCCTGACCTTGACACTGACTACCCTATGTTGCCATGGTTGACTATCAGGCAACAGCCTGGCCCAACAGGAAGAGCCCAGCCTCCTCGGGCAGGCAGACTGGAGGTGAGACCCAAGCCCTGCCACTTGTCAGCTCTGTAACGAGCGTGCTGTGTTGAGTATACCTTGCCAGGCAAGGTAGTGTTAACAGCTGAAAGAAGGCTGCCAGGCCTAGGAGATCTAGGAGGTGTGTGGGCTAACTAATGGCTCTAGTCTTGCCGGTTAGTGCCTTGGGGTTGAGATTCCCCTGGGAAGTGGCTGTGGGCACAGGCAGGAGCACTGGACTGGGAGTCCAGAGCCAGGGATTTCCACTGTGTTCTCGAGTGAATGTGCTCCCGTGATTACTTAGCAATGAGCCCTGGGGAGGGAGGGGGTGCTCCTCTGGGATATCTGCCTTGGCCTCTGGGCCTTGGATGACTCTGCTCTAAAACAAGGGCACTGCAGGGGCGCCTGGGTGGCTCAGTTGGTTAAGCGACTGCCTTCGGCTCGGGTCATGATCCTGGAGTCCCAGGATCGAGTCCTACATCGGGCTCCCTGCTCAGCAGGGAGTCTGCTTCTCCCTCTGACCCTCTTCCCTCTCGTACTTTCTATCTCATTCTCTCTCTCTCTCTCTCAAATAAATAAATAAAATCTTAAAAAAAAAAATAAAACAAGGGCACTGACCTCCAGATCAGAGGCCCCGGGTGCCTTGTCCTGATTCTCTGGTGCCAGTGTGGAAAGGGGTGGTGCCGTGATTGGCACCGTGGTTTGAGAGTTGGAGAAAACAGTCTTTCAAACCCTTCAACAAATATTTGTGGAACACTCTACTTCCATGGGGCCATGTCGGCAGAACTCTCTGGAAAGCCCTTGTGCTTGCAGGCGACCATGCAGAAGGACCCTGACTCCAGCCTCCTTGCCTCCTCTCCTTATCCCAGCCCTGCCACACGGGGTTTCAGATGCCTTAAGTTTCTTTCCAACAAAGTGGGGAAGGAATGAAGAAATCCACACTCCCTGGGATGACATGACCCTGACAGGAGAGGTGATAGCAGCAGAATGAAGAAGTGACAGTGATGGATTCACTCCTGTACCTGCCCGCGCTCTCCTCCAGGTGGTCTAGTCTTCAGCTCCTGCCTGGAGCTGGGAGCCAGAGCACCCTTCATTCCTTGGCTCCATGAGTATTTAGGCAGCAGGGATGGTGCCAGAACAAGGACCCCTGGGAGATCGAGGCTGACAAGGTCTTGCCCTCAAGGAGTTCTTGGTCCACAGGGAGATGGCTAAGGCAACAGGTCGTTCCGGCACAGTGCAGCCAGTGCCGCCATACTGGCGCAGTCAGGAAGCTCCCCACCCAGTCAGGGGGTAGGGGCATCTCGGGTTCCCCAGAGACCTGCTGATGACAAAGCGGAGTCGGCCACATTGGAGGGGGCAGGAGGCCTGGAAAACATTCACTCCTTTTGTTCCCTCACTTATTTCCTTGAGCACTGTGGAAATCCTCGCGTAGGAAAACTGCCATCAGGGAACTTACAGTATTGGGGTTGGGGGCATACCCAGGCTGAGCTTGGTCTGTGGATATGTGAGAGGGGAAGTGGGGGTCAGATAAAGAATCAAAGCTTAGGGGTACATGCATGTAGGAGAGGCAGGCGTTAGGAAGGACCTCTGAGCGGTGGGGAGGGGCTCTGAGCTGCTTGAGCTGAGGATGCTCTTTGCGGATGGCTGATGGCCGGACTGGGGGAGGTCCTTCTCCTTCGGGGGCCTCAGCATCCTTGGTGTGGAACCAGACCAGAACCTCGGCCAGGGCAAATTGAGACTGTGGGTGGAGAGTGCTTTCGGAGGCTGAAGGGCCACAAATGAGTCTCCCTGAGGGAGGGTGGGGTGTGTATAGGAGAGGGGGCGGGATAAGGAGCCTCCTTGTCAGGCCCCTCAGGTTCCAGCCCCAGCCCTGCCCGGCTGCCCAGTATAGAGGATGGCAACCCCTCTATTCCCGTACCCTTGCTGCCCCCTCCCAGCCCCCAGTGAGGAGGGCAGGGGTCTTCAGGGACTGCAGTCTAGGAGGTGGCAGCCAGGGCTCCGAATGACTTCCTTGGCAGCTCCTTGGCAAGGCCTCTCCCCCTGCAGTAATGCAGCGAGAGCCAAGAAAGCAGTCCTGACCAGGAGCCAGGGGGCCTGGAACAAAACCCCAGCTCCTCAGGGGGCAAAGTCACCCGCCTTCTCCAGGTGCCTGTTATCTGGGGAGAAAAATAATCCCTTGCCTCTCTCCCGGGGCTGCTGTGAGAATTCCAGGTGAAATAATGGGTGGAAAAGTGACGGTGCACAAAGAGGAGGCTTACTAGTACAATTATGTGTTATTTCTGAAGGCACAACAGAACAGGAGAAACCGAGCTCGCCCAGCTCCTCCCAAGGAGCCCACTTCCTCTTCACTTCTGCAGTCCACCCTGGCTTTGTGAAGACACAAATCCCCTCCCCGCCCCACTTTCCACACCCAAACGCCCCTAATTAAGTCCCTTACCTTCCCAGCTATCATTGTCTAATCCCTAAGCCCTTTCTCACCAGTCTCCAGTTGTCTCAGGGAGTCAAATCCCTTTAGAATGAGGTGGCCCAGTTAACTGTGAACCCAGAGGCTGGGGGCAGGGAGCAGGGACTTCGGGACTTCCCTGGAGTGGAAGGAAGGGCAGAGGAGAGCAGGAATGGCGCTGGAGACCCCACCCTGGCTCTGGACTAGCTAGCACAAGCCTGGAGACGTCCCTTGGGAAGAGTGGGTTTTCATTTCTACCCTGGTACCCTGCATCTGAGATAGAATCCAGAGTCTTTTTTTTTTTTTTTAAAGATTTTATTCATGCATTTGACAGAGAGAGAGCACAAGCAGGGGGAGCAGCAGGCAGAGGGAGAGGGAGGCAGAGGGAGAGGGAGAAGCAGACTCCCTGTGGAGCAGGGAGCCCGATGCGGGGCTCGATCTCAGGACCCTGGGATCATGAGCCAAGCCAAAGGCAGACGCTTAACCGACTGAGCCACCCAGGCGCCCCTAGAATCCAGATTCTACCACCCACCTTGTTCAGAGCAGGTCAGTGCCTTTGAGAAACAGAATGGCATGGGATGAGCCCCCTTGACTTTAGAGTGAGACTACCTGGGTTCAGGTCCTGATTCCATCACCTACCAAGGTTACTTGACCTCCATGCCTCAATTTCCCTTCCATAGGATGGCAATGATAATCTCACTCCCTTATACGGCTGTGATGAGATTAAACAAGTTTATTTGTGCACAGGGCCTTGAACAGTGCCTGGAACATAGTAAATGTATCAGCTGTTTTCACTTGTACTTCTTATTCCCCCCACCCCAATATTCTTGCCATTCATACCCCCCACACCACCTCTCAGAGAGGCCTTCTTCCCCTGGTACTGAAGCTGAAGCAGCCCCCAGCAACCCCCCCACCCTCATGCTATTTTAATCTCCTTCACGTGGCACTTACCGTGGTCTGAAATTACCTTGCTTGTATATGTGGTTATGGTTTCCTATCTATTCTAAAGGGCAGGAGCCATTGCTGGTCATGGTCGCTGTTCCATGTCCAGTGCCTAGATGACCCAATACTCACTCTGCCCCCTGAGGGCTGGGCCCAGGGAAGGAGCAGGTCCCTGGCCACCCCTCCCCTCAGTAGCCCTTCCTCTCCCCCACACCACAGTTATCTGCTGCTACTCTGCACCTGCCCTGTGTGATCTTCAGCAAGTCACCACCCCTCTTTGGGCATCCGGGTGAGGAAAGGGAGGGAGCAATGGAAATAGGCAGTCAAGTGACAGTCTCAGATTTTTCTAAGAAAATTTATTAGATGTCTTGGGGCTCACACCTATTAGGTGGAAGGACCTCAAGGATCTCTGGGGTCTGAAAATACAGCCCCCCAGCCTAGCTCTCTCATTGCCACTGGTCCTGAAAGCCCCCATGGGGGTAGGGGTGGGGTGCACTCCCATTAGCTAGGAATCACCTAGCTGAAGGCCCTTTGTAAAAAGAGCAGAGCCCAGCACTGGGCCCCTGCGTGGTCCCATTCCCCAGGGACTAGCTTGCCACCTGGTGGCGGCTTGATTACATTGGCCCTCCTCCATCTGGAAGGGTTCTCGCGGAGGGGGCAGACCCAGATTCTGGATATGGACTTGCCTTCCTGCCCTTCATCCTACTTCCAGCATCGCTCACAGAATGCTTTGTCCATTTTTATGCACAGCCTGGCATCATATTGAAGAATTCATTCCACAGCAGGGGAAGAACAGCCGTGGGCACAAACTCATGGAAGTCACCAGGCTTACCACACACTCTATCCCTGGTGTCGGTTCTAAGACATTTCACTGCCCCAACCCCGTTCCACTTTGGTAATGCATCCCAAACCTCACACTTTCATTAACAGCTTCATTTCTTCCTAGGTCCTTCTGCAACTTTAGGGGGTGAAGGAGATAGGACACTCCTCCATACAGTTCACAGCCCAGCCCAGGGCCAGGAAACCTTGTCATCCAAGACCCAAGCCACTTGGAATCACAGCATGTCTGGTGAAACGACTCCCTGCCCCCAAATTGTTTGGTCCGACTCTCATTTTCCTTTACAGATGGGGACACGAGCCAAGAAAAAGGAAGTGGCTTGCTTGGAGGGACACGGTAGAAAGAGTTAACAACTCTGTTACTCTTTCCAGCTCCCCCCTCAGCCCCAGAAGTGAAGCCAGCTGGGATCCGGGGTCTTGGCTCCTCTGGAGGGGCCCACAGGGCTGAGCATCCTGTCTGCCCAGCCCTGAGAGCAGGGAGGCCCAAGGTTCAACACCAGGCCTGCCTCTTCTCCCAGCTGGGATCTCGTCCTTCCCTGTGGGGTCCTCTAGTCTCCTCTTCCTCAGATGCCGTGCTCCCAAGCAAGGCCTCTCTTGGTACTCATTCCCTGCTGTCGATCTCCTGGCCTTAGCTGTCCTGTGCCTGGACTAATACTCCCTCCAATGCAGCTCTGACCTTCACTCCTACACCCGCCCCCACCCCATTCCCCACCAACACAACAGCAGAAGGGCCCTGGCTGGCCTGGGCTGGGCTATCCCCTGCCACATTTAGACTATCTCCCCAAGCACTTGCCTCTTCCAGGATAACTAACCATTCCCCAGTGGGAGGACAGACCACAGAGTAACTTTGGTTACTCACCAAGTTTACAGGGCCGCGCAGGCTCCCACTGATAGAAAGTTAGGATGTGGATATTCGTGGGGAAGCAGAAACTTGTTCCAGGCTGGGGACAGGTATAGGCAAGGGTCTGTGCCTGGTTGGTGTGTGTGTGTGTTGAGGGGGCAGTGAGGACCCCTCTGCCTAAGTGGGCAGGATGGGGTTAGGGAGCAAGTAGTGGGAATAGGGATAGGCAGACCGTGGAGCCAACAGCCTCACTGATTACAGGGTGTGTCCTTGCAACCCTGTCACTGGGGGTGACAGATGCGCTGGGATGTTCATAGAACTGGAGAAGCAAGACTCTCCGTGGACACAAAGGAGCCTGCATAGTGCATTTTGCAACTTACGAAGAGTGATTTCTTAGGGTACGAAAGAACATTAGTAACCCACACAAAGAATAAAGGATGATATAAGGAATACCCATGTGACTTAAGAAGCAGAACACCCCTGGGTGTCCTTCCCCAATTACACCCCACCTGGTAAACTGAAGTTAGTGCTTCTTGGTCTCTTGATTTTCTTTATAGTTTTGTTACAGATGAATTTATCTCTTAAAAAATATAGCTCCATGTTTTTTTTTCTTTAATTGAGGTGAAATTCACATAACATAAAATTAACCATTTTAAAGTAAAAAAATTCAGTGGTACTTTGTACATTCACACTGTTATGCAGCCAGCACCTTTATCTGGTTCCAAAAGATTTTCCTCACCCCAAAAGGAAACCTTGTACCCGTTAAGCAGTCATTTATCATTTCCCCTTCCATCCAGCCACCAATCTGCTTTCTCTCTCTCCTGACTTATCTATTCTGGATTTATCATTCAATATCTAGGCCTTTTGTGCGGCTTATTTCACTTTGCATAATGTTTTCAAAGTTCATCCATGTTGTAGCACGGGTCAGTACTTCATTCCTAATTATGGCTAAATAATAGCACATCATATGGACATATCAAAATGTATCCACTCATCCATCAGTGGACATTTCAGTTGTTTTCACCTTTCAGTTATTGTGAATAATGCTGTTATGAACATTGGTGTACAAATATCTGTTCAAGTCCCTGCAATTATTTTGGATATATACCCAGAAGTGGAATTGCTGGATGATACAGCAATTTTATGGTTAATTTTTTGAGGAACCACCATACAATTTTCCATAGCTGCTGCACCATTTTACATTCCCACTGTTGACCCACTTTGAGTTAAGTTTTGTATATGGTGTGAGGTAGGAGTCCATCTTCACTCTTTTGAATGTAGCTGTCCAGGTTGTCCCAGCACCATTTGTTAAAGAGACTATTCTTTCCCTTATTGAATAGTCTTGGTGCCCTTGCTGAAAATCAATCGGCCATAGATATCTGGGTATATTTCTGGACTAGCAATTCTATTCCATTGATCTATAAGTCTCTTAAGCCAGAACTACTGTTTTGATTATTGTAGCTTTGTAGTACATTTTAAAATCGGAAAGTGTGAGTCCTCTAATTTTGTTCTTCTTTTTGTCAACAGGGGGTATTCAGGGCTCCTTGCAACTCCATGTAGATTTTAGGATGGGATTTCCATTTCTTCAAAAAAGGTCATTAGAATGTCAATAGGAATTGCATTGAATCTGTACATTGCTTTGGGTAGTATAGCCATCTTAACAAGATTGAGTCTACCAATCCATTAACATGGATGTCTTTCCATTTCTTTAGGTCTTCTTTCATTTATTTTTGCAATGTTTTGCCGTTTTCAGTGCACAGGTCTTTCAGCTCCTTGCTTAAGGTTATTTCTAGGTGTTTTATTTATTTATTTATTTGGGCAACTATCATAAATGGAATCGTTGTCTTCATGTCCTTTTAAAATCATTCAGGGGTGCCTGGGTGGCTCAGATGGCTAAGCACCTGCCTTCAGCTCAGGGCATGATCCCAGGGTGCTGGGATCGAGCCCCACATTGGGCTCCTGGCTCAGCGAGGAGCCTGCTTCTCCCTCTCCCTCTGCCTCTCTCCCTGCTCATGCTTTCTCTCTCTATCTCTGTGTCTCAAATGAATAAATAAAAATCTTAAAAAATAAAATCATTCATTGCTGGCATAGAGATACACAACTGATTTTTGTGTACTGTTCTTGTAAGTCCTGATGTTTTTGAGCTTAAATTGTATGTATTATTTGGAGACTTGCTTTTTGTGCTAAGCGTTCTATTAGAATTGTCCGTGGTGAGACACACAACTAATCCATTTGTTTTTTTCTATTGCACAGTATTTTACATATGAATGTACCACAAATTTCTCTCTTCTCCTAGTGATGAGTTGTGATCTTAACTTGTATTTCCCTAATTAATGATTAGGTTGAGCATCTTTTCATATTTATTGGCCATTGCTGTTTCCTCTTTTGTCAAATGCTTACTTGCATCTTGGGCCCTTATCTATGCATTTGTATATTCTGCATAGGAATAATTTGGTTGCAAATACCTTCTCCCAGTTTGTTGCTTTCCCTACCACTCTATTACAAGGTTTTGATTAACACAAGTTTTTCATTTTATTGTGGATGCATTTCTTCAATCTTTTCCTTTATAATCTGCTTTTATGTAGAAAAAAATCTCTCCCGACCTTGAAGTAAACAGGATAGTCTTTTATGTTTCTTTCTAAAAATGCTTAAAGTATTACTTTTCATATTTAGATCTTTAATTCACATGGAATTGATTTTTCCGGTATGATGTGCAGTAGAGGTCCAATTTCATTGCTTTTTCTTATGGTTAACTCATTTTCTTGGCATGATTTGCCAAACAGTCCATCATACTGCCCCTCTCTCCAACTGCAGTGCTGCCTCTGACAAAGCCACAGTTCTGTGTGTAGGCCAGTTTCTGCCTTCTCTGTTTGATGCCCCATTTGTCTGTCTTTGGACTTACATCAGACTCTCTTAGTCTCTCCATCTTATTCCTCAGGAGCATCTTGACAATTCAACGTTAGTGGTTATATGGGTGTTCACTATAAAATTCTTTCCATTTTTTAGTATGTTTGAAATTTTTCATAAAAAAATATTGGGGGAAAGAGTGTTGTGGCTTATCTGGCCTTTGTCCTTTTATCAGGATACAATTTTTAAAAGGTTTCAGACGAGGAAATTCCCAGCAGCCACAACCCTTGGAGAAAAAGATGAGTTTTAGGACAGTGTGTGGACTTCTCGCATTCCTGTAGGCATCCGAGATTATTTGTTGGAGATGAGGCAGTGTTGCTCTAATATCGTGCCCGTTTCACTACCCAGAAAAATGACCTGCCTGAAGACCTAGCCTCTGGACCCCCCTGAGGAGCTGTGTCTGGCCTGCTCTGTTTAGGCAAACGTCCCCAGCCCCTCTTTCTGCCCCTCCGGGACCCTTGCCTCAATCTCCCCCATATGCTTCCCACGCCAATCTCTGTCTGGTTCTCTGTCTCCTGGAGTTCGGTCGGGGGGAGAGATGGAAGCCCAGGGAAGATGAGGGTGTGACTTCACTAAGGCCACACCGAGTGACCGTAAGGCTGGCGCACAGCAAGGGTCAGCCAGCCTCCAGGCCACCACACGTCCCTTGTTCCTGCCCTCTGGGGCCCTGATCGTGCCTCGGCCTTCCCATGTCGCCAACTATCTCCCTCGGTCTCCACAGCTCTGGTCTCCGCCAGCCTGACAACGCCGCAAGCCGTGTGACTACCTCCTCCCGGGCTCCGCCCCACTCCAGCCGCCACGGCCGCTGGCGCCGGAGTTCTCCGCGTCCACCAGGGGGCGCGCGCGGCCCGGTCTGGGCGCCAGAGCCGCCGAGGACTCACAGCCCCCGCCTCCCGGCGCCCCTCCCCGTCCGGCCCCGGCCCCGCCCCTCCCGGCGCCCCGCCCTGTCCGGCCGCGGCCTCGCTCCCTCCGCTTCCCTCCCCCCGCCCCGCGCCGGGACCCCCGGCGCCCCTGTTTCGTCTGCTCGCCGGGTCCGGCCATGGGCCCCGCCGCTCGCCCCGCGCTGAGGTCGCCCCCGCCGCCTCCTCCGCCGCCGCCGTCGCCACTGCTGCTGCTGCTGCCCCTGCTGCCGCTCTGGCTGGGCCTGGCGGGACCCGGGGCCGCGGCGGACGGCAGCGAGCCTGAGGCCGGGGCGGGGCGGGGCGGGGCCCGTGCCGTACGGGTGGACGTGAGGCTGCCGCGGCAGGACGCTCTGGTCCTGGAGGGCGTCAGGATCGGCCCCGAGGCCGACCCGGCACCCGCGCTGGGCGGCCGCCTGCTGCTGGTGAGCGCAGCCGAGCCATCTGGCCCCTGCCCGCCCCGCCGTAGACCCCGCACCCAGATCCGGCCTTTATCCTGGACCGAGCCGTAGCAGCTGAGCGCCCCCTCCCCGAGCTGCCCAGGTCTCAAACCCCGGCTTCCAAAACCTGAGATCCAGATGCCTTCCCCTTCAAACTCGCTCCCCAACCCTGGCCTTGCATCCCCTGTGTGTCCAGCCCCCCTTCCTCCTCCCTCCTCCCTCTGCCCATGGTCCCTTGCCCCACAGATGGACATCGTGGATGCTGAGCAGGAGGTGCCCGTAGAAGGCTGGATTGCAGTGGCATACGTGGGCAAGGAGCAGGCGGCCCAGTTCCACCAGGAGAGTCAGGGCAGCGGCCCGCAGGCCTATCCCAAGGCCCTGGTCCAGCAGGTGCACGGGGTGTATGTGGGGAAGGGGGCTGAAGGAAGCCGTTTCAAGGCATCTGCCAGAGCCAGACTACCAGGTGGGGCCCCTAAGGAGCTTCCAGAGAAATCTTGGGCCTGGATGAAGTGAGGGACCCCAGTTTGGAAAATTGAATCAGTATGGAGTGGAAGCAGGGAGGTGGGAGGAGGCCAGAGTCAGGAAGCTCCACCAGGCTCTGAGAGTATCAGATGGGGAGTTCCTGCTGAGAGTTGGTGGGCAGGCCTGTCCTACTAGGGAAGGCACATGATAGTTTGGGTCCCACAGAACATCTGGGGGAATGGCAGGAGGAATAAGAGTTTCTGCCCTTGATCTCAAGGAGCGTGCGGCCAGTCTGTCCAGAGGAAACACTCACTGCAGAGCCAGGAGCTAAGAACTGGTTGTGGGTAGTGAGACAGGTGTGTGGGCAGGGTGCCAGCTAGCTTCTGCCTCTGTCCCTTGCAGATGCGGAGGGCACTCTTCCTGGGAGCCTCTGCCCTGCTCCTCCTCATCTTGAACCATAACGTGGTCCGAGAGGTAAACCGGTTCAGGCAGTGGGGGTGTGCAGGCCAGGGAAGAGGGGACCAAGGCCAGCTGACCTCCTTGTCCATCCTTCTTCTACAGCTAGACATATCGCAGCTTCTGCTCAGGCCAGTGATTGTCCTCCATTACTCTTCCAATGTCACCAAGCTGTTGGAAGCACTGCTGCAGTGAGTTGGGGTTTAGGCTCCAAAGGACTCGGCCTGGGAGCTGGGTGCTGAGGGGTCCCTGAATCTGCCATGGTCTCAGGGGTCTTTTCCTGTTAACCTTAAGATCGTAGTCTCCTGGTCTGAAAAATGGGTGAGGGGACTGGAGCAAAGAGGCGGCTCTAGGGGCAGAGGGGAATTGGCTCCAGCAAGGAGGGAGCTGGATTCCTGATTGACAGGTTCTTTCCGAGACTTGCAGGCCTCCCTGCCCTGGCTGATGTGAGAACTGGAAAAACCAATGACCAGAAAAGGCCTGGGGGCCAAAGCAGAAGGGCTGTGGGATGTTACTTGGGAAGATCTTTCTCCTACAAGGCTGAGGTGGGTGGGTCTGGGTCTCTCCTCCCAAGAGCCCTTCTCTCTGGCCCCTCTGTGGCTTTTCGTCCCAGGAGGACTCAGGCCACAGCCGAGATCACCAGCGGAGAGTCGCTGTCAGCCAACATCGAGTGGAAGCTGACCCTGTGGACCACCTGTGGCCTCTCCAAGGATGGCTACGGAGGATGGCAGGACTTGGTGTGCCTGGGAGGCAGTCGGGCCCAGGAGCAGGTGGGTGCCTGGGGAGAGGCGGCTCGGGTGGCACTGCACACATGCCTTGTCTCAGATCCTGTGGCCTCTCCTCACCTTGGTGGCCAGGACTGCTTCTTCCATGCCCCAGGGCCGTAATGAGCACTCATTGACATGGTGGGTGCTCAGTGCAGTGCCTGATGGGGCCATGCATAATCAGTGTTAGTTACTATTGTCATGTCATTCTCCCGCTTAGAAGCCCTCCTTGGCTCCCCATTGCCTGCAGAATAAAGTTTAGACTCCTTAGCCTAGCTTTCACAGCTCTCCTGTTTACTCGCCTTTTTTTTTTTTTCCTAGTCTCTTCCTTATACCCTATCACCCTATGCCATTTCCTGGCCTTCATACACGCCCTGGCCTCCTGCCACTAGGCCTTGTCCATGCTTGGCTGCAGGCATGGACACTCTTTTCCTCTGTCTCCATTTGTCCCCATCTGCTTGCCTGCTTTGGAAGGCTTCCCTCACAACCTCAGCCCAACGTCCCTCTCTCCCTCCTTCTAAATCGCAGCAGTGCTTTGTCAGACCCTTCATAGTGTTCTTAGGATAGCTCAAAGTGTCTAAGTGTTGGGGAATCTGACTTTGTCTACCGATGGCTGGGGCTGTGTCTTATTAGTCTCTGGATTTCTCAATGCTGGGCATCGAGAAGGTTCACATTTATTCTGTCCACAAGCATCTCACGAGTCCCTGCTCTGTCAGGGCGGGCATGTCCTTTCTCCCGGTGGGCAGCCTCCAGCAGGTGTCAGTGGGATTGGGGCCATGCGAGGCAGCTTCAAAAGTCAGGCAGACTTGCAGACTTAGCTGAGTGATCTCAGGTTGAGCGTTTAATTTCTCTGGTCTCATGTTCCTCGTTTGTGAACAAGGATAGCACACGGCCACGGGATTGCCAGGGGGCATGTGTACATAAAGGTCACGGTGCGCACGGCGCAGGTGGGCCGCTCCTGCTACTCTGAATGTGTTTATTGTTATAAGTGCTTGAATAAATTAGCAGTCACCAGATAACTTTTGAGGTTCTAGGACATGTAGGGTTCGATGAGAAGGGCTGGGAGGGTCCAAAGTATCTGTGAGACCCGGGCACTGTCCTGAAGGGGCTCAGAGGCAAGCAGGGAAGGGACTCTCACACAAAAAGGCCTCGGCAGTTCAGCCCAGGCGCCATATGCTCATTCCAATTTGAGCAGCAGGAACTGAACCACAGTTGTGTGAAGGGAACAGGCACCGGGACTGGGGGGAAGGAAAGGGCTTTCTGGAAGAAGAGGGAGCCCCACCGGCTCTCCCCCTAGAGGGCAGCCCACAAAGACATCTGGGCGGTGCAGGCATTTGGTGAGGGGCTGTCAGATGAGCGAGGAAGTGCCTGCAGAGAGGCTGGAGCTAGGGGAAGAGTGGGCTGAGCAAGGGACCTGGGAGTGGGAATGTATGCAGTCCGCAGGTTGTCTGGCTGGTACAGAGGGCAAAGCTGAGCAGCCGTCCTGCCAGCCAGGGTGGGCCTGTTCAAGTGCCGGGTAGCCATGATAGCCAAGGTGGCTTACGGGTGGTTGGGGCCAGTTCTCAGCCCCAACCCTAGGGCCCAGTCACTGTCCTTCGAGCCTGGGAATCCAGAGCTACAGCACCCATGCATCAGAAAGGTCAGGTGGACCACTCCCTAACTGCTCTGATGGACAGACCCTGCCCTCCCTCCCTCACCTGGGGTCCCTAAGATGTGCTGAGCCTGAGGAGACTGGGTCTCCAGCCTGCAGCAGGGCTCCAAGCTGGCCATGCCCTTTGCCCACCCAGTGCTCACAGGCTGCTCCAGAGCATGGAGCTCCAGGTTCTGCCCTGACGAGCTTACACTGCAGTGGCCACTCAGTGAGTCCTGCCACGTGTCCGCCTGGCTCAGCAGGGCCCAGGGCACAAAGGCAGGGCAGCTCCAGCCCTGGGCTCCTGGGGCCCCGTCTGGGGAGGAGAAAGGCCATGGCCGTCACTCTGCTGGGGTGAGCACCGAGCTGGGGGTAGGCACGGGCCCTGTGGAACACAGTGGACACATCTGAGCTCAGCCTGGGGGCTTGGGGAGAGCTTCCCGGAGCAGGTGCCACCACCACCTCCCACTCCCCAGGGAAGACGGGCACAGAGACTGGAGGGGAGAGGGGAGGAACGGGAAGCTGGGGCTCATGGACATCTCTTGATAACGGCTTCTCGGGTGCCTCCACTATGAGCAAGAGCGGTGTCTTGTGACACCAGCAGCACCCAGCCTCCGTCGAGTGGTGTTCTCTTTTAGCAGCAAATCACTTCTCGGCCCCTCTCCCCCAACACGATGGTAGTTGAACTTCATCGTTGGCTGGGGAAGAACATGGTGGCAGAAAACTACTAGGAATGCGGAAACCTTTTAAATGTATGCATTTATTAGTCATGACACATCCAGAGACCCTGTGAGCCGGTGTGCCTGTGTGGGTGAGCCATCTGGGTTTTGCTTACTCTGCCACATCATTTCCTGAGCCAGCTGTTTTGTAGTCAAAGCCCAGCTGCCACACTGCTATGGGGTCGGGGGAGTTAAGTCAAGGTCAGTGCGTGCCCCCCCATCCCTGCCCCAGGAGCTCTAAGGTCCCGAGGGGCCTCTCAGATGTGGTTCCTTCCCACCAGCGGGAGCCTGAGGACCACCGAGGGCAGCAATGAGGAAACATACAGTAAAGAGTGTGAGGAGGGCTGGGCTGGGCAGGGGGAGGCAAGTGGGGAGCATCTGCCTAGCCCTGGTGGTCACGGAGAGCTCTGGAGCAAGGGGGATCCGAAGGCATTAGCTGAAGGAAGGGGTGAAGAAGAACTGGGAACACGAGAAAGAGCAAGGAGCATAGGACCCTGAAAGGACAGAGGGGAGGGGCGATCTAGGGCCTTGCCAGATGGCTGCTAGGAGTTTGGGGTCTCTCCTGAGGGCGGAGGCGTCGCAGGGAAGGGTGCCAAGCAGGGGTCCCGTGTGATCAAGTTTGCAGGTGAGATCCTTGTCGCTGTGGGAAATGAGCTGGTGAGGCTGGAGTAGGGCCCCCAAAGAGCAGAGGAGTGGGATGGAGGGGAGGGGTGCATGAGCCACCTAAGAGTGAAGCCACGGGACCATGTGAATGCTCGGCCCAGATGGAAGTGGGTAGGGATGGGGGTGGGAAAGTGATAGGGTCCTGGGCTGGGGAGTCTGTGAGGCTGCCAGAGAGAAGTTCCAAGAATGCAAAAAATACTGCGTTTGTTGCCCAGGGGAGGGGCTGGGGACAGATGTGGGTCCCCTCAGCAGCTGGATGAGTAGCTGTATAGACAGCGGGGGCAGACCTTGGGGGCACCGATGGGAGGCACGCAGGCTTCAGAAGAGGAAGCCAGGAGCCTGCAGGGACACGCTGCCAATGGACCTTACCTGCCTGGTCCTCAGAGTTGATTCACTGGGGAAGAGCGTAGAGCGGCCCCAGCATCCCTGACACCCTGTTCCTCTGCCCAGAAGCCCCTGCAGCAGCTGTGGAACGCCATCCTGCTGGTGGCCATGCTCCTGTGCACAGGCCTCGTGGTCCAGGCCCAGCGGCAGGCGTCAAGGCAGAGCCAGCGGGAACCTGGAGGCCAGGTGAGAGCCAGCACCTGGGAGCCCCCGTGCCCCCATCCCTCCAGCCTGCCTAACTGTGCCTGCCCTCCCCCACCAGGTAGATCTGCTCAAGCTCCGCGTGGTGCGGAGACTGGCATCCCTCAAGACCCGGCGCTGCCGTCTGGGCAGGGCAACCCAGGGCCCCCCAGAACCTGGTGCTGAGACCTGCGCCGTGTGTTTGGACTACTTCTGCAACAAGCAGGTTAGTGCCGCGGGCACTGGCCAGCCGTCAGCTGACCTGTGATGTCTCTCTACTCCCGAAAGACCCCAGAACCGTTCCTACCAGGCCTTTATCCTCCCAGCTCCTACTGTAACTAGGAAAGCAGAATGGGGTGTTGTGGGGCGGGGGAGGGAGGGTGACAGGCCGCAGGGGTTTCAGTTCCCTTGCACAGGTGGGGGACAGCCCCACTTGGAGGCCTGACTCTGGCCTGAAGCCTTCCCCCACACCCTGCAGTGGCTCCGGGTGCTGCCCTGTAAGCATGAGTTTCACCGAGACTGTGTGGACCCCTGGCTGATGCTCCAGCAGACTTGCCCGCTATGCAAATTCAATGTCCTGGGTAAGCACCAGCGGTGGGGGCCCTTGGCTGGCTTTACCTGCTCCCCACCTGACACCTCCCTCCCTGTCTTTCCCTCCTCCCCTGCAGGGAACCGCTACTCAGACGATTAGCTGCCCCTGCTGGGTCTCTGCATGTGGGCAAAGGACCCTCCCGCCTGCACCCTGGCCCTTGGCCTGGGCTCCTGGAACAGTACAGTGGATGGACAGGAAGCCCTGCTGGTGGAGGAAGGATAGGGGCCTCCCCTGCTGAGGGACAAGGCACCCCATTATATTCATACTGGGAAGAAGGGACCACGACCCCCAGAGTCTGGACCTGCCAGTCAAGAAAGAGAAGCCACCTTGGGGCCCTTCTCTACCATCCTGGGGTGTCTGTGTCTGCCCTCCTCGAAGGCAGCTCCCAGGACCCTGGGCAGCGGCCTGGGGAAGGAGGGTGTGGGGCAGTGCAGCTGTTCCCAGGGCTCTGGCGGTTCTCTGACCTGTCAGGCCATCCCTGGGGACTGAGGCTGCAGTGGCTGGCCGGGTTTTGTGCTTATTTATTGGGGGTTGGTTGTGGGAGGAGCTATTTGGCCTTGGGGACATCCGGCCTGACCGTCTTTCAGGACACATCTTGGTCAAGGCTGTGGCGTTCAACCCAGAGGCCCCTCCACAGATACTGCCCTCAGCTCTTGGACACTAGGAGCTGCAAGTGCTCCTGCCTGTTCAGCTGGGCTCCCTTCCCAGGCCTGGCTGGGACCAGAGGCCTTGAAGGCATCCAATCCTGTGCTTCTTGGCTGGGCTACAGGTTGCTGACCAGGATACTTGAAGCTGCAGGATAAATGTGGTGCATCCTTTAGGGACAGCCGGTTTTTTTAGATTTGGGGTAGGGGAGGTTTAATATTGAAGTAAATATGGATATATTTTAACATAAGAGATCAGATTCGTGTGGATGTCTTAAGACAAAAAAGTCACGTTGGGCTCTCCTGCCTGTGGGAAGGAGATTCTAAGACGGGCCCCAAGATCCCCCCAGCCCTCATGAACACGCCTTGTTGTAAACCTGCAACTGGGAGTCTAATGGGTTTTACCCCCATGATTAGGTTATAGTAGATGGCACAGTTGACCTTAAGATAGGGAAGGTATCCAAGAGGGCCTGACCTAACCACTAGAGCGTATTAGAAGCAGAGTTTTCTCTGGCCTGGTGGAAGAAGAGGAAGTCAGAAAGTTGAAGCAGGAAGGGCATTCAGTGCATGAGAAATTCTCTGTTGCTGACTTGAAGATGGAGGGGGCCAAGTGGCAAGGGGGGCAGACGGCCTCTAAGTGCTAAGAGTGGCCCCTGGTGACAGCAGCCACAGCAAGGAGGTAGACCTCAGTCCTACAGCTGCAGGAGTCGGAATTCTGCCAGCAATCAGAACAAGCCTGGGAGTGGGTTCTTTCCCAGAGCTGTCAGAAAGGAATGTAACCTGGCAGATACTTTGACGGAGTCTTCTAAGATCCTGAACGGAGAACCCAGCCACAGGGCCCGAACTTCTGACCTCCAGAACTGTGAGCAGAGGGGAACTGAGCTGTGATGGGTCCTCCCCCTGGACTTGGGCCCACGCCTCTTGCCTCAGGGACCTCACCCCAAGGGCTGGCTCTCACCTGTGAAGGGCAGGGCTCAGGGATCCCAGTCTCCCTTAGCAACGCCAGGCTCCAGAGAAGCCAGAGTTGGGCAGATAGTGGCCATGCCAGTTCAGCTACACACATGGCCCTTCTCGACCCTTCTCTGTAAACTGAGGCACTCTACCTGTTGGCCTTCTCATCAGGGGAAAATGTCATAGGAAGCTGGGAGAGCCCACCCTGAGAAGTCCTGAGCAAGGCCTTAGAGCCTGTCCTTCACTGACATGGTGACTCAGGGCAGGCTGGAGGCTTCGTGGAGAAAACTGGACTGTGGGCCTGGCGCGGCTGGGTGGCATGAGTGCCAGGGCCCCAAGAGACAGGTCTGGGAAAGCCAGGGCTTGCTGGGTGTCCCACTGTCTGGTTAGGTGAGGCCTTGCCCTGCCTTCTAGGGATCCAACCTCCTGGATTTAGAGAAACCCTTTGTGACTCACATTTCCTGAAGGTGAATAGTTCCTTAGTAAAATGAGGACTGACTTTCTTGGGTCCTTAATGTCCCCATCCTGGGTTCAGGGCTGGGGCTGGGGAAGGCTTCCCTGGCCTCTGCCTGCCTCTGTGAGCCCAGAGCCGGGACCCCCTTCTCTGACTCCTTCCTCACTGGACCTACCTTGGCAGCTGCTTTCCTTCCCTGACATACCCCCCTACCCTGACCCTGCTCTCCATTGGTAGGGGTCGCTGAGTCTATGTCGCCGTTTTGCCCTTGCTGTGGGGGTCAGAAGACTGCCTTTGACCTGGCCCAGGTGCTAACACTTCTTTCTGTCCTTGGTGTGCTCTCTTCTCCCACTGCCCTGTCAGGACGGAGGCAGGGAGCGCTCACTTACTGAGGGCCCACAGTGTGCCAGGCCTCTGCTGGCAGATGACCTGCAGGGCTGGGGACTCGGTGGTCCCTGCCCAGAACGGGGAAGGAAGGACTCTGCCTCTGGCTCAGCCACTGCTGTGAGGCCAAGGGAGCTGTGGGCACATGGCTGGCGCTTTATTACATTGAAGGTTGCCAGCTACCTGCCCTCCAGCCCCACTGCACGGCAGGCTACGTGGGCCGCTCCTGGGGCTGGTATGCAGGGCTGGCCTGGCCCTGGCCTGGTGACAGTCTCCTCCTCAGCCTGGCCAAGGCCCGGATGGGGTTCTGAGCACAGTTGGTTGAGTGGGTCATGTCCTCCAGGGAGGACCCGCCGGGCCGACTGCAGGATGGCTGAGGTGGGGATGCCCGGTGCTGGCATGGTAGGGTCCTGCCCGTGCTGGCTGTCCTGCGGCCAGGCAGCTGCCACCTGCCCAGGGGCCTGGGGGAGGACCAGATGGCAAGACCTCCTGTGAGTGAGAGGACCAGCCCACCCCTGTCTGCCCCACCTCCATCAAAGTCTTACTCACCCTGGGGATGCATTCTGGGCCTGGGCTGGGGACACTGTTACCTGGATTCCCTTGCTGGGAGGGACCCAGAGCTGGTCCTGGGGGATCAGCTGCAACGAAAGCCAAATTCAGAAAGGCCCAGGAAATCTCTCTGCACTGTTCAGCGAGGGTGTCATCGCCCTGGAGGGGAAGGGAAGGCCCAAACCCGAACAGCCCCTTCCTCTCGGGCAGGGTTTGGGGAGCCTTCCAGGGCCACCCCAGCAGTGGTAAGAGTGGGAAGTTTGGCTTTCTGACAAGGTTTCTGGTTGTCCTTGAAATAAAGGCAACAAGAGCTGGAGAGGGGAATTTAGAGCCGGGTAGGCACTGTACCACCCGCATGCCTGCTTGAAACGCTGGAAACCACATGTGATAAGGCAGGCTTGCAGTAGGTTCCCAGGGCGGGGTCTGAAGACCTGCTGGGTCAGGGGCCTCCTCCAAGTCCCCAGGGGCCGGCCCTCTCAGGTTGAGGAGCCAAGCTGCCCACCTTGAGGCTCCCCTGCTGGGCTACCTCCCGGATTTTGGACAGCATAGACCGGAGCCGCCCATTCTCCTCCTGCAGGACCCGGATGCGGATGTCGTTGGCCTGTACCTGCCTCTCCATGTCGTCTGTAACATTGCCGGAGCCTGCAGGGACATAATCTGTTACCTCACCCCACCACTGGTGCCCAGTGGAATAGGACCTCCGAGGGCACACACGCTAGCCAGGGTATGCCTTGGGTTGGTGGCCTGGTGAGCACAGGGGAGCCGAGCAGTTCCGTGCACCAGCCCCCCCCCCGCCCCCCCACCCCCGCACCTCATCTTCCTTCTCCTGAGGCCTTGTCCCGGTTTCCCACCCCCTACCTGCTGGGAGGTGACCACAGCATTGTAGAATTTGAGAGCTGAGTGGGACCTCAAGCTCACTGAAGACTTTGTAACTAGACAAGAGAGTGAATCTCTTCCAAAGCCTCCTGTTTTCAGAGGGCCAGAGAGACAGTGAGGTGTCTCAAGTCACGCAGCCAGCTCTTGGGTATGAGTCACAGGAATTCAGCAAAGACGTTCTTTCCACCACTTGGGAGATGGATGCTTTCTTTCTGACTCTGAACCTGAGCAAGTTGCTGCCTGCTTTGGTTCTCGGTCTTGTGGTTTGTGAAAGGGCTGTTACCCATCTTATGGGGTGGATCAAAGGACAACGGAAGGGCCTGGCACGTAGTGCTCAGGACTGATGACTTATTGTGACCAGCTAAATTGCAGTGGATCTTCCCGACAGCTCCGCAAGTGGATTCACCACCCAGGGGCGAGGGCTGGAGGGCCTGGAATGAGAACCTAGGTTGCCTGGCATCCAATCCTCTGCTGAGACAGGTACCTAGCACTCCTGTACCATGGGGTGCATGAACACTGGACAACTGGGGCGGTGCCCCTGAAGGTGGCCTTGTGGTGTGGTTTGGGGAGACACCAGGACAAGGGACACCAGGACGCTGAGCAAGGACTGGCACGTAACATGGTAAAGAGCACAGGCTACAGAGGCGGTTAGACCTACACACAGACTCAGCCATTTGACAGCAGTCCCCTCGCCTCTGGGCTTCTGTGTCCCCATCTACACAGAGTGGCGAACACATGAAGCACTGTGTCCTGGGGACTCAGTAGGGACCGTGCTGCAGGCCGGCGAGCTACAGACTCCAGTGTCTTGCCCAGGTGAGCCCTCAGCTGCCTGTCCGGGCCCCAACATGCCCTGGCCACCACCTCTGGGCCCCTACTTGGGATCTGGGCCTCGATGGGTCTGTGCAGGTCTGGAAAGGCCACCAGCAGCCGCTCCCGCTCCCGCAGCTCCACGAGCTCTCGTTCCAGCTCCAATATGGTCAGCCGCAGATCTGTCGTGGCCTGCTCCAGGCCTTGCTTCTCCCGTTGCAGGCTCTGCAGCAGCTCCTGGGGCAGGGGGAGGCTCAAGCCTTGCCCAAGGAATGGCTCCTGGCTCCCCTGGGGACACCCCTCTCCCATCTAGACACGGGACAGGCCTGTAGGCACTCCACCTGGAGAAAGGGAAGAGCCGTCCCGCACCTTGCCCTGCTGGCTCCTACCTGCTGGGCCAGGAGCTGGTTCTGCCCCTGCTCCCTCTCACTCTGTACACTCTGCAGCCGCTCCTCCACCTGGGCCCGCTGGGCCTCGGCCTCGTCCAGGCTGCCCCGCAGCTCCTCACGCTCCTGGTCCAGGCTGTCCAGCTGCTGCAGCAGGGCTCGCTGTTTGGACTGCAGGGACTGAGCCAGGGCGGGCAGGCAGGGAAGCCGTGAGGCTCACAGGGCAAGGCCCAGCCATGGGACAAGGGAGGCCATGGTATCTTTGACCCTCCTCCTTGTGCCCCGTCTGTGCAGAGAGGAGGCTGTGCACATGTGTGTAGCAGAAGGGGCAGAAGCGAGATAGGTGCACACCCCACTGGACCCCCCCAACCCAGTCAGGGCCAGGCCCCCCAGCTTGCAGACCCCTACCCCTTTGGAAAGCAATTGATTGACTATCAGTCTCGTTCCCTCTCTTTCCAGTCACAGTCTCCACTGGGAGAGGAATTCTGGGTAATACATTTTCTTCTCCTTAGGTCTCCCATGTTTCATCAGCCCACCTCACTCAGGACCCACTTTTCCTGACACCCACTGAGTGCAAAGCGGGAAGAACCAGTGCCGGTCTGCTCCAAGTCCTGGCTCTACCTCTGGCTGGCTGTGCAGCTTTGGGTAATTTCCTTAACCTCCCCGAGCCTCAGTCTCCTCATCCATAAAATAGGGATGACAAGAGTATCTACCTCCTATTGTTGTGGGAGGAAGAAGAACAAGAGGGCTACAGAGGCCAAGGCCCTGCACCTTGTTCACAGCACACATCTGATACCTGGTGACCGTGACTGTTTGCAGGGCACTGAGAACAGCACCTGCTTGGCATTGAAAGGCTTTCTCAGCCTGGGCCATGCCTGATGCTGGGGACTTCTACCTGGGGTCTTGGTTTCCCCTCCGAGCCTCTGAGAGTAAGACCAGTCAGGACAGTTCTCAGCCCTATCTGCTGCTCTAGGTGGCAGGTCACTTGCTCCCTTAGCCCTATCTTTAAGGATTCCTACAAGGCCCCAATGCCCAGGGCACAGCTATATCCTGGGTCTCGGCTCACCCTTTTTGTCCTCCCTGTCCTTCCTCTGACTGATGGACTAATCATTAGCCCTTGGCATCCAGTTCAAAGGCCACTTCCTCCCAGAAGCCATCCTGGATTCCCACAAACAGATGGGACTGTCCCTCTGTAGACCCCTGCAGTACTTTCGCCGCACCTCTTAGCCATCTGGCGGCAGAGCTATGGTGGCCAGGCTGCTTGTCCTCACCGGGCGGTGGGGCATTCCTCCAGAACAAGGCCTCCTTTGGCTGTATCTGTCCCTGGATCACTGTTTCCCCAGGGCCCGGGGTTCAGGGGAGGGCTCAAAGTCTTGGTAAAGATCAAACAAAAACCTGAGTGTGTGATGGGGAGCAGGTACCCTACCCAGGTAAACCCCCACCCCCCACCAGTGGAGCTCTCTCTTCCTGCAGCCTATGTCGCAGACACCCCCAGATGCTGGGGGCCTCACCTCCTGGTGGCGGACCATGCTGTCAACACGGGCCTTCTCCTTGTCCAGCTCTGTGCTGGCCCAGCGGATCTGCTGGCTGGCCCCATCCAGCCGCCCTGCTAGCAGCTGCACCTGCTCCTCCAGCTGCTGCACCTGCCTCTCGGCCTCTGCCCTGCGCTCGGCCTCCTCTTGAAGCTGCCGGGCCTTTGTCTCTGAAGGATTGAGTGGGCACGGGAAAGGGTAGAGCAGGTGAAGCCTGGGTGCAAGTCCCCGCACTGCCTCTGACCCAGGATGGGACCTGAGGTGGCGTGCGAGGGGTCACAGCCTGTCTCTGGGCCTCAGCGTCCTCAGCACAAAATGCAGCCTCAACCCTTCCATGGAAACAGAAGGTGCTCTCTGGGTGGGAGGTGGCACCCCAACTCCGGCCATCACCCAACAGTGTGGCCAGTCAGGCCCCGTCTCGTGGTTCCCAGAAGCCCCGGGGACAGAGACAGAGGGTGCTCATCCAGCTGCACTACCGAGCACAGGACACAGGGTACAGGGCCACACGATGGGGTTGCTCACCTATGGCCTGCATGGATTCCTGTTGCTGCTTCAGCTCCCCCTCCAGGGTGGCCACCTTCGTCTTGAGGTCACTTGTTTCTACGGCAGTCGAGAGAGAGAGGCCCTTCAGAGGCTCCCTTGGGCCTGGCTGGTGCCTTCACGCCCAGCGCACCCTGCAGCGTCAGGGCAGCTCGTGCTGTGTGGAGTGGCTGCCTGGGCCTGCAGAAGGTGCCAGAAGGCCTGGGCCCTTCCCCTCCTTCCTGCTGGCCGGCTGCCAGGTCTCTACACGGCTCTGGGCCTCCACAGAGGTGACAGGCTCAGGAAAGTGACCTGCCCAAATCCCTCAGGCCTCCTACCACCAGCGGGCACTGGCCCGCTTCTAAGTGCCATGGCTGTCTCTCTGCCTCAGCTCCCCTGGGGGATCCCCTCAGGGACACACGAGTGGGCGGATGAACTCCCCGGCTCCCTTGCCCTCTGAGGGGCCAGCCCTGAGGCACGTGTTCTACACCACCAGCTCCAGTGCTCCCCGGTGGGACGAAGCTCCAGTTGCCTGCAGGGTAAGCAGCTCGGTGAGCTGCCTTCCCTCGGTGTCTCTGACCCCACTGCCTAGCCTGGGTTTCTTCACCCCAGCGACGTGTCCCTGCAGCCCTGTTACGGGGCCTGCTTCCAGGAGAGCCCGCGCTAGGGCTGCAGCAGAGCCCGGGGAGTACGGGCTCAGCCTCCGGGGCACAGACCTGTGAGAAGCTGCTGCCTCTTGCGCCCCCACTCCACCAGCTGCCGTGCGGCCTCGTCCGCCTGTCGCCGCCGCTCCCCCTGCTCCTGCTGCAGTGCTTGCTCCAGCTGGCCCACCTGCTGCTTCAGTCCGTCCTTCTGCCCCTCGGCCTCCTCCAGCTGGGCCCTGAGGGGCCCAACAAGCTGAGTGAGGGCCCCCATGTGCTTACTGAGGCGGGTCAGGTCTTTGCTCAGCTCTGCTGCCCAGTGGCCCAGGGTGGCAGCTGGCAGCGGCCTGAGGCCCATGCTGTCCTGCACCAGCTGCTGGAACTGGCCTAAGGACGAGGGCAAGTTCTGGCCCTGACACAGGCTGATGAGCGCCTTGCCCACCTCCCGCAGGCTGCCCTGGACGCTGGTGCATGCATCGCAGGGCACCAGGGCCGTCTCCACCGTCTGGGAGTGAACGCTCCTCCTGTTCTTGGCAGTCCTGGCTGGACACCGCGGGGAGACTCTGACGGGGAGGCTGTCCAGCTCTTGGCAGGTCTGGGGCAAGCCTGGCGTCGGGGAGGGGGGCTTGATGAACTTGGCAGTCACAAATTCAGGGCTCCTGGCTGGCTCGCCCTTGGCTGTGGGCTTGGAGGTGAGGTTCTCCCCTTGGTTTACCCTTTTCTGTGGTCAGGAAAAGAAAGGGAGAGCAGATGAGGGAGATGGGCCTGGGAGGGGGATCAGTTTCCTGGGGATTATTCTGTGCAGCCTCTCCTGATGCTCAGACCCTTAGGGGTTATCTGACACCAATGTGAACGAGAGAGAGAACCTTCTTTCTTCACTGCCTCAACTTACCAAGTAGGCCAACTCTCTGCTGCCCCTGTCCCCCTCCCCAGGCTCTGTGCAGTTCCGTGCATGGTACGAGAGTGTAACAGTGAAGCCACCAGCCTCGTGCTGGTTATGGGGTTCTTGCCCAGTGGACTTGCTTGTTCTCATGTCACCATAGCTGCTCTGTTTTCCTTTCCTCCCTGTTACGGTGATGGTGGTCCTCACGGGGATTTGTGAAGATTACAGGATAAGCCATAACAAATGGGGTGAACATTTAACAGTATCACCCAACAACGCCCGGAGACGTAGAGACTGTTATTATTCCCACTGTACAGATGAACAAACTGAGGTGCAGGGTAGGCTTAGCATAAACAGCAGAGCCAGAGAGCCCAGACATGATCCCTGAGGCTTGCATTGCTAACTGCGCACTGCAGGGGCCTTGACTGGGAGGCTCCAGAGTTGACACTGTACTCCTTCAGGCAGTGTGAGGCCAGTGAAGGTGTGCCCGCATGGTGTGCAAGGAAGCTGGGACTGGGGCAGGCTGGACAGGTGTGAGGGTGACTAACCCACCTGGGGAGCTGCCTGCTGGTAGATCACACCCAGCCTCAGCAGGCTGTTCCAGAAGCGCCGCACCGTGAGCCCCACAGACATACAGGGCCCTACAGCCCGGGTAGGGGGCACTGTTTGCTCTGAGCCAAGGTCCTCCAAGAAGCTCGTGCAGCTCTGAAGCAGCAGCAGGAGCCTGTGGGCAGGGACGGCAGGGTCAGCTAGGGTAGAGCCTGGCACCAGCATGCCTGCACACCACACAACTAGCAGCCTCTGGCTCTGCGGACCTGGAGGGCCTTAGAATATGGTCTGCTGGACCAGCTTCAAATCCAAGAGCCACTTCCTCCAGGAAGCCCTCCCTGAGGGCTGAACTTGGGGGCATCTTCTGGGCCTCCTGGCTGACAGCACTTCCGCCTGGCTGTTCCCCACCACATTGGGATGCTCTGGCAGACTGGGTCTCGCTTCATTTGTATTGTGCGTGCTCCGAAAGTGCTGGGTGGTGGTGGCATTACATCACGTGGCTCAGAGCCTTCACCTTACAGAGGACAGAGCTGAGACCCCGGGAGCGGAAGGGCCTGCCCACAGCCTCAGGGTGAGCATGCAGGGCTGGGGCGCCTGCAGCTTCCTGATTCTAGTCAGGGTCTTCTCCTGCCCAGCAAGCTGCTTCTGTGACACTGGAGACATGAAGACCGCTAGGGGTCTATCCTAACTTCAATGTTCACAGTTAGAGTCGGGCTACTTTTAAGGAAGAGAGGCATTAGAAGGACAAGTTTGTATTTGCATGGGAACCAAACTATTTTAAAGGAAGAGGTATTGTATTTACAAAACATATGGGGCAGGTAAGTGACCTTGTCTTGTTCCAGGTGCAGAGGGGTCATCCTAAACTCACTAGGGTCTTAGGCAGAAAAGGCCTGGAGGAGGAGACACCAACTGCCTCCAGGCCCTGCCCCTCTCTGAGCTGAGGTGTCTTCCTCTATGAATGGGGACAACTGTGCCTTTTGCAGTGCTGGGCAGCATGGGGGGGGGGGGCGTGGGGGAGAGCCTGGAAAGAAGACAGAGCATGGTCTTGACAGAGGGGGTGGGAAGACATGTGAGCAACAGCTTCACAGGGGCATAGGGAGACTGGGCCTTGATGGATGAGTGGGGCTTGGCCAGACCAGGAAGGGATGGGCAGGGCGTTCCTAGTAGAGGGTGACAGGGAAAAAGGAAGGTGTGTTCAGGGTGCCAGGGTGGCTCAGTCGGTTAAGCGTCTGCCTTTGGCTCAGGTCATGATCCCAGGGATCAGGGGATCGAGCCCCACATCGGGCTCCCTGCTCAAGGGGGAGCCTGCTTCTCCCTCTCCCTCTGTTCCTCCCCGCCCCCCACTCATCTGCTCTCTCTCTCCCTTAAATAAATAAAATTAAAAAAAAAAAAAAAGGAGGAGGAAGGTGTGTTCTGTGCTTATACGTGTTTAGCCTCTCACGGGTTCCAAATACTTTCATACTGAGGGTGCCTCCATGCCTCTAGGTGGTTACCCTGGCTTCTTTGTCCCCAGGCAGGTCGTGCCCAAACTGTCCTTGCCTGTCAGGTCTCCATGATTTCCGTGTATGGTTTTGGTCACAGGGAGCCTGGGTGGTGGTCCCCAGGAAGTGGAAGGCTGATGGCCATGTTAAGTTTAATGACAGTGTAGAAGTGGAGGGGCTGCAGGGCAATCTTCCCAACAGGGCCAGAATCTGGAAAAACACACCCCGTGTCTGACCTTGTGACACACACTGGGAATGGCATAGCCCACAACACACCAGGAAAAAGGGCCTGGGACGGAAACTCTGAGCAGCAGCTGTGGTGTCCCCAACGCACAGAAGGCCTAAGGAGGCGGCCAACAGAAACTGGAGAGGTGGCCCTCGGAGCTGCAGTGCTGCAGAGACCAAGAGGGGACCCGCAACTCCCTGAGGGCAGACAGGAGGGGAAAGCACAGCGCACCACACAAGCTGAGATGGCTTGTGAGGGCCCTTGAGCTGGCAGGCCTCCGTATCCCTGCTTCGGGGGCAGGGGGGATTCCTGAGGCTGGTCTACCGGTTTAAGGGGCAGATGCCAGCATCCCGAGATCACCAGGTTTGGTCAAGGCCTTCACCTGTCGATGACCAGCTCCAGCAGAACAGCATGGGACAGCTGCGTGAACTCGGGGTCACCCGGCACATGGTCATAGTGCTCTAGCAGGGCCACCATGTCCAGGTCGCAGGCCACGCGGTCAGGGAACTTCCAGGAGGGAAAGCACACAGGCCCAGCTCGAGAGAACACATCCACGATGGTGCCCTGCAGGTCAGTGAGGTCCTTGCGCAGACTGTCCATGCAGGACTGGCTGCCCAGCAGGTGCGCCATCCTCGGGGCTCCTGGGGTGAGCAGAGAGGGTCCCTGTTAGCCAGAGCCATGTGGCTGCTGCCGGAGGAAACTTCCTAAAATCCCACTCCGCCCAGTTGGTCCTAGGCCAAAAGTCCAACCTAGACCCCGGGGAACAGTCTTTCCCGGGCCCAGGCTATGGGCCCATACCTGGTACTGGAGAGACCTCACCATAATCCCGCTCGTCCACCCTGCCCCACGTCTACACTGCCAGTTCCCTCCGAGAGCCTGTGTGTGCCAGACCCCTGCTAAGGGCTGGGCAGATACTGCTATGAATAAGAAGCACCCACAGTTCTTCTCTCCCTGCGCAAACCATTGACTAGGCAACTGACGACTAAGAGTTGTAGCTACAGTGTGACAGGACAGTGCTGGATCCTGCTGGGCCACTGTCATCTCCCACCTGGACCACCGCAGCTGTCTCTGGCAGGGCCGCAGGGCTGCCCCCTCCAAATGACACACTTCAGCTCTAGAGATCTGGCCCAAACCAGATCTGATCAGGTCACGCTGGCCAACGCCCCTCACGACTCCTAAGGGAGAAAGGCCACCTCTGGCCGCAGTCTCCCCACAGCCCTCTCTGGTCCCCACGCCACCACCCCACACTCTGCATTCCAACCCCCGTCAGCTCCAAGCAGCAGCTCAGGTGCAGGCACTCATTTCTGAACCTGGGCCCATCTGTCCATTCTGTCTGAAACATGCTTTCCTCATCCAATTCCCATTACCCACCTAATTCCTCCCATCCTTCAGGCTCCCTGGAAGCCTTCCCTGAGCACCCTCTAGGCTGGGTGAGATCATCTCTCTGGGCTTCCCCCCATCTGGGCCCTGATCCCTCTCTGCTGGAATGGCCTCCACGCTCCAGGCCAGGTCCCCCGTCCACCTTGGCCACTGTGGTATCCCCAGTATGGCCAGCCTACGGCCTGGCCCATGGTCGAGGCTCACTGGCAAGTGAATGACTGAGTAATTGAATAGAGAAATGAAAAGAATCCACAAAGAAAAACTTAAATACATTGATTTTGGAGGGGGGAAACAAGTCTTAAGGTGTAAGAGAGGAAAACCTGAAAATTTGTATCCATACCCAAGCTAATCACTCTGGTGATGAGGGGCCCATTATATGTGAATGCAGAGCCCCAGTCCTGCCTCTTCCTGGCTGCGTGGCCTCAGGCAAGTCACTGTACCCCTATGAACCCTAGCTGTCTCCGTTGTAAGATGGGGACACCGTCCCCAACCAGGCTGGGTAGTTGTGAGGTCATTAAAGGCATCCAAGAGTAAAGTGCTTGGTGCAGGGCAAGACACCAGTAAAAGTGCTCGAGCAATAGTGACCATTAGTCTAGTGATTACTACTCTTAGCAGTAGCAACAGCAAACACTATCCTTGTCTGTAGCCACTCCCTGCCCTCTATATGTCCCCTTTTCCCCTCTGCAGCCCACACAGAAGGCTTCTCGTCCATCTCTGGAGTCTGTGGACATCTGAAGCCAGTGATTTGGATGAATGGCCCCTGGTCCTTGACTCAGAAGGTGGAGAAGCGTGACACTGTCCTGGCCCCTCCGGTGGCTCATCAGAGGCCTTGCCAGTGTCACCCTCTTCTCTCTGTTCAGAGCTGGGCAGCCCTGGTCTCTCCCCACCCTGCAGCAGGGTCTCTTGTCCTTTTTGGGTTTCTCAGCAGCAGAAAGTGCTTCCTTCTACCACAGCTCCTCCCTGCAGTGTGGGGGCTGCTTGGGCAGTATTTAGGCCATGGTTAGTCTCTCTGATCTCCAGCAAGTCCAGGCCTGGTGGAGGAATCTCTCTTCCTCCGACCTACTTCCAGCTCAACCTCACTCATCCCAGAAAATGGCACCCCGACTATGTGCAACGGGGCACTTCCTCGGATTCCCTTCCTTTACCCCCATCCAAACACCTAGGGCTGCCAATCCCATGTCCAGACCACACTGAGAACCCACCACTGTGTTCGCCGTGCTGTTCCCCACTCCATCTTCTCCCCAGACTACTGCCACAGCATCCCTGAGGGGTCACCCTCATCCTTCTGCCCAGCACCACCTCGTCTGTCTGTATATGGCCAGAGTGATCATTTAAAAGGCAACTCACCCCCCTGCTTAGAGCCCTTGAATGGCTTTCTATAGAATAAAACACTGGAACACTTCCCTGGGTTCTGGCCCTGTGTGGTCTGTTCCCACTTCAGCATCTTACCACCCAGAATGTGCCTTCTCCTCCCCACACTTCCTCCAAATAACACACCTTCCACAGGTCCCCAGGCCAGGTGAGTTCACATGTTACATATTCTCAGAGCATTCTGTTCTTTTCCTTCCCAGCTGGTAGGGAAATATGCCACACTGGCACTGAATTATTATTTGAGTAATTATTTGCAGTTGGCAATCTGTCTCCCTACAAGCGCATGGACTGTCTTTTGAGTTCATTGTGGTATGACCTGGTCACGTGGGCCAAAGGACTTGAGGGCCAGCTGCTGCCCACAGGTCCTGGGACACTCAAAGGCACCCAGGGGTGATTCCTGAAGACTGAGCCAGCCTCTCAGGCCTCCCAGAGGACTGGGCCCTGGCCTCACCTCTGCGCAGGTGCCTGCCTGTGAAGCTGGATGTCTGGCTCTCAGGCTAGCTTGTGGGCTCTGGGGCTCAGGTCAGAGGCTCATCTAGGTGCCTGGTTTCCTGTCTCCAATGCAGGGCTGGCCCCGAGTAGCTCTTCAATCCCTGAGAATGGATGAAGGCAAGAGTGAGTGAGTGGGCAATTAGGGAGGCTTCCTGGCGCGGCAGGGAGGAGGCTGTCCCAGAAGAAGGAGAGGGTGTCCCGGGCTGGAGGAATGGAGCAAGGGAAAGCTCATGTGGGGTCACCTGTCTTGAGCCTGAGCACAGAGGTTGTGCTTTAACAGTGCTAGGCTCTGACCACAGGACCTACTGTGTGCCACTTCGTGAATCTACCTCCTTTATACAGACGAGGAACCTGAGGCTCTGGAAATTAGGGGATTAACCCAAGGTCACTCAGAGAGCTAGGATTCTTGAATCCAATATCTCTGCTCTGTCTTCAGGCCATGATGCTTCTAGGGCAGCACTGTCCAAAAGGAATATAATGCTAGCCACACGTGGGATTTTAAATTTTCTACTAGCCACAAAAAAAAAAAAAAAGAAAAAGAAATGGGTAAATTAAATATTTTATTTAACCTAATAAACCCCAAATACCATCACTTCAACATGAAATCAATATAACACCATTAAGGAGATTATTTTACAGTCTTTTCTCCATTCAGTCTCAAAATCCAGTGTCTCTCTGACACCTACAGCACATCTCAGTTTGGACGAGTCACCATTTTCAAATGCACCACCGCATGGATGGGTGGCCACTGTACTGAACAGTGCAGGTATAGAGGGTCAGATCCTGTGTGTTCAGTAAGCAAATGGTTACTGCGTACCTTTGGCATCCTGGACACCATGTCAAGAAAAGGGACAGAGAAGGACATGCAGAGCCCTGTCCCTAAGAGCCACTGTCTACCTCTGAGGATCTCTACAGTGGGCAAGTCTTTGGTATGTCAGCTCTGTCAGTTCCACCCACAGGGCAAAGAGTATCCACCCTACAACAGTCACAAACACACGCAGGCCCACATCCCTGTACACATACGTCGGTGTCAGACTCTTGTGAGCTATTGCCACTGGTGAGATTTTCTATCCCCAAGGAATGAGGCAGAAACAAACGGAAAAAACAGACTGAAACATTCTGGGTTTCCTTCCTGGAACGGGAGGGAGGAAAGCAAGCAAGCAAGCAGGCAAGCAGTCCCGCCCTGGGAGGAGGCATATTCAGGTGGAAAAGCACCTAGGACTCAGGAGCTTGTCTGTGAAGACATCGAGAAACACGGACCTGTTCACCCTCAAATAACTACAGTTGCCATCTGGGGCCATCCGAGATACGAACTCCTGTTAGATTCTGGTTCTGATAAGCAACCACAAATGCCAAAGCAGCAATAATATGTAAAAGGAAAACACAACCTTGAAAAAATCCAAGGTTACCTTATGTCATTTCTTCTGAACATTGGGGATTTGCCATTATAAACATGGCTTGAGAACCACTTCAGTGTGTGGCAAGTGAAGGAGCATTTGTAATTCTTTTCTCTGTAATTCCTGGGTCTTGAGTAGAACCCTCAGCCTAAAGCTGCTAACCCTGCACTGACTATTCCTGAGATCGTATGGGTGATGGCACTAATTGGGTCAACACTGCCCTGAGGAAGGAGCAGCATCTAACTCTGCCCTCCATCCTCAGTTCCCTCATGCTCAAGATGGACTTTTGACTTGCAGAATAGGGAAGGAGTCTTTCCCCCACTCCCATTCAACATGCAAGCCCCTTCTTTCTCTGAGTCATAGGACTCTACCTCTCTGGTAAAGATTAGGCCTACCTCCTGGCCAGTGCCCCTGCTGAGATTCAAGGTCACCACCAAGAAAACACTTTGGAAACTATGAAACCATCTATATCCCAGTTGTCAGCCTCTGACTCAGGACTGCTAATTGCCTGGATCCCGGGGGACAATGAAGGGACCGAGTGAAGACAAAGGAATAAGTAGCTGTACTAGTAGAGGAGTAAGAATGGCCTGGGTTTGGATTCCCACGCCACCAACTCTGAACTTCGCTGTCCTCGTCTGTAAATAAATTGCTATTAGAAATTAGTGATGTAGGGAAACCTGGATGGCTCAGTCGGTCAAGCTCAGGTCATGATCCCAGGGTCCTGGGATGGAATCCCGGCTCCTTGCTTAGCCAGGAGCCTGCTTCTCCCTCTGCCTGCCACTCCCCCTGCTTATACTCTCTCTGTCTCTCTGACAAATAAACAAATAAAACTTAAAAAAAAAAGAAATTAGTGATGTAATGCATGTAGTGTTTGGCACAGGATCTGGCCGGGTAAATGTTCAATAAATCCTAGCTATCACTATCATTCTACGTTAATAATTACAACAATGACATAAACCAGCTATGAAATGTGTGTGTGTGTGTGTGTGTGTGTGTGTGAAAAAGAGATGGGGTAAAACATTTGGGAGGGCATCTCTTCCTATTCTGCCTCCATTTCACAGGTGAAGAAACTGTTAAAACTATCCAGGCAAGGGCTAAAAGCCGGCGGGCAGTCTGGAGCTGGGATGAAGGGGAGAGGGGACAAGGAAGACAGGATCTCAGGACAGGAAATGGGAACGGCGAGATTCGAGGCGAGCTCGGGGAAGCTAGGGAAGTGGTCAACAAGAACGCACCTTTGGGAATGAGGGATGGAGCTTAAAGAAGTCTTGATTCGAGACTGTCCGCGGGGCTTGAGGGCGGGGCTATGGAAGGCCGAGGGTGGAACCTAGAAAAGGCAGTCCCACGGTTAAAGGGACCAGTGGGAATTAGGCCTTGGGACTTGGGACTTGGGAAGGGGATCTGGAGGAGGTAGGCGTGAAGCGAAAGAAGAGGTTAAGGAAGGAGGGAGGCGGGACTTTGAGGAGGCAGGCTGGAGGGGAAGGGGCTCTCCAAGATGACAGGCCAATGAGAGGGAGAGAGGAACCCACCTTTGGAGTAAAGGAGAGGGGGGCCAGGGCCGTGCGGTGTGTGCGAAAAGCGTCCGGCGGGTGATGTAGAACGTCTTCCCAGTCTCCTGCGTCTCAGCCTCAGCCCTTGTGGTCTGGTCGGCTCATAGAACTGCCCCTGGCGCGCCTGCGGCTCCGGGGATCCCCCCACAAATCCTAGCCGGATGCCTCGACCGCTCCCATGGCAACGGCGTCTCGCGCAGACGGCTCCAGGGAGGGGGCGGGAAGTTGCATCACGAAGAAGGGGCGGTCCCGGAAGTGCGTCAGCCTTCCCTCCTCGGCGACGACTCTCTCGGTCGCCGCCATCTTGCGAGCTTGTCGTATCGGCCGTGCGGGGAGCTGCTTTGACGCAGCACCGCTCACCTTCAGCGAGGCGGACTGGCAGCCCTGAGCGTCGCAGTCATGCCGGCCGGACCCGTGCAGGCGGTGCCTCCGCCGCCGCCCGCGGCCACCGAGCCCAAACAGGTACCGCGACCCCCGCACCTCGACCGGCAGCCCGATCCTCGGCCCGTCCCGTCCCCTCCGGCGCGGGCGCTCTTCACTCGTGCAGAGAAAGAAGCGGCCGCTTACGAGGGTTCGGAGGGACTGCAAGTCCCAGGAGGCAGCGCGCTTCCCGCTCTGCGCTGCCTTCTGGTAGCAAAAGAAGCGCTTTTGGAACAGTGGTTCTCAAAGTGTGGTTCCCCGACCAGCAGCCTCAACGTCACCTGGGAGTTTTTTAGAAATGCCAGACCTAAATACCAATGCATTTTAACAAGATCTCAAGGTGATTGGTTAAAGTTTGAGAAGCACGGATCCAGCCCATCCGCAGGTTTTCTGTGGTTATTGGGCCCACCGACGTGTCCTCCCCAGCCCGCCTGTTTTTGCCCAGTAATCCCTAGTTTCCCAGTCTGTACGGTACATTTTTGGTAATTCTTAGCATCTGCTCGGTGCTTATCTAAGCCAAACACCGTGCCAGGCTCCGACTTACCCAGAATGAATGAAGCACAACCAGTTTAGGGAGCTTACAATTCTAAGTGAGGAGATAGATACAAGTGAATATTCTATTGCTTCGATCACCATAAATGATATCAGTCAGCACTTAAATCAGCTGAGGGGGAAAGAGGTGTGTAAATAATTGCAGTATGGTGTGATAGGCCCTATAAGTATCAGATACAAAAGAAACTGTATTCAACATTTTTTTGATGGAGTGAAGGGGAAATTAAAGTAGGTGAAACCCACATGAGTGATAGGTAAATTGCTTTTAGAGGGATGAATTAGTAGTTTGCCATTCAGGTGATTGGAAAAGGTTAACAGCATCCTTTATTCGTTAAGCAAACATTTATTGAGCACATATTGTATGGTGATCACTGCTTTGGGTTCAGAATACAGAAGAGGTCCATACCCTTACCACAAATATTTTAAGTACATCTGTATCCCTGGCATTTTCCCAGTCACTTGGGGAAAAGTAAACGAGTTAATACCAGATAATTGCTAAGACACCAGGGTAGGAATCAGATGGTGTCTCTGGTCAAGAGTAAATTAAAAAGTGTTGCTGAAGCATAGGATTAGGAGAGTGGTGGCAAAAGATGCATTTTGGGGGCATTTTAACTTTTCCTAGTACACAGTGGGGAGAAAGAGAAGAGTTTGAAGCTGGATAATGACATTTGTGTTTCAGAAATTCAGATAGGTAGTGATGAGAATTGCTAGGAGCGCAGTTACTCAAAAGATGTTGAGGGCCTGCCCTAGATGTGGGGGGGTGGGACAGAGTGGATGGGCAAGCTCAAGTCACAAAATGGCTGGTGGTGCAGACTCTCCAGCTAAAGTGATGTGTTGGAATCCTGGTCCTGCATTCGGGCCAGTTAAGCTTTATGTTCCTCTGTTTTGTCATCTGTAAAATGGGGGTAATGAGTATTCACATCATAGGGCTCTTATAAGGGCCATAGAGTTAATATATTTAAAGTTCTTAGAAAAGTATATGGAACCTACTGTGTGCTTGATAAATATTATCATTGAATGTGGAGGCCGAGGAAGGGAGAGGAGGGCCATGATTCTGGCCTGGGTGACAGTGCATGGCTGGCCGTTCATGAGGAAAGCGGTTAAAGAGGAAAGTGCCTGGGAGTCAGCTGGATCTAGAGTTCTGTGACACGTAAGAATGATCTGAGACGTCAGTCTGGGGGGATTGTTCAGCCTAGAGGTGGTAGGGAAAGTAAAGGACATAGTTGTGAGTGCCTGAGGACAGTGTGAATACTGTGGAGAACAGAATTTTCGGGAACCTTAACATAGCACAGGAGTTCGGGAACCCTAACATAGGGCAGAAGGTGAAACAGGAGCCAAGAAGGAAACTTGGGTGGTGAGCAAGAAGGAAAGACACAGGAGAATGGGGCATGGGAGTTGAGTGGAGAGTTCTGTTGAAGGAGTGGTCATTGGTCATGTGACCAGACTGCTGTAGGCAGTCATGTTTGACTTTGGCAAGAGCACTTGAAATGGCAAGTGCTGAGAAGTATAGTTCTCAGGGAGGTGAGGAAGTGGGAATGGCAAGGCTGAGAAAATTCAGGATATTTAGCTACTAGAGGAAGAGGGGGAGAGCATAGCAGCAGGAAAGAATATGAGGGCAGGGAACTGCTATTTTTTTAAGATGAGAGACTGACCCTTTGTTTACTAAGGGGAAGAAGCTGGTGAAGAAAGAATATTGGAACTTATGGGACAGGTGATGTTGTATATTCCGGTGGGGTTTCACAAAACATTTGAGCATTGAGTGGTGGTTGTGACTAGAATAAGTGCAGAGGGAAAGGGCATAAGGAGCTGCCAGCAAAGAGTTTCCCGTCTTTATTCAGCAAATAGTCATTAATTATCCTGTGCCAGCCACATCCCTGGGTACAAACATGGCTTTCTGGATTCTGGAAGATGGTTTCTTAGAATGTGGTCAGATCCGCCCGCCCCCCCCCCCCCTCCCGGCCACCATCTGAATCATCTGGACATTTGGTAAAAATGCAGATTCCTAGTGTCACTGAGAGTGGCTAGCTGGGGGGTGCCAAGGAGGCTGCTCTTTTCGCTGGTTCCCCAGGAGAGTCCCATGCAAGCACAGTGCAGTTAAGAGAACCACTTTTCTGGAGCAGAGGGTCCTAACTCTAGGAAAGTCCGTGGGAGAGAGTCTTTATTCTCAATAAATTTTAGAGGAGTTTGACAGTCGGGATCCAGTCCCCCAGACCAGGAACTTCAAGGCATTATTTTCCTTTTCTTGTTTCCACAGCCCACAGAAGAAGAAGCTTCTTCAAAGGAGGATTCTACCCCCTCCAAGCCAGTGGTGGGAATTATTTATCCTCCTCCGGAGGTCAGGAATATCGTTGACAAGACTGCCAGTTTTGTGGCCAGGTAACATAGCTGCTTCTGTGTTGTCAGCCTAGGCCCATGAGCTCATCTAACACTACAGCATGGTGGTGAGGAGGGCCATGGGCAGGATTGATGTCTCCAGCATGGCATGGCAGTGGCAGAATGTGAGTCACACCCAGTCCCAGAGTCACCAGCAATCTGTGCTTCCAGAATAGGCCTGAGGAAGTGCCTAGGAAGCTCTTTTGTCACGGAGAGTATGTGTGTCTGTGTCTGAGCTGCTGATTGGAGGAAGACATAAAAAGGGAGTTGGTCATTCTCATTATGCAAGAACTGTACTTCTCTGAGCTTCAACTGACCCATCTGCAAAATGGAATAAAATACCACCTCAGAGTTGTTGAGAGGCAGGAGAGAGGGAATGGGACTGAGTGCAGTTCAGGTACATGATACAAGTGTCATCTGTCTTCGTGGATGACACGGAAGTCAGTGCGAGTTCCTCTCATCCTTCCCCATTATATTTTACATGCTCCCACTTCCTCAGATGGAATCCTCTTGATGGCCACTTGACTCCAAAGGTCAACACATCCCCTAGTTTAAAGTATTTAAAGTATTCTTTTGGCAGCCAACAGGCCACATGCAGCCTATAGAGCTCTTGTTTGTCCTCACGATACATATATTTTTAAAGATGTATTTATCAGGGAGGGAGGGAGAGGGGTGGGGAATTGGGCAGAGGGAGAGAATTTTCAAGCAGACTACCCACTGAGTGGGGAGCCTGATACAGGGCTTGATCCCACGACCCATGAGATCATGACCTGAGCCGAAACCAAGAGTCAGACACTCAACTACCTGAGCCACCCAGGTGCCCCATCACAATATATTTTTTTTAAACTTGAGTAAGTTGCCACCATTTAAAAATGAGATTGGGGTGCCTTGGCTCAGTTGGGTTAAGCAACTGCCTTCGGCTCAGTCATGATCCCAGGGTGCTGGGATCACGCCCTGCATCAGGCTCCTTGCTCGGCGGGGAGCCTGCTTCTCCTTCTCCCTCTCCCTCTCCCTCTGCCTGCTACTCTGCCTGCTACTCTCTTTCTGTCAAATAAATAAAAATTCTTTTTTTTTTTAAGATTTTATTTATTTATTTGACAGAGAGACACAGCGAGAGAGGGAACAGAAGCAGGGAGAGCCACCCAGGCGCCCCAATTAAATAAAAATTCTTTAAAAAAAAAAATGAGATTGCACAAAAAATCTGGATTTCTGTCTTTTGTCAACAAACTGGACAGCTCGTTGCGTATCAGCAATTGCTGGCCTAGAACACACTGCTGCCCTCAGTCAAGACATGTGTTCTCCAGAGGGCTATGCCTTGACCCCAAGGCAGTATCCCCATCACAGTACATCATTTTAACAGAGGATTCCTTCCTTTACCAACCTCCTAATAAAATGAAACATAGAAAGAGGTTACTCTGCTTGAGGCCTTTTGCTTGTTGGGCTCCATGCAGATTCGTATCCTCACATTTCAAAGGCTTTGATTAATCAGGGTATTGCATTAAATCTGCTCTGTGCTTGGTTGAACAGTGTCAGGTTTAGGGCAGTAAGTGTTGTGTTTATGATAAATGTTTAATGTGTCATAGCAACGCTCATGCTTCCCTTTTCGCCCTGATAATTTAAAAACAGAGTAACTAGGAAAAGAGTGTTAGAGGAAGAATCACCACAGTCTCACTATCAGAATGGTTTCTACTGGCTGTTTTCACTTTCCTGTTTCCTTCTGGTCCTTAATGTCTTTTTTTAGATCCTTGTAATACTAGTAGATACTTTCACATCCTGCTTTTTCCTTTTGTGCTGTGTTATAAGCATTTTCCCGTGTTGCTCTATGGTCCTCTGATACTGCGCTGTCCTCGGTGCACCATGTTGAGGTGACGGGCCTCCCTTGACTTGGCTGTCTCCTCTGTATTTTCCTTCAAGGTTGTTTCCAACATTTCAGTTTGGCGCACAAAGCTGTGGGGAAATCTGAGCATTTTCTTTCCTTTCTAGATTGTTTTCTTAGAAGAAAATTCTGTGTGGCACATTACTGGCTGTAAGAGCGTTTTTAAAGATTTTCTTAAACATTTTGCCAAGTAGCTTTCCAGTGATTTTGTGCCAACCTCTGCTGCCACAGAAATGAGTATCCAAGTTTTCTTAAAAATGTGTGCATCCATATTTTCTAGATTTATTTTTGGGTAAGGTTTATAGGCATTTTTAAATATCTGTGGACTTGATTTCGTTTACGTGGCAATGGAGGAACAGACCGGCATCATCTCACTCTGGGATAAAGGAAGCCTACAGGACCATCTTTTCACTTCTGTTGGGTCTCACATATTGGTTGATGGAGCGTACAGTTAAAATCACTGAGTATGTTTTTCTGAAAGAAGTTTTTTCTCTCTAGATTTGGTCTTCCCTTCCCTGCATTTTCCTGTCAAGAAACTAAAGTGGAAATTACCCTTAAAAAATCCCACCAGCTGGGTTGACTCAGAATCATGTCTTTTTCTGCTGAAATCTATTCCTTGTGTTAGAGAGCATAATTCTAAAATTAACATTAAGTTAATTTAAAGGAACAGAATAGCTTGGAATGAACATTCCTGACTTCTCATTTTCTTTCAAATTATTCCCAGATGTGGTGAGGTTATGGTTTAGGAGGCAGGGATAGAGGAGGCAAGCAGAGCCCTCCCTTTTCCAGCAGCCCTTTGTCTGCCCTGGGTGTTTGCTGGGCATGATGGCCTACTTTAGCAGTATCTAAGTGTGCATTCACCTTCCTTGTATGTGGTTTGCATTATTTGAGAAGGTGGAAGATGCTTCTTCCCCAAGCATGAGGTTCCAGTTGGACGCATGTACTGCCTAATTGAGACCCCATGGTGTTATTCATGCTACAGAGTGTGACCAGAACTTGCAGAGGAGCTAGCCTGGGTGTTGATGACAACCACCATGGCACAGTTTGTTATGGTGGCTAATCTGGGGCACAGCATTGCCTGTACCATGTGTGTCACCCTCCAGCTAGCAAGGCCGGGGTGTGAAAGTCTCAAGAGAGTGAAGCAACTTGTTGCCAGCAGTCCCTGGAACCATCCCTTGATGTGTTTACGGCATCTTTTGAGTGCTGGGCTCTGACTGAAGGAGTGAGGGAAGCCCCACAAACATCTTTTTTTTTTTTTTTAAGATTTTATTTATTTGAGAGAGAGCACATGAGAGGAGGGAGGGTTAGAGGGAGAAGCAGACTCCCTGCTGAGCAGGGAGCCCGATGCGGGACTTGATCCTGGAACTCCAGGATCATGACCTGAGCCGAAGGCAGTCGCTTAATCAACTGAGCCACCCAGGCGCCCAAACATCTTTTTTTTTTTTTTTAAGATTTTAGTTAGAGCGAGTGTGAACGGGGAAGGGGCAGAGGGAGAGGGATAGAGAGAATCTCAAGCAGACTCTGCACTGAGTGGGGAGCCTGACACAGGACTCTATTTCACAACCCTGAGATCATGCCCTGAGCCGAAATCGAGAGTCGGACACTTAACTGACTGAGCCGCCTAGATGCCCCACCACAAACATCTAATACCCAGATCATCTTTAGTGTTTATGGAACAGCCCTTTCTAGCCTTCATAGGAGTGACAGCCCTTGCATTTTAGACCGCTGTATGATTCAAAAAGACTTTGGCATCTCCTTAACTGATTTGATCTTCTAAGTACTCCAGGGTAGAGAGAGAAGGTGGTATTAGTCACATCTTATACATGGGAAATTGAGTCGAAGAGAAGTTTGGAACCCCAACTTCTAGGGAGCGGTGAGGGGCTGGAGATTGAGTTCAGTCACCAATGGCCGATAATTTAATCAGCCTTGCCTGTGTAATGACGTCTTAAAACCCTAACCAAAGGGATTCAGAGAGCTTCCAGGTCAGTGAACAAGAACACATCTGAGAGGGTGCCAGGAGGCTGATGCACCCCAGACTCTGCAGGGACAGAATCTCCTGTGCTCAGGACCTTACCAGACCTGTCCCTATGTGATTCTTCATCTGGCTGCTCATTTTTATCCTTTAAAATATCCTCTTATAATAAACTGGTAATCTAGTACGTAAAAAAAAAAAAGAAAGAGTGGGAGGTTTGGTAACTTGGTGAGTCAGTAGTGAGAACTCAAAATGTGTGTGTGTCCATATCTTATGTCTTTAGTGTGCTTTCTGAGTGACACAGGTGTTACATATGTGTGACACCTTGAAATATTACCATTGGGACACTTTAAAAATCAGGGTTCCCCAAATATCATGACTTTTTTTTTTATCCTGAGGTCTTTTAAAGGCACGCACGTAGGGTGTATGTGGGAAACTGTCTCGGTACTGGGAGAGATGGGAGACCTCCCTTTTATTCTTACTGCTCCCCTCATCATCTGGATGTGCCTTATGCAGCAACACAGGTCCACATCCTTGGAGAGCAGTGTTTCCTGCATGGGCCTCACCCAGTACTAAATGAGGTGATTTGGGGTAGTACTTGGACAAAGCATTACATGAAATTGTTGACATTTTGATGTTTTTTTCAATCCTTGTGGTTACCCAAAGGACAGAGTGTCAGTTTGGTGCTAGTATATCTTTAACACTACTCCAGCACCCTTTCATCTCCCTTTTTAATTAAGAGAACTGGCCTCAGTCTCAGCAAACTTGGAGCTTTAATATTACTTTAATACTACTTTATTCTTATTGTGTTTAATTCTGTTTCTTTTTGTTAGTAAAGCCATACTGATTTTTATTTGAAGCAGTAATATATGTCTTTCTTTTTAAGTACATTTTAAAATATGAAAAGAAAACAGTAAGTTTAGTTTTGGGAATGGCAAGACTAACAGAAGAGCTACAAGAGCGACAGAGGTCTGGGAGACCCTGTGGTAGAGGAGGCCTGGCCAAGGCTTGGAGGAGGCAGATGACTTTGGCCGCTGTCACAAGGAGCCTCACGGAGGACCTCTGCTGCACTTAGGGATGGGCTAATTTGAGTGATGAGTCGTGGCAAGAAGGGGGCTTGAATGGGCAGTGTTCTGCATTTAGGCAGTTGTAAGGGTTGTGGTGTTAATTCTTCCCTCTTTTCCTCCTTGTAGAAACGGACCTGAATTTGAAGCTAGGATACGACAGAATGAGATCAACAATCCCAAGTTTAACTTCTTGAACCCTAACGACCCTTACCATGCCTACTACCGCCACAAGGTCAGCGAGTTCAAGGAGGGGAAGGCTCAGGAGCCCTCGGCTGCCATCCCCAAGGTCATGCAGCAGCAGCAGCAGGCCACCCAGCAGCAGCTGCCCCAGAAGGTTGGAGCCATTCCCTTCCTTCTTATCCCCAGGGCTGAGAGGGAAGCCAGGCCAAGGAGGGGAAGATAATGAACTCTGCTATCTAAATCTCACTACCAGCCAGGGAGAGACATGAGGTTTCTATCCAAGGAAGAAGACACTGAGGCTCAGGTAGCAAAGTACTGCGGCCTTTGACATTTCCTGAGCACTGCTTGTCCAGCTCTGTGCTTGGTGCTTTAAGAGTCTCATTGGCACCTCACAGCAGCTGCTTGAGGAGGACAGCAAAGAGACCATTTTACAGATGAGGAACCTGAGGCTTGGGGAGGTACGATTTACCCAGGCCACAGGGTAGTAGTCCAGAGTTCAGTCTCTTGGCCTGTACTCTTTGCCTTGACCATGGAGTGAGAACAGTGTTGGGATGTGGCTCGTGGGCCCCTTCTTGAGCCATCCCTCCCATCCATCTCACCTTCCCAGGGCCCCTCCATGTGGCCTGCTTTAATACCTTAATTCTCTCTAGGTGCATCACTAGGGACAGTTAGGGTCGCCAGTGAAGGGCTGGCACATTTTGCCTCTTGTGTAACCTAGACTGGTCCCTTCTCTTTGCTGTATTTTCCTGGACCATGGTGACAAAGGCCGCCTGCTGTTTTACAGTGGGAAATAAAGGTTGGAGTAGATTCTGTTACCTTGAATTGCAATTTACTACTTCTAAGGCCTCAGGCTACCTCAGTTTTCTTACCTATAAAAGGGATTCACAGTACCTGTGAATCCACACGAACCATGTGGAGGCCAGGTGAGGTAACAAACATGGAAGTCCTCTGTCCAGCGGGTCCTCTGCACACATGTAGGGCTAACTGTGTCCTTCATCCCTGGGTGGGATTTAATAAGGCATGTTCCTGTCAGATTTTCTGCCACCCAGTTTTGGCGCTCAGTTTCAGGGCAACAGCAGAAATACAGAGGGGCACGGTTCTTGCTCAAAGCCATTCAGAGAGTTGAGGCCACAGTTGGCCAAGAAATTGGTGCTCTTATGAGTTAGGATCCTCTCACACTGTGGGCCACTGGTGTGCATGTGATTAACAGAAGTGTAGAGGTCTGTGCCATCCTGTCGGGGGTGTCTTCCCACCCCCTCTCGAGCCTCACATTCTCTCTGCATCTTAGGTCCAAGCCCAGGTGATACAAGAGACCATTGTGCCCAAAGAGCCCCCTCCTGAGTTTGAGTTCATCGCAGACCCCCCCTCCATCTCAGCCTTTGACCTGGATGTGGTGAAGCTGACGGCTCAGTTTGTGGCCAGGAATGGCCGCCAGTTTCTGACACAACTGATGCAGAAAGAGCAGCGCAACTACCAGTTTGACTTCCTCCGCCCACAGCACAGCCTCTTCAACTACTTTACGAAGCTGGTGGAGCAGTACACCAAGGTGCCTGGGCAGGGCAGGGGCGGGGGTGCTGGGCCTAGGGAAGGAAGGCACGTTAACGTAAGCACTGTATCTGCTCATGTCCACAAGGACATGACTCCTCTGTGGGCCCTCAGGCACATGTTAAAAATTCCAGTTCAGTGTAAAGTCTAGATTTTTTTTTTTTAATTAAGATTTTATTTATTTGACGGAGGGAGAGAACAAGCACAAGCAGGGGGGAGCAGCAGGCAGGGGAGAAGCAGGCTCCCCTTGGAGCAAGGAGCCCATGTGGGGCTCAATCCCTGAACCCAGGATCATGACCTGAGCCTAAGGCAGCCGCTTAACTGACTGAGCCACCCAGGTGCCCCTAAAGTCTTGATTTCTATTCAGTTCTGCCTTTTAAATGTAACATAGCCTGCTGGTTTTGAGAAGCGAAACGTGATTGATAACTGCCATTAGGTTAGTGCCTGCTATGTGACAATGCCAAGTGCTAGCTGCTTTTAAGTACATCAGAATCTCAGTTGCTTAGCACGGGACCTGAGAATAAGGAAGCCCTTAATAATTGCCTTCTTTTGCCCAATTTAATCTTCAGAAGAACCCAGGAGGTATTCCCTCCCCGCTTCCCCTTTTTCAAAAGCAGAAACAGGCTCAGAGAGTTGAAGTCACTTACTCATGGTCTCTCAACTAGTAAGTAGCTGCACTGACCCCAATACCTGTATTGTTTTTCACCCTAAAAAATACTTTGAATTAGAAATATAATTTAAATAAACATTGGGAGAGAAATAAGTATAGCCAGTATTGTTGAAATACTCATTATATACATAGCATTTTTTCATTTAATCTCTGGTAATCTGTAAGGTAGCCACTGCTATATTTATTTTACAGAAGAGGAAGTAGGCACAGAGAAGTTAACTTGGGCAGGGTCATACAGCTAGGGCTTGCTGAGTTGGGACTTAAACTCTAGCATTTTTTCTCCAGCCCCTAAGATCTGGGCTTCAGGGTCTGGAACAAGAAGGTCTTAATTATCAGGCTACATTATTGTAATCAAGAATTTGGACAAGTGAATATTAGTATTTAAAAACAATCAGATTGTTAATTTATTTTTTTAGGATTTTATTTATTTTTTTAGCAAAGACATAGCGAGAGAGGGAACACAAGCAGCGGGAGTGGGAGAGGGAGAACAGGCTTCCCGCGGAGCGGGGAGCCCGCTGCAGGGCTCGATCCCAGGACCCTGGGATCATGAACTGAGCCGAAGGCAGATGCTTAACAACTGAGCCACTGAGCTACCCGGGTGTCACCCAGATTGCTAATATATTGCAAAGCACACTGATTTGCAGTGGCTTTTCCTGCCCAACATGTAGTGGAGGTTGTCTTCCCGTTTTAGTGGCATGGTTCGTACATCTGTTCTTGGCAGTTAGAAACAGTACATTAAAGATCTGACTTGACTGTAATGATTTATTCTTAACAATTCACTCTAAGTATGTAACTAGGAAGAATTATAAAAATGTGTGTGTTTAGAAAATGATCATTTCAAAAAATGGAAGAGCAGCTAAAATAAAACGGTGGAAGGCCAAAGGGTTAGTGTAATTCATTACACAGTATCAATTTTAAGTGAGCCATGCCTTGATTTTCCCTAGTGGTCTACTTCCAGGGTTCAAGGTCCCTAAATCCCTTTTTATTCTGTTACTTTTCCTGTTCCTTCTCTCTCAGGATTGGGGTATTGACATTTAGTTCTCTAACCTGAGGGCACTGGTGTCTGTCTCTAGTCATGGGAGACTCTAGGGGCAGATTTATTCCTGAGGGAGAGGTATAGGGATGCTAGGAGAAGGCTGAGCCACTTTACCAATGATAATAAATACTGTTGGGAACCTATGCTGTTTTGAACAAAGCCATCGTTTGTTGTCTCATCAACTATGTATTCAGTGTCAGACTTTATTTCAAATGCTGGAGATACAATAGTGAATTTGTAATTTCTATGTCTTTATGTGGCGTTTCTGGTCTGGTGAGGGAGGTGACAAGCAAGTGCAATGTCAGTGGATGGATGTCCGCTGGTAATAAACACTATGGAGAAATAGAAAGCAGGGGACAGAATCTCGGAGCTGAGGTGTGTGGGCGGCAGTCTGGAGTAGGGTCGTCAGGGGAGCACATGCAAAAGGGCCTGGTGGCATGCGCAGAAGGGTGGAGCAGCCCCATGCCCTGAGAGCAGCCAGCGCATGAGGACTGTACGCTGGGTGGAGGGCAGAGCTTTTACGTGTTTTCCTGCCACTCCTTGCAGCAACCTTTTACATTGACTGTGCGGCTTTAAGCGGTGGTGTCAGTATTTGTAGAAGGCAGCCAAATTAGAGAGTTTAAGTGACTTGCGCAAAGTCACACAGCAAAGTGGAGTTGGGATTGGGACCTGGAACCCCATGCTCTCGCTTTTCCTGTGCCTTTCCACAGGCCCCGGGAAGCTCCCTCTTTGTCCTGTGTTGTACTGCACTGACAGTCGTTTTAACTCTTCCCATGTTTCAGATCTTGATTCCACCTAAAGGCTTATTTACAAAGCTCAAGAAAGAGGCTGAGAACCCCCGAGAAGTTTTGGACCAGGTAAACTAAATTATAACTAGTTACTGGTGGTACGAGTGACTTTGTGTGGGTTGTTTCATGTTTGGAAATAGGCTTCGAGGAGGGACCTTGTCGTGTTCCAGGCACAGGAGTAGGGGAAGAAAGGCCTTGTGGTCACAAAGGCTGAAGAACCCTGGACTCTCTGCTCCCTAACTTTCTGCTTTTCTCTCAGCTTTACTGGATCTTCCTCTTTTCTTCCCTCGCTAGAAGCTAACTCCTGAACAGGTTTTCTGGCGACAGATGCCTTTTGAGGCCCCAAGTTTTCAGCGTCAAGGAGAGAAGGCATATTGGCATTGCCTGTTTCGGGTGGCTGCATGAAGGCTTTGTTTCTCAGGCTCTCAGATTGCTGCTTCTCTTGTGGGTACTTGGTTGTCACACAGACTTCCTGGGACAGAGTTTGCTGCTCTGTGAGCATCGAGCCCCTTGCCAGCTCAAGCAGAAAACTCTGAGGTTATAACAAATGGCTGCCCTTGGGGCCCAGACACAAGTTTTCTATGGCATTTAGAATTGTTACATTCTGTCCAGGCTCTGGGCCTGACTGAAACCAAATGCAAATGCCATAGTTTCCTCCAGAAGTTCTCCTTATGGGTAGAGCAGCCTCCTGTTCCGAAGGAGAAGCTGGCTTTGGTGAAGGTACTGGAGGTGACCGTCCTGTCAGGAGCAGACCTTGATTCAGCTTAGCGTCATGCTGTTTCCTGTCTCTTCAGGTGTGTTACCGGGTAGAGTGGGCCAAGTTCCAGGAGCGAGAGAGAAAGAAGGAAGAAGAGGAAAAGGAGAAGGAGCGGGTGGCCTATGCTCAGATTGACTGGCATGATTTTGTGGTGGTGGAAACAGTGGATTTCCAACCCAATGAGCAAGGTAGGTCTGTGACTCCAGGTGAGGGAGTCAGGAGCTTGGAACCATCCTGGAATATCTCAGGTATACATCTCCTCCCAGGGAGTAGCACAGTCCCCCCAGAGGGTTTTATCTGTTTCATCTCTGCTGCCAGAAAACTTCAGATTTGCCACATGTCCCCAATTAAACCCAACTGAGGAAACATCGTGCCAGATCTTGGGTGGGCATCGAGAGCCGGAAGAGAAATCAGGCCCTTGGAGAACTTACAGTGTGGGGAGTGTAGACCAGTGGGCCTTTGATAAGGCGTATCTGTGGAGGTCTCCTGACTCTGGATTGCTCTCTGCCAGGGAATTTCCCTCCCCCCACCACCCCAGAGGAACTGGGGGCCCGAATCCTCATTCAGGAGCGCTACGAGAAGTTTGGGGAGAGTGAAGAGGTTGAGATGGAGGTCGAATCTGATGAGGAGGACGAGAAACAGGAGAAGGCGGAGGAGCCTCCTTCGCAGTTGGACCAGGACACCCAAGTGCAAGACATGGATGAGGTATACTCCTGGGAGGGCCTGCAAGCTGGCCTTTCCCTCTTTCACTTAAAGAGATGGGGGTGCTCTCCACAAGTCAGATCCAGCTCCCTTGTGAACCTTGAAAGGAGGCGTGGGTCCCGAGTAAGGCATCCTGGCTGAGCAGCTGCCCAGACCCAGGCAGCATAAGAGCCTCTTTCCAGCTCAAGCAACAAAGATTCATTCACAGGCAAGGATCTGAAAGCTGTGCTGGCTCTGTTCTGTGACCTTCCCCCCTTTGCCCAGAGGCCCTGCTCCCCCCTCGCCCCCCGCCCCCATGCCAGCTCTCAGTAAGGGAACACTTCGCCACATGCTTTGATGCATTTGAGCTTAGGCCCAAATGATCAGCAGTTCCCAGAGCTTTTCTTAGTGTAGCCTCTGCTTCCTTTTGGCCACCTCTACCCCCTCCAAGCAGGCATAGAGTCTCCAGAGCCAAGCTGTTCTCCTCCCCTTGGAAAGAATTTGTGTGTGAGAAGAATGGCCCCTGTGTCTGTGGGAATTGACTTTTTCTCTCCCTCCCAGCATTGCTCTATGAGCAGCTACCATTGAGCGTCGACTTGCCCCCCACGCCCCTCCCCAGCATGTTTAAGTGCCCTTGGCCTCCTGGGACTGCCTGGTGCCAGCTGCTGGAAATGCCTGGGCGGAGTGTTAGCACCACAGCCCCCAGCACTCCCATTCATGTTGTGAGGAAGGAGCTTGGCCAGCTGCCGGCTGGCCTTGGCTGCCCTCGGCTGCCCCCAGAGGCTTAGCACACGGACGCTGGCCGGCAGAGACCTAGGCTTCTTACCACCCTGAGAGCCGCCAGGGCTCAGCTGCAGGGAGGTGGCCTGTTGGGCCTTCTCTGAGTCCTGCCATTGCTTTGCTTTTCAGGGTTCGGACGATGAAGAAGAAGGGCAGAAAGTGCCCCCACCCCCAGAGACACCCATGCCGCCTCCTCTGCCCCCGACTCCAGACCAGGTCATTGTTCGGAAGGACTATGACCCTAAAGGTAGGGCCTGCTTTCCTGCCTTCACATGTTCCTTAGTGCTGTCTGTTTCTAGGAGGGGGTGAGGTGGCTTGTCACGAAGGCATGGACAGCCCCTCCTTTGCAGGCCTGGTGGTGGGGAACAGAGCTGAGTCATCTCTGGTGCCCAGGTGCCTTGCACAGTGCCAACTACAGCATCACACTAAATGGATGTGTCCTGGATGAGTGAGGCACAAATGAAACAGCAGTCTCTTAACCCGCAGCTACCTCCCAGTGTTGTGACTCAGGCATCTCTCTTTCCTTTTAGCTTCCAAGCCCCTGCCTCCAGCCCCTGCTCCAGATGAATATCTTGTGTCTCCTATCACGGGGGAGAAGATCCCTGCCAGCAAAATGCAGGAACACATGCGCATTGGGCTTCTCGATCCCCGCTGGCTAGAGCAGCGAGACCGCTCCATCCGTGAGAAGCAGAGCGACGATGAAGTGTACGCACCAGGTGAGGTGGGGTTCTCCCACCCAGTCCGTACCCCTTCTTTTATGTGGCCCTGACTCTCTTTGACCCAGGGGAATTTCTAGACTATGGTCAACTTGCTTTAAGCAAACAGCAACAACTGAGGTCAACAGAAAGTTTTGAGGATAGGTACAGCCTATGATGCCACAAAGAATTCCCCGTTTTCCAGAATCACTCTTCATAAGGCTCCTCCGAAGGCAGGCACCTGACATGGATGGCATCCCAGACATACCAGAGCTGGGAAAGTTGACCTTTCTGGGGCTGTCTTAGAATGAGGGCTCTGGTGGCTCGAGCACCCTTAGTGCTTTGAAATGAGATACGATGGAAAGAAAACCGTCCCGGAGGCAGGAGAGTAAGCTTTTAGTCCTGACTGCCACTTGCCATTGGTGTGATCCTGTGCTCTCAGTTGCTTTTCGTAAGTCACGCGGTCGGACAAGCTCTAGCGTACAGGCTTCGTGCTGGTTGGGCTTCCCCAGGCTCAGGATGGGCATGCTGTGTTGGGACCCCGACTCGGCCTGCCTCACGGGACCAGCCTCCACCCTGCACTGGGAGTGTTGCCGCTCTGTTAGGGCACCTGGTTTTAGTGTCCTTTCTGTCCCCGCCTCTGTTGTGTGACTGTATCCAGGTCTGGATATTGAGAGCAGCTTGAAACAGTTGGCTGAGCGTCGTACTGACATCTTTGGTGTAGAAGAAACAGCCATCGGTAAGAAGATCGGTGAGGAGGAGATCCAGAAGCCAGAGGAAAAGGTGCACTTCTGAGGGATTCTGGTGCCTTCCCCACCCTCACACTCCTATACTTTTGGGCTGCATCCTAGGAGCCCTGACGAGCTGTGGCTTTGCTTTCCCTTGCAGGTGACCTGGGACGGCCACTCGGGCAGCATGGCCCGGACCCAGCAGGCTGCCCAGGCCAATATTACCCTACAGGAGCAGATTGAGGCCATCCACAAGGCCAAGGGCCTGGTGCCAGAGGATGATACCAAAGAGAAGATTGGCCCTAGCAAACCCAATGAACTTCCCCAGCAGCCACCACCTCCGTCTTCAGCCACCAACATTCCTAGCTCTGCCCCACCAATTACCTCTGTGCCCCGGCCACCCGCGGTAAGCCAGTAACCACTTTGGGACTGATCTTGCAGAGCTTGGTTTTTGGGGTTGGACACTATTGGCTGAGAAGGACAACTTCCTTATAATGGGGACTAGGTGCTGTTTGGGTCAAGTTGAGAGACAAAGAACTCTTGAATTGTAAGTGGGAACCTCTAGTCTGATCATCCATCTGTGTGGGAGGATTGGAGCAGGGAGGGAGGCAAGAGGCAAATGTGAGAAGCAGACTTAGGGCAGAGAAGGGCTGCAGGGCTTAACAGGTCTTCGAGGACTGCTGGCCCGTCTCCAGGAAGCTAAGTTGAGGTCAGCCTCTTTAGTGGCTCTTCCAGTGTCTGCCACAAGCAGCTGGTTGAGTCCCAAGTGGAAAGAGTGTCACTCTGAGCCTCTCTCAGCATAGTTCCTGTCAGAGCCTGGTTGTGAGCCTGCAGTCTGTCAGCCTCAGGGGACTCCATCAGAGCTGTCCAGTCCCTATCCTCAAAGGCTGCAGGTGGCTAATCACCAGCCTCATATGCCCTTGAGGTCCAGCTTTGGCTTCCTCTGACCTCTGGGTCCCTTCTCCCCCCACAGATGCCGCCTCCTGTTCGTACCACAGTTGTGTCTGCAGTACCTGTCATGCCCCGCCCCCCGATGGCATCAGTGGTCCGACTACCCCCGGGCTCAGTGATTGCCCCCATGCCACCCATCATCCATGCACCCAGGATCAACGTGGTGCCCATGCCTCCCTCGGCCCCTCCTATCATGGCACCCCGCCCACCCCCCATGATTGTGCCAACAGGTCAGTGTGTCTCATGTCGCCTTCCAGACCATTGGGTCAGGATTATAGATTAAACACTGAGCAGAGCAGTGGCCGATGGTAGTGCCCAGCTGTTACAGCTGGGGGTCAGCCCGCCTAGCTGTTACAGCTGGGGGTCAGCCCAGAGGAGAGCCTTGGCTTCCCCATGTGAGTTATCCCTGAGCTAGGAGCTGGGAGCCACAGGTCCTGGGGGAGATAGGCTGACGTAGCAGAGCTGGGGTCTGTGCACCGGGGGTGGTCAGGCTCCAGACAGGTGCAGAGGGCCAATGGTGCCAGCGGTCATCTGTTCATCAGTCCTGCCCCTGCTGCCAGTCCCCTGCTGACCAGTCTGGGCAGTCTACAAGGTCTCCCTGCCAGGGAACCTGCTGGCTGCCAGACTCGGCAAGAAGTGACCCTTCCCAACCCTGACTGGGAGAAGTGGGAAACCTTTGCAGTCTCTCCTCACCAGCCCTGACTCCCAGGGCCCTTCCACTCATGCAGCTGCTTATTCCTGTCCTTGCAGCATTCGTGCCCGCTCCGCCTGTGGCACCTGTCCCAGCTCCAGCCCCGATGCCCCCTGTCCACCCCCCGCCTCCCATGGAGGATGAGCCTGCCTCCAAGAAACTGAAGACAGAGGACAGCCTCGTGCCTGAAGAGGAGTTCCTACGCAGAAACAAGGTATGTGATACAAGAGTGCCACCCGTGGTCGTAAGGCCTAGTTGGGGGATCCAGTCCTGCTGCAGTTACACACTCCCTGGCCCACCCTAGTCTGCTCTCATTGTTTTGGTCTCGGGGGCCTAAGTCAGCTGTTGGAAGCCTGTAAGAGCTTCTGAGTGCACAGTGGATGTGCAGTTAGCAAAGGAGCAGGCCGAATAGATGGTCCCTCTGGTGTGAATTACTGTGGAGACCAGCAGGCAGGACTTGGGTATGAATGGGGCCCTGGACACTGGAGGAAGTCCTGGGTGTGGTTCTTAATTTCTCTGTGGCTTTCTTCTCTGGCTCCAGCCCCTTGGAGTTCTCCCTGTTGTGGGGATTCTGTTGGGTGCTAGAAATAAGGGGAATCCTGGCACTGCCAGTGCCTAGGGAAGCTGTCAGGTTCTAGTGAGGAGGCAGAAACAGTGCTCGCCCCATCCCCCCAGTGCATTTGACCCGGTCTTTTTTTTTTTTTTTTTTCTTTCCGATAGCAGTTCTCATTTTCTGAGTACCAGCTGAAGTGCCAAGGTAGAGGTACACATTTTATGGGCACGTGTCTTTTCAGTGCTTACAACAGTACCATGCAGCTGTTGTGATCACTTGCTTTATAAATTTGGTGTTGAGGCTTAGCGAGACATGGTTAGAGGAGTTGGGAGCTCAGGTTTTCTGACTCTATAGTTTATATTCTCTCTTTCTTTCTTGTGCTTCTGGGGTTTACAGGGCATTTTCTTATCACTTTTCCAGTTCCAGACTCACCAGGAGGCAGGGTAGAGTTCATTTTGAAGAACAGAAACCAAATCTTGAAAAAGGGGAGTGAATTGTGCCATGTCGCTAGTGGTGTTAGTAGTGAGTTGGGCCAGAGTCCAAGAGCCCAGATGGGTAGGTGATATTGTTTAGATTGGCCCGGAATAGGAGAGCATAGTTCCTGATGGGCTCAGGGTTCCCCAGGTATAACGGCCATGTCCTGTTTTATAGGGTCCAGTGTCCATCAAAGTCCAAGTGCCCAACATGCAGGATAAGACTGAATGGAAACTGAACGGACAAGTGCTGGTCTTCACGCTCCCGCTCACAGACCAGGTATGAGTTGTTGCTGCTAAGTGGCATCTGGTGCAGGGGATCCAAGGAGTCAGGGGGTGCAGCTTTCTTCAGCTGACCTTAGCAAGGGGCTGAACAACCTCTCGGTCCCACAGGTCTCCGTCATCAAGGTGAAGATTCATGAAGCCACGGGTATGCCTGCAGGGAAACAGAAGCTGCAGTATGAGGTGAGTCAGATGTCAGTGGTCCTGCCCCTTGGGTCACAACGCCTCTGCCATCCCAGAAGCTAAATCCCCTGTGGAATCAAAGGAGTGGAGAGACATGTGGGTGTGGCCCTGTGAGTCTGTCCTAGAAGCGGTGATGCTGGCTGGGAGTACCAGGGCAGGTTAGCCTGACAGAGCAAGGCTCAGGGTGGCTGGGTCACAGTCTAGTCTTATGTAGAGCCCCAAAAACCTTTTGCCTCTGTGACTAGGTTGGACACCTGGGGACAAGATGTGGAATGCTGTGGTGGGTTTCTGGCCCAGTGGTGGAGCCATCCCAGCCAGTGTGGTCTGGGGTAGCCTGGTTTTGTGCAGAGACACAGAAGTGATAGTCCAGCTTAACCTGGTGCCCACCCGGCCACATGGGGCTGCTTTATTCTCCCTCTCAGGACTTTGACAAATGACTACTCTGAGCCTCAGTTTCCTGTTCTGTAAAATGAGACTCTTGGATTGATCTCTAAAAGGTCTTATGATTTGAAGAGTCAGAAATTCATGGGGTTGGTCTGGGCCAACTTTTTGGGGAGTTGACAAAGAGGAAGAGCATAGGTTACTAGGAATAAAGGAAAGCAGAGCATTCTCGGGGGAACTGGAGACCTTCAGTCCCACCCTGTGCCACCCCCATCCCTGCTCCCCACCATTGTCCCCCATCTTCTTTCAGGCCCCTGTATTCACTGAGTTCAGAGGGAATGGATGTTCGGAGTTGGGAGACTACACTGCTCAAGGCCAGGTTGCCCCACGCTAAATCATACCATCTGTTTTCCAGGGCATTTTCATCAAGGATTCCAACTCCCTGGCTTACTACAACATGGCCAATGGCGCCATCATCCACTTGGCCCTCAAGGAGAGAGGCGGGCGGAAGAAGTAGAGAAGAGAAACCTGATGTCAGGTCCCAGCCACTGCCGTTTTTGCCTGTCCTGTCTCCCACTGTCCCACCCTCTGCCCCAGTCCTGGGAGACCCTGCCTTGTACATTTGTTTCCCTCTTACTAAGTTTAGAAATTCAAATTGTCCTGCCAAATTCCGCCCCCCCGCCCCCGTCTCCACATTGATAAGGGAGAGCTTTCAAAGCCAGTCTCCTCCCCAGTAGTCTCTAGAATCCCTTTGTGTTTGAGTCTTGATTTGAGGGGGATTCATTTCTTTAGGTAGCGCATTAGATGTGAACCCAGAAATGTCCTATGGGGTAGTGTCATAGTACCAAGTGGCACCTGGCTGATAGAATATGGTTGTTTTCATTATTAATTATTTTGTATCTTGCCATGGGTTGTCTAATAAACCTCTTGTATCCTTTTGTGAAATCAGTGTCATAAGACTTGTCCCTTGGCCACCTGTGCCCTGTCCAGACCCAACCCAAGGCAGTACATTGTGGCTCCTCTTCTACTTTGAGGAATGTTGGGCTTTTTTTTTTTTAAGTTAAATACTCTTTTATTGAAGGAATTTTAGTATGCTAGAGGTAACATTTAAAAGTGTTAATAGGCTTTATGCTTTTTTTTTTAAGATTTTATTTATCTGAGAATGCACGTGGGGGTGTGACGGGGGAGAGGGAGATGCAGACTCCCCTCTGAGCGGGAAGTCCAATACGGGGCTCGATCCCAGGACCCTGAGATCATGACCTGAGCCGAAGGCAGACACTTCACTGACTGAGCCACCCAGGCGCCCCGGAATGTTACAGGGCTTTTAACTAAATTCTTATGACCACCAAGTCTTTCATGAATTTGTCTTAGATTTATTTTTATAGCTCTTAAAATGTTTGGATTCTCCAAAGGCATACCCTGTGTATTTAATAGAGTGCTACAAAATGCTTTCAGCATGCCAGGACCACAGAAGAACAAGGACAAGTGTGATGCAGTTCCGGGCCAGTGGGCAGCGGAGAGACACATGGAGATGAGACTGGAGGGTGGCCATTTCCTGCAGGCCTGGAATCATCCATCGCCTGATTGGCTCTGTGACCTTAGTCAGGTGGCTTACCCTGAGTGAGCACAGGGTCATGAAATTTTTTTTTAGTTTTATTTAAATAGTACTTAATTGTACCACAGCTATGAATTATTCTAAGAATTTTATAAAATTTAACCAATTTATTCTTTACCGTTTTAAGTACTTCATCAATTTTAACTTACGTCATACTGAGTTTTCCTGTTTTATGCTTGAGTCAGCTGAGCACAGAGACGGTGGGTTGCATGCCCACAGTCCACACAGTAAGAAGCTGAAAAGAGAATGTGTGCAGAATGCTTGTCACAGGCCTTACTCCCTAGTAAGAGCCAGACCCAGGCTGTTATTTTTGGAATTGTGCTATCACAGAGCTAGGCACTGCTATGGGCGTTTAGAGGGAGGATGGTGAGAGCCTGTTGAAAACTATTTCCTGATTTGAAACCTAAATCTCATTCTATTGTAAAGATCTTGTGTGTGTTTATCCTGAGAGTACATAGTGCCTTTTCTTTGCAGTCCCTCCATTGGATCCTCCTAGCTGCCCCACGAGGTCATCTCCAGGGCTCAGAGGGGTAAGGCCATTCCCAAGGTCATAGAACCAGTATTCTAGTCACCACCCTACCCTGCTCTGTACCACCAGCAGCCCCGCCTTCCCCCAGTCCCATACACACTCAGAATCTCAAAGCTTCTGACTCCAGACCTAGGGCTCAGGTGGCCCTTTTGCAGTACCACTTGTATGGCTCCATTACAAACTACTGATGCCTCACATTTTTAACTTGGTCGAGGGATGTTATTCCTATACCCTGTTCGACATCTGCCTCCCACCTAGTTGCTGGAAGTTCCCCCAGGGACCAGGGCTGAAGTGGGTTCCATGTTTTTGGGTATCTAAAATGAAGGCACTGCTGGTTGCTTCTCCATAGTCAACATCCAAAATTGCACTGAACACTGGGAAGGGGGTCAGGAGGCCTGGGGGTGTCCTATGATCCAAGCTCTCCTTTCTTCCTGGGATTGTTTCTGGGAATGGGGAACAGGGTGTGGTGTTGGGCACTCTCCCCCACAGATGGCAGATGACGGAGGCTGTGACTGGAGGCCAGGAATGCTTCTGGGTGGAATGTGAGTGAATGGGTCCTTTGAGTCACCCTCTGAGGCCCGAACCCAGTTTCCTGAAGCTCTTGAATGAACATCTGTCCTGGCTCATTCCCGTCGAAGAAGGCCCATTGACCAGGGTGGCTTTGTGACTGTCAATGGCCATGGGCCCAGCACTTGGGCCCAGCCCTCCACACTTGTGGTTTAGGGCCTGTGACATGAAGGCAATGCCTTGCTTACACAGCTTTTCTGAATCTCACTGCAGTCCTCAGGATTGTCTGCCCCATTTTTTAGATGAGTTAGATATACAAGGTCATGTAGCCAGTGAGGGCTCTGGAAGGCCAAAGCAGCTCTTCCATTCCTGGTGACCACACTGTCCTCACTGCCTCAGCAGACTGGACTGTGAAATGGGGAGAAATGTTCCTGTTGTGGGACTGCTGGGAAAATGGGCATGATTTGATGCTCTCAGAGAGGCTATCATTTTAGACTTACACAGAGGACTTTGGGAGTTGTAGACATTAAGGAATTTCACTTTCAATTCCACCAGCAGCTTGAATTGAGTACTTGTCATGTAGCCCAGAGGAGGCCGTCTGTGATTAGGCCCATTTTACTTTTTATTTTTTTAAAGATTTATTTAATTTAGAGAGTGGGGGGAGAGGCAGAGGGAGAGGGAGCGAGAATTTTTTTTTTTAAGATTTTATTTATTTGAGGGGCGCCTAGGTGGCTCAGTCAGTTAAGTGTCTGTCTTCGGCTCAGGTCATGATCCCGGGGTCCTGGGATTGAGTCCCACATCAGGCTCCCTGCTCTGCAGGGAGCATGCTTCTTCCTCTGTCTCTGCCGCTCCCCCTGCTTGTGCTCTCAGAGCTTGCTTGCTCTCTCTCAAATAAAATCTTAAAAAAAAGATTTTATTTATGACAGTGAGTGACAGCACAAGCCAGGGGAGAGGGAGAAGCAGACTTCCTGCTGAGCAGGGAGCCCGATGCCGGGCTCAATCCCAGGACTCTGGAATCATGACCTGAGCCAAAGGCAGACGCTTAACCGACTGAGCCACCAAGGTGCCCCAGGAGAGAGAATCTTACGCAAACTCTGTGCTGAGCCTGACCCGTGGCTCAATCTCACAACCCTGAGATCATGACACAAGCCGAAATCAAGAGTCAGACTCCTAACCAACTGCGCCACCCTGGTACCCCGACCCATTTCACATTTTAAGATTTTATTTATTTGAGAGAGCAGGAACACAGGCATGGGGAGTGGGAGAGGGAGAAGCAGGCCTCCCGCTGAGCAGGGAGCCCGATGTGGGGCTTGATCCCAGGACCGTGGAATCCTAACCCGAGCCAAAGGCAGACGCCTAACTGAGCCACCCAGGCGCCCCCCCATCTCACTTTAGACAATATATACAAACACTATATTAGGTTATGTTAGGATATATACTTAAATGGAAATATGTGGTGTACTTGAATTATAACAATTCTTATGTAATATTTATAATTCAAAAATCAAAAAGGCAAATACAATATGGCTTAAACACATACTAGTGTATAAGATCTTTAGAAGTTTGCTTTTTTTAAAAGTAAAATGTACCATCTTCAAGTTGAGATCATTAACTTAGGAATTTGCTCTTATCTTACATTGCTATATTTTGATAAAAGGTAAGTGAATAGGGGTGCCGGGTGGCTCAGTTGGTTAAGCGTCTGCCTTCAGCTTAGGTCATGATCTCATGATCCTGGGATGGAGCCCTGCGTTGGGCTCTCTGCTCACCAGGAAGTCTGCTTCTCCCTCTCCCTCCGCCCCTCCCCACCCTTCGTGCTTTTTCTCCCTCTCTGTCTCAAATAAATAAATAAAACCTTTCCAAAAAAAGGTAAGTGAGTTATTCTAGATACCCCTGAGTCATATAATCTGAAGCAAGACAAGATACACTCCTATTCCTTATTACAGAGAAGGTACTGCTATTGCCTTAAACTGAGTTTAAGTCAGTGTTCCCTGTCCCTGAGCTGTGGTGATTAGATTAGGGATAGGCATGTGTCCTAGTATAAACAGATGACACATGAAGGAATGCCGCCCCCTCACTATTGAGCAGAAGCTACCAGAAGAGTCTGTTGTATGGATGTGTGGAGGAAGGAGTCAACCTGGAGCTGCTGCCATGAGGGGCTCTAGTTTGAGATGAAGCAAGAAGGAGGACAAAGAAAAAATAAGGTTGCTATTACTGGTCAAGCTCTGGATCAGACATCTCCTGAAGCTCATTTACCTATGATTTTTTTTTTTTAAAGGTTTTATTTATTTGACAGCAAGAGAAGAGAGCACAAGCAGGGGGAGTGGCAGGCAGAAGCAGAGGGAGAAGCAGGGAGTCTGATGCTGGGCTCGATCCCAGGACCCCGGGATCATGACTTGAGCTGAAGGCAGTTACCAACTGCCAACCAACTGAGCCACCCAGTCGCCCCCTGCCTATGAATTTTTTTAAGCTATATAACCCACTAAATGCAATTTTGGGTTAAGCCCTTTTGAATTCTGTTCCCTGCCACTTGGACCAAAAGTCTTTCTCTTATCCTCGATGTAGGGATAAAGAAACTAGTTTGCCTACTCTTCATTGGCTGCTGGGCACCACCTGTCTACCTTCTGAACCTCAGCTCTCCTTATTACAAATAAAGGCTCTGACATCTGGACATCTACTCACAGCCAGTGCTGACAGATTTTCTGAGCACACGCAGTTCTACATTCCAGGGTCCAGGAAAGAGGACTTCCCTGGGTCCCGTGTGAGCACCTAGAGCTAAACTTTCAGGAATGACCCCAGTAGGATGAGTCTCCAGGTTGTCCATTTGGGCATTCCTGGCTAAGCATCTCCTCAATACCTACAGCAGCCAGTCTACCTGGATGTTTCACAGCATTGCCAAAGGCCTCTTACTACCCAGGGAGCCATGTAACTCTGCGGGGCATTCCTTTGGATCATTCATTCATTCATTCACTCCTACTTTCTCACTGCCGTCTAACCACCCCATTCTCTGAGCCTGCTTCTCTTTCTCCCAGATCCCCACAGAGAAGCTTACTTATTTCCATCTATTCCCCACCCCCACGAACACCCCCAGTATTCTCTATACCTTACCCTGTTTTATTGTCTTTTTCACACGTGTTCTTCCTCTAGTGCAATGTAAACTATTGATCCAGGTCTTCATCTCTTGTTCAATAAATATCAAAGAGCTCTGAAATTTGAAGAAATGTAACATTGAGTGTCTACTACGTGCTGGAGGCTTCAGAGATAGCTCATGCACTTCACCAAGTAATTTTTTTTTTTTTTTTTTTTTTTTTTGAGTAAGCTTTACACCCAATGTGGGGCTTGAACTCAACCCCAAGATCAAGAGTTGCATGGTCTACTGACTGGGCCAATCAGGCACCCCCTCACCGACTAATTATTCACATTCTTATTTTTCAGAAGAGGAAACTAGGGTTCTGAGAAGTTAATTTTGCACAGGAACGCCCAGTTCCTGAGGAGCACAGTCATGAAGTGAAGTCTCCCAAGCCATGTTCCATGGGTTAAATTAGGTAAACCCTGCTGCAGCCAACAGATTGTGATGGGAAATATTCAAGACAGTAATGGATTTGCAAAGTGCTTTGTAAACTATAAACACCATCACTCCTGGCTTCCATCTACAAAGTACCTCCATGCACCAGATGCTTAGCACATATTATCACACTGAAGTCTCAGAACAACTTCCATAAGGAGTTATATTTTCCAGTATTTCCACTTTGCAGATGAGGAAATGGGCTGAGAGAAAAGTGATTTAAGGTATACAGTGACAGCAGAGATTTGAATCCTGGGTGGTCTTGTCTAAGAAAATTAAAAGCTGGGGCCTCAAGGCCTTAATCTGAGAAACATTTACTCTCCCAGAGATGGACACCCAGGTGCTTCTTACCTATCCCTCACCCCCACCCCAAATACTTCTGAGGCAAACATCACTGTACATGGGCCTTTACAGAGCCGAACGTGTTTGGGATATGACCCTAGGACCAGAATTATGAAGTCAAAGGGTTGTGAATACTTTGCCAGGCTTAAGGCCTCACATCTGCTCCCCGGTGTCTGGCTCCTCTTTCCCTTCCCTGGGATAGGCCAACATCCCCATGTAAGGCCCACTCGCCCCTCCTACAAGCTGGGACTAAGAACCCATCACTGTCTAGAGCCATTGGAGAGGAGGAATGTCTTCCTAGACTGAGAGTTTAAGACCAAAATAGCCTGTGCCCACTCCCATGTCTGCTGTTGCCCTGTTTATGGAAAACCAGAAGCCTATGGAATGTGAAGACTGCACAGTGAAGTCTTCAAGAATGTCTGGGCCATGTGGCATCAAGGAAATGGCTGGTGAAATCACTCAAGTCTTAGGACCCCTCTGTTGGGGCCATGCCTTGGGCCCCTTAGCAACCTGTCCCAGGCCCTGCAGCCAGGCCTGGCTCTTCCGATCTTTTCCTGTTTCTGGGTCTGTCTCCCTCAGGTCTACAGGGACTATCAGATGACAACGTGGCTGCAGCTTATAAACTAAAAAGTACTGGGCTTACGTGAGGAGCTATCATTATGGCTCCAAGAGTTGACAATCCCTGGGGTGGGAAGTAGGCTTTTGGGAGCTAAGTCTATATAGATACAATTGACCCATGCCTCCTGATATAAGCTGTTGTTGGTAAGAGCTAAGTTCAAATCCTGCCTCTGCCACAGCTATTGCTGGGACCTTAGGCAGCTGATTTCACTTCCCTACACTTCAGTTTCTTTAACTGTAAAAATGGGACAAAACTGTATCTATCTCATTGCACAAAGATGATAACAGAAAGTGTGACCAATTTGGAAAACAGCTTGCCAGTTCCTCAGAAGGTTAAACAGTTACCATATAACCTAGCAATTCCCACTCCTAGGTATTTGCCCAAGAGAAAGGAAAATATATGTCCATACAAAAGCTTGTACCTGAATGTTGTTTCCCAAAAATGGAAACAACCCAAATGACCATCACTGATAAATGGATAAATAAAATGTGGAATTTGCATTTGGTGGAATATTATTCAGGCACACAGAGGAATGAAGTACTGATACATACTACAACATGGATGAACGTTGAAAACATGCTGAGTAAAAGAAGCCAGACACACAGGCCACATATTGTATGATTCCATTTATATGAAATGTCCGGAAAGGGCAAGTCTATAGAAATAGAAAGCAGATTTGTGGTTGCCAAGGATGGGGAGTGACTGCTAATGGATAGGAATTTGTTTTGGGGGTGATGAAAATGTTCTAAAATTAGGTTGTGGTGATAGTTGCACAACTCCACAAATATGCTTAAAACCATTGAATTATACACTTTAAACGGGTGATTTTTATGGTAGGTTAATCATGTCTCTCAAGCTGTTGGGAAAAAGATTACAAGAGAAAGTGGATAGAACTTGGGGCAATGAGTAGCCCAATAAACGTTGGTCATTATTCTTATTAAATAGGTCTCCCAAGAGCTAATTTAAATCCCTAGAAGCAGTGAGCAGGGGCGGCGGAACTTTTAGCTCAGCCTGGGTCTTTAAGCCGTTGAGTGCCCCTTGGGCGAGTCCCCGAATCCCGAATCCAGCCTGGGTCTCCTCAGAGCTTCTCATAAATGAATGGGTGAAACCATCCCTACCCATATCTCCTGGGTCTCGAGAGGACCCTGGGGTTCAGGAGGCAGATGCGGAATCCCCAGCGCACTTCCTCGGCCTCTAACGGCAGGCGACAGGCGGGCGGGGGCAACCCGGAAAAGCCCTGGGAGCTCTTTCAGGTAAGCTCTCTTGACTGACAGCCCGGGGGGGGGCGGGCTCCCGGTGACGGCTACCCCGCCCCCTCACGTCGAGTCGGTTGGCGCCAGTCTAGGGGAGGTGGGCGGGCCCTGGGGTCCGCGGCGCCCATTGGGCGTGGGGGTAAGCTCCCGGGAGGGCCTAGGGCCCCGCCCCTGGCCTTGCGGCGGCCAATGGACGCGGCGCATGGGCGGGGCGTCGGCGGCGTCGGCGGCGGCCCGGAGGCTGAGGCGGCTGAGGTGGCTGAGGTGGCCGCTGGGGCTGAGGCGGCGGGCGCGGCCGGGATGGCGAAGAGCCGCGGAGAGAACGGGCCGCGCGCGCCCGCGGCCGAAGGGAGTCTTTCGGGGACCCGAGAAAGCCTGGCCCCGGGCCCCGACGCCGCAGCCGCCGACGAGCTCAGCTCTCTCGGCTCGGACTCGGAGGCCAACGGCTTCGCCGAACGCCGCATCGACAAGTTCGGCTTCATCGTGGGCTCGCAGGGCGCCGAGGGCGCGTGAGTAGCGCCGGGGCTCGGGGCTGAGGGCCGGGGCTGGGCGCGGAATCCGCGCGGGGGGCCTCGACGCGGACAGAGCCGCGCTCTGGACGGACCGACACGTTCCCCTCCCAGCCAGAGACCGCCGACCCCTCCCCTCCCTGCCCCACCCCCACCTCCTCCCAGGCGGACTGACCCTTCCCTCACTCACGAGCCCGCTTCCGACTTAAGGACAGACAGGCCAACCCTACCTCCCCCTGCCCCCGCCCTCCAATAAACACATTGACCCGCCCCCAGGAAGCGCCCACAGTGCCCTCCTCCCAACTGCGGGACAGAACGACAGACACCTGGCCCAACCCCACTGCTGCCACCGCAGCCTTAGGCCTGATTGACTGTGCCACCCCTGGGAGGCTCACAGCTGCCCCTCCCCCGACAGATATCCTCTCTACCCCCATCCCCCAAGACCCACAGACGCCCTGTCTCCACTCTGCTACCCCCACACCAGGGAGATACCTTAGGCAGACGGACTTCAAAGGGACAGACTGCCCTGCCCTCATTCCACTCCAGGACAGACTGACCCTTACCTCAAGACACGCAGACTTCTGGGTGGACTGGACTGACATTGATCAGCAATCTCCCAGACAGTCCCACTCTGGGGTAGATAGGCCCTTCCCTTCATGGAAGGGTCACAGAGTGCTCTCCTCCCCCTTCAGAGGCAGATTTCTCTGTCACTGGCAACAGGTGGGCAGACACTCCCCCTTCCCAGGACCCACAGGGTGACAGTGCCTCACCTCCAGGACAGACAGTTGGCTGTCTCTGTGTATGCTGTGGAAACACCCACCTCCTCCCAAAACACAGACTTAAGGGGGCAGTCAGAGAGACAGCAGGGTCCCTGCTGGTAGCACACCCTGATCCCCACCCCCAGAGCATCCAGGACCCAGCTAGCAGGCAGAGAAACGTGAGGCAGTGAGGCAGCATCTTCTCTCCAAGGTTCTCTCCAAGTTACTGGGCAGCCACACTGCCCCACAGAACCCTCTGAGCCTCGTCCTCGCAGAGATCATATATATGGGCTGGCGGTCCCCTTAAGAAGGATAGACTCCAGACCCCACTCCCATCCCAGCTGTCCTGTCACATGAGACTAGTGTTCTGCACAGAAATGACAAGCCTCCCTCATGGTGTGCCTCCCCTTCGACAGAGAGCCTCACATAATTACCTGTGGGGGCCCATAGGACTCAGCCAGGACCCTACTCCAGATGGTCCTTTGTCCCCTTCTCTGACTGTCCAAGACTCCCCCAGCCAGTCTTATGACTTATGAAGGTGCCTTGACCATCTGTTAAGAACGCCACCCCACACAAGCAGCCCCATAAAGGTCACTTCCGGGATTTTACCCAGTCTTAAAGCCTCATATTTACCAGGCCTGCTTCTCCTTTGGAGAAGTGTAGCTCCCTGTCCTAAGGAGAGTTCTCTCCTACCCACTGGATCTGTCTCCTCCAGCCTCTCCCCACTTGCTCACAGCAGGCTAAACATTGCCCAGTGCAGGATGCAGAGAGCACCCCTTATTCTGATGCCTCACCTTGATTTGATGCTTTGTCACAGCCCCCCTGGGATTAGCTTGTGAGAAACCAAAGGAGACCTTAGGGTATGTTTTTTGAATTGAGGAGCAGTCGCTAGGGATTAGGGCCCTGAGAGGGACGGGGTCTTGACAAGTGGGAAAGGAGTTCCCAGTTGCATCTGTCGGTTCTTGGAAGGAAGAGCTCAGATTTGCTGGTGAATTCTAGGAGATAAGAATTCCTACTGCATTCTTATAGGCAGTTAACCATATATCAGGGTACAGGGCAGTGTGATTTGGTGGGAAAAGGCCAGACTTAGGGGGAAAAAAAATCACACTTGCTGGCTGTGTGACCTTGGGCAAGATCCTGAATCTCTGAGCCTGTTTGCTCACCATAAAGGGCAACAGTAACATGTACTCCCAAGATTACTGTGGGGATTAAGTGAGCTCAGGTATATGAAGGTGCCTAGCACAGTGTCTGGCCCAGGTAGTGGCCTAGAAAATGTTACTTTCCTTTCTTTTCCTTCTAAGGGTCTGAGAATTGATGAGAAGAATGAGGCCGTACCTCTGGTATTTATGAACAGAGACGCCCCAGTGGGAGCACCTCCCTTTGGCTGTGGTCCCCCACCAGGCAGCCAGACATCTGTCTTCCCCACACTCCAGCCACAAACCCAGGCTTTGCAGATGCCCTCAACATCACTGGTGTTTATAGAACTGGGGCTGAGGTGGGATCCCAGGTTCCCTCCTCTCTCCCTGCCTCACTTTCTTGACCCTGTTGATCAACCTAAAATCTCTGGTGTCTGAAAGTTTGACTGTGCCTGCTTAGTTTATATTTGTGGTTCCAAAGAAACCAACAGTACGTCCCTGCCCAAGGCCAGAAGAGGGGAAGTTATGGAAAGTTTCAGGGTGACTGCCCTAATGCTAATCTTGTGGTTAAGGGTGCTGGGAGTCCATGTGCTGTCCCAGAGAAGTGAAACGATAGCACTAATGGCTGAAGTGGAGAGGGCAGGGACTCTGGCTCCAAGATTAAAGGTCCATTTCAGCCACCGTGGATCAAAGGTTGTCTCAAGATGGTCAGTTTTGGCAGTTGCCAGGGGCTCAGGGGGTGGGGAAGAAAGCAGATCAGAGGCTACCCTGTTCAGGCGACTGTTAGGTGCCTGGCGTGAACAGATCATAAAATCATAGACTGTTGAAACTGGAAGGGATCTTAAGAGATTGACCCAGGTTAGCCTTTACTTTTACAGATGAGGAAACTGAGGCTCAGAGAGGAGAATCACTTGCTTAAGCATATTAGTTGGCAGAACCAAGACTTGAACCCAGGGTTTCTGGCTCCTGGGTCAGGACAGTTTCCACTGCCTTCACCATCCATTAATATGGCCTATGGCCCCAGCAGAAAATCAGGTGCTGGATAGGTGGAACAGAAGATTCTTAGCAGGAACCTGCCTGCCCTCATCTTTCCTGACTTAGTTCAGCAGTGTAGGAGGCTAACAACGATAAGCCAGCAAGGGTAACAATATGCTGTCATCACCGGTTTATTAGACTGATCAGCTTGAGGGCTGGGACCAGGCTTATTCACCTTTTTCTACTCAGGCCTGCAGAGAAGTAAATGCTCAATTAGTATTTATTTACTGAATGACATTTACTGACAGACATTTCAAGTCAAAAAGCTGAAGGTGACCCTAGAGATGGCTGTCATCATACAGATAGGTAAACTGAGGCCTGAGAAAAGTGATTAGCCTCACCTTTTCAGTTTGTTAGGATCAGAGCCAGAAACTAATCCCAGAACTTCTGATTCCCAGCCCTAGGCCCTTTCCACTTCTTTACCTTGTCTGTCTTTTGAGCCTACTCTACAGGATACCTTTGGTGAGCCTGTGATAGTCCCTGCCTGCTTGTGAGCAGTAGCCAGTAAGTTAGGAGAGACAAGAAAGAAACCAGCCAGTGAAGGGCCCTGTGGTTGGCATGCACACAAACAGAGGTGCTGGCAGCATTAGTTCTTTTGGCTTGGCTGGGGGCTGAGCTGGCTGTTAAAGCCCAGAAAGGACCAGAGGAGGAAAAAGAAGTGTTCTCAGCGGAGAAGGGTAGAAGGAGTGATGTCACCATTCCTATCACTTTGGAGTAGGAAGAACAGATCTATATGGGGACGTTCCTTCTGTAGCATAGAGGAGGTGGTCAGGAAGGGAAAGAAGGATACCAGTTGGATACCAGGTCTCCTGACCCAAGGGAGATGGCCTGAGAGAGGTGGGTTCCTGACCTCCCTCTTTTCCCATGTGATTGCCAGGACTGGCTTCCTAAGGCTGGAACTTCCCACCTAGTTTTCGTCTGCTCTGTGCTGCAGGCCAGATGAGGTGAGGAGCTACGCTTTCTGGGATCCCGTGGGTGTTGGCTTCCTGCTAGGGGAGAGAAGGATCTGAGCTGGGTCCAGAAAGAAACATCTGGAATAGTAGTGTCTTCTGCTGATTCAGTTCTCTTGTCCCCTGGGCCCTCCACTATTCCTAGCCAACTGTGGCAGCCCTATGGCTTTGGAAATCGTAGAACTGGCTTAATTGGCATCCCTATAGTTTGGCCTGTGCCAGTTTTTGTTGGGGCAGGGCCAGGGCCCTCCTGACAGGCCACAGCCTGTCTCCCTGCCTTCCCACCACCTTTTCCAGCTTGTAAGCTCAGAGCATCCTCTTTTCTTGAGCTATTATGGTTCCCAGGAGAGCATGGAACTGGCAGTGGAGTGGTCCCTGGGTGGTCCATCTGGAAGGAGGCAGCTGCACATGTGGAGCCCTGGTCTGTGACTTTAGACCACAGGCCATCCATTTTCTCTTTTTCTCTAGCTTCAAAGGAAAATCCAGTTTGGTGGCCTTGTGGGTGTTCTGGGGCCTCAGACAAGACTTGACTTGGTAAAGCAGGAGGCCAGTGCACCAGCTGCTGCCCTGGGAAGGTGCCTGTGTGTCCGCCTGATAGGAAATCCTAAGCTGTGGGAAAGAGATAAGGCAGTGGGCCCTACTTGATGTTTTGTCCTCCCAGCATCTGGGTCTGAAACAGGACCTCCAGAGGACCAGTGAGGCCTGGCTCTGGTCCAGCCACCCAATCTGTTTACACTGAGGTGGGGGAAAGAAGATGCTCTGTGTTCCCTCTTCATACAAACTCTGGAGTCTGGTTGTGTGTGTGACTTTGGACATGTTGCTTCACTTTACTAAGCCTCAGTTTCTCACTGTGAAATGGTTATGATAATACTGATTTTTGGAGGGGTTTTTGTGAGGTTTACAGGAGCTGATGTTTGAAGAGTCTAACACACTGTAGGTGCTCAATGAATGTTCTTGCTACTTTTTTTTTTAGTAATCGCTATACCCATTGTGGGGCTCAAACCCATTATCCCGAGGTCAAGAGTTGCATGCTCTTCTGACTGAGCTAGCCAGGCACCCCATTCTTGCCCCTTTTTAAGATTGGAGTGGCTAGTGGTCCCCTCTTTTCATTTTCTACTTGCATCTCTAGCTACGATGATGAGTGTCAGTGAGGTTCATTCCCCTGTGAGCAGGAGTGAGCCGTAACCAATGTTGCACCCTCACTTTCCCCTGAGAGGGGCAGTTATCCCCATTCTATGGACGAGCACACCAAAGATCTGAGAAGGAAGTGCCCAAGGTTTGCCAGCTGGTAAATGGCAGCACTAGGACTAGAACCTGTTTCTCAATGCCAAATCCAGTGACTAAGCCTTGCTCAGGTGGCAGCAGGCAGAAGACAGGTGCTCATTAGTCCCTGAGGCCCCCACACCCAGAGCAGGAGTTAGCAGGAACTTGGCTACCTCCCCATCCTGGTATGGAGGGCAAGGTAGGTCTCATGACAGCAAAAGTCCATAGCCAGCCAAGTCAGAGAAGGAACCAGTGAGAAAGATACTTGGGGAGGCCCTGGAAGCATGGCCAGATGAGGCCTGGTCTAGCCCTCCCATAGGCCAGAGTCCATGCTGCATTGCTGTTGACCCCAAAATACTTCCTAATGGTCATCTGACTTCAATATCTGTTCTGTGCCTTTGTTTCTTTGTAGCTAAGGCAGGAATTATGCTCCCTGTATAGGTGAGGAATCCGAAGCTTGGAAAAGCCTTGCAGTTAGTTAACAAGCCAAATTAAGGAGGAATCCTGAATCTTCTGATTCTCAGCCTGCTGCTACCCTACATGTCACTCACTGCCCATTCTCTTCCTGACTTCCAGCCAGTTGAGCATCCAGGCCGGGATACATTGTCCACTAGAGCAGAACTCAGCCATCATCCACCGATTGTCAGTGTCCTAGCTGATGACTTTATCCTGCAGGCAGTACATGTGAGGGGGAGGACGCCTCCTTTAGCTGCTTTGCTCTCCTGGGCCCAATGACCCTCCCTGGCAGGGAGGAAACTGTCCTGTCTGCCCCACTGGCAAACCAATACTCCTGATGCTTCACCTGCTTAGAAGCCTCCTATCCAGGATTTCAGGGCAGCTGCCAACTTTGGCTTTATTTATCTCACCTTTCTCTTTCCTTTCTTCATCCCACCCCGCCCTCTGCATGCCGTCTGCAGCTCCTAAGAGACTGTCACAGCTTAGTTCTTCACTGCTCATCAGGTAGGAAAGTAGGTAGCAGACTCAGGAGACCGGGAGAGAAACCCAAGTCTTACTTTTGCCAGCTTATCCATCTTAGTAGTGAGTTTATTTACCAAACATTTATTGAGCACCACTGTGCCAACCCCTGTGATTTGGACAAGGGATACAGAACTGAACAAGGCATTTGTGTCTCGTTGCCCTCAAGAGGTTCACAGACTTGTTGGAAAATAGAACCACAAACAAATCATTACAGTGTTGAGCAGTAAAGGCTATAATTGAGGTGTGTGGTTGCTCTGAAATATATAGGAAGAGGCAGCCAGCTCCATCTATAGCAGCCCAGGAAGAAGTGACATTGATCCAGGCCTCAGAAGGAGCAAGGAAGGGCATTTCATTGGGTGAGAGGGGACCTATGTGCAAAGTACCCCCAAAAGCCAGCTGTTTGAGAAATACGGTGTGCCAAGAGCAGAGGTGACAAGAAGAGCAGAAGGCAGGAGGAAGATGTGAAACAAGGGGAGGCTAGGAAAGTAGGTTGGGTGGACCATGCGTAGCCTTGAATGTCAGACTGAGGCCTCCTGTGTTTCATCAAGGTCAGTCTGGTGCTGATGTAGAGAGGAGCTGGACCGCAGGCAGTGAGACCAGTTGAGGGAGTTCAGGACAGCCCAAAAAGGCAGTGGAGAGGTCTGGAAGTGGTTTGGAGCTATGAGGATGAAGAAGCCAGCAAATCAGTAAGGCTTGATGCCTAACTGGCTTTGTGGACTGATGGGGAATTGGGAAGGCTTGGGACAAGATGAAGTGGCCCTGACCTCTCACAGAATCCATACTGGGGCCCTTTGACCACAGGGAGGGAAGGCCTGAAGTGGACTTTGGGCTGCTGCTGACTCTGCTTTGTCACAGCCTTGGGCTCCCCAAGGTGCCTGGCATGGCTGGCATGCCCAGAACACATCAAGGGGTTCTTTGTCTCTCTCCAGTAGGAGAGCGGGTTAGCTGGCCTGGTTGAGTGGTGGTGTGGGGTGAGTGGTACTGAGCTTTGTGCTCTCTGCCTAGTAAGCATATTGGATGGCAAAGAAGGCTACAAGGAGAGCCAGACTCCTCTCCAAGGAGAGAGGAGTAAGGCCTGAGGGCATGGAAAACCAGCCTTAAGGTGGCGTGCAGCTGGAGAGGGTAGGTGTGGGGGTAGGTGTGGGGCTTTGGGCATAGATAAACTGGTCAAGGGGAGGCACATGGCAGCCAGGGCCAGCTTGACCTCACCCTGAGTCTTTATTCTGTTCCTGGAACTGGGTTCTCAGCTGGGGCAGGTGGAAATAAGTCCTGTACCTGTGAGAAGGTGAACCCCTTAGCACTTAGGGGCATCGCCAGCCATTTCTCAGAGATGAAAGAGTCTGGCTGGAAATGTGGATTTAGGCTAGTAGTGGGAAAGGGCTCTGAATGAGGCACAGGAGTCAAGGTGCTGGTGTTGGCTCCACCACTGACCCTTATGGTGTGTGACTGAGGTATGTCCTCTCTCTTGACCATGAGGCTAATGCTCCCTGTTTCTCACCCAGCACTTACTGTGTGTGCAGCTGGGGATGGGGAATGGGGGATGCAGACCTGGTCCTGCCCTCCCAGGACTTACAGCCTAGCAGGGAAGTCAAATATTCAATAGGTAATTAAAGACGTGGCCTGTGTACAAAAGGATTGTCAGGATCAAATGAGGTAACTGGATTAAGAGCATAGCATAAACAAAGACTGCTGACTAGGGGTCAGGAGATCTGAGTCCCCAGCCTCCTCAGTGGATCCCTAACTAGCTGTGTGACCTTGAGAAAATTGCTTAATCTTTCTAAGCCTCAGTTTCCCTCACATATAGACCGAGGCAGTTTTAATGGGATGATGTTGAAGAGCTCTTCTGCTTCTGAGACTGACCTTGGAGTATTTGAAAAGTGCTTTGAGAAGTTTTTTATGAGGTACCATGCAAGGGCAAGGGGTCGTCATGGCACAGCCCACAGAGGCCAATTCTTCCAGCATGCTCTGTTCCTCCTGTGGGAGGACCTCTCTTTGTGTGTAGTACCAGTGACCCTCATGTCTTTGGGAGTATAATCAAATCAAAGGATGCTCTGATTTGTCTAGCTCTTTAGTCTGCAAAGTGCTTTCATTCCCATTGCCTTACAGTAGTCTTTACAGGAGCAATGGGAAATCTGTAGGATGTTTTATTTTCCCTGTTTACAGCCAAGAAAACCAAAGCTAGGCAAGTGATGGAATTGGGCCTGGAACCCAGGACTCCTCCTTTCCAATTATCTATCTTACCAAAGCTGGTGCCCACTGTGTGGCCTCTCTGGGCCACCCTCCCCCCCCGCCCCGCATCCCAGCTTTAGGACTTCAGTCCAGCCCTAAGTGTCTGTGCTTCTCCTGGTAGGCTTCTCAAGTTGTTTTGAGGTGTTGTGATGAATGGTACACTTCCTGTCCCAGATCTTCACACACAGCCCCTCACATGTACCCTAAGACAAGGCAGGAGCAGCTGGCTAGTGAGGGGGCTCAGGAACATAGTGCAGAGAACTCTTGTTCCTCCTGAGTGCACTCTGGGCCCTGGGCTCTGTGTGTCCAGGAGCGTTCCTTCCCAGCCAGCCACTTTTGGAGGACGCTGCTTCTTTCCCTTCCCTTTCTGTCTTGGTTTTACAAAAAGGGAGAACCTAAATTTGGGCCTGGGGGAGCCTGGGTTCAAGACACCAGCATACCTGGCTCTGTCACTTTCTAGTCATGTGACCTCTCTGAGGTAAATGGGCCAGGTGGTGGCACTGGGAGAGAGGGGGTGTTATGAGGATTAAGAGAGGTGATGTTGGTAAAACACCCAGCAGTGTGTGCCACAAAGTAAAGGTACAGGATGGCTCTTAACAATTTGAGTGTGAATTATCCTCTGAGGTTCACTTCAGGCCTTTGGCATAATGGTGAAGATCCAGATTCCTTCATGTGCTCTGCCCACCACCCTTGGGCTCTGGGGTAAGGCAGGAGCCAGTCCCACTCAGCTTGTTGTCTGGAGCTTTCTGGCCTCCCAGGGCAGGCTGGGAATCCCCCCCATCAGTTCCTCTTTGAGTCATTTGGAACAGAGTCCTCAGGTGACCCTGACTTCGAGGGCCTGATCTTCCTTCTCTTTGGTCTGTGAAGATAAAGCAGAAGTGAGAATAGAGGTGGGTCTGCTGAAAGATTCAACTTGAAGCCTGCAAACATAGTGCTGCCTGGGGTCTCAGGCCTCCTGGGTGGTGACAGTCCCTTGGGGAAGAAATCAGAATTTGTGTCATAATTACCACCACCCTCCCTGGGCTTTCTGTCCTGCCTCTGAGTGACCCCTTCCATCCTCCCAGCATAGTCACATGGTAATGCCATTGTACAGAGACGTCTGCATGGTGAACCAGGCTGGACCATCATAATCCCCATTTTACAGAGGCAGATACCAAATCTCAGAGAGGTAAAATGACTTGCCAAGCATCACATAGTTTATGGCTCTGAGTCCACAAAGTTCCCTGGGATCAAGGCTTGTGTGCACCCAGACTAGTAGTCAGCACTCTGTGCTGGAGTTGAGGGACAGAGTAGGAGAAGAGCAGGGACTGCATTCACCACCCAGGGCTGTCTTCTGCTCACCCTGGACCTCAGATAGTTACTGGCTTGCTGAAAACCTGTTTCTTCATCTGTGGAAGGTGGTGGTAGTGGGGGAGGGGGTGATAATTAGAGGACTTATTTCATAGGCTTGTTGTCAGGATTAAATGAAATAATGTAAGTTAAGTGCTGAACATCATGTCTGTTGCATAGCGAGTGCCTGGTAAGTGCTCTAACAGACATTCAATTACATTAATTGAATATTAGAATTATAATGTTGTAAAAGGCTGTCATCAAGCACATCTGTGCTCAGCCTTGTGCTGGGCTTCAAGGAAGATTCAGAGCTGGTATCAGGCCAGAGAGGGAATGTTCTTTATCAAGCACTTTCTGTATTTTGCCCACCTGATCTCAAGGTAGGAGAGTATTAGAAGAGTATTCCCATCTCACTGTGGAGAGAACTGAAACACAGAGTTCCAGAGATCACAAAACTAATGATTCTGTCAACACACATTTATTGGGCACTAGTTAGGTACCAAGCTCTGTTCTAGGCCCAGGACACACTGTGGAGAATGAGATGGGTAGAACCCTCCAGGAGCGCACCTTCTCATGGAATGCTGCCTCAGCAGAGCAGATAGTCGGGTGGGGAAGCCGTACCTGCTCCACTAGACTGCTCACATTCCCCAAACAAGCCATGCCCTTTTCTGTTAACTTGTGCTTGCTCATAGTGGGTCTTCTGCCTGCTGTGCCTTTTCCCCTTTCTCACCCTGGCCACTTCCTATCACCCTTCGAAGACCATCTCAAAAGTTAGCTCCCCTTTACCTGAACAGTCCCCCAACCACACACCACGTGGGGGCTTCTTGTAGTTTCCTAGCACCTTCTTCATGCTTTTGTGATAACACTTCCATGTGTACCAGTTATCTACTCACCCATCTGTCTCCTCTACCAGATTGACCTCTTCAAGGGCAGGGACTGCATTTTATTCATCTCTTTGTAGATTCAGCCCTGGAACCCAGGCTCTGGAGAAATGTGTATAGAATATAATGAGGGGCTGATTGTGTTCTGTCCCTGGAGTAGTTAGGAAAGGCTTTGTAGGCATGAGAGGGAGTTCTGAATGAGGCCATGGAAGATGAGTGGGACTGAATTGGAGTGGGGGCAGGGGTGACAGAGGGCCTTTTAGAGAGAGGGCCACCTAGAGATAGGGTTGGGGAAAGAAGAGGGATGTTTAGAGAAAATAGGAGGGCCTGAGATCCAGGGCCTTAGGTTTCTTTTGGACAAGGAGAGGGCAGTAGGGAGCCTTGAAGGAATCAGTGAGTCAAACAGTGAGTCGAAACTAATTTGGTAAGATCTATCAGTAAGATCTAGAAGTTTGGTAAGGATGGGTGAGGGGGTTGTACATGAATCAGGATGGCCCCTGGGTGTCCACAGTCAGATTGTGATCTGAGGACCTGGTTGCCTGTGGGAAGTTTCGAGCACTACTCTGTCTGCTAAGAGTGGGGGCTTGGGGAAGGGAAGTCTTCTATTGAGAATAGTCTCCATACCTTTCTGCCAGTGTCAGGGAGAGCTGCCCTGGGGTTTCTGCTGTGGTCTGTGCCTCCCTAGCTGGGTAGGGGAATGGGGATTCCTTGCTTTTTGGAGCCAGCAAGGTTGATGCCTAAAGGAACCATTTCTTCCGCTTGACATCAAGAGGGGTGGAGCTAACAGAGTGGAGAGCTGGGCAGAGGCCCAGGGCACCAAGGCCAGTGAAGGGTGGAGAGAACCTGTTTACCATTGTGTACTGACCCAGGGCTGGAAGGAGCAAAGCCAGGGAATTCCTTATGGGAAAGGGAGGCAGGCCCAGAACTAGCTTGCACTGGGAACTGGGGAGAGTGAAGCAAGGCAGACTCTCACCCAGACAGAGAGCCTGGACATTGCCCTACTCTTAAGTCAGTGGCTGCCAGACCGCAGGAGGGAGCGCCAGGCTGCTGCAGACCATCTTCCTTTTCCACACTGACTCACAGGATGGCCTCGGGCAGATCACTTACCCTCTGCCTATGGGCCTCCCTGACTGTCTGGGGTGGAGGTAGACTTACTGGGTGATCTCACAGTCCTCCCAGCCCTGACTGTCGGCCATTTGCACCACCCCCCTCCAACCCACCCTCTTGCATTCCAGTTTCCTATCATCAGTTATTATGGAGCTGGCATAAAAGCTGTTTATACTTTCAGTCATTACCACCTCTTAGGTTAATGAACTCCAGAGGTTGTTACCCAGCGTGCAAAGTAGGTCAGCCTTTTGTTTATCCTCACTTTTTCCAGCTCTGGGAGAGGGAAGCTCCCCCACCCTTGTCCCTGGTTCGGTCATTGGCTGTGCTCTTTCTGCACATCCACTTCCCAGTTTTCCACGCTTTCTTGTCACTCATTCCTGCCCTTCTCGGCACAGAGGGTAGTGGTTCTCTACTGGGTGGTAAAGAAGAGAGAAGAGAATGTGACAGGCACTGAGGCCTTTAGATTATATTGAGGCCAGGTGGTGAGACACTTTATATTTATTGGATAATTTAGTGCTTAAGTGGCAGCTTCCACTTCCAGGCTGTGTAACCTTGGTCAGATTACTCAGCCGTGCTGAGCTTTAGTTTTCTTGTCTATTAAATGGAGATAACAAAAGCTACTTCCTTGGGGAATTGTGTGCATATGTAGTACTTGGCAGAGCTACTTGATGGCCAGTGCTGGAAATGTGTCCACTCTTACTGCCTCATGTGATCTTTACCACTGCCCTCTAAGGAGGTGGTATTGCCCCCATATTACAGGTGGGGAACCTGCTCGGAGTGGAGCAGCCTGCCAATTTCAGACAGCTATAAAGTGATAGAGCTGGGATCAGAAGCCAGGAGTTACAGTCTCTGTGTCATTAAGTAAATTACTTACCGAGCGTCAGTTGCTTCATGGGTAAAATGGGCATAATCCTGCTCTGCTGCATGTGTATGTGTCTATGTGTGGGGGCCAGTCAGATGAGAAAAGGGATATGAAAGTACTAGGTGAGCTGCAAATACCAGTCACCTAATAGTTACCATTTGCTGGCTGCTCACCAGGCTGGACCCTTATACACATTTATTCCTTATTGCAGTCTTATAAAATCTGAGGTGTGTATTATGGTCCCACTTAAAGATGAAGAAGTTGAGACAGGGAACGCAAGTATTTTGCCTATGGTCTCCCACGTGGAGGAGCTGGAATGGAAACCTAGGTTGGTTGGCTTCAAGATCCCCACTCTGTTCACTCTCCCCATACCTCAGCTGGCCTCCAGTGGTTGAGATGAGGAGGATCAAATCCTATAGTCTGTGACCTTGGGCTTTCTGTTTGGGCTTTGTTTCTCTTCAAATGAAGAGGCTTTCTGTTTGGGCTGGTTTGGAGAGTGAGGCTTGGAGGAGGGGGTTAAAAATGGTTCCTTGGGACCAAGATTTATCTTCCACCATCAGATGAAGGGGGCATGGGCATGGGCACCATACCTGGTTGACTGCCAGCCAGAAGGGCTGAGGCGTGCTTGGGCAGAAGGCAGACAGCTAGAAGGACAAGTGGGGAGAGAGCCCCAGTCTTTGGTCTTAAAGCCTTGGGAACTGGTCTTGTCCCTCTGAGCTCTTGCAAACTTCCAGCTTCTGGGTTTGGAGAGAAGGCTAGGAAACTGGGAGCCTGCAGAGCATGGGGTCAGCAGAGTATCACTGCTGCCTTGGGCCATGGCCTGGCATAACACAGCTAAGCCTAGCTCAGCCTGAGAGCTCAACAGAATCTGGGATCAGTCACCCCCTGGCTGCCCAGTTTTGTCTCTTCTGTGCCTCTCTCCCTCAGGAGGGGGTGGCCAGCAAACAGCATTTTGCCCAGATTTGCCATCTCCTGACTGAGGTTCTGCTTGGGAGCTGTGCCCATCCAGCATATTGGCTTCACTGAGCGTTGCTGGGTATGGGCAGGCTGCTCCCTGGGTCAGTCAGAGCACTGGAGATGGGGATAGACTGTCTCTAGGGGCTTGGGGACCAAAGATAGAGCCCCACAGTGGCATCTGGAGAACGGCTGATTTCCTCACAGTCTTCCCAGGCGAGTCCAAAGCAGCACACGAGTCACTGTGGCAGAGGGGAATCCCTGGTTCTACCACTTAACTTAGTAGCTTTGTGACTTTGCCCAAGTCATATAACATCTCTGATTGGGTCAAGTTTCTCAGGTGCCAAATAGTAATTAATCTATTAATTAGTGAGGGATCCACCTCACTGAACCATTAGTGGCACAGATAAAATTGGCGTAAGCAGAAGTGGCTTGTAGCCCTGAATGCAATTCATATGAAAGTAATGATGTCATGAAGAAAAGCAAGCAGGCACCTGTTGAATACCTGTGAGATGCTTGGTGGGAGTTACAGAAGTTCAAGACCCAGTCCAGTTAGGGAGGGACAGTGCTAAGCAATATGAGCAAGTTACAATGAAGTGCTCATTTCATCTCTTGATTCATTAATGAATTACTGCTGAAATCAGCTTTAGGGGATTAGGACCAGCATTAAAAGAAGACAAAAGAAATAGACTAGAATAATATAAAATTAAAATGAGTATTTCAGAATGCATATAAGAGTAAATTATTTCATAAAATGTATTTCAGTTATGCGGGTGTGTGTGTGTGTGTGTGTGTGTGTGTGTGTGTATAAAATCTCAGTATAAAATGTATTTCTTATTGTGGGTCTCAGTTTGAAAACTTTGAGAAATAGTGTTCTAAGTCAAGATTGATGTCTTCAGGTTGGAGGACAGTTAATGAGATCGGGGCAGGCATGGAGACTATGTGAAGGCTGAGGGCTTAACCTGTAGGAGCAGAGGAGTAAGGGTTAAGAGCATGGGCTGTGGAGTCAGGCAGGCTTGGGTTTGAGTCCCAGCTCTGTCACTTCCAGCTATATGGCCTTGAGTGAGGCGTTTAACTTTACTAAGTCTTGGATTCTACTTCTGGAAAATGGAGAGAATGGTATTATGGTAGGGTTATTATGAAACAGGAATAGGAAGAAATTGGTAAGTAGTAAATGATGTATAAATGGTAACTACTATTGCTGCTGGTATTTGAAGCTGTGGTTTTTATTGATATATTGGGCTCTGAAAGGGTTGCTGTGACGTAGAGAGGGGAGAAGAAAGGGCATTCCAGGTAAGGATGGGTGGTTGAAAAGGGATAAGCACGTGTGTGCCTGGGATGAGACTGGTCTGGCTGAGATTTGTGCCACCTTAAAAGAGGGTGTTGAGATTATAGATAGACGTTATCAGGAAAATTTTGGCATTACATGGGGAAGAAAGTTTTAATAGTAGAAACTTCAACAATAAGCTTATTGTGATAATGAGGCCCCATCCCTCGTGGAATTCCAGCATGGGTTGGGCCACTAGAGACTGTTCTCATTAGGCTCTTTAATTGCAGAGACTCCCTCAGGCCACCTTAAAGAAAGAGAGGTTTTCTGAAGGATAAGTGAAGCCCTCAAACTGAAGCACCCCTGACTGTGCCATTGGTTCTTTAAACTGGCCATTTGGTCAGCTTCCCTGTCACTAGAAGCTGGTTCATGCTCTCCCTCCACTGTCAGGGGGAAATTACCTCAGATAGCGTCTACACCATCATGCTATTTGCAGGGATGCCCCTGACTCCATCTTCATCTCCTGGCTCCTTTCTGGGCATCCTTTGAGGATCAATTCACAATTAAAGTCATTCCAGTCATCTAGGGAAACAGGTCCAGAGAGGGCACAGGGCTTACCTATTGTGGAAGGGATTCCTATACCAGACAGCAGTCTGATCAGATGCCTTTTGAGATCCTGACTGACTACGCTGAAGGATATGTGAACCTTCTGGTTTTTTGTTTTTTTTTTTTTTTAAAGAATAGCCTGCAACTTTTTAGGGGCACATTTTGTGCATCAAGAGAAATCTGCCTGCAGTTAGAGAGCACATGATGTGCTGAGTGGTGGGTACAACCAGACCTCTAGTGTCTTCCTTTTCACCATCTCCAGGTGACTTAAACTCCTCTGCTATTGGAGGAGAAGCCACCCAAATGACCATGTTTCCTCAAAAATTTCCTCAGTTTAAGTTTTTAAAAGCCAAATAGGTCTTTCGATTGACGTGTACATTTAAAGTAGTGGTGGGGTTTTTTTATTGCTTCTTTTTTTTTTTTAAGAGTTTATTTATTTGACAGAGACACAGTGAGAGAGAGAACACAAGCAGGGGGAGTGGGGGAGGGAGAAGCAGGCTTCCCGCTGAGCAGGGAGCCCAATGTGGGGTTTGATCCCAGGACCCTGGGACCATGACCTGAGCCGAAGGCAGACACTTAACAACTGAGCCACCCAGGCGCCTCTTTTTTATTGTTTCTGAGAAGATCTTGCCAAATCAGTGGTATAGCTTAAAATCAGTAGTGTCTTAGAATCCAGGAAATATGGTCGTTTGTTTTGTAACCAATTGAAATTCCGGCCTGAGGTTTGATGTTGGGGCTTTGAAACTGCTAAAGCTATTATCTGACATCATTTAAAGGAACACTCAACTTGACTGTGTTCCCCTATGTATCTGCAGTTGGGAGAATGGGTATCCCTGAGGCCCTGCAATCAGATCTTTTTTTTTTTTTAAAGATTTTATTTATTTATTTGACAGAGAGAGAGACAGCGAGAGAGGGAACACAAGCAGGGGGAGCGGGAGAGGGAGAAGCAGGCTTCCCGTGGAGCAGGGAGCCCGATGCGGGGCTCGATCCCAGGACCCTGAGATCATGACCTGAGCCGAAGGCAGATGCTCAACAACTGAGCCACCCAGGCGCCCTCCTGCAATCAGATCTTATCAACAAAGACAGACCTGGAGGGTTGAGGTATCAAACGGGCATGTATTTAATCACATGGGAATTCACTGGAAGCTGGAACTCCCAGGCAAAAGCCTTGCCCTCTGTGAGCCTCAGTCTTCTCATCTGCTCAGTGGGAGGATTGGATCAACAATTATCCACATCTACAACTGCCAAAACTTCCTGTTAACATAACGTGGGCATCCCCTCTCATTTAGTTAACTAGAAGACTCACGTGACTTGTGTAAGTTAGTGGTTTGTAGGCGGTGGGAGGCAGCATGTCCTGTGATGTCTGGGCCTTTGGTTTCCGTTCCTTGCATGTGTAGGGGTTGTCTGGAGACATACATCTGTCAGTAAATGTCTTGATATAAAGGTGTGGTCTCTGGTTTTCTCCTTTGGGGAGGGAAAGGAAAGGAGTGACCTCCTGCCCTGGTTCTGCCTCTAGGTGGTGAGGGGGTCAGCAGTTTGAGAGGAAAATGACCTGTGTCAGTGTATTGAGGGGGCCAGGTTTGCCTCAGGCTGTTGTTTCTCCTCAGCTGTTCAGCTCCGAAGCTGCTCTCAGGCCTGTGCAGTTCCCCAGATAAAGCTCAGTAAAGAAGACCTGCCCTTTTGTGTTTTGGAGGCCTCTGTTCTGCCAAAGCCCCTCCCTCTGCTCTTCCAACCAGTAAAAGTCACAGCAGCACATTTCCTTCCGTCAGAGAATCAGAGAATCAAGGCCTGGGCCAAGCCCTAGCCCCATCATGTCCTGTTCCTAAGGGCCTCCTCCCAGCTGCCTGAGTGCTTCTGACCCTGCACTCCTTTCTGGGAGGTCAGGCAGGACTGAGTACAGGCTCTTGGCTAGGATCTAACTTGGATTTGAGTCTGGGTTTTTCCACTGATTTGCTCTTTGACCCTGAGCAAGATACCCTCCCTGGGTATCTTACCTCTCAACGTCAAGTACTTTTTTTAATTGGAAAAAAAGTAAAAGTTTAAAAAAAAGAAATTTGAAAGATCCATAATCCACCACTTTGAAAGTGATTTTAAGAAGAGAGCACATATGTGTGTGTACAGAGGTATACACATACATTTTTTTCATTATTTTCTTACCAATATTGCTCTGTAGGCTAAATAAGAAAGCATCTTTAGAATACCCAGTCTCCAAATGCTAGTCCCCTCCTCTTTGCCCCTGAGAGTTATGTGAACTCAGGAATTCCTGGGAACTCACTTCTTGGAGGAAGCCCACTCGCTTGAAGTACGCTCTGGCTAAGCCAGGGATTCTGCCCCAGCCTGCCTCAGCAGCCTGCCTGGGGTGGGTCTTCATGCTCCAGTGTTTTCCCCTGTGACTCTAGTGGGCATTCAGAGCCCAGCAGAATGTTAACACCATGAGGGCCAGGACTTTGTTCTAGTCGAAGGAGTGTTTCCCCATAGCCTGCCCAGAAGCCCTGGCCCTAGAACAATGCCAGCACAGCTGTGATAACTGCTCAATTAGTAGATGTAGAAATACAAGTGATATTTGGTGAGGTTTTGAAGCATGTGTAGGATTTTGATAGGGTAGAGACAACTTGGAGTCTATTCCAGCAAAGGGACTGGTATGAGTAAGGTTGAGCGGTGGGAAAGGGCCAAGGTATAATTGGGGAAACTATGAGTAACTAGCTTTGCTAGAGTGAAGAGGTGAGCATGTTATTTCTGTACTTGTTTGACTTTTTTTTTTTTTTTTTTAATCCAGCTTTACACCTTGCATGTAGGCCCTCTGAAGAGGCATATTTATTTAGACAGACCCAGGACAGGAATGCTTTGCTTTGGTGCACAGATGCAGGCACTCAGACTTCTGCCCCCAGAGAGGCCCAGTGACCCCTGGCCCCCTGACACATTGGGGGATTGGGCACTTAACCTGGTATCTCTTTGGCTTATGCCTTTTAGGGAGGGGGCAGCATTCCCTCTCATCTATGTTAGGGTGTTCATGGGTTAGCAGCCCTAAAGGGAACACGGGGATGGGAGACAGGGGCAGGAATGAAGGCCTGACAAGGCTGGTGGCTGGGGCCTAAGCCAGGGCCTTTGCTTTTCTTGGCACCTCTGATAGGCCCTGCCCTTTGCTCCACAGGCTAGAGGAAGTACCCCTGGAGGTGCTGAGGCAGAGGGAGTCCAAGTGGCTGGACATGCTCAACAACTGGGACAAATGGATGGCCAAGAAGCACAAAAAGGTGAGGGGCCTGGCCTTGGGCCTTGGGCTGGGAGTTGGCAGCCTGGGGAAGAAAAGGAAGAGGGAGGAATTGTATCAGCTTAGAGGAGCAGCAGCTTCTCTAACTGCCAGCAGCCTTGAGTGTCCCCATCTGCCAGCTCTGAAAAGGGAACAGAAGCTGGTGGAGGGCAGGGACTAGTCTTTACTTGGTCCTCCAAGATGACTTCAGATTCACACAGAACTTTGTCCTGGAGTCAAACTTCAAAGCTACTTTTAGCCAAGAGCCCTTAATAGGCTGCTTTCCTCCAAACCTCTTGGGAGAAGTTCTTGCTGCTACTTACCACCGACCTTTCAGGGAGGACTTTATAGTGCTAGTAATAGCTAACATGTGTTGAACATTTGCGGTGTGCTGGATACTTGACTTGAGTGACCCTTACAACTCTCCAGTGAGGATGGTAGCAGTGGTACCCCTACCTTATGGGTGACCCACAAATCAAGGTTTGAACCCAGGCAGTCTACATTTAGTGCCTGCATTCTTCATCACCACCCTCTAGATTAATGTGATGAGTTCCCTTTTGCCTCCTGGACAAAGGAAAGAGAATGAAAAGTAACCTCACAATTTAATGGTCTTATAAAAATGAAAATATCCAGTGGTCCTCTCCCAGTTAGTCTTTCCTTAGACACTAGCTCTGTTGCCCCATAGGAACATCCTTGTGCACCACAGTGTGTGTGTTGATGCCCTTGGCCACCTGGGCAGGATCCAGTTACTCCCTAGCCTAGTAGAGGCCTGTCCAGGGTCTCTCTGCACAAATTCCCAGGGCACAGAGTGAACCTGCTGTCCCACTGTCATCACCTGACATGCTGGTCTGGTCCAGGCTGGCACAGCTGGCTGCAGGGCCTAGCAGAAAGCTCAGGACTGAAGGTCAGATATGGGCTTGGTCCCAGCCCCACTACCTTCCCCTCTTCATGCCTGTGGCTAGCTGTGCAACTTTGTGTGAGTCACTTCACCCTCTCAGCCTCAGGTTCCCTGGTTGAGTGGTAATGACAGTCATGTTGGGAGGCTCCCATGAGTTGGTGACTGTAAAGCCCCTGTGCCTGTGGAAAAGAGGCACACCTAGGCCTGGGCTCTTGCTTGCTGTTCTGTATAGGCTTTGTAGCATTCATTTTTTGCTTATTAAACATTTCTCTTAAAAATTTTTGTTTTAAAGATAATTGTTCTAACTGCTTCCTGCATGACTCTGGGGTCTATTTTCCTGCCTCAACACACACACTGTGGTGCACAAGGATGTTCCTATGGGGCAACAGAGCTAGTGTCTAAGGAAAGACTAGGAGAGGACCACTGGGTATTTTCATTTTTATAAAACCATTAAACTGTGAGGTTACTTTTCATTCTTTTTCCTTTGGCCAGGAGGCAAAAGGAAACTCATCACATTAATCTAGAGGGTGGTGATGAAGAACGCAGGCACTAAATCTAGACTGCCTGGATTCAAACCTGAGGTTCTTAACCTTGAGCTTCAGCTCCCTCTCCACTGTCTGTTGTGACTAGTGGCTGGCAGAGACAGTGGATCTTTCATGCCCCAGCCTCCCTTGCAAATGGGGATTCCAGAGGGGAGTCTTGGGGAGCTCCTTTCAGCAGAGCAGGCAGCACTACTTCCTCTTCCCTTTTGCTTCCCTGGAACTGTGGTTAGAGGCCAAGGGCTCCCCCTGCCCAGTAGGGGCCACCACAGGAGGCTGTACCCTGTCCTACCGAGAGGCCCTAGCCCTCTGCTCTCTACTCCTGCCACCTCAGCTGTGGTCACCCTGGCCCTAGGAGCTCTTCCTGCTTGGCTGTGCAGGCTTGGGCTCTCCCCCTGGTCAGGAAGTCATGGCACAGGAGGGACAATACCTGCTTCAGGAAGTAGGTCCAGACCCAGTACTTCTCCTGGACTTATCCTGAGTCCCCAGGAGGGGACTGTATAGAGGCAAGGTTCTTGCTGGAATGCTGTCTTCCCCTGTAGGGCTCTGCTCAAACTCTGGCCAAGTCCTCCCAGAGTTCAGCAGGCAGGGTGTGGCCTCACTCTGCTGTCAATCAGAGAATGATAATCCCTTGTGTTTTCTGTTTGCTGAGAACTTTCTCTTCCTTTATCTTTTCTGATCCCCACCATTGCCTCCTCTCTAAGGCAGGCAGGTGGAGCTTGCCATCCCTATCACCTCTGTGCTAAGGAGGATTCCAGAGGCCAGAGTGGGAAAAGCTGGCTGTATTCCTGGTTGTCCATCCTCACCTCCCCAGCCCCACCTGAGTGAGGGCAGGGACTCTTTGAGAACCTTAATGGACTGAAGGTATTCCTGGGCTCCCCTAGGGCAGGCCAACTATGACAGGGGGCTGTGATGATGTAGGGGGGCTGGCTCAGGTCAGGCTAAGCTTGGCCCTGAAGAGAGCCTAAAGGGCCTGTGGCTCTAGGCCATACTATATCCCTTTGCCAAAGTCTTCTCAGACCAAGTGGCCTCCTTAAGGAGACCCTTGTCCCATAGCAGCAGGAAACTACTCACAGAGTCTGGGGCAGTTCCCTTCCACTCCCTTCCTCGCCCCCTCCTCGCCCCACCTCTTCACCCCCTTTGCCGGCAGTCCCAGAAGCTCAAGCTTAGCTCCCATGATCAGCCACTCTGCTCTTCCCCCACTGCCTCCAGCCTGTCTGCCTGTCTCCTTCCTGGTTCTTGACACTCTCTGACCCTTGGAAAGTTTTCTCTTGTTTGTGCTGGTCATCAGAAAGCTAGGCCTTCTTTGCTCCTCTGAGAGATTCCAACGGGACTGTTTGAGGGGGTTTCCAGGTGAGGGGAAGTTAGGTGTGAGCCTGAGCCCCTGGGGCTTCTGTGTCAGGCATTTTCCTGGGATGGAGGGGTGGAGAGGAAGGGATTTATTGAATACAGACTATGTGTCAGGCCCCCTGCTAGGCATTTTCCCACCCTTCTAATAGAATCCTAGGTATTGCCATTCTCTTCTTAACTATTGATGAGTATTGATTGGCTCAAGGTCAGCACTGGGTTCAAACCCATATCCAGTTGCTCTTCCCACTGCCCTGAGTTCCCGTCTTCATCCCAGGCCAGGCTGCTTAGTGCAGGGGCTAAGGGGAGTATCATTGGCCAGTAGACCCCCCACCTCCATTCTATAGGAGTGGTGCCTTTGCTTTTGCCCTCACCCTCCTTGACCATTGGCCTTGAGGTCAAGGAGGACAATCAAGGCAACTGCCTCAGTCTCATTCTGTCCCAAAGCCCAGGTGGAGCTCACCTCTCATCTAGCTCCGAGAGTCCAGTGGAGTGCGAAGTGCATGGGGCTGGATCCCTCTAGCCTGTGTGGTATAGGAGGTAGTGGGTTCCTGATGGTGTGACCTTAATATTTTCCCACTCTGTGTTTCAGTTTTCCCATTTGTAAAAGACATGATGATTTTTCAAACTGGATTTTGATGGTGGAAGCCTTTTTCTAATAAAGACAGCAAGTATAAGAATTGAGCCCTAGCTCTGGGTTATAAGCTACCCCAAACACTTCCTCCTTCTCCTCTCCCAGTCTGTGAGTGGTAGGAAAGACCTGTGGCATTGTAGCAAGAGTTGCAGTCAGGACTCACAGCCAGGCCAGCTGCGTCTGCCCTGGGCTGGTAATAGTGGGAGCTCAGGGTCAAGGAGAGCAGAAGAGAGGATTCATGACCAAAACAAAGAGGGAGCCATTCTGATCAGTTCCCATCTTCCTTCTGAGTTCTGCTGAGTTCTCTCCCCTCTAGGTGGGCTGTGTCCTGCCACATGGCTACTTAAACACCCCCATGGAAGGGCCCAGGCCATGTCTCTGGGCACATTCTGGTCATCTCAAAAGCTACCCTCCCCGCAGCTGCAGCTGCAGCTGTGCCCCACACCATGCAGATCCCTCTCTAGTGATAACCAGTGGTGCTCCTCCAACTTGGAGGAGCATTTTGATTCAGTTCCATTTTGATTCAGAAAATGGTCATGGGGATTCAGAATTATGTAGGAGACCTCAGGAACATCTGTTTTATCACTAGGCCAGGGGACAGCGAGACTGACATCACCTGGTGGCAGCGTATCTAATTATAGCCATTACTCCCCCTGCCCCTGGCATCCTAGGCTTTTCATTGTAGCAATAGTAGCAACAGGAGGGAAGTCCTCTTTTCTCCCCTTTTCTGCTTGCCCAGTATGCTAACTGAAGGCCTACCAAACACCAACAGAAGAGCTGGGCTGGCACACAGCCTCTGGAGGACTTGCCTCGGTGGATGCATGAGCACAGTCCTCTTTTTGACTTTCAGATCCGTCTGCGGTGCCAGAAGGGCATCCCACCTTCCCTGCGGGGCCGTGCTTGGCAGTACCTGTCAGGAGGCAAGGTGAAGCTACAGCAGAACCCTGGAAAGTTTGATGTGAGTGGCCCTTCTTTCATCCTACCCGCCCTCCCACGTCTCTTGATGTCCTTCACATAGCAGCAATCCTCCATGTGCTTACTTGGACCTCAGCAGTATGAGCTGATTAATAGGTCAAATGCCCCACTGACCAGGCCTGTCCAACCTGTGACTCCTGGGGGCTCTGCCCACCTGAAGCTCCAGCGCTGAGCAGGCTTCAGAGGGATGGACAGATTTTCCGTCCTCCATTCCAGCTCTTTCTCTTGTCAACCACCTAGTTTTGTTTTCTTAGGCTTAATAGGCCACCTCCCAGCTCTTGGTCATCAGGAGGGGACACTCAGAACCACTTCCCTGACTCCCTTGGGCTCTGTGCTCTGGGCCTTTGGGGGCCTGCCCTCAGGGTCACTGAACCCTCAGTAACTCTTAGCTTCCCATCCTCGACTCTTCTCCTGCCTCACCCAAGCTGGCCAGACACAGTTCACCCATGCCACTAGTGGGGTTGTCAGCCTTAGGGGTGGCAGAGCCAAACCAGTATCCTTTGGGGTTAGAAACCAGTCAGTGGCCAGAGAGGGTGTCCTCTGTAGGCATGCCTTCTCCTCCCTACTCGTTGTCCCCTCCCCCATGGCTGCCAGAGTAAGAATACCCCTACATTCATGGGACTTCTTAGGGCCCACCTGGGCTGGGCAGCAGCTCCAGCATGCTCCCCTATGGGAGGCACTTGGCTCCCCTGGGGTTACCCCTGCTTACCTGCCAGACCTGGCCCCAGGCATCAGGGTTTCTCCCAAGCTCTTAGGGCGGGTGACAGGCAGTGAAACAGAGTTGCCAGCTACCAGCTCTTTGTTGACATACTTCATGCTTTGGCAAACACTCCTGTTTTGCCAAACCTGTTCCCTGAGAAGAGTGGGTGGGGCGGGGCAGCCTAGAGTTTCTGCTGTTGACCTGAAGAGGGTAAGAGTCATTTGCTAGCAGTACTTGTCCGTGGGGCTGTAGGGTTTGGTGGAGTGTCTGGTTGGAAGCAGCTCTGGGAATCAGGGTGATTGGACTGTCCCACAGAGCAGCAATACCAGGCCTCTTGACTCCAGTGTCTTCTTCCATCCCTTTCATTTCAGGAGGCTGCATCCTGGGTGGAGGGGGGAGGTTCAGTTGGGAATCTCTCCCCAAGTCCATGGTTTACCTCTGGCTGCTAGAGCATAGGCATGGGAGCCAAGAGCTTCGTCGGCCTGGCCAGACTCCTGGTTCCATAGTTAGCAAATGTGAGCACATCCTGTGAGTAGCAGAGCACAGAGCTGTGTGTGCATTTTGTGTGTGGGGAGTAGTGTATCTGGAGAGAAATCAGCCACCTTTGTGAAGTCTTGAGGGTTGCTTATGGGAGAAGGCTAAGAAAGGCCTTCTAGATCCTCTGAAGCTGAGTGGTGGGTCCCCAAGTCAGTCCGGGAGACTGGAACAGTGGGTTTTTTTTTCTTTTTAAATTTTTATTGTTATGTTAATCACCATACATTACATCATTAGTTTTGGTGAAACAGTGGTTTTTGAGCACACCTAGTAAGGACTTTGCCTGTGGATGACATGGAGGAAGTGAGCAAGGATGAGAAGCTCCCTCTGGCTGCTGTGGACATGACAGCCAGAGGCAAGGGTACAGTGACAGGCTATTGGTGGCAGCACCTATTCCTGTATTCCCCTGAAGACCCAGGTGGTTGACCCCAGTTTCAGCTGTCAAGGCAGGTTCTGCAGCCTCTCATGGCTCCATATTCTCCCGTACTTGCTACTTCTTCCTCCCTCATTGGGCAGGGTGAGACCTTTGGCCTTTTCTTACCTGGTTTTCTTCTCTGGCTTCACCTCATGGTGGTGTGAGTGCCTTCAGGCTCTCTTGGAGGTTGCAGTAGCTGCATCAGCTGCCAGCAGCCCACACCTGCCTTTGATTCCCAGAGCCCTTTCTTCCCACAGGCCCTTCAGCTATACGTCTTCCTTTCTCAACCACCCATGTGTGGTTAAGTGCCTTGGGCTGCTGAGGTACCCAGTGAGCAATCCTAGGAACTGACTTCTTGGGTTCTCAGGTCCCTACCTTACCAGAGCCCTCTCGAGAATTTGTGGGATCCTCCTCCCCTTTCTGACAAAAACAATCCTGCTTTGTACTCAGTATCTAGCCCTGGGCTTGACTTAGGAGGTTCATAGGACACATACAAGCCCCATCTTTAGAATATGTGGGACTCTAGAGGTTGTATACCCACTTCTTCAGCTGTGTGCCTGACCAAAAGCCCTCTGAAGGCATCTGGTCCTTCTCTCCACCTTCCAGCCTTGAACACTCTTGTCAGTTTTTTTGCTCAGTACTTACTCTCTCATGTCAAGTTACCTGACACCCCAGGGTCTTTAGTTTAATGTTGGGACACACCCACTGAGGGGGCACAAGAGGGAGAGGGACTTTTATGAAGACACCTGCCAGTCAAGGCCAGGGCCTGGGTCTGTGCCCACAGGTGTGTTTGCTGAGAAATCTGGCCCTCATCCCAGGGGCCTTCCCTGCATCATCAGCCCTGCAGGCAACGTGTACATGGTCTGCTTCCCTGCTCAGCCCTCTGGGTTTCCTTTTTATTGATTTTTTCCTTTCTATTTTTAGGATCTTTTTAAAAGATTTTATTTATTCATTTGTGAGAGAAAGAGCACACAAGCAGGGGGAGTGGCAGGCAGAGGGAGAACCAGGCTCCCTGCTGAGCAAGGAGCCTGATGTGAGACTCGATCCCAGGACCCTGGGATCATGACCTGAGCTGAAGGCAGACACTTAACCAGCTGAGCCACCCAGGTGTCCCTATTTTTATGATTTTTTTAAAAGATTTATTTGTTGATTTTAGAGAGAGAGAGAGCACAAGTGTGTGTGAGTTGGGGGAGAGGCAGAGGGAGAGGGAGACAAGCAGACTCCCCGCTGAGCAGGGAGACTGATGTGGGGCTCGATCCCAGGACCCTGAGATCATGACCTGAGCCAAAACCAAGAGTTGGATGCTTAACCAACTGAGCCACCCAAGTTCCCCTATTTTTTCTTTTTTTTTTTTTAAGATTTTATTTATTTATTTGACAGAGAGAGACACAGTGAGAGAGGGAACACAAGCAGGGGTTAGTGGGAGAGGGAGAAGCAGGCTTCTCGCTGAGCAGGGTGCCCAATGTGGGGCTCGATCCCAGGACTCTGGGACCATGACCTGAGCCGAAGGCAGACGCTTAATGATTGAGCCACCCAGGTGCCCCTTTCTATCTTTTAAAGTTGAGGTATTTACAGAGAGTGAAATGCACAGATCTTAAGTGTGCAGTTCAGTGAATTTTGACAAATAATACATATCCATGTAACCAACAGGCAAATCATGATATAGAACATTTCAAATGATGGGGAAATGATTTTTCTTTGTGTAATACTTTGTTTTTAAAACGGTACTCATGTTAAAATGTTCACAGACATTCCAAGAAAAGACTAAAACTTTGTTGAAACCCCAGCACCCAGAGATGGCTCTGAGTTTAATGGTTTGACAAATGTCACATCCTTCCAGATAGCACTCTGTGCAGATTCTTCTCTCCTTTTGACACACACACACACACACACACACACACACACCCCTCTGGCTCTGAGTTTAATGGTTTGACAAATGTCACATCCTTACACACACACACACACACACACACACACACACACACCCCTCTGGCTCTGAGTTTAATGGTTTGACAAATGTCACATCCTTACACACACACACACACACACACCCCTCTGGCTCTGAGTTTAATGGTTTGACAAATGTCACATCCTTACACACACACACACACACACACACACACACACACCCTTACACCCATTCCTAGACAGGTGATGCCACTTGCACAGGGAGACAGCAGAGGAGTTGGGATCAAATGGCTCTGAGTCAACCTTCCAGGCCCAGCTCTACCATTTTTCTAACCATGAGGACTTGGGCAAGTGACTTTTCTTTGATCCTCAGTTTCCTCATCTATGAACAGTATAATGATAGGACTTTTCTTTGAGGTTAAGAAGAGTCAGTGAGGCCCACGGGTTGCTCAGAGCAGTGCTAACAGGTGATAGCTTTTGCTTTGATAGTAGCCTTCCCTCTTAAGGACCTAAGGTGTTTGAGTGAGTCCTGAGTAAAGTGCCTGAAGGTTATTTCCAGCCACAGCTGTGACAGACACTCTTGACTACATGGGTCTTCCTGGAGCCAGGGTCACCCCTCAGGGTTTCTAGGGCCCTTCCCTCCTTGCCTCTTTGCCCCTTGTCTTTCATTCTTCTCAGGCTTCCTTACCTGAGCTTCCTGACTTGTCTTCAGGAAGGTCCAGTTCGTGATGGGATTGGGTGGGCATTGCCCCTGGCAGAGGGCTCCTCCAATACCTGGGACAGTTGTATCTTCCCAGCAGCCATCCCTAACTCCTAATACATGCTCTTGATCTTGCTTCTAGGAGCTGGACATGTCCCCTGGGGACCCTAAGTGGCTGGATGTCATTGAACGTGATCTGCACCGGCAGTTCCCTTTCCATGAGATGTTTGTGTCCCGGGGAGGCCATGGGTGAGCAGACTGGATCTTATGGGCTGGAGGTGGCCTGGGCCCTGTCCCTCAGGGCGCAGAGGATGTAAAATGAGTTTGGGTGTATCTCCGGGGCCCAGAAACTGGGAGTCCCAAACTCCACTGTTAGAGTTTCCCTTTGGTTTGAATCGGATGGGTCTTCTTAGCTTCTTCTCTTACCTTTGGGGCAACTTTCATTTACTCCCCAGCGTGCTAGAGCTTGCCTGGTCCTCTTCTGGAAACAGGTTTTGGTGGGGAGAAAGAGGGTTAGAGATAACTGGGTGTGCAGAAGGTATGTAGGAGGGGAAGGATAGGCAGGCCAGGCCAGAGGCCCAAGATAGACACCTAGGACAAAGCTATCTGGCCAAGAAGACACAGCTGCTGAATGAGAGGCCCACACTTCCAGCCCTGACACACTCTTACCCTGTATCTGGCATCCTGCCTGGTTCTGCCTCTGCTTTCTCTTTGAGCCTCTGCCCTCAGCTGTCATATGGGGTGGGGCGGGGGAGGTGCCCTCTCTGCTTCCTCCTCTGGTCTTGTGAGAGTCTGAGTGCTGCAGTGGGAAACCAACCCCTTGCTGACCAGAGTCAGGTCACCAATTCTGAGCCAGGTCTGGTCTGGTAGGCGTGGCAGTCATACCTATCTTCCCTGCCCCACTTGGCCCTTCTACAGCCAGCAGGACCTATTCCGTGTGCTGAAGGCCTATACCCTTTACCGACCTGAGGAGGGCTACTGCCAGGCCCAGGCACCCATTGCCGCTGTTCTGCTCATGCACATGCCTGCTGAGGTACCACCGGGCCCTGGACGGGTGAGTGGGTGGGCAGGGAATACCCAGCAGCAAGGCCTCATGTCTCTCTCGCCCACAGCAAGCCTTCTGGTGCCTGGTGCAGATCTGTGAGAAGTACCTGCCTGGCTACTACAGTGAGAAACTGGTGAGTGCTCGCTGGGTCCAGACCAGGCCTGGGACCTGCCCTTTGTGGCCTCTCCAGGCCTTTCTCTCCACAGCCACTGTTGCCCCAGCTTAAAACCTTCCCAGACTTCTGTTGCTTTCAGGTTGACGACCCAAGGCCCTCCAAGGTCAGGTCTTCTAGGCTCCAGAGTTATTGGTTCCACCCTGGCCTCCATGGCTGCTTCTAGCCATCTGGCTGCTTGGCAGGATCACAGTTCCTCCAGTGCACCAAGTTCCTCCCTGCCTCTGCCTTGAGGCTTAAACCTCTACTCCCTTCATTCCCATAATAACCCTTCCTTTCCTTCAGCTTTTAGCCCTCAGAAAGCTTTTTGTGACTCTGACAGGTGTGACCTCTGCACATGCTAATTCAGCATTCCTGGTTCTGCCATATTCTGGGCACTTAGCCACCTCCCCCATCAACGCCCACCCTGTCCCCCGTCTCTTTGCCCCTGTGATTCATCTGTTTGCCCCTTTTCACTACATGCTTCACGAGGTAGACCAGCTGTGTGTGGTTTGTTCTTCAGTGTATCCCAGCACCCAACTCAAGGTTGGTTCCCTGCAGGCAGTAGCTGCCTGAGGGATGAACGAATGCCTGCCTGGTACTGGGAGCCAGAGTGTCGCCTACAGTCCTGGCCCCACGGCCTCACTGTGTCCCCCAGGAGGCGATCCAACTGGATGGGGAGATCCTCTTCTCCCTGCTGCAGAAGGTGTCACCCGTGGCCCACAAGCACCTCAGCCGGCAGAAGATCGACCCGCTGCTGTACATGACAGAGTGGTTCATGTGTGCCTTTGCCCGCACCCTGCCCTGGAGCTCTGTGCTTCGTGTCTGGGATATGTTCTTCTGTGAAGGTACTGGGCTGGGCTTGGAGGAACAGCACTGCCTCTAACCCAGCCCACAGGGGGCCTCTATTTTCAGAGAAACTCCTTACAGGCCCTTTTACCACCCCCTCATGCAGGAGTCAAGATCATTTTCCGGGTGGGGCTGGTGCTGCTGAAACATGCGTTGGGCTCCCCTGAAAAGCTCAAAGCCTGTCAGGGCCAGTATGAGACTATCGAGCAACTGCGGAGCCTCAGTCCCAAGATCATGCAGGAGGCCTTCCTGGTCCAGGAGGTACGGCCCACACCCTCCCATCATCCCTGGGTGGGAGTGGGAGACATGGGGGCCCTTCAGAAGGGGCCTGGTAACTCTCTGCCCCGAAGATGGGTTACTGGTGCCAGGCCTGGTGCTCAGCAGCTCAGGATGGTGTGGGTAGACCTTATCCTCCTGTCTTAATGAGAAGACAGGGGCACAGAGAGGCCTAGGTTTGCAGGGCCTTCCCTGTTCTGAACCACTTAGTAATGAGAGGAGCTACAATTCATCACCCTCTCTTCTTTCCTGGTACCACATCCATGGCCTTGGCTTTATTTTCCCTTTTTTCTTTCCTTTGTGGATTTTTGTCTCTCAGGGACTGTACTTAGGTGACACATAGTTAGGCAGGTGGACTCGAGTTGTGGGCAGCTTTCTAGTTGAGGCAGTGGGTCCCAAGTGCCTGGGTCACTTGGCACTTGGCTCTGGGACTTGTGATCACCACAGGGACCAGACCCTCATTATTCCTAGGGTCAGCCTTTAGTGACCAGGGCTGGGGCATGGTGATGGAGAGCAGGGCCAGGTTGGGAAGTAGAGAGGAAGTTTCTTCCTGGTGCCCATCTTCCTGTTACCATGCACACAGGTGGTAGAGTTGCCGGTGACAGAGCGCCAGATTGAGCGTGAGCACCTCATTCAGCTGCGGCGCTGGCAAGAGACCCGGGGTGAGCTGCAGTGCTGCTCTCCACCCAGGCTGCATGGTGCCAAGGCCATCATGGAGGCGGAGCCAGGCCCTTGGCCCACCCTGCAACCTTCACCATCCATCCGCCTGCCCCCAGATGCCCTGCTCCCTGGCTCTAAAGGCAAGCCCAAGCCACCCAGACAGAGCCAGAAGGAGAAGGAGCAGTGGAAGCAGGCAAAGGCAAGCGGGCAGCTGGATAAGTCCCCAGTCCCAAGTCAAGCCAAGGTGGCAGCTGCTGCAGGAGATACATGTCCCCCACAGGATGTGCCCCTGAAGGATCCAGCCCACCAGGACCCAGCCCTGCAGGACTCAGCTACCCAGGATTCAGCCCATCACCGCTCCCAGGATTCAGTCCACCACCACTCCCAGGAGAGCCTGACGTCCCAGGAGAGTGAGGACACCTACTTGTAACCCTGGCACCTCAGGCCTGTGGGGTGGGGTCTCCACACACCTACATGGCTCACAGACTGACATTCGAGGGCCTGCCCATGCTCTGAGGGCCCAGCTGCCTGGCCACTGGGTGGCAGAGAGTCTGGCTGGCCCAGCACAGAGTCTGCCTGAGCTTTTTTATTTATTTTCTCCAGAGTGGAGCTTGGGCCAGCCCAGCTCGGTCAGACAGAAGTGAGGGCCAATGGGCGGGGCCTCACTCAGCCCCCTTCTCCTGGGGGGATGCTTCCCAGGGCTAGGGTGCTGTTGTGAGGAGAGAGGGTGGGGTAAAAGGTGGGGTGCTCTTTGTGTAAAATAGAAACATGGTTTTGTACAGAAATAAACAGGCTTGTGTAGAGAGTTGGTGTATGGCTAGGGACTGGGAAGGGGAGCCACCCCTGGTGCTCAGCATCTCCTCTCTACCCTACAGAGCACCCCATCCTGGCCCCAGCCCAGCACTAGAGCCTCTCTGAGAAGTACCTTTGCCATAGGCCAGTCCTTGTTCCTGGCCCCCACTTTTGCTTACCCCATTCCCTCTGCCCCGTGTCCACCAGTCTGCCATGGATGAGGGCCTGCTTCCCAGGCCTTGATGCCTACTCATCTTGGGGGCAAGGGGCGGGGGTTTCTTTAAGGAGGTCTTTTCAGGGTCTTCCTCCACCAAGGCCCCTTGCCTAGATGCCACTTCAGACCCCAGTAAGGTTCTGAGTGTTCATTTTGGGTTGAGTGCTGGCACCAGGAGTCGGGGACCATGAATGCCCTTACATGCTAAGTCCAGGCCTCCATTGGACACAGAGGGATGAGGGAAGAAGTTTGGGTCTTTAATAGAAGGCTGCCTCGGTTTCCTGAGCACTTAGCATGTGCCACGCTGGGCTGGTTGTGCCACCAGCTGATCAGGTAGGCTCTATTATCCCCATTTTACAGATGAGGAAACAGAGGAGCTGAGTGGGAAAGATGAAGCTGGTCGATTTGCACCTAAAACCCCTTAGCTACCTCTCCTGACCAGGGTGTCTGGTGACCTGGCAATGCCCCTTAGGGCCCAGGCGGTCACAACCTGATGACTGGTGAGGGTGAGGACAGGGTGTCCCTGGGAAAGGCCCCCCCCTTCTGCTGAGGAAGCAGCTTTTCCAGTCAAACAATAGCGGTTGTTCCTGGCACGCTACCAAGCTGGGCTGGGCCATGGTGGAAGGGGGTGGGAGAGGGAGGAGAAGAGTCTGCCTAGGAGTTTTCAGGCATCACAGAGCCTGGGCCTGGAACATCTTGTCCTGGTACAGCTGGGGATACTGAGGCCTAGGGAGGTCAAGTGTCATATGAGCCTATCAGGGCAGGCTACCCACTTTCTGCCTCCCACCCCTCACCCCTGTATTTTCCCACCCCATCTGTACCTGCCATGAGAGGCTTTGAGGACAATCCCCTCCCCCTGGCTCTCCAGGGGACAGGCCAGGATGTGGCAGCTACAGTGTTCCACAGGAATCCCTTGAGCCAGAGAGTCAAGGGAGGGAGGGTGCTGCCCAGCTTCCATCCGCCTACAGTAGAGGCTCTTGAGCAGGCAGGAGGCTTGTGTAGGCCTGTTGGGTCCCAGTCAGGCCTGCGGCTGGCTTTAACCTGTTTGGTTCAAAGCCTCAGATCTGAAGCCTGAGGATGCTCAGGCCAAAGCCCCTCCAGAGCACGCTCTGTCTATCCTGCTACAGGGCCAGCCTAGGTGTGCTGATACCTGCTTAGCCTTGGAGTCTTCTTAAACCTGAGGCGGCCTGAGCAGAACCCAGTTCTAATGTGGAAATGAGCCCAAGTTGGTCTAACAAGCCTCAGATCTGGGGCATCTGCCAGTGCTGGGGGCCTCCGTGGGCATGAAGCAAGTTTACATGTGCTCAGGCCAGCTGGGTTCTGCTAATGGCTGCAGGCTTTGGGAGGCCTCAACAGGGTTCAAGTCTCAGGTCTGAGATCTGACTACCCAGTGAACCCCAGACACATGGGCCTGTCCCCTGAAGTCTGGGCCTTGAACATCCCGGGCCCAAGCACTTAGTCTTGAAGGGTCTCAAGCCATAAGCCTGGCCACCGTCATCCCCTACCCCACAGTATGTTATTCAGATATAAGTGTCTGGGGCCCTCCCTATCTCTGTGATCCCCGTGGGTAGGCGCCTTCTTCCTCCATAAGGGGAAGGAGGAAGAAAGGTAGGACACTGTTGGGAGAGAATCACAGTCACCAGGGCTGCACAGCCTACCCCTCCCCCTCCATACTCCAGAGTTTTCTGGTCAGCACTCTGGTCCCAGCTGAGCCCCGGTTCGTCTCGCGGCCCTTCGGAGCTTCAAGGATATCAGTCATGAGACTGAAGGACAGAAACCATTCCACACCTCCCTCCACACCTGCTTCCGACCCCAGCGAGGAAGGAGACCTGCGGAAAAGGCGGAGCCCCAGAGAGGGGGCGTGGCATGGGCGGGGCCTGAAGGACTCCAGCGGGTTCGGATCAGCCTGTGATCCCCGAGCCAATGCTAAAGGGGTGGAGTCATTAGAGGCGGGGCTCGGCGGGCTGGAACGGGAGGGATGAGACGCTGACCTTAAGAAAGAGGCGTGGCCACTTTGGCTAGGCCTCCCGCCCCTCAGGGCGTGGCTGTCAGGGAACTGGACGCGGCGTGGGGCTGGGAGGGTCCGCGGCGTAGCTGGCGGCAGGGACGCGGCAGAGCAGCGGCTCCTTTAAGCCCCCGGCACCGCCCCCACCGCCCCGCCCCCGGCGGCGGCCTGGGTCTGGTAGGCGGCGGGGTCGGCTCCGCGCGGACCGTGATGGAGCTGCACATCCTAGAGCACCGGGTGCGGGTGCTGAGCCTCGCCCGCCCAGGTCTCTGGCTCTACACCCACCCGCTCATCAAGCTACTCTTCCTGCCCCGCCGCAGCCGGTGCGCGCCCGGGTTCGGGGGCACAGGTGGGGGTGGGCTCCGCTATTGCTCCGGGACGGGGTCGGGAGGTTAACATCGCCGCGGGGCGAGCGGGAGCGGGTGGGGAGGGCGCTTCTCCTCCCTACCCCCCCGCCCCGCCGCCATCCGGCTTGGGCCTACCCTCCCTGGGACCGCCGCCTATCCGGCCCCGTGAGGCCCCCTCCCAGGGCCAGTTAAGGCGCAAACAACCTGGGGTGAGCAAAGCTTAACTCCGAAGTGGTGTCAAATGGGGGCAATTCCTTCAACTGGCGACTGCGGGGAGCTTCTTCCAGACGCCTCCCATCGGGTCAGAGGGGCTGGTCTAGGGGGCCCAAAGTCCGACTCGCCCAGGGCTGTAGTCGCGGGTTAGCCTCTCCTCCTTCCCGGAACGGAGGGTCGGGAGCTCCTATAGAGGTCGGGAGGCGAAAAACAGTTCGTCATTCCGGTGATGAGGCCCACACCCCACTGGCCCGGGGAGAAAATTGAGGCTTGAGGGGGCAGGAAGGCGCCCAGCAGGGGGGGGTCTTTCTGGGCGAACTGGAGCGAAGTCCTGCCCGCCCCCTCCGCGCAACCCAGGCTGAAGATGCCCCCCACCCCCATCCAGGTGCAAGTTCTTCAGCCTGACGGAGACCCCCGAGGATTACACGCTCATGGTGGACGAGGAGGGCTTCAAAGGTGGGGGCTAGGCTGGGGAAGGATGTCGTGCTCCCCTCTTTGTGGGATTCTCACTAGATCCTGGGTTACAAAATCGCAAGAGCTGGGGCCTTGAAGGTAGATGGGTCTGGGTTCGAATTCGACTCTGCCACTGACTGGCTGTGTGCCCTTGAGCAAGTCACTTCCTCTTATGTAAAATGGGTATAGTTATGGTTCTCTACTAATAGGGTCCCATGAGAACTTTATAGACAGGGCTGTGAAGGGCACTTAGCAGCCTCAGGCCAGTGGCAGGGCCTCAGTTACAGTTCAGGGCAAGAATCAGAGGTTCCTGTGGCAGTTATATCCCCCTGGCCATTATTTCTCCCTGGACTTATCTCTCTGGTGCCGATCACCCCCTCCCTGGCTCGTCTGGGAACTCCAGGAGTCTGAGGGTTGGGAAAGGAATGCAGGAGCAGGCAGCCAGCCCACGTCAGGGTCCTGGGGGGGCCTCCTGGCTGCACTTGGGAGATTAGCAGCCACCCGGGCCCTGGCTCCTGCTCTGGACTGGACGCCAGCCTGGTTCCTCCCTGAAGCTGACATCTGGCTCCTGCTCCTGCCAGCCTGACCCCTCCTCACAGGCCTGGAGCCTCAGGCCGCAAAACTGAGGCTTGGCTCATCCTCTACTGCAGCCCTTCAGGCCTTCGTTTCCCTGTTTGTACTGCAGGAAAGTCTAGGTCTGCCGAGGGAGAGGAGCATCCCTCAGCTAGCCTTATTTGCTGGCGCCCCCTGGTGGTGCCACGTGGTATAAAAACCTCTTAACCACTGAACGCTATCGTGAGGTGTATGCTCTCATCCCATTTTACAGATGAGGAAACAGATTCAGAGAAGTTAAATCATTTACCCCAGGTCAACAGCAAGTAAATGGTGAAGCTGGGATTTGAACCCAGGTCTGTCTGAATCTGGAAGTTTCCATCCCTAGCAGGCCAGCACCTGAAGCACTTCTCAGTCCTTGCATACATGCAGTTCTCAGGAGCAGAACTTGGGAGAGGGAGACAGCCCCAGTCTCCACACCTACCCTTACCTTGGTAGAACCCCATTCCCCCACCCCCAGCACAGATAACCGAGGGGTAGGGGCCAGCCCCATAGGCCCTGACCTGGTGTATACTTCCTACTCGCAGAGCTACCCCCATCTGAGTTCCTTCAAGTGGCTGAGGCCACATGGCTGGTGCTGAACGTGTCATCCCACAGCGGTGCAGCAGTGCAGGCTGCTGGGGTCACCAAAATTGCCCGCTCAGTCATTGCGCCCTTGGCGGAGCACCATGTGTCTGTGCTGATGCTGTCCACTTACCAGACGGACTTCATCCTGGTGAGTTTTTGGCAGGCTCCAGTGCGGGGCACGGTGGGCCTGGGTGCCTGGGGACTCATGTGATACTTCATCCCCCTGTTGTCCAGGTGCGGGAACAGGACCTGTCCGTGGTGATCCACACACTATCCCAGGAGTTCGACATTTACCGAGAAGTGGGCGGGGAGCCTGTGCCTGTTGCCAGGGATGATTCCAGCAATGGCTTTCCCCGTTCTCAGCATGGTGAGGCTACCCTCTGACACCCAGGTCTAGGCAGGGCCTCCTCTTCCCACTGGGGCCCTTCCCTTGTGAGGGTTGGTCTGTGGGCGTGATACCAGCTGACACTGACTGCCTGACAAGATAGGGAGATGTGGTGGAGGAAAGAGGTGGGTTCCTGTAGAGCCTGACCCTACACCCCACCCAGGCTCCTCCCTGTGTGGCCACCAGGGGGCGCCCCAGCCCACAGTCGCCCTGACAGCTGCTGCCTGGTCCCTCCTAGCAGGGCCTAGCCCCACGGTGCATCCCATCCAGAGCCCACAGAATCGCTTCTGTGTCCTCACCCTGGACCCTGAGACATTGCCAGCCATCGCTACCACACTCATCGATGTCCTCTTCTATTCATACAGGTGGGCCTCATTTGCACCTTGTCTCTTTGTCCTCACACCATTGTTCCCTATGCTGTGTCCCACCACCTTCTGCGTGTCCCTCTGTGCTCACACCTTCTGCGTGTCCCTCAGTTCTGCCGCTCTGTGCCCTGTTCTGTGTCTTGGGTTCCTGGCAGCCTGCAATGCCCATGTGCCCCTCACTGATGTTCAGGGAAGATCCCGATGGCACAGCTTCAGCCCTTTCCTGTAGTGTGAACTGAGACCACCCTGAGCCATGCTTTGGTCTGGCCGTCTGCCAACCCTGGGGTCCAGTGTCTTTGGAGGAGGCGAGATTCAGCGTCCTCTCCCCCGACACCATCAGGAGATCAGGGCCCTCAGACAGGGGAGGGAAGTGGCCCAGATTGGGGAGGAGACACAGTGGGCTGGGTGCCCCGAAGAGCACTTGAGTCTCCTGTCCTTTTCCAGTGCCCCCAAGGAAGCAGCCTCTGGTGGTACTGGACCCAGCTCCATTACATTCTTTGCCTTCTCCCTCATCGAGGGCTACATCTCCATTGTCATGGACGCTGAGACGCAGAAAAAGTATGTGACTCCTGAGCCCTGTGGACCACAGAGCCCGAGTCCAGCCCTAGGGAGGGAGGAGGTGGAGCATCAGACTCTGAGGTCACCAGGTCCCCCTGCTTCCAGGGGCTCACACTGGGGCAAGGAGGGGATGGGTGGGTGCCGTGCCCACTACCCACCTGCCTCTCCAGGTTCCCCAGTGACCTCCTGCTGACCAGCTCCTCAGGAGAGCTGTGGAGAATGGTGCGCATCGGTGGACAGCCCCTGGGCTTTGGTGAGGGCTGCTTCTTGTGTGCTGGGGACTTGGGGAGGACCTGGGGGGAGCAGCCAAGATGATCCACATGGACTCCCCACCCCCATAACCCTCAGATGAGTGTGGGATCGTGGCCCAGATCGCAGGCCCCCTGGCTGCGGCCGACATCTCTGCCTACTACATCAGCACCTTCAACTTTGACCATGCCCTGGTGAGCACCATGGGTTGGGCTCCTGGAAGGACACTGAAGCCCAGGAGGGTGGAGAGGGTGCAGGATGAAGTCCATCTAGGCCAGGAGGTCGGCGTGGCCCTGATCCCTCCCCTCTGCCCACCTGCCCACAGGTGCCTGAGGATGGCATCGGGAGTGTCATTGAGGTCCTCCAGCGACGGCAGGATGGCCAGGGCTCCTGAGGCCTCCACGCTCTCCCTTCACCCCAGGCTTCCAGAGACTTCTCTAAGCTATTTCCTCAAGCTCTGGGATGAGCCCTCCCCACCCCCATTCCTGCCGGGGGTCCCCCTCCTTCTGCTCTCTGTACATAAGCTGCGTGCAGGCACCGGCTCTCACGTGGACACGCGTGTCTGCCCACGCAGGGGACCACGGTGCTCTGGGCTTCCTCTGGGAACCCCTCACCCCATCACTCCCTGCGCGGCCTCAGCGTTTGCACATTCCCTGCCTGAGGTCCGAGCCATCCCCCACTCTCAGCGCCCCGGGCCAGCTGCTCCCTGGACAGGGCCCTGATTTCCGTTCTGCCTCTGGCTGGGTTGCCTTCCCTGGCCAGGTGATTCTGACAGTGCCTGCCCCTCTGGGGGGCCTCCGAGAAAAGTATTTTTACATCTTTCTCCCTTTTTTATTGACTTGTTAATAAAGGGCTTGTAGTTATGAAGGGTTGGGCTGTGGTCCATGGGGGTTGTCTGAGCTTGGGCATGGCTGCTCTTCGGCTCCTCCCAGCCCCTCTGCCTGAAGTCCTGGTCTGTCCCTATGTAGCTGGCTCTGGCTGGGCTCACCTAACTCAGTTCTCACCTCCGGGAGAACTGAACCTTTGAGAAGGGAAGTGACTTAGCCAAGGTCACCTGATTCCCATCCAGGGCTACCTGCCTCTGAAGCCCAGCCTCTTCCTTGCTTGCTGTTTCTGGAAGAGGCCAGAAAGTTCTGAACATGGTTAGAGACTCAGAGACCCTCCTGCCTGGAGGTCCCCCAGCCTTCCCTGCCACCTTGGGTGTGACTGGCCTATTGCAAAACCCCTCAAGGAGGGCCCAAAAGCACCTTTCTTCCAGGCTGCTGCCTGCTTGCTTTATGGACCATGCCTGAGTCCTGGAGGTCCCTCACAGGAGTCCTTTTTGGCCAAGAGATCAGTTAGTTCTTGTCACCAGGGCTGTCCTGGAGTAGTAGTGGGAGGGGGCCAGCCAGAGTGGGGACCTGGGAGTTCAGGCACTGGGCTTCCTCTGGCTACGACAGGACAGGGGCCTGGAAGCCACCTGAAACCCACTCTGCCTTCAAAGGCTACTGTTCTGGGCCAGTGACGGGTTTCCTGCCACAGAGGGGCTGCCTCCTTGCTCTGTGAGACTGGGATTCCACTGTGAGCCAGATGGGACCCTACAGATGTCCCAGGGAGGTTATCAGGTACCCTCAGCCCAGACCCGCCCGCACTTAGGAAGGGAAGAAGGGTGTGACTTCGGCGTATTCAGAGGTCATAGTGGCTCCCCAGAAAAGCCAGAACAGGGGCCAGGCCTCTGGCAGTGTGCCCGTCCTGCCCCTGGGAACTCAGGGTCTGCAGATCACAGGAACAGAGCGCACAGCCCAGCCCGGTGAGTGAGCGGTCGGGGACCCTAGGCCAACCCCTTCCCTTCAGCCTCCGTTTCCTCATGTGTATCAAGGTCTAGGAGGCAGCTCCCCCAGGACCCCTCTACTTCTTGGTGCTGGGAAGGGGTCATTGCTTTGTAGTTTGACTTTTAGGGGAAGAGGGAGTTCTGGCTTCTCTCTGGTGGGCACACCTTGGGCCCTGGCTCAAAAGTTGTCCTGGGCTAAATGGGGGCTTTAGAACCAGAATTCTTGGGGCTCCCCACCTGCAGGTAGAGAGCTCCTGGGCCCCATATTCAGCTCTGGGGGGTCTGTCCATCTGTCTGCTTGTGAGTCACTGCCTTATTTGGGTGTTTCTGTTATTCTGGCCTTCCGGGTGCATCAGGCTTCTCCTAGTCCCTCAAACCGGGTCCTAATCTGGCATCGGTTCTTGGTACTGCCCACAGGACTGGCCTGGGTAAGAGGGCCCCAGCGGGCTAGTCTGACTGGGACCCAGGCCTAGAGCCCGTGTGTGTCTCTCTGCCACATGTGTGTGAGTCTATGTGGAGGGGTTTTAGCTCCCAGGGCATTAGGGTGTTTGGGGGCCATAGCGTCAGCTTGGCTGTCAACAGGTTACAAATGGGGAGATCTGCTCTGGGATTGCCAGGGACCCCAGGACCCACCTGGGGTCAGGGCACAGGGCTTGGGAGGTGACTGGGGCACACTCAGCTGAAAGTGGGACGTGACCCTGGATCTCACATGTGTCTAATACTCTTGGTGCCATCAGATAGACAGGCTTTAAGCTGTCCGAGGCTGAGGTGGAGGCTCACAGAATCACCTCTTTGTCCCGCCTGGGCCCCTGGAGAGTTCTAGAACCAAAGAAATCAGTCTGGTCAGCCTGGAGTTGGGCTCAGCTTGGGTCATTCATAACTGAGGTTGGGGTTGTTCACTGGCACACGGCCCATGTCCTTACGCTTCCAACCCTGGGCATCCCTGTCCGCCTGTCCACATCAGCACAGTCATTCCCCAGTGCAGGGGTCAAGGCCCCAGGCTGCAGAGCCCGAGTGCCCACCCTCATAAAGATGGAAGCCTTTGCCTGGGGAAGGCCCTGCCCACAGTCCCTTGGGTAGTAGAAAGGTGCTCTCAGCCCTCCTATCTGCTGGGAGGATGTGAACCTGCGGGGTGGGGTCGGGGGCTCTTGGGTGGTTGGGGACGGGAGATGAGGAAAGCTCAGGCAGGGACACTCAGCGGCTCATGTCCACCCTCTCAGATTTTACCTGCGCATACAGAGGGAATGATCTTGTAAGTCCTCCTTGAAGTTATCTGAGCAGAAATTCAGGGTTTTAAAGTCCTCATTCCCACCCCTGCCAGGCAGGCTGTATGGTCCCATGCTTGTTGCCAAGTCGCTCTAAAGCTGGCTTCTTGGTCCTGTGTAGAAGGGAGAATAAACCCGTACCCTCTTGGATGTCCCACCTGGCTTCAAGATCCCACATGGTGGGAAGGGACCAGGCAGGAGGCAGGAGGCAGGAGGGCAGCCCCATCTGCAGCTAGCTGACTGAGTCCAGGCAAGCTGATTCCCCCATCTGTACAAGAGGTGGGAAGGCATGTGCTCCAGTCATTCACGTATTCAACACACGTTCTCGCACGTTCTCGTTATCCCCCCTCCTTTACACGAGGGGAAACTTAAGCACAGAAAGGTGGAGGGACTTGCCCAAGGTCACAGCTGGGCATGGCAAAACCGGAATGCAGAAAGGTTAACTGGGGCCATAGCCTGGGGAGGTCCCCCGGGGGAAGGGACACTTTGGCTGAACCCTGAGGGATGGGGATGATTTTGCAAGATCCCTCGCAATCCCAGCTGTCTGCGTCGGTGGCTGGTGTCTGCCGCCGGTGGCAGTGAGTGTGTGGGCAGGCACGCGAGGCCTGGCCCCGGCTCCTTCCTGACCCTGGGCTGGGCCCAGTGGTTGTGTTGGGCAATGGCCGTGGTTTGTCTCACTTTCCCAGGCGGGCCCTGCTGCTGGGGTTCTGGAGCCAAAGGTGCCTCAGATGGGGGTGCCCGGAGCTTCCTTCTTGGGGGGGGGGTGTTGGTCATGATGCTGATGTGGCTGTGGATGCTTCACGGGTGTCGGTGTCCATGTGTCCCAGTGTGTCCTCATGCATCTGCGGCTACACGTGCATCCGATTTCATCCGAACATCAGCTGTGTGCCTGGCTCCATTTCTGCATGCGTCCCGTGTATGCATGGCCGGAGGCATCTGTGCCTGTTTGTGCGCATGTGGACGTGGGTGGTGCTGGTGTCTGTACGTCTGCCCTTGTCTGTGGCGGGGCAGTTTCTGTATGTCCGCATGTGCCGGTGCATGCATCTGCATCTGGTGTTTTCGTGTTCACATGTGTGTCCGTGTGCACCCTCCTGTCCACTTTCCTTCTCTGGACCCACATCCTCCCGGGCCTTCCGGCCTCTCCCTAATCTCAGGAGGCCCAGCTTGCTGCGGTCACCAGGGGACTGCTGGGCTGTGCTGGGTGCCCCCCAACTCCACCCCTCCACCTTCGACTTCCACCTCAGCTGCCTCACCCTCCCCAGTCTCCCTCCTACCTTTCTGTCCACTCCTCCTCTGTCCCTTGTCTTCTGTCTGCAGCCCAGAGCAAGCCTGCTCTGACTTTCTTCCCCTCAGTCTGGGCCCTCTGCCGTGACACAGAGAGATTGACACCTCCCCCCGCCCCCCACTCCCAGCTTCCCAGCTCCTCCGCCCTCCACGGCCTGGCCTTCCCCACTTCCCAGGGTTCTGATTCAGCCCACAGTTGTCCTCACCTGTGCTTCCTCAGGCTTCCTGCTGGTCTCCCTGTCATCTGGCTGCACAAGTGAATTTTCCCCAGCAAAATCTTACTATGCCCCCTCCCTCCCTAATCACCGGCCTTGGGTAGACCCTTGCTCGGGAGGTCTGCCTTTGAGACCTCCTGGCCGCAACAGCTCTTCTGTTGGCTACTCTGCTCTTGGACCTTGCCTTAGACTTGCTCTCCCCCAGAGCCGGGAGCTTCTTCCTGGGACAGCTGCCAGACCCTGTCCTGAGCTGGCATGCCCCAGCCTTTGAAGTTGAGCTGAGCCTTCTCTAAAGTCAACGAGCAAGAGCTCCGGGACAGTCGCTAACCAAGCAGTAATAGGAGGGGCTGTGAGAGGCCTCGGACTCTCTCCGGGCCCCTTGCAGCCTACTCGCTGCTTTCCAGCCCCTTGGTTCTCCTGTTTTTAAGCTCTGCCTTAAAAAAAAAAAATTTTTTTTTAATTGAGGTGAAAGTCACATAATACATAACTGACCATTTTAAAAAAATTTTATTGTTATGTTAATCACCATACATTACATCATTAGTTCTTGATGTAGTGTTCCATGATTCCTTGTTTGTGCATAACACCCAGTGCTCCACACAGAATGTGCCCTCTTTAATACCCATCACCAGGCTAACCCATCCCCCCACCCCCCTCCCCTCTAGGACCCTCAGTTTGTTTTTCACAGTTCATCGTCTCTCATGGTTCGTCTCCCCCTCCGACTTACTCCCCTTCATTCTTCCCCTCCTGCTATCTTCTTCTTTTTCTTTTTTCTTAACATATGTTGCATTATTTGTTTCAGAGGTACAGATCTGTGATTCAACAGTCTTGCACAATTCACAGCGCTCACCATAGCACATACCCTCCCCAATGTCTATCACCCAGCCACCCCATCCCTCCCACCATAACTGACCATTTTAAGGTGAATAGCTCAGTGGCATTTAGCACATTCACAATGTTGTGCAACCACCACCTGTATAGTTCTAGAACGTTTTCGTCACCCCAAAAGGAAACCCCATACGTAGTCATTCCTCATTCCCCTTCCTACCAGCCCCTGGCCACTGCCAATCTGCATTCTATCTCTGTAGATTTCCCGGTTCTGGACATTTCACATAGACAGGGTCTATGTGACTTTTGGCCTCTAGCTTGTTTGACTCAGCCTGATGTTTTTGAGGTGCATCCAGGTGGTAGCACGTATCAGTACTTCGATTCCTTTTTGTGGCTGAATAACATTCCATTGTATGGACATACCACTTTTTTTTATTCATTATCTGTTGATGGACATTTGGGTTCCCACCTTGGGCTATTAATGTGGGGGCGCCCAACATTTGTGTGTACTGCCCATATTCTGCTTCTCTTCCTTACATGCTTGCTCTGTGGACAGGGTGACCTGGCCCCAGCTGGCCACATTCTCCATCACCCATTGAATGTCCACCAGTAGGCCTTTGGACAGAGCAAGCTTTGACGGCCTTTTCTCCCCTTGGAGCTGCAGGACGTTTCTCTTTCTTTCTTTCTTTCTTTCTTTCTTTCTTTCTTTCTTTCTTTCTTTCTTTCTTTCTTTCTTTCTTTCTTTCCTTCCTTCCTTCCTTCCTTCCTTCCTTCCTTCCTTCCTCCTTTTCTTCCTTCCTTTCTTCCTTTTTCTTTCTTTCTTTCTTTCTTTTTCTTCCTTCCTTCCTTCCTTCCTTTTTCTTTCTTTCTTTCGTCTTTCTGTCTTTCTGTCTTTCTTTCTTTCTTTTCTTTCTTTCTTTCTTTCTTCTTTTCTTTTCTTTTCTTTCTTTCTTCTTTCAAGATTTTATTTATTTGAGAGAGAGCACGGCGGGGGGCAGGCAGAGGGAGAAGGAGAAGCAGGCTCCCTGCTGAGCAGGGAAGCCTGGTGAGGGGCTCAATCCCAGGACCCTGAGATCGTGACATGAGCTGAAGGCAGACGTTTAACCGACTGAGCCACCCAGGTACCCCTGTTTCTTTTTTCCTTTTTGTTTTTTTAAGATTTTATTTATTTGACAGAGAGAGACACAGCGAGAGAGGGAACACAAGCAGAGGGAGTGGGAGAGGGAGAAGCAGGCTTCCCGCTGAGCAGGGAGCCCCATGCGGGGCTCCATCCCAGGACCCCGGGATCATGACCCGAGCCGAAGGCAGACGCTTAACGACTGAGCCATCCAGGCGCCCCGTGTTTCTTTATTTCTTATCAAGATAAACACCCAGAGTTTCCTTGGCATCTTCCCAAGAAAAAGAAGGGGAAGAAGGCAGGTCTTTCACAGCACCTGTCCCAGGTCATTTCCTCCAGGCATCCCTGCTAGCGAGTCCCACCTGTGTGTCCCGGACTTCCCTTTGGGACCAGGGCTGTCATTTGTAGACAGCCCCATGGGGACCCCGGCTGGTTCCCTCCATCTTTTCTCCAGTTGCTTTCTCTGTTGAGCAAAGTCTCTGAGCTTTTGCAGCAGTTGGCACCAAGAGAAGGCTCCAAGCCCATCCCACTTCCTCCCTCTGTCCCCTCCACCCCTCCGGCTTCCATCCTCATACCGGGGCAGCTCAAAGGACTCCCCACTGCAAGTGCCAGGAAACCAGCTCAACTAGCAGAAAATAGACTGACATCATTGTCCTATGTAGCTGGGACTAGCTGTGGGGTTGGTCCTGGCTTCAGGCAGAGACCAGGGGCTCAGGGAGGTTGCTTGGCTTCTCTGGCTGTGCCGGCCACGTTCTCACCCACTTGATAGGACCGCACCCCACCCCATGGAGCTGGGGAAAGTGACTTTTCACAGCGCCAGACCGGTGACATCCCAGCTCCGAAACCCTGGCCATGTAAGGGAGGCTTGTCTCCTGAGTCTGGCATCAGTCTTGGGGAAGGATTCTGATTGGTTCTGCTCAGGATGCAGGGGCAGTGCTAGACTCCAGGGTACTACGAAGGCCAGGCTGGGTTGGGCGCTCCCTCCTATGGCCTGGGGTGAGAAATGAGCAGGCTGACAAATGGTGGGTTTCCAGATCCCTCCACATGCTCGCTGTTGGCTTGTGTGTTTATTCACCCTTTAAGACCTGGATATAAAAAGGCATTCACAGCAATTTCACTTACCTGAAAGCCTAGTCTTTCTTGCTGACCCTGGTACCTGACACATACAGTGAATTACTGAAATATACGTTGAATGAGGACAAGCCACCACGCTTTGTCTGTTTTTGCAAAATGCAGGACTGTCCCCTCCAGTGAAGGCTTCTTTCCATGAGGCTGTCAGGTGCTGCTTAGGTGCAATTCACTCTGAAGTGAATTCTTTAAAGGAAGTAGGAGAAATGCCCTTTTTCTTTTTCAGCTTGTTTTCCGGGAAAGTGTTGAAATCTGCAGTGGCTGAAAGAATATATTTCGAATTCACTTTAAAAAAAATCATAAAGGAAAAAGCGTCTTTAAAATCAAGGCTTCCTAAAAAAAGAGAACATGTGCTTTAGTGTATTGTGAGTGATATAATGCTGATTTCCTTGGGGAAAGGTGATCAAGAGAAAGCCTCCAGGAGAGCCCGTTCCTGCCAGCAGCGAGGTGGACCTGCACTTCCAGGGGCCTGGCTGCAGGTGCATTGGATGTGGGAGGCACACTTCTGGGCCCTGCAGCCTGGAAGCCACACCTGACCTTTCCTAGGGCTTCTACAGATGACCACATCTGTATGGCCATGCATTCATCCAGTCACTAAGGATTTGTTGAGCACCCACTATGTTACATGGCCTGTGCTGTGCTCTGGAGAGGCCATGGGGAGCCACAACCACAGCACATACCCTCCTGGAATTTGGGGGGGAGCAAGGACCAGCCTGGGCTGGAGGAAGTTCAAGGAGGGCTCCTCTGAAGAGGTGAAGCTTGGACTGGGTGACAAGTTCATTCAGTAGGAGGAGATTCAGGCATGGGAATAGCATATGCAAAGGCCATGGGGTGAGAGCTCTGTTTCCCCGAGGGACTGAGGAAGGTCAGAGAATGGGGTGGGCTAGAGAGGTGTGGGTGAGGCTGGGGAGGTGGGCAGGGCCTGGTGGCTGTGGTAATGACCTTGGCCTTACTCAACATCAATGTGAAGCCAGGGAATTGTTTTAAGCAAGAGGGTAGCACCAGGCTGTGTTGTACAAGCCCCCCAGGGGGGCTGCAGTGGCAGAAAAGCCATTTTGTGGGTGGCCCCATTTCCTCCCTCCCTCTCCGTTAGACTTCCAGCCACACCTGCTTTTCTCTAAACTAGACCAGGCCGTCTGGGTGGCTCAGTTGGTTAAGCATCTGCCTTGAGCTCCGGTCATGATCTCAGGGTCCTGGGATCAAGCCCCGCATCGGGCTCCCTGCTCAGCAGGGAGTTTGCTTCTCCCTCTCCCTCTGTGATCTCTCTCACTCTCTCTCAAATAAATAAGATCTTAATAAACAAACAAACAAACTAGACCTGTGCAGTCTTGCTTGCTCGGCACCTCATGTAGTTCCCTCCACATGGAATTTGTAGCATCTCTTTCCTGCATTTCTGCCAGTTAAACTGACATTTTCTTTCCAGACCTGTAGAAATACCAGCCTCCTCCCCCAATCACTCCCTGGCTGGCCCTTGACCAAGTGGATCTCCGTCTTCCCGCTGTGAAAGACATATGTTTTCAAGTTTGCTGAGCCATGTGGCTGCATTAGTTCTGGGCAAGCCACTGTGTGTATGGTGTGCTGGCCAATCACGTGGGCCGAGGACAGCTGCCTGGGCTCAAACTTGTCTTTGCTCCCTCCCAGCTATGTGACCTCCCACCAAGTGCCCCATCTCTCAGGCCTCAGTTTCCCAATCTACAGGATGGAGACAATGATCTCTGTGAGGATGGTTGGGAGGATTCACAGAGCCAGCCTTTTGTAAATGCTCAGAACTGGTCTCGGCACACAGAAGAGCTCCAGAAACATGTCTGATTATTTAGCACTGGGCAAACAGCATATGCCTGGGGCACCTGAACATTTTTGGCAAGAATAGGATGTTTCAAAATAGGCATTGTATGTTGTCATCATGAGAAAAGTCAGGACTCCATTGGGCTTCCTGATCCTTGTTTAATGGTTAAGGTTGTTTTTATTTACAGTGACCTCAGTGCTTAGAGCCACTAAGGGACGCCATGGGGGCTCTGTAGGGTTCTAGGCCCTCTGTGTTCATCTCTCCTGTCCTCTCAGCTCACAGAGAGGACTCTGGGCTCAGAGAGGGTGGTGAGGGGGCCGTTGTTCTAGGCCAGTCAGAGAGAGGATAGCAGGCCAGCACTCTTACCTCCTGGTAGCCCCACCTCAGAGTGGACCATCCCCCCCCAACCCCTCCGCCACTGAAGGCAGTAAGAGAACAGAAGGGAGCTCCTTCTCTCCCTCTCTCTGTTGCACTTCCCTGAATAGGTGTTCAGGCCTCTGGAAGGGGGCTCAATTACCCAATTTGGGGGAGCCACTGGGCACACGGGGGACATGGCTTCCCACGCTATGGAAACACAGGTCCCAGAGGAACTCTGTTGCAGGTCTCAGCCAAAGGATCCTCCAGCCCAGGGTGACCTCACTGGCCTCATGGGGAGGGCCCTGGTAGATCCTTGCTCACCCCAGGGTTTATGTAACATCATCTTTCCCAATCGTCCTCAAAGCCAGGCTATGACATAAGCAAATGTGCGCCTTTGTCTGTCCCGTTGACTGGCTGGCTGGCGGGTATTTCTGGAGCACTAGCTGTGGGCCAGGCATTTGCATGCATTATTCACCAAATTACGCTCACTGTCCTCTTGAGGTAGCATTTGCCGCTGCATTTTAAAAAAATAGAGATACAAAATATAGATTATCAAATTTCTCATTTTAAGTGTAGAATTCAGTGGGTTTTAGTATATTCAGAAGATTATGCAACCCTCACCACTATTTAATTCAAAAACACTTTCATCACCCCAAAAGAAACCCCATGCTCACTCCCTGTCCTGAGACCCCCTCCAGGCCTAGCAACCACTCGTCTGCTTTCTGTCTCTATGAATTTACCTATTCTGGACATTTCATACAAATGGAATCGTACAACACGCTGCCTTTTGTGACTGGTTTCTTTCGCTTAGCATCATGTCTTTGAGGTTCATCCACATTGTAGCATGTATCAGGACCTCATTCCTTTCTGGGGCTGAATAAGATGCCATTGTATGGATAGACCACATTTTTAAAATCCATTTTCTGTTGATGGACATTTGGGTTGCTTCTGCTTTTTGGCTATTGTGAATAAATGCTGCTGTAAATATTCGTGTGCAAGTTCTTGTGTGAACATATGTTTTCAATTCTCTGGGGTGTACATGTAGGCGTGGAATAGCCGCAGGTATGGCATCTCTGTGTTTAAATGTTGGGGGGCCTGCCAGACTGTCTTCAAAGCAGCTGCACCATCTTGCATTCCCACCAGCAGTGTGTGAGAGTTCTGATTCTCCCCTGTCCTCACCAGCACTTGTTACTGTCTGTCTTCCATGAAAGCCACCCCAGGGGGTATGAAGAGGTACTTCACTGTGGTTTTGAGTTTGCATTTTCCTGATGGCTAGCGATGTTGAGTGATTTTTTCTTTTTTTTTTTTTTAAGATTTTTTATTTATTTGACAGAGAGAGACATAGCGAGAGAGAACACAAGCAGGGGGAGTGGGAGAGGGAGAAGCAGGCTCCCCGCTGAGCAGAGAGCCCAATGCGGGGCTTGATCCCAGGACCCTGGGATCATGACCTGAGCCGAAGGCAGACGCCCAACGACTGAGCCACCCAGGCGCCCCGAGCAGCTTTTTATGTATTTATTAGGCATTTGTCTATTTTGAAGAAATATCTATTTGTTTCTCCTTTGCCCATTTTATTTTTATTTTCATTATGTTTTTTAAAGATGTATTTATTTTTGAGAGAAAGAGCACACCGCGAGAGAGAACGGGGGGTGGGGTGGAGGGGCAGAGGGAGAGGGAGGTTCTGAGAAACATAAGGGGACTCCGAGCTGAGCACAGAGCCTGACACGGGGCTCGGTCTCAGGACCCTGAGATCATGACCTGAGCCAAAACCAAGAGCTGGAAGCTTAACCGACTGCACCACCCAGGTGCCCCTATTTTTTTTTTTTTAAGATATATTTATTTGAGAGAGAGAGAGCGCATGTGTGAGGCGGGGTGCAGGGCAGAGGGAGAGAGAGAGAACCTCCAGCAGACACCCTGCTGAGCACAGAGCTCCATCTCACTACCCTGAGATCAGAACCTGAGCCAAAACCGAGAGCCGGATGCCCAACCGACTGAGCCACCCAGCTGCCCCTTCCTTTGCCCATTTTAAATTTGGGTTGTTTGTCTCTTGATTGTTAAATTGTGCCACTGCAGGCCACAGGGGAAACTGAGGCTGAGAAAGGGGATGCGATGGGCCAAGAACACTAGGATCATAAGCAGATTGAGACTGGTAACTGGGTTGGTGTCTACCTCCCACCTTAGCAGGTCAAGGGTCACTGTCTCTCTTCCCAGATGAGTGGCCTCCTTCCTCCAATTCTGACCCACACCCAGGCCACCCCAGGTCCTGTTCTTGCATTTAAAGCAGTAGAGCCCCAGGGCGGAGGGTGGGCCGGAAAGACAGGGGAACAGCAGTTCTGAGGAACCAAGCCAGTCTTCTTTCCCCCTCCGAATCACGCGGACCCAGCTGACGTGACCCCGGGAAGAGGGGACAGCCCGGGCCTGTGGTCAGGGAGCCTATTTATACTGGCTGGGCCGTGTTGCAAGCCCTTCCTGCTGGTGAGAGGGACGTCACTGGGCGCTGACCTCACCAGAAACGCTGACGCATCTTCCCCTCATGCTTTGCTCGGTTGGCCAGCCGGGTCTCCTCACGTTGGGGCCACTCCCTGTCCTCCTGCACATCACTGTCCCCTCCCACCGAGCTCTGGACACTCCCCCATGGTCCTCACTCCCTGCAGCCCTCCAAGCATGCCCTCTTGCAAGCCGTTATGGGCGGAATTTTATCCCTTAAATCCTTGTGTTAAAGACCTACCCCCACAGTACTTCAGAATGTGGCTGCATTAGGAGATAGGGTCCCCCTCAAAGAGGTGAGGTACAATGAGGCCTAATCCAATATGACGGGTGTCCTTCTAAGAAGAGGAGATTAGGACAGACACACAGACGGGGGGACAACCATGTGAGGAGACAGCGAGAAGGCAGCCATCTACGGGCCAAGGAGAGAGGCTGCAGGATGATATCGGCCCTGCTGACCCTTCAGTCTCAGACTTCTAGCTCCAGGATGGCGGGAACATACATTTCTGTCGTTTCAGTCCTCCTGTCTGTGCCATGTTGTTACGGCAGCCCGAGTAGACGAATATATAAGCCCTCTTTGCCGTTGGTGGCCCTTGGCCCTGGGGCCTGTACACTGCACCTCCGAACGTGGTCTTTCAGACTCGACAGCCCGGGTTTGGATGCCCTCTCGTCTTAACTGTTCCTGCCCAGGGCGATGCAGCGGAAAGGAAAGGCGTGTAGCTTCCCCCCAAGTGTGGAGGATGGTCCGCAGTAGCTGAGAGGGGCAAGAAGCTCTCCGGCCAATTGTAGCTCTCCAGCCCAGAGCCCGGCCCTGCGCTTCTCAGTTGCCTCATGAAAGGGAGCCAAAGCATCCCTGCCCGGGAGCTCTCCCTTTCAGCGCTGTTGCAAGATGAGATCAGGGCTGTGAAATGAAGAAGGATCCCAGCTTGGCATGGGCCCCAGGAAATGGTCTTGTGGGGGTGGGCACAGAGATGAGGAATTGAGCAGAAGCGACGTTCTCAGGAGGAGAATCCAGAACTGGCCCTTGGGGGTGGCGAAGGTGGGTGTGGTGAGTGCCATGCTGGGGTGCCAGGGAATGGGTGGGAGGTGAGGAACAGCGTCCTGGGCATGGTCGGGGGGGGGGTGGGTCTGGCTTTGTCCGCTACAGGATCCTCAGCACTTGGGAGTGGCTGGCTCAGAGTAGGGCCAAATAAAAGTTCGTTGAACACATAAATGAGTAATGGTGAATGTGTCTGCAGAGGAGAGAGCAGGTGGGAACAGCCCTGGTGGTCAGGATGGGTGTCGGAGACAGGGATAGACAGGAGGGTGTCTGACCCTCCCTCCGCTCTCCCTGTCTGGGCTCCACAGGCCCAATGCTTTCCCCAGCTGGCCCCTTCCAGGGGTCCTACCCTGGTTCCCTGGGCTCCTGAGGCTCTCCTCCCCACCGGGCTCCTGAGGCTGGCCAAGGACCCTCTTCCAGGCCTGGTAGATATGCCGGGGCCGCCTCTCTGCCTCCCTGTCTGCCCTAACCCCGGCCTCACTTTACCCGAAGCAGAGTAACAGGTTGACTAGAGAGGTGTGGTCTCCAGAGCTCCTTCACTCTGACGTCCAGAGGTCTGCAAGGAGCAGAGGATCAACCACAATCACTATCTTTCAGAGAAAGTGAAACCTGGTCCCCAACCGTCACCACGGCGACTCCCCCACCCTGGCTTCCCCTCTGAGCTCACAGCTTCCCCATCTCCTCTGCCCCCCACACTACCCCTCAACAGCTAGTACTTGGAATTAGACTTTCGTCTTTCTTTTTTCCTTCAAAGGACTTTTGCCTTTTATGTCCATGACAGCGGCAGCACTATGAGCCTGGCCCAGGAAATGCTTTTCGAATCCTCATTTTACAGGTGGGGCCGCTGAGGCCCAGAGACGTTAAGTGACTTGCCTCTGGTCACACAGCATGTCGGCAGGCTTGAACCCTAATTTCCTGTGTCTCTTGTTTCCCCCCAGAGGACCCTGTCTGTAAAGAAAGGTCCTGGCTGCAGGCTATGGGCCTGGGATAAGGAAGGCTGGTTGCTGGGGGGAGGAGGGGCATGATGGGAGAAAAGAGATGGCTGGGAGCCCCGATGGGGGATGCAGGTCCTGGGGCCAGAACCACAATCTCGGGGCTGCCAGCCTGGGTCTGGCTTTGTGCCCAGAGCCCGGTGGTTTCCGCTCACAGATGTCCCAACAGCCCCGGCAGGAGGGCGGGAAGGGCGCTCAAGAAGGAAGATGTCTCGCTCCCCTCAGCCCCAAACCACAGTGGCTTGTGAGGCCGATGGCTCCTGGGCCGAGCCTGGCCTGTGGGCCCTCCAAGGACCCAGTTGGCACACTCTCCCCTCTATCCTGGGCACGGCTCCCTGCAGATGGCGTGGACCCCCTTGCTCCCTGCTCACCCCAGGAAGGCTGAGGCTGCGGTTTGCATCATCCTTGGGCGTGGGGCTGACCTCGAAGAACGAATTCGAAGAAAACAGGAGGAGGAGCAGTTTGCCACCGCACCCAGCTCCCATTGGCCGCCCGTGGAAACTTTGGTTTTTGGGGTCATGTTCCCAGAAGGCCTGCCCTTCCCCCCCCTCCCCACCCACCTCACGAGGTGTTGGCCAATCGCCCTGGCGGGCATAAAGTGGCTGCCAGCCCGCAGGGCTCCCAGCCAGGAGGTGTCACCCCCAGCAGGCGCCGGCCGGAGCTCGGGCACCCAGCATGCGGGCACAACTTATGCGGAGGACGCTGCCCAGTAAGTACTTCCTTCCTCTCCGCCAGCACCCGCTTGCTGTGCCCACAGGCACCAGCGGGGAGCAGGGGCACCTTCTGTCCTTCGGGAGCTGGGAAGGCCAGGCACCAGAAGGATGCTGAGAAGGGGAGAGAGCCAGGAGGTCAGCAAAAAAAGTGGTCCACTAAGAACACAGCATCTTCACAAGGTAGAGAAGGAGTTTCCCCGGAAGGCTTCTAAGGGGAGGTGATATAGAGGCGACTGAGGGAGCAAGAGTATAAGGAAAGGGGATAGATTGAGGGAGAAGCCAGGGAAGCAGGAGGGAGGTGGGTGCCGTGCTGGGCAGAGGAGGAAGCTGCAGAAGCTGAGCAGGAAAGCAGTGTGATGTCTGGAGGGGCGGTGAGGCCTCCTTCTTGCCCTGATTCACAGGGTCTCGGATGGATAGACACAGTCCGCCAGGCCCAGGGACCCTGGAGCCCACACAATCACACAGCATGCATAGCCACACCCACAGGGTGACATGCACACAGAGCCACGTGATGTCATTCAGAGCCCTCAATCTCACCAACCCGGGAACCCCCACATGCAGCCTGGGCCCCCAGGGTGGACTGGGCACAGTGCTTGTGCGTGGTCAGTTCGTTCCTCTGCCTCACTCAGACCTGGACACACACCCATGAAGACACCCTAGTCCCACGTGCACACAGCGCTCACATGGAACCCCCTCCCCCCCGGCCCAACCCGGCTGCAGATACCTGGGGAGGTAGCAAGGAGCGCCCTATGGTCTCAGTGCCTGGGTGGCCAACCCCTCAGCCGTCCCCAGCAGCGTCTTCCCCAAGGGGCTGAACGGCTCTTAGGAAGGGAACATGGTGTCACTGCCTTCCGGGCCATTGCGCCACAGGCCCCTTCCGACCACATGGCTGCCGGTGCCTGGGGGGTGGGTGTGGGGAGCCTGCCAAGCAGTAACTATGCCCCCCCCACCCCAAACAGCCTGGCTCATAGCATCCCTGGTGGGCATGATAGAAGTGGACACTAATGGAGAGAAGAGGAAGGTGCACGAGGTCGAGGACAGTGCTGGCCTTGTGTGACCTGGGCAAACCCTTCTCCCTCAGTGCCTTGATTTTCCTGTCGGTAGAATGGTGCTATGGTCTAGATGATCCCACACATCCTTTGCAGACAGAACCTTCTGCGGGAACGGCAGCCTCTCTTGCTTGTGCAGGCATAGCTCCGGGCACCAGGCTGCTCCCAGGCTGAGCCCACCTGCACAGAATGCCAGGGTCTGTGACAGGGGAGCCCAGGGACTTGGCGCAGAGGCCTTGCAGGGAGCAGCCCCACCTGGGCTGCCTTGTGTCAGATCCTAAGGTTGGCAAGATTGGCAGGCACAGGAACTCCTCTCAAGGGCCTGCTTGGTGAAGCCCAGCCACTACTTTGGATGCTGGGAGGTGACTCACTGGGGAGGTGGTGGTGGCCCCAGCAGGTGCTGCAGTGCATACACAGTGCCCAGCCCCACCCTCGACGGCATGAAGCCTGGGACGATGGGCTATGCCCTCTGAGGCCCTCGGGGGCGGCCTCCCTGACCTCCCCAAGTCAGGTGACACCCCCCCCCCCCCCGCTTCTCTGCCCCAGGTCTGGTCCTCGGACTCCTGTTCCTGAGCACGCCGGCCATGGGCAGCTGTTTGGACAAGTACCAAGAGCTGCTTGCGCAGCTCCAGAAGCAGGCGGACATCATGCAGCGCACCAGCCTGCTCCTGGATCCCTATGTGAGTGCCTGGCCCCTGGTGGCACCTGAGGCTCCGAGAACTAGTTTAGGGCAGGAGTGAGCCCAGAGAGGATGAGGCCCAACTCCCATTCACGCAACTCCCACTCCATACGGGGCCGGTGGGGAAACCAAGTCCCCGTATAATTCCAGGGCCACAGGGAACTCTCCAGGCCTAACTCTGAAACACTAAGGAGACGATAGAGCTTTCCCAGCTTGTCCCAACCCTCAGGTGTAGTGGTAGAAACACAGCAGTGACCAAAACAGAGACCTGCTCTCCTGAAGCCCACGGTTACACTCCCCGCACCACAGTCACCGCCTGGGCAGTCACCCCAGCCAGCCCCCCAGCATCCTTCTGTCCCCTGACACTGGGGAGTCCTCACCCCTCTCTGGCCTCAGTTTCTTGATCTGTACAATGGGAGGACTGGATGGGGTGCATGAGGTCCAGCATTTCAAGGCAGACCAGAGCAGACTTGTCTGTGAGTGTGTGTGTGTGTGCACGCGTGCGCACGCGGTGGGGGCTCTAGTGCTCACCCCCTGATTCTCCTTTCCCTCCAGATCCAAAGCCAAGGTTTGGACAAGGATGGACTGAAGGAGCACTGTCGGGAGCGCCCCGGGGCCTTCCCCAGCAGGGATGCCCTGCAGGGGCTCGGCAGGTGGGAATTCCTGCGGACCCTTGACACCACGCTGGGCCGCGTTCTGCACAGACTGACTGCCTTGCAGCGGGACATCCCCAAAGCCCAGGACTTGGAGACGCTGAATAGGGCGAAGCAGAACATTCGCGGGTTCAAGAACAACATCCACTGCATGGCCCAGCTGCTTCCAGGCTCCTCGGAGACAACAGAGCCCACTCCGACAGACCCAGGGACGTCTCCGTCGCCCACCCCCACCTCAGACACCTTTCAGCGCCGGCTAGAGGGCTGCAGGTTCCTGCATGGCTATCACCGCTTCATGCACTCCGTGGGGCAGGTCTTCCGAGAGTGGGGGGAGAGCCCAAGTCGGAGCCGGAGACACAGCCCCCACCAGGGCCTGTGGAAGGGGACCCGCAGGATGCAACTCTCCAGGAAGAACAAGAGACTCCTGCCCAGGGGGCAGCTGCCCCGGTAGCCTTAGGGGCACCCCTGGCAGATAAAGGATCCACAGGTACTGTGTAGGATGGCATCTCCCTTGGGGCCTCCAAACCCCACTCCCCTCTGTTCCCCACCTCTCAGAAGTGCACTTTAAGGTGTGGGAGCTAGGCAGGCCGCTCTACCTCCTCCGGGCTGGGACAGTAGAGTCCGGCCATTGAGCCCCCAGCCCTGAGTTCCCCAGTCTCGGTGGGGTGGCAGGGTTAGGCCACGCGGGGCCAACTTTCCATTGATTCAGGGGTCTGATGACACAGGTTGACTCATGGCCAGACTGACTGCCCTCCCCCCCCCCGCTCTGCTCCCCAGAGGCCTGCCGGCCCTTCCCTCTCATGACTTGCAGGGCTGTTGCCCCCAGACTTCCTCCTTTCCATGGTGGCTTGGTTCCGAGGGGGAGGTCAGGGCCTGAGCAGGCCTCCTATGCCTCATTGCCAGTCTCAGACCAGACACCTGGACATCTGGGTGACCTCACTTTAGGCAGCTGTGACAGGGGCAGAGTGTCCTAGAAGAAGCACTGATCTGGGTGGGGGGGGGGGCACTCTAAGAACAGGGCTCAGGTCCCAGCTCAACCCCTAACTCACTCTGTGGCCTCAGGCAGGCCACTTTACCTCTCTGGACTTCAGTTTTCTCTTTGTGATTCGAGGGGGTTGGTGTAAAGCCCTCTCTGCTTGTCAGTTGCTGGGATTCAGTGACATAGAGTGGCTATCGGAATGCAGTGCAAATGGACATGGCCAGAAGACTTGAGTTCTCTATAGACCTACTACCTGGAAGCGCTCAGTCTTGGGTCCCGGCTGCTGGCTGCTCCCCCTGGTGGTGCATCATGAAATATCCTCATGCTGAAACAATGGTTGTGGGAGGGGGGCGGGCAGAAGAGGCTGGGCCAATTCTTTGGAGGGATATGACTAATTTATCGATTTTTATTAGTTTTTATCTGTTTCCTATTTATAAGGCTTATTTATGATGTGTATTTAATGTTATTATTGTGCCAACATATATTTAAAACTTGCCTGGTTTCTAAAGCCCCTGTGTCTCTCTGTTACCTTGTGGGAAAGGATTTGGGAGAGTCTGGCCTCTTGAAGAGACAGAGGCTCCGACTTGGGGTGTCTCAAACACAGACAGGGCATTTATCCCGTCTGAACGTGACTCCTTGAGATTCTAGGGGCTAGGGTTGTCGGGGTTTAGGAGCAAGAAGGGAGGGAGGAAGGCTGGAGCTGTGGTTCCCTGTGGGTGTGTGGCGTGGCTGGGAGTCTGTATGCTGATGTGGGTTCCATGAAATAGACAAGATACTAACAGATCCTGCCTCAGACGTGCCCTGTGACCTGCTCTGTCCTTGAACCTGCTTCCTGGGGGGCCCTAAGGGGTAGGAATTCCACCTGGCCACCAGAAAACTGGGCTCCCTCCTGATGCTCAGAAGCCCCACCTTTTCTTTAATTTTGAAATTTCTTAATGCGTGAAAAGAACATCCCCAAAACAGAACAGGTATTGACTTAACAGCGAAGCACTATATAAAGGAGCCCCTTCCCCACTTAGTAAATAGGGATATAGTATAAACAGATGTGAAAGAAGGTGAACCCTTGAGGATTAAATGCAAACCCTAAAGTTGTACACAATATGACGTTGTATATATGCCAAGGAAAGCTAAGGCAGCAGCTACAAAGGAAGAGCTAACAGAAGTGGATGAACTTGACCTGGATCCGTCCCTGGCCACCCCACCTCCTGGGACTGGGGGCCAAGATGGGAACAGGACTTAACATCAGGGGTGGAGGAGAGCCTCATGTGGGACTCTCTGTAATAGATATGATCCACTTTGCAGATGAGAAGACTGAGCCTTAGGGAGACTGAGTGACCTGCCCACGTCCTCAGAACAAATTTACAGGGATGGCGGGCATGTGTTGAATTCAGGTCCTTTAGATGCCAGGGCAGGAGCATCTTCTGTTACCCTTCAGCCTCTGTAACTTGGCCAACAATGTCATTGAGTCCCTGAGGGCACAGAGCTCCCAGGCTAGTAGGCAGACAGGCAACAGACACGCAGAAGAACCAACAGGACATTGCAGCATGAGCTCGGCAAAAACTAACGCGGGGTGATGTAACAGTGAGAGACCCAAGCAACAGGGGTTGTCAGGGTGGCATCTGGAAGAGGCAACTCTGAAACCGGAATGATGCACAGGAGAAGGGGCGGGGCCTGCAGGTGGTGGGAATGGCTAGGCCAAAGGCTCCAAGCATTCAAGGATCAGCATATAGTGAGTGGGGGGCATTGCTGATTTATCAAAAAGGCCCAGACAAGGAAAGTGTCTTACTCAAGATCACAGATGGAACTCCAGTGCAGAACTCCAGGCCCTGACTCGCAACCAGCAGTTTTCCCGGGCCATGCCCAGTGTGTTCCAAGTGATTTACCAAGTACCTAGTAAGAGCTTCCCACTGTCCCCCACTGGGCTCTCCCTTGCTCTCAAGGCTCTGGCCACACAGTCCACCTTTTGGCTCCTGATATGCCCAGGGCTCCCTCCTACCATGAGGCTTCTGCCTGTCATTTTGATCAGTGCATCCTCGGCTATTCTTCCCTATCACCCATGGTCTGGGTCCAGCAATTTGGTTATCTGAAAACTGTCTTATTGGCAGGCCCTCCCTCGCTGTGATTTTTTACCATCTGCCTCCCCTCGCTGGCCTGGAACCTGCTAAGATGGAGACGTCATCTGCTTCCCTCTGCTCCATCCCAGCACCCAGCACAGTGCCTGCACCCAGGAGGCGTTCATCGAGGAGCAGGGCAGGTGGGGCCCTGGGGGGAGTCAAAGAGCTGAGCAGCATGCCCTGCCCTAGCATGGGGGTGGGGGGCTTTCCTGAGGCTGAGCTGCTGGGAAGCTGTGGGTGGGAGGTGGCAGACACTGAAAACCAGGCACGCTCAGGTTCTCAGAGCGGAAGGGGAGTTGGGGCTGCGGCAGGGCGTGCGGTTGCCCACGGAGTGAGCAGAGGTTGGTCTGTGGAGGAAGAACTGGGAAGCCCGGGGCGGCTGCCCCCCCACCCCTGCCTGGGCCCCTTGCCAGCCCCCTACTCTGTGGATAAGCCCCAGGAGAGGTGTCTGGCTTTGAGCTGGAGCAGCACCCACCACCCACCTGCCCACGTAGGAAGCAGATCAGGGAGATCCAGAATCTGGAGAGGGAGTCTCAGGGGTCCTACCTCCGAGGACTTGTCACCTCCCTGCTGTGCCCTGAGAGACCATGGCTGCAGGTGCCCCCGAACTATCAGCTCCAGCCCGGCGCTCTCTCAAGCATACAGACCCAATTGCTAGAAACTGGGAGCTGGGAGCCCTGTGGATACCTCAAGGCCAAGGTCACCCCCACCCCACACCCGATCCCTGCTTCCTGTTTGCCCCACAGAAGTTCCAGAACCCCAGTCCTCACCTTCTCTCTCAGCCTCTTCTCTCCCCATTGATCACAATGTCCCGTGGTTTCTCCCACATCCTGCCTCAGGCACATGCCTCCCTCTCTCCCGACAGACAGCTAGGTCCTGGCTCCCTGGACATGGTCAAAAATCTCACTGCCCTATTTTTTTGCTCACAAGCCTTCAGGGACTCCCTCCTGTCCTCCTGCTGTGGCACCAATTGCAAACCCCTCAGCATATGTAACATGCCAGGCCCCTGCTCTCATGCCCAGCCGGCTTTGCTAGCTCATGTCTGTGTTCGATCCACACTCTGCTGGCCCCCCACCCCATCCAGGCCTCCTGACCTCCCCAAAGCCTACGTTTTCCCACCCCCAGCCTGCTACCCTCCCACCCTGAGCCCTAATTCAAATGCCCTGTCTCTTCGATCTCCCCATCCAGAAGGGCTTAGGTGCCTGCCTGCAGGGCATCATTTTTGGAGTCAGCATCTAGAATCAGAATAAGATTTATCTGATCATCCCAGTGAGATTGGGGTTCCCACAACCATCTGCTGTGACAGGCAGTGGGGCGGGGCTCAAATATTGCTTTTGTGGCCCAGAGGCAGCATTTTCCCTGGAGTGGTGGTACCCTGTGAGCGGGCAGGTAGCAGATGCTTCCTCCCCGGTGGTTGTGTGAAGGGTGAAGGGACAAAGTGGCCCTGTGCCCCAGCTGAGCTGGCACAGGCTCAGGAAGATAAAAGGGTCCTGGCCTTGCTGCAAGCATCAACTCAAAGCCAGGTTTTCTTTTTCTTTTTCCAGTTTTTCAATGGGACACTCAGCCCCTCAGTCAACTGCATTTAACACACAAGGATGGAAAGTTCCCCAGGATAGGGGGCCCAGAGGGCAGGGAAACTGCTGGGAAAAGGCAGGGATGGGGTGCCCAGCACTCACTATCTACCTGCCAAACAAACTCAGGGCTTGCAAACAGCAGAGTCGGGTCTTTGGCCTCCATGACCTTCACTGTCCACCACTATCAATGTGATTCTTTTCTCCGTTTCTCGAGGGATGAGAAAATACTTGAGAGTCAAGCAAAATGAGTTCAAACCCCAGCCACTCTGCCCTTAAACCTGTGTGACCTCTGAAGCCGAGCCTCAGCTTTCCCCTCTGTACAGTGGGCTAACTTGGCTCACCTCCCTGGCTGTAAGATTTCCCAGGAGAAAACAGACAGACAGACAGACACACACACACACACACACACACACACAGAGCGCTATTTCAGCATTATCATAAGCTGTCGCTGAGCAGGTGCACAAGCAACGTTCTCTTTATTTTCTCTCTCTCTTTTTCTCTTCCTTATTGGTTTTCTTCAGAGCTTCTCTCTCTTTGTCCCTGTCCCCCTGCGCTCCCCTCCTCCACACCAGGCCCGGGACCCAGAGTGCACACAGAACCCCTTTTCCATGCTGAGGCAATGCTCATAGTCCACCGTCAGCGTTGGGGAGGCCTTCCGCTTGGCCAGCCCCACTCCCTGCTTCCTGGGGCCGCCCCAAGGGCTGGGCTCTGCTCCCTGGCGCGGGGAGGGGCGAAGGTCTCCCAGGGAGGTGGGTTGGGCAGGTGGGGCCCTGGAGCCCGTGGAGGAGGGCCAACCAGATGGGCCGGGTGACTCCAGGGTTCTGAGGTGGGTGCCAGGGCAGCGCGGGGTGGCTTGGGGGGCCACTCTGTCGGGGGTGGGGGCGGCTGCGGCCCTGTGACTCTCCTGGGTACGGGGACAAGGGGCATGGCCCTGGTGCACACGGCTTGTGGCAGGTCTGAGTCAAAACACCTAAGGCCGACCCCGGCCGGTCATGCGGAGGGCTGCTCAGTCATCGCCTTATGCTGGCCTGGGTCACCCAGGCAGGCTGGGTGCGGCCCAGTCAGTTGTGACTCAGGTCCCAGCGGCCTTGCCACGCAGTGCTGGGTAGGGGTGCTGGGCACAGGGTCGCCCCCTCCCCACCCCCAGCCCCACTTTACTCCTCGGCCGCCCCGAAGACCCTGCCCCACCTGTCAGGTGCAGTCTGGCCAGGAGCCTGCGGTTCTCTGCCCCTGTTGCACCCAGCCCTTCAGCCAGGGGGTGGGGTGGAAGTGGGGGGAGCCTCAGGGCCACCCGGCACTTGACGGGAAGTCAAGTGGGGGGCAGTGTGAGGAGCTGTCTCCAGAGAAGATTCACCAGGAAAGGGAAGCAGAGGGGGCCTGGCCCTGAAGTCGATGGTGTCCCACTGAAGATCTGGAAAACACCTGCAAGACTCCTGGGGGTCCTGCGCAGGCACAGACCACGGTAGGCCTCCCTGATGGGGCAGGGCTGGGGGGTAGCTACCAGCCCCTGAATTTATCCTCAGCAAGAGCGAATCCTCCAGTGTCTGGGGGAGGGGAGTACTTAGTGGCCCATAAGCCTCGGTCTTCTCAGCTGTGTAACGGGCATGTAGGACATTCCCTGCCCATCTCACCAAGGATGTTGAGGTAAAGTGGACAGACTAGAAGCGAAGTGTCATGGGTCACTAAGGGGTTAAAGATCCTGGAAGAGCAGAGGAGAGAGAACTAGATGAAGAGGCCAGAATCCTGGCATTGCATGATCCCAGAGGGGTCACCCTCTCCGGGTTGGGGGGCGGTGGGGGTCTTCATGCCTGGATTCCCCTGGATTCTTCAGTCCCCTTTACCCCAGAGCAGTAGAGGGTTCTGAGTCTGTGGCAGCCTAGCTTTTCCTTAGATGGAGATGTGGCAGGCGGAGGGTCTCTGTACTTCTAGAAGGGGCTGTGGTGGGTCATGGGGTGGCCTCCGCCTGCTTCTGCTTTGGGGAGAAGGGTGGGGATCTTTACCAAAGTGAAGTCCCTCATGCGAGGCTCTGGGGTGTGTGGTCAGTCAAGGTCATGGCCCCTACACTTTTGACCTTGGGCCAGCACAGCAGGACTCGACCACTCTGCTCTGTTCACTCTGTAAGATGGGCCTAACTGTGGAAGCCCCAGCTCATAAGGCCATGGTGAAGAAAAAGGAAAAACATAACCGAAGTCTGTGCAGAGCTTGGCACCGCAGGGGGGGGCTTGTTGGCACAAATAACACGGAAAGGGGCTGGACCCCAATCTTGTCATCAGCAGCTCCTGACTGCGGAGAAGCTTCCGGGATGGCGGGGACATTGTACCCAGGGCCTGTCCCACGGGGGGAACTGGGTGGTCCTGGGGCCTGAGGTGGGTGGGAAGGGGCGGTGGTCTCCCCAGCTCCCTCCTTCCAGATCTCCAGCTGGATCGAGGGACGCCGCCCCCACCCCAGCCCACTGAGTGTGGTCCTTGGCGCCCCCTTGCGGCCGGTCCTCAAAGCTGTCCCCTTCCCTACCCCCAGCAGGTGCTGGGCCAAGCCGAGGCCCCTCCAGGACCCCTCCGCGTGTCTTCTTCCCCTGCCTGGGCCAATGGCCTCTGCCTACCCTCCATAACGAGCCTCGGGCATCCCCGCCCACTTCCTCAATCCCCAAATCCCGCCCTGCCCAGCCCTGGGGGAGGCCCCGGCGGAGGCACTCCAGCCTGGGGCTTTGGTGGTGCTGTGGCCAAGGCAGCCGCTGCTGGCTGGACAGTGGGTGGCGCTGCAGCCCGCGGCTTGGAGCGGACCTAAGCGGCTGAGCGTAGGAGAACGCAGGGCCGGCGGCCGGGGGGGGGGACCTAGCCCTCAACCATGCTGGGCCCAGCTTTCCAGGGCACCTGGAAAGCTTTCTCTATCCTCCATGACCAGACCCCAAAGTCCACACCTCGAAATGCCTTTTCTAGATCCTTGGAGACTGGTGGCCTTCTCTAGACCTGTTTTACCGCTGGGGAAACTGAGACTCCAAGAAGCTTCCTTCTGGAATTCTCACAACTAATGGGGACTAAAACTCAGGGTTCCTGGTCCGTTGTCTGGGAGTCCAAGTGAGGCAGGCAGCCCGCATGCTGTTGGGGAATGTGCCACTAATTTGCTTGTGGCCTGTGGCCTTGGAAAAAAGCAGCTTCCCTTCTCTGGGTCCCACCTGTGAAATTTTAACAGCCAGGTTAGTATCAGTAACTCAGGCACACCCTCCAGAGGGTGTTGCTCTCTTCGTGGGCTGATGACAACGAGTCCCATTTTGTAGAGTGACGAGGCCCCCTGTCTGAGGGCCACAGCTCATAAGTGTCAGACCTACGGCCAGATCTGTGGTCTGGCTGATGGCTGAGCCCACCTAGTTCCCCTCCACAGCCCCCAATCTCATCTTCCCAACATATTCCCTTTACAAGTGGGGACCCTGATGCCAGGAGAGGCCATGATGGTCTCTAAGTTCCCTCCTCCTCCCGAGACCTCTTGGGAGGTAAGTGGGCTTCTCAGAAGGGAATCTAAGGATGGGGAACTGCAGGCCACCATCCTCCTTCTGTGAGGGTCCCCTGCTGGCCGCCCACTGGCCAGAGTGAATGTGGGATCTCCTGGCTGCTGAGGGGCTGGCAGGGAGACCGGCTCTCCAGACGGCCCACTGTGATCCCAGGGCGGGCTGTGTCCCACCCAGAAAGAGAGGAAGCGGAAACGGGGTCCAGGGGTGGGGTGGGGGTGGAAGGGGCCCCGCTGGGCAGGAGATCAGAGCAGGATTGTGTCATGGAGTCCTGTGGCTGATAAGCAGCTGAATGGCCAGCCCAAGCAGAAGGAGGGGCTCCCTGGGGAAGACTCATCCTGGGGACCCCCGTGCCCCCTGTTGCCAGAGAGCCCTGCCCATCCTGGCCCCTATTGTAGGGAGCCTGCGGGGGTCGGGGGGTTGTGGGGGACAGAAGTGGCAATGTCACACCCTGTGTGACCTCTGGCAAACATTCAAATCTCTGAGCCTCAGTTTCCAAGTCTGTGAAACAGGATTAAAATGCTTCCCTTGGAAGTGGGCGCTAGGAATGGAGATAATAAGGGGCTCTAGGCAGCACTTTGTAATGGTTTGCTTTGGGGGACATGGGTGGGAGAGAGGCCCCTGATGGCCTTTAGGGTTGGCAGTGTGCCAGCCATGTGCCCCAGAAAGGGCGGGAAGCAGGGGTGGAGTGGCCCAAAGGGGCAGGTTTTGTGGGAGACAGGCATCATTTCCAGGTTGCCTGAGGGAGGCAGGGGGAGGCCTGGCCTTCTCCCTGCTCCCCACGAGCTGCTCCCCTACCTGGTCCAGTCCCTCCCCTGACTTCAGGGAGCTCCCCCTTTCTTCACTTCCCAGGGAAAAGAATGGTCCAACCCTGACTGGGCCTCTTTCCCTCCATCCTCCCCACCCACCCACTGGGAGGGGGCCACTCTATTCTCTCCATCTTACCACCTCCCACCCACCGTCCTCAGAACATTTCCTCAGTCCCTACAGGCACTGAGGGACAGTTTGGAGAGAGGGCCTGCCTGCCTCCCTGACATCATCTCTGGGGTCAGGTCGGGGTGGCTCCAGTGAGCTTGACTCTGGAGGGAGGCTGGGCCCCACCTCTGGCTGGCCAGTTTCAGGCTGAGTGGGTCCCCGGGGCTGCTTCCTGTTCTGTTTATTGCCTCTGAGTTCAGGAAATCATTGAGTGAAACATCCTCCCCCACCCCCCCGCCCCATGATTATTTAATAGGAGCCGAGCTGTGGTCTCTCTCTTTTGGAAAAACCAGTGGGAGAAGGAAGCTGTCAGCTCAGCTCTGACATCAGCTTTGTCCCTGCGCCAAAAGTCAGGGTGGTCAGGGCAGGGGGGCCTGGGGCGGGGTGGGGAGGAAACCAGCTGTTGGTGGCCCCCGTGACGTGAGGCTGCCACACGGTTCCTAGGGGTGGGAGCTGGAGGGTGAGGAGCAGGGATTTTGGAGACACACTTGGGACACACACACACACACACACACACACACACACACACACACACACACACACACACACTTCGTGCGCAGGGGTCATGCCTCACCACTTGTGCCCAGAGACCCCCTGCCATGCAGACTCACACAGACACAAGGTCAGACACATGCTTGCCCAGGATTCATGCACACGGTCACTTACACATCCACACAATCACAAAGAGGGTTCACAAAGTCAGCCAGAGCTGTGCATGCTTCGGCCCTCTCCCATAAGCAAACAGACCAGCACAGACACACATGTGCACACTCACAGGGTCAGACACAGCCCAACGCAGACACATGCCAACACACAAAGACCCTCACTACACACACACGCTCATGTGTGAATGCCCATTCAGACCCAGACAGACAGACAGACCCCTGGGATGCCCCACAGGCGCTCCCAGACACAGACTCCTCTCTGGGTTGCAGGCTACCCTGGGAGGGGGGATGGTAGCCACTTCCTCCTGCTGCCACCGGCAGTGAGGATGAAGGGTTCCCATGGAGGGGTGAGGAAAGACCCGTGACTATCCCCACCCCACCCAGGTGGGGCAGGGTGGGGCGGGGAGCTGGGGGTCTGAGGCTGCGGAAGGGAGTGGACAGTGAGGGGCTGGGCCCCCGGGAGGGCCTTTGTCCCACACGGGGTGATGACAGGCCTCCACCCCACACCAGGGGCGCTTGCCCCGCCCCGCCCCGCCCCGCCTGCAGCACCTCCTCCCATTCCCGAGCTGGAAGGGACCGCGGATGACATGGAAGTCCCGAGTCTCATGCTGTCAACCACTGAGTGACCTTGAGCCAGTCACTCCTCAGCCCCTCAGGGCCTGGCTTTCATCACCGATACCAGTGGCTTACAAACGTTTTTGACTGAGACCCACAGTTAGAAACACATTGCACCTTGCAACCAGAGGATGATGTGTGCGCTGACACATAGAGACAACGGGGGGATAAAAAAAAGTTTGTGGAGCAACGCTTGCCCTTGCTCCGGGCGATGCCCGGTGATTCGGCTATTCCATTTCCTTTTTGAAAGTGCTGGTGGCAACCCTCTAAATTGAATCCATGAGCTGCCAAGTGGCTGGCCTCCGAAACCCGTAGTGTGATAGCCTTGCTCTCTCCACGCGCCGGCTAGGGTCTCGGGCTAGTTGGAGACTCCGGGAGAGCCTAGAGGAGGTCCAAGTGCTTACAGAGACTATGCTGAGGAATGATGAGAGAGGACAGCAGCCCATTCTCAAGATGGAGATGCTGAGGGCAGAGCCGGGAGCAGAAGCGGGCTTCATGTAACGACATGGACCTTGGAGGCAGGCTTCTGACCCTGCCGGTGATGTGATCTGGGCTCTGTGGGCTGTTGCTTCCCTTGCAATTTCTATCAGAATTGAAGAAAAAAATGCAGTCACTCTGATTCACCTCCAAGGGGGTGATTCCTGACGCAGGACGAGTCGGGAAATGTCCGTGTAATGATGGGGGCAGTTGGCAGCAGGCCACGATGGCTTCTGGCCCGTGCTTGGCCCTGAGGGGTGTAGCTGGTCCCTGCCAGAGATTTGATGGGGTGAGGGTGAGAAAGAGCAGACAATATGCCTAAGAGCCTGGGCCTCAAGAGCCTCAAAGACAGCTGGGCTCTTTAGGACCCGGAGGCGGGAAGTATTACTTATTCCCCTGCTGAGGTTCTGAAAGGCTGTCTGTTCCCCCAGGACCCACGCCATGCTCTGGGGACTGAGAAGACCCAGGAGCCCTCCCTGGCCTCTCAGATCCAGGCCCCTGACTCAGGCTGGGATTTGAGCCCCTCCTCTGACCACTCGGAGCTCTGGTTAGAATGACTGTTATGTGGTAGGCACTTTGCTTTTCCCACTGAACGTCCTCATGACAGCACTCCAGCATTCCCCACTTCCAGAGGTGAAATCAAAGCTCGGAGAGAGGAGGTCAGTTGCCCCGGGCCACAGAGCTGGTAAGTGGCGTGGGCAGGATTCGAACCCAGGTTCTCCTGGTTCTGAGCCACACCCTTACCCACAGGCTCTACCACCAGCCTAGCCCTGGCTGGCCCACAGTTGACTTGTGAAATGGTGCCAGGGGCCAGGAAAGTCCACGATGGTTTCGTGGTGCTGCGGGGTGCAGGCTGGGGCCACAGGTGTAGCTACACCTTCATTGCTCAAGTGCTGAATAATGAGGTGCTTTTGCCTTTTTGGACAGGACACCCGACTCCCAGGGCTGTGCCAGGAATTCCTGAGCTGCTCCTGGCCGCCCCTCACCGGCCCTAGTCCTGGACCACAGCTTCTGACCCCCAACTTCCTCCCCGGGGCCCATCTGACTCCCCCGTGCTCATTTCCCAGGTGGGGACATCGAGGCAAGGGGCTGGGCGTGAGCTGGAGGCTAAGAGCCGCTGCCGGTTGGGTTTTCAGAGAACCGAGATCTTAGCTAGGCACAGGGGAGGGGATGGTGGAGGAAGGAGGGGGCTGGCCTGGGCAGTGGGGGTTGCCCAGAGCACTCAGTTTCTGGGTCACTGGGCTTGGGGAATTCCCCGATGCCCAGAGAGCTGCTTACCTGGTGAGTAACTTACTCTGGCTTCCCACACAGGATGCCTGACTTGTGAGGGTACCTCCCTGCCAGCCCCCAGCCGATGGCCACTGCCCCGCTGCCCTCTCCCGAGTGCCTCCGAGGCCCAGGAAAGAGACAGACAGACCGGCAGGGGGCTGGCCCCCACCCCCGCATCCCTCCCCGGGGCTCCGCAGGGGGCGGCTGGTGATTCAAGCCCCTCTGAGCTGAGCTATGTCTCCTTCCTTCTCAGATGGAGCCTGGGGGTGAATCAGTTCCTGGGGGTGGTGAGCCCGGGTCAGCCGCTGTCCTCAGCTCAGGCCTGGGGTGGGGGGTAAGGGGGGCAGTCAGGGGCCAGGATGGGACATGGGGAGAGTGAGTACTGCCATGCCTTCCCCCCCATATAACCTGTTTTATCTGTCTGGAGTGCCGCTCTAAGAAGCTGGAGCCTATAACGGTGTCCTGCCTCATTATCCATCAGGAGAGGGTATACAGTTCCTCTCAGCTTTCCCTCTTCAGCCCTGGAGTGTGCCCAATTTCCTCACTTCTAAAATGGGGACAAAAACCCCTACTTCACAGGTGAGGTGAGGATCTTCACCTGGTAAGAATAAGTGCTGACGTATGGAGGGCTTGTGGGGTGCCCACAACTGCGCCGAGCCCCGACACCTCACAGCAAACCCACAGCATAGGTTCCATTATTCCCATTTTATAGATGGAGAAACTGAGGCCAGGGAGCGCTCACTTCCCCAAAGTCACCCAGCTCTTAACTGGCAAAACCAAATCTCCAACCTGGCTCTGACGGAGGCCAAAGTCCACGCTTCAATCCACGAAACTCCACACCGTCTCTCCACGAGACATTTGGCCCAGACAGCTTTTGGAAATTGTGAAATGCTTTTAAAAAATACTTAGCATCGACTCTGGTGTAACCCTGAGCCAGGTGCTGTCAAGAGTACAAATGAGTATCAGACCCCATCCAAGCCCTCAGAGAGTGAGGAAGAAGACTTGTCTCCACTTGAAAGGAGAGCAGGCAGGACCAGGCAGACTCGAGCTGGTCTGGGCTGTGGGCAGGGGAGACATCCTGGAAGAAGCGGCCTATGTGTTCCTCATCAGCCTTTGCTCCTCTCAGAGCTGGAGGTGCTTCTGGCATTTCCGTGGCCGGCGAGCCGGAGGCCTGGGTTCCAGACCCTGCTCTAGTGTCTCTGAACGGCCCTGGGCAAGTGGCTTCACTTCCCCAAGCCTCAGTTTCCCCATCTGGAAAATAAAACACCTGTGGTCTTCCAGGAGAGGCGAATGAATGGCAGGCGAGAATCAGCACAAAAGGAGGACTGGGTGGCCGCATTCGGCAGAGTGCGTGGGACCGAAAGAGCCCTGAGGGGCCCTGGGAAGGCCGACACATGGGCTGACTTCCTGGAGAGGGGAGATGAGCAAGTGGTTGGCACAGCCACCTGGAGACAGCACCCTGGGGCCCTGACCCGGTAGTGCCTTGCCTCTGCGGAAAAGGGCCCCTTGTGGACCCTGACGGTCCCCCTCACCCTGAGGCGGGTCAAATCCCCAGCAGGCCCAGTGTGCAGGAGCAGGACAGGCTGGGGATGAAGTCACAGCTGGAAGGGGCCGAGCTGGGGCTGCCACTCCAGGGTGGGGCCTGGGGTCACGACCCCGGGAGCATGCAGCCAAGAAGGGAGGATGCCTTCCGTGAGGAAGCGAGGGGAAAACACACACACACACACACACACACACACACACACACACACACACACACACACACACACACAGAGAGCGTAGAGAGGGAGGGAAGAAAACAAACTCCGGGAGACCAAAGCTGGCCTGGAGCGCGGTCTGGGCGGCTGATTCCTGGGGACCAAGGCCACGTTGCAGGCAGCTCACGGCCTGGCGGCTCCAAGACCCTGCCAGAGCTTACCCCCAGAGGCCCAGTGCAGGTGGTGCCTGGACATGGCCAGGAAAGGGAGGCCGGGCCTAGGGCGCCGAGGGGCCCACAGCTCTTGGGGAGCACAGACCAAGTCAGGTACCGTGAGAAGGGAAACTGAGGCATGGGAGGGGCCAGTCGGGGAGGGAGTTAAGTGTCTTCTAGACTCTGCCCCCACTTCCTGTTTCCTGTGGGGTGGGGCTGAGATTACATGGCGACTGAGGGTGGACTGTAAGGCTGGCGTGGGATCTGGGGAGCCGGAAGGCAGTACAAAGACCTGGAAGCCCACTCAGAAGGATGTAGGGGAGAGATGGGGGCAGGAGAATGGTGGGAAGGGGTGGCAGCCTCCAGGAGAATCAGGGCGCCTAGTGAGAGTCTCAGGTGGGGGAACAAGGGGACCATAGAGGGGGCCACAGTGGGGCCCTGGTCAGATGGGTTTGGGGTCCACAGCAGAAGCACCAGGCCGAGTCAGGTGACAGGGGTCTGGGAGATGTGGCGGTAGGACTGGAGGCTGCTCCAACATTTGTGTTCATGTGCTCCGTGTTCATATCAGGCCCTCATGCAGGAGAGAAGAGGAGTGGGGGATTTTTTGTGAGGGGAGGGAGGTGAGCTGGGATGTTTTGTGCCGTGGGGTTGTCTGAGCCAGGCTGGGGCAGGCGGGCCTCCTGGGGGTGTATGCTGACCCCATAGTAGGTGTATGGGAGGGGCAAGTGCCAGGTGGGGTCTTCTAGGGCCTTCCAAGGAAGAGACAAGGGGGAGGGGGGAGGAAGGGAGGAGGAAGGAGAGCCAGTCTGGACTCTGCCAGCCTCCTTCCTGCCGGGAAGTGCCAGCTGGGATGGGCATTTTTATCACCCACATCCCAGGTCCTCCTGGGTGAGCATGGGGGAAGTGAGCCTGGAGAGGGCAGAGTGTGTGTGTGGGGGAAGGGGGACCGCAGCAGGCACCAGGGCTCGTCCTGGCACGATGAGGGAGGAACGCGTGGCTGGGCAGGTCCGGGATGTGGCAAGAGGCGGGAGCTGGGAGCATGCTTGGAGGATGGGTGAGGGGGTGAGCGGGGGCCAGAGAAAGGCCGGGGGTCTCCTTGGCCTTGGAAAACCAACTCTTCCACCTTGTTTCTTGGTTAGGGTCAGGCCGGAGGGCTGGGGGGGGGGCGGGTCTCCAGGGGAATGAGACATCTCCTGGGACAGAGGGTGCCTCTGGCAACTTGGGGGACAGTGTGGTGCCAGATACGTGTTCCCTGGCCAGCACTCCCTCACATCATTTTTTAGAAATGCTTTTTGGGGGGAGGAGTCCTGTGCTCATTTTGCCCTGGTCCCCACCATTCCTTCCTGCCTCTCCTCACACGTTTAGGAGTCTAACCGGCCATGATAGACACCAGGATTTATTTGTGACCCTGCCTTACAGACTCTAGAAGCACCTTTTTTGGGGGGGGTCACCGTTATTCTCTGGGGCTGAGTCCCAAGGGGCTTCCAAGGCAGGTTTGGGGGGGCAAGCTATTTCTCTTCTCCCCAGCCAGCCCTCAGCATCCTAAGGAAGAAACCTGGGTCTGGTCTGCTAAGCCTCCCTAGGTCTCCGCTCCAGGTGTCCCTCCAGAATGGAAATGCTCCCTGAGGGGGGAGGTGGGACTGCAAAGAATTTAGGTAAACCCCAGACACACAACACCTTCCCAGAAACTCCTCCCCAGGCTGTCCCCCAAGAACTGAGTCACAGCAACCTCCCTGCTCCCCACCTTCCCAGCCCCCTCCCCAGCCTCACAGCCTACCCGTGGTCAGCAATGGAGGCTTGCTGATGGTAGTCAAGAGGCCTGACCCTGTGGGACTCTGGACAACCTGTGCCCTTTGAAGCCCCACTTTGCCCAGTGGCAATGGGCAGGTTGGAGGAGGCTACCTCTGAGGTGCCCACATTCAGTTCTGCTTTATTACTGTCTAAAGTCCAAGCCAGGCCCCAGCCCCTCTTCCTGGAGCCTCCTTCCCAGCCAAGCCCCAGCCTGCCTCCTCCCCACTGCCCCCAAAATCCCTTGATCAGGGGGCCACAGGTGCCGGCCTCCATCTGCTTGCCTAGTGTCAAGCCACCTCCCCAAACCCAGGTGAGTCAGGGCTGTCTGGAGCACCTACAGCACAGGGGACCCCAGTGACTCGAGCCTGGGGACCCTCCTTGCCCTCCCCAACTTCAAACAACTCCTAGGGCAAGCCACTCAGGAAAACCACAGGGTGTTTTGTTGAAGAGTTCATTATAATTTTATCAATCAAATTCTTAGAAGAGGGAAAAAGTCTGCTCTCTCCACCCTCCCCCTTCACTGCCCCCCCCCCACTCTCACTTTCTTCCATTCATAATTTCCTATGATGCACCTCAAACAACTTCCTGGACGGGGATCCCTGCTAAATATAGCTGTTTCTCTCTGTCTTACAACACAGGCTCCAGTATATAAATCAGGCAAATTCCCCGTTGAGCATGAACCTCTGAAAACTGCCGGCATCTAAGGTCTCCTCCAAGGCCCTCTGGAGTCCAGCCCATAATGAAGGTCTTGGCGGCAGGTAAATCCACCCGCCCCGCGCCGGCTTCCGCGCCCCACTGCGGGTGCTGCGGCAACTTGGGGCACTTGGCGATGGCGAGCGGGACAGCCACTCGCCGCAGACACACGGACACTTGGGGCACTCGTGCAGCCGGCCCGGGCCGCCGGAGGCGCTGGGTGGCGGCCGGGAGCGAGCGCAGGCACATGGTCCCGGCACCGCGCGCCCAGCCCGTCCGGGGGCCAGCAGGTTGGCGGCGGGCAAGGGAGGGGGCTGCCGCAGCCTTCCTCCTGCTCCTCCTCCACTTCCCCCTCCTCCTCCTCCTCGCTCCTGCCACACTCTCCGGTCTGCTCTTCCCGCTCTGCTTTCTCCCGATTCACCCTCCTCCTTTCTTTCTTTCTTTCTGTCTTTCCGCTTTCTCTTTTCCAACCGCGTCCCGGGCTGCTCCCAGGGAGGGGCACCGGCCTCCGAGCAGCTTGCAAACTCCGGCCGGGACAGAAGCAGGTGCCGCCACCATCTGCTAGTGCCTGGAAAGCTGTGGTCTCTGCTAGGTGAGCCGGGCGTGTGGGGGCCCCCCAACAATCCCGGGGTCTCAGCGCTGCCTGGGGATGCTGGGAGGAACAGGGGACCCAGGAGAAGTGAACTTGAGGCTGCCACTGTCCCAGCGGGGGAGGTCCCAGCGCTCCAGCGCCCCCCTTCACCTCAGCCTCACCGGTTCTCCAGCCTCACCGGTCTGCTGCCCCTACCTCCTGCTGCTGGGCCACTGGGAGAGGCTCCTCGGAGGGAACCCGAGACAGTAAAGCGGGGAAGCAGGCGCGCGGGGGGGGGGGGGGGGGGGGGGGGGGAGGGGCGACCCAGGACAGGCCCGAACAGCTCCCAGCTCTCCTGTCACCTTTCACTTTCCTTCCTCCCCCACCCACCTGGCTGCCTGCGACCTTTTCCCTTTTCTCTTTTCTGGTTGCACCATTTCCTCTCCCTCCCCAAGGCTCTGAGGGCCTGCAGGACCCCAAGATTCTCCTTGTCCTAACCCAGCGCCTGGGGCAAGTAATAGACAAGAGGGGGATGGCATGGAGGCAGGAGCTGTGCAAGGCTGGGGGGAACAGGAAATTTTGAATGATGATTTGGGGTTGGAGGGGGGCAGAATTGTAGAAGTGGGGTGGACTTGAGGGTCCTAAATAGGAAAGTGGCCACATTTGGAGAAGAAGAGCTATAGAAGAAATGGGGGAGGGTGGCAGAATTTTTGGAGACAAACGGCCCAGGGAGCCAGAATCAAGTGACAGGTTTGAGAGGGAGAAGAGTGTCAGCAGAAGATCCCCCACCCCCCACCCCGGGTTCCCAATCTGGGAGCTATGGCCTGCAGTGGGCCAGTGAGCATGAAGCAATGCACAGGAATCTGGACCATCCTGCGAGGTGGGAAGATAGGGGCCTCTCTTGCCCCTGAGACCCGCTGGGCCTGGGGGCATGGTGACTTCCAGCTGGAGGGGCAGGAGACCTCAGGGGCTTTTGCCTTCCTGAGGGAAAGGGCTGGATGGTTCGTGTCACCCTGGACCCAGCTCCTAGCTGGTGGGAACAGCTCATGTCCTACCCCCTTCCTCCGCTCAGGAGAGAGAAGGAAAAAACAAGGAAAGTGGAGAGAAGCAGAGACAGAGATCTGGAGAGAGGGAAGCAGAGAGAAACAGATGTAGTGAGGCGATGAAAACTAGAAGCAGCCAGGGGAAGACAGAGCTGCAGGTGGAGCTGGGGCATTGGCGTCCCTGGGGAGATGAGGCGCATCTTCTGCCCCGAGCCTCCTTGCTCACCCCCAACCCCCCTGCTCATGGCTCCTTCCTGCCTGTTCCCAGGAGTTGTGCCCCTGCTGCTGGTTCTGCACTGGAAACACGGGGCGGGGAGCCCCCTTCCTATCACCCCTGTCAACGCCACCTGTGCCACACGCCACCCATGTCACAGCAACCTCATGAACCAGATCAGGAACCAACTGGCACAGCTCAATGGCAGTGCCAATGCTCTCTTTATTCTCTATGTAAGTCCCCCTTCCAGGTCCTGAGGAAGGAGGGAGGGTGGGGGGTTGCTACACAAACCTGGTTTGGCGGGACCGGCCTGGGAAGAGAGCGTTTGGAGCTGGTAGGAGGGAAATGGGGAAGGGGCTTGGTTCAACGGCGCCCAGACTCCCGCTGCTTCCGAGCCGCCGCCCCTCTCCCAGCCCGGGCTCACACTGGAAGCCCCTTTTTCAAGGTGCCCAGTTAGGTCGGGGGCATAGCTGGGGGGAGAAGGGGGAGGCCGGGCTCTGCTGGGCACTGTTGGTCTAGGGATTCCTCCACCATGTGGAGCAGGAGGCCAATGAGAGACAGAGAGGAAGTAGGGTGGCCAGGGAGATGCTGTTGGGAGAGAAAGTGGTGGGCTGTGGGTGTCTGGGGTGCAAAGCCACGCAGGAAGAAGGTGCGTTCAGTGGGTGAAAGGGCAAGTGTGTGTGGTGCACCTGCAGGAGGTGAGACGTGGTGTTTTCCTTTCGGTCCCCACACGATCCCGATGAGGGTGATGATAATCCCTTGCACTGGGATTACTTCTGGCTCACACGACAATCCTGAGATGCCTAGTGGGCAAGTAGCCAGGTCTCTATGCCCGAGGTGGGAAACTGAGACCCGAGAGCTTGCCCAGAGGCTTGGTGGCAGGGCTGGGACACTCGACCCTGACGCCCTCGTCACCTCCCCTCTCCCTCTCTGCTCCTCAGTACACAGCCCAGGGGGAGCCGTTCCCCAACAACCTGGACAAGCTGTGTGGCCCCAATGTGACGGACTTCCCGCCATTCCATGCCAACGGCACGGAGAAGACGCGGCTAGTGGAGCTGTACCGCATCATCGCGTACCTCGGCGCCTCCCTGGGCAACATCACCCGGGACCAGAAGGTCCTCAATCCCAACGCCCTCAGCCTCCATAGCAAGCTGAACGCCACTGCGGACATCATGCGGGGCCTCCTTAGCAACGTGCTCTGCCGCCTGTGTAACAAGTACCACGTGGCCCACGTGGACGTGGCCTACGGCCCCGACACCTCGGGCAAGGACGTCTTCCAGAAGAAGAAGTTGGGCTGTCAGCTCCTGGGGAAGTATAAGCAGGTCATCGCTGTGGTGGCCCAGGCCTTCTAGGCAGGAGGTCGTGATGCCTGCAGTGAGCGACCTGAGATCCTAGGCTTGGGCGGCTCTCAAACTGTGGCCGGGGCCCAGAGCATCGCCGGACCCAAGTGGGGGCTGCTGGCAGACCCCGGGGGGTTCCTGGCCAGTCCACTCCCCTCTAGGGTGGGCTGTGAGAAAGCTGAGCAGAATCTAAACTTCTGTAGGCAGGGCCTGTCTACAGCGCCAATTAGAAGGACCCCTTCCTCTGGGAGACCGTGGCCGGGCACCAGGGTGTTGGGCTGCTGAGGGGATTGTGGGCTGGACCTCTGTCCCCACTTGGCCCCTTGGCCAGGGCCTTTGTGAGAAAACTGCACAAGTCATCCATAGCGACTCTGACCATGGGACGAGACGGCAGGGGTCAGGGGAATCACACAGCCCCACAAAATGACCACCATCAGTGCCTTTACTGCCCCTTCCGTAGGCTTTGGAAGGTTTGACAGGGCTCAGGCAGGCCAGAGGAGCTGGGTTACAGAGGACTCCTTGGTCCCTACAAGTCTAGTGAATGGAAGTTAGAGGGGGAAGTTCTGGTTTGGTATGTTCCTTCTCTTGAGCATGATTGGAGAGCTCAGGCCTAGGGCCTGGACTGTGAGGCAGAAAGTTCCAGAATGAGCTCACTGGCATTCAGGCTTCTAGGGAGGCTGAGAGGCCACCTTCAGGCATGGGAAGGTAGAGAGTCCTGAAAGCCTTGGCAGGCTCGCCTTCTTTCCTGTAGTCTTTACTGAAGCCTGGGACGGCCAGGGGTCTGGTGGCTGGACCTGGAGGTGGGGTTTGGGGAAATGGGCAGGTGGCAAAGTCAGGTGAAGACGTTCCAAGGGGACCCAGAGTCTTCCTTCTGGGCCGGGGTCTATAAGGGATGGAAAGGGATGGGAAGGACTGGGTAGTTCAGAGTGGCAGCTCACGTCTGGGGCCCCTGGAGGTCCTGTGAGGTCACACAAAGGTACTTGATGGGGACTAGAGGCCATCTCTGGTTCCTAGAGCAAGGGGACAGCAGAGCCTGAGGTCAGGTCTCAGAGAAGCCTGAGAACCAAGAGTGCTGTGTGTCTGACCCAGCATGATTGTCTATTTATTATGATGCCCTATTTATATTAACTTATTGGTGCTTTAAATGGCAAAGTTACTTCCCCTTTCCCTGCTTCCTACTCAACAGAAATAATATGATGGCTCGTAGAGGAGCCAGGGCCAAGCCTTAGCAGGGGCTGGTCCAGAAGTCAAAGATGTTACAGTGAGACTAAGCCTTACTGGTGAAGCTCAGAGAAGGGTCAGGATCTGAGAGAACTGGTCACCCTGGGTAGTGGGGGCAGGGGCAGGGGACCCTGCTCCATACCTCATCCCAACTGTGACCTGATTTGGGGCTATCAGGATCCTGGCTTCACGGCAGGCTGGGCTGGCTTGTGGAGTGGCCAGGGGCCTTCTCCCAGGGCCACCATCTTGCTTGGCTCCAGAGGGCTCACTCAACACTGTGTTTTCTGGCAGCCCTTGGAATTGTGCCGTGAGGGGTAACATTCACGGCTGACAGGGTGTCCGGGAGCACTGGGTAAGGCAGCCCCGGTGGCCCACTCTGCTGCTGTTTCCTTGTTCCCATGCTGTCTCTGGACCAGCAGTTGAGGGGCTCTGGAACAGTCCTGACCCAGCATCCAGCATGCTTGCACACAGTAGGGAAGCTCCTGCTCGGGTGGCCCAAACACCCCCAAAGGGCCAGAGGGCCTGGCTGGACCTCTGGGAAGCTGGGGCAGCGCAGGGAGGAGCTCCCTGCTCTGGAGAGGAGGCTAGGGAGGCCCTGGGCCCATGACCAGGAAGCTGTGGTCCCTCCTGCCCCCCCTCCCCCCACGCCCCCACCCATGTCTGGGCTCCCAGGCAGGGAACCCGATCCTTTCCTTTGTGCTGGGGCCAGGCTAGTGGAGAAACGCCCTCCAGTCTGGGAGCAAGGGAGGGGGTGCGGAGCTGGGGCAGCTGCTAAGAGCAACATTCTGGCTTCTTCTCAAACCCTGAGCGGTGGTGGCAGTCCTAGCTGGTTCAGCCAATGTGATTATGGTACTTTGCACTCACTTTGCACCTCTCTTGTCTTCCCTGAGCACTTCACCCGCACACACCGGGTGGCAGGTGGGCAGGCAGCAGGCAGGGGTGGGGGCGCAAGGGGGGGCAAGTTTGTTTTGTGGCAGGTGGCAGAGGAGACCATGAGGTTTCCTGAGGCTGTCTTAATCTGGGTCACATGCACCCTCATCCAGGGTCTTAGCCTGCTGCCCCCTCCCTGCACTCTGCTCCTTTGGTGAACGTGGCTCCGAGGGCTTGGGGTCAGCTGGCTCTTCAATCTTCCCATCCCCTCGAGTACACTGAATCCTGTGCTGAGCCCACCTGGGCAACCTCCGGGGCTCAGGGACCAAGGGAGTCTCTTCCCCTGGGCCCAACACCGCCCCCCCTCGCTCCCACTGCCTCTGCCCGCCCCCCCCATCTCCTGCTCTGCTCCTCAGCCCCCATCCTTAGCGCTCTTCCTAGAACCAATCCAGCAGACCACTCTGCACAGCATCCCGGAATTTATGGAGCCTTTGTGTGGAAAAAGCTTTGCAGGGCAGGAAGCTGCCCTTTTCCTCATTTTTCATCTGCTGGTATTGACCCACACCTGCATCCTGGCTCAGGAGGAGGAAGACAGAGAGGCTGTCAACAGAGGACGGGGTAGGACAGTCATTTTGCAATTTATGGAAAAAGGAGTATTGGGAACTCTTATTTATTTAAAAAACATTTTAAACAAAAAAAGCACCGCCAGTTTATTTGTCTCTCCTCCCCCCTCTCCTTGTCCCCTCCTTGGGGGTGCCCCGTGCCCACCCCCTCCAGAAGCAGCTCAGCCCCACCTTGCTGGCTCTCCAGAATAGACAGAGCACGTGGGGTTGGAGGCCAGAATCAAGTGAGAATTTCCCTTCAGATGGTACAGATGTCCTTACTTTCGGATCACCCCCCCAATCCTTGCGCCTCGATCCCAGTACCTGGGCGTCTCTCCCATCCACACTGCTAGTTTGTCTGTCCCTCGGTGTTTCCCTCCTCCCTCTCTACTGGATAGGACTTGGCCTTGAGGGACAAATTCCTCTTTGATGAATGTACCCTGTGGGAATGTTTCATACTGACAGATTATTTTTATTTATTCAATGTCCTATTTAAAATATTTATTTTTTTATACTGAAGGAAGACTTTTTTTTTTTAAGAAAAAAAGAGAAATTAATAAAGAATCTGCTCTTGGCAAGCTCTCCAGACTGTATTGATGTGGGGAGACAGGGCTGGAGGGGCCGAGACTTCTCTGTCTTGGACACCCAATCGAGTGGCGTTCTGCTCTACAAGGGGCGGGGGGGTGGGAGGAGGGGGCGCTTCTGCTGGGCAAGGATGCTGGCCTGGGTGGGCGGGGTGGGCAGAACAGGCACAGGTGGAACGAAATAGGTGGGGTTCCAGATCGTGGGGTGCCGCCCAGAAAGGTCCCTGCCCTGCCCCTCTCCTCTCACATGAGTTTCTAAGAGTCACGGTCCCCATTTCACAGAGAGGGAAACTGAGTCTCAGAGCGGTGAAGCCTCTTGCCCAGGGTCCCACTGGCAGACTGTTTAGCGCCATCCCTTAGCTCTACATCTCATGTTCTTTCTGCTGCATGGAACCCCAGGGACCTAGAAGATACCAGCCGCCAATTTTCTGTCCTTAGTGGCCCAGTGACCATCCACGAGGAGCTAAAGGGCAGAGGTGTGAAAGACCCTGGAGCAGGAAATCTAAGGGTCCTGTCCAGACTTGTGCCAGATGCTGGTGCCAGGACCAAGGCTTTCCTGTGGGGCTCTTCTGGGCCTGCGCAGCCCTCCCGCTGTGGACACTGCTGTCTTGTCCCTCTGTTTTGCACTCGGGGACCCCCCTTCCAATGCAACATTCTTCACTGCAAGCCTCGTGGGACCCCTTCCTTGGGGAATAAGGGAGGTTGGAAGCAGATAGCCACAGGGGCCCTGGGGTTTGGGTCTGAGGCTCCCCCAGCTGAGATTAATTTGAGGATTTGGACCGTTTTTCTGAGAGTCACCTCTTTGCTCACTCATGAATGTTTAGAAGCGTCAGGTCCTGTGTTGGGTTCCAAAGGCGAATAGGATACAATCCAGGCCTTCTGGAAGCTCGCAGGCTAATGGGGACAATGAGTGAGGGCATCTGGGAGGATGTGAGCGATGGAAGAGGCACATAGAAGGTGCCAGAGGCCAAGGTGGAGAGGGCCCTCACCGTACTGGGTGTCGGCAGGGGCTCAGTCGGTGGTCCTCCCCACTCTGTGCAATGAAGGGACTTGACCCAGGACACTGGGCAACATTGGCCTCACCCGGGAGCTGATGAGGAATGCAGAATCTTGCCCACACCCCCACCCCAGACCTGCTGAATAGGAATCTGCCTTTTAATGAGATCGCGGGGGATTTGTGTGCACGTCCAAGTCTGAGAAAGGCCACCCTGCGCTCCTTCCATTTTTCACTCCTCCTGAGTCTATGAAGATGCCAAGTGTCAATCGCCCAGGGCAGCACAGGCAGCTGCTTGGGAGGGAGAGGCCTCCTGGTCCCTGGAGCCTGACCCACAGCTGTTTGGGTCTCTTCCTCCCCAAGTACAGCCGGCCACGGCCCCTCCCAGCGGGCTGGATCCCAGGGCCAGGCCACACCCTGCCAGCATCGCCCAGCTTCCCCTTCGCTCCTGGGAGACAAGGTTGCAGCTTTTCAAAAGAAACCTTTACTAGGAAACAAGAGGAAAACAAACAGCAAAGCACAACAAGGAGGGAAGGACGCGGATGGCAGATCCTCTCTGCCATCCTTCGGGGCTTCGGGGCTGCTGGGCCCCAGGTACTTCTGTCACCTGTGTCTGCTGAGTGTTCTGTTCCTGAGGTGGGGGCAGGTATTCTGTTCCTTGCCCAGCGCCCCCGCCAGAGAGAACAAAGTACTCTTGATTGGTATTGCATTTACCGTCCTGTCCGCATACTAGGCGGCAGCAATCAGTAAGTGGGAGGAAGGGAGGCCCTGCCCTTGAGGCCTGGGTCCTCAGCGGCTCTGTGCAGTCTTGTGACCCTCCTGGGTGAGCTCAGCTCTCTTATCTGCAAGAGGAACCGGCCATGAATGCTGTTCCGTCTACTTCACAGGGCTGCCGAAGGGAGCCCGCGCGCAGGGAGCTGGACACGCGGTGGGAATCGGGACCTGGCAAGGTGCAGATGGAGGAAGCAGAATGAATCTTAGACACGGTGCTCTCTCTGCAGGGGAAAGGAGTCCTCCCCCCCCCCCCACCCCGCCAGGAACGCAGAAGGCAGGATCTGCAGCTCTGAGTCTAGGGGGCCCGGGAGCCAGGCTGATGGGAAAGGGGGCAAGCAGAGTGGACAGACTTCCAGCTGATGCCTCTTCCAACAGTGCCCTGAGCCCCAGGCTTGGAGGAGACCTGCACAGAGGAGCCTCCCGACCTCAGGGATGTGGTGGAGCCAGGGGCAGCCCATTACCCATTTGAGCCTTCTCCCATCCTGGCTTGCAGGAGGTCCACAGAACAGGGGGACTCCCACCCCAGGGAGATGATTGCCAGCAGCTGTCCCACTGGACACGCCAGCCCACGGGCTCTATGATGGTGCGGCACTTTGGTTTACAAAGTGTTTTCTAACCCATCACTGCATCTTCCCAACCATTTCGAGGGTGGGGCCAGACTCCTGGCTGTTTCCATTTTATAGATGAAGAAACAAAGGCCTCAGGAGGCTAAGGGACTACGCTGACATCACTCAGTTTGCGAGAGATGCCCTTCATATTGGCTCATCTTTATGTTCACCATCTATACGCTCACCTGGTCAAGACCAGGAAGGGCCTCTATGTGCCAGGCTTTATACCGAAGGAGCTCAAAGATTAGTGGTAGAAGAAAGATAATTTCCCAGGTCACCTCTGCCCTAAATTCAGACTTATGCAGTCAGGGAATTCACTTATCCCACGAAACAAACACCCTTCCTTCCTTCCTTCCTTCTTTCCTCCCTCCCTCCCTTCCTCCCTCCCTCCCTTCCTTCCTTTTCTTTCTTTCTTCCTTTCTTCTTCTTTCTTTCTTTCTCTCTTTGTTTTCTTTCCTTTTTTAGATTTTATTTGGGGCACCTGGGTGGCTCATTCGGTTAAGCATCTACCTTTGGCTCAGGTCATGATCTCAGGGTCCTGGGATAGAGCCCCACATATTCAGGCTCCCGGCTCAGCAGGGAGGCTGCTTGTCCCTCTCCCTCTGCCCCTCTCTCCTGCTCCTGCTGGAGAGAGAGAGAAGGAGCAGTGGGGAGGGGCAGAGGAAGAAGATAAGAGAGAATCTCAAGCAGATTCCCTTCTGAGCACGGAGCTCAATCCCAGGACCCTGAATCAAGGGTTGGACGCTTAACCTATGGAGCCACCCAGGCTCACTTTCAGCAATAAAATTAACATCATAATGGAACCATAGTGTATTTATTCATAGTCCTCTTTTTTCTAAACAGCATGCAAAGCAACTTACAACATAAGGCACCTAATAAAAATATTGATAAAATAAAGAGACTCAGCATCAGAGAATATAAAAGCAGAGTGAGAAAACTAAGACCACTGAAAGAAAAAATAAATGTTTCAGATCACAAGGGGCCACATAATTACTATGGCTGAGCTTCAGATTTGGCTCTGAGATTCCTGGCAGCTAAAGGAAAAAGGGAAATGTGATCTGTTATGCAGTTCTCATAGTCAGAAAAGAGGAGGCTTTCTTGAGGCTCAGGGAAAACAGAGCCTATCCTGGGACTGGTTCTGAAGGTGAGTTCTCCCTTGAGACTCAAGAAGGTGGTAGCAGTCATGTGATGGGCCTTACAGCGAGTAGGTTCCTAGGGGCTGTTTCTGCAGTGGTCTTTGCAAAAGCTGATGCCCAGCATCCGATGCAGCCCAAAGAAGGGGATTCTATAAGAGCCCAGGATGACACAGGTGCAAACATTGGGCTTCTGAGTCCTGAGGGTGCAGCAGGGGCTGACCATGTCTCAGAAGCTCCCTCTGTCCCCAGGAATTTGAAGAATATTTTTATGGATGTATAATATACCGACAAAATGGACATCAGTAGACTTCCTCCGGGAAGATTCTCTGAGCCTGCGGTGATGCCAGGTGGTGCATGAGGGGGAGGGTGGGAAGGACGGCACCGTGACAAAGGCAGGGATTTGGGGCCTTGAGTCTCGGCCCCTGCCTTGCTCCAGGGCCACTTGGATCCTCTGGGGCTGAGCAGAAAGCCTTTCGCTGGCCACTGACTCCTGTGTCCAGGCCACTTCCCACGCCCCCTCCTGCCTGAGCGGAGCCCAGCTTGAATCTGTCCCTTTGACTTGGGGGAAGCACCGCCCTGCTTTGGCCTCACTGGAGGGGCCAAATATTTCAATTATGAGGACGTGGTCAAGCCCTGCCCACTCCGGCCTCAGTGACTGGCAGTGGAGAGAGGGTGCCTCTGGTGGGGGCGGGGGAGAGGTGCGAGGGTGAGGGGTGTGATGAGGGAGCCGCAGACCGGGCAAGGGGATGGCAGGCCGCGCGGGTCGGCGGGCGGGGCTGGGGGTTAACAGAGCAGACAGGCTTTCTCTGCTGGCTGAGAACAAAACCACTGCTGGGAGGAAAATATGTGTGGGGCATTTTTGTAATTCCAAGGGGCTTGGTCCGGCTCTTGCCTCCACGGTCAATGAATCAAAGCCAGGAATGGCTCTACCTGTCAGCAGGCTTTCTCCTGGCTCTGCTCACGCAGGCCCCACCCCTCCGGCGGGGCCGGCCAGCTGGAACCCTCCCAGTTCCCCAGAAGGACGGTTGGCTCTTCGAGGAAGAGTGTGTCATAGGCAAAGGCCAGACGCGGGCAGCCCACGGGTAGCACTCTTAGCTTCCTCCTCTGCCTGCTCTTCTGGTCCCCTCTTGGAGAGGGGCGTAGCCTACGTCGCCGGCATCACCCACTCCTGTGGGTTGAACGGTGGCCCCCGAAAAATACATCCGCATCCTAGTCCCTGAAACCTGTGAATGTGTCCTTATTTGGAAAAAGAATTTTTGCAGATGTAATTAAGTTAAAGACCTCCAGGTGAGATCATCCCCAATGATCCGAGTGAGCCTTAAATCCAAGGACAAGTGTCCTTATAAGAGACACCAGAGGAAAAGAAGAGCAGGAAGCCCCGTGAGGGTGGAGGGAGGGATGCAGAGGGATGCAGCCAGGAGCCAGAGAATGCTTGGGGCCACCAGACACTGGAAGAGGTGGGGAGGGGTCCTTCCCTAGAGCCTTGCCAGGCCCTGAATTCACGGAGCACCTACTACGCACAAAGCAAGTCATCGTGACGGGACACGGGTAATAGACATGGAAGCTTCCAGGTACTGAAAGCCCATGCCGGGCCCCTAACCGTGTCAGCCTAATGCAAAATGAGTGGAGCCCAGACTGGCTGCGCCCACACCCCTGGGAGCTGAGAAATTTGGAATCTCGGCCCTACCTGAGACAGGCTGAATTGAAATCTGCGTTTCAGGGTGAGTCTCAAGGGATTCTGTTCCCTCGAGTCCGAGAAGTGCTGACCTACAGTAAGCACCCAGCCCAGGGCCAGCCATGGAGCTCAGACAAGCTTGTTAAGTTCTCTGCACCCCAGTCTCCTCATTTGTCATGTGGGCCTCCTACAGACATTGAGAGGAGTAGACACAGTAATGTCTGGCACGTCGGCTGAGTGGCCAGGTAGCACACAGAAAAACCACGCCCCCTCTGTCTCTCCCTATGCTGTCCCCAAGGGCCATCCAGTCTTGATTCATTTCTAGAACTTTTGAAAGCCCCTCTACCGTGATGACTCTCCTAAGGAAAACCTCAGATCTCCTGTAGGCAGCAGAGGAAGTATTGCGGTGCAAGGGGGCCCTTCGTCTCCTCGCCCTGGCTGGGGACCCAGCCCTCAATGCCTCCTCCCCCGGTTCAGCCTATGGCATCTTCTAGCTGCTTCCCTTCCCCCAGTGACCCCAGGGAGGTCCTGCCTCTCAGCCGCAGTGAACCCCCGAGGGAGGTGCTGGAGGATGGGGAGCCGATAGTGAGGTCAGCCCCACGTCAGCCCCTCTCACTTTCCCCGCCGCGGCTGGGAAGAGGCCGCTGAGCGGGTGCCAGCCACGGGGGAGGTCTGTCCCCTGCTCCCGGGCCAGACCACAGGCAGCCAGGCTGGGCTGCAGCCAGACTGGGGGGAAGTGTTCTCAGCCCCCAAGCTCCTCTCCGTCTGGCCCTCGGGACCCCTCCCGGACCCCAGATCCCAGCAACCGCCCAGGGTTCTTCCAAGCAGGTGAGGTCATTTTCTCCACCAGACCAGCCTGATGCAAAGAAGTCAGCCACCCACGTGGTAGGAGTCCAGCACCTCCAAGTCCCCTGTGCACAGCTTCTCCCTGAGAGCAGCCCCGGGGCCCCCAATTCCCTCCATTTCATTCCCTCTGAGGGGCCCTCAGGAGTCGGCCCCAAACACCTATTAGAAGAGAGCTGGCTGGGCCGAGAGGAAACAGGACAGACAGCTGCCCGGACTACCCTCCAGAGGCCATGTGGGTCCGTGAGTGGCCTTCGAACAGCTCCGGGGTGCTCTGGGGTAGACGGGTTCCAGGACCTCTGGCTTCAGGCATTGTCTGCGGCCTGCAGAGCATGGCTACAGGGACTGGGTTTATTCTGTGTTCACAGCAACTTTTATCAGCCCTTGGCTAGGCTAACATAAACCCTTTCTTCTGCTTTTTAGGGTTTCCCAATGGTACTGTTCTCAAGGCTCAGAATGCTTTTGCCAGAAGTGTAGGGAGATCTGTGGGCCTCTGGGTGGTGGGTGAGTACAGGTTTCCCCAGGAGACCCTTGAGGAGATTCAAATCTCTGAATTGGGCAAAATTAGTAGTTCTCAGCCTGGGGCTATTTCTTCCCAACCCAGCTACCCCTTCCCTTAACTCTGAGATGCGTGGCAATGTCTGGAGACATTTTGGCGTGTCACATACAACCGATGGGGGTGCTACTTACTGGCACCTAGCGGGTAGAGACCAGGGGTGCTGCTAACCAGGCCACAACACGCGGGAGATCCACCCACCCCCCTGCGCAAAGAATCACCGGCCCAAGTGTGCCAAGGTTGAGAAGCCCTGGTCAAAACAAATCCATCACGTAACACATCATTTTGCAGCATCTATTTGCAACCAGACAAGCTCCAGCCCCCCAGAAACTGACTGGACCCATGGCTTCTGCTCTTGTTCACATGTGTTCATGTGTGTGTGCATGTATATACACATACACACGTGTACACGCGCACACACACACAGAGGAAGTAACCCAATAGGTCAACAACAACATGCGTTCATTTACAAAATTGTTGGGCACCCCCCGAAAGTGCAGAGAATGAGGGGCCAGGAAGGCTTCATCCTAGTCCAGGCCGGACTCCCCATTGCTGTGTGCCCCGGTCATGTCACTTCACCTCTTTGAGCATTGGTTTCCACAGAATAAAATGAGATCTGTTTAAAAGAGCACTAGGTTTGGATCCTGGCTCTCTCTCTGGCCAGCTTTGAGAAGTTGGGCTCCTTCTTTTCCTTAAGTCCTCATTTTCTCATACGTTGTCAGATGGGGACCCCACGTCTGACCGTGCAGGGCTTCTGGGAAGATGAAAGCCCGGTGCCACCCACAGGGTAGGCACTCTGTGATGATTCTTTTCCCTGTCTCCTCCGAGGTTCATGCCAATCCAGAATCTATGCACAGGTCAGCACACTGGACCACCAGCCTACGGTTGTAGACAAAATGCAGGACACTGAAATTCAAATTTAACTTGATGTCCTATATGTTGATTTGCTAAGTCTGGCCCCCTGCCTGCTTTTGTAAATAAAGCTTTATTGAAACACAGCCACACCCATTCATTTACATATTGTCTCTGGCTGCTTTTCATCCTCCAATATTGTCCAGCATCTGCAACAGAGATTTTATGACCTGCAAAGTCGAAAATAGCATCTGACCTTTCACAGAAAAAGTTTGCTGAGCCTTGGTTTATGTCAGGAAATGATTGCCGTAGGGTGGTGGGGTGTGTGGCTGGAGCCCACGGAGTAAATACTCCTTTCTCGGGGTGGTGGATAGAGGAAATATTTGCAGAAGAAAGTGGGCACTGTCACCCTGGGGACACAGTCTGGAAGAAAATAGAAAGTGCCCTGGCCTGGGGGTCTAGAGGCCCAGGTTCTAGGCCTGGCTCTTCACTGACGTCGGAGTGACCTTGGCAGAGTCCTTTCCCCTTCTCTGGGCCCAGTTCTTATTTCCTTCATTCGTTCAACAAATATTTATTAAACGCCTTCTGTGGGCTAGATGTAACTGGACACAGGTCCCTATTCTCATGCACTTTCATTTCAAGGTGGGGTGAGAAATGATAAACGAGTCGACACACTAGCTGATGTCAGCAGGTTAAGAAATGCCTTGGAGGAAATACCAGAGCTGGGTGGCCAGGGAAGCAACATTTGAGTGGAGACATGATGGAGGAGGAGGAGCCTCAGTTTCCCCATCTGCTGTCTCCTTGGGGCTGCCCAGGCTGCCTATGGCAGGAATGAATCGGCTCGTGCCAAGAGACATTTCTTCTAAACCCCCTTGCAAAAGACCCTTAAGAGAGAATCCTCTGGTTCAGACAGGAGGGGCTGCCACCTGGTGGGAGCTGAGGGTGGGAGTCTGGGGAGTCAGGAGTAGAGGCGGGGAAGGGAGGAAGGCCCTAGTCCTGACCATGGCCAACAGCAGCTACCTCCCTTCCTGTTTTCCTGCATCCGGTCCCAGGAGTGTCTGGTCCCGAGCCCATAGCTGGCTGAGCTGGCCTGACCCAGTGGCCTGGTGGAGGACCAGGAGGGCTGTGTTATGTGGGCTTCCTGCAGAGCACAGCTCGGACCCCCTGGGCAGACTGGCAGCCCTGGGCAAACTGGGGCAGACTTTCTCCCACCCCTTGCCTGTCCCCCTCTAAACCGTCTGACCTGGATGTCCCGGGAGGAAGGAACATGGCTCAGGCCTGTCTGGATGGGAGCAGGGGTAGAGGTTGGCGGTGTGACCATCAAGCTTAATTTATAGCCCCACCCCTGCTCCCCAGCCCCCCAGAATCCCCAGCAACATCATTTCACATCCCACGTTGCCCCCTTCCACATAGGAGTTTCCCACTTTTGAGTTCCTTCGTCTGGATCGGATTCATCTATGGACAAATTGCCAACGATGATGGTCTGATGTCATGTCAGAGTGCTGGTGGCCCAAAGGCAACACCACTAGGTCACACATTTACATTTTAATTGGGATCTTCAGCACCCTAAGGCGAATGAGTGACTGATGGTGGAATTTTAGGCACATGGCAAGTTAGTGGGGGTAAAGCCCCCTTGGATTACAAGGTATATAAAAAATAGTCCTTTACAGGTGAACAGGGCTATAAAGTTTACTAACCTAAAACTCATCTTGCAGGCATTCATTTATTTAATTTCCTAATAATCCTATTGGAGAGGCAGGTCTCATTTTAGACTCTCATTCATGTATTCATTTGGTGCCTGGCTCTGTGCCGTGCACTAGATCCCCACGGTGAAAACACAAAACCCCTTTTACATGGAGGCCATGTGGTTCTGTAATACAGAAGACAACTGCCCCCAAAGGAGGCAGGAGGGAGGAGATGGGGGCTTTTTAGAGAAGTGGCGTGTGTCTTTGCAAAGACCAACTCTAATTCCACCTTCTGACTCCTGGCCCGGTGCTCCTTCTTCTGTACCAGCATGGCCCAAAGTGGGTTCCACTGCTCTCCATTCTCAAGGGAAGTTCGTTGGCATTCAGAGAATACAAGGACCCTGCATGAATTAACATAACACTATGTGTCAACCATACCTCAATTAAAAAAAAAAAAACAGTTTGGGGAACACTGGGTTAAACAAAATAAAAAAGATGTCTTCAGGGGCACCTGGCTGGCTCAGTTAGTAGAGCATGTGACTTTTGACTGCGAGGTTGTGAGTTCAAGCCCCATACTGGGTGTAGAGCTTACTTAAATTAAAAAAAAAAAAGTCTTCACTGCAGGACTTCTCAGAGCCTTTAAGACAGTAAGATGTGGATGGAGCAGACATTGCGTTCATCGGTCTTCCAGAACTACATCTATGGACACAGCTTGCGAAATGCTGATCTGCCAACTTCTTTTAATGCCCTATTAGGCATCTTTTCCAGAAGCCACCACTTGCCTACCCCACACAAAGATGTGTGCAGGGCTAAATTCTGTCTGTAGACCTTTCCTCTTCCATGCCTCCAGTCTTCCAGCATGACCTGGGCTTCTAGAACAGAAGGGGAGAGGAAGGGGAATTGGCCAGGCACAGATTCTCCTGCTGCAGATCTCAGCTTCATCTCACACCCACCAAGCCAGGCACCAGAACTGAACTTCAGGTGCAGGGCCTATGGCACCCTCAGGAGGGGTCCCTGCAGAGACTCCTCTATCTAATCCCAACAATACTAGGCCTGGCCCAGGGCCTGAGTCAAGGCTGGGGCCCAAGTAATCTTTCTAGAGCACAAATCAGCCAATGTAGCTTCTGCTGAAAACCCTTGGTGACTCCTCAGTACCCTCAGGATGGAGTCCAAAACCTCAGCCTATGCTCGGCCTACCCCCCGAGCCTCACTCCCCATCACTTTATGTTCCAGAAAAACCAAACCGCTTGTGGTTCCCCAGGCCATGCCATGCTCATTCTTGCTTCCCTGCTTCTGTGCACCCAGTCCCCGTGCCTAGAACATCCTTCCCATTCTTCTTCCTCTGTATGATTTTATTCTTCCTTGGAGGGCCTCCTAATGTTGGCCTTTTCTCCTGTGAGATTCCTCCCTGAACCCCTAGGCTGGTGTCTCCCCTGCGTTCTACAGAATGATCTTCTTTGTGTCTATCTCTCCACCTAGACTGCAGACCCCTGGCCTATCCCCTTGAAGCCTCAGAACTGCACAAAGGACAATTCCACGGCTGGCACTCACAAACATGTACTGACTCTTATATATCAGGAGACACATGGGGTCCTCGGGGGAGAGTGCAGGCTCACAGACTGGCTGTGTGGCCTTGGGCGAGTTCCTGGACCTCTCTGTGCCTCCATCCTCCTCCGTAGAATGCGGTCACTCTGAATGGATAAATGCGCAGCGTAGAACCATGTCTGGCCTATGCTAAGTGACATGTGTGTTATGCTATGGTTGTGATGGCGGCATCGATACCAGGGTCCCTGTGTCAGTTCTATCACCGACTGGCTAGCCACAGGCAAAAGCCTTTCCCTGGCTAAGCCTCGGCATCCTCAAAACAAGGCTATGGGGTGGATGATCCCTGTGGCAGGTTGAATGGTGCCCCTGAAAAAGAGATGTCCACAACCCAGAACATGTCAATGTGACCTTATCTGGGAAAATGGTCTTATGTAATTAAGTCAAGCCTCTCTAGATGAGATCATCCTGGATTATCCAAGTGGGCCTTGAATCCAGTGACAAATGTCCTTATAAGAGAAAGGCAGAGTGATATTTGAGACATGGAACAATGTGTGAAGACAGGGGCAGAGCCTGGAATGATGTAGCCTAGCCACAAGCTAAGAAATGCCTGAAGCCACCCTCTAGAGAAGCCACCTGGGAGAGGCAAGGAAAGATTCTCCCCTAGGACCTTCAGATGAAGCACAGCCCTGCCAAAACTTGATTTAAGACTTCTGGCCTCCAGAACAGTGAAAGAATAGATTTCTGTTGTTTTAAGTCACTCAGTTTGTGGTAACTTGCTATGACAGTCACAGGAAACTCATATAATCTCTAAAGGGCTCTCCTAGCTCCTGCAGGAACAGATTAGGAGATTCTTACAATTATCAGACAGATTTCCCATGGGCAGCCCCAGGGTCCCTGAAGCCCAAGAATCTGACTCTTGTAAGAGACCCTTATTCTTTCTCTGAGCTATTGATCCCAGGACACCCACCTTTTCTCCCCCATCAGCCCTTAACGACCCACCAACACCTGAGGCAGTTAGAGCTGGAGGAATCCTTCGAGATCCTCTCTCATGCCTCCGCACCCTAGCAGCGCTCTTCCCTCTGAGGGAAATGCAGTTCCCTGCTGCCTCCCTCTGCCACTTGACACTCCGCCTCCAAGCAGACTCAGGCATCCCTTTCTCAATGAAACCTTCTTCAGATGCTCACCGACCAGCTGCCTGGCAGAGTTACTTCTGGCCTCTGGTCCCTCCAATGTAGCAGAGGCCACGTGTTTATTCACCTTCTCTGCTATCAGCAGCTAACTCAGTCCCCTGCCCGGAGCCGTGTGGGCCCACACATGTGGACGGGAAGGCACACTCCAGTCAAACTCGCCCAGTTCCCAGGTGAGGAGCCCAAGCCCGGGTTTGCCGCCGGCCGGCCATTCAGTGGATGGCGTGGGAGGCCTCTGACCGTGGACCTGAGGCCTCTGGTTTCTGCTACTTGCACGTGATTCTACCTCTCAAAGCCTGTTTCTTTTCTTTTCTTTTCTTTTTTTTAAGATTTTATTTATTTATTTATTTGAGAGAGAGAGAGAGCATGGGAGGGGGGTGGGTCAGAGGGAGAAGCAGACTCCCTGCTGAGCAGGGAGCCGATGCGGGACTCCAGGATCATGACCTGAGCCGAAGGCAGTCGCTTAACAACCGAGCCACCCAGGCGCCCCTCGAAGCCTCAGTTTCTTAAGCAAAGGGATGAGAAAGTGCTTGTGGGACATTTCAGTTCCAGCCTCAGGACAGCTGCTTACCTCGGGGCTTGGCCACTGCTGTCAGGCTGGGACCACACCTGGGTGTCTCCACTGTGGGCTCCAGTCATCCAAACACAGCGGGGCCTGCTGGGGTGTGCTCACGTCCTGGGCCTATAACCCCTTTTGGGGTAATGAGTTCCATAAGTTTATCTTTGTTGGGTACTGTGAATTCCTGTTTATCCAGGGACCCACAGAAATAAACAGAATACTCAGATGACCAGAATTTTCCATCTCAGCATGTTCGGGGATAACCCAACTCACAGCCATCCCCCAGGCCTTGGAAGACCCCGAGGGGCCACCACATACACCCCAGCCCCCCATTATGTTCAGTTGCATTTCACCATTTGGTGGGGTCATTTGTAGAATTGCAGACCGTCGGAGCTAGAAGGGCCTCAGAGAAACCCCTGTGGGTTTCAAACTGGGCCCTGAGGGAGCCCTGTGGGAAGGAGAGGTAACCCAGGACTATTTTGGGGGGGGCAGACTAGAGCACACCAAGAAGACAGAGCTCAGGTTTTTATTACATGTTGGGATATCACATGAGATTTTCCTTTAAGAAGGGGGGCTTCTTTTGCTAAAAACAAAACCAAACCCTCCACAAAACTCAGAAACCACGAATGTCATTCAATGTCCCCACTTTACAAAAGAAATCTCTGTGGATCCAAGCCCTGTAGAGCCTTAGCAGAGGTCATCTGGCCGATGGTGCGGGGGGGTGGGGGTGGGGGCCACGGCCTGCATTTCAAGGCCCGGCCTGAGCCCAGAAAGGGTGGTGAGCTTCCTGCCATCCTGTGCCACAGCTGACCCTCAATCAGAATACCCAGTTAACAGAAACGTCCTCTGCCCTGACCATCACCCCCCTACCCTGGCCAGGATTTGACCGGGCTTCCCTTGTTTATCCCCGAGTGACCTCCTTCCAGCTTTGAAGAAAGGGACCCGCTCGGGGACCCGGGATTTACTGAACAAGTCTGTGGTCACTCTCCTTAGCCAGGTCATTTCCTCCTGCAGGGGAGGGTCTGCCCACGTGGCCCACCTCTCGTCCTTCCGGTGGAGCTGGCTGTCTGGATGCCGGCCAGTGTCTGGGTCAGAGACCTGTGCTCGGGAGGAGCCAGGGAGTGACAAGGCAGTGGGTGGCTTCCCTTCCAAGGGGGTGTTCAGGGCTGGCTCAGGCAGCATGGGCTGTGGGCAGCTCGGGCTGCAGACTTAGGCAGCCCCGCCAACCAGGACAGGTTGGCGATGTGCTGAGCTGACCCCTTCCCCTGGATCCCTCAGTGTACGTGTGTAGAGCCCCTACCGTGTAGGGACCCAGAGGGAAGCAAGCCCCAGGTAGCCACTGGGTGCCCTCCGTCTAGCGAGAGGACAGACAAGGAGGCACTCAGACACTGCACCATGTAGGGGAACCCTGGGGTGCTGGAAAAGAAATACAAAGAGGGGCATGAATGAGACAGGGAGCAGAAAGGGACTCCAGGTGGAGTGACTTTAATCTGGGACCTATGGAGGAATGGGAGTAAGGCAGGCAGAGGGGTGGGGGAGAATGGAGTAAGAAGACAGACCCACCAAGGCAGATTACGACATTAAGTGGGATGATGCCTCTAAGACTCTCAACACCATGCAGGCCACAAGGGGCTCAGAAATTGGCAGGGATCCTAGTTTAGAACTACGGAATCATGGCATCTTGGGGCATCTTAAAGGTCACTCAAGCCTGTTTATCTCAGCTGGGGGTGTGATTTTGCCCCAGGGGACCCTTAACCATGTCCGGAGTCATTTTTGATCATCACAAAGTGTGGGGAGGGTGGTGGCACTGGTATTAAGTGGGCAAAGACCAGGGATGTTGCTGGCGTCTTACAGGTGCAAAGATAACCCCCCACTTCAAAGAACACCAGTCGTGCCCAGGTTGAGAAGCCTGCCTGTAGGCTCACCTCCCTCAGAAATTCACTCCCCTCTGAGCTGTGGCAAGCCTGCACTTGAGCACCCCCCAGTGACGGGAAGCTCACTACCCCCTCAGGCAGCCTGTTCCATCTCTAAGGTCAGTGTATTCATTATGTTCCTTCTCCATGTCCCTACAACCTCTTAGAGTTTGCCCTAGTTCTAGTCCCGGAACTGGCCTAACCCAGCATCTGCTTGAGAAGGTTTTACATATTTGAGGGCTTGTTTGTGAATTTTCCCTGCTACCAGGCTGAACATCCTCCACAGGACCCAGGAAGTTTGACCTGGGGCGCGGGGTGATCCCCTGCCTGTGTGAAAGCCACCAGCATCTCCCCAACCCCACTCAGGAAAATGGGGTGCACTGGTGGTGAGGTCCAGGCCCAAGGAGCCCAACGGCCCAGTGTCCTCCTGCCTGCTGCATGCGCCCTCGGTCAGGTACCTTCTCTGAGCCTCGGTTTTGTGTCTTGTCAAATGGACAGAAGGACACCCTGGCCTTCCTTGCTCAGTGCCAGGATGCTCAGAGGAGGTAGCACATGGGAAGATGCTTTGGGGTAAAAGCGCTGCACAGAACTGTTCAGGAGGTTACTGTCCTCATGCCCACAGTCCACCCTTCCCCTGGATCTTCATTGCTGGCCACCTCTTTCCACATGAGCATCTTCCTCCCTGTACACTAATGGCAGTGGCGAGCCCATTTCACAGACAAGCAAACTGAGGTGGCAGAGGCTGCAATGAAGACCCCGCAGGGCCCAAAGCTGAACCCAGATCCTCTGGCTCCAAATGCAGGACCATAAACGTCAGAGCCACAGGGGCTGAGGGAGGCTGAGAGGACGGGAGGCTGACAGGCACTATGGGCGGGAAGCACTTCACCGTCACCAGGGCCTGAGGCTCCTCCACACACAATTCTTTTGCCCCTTTGGGGTCGCCCGTGGTTGGGTTCGCCTGCACACTAGCGACGGGGTGGCCGTGAGCCGCGTGCCCACACCCAGAGCACCTGCTGCTCTCTCACAGCTCCCCTCCTCCCTCACTTCCTCTTGCGGCTTGGAGTTCCTTCCTCCCTTCAAAGCGCATGGGTTCTCTCCTTTAGAAGCCACTTTCTTTTCTTTCTTGGAATCTGCCCAGGGAGAGACACCTGTGTTTCTGTTTCGATTTCTTCTCAGGCACTCGTGTTTCCTGGGGAGGTCAAGGTGGGGGACATGGCCCACGGGCAGCAGGTCATCATCTGGCTCCGACAAGCTGGAGAGCTTGTGTCTGAGAGGCCCCATTCCCTCTGTTTCCAGGCCCTGACACTCAACCCCGCCCCTCCTTCTGCACCCCTGTCTGTCATTGGTTTGCCCTCTTCTCTCCAATCTCAGCCTCAGAGACTCACAGAATCAGGGATGGGAGGGTTTTTTGTTGGAATCCAGGCCCAGAGAGGGGCAGCGGCTTGCTTGAGGGAATACAGCCAGATAGAGGCAGATGGGAGTCCCCTGCCCCACCCACTGTGCCAGGCAGGAATCCTGTGTCAGACTCTCCCCCACTCCCACCAGCCCCTTCGAACATCCCCTGAGTGTGCCTCTGTCCCCTCCACCTGCGACATCTTTTTCTGCCCCTCACTTTCTTGCCTGACTTGTTCTTCAGGACACAGCCCAGTGTCACCTATTCCAGGAAGCCTCTTTGGATTGCCTCTTCCTTCACCCCAGCTCCCTAGGCTGAGAGACATTCCCCTCTCTTCCCGTAGCACTACACCTACCACTCAGTTCCACTCATGTGGAAAACTTGTTAACTTCCACACGAGGACTCAAACGCCTGTCCTCAGCCAGACCCACCCACCCTCACCCTGGCTTATCCTTTCTGATGGTGTGAATAAAAGTGTTTGCTTCTCTGCCTTCCCTCACTCATGTTCACCTTAAAGGCCCCACCTTCAGTCTTTTCTTTTTAAACAACTTTATTGAGATGGAATTCACATACCATACAACTGACCCATTTAAATGGCTTTTAGCGTCTTCACAGATCTGTGCTACTGTCACCACAGGGCTTTTTTGAACATTTTTGATAACTTCAAAAAGACAGCCCCTACCCTCTGGGTGTTACCGCTCCCCAGGTCCCCACCCCACCCCTGGGCCCCCACCCTGAGCAAACACGAATCTCCTTTCCATCCTTGTAGATTTCCCTATTCTAGACATTTCCTACGAATGGACTCATACAATATGTGACTTTTGTGACTGGCTTCTTTCACTCAGCATAATGTTTTCAAGGTCCGTCCATGTGGGAATGCATATCAGTACTTGATTCCTATTTATGGCTGAATAATATTCTGCGTTATGGATAGACCACATTTTGTTTATCCCTGTGGATTGTTTCCACATTTTGGCTACTATGAACAATTTGCTCTGAACATTCCTGTACAAGTCTTTGTGTGGACATATGTTTTCATTTCTCTTGGGTAGATACTTAGGAGTGGAATTGCTGGGTCATAGGGAACTCTGTGTTTCATTGTTTGAGGACCTGCCAGACTATTTTCCAAAGCAGCTGCACCATCTTGCACCCCCACCCGCAGCTCCGAGGGCTCTGATTTCTCCACATCTTGGCCATCACTTGTTATTATCTGACTTTGATTTCAGCCATCCGGGTAAGGGACACTGACGTCCTTTTTTTTCCCAGAGTTTTTTCAAAATTTATTTATGGACACCTCAAACAGATGTGCTTTTCATAAACAATCTATTGGACGAATATAAATTTTAAAACAGAAGAGATGATATTACAGTTAACAAGGAGGAAGGAATTGCATTTTTGGGATGACGGCAGTCGTTTGATATTGATAAGATTCATAATGAACAGAGTGCGTGTGCGCGTGTGTGCACGTGTGCACTTCTGTGTGTGTATGTGTGTGTGTGTTGGTGGGGGATGGGGACGCATACCTCCTTTATTTACTGGGCAGCCAGGCCCTGGAGCAGTGAAACCCTGGAGGCAGACGCAGAGTGGGGAGCGCACCTCTTTACTGGCTGGGGGACCCGAGGCAGGGTCTTTCACTTTGCTGAACCTCATCATTCTCTTCTGTGAAATGGAATAATAGTAGGTGGTCGAGAGATAACGAACATTAAGTACTTAGCATAGTTGCTGGTATACAACACAAGCTCAATCAATGTGAACTACAATAACAGTTATGATGATCTCTCCAAAATCCTTGCAGTTCTTGGTGTGTGGCGGACCCTCATGGATGTAGGTGGAGTGACTGGCACCAAAAGTCCCCCCCAGGGAGGGTGTCAGCTGAGGGCCCGGGCTGGACATGGCGGTGCTCAGGGAGGCCCTCATAGCCTCTCGTCCGGAGGCCCCTTGACCAAAGCTCCTGTCCAGGCCGGCTCTTGCCTGGCACGGGGAGCAGTTTTCTTTCTACAGGCGTTTTGAGACTCAGCACATGTAAGCCTCCTCCTCCTGATGGTTTGAATTAGAAGGCAGCTGGTGCCTTCTGGAAAACCCAGGGAAAAACATTATTGTTGGAGGCTGGTCTCCTCTCTGGCAGAGCCGACTGCCCTGGCCTGGCATTCCAGAGCACAAAAGCCTTTGCTGGCAAAATCGGAGCCTCCCCATCCGGGGCTCCCCTCCTCCCCTCCCTCCCTCCCTCTCAGCTGGCCTCAGCTGGGCCTGGCAAATGCTGGCTGCCAGATGGGAGTTGGGACAAGAATCCTCTGGCTGTCTGGGCCCGTCCACCCCAGCAGCATGTTGGTAGACCAAGGTCTGACTCAACTCCCAGCCTGATGTCTGGTGTGGCACAAAGGTGGTGCCCTCTGGGGAAGGTGTGTGTGTGTGGGGGGGGGTGACTCGGGGAAGGGAATAGGGCCAGGAGGAAGGCAGCAGCGGGCTGGGTGGACACCAAGCTTGGGGAAAGGAGAAACGGTGTTGCTGCTTCCATTGGACAGATGGGGAGACTGAGGCTCAGAGAGGCGATGTCACCTGCCCATGGTCACAGAGCTGGCCATCAGCCCTGCTGCGGCTTCTGCTTGGTCACCGACAGTTAGAGCCGCATGACCGGAGTCGCCTTATCTCCTGGAGGGCAGCAGACCCGTGCTCCCAGAAGCCCGGTTTCAGATGGGCAGCGGCGATTGTCAAGACCTGTGGGGTCCTGATAAAGCCACTGCAGCACGGAACCAGGTCCCCTCATGCCTGGTCCTCCCCGGGTCCCTGCTGCCCCGGCTCCTTCTGCTCCTCCCTCTTCCTCATAGGGGGCCCGGATGTGCCCAGGCCCCAGTCCTCGGTGCCCATTCCCGGCCACCCCTCTTGATGGTTCCCTGGTCTTGGGACTGACGTGGCCCTGGGTCTGGACCAGGGCCACGTCTCAGCCAATGAGTGCGGGTGCTTCCACTTCTTACTCTAACATGAGGTCTCTTGTCTCCGTACCATGGGGTTTGGGGAAGATCAAATGAGGGAACACGAAGCTGACCACGTGAGTAGGTGCCCAAACAGCCATGGTCTTTTAGCCGTTTCCCCGGCTCTGTGTCTTAGCCATGCTGTCCCCTTGCTTGGAATTTCTCTCCTTTTCTGTGGTCTTTCCAAACCCTGCCTCTCCTTTAAGGCTGAGTCCAAATCTCACCTTCCCCCAACGCCATCCCAGACCTCCCCAGGCCCCATAACCAGCTTCCCCCTCACGGCACTTGGAACCTGCCGGAAGACTGGAAGAACATACTCTGCTTAACCGCGTTAACCAGGGCTATCCAGGGTGGCAAGCTACAAACGATTTTGACATTTTTCCCTGGTGTGTGTGCATCCTTTCTTTCCTGCATTGTGCATCATTTGCCCATATTTTAATAATTAGGAAAGAATGGCAAATAAATGCTTTGTCGAGAAGGATCTGTTCCACTTGGTTGAATGCTTCCTTGAACGAGGCAGTTTTGCATTTGTCACTGGTGTGTTTTGACAGTGACCCTCCGAGCAGAGGGTCCTACACCTGATTCCCCCTTGCTCACTGCTCACCGTGGGACAGGCATGGAGCACCAATTCGAGGCCCTTCGGTGTGGCCTGCACTAACTCACCAACCCCAGCTCCGTCTGCTCTAGCGTCCCAGACGCCCACCACTAACCTCAGGTGTCTCCGGAGTCCTCACCCACTTTCCCATGTCCGAGGGCCAAGCTACTGTCTAGGTGCAGCTCAGATTTCATCTCCTCTGGGCTTCCCCTGCCACGCCTGCCCCGTGCCCGGCTCCTTCTTGGACGCTTCGCTGGCTGCCTCGGGTTGCTAATTAACTGCCTCCCTCACTAGACCGTAAGTTCCTTAGGAGCAGGGGATGCATCCTACGCCTCCCCGCCTCTCAACCCCTGGCACAGTGCCTGGCACACAGCCGAGCAGGTGCTCAGGGAGAAGCCGAGCGCCAGAATCAGCGAGTAATGACTATGGCTGTGATGTTAATGATGGCAGCCACCGTTTCCAGAACACTCACCTTGAGCCTCTACCTGCTCAGCCCTTTTCCTGGCTTCTGTCACGTAAGCCCCCTGGCAGCCCAGAGACTCAGGTGCTATTGCTAAGTGCATCTTACAGAGGAGAAAAGGCCACCATGAAAGGAAGCCATGCCAGGGGTGGGCCACTGGGAAGGCACACTGCCTCTTCCTGCCTCAGTTTCCTCTGCTGCATGGGGGCCTGACACCTGCTTGCCTTTCCTCCCTCCAGGTGGTTGTGAGGGTCAAACAAGACAGCAGGCACACTGTCAAGTGCAATCCACTGCACAAACTTATGGTGTGATGGAGTAAATGCTTATCAGAGAATCCATTCAAGCCCAGCGAGCTGGGGGGGACGGGAATTTCTGAAGTTCCCTTTCTCACATGTTCTCTATGGATAATAGTGAAAGTAGAGATGATGACAGTGGGCCCAGGTCTGTATGGGAGGCCTCGGGCACTGGGCAGGATGGCACAGCCCTCGTCCCTGGCTTCCCCCACTGCCAACTCCTGTCCTCCTCCCGCACCGGCTGCGGCAACACTGCCGCCTTACACCACAGTCAGAGCCCAGCTGCTGCCCAGGCTGTGCCTTCTGCTCGCCTCACCCCAACCCACCCTACAGCATTCAGCTGAGAGGTCAACCCCACAGGCCAGCCCTCCCCAGCTCCCAGTCCTGGTCTGTGCCCGTAACAGACTGGAAGAGCCTTAGCCCTCCTTGGTGGCACCCGTCTGGGCTCTAATGAAACAATTAACTGCATAATTATGCCATTAACCTCTCCTGCCAGGCAGGCCAAAGGCTCAGTGGGAACAGGGAGGGCGCTCATCCTATTCAGGCTGTGTTCTGGGGCGACTCAGCAGAGCGCACAGGTGGAGTTCAGGGAAGGCTCGATGACTGGCAGAATGAATGAGGGACAGAATGGTGGACATTTCACTCAGCGCCATGCCTCCCCAAAGCTCAGCCTAGCTGTGCTGTGAGCCTTGTGGGGTCCAGCCCAGGATGCCAGCTGGTCCTGAAATGTTATTGGAGCCAGATGGAGTCTGAATCCCACCTCTGCCACTTCTTAGCTGTGTGATATTGAGAAAGTTGCTTGAGTTCTCTGGGCCTAACTATCTAATCAACATAATAGTGCCTTGTTGGTGCCATTGATAAGAGGCTTACATGAGTTAAAGATTTCAGCGACTATGACTGCAATTATTATTATTATTGCTGGTAATGACTCAAAGGATTCCTCTTCCCAATTAATATCTTTGTCCCGTAACAGCGGGGGCCCAGGTCTTGACAACAGAGTGGGAAAGGCCTGGGAAGGGTGCCAGAAGCCCGGGGCCCCAGCTCGGCAGCCGGGCTTGGCCTTGTGACCAGGAGGAAGTCACTCCATCTCGCCTGCTAGCCAGATGACTAACACCAGCAGCAATCCTGTTTCCTAACTTGCTACCTCACAGGGGTGTGGGGGGAAGATCAAACAGAGGCATGAATGAGAACTATTCTCTCTGCAAATATTTGTTGAACACCTACTGTGTTCCAGGGCTCGAGAAGGACCAAACAGTGAACAAAACTCCAGGAGTCCTTTCCCTCTGGGAAGCCAGAAATGAAGGGATTCCTGCAAAGCGAGCAAGCGCCCTATAAATGATCATTCTGCTCAAGAAGGGGGTCATGAGGCAGCCAGGGTACCTCTGAGTCTGGTACAGCCTGCCTTCCTGCCTCCTTCTAGCAATGGGGTCTCGTAGCTCCCTCACTCTCAAAGCCTCAGAATCTTCATGTATGAAACGGACCTTCCTCACGTTGCTGGTGTAAGGATGAAGTGCGTTCATGTGCGTGAGGGCTTAGCCCCAAGCCAGACAGGGCTAACTCCTCACTGGATGGTGTTGTTGTCAATGCCGTGACCTTGCCGTGACCTTGCTGCTTGGCCCCGAGAGGGTACCTGGGGTTTGTGAGATGGAGATGTGACATTATCCTTCAAAGAGACACAGAGGGAGAGAGACCAGGAGCATAGCTGGCCCCTGGGGACTGTGCTCCCTTCCCACCTCGAGAACTTTTGTCACATACACATACATGATGGTGCAGGAATATAGAAAGGTTTGAAGGGGCGCCTGGGTGGCTCAGTTGGTTAAGCGTCTTCCTTTGGCTCAGGTCATGATCCCGGGGTCCTGGGATCGAGCCTCGTGTTGGGCTCCCTATTTGGTGGGAAGCCTGCTTCTCCCTCTCCCACTCCCCCTGCTTGTGCTCTCTGTGTCAAATAAATATATAAAATTTTTTAGAAAACGTTTGAAATATTCCAAACTGTTAATAACAGAGGGTGGGATGAAGACATCTAGTTATCTTTTACTTTTACGTATTGTTTGAACAACAGATTACTTTTTTTGGTTTGTGTTTCTTGTGATAAAATATTACTAACTAGAGTATTTCCCATTTTAGCCATTTTTAACGGCATTGATCAGTGGCATTAGGTACCTTTGCACCGTTGTGCAACCGTCCATCTCTAAAACTTTTTCATCTTCCCAAACTCGACCTGCACCATTGAGCACCAACTCCCCGTGCCTCCTCCTCTGCCATCCGCCAGCCCCTGGCAACTTCTATTCTACTTTCTGTCCCTATGATTCCGACTCTCCCAGGTGCTTCACGGAAGTCGGCTCATGTCTATTTCACCCGGCACAGCGTCTCCAAGGTTCATCCATGTCGTAGCATGGGTCAGGATTTCCTTCCTTTTTAAGGCTGGATAATATTCAATAGATTACTTTCACAGTTGGAAAAAATAAAAATTGCGAGGAAAAAAAACCCTACAACAAAAAGAGCATGTGAATGATCGAAGAAGAAACGGGTGGGTGAACCCAGGGGGCTGCCTGGGAGTGACTCCAACTCTGAATTTCTGATGGGGGTGCAGCAGGTCGGCAGAATGATAACTGAGGGCAGGCACCCCGTGAATCAACCCCCGGTTTCTTCTAACATAAGAGGAGGGAGTAACCCCCCTCCCCCTGTCAGGGCTCTGGGCCCACAGTCCCACGGCCGAGTGGACAATGAAGACACTCAGCCTGCCAGCCGAGGGCTGTGACTCACAGGCCCCCACGCTCGGCCCCTGATGCCCTGGCCATTCAACCTGGGCAGTGAGCGGTGCGGAGTTCCCGGTCCCCTCTGATACCAGCCCTGCTCCCGGGCTCTGGGGACGACCCAATCAGCCCGGTGAGTAAGGAGGCTCTGGACAATCCCTCCTTTCATAAACCGCCACTGCTGACTAATGCCTCTCAGTCACGCTGGGCCCTTCCACCCCAAAACCATCCCTGCCCTGGAGCGGCCCTGTGGGGTTTTGAGGGGGGCTCCCCCTCCCCTGGCTGGTGCTGCCCTCATGCCCTGCCCCACCAGCCTCTGGGCCCTGCTGGCCCGTTTTCCTTCCCTCCTCCCAACCCTGAGTCCCTGGGCCTTGCTGTCACACTTAGGTCCATCCTGCCACAATCAAACCTTGGCTGAGGGCTTTCTTGTGTACCTTCCTTCTGCCCATCCCTGACCTTTCCTGGCCACCTGTGACTGGAGTCACTGAGCGATGGCTCCAACGAGGGACTCCAGGCTGGGGGCATTTCTGAGCGTGGCTGCAGAGGTGTCTTGAGACACCTCCAGCTCCTTTGAGGCACATGGGGGAGGTGTCTTGGGAAGAGATGGTTTTTGGAGTCAGACCTGAGTTCAAATTCTGACTCTGCCACCCACTAGCTGGATGACCACAGGCAGGTAACTTAACCTCTCTGAGCCTCAATTTCTACATCTGTTTAAAAAGATGGGTTGGGTATGGGTAATCCTCCATTCCAGAATGGATATGAAGTACCTTCCAGAGAGATGTTCTACCTAGCCTGGGAGAGAGGAGATAGTCTCAAAAGAAGAGCTCAGGAAATGGCGTTGTGATGCCTTGGGGGCGCCTGCTCTCTCCAAGGCGAGGCCTCTGCTGACGGGCATGTGGCAGCCCTCCTTTGCCTCAGCACTCATGGTGGCTCGATTGCCCAGCCGAGAAATGGCGTCTTGTTCTCAGCGTTGACAGGAGGGTGGATGACATTCTTTTATGGCATCATGTGAAGACAGGGAGCTGCACCCCTAGAGGGGAGCCTGGACTGGATAGTACAATACAGCAGATGATGAGGGGGGAGAAAATAAAAAACAATGACCCTGTTTGGTTCTGGAACAGAATCTCTTTCCCTTCTGGTGAGGTGGTGGGGAGGGAGTGAGAAAGGACCATGGCCAGCTTCTCATATTAATGGCCCGCCGCCGGCCCCGCCGAGGGAGGAGAATGTGGAAATGACTTGGCGAGATCTAAGAGGCAGCTTGGAAAACCGGGAAGAGCTCCGGCCTGGGAGGGAAAAGCTCCAGCCTGGGAGGGGAGAGCCACGGGATGGTCCCCGCTGGGTCTCCCACCAGCTGTGTGGCTGTGGGTGAGTCACAGCCTCTCCTAGTGACATGGCCCTTATCTACAAAGGGAGGAGGTCAGATGTGAGGTCCTTTTAGGCCTCTGCTGCCCTGAGATTCTCGAACTCTGCAACCATCTCTTTAAAGATGGAAAGCAGAGATGCTGAGCTAGACCAGATGTGGTGGATAAAGCCAAGATAATCAGCCCAGCGGTTTCTCTCTCTCCAGTGCCCTGCGTCAGCAAGGCCTTGGGTGAATTCTGGCATTTGCTCATTTTGATAGGTAATCAAGGCAACATCTGTGGGCCCGAACTTGTGGAAGAGGGGCTGATGAAACAGTTTTTACCCTCAACCCTTCCTCCTTCCTAAAAGGCATGTGGCTGATGGGCCTTTCTGAATCCGTGACGCTCCAGGCTGGCTCCCCTGCACCGAGCATGTCTGAATCACAGTTTCTTTGCTCAGACCCCCACCTCCTCCCAAACTTCCACAGGCAGCCAGAGCCTGGGGATGCCCATTCCCTAAAGAAATATTTATTATGTGTCTCTCCAGGGCCTGGCACCAAAATAAAAGGTTCTGGGGCACGTGTGTCAGAGGGAATTCCCACATGGCACTGGTGTGTGAGACAACTCGGCTTCCTGCCCCTGAAAGGCTCATGAGCCAGGGAGAGAAATAAAGTGATCCAATATCCACAGGGCAAAGTGGCAAGTGGGCGAGAAGGGCTCCGTGAGGCAGGGAACTCCCCACCCCCTGCCCTGCAAAGGTGGGAGGAAAAAGGGAAGCCGGGTGGGGAAATGACACGAGCTAAGGCTGGCTGCGGGGCAGGTGACACATTTGACAGTACACAGCTTCGAGGGGTGCATTTCATTTTAAAGTGACCCCCTCCCCCTCATTTCCATCCTGGCCCTGGTTGGTTTCCTTCATCAGCTTGACTGCTTTCTGTAATTGTGCGGCCACTTGTTTGTTATCTGAAGCCCCCACCTCTGGAGGGAAAGCTCCCGCCCGATTCGCCGCCGGATTCACTGCTCTCTACCCAGGGCCCGGAGAGATCCCCACACAGCGAAAGTACAGGAAAAATCCCTGTGGTGTCCACAAAGGCATGTGAGCAGGCAAGCGACAAAATCAGGATGGTGGAGTCGCAAGGCCAGGTCAGAGTTGGGCAAAGAGGTTGAACATTCTGTCTTTTGTGAGCCCAGGACACTTTTTTTCTTCTTGCTTCCTAATCAGTGGTTTCTTGCCCTTCACCGGAGCCTGGGGCACGGAGCATCCGGGCCTGGAACGCAGACATGCGTGGGAGGGATGGGAAACTGTGCCGGCAGCCCCAGAAAAGAATCAGTCTTTGTCTTCATCTTCGAATGCACCTGTCGTCCCAAACCCTTGACAAACACTGTGTCATTCACCTTCCAAACCTCTCTGTGGATTCAGCCTGGGGATCAGGGGTGGAGGGGGGTGCAGGCGGAGTGCACGGAGCCGCATTCCGTGCATTCCTGCCTCCTGACAGCTCCTGGTACCACGGTTGTGAGCCCGGAGTGTCCAGAAATTCCAGCTGACTCATCCGTGGGTGAGCAAGGCCAACACGAGGGGACGGGTAGAGTCTCCTGGAGCTCTGCCTCTGCCGACGTCCCCAGTTCAGAGGGGAAAGTGGCAGGGTGGGGGTTGCGATGGCCAGGATTCTGGCCATTCCTGCTTGAATGATACTCAGGGGTCACCTGAGATGCCAGGAAGCAGTGCAGGTGTAGCACGGCGTGGTGGGTGGCAGCCTGGGCTGGGACCTTGGATGCCTGGATTTGAGTTCTGGCTTCATCCTTATCACCTTTGTAACCTCACCAGACCTTTCGGCTTCTGTGTCCTCGAGTGGAAACATAGAAACGGGGGTGGTAATTGTTGACTCTACAGCCTAGTGGTGAGGATGAAGCAAGAGAATGTGGGTAAGATCCCGAGCACTGTCCCTGGCACACGGGAGTGGCGTTAACAATGATGAGTCGTGCGAGCATGTTCCACTTCTGATGCAATGACATGAGAGTCGCTTCCATGCGGGCAGGCGAGTGTGCAATGGGCCCTCGTGCGGTCCCACAGGACAAAGGCTGCAAAAGGGCATGGCGGAAATGTCCCTGCTTTGTTTTGGGATTCAGGGCAGAGCCACCCTCTCTCTATCTCTCTCTGAGTCTCCCTGGTCATGGCCACGCCTCCTGTGAACAGAGAGCTGTGACCGCACTCAGGGAATGACACCACACTCAACAGGCAGCCACTCTCCTGGTCCTCGCACCAGCCTCCAGATGGCTTATAACCAGATCCTTGCCAAATTCCTCTCACCTCCCCCGACGACTTGTTTGATGCCAGAGCATTTCTCAAAAGTGGGAAATACAGTACCATCGTCATCACCTCATCACCTCGTCACTAGAGCCCCCAGCTCGGCCCCACCTTCCGGCCGTCTTCCCGGGAGATGTCTCTGAAGTTTTTCCCCAGCTCTGTCCTGGGGCTGTCGGGCAGAGTGAAGTCCGGGAATGAGGACAGGACACGGGGCGCGTCGTGACCCTGGGCCAGTCCCTGGCTTCTTCACTTTCCCCGCTGTCTGTGAACCGAGGAGGCTGGCTGAGGTCATCCATTTCCGGCAGTTGGGTCCCAGGGGGTTCTAGCCCCTGAGTGCGGGGGAGAGCCGGGAAGATTAACACTTACTCCTCTTTAGCAGGAGAGCACAGGGCTTAGAAGACAAATGGGCTCTGGATTCAAATCTCACCCTGTACCCTGGCCGGCTCTGTGATCTCAGGCAAGGCTCATACCCTCTCTGAGCAGTTTTTCTATCTGTCAAAGGGGCATACCTTCCACACCATCGCCACCTCCAGACTTAGTGTAAGGATTGAGATGGTGCGTGTGCAGAGCTCAGCACGGTGCCTGGCACTCCCAACATTATATTTTTATTTTTTTCTCCCCCAGAAACATGGGCCTGTTCATCTTCACTGAACTATTCACTTCACCGAGCAAAAACCCAAGGCCCGGTGTTGGTTGGTGGGAAGAGAAGTCAGGCCATGTTTCCATGTTTCAGCCACCACACCAGGCCAGCTTGAGGAGGAAGCTACAGGAACTCAGGAGAAAAGTCCCACAGTGTCTGCTCCAGCTCCCTCAGGCGGCTCTCAGAGCTCGTGCCAAGAGATGGCTTGGCGCCACATTTTCCTTTATGCCCATTAGTGTGTTTCCAGATGTTTCAGGCAGCAACCCGTGGAGCTCTTATGCAGGTTCTGTTTCTTTGGATCTCCTTTCCTGTGGCTTCTCTTTCCTCTGCTTTTCCCCAGCTGGCTACCACAGCTTTAGAGACGAAAAAAAACTACATCTTGTTCATCGCCTTCGAAATTGCCTGCCCACAGTCCCGTTCTCAGAAGATCCCTGGCCATGTTTTGGCCAGACAGCTGGATATCTTATAAAATGTTCCTTTTCCAGCAACAATGTAAAATGCCTTTTGTATTTTGCACTTGGATTTCATTAGTCCCGTCTTGCACGTGCCGGAAGCCCTGGGAAATGGCAGCAGAACGTCCCAAGCTTTCTCCTGAACGCCTATGCCACATGGCGTTGAAATAGGTGGTATTAGCTCCCCTCTTTTATGAGAACCTAAGACTCGGAAAGGCTGTGTAACTTGTCCAAGGTCACTGAGAGATCCATATTGCCCCACTCTAAAGCCCTAGCTCTTTTCATTCAGGGCAGATGGATGGCAGGAGCATGCCTACATGGCCAGTGTATGGCCTGGGCTCTGGGCCTTTGTGACCAGTCGTCTGCCAACCTGGGGACCAGGCCATGGGTTTCAAACTGAAATCTGGCCCAATAAGGAAGTCATTGGCTTTGCCTTATCACAGAGGAGAGGGTTAAATCAGCTCCTGGAGAAGCATCAGCAAAATAGGTGTGTGTGTGTGTGTGTGTGTGTGTGTGTAAGGATATGCATCCATGTGTGAGGGTGAGGGAATGTGTTTGTGAATGGATGTGTGTGAGCATGCACACATGTGCTTGAATCTATGGGTGCATGTGGTGTGAAAATGGGTGCCTGCGTGTGGCTTCGTATATGAGGTGTGCTTATGTGTAAGGATGTGTGTGTACATGCGTGTGTGCATACATGCCAGGGGATTGAGGGTGTGTGTTTGTGTCTGGATGTGTATGCACGGTGTGTGTGTGAGGCTATTTGTGTGAGATACACGTATGTGTGAGAATATATGCGAGGACACGTGTGCTTTGCATGAGGATGTGCGTCCATGTGCACGCTTGCATAGAAGGGTGCACACGTGCGTTCTTGTGTGTGAGGGTAGATGCAGGCACGCTCATGGAAATGCGTGTGTGTACATGTGTGAGCATATGTGTGGGGATGGGTGTGTGGAAGAGGAAGCTTAGGGTGAATGTACAAATATGGGTGTGGATGTGCCCACGTGTGCAGAGATGTCAGAGTCTGTGCACACATGTGCATGTGCATTCCCATGTGAAGACATGCGTGCACGCATGGGGGAGCAGATGGATGGTGGGGGCGGGAACACTGATCACGACCAGATGGATTCTTCGTCTTGTGAGACCTCTCTGGTGTTGAGTACCAGGCGTTCCCCAGCACTGATGACAGATCTTTTTAAAAAAATGTATTTATCTTGTCACGTGGTCAAAGGGCAGCAATCAAGCAAAGACAGGCTTTCTTTTCCTGGATGACTGGACATGCTCCCCCCTGGACATCACAGACCCAGGTTTACCTTGGCGATGTACGGACTCACAGGCCTAGCTTCCTGGGCCTGCGGTGCCCTGGGCCCGCTCTCTCTCCACCTCAGGGCGTGGCTCCCCCTATCTCAGGGCAGATTAACTTCCTTGGCACGGGCTTTGTTTTGGCTTATTAAGGAGGAGCAGCCGCTGAGAGTGGAGGCCTCTCCCTTCCACCCCCGGGCCTGGTTCTGCTGAAAACACTTGATTTAGAGCTTCTTGCTTTGCTTTCCCTGGCTGGGTGTCCCGGGCAGAAGGGGAAACACCTAGGGCCCGGGCTGTTTTGTCTGCTGAGATTGGGGAAAGGGATTTGATTTCCCCACTGTGGTGGCCCCAGCTGGAGCAGCCACGGTGGGTCTGGGCTGTTTGTTTGTTGAGCGTCTGCCCCTCGGGCTGGGTGGTGTAAGGCTGAGAACGCTATAATGGGAGGCAGCAGGGCCTAGATAAAGTTCGCGGATAGACATGCGTAATGGCGCAAGAGAGCCTGCTTTCCTGCATGTGTCCTGTCAGGTAAAGCCCCTCTGGGTCCATCTTAACCCTTTTTTCCTTTGTTCCTAAATTCATTTCACCCCCACACTCCCACCCCAAACCTCTGCTTTCCTTTACAGTTTGCCTCAGGGCTCATAGAGACCACAGTGCCTTAGCTTCGAGGGAACACGGTGGCCATGGAGCCACACTCTCTCCAAAAAGAATCTCCTTCATAACCCCTGAAGCGCTGCAGCCACCTCCACTGCCTGGGCCCTTCTGGGGCCACTAGACTTTAAGCCTCCTGAGGGCAGGACCTGTGTCTCTCTGGAACCTGTCACTGCCCCAGTGTCTGGCCCAGTGCCTGCTGCCTGGCACATGCTAGGCCTCAGTACATATTTGTCAGATGGGTGAAGGATGATGTAAATTGTTCCTGCTGCAGATAGACAGCCCTTGGCAGACGGCCTTAATCCAAAGATCCCTTGAGCCAAAATTTGCTTCCCTCTGAATGTCACCCTCTGGAACAACACAGATTATGTGTACCACCAAAGCCCTGTAACAAAGCGAAGGCAAACGTTATACTCCTCTCAGTGCCTCCTGTACCCAAGCTGAATGTAGTAACCATAACCGTCCCTCACATCACACAGATTCTGAGCAATCTTTTCAATGGACATCTTGAAAGAGGGTTCATGACTTGGACCCAACACTCTAGAAGTAACCTGGTCAGAGACAAGCACACTGGATGTTGCAGGATTGTGTCCCCTCAAAAAGATATGTTGAAGTCCTAACCCCTGGTACCTGTGAATGTAACCCTGTTTGGAGATAGAGTCTTTGCAGATGTCAAGTTAAGATGAGGCCATATTGGATTAGAGTGGGCCCTAAATCCAATGGCTGATATCCTCACAAAGAAAGAAATTTGGAGATATATAGACACCCTCATGGGGAAGAAGGCCATGTGAAAACACAAGTAGAGGATGAGTGATACAAGAATTGCCAAGGATCCTTGACAACTAGGGAAAGCTAAGAGAGAGGCCTGGAACAGATTATCCCTCAGAGCCTCCAGGAGAAACTAACCCTACTGACACCTTGATTTCAGACTTCTGGCTTCCAGAACTGTGAGAAAATACATTTCTGTTGTTTGAAGCCCCCCACTTTGTGGCACTTTGTTACGGCAGCCCCAGGACACTAACATACTAGACTACTACCCCCTTGATTTGTGTAACAATACAAAGCATCATTCTTTGTAACCCTGTGGTGGCACTCTTAAAAAGTTTAAAGGGACCAGATAAAAACTACTGTAATTAATAATAAAAATATTTAGAAAAATGACTGGACACAAGATAAACACACCAAAGTCAAGGCATTCTTCTATTCCAGTAAGCTACCAAAACCCCTAGTCACAGTATTACCTGAAGCCATAAACTATTTCTCGATAAATCTGCCTGGGATCCCAGGCAGTGTAAGGGGAGTGTAAGGGATCCCAGTAAAGAACACGACACAATTTTACTGGGAAATTTTAAAAGAGATGTGAAAAAAACATAGGTGTTGCTAAGTGGGGGAATTCAATTTAGAAAAATTCTTTAGCCTCAAATTGATTTGATTCACTGTAATTCCAATCAAAACCCCAGAGGAGTCATTGATTTATAAACAAACAAACAAATCTACATTGAATGAATGAGAGAAAATGGCAAAGACAATTCTGAAAAAGACAGGTGAGGTGGGGTTGGGAGAGACTGTCCCATACTATTAACCAAAAATACGAGTATGACGCAAAATAGTGCCATAAACCAACAGATGCTGCCTCAGTGTCTATTACTCCCTTCCAGAAATGGGTTCCAAGTGGGGTGTGATGGGCAAGACAAAATGGCAACGTTGGAGGATTTGAGGCACCTGGGTGCTTACACAAATTGAAGAACATTCCCCATGTCTACCACTGACAACCTACAAAGCAGAGCATCATCCCCACCCAGAGGAGTGGCTTATAACCCCATCTACTCTGTTGCTTTCTTGGCGGAAAGGAACCCCCTGAGTCCTGTGTCTGCAATGGCATGAAATGCTGTTCTAAGGTTAGAGCTTTCGAGACGGGGCAGGCGGGGAGGGGAGGGTGCATGGGCATCTCTGCTGATACCTGCTGCGTTTCCCCGGCTAGGTTCTGCCACTCACTGCATTCTCTGAGAGGGGGTTTCATAATCACCCAGACATCTTTTTCTTAATCCAGTCGTTTGAATTTCCAGAACCTTATTAGGTTGGGGAAGCACCCTGAATTTGTAGACTTAACATTCTTAGTTTCATCAGAAGTTTGCTGAGCGTCTATGAGGTGCCAAGCTCTGGGCTGGGCCCTGGGCCCTGAAGGTTCATGACATGTAACTATGGGTGCCTTACACGGGATGGATTTGCCCTGGGCCCTTGCGGTCAGGTGTCACAAAGTACAGCTTGGCGTTCCATACCTCATGATGTAAGGATGACCAGATGTGTTACAAATGCAATCATTTTTATTGAGTCTGAAGGAGTAACTTAGAATGTTGATTTCTACTTGAGGGCCTTTTGGGGAGACCTGTTTTGCCACGGTGATGGTCACAGAGGAGGCCAGGCTTAGCACCAGGGAGAAGAAACATATGCTAGAGCAGAGGGATGTTGTCCCAGGAGCTGGTGATTGTGAGCTTTAGGGGCCAGTGGAGGGAGGTCATGTTAGGGGCTGGACTAGTTCAGTGGATTGCGACCCTGGGTGCACACTGCCATGGATGTAGGAATGTGTCCACATCCCAGCCCAGCCCAATCAAATCAGAATCTCTGGGGGAGACACTCAGGCTTCCCTGTGTCACAGACAATTCTCTGCAGGGTTTCTTATGTGAAAGGTAGGTCTGAGTACAGAGCCCCAGCCAGGAGATGTTGCTATTTCTTGCTTAATGGTACTTGACCTGGTGCAAATGAAAATGTACACACACACACATAGACATGTACACACATGGAAAAGCCCTTGTCAATACTGCAATTTGAAACAAAAAAAAATCTTTAGCATGTATGTTGTCTGGTCCCATCGTGATTCTGGGGGACGTGTTGATGATGAAGTTTCAGAAGACAATTGCAATGGTATTTTGATTTCAGACTGATCTCTCGGTCTCATGAACAGTGCTTGACTTTTTTTTTTTTAAGAAAAGCCGATTTCTTTTCAGATATATAGGAAAGAAAAGATTCTGGAGAGAACAGAACCAAACAAATTAGGTCTTACTCATCCTACAAGGTCAGTGTCCCTGTCACTTACCTCTTCATCATCCTTATGTGGTTTCCTCTGACTAAAAGTAGTTATGTCTGTGAATCTCTTCTTTTTGGAGGGTCTCTCTTGGCCGGTCTCTTGACTGGGGGCATAAACAAAAGGTTGAGAAGGTTCTTTTTGTGCTTTTTAAGAGTTTGTCTACAGAATATGTCATGAGATGGGGGAGCCTGCAGTATTTTTTCTAGAAGTTTCTATCCTTAGGGATTTGCTCCAATGGAGGGGAGGGTCATGGTTCTGAATTAAGCAACTACTTGCTGATGCCAGTTAGCTGGACACATTCTGACATCAGAGTCCTAGCTCGATGTTCCAAATGTGAGCTGGTCACCACGTGGTGTACCCTAAGAAGAAAATCATCATACGGTTTAGGGTTGGGGCTTCCCTTGTATGTGTGTAAGAAACAAACCTAGATCAAGATCAGAATTGAAACTGAAAAAGAAACCCAACCCTTTTCGGAAGACCCAACTCTTCCCTGTCCATAGATGTCCCTTAGATCACCACCCAGTGTCACCTCCAGGCAAAAGTCTAAAACTCTGGTCCTAAGAAAACCCCTACTCGGAGAAAGAACAGGGACAGCATGGCCAGGCCGCAGCTGCTGTGGAAGGACCTAGACTGGGGATGATGACAAGGCAGTCCTCTGTGAAAATCTTCCAAGGAGGTAAGGAGAAAAAAAAAAAATAAAGATTCCTCATTTACATTGAGAGTAAACTTCCTGTCCTATTGAACAATGAAGCATTCAAAATCCGCCGGAGTAAAAGTCCCCTGATGCTATGAGAGGGTGAGCAATTTCATGTCAGGCTGTTGTTATGGGATTTATACATGTCCTAGCTAGGGCTTGAGGTGAAAATAGGAGCCAAAAACAATAGCCCTAAACCCCACATGCACAGAAACCTCATTCCAGTGGAGTTTCCTTAAGAGAGAGCACAGCAGACTTTTCACAAACAAAGTGACTTCAAAGGTGGGCTTGCATCACGAGCCTCCCCCGACTTGACACTTCCCTTTAGCCCAGACCTGGCCCTTCTGTTTCTTGGTTTACTTTATGAGGTTCTCACACACACATCGCAAAGCAATTATCTGAGCTCACAGGCCAACAGGAAAGTAATTGTAACTGAGTACTTCCTTTGTCAAGTGCTGATGCTAGCCACGGCCACGGTGATGGGAGGTGTGCCCGGCAGCTCAGCACCCAGTGACTCGGCAACCCCTCCCCCACAGTGCGCTCAGACTGAATTCCCCGGGGAGGAGGAAGGCAGTGGGATGGGGGAGTGGGGGAATTTTCTTACATCACTTGACGTGCCTGCTTTCACTCCCAAAATCCTGAGTCATGATTGAAGCCGTATTGCCTCGGGTCTCTGGCTGAAACCAGGTTATAGATTTGGAAACCTGACTCCATCGGCTGACTCGCGTCCAATTCATCAGAGGAAACGTGTATTATTTTAGTTGCCCCTCTTCAAGCTGAAGTGCCTTCTAATCGAGGGGATTACGTGAGGAAAGTGGCTCAGTAGTGGCTTAGTAAACTGATGCCATGCTAGTGAACAATATTTGACGTTCGGTGAGTTTACAAAAAGGGCTGTCTCTCTGTTTGTTTAAACGGAGATTAAGTGAAAGGAAAAGTTTTTCTTTCCCATCCCAAGACAAATGTGAAACACATGTTTTCCCTTTTGACTTTGTAGTTACAAGGCTCAAACAATTCTCCCCAACCCCCTCAGCTGTGAGATTTCAAGGATTGCAGAATGTTTCCTCTCTTTGGTGGCCAAAGCCAATATGAGCCTTTACATTTCCAGACAGTGGAGCAAATGCTTATGGCCCCAGTGATTCCAGGTAATTGCGTGTGGGGTTTTCCTGAGCCCACCATTGTCTTGGGTAGGTGGGATGGTAAGATCCAGTGCCAGGAACCCAAGAACTGGGCTCAAGTCATGGCTAGGCCTTTGCCTGTGTGGCCTTGCGCAGCCTCACCTTCCTTATCTGTCCTGCAAAGTGAAATTGGGTTGACATTGAAATGTCTCAGGTCATTTCCAACCCTGGAGAGACTGCTGGTTCAAGTTGGTTTTTCTGGTACGTGGGAGACATCCCTAGTTGAGGGCACCCTTAGCATGGGCTCCGGGCAGTGTTGCAGACCTCAGTCAAGAAGCCTGCCCGGCCGCTGACTCATTACCGTGACCCTGAACAACTCACTGGCCTTCTTTGTGAGGCCTTCCCCTTATCTGAGAGAGGAGGTTTGACAGTCTTGCCCCTGACATAGCACTTCAGATATGTGACAAGCCTGAGTGAGACTAGGGTGTAAAGTACTTTGAGTTCCTTGGACTTAAAAGATCACTCATCTTGGAAGATAAAAAAAAAAATGTCAGCCCCAAAATATTTCTTTGATTATCTCAAGAATAAAGTAATGAAAATCAATATTCTTTACCCTTGGCTTTCCTTAAATCGCTACTGGTTCAGGGAATGCAAGCACCAAATGACCAACACGGGCTGTGATAATCAGGATTTCTCCCCCAATGTTGGCCAAAGCAATGTTCCTTGCTTTTATTGTGTTGCTACTCTGCTCAGAAACCTCCAAGAGTCCCCTTGTCTCCAGGATTCAATCCAAACTGACACTCAATCCCATTATGACCTGGGATTGCATTAATTAATCCAAAAACCCTAGAATTCACTAGAATCTCCACAACGATGCCAGAACTGCCGCTGTAAATATCTCCTCACGAGTGGGGCAGGCTTGGACACAGTTGAGGGAGAAGCTGTTGACACTCCAAGCAATCTGGAATTTTCTAATAATCCCTCATCATTAGAAGCTTCTCCCCTATATTGAATTAGAATCTGCCTCATCATAAATCCCTACCACCCATAGGTCCAATAGAAGCCACCCCAATTCAGCCTCATTCTTCTTCCTCAATGTTTGAAGATGCCATTAATCATGTCACCCCGAGAAATCCCTTTTTCAGACTAAACAACCACAGTATCTTTAACAGGTTTTCATTGATTTGTTTTCCTGATTCCTAAATGTCATGGTTCTTACTTTTCCCTGGATATGCTTCAAATGGCCAGTGTCTCTTTTTTAAAAAGTGACCCTTTGAACTAAATGTAGTGTCTAAATATGGACCAGTTGGTGGGGCTAGTATCTCCTTAGTTTCTTTAATAGTTAGGTTTAGATAAGATGTGTGGCAATAATTCAATGGTTTAAAGAGTATAGGACATCTTTTATCTCTCAAGTAACTGTCTGAAGTGGGTGATCCAGGTAAGCAAGCACCCTGCTCTCTGCAGTCATCTGGGGACACAGACCCCTTCCAACTGGGCTCTGTTATACCATGGGGTGTTCCTGTCCAAACTGGGTTGCTGCCAAGTCCCAGATGCAGCCAGGAAGAGACGAAAAGAGCATGGGGTGGGGAGTTATGTACACACCTCTTATGGGCACCAGCTCCCAGCACAGACCATTTGTTAGCACTGCACCAGCGAGAACTCAGTCCCATGGCCATGTGCAACTTCAACGGATGCTGGGAAACACAGTATGGCTGGGCACCCCAGGGTGGGCATCCCATCACCACAGAAGAATGTGACAATGGATGTCGGTGACTGCAAATATGGACAAGCCTCATTGGTCTTTCAGTTCCCAGAACACATGGAGCTCCTTCTGCACTCAGGGCCGATGCACTCCCTGTCCTGCCTGGCATGCTCTGCCTCCCTGCCTCGCTTTCCCTTCACGTGGCCTCGGCTTGACTGCCACTTCCTCAAAGAGGCCTGCCATGACCACCCCAGGAAAATGGGGGTCCCTCATCACCCTCTTTCTGACCTTTATTTGTATCTCTCCAGGCCTCTGTCATAAGTTGTAGTGATTTTTTGTGTGTTTGTGTCCTTCCCTAGTGAACTACAGGCCGCCTGAGGGCAGGCACTCTGCCTGTCTTGTTCTCCAGTGTGTTCACTGCCCAACCTGAGCCTGACCCATACCGGTGGGGTGGGGTGGGGGGAGCTAAATAAGGATTTGTTGGATTAAAGAACATATAGACACTATATGTTTACTAAGTAGTGTTTTTCGCCAAGTGCTTCATTCTGTCTCTTTTCACATTGACTGTTGCCAAGATATATTTCCCCATCTGCTTCTGGAGTTGTTGATGTTTTTTGACCCGACTTACAGTATTTTACTTTTATACCTATAGTATTTTAGCTACTTGTTTTTGTTCACTTTTCTAGACAAAAAATATCTTTTTCGATATATCAATGGATACATTTATTTTTCCCTTCCAATTTTATAATATCAGAAACTCTAATAGATGCGTCCTGTATGTTTCCTTACATCACTGGCAAACATCCATCAAGATGGAAAAAAGAAATGGGCCTAACATGGAGCCCCAGGCAGTACTGGAGCCTGCCCACCATCCTACCAACAACCCACCCTCAGCTCTCTTTGGGGATGAATGTTTAGTCATACAAACCACACTCTGAACAAGAATCTCACTGCACCTGACTATGTCAGATACCCTACTGAAATGAGACACATGGTAGAATTCAGGGCCTTCCATTCCACTCCTGAACAGGACCATAAAAACTTCCAACCAATCACAAGAATCCTCCTGACTACATCCTCTAGTTTACCAGTCTAGTAACCTTATAAAAAACAGGAAATGACTAGTTCTTAATGAATCTATGCTCAGTGACTCCTAAAAATTATTGTTCTCTCATAAATGTTTATAAACCTTTATTTCATAATTTCTTCTGATACTCTTCCAGGATCTACCCTCCTCTCCTTTCTGGAAACTGTGCCACATTGGTGCATCCTCTGTCCCCAAACTCTCCTTTATCCTCATGCCTCTAAGCAGTTTCTCCTTTGCTCCTCCTGGTAGGAAATGTTCTTCCTGACTCTTGAGTATCCAAACCCTCACCTCCCCTCAAGATCTAGCTGGAAAGTCACCCCCTCTAGGAAGATGCCCTGAGTCCCTGTGATATTTGTGGACCCCGTCTTTCCTTAGGGCTTGGCGCTACTACTTGGGCTGACTTTCTGAACAGCAAGCGCACAGGCTTTCTTGTCCTGATGCCCAGACTGTGCCTTGCACAGAACCCTCTCCCAATAAGGCATGTGGGTTGAGCTGACCACTGAAAATCACCATCCACTTATGCCCAGGAACTAGCCCTTCATTAAAACTTCAACTTAAGCTGTATTCAAGGGCCAGATGATGTGATCTCCCAGTACGTTTAGAAAACTTTTTTAAGGTTTTTTTTTTTAAGAAAAATTTGGGAAAGTATTATGAAGTTCCAAGGAAGCTATAGAATTACTAGATTTTTCACATTAAAGGAAACCAATCTGTTTGATAAAACATTCTGGGAAATCAAGATGGAGAGTGACAGATGATTAACCTAAACTAAAACATTTACAACATTATGAATATTCTAGCAGCAAAGGAGACAAATCAAAATTCGGAGCTACAAGCGAAATTTTTCAAAATTGTTTACTCACTTTCAGAAGCATATTTAGATTTATAAAAGATTTCAAGTAGGGCTTCTTTAACTACCTTGGTAGGTTTAAAACGACTTAATTTTCATATAGCTTTGGAAGAATAAATCAATGTTACAAATGCAGTCCACCTGCATTTAACAGAATCTGGCAGAGATGCTGATGTCACATCATACTATATTTGAGAGGAAAAACTTAACTCTATTAGAGCATGGAATCCAGTTTCTCCCCACTGCAATTGAAAACTTTGTACCCTGGAGGGGAGGGGGCTCAGAAGGGAATGGTTCTGCCACTGCTGGAGTCCCCAAGACCTCCCACAGCCCTCACAAAAGAAGCCCCCTCCTCTTTGCAGCCTCCTGGGACCTGCCACCTCCTTCTGACCAGAGGGAAAAAACCTTCCTATCAAAATGCTGATGACTCCGGCTCTTCATGAAAACCCTCTCTGCTGCTTGCTTTCTGAGCTTTAATAAATCCTGGATTAGCATGAAAGCCACCCAGGCACTGACTCTCCACATTTCCCAACGAGCTGTCTGGAGTTGGCTTCTTCTTCATGAGTAACTTCCCTAAATGTTTGGACAATTGCCCAACACCATGAACTTGCGACTACCAGATAAACTTCTTCGCTGAGCAGAGCAAGAAAACTCATCACATTGTCAGTCTCAAAGGCTAGCACTGACCTCTCTTATTTTTCGCTCTCTCCTCGCTTCCCTTTCTTGCTCGTGGTAATTCATGCCCCCTTTTTCAACTAAGAATGGAATTTGTGTTCCCAGCTATTACCAAGAACTTACATGTGGCTTCTCAGCCTGCTCTTAGCTTACTCTCTCTCTCTTTTTTTAAGGTTTTATTTGAGAGAGAGAGCGCACAAGCAGGGGGAGGAGCAGAGGGAGAGAGAGAATCTCAAGTAGACTCCCTGCTGAGTGGGGATCCCCATGCGAGGCTCCATCTTATGACCCCAAGATCATGACCTGAGCTGAAATCAAGAGTTGGATGCTCAACCTACTGAGCCACCCAGGCACCCCAGCTTTCTCTTTCTTATAACTTCTCAGTGATGGGACATTTCAGAAATCAGAAGGAAGCCTGGTTTCCAGTTACTTCTATTCAGTGCTTCACTGTCTTCAAACATGTCTATCCATATTTCTAGGAAATTCCAATGTTACAGCTAGTCTCAAAAAGGGGTCACATTAAAGTTTCCCATCTTAATACTTTCCCAGTTCTCACTCCATGTATTCTTAGGTCCACGTTCACTGTTTCCAGAGTTGTTTCCAGCTTCACTTTTCCATCTCATTTCCTTCTGCTCTTCTTTCCTGCTGGGGTGAGTGCCCCAAGCCTTACTAGAGCATGCTGCCTCCTTACTCTCTTAGCAGGTGTTAGGCTGAGCCATAAACAGGTAATGATGCAGAGGCTCAAAAGGTGGCACCATGGGAGTGACTACGAGAGAGAACCATTCTGGGGTGGGGGGAAAGGGCAGGGGGAGGGGTCCAAAGGCATACGGTTAGAGCAGTTGAGGGAACTCACCGTTCAGAACCCACAGCCGGGAGCCAGCTGATTTCTAAATGTGTCTTCCCATCTATAAAATGGTGAATGAAATCTGCTTGAAGTGCAAAGAAAAATTTGATTGTGGTTTTTTTTTATTGTGGTAAAATATACATAACACAAGATTTACTATTTTAACTATTTTTAAGTGTACAGTTCTGTGGCAATAAGTACATTTGCACTGTTGTGCAACCATGACCACCATCTTCCAGCACTTTTTCATCTTCCTGAACTAAAACTTTATATCCATTAAACACCAACTCTGGGCACCTGGGTGGCTCAGTCCATCAAGTGTCTGACTCTTGATTTCGGCTCAGGTTGTAATCTCAGGGTTGTGAGATCGAGCCCCATGTCAGGCTCTGCGCTTGGTAAGGAGTCAGCTTGGGATTCTCTCCCTCTGTCCCTCCCCCCTTCTCTAAAATAATAAATAAATAAATCTTAAACAAACAAACAAACCACCAACTCTCTATTCCCCCCTTCCCTCAGCTCCTGGTAACCACTGTCTGCCTCTATGATTTGATTACTCTAAGTACCTTATTTATGTAAGTGTAATCATACACTATTTGTCCTTTTTAGTACAATGTCCTCAGGGTTCATCCATGTTATAACATATGTCAGAATTTCCTTCCTTTTTAAGGCTGAATAATATTCCATTGTGTGTACCACATTTTGTTTATCCATTCATTGTTGATTGATTTTGGTTTTTTAAAGTAGCGAAGTTTGTATTTTAACAATTGGGAGCTTCAAGAGTCAGTGAAATATGGTAGGAAAAGCACTGAACTGGACGTCAGGAAACCTGGGTCTTAGATCCAGCTCTGCCACTAGTGACCTTGGACAGATGGCTCCTGCCAAAGTGGGTTGGAGGAGCCCCTGCATAAGAACCGGCTGGGCTACCTGGGAGGGTCGCAGACTCCTTGACTGTCTCTTAAGGGTAGAGACTGGGAATTTGCATCTCTAAAAAGCTCCCAGGTATTTTCATATATTCCAGTTTGAGAACCATTGCTCTGGGCCTCATTCTCTCATCTAGGTTAGATCAGAGACTTTTTAAACTGGGCTGCACCCTTGCTCAGAAGAATACCAGGGTTTTGTAGAGGGACAACAGGAACTCCCAGGTAGATGGGTGTGAGGCCCAGAGCGAAGGGGAAATTCAAAGGCAGGACTTGAGGTCCCCCTCCCTACTTGCTTTATCTCTTTTGCCTCTAAAAGTCTACAGAATTCTTAAAAGCAAATTTAAAAATCAGTAAAATCTGTATTAAAAAACCACTTCTAGTGAAACTAAATAAATCTCAAAATTACTACATTTTTTTCTTGAAATCATCATTGGGCTTTAAACATGATTGTTCTACAAATTTAATTGGTTTTGGATTCTCGTGTTTGGGATTTAACATAAGGTTGCTTTAATTTAATTTTAAGCTTTGGCAAAAGGTTTCCATAGAGATTTGGGTGTTTTTCCTGCCAAGCTGCTGACAGGCCATTTCTGTAAATTTAGTACTAGATGGGCACTATAGAATGCATATTTTGTGTTTTTTTTTTAAAGATTTTTTTTTAATTTATTTTTTAACAGAGAGAGAGACAGCGAGAGAGGGAACACAAGCAGGGAGAGTGGGAGAGGGAGAAGCAGGCTTCCCGCCGAGCAGGGAGCCCGATGTGGGACTCGATCCCAGGACCCTGGGATCATGACCTGAGCCGAAGGCAGACGCTTAACGACTGAGCCACCCAGGCGCCCTAGAATGCATATTTTGGTCCATATGTCACAACTAATCTCAATATTTCTAATTCTTAATTATAAAACATGATTGGAGATCTTTGGATAGTCGATGTTCGACTCCTCTCATCTTGGCTTCACCTGGTCCTCCTTTGCTCTCAGACAAGTCCCTTAACCTTCTTGTAGGGGACCCCTTTCTCTGGAAACGTCCTTCCTTTCCCAGACCCTCTTACCATCGGCACAGGGCCAGAAGAATTGCCACCCTGCTCTGTCACTGTAGTCGCTCCCTGACCTGACTCAGCTGGGCCATCAGAACATCTCCCTCGAGGGCCTGTGCCTGGATCCAAGGATAGTCTGTCAGCCCTCTCATGTGGCTGGGTCTGTGACTGTGATGGAGCCCTGGGCAGCCATCTTGGCCAATGGACTTGGTACCAAAAAGGCATAATGAAGAGAGAGAAGAATGAGCTGCACGTGTGGAAAGAAGCAGAAACAAAACCCTCAAAGGCTTTGTAATGATTGACTCCGTGCCTTGGGTTCCATGAGACACCCCTGTCTGGTTACAAGTTCCCTTCTGCTTGAGGCGCCTGGATGGCTTCAGCTCGTTAAGCATTTGACTCGGTTTTGGCTCAGGTCATGATCTCAGGGTTGGGAGAACAAGCCCCATATTGGGCTCCACACCCCACATCGGGTTCCATGCTCAGTGTGGAGTCCCCTGGAGATTCTTTCCCTCTCCCTCTCTGCCCCCCTCTCTGCTCCTCCCCCTCTACTCCTCACCACCACACTCTCTCAAATAAATAAATAAAATATTTTTTAAAAAAGTTCCTGGGGTGCCTGGGTGGCTCAGACGTTAAGTGTCTGCCTTTGGCTCAGGTCATGATCCCAGGGTTCTGGGATCGAGCCCCACATCGGGCTCCCTGCTCAGCGGGAAGACTGCTTCTCTCTCTCCCACTCCCCCTGCTTGTGTTCCTTTTCTCACTGTGTCTCTCTCTGTCAAATAAATAAAATCTTAAAAAAAAAAAGTTCCCTTCTGTCTTTTTTGTTTAAGCTAACAAAGGATGGTTTCTGCCACTTGCAATTGTATAATTAATATGCCCTGTAAAATATGAATCCAATACAATTCATAGTATTACAAGAATAAATTGAGATATTTGTATGAGTATGCCATAGAAGTATTAATTCTAATTTATCTTATGGTATTATTATTATTATCTGAGTCTCCCTTTTCCCTTTTGGATTAAAAAATACTGTATTTGTTGGTAAGACTTACTATCCCAAAGTTATTCTTTTATTTAGAATAAGGTGTTAAAGGCAGGAGGAATTTTCAAATGCAAAGAAGAGGGTGGGGAGTTTTAAATGCAAATATTTTCAAGTAAGAGTCACAGGCTTGAAAAAATAATTGAGTATTTTATGTGTTTCAAGAAAGGTGCCAGAAATATTCATTCACTGCTTTCTTGCCTGCCTTGAGTTCAGGCCCTGAAGGAGCTTATGGGCAAGCAAGGGGCAGGCAGCCAGGCAGTTACGCTGTGTTCTAGGTGCTAAGATGGGAGGAAGGACGGGAGAGGGCCGCGGAGGAAGGCATCTGACCCGAGTCAGGAAGGCTTCCTGGAGGCAATGATACTCAAACTAAAGAATGAAGAGGATGGATAGAAATTAGAGAGGGGAAAGAGAGTTATAGAAGAGAGAATAGCGTTCTCAATGGCCTAGAGGTACAGGAGGGCTTGACACACCCCTGGCACTGAACATGCGAGGCGAGCACTGAGCACTGGTGAGGTGAACGGGGACAGAGCATGCAGGACTTGTGGGCCACACCAGGGAGCCTGCACTTGACTCTGAGCCACTGGAGTGTTTAGGCAGGGGATAACTCTGGTCATATTTGTACTCTGGAAAGATACCTTCAGCCAGGGTGGAGAATGTGTGGCAAGGACCAGGTCTGGAGGAAAGCGAGGCTGCTGCAGTAACCGGGGTGAGAGAGGAGGTGCCCTGAAATCTGCTTTAGGAGAGAAAGACGGGTTTAGGGGGAAACAAGGAATTCCATTGAGATCTATATAACACCCAGCTGATTTCACTTGTTCCTCACTTGTAAAGAATTATTGTCCCATTTTACAGGTGTGGGTCAGCTCACAAACTTGCCCAAGCTCAGAGAGTCATCAAATGGTCCAGAGGGGTGGGGGGTAGTAGACTATTAGGCCCCAGTGCCAGCTTTTAGTGTCTCAGCACAAACTGCCCCCTCATAGGACTCAGAGAAATGAGGGGCAGAGTAAGTGAGGTTAATTGTGGGAGAAGAGGTCTAGGTTCAAGGCATGAGGGGTTATCCAGGAAAACAGGCCTGGGTGTGGTGTTGCCTTGGGGAGTCCTGGGAGAACAGGAGGTATGAAGACAGCACGCAATGGGAGTTTCAGAAGAGGAGCCTTCAGATAGGGTTAGAGGGACACCAAAACCAAACACTATTTAACAAGATCATTTAACAGATTGGTATGCCTTGGAGAGATAGCCTTTGAATGTGGCATATGGTGTTACAGGAGAGCTGGACAAGGTGTGGATGAGGGACACTAAAGGTGAGGGGAGAGCAAGGCCACAGTGCACACATAAAGGCACTCAGACCCAGGTTCAACATCACCTGTGTGATCTGGGGCAGTCAACACAACCTCTCTGGGCTGGGGAGAATGGTCCCTGCCAGCCCCACAACACAATTAAAATAAAGGTGAGTCCTATATCGTCGTCCTGAGTCATAGTTATTATAGTCTTGTCCTCGCCACACACTTTCCCCAGATCTTCAATTCCTCCCTTGAAGGAGTCTCTGAATCTGAGAGAAGCGGTGGCAAGGCTTTTGGTTGGAAGAGCTGATTGGGTCCCTGTCCCAATGCTCTGTCGTTCCTCCAGGACTAGAAGACTCTGACAGAAAGAAGTAGAACTAGTTTTCAAAACACTCACAAGAGAAAGGAAGAGAATACAGATTTGACCTTAGTTTTAGGTCAAAGGAAAATTTCATTTTATCCATTTGTCTGCCTGGTATTGCATCTTAAATTTCAAACAGCTCCTACCTGCAGTAGATCCCAGAGGATCTAGGACCAGTGACTGTGAGTAAAAGGTAATTTAAAGGGGAACAAAAGGGGTGCAGTGGATTTAGGGGCTCAAGTTAGTAAGTTCTTGTTTCCAAAAAAAGCCAAATTTGACTTAGCAATTGAGATACACCTGATTTTCTGGGAGCACAACTCAAGTTAGAACATTGGACGGGAAGTTTGACAGAGCAACTCAGTTGCGTGCAAACTCCAGAAGGTACTTATTGTGGAAATTTATGTGCATACATAAGTAATTCCCAGGAGTGCCTGACTGGCTCAGTCTGTGGAGTGTGCAACTCTTGATCTCAGAGTTGTGAGTTCAAGCCCCACATTGGGTGTAGAGATTACTTAAAAATCTTGGGGGGCACCTGGGTGGTTCAGTCGATTAAGCATCCGACTCTTGATTTCAGCTCAGATCATGATCTCAGAGTTGTGAGATCGAGCCCCATGTTGTGAGCACAGAGCCCACTTAAGATTCTCTCTCTCCCTCCCTCTGCCCCTCCCCCCTCTAAAATAAATAAATATGCAAATAAAGGAATGGTTCTCAATTGAAATGAAATAATAATAATAAAGTCTTAAAGAAGAGAAGAGAAAAGAAAAAAAAGAAAAGTTAATTCCCAGAGATGGCCCTTTGAAAAGGTTGGGCCTTGGCCCCCTCTCCACTTCCTCACCTGCAAACGGGTAACAGACACAGCTCAAGGAAAGAGTGAGGATTGGTGCAACTGTGTTTCTAATACGATGACTTGTTTTTTTCAGAGATGAGGGTCATTCTTTGACTTTCCCTTTTGAATATTGTTTTCTGTTTCTGCCTCTTTAATTAGAGTTAGAAACTCAATTAACAAGGAAAAAAAGAGAAACAGTCTTTTCAAGCCAATTTCCTTGTGTTCCTGAGAGGTTTTGAGGTTAGGTCAGCACATATCTGTGCTGTTTACCTCTCTGGCTATTAACAGGATGGCATGTGACTTGGCCAAAAGCTGTCGTTGACCATGGCAATGACCACTACTGTCTTGGCTTCAGAGACTGCTCTTTTTTTTTTTTTTTAAAGATTTTATTTATTTATTCATGAGAGACAGAGAGAGAGAGAGAGAGAGAGAGAGAGAGGCAGAGGGAGAAGCAGGCTCCCAAGGAGCAGGGAGCCTGATGCGGGACTCGATCCCAGGACCCTGGGATCATGACCTGAGCCGAAGGCAGACGCTTAACCATCTGAGCCACCCAGGCGCCCCAGAGACTGCTCTTCAATGTCTTGGCATATAATCACAGTTTTGTTTACCAGGTAAATGGGGTTTTCTTGAACATTTATTATTATTATTTTTGCAACACCTATCAAAGAAAGAGAAAGCAGCCATGCCAGGGTATGATTAGAGGCCACTGTGCCGTATCAAGGACTTCAGGTTTCCTGTTGACTAGCCTACATTTTTCTTTGCACCAAGACTCACCAGCCCCAGCCCCGCCCCTAAGAAAACTGAACAATACGAAGTAGAGACAACATAAAGTGCTTTCATGGGAAAAGTCACGCTATGTTTCTAGGCTACGATACTTTTTTCAGGTCTCTTAAAGAAATCACGCTGAGTCCATTTTCAAGGAAGCTCTTTGAGCTTGGGGAAATAATACATCTACTAAATCAGCAGCCCCCATCCCACCAATCGTGGTAAAAGCTTCCAGACTTGGTTGGGCTGGTATTTACAAAGGAGACTATGAAAATTGTCTGAATGTTCAATCAAATTAATATCTTTCTGTGGGAGAATGTTCACAAGGTATAGCTAACTGGAGAGAGAGAGAGATTCTATTAAATTCAATTCTTTTGTACACACACACAGAAAGGAAACACACTATAATGCTATAATGGCTGGTGGGACTATGGGTAATTTTTTCTTCTTTATACTTGTCTTATTTTTTTAAGCTTTCTACCCTAAGCAGGTATTATATTCACAGTAGAGCATGTTGTTTTGTTAAAGGCACAGACTTTGGAGCCAGACTGCCTGGTTAAAATACTGGCTCTATCACTTCTTGTGGTGACATTTAGCAAATTACTTAATTTCTCTGTGCCTCATATTCCTCTCATAGGGTTGTTATGAGAATTAAAGAGTTAATATGTACAAAGTGCTTAGAAAATGTCCAGCACATAGTAAGCACTATCCAAGTATTTGTTAAATGAAGAAAACAATAATTTTTAATTTAGTCAAGTTGTGGTTAATTTTCTCTAGAATGTTGTTGGCCGTATTTCTATAGTGTTCATATTTTTTTTAAGATTTTATTTATTTATTTGACAGAGAAAGACACAGTGAGAAAGGGAACACAAGCAGGGGGAGTGGGAGAGGGAGAAGCAGGCTTCCTGCTAAGCAGGGAGCCTGATGAGGGGCTCGATCCCAGGACCGTAAGATCATGACCTGAGCTGAAGGCAGACGCTTAACAACTGAGCCACCCAGGCACCCCTGTAGTGTTCATATTTTGTAAGTGTTGATGAATTGAGGATACATATATCCCTATGCCTATGTTTGTCCTCAACTAATATAGTTAGGATGGATGCATGACATTTGATGGATAGCTAAAATTCTTAAAAGTTACTTGCCAGGTCATAACAAAGAGCAGGGATTTCCCAAGAGTATACTATGACCCACCCCCCTCATTTGGTCATAACTGAATTACGGCAAGCCTAATTCTCTCCTAAACCACAAGTTATACTATCACAATTTGATTCATGACATTCACAGAACTGGAAGGATCCTTGACCTTTGGTAAATTCTGCCCCCTTGCCCAGGTTGAAATGCCCTGGGTAAACCTGTGTTCAGTGATACGTGCTTCACTTCCTCACATAGGCCTGGGAGGAACAGAGGGAAATGAGAACCAGCTTTGTGGTAGATAGTCAAATAATTGTGAAATTGTTAATCACTGATAGGAGAAGATGAAGGATATAATGACAAGGCAGAAAGAGTTCAGAAGGATCTTTTCCCAACATCAAAAGTATCTACACAGAAGCAAATCCATAAACTTATACATGTTGTCTTACAGACTAAAAGAACTGAGCGAATGAGCTCGTTTTTATTTTGTAATAAAATGTGTCGGTGAGGTGTAACCCAAGAACTGACAGAAAGAAATAAACTGGAAAGAAATAAGCACAAAATGGAGGGTTCCTCCTGCCTGTGGGTGGGAAGACAAGATGGTATTGAAAATCCTATAAAACCACACTGATGCTGTTTCCTTTGAGCCAAGGGAAAAACAGTCTAGAAAAAGGAAACTCCAAATCTCTTGTTTACCCAGCTGTCTGTACAAAGTGAATTATTCATGATTAAATGTGAATAATAAACCTATGCAAATATTTGTTGTATTCTCAATTTTAAGGAGGTTGGGGGAGTAGCAGGAAATGAAGTCATTTTTAAGTAATTTAGTCAACCATCTTCTTTAGAAATATATCAAGAATATAGATTTTGATTGTTATTTGTATATTATCCCCCCCACCAGAAGAACTATGTCCTATTGGAAATGACAATCTAAAGCTTTTCTCTCAGTATCATGACGTTTTTATAATTTCCTTAGAAACTAATTGTGAAAGTTTTTTTTTTTTTTTAAATTTCTGACTTTGGAGGGTTAAACGGCTTAGAGCAGAAGTTCTTGTATAATGGGAAACCTTAACTGACAAGTTTCCAAGTGCCTGCCGCTTACTGTAAATTCTTACCTATAAATTTCAGTTATAGGTTTTTGATTAAGGGAATATTACAATAATACTGATACCTGGCAGTTTTAAGCTGTTTATCTTTTTGGTTACAGAATTGGTTTAACAGTTTCCATCAGAACTGTTAGCCCTTTAGCTAGAACTAGGTTAGATTTTATGTAGCTTGTCCATTCTAAGAAACACTTAAAACCCAAGCAACAGCAAGGTAGTGAAAGGTGTTTTATCATCCTACAACCTCTAACTTTTTCAAAGTTACTTTACACAGTGTGTCATCACCATACTTTTAGAGTTCCTAGCATGCAAATGACTGTTCAATGTATTCTGTAATTGTAAATGAGTTTCATTAATTAAAAAAAACTCTACTTTCCCCTGAGCCCCATCCTTAAGGCTGAGTTCATTCTGAAGGAAGCCCATGTTTCAGGTAACCATAGACTAGGTTCAGATGAATCTTGCTTTTGCTCCATAATAATTTCAATGTCGGGAGGATAGGCCAGAGGACTGGTCTGGTCTCCCTTGGCTCTTGAGGATTAGGCTCTCTCTGGAACCACTGATGAATGGGCTAGCCCTCCAAGGGAGCTCTCCATCCCTTTTTCAAGCTAACCCAAAGCCCAAGTAGAGGGATTCCAGGCACCACACCAGATTTAGAGTAGACTGTCCCCATCCAGTGCTTCTGCTTCATGGTTGTTAAAAAACCCTAAATGGGTCACCATCCACATTTTGCAGCTAATGAAACAGAGGAAGAGAGGAGATAAATGCCTTGTCCAGAAATAAAGGGAGAACCAAGAGTAAAATTCAGAATTTGACTAACAAATCTCTAGTAAATTCCCCATATTATCCTACCCTGCACCACCCTCCCCGGTCAACCTAGAAACCAAGGACTTGGTGATTTACCAGTAACAAGCACAATTCCTAGAGCTATGATTAATCTGCCATTATCTTTTTCTTCTGGTATTGTTATTTCTGGAGATTTGGACAGTGGGAGATGGACCATGCAGAGGAATAAAAGACCAGAGAGTCATCTAATCTACTCCCTAGGCTTTAGGCACACTGCACTGAAACCAATTCAGACTTCCAGAAAAGATAATTCTACCACCTTCTCTCAAATTCAAATCACATTGACTGCATCCCAATCCCATTCTCTTTTATTCTATGTTGACTGGAGAGAACTATTTTCTTATTAAAATAAACACATTAAAATTGCATTGTAAGGTTAATCGGTAATGTTAATAATTGGCAAACATAGGCCTCAAATAAGAGGCGGAAGTGCTAATAAAAATTTTGAAATGTTCAGAAAAATATGATCTGCATTTAAGAAAACCCCATCAGTGAGTGAAAATTGGCTTCATTATTAATATTTCCCCCATCCTGTTTCTCCTAGGGTCTGCAGTTATCTTAGCGAACTTGCCTCTCACTTTATAGGAACTTGTCTGCATTATGATTTAGTTCAGTGGCTTCTTTCTCATACTGTTACAGCTGGGGAGCCATTTCATTATGCTGGTGAGTTTCTGAATCTGCAATGCAATTAATTCCTTTAATAGGCTCCTCCTTAGGGAAGGCCTATTAGTAGACATCGCGAGGAATTAACATCTTAGTCCAGGAGAAAAGCTCTTTGGAGGCAGCAGTGAAACAGATAAATCTTTGTTGAGAGATGTGGCCAGGGGACTTAACCACATTCTTTGCGGTTTCAGAATGACATGCATATTCTGGGACCCATAGATAGGCAGAGATAGTTGTCATTCTCAGTAATGCCCTGACCACACCAGTTCTTTAACATAAAGAAGTAGTTCTAAATGTTATAATTTCTTAGAAGAAAGCAGCATGGCTGGTGTGCACTGAAGGCAGGGGAATGAAACTCTGCCCACTGCCTGCCTCTGGCTATGAGAAAAGGCTACTAGTCATTTAAAGCACACTTGAAGGCTGTTAGACAAATCTGTTTTATATTAACCTACTAAGGATTTTTTTCTCTCCTTTGATCTTGTGAAATAGTAATGAAGTCCTTCTGTTGGAGTTTGAATATTTTCTTGATTATTTTCGCATATGGTCTCTGGAAGCAGATTCTTTTGGTTCAACATTCTGCCTCTGCTATTTACTAGCTGGGTGACCTTGGGCAAGTGGTTTAACTTCTTTGTATCTTAGGTATCTCCTCTGAAATCGAGATAACAGCAGTACCTACCACATTTGGTTTTGGAGAGGATCAAATGAATGAGCACATGTGGGTGCTTGGTAGGTAGTGTCTGGCCCAGAGTCAGCGCCCCTCATGTTGACTAATATGGTGATTAGCTCTGCTGAGTGGAGGTCCCATCAAGCCATGTAGGCCCGAAACACAGAAGCTGAAAAACTCTGACAAAGCAGAGGAGTGGGCGTGTGGGCTCAGGGAGGGGCACTAGCTACAAAAGGACATGAGGGAACTTCTGGGAGTGACAAAAAATGCTCTATATCTTGATTGTGGTGGCGGTTACCCTGGGGTAAGGTTAAAAAAAAACCCACTCAAACAATTCTTTCCCTGACAAACTCTTTTTAATGTACTAGGCCAGGCCCTAATCACTCTGCATCTGGGTTAATGCATTAGTCTCTTGGTTGATTTTCTGTCTCAGCTCTTCTCTAATTCCTCCTTAACGTGCCCATGCTCACCCAGGCCTAGAACGATGTACGTTGCCATTTGTTTAATAAAGAGGGAAAGAAATGAATGTGTATATGCTAGTATGTTTACTTATTTATGCCTAAAATAGGTCTGGAAAGATATATGAGAAAGTGGTTATGTTAGTTACCCTACGAGGAGGGGACCTGGGTGGCTGGGGACAGGGTGGGAGGGATGTTTTTCATTATATAGCCTTTTGTTCCTTTTGAATTTTAAATCATGTGGATGTATTACCTAATCAAAAATAAATAAATAAAACATAGGAAATAATAAGAACCCTGCCAAATTCATCTATTCATTCAACAAATATTTACTGGGCACCTACCACTTTGCCAGGCATATAGCAGAGTTAACGTGTCCATGGCCATCATTGTGTTTCATCAGCAGGATCCTTCATAAACAGTGCATCACAGGCCCTGTCTGCTTGGTTGGCTTTATGGCTTGCTTATAGGAGATGGAAAGTGCACCAGTTAATTACAGTGGTCACGGCTGGCATATGATTTAGGAAAAAAACAGGTCAGGGTCAATTATGCTACACAGGATCTCCTTCCACATACTGAAAAGACATAAGAAGCTGTAGAGTAGCAAGGGTATCAGATAATACCTCATAACGAACAAGTACTGGGCATTAATTTTCCATGTGCAGGCATTCTTCTAAGCCTTTTACCTGTATTAACTCACATCTCATAATAACTTTGTGATGAAGACATTATTATTGCCCCCATTTTACAGATAAGTAAATTGAAGTACAGAGAGAACAAATAACTTGCCCAGAATCACAAAACAAGTAAGCAGGATGATCGGGGTTTGAACCCAGGCAATGCCTAACTCCAGAACCCTCCGTTTTAACCACTTTACCGCTTTTTGGGAAAAGGATTTATAAAATGTCCCTTTGCTCCAAAATATCTGTTTAAATTCTACCATTAATCAAAGTGTCATGGGGCGCCTGGGTGGCTCGGTCGGTTGAGTGGCCGACTCCTGGTTTCGGCTCAGGTCTTGATCTCAGGGTCCACACTCAGCAGGTAGTCTGCTTGGGATTCTTTCTGTCCCTCTCCCTCTGCCCCCCCCAATAAATAAATAAATCTTTTTAAAAAATAAAAGTGTCTTAGAATTTTACAGGTGGAAGAGATCTCAGTATTCACTGAATTCAATGCTTATCCAAAGAGATGACATCCTGGACTACTTGGCTTGAACACCTCTAGTAATGAGGAACTCATTACAGCCAGAAGCAGTCCCTGGCTGACATCTCTAATTGTTAACAAAAAATTAAAATGTTGATTGCTTTCCATGTGCCAGGCACTTTGCTAGAGCATGGGGTAGCAATTTTTCAATATGCCAAGCCCAAATCTGCCTCCCTGCAACTTCTTTGGAACAACACAGATTGTGTCTGTGGTTCCCTGCATGTCATGACAGCCCCATATATATCTGAAGGCAGCTACAAAATTCTCCTTAGACTTTCTTCTTCCCTGTTTATTCAATCTGTTCTCAGATCACATTCCCTAGGTGAGATTCATTTTTCTTGTTAACAAGCTTCTGTTTTAAAATGCAAATGTGGGGGACACCTGGGTGGCTCAGTTGGTTAAGTGTCTGCCTTTGGCTCAGGTCATGATCCCAGGGTCCTGGTTTTGAGTCCCACATCCGGCTCCTTGCTCAGCAGGGAGCCTGCTTCTCCCTCTGCCTGCTGCTTCCCCTGCTATGCTTTCTCTCTCTCGCTCTCTGACAAATAAATAAATTTAAAAAAAAAAAATAAAATGCAAATGTGGGAAGGCAGCACATTAAACCTAATCTTTTTTTTTTTTTTAAGAATTTATTTATTTGAGAGAGAACACAAGCAGGGAGGAGAAGCAGAGGGTGAGGGAGAAGCAGATCCCCCAGCTGAGCAGGGAGCCCAATGTGGGGCTGGATCCCAGGACCCTGGGATCATGACCTGAGCTGAAGGCAGCTGCTTAACCAACTGAGCCAGCCAGGCGCCCCACATTAAACCTAATCTGATGCTTCCCTACCATCAAACTGTCTTGAGAGAAAGGTAGTTTTGCTCCGGGGAAAGGAGCAGGAAGGGTGTTGAGAACAGAGGCAACTGGGATCATGGTTCAACTGCTAGGACAGGTTTATTTTATTTTTTTTTAAAGATTTTATTTATTTGACAGAGAGAGACACAGCGAGAGCAGGAACACAAGCAGGGGGAGTGGGAGAGGGAGAAGCAGGCCTCCCGCCGAGCAGGGAGCCCGATGCGGGGCTTGATCCCAGGACCCCGGGACCATGACCTGAGCCAAAGGCAGACGCTTAACGACTGAGCCACCCAGGCACCCCTAGGACAGGTTTAGATGGGGTGTTGATTCAGGATCTCTAGGGGGGCAAAAAGCAGCACAGTGATCATGAGCTCCTGAGACTAAGGAAGGGGACATGCCAAGAGTTAAAAAACAGCAAAAATGATGAACAGTTTAGCACTGGCTCTATGCATGCTGGGCAGTTAGCTTTCATCACCTTGCTTAATCCTCACAACAGGATCACTAGGTAGGTACCATCATTATCTACATGTTACAGATTGAGTAATCTGAAGGCTAGAAGGTGAAATAACTTGTCTAGGAAAAGGCAGTCTGGTTTTGAAGCCAGAAGCTTAGGCTTTTCCTATACTACTTTGAGAAAAGGAAGATGAAGACCTAACTTTGCCTGCTTACCCCAAAGCTGATCAGTAATTATCTAAATGGAACTCAGAAGCCTGAGACTTACAAAGCCTCAAGGAGTTCTGCAATACCCAAATAATGACCCCCCCAAAGTCCACTCTTTCACCAGGTTTCTGTCCCTAAGTATTTCAGTCCCCAAGGAATGTTCCATGCTCCATCAGTCTGTCTTAGATGTTTCTGATTCTCTCAGTCAGCCTGCCCCCTCTCCACTCCTGCCATGAGGAAACCCCCATACTGTTGAAACTTATGGCACAATAAGACCAGACTGAAATGTTTAATGAGACTTTTCCCCAGGATCCCCCATTGAGCAAGTCTCACATGCAATTTCCAGCCAGGCTGCAGGGATCAGTTTACCCACCACTTCCCACATGGTCAGCCAATAGTTCTTGTGAGCCCACCGCCTCCTACAAAAGTCAGTCTCAACAACTGTGACACTCCCAGAAGGTAAAACCTTATTTGCAGAGATGTAGTGCACCCAAGGGGAAGTTACATGACCAGATTAGTATCTCAAGCCTCTCCATTTCTGGATAGGATCTTGGCTTTTTAACACTGCATAACCCAAGAGTCCGTTATTTAAGGCCATCAAGGGTGTCCTCATCCCCTACAGAAATTGAAAAATTGCATAGTAAGTCTCAGCCAGGGCCTCATTGCACAACATACAATCATAGTTAAAATATTGCCTTTTTAAAAAAGTACAAACTAATAATTGCTAAAGAGGATACATTTGGGGGGTGCCTGGGTGGTACAGTCGGTTAAGTGTCCAACTCTTGGTTTTGGCTCAGGTTGTAATCTCTCTGAGTTGTGAGATCTGGCCCCGTGTCAGGCTCCACACTCAGCGTGGAGTCGGCTTGGGTTTCTCTCTCCCTCTGCCCCTCCCACTCGTGCTTTCTCTCTAGAATAAATAAATCTTAAAAAAAAAAGAGGATGTGTTTGGGATAAACAAAGTCATGTTCTCACTTGTGTAGAGTCTAGATTCATACAGTGCAGAGGACCTTGCCTTAACTCTTAAAAGCAGTATGTTAAGCCTCATTTTATCTTCTGGATCTTCCTTCTGAATGGTGATGATTATAACTGAGAATTATTTGTACTATAAGAATCTGTGGAAATCTCTAAAGATCCAATATTATTGGATTTGCAACCACAGTTGACAATTCTTTTTTTAAGATTTTATTTATTTGCCAGAGTGAGAGAGAGAGAGCACAAGCAGGGGGAGCAGCAGGCAGAGGGAAAGGGAGAAGCAGACTCCCGGCTGAGCAGGGAGCCCGATGTGGGACTCGATCCCAGGACCCTGGGGTCATGACCTGAGCTGAAGACAGACGCTTAACTGACTGAGCCACCCAGGCACCCAACAATTGACAATTCGAAATACATTGAAACTGGCTCTATGTGTTTTTAAAATACATACACAACTCTGAACTTGTGTGAATGCAACTTTGACACTGATGAACATTTCTAGCCTCTTCCTGGCAGAAGTGAGCTGGAGAATGAAAGAACCAGACACCAGAGGGACCTGCAAGAGGGGAAATGAAGGTGTGGTTTCGGCGCCCGGCTTCAAAGGCTAGCAGCAATCATGAGCCTAACCCCATCTCTTTCCAGCTAAACCAATTTTCTGTAAAGACAGAAAAACCCCAAACAGCCGAAATCAAATTTCCCCTGCATCACTTTTAAGAATGTCCCAGTTTCCAAGCTGTCGTCATCTGGTCCTTGTAAGTGCATTGATGAACCAAGCACAGTCACGGTGAGGGAATGGTTGGTGTGATACAGTTCAGACTCCCCAGCTCAGAGTCCAAGTTTTCATTCTTTTCACTGAAGTTCCAGCTCCTTGATGAACTTGTTTACTCATTCCATTACTATCTAAGGCCAGAAATGAATAGACTAAAGATTTTTCCTCCCAAGAAATCATTCAATAAATAGAATTGAATACCCTCTAATCTTTATAGCTAGTTGCATATATGAACTCTGCTGTGTACAATCAGCTAGTTCACATTTTCATGGTTCTCAGATGCTCTTTTTTTTTTAAGATTTTATTTTTGGGGCGCCTGGGTGGCTCAGTCATTAAGCGTATGCCTTCAGCTCAGGTCATGATCTTAGGGTCCTGGGATTGAGCCAAGCATCGGGCTCCCTGCTCAGCAGGAAGCCTGCTTCTCCCTATCCCGCTCCCCCTGCCTGTGTTCCATCTCTCACTATATTTCTGTCAAATAAATAAATAAAATCTTTAAAAAAAAAGATTTTATTTTTAAGTAATCTGTATACCCAACATGGGGCTCGAACTCACAAACCAGAGATTAAGTGTTGCTTATTCTTCTGACTGAGCCAGCCAGGTGCCCCTCAGATCCTTTTATTATAGATCTCCTACTCTGTGTGTCTGTGCGCAGCCAAGGGCATAGCCCAGCAACTTCTATCTGCTCTCACACACACACACACACACACACACACACACATACACACAGGATATACACATTCCACTTACTTGCATCAATAAAAGACTGTTCCTTTGGGGAAGGAGGGGTGTTTATAATAGAGACAATAAAATCACTATAGAAATTTTCCAGACAAATTTAGATTCTAGAATTTGACTTGAAATATCTTAGGCTAAGTTATGAAAATTATAAATATAGATTGAGAGTCAAATTCCCCTTTTAAACAAAATGATTTCTCTTGAAATCCAGATGGACTAATTACTCCATATAACTAACTTGTTTTGAATCAAGGACTCCTAGAGTCTTTGTAAAGCTCCTTTGCATTCAAACATTTATAGTGGAGGTATGCTCACTACCTCATAAGCAGCTCATTTCAAAATTTTGGCAACATGTAGAGTTAAAAAGTTCCTCTTTATACTGAGCCAGATTGACCTCCTGTAGCTTTCACCAATTTGGTCTTAGATCTACTCTCTGGAGAGACACAAAATAAACTTAATCCCTCTACTAGACAGCTAATCTCTTTATATGATTCTCTTAAAAGAAATTGTGGTGACTCAGGCTACAATTCTATCAAGGATATAATAAAGCCAATACCTTTCCCTCCTCCTTGCAGTGGCAGAGTAAGCCTATGTGAGTATATTTATCATGCTGGGAGAGGGGAAAATGCTCCTCCCTGGCAGGCCCTGGATCAGTCTGGCAAAGGGTAGTGCTGGACAGGCAGGCTTTCTCAGATTTTCCTCTCTGTTATGATAACCCGCAGCCTTCTGCTGGCTAAAGTACATGTCTGGCTCCAGAGATTCTCCTCTTAGTCTGGGTCAGAGGTCCAGGGTTCTTTTGTGTGCATTAGAATCCTGGGAGTTCTCCACAGGGCCCCAGCCCCTGAGATTTTGATTTTGGAGAAATGAAACAGGCCCAGTAATCCATATTTAAATGAGCACTCCAGGTGCAGATGTCCTTATTACATTTGAAGAAACACCAAACTAAGTGAAGGAAAAAAAAAGATGAGTAAAAAAATACCTTGTGTTTTGGTTTTATTTAACTGGAAAGCACGTACATTAAATTATTAAACAATAAAAACCCTTTTAAGTCATTTATTATGTGTCTAATACCAATCATTAAGTTTATCAAAATTCTCCCAGAATAAGGAGAGAATTAATAACATTATCTGCAGGTTACAGACTGATAAACTGAAGTGTTTGTTGGGAAGCATTCAACATGAGCCTTCAGAAGGGAGCCAGGCTCCTGCACTGCAGCCTATTGCCTGTCTCAGGTGGCCAACAGAGCAGGGCGTAGGGCCAGATTTGAGGAACTTTACAGGGAGAGTACATTTCCGTCCAACACTTAGCTGATCAATCTCGTGATTGGAGTTAACATAAAAATCACACCTGCATAAGCACCACCACATATATCCTATGCAATTCTGTGGGAATTCTAATAAAGCTATAGAGGGATTCCAGTACACAGGTTACAACAAGTTACAACATTTCACAGTAGACTAAATACCTGGGGAGTTTAGTTATGCAAAGAAAACCCTCCTTTGAGAACAACAGCTTATTTCTTTTCAAAATAGCTGCTGTGGTTCTTTTACAAATATAAAGTGTGTCTCGTCTCTAACTCAGCCTTGAAGTAATGCTATCCCAAGGCAGCCCTGGTGACCTTGTTTCCTTGTGGCAAAGTGAACCCATGTCTACCCAGTAATTTAGCACTTAGTAAACTGACTAAAAAAGTTGAGCAACAAATTTAGTAAAAGGTTTTGGTGATAGGAACTTACTTTGCTACTTAAGACACTTCATGCATGTTTGTTGCAAAATAAAATTATTTTAGAGTAAATGCAGTGAAGGCATCTAACTTTCATTTTCTGTCAGGGATGAAGACTTTCACTGGTTCGCTGACCTTCCTCTTCTTCCTGGAGCTCTCAGAACTTTGCTGACTGTATGCAAAATTCATTCTTTGAATCTGTGAGAATCACCAAGAGGCACAATTCAGCAGAGGTTTTGACGTCTGCACAAGGCATATACAAGACAGGTAGACCAAGCATTAATCCCTCTAGCTGCATAACGGATCCAAACCTGCTTTCCTGTGGGCTGGTTTGGCCCTGCTGCCAGTATCAGAGTCTGCTATTCCAAGTTTCAGGAGCTGAGGTCCCCTGGAGGCAGCCAGTTTCAGGGACAATTTCTTGGCTCTCTTCAGTGAATTCAGCACATACAACTCTTAAAGGAAGAGTTGTCAAGGTGTGGGGCCAACAAGGAGCAATTAAGGGTCAGGAGAGATCTAGGGCACTGATTGCTTTAGAAGCAAATATAACTGTGGTCCCAATTTCAGTTAGCAGAAACATAGAGCCTTATCTTTATCATATGTTCAGATTAATGAATTAGGAAGGACCATGGCCCTTCTTTCTGCTTGAAGAGAACTGTATGTTATTGATTAAAGGGAAGTTAATTAGTGAATCATCATAAATACATATTTTCCCATTGGGTTCAGCTTTGGTAAAGATTTTAAAGCTTACTTTTGTTAAGTAAGCAAATGGATGTATTGCAATCTGTCAGACAATGCCTAATGCCCAGAATTCCAAGAAACACATAGAGTTTTTATATTTTCCAGCCACTAGATGGGAGGAAAGGTTTTCCAGTGTCCTCTGTTCTTTCTTCGGTAGGAAAATGGAATAAAACATATATTTTTAAACAAGCCTCATCAGAATATCTAGTAGAGTTTCCAACATTATCCTTTTTTCTGTTATAGATACAGGCTATTGTTACTATTGATATGTTACTACTACAAAATAGTGGGAATGTCAGTAAAACACTTAAGTACCATTTAGAACCAAAGATTGGGTCTACAAATGGCTAATTTAATCACTATCTTTTAGTTTTAGAAAGCATTTGATTTTCTGATCTCAGAAGCCACAAATTTTCCTTGGCTTAAACTAAGACACCGATTATAGAGAACAGTAAAACTCTGAGAAAATAAGTAGAGCTGCTCATCAAATAACTCGTATGCTTAGATATGTAAAAGTTTGAAATGGCCTGCTCTAAAGGAAAAGAAATAGCACCATAAAACCTAAAGCACAAAAAACAATTTCTTTATCTAGGAGATGAATTTGTTACAGTGTGGCTGAAAGAAAAAGCACCTGGTAAAATTCAGCTTTTCTAGAAATGTTGCTTGGGCATGCTTTCCATTCAAATGAAATTTCCCTCACTTCAATCAAGTCTGGGTATACTGAGAAGAAAGGAAGATGGATGTACAAATCCTCAAACGACAGGTTGGTCTGATGGTTTACTCAAAAGTAAACCGGAGTTTTATTACAAGTTTCAGAACTGTAAATTTATTGCAGTGAGTTAATCAAAACATCTTTAATAATGTATACAATCTCAAGGCAACCAGTGAGGCCTGGAAACTCTCAATGGTTTATGGGAAACTAGTGGGTTCAAAAGCAAGTATGTGATCGGTCAGGGGCCACTTTCTAACATAGATGAATAGTCCATACGAACTATATAAACAAACAGATTTGGGGTGCGTGGGTGGCTCAGTCGGTTAAGCACCTGCCTTCAGCTCAGATCATAATCCCAGGGTCCTGGGATCGAGCCCGGCATCGGGCTCCCTGCTCAGAAGGGAGTCTGCTTCTCCCTCTCCCTCTGCCTGCCTGCCTGTCTGCCTACTTGTGATCTTTCTCTCTCTCTGTGTCAAATAAATAAATAAAATCTTTAAAACAAACAAACAAACAACAGATTTATCCACACAAACATTTTTTTGGGTGTATTCCAACTGGCTGAGTTTGCATATTTGATGCCAAAGCCAACCAGGCAAGCAAAGGGCCAGTGCTCAGGCAGTCTAGACAGATTATCTGGGTGATTTGAACAACAATGGGTGATCATCAAATGATTCCTAATGCATGTCATATTATATTTTAAACAGATAGCCTTTAAAGTGTTCCTTGTATATGGATTAACAAGAGGCTACTATGATCCACTTACCAATAGAACCTCAGGGTTATTGACATGTACCTCTGAAAAAAGCCCTGAAGATATTTTTTCTGCTGTATGGTAATTCCCTACTTTCCATTTTTTGTTTGGTAATATATTCTTTTGAGAAGCCAAAGAGCAGGTTTTGCTTTAAGCACAGACAGGTTACTTAGCTGACTTGGTAGCAGTATTTGAAAGCACAAGAAGGGGTCCCTTCTTCTAAATTATTCCATTTATTATATATTCCTTTATTCATTTACTAAAAAACAAATGTTTGTTACTTGAATGTTCTCCCAGAGTTCTGTCTTTGAGCATCTTTTCTCCTTCTCCACATTCTGTGTATGGCTCCTGGGAATCAGTTACCATTTATAAGCAAAGACCTCCACTTCTATATATTCAGCCTAGATCTTCCTTTTGAACTCCAGATCCGTGTGTGTAATCAACTGCCTATTAAAAGTCTCCACATGGATGTTCTAAAGAAAACTCAAATGCAATGTGTCCAAATTGGAATTTATCATCTGCCTCTCTAAGCCAGCTCCCAATCTTTGTTCCCACTCTCTGTGAGTCCCCTGGGGGTGTCCACGTTAAAAGCCTGGGACTCATCCATGGTTGCTCCATCGTTTTCACCCTAACATCTATCTAATCACTAATTCCTGTTGATCCTACCTCCTTAATAGCTATCAAATCCATCCATTTTTCTTTATTGCCACTGCTTCTACTTTAGCCCAGGCCAATATCATCTATCCCAAGTACTAAGTCTTGAACTCCCACTACTGCTGCTTCTCCAATCCATTCTCCACTCTGGAACCTAAGTAGTCTTCTATTAAATCTGAATATGTCACTCTTCTGATTCATAACCCATCCACTAATGATTTCCCATTGTCCCCGGGATAAAGTCCAGACTCCGTGTGGCCCTCACCCACCTCTGCTGCTTCATCTTGCCCCAGACTCACTGAGCCGCTAGCAGTTCTCCAAATGGCCCTGCACACCTCCCTCTGGACTTTGCCTTTAATGCCCACTCTCCTTCTCTGCTTTTCCCTTCCTCACCAGGCCTAGGGTCAGTCCTGGAGTTTCTTCTGCCTACTGGCCTTCCATGACACCTCTAGGTCTGTGTTCTGTTCTTACCCCTTTTGTGGCATTTACCACATAGTACTATCAGGCCTACTTACCAGTCCTCTCATCCAGAGGACAAACTCCTTTGGGTTAGTGACAGTATCTTAGTTGTATCATTGTATTCCCAGTTCCTGGCATCTGGTAGATGCTCTTAAATTACTGGCTGAATGAATGAATGCATTTTTGAAGCTGAATTTAAGCCAGGCACTGTACTGGGCACCAGGACCATATCTCTAGCAATATAAAGATGAATAGGACACAGTGGTTTTCAAGGACCGAGTATTAAAAGGAAGAGACATTAAGTACATGAGTATAATATAATGTAATACAATATAATAGAAATCCATTCAATAGCCACAATAGACATTCATTCATCCAGCAATTATTTCTTGAGTGCCAGCTCTGTGCATGGTACTGTTGTAGTTGCTTGGGACACATCAGTGAACAAAGGAGAAAAAAATCCCTGCCCTGTGGATTTTACAATCTAGCCGTGTTACTTTTTGGTTTAATAATTTCCTATGGCATCTCACTGTTTTTAGGACAAAGTTCAAAGTCGATACCTTGTTTTTTCCATACACCATCAGTAATTTTTTTTACATTTCTAGGGAGGGAGAGGTGTCACAGGTTGGCCATAAGACCCTGATGAAGGCTATGTCCTTTCTCCTCAGAAGGCTCACACCTGCAACTCACACACTCATCAGTTATGGAGGGCTATTTGAGGGGGCTACCAGGCCCATGAATACCTCTCAGTTAGAATCACTACCCCCCAGGGCCTAGCTCTGCCCGTACCACCCTCACCTCCTCACTTGATCTGTCACTCTTTGCCCTCTCAGTTTCTCATAGCTGACTTCTTCCTGATTCTAGACCTTTGCATATGATGTTCCTTCTATCTAAAATGTTCTTTCCTGTCAACCTCTTTGCCTAGGTAATTCGTATTCATTCTTTAGATCTCAGATGAAAAATTATTTCCTCAAAGAAATGTTCCCTACCTTCATTCCAGTTAAGTTAGTTCCCCCTATCAGAAGCTCTTAACAGAGTTCCAAGAGATCAGGGACATGCCCATCTTGGTTGCAACTTGCACACAGTAGGGGCTCAATAAATATTTCTCAATGAATAAATGGATGAATGAATCTTCAAAGAGTACTCTGCCTGCAGTGTAGAAAGGTACTAGAGGCATCAAGTGGACACAGGGTGATGAGTCATACTACTGTAGTAGTCAGGTGATAACTTGGGTGACAGTGCAGATAAAGAGAAGTCAACAGTGAGAGAAATATTTAGAAGGCAGAGTCAGAAGGATGGCCAATTGGATATGACAGTAAAGGACAGGCAGGTAGGTCAATAGTGACTCCCATCTTCTGGGTTAACTAAGTTCATGGATGAAGGTACTGTTCTCTCAGGTAGAGAAAAATGGGAGTTTTGAACTGGCTGAGTTTGGAGCACATGTGAAACCCCAAGTGGACATAATGAATAAGCAGCTGTATATGGAAGTCTGGAGCCCAGGAGAGAGGTCTGTGATGAGGATGTAAATTTGAGAGTCATCAGCATATGGAGGCTAATTAATACCAGGGGTGTGGAAGACTTTGCTTATTGAGAGATCAGAGCATGAGAAGGGAAAGGGGCCAGGACATAGCCTTAAGGAACTCTAACATTTAGAGATTATGTGAAACATAAGCCAACAAAGGAGATTGAGAAAGAGAGATAAAAGAAGACTAGCAGTCTGTCATGTAAAGAAAGCCCAGGGAAGAGAGTTCTAAGAAGGAATGGAGAAAATAAAAGAGATAATGGTGGTGGTCAGTAGTGTCAGTTGCTGAGAGGTCAAGAAAGATGAGGACAGAAATATATCCACTTGATTTCGCCACATGGAGGTTACAAAGTGCAATGAATTTGTGGGGGCAGAAGTCACCTTGAAGTCAGTTGAAGAGTACATAAAAAGTAAAAGAAATTAAGAGCAAGTATACAGAATTTTATAAGTCAAAATGGAGTGGGGCGCTTGGGTGGCTCAGTTGGTTAAGCATAGGACTCTTGATTTTGGCTTACATCAAGATCTCAGGGTTGTGAGATCAAGCTCGATGTCAGGCTCGGTGCTGGGCATGGAGCCTGCTTAAGATACTCTCTCCTTCTTCCTCTACCCCTCCCCCCACCTTTAAAAAAGTCAACAGGGAGTAACCAACTCAGCCTGAGAAATTTAGAAAAGCCTTCTTAGCAAAAGAGGGACACTGAGCTGGGTCTTAAAATAATGAGCAGGAGCTCACCAGACTGGAGATGGTGAGGGGGTGGGGTAAGAACAGAAGGTTCAGTATATTCAAAGACACTGAATCATGAAAAGACATGGAAGATATATGGGACAGTGAGAAATGTCCCTTTATGAGACTGGCTCTTAGAGTTAAGTGCTATTTATCCAATACACTCCTTTTTTAAATTTTAATTTTAATTTTTTTAAGATTTCATTTATTTACTTCAGTGAGAGAGAGAGAGACAGAGCACAAGCAGGGAGGAGGGTCAGAGGGAGAGGGACAAGCAGGCTTCCCACTGAGCAGGGAGCCCAACGTGGGGTTCGATTCCAGGACCCTGAGATCATGACCTGAGCCAAAGGCAGACACTCAACCAACTGAGCCATCCAGGCGCCCTCTCCAATACACTCCTGTTAAAAATATAAATTCCCCTGGAATTATTACTCAATATGATGTTAGTGTAAATGAACTCATCAAATGGTCTCCAAGTGGCAGCCTGCAGAAACCAGGGCCTCACAGGCTTTGGAAAGCAGACAGATAAGTTTCAATATAGAAAGGATATAGTACTTACTTTGCATTAGGAGGTAGATCTATATGGGGAGCCAAGGGTGGGAGGAGGCAGCCCCAGGCAAGCAGGAAATACTGTGAGTACTTTATGTGCCTGGGGTGAGATGAGAGTGCAGTGAATTTTGCTTACTTCAAAATTATTTGTCAGGTCAGATCTGACAAAATGTTTTCCCTTTAGAAAACCAGTCCTTACCAGTATGGATTTATAATCAATTGTTAAGCATGGAATCTTTGGATTTGGAAGTTCCCAGATCAAGAAATTCTATGGTTCAGAGAGGATGTGTGTCCCTATGGTTCAGAGAGGGTATGTGCCCCTATAAATAAATTATAGCACTGATGTTAGCTTTGATTCCTCTCCCTTAACATTTATCCTTTTTTTTTTTTTGCACAATGTAAGGTAAATCAACAGCGATTACAAAATAAATGCTATTAGCATAAATGTAGCTCAAGTTAACACTGAGATGAATGAACAGTAAAAAAGTGAATGCTTAAAGAGAACACTTCCTCCAACTCCAGCGGAGCTGTGAGCTCTCTTGTATGTTGGGAAGAGTCACATGTTTTAGTGGGATTTATGAAGGGTTTGACCATTCATTAGCTTTCTTGATTTCCTGAAATCAAGGATATCTCTATTTAGGAGGTAAATATGTACTCTCCTTAGAGTCATAACCGTGTATTTCCATTAATCTCCAAAACTTATATCAATTCTCCCTTTCTCCATATGTTCTAAGGCATCATATACCTTTAAGAGCTCTAGAATTAATTCAGTTATTCAACAAACATTTTGGGGCACCTTCTCTGTGCCAGATATTGTGCTAAGCACTAACAATACAAAGCTGCTCAAAGCACATTCCCACGTATGTGGCTCTGGTAGGGGGGAAACAAACTGGTTACAGATGAAATGATAGTCATGTATAGGGTACAGGAGAGGTTCCAAAAAGATCTTATTAGCTTTTCCTGGGGAAGCCTGGCAAGGCTTCAAAGGGGATGCGAAGCTTACACTAAGTAGTGCAAGATGAGCAGACATTCACCAGCAAATGGCATTAGAATTTGAAGTTGCAGGGAGAACATTCTAGACAAAAGGAGCACAGACACAGGGTTATAAAGCAGATTACCTCCGAAGAATTGGGAATAGTTCAGTGGGACTAATAGAAAGGGGACAGGGTGGTGGGCTGGATCAGACAATGTCCTTCTCTGAAGTTTGGGCTTTCTACGGCCATACTACCCTCAACGTGCCCCATCTCGTCTGATCTCAGAAGCTAAGCTGAGTCAGGCCTGGTTAGTACTTGGATGGGAGAATGAATGACAAAGGATGGAGTACATGAAGCTTTGTACTGTAATGGAATGCCACTGAAAAGTTCTAAAAGCAGGTTTGTTTTAGTTAGATCCCTATGGCTGCAGTGTAAAGGGTAGACGGGACAGGAATGAGACAAGGAGCAATGAGGCTATTTCAGAAGAGAACTGATCTGAGCAAGAAAAAGAGCAAAAGTGAAGTTAGAGAGGAGAGGACTAATAAGGGAGAGGGCTGAGGAGAGAGAGAACAAATGCCTGAACCCAAACACTAACATGACTTAATCATTCATTGGGAGGAACACAGGGATGGCAAATAAAGAAGTAAAAAATGACAAAAATTACCCAAGTTTCTGGTAATGGCATTGATCAAGATAAGAAATAGAGGAAGCTAAGGGGGTGAGCGGTGGGAGCATCGTGGGGATGATGGATGGAGAAATAATTAACTCTGTTTTCAAGATTCTGAATTGGAAGTGAGATATCCAAATGAAGATATTCACCAGGGCATTAATTATGTGACCTGGAGCTCAGGATGGAGGAAACTGCATCAAGAGCACATACAGAAAGATATATTCACTTTGGACAAAAGATGGGATATTACTTGAGGTCTGGAAGGAAGTAAAAGTGGATATAGATATATATACATTTTTAAATATGGGAACAGGAAGTTGAATGATTCATATTTGATGGCCATAATTATTTCTACGAAGTAGAATTTAGGTCATCCACTTAGAAAGGGAGGGAATTGGTCTTGGGTGGTGCTTAAGACACTTAAGTGGTGAAAGTTTGAACAATGAGAAAGGCAGCCAATAAATAGACATTTAAAACTAATGTTAAGGGGTGCCTGGGTGGCTCAGTCGTTAAGTGTCTGCCTTTGGCTCAGGTCACGATCCCAGGGTCCCGGGATCGAGTCCCACATCGGGCTCCCTGCTCCATGGGAAGCCTGCTTCTCCCCTCTCCCACTCCCTCTGCTTGTGTTCCTGCTCTCACTATGTCTCTCTCTGTCAAATAAATAAATAAAATCTTTAAAAATAAATAAATAAAATAAAATAAATAAAACTAATGTTAACTGTTGCTTAGAATCTGGATAGCTTTAAGATATATGACCTCAAGGGGAGCCAGTGGCTCAGTTGTTAAGCGTCTGCCTTTGGCTCAGGTCATGATCCCAGGGTCCTGGGATTGAGCCCCACATCGGGCTCCCTGCTCAGCGGGAAACCTGTTTCTCCCTCTCCCACTCCCCCTGTTTGTATTCCCTCTCTCACTGTCAGATAAATAAATAAAATCTTAAAAAAAAGATATATAACCTCAAAATTAAAATATTTGACATATTAATAATTTTGCTTTTTACAAACATTTAAATGCTTACAATAGACCATATACTACACTAAGAGCATCATAAATGTGATCCTGTTTATTCCTTAGAGATAACTGTGTGAGTGCAGGGGGTGTTTATTCCTCTTTTACCAATGTGGAAATTAAAGTTCAAAGAAGTGAAATGACTTGTTCAGTTCGCACAGTTAGTAAGTGGAAGTCTTGAACCCAGGTCTCCTGATTTCGAATTTAGTGCTCCTTATACTTTATTTCTTCATCCCAAAGGGGAAAATGGAAGTCGGAAATTGCAGGAGATCTCTATGTAAGGTTCTTAGGCTTCTTCTGGGGTTGACCCTTTTTGGGGATAACCTAAGAGGACCTCAAACTAAAGACAGCCAAAACTGAGTTCATTTTTTTCCTTTGTAACCAATTTTTCCTCATGACTTTTCAATTTCTATTAATCACCATTTCCCAGTCATCAAAGATGGAAAACATAGCCACCTTAGATTCTTCTCTCATCTAATGCCTACACAGAGTTCTTGTAATGAGTAAATGGAATAGCTCAGATACAGCCCCTGGTACAGCATCACACATATACAAGTCATTCAGTGACTGACAGCTGTTACCATTCCTACTACCACAGGCATCCTCTACTCCAGCCAAACTGGATTGTTGTAGTAGGCTGAAAAATGAGCTGCCAAAAGATGTCCATGTCCTAATCCCTAGAACCCATGAACATTACCTTATATGGCAAAAAGGGGGAAGAGATTTTTTGCAGGTATGATTAATGATTTTGAGATGGAGAGGTTATCCTGGATTATCCAGGTAGACCCTACATAGAATCACATGTATCCTTATAAAAGAGAAGCAGAGGGAAACTTGAACACAGACAAAGATGACAATGTGACCACCTAATGGCCATAAGCCAAGGAATGCCAGCAGCCGTAAGAAGCTGGAAGAGGCAAAGAACAGAACTTCCCCTAGAGCCTCCAGAAGAAATCTGAATCTGTCTACACCTTGATGTCACCCAATGACACTGATTTTGGACTTCTGGCCTCTCGTGAAAGAATAGATTTCTAATGTTTTAGGCCACCAAATTTGTGGTAATTTGTTACAGCAGCCCTATGAAACTAATAGTTACATTCTCCAAACACACCTCATTCTTTTCCCTCTTCATTATTTCCTGCACTTCAGAAAACAGAAATCTTCTATGACTTATTCTCTTTTAAATTTTGAATAATTCCTTCAAGGTTAATCTCTAAGAGTATTTCTTTTTTCTTTACTTTTCCTTTTTTTTTTTTTTTTGTCAGAGAGAGAGAGAGCGCATGTGCCTGCACAAGTAAGGGGAGTGGCAGGCCAAGGGAGAAGCAGACTCTCCGCTGAGCAAGAAGCCCCATACAGGACTCAGTCCCAGGACCCCTGGGATCATGACCTGAGCCAAAGGCAGACACTTAACCTTAACCGACTAAGCCACTCAGGGGTCCCACTCTTTAAAAGTATTTCATCCAAAAAGACTTTCCAACTCCTTTAATCTGATATGACCTTTCTTTCTTGAGCAAATCCCATCATGTTTTTGTACTTGTGTTTTTCTGACATCGTAAATGTTTGTAAACAATTTGTCCTTTACATGTCCTTTACAATTTGTAAACAATTTGCCCTTACATGGGTTTAAATTCTTTAGGAATTCATTTGTATTAATATTATGGTTTTTACACTCTCTGCACTGCAATGCCTTACTCAGTGTCCTTCACCTAGTAGGTATCAAAAAAAAAAATTCTTTTGCTACCTACCTCTACTATCTACACAAGTGCTCAATTACACAGTTATTCATGTATCCTGAAGCAGCACTATTACAGTAGCCATGAGCCACATGTGACCATTTGAATTAAAATTGAATAAAATTTAAAAATTCAGTTCCTCAGTTGTATTAGCCACATTTCAAGTGTTCAGTGCTCACATATTAGACATCACAGATATAAAACATTTTCATCATCACAGAAAGTTCTATAGGACAGAACTGCTTTACAATGGCAATCAGGATATAATCCAAGTAAACAGGAAGTTTCCTAGGGCCTATGGTAACAATAGGAATACAGAAACTAGAAATAATTTTTCTTCAAAATGTAAAAATGTCAATTTTCCTAAGATTATTTTATCAAGTCAGTGTAATCCCAATCAAAATTCCAATGTATGTCTGTTGGAACTTAGTAAGCTGATTCTAATAGTCACCTAGAAGAGAAAATGTACAGGAAAATCTTAAAAAAAATAAAAATAAAAGAACTATGAGGGGAAAGGAGTTGCCCTTCCAGATAGCAAAACATAATACAAAGTTAGAGTAATTAACACATGAGAGCAGTAATACAGGAGTAGACATACAGATCAGTGAAATAGAATAGCAAGTCTGAAAACAAACCTATTGTATGTATGGGGCTTTAATTTATGATAAAAGTGGCATTTAAATTAGCAGGAAAGGGCAGAAAATTCAAGTAGTACCAACACAACAGGAAAACATTCTCACACCAGAAAAAAAAAAGATCCCAGTTAATTTGAGAAGACAAATGTAAAAAGCAGAACTATAAGTTTATTAGAAGAGAATATAGAAAATTTTGCTTATAACTTTAGCATTGGAAAGATCTTCTCAAGCAAGACATAAGATGATAAAACCATGGAGAGACGTCCCATGTTCCTAAATTGGAAGATTTAATATAGTTAAGATGTCAATACTACCCAAAGATATCTATAGATGGGGTACAATCACTGTGAAAATCCTAGTGACTTTTTTTGGAGCAGAAATAGAAAATCCATTCATAAATTCATATGGAATTTCAAAGACTCCCCAAATGCCAAAATAATCTTGAAAAAGAAAAACAAATTTGGAGGCCTTTGGATACTCACACTTTAGATTTCAAAACTTATTACAAAGCTACAGTAATCAAAGCATGTGGTACTGGTGTAAAGACAGATATATAGGCCAATGAATAGAATGGAGTGCCCAGAAATACACTTTCACCAATATGACCAAATGATTTTCAACAAGGGTGTCCAGAGCCTTCATGGGGAAAAGAAAATCTTTCAACAAATGGTGTTGAAAAAACTGAATATCTGCATATAAAAGAATGAGGTTGGATCCTTACACCACATACAAAAATTACTCAAAATGGATTGAAGAGGGGCAGCTGGCTGGCTCAGTCAGTAGAACATGCAGCTCTTGATCTCAGGGTTGTTGAGTTCAAACCCCATGATCAGGGTAGAGTTTACTTTAAAAATAAATAAGAAAATTAAAAAGAAAAGCTAAAAAAAAAAAAAAAAAGGATTGAAGACCTAAACATAAGAGCTAAAACCACAAAACTCACAGAAGAAAATATAGGGGGAAGCTCATGACATTGGATTTGGCAACAATTTCTTAGATATGACATCAAAACAGAGGCAACAGAAGAAAAAATAAATTGGACTTTATCAAAATTAAAATTGTGCATCAAAGAATACTACCAAGAGAGTGAATAAACAACCCATGAAATATGGGAAATATGGGAAATATGAAATAAGAGAAAATATTTGCAAGTCATTACATCTGATAAGAGATTAATACCTGGAATATATAAAGAACTTCTACAATTCAACAACAACAAAACAAACAACCTGATTAAAAACTGGGCAAAGGACTTGAATAAGCATTTCTCCAAAGAAGATAACAACAAATGGCCAAATAAGCAAATGAAAAGATTCTCAACATCACTAATTATTAAGGAAATGCAAATCAAAACCACAATGAGATATTACTTCATACCCATTAGGATGGCTATTATTTTTTTTAAAAACCAAGCAGAAAATAAAAGTATTGGAGGGGCACCTGGGTGTCTCAGTCGGTTAAATGTCTACCTTCAGCTCAGGTCATGATCACAGGTCCTGGGATCGAGCCCTGCTTTGGGCTCCCTGCCCAGCAGGGAGTGTGCTTTCGCCTATCCCTCTGACCCTCCACCCCCGCCCTTGTGCTCTCTCTCAAATAAATAAATAAAATCTTAAAAAAGAAAGAAAGAAAGAAAGAAAGAAAAAACAGAAAAGTCCTGGGGATGACATAGAGAAATTGGAACTCTTAGCATTACTGGTGGGAATGCAGAATGGTTCAATTGCTATGGAAAATAGTATGGGGGCACCTGGGTGGCTCAGTCAGTTGAGCATCTGACATTGGCTCAGGTCATGATCTCAGGGTCCTGGGATAGCCCTGTGTCCATCAGGCTCGGCTCGAGTCTGCTTGTCTCTCTCCCTCTGCCCCTCCCCCTCCTTGTGCTCTCCCTCTCTCTCTCATATAAATAAATAAAATCTTTTAAAAAAAGAAAATAGTATGGCAGTTCCTCATAAAATTAAAGAATAACCATATGATCCAGCAATTCCTCTTCTAGGTATATACCCGAAAGAACTGAAAGCAGAAACTAGAACAGATATTTGTACACCCATGTCAATAGCAGTACAATTCACAATAGCCAAAAGGTAGAAGCAACCCAAATGTCCATCAATGGATGAATGGATAAACAAATGTAACATACACAATGTAATATTATTTAGTCATTATAGGAAGGAAATTTTGACACATGCTACAACATGTATGAACCTTGAGGACACTATGCTAAGTGAAATAAAGCCCAGTCACAAAAGAGTAACTATTGTATGATTTCACTTATATGAGGTACTTAGTCAAAGTTATAGAGGCAGAAAGTAGGATGGTGGTTACCAGGGGCTAGGGAGAGAGATGAGGAGTTATTTAAAAGATATGAAGCTTCAGTTTGGGAAAATGAAAAAGTTCTGGAGATTGATGGTGGTGATGGTTGCACAATGGGAGTGAACTTAATGCTACTGAACTGTACATTAAAAATAGTTAAAATGATAAATAACTTTTATGTTATATATATTTTATCACAATTTAAAAATTGTGGCATTTTTCTTAAAGTGGCGTTTTTTCTTAATTTTTTTTTTTAAAGATTTTATTTATTTGACAGAGAGACACAGCGAGAGAGGGAACACAAGCAGGGGGAACGGGAGCAGGAGAGGGAGAAGCGGGCTTCCCGTGGAGCAGGGAGCCCGATGCGGGGCTCGATCCCAGGACCCTGGGATCATGACCTGAGCCGAAGGCAGACGCTTAACGACTGAGCCACCCAGGCGCCCCAAAGATAATTTTCTTAAGGATAATTTTTAAAAAGATGATTTAGTGGTGCCTGGGTGGTTCAGTCAGTTGAGTGTTCGGCTTTTGGTTTTGGCATAGGTTATGATCTCATGGGTTGTGAGATCAAGTCCCATGTCAGGCTCCATGCTCAGTGGGGAGTCTGCTTGAGATTCTCTCTCTCCATCTCCCTTTGTCCTACCCACCCTGTGCTCACTCTCTCTCATCCTGATAAATAAAAATAAATCTTTTTAAAAAATTAATAAATAAATAAACTTAAAAAACAAAAAAGGAAAAGAATGTAAGACAATTACAAGCTACATACATAACTTTAAATTTTCTAGTAAATATATTTTAAAAAGTAAAAAGAAAAAAAAGTAAAAAGAAACATGAAATTAAGAATTGTAATCATTGCTTTTATTTAATCTAACATCAAAAATATTATCATTTCAATATGTAGTCAATGTAAAAATTATTGGGATATTTTACATTCTTTTTTTTTTAAGATTTTATTTACTCATTCGACAGAGAAAGAGCAAGAGCAGGAACACAAGCAGGAGTGGGAGAGGGAGAAGCAGGCCTCCCACGGAGCAGGGAGCCCAATGTGGGATTTGATCCCAGGACCCGGGGATCATGACCTGAGCCAAAGGCAGACACCCAACAACTGAGCCACCCAGGTGCCCCGGGATATTTTACATTCTTTTCATTTTATACTATATCTTCACAATCCAGTGTATATTTTATGCTTACAGCACATCTCAACTCAAATTAGCCACATTTTAAGTGCTTAATAGCCACATGTATTTAGTGGCTACCATATCAGACAGCATATCTTGTGTGTGTGTGTGTGTGTGTGCACGTGCATGTGTGTATTTTAAATGCAAAGTCAAAGGTATAGAACATCTTTATGGGTAGTTTTTGAATTATCTATGAGAATGTATTCATGTGTACCTTATATAAAGTTATATTAAAAATATGAAGTTCCATATTAATTTGCTTATTAATTCTGTTAAAATTTGTCTTTTTTATTACTTGATATGTTTATAAACAACATGCTTATCATTTCTTCTTTTTGCTTTCCTTTATTTCAATATGATGGAAGTTTCATTATGAAACTATTTTTGTTTGTAAACTAGAAAGGTAATAAAGGAACATAAAACAGACTGCATACAAAATAAAGAATGTAAACATAACCTTCATAATTTTTTATATTTATTACATGGTAGAATTATAATATTTTGGATATATTAATAAATAATGTGTATTATTAAAATTTTAAAAAGAACATTTAAAAACTTCAAGTTTATTTGGCTTACCTTTATAAATTATAATATTCTAAAATATTATTAGATACTTTTCAATAGAAGAATATTAGGTACTTTCCTACTTTCAAATGCTTTAGTAATTAACTATTAATTCTGTGGTAGCTAAAGACAGACATATATAACACACATGAACAGGGGCGCCTTGCTGGCTCAGTCTGTAGAGCATGTGACTCTTGATCTCGGGGTCATGAGTTCAAGCCCCAAGTTGGGGGTAGAGTTTACTTAAAAAACACACACACATATAAACACACTCAAGCACATACTTGAAGTAATTATAAAAATGAAAAAGTTGGGGGCACCTGGGTGGCTCAGTCAGTTAAGCATCTGCCTTCAGCTCAGGTCATGATCCCACGGACCTGGGATGGAGCCCTGCATCAGGTTCTCTGCTCAGCAGGGAGTTTGCCTCTCCCTCTCCCTCTCCCTCTGCCTGACACTCCCCCTGCTTGTATGCTATCTCTCTCTCTCTCTTTCTCTGTCAAAAAATAAATAAAATCTTCTAAAAAAATGAAAAAGTTGTTTCTTGGTTTGTGGCATGTAGGAGGAAACCTACAGGCAATGACATGATGGTGTTATTAGATGTACTAAACTTGACATGGGTTTGCTGATTCTTCAAAAAAGAGATGAAGAGATAATAGATACAGAATTGGAAATGTGATACCTTGCTTCGTAAAGATTTGCTATGTAGGTCAGTTGCTTGAATCTGAGTCTCTATAAAGTGCTTTAGCAGGTATCAAAAGGAATCTAGTATAACTGTAAGTACAGAGATGACTATAGAGATAGGTGTCATAAAACGAACAGAAAAAGTCCACTCTGGTATGAAGAGTGTCTCTCATGGAAGGTCTCTATAGGTATGATTTCCAAATCTCAGTCCATAACTGCCTAATCTCACTGGAAGGAAGGACAGGGTGAAGTAGACGGCACTTAGGGGCTCTGCTCCCAATCCCCAATAGCTCTTCCATACAAGGTGAAGGCAGAATGGCAAAGATACATTCACTCAGAAGACAGATTTTCACTTTAAATTGGCCCTGAGTTCACTTGAGGAGAAAAAGAAAAAAAGAAAACAAAAACCTCAAAGGAGAACTAGTTGGGTGTTGAGAGGAAGGATAAGTTTTATATTAGGGGCAGACACCTAAACTTAATTTTTAAAACAATTTTTAAGTAACTTCTACACCCAACATGGGGCTCAAACGTACAACCCCAAGATCAAGAGTCACATGCTTCACCAACTGAGCCAGCCAGGCACTCCCTAAAATTAATTTTTATTTTACTTTTCCAGCAAATGGTGAAACATTTTCAGTTTCTAACACAAAATAAAAATAACCATACCTCTATTTCTGATCTACTTTTATTTTTTAATATATTTGAATCCTTTCAGAATTTTCTATGGCATCAGTTTAGTTCACATCTAGTTATTTAATTGCCTGCTTCCTTGTATTTGGTTTAATTTATCTAATTTTTTAAAAAGATTTCATTTATTTATTTGACAGAGAGAGACACAGCAAGAGAGGGAACACAAGCAGGGGGAGTGAGAGAGGGAGAAGCAGGCTTCCTGCGGAACAGGGAGCCCAATGTGGGATTCGATCCCAGGACCCTGGGATCATGACCTGAGCCGAAGGCAGATGCTTAATGACTGAGCCACCCAGGTGCCCCTACTTTATCTATTTTAATAACTATCCCCCCTAGAAGGCAACCATTGTTATCAGTTTCTTGTACACCCTTCCAGAAACTGTTCTGTTTTCATTTTGAAATCTACTGCACCACAAACTGTTGTAAAATTCCCAATATCATTCTCTTCTAATTGTTTTACTAAAACTGGACCAGGTCTGTCCACAGTAAGAGTACATGAGGAAGTGGAGGGCTGTGACCAAGTAACAGACCTATCTGCAGGGTCACTCCTGGTCTCATATCATATGAAGGTGGACTTTCTTCCCATTGCCTCCAGTTATCTTCCCCCATCTAGACACCACACGTTTTCCTCCTGACTAAAGGAAATGAGAGAGAACGAGGAAAGCAGAGATTCAAGGGACCATGGTTAAGTGCTGCGGTGGTGATGGGAGCACTAGGAAGGCAAGACAGGGATGGACAGCAGTGTTTCAAGGTAGTGAAGAACACAGATGTGTAAACAATGAACACTAACCAACATCTAACACAGGTAGATGAAGTAAGGGCTAACTAAATATACGAGCAGTATGCTCTAGGAATGTAGAGGGAAAAGAAGAATAGGGGGAAGGACTTCATAAATTAGCCCATGGCTGGTTGAGCATGTCTGACAAGCTTCTTTTCAAACTGCGCACGTTTTCCCTGACTCATGAAAACCCAGGGCTGGGAGAATGCCAGACCAGTGTGCTGCAGCTCAGTCAGTAGGAAGTCTTTCAGAACAATATGGAGAGGAAAAACTAAGTTTAGAACTTTGCGCACATGCAAAAATGTAAGGAATAATAATAAAAGTCCCACTGAAGCTTACAACTGGTTTTCAGTTGTGAATCAGAGAAAAACACATGAGCATTTTCAAAAGCTTTACTAACCAGGGGTGCCAGGAATTGCTCACCTCCAGGGGTTGCCATTTACAGTGTTGTCTATGTTTTAGGTAACCCTGGAATTATGCAGTGCACAATCAACATAATTATGCATGGTAACCCTGCTAGGGCAAACATCAGTTTTTTGACTACCACTTTCTAAGTTTCCCCATCACTAAATTTTTATGAGTTACAGGGTATTCCTTTTGGCTAACATTTCCTATGACAAGAAAAAACAAACATTTAGAATGTTATGAACATATTTTCTTAAAAACCAAGGTTGTTGAGTATAAACTGCAATGTAGCTATGCTACAGAATATGGCTAAATTATATACCTAAAGTATGACATACTGTACATATTTTCCAACCTAGAAAGATTTTCCATGATGGGGTAAGGGCTGCTCAGTTTCAAATTAAACACCATTTATTTAGAATATTATTTAGAGTGGAATAGTATTATTGTTGCAGGGCATCTGGCACATTTTTACTCTGAGGCTTTCAGAATTTAATGAGTAAAAGTTGAAAGTTTCTCCTTATTTTAGAAGAATTTTTCTGATTTTTCCCCAGTATCTCTCTTTTCATGGCCATTTGTAATTCAGCAATGTACAGACAACCACCACGTTGGAAAACAACATGACAGTGGGTCATATAAAAGATGAGATGTGAAACTGATTTTTGTGAGTGTTTAAAGTTATGCCACTATTGTTCCTAACTCCTGATTCTAATATTCCTGATTAGGAAGTATCTAACTAGGTGAAATCAGGAAAGATTTATCATCAGTAGATATGGCTGTGTTTTGTTCTTTTTGTGCTTTGCATTAATTGTTGAGGATGCAGGAACCAATTTTTTAAGTTTTTTTTTTTTTTAAGTTTGTGGGTATTGAGCTAATTCCTGGTGGTTTTTAGAATTTAGCCACATGTTCCCTTTTTGTGGAAATATTTACGCTGGGGATTTCCACTAAGGGAATTAGAGTTAATTGAGCTCTTTTCTGGGGGATAAAGCAGCTGAGGCCATATTTCTATTAGTGTCTTTTTTTTCTTGCCCTACTCTAAGAGAGTGTTTCCATACACATAACACTAAATCTAACAGGTTCTCATGGAATATTACATATATAAAGTAAGATCATGTATTTGAAAATGTTTGGCACCCTATCTGGTACATGTTAATCACTTATTACAAATTGGTTGTATCTAGTTGAACATTACCTGATTTTGGTGAATATGTGGTTGCTATAAATTAAGTGTGTCCTGAGCTGGCCAAGGGATTTTTTAAAAATCTAACTTATCTTGGGGTATGAAAAGTATAAAGTATCTCTCAAAGATAAGCCAGGTTACATATTCAATAACAAAGCCTTTCATTTCAAATTTCAGCTACAAACTTCTGGTGTTCCTGTAAATGTAACAGTGGAAGATGAACTACATATGCTTGAAAATGCTTGACTTAAAATGGAGAAGGAAAAGAGGAACACAGAACCTAGAGACACTCTAAATTGAAATGCATACAAACAGACATCCTCTCAAATCCCACCCAAGAAGCAATGAATAAGCTTGAAAAATTATTAATCTGGTTTTTCATGGTATAGTGCAAAGACTCAGAACTTGGGTGCTGGGTTCCATCACTGACTTGCAAGTTTCCATCACAGTAAAAAAAAAAAAAAAAAAAGGGAGGGGGATAATATTTGCCATGTACCAAACAGTGATGCTTTGAGGATTAATGACATAATGTCTGTAAAGAGGTTGGAGCTCCTTGGAAAAAAGACACTACATAAATATAAAGTAGTATTAATATTTAGGCTTAGTCCACAATGTGAGACCTGCTTTCTTTGGCTCATGAGGTCATCAGCAGTTCTGTAAGGTGTACTCAAACACCCACAGAGGAGCCTTGTTAGCTTCCTCGTAAGTGGACTGTAAAGCAATCTGACCCACCTGGTCAGAGCAGTCACGGAGGCTGGGTTCCCTTTTCATGGCCTCCAAGAAGCTACAGATGGAGAGTGCTTGGCTCTCTAAAGGAATGAGACATGGCCATGAGAGCACTTCAACAGCATTTAGGGCTTCTCAGGAATGCAGTGGGAGTTTGGGAATGTTTTGACTTAGAATTAAACAAAAGCTCAGTCATATCATATCTTGATTTAGAAGAAAGGCTAAATGTGCCTTTCTCAGACAACGAAAATTTGGAATAAGAGTAGGAATGAGAAAGCTACTTCTTGGAATGGTTAGTTTATATCTTTAAAGGATTTGGAGGCAAACTTGGGTTTTTTTGTCCTGGGAACATTTTAGTCTCCAGGGGTTGTAGTCTCTTTGATGGCAATATCCTGACTCCTCATCATGGCTTCATCTCTGTGAAACGGTTATCAAGGGCAATCTTGCAGAAGTTTCAGTTCTAAAATTTCAAAGGACAATCAATTCAATGTAGACATTGCCTTGCAAAGTCTTGTGGTATAACTGAATGACATCAATGTAGTTGTGATGAAACATTTGCATTTCTCAGTTTTAAAAGATAAAATTAATTTTGATTCAAGGGCCTTAGGCATCAGAAACCACCATCTTCAAAATGTGAGGTTCATGAACTTATAATCATTAGTGCTTAATAGTGATTCTGAGGCTGTGTCCATAACACCAAAACATTTGAAAAAAGATGAAAAAATGTGAAGGAATTTTTTTTTTAAATCTAGATGCTTTGTTTTACATTGATCTAGATTGGGTGTTTTTAAGAAATGAATTTGGCTTCTTGTCCACTGATTGCTATGGTATTTCAAACTGATTAATATTGATAATATATGCTTTGTTAGGGGAAAAGGAACAAAAATGTTATAGCCTTCTCAACGTGTAGTCAAATCTACGCTAACTAGAAAGCATTTTCTAAATAAAATATTGACCTTGGTTCTTCCTCCCATCCCTTAATGAAGAGTTCAGTCTTAGCACTAGTGTTAGGTGTAGCAGAGCAAGAAAGGCACCCTGACCAGGGTGAGGAGGGCACTGCATCTACTTGGGAAAAAGGCCCAGGGCAGGAGGGTCAGAGCCCTACAGGGGTAAGATGGGTATCTATATGCGTGCAGGAGAAGGTGATGAGGATGGGAGTCTGGTTACGTTTCAGAGGACTGATAAAGTCAGTAGGTTAAGCATAATGGGGGCCAGGTTTCTCACTAATGGAGAAAGAAATTACAAATATGGAAGTGAAAAAACTACAATGATTTCTATAGCTTTGGACTGGAATTCACAGTATAGGTGTGCACTCATGGATTTCCATAAAGAGACACAAATATAGATGTATATGTGTGTATGTGGGTGTGTGCACGTGTTCATACACATATTTTCCAGCTCATCCACTGAGAGAGACCATGTTTTGGCTACTAAACGAAACCAATAAAAAAACAAGTGTCCTTGGAGAAATGGCTGATTCCAGGACTGCTACAGGGAAAGTACAAGATGAGCCTGAAACAAGATGATGTACCAGCATGTAAGGAAGTACTCAAAGAATTGAGGGGACATGTCAAAGAACACAGAAGCCAGCTTGAAGGGGTTCCCACTGGCAAAATATGAGACAATGAGAGCATCAAAATAAATAAAAATCATGATAGTAATGGATAAAATAGGCACCCATGAGTCTTTACTGATATAAATAAATAATAAATGAGAAGTTTGATGAAAAATAGGATAATTTACACAGTTTCAAAGAACTTCCCTACAAACTACTTAAAATTACAAAGGGAGGAGAGTAACTATAGTAGAGAAGCCTGGTAGAAACCGCTTTAATCAAGTGACCAAAATAAACATCCATCAGTAATGGACAGATAAAATCACGAGCCATTTGACAGGGAGCAATAAATATGCGGCACCACTTCTGTGGTATTCTTGAAAAAGATGCATACCCTGAATCTAATCATGAGGAAACATCAGACAAACCCAAACTGAAGGACTGGCCCATTCTATAAAAACATGTCAAGTTGCACAATGTATAGACTTGTTGAATTGTTATGTTGTACACCTGAAATTAATATAACATTGTGTGCCAACAATACTTCAATAAAAACAAAACAAATACACATACACAAAAACATGTCAAGGTCATGAAAATCAAGGAAAGACTGAGGAACAGCTCAAAGCTAAAGGAAGCTAAAGAAATTTAATAACTAAATACACCATGTGATGTAACCTGGATCCTTTTGCTATGGTTGACATTATTAGGACAATTGGCAAAACTTGAATAGACTTTGAGGGTTGGATAATAGTAATGTATCAGAATTAATTTCCTGATTTTCATGGTTGTATTGTGATTATGTAGGAGACTGTCCATGTTTCTAGAAATTGCATACTACAGTATTTCAGAAGTGATAATGCAACGGGTTAGGAAATCATTTGTGCTGTACTTAACAGTTTTTCTGTGAGTTACAGGTTGTTTCACCATAAAATAAATTATACAAAAGACTATTTTAGAGAAAAGATTGTATATTTTATTGTTTTTCCTGTTGATATATGTTTTACATATAAAAATATAATTATTTATATAAATTATATAGAGACAAATATTGTGGAAACTGAAGACATTTATTCTGTTCAACTTATCTAGTAATTATTTTTAAATGTGTCCATATGTAAGTGAGGTGTCAGTAAGCTTGGCTTGTTCTCAAAAGAGAAAGAAATCTAGAGAAGCTCGAGACAAAGGAGTGAGGGGAAACTGGCAGGAGCTAAAGCTGGCGCCTTAGGCTAGAGCAGATCAGGTATCACCTTGAAGACTATGGAAAGTGAAGTGACATAAACAGATTCATATCTTTAAAAGAAGATTCTGGAGGCTTTGTGTCAAACTACGCAAGGGCGAAAATGAAAGCTGGGAGACACTGCATGGGTACTATTTACTTGAGCTAGAATGGTAGCAATGAGTGAGAAGTGGTCAGATTTGAAATATATTTTGAAAGGAGAGCTCACTGGACTTGCTGATGGACTAGATGTGGTTATAAGGGAGAAGAGCTAAGGATGGCTGCTAGGGTCTTAGAGCAACTGGGTAATGATGGTTTCATTTACTGAGATGGGAAAGACTGAGGATGTGACTAGTAATAGGAAAATAATATGAATTGAGGAATAGTGGGGAAGAATGCCTGGTTAAAGTGTGTTAAAGAGAACAGATAACAGGGAAGTGGACAGAGCAAACATGGACAGTTCTCTTGCGAGATGGATATGATTTGTGTCAATGGAAAGAAGAAAGGCATTCCAGGCAAGAGAAAAGTATATTTGTTAAGATATGCAGGCAGAAATGAACTTGGCTTGTTCCTGACAGTGAGAAAACTGACCTAACTCAAGGAAGGGGAACATGTTGGGTAATAGTGGGAAATAGGACAGGTAACATGGAGCCAGATCATGAGTAACCTGAAAGCCAGGTTGAGGTGTTTAAACTTGATGTAGTAGGAATGGAAGTCATGAGATATTTTAATTAGGGAAGTGATATGATGAAGGTTATAAAGAAGATCAGATTGGTAGTGGTATGAAGGATAGTGCAGGAGGCTGTGGGAGAGCCTGGAGGCTGTGGCAGCAATTCAAATGCCAGAGAAAGAAGGCCTGGACTCAAGTTTTGGCAGTAAAATCAGACTGACAGGGAAAGCTTGGGGAACTTTTGATACCTGACTAAATAAGGAGAATGATTTCAAGATTCTGAACTTAAGGCATTGAGAGAATAAAGTTGATGCTGAAAGGCAGGGAAACTGGGTAGGAAAACTCATTCTGGGTGTGAAAAGGGGAAGGCAGTGGTGAATAAAAAGATGAGCACATTGGACTTGACATATTGGGACATCAAAGCAGAAATTCCCATTAGAAAGTTATAGATAGAGAACTGGAGCTCTGGGGCAAGAGTCCTCAAGATAAGCCATTTGGGAGTGGATGTGATGCATGAAGCCCATAGATGGGATGAATCCTCCAAAGGAAAGTATGTAGAGCTTGAAGTGTATATGGTCAAAGACAGTGGAGATGTTGGATTTTGCCTGCAGTTGGAGGTGGGGGGAGGAACAAAAGTGACAGAGAAGTGGGTGACAGGTCAGACAGATGGAAAAAGAATGAGAACAGAATAATAGCATAGAAATAAGAAGGAACAGAGGCGCCTGGGTGGCTCAATCGTTAAGCATCTGCCTTCGGCTCAGGTCATGATCCCAGGGTCCTGGGATCAAGCCCTACATAGGGCTCTGTGCTCCGCGGGGAGCCTGCTTCTCCCTCTCCCACTCCCTCTGCTTGTGTTCCCTCTCTCACCGTGTCTCTCTCTGTCAAATAAATAAATAAAAACCTTAAGAAAAAAAAGAAAGCAGAAGAAACATTTAAAAAATAGTATACAATTATCATAAAATAGGTCAAGAAGAATGAAAAAAGTAGTAAAGATTGTGAGATCTATTCATTAAAAAGTCATTGTTTATTCTGAAGAGAATAGCTAGGAAGGTGAAGATGAGTGAAGGGACCAGCTTTCTGAGCCAAAGAACAAGTGAGGAAAGTGCAGTAAGTGGAAAGCATCTTGTGAGTTACGCCTGGCTGGCTCAGTTGGTTAAGCATCCAACTCTTGATTTCAGCTGAGGTCATGGTCTCAGGGTTGTGAGACTGGGCTCCATGCTCAGCATAGAATCTGCTTGAGACTCTCTCTCTTCCTCTCCCTCTGCCCCTCCCCTGTGCTCTCTCACTCTCTCTAAATAAATAAGTAAAATCTTAAAAAAAAAAAAAAAAGAAAGCTTCTTGTGAGAAATTTGGCAAGGAAAGGAAGGAAACAGCATGTTAACTAGGGGGGTAATCAGGATCATGTAAAGGCTTTTTTAATGTAATGTCTAGAACAACTTCACTTAAATTTTCTTCCTGTCCTGACTCAGAACTTCAAAGTCTTCCTTTTGAACAAAGTCAGGGATTATGACACAAAGCATCCAAAACCAAGTGGAGGAATTTGATCTCTCTGTGCATTCTTATAAATTAATAGGAAGTATCTTTCTGGACTTTCAGACTATCTTCTACCAATACTTTATCCCTATATTGAGACTACAGTGTTCTGACAAGCTCTGAAAAGATACAGTAAGAGTGAGAAGTTTTAAAACATGAAAATATTTTCAGATATCATTATTATATCCAGTGGTCTTCTACCCAGCTGAGGTATTTATTCCCAAGTGGAAGACTAGGAGTTTATGTTCTCTTCCTAAGAGAGTTTCGACTTAAATTCTTTAAATATAATTTTGTAGTATTTTTATAGTATTATAAAGTGTTTTTCATGTTTAAATTGTTAAACAATACTTTACCAATTCTTAGAATTCCTATATAAAGCAAGTAATATTATATTTATTCTTCAGACAAAAATACTTAAAGAAAAAATGCATTGCATGTCCTTTAAATTAATTCTTGACATTTATTTTTTAGAAACATATTTACTGACTTCTGGGTAGAGATGGCAGATTGACACATACATTTATTTAGTTTCCTAAACTCCAAATGAGCAGAAACCCCAAATGACAGAAAGAATAAAAGGGAAGAAAAAAAGCATTGAAATTTTGGAAGCTGGAAAGCAGATACATGAGAGGTAACTGAGAACTGGTAACTCAAACCAGCAGTGGAGCAAACCAAGGACCACCCAAATGAACATTAGTCTAAGGATTTTCCAGCATCATATACTTTTGGAAGAGGGGACTAAGAGGATGGGTAGAGCAGCTAAAATAAGATCAACTTAAAGACATTTATGAAGCAGCTGAAATCTTCAGGTCCCTTCTTCAACTTTGCAGAACCAAACAGTTGCTCCTTGCCCACCAGGGTACAAAATCATAAGTTTAGTCTCTGGAGATGGTGATAGTCTTTGGATAGTGGGATACAAAGCACCATTGAGGAAAGGTTATGAGGAATTAAGTAAAAGTATGCATATTGAATGCAGAGACCCTCAGGCCTCCATCTCTATTTGGCTCCCAAAATACTTGTGGCCAACAAAGATTCTGAGGAAACTGACCAAGAGGAAAAAATTTTATTCTTATTTTTTTAATGATCTTATTTATTTATTTATTTATTTGAGAGAGAGAGAGTGCATGAGCAAGAGAGAGCATAAATGTGGGAGAGCATGAGCGAGAGGAGGAGCGGAGGGAGAGGAAGAAGCAGACACAGGGCTCCATCCCAGGACCCTGGGACCATGACCCCACCCAAAGGCACTTAACTGACTAAGACAACCAGGTGCTCAAAGAGGAAAAAATTTTAAATACAGATATTGAGAATTCCCCCAAAGGCCTGACCAGATCATTCTACAGTGAGGCCACAATCACAATCATCTCTAATAAGCTCAGGGATTTCTAGTCCCTACACTCTTAAATTTGAGCAGACAACCGAGGAACTAGGACTGCTAGCCATCTTCAGACTTCTGAGGAGAGAGAGAGAGAGGAGATGGACTGGAGTAGAGGAGGAAATGGCAAACAAACAGAGGAAACAAACAGATGTACAGAGAGAAGAAATCTATTTAGAGATAATCAGTATCCTCTGAGACAAGACACAATTCTTTGAGCACAAAGAATAGGATAGTATAATCAGAAAATGACAACAAAAGGCTCTTGGAAACATACTAATATAAATGAAAACTCAATAAAAGAGTAGGATTATATTTAGGAGTTACCCATAAGAGTAGAACAAAAGAAAAAATACAAAAAATTAGAAAGAAAACATTTTTTTAAATAGGAGGTCCTATATGTACAGGAGGTCCACTACCTAAATATTAAGAGATCCATAAGGAACAGAGAAATTTGAGGAGACATAATTTTCATCAAGGAAATAATTCAAGAAAATTTTCCAAAACTGAAGGCATACCCAAGTTACCAGATTCAAATGGGCCACTGAGTGATAAGAACAAAGAGGGTGATAAGGGGAGGGTCAGAGGGAGAAGCAGACTCCCCGCTGAGCAGGGAGCCTGATGCGGGACTCAATCCCGGGACTCCAGGATCATGACCCGAGCAGAAGGCAGTTGCTTAACCAACTGAGCCACCCAGGCACCCTCCTTATGCCTCTTTGCATTAAATCCCCACCCAACTCTGACCCCTAGGCAAACACCAATTTGTTTCCTATCATTTTAGATTAGTTTTGCTCCTAAAATTTCATGTAAATGAAATTATAAAGTATATACTTTTACCTGACTTTTCTGATTTTTAAAAATTCATTCACAGTTTTACAAGTACCCATTGTTTGTTCCTTTTTGTTGCTAATAATAATTCATTGTACAAAGGTACCACAATTTGCTGATCCCTTGATCTGAAGATGAGCATTTGCGTTGTTTCCAGTTTGGAGCAATCATGAATAAAGCTGTTATGAACATTTGTGTATAAGTTTTTTTGTGATTACATGTTTTCATTTCTCTTGGGTAAATAGCTAGGAATGAAACTGCTGCTCCATATAGTTAAGTACTGGCTTAACTTTATAGGAAAGTGACAAAACATTCTCCAAAGTGTTTGTACCATTTTACATCCATCAGCAATATATGAAAATTCCACAAGCTTTACATCCTTGACAACACTTAGTATTGTCAATTTTTAATCATTTTAGTGAATGTGTGCTAGTATCTCATTCTGGTTTTAATTTGCATTTCCTTGATGACTAATAATATTAAGCATCTTTTCTTGCATTTATTTGGCCATTGGTACATACTTCTTGTAAGGTGTCTGTTCAAATTCTTGAGACTTTTTTTGGGGGGGGACATTTTTTTAAATAGGGTTGTCTTCTTATTACTGAGTTGAAAATAATCTGTATAAATATAATCTGTATATATAAAAGTTATATATTCTGAATACAAGTTCTTTGTAAGAGTTATGTATTCAGACTATTTTCTCTCAGTATTGGCTTGCATCATCATTTGTTAACTATGTCTTTGGAAGAAAAGTTTTTAATTTTGATAATGTCCAATTTATCAACATTCTTTTTCTTTTATGATTAGTGATTTTAGGGAACTAAGAAAATTTTTGCTAAAAATTTTTTCCTTCTATAATTTTTATAGTTATAGTTCTTACATTTAGGTCTATTTTGAATTACTCTAGTGGGTGGTAAGAGGTAAGGATTAAGGTTCATTTTTCCTATATGGATATCTAGTGTCCCAGTGTCATTTGTTAAAAGACTATCTTTTACCTTAGTGCTTTCATAAACATATCAACTGATAAAATATATATGTGGGTATACTTCTGAACTCTGCATTCTGGTCCACTGATTTGTATGTTTATCTTCACCACAATGTCACCCTATCTTGTTTAATGTACTTTTACAGTCTTGATATCTGATAGAGTAAGTTCTTCAACTTTGTTCTTTTTCGTAAGTTTTTTTTTAAGATTTTATTTATTTATTTGAGAGAGAGAGAGAGAATGAGAGATAGAGAGCACGAGAGGCAAGAGGGACAGAGGGAGAAGCAGACTCCCTGCTGAGCAGGGAGCCCGATGTGGGACTCGATCCCGGGACTCCAGAATCATGACCTGAGCTGAAGGCAGTCGCTTAACCAACTGAGCCACCCAGGCGCCCCTTTTTCTTTTTTTCTTTTTTTTTTTTAAGATTTTATTTATTTGAGAGAGAGAGAGAGAATGAGAGATTTTTTCGTAAGTTTTATAGAGTTTCTTGGTCCTTTGCATTTCCATTTAAATTTTATAAGTAGCTTGTCAATTTCTACAAAAGTGTCCTGTGGAATTTTGACTGGGATTTCACTGACTATATAGATCAATTTGGGGAAAAGTGACCTCTTAGTCAAGTCTTCCAGTCCACCAACATGATAAATTTCTGCATTTATTTAGCCCTTCTTTAATTTATCTCAGCAATGTTTTATAGTTTTTATTATACAGGTCTTGGCATTTGTCTTGTTAATTTAGCTCTAAGACTTTTGAATTTTTATGCTACTGTAAATGGTATTTTAAAATTTCACTTTCTAATTTATCATTGATAGTATAGAGAAACAAAATAGCTTTTTATGTATTAACCCTATATCCTGTGACCTTGCTAAATTCATGTTGTTAATCCTGGTAGTGTGTTTCTTGTCTATTTCTTAGGATTTTCTATGTATGCAATCATGTCATTTTCAAAGAAATTCAGTTTTATATCTTCCTTTCCAATCTGTATGCCTTTTATTTCTTATTCTTACCTTAATTCACTGACTAGGACCTCTACTATAATGTACAATAGAAGTAGTAAGAGTTTATATCCTGTTTTATTGTCTACCTTAGGTGCAAAGTGTTTAATCTTTCACTGTTAAGTATGATGTTACATTTAGGTTCTTCGTAAATGTCTTTTATAAGGTCGAGGAAGTTCCCTTCTATTCTTTATTTTCTAGAGGTTTCTTTTTTTAAAAAATTACAAATAAGTATTCAATTTTGTTAAATAATTTTTCTGCATCTATAGAGGTTATCACATAGTTTTTCTCCTCTATTATGTTAACATGGTGAGTTACATTGATTCTTAAATCTTAAACCAACCTTGTATTCCTGGGATAAACCCCATTTAGTTATGATACATTATCTTTTCCACATATTGCTTGATTTGATTTGCTAATATTTTGCTAAGGACATTTGCATCAACAGTCATGAGGGATATTAGTTAGTCCACAGTTTTCTATTCTTATAATGTACTTGTCTGGTTTTAGTATTAGGATAATGCTGGACTCATAAGAGGAGTTTGAAGACTTCTCCTTTATACTTTTATTGGGTTTAAGATTAGTATTATTTCGTCCTTAATTGTTTAACAGAATTCACCAATGAAACCCTCTGGCCTAGAGTTTCCTTATATGAAGGGTTTTAGTAATGACTTCAATTTCTTTAAGCAATATAAGTTTATTAAGTTTATCTATTTCTCCATGTGTCAGTTTGGTAATTTGTGTCTTTCAAGGAATGTGTTTATTTTATCTAAGTTGAAAAATTTATCAAAATACAGTTTTTATAATATTTCTTTATTATGTTTTTAATGTCTGTGGGATTGATAACAATATCTAGCCCTCATATCTGATATTGGTAATTTGTGTCTTCTCTCTTTATTTCTTAGTCAGTCTAGTTAGAAGTTTATCAAACGTATTGATATTTTCAATATTTTCCAAATTTTAGAATATTTTCTAGATTTTGTGTTGTTATTGATTTTTATTGATTTTTTTATTATTTTATTTTATTTTATTATGTTATGTTAGTCACCATACAATACATCATTAGTTTTTGATGTAGTGATCCACAATCCATTGTTTTCATATAACACCTAGTGCTCCATGCAATATGTGCCTTCCTTAATACCCATCACCGGGCTAACCCATCCCCCCACCCCCCTCCCCTCTAAAACCCTGTTTGTTTCTCAGAGTTCATCGTCTCTCATGGTTCATCTCTCCCTCCGATTTCCCTCCCTTCATTTTTCCCTTCCTTCTCCTAATGTCCTCCATGCTATTCCTTATGTTCCACAAATAAGTGAAACCATATGACAATTGACTTTCTCTGCTTGACTTATTTCACTTAGCATCATCTCCTCCAGTCCCATCCATACTCGACCATTCTCTAACACCATACACAAAGAAAAACTCAAAATGGATGAAAGACCTCATTGTGAGAGAGGAATCCATCAATATCCTAGAGGAGAACACAGGCAGTAATCTCTTTGACATCGCCCACAGCAACTTCTTTCAAGATACATCTCCAAAAGCTAGTGAAACAAAAGCAAAAATGAACTTTTGGGACTTCATCAAGATAAAAAGCTTCTGCATAGCAAAGGAAACAGTCAACAAAACAAAGAGGCAACCCACAGAATGGGAGAAGATATTTGCAAATGACACTACAGATAAAGGGCTGGTATCCAAGATCTATAAAGAACTTCTCAAACTCAACACCCAAAAAACAAATAATCAAGTCAAAAAATGGGCAGAAGATATTAAAAGACACTTCTCTGAAGAAGACATACAAATGGCTAACAGACACATGAAAAAATGTTCATCATCACTAGCCATCAGGGAAATTCAAATCAAAACCACATTGAGATACCACCTTACACCAGTTAGAATGGCAAAAATGGACAGGGAAAGAAACAACTTTGGAGAGTTGGAGAGGTTGTGGAGAAAGGGGAACCCTCTTACACTGTTGGTGGGAATGCAAGTTGGTACAGCCACTTTGGAAAACAGTGTGGGGGTGCCTCAAAAAATTAAAAATAGAGCTACCCTATGACCCAGCAATTGCACTCCTGGGTATTTACCCCAAAGACACAGCTGTAGTGAAAAGAAGGGCCATATGCACCCCAATGTTCATAGCAGCAATGTCCACAATAGCCAAACTGTGGAAAGAGCCGAGATGCCCTTCAACAGATGAATGGATAAAGAAGATGTGGTCCATATATACAATGGAATATTACTCAGCCATCAGAAAGGATGAATACCCAACTTTTATTATTGATTTTTAATATAACTCCACTGTGGTCAGAGAAATACTTTATTACTATAATCCTTTCAAATTTGCTGAAACATGTTTTATGACCCAGACTATGGTCTAATTTGGTTCTACAAACACTTGAAAAGAATATGTATTCTGTAGTTATTGGATAGAGTGTTTTGTAAGGTTAATGAGGTCAAGTTGATGGTGTATTAAGTCTTCTATACCCTTACTAATTTTCTGTTTGCTCTATCATTGAGAGAGGAGTGCTGAAATCATCAACTGTAATTGTTGATTTGTTGATTTCTCCTTTAGTTCTGTCAGGTTTTGATTCATGTATTTTCAAACTCTGTTATGAACTGTATATACATTTAAGATTGACTCTTTTATTATTTTGTGATATCTTTATCTCTGATAATATTCCTTATCCTAAAATCTGCCTTGTCTGATATTAATATTGCCATTCCAGCTTTCTTACAAGTAGTCTTTGTATAGTGGCACCTGAGTGGCTCAGTAGGTTAAGGGTCTGCCTTTGGCTCTGGTCATGATCCCAGGGTCCTGGGATTGAGCCCTGCTTTGGGCTCCCTGCTCAGCAGAAGTCTGCTTTTCCCTGTCCCTCTACCCCCCTCCCTGCTCGTGCTTGCTCTCTCATGCTCTCTCTCTCAAATAAATAGGTAAAATCTTAAAACAAACAAACAAACAAGTAGTCTTTATATGGTATATCCTTTTCCATTGCTTTTACTTTTAAGTTATCTGGTTCTTTATATATAAAGTGTGTTTCTTATAAATAGCATTTGTCTATTCATTTGACAGTCTCTGCCTTTTAATTGAAGTGCTCAGATATCTTACTTTTAATTAAACTATCTATGTGACTGGGTTTAAGTCTACCACTTTTCTGTTTCTATTTGTCTCATCTCTTCTTAGTTCCTTTTCTTTTGCCATTTTTTAGATTCAGCATTTAAAAGAATATTTAAAGTTTTCATTTTATCTCATCCATTGACTTACTAATTATACTACTTTTTAATGATTTCTTTAAGAATCTATAAAATGCATATCTGATTTACAGAATTAGCCTTCAAATAACATTATGCCACATCAAGCAAAAAACTTACAATGTACTCCCATTTCAGCCTCTTGTCCTCTTATTGTCATATATTTTTCTTCTACATGTTATAAATCCAATAATATATTATTTTTATTTTTGCTTTAAGCTGTCTTTAAAGAAATTCAAAAACAAGATACAAGCTCTTAATTTAACCACATATTAACATAGGACCAAGTATCCATCTCATATAATTTTCCTCCAACTTAAGTTCTTTTTTTTTTTTTTAAGATTTATTTATTGAGGCACCTGGGTGGCTCAGGTGGTTAAGCATCTGCCTTCAGCTCAGGTCATGATCCCAGGGTCTTGGGATTGAGCCCCGTGTCAGGCACTCTGCTCAGCGGGGAGTCTGCTTCTCCCTCTCCCTCTAACCCTCCCCTCTGCTTGTGCTTTTGCTTGCTCTCTCTCTCTCAAATGAATGTAAAAAAAAATTAAAGATTTATTTATTTATTTGAGAGAGGGGTAGGGAGAGGCAGAGGGAGAAAGAGAGAGAAACTCTAAGCAGATTCTGTGCTCAGCATGGAGCCCAATGAGGGGCTTGATCTCAAGACCCAGAGATCACAACCTGAGCCAAAAGAGTCAGATGCTTAACTGACTGCAGCACCCAGGTGCCCTTTGAAGTTCTTTCATATTTCTTGTATTACTGGTCTATTGACAACAAATTCTGTCCTTTTTTTTTTTTTTGCCTAAAAATGTCTTTTTTTTCACTTTGATTTTTAAAGTATATTTTTGTTGGGTACAGATTCAAGGTGGAAAGTTTTTGCCTTTCAGAAGTTAAAAGATGTTATTCCATTGTCTTATGGCTTGTATTCTTTCTGCTAAAAATGTGTTTATAATTTTCATCAAATTTGTAAAATTTATGGTCACTATATTTTCAAACCTCCACTTAACTTTTGGGGAGTCCAATGACACATATAGATTAGACTGATTAATATTGTTCCACAAGTCACTGAGGCACTATTTTGTTTGTGTTTTTTTTCCTCTATGCTTCATTTTTGTTTTGTTTTGTTTTGTTTTTTTTAAAGATTTTATTTATTTGACAGAGAGAGACACAGTGAGAGAGGGAACACAAGCAGGGGGAGCAGGAGAGGGAGAAGCAGGCTTCCCGGGGAGCAGAGAGCCCGATGTGGGGCTTGATCCCAGGACTCTGGGATCATGCCCTGAGCTGAAGGCAGACGCTTAACGACTGAGGCACCCAGGCATCCCTATGCTTCAGTTTAGATATTTTCTATTGCCCCAATCTTCAAGTTCACTGATCTATTCTTTTGTAGATTCTAATCTGCTGTTAAACCCACTAATGATATTTTTAAATTTCAGATATAGTATTCTTAAACTCTACAGTCTATTTTTCCCCACTTTTATCTTATTATTTATTTTTTAGATTTTATTTATTTAATTGACAGAGAGAGAGAGAGGGCACAAGCAGGGGGAGCAGCAGGCAGAGGGAAAGGGAGAAGCAGGCTTCTCACTGAGCAGGGAGCCCAACATGGGGCTTGATTCTAGGACCCTGGGATCATGACCTGAGCTGAATGCAGACACTTAACCGAGCCACCCAGGTGCCCCTGTCCCCACTTTTAAAACACTTTTTCATTTTTCTCATTATATTCATGTTTTTCTTTAAATCACTGAGCATCTTTTTCATAGCTTTTCCTGATTTGTTTTATTGAGGTATAACTCAAATACAGTAAAAACTATCCCTTTTAGTGTATAGTTCTTTGAATTTTAACAAACGTATGCACAGTAAAATTATAAAATAGCCCCATTACCCCCAAAAGTTAATATGCCCCTTTGTAGCCAAACTTCACACCCAGCTCTGGAACTTACTAATCCATTTTCTTTGCCCAGAGCAACCAATTATATATATTATATATAATTATACATATATTTTAAAATTAATTTTTTTGCCTTTGTAAGAATGTTTTAAGAGAGATCAACTTCTGCCACATCAGTATGAGGAGCTCCACAGACCTGCTTCTCAGAAAAACTGATAAAACTAAAAAGAAATTAAAGTCTCTGGGGGTACCTGGGTAGCTCAGTCAGTTGAGCATCCAACTCTTGGTTTCAGCTCAGGTCATGATCTCAGGGTCCTGGGGTTCAGCCCTGCATTGGGTTCCATGCTCAGCATGGAGTCTGCCTGAGATTCTCTCTCCCTCTCCCTCTGCCCCTCCCACTTGTGCTCTCTCTCTCTCTCTCTCTAAAATAAATAAATAAATAAATATTTTTAAAAAATTAAAGTCTCAGAATGGTCCCAAAGACATACAGCAAATGAAGAAACCTCTATTCAAGAAAATTTACTAAAATTTGGTAAGAACAAATCTGTGGTATTTGAACCAAAACCACTCCCTCCACCCTCCCGGTTCAGTGAGACTTCACTCCACTCCAAATTGGTATAGCCAAGTCCACATGGCTCCCTCTCCCTTACATCTTCAATGAGAGGGTCTGAACATCCACATTTCTCATCCTGGTCCTACCTATATATTGCTGAGACTAAATTCTATGTCAGTGTGACCAAAAGTTGAGAGCTCCTTTCTTCTACTCAGCCCCCACTGGGGGGGGTCAGAGGTTCTAATTTGGGTACAGTACTGCTGAGATTGCCAAGGACCCAATCACTGTTGCCCTGGCTCATAAGACAGTGGTCCCACAAATTGAGGGAGAGACAAATTGAGAAGACCTGAGTCTAATGCCTCACCTCCACCTAGCACTCAGCTCCTAAAGCAGGACTGTCACTCAGAGAGATGTAAGCCATTGTCCCCACTCCCAGCTCCAGAGCTGTGGCTTAGAGATTTTACTAGGGGGTAGAAGCAGGAAATAAAACAGATATGTCCTAACTTTTCCCAAGGAAAGTGACTATTTGCAACAGAATGTAGAGAAATGCAAGGCAAAGGGCACTCTTAAATACAATAGAGGTTGTGTTGAAAAGAAATTGAAAGGGTATTGGTAGATTCATTGGAGATACAGGCTAAACTGTAGGCCAATTAGTTTGCAGGAGAAAATCAAAATAAGAGGTGGGAGAAGCCCTCCTGAAATAAGAACAGATCTCAAACACTGAGCTCAGGAACTCCTTTCAAAGGAGCCTAAATTTGATTGGACTAGTCTCTAGAGCAGTTTATGCCTGGAACACTGTTGAAAATAATCACCAGCAATTAGTTGAGTTTAATAGCTCACCAGCTAGCTCACCAGGTCAGGGAAAGAGAGCAAGAAATCCCTGACAAAACCATCAAGGTAATTGTGGGTATCCAAAAGGCTACACTATCTGAATAGCAACATCAGAGGCTTAATACTAGAGGGGAGAAGTAGATTTCACTAAAATAAGTCAGCGAGTCACTAAACAAAGAAATAGCAATAACAAGAGCCAGGAGGCAAGGGAAGGTCCAAAACCAGAGTTGCTACATTACCTAAAATGTCAGTTAAAAAAAATTATGGGACATTCAGAGAAACAGGAAGGTACGACCTATACACTGGGGGAAAAAAGCAAGTAACAGACAATGCCTGTGAAAGCAATCATATATCAAATTTAACAGACAAGGACTTCAAAGTACCCATTATATATATTATCAAAGAATTACAGGAAGCCATCAATTAAAGAAATAAAGGAAGGTGATGACAATGTCATATCCAATAGAGAATATCAATAAAGAGATAGAAATTACAGAAAGTACTGAATGGAAATTCTGGATTTGAAAAGAATTGAAATGGAAAATTCGCTAGAGAGGTTCAACAATAGATTTGAGTTGACAGAAGAAAGATTTATCAAAATTAAAGATAGATAGATAAAAATTATGTAATCCAAAAACCAGAGAGAAAAAAGAATAAAGAAAAATGACAAGAGGGGCTCCTGGGGGGCTCAGTTGGTTAAGCATCTGCCTTCGGCTGAGGTCATGATCTCAGGGTTCTGGGATTGAGACCTGCGTCTGGCTCTGTGCTCAGCAAGGAGTCTGCTTCCCCACTCCCTCTCCCTTTTCCCCTCTGCCCACTTGTGCTTGCTCTCTCTCTCTTTCTCTCTCAAATAAATAAAGTCTTTAAAAAAACAACAACAGGAAAATCCCCTCTGGGAATCTATCCCTATAAAAAAAAATAAGAAAGAAAAAAAGAAAATGACAAGGGCCTCAAAGAAATGTGGGAGAACTTTAAGTGCACCAACATACACATAATGAAAGTACCAGGAGAGAAGAGTGAGAAATAAATATTTAAAGAAATAATGACTGAAAACTTGCCCAAATTTATTGAAAAACACTAATGTATACATTCAGAAAGTTCAACAAATTACAAGTAAGAAAAGTGCAGAGAGAACCACAAACAGAAACATCAAAATAAAAATGCTAAAAGCCAAAGACACGGCAAAAATCTTAACAACAACAAAAGAAAACAACTCATCACTTACAAGGGAACCCCAATAAGGTTAACAGCTGACTTCTCAGCAGAAACAATGGAGGCCAGTTAGGCAATAGGATAACATAATCAAAGTGTTCAAAGAAAAACTGTCAACCAAGAATCCTATATCAAGCAAAGCCATCTTTAAAATATATATTTATATGTATATATAAATGTAAGTAAAAACATTCCCAGATGAACAAAAACCGAGGGAATTTGTTGCCAGCAGACTCATCTTACAAGAAATACTATAGAAAATGCTTCAGGTTGAAAGCAAGTGACTCCAGATGGTAATTTAAATTGCCATGAAAAGGGGTGCCTGGGTGGCTCAGTTGTTAAGCGTCTGCCTTCAGCTCAGGTCATGATCCCAGGGCCCTGGGATCAAGCCCTGCATCAGGCTCCCTGCTCCACAGGAAGCCTGCTTCTCCCTCTCCCACTCCCCCTGCTTGAGTTCCCTTTCTCGCTGTGTCTCTCTCTGTCAAATAAATAAATAAAATCTTTTTAAAAAATTGCCACGAAAAAACAAAGGACAATGAAATGGTATTGGTAATTATATAATTATAAAAGGCAGTATAAGGGCGCCTGGCTTGCTCAATCAGTGGAGCATGCAGCTCTTGATCCTGGGGTTGTGGGTTTGAGCCCCATGTTGGGTTGAGAGATTACTTAAAAAATAAATAAATAAAATAAATAAATAAATAAATAGCAGTATAAAAATAATAAATAAAAAGCAGTATAAAAGCATATTTTTCTCCTTCTCTTAACTGATTTAAAAACCAATTGTATAAAATATGTATGTAATGTATTCTTCAACCTATAGTATAAAGAAATGTAATATATTTGACAATATCAACACAAAGCAGGTGAGTGGGAGCAAAGCTGTATTGGGCTAAGGAAATGACTACAAATGATAAAGTAATAATTATAGCAATGTATTGTTGGGTTTGTAACATTAATAAATGTAATATGTATAACAATAATACCACATAAATGGGGCCAGCGGGGGAGAATAGAACTATATAGAAATAACATTGCTACACCTCCCTGGAATTAAACTAGCATAAACCTGAAACTTATTTTGATGAGTTAAGATGTATATGATAAGCCCCAAAGCAACCTATAAAATATACATATAAATAGTAAAAAAAAAAAAAAACCTGAAGAAATTTAAATACCTCATTAAAAATATTCACCCAATGAAAAAGAAAGCAGTAAAAGAGGAATAGAGTAACAAAAACACTGAAACACATGGAAAACAAAAAGTAAAACGTAGGTCATAAACCCAACTCTATCAATAATAACCTTAATGTGAATGCATTAAACTTGTTAATGGAGATAAGGGACATTTTATAATGATAAAAGGGCCAATCCATCAAGAAGATAAAATAATTCTAAACATATACATCTAATAATAGAACACAAAATTATATGAAGCAAAAACTGATAGAAATGAAGGGAAGAAAAGGCAATTCAACAACAACAGTTGGAGACTTCAACACCCCAATTTCAATAATGAAGAGGACAGCTAGGCAGAAGATTAACAAGGAAATAAAAGACCTGAACAAATAGTATAAACCAACTAGACCTAATATATCTATAGAACACTATACCCAATAACAGCAGAATATACATTCTTCCCAAGTGCACATGGAACATTCTCCAGCATAGATCATATGTTAAAGCATAAAACAAACCTCAATATATTTAAAAGAATAATAGAAAGTATGTTCTCTGTCCACAATGGAATAAAATTAGAAATCAAGAATAAAATAGAATTGAGGAAACTCACAAACATGTAGAAATTAAACAACATGCTCCTAAATAACCAATGGGTCAAAGAAGAAATCAAAAGAGAAATCAGAAAATACTTCAAGATGAATAAAAATGAAAACACAACATAAAAAAAACTGCTAGAGCAGTGCTTAGAGGGAATTTTATAAGTGTAAATGCCTACATTATGAAAGAAGAAAGATCTCAAATAACCTAAATTTCCACCTTAAGACACTAGAAAAAGTGTAAACTAAATCTAAAACAGGCAGAAGAAAGGAAATAATAAAGATTATATTGGAAACTTATAAAATGGAGAATACAAAAACAACAGAGAAAATTGATGAAGGCATAAGCTGGTTCTTTGAAAGATCAGCAGATTTGATAAACCATTATCCAGATTGACCAAGAAAACAAAACAGAAGACACAAATTACTAGAGTCTGAAATAAAAGAGGAAACATTACTACAGACTTTATCAAAATATAAAAAGCATAAAGGAATACTAGGAACAGTTATACATCAATAAATAGATAACATAGATTAAATGGAAAATTCCTAGAAAGACACAAACTACCAAAACTGACTCAAGAAGAAATAGAAAATCTGAGTAAGTCTATAACAAGTGAAGAGATTGAATTAATAGCCAAAAAAAAAAAGGCAAGAAGGAAAGAAAGAATGAAGGAAAGAAAGAATGAATGAAAGAAAGAAAGAAAGAAAAGAAACCTACTCACAAAGAAAAGCCCAGCCCCAGATAGCCACTGAATTCTACCAAACATTTAAAGAATTAATACCAGCTCTTCACAAACTCCTCCAAAAAGTAGACGAGGAGTGAACACTTCCAAACTCATTTTATGAGGCCAGTGTTACCCTGATACCAAAACTGAAAAAGACATCAGAAGAAAAGAAAGCTATAGATTAATATCGCTTATACATATGAACATAAAAGTCCTCAACAAAATATTAGCATACTAAATTCAGGAACATAAATATATATATACACACACATATATATATACACATATATAAATATACATACATATACTTATTTGTATATATTATATATATAAATTTATATACATATATTTATCTTTATATATATAATATACATATATACCCTGTGACCAAGTAGAATTTTTCCCAGAAATGTAAGCTTAGTTTAATGTCTGAAAATCGATTAATTCAATACATCATATCAAAAGAATAAAAAACAAAAATCACATGATGTCAATAGATGCAGAAAAAGCACTTAAAATCCAACAGCTTTTCATGATTAAAAAAAAACACTCAAGAAACTACGAATAGAAAGGAACTAACGCAACATAGGGCATCTACAAAAAAATCATACTCAGTAACATACCTATTGGTGAAAGACTTGATGCTTCACCCTTTAAGATCAGGAACAAAACAAGAATGTCCACTCTGACCATTTCTGTTCAAGATTGTAATGGAAATTCTAGCCAGGGCAATTAGATAACTAAAAGATATAAAAGGCATCCAGGTTAGAAAGGAAGAAGTAGGGGTGCCTGGGTGGCTCGGTGAGTTATGCATCTGACTCTTGATTTCAGCTCAGGTCATGATCTCTGGGTCGTGGGATCAAGCCCCACATCAGGCTCTGTGCTCAACACAGAGTCTGCCTGAGATTCTCTCTCTCCCTCTTTCCCTTTGCCCCCCCCCCCGAGCTCTCTCTATCTCTCTCAAATAAAATAAATAAATAAAATCTTAAAAAAAAAAGGAAGAAGTAAAAGTGTATCTATTTCTATTACACGGTCTTATATATAGAAAATCCTAAGGAATCCATTACTATTAGAACTAACAAGTTCAGTGAGTATATTAGTTGGGAGTTCTCCAGAGAAACAGAATAGGATGTGTATATGTATATAGAGAAATTTTTATAAGGAGTTGACTCAGACGATTATGGAGCCTGGCAAATCTAGAATCTGCCCTATGGGCTGGCAGTCTTGCGACCCAAGAACCAATGAAGCAAGTCTAGTCAGAAGACTAGCAACCTGCAGACTCAGGAGGGCCTATGGTACAGATGAAGTCTGAAGGCAGTCTGCAGAGAATTACCTCTTGCTTGGGTGTGTGGTCTTTTTGTTCTATTCAGGCCTTTAACTGATTGGTTGAGGCAAACTCACATCATAAAGGCCAATCTGCTTTATTCAAAGTTCACCTATTTAAATGTTAATCTCATCAAAAAACATCCTCCAAATATCCTTGACATATAAAATTAACCATCATAGCAAGGTTGCAGGATACAAAATCAATATACGAAATTCAATTGCATTTCTATACACTTGCAATGAACAATCCAAAAATGAAATGAAGAAAAACCAATTACATGCACTATAGCATCAAAAGAATAAAATACTTAGGAATAAATTTAACAAAACAAATGTACAACTTATACTCTGAAAACTATAAAACATTGCTGAAAAATTGGGGAAAATCTAAATAAATGGGAAAATATCCCATGTTCATGGATCAAGAATAGCTTAGTATTGTTAAGATGTCAATAATCCCTAAACTGATCTAGAGATTCAATGTAGTCTATGAATTCCAGTTGACTTCTTTGTAGAAAATGACAAATTTCTGATTTGAAAATTTAAACAATTCTAAAATTCATATGAAATTGCAAAGGACTCAATAGCCAAAACAATCTTGAAAAAGAATGAAGTAGGAGGACTCATACCTGATTGAAAACTTACTACAAAACAATGGTAATTGGGGCACTTGGGTGGCTCAGTCATTTAAGCATCTGCCTTCAGCTCAGGGCATGATCCCAGGGTCCTGGGGTGGAGCCCCACGTCCAGCTCCCTGCTCAGCAGGGAGCCTGCTTCTCCCCTCCCTCTGCCATTCCCCCTGCTTGTGTTCTCTGGTTCTCTCCCTCTCTCCCTGTCAAATAAATAAGTAAAATCTTAAAAAAAAAAACTCATTGTAATCAAGACAGTGTGGTAATGGCACAAAGACAGCCATATAGACTAATGGAATATAATTGGGAGTCCAGAAATAAAGCCATGTGTCTATGGTCAAACTGATTTTTGACAAGAGCACTAGGGCCATTTTAGAAGGAAAGAATCGTCTTTTGAATAAATGGTGTTGGGACAGCTGGATATCCACATATAAAAAAATGTCAGATCATTACTTCATACCATATGTAAAAATTCACTTGAAGTGAATCAAAGATCTAAATATAAGAACTAAGACCATAAAACTCTAACAAGAAAATAGAGGGATATAAATCTTCATGACCTCGGATTTGGCAAATAATTCTTAGATATGACTCACACTCACACACACACAGCATAGGTAACAAAAGAAAAATGGATAATGGATCCAAACTAAATGGATCCATTAAATGGATCAAAATTAAAAGCCATTTGTGCTTCAAAGGACACCATCAAGAAAGTGAAAATACAACCCTCAGAAGGGGAGAAAATATTTGCAAATCATATACCTGATAATTAGACCCAGAAAAAATAAAGAATTCTTAACCTCAACAATAAAAAAACAATCTAACTTTAAGGTGGGCAAAAGATCTGAATAAACATTTCTCCATGGAAGATATATAAATGGACAATAAGCACACGAAAATATGCTTGACATCTGTCATTAGAAAAATGCAAATCAAAACCACCATAATATACTACTTACTTCATACCCATTAGAATGGCTAGAATCAAAAAGTAAGATGATAAGTGTTGGTAAAAATATAAGGAAAATTGGAACTCTTTTTTTTTTAAAGATTTTATTTATTTATTTGAAAGAGAGAGCATGAGAGAGAGCATGAGAGGGAAGAGGGTCAGAGGGAGAAGCAGACTCCCTGCTGAGCAGGGAGCCCGATGCGGGACTCAATCCCGGGACTCCAGGATCATGACCTGAGCCGAAGGCAGTTGTTGCTTAACCACCTGAGCCACCCAGGCGCCCAAAATTGGAACTCTTATACACTGCTGGTGGGAATGTAAAATGATACAGCCACTTTAGAAGACAGTTTTGGAGTTTTTCAAATATTTAAACATAGAGTTACCATACGACCTAACAATGGCACTCTTAGGTATATACCCAAGAGAATTGAAAATAGGTGTTCAAAAATAACTTGTATATGAATGTTATAGTAGCATTATTCATAACAGTCAAAAGGTAGAAACAACCCAAATGTCCATTACTGATGAATGGGCACAATATGTGGTATTTCCATACAATGGAACATTATTCACCGCAAAAAAGTAATGAAGTACTTATATAGGCTACAACATGGATGAACTTTGAAGACATAATCCTAAGTGAAAGAAGCCAGTCACAAAAAAACTACACATTGTATGACTCCATTTATATAAAATATCCAATAGGCAAATCTACAGAGTCAGAAAATAGATTAATGATTGCTTAGGACTTGGGAGAGAGGAGAAATGGAGAAATATGGAAGTGATAACTAAAGGTTTGGGGTTTCTTTTTGAGATGATGAAAATGTTCTAAGACTGTGGCAATGGTTGCACAAGTCTGTGTATATACTAACGACACTCAATTGTACACTTTAAATGGACAAATTGCATAATACATTAATTATATCCCAATAAAGCTGTTAAAGAAAGAAAAATGTATAAATAAAATAAATTTTATATGTTAAACACTAAAAAAAATGTATAAATAGAATCATACAGTATGTAGTCTTTTGATTCTGGCTTCTTTCACTTAGCATAATGTATTTGCAATTGACCCACATCGTTGCATGTATTAACAGCTTGTTTCTTTGTAAGTTTATCCATTCCTCCATTAAGGAACATGCAATGTCCAGTTTTTGGACATTACAAATAAAGCATTTGGTATAATAGCTGTTCTAAAGTCCTTATCTACTAATTTCTTTAAAAAAATATTTTACTTATTTATTTGACAGAGAGAGACACAGCGAGAGAGGGAACACAAGCAGGAGGAGTGGGAGAGGGAGAAGCAGGCTTCCTGCAGAGCAGGGAGCCCAATGTGGGGCTCGATCCCAGGACCCCGGAACCATGACCTGAGCCGAAGGCAGACGCTTAACGACTGAGCCACCCAGGCGCCCCTAAAGTCCTTATCTACTAATTTTATCACTGCTGACATTTCTGGGTCTTCTAACTGACTGATTTTCTTTGGTTATAGGTCAATTTTCTGGGGCACCTGGCTGGCTCAGTCAGAAAAGCTTGCAATGCTTAATCTTGGCATCATGAGTTCAAGTCCCACATTGGGCGTAGATGTTACTTTTAAAAAGAATGTTTCTTTCTGCTTTACATGTCAATAAAGTTTTACTGGATTCTGGACAGTAAGAATTTTACATAGTTGAGTGTTTGGATTTAGTTGTCTTCCTCTAAAAAGTGTTGAATTTTGGGGGCACCTGGGTGGTGCAGTCACTTAAGCATCCAACTCTTGGTTTCAGCTCAGGTCGTGGTCTCAGGGGTCGTGAGATTGGGGGGGGGTCTGAACTCAGTGGGGAGTCTACTTGAAGATTCTCTCCCTCTGCCCCTCCCCCCCACTCGCACCTCTCTCTCTCTTCCTCAAATATATAAATAAATCTTTTTAAAAAAGTGTTGAATTTCATTTTGGCAGGCAAATAAGTTTGATCCTTTCAAGGCTTATTTTTAAGCTGTTAAAATTAATTTTGGAGACCTTCATTAAAGGGTTGGTTTAGTTCTACTGCTAAGGCATACCCTTCTCGAGTCCCTACTGAATACTCCAGGTGTTCAACACAGTCTTTCCATGTAACTGGTAATTTTACGAACATTTCCCAGCCCTGTGACAGCTCTAGGAATTGTCTAGTTTACACCTGGGGAGAAAACAGTTTTCTTTGTCCAACCTTATAGAATTTCTAACCACACTTGAGAAACTGAAGATTCAACCAAAGACTCAGGGGATCCCTATGCCAATTTCTAGAGCTCTTTCTCTTTATAGGTCCCATCCTTCTGACATTCTGTTCCCAACTGCTTCAGCTTCCTCAAACTCCAATCTCTGTGTCTTCAACTCAGCAAGACTGCCATTTCTGCCTCCCTCTCTGTGGAGGTGGTCCTAAAAGTACCTCCTGACAGAAAGCCAGGCCAATTTTAAGGCTCATCCTGTTTTTCTTCTCTCAGGGATCACAGCTCTACACTTTCTGTTGTCTGAAAACAGTTGCTTCATATATTTTCCCAGTTTCCTAGTTGTTTACACTAGGATAAGTCTATTAACTTTATTCCTTTATGACTAAAAGTGGAATTTGATCATTCTATTGGATTTCTGTTGTCCTGTGAGATTTTTCACATTCTCTCTTTTATGAATGAATGTAAGATTTAATGGATTGAGGGGCGCCTGGGTGACAAGTCAATTGAGTGCTGACTCTTGGTTTTGGCTCAAGGGTTGTGAGATTGAGCCCCACATCGGGCTCCACCCTCAGCAGGGACTCTGCTTGAGATTCTCTCCCTCTCCCTCCGTCTCTCCCCCTACTCTCTCTCTCTAAAATAAATAAATCTTAAAAAAAAATAAAAAGATTTAATGGATTGAGTATGAGCTTTGAAGCCAGAGAAACCCAGATTCAAATACTGATTCTGATGGTTTGTAGTCAGGCAACTTTGGATATCCTAATTAATGTCTATGCACTTCCATTTCTTCAGCTATAAAATGTTATGCTAAGTTATTGTTGGGATTAGTTGAAACGATGCATATTTAGCCCTCTGTAGGCACTTAATAAATGATGATATTATTATGTATATAACAGCTATTTGTTTATGTGTTATTTTTCCCAAGCAGTTTGAATCAGGGATTTGGCCTATTTGTGTACACTACTATGTACAATGACTCATGCATGATAGGCTTCCATATAAATTTGTTACTGAATTAAATGTTGATAACTTACAATTAGAATATTTTAGAATATTATTTTAAGCTTTCTTCACAACGAGCTTCATGTAGACTTGTTTAAGTATCAAAATAGTGCCATTAGGTATAAAGTTTCTTCTTGTTCTAAATTTGATTATCAAAGGAGGATCCCTCCATCATGCAGGAAGAAGCAAATTTGAGGTCATGGCTTCACAAAATATATACATATAACTTCATTTCTAGTTCTTTTTTTCTTTTAAAGATTTATTCACTTGAGAGAGAGAGAGAGCATTGAGTGGGAGGGGGAGGGGAAGAGGGAGAGAGAATCTGAAGAAGACTCTGCACTGAGCTCAATCTCAACAACCCTGAGATCACGACCTGAGCCGAAACCAAGAGGTGGGCACTCAACCGACTGCACCACCCAGGTGCCCCTATTTCTAATTCTTCTTTACCACTGTCTGAAGTACCAGGCTTCTGAAGTCTTAAGATCTCAGTTTTGAGACCCTAATATAAATGCTAAAAATTACTCACCCTACAATGCCTGGATTTGTTACAAACCATAATCTCATCTGTTTATCAATAGACAATTTAGCCTCAAATGGAAAACTAAAAGCACATATAACAAGTATTAGAAAAATCGGCCAAAAGAATATCATTCTAGATAATTAAGTAACATTATCATTATATTTTTTTCAATGTACAATTGACTAAATCTCAACAGTCTTCACTTGGAAAAAAAAATTTTTTTTTTTTTTTTTACTTTTACTTGCATTTATTTTATGTAGAATTTACTCCTGAGCTATATTGTTTCTTCAGTTTCTTCTGGGATATCTTTTTCTTCTTTGCAACCTCCTCTCTGGTTTAGAAACAATCTGCTCTTTTTCAGTAAGGATCATTTCAATGTGGCAGGGAGAGCTCATGTATGTGTTAATCTGACCAGGAACCCTGTAAATTCTATGCCATATCTTGGGGGCTTTGTTCTCCTGGATGTGCTTAATGATCAGGGAATCTACATCTAAACCCTTTAAGTTCAGAATTACTCTTCGCATTTTTAAGCATATGCAGCAAAAATTCAGCACTTTTTGGGTTACCAACCCTGTGTCCAGCTCCACTGTTTGACCTGGGCACACGTACCAACTCTACCATTGTAGTGAAGGAATGGCACACATTGCTTCTGTAAAGAGATATCTTTCAGATACTTGGTGGCTTTTTGGATATGCATACCCTTGATGGCCTGGGCAGTTTCACTTGTGTTCTTAAAGTGAACACAAAGATTTGAACCTCTTGATTTGCATGATTTTGTAGGGTTTTCTGGGTCAAGTGAATAATGAACTATTTTAGAGATCACCTGAGGCCACTTACGGGAAGAGAAAAAAAATCCTAATTTAAATAGAACCTAATATAGTTTTAGTTTAATGGTTTTAGTATAATGATAACATTGTATTATTTCAGACTATTAGGAGTATCTTTTTTTTTAAACAAACAGAACATTCTCAGTCTTACTCTGTCATTGTGTTTTTTTTTAACAAAACATTTCTTTTAATGCTAGGATTTAATAATAGTACATCCAAAATATTCCTACCTCAGGCTACTCACTATGCTCAACTTTTCTTCTGCTATAATAAATACCAATATACTCTTTATTTCTTTATATAAATGAAACATACACAGATCATCAGTGTGTTCCTTCCCACTAGAAATAACTCTCTGATGTGTTATAGAATGGTCTATATTAAAAAAAAAAGAAATGACTTAAAGGACTGTGGGAAATTCAACCAACTTTCATTCCTCTTTGCATGGTTAGCAGAGGATAAGAATTACATTCTATAATGCAAAACAAAAATTAATTGAAAAAATTTTCCTATTTGACAAAGAGAAACTTTGTGGAAAGGACTAACCCCATGATAGAGAATGATGTGTGGTTTTTAAGTCTGAATATTTTCTGTAGATAATGTGCCTTCTCCAACGTTTTCAACAATCAACTCCACTTCCAAGAATCTAAGATATCCTTGCCAACACTACATTGTATCAAACAAAGCATATATGCTTCATGAGATGTGATGCTATGAAAATCATCAGACTATACTTGCAAAATGCAAAACTTCAGTTCAGAGTTTAGAAGGAGAATATAGGTTCTGAACAAAAAGTCTCTAGTTTCAATCCATTGGCTGGGATACAAAGCAATTCTAAGGAATTCAGAAAATATCTTTCTAGCCCACACTTAAATGGTACCATTTACTTTGGCACTAATTGTACTTTATATTCTAATTTCTCAAAAACGAATCATTTGCACTAATCAAATGTGTCAGCACAAAAGGGTGAAAAATGGGTTTCACACAGGAAAAAAAATGCATCCAAAAATGTTCATTGTACCTAGACAAAATGTTAAACTATTGAACTGGTTTTTAAGACATACTGGTGGCGGGGCGCCTGGGTGGCTCAGTTGGTTAAGCGACTGCCTTCGGCTCAGGTCATGATCCTGGAGTCCCGGGATCGAGTCCCACATCGGGCTCCCTGCTCGGCAGGGAGTCTGCTTCTCCCTCTGACCCTCTTCCCTCTCGTGCTCTCTATCTCTCATTCTCTCTCTCTCTCAAATAAATAAATAAAATCTTAAAAAAAAAAAAAAGACATACTCGTGGCTGGGGGCACCTGGGCGGCTTGATTGGTTAAGCATCCAATACTTGGTTTTGGCTCACGTCATGGTCTCAAAGTCCTGGGATCAAGCCCCAAGTCAGGCTCCACACTCAGCAGTCTGCCTGAGGATTCTCTCCCTCTTCCTCTGCCTCTGCCCCTCCCCCTGCTCACGTGCATAATCTCTCTCTCTCTCAAATGAATGAATAAATCTCTAAAAGAAAAAAAAGAAATACTTATGGCTGTTATATTAAAAAAGTTTTCTGCCTTTAGCTCATTCTCAAAAAACATCATTTGTATGAATTATTTATGCATCAGTTAAATTAATGTGTCACAGATGAGAAAATATACCATGCTGGATCAAGATTACTAGGTACAAAGGAAGGACTAGAAGAGATGTGTACAGAGTGTCTAGCAACTCTTTCTAACATGGAGGTACAGACTCATAAGGAGCTCAGAAAATTAGAAAATTATGGCATATGACCCCCTATCTGAAAAACTGATAAAAATTTGAATTCCAAAACAGCTATAATGGTTTAATAAACTAGGGCCATCGGTCTCTAAAGTAGATGTGGGCAACATTAGCCCTCCATTTTTTATAGCTATCTGTATATGTCAGTAATTACTAGTCTTTTAAGGGGCTGGAGTTAATTATCTCTATTAGAAAGAAGTACTTTTCCCTCGGCCTTTAAATTTAGAATAAAATTTAAATAAGATTCCACATCAGGGGCACCTGGGTGGCTCAGTCATTAAGCATCTGCCTTCGGCTCAGGTCATGATCCCGGGGTCCTAGGATCAAGCCCTGAGTCCAGCTCCCTGCTCCGTGGGAAGGCTGCTTCTCCCTCTCCCACTCCCCCTGCTTGTGTCCCCTCTAGCTGTGTCTCTCTCTGTCAAATAAATAAATAAAATCTTTAAAAAAAAAAAGATTCCACATCCAATTCCAGAATATGTGCTGACTGTCACCATATAGTGAGTTCTTTAAAGAAGCCTGCCCAGGGGTCTCTCTCTAGTACATATGTCTATTGCTATCCATCCAGTTGACCACAACAGAGAAAACAGGCCCAACTTTCCAGAATACTGGTGCCATTGTGTTTGTGTGGCCTTACTAGCTAGATCTTAGCCCAAACCATCCCTATTAGGAATGAAGACCTGTCCTGAAGGTGTTGCAGAGGTAGATAAAATGATAAGGACACATTTAGGATAGGGTTTTCCAGACAGTTCTACGTAACTCTGTTTTGTCCTATGATTCCTTGGTCTCCTACTTGGGTTCTGTGTCCAAGTGGAGTTAGGTTTTAAGAGTTCTCATAACTTAAGAATTTTTAAATTTCAAATCTGTGTGCTTTTATAGTTTCTGGACTTATTGTCAAATTATGATCTCACTTTTACATCATTCCTTGGATCATTTTTTTTTAATTTTAAAGATTTTATTTATTTATTTGACAGAGAAAGAGACAGCAAGAGAGGGAACACGAGCAGGGGGAGTGGGAGAGGGAGAAGCAGGCCTCCCACTGAGCAGAGAGCCCAATGCAGGGCTCGATCCCAGGACCCTGGGATCATGACCCGAGCCGAAGGCAGACGCTTAATGACTGAGCCACCCAGGTGCCCCAATTCCTTGGATCTTAAGGATCATACCAGAAAATAGTACAAATACTTAATAACTCCAACTATGGGTGAAATTTTTTATATTTCTCTTTCTGTGACTGAGATAAGGAATAACCTGAAAAAGAAAATTGGATTAAAATCTTTTTTTTTCAATCTTACAATAGTCTCACAACAATATGATATGTTAAATTTTCTTTACTACAGATCACTGGTGAAAAAGGAGTATAAGTTGTTGGAGTCAAGATTTTGTAGACTTTTTATTTTATTTTTTTAGATTTTATTTATTTATTTGACTGAGAGAGACACAGCGAGAGAGGGAACACAAGCAGGGGGAGCAGGAGAGGGAGAAGCAGGCTTCCCGTGGAGCAGGGAGCCCAATGCGGGGCTCAATCCCAGGACCCTGGGATCATGACCTGAGCCGAAGTCAGATGCTGAATGACTGAGCCACCCAGGTGCCCTTAGACTTTCTATTTTAATAGAAAATTTTATGATGTAAAAAAGTTTTAAGAAATCTTTGAGTTAGAGGTTACCAAACGTAGAGATTGCAGCAAAGCCATAGAATACAGGGAAAGGTATGGAAAGTTCAGTATTGGAATTACAAGTCATAGAGACAGAAGTTCTATACTATACTATACTTTCCAACTTGCTTGGAACATCCTCTGCCTTGATTTCTGCCAATCAAAATATAATTCATCCATAAAATCAGTGCCAACTTATCCTATTTCTGTATTGTAATAACACAGGCTTTGAAGTCCAACCACCTTAATCTGAATCCTGGCCCTGCTACTTATTCACTGTGTATGTAGCCTTTGGCTAATTTCTCTAAGTCTGTGTTCCTCATTTATAAAATCAGGATAATAATAGAATCTACTTCATAAAATAGCTGGGAAGATTAAAAGTGATAATACATGTAAAACCCTGAGAACAATGCTCTGCTGTTAGTTATTATTATTCTGTCATTCATACACTCTCCACTATTATTTCTCATTACATTATGTAAGTATTTTCTCTTCAGCCAGAGTTTCCAAATGTAGAAACTATATTTTGTATGTCATTGTTTTCCTCACAGTGCTTAGCAAGGCATTACTCTCGATAGGAATTTTGAAAATATCCCAGAGAATCTTAGCATGGAAGGGATCTCAGAGGTCAAACTAGTTTAACTTTTCTCCTAAATCATGATTTTCTCTTGCAACACCCTGAAGATAATCATCTATACCCTATCTTGAACACAATATATATCTATACTTGAACACAGCTGGTGACAAGTAGTTTACTTTTCTCAAGACAGCCAGATTTTTTAACAGTTGTCATTGTCAGAAAATCCATCCTGAAGAGGTAGAGAAGCTGGAAACCTTCTGGAAAATGATTTGGTAATACTCATTCAAGAGCTATACAAATTTTCAGGTTCTGTACATTTCACTCCTGATACTATATCCTTTAGAAAACAAAGAAAATTCTGTCATACATACAAAAGTATTTATTATAACACTATCTATAATAGCAAAATCAGGAATTAGCCTAAATATTTTTTTAAGATTTTATTCATTTATGTATTTATTTTAGAGAGAGAGAGAGCACGTAAAATGTTTAAAAGTACACAAAGGTGGGCGCCTGGGTGGCTCAGTCGTTAAGTGTCTGCCTTCAGCTCAGGTCATGATCCCAGGGTCCTGGGATCGAGTCCCACATTAGGCTCCCTGCTGAGCGGGAAGCCTGCTTCTCCCTCTCCCACTTTCCCTGCTTGTGTTCCTGCTCTCACTGTCTCTCTCTGTCAAATAAATAAATAAAATCTAAAAAAAAATAAAATAAAAGTACACAAAGGCAGAGTAAGTACCCAAATGAAACAAAAGGTCACTAAAATTAGAAATGTGAACATTAAGGTGGGACATATTTATAAAGTTAATGTTAAGTATAAAAGCAAAACAGATGGATATATAAACTATGATTAAAGCCATATACAAATATGTATATCTGTGGAAAAAGACAGGAGGTAATGGAACATACAAAAATGAAAACAGTGTCAATAGGATGGTAGGAAAGTTGCAAGATTTGCATTGCTTTTCAAATTACTTTGTCATTATAATATTGCTTTCAAAATTTTTAAGAGAAAGTTCTTCCTTCTATTGAGCCAAAATCAACCTCCTCTCACTCCCTGTTGAGTTTCATTTCCTGTCTCTCCTTCTGTCCTTTAAAATTATACAAAATAAATGAAGTTGAAATATGTGAAAATGGTTATCATAGTTTTAGTACCCTCATTCTCTGGTACTCCAGAAGACAGATTAGAGGGGCAATGCTGATATGAGGGAGACTCAGTAAGGAGACTTAGCTGTCATTCACAAAGAAAGCAGTGATGACAGACTGAACCAGCACAATGGCAGTAGGGCCAAACTTGAGAAATATTTCAAAGGTAAAACAGTTGGAAAAGGTAACCAAAGGGATGTGAGAGGTGAGAACACAAAAGTTGAACACATTCCTGGTCAGGCTATTTGATAAAATCATGGTTACACCACCAACATGATGAACCTGAGAGAAGGAAGAGCATATCTGGTCAGAAGATGAAATTCTAGAGATGTTGAATTTGAGGTACTCGTAGGTTAGTTAAGTGTCTGACTCTTGGTTTTGGCTCAGGTCATACTCTTGTGGTCATGAGATCAAGCCCCACATGGGGCTCTGCACAAAGTGCAGAGTCTGAGACATATTCAGAACATTCCATCCCAAGGCAATGGAATACACATTCTTCTCTAGTGCCCATGGGACATTCTCCAGAATAGATCACATCCTAGGTCACAAATCAGGTCTTAACCAGTACCAAAAGATTGGTATTATTCCCTGCATATTTTCAGACCACAGTGCTTTGAAACTAGAACTCAATCACAAGAGGAAAGTCGGAAAGAACTCAAATACATGGAGGCTAAAGAGCATCCTACTAAAGAAAGAATGAATGGGTCAACCAGGAAATTAAAGAAGAATTTAAAAAATTCATGGAAACCAATGAAAATGAAAACACAACTGTTCAAAATCTTTGGGATACAGCAAAGGCAGTCCTGAGAGGAAAGTATATAGGAATACAAGCCTTTCTCAAGAAACAAGAAAGGTCTCAAATACACAACCTAACCCTACACCCAAAGGAGCTAGAGAAAAAACAGCAAATAAAGCCTAAACCCAGCAGGAGAAGAGAAATAATAAAGATCAGAGCAGAAATCAATGAAATAGAAACCAAAAGAACAGTAGAACAGATCAATGAAACTAGGAGCTGGTTCTCTGAAAGAATTAACAAGATTGATAAACCCCTGGCCAGACTTATCAAAAAGAAAAATGACCCAAATCAACAAAATCATGAATGAAAGAGGAGAGATCACAACCAACACCAAAGACATACAAACAATTATAAGAACATATTATGAGCAACTCTATGCCAGCAAATTAGATAACCTGGAAGAAATGGATGCATTCCTAGAGATGTATCAACTACCAAAATTGAACCAGGAAGAAAGAGAAAACAGACCTATAACCACTAAGGAAATTGAAGCAGTCATCAAAAATCTCCCAACAAACAAAAGCCCAGAGCCAGATGGCTTCCCAGGGGAATTCTACCAAACATTTAAAGATGAATTAATACCTATTCTCCTGAAACTGTTCCAAAAAATAGAAATGCAAGGAAAACTTCCAAACTCATTTTATGAGGCCACCATTACCTTGATCCCAAAACCAGACAAAGACCCCATCAAAAAGGAGAATTACAGACTGATATCCTTGATGAACATGGATGCAAAAATTCTTACCAAAATACTAGCCAATAGGATCCAACAGTACATTAAAAGGATTATTCACCATGACCAAATGGGATTTATCCCTGGGCTGCAAGGTTGGTTCAACATCCGCAAATCAATCAATGTGATACAATATATTAACAAAAGAAAGAACAAGAATCATATGATAACCTCAATAGATGCAGAAAAAGCATTTGACAAAGTACAGCACACTTTCTTGATCAAAACTCTTCAGAGTATAGGGATAGAGGGTACATACCTCAATATCATAAAAGCCATCTATGAAAAACCTACAGCGAATATCATTCTCAATGGGGAAAAGCTCTCCCCTAAGGTCAGGAACATGGCAGGGATGTCCACTATCACCACTGCTATTCAATATAGTATTAGAAGTCCTAGCCACAGCAATCAGACAATAAAAAGAAATCAAAGGCATCCAAATCGGCAAAGAGGAAGTCAAATTCTCACACTTTGCAGATGATATGATACTTTATGTGGAAAACCCAAAAGACTCCACCCCAAAACTGCTAGAACTCATACGGGAATTCAGTAAAGTGGCAGGATATAAAATCAATGCACAGAAATCAGTGGTATTCCTATACACCAACAACAAGACAGAAGAGAGACAAATTAAGGAGTCGATCCCATTTACAATTGCACCCAAAACCATACGATACCTAGGAATAAATCTAACCAAAGAGGCAAAGGATCTGTACTCAGAAAACTATAAAATACTCATGAAAGAAATTGAGGAAGACACAAAGAAATGGAAAAACGTTCCATGCTCATGGATTGGAAGAACAAACATTATGAAGATGTCAATGCTACCTAGAGCAATCTACACATTCAATGCAATCCCTATCAAAATACCACCCACTTTTTTCAAAGAAATGGAACAAATAATCCTAAAATTTGTATGGAACCAGAAGAGACCCCGAATAGCCAGAGGAATGTTGAAAAAGAAAAGCAAAGTTGGTGGCATCACAATTCCGGACTTCCAGCTCTATTACAAAGCTGTCATCATCAAGACAGTATGGTACTGGCACAAAAACAGACACATCGATCAATGGAACAGAATCGAGAGCCCAGAAATGGACCCTCAACTCTATGGTCAACTAATCTTTGACAAAGCAGGAAATAATGTCCAATGGAAAAGACAGTCTCTTCAACAAATGGTGTTGGGAAAATTGGACAGCCACATGCAGAATGAAACTGGACCATTTCCTTACACCACACACAAAAATAGACTCCAAATGGTTGAAAGACCTAAACGTGAGACAGGAGTCCATCAAAATCCTAAAGGAGAACACAGGCAGCAACCTCTTCGACCTCAGCCACAGCAGCTTCTTCCTAGAAACATCACCAAAGGCAAGGGAAGCAAGGGCAAAAATGAATTATTGGGATTTCATCAAGATAAAAAGCTTTTGCACAGCAAAAGAAACAGTCCACAAAACCAAAAGACAACCGACAGAATGGGAGAAAATATTTGCAAATGACACATCAGATAAAGGGCTAGTATCCAAAATCTATAAAGAACTTATCAAACTCAACACCCAAAGAACAAATAATCCAATCAAGAAATGGGCAGAAGACGTGAGACATTTTTCCAAAGAAGACATCCAAATGGCCAACAGACACATGAAAAAGTGCTCAACATCGCTTGGCATCAGGGAAATCCAAATCAAAACCTCAATGAGATACCACCTCACACCAGTCAGAATGGCTAAAATTAACAAGTCAGGAAACGACAGATGTTAGCGGGGATGTGGAGAAAGGGGAACCCTCCTACGCTGTTGGTGGGAATGCAAGTTGGTGCAACCACTCTGGAAAACAGTATGGAGGTTCCTCAAACAGTTGAAAATAGAGCTACCATACGATCCAGCAATTGCACTACTGGGTATTTACCACAAAGATACAAATGTAGGGATCCGAAGGGGTACGTGCACCCCAATGTTTATAGCAGCAATGTCCACAATAGCCAAACTGTGGAAAGAGCCAAGATGTCCATCAACAGATGAATGGATAAAGAAGTGGTATATATACACAATGGAATATTATGCAGCCATCAAAAGGAATGAGATCTTGCCATTTGCAACGATGTGGATAGAACTGGAGGGTGTTATGCTGAGTGAAATAAGTCAATCAGAGAAAGACATGTATCATATGACCTCACTGATATGAGGAATTCTTAATCTCAGGAAACAAACTAAGGGTTGCTGGAGTGGTGGGGGGGGTGGGAGGGATGGGGTGGCTGGGTGATAGACACTGGGGGGGGGTATGTGCTATGGTGAGCGCTGTGAATTGTGCAAGACTGTTGAATCACAGATCTGTACCTCTGAAACAAATAATGCAATATATGTTAAGAAAAAAAAAAGAAGAAGAGGATAGCAGGAAGGGAAGAATGAAGGGGGGGAAATCGGAGGGGGAGACGAACCATGAGAGACGATGGACTCTGAAAAACAAACTGAGGGTTCTAGAGGGGAAGGGGGTGGGGGATGGGTTAGCCTGGTGATGGGTATTAAAGAGGGCACGTTCTGCGTGGAGCACTGGGTGTTATGCACGAACAATGAAACATGGAACACTACATCCAAAACTAATGATGTAATGTATGGTGATTAACGTAACAATAAAAAATTTTAAAAAAAGTGCAGAGTCTGTTTCAGATTCCCTCTCCCTCCCCCTCGGCTCCTCTCCCCATGTGCGCTTGTGCTTGCATGTGTGCTCTCTCTCTCTCAAATAATAAAGTAAATGAAATCTTAAAAAAAAAAAAAGTGATCAGGACAACAAAAAGATGACTTTGAAAGGATAATAAAAAATACTGATTTTTAGCAAATATAACCAAGAATAACTAATGGGGCACAAATAAACAGCAAACAGAAAAACAGGGAAACAGCTATAGAAACAAAGAGATTTTTTTAAATTATAAGAGACCTCCATGAATAACTTCATATCACAATATATGAACATTTGAATGTAGGGGAGAGAAAAGTAAGGTATTTATATTTTTTGGTATAAAGTTATTCATGGAGGTCTTTTATAATTTAAAAAATTTCTTCTGGGGGCACCTGGGTGCCTCAGTCATTAAGCATCTGCCTTCGGCTCAGGTCATGATCCCAGGGTCCTGGGATCGAGCCCTGCATCGGGCTCCCTGCTCCACAGGGAGCCTACTTCTCCCTCTCCCACTCCCCCTGCTTGTGTTCCCTCTCTCACTGTTTCTCTCTCTGTCAAATAAATAAATAAAATCTTTAAAAAAAATTTCTTCTGCCTCTGTCATTATTTCCCCTTTTTAGAGAAAAACACAGAGCATATCTCTGTGAACTTCAGATTAGACAAAAAAAAATTTTTTGAGAGAGGGAGAGAGAAAGCATAAGCAGGGGTTGGGGGCAGAGGGAGAGGGAGACAGAGTCTTAAGGAGACTCCAGGCTCAGTGTGGAGCCCCATACGTGGCTGGATCTCATGACCCCAAGATCAAGACCTGAGCCAAAATCAAGAGTTAAACACTTAACTGACTGAGCCACACAGGCACCCCTAGAATAGACAAAAAAATTTTTTAAGATTTATTTATTTGAGGGGCGCCTGGGTGGCTCAGTCGTTAAGCGTCTGCCTTCAGCTCAGGTCATGATCCCAGGGTCCTGGGATCGAGTCCTGCATCGGGCGCTCCACTTCACAGGAAGCCTGCTTCTCCCTCTCCCACTCTCCCTGCTTGTGTTCCTGCTCTGGCTATCTCTCTCTCTATCAAATAAATAAATAAAATCTTAAAAAAAAAAAAAGAAGCCTGTTTAAAAAAAAAAGATTTATTTATTTGAGAGAGAGAGGGTAATCAGGGGAGGGTCAAGGGGAGAGGGAAAGAAAGAGAATCTCAAGCAGACTCCCCACCAAGTGTGGAGCCCAAAGTGAGGCTTGATCCCATGACCTGAGCCAAAACCATGAGTTAGACACTCAATTGACTGAGCCACCCAGGCACCCCAACAGACAAAAATTTTTAAATAAAAACTGACAAATATAGCTGAAAAGATTGATGAATTAGACTATATTAAAATTAACATAATTAGTATTCTGTTCACAAATACTGTTAGTGTTCACAAAATACTATTAAGAGACTAAAAAGGCAACTCATAAAGTCAAAGAGATACTCACAATACATGTATCTGACAAAGGACTTTTACGTAGGATATATATGCAGAACTCCACAAATCAAAAAGAATGAAAGACAATCCAACAGAGCCCAATAGAAAAAAATGACAACTTGAAAAGACACTTCACAAAAAAGTATATCCAACAAGGCCAATAAACATATGAAAAGATGCTCATCTTCATTAGTCATCAGGAAACTGAAAATTAAAACCACAGTGACCTAACATTATACACTCACCGTGATGGCTAAAATTAAAAAGATAGAAAATGCCAAGGGTTGGTAAGGATGTGGAGCAACCACGACTCTCATACATTGCTGATGGGAGTATAAATTGGCACAATCACTTTGGAAATTGTTTTGTAGTATCTATTAAAACTAAATGTACACATATCCTTGACCTAGCAAATCTACCCCTAACAGTTCTATTCCCACCAGAAATGTGTATATATTTCTTTTTTTTTTTTTAAAGATTTTATTTATTTATTCATGAAAGACAGAGAGAGAGAGAGAGGCAGAGGGAGAAGCAGGCTCCCGCTGAGCAGGGAGCCCAATGCGGGACTCGACCCCAGGACCCTGGGATCATGACCCGAGCTGAAGGCAGACGCTCAACCATCTGAGCCACCCAGGCGCCCGAAATGTGTATATATTTCATTGAAAAACATGTTCAGAATGTTCAGAGCAGTACTATTCATAATAGTCAAAACTGGAAAGTTATCCAAATGCCCACCAACGCTAGAGGAATGAATAGTGAGAATGGTCTACAACAACAAGCAAGAATATGGATAACTCTCACAACATAATGTTGAATGAACAAATGGCTCATACTCTATGACTCTATATCTATAAAATAAAAAACAAGAGAAACTAATCTATGCTAACAGAAGTCAGGATAGAAATATTCTTGTTGAGTGACTTCAAAGTAAGACTCGGTTTTCTGAGGAACTGGTAGTATTTTGTTTCTTCATCTGGGTGTTGACTTCATGTGTTTATTCAGTAGGCTGGGACAAACGTAAGACAAACAAGTTACCTAAAAAGCAAAATTTAAGAGCCCACTTACTCTCACCTTGCTTGCCTCACCCTCATCCCAGCCCTGATGTTCAAGTTTGTGAATATTTATTGAGCTGTAACATTATGATGTGTTTTTCTGTATTTAAGTTATACTTGAATTTAAAAATTGTAAAGGGGTCTGGTTTACCTCATACCACAAATAAAAATAAACTTGAAATGGAATAAAAACCTAAATGTAAAAAGAAAAGCCTTAAAATTCTTAGAATAAAATACTGGAGAATACAGTAGTCCCCCTTACCTGCAGGGGATATATTCCAAGACCTCCAGTGGGTGCCAGAAACCATAAATAGTACCAAACCCTATATATACTATGTTTTTTCCTATATATACATGCTTATAATGAAGTTTAATTTATAAGTTAGGCACATTAAGAGACTAGCAATAACTGAATAAAATAGAACAATTACAGCAATGTAATGTAATAAAAGTTATGTGAGTATGGTCACTCTCCCTTTCAAAATATCTTACTTTATACTCATAATTCTTCTTGTGATGATGTGAGATGATAAAATGCCTTTGTGGTGGGCGCCTGGGAGGCTCAGTCGTTAAGCGGCTGCCTTCAGCTCAGGTCATGATCCCAGGGTCCTGGGATCAAGTCCCACATCAGGCTCCCTGCTCAGTGGGAAGCCTGTTTCTCCCTCTCCTACTCCCGCTGCTTGTGTTCCTGCTCTCACTATCTCTGTCTCTGTCAAATAAATAAATAAAATCTTAAAAAAAATGCCTATGTGGTAAAATAAAGTGAGGTGAGTGATGTAGGCATTGTGATATAGTGTTGGGCTACTACTGACCTTCTGACAATATGTCAGAAGGAGGATTATCTACTACCAGACTGCAGCTGACTGAGGATAACTGAACTGCAGAAAGCCAAACCACAGATAAGGCAGTACTACTGTATTATAAACGACCTCAGGTAAAGAAAAACTTCTTAAGAATATTCAAAAGCACATGTTAGAAGAAAATATTTGATTACATTAAAACTAAGAACTTCTCTTTACCAGAAAAAAAAAAGAACTTCTCTTTACCAAAGACATCTTATAAAAAGTGAAAAGATATACCACAAACATGGAAAAAATATTACAACACAAATAAGTGAAGGAGAATTATTAATCAGAACATATTTTTTAAATCAATGAGGAAAAGATAAATAATCCAATAGAAAAAGAAATGAAAGACTTGAACAGTTACTTTATATATAAGAAAACCAGAATGGCCAATACACATGAAAAGATGCTCAAACTTACTAATAAGCAGGGAAATGCAAATAAAAATCATGAAGTATTACCATTTTACATCCAGTAGATAGACAGAAAACATAAACTCGAATAATATTAAGTGTTGGCAAGAATGTAGAGCACTCTCCTCCACTGTTGGTGGAGTACAAATTGGTACAACCACTTTGGAAAACAGTTCTACATTACTAATAAAGTTGAAAATGTATAAGCCCTAGGATTCTTTGGTATATTCTCTAGAGATACTCTTGTAAATATATACCAGGAGATTTGTATATGAATGCTTATAACAATTAAAAAGAAAGAAACTCTATGAGGAGTAGAATATTCTACAGCAGTGAAAATGAATGAACAACCACACACAAATGGATAAATCTCATTTTTGATGGTCAAGCAAAAGAAGCAAATCATAGAAGAATAACTTAAGAGTATGATTACATTTATATAAAAGTTTTAAACAAGTGGATATACTCATGGATGTAAAATTATAAAGAAAAGTAATAGAAGGATTATCATAAAAGTTAGGAGTGTGGTTACATTTGGAGGAGAAGGAAGGGGTGCAATGAGAAAGGGGCACATGGTGGCTTCCAAGGTAGTGACAATGTTCTACTTCTTAACCTGAATGGAGGCTATACAAATGTTCTCATTATTCTTTAAACTGTACATACTATTTTATATACTCTGCTGTATGCGTGATATTTTCAAAATAAAATGATTTTTAAAAGCATAAAATGTTCTATATATGTATACCTGTGTATGAATGTGTATGTGGGTGTGGGTGTGTGTTCCATGAAGGAAAACAACAGAATTTGCAGTGACAAACTGTCAGAAAGCTGTTCAACTAGACTTACTAAATTCTTTCATATAATTGGCAAGTTGAATTGAATGAGTTTACCACAAAGTCCTGATTTTTGTATATATAGTTCCTACTAAACATATGCTTGGAAAGTGTTATCACATGTCTTTTAATCTATCAATTGAATTATTCATTCTCAAGTTGTCCACTTTCATTTCCATTGGTAAAAGATAAATTCTTAATTTTAAAAGATAAAAATCCAGTTGATAACTGGATTAAAGATAAAAATCCATTCTTTTCTTAACCTTTATTTTTTTTTAAAACCAGCCTATGTTAACTATATCTTTCTGGAACAGAATCAGAAGAAAGTTGCATCAAACTCTAAAGCCATTAGCATCTGTGACATTGTAAAAATACTAAAGATGAAAAAAATCCTGTTTGGTTATATTATTTATATTAATTAAGGCCTCTTTTCAATATATTAAATATAACACAGATTTAAAGAACCAGAAAGAACCTTCAAAAGTTATTTACTACAGTCATCTCTTTAAGTAGGACTCAAAGTATCTCAAGCAAATAAATTAGCATCCTAATTGGAAAATAGCTCCTGAAAAGACTTTATAGCATCACCTCCCATTAAGCAGTCTGAAAAATTTTTATGTCTAACTCAGAACTCTTTTAATACAATATTGACATACAGCAAACTTTGTTACCCAGATGACAGGGTGTGGATTTACCTAGGACAGTGGGGCCCTAGCAAGTATTCAACTCCAAGTCTCTACTGGAGGAAGTAGGAAAGTAAAGGGCTCAGAGCCCTACCCATTTGGTTCCAGTGGCTCCAAACACCCCAGCCCCCGGGCTTTCCCCAGGGACCTAGCCCCAAAGCTTGTCTCTCTCTACATAACCAACAGTTGACTATCATTTTGTTTTCACTCTGACTTGAGTTTATCTATAACTTTTTTCTCCCCCAACCTCCCTCCACTCAATTATCCCAGTAATCAAGAACTGATTTATACTTCCATTGAGAATGAATACCTAGAATATTTTTTAAATCCTAAAAATGTTACCTATAAATGAAAAAAGAAAATCCCAAATTTTCTAAGTTTATGGTTACCTTTTCTAAAAGAAGTATATTGGAAAGTCTTTTTTTTTCCCTTGTAGTCATGGACAATTTCAAAGTATATTCCCTTTTTTTACAGTATAGTACTTTTTTTACAATAAAGACTCCCTGAGGTCAGAGGCTAATTTTGTTTTAGTTTTTATACCTGACATACTCCATTGGACTATTACTGTGATATAACCTATGAGGGAATTAAAAATGTTAGCTGTGTTTAACTGAAGCAATGGAGGCTTGATAAAGTTTTGCCTTACATGATTGTTGCATTCCTCTTCTTCTTCATCGAAGTCTAGACCCTGATGAGCAATCTCAGTAGTGCTGTTCTCCTGAAAGAGATTGTTCTCCAAATCAGATACTCTGGTGGCCTCAGTTGTGACTTTTACTTTCATGCTATGAAAGCCAGTGGAGACCAATCCCACTTGCAGGTTTACAGGCTCCCCCTCGAACAGCAGGAAGTGTGAGTTTACCCCTTCTTTAAAACCAGGGGGTTGGTAATCATGTGGAGTCACTGCAAAATGAAAAGGGCAGAAAACCAAGAAAACTGTGAGTTTCAATAAAAGTCAAATTAATCTTTCATGTGTAGCAACAGGTATCTCTCAGATGCTTGCAAAATCTCTCTATGTAAAATATTACTTCAACACTTGAGAAGGAATTTAACTAGAGGTCTCCACCTACCCGCATTATAGTAGTGGAGTTTCATAGTAAGTATAACATCATTAGGAAGGGGTCCAAGGTTCTGCATCAGTATATATAATTTACGGATCAGTAGAACACTGGCTTTCTTAATATCTTCACTGTTTGTCCCACTTTCGAAGCTTGTACTACTGCTATAACCATATAGAAAAACAGCATACTTTTCAATCATATGTAATACTGAAACTCTATTTAAAAAAGAACAAAACTCTTTACCATATGATCAAATAAATATAAAGTAAATATCAGGACACTTGAGACCATTTTTAGAATGTAAATTAGAGCAGTGATTGCACTTTCTGCAATGTATATACAATGGATTTCTTAAGTAGCAAGTTCCCTTAAATATGACCTGATTTTTTAAAAATTTGAGTTACAAATAACCACATGCCATAAGAATGAGAACAATGGATTTGGAATTAGGAGACTTGACATTTAATATTGGGTCTGCTGCTAACTAACTGAATGAGCTGTGTCAAGTCATTTAGACACTCTAGATCAGTTAGCTCACTTTGCAGGATAAGCTTATACACATTTCTACACCTTTCCAGGTTTTCTATTTGAAAATTGGTCATCAGTTCTGGGCCCTCCTACCATCTGGTTATCTGTCAGAGATGTCCCTTCCTCTCACATGGATTGCAACAATGGCTATCTATTCTTCTCGCTTTCCTTCTTGTCTACACTGCAATAACATTCTCTATGCCACTGCTGCAATAACATACCCAATAGGAAAATCTCTTCATGTCACTCTCTTGCTTAAAATTCTTCTATTACACTCATCACCTTTCAATCAAATTCAAGAATGGTATGTGTACAATGCCTTTCATGAACAGTCACGCCCTCACCTCCAACCTCATCTGCATTTACTACCCAGTTTCTTCTCACCCACGTGCATTTGCATATGCCGCTTACTTTGCTTGTATTGTGTTTTTCCCACTTCTTTTCCTGACTCTCCTCAATTCATCCTTTAATAGCTAGCTCATGTGTCACCTCTTCAAGGAAGTTTTCCCTGATAATTCTTATACATTACTCCTATGTATAATTGTTTGTATGCCCCCCTCTAGATTATGCATGGCTCTCTTATGTATAATTGTTTGTATGCCCCCCTCTAGATTATGCGTGGCTCTATCTTTCATGTCCACAGTACTGTTTGGTGCCAGCTAGAGTAAATACTCAGTAAACATTTGTGGAATTAATGAATGAATGTACAAGCAGAACCAAATTACCTTCCAACTTTTTTATTTCTCTCCAAAATTTTCTTCCCAAATTGGTTTCATATTTGAATAGCTTCTAGGAAGGACTATCACTGCAATATATTTGCACAATGTCTTTCACATAGTAAGCACTCAATAGTGAATAATAATCCTAAGTAATTGAGCTACTGGAGGAAGTGTGGATTCATAAAACAGACATTATTAAGTGAATACATTTGCTCCTTTTTTGATTTTGAACAACAAAGTTTTGTCTACTAAGATTTAACCAATTTAAAATAGGTAACTCAAGTGAAGGGCTATAGCATTTAGCTCATGGGATCTTTCAGTATACATCATATTCATAAAATCATATCCATGTAAAATCATACTCAAGACTCCCTTGTACTCTTTTAAAAGGGAAATTATCTTTACTATGGAAGAGGTGATAAGGTAATTTTGTATGACTGATCATTTAAATAAATGTCTACCTTTGGTTTCTAGGAGATTAGTAATATGCACTACCTTCTCTCCTCCTTAATAGCTGAAAGATTTGGCCATTTCTGTTTCACTGCTCACCACTTGGCATATGTGCCTTCATAATAAAAGAGATTAATCTGGTTGCCAGTAGTACTTATATTTAAATTTTGGAGACTAAAAGGCAACTGTTTAATGTGGGAGAATATGTACGGAAAGTGCAATCTGTACACTGCTATATAAATGCTAGCTTAGGATGATTAATATTTTAATTCTCATTCCTAAAACTTACTTCCCCTGCACATCCTACTGCTGTCTGCAAGTTTTACAAATGAGAGGATAATTAAGGAAGTGAATCTCAGAGAGAAATCCTCAAACTTGCAGTAAATGACAAGACAGAGCTAATAGCAGAAAATTGAGTATTAGGCCACGTTTCTCTTCAGAGTTGCTCCTTTCATGGGCACTCATTCCCCTGACTTGGAGCCCTCTACCACCCAGGCCTTTTCACCACCATCCACCCCCTCCACTTCTATTCCATCTCATCAGCAAAACTGAGATCTTTCTGAATCCAAAAGCTACTGGGATGGGAATAAATATTGCTCTTCAGTAAAACATCTCCACCTACAACGGGGATCTTTTTAAGCAAATACCCATGTCTTTACTCTTTAACCCACTAGTATGTCTAAAACTTGGCATTTTAAACTTGATAGGAAAATGTAGTGCTTTCCAGTCTTTTCCATACCGGGACAAACATAAAAAATTACATTTGTATGACAGATTGGGAGAAGTAGATGAGAATGTTTGTATCTACAGGCAAATAGTTCGGGGGTTTCATTTACTCCAGATCCAGTCTGGCTATATTGAGGGCAAAAAAGATTAATATCTTGGCATAGCAACTGAGAAACTTCAGGTTAGTGTCTAAATACAATCTTATGGAGTTCTTCAATCAACACCATGTAGACAGCCTCATTAATATAATTTCTACTGCTATGCCACCCACCAACCACCATTGCCTCCAAGGACTACTACCATCACTACCACTACCACCAGGTACCACTTACTGGCCTATTAACATATGCCAGGCATGGGCAAAGCTATGTATATGCATTATAATTTAATAGTCACAGCAACCATATGATGTAAATATTATTAATTCCACTGTGCAGATGAGAATACTAATATTTAGGGAGGTTAAGTAATCTGTCCAAAGTTAGACCAATAACGGAGTGTTCCAAGCTAGGTCTCTAGGAATTGGAACTCTTAACCCCCAAACTAACTTCCTTTAAACACCACTAACATCACCTATGAGGAGAAGAGGAAAAGAAGCAAAGGAAGACTCTACTCCCACCAACTTCATCCATGGATTTCAGAAATTTGAACAATCATTACTATTATTAATGGAGGGTTTATATAGGATTAGTGGGGAAGTTACAAAGGAAATATAAGGCCTATCTATGGCTTCAAGAAGATTATGTTTACCTCAGTCCTATTTCTCATGTTCATTAAACAATTAGATTCTACCTGTCAAAATCCATAGTGGCTCCTTCTTTTGTGTATTTGAATTTGAACTGGTATATCTCAGTCACTTTCTAGAAATATCAAAGGGAAGAGAGAAAGAAATTACTTACAAAAAAGAAATCCAGAAACTTATCTGGTAATAGGTGAGGAATATTTTTATTGTATACCTATTATACTACTTATATACCTCTTTGTTTCACAGCGTAACATTATTCAGGAGTAATATTTCCAAATATAAAGATAACTTAATTTTTCTCCTCAATGCTAAAAATGAGTTAGATGGCAAATTCTATTGTTACTGTTTCAAAACTGGAGAAACTAAGAGGCAGAGTTAAGTATCTGACCTGGCATAGGTAAATGACAGTGAAACCAGTTGAGAAATCATTCATTCATGTAACAGATATTTATCAAATGTCTACATTGTGTTGGATGCTGGAGTCAAAGTGGTGAACATGACAAAAAAGGTCCCTGTTTTTCTGGAATAGACAGACTGGTGAGACAGTCAATAAATAAGTAAACAAAATAATTTCAGATAGTAATAAGTACTGTGAACAATATGAAGCACAAGCTGTGATAGAGAATAGAAGGGAGAGGGGCTGATTTGGTTTGGAAGGCCAAGGATGGCCTCCTTGAAGGGATGATGCTTGAGCTGAGCCTCAGTGACAAAAGGGGATCATGTGCAGATCTGGGGGAGGGCGGGGTATCCTGGGCAGAGGGAACAGCAGTGCAAAGTTCTAAAGCAGGAAAGTAAGCCTCTTTCAGGGCCAAAGAGGAAGCCAAGTGGCTGGCAATGACTAAGCAAGTAAGAGAGTGTAGGAGATGAGGATGTGGAGCTTTATTGGCCCTGATAAGGGGTTTGGATTTTATTCTAGGTAAACCAGAAATACACTGAAGTATTTTAAGCATGGGAGTAATTTGCATGTGTTTTTTTTTTTAAGATTTTATTTATTTATTTGACAGAGAGAGAGACAGCGAGAGAGGGAACACAAGCTGGGGGAGTGGGAGAGGGAGAAGCAGGCCTCCCGCTGAGCAGGGATTGTGGGGGGGGGGCTCGATCCCAGGACCCTGGGATCATGATCTGAGCCGAAAACAGACGCTTAATGACTGAGCCACCCAGGCGACCCAGTAATGTGCATGTTTTTAAGATCACCCTGGCTATTTTAATAGTGCAGAAGGAAGAAGTGGAAACCATGAGAGCAATTAAGAGGCTACTACAGTAATTCAGGGAAGACCAGAATGGCAACAAGAAAACTAGAAAAATTCAAAAAGGAACCAGGATCTATGACATCAGGTCTTGTTTTTTTGATCCTGCACTAAAAACTCAGATACCACTGCTATTTGCTCTCCTCGCTGTTAAGAAAGCTAGAAACAAAGAGGAAGACATATCCTCGTAAGAGACATACTTCATGTAAAATAACATGATTGTCTTGTAGTTGAAGCAAACGTTTGGCCCAGATACATTGTACAGCTTGTCCACAGATCTGGAGAAGGTACGAAAGACAGGTAAAGTGTGTAAGTTTAAGTACAACACAAAAAAATGCCCTTCATTCATCTGTTTCCATTTTGGTCTTGATATTGTGGGAATGAGGATGTTAGATTGATCAGAAAGTCTCAATGTTTCTGTTACTTTACTCTAAGACTTGTTCCCCCAGTTCTACTGATCTTAAAACCTTAGCAAACAACTTAATCACAGGTTATCAGGTCCTGAAGAAATTGGCTCATGCTGCTTAAACTCTAAGACAACTGATTTGTAGTGGACTTAATTTAAAAGAAAAAATATTTTTCTGGCAAGACAGTCCACTTGGGAAATCAAAATTTTTAAGGTTGCTTTGTGAGTACAGTAGGAGAGGTATGTGACACTAGAGTTGCCTACCACAACAGGTTCACCCCAGACAGGCAAGATACACAGCATCCTCTCTTTGTTCATGCTGGGTGTAATTGCCCTGCCAAGCAAACCATGTCTATTCTTCCTGCCTGCCCATGTTTCACAACAAACTCTAGCTTTTCAATGCTCTGAGCTATCTTTTATTTTTTTAATCATAATAAGAGTAGATCCTTTAGCAGCTGGTAATTTTATTAACATGTTATTTGGTCCCTGAAGCAATTCATAAGAGTTATGTTTACAATGGTTTTATACAAGATGCTAATCCCTTATAACTTCAATCTGACTCTGATTATGACAGAAGATATATTGACAGCAAGCATTGGTCTCTTCTTAAGATTGCATAAAACATTTTCCTACTTTTCAGATTAATGTGTCTCCTAATAAAGATGGGCCTTTAAACCACTCAACGATGGTTTCTGTTAATCATACTGAATATATTCAGATACCAAAGCAATAGCAACAACATATATAGCCTTTTTTCCTCCCTTCACATTCCAATCCATTGGCAAGAACTTTCAAGACTATCTCCAAAGCATATCCCAAGTCCATCCATTATTATCACCCTGTCCAAACCACCACTATCTCTCTTCATCTGATCTCCTTGCTTGCAAAGTATTCCTCCAGTAATTCATTCTCTGTTCTATAGCCAAAAAGGGTTTTTGAAAATATAAATCAGACCATGTTACTCCTTTGCTTAAAACACCCCAATGGTTTCCCATTGCCCGTAGAATAAAATCCAAAAACTACTTTATCCCACAAGATCTTACACATCTGTCCCTTGTCTACCTCTCTGACCTTATCTTCTGCTTCTTTCCCTCCTACCCACTAAGCTCCAGGCTCAGGGCATGAACTCACAAGATGCCTTGTAGCTTAGGGCCTTTGCCCAGTGATATTCTGGAACATGCTGTCTCCAGTAAATGATGATAATATTTGGGCACTGCCCTAAATGCTCTACATGTATTCATTCTTATGCAGTCAGTACTCTGAGGTAGGTATTATTATCCTCATTATACATGAAGCTAGTAAGTGTCAGAGCTGGGATTTGACTCCAGCACCTACAATGTTAACCACCGTGCTATTCTGCCGATCATGTGCCATTGCCTCTCACAGACCTGCATAGGCTGACTCCTCTGGCCCTTCAGACTTAGCTCCAAAGGCCTTCCACAGACTATACTCCAATCCTTCCTTCTCCATTCCCTGTCTCAGCACTCTCCAGCACACTGCCTTTCTTTTACTTTCTTCATAGCATTAGGACCATCTGAAACTGTTTTGCTCATTTTTGTTTGTTTATTGTTTATTCTCCCTCAAGGATATAAGAATGTAAGCTTCCAGAGAGCAGGGACCTTGTCTATCCCATTAACTCCTGTGTTTTTATACCTTGAACAGTGCTAGGAATATAAAGGGAACCCAATTAATATTTGCAGAATAAATATTCAGCCAGGATAGAGTTCACACTCAATTAGGATTTCATCCTACAAGGATTTTTTTTTTAAAACAAAGTTTCTAAAACCAAACTGTGGCTAGAAACAGAGACCATGTATAGTTCAGTTCTTGAAACAATCTATTAAAAATGGATGCTGACCACCTCCAGTAGGCACAAAGGAATAGATGATGAAACAATAAGATTTTTGTCCTCACAGTATTGATACATAGCTATTCTTTTTTTTTTTTTTTCAAGTAGGCTCCATGTCCAGGGTGGAGCCCAACACCAGGATTGAACTCACCACCCTGATATCAAGATCTAAGTTGAAATCAAGACTCAGATGCTTAACCGACTGAGCACTCAGGCACTCCCATAGCCATTCTTTATAGTTCTATCATGCATTACATTGTGTAAAACTTTCCTTAACATATTTACATTTTGGTTTACACAACTTATTAATACCCTCCACACATTTTATAGTGTTTAACTGTAGGAAAGCTACACTATCCCTCTTCACTACTTTACTTTTGTCAATTCACCTCTGTCATGAAACTTCTAGTACAGAAATACTGCAACATTGTGCAATGTCCAAAACTCCACTGGCCCCTGGACTGGGTAAGCACACTTATTTAAGACAGAGGTTTGCAACTATTGTACTATGACAGACTCTTCACAAGATTGCTACAAATTTTAATCCATGTGTAAAATATATTTTTATTTCAGGTATATGTTAATATTGCTATTGTTTCTTCAGTTTTGTTTTGTTTAGGGAAGGAAATACTTCTACAGATAGGAGTCAAGAAACATGGCACAATATTAGATAAACACCAAAAAACTGTGTCTACATGAGAATGTTGTTTTGTGAGTATATAAAAGAATGAGAGGGGTGCCTGGGTGGGTCAGTCAGTCAAGTGTCTGCCTTCGGCTCAGGTCATGATCCCAGGGTGCTGGGATCGAGCCCCACGTGTGGTGGCTCCCTGCTCGGTGCAGTCTGCTTCTCCCTCTCCCCCTGCTACTCTCCCCTGCTTGTGTTCCCTTCTCACTTGCTCGCTCGCTCTCAAAATAAATAAAATCTTCAACATTACAAAAAAAGAATGAGATTAGGGAGGTAAGTGGTTGTATCAGTAACTTGATGCTAAATATCAACTATAAAATAGTGCAATCCCATGGATACCTTAGGCATTATGAACATTACTATTCCATAGCTATACTGTACTTATTGCTGACTTGTTTGGTGTTCTTTTGAGTCTTTTAATACCCTCAAACATGACACTAAAACTTTTAGCAATCAAAAGTGTACCATGAACACACAGGGGTTAGGGATCACTGTTATACAGAACGATCTGTAAGCATTCAAAATATTTTTTTCTAGGTTATAAATGATAGCTCAGCACTTCATATTATAAGCTTTTGTTTTCTAACTTCATTATTTGCCTGCATCAAACTCATTTTAACAGCACCCCCCTACACACACCCCCTCCACCCTAAGAGTTTTCTGTAGTTAAATTTGCTCAGCATTTCACTAAGCAAAAGCACTGGTTTCAGATTAAGAGTTTTATATGCACAAGAAAACAAAATAATTCATTGCATTAAGAAAATGACCACTTTATTAACAATTTATCAGAAAGTTTTAGTTTGGGAAGCTTCCCCTCAAACCTACAGGGAAAAAAAAGCATTTTGAAATTAAACATGAGACAAAGATAAAAGGGGGTAGGTTCAGGCATTGAGGAATTGTTACCCACCTGTATGTACCAGTTTTCCTCCACCTTGTTCAAACAGTTATTTATAATCTTCCCAAGAAAGGATATTAAAAGCTAAAAATGCTTAATTTAGTCTTGAATGCTACCAGTTAGGCTAAATCCATAGGCTTAAGGAGGAAAATTGAAAGCAAGGAAAAAGGAAAGAGAAGAAGGAAAGAAAACTAGGAGGAAAATACAGAGAATAGAACGAGAAGAACAGAGGGCTTCTCCCTCCATCTCTATGCCATTGCCACAGAGTAGTACAAGTAACTATTATATGCCCAGGACTATGATATTTACTCTGGGAGATAGAAAACAAGACAAGACACTGTCCTCAAGAATTCAGAATCTGGCTGAAGAGATAAAGTAATCTACATGAATCAACTGAGGGTGTTAAATTGTGGGGTCCCATTGGAAGAGGAAGTTGGAGAAGGAGGAAATTAGTGTGAACAGCATAGGCCAAGAGGCTTTCCTGGGAGATTTGAACATAAGTTGGCCTTGAAGATGAGTAGGATTCAATAGGGAAGAAATTATGAAAGAAGTAGTAAAGATCTGAAAAATCAATGAACAGGTCAAATAGGGGAGAATTTAGTTGGCAAAAAAAGGAAAAGTTTAGAATTATGCTGTATTTTCCAAAAGGCCACAAATAGAAAGGATTCAGAATCAGTTAAAATAAATAATAAAACGTGGTTTTATACATGCAGAGATTTTTAATTTTAACATGTTAGGGAATAGGCTCCTCTACGCTTTTTTTTTTAACACCCCTAAGTAGTTTTTAAAATCTCATAATAAAGAATTGGTGGAGTTTATAATAAAACACACTGGAAGAGCTCATGGTGAGTTACTTTGCTCATATAGTAATCTAGTAATATAATCAATAGCCTCAACTCAGGTAAACATATTTAAATATAATCCCTTCTCAATGTGTGTCCTTACCTCTGGTTCCTTGGGATTTGTATAAAGCTGTTTAAGGAGAAATAAATAACATTTAATTTCTGAAATTTACTAGATTACTCCTCACAGAATACATTTTCTATGTGAAGAGTTCAATTTGTGCTCTATTAATTGAGGACTGAGATATACATATCTCAAGATAATTTGTCATGGATTAAAAATATAAATCAAATATCTAAGACTATGTTATCTTCTCATTTTCTTTCTATTCTTAACTATACATAGCATGTTATACTCAAAAGGGCACAAAACTTCAAAAAAGTCTACACAACCACAAAACAAAACACTCCAAGTCTATAAAGTAATTTAAAAAAATGAAATCCTGATAGGCAATATGTGAAGCAGATAGTATATCCTATATACTTTCCCATGTATTGTAATATACCTAAGAAATACATAATTTGTGATCTTTCATTAAAACTTCTGGTAGATCCTACTTTTTTAATTCCAAAATGTCATAGGACAGATAAAGAAATTCAGGGAGAAGTGGGGATAGTACTGTTTTAATGTTTTACTTGCCAAAAAAACAACATAGTAGAAACATGGGTTTGGTCTTTAAATGTGTACTTACTGTAAGTACTGCCATGTGTAGCTTCAAGAGAAAAGAAAACTACTGTTATTATATACTTGTACTGATATTATTGTTATTTTCAATAAAGGCTAATTAAAATTTTTTCAGAGAGATTCCAAAGATTTGGGTAGAAGGTCTTAAAAAGAGATACTAATTCACTCATTCATTCAAGTGAGTATAAATTTACATATATAGGGTTCTGCTGGAGAGGAGGGATGCAAAAAAAAAAATGATAACTATCTATATTATCTAAAAGTTATATTTTAGTTTGGGAGGCAAAAGATACACAAAATAATTCATTTTTACTAAATATTAAATATGCCACCAGTAGCTCCAAAAAATTGTCTTTTGAAACTAATCTTCTAAAGTAAAAATTTTAAAGTCTGATAGGTCTATAAAACCCTTGCCCTACCTACATATATATTACTATAAACAGATTCTCTCTGCTTGAAAAAGCCAATATATAGAGATATAATCTAGTCTCTGATAAAAATGTAAAAACTGGAATACAAATTAGAAAATGTCTGGGCCAGGGCTGGCTCAGTCATTAGAGCATGTGACTCTTAATCTCAGGGTTGTGAGTTTAAGCCCCACGATGGTCACGGAGCCTAGTTAAAATAAAAAAAAAAAAAAATTTTTTTAAAGAAAAGTTCCCAACCATAATTTCATATCAAACTATTCACCTATTTCACCCAAAGGACTAAAACTTTAGTGACACTGTGTGGCTATTTTGGTTACTGCACACAATTGATTTTGAGACTACATAGTGAAACTCTCTATTAATTATTTAATAGTTCATTCATTCATTCATTCAAAAATAGACATGGCCCCGATCTCAGGGAACATGCTGACCAACAGGAGAGAAAACATTAAACAAAAAAGCAAACAGGTACATCATTACAATTGTGTTAATTGCTATGACAATGTAGCACGGGATGCTTGAGAACATTAAACAAAAGGACAATCTAGGCTGGGGTGGGAGGGGTATGTACCAGTGAAGACCCCTCTAAGAAAGTAAATATTTAGGGTGAGACCTAAAGGATAAATTGGATTTAGCCAGGTAAAAGGTGTGGGTAGGGAAGATAATTTTGCAGGCAAAAGCAACAATACATACAAAGGGAAAAGGCACTTGGCATGTTCTAGAATCCTTGTGTGGCTTGAACATGGTTAGCAATGGTGAGAGTGATGACTTCTGGAAAGGCAGGTGGAGACTAGATCATACAGTCCTTCTCTGTGAAGGACTCTAAATTTTATTTTAAAAGCCATGGAAGATTTTCAGGCAAGAGACTGATATGATAAGACTTAGATTTCTCAGAGAATGTAGTGTGGAGTTGGAATGGTAGGAGATTAAAAATGGGAATAAGGAGACAGATTAGGAGGCTATGTACAATATAGTCTCTTCTTTATAATAATTATCTAAAAATACCTACATACTTACTTTAAAGAATTTGAGCATAATATGGACTACAAAAAAAACAGGGTAAAATCACTCAAAATTTCACAACTAGAAATAATCATCAGCTTCAACAGAAGAACATCTTTCAAGATCTCTAGATACTCAAACTTGACTTTACTCAAACTATTTTTAACACATTAATTATTTCCTAGGAGGAAATTAAGATACTAACAACTAGTCTAAGTCATCCATCTAAGGTATTATCTTTTAATCTCCCAAAACAGTAAATTTAATCGATTCAGTCATACAGGTAGTCATTTAAGTAAAATAAATCCATCAAACGAGGTAGATAAACTTTTTACATCACACTGCTCTTTTAGTACATGTAACATTGTAATTATTTAACAAGTGATGCTATTAGAGTGTGACCTCCTTGAGTGGAGGAATCACATCTTTCTCTCATTTTTGTCTCATCCAGTATTTAGGTACAATGTCTGGCACAGATTAGATAGATAAGAAAGGAAGGGGGGAGGGGAGGAAATGAAGGAAGGAGAAAAGAAAGAAGGGAAAGAACAAGAGAAGGTAGAGAGAGAGGGAGGAAGGAAGGAGAGATAAAGGGAAGGAGAAGAGGGAGGGAATGAGGGAGGAAAGAGAAAAAGAGTTAACACTTACATAGTGCTTATTATGTGCCAGGCATTGTTCTAAACATTTTAGATCAGTAGTTCTCAAAGTATGGTCCCTAGACCAGCAGTGTCAACATAACCTGAAATTTATCTGAAATGCAAATTCTCAAATCAGAAATTTTGGGATGGAGCCTGGCAATGTTTGAACAAGTCCTCCAGGTGATTCCAATGCAAGCTAACATTTGAAAACCAGTGCTTTAGATTAGTTCATTATCTCAAACAACCCTAAGAGGTTCTGTTATTATCCCCCATTTTGTATATAAAGAAACTAAGGTACCAAAAGGTAGGTACTTGCCCAAGATCACACAGGTGTTAAGTGCAGAACTGGGATTCCCTTTAGACTGATTCCAAAACTTGTGCTCTTAACTATATTGCACTGCCTCTCAATGATGGATGCTCAAGAAATGTTGCTAAATGAATGGATGGTGGAGAATGAATGAATAGTGTTCAGTATGCTGGTGGTGACCTCCTCCATTTAAACCTGTCCAAATACTAAGGGCCTTCAAAGTTCAAAAGCCATTTTCTCCCCAAGATTTCCTTCATGCTCCTTACTAGATACAACCCCTCCTTTTCCATATTCCTATCGTACACAAGCAGTATCTTTCCTTTGGCATGGCATTAATTTCTAATGAGTATTATGGGTACTTATACTTGTGATAGAGTATATATCAAAATATCTGATATTTTTACACAAAAATATCAAGCTGATGTGAAAAAAAAATCAATATTTAATAGCCTAATAGGACACAGGCACTGGCCAATCAGAATGGATGCCAACTTAGCCCAGAATCAGAAAAGATGCTAATTTAGTCTTAGCCAGGCTCCTGGAAGCTCCCCCCGCCCCGGGCCAGATGTTAACCCTTTAGTTGCTAGATTATGGATAGGTCTGGAGAGGTCCCAAAAGAGACAATGGTGAAGTGAAGGGGAGATAATGGTGGGGGTCACTCAGGGTCTCAGCAAAACAGCTATTTACCACCCGATATAGAGTATTTCAATATTTTAACAATAGTCACAGCTGGACCAGTGTATAATAGCTAATCATCAGCCACGCATATGAGTATCATTTCTCTTCTGCCATGCTCTTGAAGATCTTTGTGTGCACAAGCCCATATCTGTTTTAATTTTGTATACCTCAGTCCCCCGGGTCAGTGTTGAATAAATCATAAAAAATAACTGTTCACTGAAAAAGGAAATGTATGAGTGCAACTAAATAACCTATTACAAGGCTTATTCACCTCAAAATTCCTTATAAAGGAATAGGAATTGAGAAGGAGTTAAAAGAAGATATAGATGGGGAAAAGGAGGGGAAGCAGTGGTAGAAGGTTCATTTATATACATCCTGTCTCTTCAACTAGGACTAGAGCCTCTAATTTTTATACCCTTCATAGCAGTCTTGGGCAGCAAGAAAGATCTGATACACTTAAAATTCAAGCTGCATTTTTAAAAAATCCAAGGTACAACACTAGCTATTTGAGGGAACAGGTTATGTACATGCACCAAACATAGTTAACAAAATAACTATTATAGAATAAAAACTAATTAATTATTCAAGTCAGTTTTTTCCTTTCATATCTATGAATTGAATCACAACTATTTTGAACATATTCAATGTGCTAAATGCCAGATTCTTGTCTCCCCTGTCCCACATCCTCTGGATCTCTTCCAGTGACTTCAGAGGAAATTCTGTGGTCAAAAAGATATGCGTATGTAAAAGAGAAAAATGAAGATTTCCTTTCTAATTGATGAAAACAAGACATCAACAGGACAACAAAGACATAAAAAGAAACTTTCATAAATGCAAATGTAGGCACTAGTGCACTGTTAATACACAACAACAAAATAAAAGCTAAACTTTTTTTAAGGTATAAAAGATAAGTCTTTAATCCTGGTATAAATTTAAAAACATTCTTACGTATCTCTTTTCCAAAGCATCAAAACAACCTTGGATCCTGTCAAGAAATAAATATTTGATGTCAATTTGGACCAGATGCAAAAGCCAAAAAAATTCCAAGTATTGAACTGATTTATATATTTTGCTTTTAAGTACATTAAATTGGTAATCATTTTACCTTTCCCATTTGAACTTTTTTTTAAAACTCACAGTGTCATTTAATATGTTGATAGATCTTTATAAGTAATAGGTAAGCAATTTAAAGGTAGAGAACCACATCTTATTTTTCTTTTTGCCTCCCAGAATGTTTAGGATACTGACATGCATATGATGAGTAATCAAATTTTGACTGATATTTTTCTCTTTTTAAAATTTTTGTTATTGAAGTTGACATACAGTGTTATATTTGTTTCAGTAGTACAATATTTTATTTCTTTACAAGTCCATTTTTTCAAAAACAAAACTAAATCAGGATATTAAAATTATATTGAATAATTGCTGTAAATTTCCAGGAAATTGTGAAAAAAAAGAAGGAAAGAAGGAAGGAAGGAAAAAAAGGAAGAAAAGGTTTTAAGGAAATGATCTTACCAAATAAAGTCTTATGGGTAATTTCAGCCATGATAAAAATAATGTTAAACTTTTGTGGAATTTCAATTACTTACCATTTGATAATATGCAGTGACCCAGGACATTTTTTATCTTCTCGAAGGATTTTTAAACTGAGGTCTACAAAAACAGAAACACAGTGTATTTTCCTCTACTGAATGATTACTGTACTAAATTTGTCCATGCTAAATAAGGGTATTTCCTTTAACTATTTTATTTATATAACTTAGTTTTATAGCTTATAAAAACATTTTGAATCTCTAAATATCTACTCTAAAAATAAATCCTATGTTGAAAACTTGCTTAGTTCCAATTTTGATTATAGTTTAGCAGTCTTCCCTTCTACAATGCAGCACAACTGAGTTGACTGCACATTCAATTTGTGTCACTTCTTTGCTTCTGTTGAATTCTGAATAATAATAAGGGATTATTGAGACCATATCCATTAACCAATTTAAAACATGTACCTCAATCTCAAGTCAGTTCTCTCATATTTGTCTCTCCCTAAATGAAAATAAAGATGAAAAATTTTCCCATGGATTATTCTCAAATATTAATTTCCATCTGAAATTCAACTACCTTACTATAGTTAGAGAAGAAGAGGAAAATCATATTTAAAAGAGTTTTGGCTTAGGGGCGCCTGGGTGGCTGAGTCAGTTAAGTGTCTGCCTTCAGCTCAGGTCATGATCCCAGGGTCCTGGGATCGAGTCCCGCGTCAGGCTCCCTGCTTGGCGGAGAGCCTGCTTCTCCCTCTCCCTCTGCCTGCTGCTCTGCCTGCTTGTGTTCTCTCTATCTCTCTGTCAAATAAATAAATGGATAAAATCTTAAAAAAAAGTTTTGGCTTAGATTAGTCCAAAATCAATCACTGATTCATGTATGACTTTGCATGTCACTTCACCTTTTCATACAGTTTTCCTATCTTAAAATTGATGTTCCCTCTACCTCTACTGAGGTACATGAAAATTATTCCATGTTAGTATAATATTTAGAGATTACCAAAAAGAGAGTGACATAGAGTACTGCGCATTTTTATATGTATGTTACTTTAAGAACGAACACTGAGAGGGAGACATACAACTTCTACTAAAACTACCACAAAAAATAAAGCTATAAGTAATAGTATTACTTCTGTAGGAAGGAAGGAAGGAAGGAAGGAAGGAGAAGAAAGAAGAGGAAGGAAGGAAGGAGGAGGAAGGGAGGGAGAGGAGGGAGGGGGGAGGGAGAGGGGAGGAGAGGAGGAGGGAGGAAAGAAGGAGGAAGGAGGAAGGAGGGAAGGAAGGAGGGAAGGAAGGAAGGAAGGAAAGAAGGAAAGAAGGAGGGAAGGAAGAAGAGCGAGCCTAAAATGGAGTCACTTGTCCCCCATGAGGAGCAAACCAAGACTTAATTGCAGGAATGTAACCTTTAACCAGTGAATCTGGGATTTCCTGATCAACACTTGTGAGGTAATCTGCATGGTAGACCCCCCTCCCCCCTCCCAAGGAAGGTGACCTTGCCTGAAATAAACCTTTCTTTCTTTCTTTCACTAATGACTTCCTTGTCCTGTCCCTTTCTGCCTATAACAGTCTAACAATTTGTACTGTTCCTCAGAGCTCCTATTTGCTAGACTGGATGCTGCACTATTCATGAATCATTGAATAAAACCGATTAAATCCTCAAATGTACTCAGTTGAATTTTGTTTTTTAACATCCGCCCCCCATGCCTAGGGCAGTGACTGGCACACAATAAGCCCTTAATTAATCACCCAAACATGCCTTTTTTCCAGTTTTTTCCAATTCTGTTCCAAGCAAGGAGAAATGCTACCATGTGCTACATATAAACATATTCACTATTACAGATTTATTATCTATAGACCAAAAGAAGACATGATACAAATGAAGTTGTCATGATTGCAAATGTCATGCTTTGTATTTACAGCATACATGCATTTCAGTGATGCTAGCTAGTATAGAGGATGAATGTTAAGAAAACTCAAATTGGAAAAGGCCAAGGTATATCATTAAATACAGATGCGAGGAATTTAAAGTAAAGTTAGATCTTGAAAAATAATATCATACAAAAACATAGCTCTCTACAATTATTTTCCCAAATGATATTCCCATTTTAGTGACAAACCAGCAAGATTTTCTGAATTGTTATCACAATCCAGCTTTTTAAGCTAATAATAAGATTTTAAAAAATTGAAGAGTCTAGGTACATTTATTTTCTTTCAATACAAGACAAGGAAAGGAGCCAGAAACAGCTTGTAATAAAAAATATGATCATCAGTTTAAGACACAAGAAATAAAAGGGAGTAAAGTAGGAGACCTGCAACTGAGAAAAGAAAAGTGCTGATTAGAATAGTAATTGTCTATCCATTCTAATCAACAAATGGTTTGGCATGAATATGCTTTTCTTCCAGCATATTTATATGTGTTCACAGAAGAAGAGTTTTTCACCTGCCTCCATTAAATTGCCTCAGTGCCAAAGTATACCTCAAAGAACAACTCAAACTGAGGCAAAAGATAGTGCAAATCTACAACACCCGAATAGATTTTGAACGGCTGTTGCTTTTATAGGTATGGTTTAGAATTACCGGGCTTTATCTATAGTGATTTCTTTTCTTCTCAGTCTGTCATTTGGTATCTAGCCAGGAACTAATGCTTCCTATAAGTAAAACCAC